>NW_027256882.1:129868123-132691873 GCF_029215685.1 Pituophis catenifer annectens | reverse complement strand
TCTTATGAGATTATGGTTAAGGCCAGGGGTGGGTTCTACTTACCTTTACTACCGGTTCGCAATGGGATCACGCGTGTGTGCTTGCTTTGCTCGGTCACACGCCTTGCTTCTGCGCATGTGCAGATCGCCAATGACGACATCCGTGGCGGTGGGTGGGGCCTCCCGCCAGTTTTACTTCCGGTTCTTGCGAACTGGTCTGAACCGGGGGCAACCCACCACTGGTTAAGGCCTGGACTATGACTTAGCCATAAAAAAAAAGTGGGATTGAGTGTGTGACAGTGATTGTTGGTTGTTGTGGGGATAAAATTAAGACAGATCTCCATATATATGCCTTATTGAACTCCTGGAGAAGATGTGATATGATGATGATGATAATGATGCAAAGGATGGCTGTATAATTCTTATGGAATACATGACTCATGTGTTGGCTAAGAATACACAATAAATTCCTATTCCCACTTTGCTGAATTTGCTGTATTTACTTATTTATTAAATATTTTTTGTTATCATAGGTTAATGTTAGGAGTTGCAATATCTGCCCAATTACAAATGTTCCTTCAATGATGCCCGCTTTAAAAATCTACTACGGAGAAGTACAAAGCAAACTCTCTTCTGGCTTATTTATTTCTAGGTCTTGCAGAATTATATGACAGGAACAATGCTGTTGCAGCACACCACCAAACTTGGGCAGCAGCTGGGCATCTTGGCTTTGCTTCAGCACTGGGCCGGGGGCTCTCCATCGGTCCCTACAAGGTGAGTCTTTCTGCAGTATTTGAATGGAGAAGTGGTGGGTTGCCCCCGGTTCTGTCCGGTTCTTGAGAACTGGTAGTAAAAATGGCGGGAGGCTTCGCCCACCCGCCCTAACGTCATATTTGGTGATCTGCGCATGTGCATTAGTACGCATGCGAGCCAAGTAAGGGCGCACGCATGCTCCCTTTGCAAACTAGTAGTAAAAGTAAGTAGAACCCACCCCTGGAATGGAGGTAGGCATATCAACTCAGAATAGGTTGTAGACTAGGTTATTTATTTATTTAAACAATCTAAGAAGTGCCCCAAAAGAGAAAATTGTGTGCTTAGACTCCAAATACCTTAAGGAAATGAGTCACTGCCATGATCCTCTCTGTGTTTCCCATTAAAGCAATTCCTTACAGAAGATGAAACCTCTGTTAGCATACTCAACAGACACTTGCAACTCCCCAAATTCTGTTGCATAATTTCTCTTTCCCTCCAAAACCTAGATAGCTTTCTATTAATCCATTTTCAAAAAAGTATACATAAAGTGAACAATATACCATACGCAGAAACAAGAACCTCAGACAAGAATAGGTGTATGTATAATTTAAAAACGGCCCATCTCCCTCAAAGTGACTCTAAACAGCAGCCAGTTAAACTTCCCTGCCTCTGCATAGGATCCTGATTCTCCATCCAGATCAGCCCTCCCATACCTACCGTATTTACTCATAGAGTTGCAAATTGCACACTAACACTTAGCATTCATGCTGTTAGCCATGTGTTTTTTTCTAGCTCACCTTGACAGTAATGTCAAGAAGTCCTGTGTAGTTTCTTCCCCACACATGGAAGGGTTTTTCTGAATACTGTCTAATTTCAGTTCATGGTCAAGTCCATATTTTTTATTTGTCTAAATAGAGAGGAACTGAAGAATTACATCCCTGTTTCAAACATCCACATCAGCCTAGACATTGTTGAAATTGCCATGGCTTATCAACTGGAGACAATAGAACCACTTCAGCCACTGCAGGCACAAATACGTTTTATTGGTGAGTTCAACAGCTGCATTTGATCAACATCTTAGCGTTGGGTTCTGGTTTTATGCTGCTGCCTGAAATGTTTTGAATGTGGTAGCATGGGATTTGAAGGGAATTTTTTTTTATACCTACGGTATAAACTGGTTCTGTGAACTACTCAAAATTTCCACTACCGGTTCTCCAGAACCTGTCAGAACCTGCTGGATTTCACCCCTGAATAAGATATAGCAATAAAACCATGCCAAAATCTTGCCTATTGAGGATAATTATAAAATGCATGTAGATATAAAATGTTCATACAACTATGGAGGAAAGTAGTGGAAATTTTGAGTAGTTCATAGAACCAGCAAATACTACCTCTGGCTGGCCCCAGAGTGGGGTGGGAATGGAGATTTTGCAATATCCTTCCCCCAGAAGTGGGGAGGAAATGGGGATTTTGCAGTATCCTTCCCCTGCCATGCCCACCAAGCCACACCATGCCCACCAAGCCATGCCCACAGAACCAATAGTAAAAAAATTTGGATTTCACCACTGATCTTATTACTATATGCATATAAGTTGTATATTGTTGCCAAAGCTGAGTATGCGTAGATGAACTCTAAGGATGATTTCAGTTTGCAAGTGCTGTGTTTCAGTGGAGAATCTCTCCCACTCATTACAGGTAGTCCTTGACTTACAACAGTTCATTTAGTGACCATTCAAAGTTACAACGGCACTGAAAAAAGTGACTTATGACCATTTTTCATGCTTATGACCATTGCAGCATCCCCATGGTCACAGGATCAAAATTCAGACGCCTAGCAACTGACTCCTATTTATGACGGTTGCAGTGTCCCATGGTTCTGTGATCCCCTTTTGTGACCTTTTGACAGGCAAAGTCAATGGGGAAGTCAGATTCATTTAACAACCTTGTTACTAACTTAACAATTGCAGTGATTCACTTAACAACTGTGGCAAGAAAGGTCGTAAAATAGGGCAAAACTCACCTCCAAGACCGTCTTCTGCCACCAATAGCCTCCCACCGACCAGTCTGTTCCCACAGAGAGGGTCTCCTCAGGGTGCCATCAGCCAAGTTATGTCGGCTGGCGACACCCAGGGGGAGGGCCTTCTCTGTGGGAGCCCCAGCCCTGTGGAACGAACTGCCCCCGGAAATTCGTAAGATCTCCGACCTCCGGGTGTTTCGCTGCGCATTGAAGACCCTGTTGTTCCGCCAGGCCGGACTATCAACACAATAGTTTTAAATTGGAGTATTTAAATTTTTGGGGGGGTTTAAATCTGAGCCAATTTATTTAATTATTTTAAATTTTATATTGTTGTTTTGTCTGTGTTTTTAAATAGGCTGTACACCGCCCTGAGTCCTTCGGGAGAAGGGCGGTATAGAAATAAAATTATTATTATTATTATTATTATTATTATTATTATTATTATTATTTAAATGTTTCGCTTAGCAACAGAAATGTTGGGCTCAGTTGTGGTCGTAAGTTGAGGACTTACCTCTATATGGGGCAAGTTGCGGGTAGTTCTCTATTTTAAATCTATTCAAGACATTATTACATAAGCTTTCCACATCTATTTGCACAGCCAACCAACGTGAGTAAACCCATTTTCTCCAAGCATATAGCAACAATTGTGGTCTGTTTAGTCTGTGAAGGGGCCCTTCACAATGTATAAATATTCATTTTTATATATAGGCCAGAGGCAAGGACTATGTGGATCAACAAGACAGTATGGAAAAATGCTTTGACAGAGATATGCAAGCTCCATTGCCATGGCAACAAGAGGGTAAAAAATGTTTTAAGTTCAGAACAGCAAGATAACATTTAGAAGCAGTTCACAGACATCTTCCTAAGTCATTGAACTATAAGAAGAGAAGTGGTACATCAGAGGCTTACAAGCTTCTGTTACAATCTCGACAAAAGTCATTTTGGCCCTTTGGTGGAGTCGATATCTTGATTTGGTACACCTAGTGGAGCTAACAAAAGCACAGAAATGGTCCCTCAGAACGAAATGCAAACGTCCTTAGCATCATGAAAAACAGATGCGGTCTCTCCTGTTGCTCTCGTGTAAATAGAACCTTTCCCAACTGTGCTGCAATTACCCAGTCGGGATGATTTGCAGGCAGGGAATCGTAGGGCAATAGCTGTCCAGCCGCAACTGCAAGCATTGTTGGGTATGCAAAGGGTTTGGGTCTGGAGGTTTGGGCAGCTTTGAGAGTGCCACGGCTTCAATGGCTTGGCTTCGAGCCACATTCTTGCTTTAGCAGAGGTGGCAACTTGCCCTGGAAAACATGCACAGCTGGTGTGGGTTTTGCCTACGAGTCTGACATATTACACTCCTATCTTGTTTCTCTTCTTGCAGAACACATGATTCAGCTGCCGCTCTTTGGCTATAATGTTTTTTCTGTGGAGTGGATCAGTGCCCCAGATATCCCTTCACCTTGCATTGTAGGAGTGAACCAGGAGGAGATTGTTGCAATGAGCAGGGAAACCCAGGTAGGGTTATAACAGAAATATCACAATGGATGTCTATGGAGATTCTCAGTCATCCAGACTGAGAATGGTTGTCCCAAAGGGGCTTTTTTTCAAGAGGCAACTGGGCTTTCTGGTTTTGCTTCTCATCCAAGAAGCTTCTTCAGCTCTGAGTGGATGGTTGGGAATGGAAGGATTTATACCAAGGGTGAAATCCAGCAGGTTCTGACAGGTTCTGGAGAACCGGTAGCAGAATTTTTGAGTAGTTCGGAGAACCAGCAATACCACCTCTGTCTGGCCCCAGAGTGGGGAGGGAATGGGGATTTTGCAGTATCCTTTCCCTGACATGCTCACCAAGCCACACCCACAGATCCAGTAGTAAAAAAAATATGGATTTCACCACTGATTTATACTCCTTGCAGACAGCTGGTCATTTTCATTTTTTTATCGAGTCGTTAAAGTCACCTGGAGGTTTATCTGTGTCATGTCTGCAAGGAGTATAAATCCTTCCCTTCCCCACCATCCAGTCAGAGCTGAAGAAGCTTCTTGGATGAGAAGCGAAACGTCTTCAAAGAAAAACCAGAAAGTCCAGTTGCCTCTTGAAAAAAAAAAAGCATCTTTGGGACTGTCACAATGGATGAAACACAGGAACTTAGATAAATAAGATGCCATTCAGGTCAGGACATGGCCTCCCAGCTCTTTCAAGGATACCAATCTTTCCTGGGCCTGTAATTTGTCAGAAGATAATTTTATTCTTTTGCTGAAACACATTCCCCACAAAATTTGGTTAGTACCCAGCCATGCTGAGATTTTGGAAGCCAATAGCTACTTCACGAAGTTTTGCTGGCTGACAAGGTGGATCTCTTTAAGGTGGATCTCTTTTAAGTGTATGTTAATGCTGCCTGGTACGTGAAGAAGATACTGTATTGTTGGCGTAATGGTTTGTTCTTTTTGTCTTAAACTTGTTCGTATGCTAGCCACTCAGGGCTGGTAACAACTGGAGCAGCTTATGAGCCTAATAAAACCACTTATAGTTTTAGAGCAAATCTTTCATACCAACATTGCCAAAACACAACTCTAATCTGTAGCAGTCTCTGTTCACAGTATTTGAATTCTGTTGGTCACTTTCAGTGCCTCCAATGGAACTTTATGTATTTTAATTCACACACATACAGAACTGGGCAACTAACATGCCTGGGATTTACTTTTAAAAATCATTCACAAAATTTCTTATTGACATGTAACGATGGCCTTTGTTGAGAACATTGCCCCTTAATGGGAGCCAACTGAAAGTGAAATGGAATACTAAAGTACGGAAAAGATGACTGATTCTGCCACGTCCACCATGCCTGTCTTTCCTCATGTGCAGAGCAATCAGATCATCATTCCACTGAACCAGATACTACGGATGAAATCCTTACGTCCAACCAGTGCTGCTGGCCTTCCAGGCATAGAAATCAACTATGGCACAATAGAAAATCCCAAGACTATCTGCTTTGAATTAAAACAGGTATGTTACTGTGACATGTCTTGATGGAAATATTCTGAATGTTTATTGCACTATCATCTTTTCTTGTTTTTAACAAGAAAACTTGTTTTAAAGCTAGCAGAGCATTGATCAATACAGGTAGCAACTGTGGCTTTGCAGTGTAAAAATAAACCAACCCTGTGTCAGGGCTCCAAGTAACAGACCCAATGCAATCAAAACTCCGAGGCCAAGGTGCTCCTCGAAGTCCAAATTTATTAGGCATGTCATATTGGCACATCTGGTGGAAACCAGACTCTGAAGGCCCCGAGGTTTTCACCACCCAAATTAAAATCAAAGTTCTTTCTCCCAGTACACATGTCCATCACATGGTCCAACCAAGGGGTGAAATCCAGCTGGTTCTATCTAGCTGGGGCAAACCGGTAGTGGCGGCTGTGGGAGGCTCCGCCCATCCGTGCGGATGTCATGACATCACTTTTTTGTGACATTTTAAGCCTCTGCACATGTGCAGAAGGTTTTGTGAATGCATAGAGGACGGCGCGCGTGAGTGCACATTGGCGAACCGGTAAGGAAGGCAAGTAGATTTCACCCCTGGTCCAACCAGGTCACAGTCCTAACTCCAGCTGGTTTCAGTCCACGCCTCCCCTCACCTGGTGAGAACATCGTTGGTTCCCAGGAGAAAGAAGTTTATTTTGGCTACAAGACCCCCACCTATCTCTATTTCCCTCCTCCCATTCCCACAGCTCCAACTGGCTTTGCTATGGCATCCCTGAAGATGCTCCAAAATGACTTCAGGGTTGACACCCTGGTTTGCAACATCAGCTTTCAGTGTATATATTTGGTGGAAATGGGGTAATTCTAGCTTTAAGAAAAAGGGAGAATACTGTGCCTACCAATAGCCTTTTTTGTTCGTTTGCTTACCTCAATGATTTGTGGTCTAGACCAAGCAAAAAGCCGATGATGGATTTAGGAGAGTAGATAAACATATAGGATCATGTTAAATTTAATTGACTACTTTTTTCTCCTTTTTTGTACACTTTTTGTTGTTATAGTTGCTAGGTTTGATTGTGTTTCTGTTTTGTTTCATTTTGTTTGTTTTACTGTTTTATATTTTATTTTCTCTAAAAAAACAATAAATCTCTCTTTAAATAAAAGTAGATAAAATTCTGTTCAATCAAATTGTGGCTCTAAAGCACTCAAATGACTTCTTTATGAAGAAAGAACATTATGTTATCCTAAAAGTTATATGCTGTGTTTGTACATGCACAAAGAGAGTTATATGGAAGGTTTGATAGGAGTTATTTTTGAGAGTTTCCTTTGGAAGGAGAAAGTACACATCCGAAAGGGAAAAAAAACCCATTTCACACTGCTTTCTCTTTTGACAGGCTAAAACATTATACCATTTAATTACAATCATCGGTGGGGAATCAGATTCCCAGGTTTAGTGACAACCAAGAGAAGTTGGCTGCAATATCTTTTCCTGGTACTTGAAAAATACCCATACTCTTTTGATGTGTCTACTTGCCAAGTGTTTTCTCCCAAGTCAATGTGAGCTATGAAAATGTTATTCTTTTGAACCACCGTTCACTATTCTATCATCGTTCCTGCATCACTTCCAGTCCTTAAACTTGCAGACAGAGCCTTGGTAGTACAGGGGTTTAAGGCACCCTGTTATTAAGCTGGTTATTAAGACCAGCTGCCTGCAATTACTGCAGGGTTCGAATCTCGCCAAGGCTCAAGGCTGACTCAGCCTTCCATCCTTTCTAAGGTAGGTAAATTGAGGACCCAGTTGTGGGGGCAATAAGCTGACTTTGTATAAATATACAAAAGGATGAAGGCTATTGCTGAGCACATTGTAAGCCGCCCTGAGTCTTCGGAGAAGGGCGGCATATAAATCAAATTAAAAAAAAAAAAAAAGACAGCAAAAGGAGCTTCTTGACTTCAAGCCATACAAAAATATGCCATAGCTATTTTGGAGTATCTTTGGGTGGATCACCTTACCCAGGGGTGTCAAACACAAGGCCCGGGGACCGGATCCGGCCCACAGGGTGCTTAGATTTGGCCCGTAGGCCAGCCTGGAAAAAGTGAAGGATCAGCCTGCGGTGCCTCTGCCAGCGAAAATGGAGCTCGGGAGGGCCACATGCAGCCCTACTAGGCCCTGTTTTTGGCCTGGATGGCCTCCTGCAGCCCTCTGCCACCGAAAATGGAGTTTGGTGGGAGCCGTGCACAGCCTCCCTGAGCTCTGTTTTCACTGGCAGAGGGCTGCAGACCATCTAGGTTGAAAATGGGGCCCAGGGGGCGCATTCCCCCCCAGCCCCATTTTTGCTGGCAGAGGTCTAGCAAAACAAAACAAAAGGAGAAATGTTTCGCCCTTTGCATTTGCGCATCCAAGAAGGGACAGGAAAGAAGAAAGGGAAAGACGAAAGGCAAAGAAAAAGAAAGGAAGATGAGAAGAGAGCAAGGAAGGAAAGGAAAGAGGGTAAAGTAGGACGTAAAGTGAAATTTGGATATAAGAGTGAAATGATACGGGGTTGGCTTGGATGATCTCTAAAGGTACCTTGACTTATTATTGTAAGAGACAGTTGCTGAGTTCAAAAAGTCAAACCACAGACTTAGCTAACTTTCTCCTTCTATGTCAAAATGCAGAACTAAAAACCACATGGGTCAGCATGAATCAGCTTTCTGCCCAGCAACAAGGGGCCTAGACATTAGGACTGATTTCACATATTTCCGTGTTTTGCTGCTTTAGCAGACTATAAGAATGTGTGTCTTAAACAGAACTTTGTTCAGATGTTAGATGATTATATTTCTGTCTGAACCTTTTGGCCAAAATAAAGCTTCTCTTGATTTCAAAATCCGAGTCCTTTGATTTTCTGCAACAAGGGGAAGGAAGAAGAAAGGAGGAAGAGGGAAAGAAAAAGATGAAGGAAGGGAGGAAGGAAGGAAGAGAAGTCCTGTCTTAGCACTTGGCCACCAGCAGACGGCAAGGCTCCTTTGGAGGACAAGGGTTTGGCACTCTCCCTGTTCTCGCCTTCCTCCGCTGGAGACAATGGGTCTTCCCAGACCAGCCCGGGCCATCACAGGTGCCCCCAACACAAGTGATGTCGAGCTGGCCACTCCCACCTGGCCATGCCCGCTGCAGTCAAACATAATATGGCTCTCATGTGACCCTCAATGAAATCAAATTTGATATCCCGGTTTAGTGAATGACCAGGCAAGGTTTTCACCAAGTTCAACAGCTGTTTTGTGTAGCCAGGACAAATGGACATTAAACCTAGCCTCCCTATTTCTTAAACACTTTATTTAACTTATTAATTTTTAAGTCAAAGAGAGTCTTCCCTCAATTATGGAACTATACAATAGTTTGGTGACTTTCAATATTTCAGAGTCATTTTGGATTAAAAAAATTGATCTGGGACTTGAATTTAGCTTATAGAACAAGACGACAAAATTTTGAATTATAAAACTCTTTTTTGGGGGGGGCTAAACTGCTTTTTTTTAAAGGATTAAAACTTACATTTGAAGAATCTGTACTTGTGATATTTGAAGCTGCATTCTTTTCCTTTCTGATATTAGAATTTTCACTTAACTCATTGCTGATTGGTTTGGATCTATCAATGAATGTAAATTGTATCTGCCCCCTCCCCTTTTCTCTGAGAAATCATAATTTGCAATTATTCTCTTGGACACTTGAGTGTGCTATTTAATATGATGGGGAAAAAAGAAACCACACCAAATTCTTAGAGATGTTAGTTCCTAGAAGCTATGCTTGAGTGAACTCAAAAATTACTGGATAATAAATTATATGATTCTTGTGGAACATGAACAAATAAAAGATAAAATAGAAATTAAAATTAAGGAAAGACACCTTATAAATACATTTTAAGTGATTGTTATCTACAGAAAGAAAAAAATACAGGAACAAGTTTCTTATGATCATTTTCATTTGATTTAAGATTAAAAGCTGGAAACTTAAATACTGTAACTATTTTGAAAGAAACCGCTACGTGGGGTTTGAGAAAAAGAGGGGAGGAAACATTTTATTTTACTTGATGTATACCAAACAGACTGTATTTCATAGATCAAATGGGAACTATATTTTGTCCAAGGGTTATTTATTTTCATACTAGAAATATATTTTGATGAGAATTTAAGAGAAACAGAAGGAAATGCATATTCAACAACAGTCTGGAGATTATGGATAAGGAGGTATATGAAAGGGAAAATATGTTACATATAAATTATAAGATTTTTTTGGTCATATTATAATGAAGGTTGATTACAGATTTGTAACAAGATGGCCTACAATTTTTATTGATTATGCTGAGTAAATTATTATTTGAAGAAATTTTAAGTTAATAAAAGAACTATAAAAGGAAAATAAGGGTGTGCATACATATATTTGATAGAGTTTAGATGAGAAAATAGGCATTAGCAGAGATCTATGTATTAATGATGGCTATTTTATACTCACGGTATATTTTTTAATTGTTAGTTAAGATTAAACTTCTAAAACTGGGGTATAATATTAATTTTGATTGTTGGTGGGTATGTGAATTTAAGGTATGAAGTTTATGATGAAGTTGTGATTTATATAAGAATGTAAAGATGGATGTGTAATTGAGATTAGGAACTTTTGATATGATGAATAGAATGGAGGAACTATGGGAATTTTTAAAGGATTATATTATGCACAGAGATGAAACAAAGATAAAAATTGGTAATGAAAAAGTGGATTTGTAAAAATGAATTGAGGAGCTGCTAAAATTGAATATTCTGTTTATTTTAAGATTTTGTTTTGGTTTATTTTTAAACTAGAAATTATATTTAAAATCTTATTTGATAACAATGAATAAGCATTTTTGAATTAGTCATTGGATAATTGGATTGATTGTAGATTGTACATGCTATTAAACTTAGATATTGGCTATGCTGTTTAATTTAATTTATAATAAGAGATTATCTAGTTATATGTTTGTATCTGTACTGAAGAAAATTAGAAGTCTTTTTAAATATATATTGCTTATCCCTCCACCCTCTCTTCCCCCCACTTCTTAACTTTCCCCCTTTTGAATCCCTTCTCCCATTTTTTGTTATCTTGTATTTTATTTTCTCTTGAAATGTAATAAAGTTGTTTAAAAAAAACCCAAACCACTAGGGTGCTCAGTGTCTCTCATACATACATGTATGCAAACATAATTCTGCCTTTGGATGATTTAAAAAATCTCCACATATTATCATCGCCACCCCTACGTTTAAAGACAATAATGGTCTTTGTCAAAATATCTTTTTAGTTTAGAAAATATGGGAAATGATAGAGGTATAAAATTGCACACACTTTATATAAAACAAGAATAGAGACATTTTTTCTCTCCCTCATTCCAGAAGAAACCAGGATCCTGCAACTGAATGAGAGGAGATTTAAAATCAAAGATCTATGTCTCCCTATCTCTACTTAAAGGATCTTAATCTGGCTTTGAACTTTTGACATCTTTTTGTTGCTGTTTGCTAGTTTCATTTAATCAGACAGTTTTTGCAAACAAGCAAGAAAGGAATCTGCATTTCTTAAACTATGCATAACAATATTATTAATCCTGGGATAATCAAGGGCATCTTCACATCATTACAATTTTTACTCCTTGATTCTTCAAAAGCAGTTTAAAGTTAACTAATGGACTTCACTGCCACCAACTTCAAAACATAGACTAGCACAAGCCACTCAGGTCTTCCATCCAGCTGTTCTACAGGAGGGCATGAAAAACAACGCAGAGTTAGTGGTCCCGAATCCATATTTTCAGTTCCTGGTAGTTGCTCAGGGCTTACAGAACAGCCATTGCTGTGAGCAGATGCAAAGTTTCCAAGGCACCAGCTGTCAATTGTTTTAAGAACATTTGCTGAAATGATACCACCACTCTACAGCAGCTGAATCTCTGCAAAGGGGAAATGGGAGAAGCTGGCTTAAATTTAGAAGGGAGAGGAAAGCCAGTTCCCCAGTAATAGGCTACTTGTTTATGGAAACTGCAAAAGAACATAATTTTCAGTGGTTCTCAAATGCACAGGTAAAAGAAAGGTTTAATAAGAATAAAAAGAGTATCTGAACTGAAAAGCAAAAAACAATTTCAAATGGACTTATGTAAAATGGTGAACATGTAATAACAAAAATGTATAAACTTTTATTAAGATTTGAAACAGAAGAACAGATTAAAGACTGCATGACAAAATGGACTATTAGCTTTGGATATAACTGAGATTAACACTTGGGAGAAACGGTGGGTAATTACATTGTATAATTTTAAAAGAATTTTTTAATAAAATGAAGTATTGCTGGTATATGACACCAGATAAATTTTTTAAAATGTATAAAGACATTTCAAACCAGTGCTGGAAATGTAAAACGTATGAGGGAACATTTTATCATGGTGGACTTGTGAAAAAGCTAAGAAATTTTGGATACAAATTCACACCTGATACAAAAGATTTAAAGACTAACATTGCAAAGAAACTATACTTTTTATTGAGACTTGAGGACAATGAATGAGAAAAGATTCACGATAAACTGATTTTGTATTTCTTTTTCATTTCTTGTACTTTTTTCTTTCTGTTCCTTTGTTTCCTTTTTTCCCTTTTTGATTAGCCTTTTATTCTATGTAAAAATTTGATATAAACAAATGATCAAATCATTCTTCCCACCTGCATATTCGGTCGGTGTTCAGGGTTGCAAGTGGGAAAGTTTGTTTGTGTCATTTAAGATACACTGCAGTCAGAAATAAATCAGCTCAGCTGTTGAATACAAACAATTGTGCACTTTACATGGAATGCAGAATGGTTCCCATATGGAAATTCTCTTAGTTCACAGATTATGCTAAGTAGTCACCGATTAACTTTACCAGACACACAAAGTTTTGTTTTGAATAAATAAAAGCACTAGAGTAACATGTTTAACATTAATTTTATTAGCAGCTTGCCATGTACCTTTAAAGTTACAAAGCCTATTTCTCCAGCAAAAGCTAATTTGAAGATCTCTTCCACAATTCTGCCTTTGTCTGTCAGCTCTCAACGTCAGAAAGATCAGTGGCTTCTCCAGGGACAGATCTAAGGCACAGGTCAAAAAACCATAATGATAAAAACTACTATTTTTACCAAGAATCCCCAAATATATTCAGTTTCTCTTAAATATCAATAAAACAGCATTTTCCTTATAAGCTCTCTAGGGTTACTTTGCCATAATACTGAGTTACTATTATAGTTAGATCCAGATTGGAGGCACAGTACAATAGTATGGCTTTTAAGTATGTGACATATGAAAAGAATTAGGTCATCTCTTTCAAATGCACATTTATTTCTCTACTTATGATAGGGAATGTGAGCTGTAAAAATTTTTTTCTTTCCTGAAAACAAAACTATTTGAAGCAACTCAACTTAAAGGTGGGAATTGGAGACTACTACAGTAGTTGATAAATTTCTCACATTTTTCATATTTTAAAGTGCTAATTTTACATTATTTATCTAAACACATTTTTAATACAACACACCCATGTTTATAGTGTGGCAAATCCAAGGGTCCCCCCCAAATGTTACAGCTCCTCACTGTACAAATAATCTGTGTAACAGCCTTGCAAGAACCCACTGAAAACATTTGTGATTAATGATCTCCTGTAAGGGTCTATAATTTTCTCCATATGCAAAAAATAAAAATGCAATCTAAAATATTACTACTGCATAATTTTAGAGCAATGTGCACTGATACTGCAATGGCAATTTTCCTTAAATATATCAGGCATTTCCATTCAATTAATATCGAAGAACAGAATCTTTGGGAAGGGAGGTATTGACCTTTATTCCTGAGGTTTTATTGCTCCTAACTAGACATTTCTAACCGTAATAGGTGTGTAATAGTCCCTCTTGGATAAAGGAAGACATGCCAACTAGGAACAGAAGCAAGACACAATATTAATTCTCTCCTTAAAAATAATGTTTCAGAACTCTCTTCCCAAACCCAGTCTAAAGGCATAACTTCCATCGTTCCCAGCCAGGGGTGGGCTGTTGGGGGTTTGGGAGAACCTCTAGCTAAGATTCTGTGCAATTCGGAGAACCCCCAAATTCCTGGCCCAGCTCCTCTCAGAAGTCCCCATCTGGCCTGTTTTGGATGCAGGTAAGTGCAGGGCACGCTTGGAGGCTCGGGGAGGGCAAAAAACGAGCCTACCGGAAGTTCAGGAAGGCCAGAAGCAGGCCCGTTTCCGGCCTTCAGAGGGCCTCCAGAGCCTGGGGAAGCTGTTTTTGCCCTCCCGGAGGCTCAAGAAAAGCCTCCAGAGCCAGGGGAGGGCAAAAACACCCTCCCCCCCCCGTGGTGCAGGAGGCCAACTAGGCCACACCTACCATGGCCATGCCCACCCAGCAACCGGGCAGAGAACCCCTTGCTAAAATTTTTGAAGCCCACCCCTGTTCCCAGCCAACAAAGACCCTGGTCATACTGGTGGGAGATGAAGGAAACTTACACCAACACCTATCTGGGCAGCTGGCAGGGTGTCCCTGAAGTACACATAGCAAATACTGACAGATGACGTAGAAGGAGAGCAGGGTTACCGAAGCAGTAATTGGGAAAGGAAATAATGTAGGAAAGCTTAAGCATCAAAATAGTTCCTGTTGCCCACATTGGAAGACCCTCTCTAAACAGCACTTAAAAAAACAAAGTGCTGCATGTGTTTAATTAGTACTGGTTGCTATGCCCTTAATTTGCTGCATTTAATTTATTATATTACCAACTCAGGGAAAATTCTATCAATACACTGTCCAGTCAACTCAGCACATTTTGTTACAGCTTATGAGCTTTAATTTTTTTAAAATTATTGCAAGGGAACACTGTTGGAATAAAAGAAACATGTCAACACCATAAAAGAACAGAAATCTAAAGAGCTTTGGCCAAAATAACCCTCCTGGGTTTCCTTTTAATTATAAATTAACTGGTCTTTCCCAAAGTACTCTCTTACACCTTACTCTCACAGCAAAGAAATCCTGACTGAGGCAAATGCATTTCGTCTATTTAAGATAGCTGCCAGTAAAATCTGTATTAAAAGACTGGAGACTCTCCAGTCACAATCATATGCCTAGCCAAATAATAAAGTTGAGTTCACTCATACTTGCTAGAAGGAGGAAAGTGGGCTGCCCTCAAAACCTGACAGCGACATGACTATTTTTTTTTTTCCAGAAAGAGAAAATCTATTGTGCAGATAAAATCCTTAACTCTGCGGCCTCTATCTCCTCAACTGCCCTCTCCCTCCGCTTCCCCATTGCATTGTTACAAAGCGTAGCTACAGCGAAACTTGAAAGGACAGTCCTATGTCATAACCAGCAAAGCGAAGCAGGGCCTTTCATGAGTCATGTTTCCAAAGTGCTCAGCTCCTGCCAGTCTGTTTCGCTTTCACACTTGTCCCGGCTTTTGAAAAATGTCTTGATCAGCCTCTGCGCTTCTTTTTTCACTGCAAACAGAAAGAGTGGCACCTGAGATAATGACATTCTCAATCACAGTTTATTTATCACACCTCTCATTCATTACCAAATGCAAATTGTGCCTATTGGCTCAAACAGTATTTGCAAAATACGGTTAACAGAACATGGTAGGACATGGAATGTGGTGAGAATAAGATTAAGCATAGAATTCTTTATTGGCCAAGTGTGATTGGACACAAGGGATTTGTCTTCAGTGCATAAGCTCACAGTGTACATACAGGCAATAAGTAAGCATGATTATAGACATCATAAAAATACATTCATCATAAATCATAAGATACAACATTTACTGATAGTCACAGGATACTAAATAATCAAACAACATAAATCATACTAGGACACTAAAACAATATAAATCGTAAAGATACAAGCAACTAAGTTATAGACATAAGTAGAAAAGGAGATAGGTAATAGGAAAGATGAGAAGAATAATAGTAATACAGCCTTACTAATTAGTTTGACAGTGTTGTAGGAATTAGTTGTTTAGCAGAGTGATGGCATGGGGGGAAAACTGTCCTTGTATCTAGTTGTTCTGGTGTGCAATGCCCTAGTGTTGTTTTAGTCTTGTTGTCCAGGATGTGAGGGGCTAATGAATGAATGAACGAATGAATAAAAGTGAGCTAATGGTGAGAAAGAAAAATGTGCAGAAAACAATCTCCAATTACTGAAAGTCATATATATGTCTAATACCTATACTTTATTGACAACAGATTTTCAAACATTTCCATCATATCATAAATACTAATCAAGCTTAACTATACCTTATGCCCCCATACCAAAAAAAGAATTGAAAATTAGAGATCTCTACAGGTCAACAATTTTGCAAAATAAGAGGGACAAAGCACAAGATATTCCTTCACCCTGTCCTTTATTTGGCAACTCACCTGTTTTGCGGAAACTACTTTTGTCTGCAGCCAACAAATGAGAGAGGTGTCGAGCAAATCCCTTGAACAAATCCTGCCAGGTATGAGATAAGAAAGCAGAATAAGCGTGTTGGAATGCAATTCCCTCATTAACATCTAACTCTTGTGCTTCTATGACAGACAAAGTAATTGATGCCCAGCTGGGCAGACTCATAATTAGGTGTCTGCTTATCATACAATAGGGAACATGCTATCTGTGATTTAAATAGAAGGTGCATGTGCAAACAATTAGACATTACGAGGCAGTCAAGGTTGTGAAACTAAAATCAAATCCAAGTTGTTAGATCAGGGATGGGCAATTAATTTTCTCAAGGGCCCACATGAGAAACTGGAACTGTGGTGAAGAGCCAAACTGATTTGATGTCCTCTAACTCCATCACCTCAACGCTTCAGATTGCTTCATTTAAGGGGCGAGTGCTATGCAGGAGTAGAAAAGTGCTATTTCTCCTCCCCCCCATCCTCCCCCCCTGTAACTGCCAACTGACTGAAGGAGTGCACTGTGACTGCACAGAGCTGGACATGACTTGGCTTTGTCTCCTGCTCCTCTGCGGCACATTTATTTACATTTGATTTCTAAGTTCCAACTGACCTCACGCGGGCTGGACAGGGACAGCCAAAAGCTGAATGTGGTCAGGGGCCATAAAATGCCCAGGCCTGAATTAGGTGCTTATATTATAATTATCAATATATGGGTATAATAGTATTGGATCCAGGGATCTACAAGGAATTTGGATTTTTTAATTTTGAGAATCTATCTTACATAATGACTCCCCTTAATGAGGTAGCCAGAAGACACATTGGGAAGTTGCTCCCTGCAACCACTCAAAACTTTCAGTGTTTTCTACCACTTGATTTATCTTTGCCTTTTTTTCTTGAGGAGTCAGACAGGCATATCTACAAAGCACAGGGTTAAGTCACCTGCCATTTTTTATTTTATAAGAATTATACTAGACCACAAAAGCATTACTGGAAATAAAACAGATGCTTGATGTTGGTGCTTCGCTTTGATCCATGCTAGATAGAGTCTGGTATGTGCTAAGGGAGGTATCACTGGATACATCAGCATTTTGCACATTTTAAATGAATAAGCAAGCAATAAATAGATTGCTAAATAAATAAATAAATCCAATAGATTGTGCTAAAGTAATCTGGGACAACTTCAACTCATAGAGGCCTTTACTGGGCATACTGCAGCTCTTTATCCTTGTGGTAGAGTAGCAAGTTTAGAATTCAACATTTTTGTCCTGGTAAGAAAGCAAAGTAGTTCTAGTGAAGTTACCATTCTGATTAAATTCACAATCACCTGTAAGTGGGATCAGAAGAACAGCTGAACTGAATGTAACAGAGGCTCATGCAGACATCAATGTCTTGAAGAGGAATAAACTGCTGACTTACATGCATGTTTCTCAAGGAATGAAAATTACAGCCGAGAAGGCGCTTCCAGGCAGTGGGCTTCTAAGTGATGATGCGCAAAACATTATCTGGTGAAAGGCTCTGGCCTTGAAGTGCGCTGTTCAACCATGGAATGGGAGTGTTCTGACGTTGCAACAAGGACACTCAAGAGGGTTCCAATTTGTTAAACTGCTTGTGGAGTATTTGGAGAAGCCCATTTTGAGGTCAGATCAGTTCTGGATCACATGAAATGTTTTGTTCTAGGGTGGAACATTTTGTGTGATGTCACAATTCACACGTCCCTACTTACTACTGTACTACTTACCTGCCCTGAAACACTGCTGCTATTTTACATTATTCCCCTTGAATGGGTTTTGTTAAAGTTGGGGAAAGACAGAAAAATTACAAATGGAGGACAGTGTTGTCTGCTCATAAATAAAGCAAGTTAAATACACACAATTATTATTTGAAAGTACTGTGCTTATTTCACTGGAATACAATAGCAGGGGGAAAAAAAAACCAAGCTTAGCTCTGTCTAGCACTATCCCATCCCTATCATAAGAAGGACTAAGATGACACGACAGTGGAACATTTTATTCCCCATGCATTTCCTTAGATATCTTCTGCAACAGCATTTAATTTCATACCTAACTTTTGTGTCACCATGGAGGCTTTAACTGATAGGGACACATAAATCAAACGGAGGTGGAGGTGGAAAAGGAGGAGGAGGAAGGAATTAAATAGTTCAGAACCCACCTTAGATGCAAATTTCCCACTTTTGTAGAAAGGAGTCAAATATTTTACAACAATATCTGCTGTTTCCTTAAGCGACAATGTTTTTGAACGTGGCTGGATGGCTCCCGTGGTCCCTTCTTTATCATCCTGTGATAAATTTGGGTCAAAAGTGACTTTCTTTTTTGCCAGCATACCAGCTTTCCCCTCTGACTCTGACAAAATGGAGGACTTGTTCATCATCCGTAGCCTCTTTTCAGCAGGGCTCTCCAGGTCCTGGAAAGGCAGAAACAGAAATCTTTAAAGCAACTTTACATGGCTAAACCTAAGCAACCTTCCTGAAATACAAGAAACACATATTTTTTGTTGGCATGATTTACAATTTAAACTCTCAACATTGCATGTGTCAAGAGATGATACCGTGTTTCCCCGAAAATAAGACCCGGTCTTAAATTTTTTTGAACCCTGAAATAAGTGCTTGGCCTTATTTTTGGGGGGAGGGTCTTATTATTTTGGGGCGCATGGAGCAAGACAGGGCTCCTCTTGCCGTCTTAACTGATTTCCACCTCTGTCTCCCTAACCTGAGGAAATGGCGGGGACCAACTGCTCGTGTGCTTAAATATTTTCAGGGAGGGCTTATTTTCAGGGAGGGTTTATTTTAGTGCATGTGCTCAAAAGCCCAATTGAGCTTATTATCCAGGAGGTCTTATTTTCGGGGAAACAGGGTAATGTGATCCGGTTTCTTAATACAAGAAGCAGAAGGAAAAAGCACCTTATTCCATTTTTGTATCTTTATTAAAGTTTAAAAGAAAAAAAGATGGAAAATAGCAAGAACTAATTCAGTATTTAAAATAAAGAGAGGGGGAAAAAGATATGAAAAAGACAAAACCAAAAGTGCAAAAAAAAAAAAAAGAGTTATAAAAATGTTAAGTAATGCCATAATCACAGAGTAAAAGCTGAATTTTCATTTGTACTTATCACAGTCGTAAAAGAAAATAGGAAGTCACTTCTTCTCAAACAACTTATTCCCACATGAAACAAGGTGTCTCTCCATAACAACTCGCAACTCTAGCACTTAATAAGTATCTTTTTGTGTGCTTGCATATATGGATGTGGAACAGCTTTTTTTAGTTCTAGTTTCTTTTGGGAATAACTCAGTAATATCTTGTTAAATAACTTTTATAAATCAAAGGTACAATGGAAACCTCTCCGAGATAGTGAACACTTCTGGAGATAGAAATTTGGCAAAACACTGTAAAAGAATATTCCTTTGTTATCTACATTTCCCAATGAAGATGCATTATCATCTCAAAGATATACACTCAAAGATATACTATCAAAGGAAATTATCATGACTTTTCTGAAGCCTGGTTGTATCATTAATAGACTGAAGCAAAGGATCAAACAGATATCCAGGAACACAAATTAACAAGCACAAAATCTTCAGTGCTAATTATACCTCTTCCTTTACTCTTTTTGATCCTTCGCATTAATTTGAGCCAAACAAAAGCAACAAGACTAACAAAGACTTTTTTGTCTACATATCTTCTAAGGCAAGGTATGTCATATTAGTCATTGCCCACTTTCTGCTATTTGCATGATCAAAAGAGGATAGTCTTTGTTCGAGAAAAATAAATGAACAGTAATTACTCATTAAAAAAAGGAACAGTCAAAAATAACCAAAAGCATGTCAATTCCCAAGTGTGATGTTAACACTGATTTGTGCATCACTAAAATGCAATGCAATGAAACCAATATAGTCTAGAAGCAACCCATTCAAGATCCTGTTTGTGTTGATGGCTATTTTTATTACTTTTCTGGCTGCTGTGTTTTATTTTCTGTATACATATATGCAGTCTATCTTCTCTCTTTCCCTGCTCACAGTTACGTACTTCAGATGCATGGCCAATTAATTTAATTAGTTAAGCAGCCAGCCTTAATTAGTGTCACTGTCATTTGGTGGTTAGCACTAGAGACAAATTCTATAAAGAAGAAACTGACTTCTCTTGGATGAAGCATCAATTTATTAAATTGCCACCTGAATCTTAGTTGGCCTCGCTGCAAATGTCATGTGGGAATTAGTTCAGGCAAACAGAAATAATCTCACTTGCTACTTCCTATTCCTTCACTCCTATATTCCTGTCATCAAATCTCAGGCCCATCTGTGGCACGAAAGCAACACAGGCAGAGAACAGGTCTAACTCCCCTCTATTGATCCAACTTTGCCCCCAAACATCCCCATGTTTACTACAAGTCCTGGCTGCGAGTAGTCCAGAAAGCAAGGTTAGCCAAACAGTAACCAGGGCCAGCAATCCAATAAGCCAGTTTTTAGCCAAACAGTAATCTCCAGGTGTCGGCAAGTGCACACAAGGCTCCAGAGATTCAACGCTTGTTCCCGCCAAATGCCCCTCCCACCAGCACCTCCTTACATCTCAGTCCCCAGGTGTGCCTTGTGAAGGGAGGTGGGGCACTCTCCTCCCTCTTAGCCAGCTCAGTCTGCTTTGTTCTGGCCTTCTCTCTTCTCTGCGTACTCTAGGGTCAGGAGGGGGTGGTCCTTGCTCTTCCCCTGAGTTCTGTCTCTCCTGCTCCTCCCTGTCTGCAAGCCTTTCTAATCCTGAAAAGACTTGCCCGGACTGACTCTGCCCTTCCCCAGTTTCTTCCTCCAAGGCCAACGGAGCCACCCTCTCGCTCTTGTCAGTTCTTATTCCAGCTCATCTTCTCCCACAGATTCAGACTCTGACGGGGGCATGACACCCATCCCTCCATATGCCCCCCCCCCTCTCTGTGAGTGTGTATGGAGGGATGGACAGACAGACAATTTTAATAAAATATAACTCACCTCAGCTGATCCTGGTCTTTTTCCGTTATGATTTTCACAATCATTGGTTATATCTTCTTTAGAAGATTCAGCCCTTCAAGAAAAAAAGTATAACAAATACATCTTGTAAGAATAATGTTAACATCTTTGTGGAGACAGAGGAAATACCTGAAATTAGCCTACGCTTAGATCTCCAAATCTACATACTGAGCTATCCTTCTGCTCAATTTCAGTCCAAATTCTAGGCTAAGGTTTAGCTTTTTCACCTTCAGCTGTACTTTTACAACCTGTGTCAACTCTCAGGATGAGCAACATGCTTAAATTCAATTGCTTCATCCAACCTAATATACTACAATCTCAAATTTGACTTGAGAAACTATAGTTGAATCATAGCTTCTATTCAAATGCCCATTGTCTATCCTAACTTCAAAACAGGCAATAACTGAGAGGCAAAGAAAAACATATCTCACTTTAGCTTTTCAAAACTTGATCCAGAGTACGAGTACTCTCTCCCTAATCTTTGACTGCTCAAAGGCATATCTTCTACACTCTTGAATTCCTGCTCTTTTTGGGGGGATGAACTTGTTAGTTCTTCTTTAAAGACAGTATCAGTTTCCTGAGGTTCAGCTTTCTCTTCACATGCTCTTCGGGAGAGAAACTGAGGCAGTTCATTGAGACAGTTGATTTTCTTTTCTGCCAAATCAATTTCTGAAGCCTTGGCTTTACATCCTGTTTTGGGGATGGAGAAGAATTTGGAGATATTCTGAGATTCTTTCCTAGCTGCTTCTGCCAACAGCAACTGCTTCTTAGTAGGTTTTCTCTTTTCATGACTAACTGCCAAGGAGGTGACAGCCTCAGCAGTGTCATGCTGTCCTTTTTTTTCAGGGGATTCAACACCGTTTTTGCATATTTTGTTGGTTGTTTCCTCCTTATCCTCAAGAATGTCACCCATATCCAAAGGTTTGGGACCACAGCTGCTGTCTTCCTTCCAGTTTGAGCCAATTTCCTCTTTTACAACATTAATGTCATCTCCTTCCTTAGCAGATAGAACCTCTGAAGCAGACTGGAACATGTCAGACATCCTTTGAAATCCAATCCCCATTCTCTTGGGTTTGAACTTGGGGAAAAAGATAAAAAATAGTTACATTTCTAAAACATTTGAATTTGCCTATGAAATTTTGAAATCAAGAACACAATCATTTGAGATATTTTTTATTTCTAATGTATGCAGAGCTTCTAACACACTGCCTTCACAGGAAACATTTTTAAAAATTCAGAGAAATATTCAGAGATGACTCTGCCTTGAAAATAGCCATGTTAAATTGTAAAGCCCAGTCAAATATCAGGACCACAGGAAATGTTTTATATTTTGTATTAGGCCATGAAATGTTTTAGAAAATGTACCAAATTTCAATTTCAGGGAAGTCATGGGTTTTGGATTTTGGATGCATTCTGTAAGTTATCCCATTTGGGGTACTTTGGTTCAAAAATGGTTCCATATGATGCATAATTTTGGCCAGTTAAAGTTACACACAGACAAAACAGGAGAATTTTAATATTAATATACTGGACAACATGTGATACCCTTGTGTCATCCTTGCAAAGTTATTTCCTTATTAGATTTCTCAATGCCTTCAACGACAGAACTAATGTATTGCCTTTACTGGAAAAGTTGGGATACATTCAGAAATATGTATCTGCCTTGAAAATAGCCCATGTTGAAGTGTAGAGCACAGTCAAACAGGAAGCCCTGGAAATGTTTTATCACATTTTGTATTATTTCATACACAGTTTGACGTTAATTTTTATGTCATAAAATGTTGTATAAAATTTGCCAAATTTCAGTTCTATGGAAATCATGGATCCCATATTTTGGAGGCATTCTAAAAATTAGCCCATTTGAGGTATCTTGTTTCAAAAAGTTTTGCCCTATGGTGTACCATTTTGGCCAGTTCAAGGTTACAAGAAAGAGAATTGTAGTAGTATATGGATAGATATTTTTCCTACATGGCAAATGTCTACGGAGATTTTCAGTCATCCAGGTCCTGGTTGTCTCAAAGGTGCTTTTTTAAGAGGCAACTGGACTTTCTTGTTTTTCTTTGAAGAAGTTTTGCTTCTCATCTAAGAAGCTTCAAAAGAGCTGAAGAATTTTCTTGGATGAGAAACGATACGTCTTCAAACAAAAACCAGAAAGTCCAGTTGCCTCTTGAAAAAGCACCTTTGGGACTATATGGCAAATATAACAGAGATTTCTGAAAGCTCAAAAAAATTATGCATGGCAAAATCTGTTGCAAAACCACCTCCCGAATAATGAATTATAAGCAAAAGGTTTATAGCACTTACAGTATTCACTTTGGATGCTTGACAGAAGACGTCATCATGTGTAGCAGTTGGTTCACCTTTCATCTTGGGGTAGTCACTGATTCCCAAGTCCGGGATGGCATACAATTCCCCATTTTTGGAAGCTTTGTTAATTTCTGTGACCTTTATTGAAAAAAGAGACACAGTAAAGAGGGCTATTCAGAGGATTCTCTGTCTCTGGTACTGTACCGTGTTTGTTTCACTATACTAGTCCTCATTTAGTATAAATAGTAACCAGCATTGGAATTTCCACTGCTAACTGACAGTCATAAAATGCAATGTCATGTCACTGCAACGCTTTGTGACAGAAGGTTTGGCACTTCTGATTGCCATTATTAAGCAAATCACTGTGGGTGTTAAGCAAGGACTTCACGTGGTCACTACATGTGACCTCTTGCTGGCTTCCCCATTGACTTTGCTTGTAGGAAGCCAGGAAAGAATGGCTGGCACATGGTGATCCTGTTATTGTGGGATATTGCGGCTTACCTGAGTACAAGCATCAGTCATAACTATCACTTGTTCAGCACTGTCATAAATTCAAATGGTTGCTGAATGAGTGGATATTAAGCAAGGATTATCTGTAGTTGCAACAAGCAGGAAATCCATGCAAGGAAATGTTAAGGAATTAGGCTTTTCTTATATAAAGCAATTAATGTAGCATTACCATCATTCCTGATCAGGTTCTTAACAATCTAAGATGGATTAACCTTCAACTATTCCTCCCTTGTCTGAATTCTCATTCAAATGTCTTGAGCACAGATAACATGGATTGGACTCCCCCCCTCCCCATTTTGTCAAAAAATAAAGTTCTTACTTTACTATGATTCATTCAAAGTAGATGCACCCCACTTTTAAATGCATATCCTGTCCAAAGCTTAAATATAGGAATGTGAGAAATTAACAAATAAAAGAACAAAATCTTAAAAACAATAGTGATCGGTGAATAATGGGATAAATTTAAGTTTAAGTTGTACTTAAGATTCCACTGTAGTGCCAAACAATCAATGCAAGAAAGGGCAATTCACAATTGGGATAGCATCACCCTCTGAGAGTGGGGTAATTTCAAGAAGGCAGCAGACCTTTAGGTGCCTGTCTTTCAAGCCACTTATTTATACTTATCCGAAATGAAGCGAGACTCTGGAAATTACAGAGGAGCACTAGAAGTTGAGTGCACAATTGTTACTAATTTTTGTTCAAGGGTGTTTCTGCTCTACCTCTGAAAGGAAGATTTTGCCACTGAAACTGACACTTATTTACACATCAGATTCTTATAAAGCTACCCAGAGGGAGAGTCGTGCAAGTCTCCATTTCAATGTTAGAGAATAGCTTCCAAAGCATACAAAAGTGAGCAACACCTTCAGCTGCTGGAGCGATGCATTTTTCTAGATATCCCAAGCCACTTGTCTACTTTCATTTGACTAGAAGGCTCTGCCAACACAAGAAGTATGTTTTTTCCCCTTTAATCCTTTGTGAAGTTTTATTATGTTGCTGCAACCATATAGTTTTAAAGAAGGGCTGTTCAGAAATGAATGAGACAGCTGTACTGCTGACACAGACACTGCAGATTATTTTAAAGCATACATTCTTGAGAAGATATTCAACTGTGATGCAATAATTGATCTAAAAACTGCTACAAATCTGATTATTACTGAATCTGCATTCTGTTGAAAATCTACATACTGATAGGAATGATAACAACATTTTCCAGTAAGTCAAAAATAAATACACCACCTTTTTTCTTTATGACTACATGTTTCAAGAAATCCAACTATCAGAGAGAACACTGGCCCACAATGTTAATTTCCACAACTGTTTATTACCTTCTTTAGAACTGATGCCTTGTATAGGTTTGCCATCTTACTGGTCCGGAAAGCTTCATATTCCATCTCTACAGCACTTGCTAAAAGACCTGAACTAAAACAGACCCATAGTTTGAGCAGCAGTGGCCGAAGGCATTTCTCCAAATACAAAGGAAATGCTCCATGTTTTCTTAGGTGTCATTGTAGAATCCACATTGCGACAGTTGGCAGTTCCAAATTATTGCCTGAGTGCAAAAATACTGGTGGCAATTGACTATTCTTCCCCAAATAAGGAGACAAAAAACAGTAACCCAAAGTTATACTTTTCCTTTCAATATTTCTAGTTTATTGCACAAGTACTTTTAACCTGCCTGTTTCTTTTTGCAGTATGATGTATTTTTATAGTACATTGCTATCCTCTGGTGGAAACAAAGGAAATTGCACTATTTAGATCACAGAAGAAAAGATGCAAATATACTTGGGTCATTCAGATAATCACATTCATGTAAGAAAAAAGTTTACCCAGTAATACAAGAATGACCTCGTAACTGCATACTTTGATTCCAACACTGACATTTGCTGGAGAACCAATATAGTCATCCCTGTGAATGTGCATATTTAGAGCTTTAACTTGAAGCATGATGACATTTTGTGTGATTTGTGCAAATACTCTTAAATTTTTCCATGGTCCAAAATATGGCAGTGGTATTCAAGTTTACTCATTTATAGACTGTCTTTCAAGAAGAAAAAACAAATCCCAGGGCAACTTTAGAACAAAAATAGCAATAGAAATAGAACCAAAAAAACCCATCTAAAATCCCCACAGAAGTTACCGTATTTTTTGCACTATAAGACGCACCAGACCATAAGACGCACATTAGCTTTATAGGAGGAAAATAAGGGGAAAGAAAAACCTGCCTCTGCCTCCCAGCATCCATCCAGTATTCATCTGGCTAGCGTCCTTGCAGCAAACAGCCTGGTCAGCTTCAGCATGTTATCACAGCCCCAGCAAGTGGTTCGTTAGGGCTCCGCTCCATTGTGCCCACTACCGGTTGACTGAGCTGAGCTGTTGCTGCCACTGGGGAACGCTGGAGCATTCGCTGCCGATCAGCTGATTGGCGGTTGGATCAGCCTCCCGGAATACCGCCGATCAGCTGTTCTAGGTGGTGGGGATCGCTGCTGCTGTCTATTACTGCTGCCTATCGCTGCTGCCTATTGAGGCCGTTCACTGCCGCCACTCACCACCACCGGCAATTGACAGAGATCAGCGGCAGCAATCCCTGCCGCCTAGAACAGTTGATTGACGGTATTCCGGGAGGCCGATCCAACCACCAATCAGCTGCTCAGCAGTGAAGGCTCCAGCGTTCCCCTGTGAGGGCAAGCGTTGACAGCCGTGACAGACGGCGGCAAACTAATCCCCCTCCCCCCGCAATATTCGCTCTATAAGACACACAGACATTTCCACCCACTTTCTTTGGGGGGGGGGAAGTGTGTGTGTGTGTGTGTGTGTGTGTGTGTATAAAACAGTAAAATAAGAATTTTAGAATAAATCAAAACATTTTGCCAATGGATCATATTTAAATATCAGTTAGATTCAATTCCATCTAATCCAGTATCAGTGCAGGACCTACGTAGGTGAAAGCTCAATTTGGTCTGCATCTTTGCCCTTAATTTGTCTGAGTGGGGCAGGGAGGAAAAGGATCCAAAGGGAGCTCTGGGACTCTTCCACCAAATTGGATTAGATCTACCTATCTGTAACTGGTGCTGCTTGCCGGTTGGTGACCAATGCTTCTTCCAGCATCCTAAGGCAGTGTTCTCGAGCCTAAAATAAAAAGAGGACATATGGAAGTGTGTTCCTTGTCAAATGTGTAACTTGATGTATGTGCAGCAGGATAATTTCCAGGATAATATCCTTCCTTCTACCCTAATAATTGTTCCAGGAGTTGGGGTTACAGCATTACAACCCAGATCTACTTTTTTGCTTATTAAGCTTTTTCTTTAAAAAGATTAACCCAGGCCTAAAATGAAGTAAGAAAGAGCCCAATACAATTATCGTTTGATGTATTCATCGAAATCAGGCTACTAATGACAAATTGCAATATCATCACTAACTGGTTTTTTTAAACATGTTTTAGGGCATAAATAAAAAGGTTTCACAGAGTTGGGATGATAAGGACTGGAGAAGTCTATTCCATGATCTAAACAGCTAAGACAAGTTTTTTTAAAAAATCAGAAAAAGAAATACAAATTTATTAAAGGAACTCTGAAGATACATTTAAAGCACTCCCTGGACTTTTTTTTTTTGGGGGGGTGGGAATTACAGAATGGTTTCTAGACCATTCATAAAATTCAAATAAAGGACAGGTACTAATAAAAAATAACAGTGAAGACATTTTAAAGCTATAAATCAATACCTGTATGTGAATGTTACATCATATTGTAGTCAAGTAGTTCAGAATGAATTAAACTGCATATGAAAGCTGGGGCTAAGAGTTACTATGATTCTTTAGGTCTGGATGTGGAAGAAGCAGTGAAAGAAAGGTGAAAGAGTTGCACTGAAGGGGTGGCTCCACCTAAATTTTGATTGATCTTGACTTTACCTAGGAAACATATCTGTGCTATATTTTTCTTCAGTTAGTCTTCAATTTGAATATCACAATTTAACCAGTTGACAATGAATAATAAGTAGACTGAATTAAAAATTAAAATAACCTGTCTTGAAAAAAATTCCACTTACCTTTACTGTAATTCTGGCAATTTTCCTACTGGCTGCATCCTTCAAGGGACAATCACTATCTACCAAAAGGAGCAAATACACAAGGTAAGTTAACAAATTCTAATATGTTGCCAAACTTTTCACAGATGAGAAGAATAACTGTACCAGATTGCAGAACAGAACTCTTTCTGTATATGTGTTTTGTTACTTCACCAACCATATCTAGATTTTTAAAATTTCCTTTCCCAGCATATACTATCCTTACACTGGAAGAATTCATGTAACTCTCTATGGCTCTGGGTCTTTCTTGCTTACATCCTGTTGGTTGATGCATGTGATGAGGATCCATCTTATTAGCGATCTGGAAATCTGCCAGTTATTTCATCTTTGGGGTAGATCATAATGAAAGTGTATCATTTTACTGACATTTACCCACTATTTATTATGCTTCATTTTGCTTACATGTTTTTGATTATCTCTGAAATTTTCAATAGGTAGCATAAAAGCCAAAAGCTGAGGGCAATTAAGGAGAGGCAGGGTTTATTTTTTTCTTCGTGCCACCTAAGTTACAGAATCAATGATCTTGTCTTGTACTTCATCTTACTCATAATAAAACATCTGTATTTATCACAAATTTCCAGAATGGTATTTGGCACTGAACAAAGCAAAGTTCTAGTGAAAGTCTGATTTAGCTATTTTTGCCAGTGTTGGGCTTAAATCCAAATGTTTTAGCAAGGAGCTCTTCATAGGCAATTATACTATTTGTAGTTCAGTCCAACATGGAATCCTGAGGTCAGTAATGTCATATACAAAAAGCAAACAGCATACTAATATCCATTAAACAATCTTCTGGTGGTAGATATTAAATCTATAAATGTTGCAGACCTACAATAAATGGAAAAACTAGGAAGAATTCCAGCAACTACTATGAATAAAATGCAAGCTCCGTTTATAATGAAATCAAAGTTCACATTTTTACACCTTTTTCTTTTATCTGTGTGATAAAGAGGCTGGAAGCATCTCTTTTGAGCAGGATGAACAGTTCCCACCTGTTCTTCATTAATGTAAACTACCATCTAGTTTCAGGTTATTTGTTTCTAATTCTATCAACTAGCCCTCATACTAGGGTTTATGCAGGCTAAAGCATTGATTGACTTATTACATATCTCCATAGACAGATTTTCTCCTGGACACACTAACCCCACTTGATCCTTCAGATCTTCCAATATAGCACCCATTGCTGCAGTAATTGAATCCCTCTATCTTACAGGCTAAACTATATATAGGCTGTAATTACTGTCAACTCCTCAAAAACACCCATGCAAACTTTATCCAAAACTGATATGTGAAATAATATTTACCTGGAAGAACAAAGTTATCATTTTCAGGTTCTCTGCCCTAAAGATATAAAAAAGATGGAAATTAAAGAGATTAAACAGAAACAACATATTTCAAATGACCATAGGAAATGTTTTTTTAAAATGTTGCATGCTAAAACTTAACTAAGAAGCCGAAATTTGAACTCAAAAAATCAATGTATTTAAATAAGTTTTAAAAATATTTTAAACCAAATTTGGTTACTTAGGTTAATTAACAGGATTAGGGTTAATAACAATAGTCCCCCCCCAATGTATGTGGCAATTACGGTAATTTATCTTTAGCTGGTTAAAGTAGAGATCTGTTAAACTTATCATATACAGTATCTTCATCCTATATTTTCTGACCCGTACAAGTAAATTTTGGATGAATATTACTAGATAATATTCTAATCATATAGAAAACACTCAAGAAAGTGCTTAGAAGAAGAAATAATTTAAAATTGCAGTCTCACGTATGAAGAAACTCTATTCTTCTTATCCTTGAGTTGAGATCTGTATTGGACCTATGGATTAAGGTACCAGGCTAGAAATCAGGAGACTGTGAGTTTTAGTCCTCCATTAGGCACGAAAACCAGCTGAGTGGCTTTGGGCCAGTTACTTTCTCAGCTCAACCCACTTCACAGGTGTGTTGTTATGAGAAAAATAGGAGGAGGAAGGTGTATTATGTATGTTCACTGCTTTGAGTTATTTATAAAAATAAGAAACGCAGGATATAAATGAATAAATAAAATTAAACAATTCTCACTATGCTGTCCAAATTCAGTGGTAAGGTTTCCCACTATTTTAAAATAGGAAATGCATGAAAATGTAGTTCAAGGGCTAGCAATCCAAGAATGGTGGCTCCCCTAATAGGCTCTTAATTATATATTTACAAAAATTTAATTGATTTAACTTATCTTTAATCTATAGATACAGTACATTAGAAAAAAGTAAATAAAATAAATAAAAATAAATGAAGTATTTTCAAAGTGGGCAAATTCTTGTGAAATGGTCAGTCACAAAATCTCTGTGGTTGTATGTAATATTGTCTAAAATCTTGCCCACTTTAATGACTGATTTTTAAATAGAAACTACTGTCTTTGATGCCTGCTGTTTGTACTCTTAAAAGCCCTGAAACAATTCTCAACAATTTCAATTTAAAAACAAAACAAAATAAAGACAAAATCCCACTTTTGCTCAAGTACACTATATGGTTCTACCTATTTTGAACACATATTCACCAACACACTATGCAGCCTCCGGTCACCCAAAGGTTGCATATATCTGTGATGAAGGACTAAAGGTGATTCTCCAAAATATGATTCTCTTAGCAACAGAGGAAAGCCAGAATTATATCCAGTTTTTAAAGCAACTGAATGTCTTTCTTCCTATTAGTATTGTTACAAGGTTTAGTCTTAATATTTTAGCTCAATTCTGAAGTCTTACAGGTAGTCCTCGACTTACAACTGTTCATTTAGTGACCGTTCAAAGTTACAATGGCACTGAAAAAAGTGACTTATGACAGTTTTTCAGTTACAACCTTTGCAACATCCCCATGATCATGTGATAAAAATTCAGATGCTTGGCAACTGGTTCATACTTATGACTGTAGCAATATCCCAGGGTCATGGAATCACTTTTTGCAACCTTCTGACCTCAATGAGGAAGCCAGATTCCCTTAATAACAAGGTTACTAATTTATTAACTGCAGTGATTCACTTCACAATTGTGGCAAGGAATGTCGTAAAATGGGGCAAAGTTTACTTAACAAATTCTGACTTAACAACATAAATTTTGGGCTCAATTGTATTTTTGTGGGAGTAAGTTCAGTTTAACTCAGTGTGACTTACTTCTTAGGAAACATATCAGGATTGCATGACATACTCAATCCAAATGTTTAATGTATAGGTAATCCTTGATTTATGACAGTTCATTTAGCGACTGTTCAAAGTTACAACATAACACCCCCCCAAGTACTTATGACACAGTCCCAAAATTATGAATGTTGCATCACCACAGCAGTCGTTCACACTTATGAATGATCGCAGAGCGTCTGCAACATTCACCTTGCCTATTCGCTGCACCCCACCCCCACATAAGCCGGGTCTCCACAGGCACTAGGCCTGTGGATACTCGCCTTACAAAGATCTAGCGAGCCTTCGGTTTCTTGGCCTGCTTCGGTGCTTTAGGCCTTCAGTGTGTTTGCAGAGAATGGTGGCCTAAAGTTCCACAAGATCACGTGATATCAGTAACGCAAGATCTCATACTACAGATCTCGCATGATCTTCCAGTACATTAGGCTTCTGTTCTCTGCAAATGGAGGCCTGGATGAGATCTGCAGTAAAAGGCTTTGCAAATGGAGGGAAGGCCTGAAGCACCTAAGCCTTCCCTCCGTTTGCAAAGCCTTTTGCCGGCTTTGCAAAAAGCCTTTGCCGTCGAGAATGTAGGTCGGGAGGAGTGCGTGTATCCCTCCGGGCCTCCGTTCTTGTCAGCAAAAGCCTTTTCCTCAAGTCCTTTGCTGACAAGAATGGAGGCCTGGAGGGACATGAGCCCTTCCCAGGCTCTTGTTCTCATTGGCAAAGGCTTTTTGCAAAAATGACCTGAGCCTATAGGAACACAATCTTTCATCCCTTAGGTCTCGGCAAGCCTTTGCTCAAGACGAAAACGTATTAGAGAGGCTGGAGAGGAGGTAGCTCCGTTGATCATGAGATCTATGTAAGGTAAATGACCCGGTTGGGCAGGATGGGAGGGGGGAGCATGAGATATCTCAGTGGGTTGAGGAAAGCACTAGGCCCCTCGTGGTCTTCTTCTCCCTGAAATACCTCATGCACTTAACGACCCGCGCATTCCATTAGCGAATGTGTGGACAAAAGCAAGGTTATGATCACGTTCAAATTACATGATTCACTCATACAAATCCTCGGGTTACGAATGTAATTGGCAGGCTCCATTACATTCATAACTTGAAGATTACCTATATAGGTGAGCCTCTATCTTCTATAGAAAGCTCTTCCACTTACCCTGCGCAACTTCATCTGTTTGTTATAGAAACTGTTCCATTCCTTTTTCTGGCTGTCCTCATTAACTTCACCCACACTCCTGGTATCTTCATCATATCTGAATAATAACTCAGAAAGAGTTGAAAGTTGAACAGGAGAGTCATGTAAAATTATATCAAATCTTAAATTAGCATCAAAGGCCAATATTCTAGGCATTAGGATTAAGCACAGGATTATGGACCCTTGTATAAATAAGATTGTAGTTTTACTACAGAATAAAATGCCTTTTGTTCATGTAACTCAAAGTTACTAACTGCATTTGATGAATAAACTATGGAACCATGATTGGTAATGCGTTTCAAATTCAAATTCAAATTCAAATTTCAAGCCCACTCAGAAGTTCACTAACTTAGCTTGCATGATAGCTGACGAAGGTTGATCGGGTCTCTATTACAATAACATCTAGAAGATCACATACTACCTGCTCCAGCACAAATACAATGTAAACAATTTTGTATAACTATGTAATGTAAGAAAATGCCCTTAACTTTCATCTAGTATGCTGCAAAGATTAAAAATAAATATTAGAATAAGCTGTTAAAATAAACACTTGGATCTTATTCTCACTCACAGGAAGAAAGTGATGCCGAATGTATGCTTAATTTTCCAACAGAAATTATGAAAAAATCTTTTTACCAACAACAGTTGGCAGATTGTTCTAAGAAAACTGTCATTTTTTTCTGAACATTTTTAAGGGTTAACCCTAACCCTAACTCTAACTTAAAAGTCAATTTGGGAAGCAAGTGCAGGAGAATATTATCCTACCACATAGACATGTTGCATCTCCCTATTTGTTTTTAAGGCCTGCAGCCTTCCCTTAACCAAGGAAATAGAAATAAGGCAGAAAAACTGTGCAGCCCCACAAGGGAGAACAGCAGCTTTTATTTGCAACAGGTTTACACAACTCAATGCATTCTGAGATCCAGTTTTACATTTGTATTAAGAGAATTGCATAACTACATTTAAACATGTAAAAGCATTTCTGTAACAATTTAAACCCACATATACTTCTTATCCTCCTTATTCTTGATGCTTTTGACTTCCAAACTGAGCTACAAATAGTAATTGTGCAATCTATTGAGGTGGCAGATTCATGAAGAAGCTGTGGTTTTTGAGATCATCACTTCAGTTCACTTACGCAGAAAAAATTCTCAACTTTTGTCCTCCTTAGTCAGGAGAATCATCAAAATCTCTCTCTCTCTCTCACACACACACACACACACACACACACACACACACACACACAAAGGAGGGGGCGGGGAAGAAGAGCAGTTCTTACTTGGCCAAAAAAAAAAAAAAATGCCTCTTCCGAATTAGTTAACGCAGACCTACCTTTCAAAGCCACCACAGCCTCGCTTTCCTCCTCCATAAAGCTCAGGGTCACAGGCATTCCAAGATGAAGCAGAAGGTCCAATATAGGTTCTACTCCAACTTTTGGTGCTATGCTGTAATGCTTCTACTTGCTTCTTCACTGCTGCTGGATTCTTACAGTAATCACAGCTTTTGTTACATTGGGGAACATCATCTCCAAAGTAGTTGGCTATGGCAGCATGGCGACAACTAACAGCCAAAAAAGAAGCAATGTTAGATGGGGGAAAAGGAAAGGAAACAGAGAAAACGCTTTTCTTATAGTGGTTTGGAAAGTTCAGAGACCGTCTGAAGGTGGCCAAATTAAAAATACTCACAGGAGAAGGACACGGGGACACGAAGAGCATTATTTGCTTACCATGCTTTCTAGACTACTGAAAAGTGCTAGCCTTCTATTTTGAGATAATTTGAGTATACAGCTTGGTAACCTTAATGATCTGTTGACAACCTCTCCTACTAATCTCTAACCAGAAGTTATAAAGGCAGTTATAACACATCAAAACCACAGGCATTTAAAATTACAATGAGGTCTTGTTTTAGGCTTGATTCATATTAACCTTTTCCTTCATACATGTTTTTATGAATGTTATTGGGCAGAGTATCAAATGGAAAAATATGCTGTATGCTGTTCATGTTAGAGCAACTACCTAACTGGCTGGATGAATGGAACTCTCTGTACAGACCATAGAAGGCCAATAAAAAGCAGTCCTTGTTGACTGAGCTAAAAGATACCTTTGGGAGAAGGATAATCTATTTCTGTTGACAACATTAAAAAAATAAATAGAATGAATGCCAATGAACCAACATTCTCCTTTCCATCCTTGCCATTTAGCACAGGCTCTTCATGAGATGGAAATTACTATTTAATAGAGACTTTCAAAAACTTATTTTTTTCCTAGTATATTAATTTCCAAGCATGCCACAAATGCAGTTATAAACATATAAACTGAATATATATTTTGTCTCATTCTGCATTACCAAAGGAATGTAGGCTTCAGTTTATTTCCAATGATAGGTACAATATCCTAAGGAGTTCATTTACAATATTTCTAAGCACTGGCACTTTTCCTTATTCCAAATAATACGAAAACCAAAACATCTTCCATTTGAAAGCAGGCTTATGCTGGAAAGATATGAACCACAAGTAGCAGAGTATTTTTATGGCATTTTAAAAAATGCCTTTTGAGGCATTTCCCCATTAAATTCTAGGAGGAAGGAGTAAAACTTTGCAAGAGTCAGGACTATTTCAGCAAATGTACAGATAAAACAATCACCTGTTTGTGCTAACACTTAGTACCCATCCAGTTGAGAAAGCTGAATCTGTGTCAGATAGTCAGCTGGTGGCTTAAAATCTCTGAATACAAAAAGTTAGGATGGAGAAGAGAAAAAAAAATGCTACAAAGCTACCCTTATCAGTTCTGCAAAGTGACACTGACTCACACTGCTCTTGGACTAAAAGAAAGCCTCTTTTCACAACCAATGAAAGATTATCCGGTTGAATTTTTTTTCTTCATGCCCTTCTAGCAATTGCTAGCATTACCCAGCTGGAAATGCCAAGGGTCTTTGGCAGTCCCATTTTTTTTTTCTCTCCAGAAAAGGAAAAGAACAAAATATAATTTGGTTACGCCAGGAAGGAGACTTTGTTTTTTAATTATTAGCACTCCCGCAGGGCTTCCAAGGTAACAGAAAAGAACTCAGTATGTACAACTAAAGCCGTATTCTCATCTTTAAAATGATACTAGCTAATAAAAAAGCAGGCAATGTTTTTAATTAGTGGTTGAGGCAATGGAGTTACAGGTTCAAGTCAAAAGGTCAATCTCTGGCAGAGTTACAAGAACTGTCCAAGTTGCCAGTTGGTTTCTTGGCTGGAAGGGGCTGATGGTCTTTCTTAGAATAGTCAGAGCAGCTTTCTTTGGAATACTTTATTCATGACCTTAGAGCAGCCAACTCTCTGCAAAGTGCTAAATTGAGGCAGAGGATGTGGGGGAAGGGAGGAGGAGGAGGAAGAAAAAGAAGAAAAATGGAAATCAGAGAAGCTGTTCTCTTTCTTGCAAGGAATAGCATGGAATCAGAATATCTAACTATCTATCCATCCATCCATCCATCCATCCCTCCATCCATCCTTGTCTGTCTGTCCATCCATCCATCCATCCATCCATCTTCCTCCCTACCCTACCCTACCCTACCCTGCCCTGCCTTGCCCACTGCCCTGGAAGTGCACATGCTTCTACTTGTATCTTCCATGTATTAACAGTTCTTCTCAAAACCTCTCTTCCCATGGGGGGGGGGGGGCACAGCCATTGTATAAACTGGGTCTTTTGATTCTTTTTCATGGAGTATTTCAAAGGAGAAAAATAAGCCTGCAAAGATCTTCTGGTATCTGTTGAGGAAGAGCCTTTCGGTTATCTCTTCCATTCTGTTGATTTTGCTAAGAGCAAATCATTCTTTTTCTAACACCCATCACAAAATTAGCAGTCTCCAGTGATGTGGAAAAGAACTCAAGAGTTGCCCAGACAGTGTGAGAAAAGAGCTGAAGAAATTTCTCAGATGCAATCAATAGTTGCACAAAAAGTTGTAACAACTCTTGATTGCCTTGTGGCAATAGTGAGACTTCAGTTGTGTTTTTTTTCCCTTCTTGGTGAGTATGTAATATGAAACTTTACATCTCCAGGATACTAACAACAAAAAGAAAGAGTGCCAGCACACATGTACGCACGCACACGCAGGCAGGCAGAGAAAGCAGCTGGCTGTCAGTAACAAGGATAAGAGAAACAGAGGAGGGAGATATGCATTGAGAATCAAAAATGCAACGGGAGCTGACATGAAAGGGCAGTGACAGAAAAATACAAAGGACAGAGAAAACAAAGTTCTTCAACGCCACTGGAGAAAAGCTCTTCTCAAACAGAATCACAGAGGAAGACTGATCTGTTCAACTTACAGTTCAACGTAAGTGTTTGTAAATGGAGAGGAAAGTGTGTAAAAAGGACACACCGGGGCAGGGGAGTGCAGGGTGGGGAGATAAAGGCTTTTTGCTGGGCTGGCAAAGTTGCACTGCAGGAAAAGTGTGTTAACAGATCTGTTTCTGCATGTTCCCTTGTATTCTTATTTCTTAGAAACTCAGCACCGAGAACTTAAATTGGTAACAGGAAAAATACTTGAGCACCCATAGTTATTGATGCAAGATAAAGTAACATAGATTCCTTGCTAGTTTGAAATGTATGCATTATCCTACACAAATTAAATGCTATTATGAACAAGAATTTAAGAAATATTTTCAGGAGTTTCCCAGTCTTGATCTGTAAAGCATTTTCTGACAATCAACTATAGATGTTGAAGGAATACTTTGGAACTTGCTAATCGTTATTACTGTAGCACTTTTTTCTGAGAGGGTGAAATTTTTGTCTTCAGGAAGAGAGCTCTATTGCTGTTGCACAACCGCTGAAATTTGACTCACAGAATTGGTCATTATACCAAGCAGTGGAAAAAATATCAAAATTTGTATGCTTTCACTTCACTCTCCAGCAGTGTCTGAAGGAAACAGCTGCATAAATACCTTTTAACAAAGTCAGTTATCAAGGCATTCTATGTGAATTTATGTTGATGTGTAATTTATTCTTATTATTGTGTTGACAATGTAAAGGGAAAAGTTTCAGCTGCTCTAAGAGTTGCATTAAATTTAGTAATATTCTTTAAAACAGTGACATCTTTATCTTAGGTTTGGACTGCTCGAGATGCTGTGCTTGTTTGAGGACGGAACACTTCTTTCAAATATCTTTTGAAGCATGAATAGCCTAAGCAGAGTATAATTTCAAAATAGATTGGTATTTTATGGAAATCCGAGCTTATTTATTAAGAAGCAATGACTAGATTAGTGTGGTGTTTGAATAATGCAGGTATTTTTTAAAAAACCAACCGGATCAATTAGTGACATGGTCACAATGGGCTACATAAGGGAGTTACAATAAGGAACAAATTCAGTTCCAAAATGAACAGTAATATTAATGTTTTGCCTATCTGCATATTCAAAAGCATGACATATCTGCTGATACTCATCCGCCAATATACCAATATTCCTGCCTCTAACTTGTCTGGATTGGCAAATTTCTGTGTAAGAAAAAAAATGAAACTTGTAGGATGACATTCCAAACATTGTGGATAATTTGCAAGATTCCTCCAAAACTCTTCAAAAGACCAGCGTAAAGCTCTGTTAAATTCCACAGTAAATTTGACCTAAAGAAATCTTGGCACAGACCATTGTACAACAAAAAATATGGTTGTTCTCTCATTTACTTTGTGCTAATAAATGAACATGGGTACTCACCTCACATTAACTAAATGTTCATTTTACTGTTCACTAAGAAAGATCTGTATTTGGGAGCGGCCAAACATGCATTGATTGGCTTGATCTAATATTATAAAAAAAAAAAATTCTTTATCCTATTTTTAGGATTATACATATTTATACTACATTTCTTAATGTAAAATATTTTGGAAGCTGATTTGTTTGTAACAAGTTTTGTTAGTATATGTTACTACTGCATCCTGTAAATTGGCCAAAGGCATCAATCTAGTTGGCAGCATATACATTTTCTAAATATATACATATAGAGACCTCCAACCTACAAGCGCATATGTTGCAATACGTTTATTACCCTTCAAGATACAATAACATACACAATTATTTTAACTGTAACAGGCTATCATCCTTAAAAGATTTAAAGAGAGCTTTAAATCTGAAGAGCTTTTTTCCAAGAAAACAAATTGTGAGAAAATTGGGGTAACTTGTGGAAAGGAAAAATGTTTTTATAAAGGAACATTGAGGTACAATTTGATATTTTCTTTCCGTTTCTATGCAAGCCTGACTTCACCAGCACATTATATTATCAGCTTCCAGCTAATACCAACAACTAGTACATGTTTCACCTTTCAACTATAGATTTTAAGCACCTACACAGAAGTTATTGTCTAAAAATTTAATAATCAGTTGTGGCAGAGGGCTAACTGTATATAATCTGAATCCTAGTTTGAGGACTTCCAAAACTGATTTTCAAAATGTAAAAACTAATTGAGAGATAGTAATTTTCTCCAAGATCTAAAGAGTTATAGGGAGATTAATTTTAAAAAATGAGAGGCCCAAGCAGCTAAGCTGCAGAAATTAAAAAACAACAGGCCTTCTTAGGAATTTGGCATCAGATGCGGCTTCAAGACAATTTGTAACAGCAGTCCCAAACAAAACAAACAGATCCAGAAGTCTATAAAAACAGAGGCAACAGTTGCCACACTACATTTAGTTAGGAAGGGGCACTTCATATCAAATACACAACAGAACAAAGCAGTTCTTTATGTTATTTATATTATATCTCATAATATATGAGATTTTTATGTTATTTATATTATATCTCATCCTTCCATTTAAAGATGTTAATGATAAATATAATAAAAGCAAAGCTAAAACTAACACATTATAATTGGAACAAGTGAAAACTTAAATATCTGAGAAGCTTATTAGGCCTACAAAACCAGGGTTTTTTTCTCCATCAATACAAAACATTTCAGTGGCAAGCTCTCATATGAAGAAAAGACCATATTTGTAGTTAATATTCCTTTCACTTCCAAAGGGATAGAGATCAGTGGAAAACTCTTTGAGGAATATCTTAATCTTTAAACAGATTTGTGTGAGTAAAATTTGTCCTTAGAAATCCTTTTCTGTCAGCTAAATGTTCAATGTTGTTGTGGGGAAAATATGAAAATGGTATGCTGGATATGATCACCATCTTGAATTATTTGCAAAAATATAGAGCGGGGTACAAAATAAATAATTCCATCTGCATAGGTTAGTTATTTAAGTTTCTTGCCATTATTGCTTCTACTTTTTCTGCATAAATTTTCCATTCGTTAATCGTTCTTCTATAACAATCTAGGACTAAAAACTAAAGTTTTTCTCATTTTGGGTGTTGGCAATATAGGCTTCCAAACTATCTTTTGTATTAGCTTTTTCTAAATATGCAACAACATAGAGAATAAATTGGAGGTTTAAAACTCTATGTCACCCTTGATCCTGCTTTAGAAAACTGTGTAATATGGGGTAACTCACAGTCTCAAATCTTCTGACTCTTGATCATAAGGTATGTGAAATAATTGAATAATACTGTTACAGGACTCAGACATTGTGGAGAGGATCATTTTAACCATATAAGGTCTCTGTGCTTAAAAATAGACAATTTGCTCAAACACACCAGAAAGCAGGTTTGCTTCAGTAAGGATCTGTCTTACTGAAATACTTTAGTCACTTTTTGTTGGTGGAGATAAAAATTAACCAAATCCCACCCTTTTTTTTCTTTGTACATGAAGCTAATTAGATCAAACTACTGATATAATGGTTCTGCAATCACTTCTGGGTGGCAATACAGCATAAAGTTTCAAAGAAGTCTACAGTCTTGATGGAAAGAAAAGCCTCAAGCTAAATTCTCCACAATAGGAACTTTTCCAGAATTCCCTAATTCACCTTAAACTTTTGATACAAATTGAGGTTCAAAGTAGAGCCAACTGATCTTAGGTTTTTTTTTTTTTTTTGCTAATCTGTTTTGCAATGCATTTAGAACGTTCAGCAAGGAGATAATTAAATTACTATTAAATTATTAATTAAGTAGGAGAATTACTATTGTCTCTCTCTAGCTAGACCTCTTGCTATTGGCTGAAAACAGAGAATGGAAGGAAGGCTAAATAAAAAAGAAGATTCCAGAGAAGGTCAAAAGACAGGGAGGAAAAACAGTCCAACATTCTGTGGCCAAAAGAAAGAGAAAAGCATCCAACATTTGGCCACAAATGTATGCAGCAGCTAAAAGGAAACATGCAATTTAAAACACATGTCTTCCACATAAGAACCTTTGCTTGCATTGCCAGCTGTCATGTAATAAAGAGGCCTCTTGGTCTTCTAAAGCGGTATTTTTCAGGCTCAGCAACTTTTAAGATGTGTGGACTTCAACTCCCAGAATTCTGCTGCCAGCAAGCTGGAATCCCCACATTTTAAAGTTGCTGCTCTTAAACACAACTACCAAGTAGCTTTTATCAGTGCTAGGCACAACAACAGGCTAGCATAGTATGTCATTCACTTTACAAAAACTTTGAACAATACCTCGATGAAACATTAAGACAAAACAGAATTTTCCTTTATTTCTGTAAGTATTTGGACTTGATCCTTTTCATGAAAATCTTCTGGAATATCTGTATCACTGCATTCACTTTAAGAAACAGCACTTTAAAACAATGGGCTAAAGCACTCTCAGACCATTGTACAAACACCTCAATAAAGATCTGAATGTATGCACATGACCTTAACCTGCTGATTTGTTATCAAGTGCTGCTTCTTGAGGAGTCAAAATCAAAAATAATAATCCCCTAATTCAGGTTATTAGGGCAGGACAGGCATTCTGGAATACGTGCATACAAAAACAGATACAAAAACATCTGTACAAATTTTTGCTAATCAAAAGAGCTTTCCTTATTTTCCCAAAGGGGACCCATTCTCAAACTACTCCCTACAACAGACAAGATTTGTTCAAAGGAGTACCCTTTAAGAAAGGCTCTTTTAAGCTAGCTAGCCAGACTGTGTTAGGCTCTTGTACATAAGGTGAGAAAATGAACAATCCCGCATCCAATTGTTTAGTATAAGCAACTGGCAGTTTTAATAAAAGAATGTCATTCTTAGATTCCATCAGGAGCCACTAATTCTGTGGTTTAGAAAAAGACAGTCACCTTCCCCTGGGCTATGTGATCCCTAGTAGTGTTTCCTCTCTCTTTAAATTTTTGGCAGCATAGAAAGGGGACCTGCATATGCATGAATGAAAAACTTGCCTTTTTTTGTGGAATAAATATCATAATAGAAAAGAAGCCATACTTCACCACACATGCAAGCTACTCAGTTCAATCAGAGGGGTTTGCAGTTCTCAGAGAGCTCAGCTAACAATCTGCATGTCATTGTGCAAGTTAAAAGAAAATGGAGTGAAGGAGAATTTGAGAAAATCAGTTCTGTACAGGTAGTCTTCAACTTACAACCACAATTGAGCCCAAAATTTATGTTGCTAAGTGAGAAATTTGTTAAAGGAGTTTTGCCCCATTTTAAGACTTTTCTTGCCACATTTGTTAAGTGAATCACTGCAGTTGTTAAATTAATAACATGGTTGTTAAGTGAATTTTGTTTCCCCATTGACTTTGCTTGACAGAAGGTCATAAAAGACAATTACATGACTCCTGGACACTGCAACTCTCATAAATGTGAGTCAGTTGTCAAGCATCCAAATGTAAATCACATGACCATGGGGATGTTACAACAATTGTAGGTGTGAAAAATGCTCATAAATCACTTTTTTCAGTGATGTTGTAACTTTGAACATCACTAAATAAATTATTGTAAGTCTAGGACTACCTGTATCATGTTCCATTGGTAGCTGTGGGAGTAGGTAAAATTATAAGCCAAAAAATTAAACATAAATATATACAGAGAGTTTGATGTGATCATTTTCCTAGAAAAAACTATTTTTCCCCATGTAGTGGATTGACTATGCATACTTTACTGACAGAGGCAACCAAATGCCAGACTGAAGAACAACTGTCAATAAAAGCAAAATAAAATCCTGATTGGTCGGTAATGAAACCTGGTAAACTTTTGGGTGAAGAAACCACTACAATTATTCAGATCATTCAATTATTGTCTTTTGAAAAATTTCTTCTGCTCATTCTCATTTCACAGGTCACATACAGAAATTTCCATTTGGCAGGCAGGCAAAAATACCAAAGCTAAAGCTTTAAATAATTTTTTAAAGTGTCAAATTAATCTTAATCACTTGTTCTAATCAGTGCTCTCAAAATATTGCATTCAGTGTGAAGGAGATTGTTTTACTCATGACTTGCTGATATTTGGGTAGAAGTGGGAATGTCAGCTAACCAACCATACTTTTTTTTCAACAAACACAAAAAGAGTACAAAAGTACTGGTGTCCTAATTCAGATAGCTATAAATGTACTATGCTTATCATTACAAGAACTTATTACAGCCTCCTTAACAAGTCATGTTCTTCTCATGCTGCAGGTTGAAGATTTTTCCCATAGTAATAAAATGGGAGGAGTGAAAAAATAACTACATCAGATCAGCAATCTAAGTGGAAGAACATAGGGATACAGTAGAGACCATCTGGATAAAAATCAGTGATTGCATTAACAAAATCATATTATTATTGGTACCTCCATTGTTCGCCCTAACCAAGGAAACTGGATAATACTTTACAAAAGCAAATTGTACATCTTTCAAAAAGATACAAAACAATAGTGATGGCTGCCACAACTTCTGTTGGAAGAGCAAACCATGTAAAGCATGGACCTTCCATGAAATTTATAACTTGCCATCCATTTTCTCCTTCAGAGAGTACAATATGTTATCCTTTACTTGATATTATCCACAAAGATATGAACAAATTGTGCAATGATGAAGTTTGGAGACAGAAAGATTTTAGGGAAGGGATCTGGTGCATGGCCATCCAATTTGATCTAGTGAGACAGGCGGACAGTCTTAGGAAAAGGCACTCCCGCAAATAACCAGGTCCCATGCCATATAAGGTTTTTAAGGGGTTAACCAGCAACTTGAACTGCACCCAAGGTTTTAATTCAGCCCCATCACTGCCACAAGTGCTATACCACAGTGTGTTATGGTAAGTCCTGAATGGTCACTGAACGAATGTCATAAAGCAAGGAGTACCTGTGCTCTCATAATAACCAACTGTATATCACCACCTCAGGTTGTGAGGGAGATGCTGTTGTCATTCTTTCCTGGTATCTGGAGGCAATCAAGGTCCAGATGGGAGTGAGCACATTGAAGCTGAATCCAAGTAAGTCAGAGTTGCTGTTATTGCCTCTTTAATGGGCAAGCAATATTTAGCAGAGAGCAGGCTCACCACTTGGGATCCTTCTGGATTTGCAGCTCTGGCTAGAACAGCAGGTGGAAGCTGTTGCCAGAAGGACATAGCTTGTGTGCCAGCTGTGACCTGACCCTGGGGTAGAAGAACCTGGCTACAGTACAGTAACTCATTATTACCTCATCACTACCCAGTTAGACTACTATGATGCACTCCAGTTGGGGCAATATTTAAAGGCTATTTAGAAATTACAATTAGTTCAAAAATTTTTATTTATTTATTTATTTTTCATATTTGTATACCGCCGTACTCCCGAAGGACTCAGGGCGGTGAACAGTCATAAATAAATACAAAGACTTATAAAAGTTAAAGACTATTAAAAACAGATTAAATAATTTAGGCTCAAAAAAATTAAAACCAAAACATCCAAATTTATCTAAAAGAGATCTAAAACCCGATTTAAAAACCTGATTTAAAAGCCAATTTAAAAGGGAGAGTTAGGCCAGACCAGCCTGTTGGAATAGAAACGTTTTCAGGGCACGGCGGAAGATGCGTAAGTCTTGGATCCTTCGTAACTCCGGGGGGAGCCCGTTCCAGATGGTAGGTGCCCCCACAGAGAAGGCTCTCCCCCTGGGGGCTGCCAGTCGACATTGTTTGGCCGACAGCACCCCGAGGAGCCCCTCTCTATGGGAGCGAACTGGCCGGTGAGAGGCTATTGGTGGCAGGAGGCGGTCTCGTAAGTACCCTGGCCCTGAGCCATGGAGCGCTCTAAAGATAGTAACCAAAACCTTGAAGCGCACCCGGAAGACCACTGGGAGCCAGTGTAGCTCGCGCAGGAGGGGGGTCACATGAGAACGCCACATTGCTCCCGTCACCACCCGCGCGGCCACATTCTGGACCAGTTGGAGCCTCCGGGTGCTTCTCAAGGGGAGCCCCATGTAGAGAGCATTACAATAATCCAGGTGTGAGGTGACAAGGGCGTGAGTGACCATGCGTAACGAGTCCCAATCCAGAAAGGGACGCAATTGGCGAATCAGGCGAACCTGATAGAAAGTCCTCCTGGCCATGGCCATCATATGCTCTTCTAAAGACAGCCGCGAGTCCAGGAAGACGCCCAAGTTGCGAACTCCATCTGTGGGGGCCAACGACTCGCCCCCAATAATCAGAGATGGCGCCAACTGACTATATCGGGACGACGGAAACCACAGCCACTCGGTCTTGGATGGGTTGAGTCTGAGTTTGTTCCTCCCCATCCAGATCCGTATACAGTGACTCACATAACTTCTGGCCTCCTGAAGGTTAGAATATACAACATTTGGCTTTCCAGACCTTGTCTTGGTTGCCTATTGGTTTTCGAGTACCATTTAGGGCACTGTTTTCAACCTATAAAGCCCTTTATGATTTGGCATCTGGACACCTGCAGGACTGTCCACTCAAACCAGTAGTGCCTTTATGAAACAAAGCTGGAGCAGATGCTGACATTAAGTTGGTGAAGGGGCTCTGCACAAAACATAGTTATTTCACTTAGTAGAGTCTTAGGAACAATAATAACCTGCTACCAAGGACAGTGAACTTCTGAATATTCCTTGGAAGAATGTCTAAGAAATTCCTTCTACAGAGCATATTCTGGAGAAAGAAGTCTGCTCCATCATCAAGGTTTGGAGAAACAACCTAAAGGTTGAGGATACCTATATAATTATCTGCAATTCATTACCACCTGACAGGAAAGCATACAGGAAAAACAAGTTTAAAATCATTACTATCGCATACCATAGGTGGTTTTTCAAGAAGCAACTGGACTTTCTGGTTTTTCTTTGAAGACGTTTCGCTTCTCATTCAAGAAGCTTCTTCAACTCCGGCTGGATGGTGGGGAATGGAAGGATTTATACTCCTTGCAGACAGCTGGTCATTTGCATTCTAGAGTTCTTTTGTCTTCAAAGAAAAACTAGAAAGTCCAGTTGCCTCTTGAAAACCCATATTTGGAACAACAATGACCTGGATGACCGAGAATCTCCATAAACATTTATTACAGCATACCATTATATAAACAAAATATCAAGATTGCTTCACACTGTAATGAATGTTTGCATGAGCTGAACTGCTATTGCATTTCAATGGGGAAAATAACATTCAAAGAGAAGAAAGCAAGCTTAAGGACAGTTCGTTTTTAAAGTGGCTGGATTTTTCTATGAAGAATTGTTTATTAATGAAATGGTATACAATAATGCATTGCTTATTATGTATTTTGCTTGGAATAAGAAATAACTCCATAATTTTGGCTTTAAAAACTGCATCCAAGTGGAGAGTGAGAGGAGTTCCCCAAATCCACAACCATAATTTATAAAAGGAAAAGCTAATGTAAAATATCCAACTTGTTAACAAATTATCCATTTCTGGAATATGCTTTATATTCAGTTAACTGTGTTAATCTAGTAATTTTTCATTGCTTTAATAGGTACTGCAATGGAAATTTACATCTAAAATAGACTTTGCAAAGGAAGTCTACATTTAAAAATATCAATATGTACAATTTAGGAAAAAACAAGTCTCCTTTACCTGCAATCCCACAAGCCACCATTATTTATTATCATATGCTCCAAGTTTTTCCTAAGCCTTGCAATGACAACTTTTTACTTTCTCACACTAAAATCCTAAACACTTAATTTTTTTGCCAATTCAAATCCTTAAGTTTGCAAAAGTATTTATACATGATTGAAGAATGGCTTAGAATTCAAGATTTGTATGAAGATAGTTAATTGCTGTTTTCAAATTTCAAATTTTCAAACCAAGTTGTTTCACAAGATCTTTGTGTCTTTGTAGGTTCCAGATGGAGCTTGGGCCATTTCCTGAGATTCTGGCTCATGACTCGGCTGAAGACCTGGTGGCCGCCTGGGATAGTGCGGCTGCCGGGGCCTTGGACCGTGTCGTGCCTTTGCGGCCTCTGACCCGGCACCAAACTCACCTAGCTCCTTGGTTCTCCGAGGAGCTCAGGGAGATGAAGCGCCGGAAAAGACGCCTGGAGAGTAGTTGGAGGACCAGCCGCTCCGAATCCGACCGAACACTGGTGAGGTCTCATATTAAGACCTACCTAGTGGCGATAAAAGCGGCGAAATCTAGCTATTTTGCTGCTCTTATCGCGTCATCAGATAATCGCCCGGCCGCCCTGTTTAGGGTGACCCGCTCCCTCCTCCACCTGGAAGTGCGGGATGACCCCTTGCAGGGCTGAGCTGAGGACTTTGTGCAGTATCTGTATGACAAAATCGCTCAGATTGGGGAAGGGCTGGCCTCTGACTGGGTATGTCCGGACGGGATGACTGAGGCAGGTCTTGAGAGTGTTATCTGGGGGGAGTTCGATCCTGTGGCTCCTGAGGACATGGACAGGGTCCTGGGACGGCTGAACGTGACCACGTTTATTGGACCCGTGTCCCTCCTGGTTGGTACTGGCTTCCCGGGAGGTGACACGAGGCTGGCTCCAGAAGATAGTTAACACTTCTTTGAGTGAGGGGGTCCTGCCGGCCGCTTTGAAAGAAGCGGTTGTGAGGCCCCTCCTAAAGAAGCCCTCTCTGGATCCGGCTGTTTTGGCTAACTATCGTCCAGTCTCCAATCTTCGCTTCGTTGCGAAGGTTGTTGAGAGTGTGGTAGCGCAACAGCTTCCCCGGTACCTGGATGAAGCTGTCTCGCTCCAGTCCGGCTTCCGGCCTGGGCACAGCACGGAAACGGCATTGGTCGCGTTGGTGGATGATCTCTGGAGGGCTCGGGATAGGGGTTGCTCCTCTATCCTGGTCCTGTTAGACCTCTCAGCGGCTTTTGATACCATCGACCATGGTATCATGTTGCACCGGTTGGCGGGGTTGGGGGTGGGGGGCACTGTTCTGCGGTGGTTCTCCTCCTACCTCTCTGACCGGTCGCAATCTGTGTTGACAGGGGGGCAGCGGTCGACCCCGAGGCACCTTGCTTGTGGGGTGCCACAAGGGTCGGTCCTCTCGTCCCTTCTGTTCAACATTTATGTAAAGCCGCTGGGTGAGATCATCCGTGGCTTCGGGGTGGAGTTCCATCAGTACGCTGATGACACCCAGCTGTACATCTCCACCCCAGGCCACCCCAACGATGCCCTTGAAGTGATGTCCCAGTGCCTGGAGGCCGTGCGGGCCTGGATGGGGAGAAACAGGCTCCGACTCAACCCCTCCAAGACCGAGTGGCTGTGGCTTCCGGCGTCCCGATATAGCCAGCTGACGCCATCGCTGGCTATTGGGGGCGAATCACTCGCCCCCACGGAGAGGGCTCGTAACTTGGGCGTCCTCCTGGACGCACGGCTGTCTTTAGAAGATCATTTGACGGCCGCGGCCAGGGGGGCTTTTTATCAGGTTCGCCTGATATGCCAGTTGCGCCCCTTTCTAGATAGGGACTCCCTTCGCACAGTCACTCAGGCACTCGTCACTTCCCGCCTGGACTACTGCAACGCTCTCTACATGGGGCTCCCCCTGGGGTGCACCCGGAGGCTCCAGCTGGTCCAGAACGCGGCCGCGCGGGAGATTATGGGGGCGACGAGGCGCTCCCATGTGACACCTCTCCTGCGCGAGCTGCACTGGCTCCCGGTGGTCTTCCGGGTGCGCTTCAAGGTGTTGGTGACCACCTTTAAAGCGCTCCATGGTTTAGGGCCGGGGTACCTACGAGACCGCCTTCTGCCACCAATAGCCTCTCACCGGCCAGTACGCTCGCACAGAGTGGGCCTCCTCAGGGTGCTGTCCGCCAGACAATGTCGGCTGGCGACCCCCAGGGGGAGAGCCTTCTCTGTGGCGGCGCCCACCCTCTGGAACAACCTCCCCCCAGAGATACGTACAATAACAGACCTCCGGATTTTTCGTCGGGCCCTAAAAACCTATTTATTTCAACTAGCTGGGCTGGCTTGAGTTAAATTTTAAATTGATTTTAAATTGGGTTGTTTCAATTTACGGCCAAAATATTTAATTATTTTAAACTGTTTTTAAATTTTGTATGTCCTGTTTTTTACTTTGGCTGTTCACCGCCCTGAGTCCTAATTGGAGAAGGGCGGTATAGAAATTGAAACAAATAAATAAAATAAAATAAAATAAAATACTCAATGGCTTTGTCATGAAATCAGCTAAATTGTTTTCTGATGGACAATAAATTAGGTCTATCACATTTTCTTTCACTGCTTTTCTGACATAATATTTTATGTCAACATGCTTACTTCTGGTTTTTACTCTCTCACCTGTTGCCATTTGTATATATGTTGTGCTACTTCAAATATTGGTATAGCTCCTTTCACTTCAATATCCAAATCCTTTAACAATTGTATATACCATGTTAACTCTGAGCACAATTCTGGCAATGCTATAAACCTCCTCAGCTGTGAAAATGGCAACTGAAGTCTATTTTCTAGATTTCCAACCAATAGTATATTTGCAAACATTAGAACAAATCTTGATATTGTCCATCTTGTACATCATTAGCCCAATCACTATCTACAAAACATTTCAATTCCCAATTCATTTGATAGTTGAAAATGCAATCCAAAATCCATGTTTCCTTTTAAATGTAGTATTCTTTTAATTCTTAACCAGTGTTGTTATGTAGGCTTTGAGCAACTAACCTTGCTTTATATTGTACTTCATCATTCATCAAAAGTTTCTTTTTGTATACCCATCTGCACCCAACAGCTTTTTCTCTCTCTGGTAATCCCACTGGAGTGAAAACTTTGTTTTTGCATAGACAACATTTCTTTATCTATAACCTCTTTCCATTTCTTTTGTTCTGCCAGAGGTAAATTGAATACTTCCTGGTAATTTGGGGGCTCATAAAAGATGTCACATACTTTTTACCTCATCAACTGTGAATCTTTCTGGAGGAACATCTTTGTTTGCTCTCTCAGCCGTCCTTGGAATAAACTCTTCCTGTTTCACTGGAATTTCACTCTCCAAACATTCCCCTGAGCTATACACAAATCCTAAACTACTCTTGGATTCCTGTTTAACTTGCCTGTGTGAATGTTCATTCATTGGAGACCTCTGACTAACAGGCATTAAAATTTCAGTACTGGCATGAATCTTTTCCCAATTCTCATGTTCTGAAAAATTTGCAGAATGTGAGATAATAACATTTACAGATGGACACAAAAATGCCTATAACCTATAGGTTGATTGATAACCTATAAATTTCATTTAATCCCTTGCCTTTGGCTGTCCTTTCCTCCTCATTGTCTTGGGAATGTGCACCCATGCACTGTCACCAGAGATTCTTAAATGTGCCAAAGATAGTTGTCTTTTATATAACATGTAATATGGAGTTTCATTAATTGCTGAACTCCATAGTCTATTACCAAATAATTGGCAGTTAAAATTGCTTCACCAATACAGTTTACTCATTCCTGCATCTACTAGTAATATATCTTTCATAGTTTGTAACACACCATTTCTGCATTCAACAATTCCATTCTTTGCCAGAGTGTAGAGATTCATTCTTCTATGGATTATGTCTTTCTTTCTCAGCCACTGCTGAAACATGTTAGACATGAACTCTGTTCCTCTGTTTGTAGTTGACATGCCCTCCTGTCTATGAACATTACCCACTGCTTAAATTGCTGAACAGTTCTGTTTTGCTTTTTAATAAAAACAATATCATATCTTGAGAAATCATCAATTACCTAAGCAAATTTGGCCTCTCCCATTGATGGAGATAGAGGGCCAATTAAATCAGTATGTACTAACTGAAAAATGCTGTCAGATTTCCTCTCACTTCTTTTGCTGACAGGGTTTATTTTCGATTTGGTCTCTTTGCACAATCCAAATAGTTGTCACAATCTTTTACATTCAAGTCAGGCATTTTCTGTAATACTTTAAAGTTTGCATGATCCAGTCTTCTGTGCAATAAATGTGCACAGCCATTATGCTTTGATTCATTAGAAATTGTTTGCATACTGCCACTAGTTTTCTTGTGGTTCAAAACATAAATTGTTCAGTTTCAAATCTTGTGCACACACCGATAGTCTTTATGACTTTGCATGTACCCTTTGTAAAAATTACCTCATATCCTTCATTCTTCAACTCCACTCTCCAAGACACACTCAGCAAATTGTGATCTAAATCTGGTACACAAAACCTTATTAAACGACTTATCAATACATGGTACATATACTGTTCCTTGCCCCTGTACAAAAGAACGATTACTATTTGCCAGGCTTACATATTTCTGGGCAGCTGGTCCCAGACTGGAAAAAAGTTGTTTTTCATATGCTCATTTGCCCCGCTGTCCAACAACCAAATGTCTTGAATGCCTTTGTTGTTTGCCTTCACCATAGAAATCTGTGTGTCTCCCTTCTTCTATTGTTGTGCTGTCTCTCTGTTTGTTTCTTTTAATCTTTTTACTGGGCAATTTCTCTGGATATGTTGAGTGGATCCACATGCAAAGCAGTGTTTTTAGTACACAGATTTTCTCTCCCATCTTATTATCTCTCTGGAATGCAGATCATTTTTGACTGAGCTGTAAATTACTATTGTTACTCTCAGGTGCGATGTTTCTCACTATTTTTTTCTGTTCTTCTTCCAAAAGCCTCCTGGTTATATAACTCAGTTAAATCATGCTTTTTCATGGACTCCAGGTTTGCTACTAACATGTCCCATGCATCATCAAGGGAACACAGCACCATACAATTTGTGCTGCTTCTGAAAACACCATTCCTTGCTCTTCTAGGAAGGTTTCCTCATGAACTGGAGGTGATTTGTCAGACTTTCTCCAGACTATATAGCCTTGCTCTATAAAGTTTTCTGGTGAGAGTTACTTGCTGCTTGCCATCTTCCTTACATAAATTCTGGGTAATGCAAAGCAGTATTCCCTAGCAATTGTGAGCCCACACACATGTATTACCTGACTATCCTCCCAGCACAAAATTATGCTTTTGTTGTTCCTCATTAAGTTTTGCTGGAGGATTGCTTACAACAGTCTACAAATCCTCCTTTCCAGAAACATCTCCATCTTTATGCTCCATGAGAGATAATTCATCCTAAGAAGAGCCAAAGGAAATCCTCCTCCCATTCCTGTAACATAGCCTCATGCTGTCTGTACAAGCCAATAATCCTCAACCTTTCTAGGACTCACAAAAAAATTTTTACATCAGAGAAATTTTCTACTGTCATGTCAGGGAACTTCTGGGCCCATAACCTGTTAGGGAATTGTGCAGCAGGTGTCCAAATGAAGTCAGAGATGCTTACACGAACTTGTAATTTTATATAAATAAATATATTTAACATATATTTACAACAAATAACATAGCCAGGCACATCACTACATCATGATGGTAAATCACAAAACAGCAAAAAGGCGGGAAAAAGTCCCCCTTTACATCCAGCAACCAATCATAATGTAGATTGCCTCATGCAGGAATTCATGCATTCTCCAACCAACCAACTATCACTGTGTATTTTGGCCCATTATCCACTTTACTATTTCAGCTATTAAATTAAATATCTTAACACATTGCTTAGATAATAATTCTCTAATTCATAAGTTCTACCCTATATTTGATACTTAAGAAAAAATATCAGCTTTATTTTGACATGCTAGCAATTATTGATTCAAATGTGATAGATTTGAGGTATTTATAATTTTATTCCCATATTTCTGCCAACACACATAGAGTATAAGACTACATACATTTACCATTTATAATTTAAAATAAAAATATATATTACAAGGTGTAAAATAACAAGAACCTCCCATAAATATAAAAGTAGGCTATGTGATGTCTATAGGCAATCTATTTTATGGACACCTGTTTTGACATTCACCAATCTTCCTTGAGTCTCATTTTAAAGCATTGGCGTTAAGCATTTTCTTTATTCAAAACTACATCTCTGGACCTCCACATAACCAACCGTTTGTTTAGAAATATGCCCATATTTTCCCAGGTAAAAAACAAGTTGTTCTGAAGTGCGAGGGGAGGTAAGGAGAAGCATTGTCCTTGATTTGTAAATGGACACTCTGTGAATCACCCTGCCCAAATGACAGGGTGATTTTCTCAAACTGCCTGATCCCCCCACCATCAGTAGCCAAAATCCATTTCCAAGTCCAATGCCATTAATACTATAATTGGAGCTAGTCTAATTCCTTAGATTAAGGAGTTCCCTTGAGATTTTAATTATATTACATGCTATTACATTATCATTTTTTCAACAGCTTAAAGGCAATACAGAGCTCATAACAAATTGGTAGCTAGGTCAAAAAGAATGAACCTGTAACAGATGTTTCCTTTGTGGTTCCTTTCTTATTATTTTCTGGTATGTTATACCTTCATAATTTCTGTGCTATGTTTTAAAATATATCTAATCTGAGTTATACTTTAAAACACTGAACAAAACACTCAGAATGAAATAGTGATGCCACTCTTAGACTAGAGGTTTCAGAATGTACCATGTAGCAGATAGAACCCCAACAACTCTGGAACAGAAACAAATACTTCTTAGTAGATGGAACATAGAACTTAGAACATCATTTATTATGTGAAAGGCAATATGATGCACTTCATGTTGGATTTGCTCCAAGCTTGCTTTACTGTGAGATGGAATTATTTTCTCACTGGAAGATCAAGAAAAGCTGGCAAGTGAACTATAAACCCCCCTTAACTGTCAGTATGCTGTCAAAATAGAACAAATCATATAATCACTGATAATGTACTATGAAGATACAACACACATACTTTAAATAGATACATATACCCATGATTAATTGTTTGGGCTCTATACAAGGAGATGCTACACTCGTGCTACAACTCTAAAATGAGACAAATGCAAATTAGCATTTGATTGCTTTCAATGTATTTTTATGTTTGGGCAACTTTGGAGAACCTTCATCCAAGCAGCTGTCTGAAAATCCTGGGGCACAGCCCGGATAAACTTGTTTTGTTAATGATCTTGCTTTTTGCTGGCTTTAAATAAAAGGCAGGTCTTTCTCCTAGCGCTCACAAGCTGAAACTAAAGCAAAACACATTGTCTTCTGCCTTCCTCTCTGTACCCCAGTGCTGCAAGCTGTGGACTGAGAACAGCAGAATGTCCTTCAAAGAATTTCAGAACGAGCTCAGTGCTATTGGTTACAAATTATGGCTTAAGCTCCAGAGACTACACAAAGCTGACCCGCTGGAGATTGTCTGTTTTTTTATTATTATCTTATTCATTGGTAAGTATCCAGCTTCCTGATGCTTGCAACAGATCCAGGCTCAACTAATATGTTTGATAGGAGCTCTAAATAGTGCTGTTCCATAAGCTTATTCTGTAATTTAAATCTTTTCTGATTTATAGAAGGCTATAAAGTTCAGAAGGAACTAAATGCTTTAATTTAGAATGGGATAGTCTGAAGTCTTTATGTATAGTGCAATACAGCAAAGCTTTTCAATATGGTAACATGTATACAATATTTAAATTAAGCTTCTCCAACTGAATGGCTTCAGAAATGCAGGGCCACAATGCCTACTATTCCAAATCAGCATGGTCAATCAACAAAGTAAGAATGATGAGAATAAGGCTTTTGATTTAAGAACTGTGCTAGCATATTTTTCGTTCCAGGTTATGAACACTCTCTAAGCATAGATAGTCCTTGTTTAATGGCTATTACTAGTTACAACAGTGGCAAAAAAGTAACTTTACAACCAATCATCACATTTATGATCTTTGCTGGGTTGTAAAGAAAAAAAAAGGTGAACTAACATCATAAGAATGATTTCCTTTAACAACCGCTTTGCTTAATGACCAGTTGCCAGTTCCAATTGTGGCTACTAAGCGAGGACTACCTATAATTGTAAACTTGCACATCTCAACATTATACTGAAGTATGCATGTTTTTATCTGGACATTTATCAGTGTAAAAAGAAGGGATACTTGAAGCACTAGAAAGCAGATTGTGTGGAGCAATATGAAATGTCTGTGATTATATTTCCATGGAACATATTTACTTCTGAAATATTCTAATAACATGGGCATATTTGAACCAGCTTCGAACTAGATCAGGAGTTCACAGGACAAATAAACATTTAATTAAGGCCCATTAATTTTTAGGAAGTTAACCATTGAATAAAAGCAGCTGAAGAATAAGTTAAAGTGTGAAAAGGAGAGGCTGGCAGACAAGCCTGAACAAATCTAAGCAAATTGTTGAGTCTATTCCACCCCTTCTCCTGTGTGGCCAGGAGAAGATTTATTACAGTGGCAAAGGAAAGAGAAAAAACCAGGGTTTGGGGGAGGTGAAGCTAAATCCTCTAAAATTTTCCTCATGTCTATGTAGGAGGAGACAGGTGGGATGTACATAAACACAACACTTTGCTTATGCTTTTTCTGCACCAGGTATTCAGCTATACCAACCTTTCCCTCCACATCCCCTCACTGAGTGTGGCAGAAAGCATTACAACAATTTTAAGCCCAAGAAGCTCAACAATTAAAAACATTAAGCCACAATTTATAATTTGAATATCAAAAGTAATAATTCTTCTCAGGTAATATTTTGTTGGCATTATAAGCAATCTCAGAAATTACTTTCTAAAGCTACTTCTGGACTACATCTGCTTACACTCACTGCGTAGTGGGCTGGACTGGTTCTAATTTCTGGTCCATTTCCAAAACCAATATTCTTTGTCTCCTTTCACCTTTCAGTTACGATGCTTTCAATGATGATTGTAGCTTGCAGCTTTTGCTGCAGCTGCTTCTATGATGGAAAACCAAAAGAGAAGGCCAAAAGGATTGAGGTTCAACCTGCAGATGATTTATAAAACTGAATTTAAAAAAGAATACAGAAGTTGGGGGAAGACTTGGAACGACTCCAACATGGCATACCAATCCATGGAACATAATGGTAAATGAGAGATAAAGTAAGAGACAGAGAGAGAGAGAGAAGAAAAAAGAGATTGAACCTGAACATAGGACTCTATTTTATGACATGGCTTTTGACATGTTGAAAATGCACCGTTTGCAGTAGTTTTCTCTCCTCAACCTATCAAGACAATACAATTTTTAAAATTCCAAGTGTAAAATCTGGTCAAACATGCAGAAGAAAGTTACACCAGATTTCATTTCCACATTACAGCTGGGGAAGTCCCAGAGAGATCAAGATATGTGCAAGCATTCAGCAGAATGAAGTCTAACATAAGCATGGTTTCCCCTCTGCTCAACCATTTAAAGCTAAGTTAACCAGAGACATGATAGCTAAGCAAGTCAGGCATTCAGAAAATGATGCAGGCTTGAAGATGACAAACGAGTTCAGAGACAGCAAAGAAAAGCAGCAACAAATTCTCTAGTCTTCCTTCCCTCCTTAATGAAAGAATAAACAACTGTCAAAGAAAGTACATATGCTGTAGCTGCTGTATACCCAAGGAAAGCTGAAGGGATATGATAATGCTCACAATGCTGTATTGTTTCCTGCCTTTAAAAATTACTGCCTTTTTTTTTTTTAATGTTTTGGTGTCTTCTGTTTAAACTTTGTATATGACAAATCCTTAACTCAAAGGAAAGGGAACAAAAGAATCACTTGACTTTATGTTGGGCTTAAGAATTATATATGTCCTCTATGAATACTCTTATGAATAATTTATAGTTGTGGTGGGTTCATGTTATATTTAAGGCAATTAAAATATACCAAAGGGAAAAAAGGCAACAGGAGGTAACAGGAACTCTTCCAATCATTCAGTGAGGTTTACAGTTTAATCCTTTGCTCCCTTCATTAGGAGTCTGTGTTTTAAGGTGAATTTATACACAGAGAGATCAGACAGAGTACAAGCGAAAGGAGGTTTCACTCAGGAAATGAGTGCAACAGCTGGACAACAGCATTATGCTAAATGGTACAGCAAAAACATAACCAAGAATGAGCTACCCAGCCACAACTTACAACAGAGTATAAATCCCTTTCCAAAGAGACACTTTCTGCTTTAATCGATTTCAAAGAGGGTTACATGTGCACAAAAGAGAAACAATGGCACTTGACCTGTGTAAATCGAAATAGAAAAGTTGGTGGTGGATAACGGTATATCTGCTGTTCTTTAGAGGTATTGGACTATCTATATTTGTCATCACCCACAGTTAGACTGCTAAGACTCCTATTGTGGTAATAGATAACTATCTCATTTACCCCAAAGCGATTTGAATCTGAATTTAACATGAAATAGGGTTACCTTTTACCACAATACATAATCTCATAGTTACCTAGTTATATCCCATGAATCCACATTTCTGAATAATATAGATTAATAAACCCTTATTCTGGTTCAGCACTTTAAATATGCTGAATATATATGCCATACCTCAATTAAAACTGTATACCTTTTCGACTAAAACTTAGAGCAATGTACCAGTTATATATTGTGCCTGCAAATATTTAATTCTTCCAAATTTCTGCAATCCCAAATTGCAAAACCAGATTTATCAAGCATCCAACCGAGTTGTCATGAAGTTTTGCTGCATTAAGGTACAACTGAGGTTGTTTTTCTTAGTGGAAGGATGAGAAATTTATGACCCAGACATTTAGAACTATAATTGGGAAGAACCTCAGTCAACATAAGTAAAGATGAGAGATGCAAGGTGCTGCATTTCAGCAACATCTACCAGCAAGTTCTATTTCTATATGCTATGAAGAGTGATGAAAAGCCTCCAGTATATTTATTCTGGGTGTGCACTGTTTCAGAAGTCACTCCCTTGTGCAAATGACAGGAATAAGAAAACAGCTTCAGCAACCACAGAGACACAGAGATTAACTTGATTTCAAACATGGCTGCTTTTTTATAATTGCACAGCTGCCAGACTGTGGAGAGAACAAGTTAGCCACACAAAATGATCCCATAGCCAAATCATTGTCCAGTATTTCCAACAATACAATGATAGTGCGCTACAGAAAAAAAAAGTACAATATCCTGAATCTCCATTAATACTATAATAAATTTAAACCAAGTATTACACTGGAAAAAAATGCTGGATTAAAAGAAACTAATGGTAGGCCGAAATAATTGTTTTTAAGGTTTAGGGAGGAAGTCTTCCAGGAGAAAGTGTTCAACCTTTTATTGGACACATCTGCTTTCCTCACAAATCTGTTAAAGAGATTTTTTGGGGTGGGAAAACAAAAGTATGTGTTGTATTGAGAAAGGCCTTGCAAGGAAAAAAATAAGCACCTTTTTTGAAATACTAGTTCCACCGATCTTCAATGAAGGCATATGAAACAATTAATTCTTTCTTTCTGAAAGAAAAGTCTAGTGTGTACTTATTTGTCATCATTCATACCTTCATTTTGGGTGGATTACTATGGCTTTAAACTTCCATAAAATATTTATTGCTTTAACATTAAATTATAAAACACATTCAGCACCAAAAGCTAAATTACTGCCATATTCTTTATAGAATATAAACAACAATTACCTGCTCAAGAAGGAACCTATGTATGAAAATTTATAATGATTTTAGATGAAAAATTAATAAAACAATCAACTTCTTTCTACCGTAGAAGTAAATAATATATGGGTCTCTCCATTCTCATCCAGAATCTTTACTGCAAATGCCACTTTTATTGTACGTTTATAATGCATAAGAAAATAGATAGCCCAGAACCAACATTTATTTCCCAACAAATATAAAAATGGGGGTGGAGGTGGGGAATTCCCAGCAAATTAGAATTTTTTCCAGAGTGCTTTTTCTTGTAGTTATGACAAATTCTACTCAGTTTTGGAGGTAGATTAATCATGGCGAAAATAAGTTTACAGCAGTATTTATAACAACAGAATTGCAAATAAACCTGTCCCCTAGAAACTTCTATATTGGAGGAGAAATAATCTATTGGTGTATTAATGATTTACTAAAGAACAAATACCTATATTAGATATTCTGTATTTGCAATTCACGTAAGTGAAATAAGGTCTTTTAGAAGACAGGAGTGCATTTGGTAGACTTCCACAGAAACAAACCACATCTAGTATAGACAAAATCTATACAAAGGTAAGAAAAAAGTAATTCTTTCGCTTTTGTATTCTCCAGGTGTATTAAAATTATTACAACTAAATGGCTGTTTTATAAGGATTTGGGATTTGAAGCAATTGCTGTTGGCAAAGTTATCATCATTTTATAGAAAATGCTTCTGAGATTCCAAAAAGTCCTGAAAGCTCACAGATGAATTTTTAGAAAGGTTTTTTGTTGTTTCTATCTGTATCGGCTGAATGTAGTAATAAATAAAAGATCCTTTTAAAATAAAATGTGTAGTACTATAAGGAAGCTTCAGGTAAATGGAATCACTAATGTGCAGATAAATGACAACATTTCAAACGTTCAAACTGAGTATGCCCCTATAATACAGAAATTATTTACATTTTACTTAGCCCCTTCTCATTCCAAACCAGATTTAAGGCAAAATTTGGAAAGCAAGACTAGTTATAAACAGGCTGAATCCAGCTAATGTTTAATTTTCAGTCTTTAATCAGTTCACTTTATATTTGCTGATTCAATGCATAATTCATATGTTTTTTCAATGAAAACAAATCAGGGAAATTACTGTAAAAGTGAAAGTGGCTTTAAAATGTTGCCTTTTTTTTTTTTAAAAAAAAAAAGACATTTCACACTAAGATAATTAGCCATGCCACTTTCACTTAAAAATTGAAATGCTAAATATGAGAAATTTCTGTTTGAAAGTTAGAACATTAACATTTGTGAGACACAGGAAAAATTATGCCCAACAATATCAGCTGACAGCCTGAATTCACTATTGTTATTTGCAAGGAGGGTAAAAAAATAGCTGGATTGTTCACACATCCTAGTACACATCACAATGCCTGATTTATACTATGTCATAGTTGGTTTAAACATGGTTTTTTGAATAAACCAGAATTGGTTTATTCAAAAAACCAAACACATTATTGCTTAGTGCAATGTGAAATACCAGTTAGCATGTGTTCACATTATAAGTTCAAATAGTAGCAGAGTTTAGTTAGCAGCCAATCAACTTTTGGCAGTGTATATCAGACATGTCCACACTAGCAAACAATCAGAACAGTATTTCAATTCATTTTTTCCTTAGTCTAGCTTAACAGTTACAAGTATGTTGTGATCACCACAATATTATGGGGCAACATGTTCTGCAGCTTAGCTCGGAATGTGACAAGTAACGAGATTAAATATCCTGGCTGTCAGAAGGAGAATGTTAGCAAAATATGACATGCCTTCAGAATGATATTTGCTAGCTTTCCTAGCCTGGCAAATGTGATAATTCTTGCAGTGGTTCATAAGGTCCTCCTCCAAATTATGTGATTTGCAGAAGGAGCCTTCCAAATCTTCGCGAGAATGGAGCCCACTTACAGAATGACATGAGGTGGTCCTGGTAGGGAGGTTGTGCTTTGCGTTGGCTGGGTACATCTGTCAGAAGAATACAAAGGTAAATGGACCCTAGTGTTATGGGGCAGGGAGAGGACCTGGGCTTCCCAGATGTGGTGTGGTGGGAAGAAGGTGAGAGCCTCCCAGCCTGCAGCAAATTTTCACGAACTGTTAGGCAATATGGTTTCCCCACCACCTGAGGCACCACGCACTCCAGTAAACGACCCACAGAATCACTTATTGACTGCAACTGGGAGAGTCTAAAATGTGGCCATAGAGCGCGGTCGCATGGGTATCTTGCTTAATGACTGCTTGGTTCAACAAACAAAATTCCCATCCCAATCGTGGTCGTAAAATAAGAATTACCTTCCTTTCTTTTCATACATTTTTATTAGTTTATCTAATTATAAAATACAAAAAGAAAAATTAAAAAATTCGCAAAAAACTGGGGGAAGGGGAAAGGAGAAAATATGGAGTAAAGAGGGACAAGAAAAAGGCACCAACTTCCAACTCTCTTTAGCACAGAAGATAACATTACAGCCTCAACTTTTTACTTTTACACAGCAGTATATACTTGCCGTTTCTATAGCAACAAACCTATCTAATCAGCAAAAACAAAATCAGCCCCCCCCCCCCCCATTGCAAGCACAAAATCTGGAAGCAATTTCCAAACAGAAACAAATTAAATATATTCTCTTCTTTGGATAAAATAATAAATTTAACCATCTGGGTTTCTCCTTGCTGTGGGGAATAGTATCTAGAGACCTTACTCCTATAGCCATCTCTAAGCATTTCTACAGTTTGCCCTTGACACATAACCATAACAGAGCCCACCCATTATGGTTGCAAGTTGTAATGGTTGCAGTCACGTGACTGACTCAATTTTACAACATTTTTTTGCAGTGGTCGTTAAGTGAACAATGTGGCTATACGTGCAAATTTTGTAGTCATTAAGCAGATCCATATTTTTTTTGCTATGGCATGGTTTTGCCGAAAACTGAAAGTAAGTGCCTTTTTTTTTTTTTTGCAAAACTTTTGTAAAATGCAGTCATGTAACTGTGGGAACCTGTAACTTGCTGTAAATGCGGCCATGTTGCCAAGTGCCCAAAATTTGCTCGTATAACCAATGAGGGGCTTTGATTGTTGGAAGTTAGAATCTGGATCATAAGTAGCCTGAAGGTAGGTTCATTGTAACTATGAACAGTCGCTAAGCAACTGGTCATAAGTTAAGGACTACCTGTATTGTTTGAGAATTGCTAGCCTGGAAAGAACTGGAGAATTTTTTAAAACATTGTCAATTAAATAAGTGTACATATATGTTTTATTTCCTGCATTCTTCAGGGCCTGGAAACAATGCCAACTGCAAAGCAAGCAGCTTTTCAATTTCTAGAAGATATGAAAACAAGGATTCTGACGGATGATTGGGTTCTTGGGGGACTAGTGGTGATAGTTTCATTCTTCACTATCATCATTGTCCTCATTTTGTTTGCTGTGATCTTTGGCTGCTGTTCAACTGAAAGGAGAAACTAAGCTCTGGGTAAATCATGAGAGTACTTGCCTTTAAGGTATTTTAACTACAGTGACTGAGTAGTGTAAAGAGCTGCTGCTTCTTGATGTTTTATCTTTTGAATTTAGAAATGAATGTATCAAAGAAGAAACTGGTGCTGCTAAAGCATAACGCCAACTAGCATCTGAGGGCTGACTCCAAGTGAAGTTTGCAATAAGCCATGTTTCTGCTGTGTTTTTGATGCAAGGGTGGTGTCTATTTGCAATGGAAAACTGAACAATAAATGGCTATGGTCTCAGAAATCTTCATTCAATCTTTCAAAAGGCCTGTTTTATATTTCAGAATATGTCTAATTTTTCTGAAGATCATCTACTTAACTTTTTTCTCTAGCAAACTTTTTAAGTGTGAAAGGACCTGACAGTTGGTCTGTTTAAAACATCTGTTACATCTAAAAACAATGATATGAATAAAAAAAAATCAAACTGTTATTTAAAATAAAGAATAGCCCTAATCCTTCATACAATCTATTTTGTTGTCCAAGTAAATATACTGTAACATTTTTCATACAGCATATGTACAAATTCTTACATACACAAGATGGATTATCTTTCATGGGTACTTGGATGCTACATCTGAATATTACACAGGGCCGTGGTAAATGTTGATTTCATGAAAATTTTCACCAACAATTTGGAGGTATTATGGATAGTTAGGATTATTTCCATAAGAAACAATGAAAACATTCTTCTCATTCTAATGGGCCTCAATTGCCACTCATTCAATATGTAGCCAAATCTACATATTATCCCAGCCAATATGAAACCTAGAACCACTCAAGAATAGGAGGAAAAAAATGACCTAAAGCAGTCATAGAGATAAGAAAAAGCAAGTTATAAGTGTAATCTCCATTCTCACCTGTACAGTATTCAGGCAACTGCCATAAAAATTAGGGTTGGGCAACAATTCAAAGGATATGCCATTTGAGCCACAGATGAACGTACCAACTGCCTGAAATACTTTAAGCCAAATGTGAATTTTCCTGGGTTTAAATGCCAGCTGTAGAAGGCAGCTGGGTGGCCCCAGGAAAAGATGCAGTTGCTTCAAAGTGTTCCTAACAGGTGTGAAGTATACATACTGCTGCTGATTCAGATTTGCTCTTTAATTCAAATCACTGCCCTAATGAAAAGTACTTAGCTAAGGATCAGTCCAAGTCCCTGAAGGACAATTTGCTTTATGTTGTCTTTTCTAAAGTATATGAAAAGTCTCTTTTTTTTTCAATTATCTTTTCTATGTGCGTATGAAAAATCTATTCCTTTCAAGCAGTGTGGCAGAGTAGGCATAACACCTGACTAAAACCAGGGACATCAAGTCTACAATTGGCCACAGAATACTGAGTAATGTTGCCCAGATATTGTATTTCCTATTTTTATTGTAACCTGCCTCAAAAAGGTAAGGTGAATACAGAATCATATTCTACCTTAAGCCCTGGGAAGAAAACGTACCAAATAAATGAAACACCAATAACTTTACAAATAAACCCCTACTATTCCAAGATTTAGGTAGCAAGTCCCCCAAAATAATTGATTTCAGAATAGATCAACACATCTTACAAATCTTATTCAATCTTGGAATGGAAGTAAACCAAGTAAATATATGAAATATATAGTACTTGATATATAGTACTGTAGTACCAATGAGCAACAATTATTCAAGAATAATGTAAACAACATTTTATTATCTTCTTGTAACCTTATTCTACCACAACAGTTACCATCATGTAGGCAACTTGGGCTGACCTTGAAAAAGTAAAACAGTGTAATACTTGGTCAGCATTTGGATTCGAAGCCACCAGGAAATTAGAAGCTGTGGAGTCCTTGGTGATCTTCGAATTTGGTTCTTTGCTTGCAAACATGTCATTATCTAACTATTCGAGCAATGATTATGTTACCTATTTGGTAATGAAATATCTGCAAGCAAACAACCAAACTTACAGAGCACCTAGGACTCCATAGTTCAACTTCAAGCAACATATTCTTTTCTTGAAGTTGAAGTTGTAGGCTAGATTGGAAAGTTGGAAAAAAATCCTGGAAGAAGCCAAAGGCAAGCTCAAACTATTGCCAAAATAACTATGCAAATACAACTATATAATCACAAAGTCTTCAGCTTTTATTCTTATTCTCCCATAATATGGATGAAGCTAACAAATTAGTGCAATGCAATTTTGAACCTCTCAATTACAGCCCCAGTCTTCAATTATAGCCCCCAAAACTAAGTAAGAAAATATCTCTTCTCTATCCACATGTGAGCCTCAGTCCTGCCCACCATTATTGCCTGGCATCTCTGTAATACTAGATTAAATGTCCTCTAGAACACACTAGACTACAGACAAACCTATATTTTCCTATATTTAGCACCTATACATTACTGTCTTACTGCAAAAGTAAGTTCCTCATGGCTCCAACAGCACAATCTATTTTAAATATAGAATTTATTTTTGGACAGGTTGTAATTTCTACACTAATTACTGAATATTGCAACTACTATTTTAAATAAGGAACATCAGTAACTATGGAGCATCCAATTTAATTTTTCATCCTCAAGCTGTTAGGCTTCACACCTTCTTTTTTTTTCAAAGAAGAGAAGCTTCCCAAAAATGGTAATATAGAGGGCAGGTTTCTCACAGATCTTCTGAAGAGAAAACTGATAGAACACAGGCCTCTTGTGCTACCAGCCTAACCTTAGTCCTTCCCATCTTATCAAATAATAAAATTACTTGATATTACATTATACATACACACACACACACACACATAATATAGAAGAGAAAGCTTCCAACCCATCTGAGTATCCATCCATACTTACACAAGATTTTCAGAGAAGGCGACCATAACCTCAAAGTTTTTCATCACAGCTTTATCAGACTCCTTCAAGGAACCTCGTTTCCCCTGAGGAAACATAAAACTGAATAAACAAAGCTATGTCCCAAAGCACTGAATTCAGAAAACCATTTATTCACAACAATGTCACATTATCCTTAGTTGCGTAATGATGCTACAAACAAATATGCATTTTATTTAAATCCTGTAAAAGTACTGCAGCAATTTGAAAGTATACTCTTTATGGGTATACTTCTTCATATAAGAATGTAGCAAATAAGTCTTCATTTTTTTCCTCAGTATTATTATCAATTACAACGTATTACTTATGAATGAATAAGAGGAGCCAGATATGTGTGGATGTGGCTCTTTACTTTTTTTAAAGCTAGACCTACCTCCACACTGAATTTGTCTTTCTGTATATTTTCTATGTTTGTTGTGCTAAGGAACATAATGCATGTAAAAAATCAACAGAAAAAAATTTGGATGGTACCATGTAGCCATGAAACAGCAATAGCCTTCAAATATGTTTTTGGGAAATGTATAAAAAACATGAAGGAGATGGAAACAAAGCTGTATTTCAGCTGTACTATGTGGAAGTAGAGCCAACAAAAAGAATGGGAAACCACAGGCAGCTTCATTATGCATGTTGCTAGAGAGGAAGTAACGTAAGTTTTTAATTCATTCTAATCTGGAGATAAGCACTCTGATAAGCAGAACCTGCAAGTGTTGTTGAGAAATCTAAAAATCACTGTGAATACTAACAAGGAAACAAAGGGGAGGCAAAAATATTAATGCCCCCATAATAGAGATTTTTTAGCATATTCTTGCCAGATTGGGCAATTATATGACTAATTTAGTGGGAGACAAAATATTTGTTGCCCTAGATCAAGCAATGAATTTTGCAAATTCAATTAGATGACACAAATGCTAAGCTATGTATATTCAATACACCTTTTGGTGTATCAATAGCAATACAAATTCTGTATGGAGTTGCAAATTCTGGAAGGTTTAGAAAGAGTATTGTGTTTTATTTATAATATGTTGTTATAGGATCAGGATAAGCAATTACAAGGTAAGAGAATTAAGCTCTGGAATGGCGTGAAGAAAGAAATTTGAAGTTAAATAAGCAAAAAATTAAATTTGACATAAACTTATTTCTAGTGGTGTGAAACAAAGATTGAAGCTATTGTTCACATGCAAAATCCAAAGGATAAAATAGACTGTCAGCGTTTTTTAGGTATGGCTAATTATTTAGCAAAATTTGTTCTGAGAATGGCTACTCTGAAAACTCGATTAAGGTAGCTGATGTTAGAAGACATGGAATTTCCCTGCATGCCAGTATATAAAATGTACTGAATAAATTGAAAGGATTATTGACAAGTGTACCTGTCCTATGACAAATGGGATGGTAGAAACAATTATACAGACTGCAAATAGAATGTTAGAGAAGCTGTATGTTTCTGATTTTTATTTGTGTCTTTGAGTTTATAGAAATAATCCTATTTGGACATAAAGTCACCAGCACAATTACTGATGGGAAATGTTTGCAAACTAGGTTACCGGCATCTACTATTTTGCTAAACTCACAAGATGATTGCAGAGATATGTATGAACAATTGAAGCATAGATAAGAAAAAGATTAATTTTCTTTTAAAAAGAAAAGAAAAAAGATTAAAAAGATTAATATTATAAGGGGGGTGGGATTAAGCCCTTCTCTCCTTTGAGTGTGTGAGATCATGTGAATCTTAGACATAATAAAATGTGGGGATTTGTCCAAGTTGTAAAAAAATACCAAATTCCTAGATCCTACTCTGTGCAAACAGCTGAAGAATTAGTTTATTGAAGAAATTGATAAAACTTAAAGAAAGTTGAAATATCTTATGCTGTCTCTGTTCAAGTGCAGAATATGGAATAAACTGGGGAGATCATTGCTAAAAAAGGCAATCTGATTTTGGAGGAAACATGGACAATAGTGGTATTAAGGGGAGAATTTTTTTTTTTTTAATTTGATTTATATGCCGCCCTTCTCCGAAGACTCAGGGCGACTTACAATGTGCTCAGAAATAGCCTTCATCCTTTTGTATATTTATACAAAGTCAGCTTATTGCCCCCACAACTGAGTCCTCATTTCACCTACCTTAGAAAGGATGGAAGGTTGAGTCAACCTTGAGCCTTGGCGAGATTCGAACCCTGCAGTAATTGCAGGCAGCTGGTCCTTAATAACCAGCTTAATAACAGGGTGCCTTAAACTTAAACAGGGTGCCCTGTACTACCAAGGAAATGGAATGTAAGCCAGTACAGTATGGAAATTTTGTACCAAAAAAAAAATCCATTATGAGTTTCAATGTATTACTTATGAGTATATAAAAAGAGCCAACTATGTGTTGGCAAACCTGCCAGTTACTAGTAAGAAGCTGTCTGCATATTAACGAACATGACTGTTACCTTCACAAAGAGGAAGCAGTAAAATCTATATTGTATCTTGCCCGTTTTATTCAAATACAAAATTAAACTGGTTTTTGTGAGCATTGAAATGTGAGCTATAGCACACAGTACTATACACAGTAAATGAAGGATTCTTAGTTATGAGCAGTTGATTTGGCAAAGAAAGAATTCACTGAAGCCATACCACAGAAGGCCCCTACCTGAAGTGTAGTAATTTCTTTCTTGATGAGAAAACAGATTTGTTCTCTGTCAGTATGAGAGTAATAAAGGCGACAATTTGATGGCTTCCCATCTCTCCCTGCCCTTCCCGATTCTTGGTAATATCCAGCCATCGATTTTGAAATATTCCAGTGTGCAACGAATCTGTGTGATGTAAACCAATAATAATTTTTACATGGGATACATCTAAAAGTTTTAAAATACGTCCATATTAAAGGCCAACCTAACCACAACAATAAATGTAGGCCAGTTTATGATTCCTTCCCCATCCCCTGCCCCTATCTTATTAAATGAAAAGGAGCAAAGACATATACTGATATTGAAAGCACAAACAGTTTGGCTACTTGGTGATCATTTTGCACACACCTGACATTGGGTTTGTCAACTCCCATTCCAAAACTGATAGTAGCAACAATAACTGGAAATTTTTCCTCCATCCATTCATTTTGAATGGAGGTTCGCTCTACCAGCTTCAGCCCTTAGGAAAAAACAAAGGACAAGTATAATATCAGCAGACTTTGTCTTTATCCATCCATTTATCCTAAGAAACATTTTTTGGTATGTATTAAATAATTGCTTGGAGTAAAAAGAAACAGAGCTTTCATTACCTGCATGATACGCCTTGGCTTTTACTCCCCTATAGCTTAGTTCAATAGACACTTGCTCACAAGCATCTCTCATCCTGCAATAGATAATTCCACAGCCAGGATATCCCTGCATAGAGGAAAAGAGAATGAAGCTAACATTAGCATCATAAAGAAATGCAATAACACTTAAGCTAGAGATATGAGGTGCTAAAAGATAAGTTTTCATATACTTGGCTTAGGGTTAACACTATATATATTTTATACAGCAGCCAACATATTCTCATGAACCTTTTGATTTTCCTTCATCCAAATAGAACTTGTACAAAAGTCTGAACAGTATCTGCTACACTGAACAATCAAGATAAAAAAGACTTACCAGTGGACAATATTTATGTTCTCTGACTCCAGCCATCCATATGGATCAGAGGTGGAGTATTATGGCCCCTTTATGACTTGTGGGCTTCAACTCCCAGCATGGCTGGTTCAGGAATTCTGGGAGTTGAAGTCCATAAGTCATCAAAGGGCCATAGTTCCTCACCTGATTATAAAAGGTCAATTTCTCTGTGGTAATATTCTTTCATGTCTATTACCTCACATAAGCCATTCTTCCCCCTTTCCTTCTTATGTTGACTTTAATAAAAAGCTTGGTAACCTTCAGTGATGCCAAGTGTGACAGAACAGGTTCTCGAAATAGCTAAGTTTTCTAAACTACAGATCTGAAGCGCCAAAGGAATTATTATACAAGCAGTCCTCACTTAACAATCATTCATTCAGTGACCATTCAAAGTTATAACAATGTTAAACAAATGGTACTTATCTTCAGTCCTTGGTGATAACCACTGCATACAAATATTTTAAATAAACAGACAAAAGTACTGCAGACTAAAGTGATATGTCCTTAAATTGATCTTGCAGTTTGAACTACTGATCTATAAATTTATACATATGCAGAGGAAATTGGAAATTGCAACTTCAAAATATTTTTAGATGTTTATTTCAAAAATTTATATGGCTGCCCAACTTTGGATGACTCTGAATTTTAATTTAGTATTTATACTATAATTATTATTAATAATTATTATTAGATTCATATCCTGTTTTTTTTCTCGGAGCTCAAGGTAACAAACATAGCATCCTTTTCTCTGATGTCTTCTGTAACAATCTGTGGGGTATACTGGGTTAAGAAACAGTGAATGGCCCAAGAATGTCTATGATTGATCCTGGATACGAACCTGGGATCAACAGCTTAACCACAATGCCTCACTGTCTCTTAAAAAATATTCAAAGCCTTCTTTTAAAAATATTCAATGGACTATACAACTTGAATCACCTTATGGAAAAAAGAATAAAGTAATATTATATTTATTCTGTTTCCCATGAGGTGATACAGGTTATGTTTACTCCACAATAAACTAGAATTCTGCAATACTTATATAAGTTTATATAATCTTATATTCCTATACAATATTTATATAATCTGCATTTTCATGTACAGTCCTTTTGCTCCAATCTGACTCTGCTAAACTAAACAGGAATTCAAACTCCAATGTGCTGCTAAAAAGTTCATACTTGCTAAATAAAATCTGCAGAATTTGGATTCTTTCTTTTGAGCCTTTTGGATACATGTCACCTATGTACTTATTTATATCCCTCCTTTATTCCTGCAGATCTATAAATAATATTGTGAGAGTGGGATTATAGTTCTCCATATGCTGTGAAAGAAACTCTTCCAGTAGCCCAGGTTAATGTGGGCAATGGCTGAGGGCTGTTGAGATCTAGCTCTGAAGAAAATTTAGATGACCACAGGCAGTCTTTGACTTACAACCACAACTGAGCCACAATTGAACAGAAACACAAATTTCTGTTGCTAAGTGAGACAGCTGCTAAGTGAACTTTGCCCCATTTTATGATCTTTCTTGCCACTGTTAAGTTAATCACTGCAGCTGATAAGTTAGTAACCCAGCTGTTAAGTGAATCTGGCTTTGACTCTCCTTGTCAGAAGGCTGCAAAAGATGACCTTGGGACACAGCAATGGTCATAAGTATGAACCAGTTAACAAGCCACTTTTGATCACACTTTTGATCACATGAATTTTGATCACATGATCATGGGGATGCTACAAAAGTTGTAATTATGAGAAATGGTCATAAGTCACTTTTTTCAGTGCCGCTGTAAGTTTGAACAGTCACTAAATGAACTGTTGTAAGTCAATGACTATACATAATTATTCTTTCTGTAATACTACTCTATCATTTACTTGTTTTTCTGAAAAAAGTCACTTCAACAGAATTATCCTACGCATGTCTACTCAGAAATAAATCTAGTATATAGATTTATATACTAGAATTTATATACACTTCCAATTTTACGTGGGAGAAGACCCGAATAACAAAAGACCTTATATACTAGAACTATATACTTTTGAACCTATTACAGATTGATATTATCCATGAACCTACAAGTATATTTCACAGCTGAGTTCCTAGTTATCTCTCAACAGATGCATGTGATGTCTTATGTATGTTATCAGGGAATTCCTCTCTCTGAACAAGTAGCAAAGGAAATATAATTCAATCCAAGTTTTGTCCTATCATGATAGTTGTAAGTTACCGAAGACCCATAAGCCACAATCTTTTTTTGAGAGATTTCACTCACCCCTAATTCATTTTGCGGTCCAAGAGACTTCAGACAGAAATCCTTCAGATTTTCATAGGGATCTGCTAAAAGGTCTTTATACTGCACATCATAGTACAGATTGGGCCTGAAGCAAGGCGTCCTGAAAGTGGCAACAGGCTGCTTTAGCTTCAGCAGGGCTATAATATCTTCTTGAACTTGCTTAGTAGCTGTGGCTGTCAGGGCTATGCATGATATATTGGGCATGCGACAACGCAAGGAGCCAAGACGCAGATAGTCCGGTCGGAAATCATGCCCCCACTGGGAAACACAGTGAGCTTCATCAACTACCAGGTAAGAGATAAGATTTTGAGATATTAGACGCTCCAAGGAGGGCTGAAAAGAAGCAGAAGCTGCCATCTCTGGAGTGATGTACAGCAGCTTTATCTTAGGATGGTCACTTGTCAAGTCAGCAAGGATGGCTTTTCTCTCCTGAACGGACATCTTGGAATTGAAAGAGCTCACTCTGACTTTGAGAGAGAGCAAATGATCCACTTGGTCCTATGGGAAAAGAGAAAGATAACTTTACAAAAAGAATCTGACCAGCAAACTGCTGCAATTTGAAGACATTTATAATCATCTAACTATATTTAGAATTTTCAAACACATTTACTATACATGCAATTTTTTATTTTAGGTCCTTAAGAGTATTCTTTAAACTACAATGGTTGAAATTACCTACAGTATTTGATTTGCCTCTATTTAAACAAGTTGATTAAAGAAAGATGACAATGAGCAACATCCAATATACAGGTGAAACTCGAAAAATTAGAAGATCATGCAAAAGTTCATTTATTTCAGTAATGCAATTTAAAAGGTGAAACTAATATACGAGATAGACTCATTACATGCAAAGCGAGATAGTTCAAGCCTTGATTTGTCATAATTTTGATAATTATGGTGTACAGCTCATGAAAACCCCAAATTCACAATCTCAGAAAATTAGATTATTACATGAAATCAAAAAAACAAGGATTGTACATAGAACTCTGAAAAGTATAAGCATGCATATGTATTAAGTACTTGGTTTAGGCCCCTTTTGCATCAATTACTGCCTTAATGCGGCGTGGCATGGGTGCTATCAGTCTGTGGCACTGCTGAGGTGTTATGGAAGACCAGGATGCTTCAATAGCAGCCTTCAGCTCTTCTGCATTGTTCGGTCTCATGCCTCTCATCTTTCTCTTGGCAGTGCCCCATAGATTCTCTATGGGTTCAGGTCAGGCGAGTTTGTTGGCCAATCAAGCACAGTAATCCCATGGTCATTGAACCAGGTTTTCGTACTTTTGGCAGTGTGGGCAGGTGCCAAGTCCTGCTGGAAAATGAAGTCAGCATTCCCATAAAGCTCGTTTGCAGAAGGAAGCATGAAGTGCTCCAAAATCTCCTGGTAGATGGCTGCATTGACCGTGGGTTTAATGAAGCACAGTGGACCAACACCAGCAGATGACATGGCTCCCCAAATCAACACAGACTGTGGAAACTTCACACTGGACTTCAAGCATCTTGCAGTGTGTGCCTCTCCATTCTTCCTCCAGACTCTGGGTCCTTGGTTTCCAAATGAGATGCAAAAGTTGCTCTCATCAGAAAAGAGGACTTTGGACCACTGAGAAACAGACCAGTTCTTTTTTTCTTTAGCCCAGGTAAGACGCTTCTGACGTTCTTTGTTGTTCAGGAGCGGCTTGACAAGAGGAATACGACATTTGAAGCCCATGTCCAGGATCCGTCTGTGTGTGGTGGCTGCTGATGCACTGACACCAGCCTCAGTCCACTCCTTGTAAAAGTCCCCAACGCTTTTGAATGGCCTTTTCCTGACAATCCTTTCCAGGCTGCGGTCATCCCTGCTGCTTGTTTACCTTTTTCTTCCACACTTTTCCCTTCCACATAGCTTTCTATTAATGTGCTTTGATATAGCACTTTGGGAACATCCAACTTCTTTTGCAATTACTTGAGGCTTTCCCTCCTTATGGAAGGTGTCAATGATGGTTTTCTGCACAACTGTCAGGTCAGCAGTCTTTCCCATTATTGTGATTCCTACTGAACCAGACTGAGAGACCATTTAAAGGCTCAGGAACCCTTTGCAGGTGTTATGGCTTAATTAGCTGATTAGAGTGGGATACTTTGAGCCTAGAATATTCAACCTTTTCACAATATTCTAATTTTCTGAGATTGTGAATTTGGGGTTTTCATGAGCTGTAAACCATAATCATCAAAAGTATGACAAATCAAGGCTTGAACTATCTCGCTTTGCATGTAATGAGTCTATCTCATATATTAGTTTCACCTTTTAAGTTGCATTACTGAAATAAATGAACTTTTGCACGATATTCTAATTTTTCAAGTTTCACCTGTAGTACCAAAAATGAAAAACAATGGATTAATTCCTTGAATTTTTATTTACGTGAAACTTCTAAACACCTCTAAAGTTTGATACAGAAAGATAATTCAGAACAATTACATATATAATCTCACTGTGGTAATACCTGAAGGCCAAAAAAAAAAGCTAATTCCAGAACTTCCAATTACTTTCAGTTATGAGATTGAATTATACAATAACCTGTAATTATTGATCTGAATTAAGCTAACAAGCTCTTCAGAAAACGTAGATTCTAAGGCATTTTTCTATTTAAAGAAATGTATTTCTTCTTTCAAATAATTGTAAAAGATACCTGAATAAGTGAAATTAATGGTGAAATCACTATCGTGATGCCCTTTGCCAAAACTGCTGGAAGCTGGTAACACAGGGATTTCCCTGCTCCTGTTGGCATACATACAAATACATCCTTTTCCCCTGCAAAAGCAAGAACAAAATGTACAAAGATCTTTTTTTCAATTACAAGTATCTCCAGATTCTGTTTTGAAGACCAGCACAATTTTTTTTCTAGGATATGCATAGGACATCAAACCTTACATATATCCATATAAGCACAACACTACCGAGACAATATATTGTAGTAAAACATATTAGAGCTATGTACTCTATGAAAATGATTTAAAAGAAATGCTTTAGCTCAGAGTGAGCTTTCTGCTATTCAGTGACAGAACCTTTTTTTTTCAGGCTGAATCCAGAAAAAAGGTACCACAGATCAAGTTTAATGAGTGGATTCCGGTATCATATACCCAGATATTATTTAAATGAGGCTCTAAATTGGCCATCAAAAGACCACAAAGCCCCGTAGCAATGACCATGTCATTGATGTTGCTGAAATGTGTCCATGAGTTTCACTCTTACATGGGATGTCTATGAAATCATTCAAATGTAACTGGAACTATGAAATTTGCATTCTGAATGCCATATAATAAATTATCTTTGTAAGAAAACAACTCCTTTTTCAAAAAGTCCTGCATGTATGCACACTATCAGCTCTCAGAGTTTTGCCACAGCATGCTCTTTTGGTATAGCAACTGCAGGGCAAAGATGGAGCAGAGTGCCATGGTGAGGAGAACAAGCTCTTTGCAGCTGTTCTTTTTCTGGGTGATGGATGGGACTGGATTTCTACTTGCTTTAATTCCAGATAGGCTGGGAGAACTAGAGGTGCTGGGTTTCCCAGCTAATAGGAGTAATATTGGTTTAATGTTATGGATTAAATTAAGGTGAAATGGTTCATTTTTGTGGGTCAGAAAAATAGTCATAACTTAGTTAGTCCTCAATTTACAACAGTTCTTTTAGTGACCATTTGAAATTACAATAGTATTTTTAAAAAGTGATTTATGACTATTTTTACACTTATGAACATTGCAGCATCCCCAAGGTCAAGCTATATATATTTGGATGCTTGACAGATGGTTCATATTTATGATGGTTGCAGTGGCCTGGGATCATATGATCATCTTTTGCAACTTTCTGACAAAGACAATGGGGAAGCCAGATTCACTTAACAACCTGTTACTAATTTAACAAACTTCAATGATTAACAAATGTGGCAAGAAAAGTTGTAAAATGGGGCAAAACTCACTTAGAAAATTTCTCACTTAACAACATAAATTTGGGGCTCAATTGTGGTCATAAGTTGAGGACTACCTGACCAGTTTTATTTGATTTCCATTCTATGAATGACGAAATCTGACTCCAGTCCATAGCTCTTCAGTTTGGATGTTTTAGGAAATTACTGTTAACTGAAAACTTTCAGAATAAATTGTAGTTTCACATTTTAGTTTATGAAGCTAAACCAGCGTCATCCAAATTGATGTAAAATCCATCACCAGCCAAGTATTCTCTATATGTATTAGGATTGTAATACATTTACATGATTTCTCAGCTAACATAACCTTTGGAACTGACAATTCATTTCCTTAGAAAACAGTCTGTTTAATTGGGTTTATTTCCCAGATAAATCAATTCTTACTACAGAGTTGGCCAAGTTCAATTACTCATTTTATGAGAGTCTAGGAAAATCTGCAATTGAAATAATGAAATAATGAATCTAAAAGATTTTCTGTAATTTCAGCAGTAGAAAAATGGTCTTTTATAATATTCAGAGCTTTTTCACTATATGTTTTTATCTTATTGTTGCAGAGAATAGAATTTAATACTTGCCATGTTTTGGAAAGCTGGGAATCGTTGAATGACATGTTAAAAATATTTTATACTGTCATAAAAAAGTACTTGCGATTTACCTTTTACCACAGTCATAGTTGCACTTCCTTGCAATGAAGTCTTGAAAGAGTTAAATCCAAAAACTTTTGTCAGAGTTTGCAGAACTCTATCTTCCAATCTTGAGGAAGAGATGTTACTCATCTTAAAAGCCAATACTAGGAATAATTCAAACTAGAGGTAAGGAGAGGGCCTTCATGCAATTATTTTCTTTTCTTGCAAACCATCACCTGTATAGGCATAACAGACATATTTCAATAATACCATCTTCTTTAAAATGAAGTATAATTTATTTTTATACAACCATCACCATGGCAGTTATATTCTCTGATTTAGTAAAATACAAAAGGGTTCTTGCTATTTATTAGCCTATAGAAAAAGCAAAACTATTTTGGTATTATAATCCAGAGACTACAAAAAGCTAGGCACAAGAAATTTAACTATTTTCTTGCTTTTTCGGAATGCAGATTACTATTTTATATGTACTAATTTTTCTATTGCCTTGCAAGCTCCTGTGTCCCAACCTTCGTTTCCTTCAAATGGAGCTCAATTCCATGCGATTTTCTAAACAATAGGGAAGCAGCTGTCTTTTCAGGATGTTTTTCTTCTTCCCAGTTTAGGCTATAGTTTTGGGATCCTTCAAAAGTGGCGTTCGCGCAAAAGTACTAAGCCAAATTTTAGCTTTTCTGAAGGTCAGCCTTCAGAAAATGCTCCACAAAATGCAGCTTTTAAATTCGCACGAAATAATATTTAACCCTTCAAGGAGGGGGCGAGTGGGCTTGGAGAACAAATCGCTATTTAACCGACCCCTAACTCTGAGACCAATTTGAATTTCCTGACCTTTTTATTATTGGTATCACTTTTCTCACATTATTTCCTAACGCAGATCCGCCAGAGAAAAACCCAGCAGGTTAAAAGAGATACGATGAAAAATTCAGACCTTTGTCCGGGGATAGGGATTAAAAAAAAATAATCTCCAGGTATTGACCGCTCCAACCTTTTCCATCTGAGGGAAGCCGAGACCGAAACTCGAGATCGAGGCCCCGCGGGGAAGCGTTTTAGTGCATCCATAAACTAGCTGTATTAAACTCCCTTCCTTCCCAGTTCTCCGAAACTACATCCTTGCGCCATAAGGCCCCGGTGAGGGCGCAGCCGTTGCCAGAATCCCGGTTAGCAATTCAGACGGCTTCATTTTCCAGCAGCCTCTGAGACTTCGGCATCGCTTCAGCGCGCGTTGATGACGTAAGAGGCCGTTGAAGAGCCGAGACTTTGGAGACAAAATGCTCTTCTTTTCCTCCGCTTTGAACGACACCCGGCAGTACACGGATTCCTCCTTGGGTGGGAGATACTTTTGAGGAGAAAAGTAGTCCGCGGTTTATCGCGGTCCCGAACAGAAAGACGGTAGTTCCGGCGATCGCTTCGCTGACGCCATTTTCCTGCGCCGGAAGAGAATTCAACGGAGTTCGGAAAGGAAGATGGCGGCGGCGGCGAAAAAAAGCGTTCTATCTTCCTTGGCGGTTTATGCGGAAGATTCCGAGCCCGAGTCTGATAGCGAGGCCGGCGGGGCCGGTAGCGATCGAGGAGGAGGGACGGGTGAGGCCTTTGGGGCGAAGGCGGCGGTTTGGTTGGGTTTAATAAGACGCCATGCCTCGTTTCTTCTTCTTTGGAAGCTGATCGGGATGGCTCGCAATCAGCTTCGGGGTCTTTGCTGGGTGTGCTGATGCATCATAGGGTTGGTTGGCTTTGGCTTCGTGTTCAGGGAGGTATGATAAATGGCTTTACTCCCCGTTGAAGCGCTCTCTCTCTCTCTCTCTCTCTCTCTCTCTCTCTCTCAATCTCTCAATCTCTCCATCCTCCCGTTTCCTGGATTCTTGGCTGATGGGTGTTGTGGCGGTATATTCCTCTCGAATGATCTTGGGCGGATAATTTGGTTATTGGAGAAGGTGCCTTTCTGAAAATATGAAGCACCTTTTTATTTGGCTACGGCTGTGAATTAACTTCAGCCCCCACAGTTACTTAACAGCGACTGCTTTCTTCAAGCCTCTTCAGTGCGAGTTCTACCACACTAGTTGTTAGAGAAAATATCAGACGTTTGACTTGGTATTATTTGGCATATACAATGGTGCTTAAAAAGAATTATGGACTGTGCAGAAATGAATAGATTGACTTTAAGGATTAAAGATAGGGAAGAGATAAGAGTATTATAGAATATGGAACTGTTTCTATTATTGGTTGGAAAAGAGAGATAAAAGATAAAAGTTTTATGATTATATTTTAAAAATTTTATAGGCAGAATTTTGTTTTAGTAAGGAGATATTAAAATGGTTTGTATAAAGATCAAGATAGAAAAAAGTTCCTTTTTTGGAAGAAGAAGAATGACGGAAGATAACACCGAGATGTCACAGGGATGTACTAAATGTCTGTTTTTATAAAAAATAATGTTTTTTTATATATATAAAATATATATAAAATGTTTTTATATATATAAAAAACAGTGGTGCTTAAAATACCTAAAATGTGATCTGTTCTTCCCACCAATCCTAAAGCTAGATAAAGAGAATAATTAGATTATTATTCTAATTATAATCTGTGTGAGCCAAAACATCATATTTAATGATTTATTGGGGAAAATGATCCAGAACTGCATACCTGTGTGTGGCAAATGTATGTGAACCTTTGCTTCCAGTAACTGATACTGCCACCACCATGTCTCACAAATGGGATAAAATTCTTAGCTGAAATGCAGTGTTTGCCTTTCACCAAACATGTTTTTCATTCAAGTCAGAAATTTCTATTTTGGTCTTATCTGTGCACAGAACATTCTTCCAGTTGCCTTCTGGTTTATCTGCATGGTCTTTCGCAAATGGTAGATGGACAACAATTTTCTTCGTTTGGAGAGTAATGGCTTTCTCCTTGCAACCCTGCCAGGTACACCATTGTTGTTCAGTGTTTTTCTGATGATAGTTTCACAAACACTGATATTCACCAGTGGAAAAAAGCCTTTAGTTCCTTAGATGTTACTCTGGGCCTCTTTGACACCTCCTGAAGTATTACACACTTTGCCTTTTGTATGATCGTGGTTGGTCAACCACTCCTGGTAAGGGTAACGGTGATGTTGAATTATCTCTATTTGCACACAGTCTGCCTGAGAGTGGACTGACAGAATTCAAACTCTGGAAATAATTTTGTAACATTTTCTAGCCTGGTAAGGATCAACAATGTTTTTGGGAGATGCTTAAAAACCTCCTTTGTTTGAGCCATAACACACTTCTCTTTACCTGTGTTGCAAAGATCAGACTTTGAAAGTGAATATTCAGAATTCCATTATTTAAATAAGGCAAACCTTTCACAATCACACCTGATTATCTTCAATCATTGATTGAAACCCCTGAATTTCCCCTCCAAGGAATTGATAATCCGGGTGTCAAACTCACGGCATCACGTTGCCATCATGTGATGTTTCAACATTTTTCCCATTTGTGGAGCTGGAGTGTGTGTGGCCTGCATGTGTTGCATCCAACCCGCAGACCACCAGTTTGACACCACTGCCCTAGAAGGTCATTTACTTTAGCCACTACAAGTTTGTAGCTTTCCTCAGTAAATAAATGAATTATAATATTTTGACTCATTTCTTTATCTGGCTTCTCTTTAACTAGTTTTAGTATCTGTATGGAGGACAGATTATGTTTTAGGTTATATTTCTGCAGAAACATTGTAAATTTAAACTCATTCACACACACTTTTAAGTGCCATGGTATATGCAAAACATAGTAAAACTAATGTATTTTATTGGACAGTTAGCAAGAAAGAACTTACACTAGAGGGGCTGAAGAAAAGTTACTTAAGTAAAAGATCATAGTTCTTGTTTAGCAGGGTAATTTTATTTCAGCAGGTGTATTTATGTGATTTTGTACAATAGTATCAATCTGTGTATTTTCACTGGGTTGCAAAGTGACTATTAATCATTTTCTTCCTTTGGATGGTCTAGAAGAAAAAGCTGGTTTGGTGTCAGAAAGCTATGGAGAAGATGACTTCAGTAAAATGGAAGGAGAAGAGGATGGTTATGATGAAGATGATGATGAAAACAGCAGACAGTCAGTAGGTATTTTGTTATACAGCAATCAGACTTGGATTGCAGGTTTCACTAGAGCATAATAAGAATATTAACTTTTTGTATCTTCTTTATTGCTTTTGTTTACATATATTGTATTTGAAGTTATCACAGAATTGCTAAAGGAATGCTTATATAAAATGGAAAAGTGAAAATACCTTTTTGTTTGCAAGATCAAATCTTAATGTAAAAATAAAATGATCAATTTTATAGTAGATGTACACATGACATTTCTAGATTCTAGAAGTAAATTTCTATATTCTAAAATCTAAAAGTAAAAAATAAATGAATTGATAAAAACAGATAACATGATTATATGGTAGCAATCAATACACTGTTATTCCTTCCACCACATGCATTGCTTGAAGTGATTATTCCTGCAAAGCTTTTAAAATGTAGCTACTCTACTCTGTTCCATTCTTTGCTTTAGGCCACTTTCCCTTCTTTGGCCAGGATGTTAGATGAGCCCATTCTATGAACATTTGATTAGTCTGAGATGTGTTATTTTTATTACACTTGGGTATGGCATATTTTTGTTTTCTTGCTTTTAATCTAATGCTGAGCACCCAGAGTTGCAATTGTGAGTTGGGCAGCTCTCTAAATTGATAATTAAAAAGAGTCTTCAAATAGTATTTTAAAATTGCCAGAGTTTCAAATGATAATTTATACCAAGATACTGTGGCATTTCCCAAACGTATTTTCCTCTTTTATCCCTTCAGTTGGGGTTGTAACTGAAAATTCCTACATATTTTACTAGTTTGAAGTAAGTAAAATTTTCCTGTAACTTTTCCATTCTTATGTGCATCTCTATTCAATTCTGTATTATCTCCAAATACCTACTATTTAGATATATAACTGTTTTTTATAAATAAGTGGCATGAAAATACTTCTGATTCCTGCTTAAAATGAAATTTAATATGACATGTATGGATGACCTCTTGAGAAGATAAAAGGACTCTAATCTGAGTAGTAGAATAAGTATATTGCTCATATACTTTGACCAACTACTAGTTTTTATTTCAAGAACCATCCTTCCATGTGAATAAATCCCAAAGATATTTAAAGCAGGGGAAATCCATTTTTCAAAAAAATAAAATAACTTGCTTTATAGCTGATATCCAACATTCAGGCTGATGCTATTGCATGAACACCTCAGAATAAATTCATAAATATAGCACATTTCATCTAAGTGAGATTCTATATCTCTATATTGATTGGCAGAACCTATTAGTGCTACTGAAAGCATCTGCAAATGGCGGTTTATTTGAACATCATAACACAAATATTTGAATATCACAATGCAAATCCCACTTATTATGTGCATATATCAATACACTTGCTCAAAAGCAGCCATGCCACACCTTGTCTACCATCTTGCTTATTTTGATATCCTCCACAGATGGTTATTACTGTATACTATTGTCTAAATTAAGTTTTTTTTCTATCTGTGTCAAGACATATCCGGGACACCTGTTCAGGATTCCTGCCACTTCTTTTAGATCAGTTAATAGCAGTAAGAGGAAGAACTGTGTATTAATAATATTGATACCTCATCTCAAACCTCTACCACATATGCTCACAATATTGATGTTTCATGCAGCTATAAATTAAAATTAAATTACAGAATTACGATGTGATATTTTTTGTAAATTCTTTCAAACTTAATCTTAACTAATGGTATCCATAATTCCATTCTTCATATAGAAGAAAACATTTGCAATTTTAAAAATTTCTTCATAATGTTAAATGATCCTTTTTATTGTGGACATCCCTATAACTGTGATTATTCAGTATTTAATCTTGTGTTGAGTTTGAAATAAGTACCTAAAGTAGAATCTGGGTAGCAAATCTGGATAACAACTTCAGTTTCAGAAAGACACAGTGGATGTGATAATAAATGTGGAGTCTGTAACCTACAGTATTGTTGAACCCTAAAGTAGACGTGTTACAGAATTTCAGGGCCATTGTTTAGCAATGAAAAACCTGGGGCATGGTATTGATTGATAATACAGTTCTATGGTAGTAGTTATATGCTAGTCTTAGAAAAGTGTTCTATCTCATTTTCCATTCATTCCATTGTTTAAGAAAATCTTTAAGCTCAGAGGGCAGTAAGGACCCCACATTCCATTGTATTCAATATTTGCAATTGTTTTCTTACAAATGCACATTATACTATCTTGAAACTCTGTTTTGGAGGCTCTAGAATCAGAGATACTGTATGTTCTTAAGTGGGTACATGACTAGTTCTCCTCATGTTTGCCTAGTGGGACCTGCTTTATTTATTAAAATAAAATTGGCAAAAAAATAATTATCTACTGATAAAATTTATCCTATCTGTTGACTTGTAGTGCTTTTTTTTTTTTTTTTTTTAAATCTAGTATTGTGTGAGTTTCTAGTATCTACCCTACCATCTTAGAAATAAACTTAACTCATTTATATTTTTTCCCTTGAATGGCTGTTTGGAGTTCGGGAAAGTCGAGAGAACAGCCCAGCTGAATTAAAAAGCCAAATTAGGCTATTTAATGCAAGTCCCTAGCCAAATATGCAAGGACTTGCTGACAATTTAAAGCTTAATTCTGTACATTCTTTGTCTTATAGGAAGATGACGATTCAGAGACTGAAAAACCTGAGGCTGATGATCTGAAGGTATTTGGAGGAGTATTATGGTGGGATGGGAATACACTGCAAAGCGTATAATAGTGTGATTTAGTTAGTCATCCGTATCTTCTATTCTTGGCAAGCTAACTCTTGTTTGGGGAGTGGGAGATGTTTCCTGAGATGTATAAAAAGTCAGGAGGACTCGGATAACAACTTTTCATATTTTTATTAAAAGATACAAGATTTTGTGAACTACAGTACAGTTCATTAGGCGCAACTACGGTTAGTCAGAAAAAGTGCTACCAGACTCCTAATTTTGATCCTTCTGTAGACTCATCACAGTTCTCCTTCTACAAAGTATATATGAGTTTGAGTAACTAAGTTAATCTTCTGTATCAGAGATTGACTAATGATTAGGAAATGCAATATTATGCTTTATATGGGCTCTTAACACAAATGGTTAGAAATAATGCAGATGTCTAAAAAGGAGTTACATGTTTCAGGGAATTGTATTAAGAACCAGTTTCCAAATTTTCGTCTTTAGTGTGATTTGTGAAGTTCATGCAGTGCTTGAGACTGCAACCCCTTAATTTGGGGTTGTAAAAAAAAAAAAATAAGACCAGGCATGTATTCTTCAATTTACAGTGACAGAATTTCGGTCAATAAAGTGATGCATGACCACATTGCAACAGCAATCTCTGCAGTCCCAATTGCCATTGTCAACTAAATATCACAGTCATTAGGTGAGACAACTTCCTGTTGGCTTCCTATAACCGAAGTTAGTGGGGAGACTGGTAGGAAATTGCAACTACCAGGCCCATAAGAAGGTGGGAAAGAAGCAAAGGGGTAATAGGGAAGATATGTACAATTGGGGGGGGGGGGCTTGTGAAGTTGTGAGAGAGAGCCAGGGAGAGTGTGAGGGTTGCAAGAGAGGTACCACATAGGTCAGAAGGATGCAAGAGGCGTGTGAGAGGTGCTGTGCAGGTGTTGATTTATACCAGACTGGGCAGGTGTATTTGCCTGCTGAATAGCAAAGAACTAGAGCTGTTGTCCTAAGGACCCTTAGTTTGGCTCTCCAGGTAGAGCTCATTAATTTCCTGAGGATATTATTTCATCCATTGATCTTCAGTTTAGTGTTGGTACAGTGCTGCTTACGGTATATGTTAGAGCCCTAGCTAGTTTAGGGCTGTGGCAATGCTGCAATAATGTCCCTTTCCACATAATAGTGCATGGGGTTGTGGATTGGGTTATATGTAAGGGGGTGTTTGAGAGTATGAGGGAGGCACAGCGAGGGTTGGGTGGATGCTTTGGTGTGCAAGTGACCATTGCAGTGTGGGCACAGAGAGGGTGGCAGAGATTTAACCCAGCAACCTGCAACCTTCCCTGCTGTCTTCCCCATTGACTTTCTGTGGAAACCACTGCGGAATATTGCTCATAAAGAATGTGATCATGGGGCGCTTGGCAACTGGTCATAAGTGCAAACGGCTTGATAAGCACCCAGATTGTGATCACGTGATCATGGGAGTGCCGAGATGTCTGGAACTCAAGGACCAGTCATAACCACCGTTTGTTCACCTCCTATTAAATGATAAATAGGATTCTACATTGCTTTATATGTAAATATAAAATGTATATGTAAATTTATATGTATATGTAAAATGACAAGCAGATTTTTCTCTTGCAGGCAGAGTCTGTTAAAATAGTTTAAGAGAAGCTGAAAGGTTCATAGAGAGAGAGGGAGATTGCTAGTCCCGTGAAACTGTAGATGCTGCTATTTAGTGGCCACTTGTATTAATATATGGCCACCTCCATCAACCAAAGTAATAGGTACATAATCTTCTGCATTAAGCAGTCCCCATCTCCCTACCCCAATCCGTTTGAATAATTGGTAGAACTGATTTGAAATATAAAGCAGTGAAGCCCAACTAGGGGATGTCAGTGCTACAATGTCTGCAGACATTTCTCTTGCCAGTTTGCTACATGAAACAATTTTGGTAAGGCAAAAAGCTGCTTCTCTTTCCCATTTCCATTTGATCACTGTGTTTGTGCGTATGTTTCATACTTTCTATATTTCACAATCTTCCCAGCCCAAGATCAAGATTCAACTAGCTATTCTCCTGGGAGCTTTATATTGCTAGTTTTTGGATCAATTTTTAGTTTCTCAGCACATATATAACTTTTAAATGTATATCTACCTATCAACCCTGCTGGAGTGATCTGTAAATATACCTACTGAAAGCGATATAAATGTGGAATATAAAGTGTTGTCCAGCCACATATATTGTATATGTTACAAATCAGAGGCATGTATAAACCTGCTGTAAGAAGGCATTGTAATCTTATTTTGGACAAATTTCCTCTGTTGTCTTACTACCACTTGGTTGAAGTTAAAATATTGGTTCACGTACTCAAGTATTTTAAACTGAATCCTGAACAATCACATATATCCCAAAATATGTCCATTATAATTTGATACCACAGAGAACCAGTGTGATAACAGTTGTTAAGTTGTTGGACTTTGAGGCTCCAGTTTAAGTTCACTTTTAGCTTTGGAAGTTCTCTGGATGACTTGGATCAGTCACTCTTTTACACGTTTTTTTGTTGTGGGGCAAAATGGGAGGAAGAACTACTGAGCTTCAGATTCAGGATTTAAATGTAATAAGTAAGAAATAGATGTCTTATTGTGATGTTGATTAGATGCTTTCTCTCTGTGTCTATATATGAGATATTTATTTATTTGGTTTATTTGTTTACTTAGGAAAATACTTGTTGAGTATTTTAAAGCATCCTAAAGTTATATTTCTTTCCAAATGTATGCCTCTCAATATCTAAAACATCTGAGACTTAAAAGTTAATTAAAAACCTGTGTTGTTAATTAACTGTGTTGTCCATGTAGTGGCAGTATTTCTTCACTAATTTTTCTAACCCTCTGATTTCATTATATCAAGCTGCATCAATTAGATGACTCAACTGGCAAACCCAGGTTGATAATTTGACCAGCCTGATTAATGTCCCAAATATAATAGTACAAAGAAGCCTAGTAGATGAGGGTATATAGAAGATCTGAACTGAATGTTTTGAAATATAAACTTAGCAATTATCTCTATTCAGATGGGCATACATTTCTGTTTTTCAAAAACATTTTAAAAGTTATAAAGATCCTTCTTTTTCTAATTTCTGCAATTTATATTGAATCAATTAACATCCAAACCCAGACTTTCTCTATATGGATGCTTTGTTTTTAAAACTACTTTTTCTGTTCCTGGAGACTTTTTCTTTTCTTTTCTTTTCTTTTTTTATAAAAGGCTGCTTTTTAAAGCTTTTTAGTCATGCTGAATAACAGAACAGCATGTCCAAGTCAGCTTTATAAGTTCAGACATGGATGTCAAGTAGCAGTTTTCTCCTTAGCTCCAGGGCTAGGCTAGCTGCAACTGAGGACAGCCTTTAAAAGAAAGGCTTTTATTTTACAACACTGATATAAAAATAATCATGTAAATACAGTTGTTTTTAATGATCCCAAATCCTTGTAGCTTTGATGTTATACCAGTCTGGAAAGAATTTTGAATAGTAATCACAGATTTATGAACATAGAGTAGTACAATAGGTAATAAACACTGTATGACTAACTCTTCTGCTTAAGCTTTTCAAGGAGTGTTCTCAGGGGAATGATTAACTATATCCATGAGGACTAGTCTGATGTGACTGACATAAACACATTCATCAGTAGAGTCATGCCATGGACACATTTCAGTACCCACCTTTAACACTTAATTCATAAGGAGTGCCTGCAATAGAATCCCCGCTACTTCCCTTTTAATTTTTTTGAGAATAGTGTCAGGTTGGAAATCTGGTTTAAAAGAGCACATATTTACAGAGCAATATATGAGTCTCTAGCCATAATTTTCAGCTTTTAATCTTAGGAGTTAGATTTATTTATTATTACAACCTTGATCCAATGGTGTTAGCACTCTATGTGAATTGTAAAGATCTGCAGTGTAGATATAATATTTTTTCTTACATATGATTTACAAACAATAGACATGCAAAACAGTCAACGTTTTTAGCTGCCTTGTGTCCAAAAGCAACATGGTGCTTATGACCATGTTGAATCCATATGAAAAAGTTTGGAATTACTCTAGCCATCCAGTCTAATTTAAATATAGGCTAATAGTTAAATATTTACCTGTTTGACTAATGACTGCCAAATTTTGAAGAGATGGATATAGTCTCTGACACTAAAATTCCTTGCCTCTTCCTTTTGTCATGGATTCTCAGTAATTTCATATATAAAATGTTGCAGGATGTTACATTTGTTATACAGTAGCATCTTGTTTGGTGAAGCCATGTTTTCATTAGAAGTTCCTAATTCCAGCTCCGAGTACTTTCTTTAAAGTAACTATCAAATAACTCCAATAGAAATATTAGTTAAGGGAATTATAAGAGCCTTCAGTTCACAATGGAATGTGTGTGGTTCCAAGAGTGACTGTTAGCATTTCCTCTTTGTACATGTTAATGATTGCTTTATGAGTGGCAAAGTCCAAATGTTTGATTACTAAATACCAACAATTGTATCATGAATTCTATTTTCTTTCCGGTTAGGTGATTGATTGTGAGTCTATTGAAAATCTTTGGTCTTTGAATTATGAACTAATTCTAAGGCAATCTATCCCTAACATGTATCTTGTATTTTACATAAAAAATAAGGAATCCAATTAAGGGTCTGTGCTAATTATTTGTCCTTTTTCCATTTCCATACATAGCCACACACAATTCCTTTGTCAAATTCATGAAGTATAATGTTTCATTATACAGAATCATGCCATTGGCTCATTTTATCTGGTTTGTATGAAATAATAGTGGCAGCTTTCAGGGTCCTTGTTAGGAATGCTTCCTATCTTTGTATAGAGATGCTAGGAAATAATCCAAGGACCTCTTGTATACAGAGTATACCTCTATCAAAGGTACAGCCTCTCTTTAATTGACATTAAATCCACAAACTTAGGATATTTGATCCACCTTATGGTTTACAGTAGGTTTTTTTTCCATATGCAAAATCTAATTGATAGTTTTCTCCTTTTTTTATATAGCTAAACCACTCTGCCCAGTGAAATTTAAGCATGAAATAATGCTTAGCATCGGAAGTAGGAAATTAAAATAAATTTGTTCTAGCTAGACAAATTTATAGAAAAGATGAACAGTGGTGTATTTTAAAACTCATCCCTAAGAATTTCACTAAGAAGGAGATTGATTCAGACTTTCTGTAGGAACTGAGATATAGACATCCCCAAAACTCACTCTCTTTCCGGAGGTTTTTCCTAACTTTCCAGAAGCTTGTTTGATGAACAAAATCAGAAACTAATAGCTATTTCAGCAGCAAATTCCTGTAAAATATCATTTTAAACAACATAGAAGGCATACAATTATATCATGAAAACATTTTCCCCAAATACGAAGATAAAGTGCACATTTTACATTCTGAGAATAGCTTCCTTTTTAAAAAAAAAAGAGAGAGAGAGAGAGAGAATATTCTGTAATATTCCTGGCAGATTTTCTGCCAGGTATGAACTGATGTATACATTGGACCTAGACTTGTTATTGAAAGGGCTGTGTTTATGTTCCAGTTCCTAAAAAAGGAGTGAGGGTACAATATCATTCTAATGCAAGTAGTCCTCACTTAGCAACCACTTGTTCAGAAACCATTTGAACTTAATATTGGTGCTCAATGAGTGTTGCTTAAGACCGGTCCTCATACTTCTGTCAGTTGCTGTGCCCCCATGGTCATGTGATCAGCATTTGCAATTTATTTATTTGTTTGTTTGTTTGTTTGTTTGTTTGTTTGTTTTGTCGCATTTCTATGCCGCCCAACTCCCAAGGGACTCTGGGGGGCTTACAACAGAGAATAAAACAATGCAACAATATCCCATACAAAAGTTAAAACATTAAAATGTTAAAACACATACACTCCAATTTGTGGCAATTTTCACTGCTGACAAGCAAAATCAATAGGGAGAGAGACATGGCAATAATCTTCCAACTACAGGTAATCTTCGACTTACAACAGTTCATTTAGTGACTTTCAAAGTTACAACCGCTGAAAAAAGTGACTGATGACCATTTTTCACACTTACGACCATTGCAGCATTCCCATGGTCATGTGATCAAAATTTAGACATAGGGCATCTCATTCATATTTATGACAGTTGCAGTGTCCTGAGGTTATGTGATCCACCTTTTGTGACCTTTTTACAAGCAATGTCAGTGGGGAAGCCATATTCACTTAACAACCATGTTACTAACTGCAGTGATTCACTTAATGACTGTGGTAAGAAAAATGGGGCAAAATTAACTTAGCAACAGCAATTTTGGGCTCTGTTGTGGTTGTAAGTTAAGGACTATCTGCACCTTGGTAGGCGCGATGTAATCACCTACCACCGATAGTATAACTTCATCCAGTGTTAAGGCATTAATCATAAAAAGAGGTTCTCCAGTGTCCCTTCAATATAATTGTCCTTTCTCCCTAATTCTTTCTACTATAAAAGGAAATAAGGAAATGTTTTTCCTGGGGCTTTGTAGGTTCTTTTCTTTAAACTGTTTTTTCTGTACTTTTTAGAGAATAAGGCATGTCTCTTACATGCCTGTTTGGTCCTTCCTTAGCAGCAGTACAAGCTAGAACAACCTCCTGACTCCTTCAGTTCTGAATACCACAAATTGCTGACATGGGTGTGGTGTGGCTTCCAAATGAGAAATGGTATTTTTGTTTGCATTGGCTTACATTATTACATTACATTATTATCCTCCCCATGTGCCCCTTCCTGACAAATCTAACAACTCAGATGGGCAAACTGATGCTTCATTACTGCTCCTTGACTGTTGGCTATCTTTAGTAAAAATAATAATAATAATAAATTCTGTCTGAGTCTGTCAAACAAAACCAGAGTAAATGTGAATGGTTCCACATCTCTGGTCATTTAGACAATGTTCCAGCTAATTTTCTGAATTATTTGGAAAGTATCAGACTGAGGGTATTCTCTCAATCTATTCCTTAGTAAACAGCTTTTAAGTTTACTGGTGCAAAATGAAATCTATGGTACCTACTTGGTTGACCTGAGCATTTATAGTATTTTAAGTATTTGTGGAGGGGTGGGAATTCTCACATTCAAGCTAATAATAGACTTCCTTTCTTCCACAAGAGTCTCTAGTGTTTGTTAAATGTGTTCAGAAAAGTGCCTTTTTCCTGTTTTTTTCAGTGAGAAATAGTAGTTTTAAATAAATAGTACCTATCCAAATATATCTGCAGATTAGGGAATGGGTATTCATTCTAGAGAGTGTGTAGTGCATCCGTAGCATCTTACTAAAGCTAGCAGATGCTGGAAAACTGTAAAGAATTTTGGCTCTGTAACTAATCAGGAACAGTTGAAGTTTACCATTCTTAACTGGCTTTGTTCCTAACAGTTATTCACAAAATAGAACTAATGTATTAATGATAGCATTCGTCCTGGGTTCAGATAAACATTATAAAATATTGAGCAATTAAACACAATATTGAGCTACTGTTGACAGTACCCTTCCCCAAATTTTATGCTCAACAAAACAAAAGGTGGGCCAAGAAGAAACCAAGGAAAAACTTTACCAAAGTAAAGTAAAAAAGGTTTAAAAGACACCTTGCCTCAAGTATATAGCAGTCTTAAACATTCAGGACTTCTTATCACTTGTTCTGAACTATTAGTCAGGGTTAGGGGTTATCCCACAAGCTTTGCTGATTTGGCTAGTTTATGCTCGGTGCAAATATTTCAGGCTGCATACTAAAATAAAGATGCAACTCTTGTTTTGAAAAGGTAGTATGTGTGTGTAAGTAGTCCTCGACTTACAATCACAATTGAGCTCCACACCTCTATTGTTAAGCGAATCAGTTAAGTGAGTTTTGCCCTATTTTACGACTTTTCTTGCCACAGTTGTTAAGTGAAACACTGCAGTTGTAGCACAGTTGTTAAGCGAATCTGGCTTCCCCATTGACTTTGCTTATCAGAAGGTGATCACCTGACACTGCAACTGTCAGAAATATGAGTCATTTGTCAAGTGTCTGAATTTGGATCACATGACCACAAGGATGCTGCAACAGTCATAAGTATGAAAAATGGTCATAAGCCCCTTTTGTCAGTGCTGTTGTAATTTCAAACAGTCACTAAATGAACTGTTGAAAGTCAAAGACTACATGTATTTATGATGTTGGCCTATATAAAATTTGAAGATATTGCACTGAGTTGTTGAAACATTTGCCATAATCTATGAAAAGATTTTCTATCATACCTTCTTGACTAGTGAACTTCATTGTAGTAAAATGTATTGATGACAGGACTGGATTTATCATTCATTATTGCTGACTTAGTATTAGGAATCCCTGTTTTTAAAATATTTCAATAACCAATCATTTTTTGCCAAATCTTGTTGGCTTGATTGGGAGTCTACTATTTCAGTGCTCTGGATTTGTACTGTATTGATAGTATATATTAAAAATAAAAGCTATTGTACTATGATGCTGTTAAACGTTAGCATTTAAGGAATAAAATGTTCCTTGATGGTTGCTCCTTCCCATTTCCAAATTAATTACTGCTATCTTTTGTAGAATAAACTTGATTGTCTGCAGAAACCTGGAAAACTGGATTTCTAGATAGAGGCATATGTAAATTTCTTCACAGTATAGCCTGTTCTGTTTCCACTGAGCTATAATCTTTCAAACAAATTTTAACTATCTTTAATTTTGGCATTTGGCCTGGAGCCTTGTCACAAAGCTGGCAAACAGGAAACACCCATAGGAAATAGTTTAAGGATTCCATTTCCCTAGCATTCCACTTCCCCACCACCACCATTGTTGGGCAAGGGGGAAAAAAATTCAGAATTCTCCCACTGTAGCTTCATGTACACTGAAATCTATGTAAAGTGTTGGAAGCTTCTGTATACCAAGAAGTTTCATAAAATGAATCTGCCATGTAACTTAAATCTCCGAAGTGATTTTCCCACCTTGAATTCAGATAGATTTTTAGGTTTGGAATGTGCAGGAAAAACTTGATTAAAAGTTCCTTTCATATTAAGTGTAATCATTGATGGGTTTGTGGACACATCACTGTTGTTTTCTGACAACAGTATAAAACTGGTTTGCGGTTGCATTCTTCTGTGATACCTTTTGATTTCCACATTAACCTTGGCATTTTCTAGCAATGATTAATGCAAATCCTAATCAGGTCCAACCTGCCTTTACTTTTTAAAATCAACCATGATTGACAAGGTGCTGCCACCTAACTGGGCCATTCCTAAAATGCTTCTACACTTTTGTAATATGCACTGTTTTTAAGATGTTTGATGACTGTGTGCCAGTATATCTTCTTTTTTAACAATCTTACTACCTGGATAGCTTTACAGATAGCTGCTTATCAGTGGCAACCAAGTGAAGAGCTGCTTAAGCATGAGGTACTACCATCAAGACCATATTGTATATGGAATTTCTTAGTCTATTTCTCCATGGTATAGGCTGTGGGTTCTTAACCTGAGTCCATGGACAAAATTTACAAAGCTGTGAACTTGCATAGGGAGAAAAAATCACAACTTTATATACACTATACTAGCTTTCTGTTCAGTAAGGTAAGGTTCAATAGGCAATGAAGCACTTTTTGACTCTTAGACCTGAAAAAAAGGTTAGTTATCTTCCATTACTCTCATTGTCTGAAATTATTATACCCTAGGAAAAGATATTGTTATTGATTTAATGGATAATAAAGAAGCTTACATATTACTGAATAACATGTTATTGTTTAATATTTTGATAAATGCAGAAGAGTATAATTGATATTCTTTGTAATATAATCTATCCCAATACAAAATGTACCTAATCTGGTGGTAACATTTTTATTTAACGAGAATAATTTTTTCTCTAGTGATATAAGCATAATCATGGGGGAAAAAATCTGTCTCCCATGTCTTGCAGACTTTCTCTCCCATAATGTTGATTGTTAACAAAAAGCTACATAGAAATCGTTTTAAACCATAACCAATCTTTAGGATGGAGCCAGGTTTAGATGCAGTAGATCTGATTTTGAATTGTCAGGGCCATGGTGAGTTGTATAAGTTGTGGTGCAGAGACATAAGGGGAAAAGGGGAAAGCCCCCACTACGTACCAGATTTGATAGATTTATGCATAACATGCTCTATAAGGCACTTTTTGTGATATTCATCAAAAATTGTTTCCTAAACTGGAGATAAATTTCTGGCAGCCTAATTGTCAGAAATTATTCATTTGTATTGTTTCTTCCCTTTATTTCTTCCCTCCCTCCCTAGGTAGATGGTACCACAACTGAATTTAGGATATTAAAAACCAGTATCTGTAAAATGCACTTAAAGGAAAGGAAGGAACTTAAAGGATAAAGGAAAGCTAAAAAATGTAAAAGCTATCATATTACTCACCAGGCTCCAGAAGAATAGCCAGGTTTTTTTTATTGCAGCATAAATTCTCAATCACTAATGATGTTACTAATGATGAATCACTGGATTTACTAATGATGATTCACTGGATTTATATAATTGAATCGGAAGAACGTCACTATCATATAAAGAGGGCCAAATATCTTTTTATCAGAAAGATCTGAAAGTACATAATGACTATCCTGAAAAGATTTTTCTCCCATCTAGCACCTATAAAACTATCAGAAAAGCACCTGCTCTAACAATTTCCAGATTCTGCATATGTGTAGAATATATGATTAGTGTGCCATACTGTCTGGTCCTTCACTTTTTAGCCAGAAAATATTCCTCTTGCCTAGAAACTCCTTTTTTTCAGTCTCTGTTGATTTCAAATCAGCTGTTGATTTTATCACAAGAGAGAGAGAGTGGGGGGAAAATCTAAGAGGGTCCTGTTGATTGGAAAGCTCTATATAAAATCCACATTGAAAGTGTTACTCTAGAGCACATTAGAAGAGCCAAAGCCAGGTAACTTTGGTGAATCTACTTTTGATTGGTTATCATATCTCTTTGTCATTGATATCTATGTGATGAATGTTTAAACCTCTGAAATGGTGAAAGCTGTGTATATTGGTTTTCCCAAAGGTGTACTTGATAGTGATAGTGATTTTAATCTTATAATAGCAGGCTGTGGACTAGTACAGTCTTGAAATCTCTGGTATTCTTCACTTTCAGTAAAATTCATATCCTCTGGGGAAGATGAGCTCTTGAAGGTTGATTTTATTTAGGAGAACCTTGTATTTTTTATATGACTAATGGTTTTGATATGTCTCAAATCTTCAAAGGCTACAATTAGTTTTAGTTCTACGTTTTGGTCCTTTTCTTTTTTTATTTGGCTGCTGCTATATTTTAATTAAAAGAGGTTACTGATCCAATTGGAGGGGGAATTGTATCTGTTTCTAGTAATTTTCTATTGGTCAAATTAAACCAAACAAGTCCAGTATATTTTTCCTTTAAAATATGAAAAGATACAGGAATCAATCCAAACACTGAAATAAGTAATTGGTGTACAGTAGCAGTGTTTTAAAATAAATTCTTAAAAATACATTGGCATACGAAATGTTTGTACATAATGAAGTGCCACAGGTATAAACTTTGCTTTCCCTGTTCCTGGATTTCCATATACTTCATACAGAGCTTTGAGGAAGAGAGTAGAATAGAGTAGAACTGGAGAAGCTTCTTGAATGAGAAGCAAAATGTTTTCAAGGGGGGAAAAAAAACAAGGAAGTCCATTTGCCTTTTGAAAAAGCACCTTTGGGCCTATCATGACCTGGATGATTGAGAATCTCCATAGACAGAGTAGAAGAGGACTTGACGGCACAAGGAAACAACAGCCAATCACTGGCCATCACCACACCAATCAATTTATAAGATGGCAGTACATAAATAGGATGCATAAAATAGCCCAAAACATAGATTCCAGTAAAAAGAAGTTCCTTGAGGATGTCTGTGGAAATTCTCAGTCATCCAGGTCATAGTTGTCCCAAAGGTGCTTTTTCAAGAGGCAACTGGACTTTCTGGTTTTTCTTTGAAGACGTTTCACTTCTCGTCCAAGAAGCTTCTTCAGCTCTGATTGGATGGTGGGGAATGGAAGAATTCCTTGTGGCTTCTCCACGAATCTGAAAGCTTGGAAGACTAAACCTCTGGTCCCAGTGATTGACTAAGATTGGATCTTGTAGAGTAGAAGTTTCTTTTTTAGATTAACTGCAGGCAGGAGGAACTTCCAAATTTCAAAATGTTAATTTTAATATAATTTATTAAGGTAAGTTGTTCATATTAATTAACTTTGTAAATTATGATTTGAAGCTGGTTTATTTCTATACCTTTGTACATTGACCAAACTCTAACACTTGCACTGGAAAGAGAAGGGCATTGTGGCCAAGTAGATCTTAGGTTTGTTTTTATTTATCATTCAAATTAACTCAGTGAATGAGATGCTTCCATTTAGTTTTTTCAAAAGACTTCGGTAGTGATCTTCCAAAATCATGACTATTAAAATATTTTCAGATGAAAAGTAGGACTAAAACTGAAGCAGTTCAAAGGTCTGCTTTTGGTTAAATTGGCATGCGATCTCCAACTAGGAATTTGTGAGGGCTGTACCTGCAGTGAGTAAGAAACACAAGACACAAACTTCATGTGGCTGAGCATTGTGGTACCAACCAAATTCAAACTAGAAGAGTGCAGTTAGAACAAAATAGCCCTTTTTGTGATTGCAGTTGCCTTGTTGGAGTAGCATCATGAAAAATTAGAGAAGCTGCTGCTCAGTAAGTTTACAACATCAGAGAATGCAAACCTTGCCTAAGGGAAAACAATATACATCTTGTTACTCATTCTAATATAAGGAAATGGGAGCCAGGAGGGATTTCCACACAGATAAGGTAGTGCCCAAGAAAGTTAGAGAATGATGTTAAACTTTTTTGCCAAATGATGCAAATTCCACTTGCTACATTTATCTTGAAAGATTCTGTTCTATGTAAATTCCTGGTGAAAATATATATTCATTGGTTAGAATTTCTAACTATGTTGCTGTATTTGAGAATAGACTAGAACCTATGTTCATCGTAGTGTCCTCCTGGATTCCAACAAACGGCAAACATACAGGAGGGGAAAAAAGGTTGTTATTTTCCTGCCTTGTTTGTGAGATTCCCAGAACAGTCTGTTTCTGAGGGGATCATTGAGCTTTTTAATTATTATTTTTTACTAGCCTTTGTACACAGGAATGTATACTTAGCCATGATGAGAACAATAGAGGGTAATGATAACTGCATTTTAATTGTTCTTTCCCTTTGAATAGAACAGGCACAGTTTCTTATTGTGACAACCAGTTTTGTGTAGTTATTGAGGCATTAGGCTAGAAACTTGGAGACCATGAGTTCTAGTCCTGTCTTGGGCACAAAGCCAGTTGAATAACCTTGGGCTAGTCATTTCTCTCAGCTCCAGGAAGGAGACAATGGCAAACCACTTCTAAAAAGCCTTGCCAAAAAACTGCAGGGACTTGTCCAGGCAGTTTTCAATTATAAGTACAAACAATGAATCCAAACATACTTGGTATGTTAGATCTTGTTTTAAAATATGGAGATGGATAGTCAGTTTCTAGCTTGATTTCTGACATGATTGCAAACTCTCTATTTTTCCCTTTTTTTGAAAATGCCCAGGATCCAAAATTCATGCTTAGATAATTACAGGCATCTTCTTAAGAGGCTTCCATATCTCTATGAGCATGAAAAGGAAATGCTTCTTTTAAAATGATGTTGCCATTACTTGTTTCTTGTTTTCAAAGTTAACATTGACATTAGCTTTGTTTGGTTTTGACAATTTTGTTTTTTTTGCCTGCTGGTTTAATATATTTTAAACATTAAATTGTAAAATTTCCCAGATTTTATGTTTTCTAGCCTTTATTATTACCCCTGCCTTTATTTTGACAATTGCCTATGCAACTAGAATCTCCATATAGGGACAGCTTTAAATATGTAGTTTGACATTTAACATTTGACTTTAGTACAGAGTTTGAATGTGTCTCATGAATTGTACATAGTTGTACGGAGAAATAAAGCAGACAGTGTTTGCTGCAGCAAAAAGATGCTGGGAAAGAAAGAGAGGGAGGGAGGGAATTCTTCCTGTTTATGACCTAAACATTTTTCTAACCATGCAACTTTTTTTTTTAGGAAAAAAAAGCTATATAAAGCTATTTAACTGTCTTTAGTGATTGAGAAAAGGTCTTAATCCCTTAGAGGTTCTTTAGAAAAGGTTATGTTGACATCATGGATTTGGCAGAGCCAATTTCCAAAGTACCTTACAGAACGTTAGCCTTTCTAAAACATAATCTCCTGCTATGCCCACCTGAAATAGAAATAGTAGTATTTGTGGCAGTCATATGGCTAGGCAACAAATGGGCAGTGTTTCCTATTTGAATGAATAGTATTAGTGCCCTGCTAGAAAAACCCTGGATATGAAAAGTCTTGCAAATTATAAAAGACTTGCTACTGCTCCCAGTGTCTCATTTAATAAGAATTTGTGCTTTTTATGCCTGTCTTTCTTCTTCATGTCCCTTGCACCCTTCCTCCTGGCAGCCATACTTTCTCATACTTTGCACTTCATAATTCAGGAGTGTTCTGAGTAAATTCTTCCATTTGTAAACATGAAGCTAAGCTATAACAGCTATAGTGCTGTCATGCTATCAGCTGAATCTAATCAGTCGTAGGGCCGGAAGTCCTGTGTCTCTTCAAATACATTCAAGTTCATATCTGTATGGTCTTGCCTACAAAAATGTGTGAACAATAATGATTCTCAATAATGATTTCAACATTGGGTTGAAATTGGGTTCTCAGCAAGTTATTAACAAGTTATTAGTCTCATTCATGAGCACTAATCCTGTAGCTTTATTTTAATCAGTTAATGCACCTATGGTAACACAAGCCAGACATGAACACAAAACCCTAATGTATCTCACGTTTCCCATATTATAATGAGAATATATATTGTTACTGCCAACTGTATTATACGTGTCAGTGAATTCCATTATTTTGCTTGTCAGAAATAGTTTTTTTTCCCTTTTATCTGTATTCAACCGCTGCATTGATCGGTACTTGATATCTCATGAATGGTAACATTATGAGGGAGGGGAAAAAGTTTCTTTATTCATTTCTTCATAATCATGCATGACTGATATCCAGACAGTCATATCCCTTTTATTTGCCCTTTCTTTAAGCCTAAAAAACCCCCATTATCATAATCGTCCTTCAAAAGCTCTTACTTTTTGAGAATTTTATCCATTTCTGATTCTTTTTGGGGTGTGGAAAACAGAAGAGTAAAACAATATTTCTTCATGCCTGCTAGCTTTTATACTTCACTCCTAAGGATTCTCATGATGGAACTTTCCTTTGTTTTACAGCAACCAGGCCTTGGGTTATTGAACTCATTGAGCTATCCACCATAATCCCAAATCACCTTCCTGTGATGAAGTACCATCATCTTAGACCTATACGCAGTTAGGTTGCTTTGCTGCGTTGTGCAGCATCTTGCCCTGCAATTTGAGTATCTCATTCTCCCAATTTGGAAAGAGATTTTTCAAAATCTTTGCTTTCCCCCTTTTATTGTTTCATTTCAAACAACCTAAATTTGGCGCTGGCCTTCTAACAGCAACATAAATTGCATTAAAGTTCAAAGACATTACTGAAATAACAGTTATTGCATTCAATATCTTCCCCCAACCCCGAGAAGGAGCATGTCAGGTAGGACCAACGCCCCTTTCATGAGATGATACATTGGGAATATGGTTGATTCTGATTTTCTACAATTCACTTGACGTTTAACCTTTTTTGTTCTAAATTTAGGCTCTCGGTTGCACAAGCTAAGCACCTGAATTGTGAGCCTCTGAGTAGCAATTTATTGCATAGACTTGGGTAATAAACACTCTACATTCAGGCATTTACAAAGCCTGAATACTGTACAGGCTTTTTGCTAATCTTTTGTTGTTTTTTCTTCTTTGCTTGCACTTAGGACTTTTCGGAATTGGAAAAGAGGGATCCCCAGGAGTTAGTCGGTAAGTACTATAAAAATATTATTTTACCTCACCTTGTTTTTCTTGAACGATTAATGATATTTTGAATGTTCATACAATTCCCTTCTCACTATGAAATCAGGCAAGGCCAGTGGATAGAGGTGAAAGAAGAAAGGCTCCACAATCTGGGCCTAACTTTCTCAAGATGGCCATGTACAGTAACGGACTCGTTTTTCTTCCCTGGGATCTTTTTTTCTGCCTACTCATGTTTCTTCTTTGTTTGAGTCTGCTCAAGTACATGCTTATTCATAACTCTTCACAACCAGCTACTTTTCCTCCTTTGTATAAGAATTACACCTTTGGCAGTTATTGTTCTCATTTTTCTTATGCAATCGTTTCTTTTTCATGCTTGTTCTTCCCCATTCGTCCCAAATATTCCTTCTTTCCCCTCAAATGGCTACAGAGGGCAACTCTTATCCTGTCCATCTACTATAGCAGGGATACTTTTTTTTTTGCTCAAAGACTAGACATGAACTACAGAAGAACTACCATTCCACCCGCTTTGTTTATTTTCTGTTTAATTATTAAGTGAACCCATTTTATATCCTTAAGTGACACTAAGGAGATTGCTGGGAAAAGTTGCTTGAGGAAAAAAAAAAGAAATCCAAATCTCTTCAGTGGCTTCCTGCTCCCACAGATTAATATTTTCTTTCTATAAATGAATTTATCCTTCTTCCTGATGCAGGAATCAAAGACCCAAACAAGTTATCTATAATTTAGGAAGAATAATGGGTACAACCCTGAGATTTTATCAGCGCTTATAAATATTCCCCCAGTATTATTAAGGTGATATACAAGAGGTGGGAAAAGAACATTATCAAGAATTGATATTAAAATATGTTGATTTCATTGTGTATCTCTGAATCCACGAATAAGTTAGTTAACTGTATATCTGTTGCAAAGTGTATGCTTGATTGGCACATTGATGCTCCTGATATGTCTGTTTTGCTGCTACCAGAAAGTAAGAAAACCTGCTCTGCTTTGCATACGATTCAAACAGTTTTGGACTGAGGAGAATGCCAGTTTAAAATGCATTGCTCCCTATTGTTTCTGCAAAGATTTTTGTGCACATTGAATACGTAGGTGCAGTACTTCAGCCAGGCATAAGTTAGATAAGACAATTCCATTTTGTGAAAGACTGGCTGACCCCTGTTTTTTAGCACTTGTTCCTTCGTTAATGTTACTTATTAAAAACTTATGTATAAGCATAATTTTGCAATATAGTTAAAGCAGAAGACCATTTCAACATGAGAGATATGCACAATACTCTCGTATTTTCTCTTTTACAAGCTTGAGCATGTTTCCTTCGAAAATTAAATGTTTGGCTTTTGTTCTACCTCTGGCTTCTTACGATTTTACTACAGTCAGGTTTTGCGGTTGTTGTTTTTTATGCAGATACCCATAGTGCTCGAGGCAGCTTACATGATGATTTCTACTCATTTTACACCTTACAAAGCAATCCTGTAAGGTAGATTGCTCTGAGGGAAGATGGGCATCCCAAAGCTATCCAGTGAAGTCTGTGGCTAACCCGGAGTCTTCAGTCTATATTGTACCAGTCCAGTCCAGTCCAACCCCACTTAATGAACACTAAAATGAACTAGTTTTTCCCCCTCTTAATTATTCTTCCAACCATATACATATATATGCCTACACTTTAATATACATATATGAACTGAACTTCTGGCAGTGGTGCCCAAGTTAAATGCCATCTTCCAAACACCAGAATGATTGAGATATGACAATGATGGGAGATTAGAGCCCAACACATTAGACTATAGCATGGTCAGTGGCTCAGTGAAAATATGAAAAAATAAAAGGGATTTCAGAACTGCCACATAAATTGGGGGGAGGGGGGGAGGGGAAGGCAGAAATAGATAGGAGTGGGGCATAGCAGAGCATGAATGAATCAGTTTTCATAAGAGGAACACAAAACAGTTGAAAATGATTGATGGCCGTGGAATAAAGAGAAAAATTAAAGTTTTAGCAAGTTGCCGGAGAGGAAAAGTAGTAGATAGTATGTTAATTGAACAGGCATTTGATTTGGGCAATGAATATGTGGTTTGACTTACGAGTGACCTTGGAGAAATAACTTTGAAATCATTTATCTGAAGTTAATTTGCAGAAGGCTAATTGGCTTGCTTTCCCTTGAACATGGGCAGCTCCCATTCCATGGAGCAAAAGGCAAGTTTCAGTCTCATTGTATGCCTTCTGTAAAGTAAGAACTATATTTTTATAATATATTGCCATCATGATTTACATTAACTTTTTATGATTGACTGCACCTATATTGCCCGCGTCTTAGTTTGCAGCCATTTTATGCCAGGATGTTTAACCATTCATAAAATGGTTGGGAAGTTTTGATATAGAAGTGAAAACACACCCTGTTCTTCTGTGCTTTGAAAAGATAAGATGCAGGCAATACAATCACAGTTTAAAGCACGGACCTGAATAATGGTGCCCTTTCTGCAACTCATGTTGCAGAATTTCTTACTCTGCTATAGGGATGACATGCAAAAATAATCAACCTTATTTTGCTTTAGGAAATTATTCAAAATGGGACTATTCTCAATGTCGCTATATACATTATTGCATATCTATTGATTGTTCCTATGATTTTTATTGAATGGTTTTAATTTTCTTATGATTGCTTACTTGGATGTGTAATTGTATTATTGATGTTTTGTTATTGCTGTAATTGTAAGTTGCTGACAGTCCTTTGATTTAAATAAATAACTAGTGGGTTGCTACACAGAAAGGCTTTCTTTGAGGAAACAGTCGATTTCAAATGGTTGCTATAAACCTTATTCATCCATCCATAGAAGAAAAGCTTGAAAACTAATGAAAAAACTCGGTTTTCAGAAAATAAAGGCATACTATAATTTCCCTGTGAGGCACAAGGAAAGACCTGTAGTTGATTTGCGGAGAAACTGCACCCTATTAATAGGTGGCAGTAGTATAGGTAGTGCTCGACTTAAAACCATTCACTTAGGGTCTGTTCAAAGTTCAAACGGCACTGAAAAAAAGTGACTTAAGACCAGTTTTCACACTTCCGACCATTGCAGCATCTCAACGGTCACATGATCAAAATTTGAAAGGTTAGCAACCGACTCATATTTATGACAGATGCAGTGTCCCAGAATCACGTGGTCACCTTTTGAACCTTCTGACAAGCAAAGTCAATGGGGAAGCCAGATTCACTTTATAACCGTGTTGTTAACAACTACAGTGATTCACTTAACATCTGTGGCAATAAAAGTCATAAAATGGGTCAAGACTTAACAAACTGCCTCTCTCGGAAACAGAAATTTTGGACTCAGTGGTGGTTGTAAGTCGAGCACTACCTGTACCAATAAGATAATGAAGGCTTTTGGTTTGGAGAAATGCAAGATGATACAGCTGTAGAGTTCCTTTAAGTCGAGCAGGGGAGGTTTTGTGTCTTTGAATCAGTCTTGACTCCTGGCGACTGCCTTGGCAAGTTCCTGTAGTTTCCTTAGCAAGGTTGTAGCAAGGTCTTAGCAAGGTTTACCATGGCCTGCTTCCTAGGGCTGAGAGAGAGTGATTGGCCAAAGTCACCCAGCTGGTTTTGGGCTTAGATGGGGCTAAACTTCATGGTCTCCCAGCTTCTAGCATTAACCCCTAGAAAAGATTCACTAATGTTAGGTAGTGTTCTACTAATAAAGCTTATCTCTGCAGTATAAGCAGATTTCCTATACTGCTGATGTTGGGATATTTAGTGATACATTTCTAACTCCAGTCAAGTCCCAGCTTATTAAAGTGGCTTGCATTGCGTTACTCAAACCTTTTGTCAAAACCATAGCTGCAAGGTATGGATAATTATTTATTTTGCAAATGTTCTGGTTGGACTCATAGAGGTGAGTCATGTCTAGAGTCAACATCCTGGATTCCCAGGGCAGTATTCTTTAGACTGGAAAGCAGCAAGGGTACACACCCTGGCAGGGGTTGCAGCCAGTGTCACTGATTGGGCTTCAACAAAAGTAAAATTTCATCTTTGCCAAAATCGCATAATGAAAAATACATAAATGTCTACCATTGCATCCTGGCATTGTGCTCCTTTTCAAAGGAAAGATACTGGAGTGAAAATACCAGATGTAATTATCCTTTGTTTTCTTCTTTTTCTATACTGTAATAATCTTAGGCTTAGGCATCCAGCTGATTTAAATACCCATATAGATGCTTTGCCTACCCCACTAATTGCTTTTTAATATATATTATAACCCTTTTCTCTCTTTGATTGCCTTTCTCTTAAAGGACTAGTATAATATGTTACCTAGTGTGCTAAATTGATTCAGAAAAACTCTGCACCGATTCACCCATTGGGCCACCTAGGGTGACTTGAGGCACCCATTACAAAATGAGCATAGAATACACCATACTCAAGAACTATTACCTGCTGTTTAGTATTTGCTATTTGACTGTTAAGTCACTCTCTAAGCAGCACACTGTTTCTGTGTGATTTCTCTGAACATGTCTTCTTCCTTTTTTTAATGTAAAATGGTAGTAAGGAGAAGTTTTAGATAAATCTAAAGCTTTTGTTTACAGGTGGCACACAGTAAATATATACTTATGTTCTCCATTCTCCATTGATTTCAGTGTAGGCTAAGTAATACATTCAGGATTTTGCCCTTATGAAATTAAAAAAAAAAAACCCTCATCTTGTCCCAGGTGTTGAACTCTTGTCTAATCTCTAAGATCAATAGACATCATTTGTGTTTTGGTTTTTGCCTCACCGGCCCCTATTGAAGTGGAGTTCTTAATTAAAAACAATTGCCAGATTCTCACAACAGTAGCTGTAAGTCTGTAGCTTGTTGTCAGGAGGTTCTGGAACCAGTTCGCGTTTCTCTGGAGATGTTGGCAAAATTTCTTTTCGCATAAAAACACATTCTCTGGAAATGTCAAAGAACATTTCTTTGTCACTTGTGACTGCTGGAGAATTCAACCCTGCATACCATCCTAAAAGAAAATATAATTGAGGAATTGTTCCAATTATAGCATCTTCAACAAATTTCCAAAACTTGTCAGTAGAACAGAAATTCAGATGAATATATTACCTATATATCACAATGGAGGCCTGGCTTAGAGTCACTACCGTATTAGTAAGCTACATACAGAATTGTGGCTTTACCTTTACTTAGGTTTTTTTTTTTTTCATAGACAGCAGATAAAGATAATAAAGATGCAATCTATCAGGAGGCTTGGCGATTAGTACTATTAAAATGGTAAAAACGAATGAAAAGCGGTTTTGTTCTTTTCCATGAACTGCCCCACCCTATCGTGTTCTTTATAGTAACAATTGAAAATTCAGCGAAAACATATTCTCACAAATGAACTTTTCAGACTACAGGCAGAGCTTCATGCCGAGGGGAGAACTGGAGTCCAGTACACAACGTTGCCTTGGAATAATATACTTAGAAAAGGAGCCATTTTTCTGTTGTCTATAGCCTATACACAACCCTGCTGAATATTTATCAGATTATGCCTTTTGCAATGTGTTTTAAATGAAGAATGTCAACAAACATCTTGTAGCATCTTGAGGCTTTCGCATTTTAGTCCAACTATCACATCCTTGTTTAACAAATACTTAGGAAAAATACACAAACAGGTTGCCTATATATGGAAAAACTTCTGAATTGACCATCTGTGATATTGAAGGCTGTTTAATTTATGTATTCATTAAAAAAATGTAATGGATTGGATGACTGCAGGCATCTTACAAAATTATAGGTGATGAAATGCAAATTTTGGCTATATGACAACACCAGTAGTGTTGTCATATAGTACTGATCACCAGTACTAATCCCTACAATATTCAGTTAGTATGAACTGCAGCTTCTACCAACTCTAGCCAAAGTGTCCAATAGGAAGAGTTTGGAGATTGTGAAAATTATAGTTATATAGTTATATACAGAGAGAAGTGTATTGTATGCTTATTTGTCAATTAACTTGCTTCCCAGATTTTAGGAACCACTTACCGGTACTTGTTTGGATTATCTATTGTTAATATCACAATGCAACTTTTACAAATAAACTTAATGTGCTATAATTTTTAATTCTGATGGCCTCTTTCTTTCTAGCTTCCTTCTCTGAGCGGGTAAGGAACATGTCACCTGATGAGATCAAAATCCCCCCAGAACCACAAGGCAGATGTTCCAACCACTTACAGGTAAGATTTTCCTTGAATTTTTTTTTCTTTTTTCTAATCACTAAGATCTTGTGTATTTAATCACCATCTTAATCTGAGATTCTGCAAAAAGTATCTGTTTCAGGAGTCTTGTATAAAGGTTTAACCATGCACATTTTCTTTCATATTCACTCCTATATATAATAGCTTTGTAATTGTAAAAAGATCCTGTCTGTCAGATGCTATTAATCCAAATGATGCTGTTAGTTCAGAGGTGGTATTCAGCAGGTTTTGACCAGTTCTAAAGAACCAGTAGCGGAAATTTTGAGTAGTTTGGAGAACCGGTAAATACCACCTCTGACTGGCCCCTATTCTATTCTCTGCCTCCCGAGTCCCAGCTGATCGGGAGGAAATGGGGATTTTGCAGTATCCTTCCCCTGGAGTGGGGTGGGAATGGAGATTTTACAGTATCCTTCCCCTGCCACGCCCACCAAACCACATGCCCACATAACCGGTAGTAAAAAAATTGAATTGTACTAATTGTACACCACTGTACAATTAGTTGTCACTTGACACTCACATATTCATCCTGATTCTTTTTAACACAAAGTGGGCTGAAATCATTAACAATATCTACTGTGTTTTCCCAAAAATAAGACCCTGTCTTATATTTTTTTGAACCCTGAATTAAGCGCTTGGCCTTATTTCCATGCACTCAGAAGCCCGATTGGGCTTATTATCAAGGGATGTCTTATTTTGGGGAAAACAGAGTAAAGCAACAGCTTATTGGTATGGGATTCTGAAGAACACTCTTTGAAGAGGGAAGAATGTATTTGTGTACCAAGGTATCTGGGTTTTTTTTTTCCTTTCAAGAGAAGCTGTTGCACACTGAACTCTTAAGAGACTTTTCACATATATTAAGGAAGTGTTTGTACTTTCAGACATTCTGCGCTCTAGATATATATATTTTTTTTACAGCCTAAGCACACGTGTTCTTAGTTTATCAACCAATATGTCTTACCATGCATAATTACAATTATAGTTACTCTGTATTTTTTTAAGTTCAACAATTATCTGTACAAGAGCAGTCTAGTTCACACACAATAGATTATGAATATTATACTGTTGCAGTGTAATTAAAACAGGGTTGGGGAATCTGTGGCTCTTCAGACATTTTTGAACACAAACCCAAAGTTGCACTAGCTAATACAGCCAATAATGAGAAGATGATAAGAACCTTAGTTCTTCTTGAGAACCATTGACCTTGTCTTCTGAGAATATCTGGATTGCAATTCAAAACATCTGGAATGTACTAAATTCTATATCCTTCATCTCTTGCTTTTTTGGGCGGAAAGTGTCAATTTAGCTTCTCATTCCTGTATATCTAACTATTATCATTCCTTTGCTTATATTCCTATATGTTTCCTTTAGGACAAAATACAGAAGCTATATGAAAGGAAAATCAAGGAAGGAATGGATATGAACTTGATAATTCAAAGGAAAAAAGAGTTCCGAAATCCCAGGTAAGTAGTAGTCTGGGAGCACATTTGTAGGCCACCGAATTCAAAACTTGAGTGAATGCCAAATGTTCATACAAGGGCTTCACCGGGATCATAATATTGACATAGTAAGCTCCAGCTCTCACATTTATATGCAACAATGAAGGCTCGGAGTCCAGAAGTATATACTGTACTACTATTTGGAGAATATCTGTGGACTCTTCATGAGTTGGGGTTGGACTGAAGGGAGAACAGTTTTTGTTTCTGGAACTGGCTAAAGATTATCAGAATTGGTTTTCTATGTAAAATATATCTCTAAGCTTCATGAAAATATGCAAACTGGTTGATGCTTGGGTTCTCCCCCCCCCTCACCCCCCAAAATATCCTCTATAGTAGGCAGGTACCACCCGCAAGAACCGCATGTGGCCCTGGACAGCTGGTAATGCAGCCCCACGAGATCATAATAAAAAATATTTTAGAAAAAAGAAACTTGTTATTTGTACATTCATCTTCACTCAGTGCAGCCCAGACGAGCCAAAAGGTTGGACATGCGTGCTCTATAGGGAGATTAAGCAAGCCATGTAAACCTTCTGTGTTCTGAAAGACCATTTCCTACAAATGATTGAGGGCTTATTCTTAATCATTCCCCCAAGTTCAGTTAAATGGTTGGCTATGCGTTTTGTAGGCAAGAGATTTGGAACATTTCATCTGTAGAAATTGAAGGGCAATAGTAGATAGCATTGTGTAGTCATGGAAAGTTTCAGCTTTGATTTCTGCTTTCCTTCCACAGACCTCTGAGAAATAAATTAGACGTTCTTTTTAGTGTGTTGTCCAAGCTTCCTGAAAACAATATAACTAATACAATGCAATATCAATTTTGAGCATAAATACCGTATTTTTCGGACTATAAGATGCACTTTTTTGTCTCCCAAAAAGGGAGTGAAAATGTCTGTGCGTCTTATAGACTGAATATTGCCAAAGCCCTGCCCACCCGCTGGCTGTTTCTTGACCTTCGCACACCCCGTTTTCGGGGCTTTCCTCGGCCCATTTTTGGGGCTTTTTTGGCCCGTTTTCTAGGGGTTTTTTCAGCCTGTTTTTTTTAAAAAAAAAAACGGGCAAAAAAAAGCTGGAAAAGGGCCAAATAGAGGGCCGAAAATGGGGCACTTGGAGGCCAAAAACTTTTTTTTGTTTTCCTCTTCTAAATTTAGGTGCGTCTTATAGTCCGAAAAATATGGTATGTCTTAACACATACTGATTTACTTCAAGCCAGTCAGAAACTATTCAGTGACTTGAAATGGGACATGAAATAATGGAAATAATATGTTGCAATGCTTTGTTTCAGCATCTATGAGAAGCTGATCCAGTTTTGTGCAATTGATGAACTTGGCACTAATTATCCAAAGGTAAGTAGATTTAAAAGACTGGATCACCACAACGTTTTGGAGATATTTTCTTGATTATAAAAATAAATTGTTTCCCACTTAGCTTGGAGGATTATATACTTTTCTGACTAGGAGTAGCTTCCTATTTTGTGGCATGAGGAAAAAAATGAGTATTGCCAAACTGGAGCACTTATAGTAACTGAGGAAAAGGGACTGTATTTGTGTATGATATATTGTAAACACACAAATAGGCACTATCTTCACCATTCTGCCATTATTATGAATTATTCTTCTTGTAGCTAGGACAAAATACCTACCTACTTACCTACCTACCTACCTACCTACCTACATACATACATACATACATACATACATACATACAGCTGAAGCTTTAGAACCATTGCTTCTCAGAATTTGTGGTCCATTGTAATTCCCACCGTCACAGCACAATTTGATATATTCACTGCCTTGAGTTATATATAAAAAAGACAAGATTTTTTTTAAAAAGCACAATCTTTTATGACAGTGTGATTCTAGTTTTTATCTGTTTAAAAAAAGCCATAAATCCATAAGCTATTCTTAACTAGGATGTAAAGTCAGGGGGTTTCTTTTCTTTAAATATTGCATAATTTAAAATCTACATATGTAACAGGGATTTTTTTTTCTGCTTTTTTCTTTTAGGACATGTTTGATCCTCATGGGTGGGCTGAAGATTCATATTATGAGGCACTAGGTATTGAAGATTTTTCTTCCATGCTTTCTCTAGATTTCTAAGTTCTAGTAAAATGGAGAAAACGTGTGGTTAAAATAATGCATTTTCTTTGTATGCTCTCTGTTTTTCAAAGAGCTCAAAGCATTAGTTATGGCTTTTATTTCCCCTTTAGCTGAATTAGAGGAAACTTGCAGTATTCTGTAATCTGGAGAACAAATGTTTTTAATAGATAAGGTTTGATGCTGAAAATATTGAGATACTACTTCTTTTGACCCACATATTTGAATCTGTTGGGTGTATTTACTGTTATGTGGCTCTTTTTTCAGCGAAAGCACAGAAAATTGAAATGGACAAGCTAGAAAAAGCCAAGAAAGAGCGAACAAAGGTATCAGTTACATTTTGGAATGTAAAGAATTAAAGTGTTGCATTCCCCAGGTTGTACTTTGATAAATCTGCAGTTAATTAAATTAAGCAAATTAGACATTCTTTTCTCGACCAAAGATGACAGATATTTCAAGTATTCCAAAAGCATAGATAAGGATGAGAAGTAAGTATGGAGATATATAGTCATGTTTCTATTCCCAATAACCTGGCACTTTCCAACTTTATATATATTTGTGTGTTGTGTACAGGTAGTCCTTGACTTACAACAGTTCGTTTAGTGACCGTTTGAAGTTGCAATGGCACTAAAAATGTGACTTATGACTGTTTTTCACACTTACGATTGCAGCATCCCCAAGCTCATGTGATTAAAATTCAGATACTTGGACAACTGACTCATATTTATGACAGTTGCAGTGTCCCAAGGCCATGTGATCATTTTGCGGCCTTCTGACAGCAAAGTCAATGGGGAAACCAGATTCACTTGAAACCAGATTCACTTGAAACCTGAATTCAAGTGAATTCAGATTCACTTGAAACCACACATTCTTAACTGTGGCAAGAACGGTCATAAAATGGGGCAAAACTCATTAATAGATGTCTTGCTTAAAGACAGAAATGTTGGACTCAATTGTGGTTACAAGTTGAGGATTATCTGTATGTTTATCTATAGCTTTATAAAACGAATCCTTGTGTTAAGGAATTCCTCAGAACCAACCTGATTGTCCTCCTGTAGAACCCAGTATATTTAGCTAGTAAAGGCCTGGATTTAGTGTATATTATCCAAATAGTTAACAAGATATACATGAGGACTTCTCAGTAGCATGTTTGGACCTTGGTTCTTTTCACAGCCATTCAAATTGTTTCTTACATTGTATTGTAATTGCATAATTCTGTGATTTGCCTCCAAGTCCAATGATCTTGGACTTGTCGAAGTATGATGAGATTGTTGGGATTTTCCCAGCCACTGATTTGCTATTGTTGATGCAAATTGTTAAGGTTATGCTTGAAGAGACATGCTTTCTAGGAGTTCTAATTTCCTTATGTTTTTATTGTTAAATAGTATGAAGTTCTAATTAATTGTTTTAAACCCCTTTTGTTCTAATTGAGAGAGCTAGTATTTAAATAAGACCAAATAAGAAAATGGAGGAGACCCCCTCTTGTCTGCTATTTATGAAGAAAAATCATTATTATTTCCTGGTAAATAGCTGAGTCTCATGCATTGAATCTCTGTGATTCTGCCAGAATTGAGAACAGGAGCAAAGATGTGTTCTTAATAATTTTGGGGAACATGTTCTTAATTCCTTTGGATAAAAATCAGAAGCACGGAGTATAATGGCTCTTCCTTTTTTTTTTTTTTTTTTTTAGATTGAATTTGTTACAGGCACTAAGAAAGGGACAACAAATGCTCCTTCTACAACCACCACAACAGCTAGCACTGCGGGTGGAGGTAAGTGAGAAGTCTAGATTTGAATTTTTGTTCTTCCTTATTTGATGAAGTCCCGCTTCTTCATTTGTCCATCACTCTTTCAACATTGTGCATCTTGACCACTGGTCAACCAAGTGATGCTGTTATGTTCAGTGTCTGGAGGTTGTTTAGGTTACATAGTCCTCTTCAAACTAGCATTCAATGTGGAGTCTTCCTGGACTTCACAGCCTTTGTTCAATTATCACATGACAACTGTGGACCGGAGGGTCTTCTATAGGTTCATGGCCTTCAGATTCATCTGGGATGCTGTAAGTTGTACCCTTTCCTGGACTTGAAGTCCGTTCTCGTGATCACTCAGGCCTGGCCATCTAAGAGATTGCCTTTGTCCTGTTATTTTTGCTTGCCTCATAAGATTTGACACAGTGGATGATGTGCTTTGTGTCCTAGCTATTAAGTACTGTCATCCGAGGAGATCCAGAAGGCACATCTTTTCTGTTGTAGTGCCTGCCTCCTGGAACCCCAGGGATTGGGCCGCCCTAACCCTACAGGCCTTTATACATTTCTCAAAAATTGCTGCAGGATATGTTGGTGATGTGCCCATTTGATATGTATTGTTGCTTTGGGTTCTGATGCATGTTCCCCACTCTTAATTTTCTTTATGGGTTTTTGCTGTTTTTAAAGTCGGCTTTGAGTTGGGCAGTCTTACAAATCTAAACAAATAAATAAGGTTTCCATTGGTGGAGTATCCATGAAAGTTTATAGCAATCATTTGTTAGTCTCAAATGTGATGATACTGTCGAATTGGAAAACTCATTTGAGATTAATGATTCCCCCAACAGCATTTTGAAGTGGGATGGGATGACTTTGAAAGCATTTTACTTCGGAGGGAAAGTAAATTTGTGATAAGGAGAATTTTGTCTAACGAAGCCTGTTGAAATTCATGCTTTCTTTCAATACACAGATGCACAGAAGAGGAAAAGCAAATGGGATTCTGCCATTCCTGTGACAACAATAGCACAGCCCACCATTCTCACAACCACTGCAACATTGCCGGCTGTTGTAACTGTAACCACCAGTGCAAGTGGCTCCAAAACAACAGTAATTTCAGCTGTTGGCACTATAGTGAAAAAGGCAAAACAGTGACAAGCGCAGTAAAGAAACTGATTGAGTGACTGAAGCTTTTTTTTCAGATTTGACTGACACCAAAATCACTGTCTTTGAAATACAGAGGGACACTCTTTTCCTGATGTGGAAATGAAAGACTGTTTGAAAATAGGAAAAAGACGAGTGGACCGTCCTGTGTATAATGGAATTTTTCTGTGGAAAAAAAGCTCTTAAGCTTTGCTATGACTGCTTCGTACAGTACTGTGTGCAATGCAGTGTCACCGTGTCAATGTTATACTTCATTGAAAACTGTATTACAATTGTCACTACCTTAGGATCTTCATGGAGTGTGAAGCTCTTTAAGAAGAAAAACTACTGAGTTGGACCATTTAGTAACATTTTTTTTCTGTTTGCCTCCAAGAATTATAGGCAAGATTCAATACTCCCGTCAAAAATTTAAGAAGAAAAAAAGTATGTGACAATTCAGTTTCATGGAGGTCATCATATGGACTAAAATGAGTTATTGCCATGCAATCCATTTAGATTAAATGTCACAAATCAGGACCTGGAACATTTTGAAAATTGAGACTTTATATTAGTAGCCCTTCCTGTCTTTGGGGGATCTTTGTGCAGATCTGAACGCAACTGATAGGAAGGTTTATGTGAACAAGAAATCAGATTGAATCTGTATGGTGACATTTTCGTTAGAGTTCTACATAAACATTTTAGATGTCTTTCGTGTATGTGTGATAGTAACGAAGGTTTCAAATAGAGATGTTTATAACTTACTGATTTCAGAACAGAATTTTCCAGAGACTTCCAGAACATTCTGTTCTCTCTCTGGACATTGCTGACCCTCCTCACAAACCATGCCATTTTGGGGCAGTTAGGCAGTTTCAGAAGTAAATCCTCTGAACTACTACCTATGTTCCCTACTTTCAAACTACATAATTGTACAATAATGCCATTTTCACCACTGTAATTACAAAAATGCTATCATTCTAAATTTGTATAAGCTTTCTTACTGGTTTGACTTAAATGTTGGAATATAAAAACAACTTTTGAAAATGCGTCTCATTTTTATTGCTGTCATTTGTTTTACATTGTAGCTGTCAGATATATATTACACTTCAGAGCACCCAGTGAATGTTTGGTTGGACATGAATTGGGGAATGGGGAGCAGCATAGATTAAAGTGTTCAGCCAGTTTTTCTTCATTCCAACAAGAATAGACTCGATGCTATAAATTTAAAATACTTATAAGAGAATAAAGGGCCTCCTTTAGTCCAACCATCTGTTTTTTCTTCAACCATTTGGGTCCTTGAAATCCTTCATGCAAGCTGCACATGGATAGTACCTTTCAAGTTCCTTAGCAACTACAGGTAGTCCTTGTCTTACAACAATTCATTTAGTGATCATTCGGAGTTACAGCAGCACTGAAAATAGTGACTTATGGCCATTTTTCACACAACCATTGCAGCATCCCAATGGTCATGTGATTTACATTCAGATGCTTGACAACTGACTCATGATGATTGCAGTGTTCAGGAGTCATTTTGCGACCTTCTGACAAGCAAAGTCAATGGAAAACCCAGATTCATTTAACAACCATGTTACTAATTTAACAACTGCAATGATTCACTAAACAAATGTGGCAAGAAAAGTCGTAAAATGGGACAAATTCACTGAACAATAAATTTTGGGCTCAGTTGTGGTCGTAAGGTGAGACTACCTGTATTATTAGTTTGTGATAATAATTAATAGAACTTAGAGAGTGCATCCTTGACATTACAACAAATAGCTATTGTTAGCATAATCCCTTTCTAATTCCCTTCTAGAACATTTGACATTGGAGGCTCTCACTGTATCTTGAGACAGTATATTTATTTGCACTTTTTTCCTTTTTTTCACCATACCCGTTTTTTACTTTTTCTGTGAGGATTTATCTGTTTGCTCCATAAGCTTGCACACAATTAGCTCAGACTTCTAGCAAAAAGTATTTATCCTTTCCCTGGCAGCCTGCAATGAGGAGGAAGAGAAAGGGCATAAAAGTGTCAAGAAAAATGAATGGGGTGTCAAGAGGAGGGGGGGGAAACTGGCTTTCTTCAGATGCACCCACTATTGAAATACATTTAAATTCTAAGTATCAAAAAGAAACATTGAAATAATGTATGTCTTATACGTTACCGCCACTGGAGAAGAAAAATGCCTCTCCTGACTGGAATAATACATGCTGGAACTTGATTAAACATAGCACGTTAAAAAAGTGGGGGGGTATATAAGTTACCTCAGCAATTCAGGATGAACTGTCTTGTGTTTTTATGAGGGTGCAAAGAAGAGTAAGTACATATAGTCTCCGTTGCAATAACTACCATCCTATTTCTGTCCGGGTATAGTTCAAGGTTAATGGGGAAAAAATGCAGATTTTGCACAACTCTGCAAGTTTTCCCCTATTCTCCTGTCTCCATTGACATCAATATAATGTTCTTAGAGATTAAATCAAAGAGTTACTGAGGGAGGGCCTCCTCATCCATGAACTTGTTTTTATGCACTGATTGCCCTGGTTATCCCTCAGCGTCCAACCCTGCAAACATTTCAAAAGCTTTTACATGTTCCTTCCTCTGCCAATTTTAAACCACTCCTTCGTATAAAGTTAACTACAGGTTGGTCTGGAATAGATTTATTTTGTTGAGAGAGAGAGAGAAATTCAGCATTTCTTCATATATAGAACTCGATGGAAACTTACGTAGAAATGAATGCCCGTGGGTATAGCACTCCCATTCGTATCAGAGCAAAATTCAGAACAACATGAAGGAGCATAGTTTTAACCAGTGGGAAAAGCTCATAGAGGCTTTCTCTGGGGTGCTTCCCTTTCCCCCACCTAGAGTGCTTCTGTTTGAGAGAGAATATTGTCTCCTATTCTCTATTGACTCACATAACTTGTTTCAGCTGTTTGGATTTCCTGAAGAAGTATTAGAGCCGGACCAAATCATTCTTAAAATACTTCAATCCATTTTTGTCATAGTCTATAGTGGTCTAAAACAGAGTTCTCCAAGGTTGGCAACTTTAAGACATAGAACATTGAATAATAGAGTTGGAAAGGACCTCGGAGATCTTCTAATCCAACCCCCCCCTACCCTATATCATTTCAGACAAATGGTTGTCAGCCTCTTTTTGAAAGCCTTCAGTGACGGAGCACTCTCAACTTCTGAAGACAAGCCATTCCATTGGCTAATTGCTCTCATCATTAGGAAGTTTCTCCTTAGTTCTCGGTTGCTTTTCTCCTTGGTTAGTTTCCAACCATTGTTTCTTATCTTGCCGTTTGGTGCTTTGGAAAATAGTTTAACCCCCTCATATTTGTAGGAGTCCCTCAAATATTGGAACAGTACTATCATGCCACCCCTAGTCCTTTTCATTAGATTAGACATTCCTGTAGCTGTTTTTCGTACATTTCAGCCTCCAGCCCCCTAATCATTTTTGTTGCTCTTCTCTGCACTCAGTCTCAACATGGTGGTGACCAGAACTTGATGCAATATTGCAAGTGTGGTCTTACTAAGGCCATGTACTAGGACTTTACATGATCTTGATTCTATCCCTCTATTAATGTATTTTAGGATTGCATTGGCTTTTTTTTGGCTGCTGCCGCCGCACACTATTGCCTCATATTTAAATGATTGTCCCCTAGGACTCCACTTGTGGACTACATCTCCCATACTGGCTGGGGAAATTTGGGAGTTGAAATCCACAAGACTTAAAATTGCCAAGTTTGGAGTCCCTGGTCTAAAATCTCAGAACTGCACTGTTTTGTTTGAACTGAGATAGACTATAAATAAAATGTTTTGGAGCTGTCTTTTTGTGAACACTGCCTAAAGCAACCTTCCACCACTGCATTTCAATTATTTTATGATTATGACTCTCAGAATCCCTAATCAGCAAAGCTATCGGTGAAATAGTCCAGGGAAAGTGACTGAAAGTGAGAAGTATTTTCTTGGAGGACAAAACTGCCTCTTTGGTATATCATACCGCAGTAATTGATGGGTTGCCTTTTTGCAATAACTCATCTTCCTCATCAAATTTGACACTATATACATTTCTACTACAAATCACCCTTTTTATGTATAAGGATAGTATGTTTTTCTGATTGCTGCTGCCTATTCTGTTCTCATCTCTATACTGTAAACCCTTTCAGGCAGGGCCTATGACCGCTTCTTGGTGGAGGGTCACTGACAAGTCACTAGGATTACATTTGGATGACACATTAACGATACAGTCTGTGATTAGATGTGAATGTGCCTGATCAAGCCATCTGGCTACCTGTGTCCTACCTTTGAGGTTATGCTATTCAGCATTATCTGCTGCTGGTTTACTGCAGAATTACTGGGTACTTTGCTTTCAACCCTTGCAAACTATGGAAGGAACTTAAAATGATAGGTTATGCTAGCATCACACTGACGTTACCATTAGAAGAAAAACCCAAAGCGCTAAAACAGGAGCAATTAAGACATCAACTCATTTTGCCTTAGCCATTCGTCATAAAAACTAAAAACCCGACCCGCTAAGAACAAGAAAATTAATAACTTTCAAAATGTTTAAAGGATCTAAAAGAAAATAAGCAGAGGTAAATTACCTCTTAGGAAAGAATTCCATAAATACGGTTCCACCTTTGATAAGTTCCTGTCCATGCCTGCCTGCTTGGCTCTCAAGGCCACCAGGCTTATGAGCAGCAGCCCTTCTGCAGCTCTACAAACAACATGGCCAGATGAGTAATTGCTATTTATCACACGAATGTTAAGATGGTGTGATTGGTTTTTTTTAGCTTCTCTTGTTTTTTGTTTCAGAGCAGGAGGGCATACTTCCAGATAAAGTGCTGAACTAAATTTGCAAAAAACTGAATTTGTGAAAAGCTCTTGGGTTGCAAGGATTTTGAGACATTTCAGCTGAACTGAAGTTAGTGCCTCAGTGCTTAACTCCTGAAATCAAATGATAACATTTAAGCCTGTTAAAAGCATCCCCAGTAACTTTTCCACTACAAAAGTTCAGAGAGCTTCACATAGCGCTTCTCAGCAACTCTTTAAAATAGCTGCTTCTATGCTCCATAGATGTAATGTGACTCCCAGGGGAAAAAAAAATTGTTTGCTCTAATGCAGCAATCCCCAACCTTTCCAGCTTGGCAGTCTGGCATGTGAGTGGCAGGCACACGCGTACTCACAGCTCCACTCGTGCAAATGCAGCTTCGTGCACAAGCGGAGAGTATTTTTGCTCATGTGCAAAGCTCCACTTGTGCGAGTGGAGGGCTCTTGAGCGAAGGGTGCTTGTGCATGCATGCGAGTGGAGGGCACTCACATGCAGAGTTTCATTCGCATAAATGGACCTCTGCACACAAGTGCACGCACCCTCCACTCACAGGAATGGACCTTCACACATGAGCTCAAGTGCCTTCTGCTTGCACAAGTGGAGCTTCATACATGCGCACTTGCCCATTTCTCCTGCAGCCCAGTTTCAAACAGACTACAGTCTGGTAATGGGCTGCAGCCCAGGGGTTGTGGACCCCTACTCTAATGAGTTGCCAACAAGAGCTACATAAGTCTCCTTCGGATCCAAAAGTCCGCACAGTTTTGATATATTTTTTAAAAAACGTTCCATTTCTCTTTCATTATGTGGGATCAGTCCCTGACTTCAGATTGATCAAGCTTAAAACAGTACAGGTAGTCCTTGATTTACAGCAGTTCGTTTAGTGACCATTCAAAATTACAACCGCACTGAAAAAAGTGACATGACAGCTTTTTACACTTATGACCGTTGCAGCATCTCCACGATCACATAATCAAAATTCAGATGCTTGGCAACTGGTTCACATTTATGATGGTTGCAGTGTCCCTGGGTCATGTGATCATTTTTCGAGACCTTCTGACAAGCAAAGTCAATGGGGAAGCCAGATTCACTTAACAACCGGGTTACTAACTTAACTGTGGCTAGAAATGGGGCAAAATTCACTTAACAAATGTCTCACTTAACAACATACATTTTGGGCTCAATTGTGGTCGCCAGTCGAGGACTACTTGTCTTGTACAAATATATTTCTACTTCCACAGCTTCCAGGCTCTTACTTTGTTAAGCCGGCTAATGAAAATAATGCCTGAAATTGGTGCAAGAATGGGTGTCCTTTAGTGGTGAAATGTAAAATTTGTTACTACCGGTTCTGTGGGCGTGGCTTGGTGGGGGGTAATGTGACTGGGTGGGTGTGGTCAACTTTTTATTTATTTATTTAAAAGCATTTTTTCTACAACCTCCTCGGCCGAAGAGGTTGTAAAAAAAATGCTTTTAAAAGGCTCTGACGATCCCAGCTGAGCCGGACAATCATCAGAGGCTTTTTTTTTTTTTACTTTTAAAAGCCTTTTTTCGACTGAAGAGGTTGTAGAAAAAATGCTTTTAAAAGTTAAAAAAAAAAAAAGCCTCTGATGATCGCGCGGCTCAGCTGGGCATGGAGGGGGGGCAGAGATTTTTGCTATCGGTTTTCCAAACCACCAGTCGCCATCGCTACCGGATGGTGTGATCCGGTTCGAACTGGGAGCATTTCACCCCTGGTGTCCTTGCTTTGCGTGTGATGAAGTGCCTTAATCAAGAGCTGAAACTATCCAGTGCAACAAAATCCTTTCTGACTCACAAAAAGAAAGTCCTTTTTCTCCCGCCTTTCTTTTTCTACAGAGAGAAATGGCCACCAATCTATTTGGCTCCCTAACTTGGAGCCAATTGACATTAAGAAGCCCTGATCTTAAACTCATAGCGGAAAAGGCAATTTAAATCAGGCTTCTCCAATCTGCAGCCGTGGACTGCGTGCAGTCCTCTGAATCCTTTTCTGCAGCCTGCAGCAACAGCTTTTGTAAGAGCTGAAGACACCACCTAACAAGATCAAAGCCCTGAGCGCTGCACTAACATGCAGACTTGGTCACCAGAAACACTCAGAGCAGCCTCACCACTTTCCTCAACTAAGCCAAGCAGACTTCCTGAAGCAGTTTGGACTTATTAGCCGAGCCATGAACTTGGTGCCCCAATTTCTCCTCCGCCCAGCAGTGCTAGCCTTTGCAAACTTCTGCCCCCTCTCATACTCTGGTGGGCACTGATTTGGAGGCAGGACTGAAGGCTCTCTGAATGTCTGAATGAGCGAGGGTTACTTGACCAGGAAAGATAGGCTAGAATGTGGCTCTGGGGTTGTCTTCTACCAGGACAAAATCAGGAAAGACAGCAAGTATACAAGCAAGCAAGATCTTTCTGCTAGGGGCAGGCAGGCAGGCAAGGAAAGGAGGGAGGGAGGGAGGGAGGGAGGGAGGGAGGGAGGGAGGGAAGGAGGAAGGGAGGGAAGGAGGAAGGGAGGAAGGGAGGAAGGGAGGAAGGAAGGAAGGAAGGAAGCCTGTGCTTCAGAAGGGGGAGAAGGGGGGGAAGCAAACCTGAGATGAGTTTCCTGGATTACAACATCGTAGATAAGATCTTGGAAAAATATTACATATCAGCTTAATAATAATGTTAAATATGAGTCTTCTGATTAATGCAAAATCTGCCAGCTAAGTGACCAAAATGAAATAGATCTGTTTATTCGATTTCTTAGTTAGCTGTTTAAATTGATTAAATGTATCATTAATGACCTTCAGTGCTGTGATGATCTTCGTTTTCTTAATTTTTGACTCAGTAGAGACTTTTGAATAGATTGACATCCATGGAGAGTAGTTGCCCTGAAATCAGAGGGTTACCAATTTTCTTTCCCTCTTTGAGTTCTGGAAATATGATTTCAAAATGAAAATTAGTCAAAGCATTCAGTTCTCTTCTTTTGCCTTCCAGCACTCTTTTTTCTACTGAAGATTTCAATCTCTATGGTTCCTTTAGGTAAGTCATCGGGAAGGAACTACATATAATTAACGTTACTTTGAACTTTAATGGCTGTCCCATTAGGGTAGGGATTGTGAGCAATGGTGACTAAATTTGATGTAAGATAGTGGATGTGTAGAGGCTTATCTACAGCACAGTCATTTCAGATTTATGAGTTTGGTGGAAATATATGCTATTAACGAGTTCCTACTGATGGCACAAAATTGCCACACAAAGAAAAACCCCTCCACCAATGAAATGACAGGGTAGAAGGAAACCCTTTGCTATCTTTCTTGTTTGTTTTGTTTTTGTCAACTGCTTTATATCTTGTGATTTTAGAGGGTGTGGTAGAAGAAGGGAGGGGGGATGCTTGTCCTACATTCAACCACACGGAGAGACTTGGGATTCCCAACTTTGAACAGAGGTGGCTTTGGAGGAGATTAGGGAAAGAGAAAGGAATCTGTCATTTTATGGTTCCTAGAACTCAGTTTTACAAGACTAGAACTGTATCCAAGAGAACCAGCCATCAACTGCCTCAACAGGACTATTCTTTAATGATCAGCAAGTTAGTCACATGAAGTCTGCAAACACTGGGAAACTGGATGGATCATGGTTTTGGTCCAAGAATACTGTAGACTGAATCAAGAGACTGCATCCATCTGCTGTCCTTTCACCCACTAGAAGACGTACAAAAAAGAGGATGCCCAAGACTTCAAGCTTTTCTCCGGCTGTGGAGGAAGCAGAACATTTGAGATTGTTGATTCTGCTACAGCTTTGGTGACCTTTTCTTGGAGGGTGGTCCTTGGACACAAATAGCAGAAAACAAAAAAAAACCATTTTGCTTCGGTAGCACTGGGAGCTCAGAGGGAAAGAGAGAGAGAGAGAGAGAGAGAGAGGGAGGGAGGGAGGGAGGGAGGGAGGGAGGGAGAGAGAGAGAGAAAGAGAGAGAGAGAGAGAATGAATTGGAAAATGAACTTCAAAAGCCACCCTGCGATCTTTCTTTCAGCAATAGAATGCCGATGAAATATTAAGGAACTAGAAGAATTTGTCCTGGGGCACCTTAAAAGCAAAGAGATTTGTTTTCATATCCTTGCTGTCGAGCAAACCTTTCTGTTGCACAAGTAGAGTTGGGTTGGGCTACGTCTCGGTGCTTAGCATCCACCCTTTTCCTGTGGGTGGGAACCTCAAAAAAAAAAAAAAGTACTGGGAAGAAATGGAGAAGAGATTTGGCTACCCGGGCAGTTCTTGCCCATGCAGGTGTGCATAATGCGTAGGAATGCCAGACAGACCTGAGTCACAGGTAACCTCCCCTGCATACATGCAACACACCTAATCACACCTGAGATAAAGAGAAAACTGCTTCTTTCCTACTTTACTTGCCTAACAGCTATAGGTGCTGCTACTAGGAACTCCTCCATTTACCCTGGAGAAAAGAAAAACAAGCCAGAGGGAGTTGTTTAAAAAAAACAAACGACAACAGCAGCAGCAAAAAGGTGGAGGGAGTGAAAAGGTGTGAGACAATCCTGGATCAGAAGCAACCAGGAGACCTGAAGAGGTGGGTCAAATTGATGAGCTCTTCTTTCTTTCCTTCCTTCCTTCCTTCCTTCCTTCCTTCCTTCCTTCCTTCCTATTTCAACTTTGCATCTGAAATAAAACTAGAGTGTGTGAAAGGGGGAAGAGAGGAAGAGCAAGGGGGAGTCAGGATAAGCCAACCTTACATTTGGAAATGACAATGCAGCAGTGAAACAAGTCTCTCTCTGTGTGTCTCTTCCCCCAACACACACACACACATGCACACAGCACACACACACACACACATCCCTTGCCACTGGAGGAAGTTCTTGCCTTGGTGTGTGTGTGGATGGCTGTTCTTTGGATTGTTGCACAGGATCTGGACTTTGAAATGGAATCAGCATGAATGAGGTTTGTGGCACAAAAGTTTTGTTCTTGGTCCCTGCATTTATTTTTGATTATCTGTTTATTTATGTTACTTGTTTAAAGAGACAACTAATGATTAATCAGAGAGAAAAGTGAAAAGAAACACAGGGCTTCTTGCACAGGTAAGCAAGCAGGCAAAACGGCTGAGGTAGCCCTGTGTTCTTTTCCACTTTAAAGTTAGACCGTAAGTTGTGTTCCCTCTTCTTTGCACGGTTGGAACTTGGCACAAGTTCTTGATCAGCCAGTTTGATGCAGCAGATCAGAGCATTCCCCCCACCCCCTCTTCGCTCTCTTGCTGGAGACTCCTTTTTATCTGAATTAACCAGGCTATTCATATAATTCCTTTGCGCCCACATACCCATGCAGTTTCTCTTTCTCTCTGTGTACATTCGCAGGGCACATTAGGAAATTACAGGGAAGATGGCTATCAACAATAATGTGTTCTTCTCAAACAGAGGAAGGTGAACTTTTCCTGAGTGAGAACGTTGACATTTCCCTCCCACAATATCCCTGTGTTGTTAACAACTTCATAACAGGCAGACATTGGGCAGTAAACTTGATCTTGGCATGGCAGTATAGTGAAGAACAGTTTTCCTTAACTAATTAATTTCAACCTGTCGTGCCATTTGTAAATTTGTTAAAAGTGGAGAAGAATGGGGGAGAGAGGGAGGATTATAGTAACTCTCCTAGCAGTTAGAAGACAGCGGCTGGGTATTTTTAATATGTTATCAATGTTTAGGGCTCTAAGCACAGATTCACATACCATTTTTATTTCACATAAGCCCCGTTCTGACTTGATTGTTGTTTAATTGAGAATCACATAATCTGTATAATTGAAAATAATGTACTTGTCCTGATTTCAGATGTTAATGTCTTTAGGAAAGAATGTGTGAGAATGAGGAAACTAGGTAGATTAACAATGTGCATGAGATTTAAGATAAATTGGATGGATTGTTTGATTGCTTGAGAAGTAGTTTAAAATAGGTAAAGCAGCAGATCTGGAAGAAGGGCAGATAGAAGTGAGGTTATAGGATGTGGACAGAGATGATGTTGGTCTGCATACAAGGAAGTCACTAAAGATCAGCTTCAAACCTCTAGTCAGTTCTAGAGCTCAAGTATGATATGGGTCCCTGAGAATTAAAAAGTGAAGTTAAGAACATATGCATAGTATATTTCTCTTTACCGCTAAGCTCACTTTCAGGTTAGAGAGACATTTTGGATTTTAGCTGAGGAAGGATTCAGGTAGCTCTAAATATTTGTTCTTGTTTGCAGTATTAGATGTCATTTTTTCTCTAATGGAAAGACTATCAATGTGTTGTTTACAATGCTAATTGATTATATCTCTATAATCTCTATTGTTGTGGCTACTGTTGGAAAACCGTAGCCACAGCAATAGGTCACATTTCGGATCTCCAAGAAGTGTTCCTGGGTTCTCCCCAATATAAAAGTTGTCAAAATGTCATAAATTTGGGTAATTTGGGAAGGAGGGAATATCCCAGCCACAGAAAGACAAGACCCAACTAGATTACTGACTTCTTTACAGTTTAGCAATACAAGACAAATCAATATGATGTTTCTGATAAAGAAAAGAGCGGTTTGGTTTTTACTGTGTATAATTAGGGCATAGCATCTTTTCTTTTTACAACGGCCATACTTAAAATATTATCTGTGATGTGTCATCTGTGACAACAGAGGAATGCAACAAAGGAAACAAGAGTTGCCTCGTGTCTCTAATTGATACCTGCTTATTATGCAAGCTTGAGTTCTAGCATTTCCCTCTGTCCGTTAAATACTAGATCAAGCTGAAATGCAGTCATAACAAAATCTGCAAAAAAAAATTGTTTTAGAAAATATGTAATTTTTGGCTTTATTAATGATGAGAAGGTTGGTCATGGAAGCCTATTCATTAGCTAAAAGGAAGGAAAATGAGAATAGTCAAATGGAAAGACTGGGGAACTGTGTTTTTATTGCTTTGTAGAAATAGAGATATCTCTATCAGTGTTTCACCTTGTATAGTCTAATTTATGTTTGTTTTCAATATACTCGTCTGTGTGGGATCCTTGGTGCTCTCTGATCTTGGTTGTTGTTGTTCTATCAATATTCTTCCACTTATTTTGGCCATGTAAGGTACTAGAGTGCCCATTCATGCCTCAAACTCAATGGAATTTGTAATTTATCAAAAGTGGTTATCTAAGTGAAGTAATATTCTGAAAGAGTGGCCATGGGAATTTGATGACTGGAAATCTGGAACAGCTCAAAATAATACATTTGGGATCTAATTTTTTTGGGGGGGTATGCTTTGCATAAAGGTATGGGAGAAGGAAATTTATCACAAGTGTGTGTAAGACTGTCTTACCTAATATCACCCAATTCATGCTATAAAAGCACCTGGAAGAAGTTTGTCTGTAGTCCCTCTACTTGATTTCTTTTTCAGTGCAGCGACCATGATCAGGGCCTTCCCAGTGGCAGCCCCTTCAGGTTGTCAAACTGAGGAGAGGCCTATTCACCCAGACTATTCAAGGTTATCAGATCACCTATCATATTACCCATCCTTCCTATGTATTTATCATTTATATATTTATTGTTTCTAACCATTGTTGGTTTTCTGGTAGTTTTAAGAGTTGGTGTTGTTGCTATTTGTATAATTTGATGGATTGATGTTGCTTCTGTACTAAAAAAATTCTGTTTTGGTCTCCTCATGGTTACTAGTAGAGAATTGCATGCTTCATAGTCCACTGCCTTGTGTGCTTCATTTATATGCTGTCCAGAGTCATCTTCTGATGCAGTAAGGTCATTGTCATTGTAGAACATTTGTATAGAATTCTTGCATAGATGTCTTTTTCTGGAAATTATTTCCTTGGGGGTTGATTGATTGATTGCTTCTGTTTTTCTGCCATTTGTAACATTGTCTCTATGTACGTCAGAAACCTTCATTTGTACCTTTCAAGTGGATTATCTCTTCTTTTTCAATTTCTCTTTTCAGCTGCAAATTTCTTTTTCTTCTCTCTTTCTCCCTCCCTCCCTCTGCTGTACAGTACTTCCTCCTTTGACGTGACTGTCCTATTACCATCTGTTTCAAAAGCTGGTCTTTTCCCTTACATTTTCCATCTTGCAAAGCTTTTGATGCAAGAGTTGAAATGGCTTCAAATGTTGCCATAGGTGTGGCACCATCTTCTTGTGCCTTTTTTTTTTTTTTTTTTTTTTGCTCCTCTGAAAGAGAATTTTTGTAGAGGAACATGCTATAGTTCAATGTCTTTCTACATACTGGATAGTGAAGTTGATTGGATTTAAGCAGAAGCTTTAAAGACGTAACAAAATAGGTAGGAGGTATCTTGCCCCATGTCTGAAAACAGTCCAGCAAGTTATTTGGTAGATAAATGTTGAATAACTATATTCAATTCAACTTCCTGTCTTCTCATGGACTTACTTTCATTGTTTGTCCCTAATAGTGGCAAATGATGGAAGTGAAGCATGCATGAAAATAAAGGAAATGCTTAGCAAATGGTTTAACACTGCAATAAGACAAATGCATGATATCCCCTTGTTTGTTTAATTTATTTATGAATAGGCACAAAAGGTTTGGTGCAGAGTTATTAGAGGAATGATGATTGGGGACACGAATGTGCATACACTTTAGTATGCAGATGTTACTACCTTGTTGTCTGAGAACCCAGAAGATTTGCAGCAAATATTAAATGAAAGAATGCAATCAATTCTGTAATATAGTTCTGAAAATTTATGTGGGAAAGATCAAGGTAGTTCTTTTTGACTGAGACAATTAAGTGAATAGCTGAAAACTATATACTGATGGCAAAAATTAGAGTAGGTAGATGCATTTGTATCATGGTATAATGTTTATTAAAGTTCAAATGGATGGAAACATTTGAAAATGATTAAATATTGATAGAAAAGTAGGGAATAATAGGAGGGTCTGTTGAGCAATGTTGGACTTCAGAGTTTAGTGATCATAGTCACAAATTCTGAAACCCAACATTATTTAACAGATACCAACCATAGGTGATTCTATGGCATGCTTGGTGCTCTCTGAGCTTAGTTGTTTGCTTGCAGACATTTCTTTACCCAACTAGGTAATAGCATCAGCACTAGTAACTGTGGGGTTTGCTTCCTGTTTATGTACAGTAATTTGTCTTGCCAGTGTATTTTGTTGGAGGTGTGGTTATCTAAGGAGAAAGCTATGGAGAGAGATAGTGAATGGGAGTGGTAATACTAAATTACTGCATTTCTTTTACTTTCCTCTTATTTCAAAATTTAAATTTATTTGACTTATTACTCATTCCTTTCCTACCCTTTGCATATTATTGCTTACCCTAAAAGAGAATAATGTGATAGGTACATATGTGGATAAAAGCTTACCAGAGGTGGATTTCAGCAGGTTCTGACCAGTTCTGGAGAACCAGTAGCGGAAATTTTGTGTAGTTCGGAGAACCGGTAGTAAAAATTCTGACTGGCCCCACCCCCATTTATTCTCTGCTTCCCAAGTCCCAGCTGATCAGGAGGAAATGGGGATTTTGCAGTAACCTTCTCCTGGATTGGGGAGGGAATGGAGACTTTACAGTATCCTTCCCCTGGAGTGGGATGGGAATGGAGATTTTACAGTTTCCTTCCCCTGCTATGCCCACCAAGCCACGCCATGCCCCAGCCACGCCCATAGAACCGGTAGTAAAAAATTTTGAAACCCACCACTGAAGCTTACATTACTTTTTTATCATCTATCTAAGCCAGAGAAAGGAAATCATTTGTTTTTGGATCTATAATTTTATTGTCTATTTAAATCAGGTGCAGACAACCTGCAATCCAAGGAGTACATATTGTGCAGCTTTTGAATATTTTTTTGTCCTGAATTCTTCACCCCCCCCCCCCCCCGCAAAAAAATCATTGTTGATGTTTTCTACCATTTGAAGGCAGGAAACAAACAGCAAAAAGGTGTAAGCCCTAAAACAAACTTATCACAATTAAAAAGATCTTCCCCAAACAGGAAAACTCAGAAAATGCCATCCCAGCTGCCCTAATATAATTATGACCTTCCTAGTTTGTAACATCTCTCAGTGACTTAAATACCACAGCCTTCTTGCCTTTGTTTTTTGTTTTGAAGTTTTTAGATTGCCAGGAATTGATAACCAGAGGGAGACGAAGTTACATTCTCTTTTTATCAAACCCTGAAACAAGAAATAAATCATCTAGGTATTAACTGACCATGGAGAGCTCTTATATTCCATAAGCGCTATATAAGTGTTTAAGAATGAAGCCAGTAGCAATTTGGCCTTAAGGAAACAAATTTCAAGAGGGATGTATGCAAAACTGTTGTCCAATAGCCTAGCAGAGCTGCAAAAGAGAAAGAATATGCCCAAAGACAGACAGGGAGGGAAAGAAAGTGTGCTGACACTGAATCCTTTCATAGCTTCTGGGATCTGGGCATAACAAAAGAGTTGTTGTATCACTCCCTTGTTGTAGTGCTGACTGATTCTTGCACAGCACATTGAAGAGTTCATTTTGCAGAAACACACAAGTTAGAACGGCTGTCAGAGTACAAAAGCTTAAACATACAAGAAGGAGAAATTAACAAAGGATCCCCCTCACAAGCATGCAAATAAGGGAAGAGAAGGCAACATAATTCCTTACACGTTTTCTTCCTCTTTTCTTTGTTTTGGTTTTTCTGGTTGTTCTGCTAGTGGGGAATTCTGGGATTCGAAGTCCACAAGTCTTAAAATTGCCAAATTTGGAGACCCCTGTTCTAAACTTTACACACCTAGAAGATTTTGGAGTAAGCCTTTTAACATCGCTAAAAACAACCCAAAAAATAATCAATTTAGGGACTCTCGGGGCCAGAAGAATGTGGTCAGAGGGCTGCATATGATGCATGGGTATCCAACCCTAGATTAGATGATAATCAATCTAAAGCAAAGGCTGACAATCTTTTTCAGACTGAGTTGTATTTTGCATTATTCTAGTCTAGGGGTATCAAACTAGATTTCTTCGAGGGCCAGATCAGCATTGTAGTTCTTTGTGGGCCGACGGGGGTGGGGTGGGGTGGAGAGATGGGACCCTTCCTGCAGCACCCTGCCAGCCAAAATGGGATGCCCCATTTTGGCTGGCATAGTGCTGCAGGAGGCTGTCCAGGCCAAAAACGGGGTGTGAGGGGTGGCACACAGTGGGCCAGTCCTTTGCTATTTGCAGGTTGGCCCCACAGGCCAGATTTAAGTATCCCACTGGTCGGATTCGGCCCGTGGGCCTTGAGTTTGACACCCCTGTTCTAGTCTCTGACAATGCCTCCAAACTAGTAGTTTACTGCTGAAAATGCTCTGGGAACTGGAAAGGTGGCAATGGTGGAAACCTGTAGTATGTGCATGGTGGAAACTCTAGGAACTTGTAGTTCTCCAAGTGTTGATGAATGTCATCCCCTAACAGGCCTAGGTAAAGTGGCCAATGGTGACAGATATGGGAAGTTGTGGTTCAACAATATTAGAAGGCCACAAGTTGCCTACCTATTATTTGTGCTATTTGGAAAATACTTTCCAGCAGTTGACTTGGGATGTTTTGCATGCAAAGATGTTCTCCACTACAGTGTCTTCCAGATGTTATTTCTGTTTCCCTAATTACAGGAAAAAAATCTATCCATAGCCATTTACATTCAATTGGGCATACCATATACTTTTTGTTTTATACGTAGTTGATTAAGAATGATCATATCAGAGTATCATATTTTACCCTAATACCCTAACATCTGTACACACACACAAACACACACATATCTATATCTATATCTAAATACTTTCACTTCCAAAGGATGGAGCAGTTACTTGGCTAAGATCATACCGTACAGTAACTATATCAAAATTATAACAACTGCCAATAAAATAAATTGCTGTCAGTTTTAAATGTATCAAAAAGCTGGCCATGGATCATACCTAATGTTCACCATCTCCTTTACCTACAGAAATTTCACTAAATAGGCACACTTATACAATTGCTCCTAATTAGCATCAATTAATGATTTCTGAAATATTTAGCATAGGGTTTTTATTGTAAATGACTTACTTCACTACTTTATATGGCTTGGAGGTAGCACTGCATGCTTTGGGGTGGACCCCTTGTCTTTGGGGTACTGGTTATTGAGCTGTTGCTTTGGGGTATTTTTTCACATTCAGTGTCTGTGTATGGAATGTGCTAAAGAACAGAGTATAATTATCCATCGAGTTTATACCTTAATCAAATGTATTCATTCATTCATTCATTCATTCATTCATTCAATTTGTTTACTGCACCATGGGTGACAAATGCCACAGAACCATGATTATGACATCACTGCAATAGAAAAAGGAAGTGTTTTGCAGACCATAAATGATTTTATTCTTTCCCTTTATAGCAACCAGGTTCAGTAATTGCAGGTATAAGGAAAATCACACAAACCATTTTATTAGGTTCCTTGTTTTTTTAAAAAACAAAACCATGTTAACTGAATCCCTCCTGTAAGAATGCATGTTCGGGGGGGTGGGGGGTGGCAGTGGAGAGATGGCATTGTTTTTCATACAAATAGATTAGGACTACTCCGTCAATCTGTAAAACATGCAAGGCAACCAACAAGATGATCCCTAAAACTCTAACTCTTGGCTCCCATCTAAAGATCATCTGGATTTTTTCAGCTCAGGCCATAACCCAGATCTAAATACACATTGAAAATTAGGGTCCTCCACTCTGAACATATGACTAATTACTAGCGTCATTGAAGAAAGGAAATAAAGGATAATCATAACTTTTTTTTCCTTTGCACAGCATTCCCCTGACCCAGAAGTGAAGTCAAAACTTACTGACCAGCAGTCTCGCAACACATCAGAGGGAGAAGTGCAGAATTCAGCCTCTAACTAGTTCTATCCTTCCTTTTCTTCCTTTGATGCTTTTATAGTATTTTTATGGGAGAAAAAATGTCACTAGTTGCAAATCTACCTCTTTGCTTTAACTGAAGTGTGGTGTAAACCCATTGTGAGGCAATGGCAGAAGGACAAGAAAGAAAGGAAGCTGCTGAGAGAGGCAGGGATTGGCAGAGATAACTCCTACTAATGGGGAAATGGCCCACTACCAAGCACTGCAGAGTGCCAGCTTCACAACTTGCCAAACAGAAAGTGTGTGATTTGTGCTGAGCTGAGGAGCTAGAACTAAATCTGCTGATGGTGGTGTGGAGTCACAAGAGTATGGGGTGCTTTATCCATACAAATCCTTGTATGGAAGGCATTTATGGTTTTAAAGGCACTTCCCTCAAGATGTTATAGTGCAAGATAGAAATACACATAATTGTGTACTGAGAGAAAAATACCACAGTAATGGGTTAGGATCACATGAATGAGTTAAAAGTTGTAGGACTTATGCCGATTATTAGCCCCCCGCTGCATAACTGCACATATTTGGAAGGCCACCATGAAGATGTGATTTTCCTACTATCAGGGCTGGCTTTAGACCAAGGCTGAGTAGGTTAGAGTGCCAAAGCTTAAGGAATGTCAATGCCATCCTGCCTTCTGAAAAGAAAGCCCACAAGAAATTTCATTTACATTTATTCTATCTTTAATGAATCAACCTTTAGTATTTTAATACAGGGTTTTAGGTACTATATTTTTGCATTGAGGCTTAGTAGTTTCGATAGATGATAGAGAGGGGATAGGATGGGAGGGGAGGGGAGGGGAGAGGAGAGGGGAGGGGAGAGGGGAGAGAAGAGGAAAGGTAACAAGTTAAAAAATGTTTACAGATACTGGACTCAAATTATTCCTTCCTTCCTTCCTTCCTTCCTTCCTTCCTTCCTTCCTTCCTTCCTTCCTTCCTTCCTTCCCTTCCCTTCCCTTCCCTTCCCTTCCTTTCCCTTCCCTTCCCTTCCCTTCTTTTCTTTTGGAGGTTTACAGATTATTTGACTTTCTAACTACCTTTATCTTTTATATTGGCTATTTTATATATAATAGCTCTCCTCTTCTAGTGAATTTATGGCATTTGATTACTTTTTCCATTACAGTACTGGTTATATGATTTACTATTACCACATTTGAGTTGGCTATCTGACACAAATCCATTCCTCTACGACTGTCTCTGGACTAATAGGCACCAGACCAAAAACTGGCACCATGCCATGTAGTTGTTAGTGTTTTGTACCTAAATTATATTCCTGAAAAATTACCCACGTAGCTGCTCCGTCAGCAGCATCATTAGCAGAGTTGAAGGGTGTGGACTTTACAATGATCTGAGGCGCAAAATTCTACACAGGCCTGCAGGTTATATCTGGAACTAAGGGCATACTGTGCAGCTCAGGTAAAGTCATGCCCGCCCAACCTTGAGGCAGCAGAAAAGTATACTGGCATAGCATTTGCTCCCTCCACTGCCAACTCCTATCACGCCCTTTTAGTGCATGTTCTGGTCTGCCAGGGAATAGAGGTGTTTTGATTTCAGCTGCACATGACCAGACTTAGAGGTTTAGCCATCTGTCAGAGTAGAAGTTCCTGAAGTCTCTTCGACAAGGTGATTTTCAGGCTGGGGAAATGGGGAGTTCACCAAAGCATTCAGTTTGAAAGACAGCTGCCAAGCCCAATTGCCTTGTGTCACATATGGATCTGAGGGTGTATGTGTGTGTGAAGGCGGGATCTTGATTCCAATAGCAAAATGTACCAGGTTTGATTCACCTTGATGGTGCTACAGGATGTTGTCAGGTTAAGAGGAAAATTTAACATCAGGAGAGCTAATGTCAAGCCAAAGCCCAAGGACAACACAGTGAAATCCAATCATGCCCAGATTCTGGACAGATTCATGTCAAACTAAAGCTAGAAACTTCTATCCCATTAGACACATCCTGAGAGATTTTAGGGTATGGCTACCCTGAACCTCTTCCCTCCCACACCCTCCAGCTCAGGACTGGGCAGTCTCTTAATCTATTCTAAGAAAGCTCTGCATTGCCAGAACTCCTATCCACTAATTTTCCATGTGCGCATTCCAGCACAGCTAAGGACCTTTGTGATTGTGGCAAGTGTGGGCCAGGAAAGAGATGGAGACAGTGTCATGAAGGGACATCCATCACTAAAGAAAAAGAAAAAAACTATCCCATGCTCTGGTGTAAGTAGGGAAAGTGTGAGTGTGCCTTGGTTTGAGTGTGCCTTGGCATTCTCAAGCTGTAACTGTATACTGGCCTCATGAATCATCTTATCCACAGAGCGGGACAGATATATTACATTTGGGGTCTTTTCTACCTACTGATCCTCCCTCAGGCGTTGTTCTCCTGGGTTAAAATCAGAAAAGTACCATGTAAGTGCAGACAGAGAATGGGAATATGACAAAGATCTACAATATATGATTCTGGGGACTTTAGGAAGGCAAAATATGGAGATATATACTGCTATAAATCAGGATTGGGGAGGGAGGGGAGATAAATTTAAAAACTTCCTTGTCAGACTCAAGTATTCCCAATGGGAGATAATTCCTAGGAGGTGCCACCAGTCAGGATGAACCGCTTCACTCTCCCTAGTTGGTCCAGCTGTAGAGTTTTTACTCCAGAGAGCCTCCTTCAATTAAAGAATCCAAATCAATAGATATAAAAATGTGTTTATTGGTAAAGGCTGGTTGGAGAGAGCTGGTTTGGTTTTTCTGTTTGGTTTTATGTTCATAAACAGTTTCTCTTTTTTTGTTTGTTTGTTCTTGTTTTGTCCCCCACCTTCCCCAAACACTTATTTTTACTTTTATAGAAAGTGGGGAAGAAATGAAAGCCAGCATCGTACAGGGAGACTTATGATTGTTTTGCCCAGTCGTGGACAATTGTAAAAGCTGGATCTAGCTAACAATTTAGAAATTATCTAGGGACTAAATCCCCCTTCTTAATCATTCTTGAAGGAATTATAAAGGCAGATTCTGTTTTCACAGGTTCTCTCTTTTGGAATTTTGTGAGACAGGCTCTTCTTGAAATAAAAGCCAAATCAATCTATCCAGACCTTTTAGCACAGGGTCAATTCATCAGGTGCTTTAGGGAGCTCTGTGGGATCATACCAAAATTAGGGGCTTATCATATAATGCCATAAGTCCTGATCATTCTTTTGTGTTGCTTTTATATCTCTGAGAAATGTACATCTGTATACATGTCTGGACATGAGCTATGCGGTCTGTTGCTCTAGTTTTAAGTGACCATCGTACAGACATGAACTGTGTGACTAACACCTTAGAAGAGGGCACGTTAGAGTAACACAGCTTTTCCAATTGGGTGCCCTCTAGATGAGCTGGTATAACCATTTATTGTGTTGCCATAGTTGCAGGGCATACAGACATTTTCAGGGTCCTCCTGTCTGGAGGACACTGAATTAAATATTGATGAACTAATTAAAACAAATATTGATTTGATTCATACATACAACTTTGTAACATGCTTTGTGTCAGCATTAACATTTATTTAATATTGCTGATCTCTCCCCTGAAAATCAATTATTATTAACAAGATTTGCACAATGTGGCAGAAATCCAAAGTGTTAGATGGTCAGAGGAGATTCCTTCTCTTCTCTTGCACTTGCTTTCCCTTTCCAATAATAATTGTGTTTCCCAAATTGTACTACATTCTTTTAAGATAAAGAATAAATAACTACTGATCCCAGACTCAGATATTGCCTTAAATGTATATGTAGATGTGTCTAATTTCCAAGCAAGAATGCTGCCCGCCTTACATAATCTCCTCCTACACACATGCCATTCATGTTGTTATTTTCCTTTTCCCCCCACAGCATGTCCTATAAACAAGTCCTTACTCTGACTGACCTTCTCCAGCAGTAGGAAGATTCATCCAAACTAACTTTGGTTATATGTAGACAATAACGCTTTTTCTACTGCTTTATATTGAATTAAGGGCTCTTCTACATGTCTTCTTAAGCCTGGCACAAAGGTGCCTTATTAACCATTCTATAAGAACACGTCTTCATGACATTGTCAGCATTGGTATAATGGTTACGGTACTGGCCTAGAAACCAGAAAATAGTAAGTTCTAGTCTTGCCCTAGTCATAAAAGTCAACTGGGTGACTTTGGATCAGTCATTTTCTCTCAGTCCAACTCACCTCACATGGTGGTGGTTGTGGGGAAAAAGAGGAGGAGGAAAGAGTATTATATACCATATGTTTGCCACCCTGAGTTACTTATAAGGTAATAAGGCAGGATAAAAATCAAATAAATCATAGATTTCAGCAGATAGCTGAGGCTATCTAATTTTGATGTTAGCTAATCTGAATATGTTAAAGAGGTGTTTCCATCTTCTCCCAGCACAAACATTGCTCCATAGACAATTTGTGATGTTTTGTCAGCAAGCATGATGATGCCATGGTGAGGGACTGGGACTAGGGAGCACAAGGTATTTATTTATTTATTTATTTATTTATTTACTTACTTACTTACTTACTTACTTACTTACTTACTTACTTACTTATGCATTCTTAAACTATCTCTAAACTGGCTAGCCATTTTATTGGACCTTAAGGTAGCCAGAGAGTTATGATTAAGCTTCTGAACTGGGACTAGGAAGACCCAAGTTCAAGCCTCCATTCAACTAAAGAGCTGACTGAATAACTTAAGCACTATCTACTTCATAGGGTTGTTGTGGAGGGCAGAAACATCCATAGCAGCCAATTATTTCATCAAAATATTGCTATTGTTGCAGCATCCTGATGCAAATTCTGCCCCGTGTGTGCTCCATTGCCAGCAGAAGTGAACAAGCTTAAGAGTGTGAATTGCAATGTCACAACATGTGTTGGTTATTTTCACCCACTCACCCTCCCCTGCTCATCCCCCACTCCCACTCCTGCTTCCTCCCCACCCCCCACTCAGATGTCTATGTTTGTGGGATAAAATGAAGGATGCCCTCTGCAAAGGCTGCCTTGAAATGCCAATGGTGAAATAGTAAATAAATATGGGAACTCTTGGGAAATTTCTTGGTGGAATTACATAAGTGGGCAATCTCTCAACAACTGAACTTGAGGGAAATATATACTCTTCCCTTGTAACCCCACTAATGTAAAAATGATGCATTAGATGAATTCCAAGATTTCCCCATTCAGCCTTGCCCAGTAGCTATAATGATAATTGGTCCCTTTCTACCTTCCCAGATTCAATTCTTGACGTATCCTTTTCAAAAATGAAGTGGATAGGAATTTTAAAACAGTGAAAGAACCCTGCTGCCAGATGAGGCAAAATGAACCTCTGCTCTTTGAAGATTGCTTCCTTAACAGTTTCTCTCTGAAGCCATTACATCCGAGGCAACTATTTGTTCACATAAATCCTCGGGAGCGATGACAGGATCTAGGCAGTGGAAGGGATTCTGCTGGATATATATTGGCAGAGAAATAACTAAAAACAGAGAAAGTGTTTCAAGAACAGTCAAAAGATCCTTCTCGCCAGACATCAGCCTTACAAATAATCATTAATATAATTATATATAATATTTTAGGCAAAGAGAAAGTGAAATTAGGCAAGCCTATTAGAGTAGGAGAATCACAATAGAAAGAAGTTGGTTGAAAATGCTGAATCCCCTCCCTTCCCACTGAAACCAAAGGAAATAAATTGCAAGTTCCAAGTGACAATGACTGGCATTGTGAGAACTGAGCAGCAATGGAATGACAATGGATAATGTCACCATCAATAACATTCTATTGCAGAAAGGTAAACAATCATCCCGAAGATGACAATGGAATACAAAGTAGTGAGCCTATGTGGGGTAGGGATTAGATCTGGGGGGGGCGGGGATCAAATTTAAATTTACCCCCAACCGTGAAACTCACTGGATGACTTTGGTCCAGTCACACACACTGAGCCCACCTTACATCAAGGAGATCCTGATTTCTTTTGAGCTCTTGCAGAGGAGTGCGGAGGGGGCTTAGAAGAAAATATCCAACAGGAAATTGGAAAATGTAGGAATATGTGAGCTTAGCCTGAGAAAACAGGAAAACGGGAGGGAAAAAAAGTCAAAAGTTTCTCTGGTTTGACTGTCTTTGATATAAGAAGGGGAAATGCTGTCAAGACTTTCAAGATTCAGTTATTATATCTATATCAAGTCAGTTGAGCTCTGATATTTCTTTTGGTGTCTGTTTCCTGAGCTGGCCTACCTTAGAGGGCTGACAGCTCCTCAAAAAAAGACCGGAAATAAATTGGACAAAGAAAGTGGTCTGTTATAATACAGCTTTGCTATATAAAATATTTAGATTGCTTTACTTATAGACACGGAACGCCGTTACCTTCCCACCAAAGGTGGTCCCTATTTTTCTACTTGCATTTTTACATGCTTTCAAGATGTCTTCGGACAGCGCTGGCTCTTCAGCTTTGAAAAGGAGATGAGGACCGCCCCCTAGAGTCAGGGACTAGCACATATGTGCGAGGGGAACCTTTACCTTTTTTAGTTATAGATAAGTCTTGCTAAGCTGCAAAAATTCTAATTATAGTTTCCTTTTTCACACACTCCCCACCTCTGCAGAAAAAAAGGAAACGATCCAAACTAGATTAATGGTTTTCAGTTTTACCAATCTCAGTGGCAGAAACATGATTCATTCTTCTGTTGATGTACAACTAAATCATATATTATTTTCATATTTTCATCTCTCTAGGGATGTAATAGAAATTGCTACCTCACCACACTTGGCTATGTAGTTAAATTATCACACATACTCCAATAGCACAAATTTATACTTAGCTGCAGCCACAAAGATTTCGGCAGTGTATTGACATGTCAGAATAATTCACTATCTAGAACTAGTCATGAGCCCCAGCTGGATGAATGCTCTTGCATGAAGAAGTTAATTTTATTTATCTCCGTGCGCAATCAGTAATCATACAGGCCACTACAACTCCTATTTATAACTGCTAGGTGGGAAGACTTCATCACATTATCAGATCATGAGCCCATTCTCTTTTAAAGTACAGGAGCTGTTCTCTTATATATTAAAAGTATATGCTTACCTGGCACAGATAATATGATTCTCTATGAATGCAGCACAGCTCAGACAAAAACATCATTACCAAAGACAATGCAGATAGAAATGTATTGTTTGTTTTAATAATACAACAATGCCAGCAATGATACTGCTGATCATAAAGTGACTGCAGGCGCCTTGAATGTGACAGGCCATATAAGCAGCTGATGGGCCCTAGACCAACTGATGTAGTTAGATTTATCCTGCCCTCTCAAGGTGACTTAGTGGGGATTTCCCTTCTTATTATCTCCACAGCAGCTGTCTTATGACTGAAGGAGGTTGGGCCGAGACAGTGCCCAAAGTCACCTGATGAGTCTTTAGGGCTGAAGATGGCTTATCCAACACCTTAAACACTTTGCTAGCTCACCTTCCAACTGTACAGAAGCTGCTCATTGATCCTGGGCCTAGGTGTGTGGCAACTATTTATGTATCTGCATGGCTTAGGAGGATGACCAAAAGCAGCTCCTGCATTCACCAACCATGCAGAACCAACCCACATTGCATCACCAAGTCATTTCCTATAAGCATAACAGCTTTATGGACTTTGTTTCAAAAATAGCACAGGATGCATTCATTCTGCAGCACAATTTTACAGCTTCATAAATGTTTAATATGTTAAAATGAATTCTGGAAAATATTATCTGGAATGGTGTGTTTGACTCCAGGGAATTATCTGGATTCAAATCCCAGCTTGGATAGGTTCAAGTTTTATTTAGGCATCATGCTAAGCAAAAAAACAGATCTTACTTTGGCCAAGTCTAATGTGTGTGGTCCCAGCCGCTTTGCTTTGAAAATCATCATTTATATATTTGAGTCTTAGCTACCGTAGTTTATTTTACAGGCACAGTTGCTAATATTGTGGTTTAATGCAGTGTGTGAAACTAAAAGAGACAGGGCAGATATATGTGTGTGTATTTGTGGACAATGTGTTTGCTCTATGCAACCTGTAGTACGGCTAAACCCATGTATGGGTGTGTCAGGCAGGTTCACATTTCCACTTTGCTTTCTACATGGTGCTTTTTTCTATTAGGCATTTTTCTCTCCCTTGATGAAATACTTTCCAAATATTTGCATGGAAGGACAGCTAATGTGGTACAGTGGCTAAAATACTGCATTAGAACTGGAGGCCAATTTCACCCTTTAGCCATGCAAACCAACTGAATGACTATGGACCAGCTCACTTTCAGTAAAATAGCCAGAGAGTTGTTGGTGGAAACACTTGAGGAATACTATGTATAAGGGGGTCTTTGATGCTCTCTGAGCTTGCTTGTTTTCTTGCAGACATTTCATTACCCAAACTAGGTAACATCTTATGTGCCAGTAAGGAATGCTGTTTGCCATCAGTTTATATCACAGGTGTCAAACTTGCGGCGTCACATTGCCATCACGTAGCATTTCATGTTTTTCCCATTCACAGAGCTGGGGTGGGCAGGGACTGCACGTGAGGTATCTGGCCTGTGGGCCACCATTTTGATACCTCTGGTTTATATTCTAGTGGCTTGCCTGTCAGTGTTGGTGGGGGATGATCTTAGAGATTCTTTGATTGGACTGTTTGCTGTTGGCTTCTTTGGCAGTTTCTTGATTGGGGCAGTTTACTTGATCGTTGGTCTGATGTTAACCTTGGAGTTAATCTATGCTGCTCTGGGTGCTGATTGCTGTTGGAGAGGTGCTTGGGTCTTTTTGTTCCTTTTTGGGCTGGGTGATAGTCTCTTTTGCATAATCTGTACGGTAGATGTTGTTAATGTCTATATGTCTATTGATGGCTGATTTGCCAGAGTGCCAGGCTTCTAGAAATTCCCTGGCATTTTTGGACTTGGCTTGATCTAGGATTGTCACATTTCCCCATTGAGACTATTTATTTAATTTATTTATTTATTTATTTATTTATTTATTTATTAGTCCAATTTATATGCCGCCCTTCTCCGTAGACTCAGGGTGGCTTACAATGCATTATAGCAATAGCCTGCATACTTTTTTGTATATACCTGCTTATTAGGGCTTTCGGCCCCCCTAAGCGGTGTTGTTCTATACAAAATTGGCTTATTGCCCCCACTATCCGTGTCCTCAATTTACCTACCCCGAAAGGATGGAAGGCTGAGTCAACCTTGAGCCTGGTGAGATTTGAACTTGCACTAATTGCAGGCAGCTGGCAGCTAAGTGCTAGCACTTAACAGCACTTTAGTCTGCTGCACCACCGAGGCTCTATAATTATATAACTATGGTTAAATCTGTGTATATGTGGTGAAAATAAAGAATTTTCATCATGCCTTCTGACTGCTAGTTGGTGTTTGTGGATGCGTTCTGCCAGTCTTATGGCTGCTTGTCCTACACAGTGGTTGTTGTAGCATTGTATGGTGTAGATGACTCCTGTTTTTCCTTCTGGGGCCGCTGGGTCTTTTGGTCTGCTTAGGATGTTTTGAAGGGCTTTTGTTGGCTTGTATGCTATGCTGATTCCATGTGGTTGTAGTAATCTGTTTGTGGTTTCTGAGATATTCTTGATGTATGGCAGTGTAATTCTTTTTAGAATTTGTGTTGGTTGAGCTCTATGGGGTTGAGTGATCAGGGACTTTCTGATAAAGTTGCGTGAATATCCATTTTGTTGGGATGTGTTATATAGATGCTCTATTTCTTTTTATGCTGTTCCAAGTTGCTTTTATGCTGTTCCAGTGTGTTTGAGCTCATCTAAATAAAGTCCCTACGGAGCTTCTCTTGTGGGAGGTTGGGTTGTTGCTTTAGTAGAAGAGCACCTGGTTAGTATGGGAGGTTTTTTTGTAAACTTTTGCATTTCTAGTTTCTCTAAGATCACTCCCACCAACAGAGACAGACAAGCCACCAGAATATAAACTGATAGCAAACAGTACTCCTTACTAGCACTGATGATGTTACCTAGTTTGGATAATGAAACGTTTGCAAGAAAACAAGTAAGCCCAGAGAGACCAAGGACCCATCATGTCAACCTTGAGCTACAAATATGTTCCTTTATCGGTACTATGTATGCCACTTTGAGCAGACGGAGGACAGGCAAGATATGAACTGAAAAATAAATATTTAAAATATTAACTGTCTTTGCACAATACCTTAAACTACCATTTGGTTTGCCTATTTGGTAGAGCTATTAGACCTTGGGTAAATATTCTGGATGACCATTAGATGGTGTGAGGTTGCTATCTGCTGAGTGTCAGATTTGCAATAGAGACCTAGTGAGTCTATCTGTGTGGTCTACTGTGTTGTATGAATCCAGCTACTGTGCTCTGCTTTATAAATTATGAGTCTGGCTCACAACTTTGGAATATTATCAGTAGAACGTGCTGCACTTTAGATCCAAAGCCAAAATAATGCCTTGGAGTGGGTGTAGATGTGCATGCCACACCTGCTGGGGCTTCCTGAAGAGCACATACTTGTACTGAAATTCTCTGTCCAAGCAACAGCATTTGTAAAGAACAATGCCCCAATTTAAAACAGTTTAGCATTTCATGTAACAATTCCATAAACAAGTCTTCTACCTCTATTTAGTTTATACTGGAAGAAAGAAAGAAAGAAAGAAAGAAAGAAAGAAAGAGAGAGAGAGAGAGAGAGAGAGAGAGAGAGAGAGAGAGAAGAAACAGAGAGAAAAGAAACAGAGAGGAGAGAGAGAGAGAAAGAAAGAGAGAGAGCAAAAGAAAGAGAGAAAGAGAGAAAGAAAGAGAGAGGGAGGGAGGGAGGAGAGAGAGAAAAGAGAGAAAAAAGGAGAGAAAGTAAGAAAGAGAAAAAAGAAAGAGAGAGAGAAAGAAAGAGAGAGGAAGAGAGGGAGGAAGGAAGGAAGAAAGAGAGAGAGAGAAAAGAAAGAGAAAAAAGAAAGAGAAAGAGAAAGAGAGAGAAAGAAAGAAAGAGAAAGAGAGAGAGAGAGAAAGAAAGAGGGAGGGAGGGAGAAGAGAGAGAGGAAAAAGAGAGAAAGAAAGAGAAAGTAAGAAAGAGAAAAAAGAAAGAGAGGAGAGAGAGAAGAAAGAGAGAGAGCAAAAGAAAGAGAGAGAAAGAGAGGAGAAAGGAAGAAAGAAAGAAAGGAAGGAAGGAAGGAAGGAAGGAAGGAAGGAAGGAAGGAAGGAAGGAAGGAAGGAAGGAAGGAAGGAAGGATGGAAGGAAGGAAGGAAGAAAGAAAGAAAGGAAAGAAAGAAAGAAAGAAAGAAAGAAAGAAAGAAAGAAAGAAAGAAAGAAAGAAAGAAAGAAAGACTCTGTAAGGATGTGAGCTTGCAAGTTTACAAACACCCACCCTGCTCTCCCCAGACGAGAGTTTCCTATGGAGGCAGGGCATTTTCCACAGTCCCACCCAGCATTCTTTAACAGCTGCTGGAAATTGTTAGCACAATAGGAAATAGCTGATAGGAGGGGGTTGTTTGGAAACGTATCTTGTTTTTCTTCTTCTCCGATTTTTATTAGGCTAGAAAGTCCAAAACTCAGGAAAAGAGGTGCTTGTTTTGGCAGTGAATCATGAGTCATGTGTGCAGAGGGATGCACATTTTGAACTACTGGTAGGAGAGGCCAATTGCACCAGATCACCCACACATCAGTTGTATGTGTACATAACAGAAGTTTCAAGTTTAAGTGCTAGGGAATTTTCTTTTTTCCTTGGTTTTCTGAATAGTATTCCCTGCAAATATTATTTCTTCAGATTTGTTTTTCATTTGAGCAAGTTCACTGAAATTTCAAAACTACAATGATAGAACTTCTGTAAATATATTATAGAAGTTAAAATAAGATTTGTAACTGCTCCGGGACAGTATGATACACGACATATTCTAATTCTGATTTGAAATCTTGCAAATCTTGCAAATCATCTTCTGCAATAAATTTATTAGTCTACCTTACTAAACTGAAACAGAACTTTAAACAAGTACTTAAGGCCAGTGGAACACAATAAGACTAGTGATTTCTAGAACAAGGGAATTGTGTTTTATTGTAATCTCATACATTATGTATGGACATTATCTCATACATTATCTAAGAAGAAGTTTCCTAACAGTTAGAAAAAATAATCAGTGGAACAAATTGTCTCCAGAAGTTGTGAATGCTCCAGCACTGGAAGTTTTAAAGAAGAGATTTGACAACCATTTGTCTGAAATGGTGTAGGGTTTCCCAGTGGTGGGATTCAAGTAATTTAACAACCAGTTCTCTGTCCTAATGATTTCTTCCAACAACCAGTTTTCCAAACTGCTCAGAACGTTAACAACCGGTTCTCCCAAAGTGGTGCGAACTGGCTGAATCCCACCGCTGGGGTTTCCTGCCTGAGCAGGGGGTTGGACTAGAAGACCTCCAAGGCCCCTTCCAACTCTGTTATTCTGAATGTCTTTGCCTTGAGAAATAGAACATGTTAGGTATACAAACTCAGTTGAACCTCTGCTGGTTTTATATTTGAGGGGTGTTTTATGAAGAATCCTGAACAATCGATCCCTTCCCTAGCTACAATCATTACTGATACAATGCAGCAAAAGCTTTGCATGGCTTTGGGATGGTATAAACAGGCACACATCCATTCAGAAATGCTAACAGCCATGCAGCAGAAAAGAAGAACCTTTAGCCTTGACCAACCATTGTATTCAGTTCTTTGCTCCATGCGGTTGAACATATTTTATAGATTGCTATTCATACCGCAGGTTTTTGTAGATCTCCTCTGAAGCACAAACTTTGGGCTATGTCAAAGTCCTACAAATAGACCTAGCAATTTTGTTTGCTGGTGTGATTGCACTGGGGGAAATGAGCATGAACATAGGGAGTATTCACAAAACATTCTGGGATAAAAGCAAAATATTTTCATCAGTGTCCCATTATGAGTGTGAGAACCATAATTTGAGAGTTCCAGAAACAAAGCGCCTAATTTATTCTCTCTTAAACATAGCCAATTAACTCATGGTTTTATCTGAGGCATTGATTGGAACTGTAGTTGTTTTCTAATCAAAATTTGTCAGCACAGTGAGGAATTATTTTAGTGTTAAAAAGGTAAATGTGCTAGTTGTTCCCGACTCTAGGGGGCGGTGCTCATCTCTGTTTCAAAGCTGAAGAGCCAGCACTGTCCGAAGACGTCTCCGTGGTCATGTGGCTGGCATGACTAAACGCCAAAGGCACACGGAACGCTGTTATCCTCCACCAAAGATGGTCCCTACTTTTCTACTTGCATTTTTTACATGCTTTCGAACGGCTAGGTTGGCAGAAGCTGGGACAATAATGGGAGCTCACCCCGTTGTGCGGCACTAGGGATTTGAACCGCTGAACTGCCGATCTTTCAATCGACAAGCTCAGCGTCTTAGCCACTGAGCCATCGTGTCCCTTTATTTTATTAATTTTATTTTTATTTTATTATATTTTTATTTATATTATTTATATAAATATAAATATAATTTATTTATATTATATTTTATTTTATTATATTATATTATTAATTAAATTAATTTTAATTAATTTTATTGTTATGGTAAGTTTAATATTAGAGTTATTTTATCATTATTATCTGGAATTCATGCAAAAAACAACAGAGATTTCAAGAAGCCACTTCATTTCCTGGGGTTCACCAGCAAAGGCTAAAATGTTTGTCCTTCTGAAATTCATTGAGAGGTTTATCCAAAAAAAAAAAGTCCAAAGTGTAAGTCTAAAGAAAAAACTATACATAAAATAATAAAACAAGCAGTGATTCAGCTAAAGAGGAGCAATTGAATAGCAATGATAATAATTAAAAGACAGCAGATGTTGAGATATCATCAAAACATATTACTGGTAGTACTTTAAAAGATTATCTTTCTTCTATGGAATATTTACATACTACACTTAAAGGACTTTTCATCACTAAGTACAATTAAAGTAGTGTTTCCCATCCTGACTACTCTTTTCAGTGCCTCAAATTTCCCAGCCAGCATGCCATTGATAAAAATTCTGGAACTTGAACTTGCCATTGATAAAAATTCTGGAACACACTGAGAATTTCCCAAAGCTGGGACATGGTTGGTTAAATGAAAAGACCAATGTAGGCTATTTTGACTCTCTTCAGATTTACTGAACATCAGGTCACTCTGATCATGGATATGTTTAGGTATGTGCAAGCCACAGAGAACTACCAGCCAATCAGTGCCCAAGCTAAGCATTGAGAATTATCAGCCAATTAGTGCTTGTCTACTGGTCTGTGACCAAGAATCTCACCCTACATTCTTAGGTCCATATCTTGCCTCACTGGTGGACTTCTTTTTCTTTCTTTCTTTTTTTCTGCTGCTGCCGTGCTTGCCATGGATAAATACCTCCCTTCCCTTTCAACGTCTAATGCTGGAGTGCTGGCAGTTCTGCATTTGGATTCCTTTAGCTTATAATGCCACTATGCTAATTAAGATAGGTAGCCAGAGCTGGGAGGTAGGACCAACCATAAATCTCTTCCTTTGTGAACATAGAACATACCATGTTTCCCCAAAAATAAGACCCTGCCTTATATTTTTTTGAACCCTCAAATAAGCGCTTGGCCTTATTGCCATGCGCCCAAAAGCCCGATTGGGCTTATTATCAGGGGATGTCTTATTTTGGGGGAAACAGGGTACTTTTAGCACAAGTCAGTGATGCCTAGTCATTTCTGAAAATACATTCTTGAAATGGATTTCCTCATCAATACGCAAAAATACTGGAGAAGGGATGCACGGTGTAAACTACTAGAAAGTTCACTATGTGAGCAGTGAGCACTATATGAGAAAACTCTTTGCAAGTTAACTAATGTGACCAGTGAGGATGCTTCATCATGAATGAGTATGAGGTCTGTGCCTTTCTATACAAGATATCTGGCCATTGTTCATTCCGTGTTAGGCAGATGCTCTGATTCAGTTACCTTCTTTGAATGTCAGAAGATAGTATGAACTGGTACTGTATTGCTCCACGCAGACTGATATATACTGAGAATGGAATCTATATCCCTTCCCACCCATCTCCTTCTTTCCTCCAAGCAAGTTTTTTTATTTTTCATGCCTCTGGAGGATAGTTGGAAAGTGCAAAAGCAAAGCCTGGCGAAATCTCAGAAGTTAAGTAGAATTTCAAAAAATTCAGATTTGGGGCTTTAAAACTTTCCACTTCCCCTTATAAATAGACACAAATCATTAATTTTTTCAAGCACAATACTTCATATTTGCTAGTTCAAGGCTGCTCAGGAATTTAATGTTAATTCAGTTACATAATATTCCTGACTATCTCAGGTTATTCGGAGGTCTCTTGTGTCTGCAGCAGGGAATGTTCTATTCTATTTCTTACCAAACAGCAGTGGTAAGAAACCTGTGATTGTTTTCTATAACCCTTCCATAATCTGATGGCTCCCAAATATGTTGGAATTACATCTTCTAGATTACAGAAGACCACGTTAAAGGAGTTCAAGAATTATCAAATGAGTCTGAGCTGAGCCATTGCTGACTCCACAGTCTGCTGTATTTCAGGAAGAATGGACAAGCTCTTGGGAAGGATGTGGTTCCAGCTGCTTCTGTTCTCCCTGCTTTTTATCTTGGGCCAAGGAAAGAAAAGTAAGTTCAAAAAGTACAGTCTTGATTATGATTCTTCTCAATCCAGGCTGTTTGCCATTTGGAAACATGCCTCTGCAGGAATCATAAAATCAATGGCACTCCCAAATGTGGCTTATGTACTCTCAAAATATAAAGTAAAACATTAGCATTTAAGATTAAGTGTTACCAAGCAAAAATTGACTAATGCCTCATATTCAACTGTATGAAGTGTCAGCGAATTCGATGAATTTAACATCTGGAAATTCAACAACTATGATGATGATGATAATCAGCTGCACTAATATACAATTTTATGTGATTGTGCTCACATATCAATGGGAACAATATCAAATCTTTGTAAAAAAACAACAACATTGATCCTGTAAATTTGAAAGGAAATTATGGTATGACCACATTTTAGAACTAGCCTATTTCTAGACAATTATGTTCTAACCTGTTTGTTTGTTTGTTTGTTTGTTTGTTTGTTTGTTTCTAGTTAACCAATGTGTGGCTTCTAGGGCAAAAAGCTGCACTGAATGCATCCGAGTGAGCAGCAACTGTACTTTTTGCACAGATGAGGTAAACGTTTTTAACAGTTATTGAGGATAGGATGATGTGATCTCAAAGACTGAGATTTGGCCATGATCCCTTTCCATTCAACACCTTGACACTGATCTTTTTATTTATTTTATTATTTAATCCCGCCTCCTTCAATCTGACAACATGGATTTCATGAGTTGTTTCTCAGTTTTAAGAACCAACAAAACCCATTAAAAACAATAAAAGAACAAATTAATAAAAAAGAACCCCCAGACTCTTTTATGGTGATTTGATTTCCTTGCTAGTATGCTCACTCAGAAACACTGAGGGGGAGAGAATTAAATACCGTATTCCCAACCTCACTGAGGTTTACTCCAGGAGGTCTACATGGGTAATAACAAAAATAATTTTATTTGCTATGGGTGTGCCTTATTTGAAACTTTTGTCCTAGTGAGGCAAAAAAAAACCAAAACCCAATTCAAATAAATTGGGTTCGAAGGCTGAGAATTCAATCAGTTTGGGGTTGGAGAGATTGCCTGGTTATCTACTGTGGTAACAGCCACTCTGAGATAATGCCTACAACATAACATCTTCACAAGGCCAAACAAGATTAGGATCTTTCAATACAGGCATCATGCTGAATTAGAATTTTTCAGTGAGTCACTAATTCTAACCTTAAACTAATATTAAGCAGAGGCTGAGTCCCTAAAGACAATTTAATTTTGAGCCTAATTTCTAAGCATACTTTACTGTCTAATTATTCTCATCCCAGAACTTCAAAGGCATCCGTTGTGATTTGGAAGATAATCTAAGGAGCTATGGCTGCCAAAACAACATAAAAGTAAAGTCTGGAGAGGTATTAATGACAAAGGTAAGTAGAGGTACAGTGAAAGAATGATGGATATGAACATAAGAAAATTAATATATACCTGAATAATCTCTCAGAACATCCCAATGCAAAATTTGTCAATAAGCAATTAACTAAGTAGCTATTCTCAATGAAGTAATTTCTAATTAGTCAGAATGTTTTTGTTCATTTAGTGCACGGGTATCTCGCCGTGTCACATTGCTGTCACATGACATTTTGCGACGTTTTTCCCATTCACGAAGCTGGGGTGGGCGTGGCCTGCACATGACACATCCGACCCGCGGGCCACCAGTTTGAAACCCGATTGAGCTCAAAATTTCTGTTGCTTTGCAAGGCAGTTGTTAAACAGGTTTTGCTCCATCTTTTTTGCCATACTTTTTAAGCGAATCACCACAGTAGTTAAGTGAATCATGTGATTGCTAAGCACACCTGGTTTCTCTCATTGACTTTTCTTGTTGGAAGCCTGCTGGGAAGGTTATAAATTGTGATCACATGACCCTGGGACAATGCAACTGTCATAAGTATGTGCCAGTTGCCAAGCACCCAAATTTTGATCATGTGACCATGGGGGATATTGCAATGGACATGAGCATGAAAAGCAGGCATAACTCACTTTTTTCAGTGCCATTGTTAACTTCAAACAGTCACTAAACCAATGGCTGTAAGTCAAGGACTACCTGTATACCCATTGCGGGGAGGGGATACTGTAATATTATCTTGGGAATCAGTACATTCAACCAATTTGCTATAATAGTAGTCTCTAAGTCTTTTCAAGATCCCCCATTATGTATAATTGATGTCTTTCCTGGCAGAATTTCCAAATTGATACAACTCTGAGGAAAACACAAGTATCTCCGCAGCACGTATTACTCAAACTGAGACCGGATGACGAAGTAAACATTGCCATGCAGGTGTTTGAGCCCACTGAACCTCCTGTGGACCTCTACATCCTTATGGATTTTTCATATTCCATGTCTGATGACTTGGACAACCTGAAACAAATGGGCCAGTACCTTGGTGAGAGATTAAATTATCTCATTTTGAAATCAGTCTGAGACATTTGTCAGTCAGTTAATTATCTGCAATTTTTCAAGGAAGTTGGCAAAGGGAGGGAAACAAAATCTAAGACCAGCAGGTGGATTATATATGTGGCAGTTAAAAGCTGGATTTTTTCTTGCAAACTTGATCTATTCCAGCTTCAGCATGGAACATGCAACTAAGAAATCTATTCCCATTTTATCTGCTTCACTTGATTCTCCTTGGTTGTTTCTCATCACAGAGGTCCTCACATTCTATGCCTAGCTAGATAATAGGTGCTAGGCAATTGTAGAAGAGAGGACATGGCTAGGAGGCAGAATTAAATGCATCATCAGTTTAGAGTCCTTGCGTTCCTACAAGCGCTCAAAGTTCAATCCTTCCTGTATTCCATTGACCATTATCTGGCATCAATTTAGCATTGAACTTTAATTCACCAGATTCTTATGTATACGCTTGAATAAATCTTCTATGCTGCATTCTTACAAATGGTCCTGATTCTTTGGCCCTGACAGCAACCAAGCTAATTTGAAACAGTATGCAAGGTTAAAGCTAGTTAGCATTTGGATGGGTAATCACCAGGAAATAATGTAGCCACTACCATGGAAACCAATAAAAAATCCAAAAAGAAAGCTATAAGAAATGCTTCTACATTGTTGCCAAATAACTCTTGAGCTTATCCATAGTCATTAATAGTCAAGCTGAGCTCAAAGAGATATTTATGTTCTTATGCACATATGTGTATACATCATCAGAACCAAGTTGATAGATATGAAAACCATGTTCTTGCTTTTGTTTATGTAATAGCAGCAAAGCACGAAAAGGATAAAAAGGGAACTTACTCCTGATTCAGAGAACTTAAAATTAAGATAAAGCAGAGCGGGGCGGGGGGAACCAGAGGAGAAAGAGTGATTAAAGTGAATAAATAGTTTATACATAGATTTAACTTTTGGTGGGTTAAGGACAAATGTATTAAGTCCAACATTTTATAGGAATAGGAAACTTTAAAAAATAAATCCATTTCATAGTTGTTTTCTTTTTTTTTTTTTGAAAAAAAAAGTTTTTATTTTATGATCAAACAAATATACAATATAGGCAATCATTCAATATATCATAAACCCAGCCTTCAACCCTCCCTTCCCACCCCCCACCCCCGACTTCCCAGAACAAAAACAGGGTATAAATTTTACCAAACATATGCTAAAATATGCTAAGTTAATGCAAGATTTAAAACTCCCTAGACCCCTTAACTCCCCTTCTACAGATTATTCATCAGCCTCCCTTTTTTATAAACTCAAAATAACATATAATCCTTTAGCCCTAAGAGTTTTACAAACATTAACAAACACTAATAGATCATTCAAACCCTAAAAATCTCGTAATACATCTGTAAAATATTCTTAGTTCATTTACTTAATCATTTTACTCTTCCTCCTACTTTTATTCTCAAAATTCAAATATTTTAAAAATTTTAATACAACAATAAGTAAACCTTAATTAATCATTAATTGAATTTCTATATTTTCTTAATTCATTTACTTAATCATTGTAATTAATCATTAATACACCAATAGTTAGACCAGAAAAAGTTAATCTTCCATTCTTCCTTTCTTTCTGTATTTTTTCCAGTCTTTCTTCCTCCCTCCTACTTTTATTTTGAGGAGGTTTTGAATTTTAACTTGAGGTTGATGTATCTTTAAAACTTGTCCCTTTCTTGGAACCATTTCCTCTGATTTAGAGCCCCCATATCGACTCTTCTTGCTTATATAATCAGTCAGTTCATAGAACGAAGAATTGACTCGATAAGATTTATCAGTTTTCAAAGAAAAGTCCAATTGTTGCTTTTTAATTAATTGTGTGAAAGCCTCTGCCAAATCTTCTTTGTCCTCCAAAACCTCGTAAGGCTGGTCAGTTTCTACTTCTTTCTGCTCCAAATTATATTTTTGAAAAGTTCTGTCAGTTAATTCCAAAAGAGCAGGAAGAAAGTTTGAAGATTCTTGAGAGCCAGCTAGTTCCAGCTTCTCTGTTTTGGTCAAAATGTCTCCTGCATTGTCATTGTGCTTTCCTTCAAAAACATCCTCAATTGCTTTTATATCCTCTACCAGTTCTGTAAGTTTTCGTTCCATGATTGCTGTTTGGCTATTAATAATTGCAATTTGGTTATTCATGGCTTCCTTTATAAATTCTGTAAGTTCTCTAAAAAATCCTCCTGGCTCTGTGAATCAATTCTCTGTTTCATTTCTGACACCATTAGAGAGCCTCCACCACTTTCAGGAACTCCTTGCTTGGAAGCCATATTATTTTAAAAGAATTTTTCTTTTCACAACCATAAAGTCTCTTGAACAGCTTTCTCAAATTTATTTGTGATTTATCAAGCAAGATAGTCTTTTCTACACCCAGCTCTCAAATCCCAGCAACTTAAATCCAATCTCTGAGCACAAATCTGTTAACAAGCACTTTCATTTCTAACTTTCACTTTTACGCCCACAACGAGGACACCATTTCCACCTCCAGCTCAGAAAAATCAAGTAGAAACAATGTATCCCAGGAGTTAAGCATAATACTTGCAAAAGCTTGTTCTCCTGCTTCCGTTCTGTCTGCTTTTGAATTCAATTAATCTCCTTTTTGAAAGCAGAGTTGGTCGCGACGTCTGGCTCCGTTTAAAACGGAGTCGCCTCGGATCTGGAGCTTCAGTGGGCTGACCGGGGAGCTCTACCCTCGCCCACCAGCTCTCCTCTCCTTCTTCTCCTGAAGGAGAGGGTTTCAAGCCGTCTGACAGCTGATTAGCGCTGTCAGAACAGCTCCAACGGAATCACGGGGCTGGCGGTCCAAAAAGACCATCCGCGACGCCGGCGGTGCCAACCGGAAGCCTTCATAGTTGTTTTCTATGACTAAAATGAGTGCATTTAGGATATCTTATGATAATTAGGATAGAAAGTTACCGAGAGAGAGATTCAAACTTGTGTAATCTATAATTAAATTCACAATGAATGGTAAAAACTTAATAATTCACATTCTAACCAAGGACCTAAGAATGATTAAGGTAGCATTTGAGATATGGGCTGCTCCAAGCAGTGTATTTTATTCTTGTAAAATTAAAGTCCGATAAATTCAAAATTTCCAAATATTGAGAGAAACCTTTAGGTATTATTCCAAGAAATCAAATCACAATTACAGTATAGTAGCAACAAATTTCTTTCTCCATAAGCATTAACTTCTATCTACAAGTCCTAGTATTTTGCAAGATTGCCTTTTCTCAATCCTAGAATTACCTGGTATAGCAATATCAATGAGCGAGACTTTCTTATTTTTATTCTTATTATAGCATCTTCAAATCATTGATTGCCTGGGCTAGTCCCTTCAGTTTTCTTGGCGATATTTTTTTTTAAGTAGTTTGCAATGGCTTGCTTCTTAGGACTGAAGAGTTAGTTAGTTTACTTTATTGTCATTGCACCTCGTACAATGAAATTAAATGCCATCTTCAGTGTACATTATAACTATAAAAATAAAACACAAACAAACATCCTTCACATTCTATACAATTGAACTGAAAACCCCTGATATTGTATTAATATTGCACTATACAGTAGAATTCAATATAGTTACTGCTCTGGGATAAAAGCTGTTTTTCAGCCTATTTGTCCTTTTTAAAATTATCCTATATGGTCTGCCAGATGGTAATAGTTCAAAAAAAGGGTGCCCAGAGAGAGTGACTATCCAAAGTTACTCAGCTGGCTTTGTGCCTAAAGTGGGATTAGATTTGATGATCTCCCAGTTTCTAGCCTGGTGCCTTAACTACTATACCAAACTGATTCTTATTACCATAATACTAATATTTATTTTATTTATTTATTTATTTTATTAAACTTGTATGCCGCCCTCTCTCCCAAAGGACTCAGGGCAGCTCACAAAGATAAAAAACACATAAAATTCAGTATTCAAATATAAAAACCAATACAATCCCCTTTAAAAACCCCTTCAGTCCAATCCAGCCAGGCCAAATAGCCATGTTTTGAGGTCACGGCGGAAAGAGCGAAGGTCAGGGGCCATCCGGAGCTCCAGGGGGTGCTAATTCCACAGAGTAGGCGCGCCCACAGAGAAGGCCCGCTCCCTGGGAGTCGCCAGCCGACACTGTCTAGCCAACGGGACCCCAAGCAGGCCCTCCCTGTGAGAGCGCACCGGGCGATGGGGAGCTGTCACTGGCCGCAGATGGTCCGCCAGGTACCCCGGGCCTAAGCCATGTAGGGCTTTATAGGTAATTACCATCACCTTGAATCTCACCTAATAAATAATTTATTAAATAATAAATAAATAAATAAATAATTCAAAAAACAAGAATGTATACTCAAATTGCATTAAGGTTCCGTTATAATACTGGGGTTTTCTCTGCATGGTCATAAACGTCTCTCGGGATTGCTGTAAATTTTAATTGGTTCCAGGAGTGAATGATTTCACTTCATCCAATGTAATATTTATAGTAACTGAACTCCATCATGGGATTAGAAGATTTAATCTAAAGTCCCCAAATATTTTCATCCTTCTTTCCTTTCTTTCTTCTATCCTGCTAGCAAATTTCTTGACGGAGCTGACGCATGACTATACCATTGGTTTTGGCAAATTTGTGGACAAAGTTACAGCACCACAGACAGACATGAGGCCCATAAGGTGAGTACTAGTGATGAATCCATCAAGTCACTTGGAAATGAACTATTCAGGATCTATGATATTTTTTTTAAAAAAATAAAGGCTTTTATCTAATCTGTGATCTTCTAGTCCCATATTTCTTCCTCAGACCATGCTTTCTTACTAACCTTGCAATATTCTACGTATACCCAAATCTTGTCGATATCAGTCGTTGATAGATCTGCTCTCAGTCAGAATTCCTTTGTTTTTAATTCGGCTATCAATTGGCCAGTTGAATCCATTTTTTTCTGAGGATTTAGGATTAGTTTGATTAATCCCCCAATAAACCTTTTCTTTTATATCCTTTTTAAGAAGCATATAAAAGTCTCAGGGAATATAGCTTCATTAAAGCTACCCTAAAATTATGCTTCTAAACATTTCACAAAGGGGCATATAACAGTATTTTAACTGCCCCGTGAATAGACAGCTTGAGTAATTTGGCTCAGTCTTGTCCAAGCAAGTCCTGAGAACTACTTGAATAGAAGATGACTCATCCATTTGTAGAAAGGGACTCTTGTTTGGGGTAATTTGTTTTTTTCCCCAATCACTTTGAGATGAAACTGAAGAAAATACCCAGAGAACCAAGTTTGCTTTTTAAAAGAAATCCTGTGATATTGTATGGAATTTTCTAGCAATTGGAAAAGGAACAGGAACGTTAATGTTTAGATCTCTTCATCTAACCCTCTGTGTGCATGTATGCATGCATATGTGTGTATTTGTGAATTATGTTATAACCTTATAATCAGTGGTGGAATTCAAATTTTTTTACTACTGGTTCTGTGGGCATGGCCTGGTGGGCATGACTTGGTGGGCGTGGCAGGGGCCATTCCCACCCCACGCAAGAGGAAGGCTACTGCAAAATCTCAATTCCCACCCAGTCCAGGAGAAGGATACTGCAAAATCCGCATTCCCTCCCCCCTCCTGGGGGAAGGATATTGCAAAATCCCCATTCCCTCCCCACTCTGGGGCCAGCCAGAGGTGGTATTTGCCGGTTCTCCGAACTACTCAACATTTCCACTACCAGTTCTCCAGAACCTGTCAGAACCTGCTGAATAGCACCCCTGCTTATAATATAAAAATGTGTTATGTATTATCATGTGTATCAAACAAAAATAACAGGAACAAATGGAACTATTCTGAGAAACTGAACCCAGTGTATGGATTGGTGCTCCAATGTCTCAATACTCAGAAATAGGATACATACACAAGAAGTAGCAATGTTAAGCCTCATTGTCCTCTACTACTGTAAAATGTTTGCTTCTCACAACTTATTCTCATAACTCATTGGTGCTTTGGGCAGGTTTCTATAGTGTGTTAAACCTTATAGCCTAGTTTAGAAATAACAATGGCTAGCTTGTATATTGTGTTCCAAATAACAAAGCTGAATTTGTTTTAGTTTGAGATTTTAAATGCAGTCTCTTTTTACTGCTTAAATCGAAACTGTTCTGCTCAGATTCATTGCATTAAATATTGTGGTAAACAATAATATGTTTTTTCAAGGAATCCTTGTTTAGGATTTCTGATAGTCAGGTTGGCAGTAGTTACCAATTAAAACTGTCTGTCCTTTTGCTTTCAGATTGCGGGAACCTTGGTTTAATGCTGACCCGCCTTTCTCTTTTAAGAATGTCATCCGTCTAACCAATGATATTAATAAATTCAGCCAGGAATTGATGAAGGAACGTATATCAGGGAACTTGGATGCTCCTGAAGGTGGCTTTGATGCTATATTGCAAACAGCAGTTTGCAAGGTAAACAGGATAAAAACCTTTTAGCTGCATACCAAACTGGGAGAGCAGTAGAAAAATCTAGGCCAAATTTTTGCTTTGAAAAGCCACAGCCCTTTTTGTTTGCAGTTTGATAAGAAAATGGGTGAGCTTTGGAGTTAGATATTGTGGAGACTGTTTATTTTATTTACTTATTTTTCAAATTTTTGAACCATCCATCTCCCGCAGGGATCACTGCTGTTATCAAGTTTTGCTATTATCAGCTCCTAACTGGAGTTAGGATATTATAGTCTGAATACCAGCTAAACATCTTATGAAGGTCAGGGGAAAAACAAACTACCTAGTGCCTAATAACATTTGTAAATTTAAGGAGCTGAAGAGTTCATTGCTGAGGAGACAAGATAAGCATGAAATTCCTAGATCTATGACAATGTTAGTTTTCTCAATTAACCTTGATCTGAGCTGCATTTGAAAGACATACTCAGTGGTTACTAACATTCCTGGAATAGCTGTTTATAGCATATTTCTCAAAAGTTATCATGAACAACCTTTCTGGATTTTTGGCAGCTATTCCCACACTCTAGTTATGTGATTCCTCCTGGCACATGGAGAAAGCACACTTAAATTTTTACCTTTTTTTTAATGGGGATGATACGATTATATAAAACGTGGATGCTTTTGGCATTTTTATTTTTGATGAATTGGGGACTTTGTTGTTAACAGTTGTGTGTGCTACCCTTATTCCCTGCTGAGAATCAGCTCAACATTGTGCTGTAGTGGTTTCCCATCAAATTTAGAAACATGAATTTAAGAGGGCAGGAGCTGTCAAAATGAGTCTTAGGGATGTGATTTGCCCACCTCCACTCTACATCTTTGACTTTCCTTATTCCCACAGGAGAATATTGGGTGGCGGAATGACAGCACTCACCTCCTGGTCTTCTCCACTGAGTCGGCCTTCCATTACGAAGCTGATGGTGCCAACGTCCTTGCTGGAATTCTAAGAAAGAATGATGAAAAATGCCACCTAACTCAAGCAGGGACTTACACCTTTGATACCAAGCAGGATTACCCCTCAGTGCCTACCCTTGTGCGCCTGCTGGGGCGGAGTAATATCATCCCTATTTTTGCTGTCACCAACCACTCCTATGATTACTATGAGGTAAAAGATGTCATTAAGCAGGAAAAATATGGGAACTTGGGAGTATAAAGGAACAACATGTGATGATATTTGGAGTTAATACTGGCCTATAGATATTTTCCCAGCAAGGGAACTAGCTCATCTATTTATTCCTAGGGCAAGAAGCTGAGTTTGCTTCCTATAGGAAGATTTAGAGTTAAAACATTAAAAAAAAAATGTAGTAATTCTTCATTAGAAGGGAGTTTCCATTTGTCCCCACAGAGTAGAAAGGAGTCTTGTCCACATATCCTGGCATCAAGAAAATCAGAAAAGAAAAAAACTTTGCATCCCGAAAAGTTGAGAAATCACTAATTAATTTTGTGAGAAAGGAGTAGTCTGATCCCTGCTAATTTTGTAGCCCAGGAAATTGAAGATTGCTTGCAAAAACTCAGGAAGGAGTGGGGAGGGCAGGCTGAACTTTAATAGTTTAGAAGATGTATGTCAGTGTAGCAGCTGAATGCCTAACTTCAGGTATAGGTAATCCATGACCTACAACCACAATTTTATTGAGCCCGAATTTTCTGTATATATATATATATAAAAAATGGTGAAATACATTTTTTTTTACTACCGGTTCTGTGGGCGTGGCTTGGTGGGGTTGGTGGGTGCGGCAGGGGAAGGATACTGCAAAATCTCCATTCCCACCCCACTCCAGGGGAAAGATACTGTAAAATCCCCATTCCCTCCCCACTCCAGGGGGAAGGATATTGCAAAATCTCCATTCCCACCCCACTCTGGGGCAAGCCAGAGGTGGTATTTGCTGGTTCTCCGAACTACTCAAAATTTCCGCTACCAGTTCTCTGAACTGCTCAAAATTTACCGGTTCTCCAAAACCTATCAGAACCTGCTGGATTCACCTCTGATATGTATGTATGTATGTATGTATGTATGTACTGGATTTGGGAATGAAATGTCTTTGCAGTCTGTATTTTGCAATGCAGTGGAGACACCCAGTGGCTAGCTAAATAATCCACGTTAGAGGTAACTCAAAGATAATTCTTCTGTTACCTCATAAATCTTGATCCATGGATAGGCCAAAACTCTATTATGTTATGACATCTAAGATTGGTCTGCATCTATCACCTCCATCCTATGGTAATTAAGCCTTCTGTTTTATTGCTTTTTGGATTGAAAAAAGACATTTATGGCCGTAGCTTCAAGTCTAGTTTGTCTCTTAGAACAATATCCTTCCGTTCGCTTTCTTTAGACCATGGACAATGTTCTTAGGGGTTTTTTTCTGCTGAAATATCATGGAGAAGAATTTTATCTTTATGTCTTACTTCTGGTCCATTTTCTCAGTCTCAGTTATGTTGTAAGGTAAAGGTAAAGGATCCCTTCGCATATATGTGCTAGTCATTTCCGACTCTAGGGGGGGTGCTCATCTCCATTTCAAAGCCGAAGAGCCAGCGCTGTCTGAAGACATCTCCGTGGTCATATGGCCAGCATGACTAAATGCCAAAGGTGCACGGAACACTGTTACCTTTCCACCAAAGATGGTCCCTATTTTTCCACTTGCATTTTTTATGTGCTTTTGAACTGCTAGGTTGGCAGAAGCTGGGACAAGTAACGGGAGCTCACCCCGTTACGCAGCACTAGGGATTCGAATTATTGAACTGTCAACCTTGATCGACAAGCTCAGCATCTTAGCCACTGAGCCACCACATCCCCTCAATTATGTTGTACTACTTAGCTATTGAAATTTGATATTGTAAAATTTTAATGTCATCTATCATATATTTTTAGATTGCTATTTTTGTAACTTTTGTAACTTTTTCTTTTCTGTTTTGTTTGAAAAGGCCTTCGGGCTATTCAATAAACTATACTACATTTTATTTGTAGGAAAGAAAACAGGTGTGATTTGGAAAATTGTATTTTCTTTTTGTAAAGCAACTAGTAGTTTCTTAGATAATGAAAAAGCCTAGGCCCTAGGGAAAAGACTAAATACTCCAGACTTCCTATTGTACTGTGAATATGTCTAGGCTAGTATTTTCTTCCTCTATGTCGGGATGTTAAACTCATGTCCTCACGTCATCATGTGATGTATCACAACTTTCCCCCCCTTTGCTAAAATGGGGGTGGGCATGGCCAGTGCGTGACGCATCCGACCAGTGGGCCATAAGTTTAACACCCTTGCTCTATGCACTCCTCAAGATGAATTGGGGGAATTTTCCTCAGAAATCAAGCTCTTATTAAAAGGAATTTGAAGTGAAGGTGAACAGAGTCTACCCAATGAATTTTTGTTATTCACTTTCACTTTCATTCACAAGCCATTGTATTTGCACACTTCTGTAAAAGTTAAAGGAAAATGTTACATTAGAATCCAGAGAAAGAAATCAGAGGAAAGTTTTTCAGCATTGTAACTGGTGTTTTGTCTTTCTCTACAGTTAGCCATAATAACAATAGAACAATAAGAATAACTCTTCTGTGCGCTTGGTTTTCTAAATATTTTCCTTGTCTTTTTTATCCATTTTGTGCTTACAATATTAAATTGTTGTATTATAATAAATAAATATTACTTTTTTATTAGAAACTGCACAAATATTTTCCAATTTCTGAAATTGGGAGGCTTCAAGAAGATTCTTCCAACATTGTGGAATTGATCCGTTTGGCTTTTAAGGTAAGAAGCAATGTGTGGTATTTTATGCTGTTACTTCTTGGGATAACATAATTCTCTTATAATTCCCCATAAATGATTTACTCACTCACATTTCATTCTTGCAGTTATTTCTTGGCGCAACTCTTATTTCAGCCAATTCATAAAGTATTTTCAGGCAGGTAATAATTAGATGATATAAATCAGGGGCATAAAAACTACGTATCTCAAAAAGATAGCCCATGGAGCTCTACAAAGTACCTATGATTTAAAAATGTAGACTCTTAGTTGCATTCAGAAGGATTGGTGGGGATTAATGGACAAAATGGGTACTAACAGATAAATTCCCAGTTTTTAAATAATTATTAATGATTAACAATATTTATAGAGTACCTCAATCTATACAACTCTGGATAGTTTCTATGAGCAAATAAATATAATATGGTTATCTCCTTCCTTAAAATCAGAATTTCAAATAATAACTACCATTTTCCCCCCAAAATAAGACCTTCCTGGATAATAAGCCACCCCCGAAAATAAACCCTTTGCCGAAAATAAGCCCTCCCCCAAAAATAAGCCCTCCCTGAAAATATTTAACTGCATGCGCAGCCTGTCCCTGCCATTTCCTCTGGTTAGGTAGACAGAACTGGAAATCAGGTAAGACGGCAAGAGGAGCCCAGTCTTGCTCCATGCACTCCAAAATAATAAGACCTCCTCAAAAATAAGGCCAAGCACTTATTTTGGGGTTCAAAAAATATAAGACAGGGTCTTATTTTCGGGGAAATACGGTAAAGAAGAATAAGAGAAATAATATAAATGTGTACTAAAACATTCTTCTGAAATAAGCTTGTATTGAGGGCCTTCCTAAATCTATAGAGGGAAGGGACCAATTGTACCTTCAGGGAAGCGTGTTCCATAAAGTGGGGCCCTCCACTGCGAAGATCTGTTTCCTGGTTCAGTCCCATTAACCTCCTATAATGGAGGGACCCAGAGAAGGCCCTCTCTCAATGTGCATACCAAAAGGTCAGAATCATGCTTGGCAAGGCATTTCCTGATATATTCCTGTGCGATGGTTAGACTTCAGTAACTCAAATTATGAAATCAGTGGCCTGAATCCATTCCGGTTCTGTATGTTTTCTTTCCATCTTCCTTCCCAGCGCATTCGTTCCAAGATGAGCATTCAAGCTTATGATATCCCAAAAGCCATGAAAACTGAAATATCATCCTCGAAAAGTGAAAAAATGGAGTCTGGTTCATTGCATATTGTTCAAGGCGAACTGGTAAGCTTTCTATTTTGCATTTCTATCTCTTAATGATTTGCAATTAAAAACAAAGAAAATGAAGAAAACTCTTGATTTTGGAAAGGCATTTAGATCTTTTGGGCTACAGGGGGGCCTTCTCTGAGCCCGTAAATTTGCATAACTTAAAGCAACAGGGGGAAAACTGAGCTACTGCAGTTCCTGGACCATTTTTATTTTTTGCAGCATTTCAAGATTGCACTGCCAAAATTCACTGACAGATTCAAAATGCAATTTCCTCCCAAACCCCATGTATACTGAACATGTGTTAAACTTTCCAGTAAATCTGGGATAACTTAACCAGCAAATTCTACTCCAGAAATCTGAACATTTAAAACAAACAAACAAACAAAGTTTGTCTCCACTAGTGTAACATCATGATATCAATGCCCATCCGTGTGACTCCCAGCTGCTGAGGATATCCCTGCTCAAAAGAATGCCCTCTGGCTGTAAACAAATTGGACACCTTGAACTAAACGAAACAAATGAGAACTGTCTGTGTCTCATGTCCTCTTCTCAGGTTGAGCCACTGATCATGTAACCTGTTGATCCCTGGAGGTATCTATTGAAGATTCTGGATTTGCATTAATTTCTGATAAATTATAAATCAAATATATTCTATAGTAACTGTGGCAGTAAATAAACCCAGTTTGAATGCTATGCCAATGGGTTTAAAAATGTTGGTAACTGGCTGTTGAGACCAAGAAGAGTAATGTCCCAAATCCCAGATCATCTTTGTATTTTATAGTATTGTTATTACCCCATCCTTAGTATTGTTATTATTCCTGGGAAACCCTGGCACAAGATCGATCGACATGGCACATGTTGATCCACCAAGGCTGCCAGACATTTGAAGGCAGAAGGACAATCATAGCACAAGAGAAGCGATCACTCCGCAAAGCCAGAGCTGCAAATGCTGCAACAATGGTGCCCACACATGTCTGCTCGACATGTGGCAGAACATTCTGTGCCCTTATGGGCCTTACCAGCCACCTGTGAACATGATTACTCCATCCTAGCTGTGCTTGAGGGACTGGGAGGAAAAGCAGTTAGTAAGAATAGTTTTGGAAATCTGTACTTCTTGCATCCTCTTTTCAAATTTAAAAGAGAAAAATCTTATTTCCGTGTCTCTATCCATTCAGCTTTTGAACTAATTCAGGAGGAAAGAATCTACTAGTTACTTTGGATTTTAATTTCTATTGGTCCTCTATTAGCCATGCTAAAAATAAAGAACTTTGCAGTCATAAAACAAACTATCCAGTGGACCTCAGGATCCCCAATTGATCTTTCTCTAGTCTTTCAGTTCTCACATTTGTGGATAAAGTTGCTTCTTTTTCTAAATGAATCCAGAAAAAAACACAAGGCTTCTCTCTTCTCTCCAGAAAACTTTCAATGTGAATTTGAAAGCTAAGCACTTTGCTGACAAGCATGTCTGTGATCTCCCAGAGAAGGAACGGAAAGGTATTATCCATATTAAGCCCTCCTCTTTCAGTCACAAAATGGAGATCGATGCCTCAATTCTCTGCGACACCTGCTCCTGTGAAAAGGTAGGTTGTTTCCCTCCTCTTTGATTAGCAGTTCCAAGAATTGTTGTAGACCTGGACAATATGTGACGCAAGAAATTTAACCCTGGTCTGATCCATTTTTACTAATAGAAATCATAAAATTAAAGGATGTTCTGTGTCTGGAATGAGATCCAGTAATGTCTTCTTGCTTGTTTGCAGACTCAGGAAGTTAAATCATCAAAGTGCAGTTACAATGGAAATTTTGTCTGCGGACAATGTGTGTGCAATCCAGGCTGGCAAGTATCCTAATTAGGTTTTTCTTTCAAAGTGGGGTCCATTGTCTTTCCTCTATCAGAAAGTTTATGCCTTTCTTCTCCAAGAACAAGAAGTAGATGAATTGGAGAAACTGATAATTCTCCTCTTGCCTCTCAAAATGTTTTTTTTCATACTTTAGATAGTGTGTGTGTGTGTGTGTGTGTGTATAATATAAACATATAGATTTATGCAATTATATATTTAATATACTTAATATTTATTTTATAATAATCCACATGATTTTATACACACACACACACACACACACACACACACACACACACACACACACACATAACCTCTTATTTATTCAATTTACATCTCACATATTTAACTCACAACAATTAAAAATAATAGAGTAATAAAAAATATAAACAAAAAACCAATATACAACCATGCTAAAACCATTATTACACTATTCAAACATGAAATATAATCCGTCTGCTGGTCAATACGAGTAATATATCCCATTTAATATAATCATTGGAAAGGCTCACTGCTACCACCTGACACTAAAGGACGGTGGCCCTGCCGTGTCTAGGACAGTCTTACCTTTCCTAAAGGCCAGAAGGGTAGGAGGCCAATCTATCCAATCTATATCTCAGTATATACTGTATATCAGGCCTGTGAATTCACATCCCAATAAAGGTTTGAACACATATAGAAGATTGAATATTTGGAGTAAGTAACATATAATAGCCAGTTTGTTGTAGTGGCTAGGGATCAGATTAGAAACTGGGAGACTGTAAGTTCTAGTCTTGCTTTAGGTATGAAGCCAGCTAGGTAACCTTGGGCCAGTCACTTTCTCTCAACTCTAGGAAGGAGGCAATGGCAAACCAATTACGAAGAACTTTGTCAAGACAACTGCAGGGACTTGCCTGGGTAGTCTCTAAGAACTGGACACTATGAAACTTAAGGGGGGACCCTATATGAAAGCTACCTATGCCTGGTTAAGTCCCATATAAGAGTGAAACTAATCAAATAATGTCTGCTAAGGTCAGTAACAAATATAGCAATTTATAAAGCACTTTATGCTATTTGTCAAAAATGAAACCAGACCCTGCCAATAGTCAAATAGCCTAAATGGTTTGGGCCTCTATTTAGCTGAACAAGATGTTATATCTGTGCATCTAATGGCCATTCTCACACTTGACTTCCTCTCGCTTTGACAGGCGGGGGGACCAGTGTAGTTGCTCAACATCCTCCTTTACTGATACTGAGGCCTGCACACGATCTGGAGATAAAGAACCCTGTTCTGGCAAAGGAGAATGCCTTTGTGGGATCTGTCAGTGCTATTCTGAAGATCTCATCCAGCGTTATGAAGGACAGTATTGTGAATTCGACAACTTGCAATGTTCCCGCACTTCTGGATTCCTCTGCAATGGTAAATCTTTGGGAAGGGCAAATTATTGCTTACTCCACCCTCAATTCATTGAGATACAGCCTTGTAAACTACTACCTGACAATTCATGAAGAGGTCAGCAATACTGGAGTAGCTTTGGCCAACTTGGGGCTCTCTGGTGGTGTCCCTCGGCCCTTGAAGAAGACTGATTTTGAGGGCATGTCCCATTGTTGATGACGGTTCAGAATAGCTTTCCCAGATGAGGCGTCCCAGTGATAAAGTTTAGAATATCTAGAGATTCCTATTGGCAGTAAACTTTTTTTTCCGGGTCAGACCATGTGTTATATTATTTATGGAGTGTGCAGCTGACTGAAAATATTAATAAGAGGAAACACCAGAATTCTAATAGGGATTGCAAGAATGCAAGTTGGGCAGTCACCTTAGAATTCCCCCTGGCTAGTCATTTTCATTCAACTCATCCTATCTCACAAGTTAGGAACGATTAATTGACTATGTGCTATCAAAACATTGTCAACTCTCAGTGATCACTTAGATAGATCTTTCCCATTTGTGTAAGGAATAACTCTATGTATATTGCTTAGAACTCCTTAGAAAAAAAGTGAGATACAATTATGGCAAATAGACAGTTGGCCCCAGTTGTGTTCTTGTTTGAACTGAATTCCTAGTTGAGGACAGAAAGGTTTTGAATGTCCATATGTTTTCTTTGAGGCACATGCACAAACTCAAACACAGAGGGGGGAAAAAGATGTTCTATTCAAGCATTCCCTTTGTTCTAACCTGTCACCTTTGCTTAGCTTATCTGTAGAGATATGTATCATATGTGAACTGCCCTTGTACTGCATATAGATGAGAAAAAAATAGAAACATAAAAACAGACCTGCTATGTAGGTAAGTTGGCTCTAAACGTCTTTGTGCTGATGCTATCTGTCTCTCTACAGACAGGGGACGATGCTACATGGGCCAGTGTGTATGTGAAGCTGGTTGGGAAGGCACCGGCTGTGAGTGTCCCACAAGCAACGAAACCTGTGTCAGCAGCAATGGGGTAAGTAAATTGCCCATCCAGAAGAGCTATCAGAAGAGGTCATGAAGAGAAAAATACAAGTGGCCTACTGGTTATCCACACACACCCCAATCCAGTGTTGGATGCACAAAGTGTTTAATATGACAATTCATGTGAAAATCTGCCAATATATAGTTATTACAAACTGAATAAATTGGAGATGAAATCCAGTATTGTCAATTCATCTTAAAAAGAATAATTGATCTCATTAGATCGCTAGTGAGATGTTGGCTGCTTGACAGTTGATCTTATTGCTGTTTAATATATATAATCTGTGATCCTTAAATAAAAACAGACAGAAAAAGGTTCTTTCCTTCCCTTTTAAATGTTCCCTGGTAGTGAAAAAAGCTCTGTCTCGAACATCAGGTAAAGCTTTCTGTTACCTCAATGTAGGCAATGAAGAAAAAGCTGAATAATTACTTTGCTCTCTTGTAGCTGATTTGTAATGGACAAGGGAGATGTGAATGTGGTCGATGCCTCTGTAATAACCCCACTGCTCCCCATACTGATCTCAACTGTGAACTTGGAAACTTGGTAAGTGCATGAAAGTGCATATTTGTTAAACAAATGACTATGACTATTAATACTGTTGCTATATTGTAGTAGGAAAAATTGGTACAAGGATATGTTCCTTTTTCTAAACCATCTTGCCTTTTCATAATGCATTTTTATTGTTGACAGCATCCATATGCAAATATAAGCCTGTACAAATATAGTCACAAAAGCTCTTTCTTCATCTGTCAATATTAACTCTTCCTCAATTCAGGAATAACTATTCCTATCCTTTCTCACAATAATCAACGAATCAAACAATCAATCAATCAGAACAATAAATTTTCTACAGTACAATAGAATATCTACAGAAGAGGCAAAGCAGATACACGTGATTTGCTAGAATAAACAATGCAGCTTATTTTTGAGTGGTGAGAAACTAAGGTTGCTGGTATTTACTGGAGGTTCAGTTGTTTTTGAAGGAGGCACTTCCATGATACAAGGTGTATTTTAATATACATAAGAATAGAAGTTCATATTATTTATTCCCCAGCAGAATCAAGTTCCCTGTTGGGTTGCTTGGGGAATCTTTCTATTTGCAGAAGGCTTTATCTTCTGTCCACCAGCGGAATGGAACCTTCAGGCTTCTACCCTTGGCCATGCCTCCTTCTCCTCCAGCCTCCCACCTCCGCCCATTTAAAGCCAGCTTTCATCCTCCACTAGTCCTCCCCCAGTCATTTGCCCTGGCCAATGTACCTCTAGCCCTCTGCCCCACAGCCTTCGGCCTGGCCCATTCGCTGAGACACTGTTTGTCCCAGGCCTTTGGCCGCATGGGACAGTTAGCTGCCAGCCAGCGTGTGATTGCAGGGAGCTATGATGCTATTGTGGAGGTGCCACAGCCGAACGTCAGAGTTCGTAATAGCATTTATTTTTCTATGGGAGATTCCCTCACTCACCCCTTCTTCTCCACTGGCTTCATTCACAAGACTGCATCTCACATCAGTGTTACATGCACGGGGCATGTATTGTCCTTTCTGATACTTTCTATGTGATATCCATGAAATGCTTTTAATGCTGTAAGCCGCCCAAATATGTTTCGAAACAAGATGGGCAGCAAATAAATGTAATAAATAAATAAATATCCATCTTTCCGCTCCTCACTATCTATTCGTGCTCAGCACTAATCTAGAACTGAAGGCTTTGTCCGCCTTCTCATGCTCTCTCCTTCGTGTCTAGGCTTTCCAGCAATTGTGTGAGGAAGAATTCCGAAGTTGCATCCAGTGTCAGGCTTGGGACACTGGAGAGAAGAAGGGACAGAAATGTTCAAAGTGCCATTTCGAGATCAAGCTGGTGGATGAATTAAAGCAAGGTAGTGTAGTTCTTCAACCACCCAGTTTAATATTCAAATGCAAACCGAACATTCCACATAACACTGTTGAATTTGATGGGTGGAGGGAAAGGAAGAATAATGTAAGCCAGACCTGGGCATTTTAAAGTGCCCAGGCCACATGTGGCCCTTTGGCTGTCCCTGTCCATCCCATGTGGCTTGCTTTTATTTTGAAGGCTATTGCTTTTTTAAAAAAATTATATATGTGCCTGCATGTATGCCTATGCATCTTCATAGATTTATTACTTTGCCCCTCCACAATAGTCCCAGTGTCTCACGTGACCTCTTGGAAAAATTAATTGCTTATCCCTGATGTAAACAGTAGGCAGTCCTAGTCTTCCTTTTCCTAAAAGCCATTCCATGTTTTTGGTTATCTTATTTTTTACTGTCCCTGCTTTGTCTGAACTTTACCTTTTGGGAAAAACTTAATTAAACTGTGAGTGAGTTGTACCATCAGTACTTGTTTCTGACAATCAAAACATCGGAGTATAATATCTTGGGCATGAGTGTATCTGTCTTTAATGGGCATGCATGTAAAAACATGTACGCAGACAGTAAATCACCAAGTAAGATATAAACCTACATATACTTCAAACTTCTTTTGAAATCTGAGAGCAGCATATCTTTAATTACATCTTCCTAAAATACTTACAGTATTAGCCAAAATTAAAAAGATACCACTGTCATCCAAACCAGGGAGCAAAGACTATTTCATAAAGCAAAAAAAAATGATTAAAAGTAAAACTATCTATTATGGATGGGGAACATAGGAAGAATCCAGGGATGTTCCTATTTTCATGTACGCAACATTGAAGAATGTACTGATTCCCGGTATTACACAACATGTTCATTACATCGCAATTGCAATTGTAAGAAGATGGTTGGCAGAGATAAGCTGTTTAAGTCTGTTTCCTTATTATGTGAACATATCACATTTTAGTAGAAACATGCTGATCAGTGGACTTTACCCTCATTAGTGATTTATAGCATCTCACAGTGGCACCTAACATAGATTATTTTCATTAATGATTTGTTGTCACAGTAATGATTGGGTAGCATTGTAATATACTATAATCTTCTTATAAGAAAATGATCAGTGATTACTGGTAAGCACGCTTTTTCACGCCCCCCCAATAAACTGAGCAAAGAATAAGGATAGAGCCATCAAATGCTTATGCCACGCTAATTGGCTTTCCTCTTTCTCCTTTTGCACAGACACATCAAAACATGCTGAATAGAGTTGCATCATGAATGTACATATTTCAGATATTCTAATGTAATTTATTACATGGCAATGATATAAAGTGGGTTGGATTAGCCACATTTGGATTAGCTGCATTGAAAACTCTGTGATTTAGTTCCTTCTTGTTGATTCAGCCTTATCTCCTTTAGTTCAGGCTTTTAAAACTAAGATAGCTTCTTTCCCCTTATTTTGAGGAGTGTGTTGGCAGATTGAATCACTCAAACCCTGAAGGTGTTTGTTTGGAATGGCCTCAAATGGAAAAATAAGAAGTTCTCCCTTTTCTCCATTGCCAACAGTAGAATTTTGATCCCAGCAATTTCCAACATAAATTGGCAATATTACATCTGATGGTTGTTGTTTTTTTACTCTGCAGAACAGGTTTGTACCTTCCAAGATGAGGAGGATGATTGCCTTTACCGCTACACTAGGGAAGAAGGCACCAATCTATCACAAAACAATACTGTTCTTGTGCAGAAGAAAGGCAAGTATTAACTTTCTATGAAGAGAGTGGGATCTCAAGATGTAGCAGGTGGGATAAACTAGAAGGTCTGTTATTTAGATTTCACTAAGCCCTGTCAACTAGTTTTTCATTTGTTTTTGAAACTCTGTTGGTCAGTATTTTCTCATTCACACTAATGGAGTTGCATCATGGTAGATCAGGATGTACTAGTAGTTTTCTGAATTATTTGCAATTGATTGACAAAGATGCCTGACTTCTTTTTTTTAGCAAGCACAACAACAAATGACTTTTTAAAAAATTGGGTTGCTGAAACAAGGAAAGCTTGAACTGACCACGAGTGGACTTTATATGACAAAGGCAGCTTGGTTCATTTCTGATCTTGGAAACAAACCCCTGGATTTAAAGGGTGTTTGGAGACATGCTTTTTCTTTCATCCCAAGTTTGTTTCTGCAGTCAATAGTGGCTCCTGAATGACAATGAAAGATCCTCAGTCATCCAGGCAGAGTTGTCTGACAGCTGAGTGATGGCAACTGGACTTGTTTTCTTGTTGGTTTGAGAGATTTCGCTGCCCATCCAAGCAGCATCTCTAGTCTGATCAAAGTTAGTTAGGGTGAGAAGGAATGTACCGACTAGGTTGAAGTGCAAATGATTCCTATAGTCTGCCACTTTTCGTACTGACTTTTTCTATTCCTTCACCAACCTTGGATGGGCAGCGAAACATCTCAAACCAGGAAGAAAATAAGTCCAGTTGCCCTGACTCAACTTCCAGTGGCTCCTGAAGTTTTAAAATAAATAAAGTCCACTCTATTAGTCTAAACTCTGCTGCTCTAAATTAATCCCTCCAGAAGTTTTAGACAACAAAACTCATTGCCTGCACACAGCATCACTATGCACAATCTTGATGGTGAGATTGTAATCCAGCTCTTTTGGAGATAAAATCTGGGCTCTAGAAGCCTGATCTTCGTAACCTGGCAGGAATTCTCAAAGTTTTCAGTTGGCTACCTCTATCTGGAGATGCTGGTGCAGAATTTTTTACATGCAATGCATGTGTTCTGCCACTGAGTTACAGTATCTGCTGCATTTGCTGTAACACTTTCCTCTTCTCTTCCCTAACCAGGAAAATGAAAGATAATGTTGCTTCCTTTGATCTCTTGATTCTTTTGGAACATGTTTTTTTATTTGTTGTCATTATATGCAGAGTGTCCACCGGGAAGTTTTCTTTGGCTTATCCCCCTACTCATTTTTCTGATACTACTCCTGGGGTTGCTGCTCCTCCTATGCTGGAAATTCTGTGATTGTTGCAAGGTAAATTTTATCTTCCCAACCTGCAGTAGCAAAGGAAAACTGGGCCGGGGTGGGGTGGGGGGTTTTGGTGGCATGTTTTGAATCTAACCTGTGACTCAGTCATTTTTTCTAACAACTTGAAGATTTTTTTAAAATCTTCTCTCCGATCACGTAAAAATTAGAGGTCAATATAATACATTTTCTGTCTTGTCCGTGTAAGCTTCTAGTTGAAGCTATTTTTATATTGACTAAATGTTAACAAGTATGTTTCTTCTACTGTAGATGTAGCTTTCTTCAACTTCAGGAGAATCATTATTTTAAAAGATTACTTTTCTCCAATATATCGGAGATACTGTATTTTGTTTTATCCTAAAATGATTGTGTATGGGAATTCAGAATGGAATATATTGGAAGGCATTGAGGTTTGGAGTTGGAGTAGACACTTGTCCGGTGGGAAAGATCAAGAAACAATGGCATTGCAACATCAATGCCAAGGAGCAAATGAAAATGAATGGAGAAAGAGAGCCAGTGATCCTTTACCACTAGTCCTATCGAGAAGTGCCTGAGAAATAAGCATGTAGAAAAGGCATTATTTGTAGGATGCATTGCCATAATCACTTACATCATTGATCCAAAGGGGTTAAGGTCATATTAAGCTTATTTATTAGTTCAGTCCCTATGCCATGTAAACCAGGTTGGTATGTTTCTCTTGTTGTCTTTCATGGATCCACTTAAACAAGGGCAACAGGCAGAGAGGTCTATTCTCCTGCCAGTAAGCTTAGCTTTGCATTTTTGCATAAAAACCAATTCATTAAAACCTTTTTTTTTTTTTTTGACACCTAGCATTGTTTGACGTTGCTACCCTGTTGTGCACGAGGTACATCTTTTGAATTTATATGCGGTCTCTGGTACGGGTGATAATAGCATTAGCATGGTGTGCTTAGCTCAAGACTGAAAGAAAGCAATATAGACAGTCCTTGACTTACAACCATTCATTGAGCAACCATTCAGAATTACAACAACACCGAACAGAGGGACTTACAGCCAGTATTCACACTTACAACCTTTGTAGCATCCCATGGTCATGTGATCAAAATTTAGGCACCTGTCAATCGGCATCTATTTATATGAGGTCAGGATTTGCAACCTTCCCAGCTGGTTTCTGACAAGCAAAGTCAAGGGGGGGGGAGGGGTTAGTGGATTCACTTAATGATCATATGATTCACTTAACAACTGCAGTGATTCACTTAATAACCATGGCAAAAAGGTTTGTAAGATTGGGAACATCTCACTTAACAATCACCTTGCTTAGCAATGGAAATTCTGGTCCTAATTGTGATTGTAAGTTGAGAACTACCTATATTACATTCAAAGATGGCTAGTATGTTTGGGGGGGGAGGGGAAGCTAGCAGCCAAAGCTTAATACAAGTTGCCTGTCACTTAAATCAGCTCAGTAATTATCTGTCTAAATTCTACCAGCCTGTATCCAGGCAGTTAGGCAGTAGCTGTCTTAAGAAGATTAGGACTTTTCAAGCACTGTTCTCTGAAGCTCTTCATTTTTGGGAAAACCTGGATCAAAACCTATGCATTTAACTCTCTGAACAGCAGAGAGAAAATAATCCCTTATAGAGTATTTAGAGCAGTGTTTCTCAACCTTGGTAACTTGAAGATGGGTGGACTTCAACTCCCAGAATCCCCCAGTCAGCGCTGCTGGCTGGGGGTTTCTGGGACTTGAAGTCCACCCATCTTCAAGCTACAAAGGTTGAGAAACACTGATTTAGAGAATGTAAGGAAACATAAAGCTTCATGTGTTTGAATTGAAATGCATTTTAGAATAGTATAATGATTCTGGAATATACACTATGAACCCATGCTGAAATATATGATGTAAAGTAGATGTATGATATAACAATAATGAGGGACAGAATTAGGAATTCAAGTCATGGATGGCCAATCTCAGAATTAACAATAATATAACTTATTGCCAGCAATCTGAGCACCAGTTACTAATTAGAAATAGGGAAAGGGGAGTGGGAAACTCATGCTACAATGTAAGTAAGGTGCTTCTCCTTTGACAATGTAAATAAGGTGCTTCTCCTTTGACAAAAGTATTTTATTTATTCTATTTAATACAGGGGTCTCCAACCTTGGCAACTTTAAGACTTGTGGACTTCAACTCCCAGATTTCATCAGCCAGCTTTGCTTCTGGGAGTTGAAGTCCACAAGTCTTAAAGTTGCCAAGGTTGAGACCCCTGATTTAATATATAAAAAAGATCTAAAGTTAGATCAATGGTGCTGAAGTACCAATACTAACTTTCTTTCCCTCTCTAAAGGTCGCATGGTTGGTTTCAAGGAGGACCACTATCTGCTCAGGCAGAGTCTCATGGCATCAGATCACCTGGACACTCCAATGGTGCGCAGTGGTAATTTGAAAGGGAGAGACACAGTCCACTGGAAGATCAGAAACAATGTGCAAAAGCAAGACTACTCATCCTTCGCCCTCAATCCCAAGGATATCAGTAAGTGCTCGTTTTACAAGGTGGAAAACAGCATCCTGATGGAACATAGCTTATTTCTGAAGTTAATGGTGACCATAGTGCAGGGGTGCCAAACTCAAGGCCCACGGGCTGAATGGCGGCCCGTGGGGCTGGCTTGGAAACAGCGAAGGACCAGCCCATGGTGCCTCTGCCAGCTAAAACAAGCTCCCAATCTCCATGCGGCCCTCCCGAGCTTCGTTTTCACTGGCAGAGGGTTGCAGGAGGCCATCCCAGCTGAAAACAGAGATTGGGAGCCCGTTTTCACTGGCAGAGTACTCAGACCCCCACAGGCGCCCCTGACACGAGGGACATCAAGCTGGCTATGCCAACCCTGGCCACACCCACCCCGGCCCACCGAGGTTAAACACAACCGTGATACCCTCAATGAAATCGAGTTTGACACCCCTGCCATAGTGGGATAGTTACTCCTTCAGTATCTGGCTTGAAACCAGATTCAAATATCAAGGCAGTCATGTAGCCTCACCCATGTGAGGAACTGCTGGTGAGGACACAGGTAGTCCTTGGTTACAATGGCAAGTGAGACCAGGATTAACGTTGTTAAGCAATGTGGTTGAAAAATACAACACCACATGTCCACATTGCTTAGTGACAGCAGTCCCAGGCAGTTCTGGTTGCCATCATAACCCCAAGATGGATGGGTGTTAAGCAGAAAGAGATGGGCATCTCAAGTAAGGAGCACATGAGTCGCAGGAGGCCAAGGGAGGGCATGCAAAGGCTTGGCGCAGGCTGCACGTGTATTGCAGGAGGCCAGAGAGAACAGGCTCAGGCCATGCATGAATTGGGGAGGGCAGCGGAGACTTTGCATGAGATACAGGAGCCAGGAAAGGGTCTAGAAGGACCAGTGGAAGCTGTGTGTGTTACTATGGGCAGGTAAAAAAGCAGGAGCAACTTACAGGAGCAACTTTCAACCTTCCTTCTGGGGCTTTGCTTGTGGAAAGCTGGCAGGGAAGGTGGCAAATGGTGATGTATGAGTGCAGTTTTTTGCAATGTCACAATCATAAGCTAGACACTGGAATACCCAGTTCACAATTATGTGACCGCAAGGGTATTGTGTTGGCTGGAATATCAGAGATTGGTCGTACATTCATTTTTTCAGTGCTGCCATAGCTTCGAACAGTCACTGAACTAATGGACATACAGTAAGCCAAATCCTTCCTGTACCCCTCAAGTCATGATCTCTTTCCACGTTTTCAAAGATAATGGTAAGCTTGCAAGCTATCTTTTTCAGTAGAGCTGCCTGAATAGAAAAGGATTTAACATAAGGCTGATTCAAAACAGATCTCAAACTTGTTTTTTGAGATGCTGTTAATTTTTCAGAGAACTCTCGTGACCATTAGTACAATTGCCTTGTTTTTTTAGATGTAATTGCACCACGAGCCTATACGTTTTATGTAAGTTTAATTTTTGAGATGTCTCTGGAATTTCTGCTCTGAAGATACTGATAGAAGGTGTATCTGTGAGAAATTCCTGTCATTCTTACCTACAGTTATACTTAGAAGCAGAGAAGGAATCACTGTGTAACTAATGTAAGACTATGATGTAGATTCTAATTTTTGAAGTCCAGCAAAACTCTATGTCAAAATTATAGGTACTTCAAAATTCTAATCACTGTTTGGTATGTGTAAAATAAACTCTCTGACTGAACCATATCATTATTTCCCATTATATCTCTGTACTAATTGGTTGTGCTCCTTGCTTGACTGGCAGCTGCAAATTCTGATGAATTTATTTTCTTATTTTCAGTTCCATATGGGCTCTCTCTCAGATTGACACGGCTTTACACCCAAAGTCTTGCAAAACTGGATAGCCGTGAAAAAGAGCAACTGCAGAAAGAAGTGGAGGAAAATGTATGAAGTAGGAGTATTTGTTCTATTTTTCACTCTCCCTTGTTATAGGAAGCATGTGTGTATATCTGTATGACTTGCTCCTCTTTTTATCCTCACCATAGTTCTGGCAGGTGGGCGAGGTAGATTTTGACAGACCCAAAGTCCACACAGAACATGACAACTAGTCAGGTCAAATAGGAACGAAAGAATCCTCCCCAAACACTCTGTCATGCTGGTTTGTTGCTGAGGAGGCAGAGATATTGAACCCAGTGCAAAATTTCTTTCCCTGGATTTGAGTGTTGATACAACTTCTGTTGTGGATGTGATGTCTGGATATAAATCAAATGAAGGGCAGAAGATGAAGGGCTTGATGCTTTTAATATTAATATTTGACTGAGCACCTGATGAACTTATGTTCCAGCTTGATGTATATTGGGTCAGTTAAGGATCCTGGTGGCTCACATGGTTAGGATGCTGGGTGGGAGGTTAGCAAGCCGGCGTTCGAGACCTGAGTACTGCTGTGGGTTGGGGTGAGCTCCTGTCATTTGCTCAAGCTCCTTTATGGGGATATCAAAGGAGCCCACTCAGGCATCCCCCAGGCAACAATGCTGTCACTGGCTAAACCTAATCTTTAAACGGTGCCTCTAACATGAATGGGATGGGGGGGATTAGGGATTGGGGTAGTTCTCTTGAGGATCTGGACTAATGACCCTCTCTTGCTCTTCCCAGCTGAATGAAGTGTACAGAATAATCCCAGGTTTTCAAAAGTTCCAGCAGACAAAATTCAGGTGAGAGCATAACTGTCTTGGGAAGAAAGAATGAAATCTCAGTCAACAGATTTTTTTTTACAGGAAAGTAGATGATGATAGGTGAGTAACAAGGAACTTGTGTAATGAGAGAATATCTTTTTGGCTATCTTCTTTGACTGTTTTCTTTCCTAGAATGTGAAGGTAGTAGAATTTGAATTCTTCTCTGATCAGCTTTCCAATGCTACAACAATAACTGTATAAGGTGTACAGGGTACTGATTTGGTCTGTCAGTCATTAAAGTTCTTGATATTCTTTTTCATTAAATCCAGGAAATTTATGGATTTTATCTGTTTTCTCCCCAGGATTCAGCCAAATGCTGGAAAAAGGTAAACAAAACCATTCATTTCTACTCTAACTTCCAGGCATGGACTTAGAAATAAATTTTCATGCTGTGCTTTACTGCAACAATTTTTGCCTACCTTCCAGAAAATAGGATGTTGTTATTTAACTTTATCACTGCTGGTCTTTTTCTCTGCATTGTATTATTTACTTTCCAGAGAATCAATAGCAATAACACTTAGACTTATATACCACTCCATAGTGCTTTACAGCCCTCTCTAAGTGGTTTTCAGAGTCAGCATATTGCCCCCAACAATCTGGGTCCTCATTTTATCCACCTCGGAAGGATGGAAGGCTGAGTCAACCTTGAGCCGGTGAGATTCAAACTCCTGGCAGCCAGCAGTCAGCAGAAGTAGCCTGCAGTACTGCATTCTAACCACTGCGCCATGACGGCTCAAGTTGTTTATCCTGAACTTCTCATTACTACCGTGCAAACCTATGCTGATACAGGTAGTCCTCAACTTATGTCAGTTCGTTCAGTGACCATTCAAACTTGGGACAGCGTTGAACAAGTAGCACTTAGGACCGGCTCACAGAGTTTTGACCTGTTGAAGCATCCCTGCGGTTACATCAGTGGTGGGTTCCTCCCGGTTCGGTCCGGTTCGGCCGAGCCTGTAGCGGTGACGATATGACGTCACCGAACCGGTTCTCCCCCCCGCCCTCCCATCCCCCCACCCACATTATTCTTACCTTTTATTTGGTCCCACCTCCAATCTATTGCTGCCTCCTGAGTCCCAGCTGATGACTAGAGGGAAAAAAACTGTTTAAATTCTTGCCGCGGGGCTTCAAAGGGCCATCCTACAGCTGATCAGTGTTAAAAGCAAACAAATGAGTTGGGTCGTAAGTGCGAGGACTGGTCGTAAGTGCGAGGACCTTCCAGAAATGACTCTGACCAGCTAGCCATGCCTACCTAGTCACATGACATCCAAGCCACACCCACAAAATAAGCCACGCCCACAGAACCGGTAGTAAAAAAATTTAGAACCCACCCGTGGGTTACATGATTTCCAATATCCCCTGCCAGCTTCCCTTAAACAAAGTCAAAGGGGAAGCTGGCAGGAAATTAGAAGTTATGGTCATGTGACATCCTTGGTGGGACTGCCGGAACTGCCATCGCTAAGAATTGTGGTCATGTGATCTCCCACTTTATGACCTCAACTTGGTGACAGCAATTCCAGTACTAATTGTCATTGTTAACTGAGGACTACTTGTAGTAGGCAGCTAAGAGCTACACATAGATTATTCTGGCTGTTGTAGATGGACATTTCCATTGACAGATTCCTCCACAAGGTTTTGGATTTGACTCTAGCCTGAAATGTTTGAAGACAGACATATGGCCATTAATAGGCTCCCGGAAAGTGTAACCAGCTAAAAACTGTAGAAGCCCATGTTATCTCTTTGGTGCTGCATGTTACCTGGTCTTTCAACTCACTGCAGGTGCCACTTTTGGGGATAGTGGGAGCCACACCCAATATTAATTCCTTAGCTGTGGAAGACTCTAGATCAGCATTGTCTGTGGATTAGCAGTTATAAATTTGTGTGGGCATTTGTGGACAATGGTTGCATCTTGCTACAGCTCAAGCTGGGATGGCTGATCGGTTTGGGCATGATTTTATTTTTTCTTATATAACACCAGGGCTTCATTTGTCATGTTTCCTCATATGTGGCCATATGCCAGGATGCCACATGGGCAGGGGAGGCAGCCTGATGTTTCTCTTCTTCCCAGGCAAGACCACACAATCCTGGACACGGTGCTCCCAGCTCCCCGCTCAGCCAGGAACGAAATTATCAAAGTAACAGAGAAGCATGTCTCGCAAGGAGCTTTCAATGAATTAAAAGTGTCGCCTGGTTACTACACTGTGATTGCCGACCAAGGTAGGGGCCTCCTCCTCCTCCTTTTTGTTTTAACATCTGAGCTGCTCCATTTCAGACTGATTGAAGGGTGGGGTAGGGGGAGCCTTCTGTGATGGAATGCTTCTCCATACACAGTTTTCTCTGTCAGGGAACCAGTCTGGGAGCCTTTGGGAGGGAGGAGTCTTCTTTCATACGTGGCAGAGTTCTTGTTTTTATTACTATAGTCCAGAGGTCTCCAACCTTGGCAACTTTAAGACTTATGGATTTCAATTCTCAGAATTCCTCAGCCAGCTTTGCTTTGCTGGCTGATGAACTCTGAGATTTGAAGTCCATAAGTCTTAAAGTTGCCAAGATTGGAGACCCCTTCTATAGTCAGCAGTGATACAGATTGTCCTCAATTTACAACCACAATTGAGCCCCAAACATCCATTGCTAAGCAAGACAGTTGTTAAGTGAATTTTGCCCCATTTTATATCCTATCTTTTCACAGTGGTTAAGTGAATCACTGCACTTGTTAAATTAGTAACATGGATATTAAGTAAATCTGACGTTCTCTCTTTTTTAAAAAAATGTTTTTATTCAACGTTTACATCTTTTAAATCTTAGTTATACTTTTACAGCTTTCCAATACCGGCATTTTTAGTAATATCCAATTTATCTTTCAGCCAGCTATATACATACACATTTTGCTTGTTACATACTTATTCATATAATCAATACATTTTATATACAAACTTACTACACATTAAATATAACATTCCATTATAATATCTTCTCTTTTGCTATACACTATCCATTAAGTTTAGATTCCTTTTCCAGCCAATCATACCATCTGTTCCATGTTTCATAATAAATCGTTTCCTCTCTGTCCTTAAGTTCCATCATTAACTTGTCTGCTTCTACACTTTCTCATTGACTTTGCTTGTCAAAAGATTGCAAAAAGTGATCACCATAACCCTGGGACACTGCAACCGTCATAAATATGAGTCGGTTTGCCAAGCATGCCAAATTTTGATCATGTGACCATGGGGATAGTGCAACAATCGTAAGAGTGAAAAGGGTCATAAGTCACTTTTCTCAAGTGTAACTTCGAACAGTCACTAACCAAACTGTTGTAAGTCGAGGCCTACCTGTACAGCCTAATGCAGACTGACAATTGCACTGAAGGTTAGGGGTGATTCCAGAAACAAGACTTTGCCATTTTTAGTCATGTGACACTGTGGACCTATTCTGTTTTCCTTTCCTGAATAAATATTCAATGACAGACGAAAAGGTAAATCCAAGTGGTGCTAACCTGTGACCTTCTAATGTTGTTGAGCTTCAGCTCCCAACAGTCCTGGCCAGCACGGCTAACATGAGAAATACTAGGAGCTGCAGTTCAGCAACATCTAGGAAAATGAATGTTGCCCACCACTTGAATAAATGATGATGTGCAAATTCAGGAAGAAGAAGATATTGCCATCTGGACTCTCCTGTATTATGTAGGAGGACAGAGTAACTACCGGTATATAGTAAGAACTCAAGGGCTCGTTTTATAAGAGTGCTTTCTAATAGTGAACTTATCCTTCTTCTTTCCTTTGCCTCCATTCCAAACCCCAGATGCCCAAGGCATGGTTGAGTTTCAGGAAGGGGTAGAATTGGTGGATGTTCGGGTTCCCCTGTTCATCAGGGAAGAGGATGATGATGAAAAACAGCTGCATGTAGAAGCTATTGATGTTCCTGTGGGCACTGCGAAAATTGGTCGTCATCAAGTCAACATCACCATAATAAAAGAGCAAGGTAGTATGATAGCGTACAGTGGGGAGGACAAATGTTAGTCATACAATCACCTTTGGCTGGTCCTTGTGTAGTTTATTTACCATAGTTAAATGTAGCTCATTCCTGGAAAAGACGTTTTGTTCCAATGGGCAGTCAGAAAACTTTTTGGTTCTCTGAAAAATCAGTTGTCCTATCTATATATTATAGACAAGAGATGGAAGAACTCCTTTTGTGTCACTTAGAGCACCTTCAAACTCTTCAAAGCACGCTTTGAAAAAGGAAAGTTCAAAAGTTAGGGTAAATGGATTGAGGGAAGCTGATTTCTATAAGTGAATCTAGGAGCAAAACAGGTACTTGCACGCCTTAAATGAGGTCACAGATCATCATTATATCAGGGGTGAAATCCAGCACGTTCTGACAGGTTCTGGAGAACCGGTAGTAGAAATTTTCAGTAGTTTGGAGAACAGGCAAATACCACCTCTGGCTGGCCCCCGAGTGGTGTGGGAATGGGGATTTTGCAGTATCCTTCCCTAGGGGTGGGGTGGGAATGGAGATTTTGCAGTATCCTTCCCCTGCCACGCCCACCAAGCCACGTCCACCAAGCCACACCACGCCTACCAAACCACACCCACAGAATCGGTAGTAAAAAAAATTGGATTTCACCACTGCATTATAGCTATATGAAAAGAGTAGAACTGTCTCCAGTATCACTGGTGATAAACATGTTTTCCATTTTTCTTTGGCAACTAATGTTTTTGGAATTCCAAATCTCATATTCATTTAGGGAGGGATGAAAATGGTGAAGAACATAGCAAAATCCATTTAGAGGGTAGGCACGCACATACCTGTTAATATTAGGGATGCCAATAAAAAAAAAATCTGAACTTGGCTGCCAACCTAGGCTATGCAGAGTATCAAGAAACTAGTTGGAGGAATATTGAAGTGTGAGGTCCTTGGTGCTCTCTGAGCTTGCTTGTGTGTGTCTGTGATCATGAGCCATATCATTTTTCACCCAGTTTCTTGGGTTATTTTCCATCCAGGTGTGCAGTTGATTGGAGGTTTGTTACCTGACACTGAAAGGTAGGGCATGCTGTCGTAGGCATTCATGCAGGAAGAAAAGTTGTTCTTTGGTGGAAGTATGCCTGCAGGCAAATTTTTCCTAGAAAATTTTCCTACATTTTTCCAAGCAAGCTCAGAGAGCACCAAGGACCCCTCATTTCAACCCTGAGCTACAAATATTCTCTTTTATTAATATTAAAGTGTAGATCTTGTTCTCTAGCTTAAAAATAGGGGCAATAAGTAACATTTCCTGCTTGTTAATGTAATCGTATGATTGAATAGTGCCTAGGTTAAATCATTATTTTACAGTATTAGATGATTAAGATTGTTAATATATTATCTTTGTATCTCTTTAGCAAATAGCATCATTAGCTTCCTGGAGCCAGTTTATTCATACAGCCGCTTTGACCAGCTGGCTAAGATTCCTTTGGTTCGAGAAATATTGGAGAAGGGAAAATCCCAGATAACATACAGGACACGAGATCTCACAGCTCAGCAAGGCAAAGTAAGCATTCTTACAAAAAGAGTTATCATAACGGTTGCACAAAAACTTTCAGTCACTGCATGGTCATATTGTAGCCTTGGCATAAAAGAGGGAATATATAAATGTGTTTCTAGAAAAAGCATGAAATCCTGAACATCACTTAGAAAAGCAAACTTCAGCTTCAGCTTTTCAAGTGGGTACAGCAATACTTTATTATCTTTCTGTTATCAAGCATACAAAGCTGTGAGGAGAGCAAGAAGCAACAAAATGTGATCTCAAGGCAGATTGACAGGTCTGCAGGCATTCCTGCCATATTAGACCAGCTCTGTGGGCCTGCATTGGTTGCCAACAAGCTTTTGGATGTTCTGATACGAACCTATTACATAGCTTGGCAGGACCACATTTTCCCACTGAAATTAGCCTGGCCAGTTTGCTATGCCTGAGAAAAACTTAATAATGTTTCCATTTTAGGGAATGGAAGGGGGCTGAAATTCAACAGTAGTTCTTTTTAGTGGCTGAGATGGTTCTTTGAAACAACCTCCCGCTGGGGATCTGTTGGCTCCAGCCCTAATCACCCAGAGCTCTTCTAGAGGATACTTGGATCCTGACTCCTTCTTGGTTTGGTTATAGTTTAGTTAATTTGACATGACGTGGTTTTCCATTAGTCTTTGTAGACTTTTTGTTTACTGTATTGTATATTGTTTGTTATATAACTTATCTTTCCGTTGCTGGGATTCCTTAGGGATTTGGCTGGCTATCTGAGTTAAAGGGTAGTTTAATAATAATAATAGGAAAACCCCTGAATAAACTAGTAGACTTTACAACATAAATCTGCAGACTAAACATTGTTTGATAAAATGTGATGCGCCTTTGGTGTTACTGCTTTTTCTTTGGGGTTTTTGTTTGTTTGTCTGATTAGTTCAGGGCACAATTCTAATTGAGACCAATGTATTCAGAGGAAGGAGGCTGTCTGGGGAAGTCTTAAAAAAGAAAAAAGCTTCCATTCCTGCCAATTCAGTTTTTAAGCTTCAGTGGAGCAGAGGGCACAGTAATTTTGTGAAGGAAGAGACTGGGAAGGAAGGTTAAAAAGTCCTCTGGGACAATAGTTTGTGTTAGGGAGAAGTTATACAGTAAGCATTTCACCTATTCTGTAGCTGAGATCTTACACCATCTTCTTTCTATAGCCAAAGGAGGAGAGGAAGAGAATCAAACTAAGAATAAGAAGTTGTTGGTGCTGCTTTCAGTCCATTATCAGCCCAGTGGGCATAGTCCCAAGGCCACCTAACATCTCCTCATTTCTTTGTAGCTACTTTGTGGATCATCCATAGTAATACAGAGTTCAATGTAGATTTTGTTCTCCTTTCTTTCTCTCTCTCTTTTTTTTAACCAAGTTTTTTTCTTTTCATCATACATATTTTGTGAACAGAGTGCTGACCAGGTCACATCTCATACATCTTATATATAATCCAAATCATCATTATAATATATCTTAATCTTACCTTTTTTCCCAATATTTATCTCTTTTATACATCCTTTATCACTATCATTTTTCTCCATCTCTACTTATTTCAACTTCTGCCATATTATTTTCTTTCCATCATTTTTTATCCTGTTCAATTTTATTTTTAAATAACATTACTTTACGCCTTATGCTCTTTCACTATTACAATCACTCCAGTTGTTTACATTCTTCCTTCATTTCCGGAAATATTTCTCTATCTTTCTCAAAGAACGAATGAAATATATTTGGTGAAATGCAATTCCACAGTAAATGTGGAAACTATTATATAGTAAAAGATTTTAAAAATATTTATCTGTACATTGTATGGCTCAAGGTGCAGGCCATCTGCTAAAATGTTGTAAATTGCTCTGGGTGGTGTCATTGGATCAGAAGGATGGAATATGGATGTTTCAATACTTTAATGGGAAAAAAATAGTACCTTGTTCAGTGTGTTCTGTCTTTACCTTTCCAGGATTATGTTTTTGCGGAGGGTGATCTGATCTTCCTGCCTGGAGAGAAGCAAAAGGAAGTACAAATCAAATTGATGGAGTTGACAGAGATTGATGCCCTCCTTCGGAACCAGCAGCTGAAACAATTCGCAGTGGATCTCATCAATCCCAGGTTTGGGGCAAAGGTTGGCAAATACCCTCAAACCATAGTGACAATTGTTGATCCAGGTGAGCTACATTCCTTTCCAATGTCAATTCTCATTTTGATGCCTAAGTGTCATTTGTCTATTGTGCTGTATTGTATAAATGTTTAAACTTCTTGATTCCCTAGGCTCTGGCAAATGGAACCACAGAGACTTCAGTATTTAGGATCAAAAAATTTGACATAATGTGATTCCCAGAAAATATATTTTCATTCATAAGCTAGCAGTGTGGTCATTAAACAGTCAAATCCCATTTGTTCAATGTTGCTTTGAGTTTCAGCCAGAGGTGTTGTGTCATGTATGTCCTGTCGTAATTGTGAGTGTTTTAATGATATTCCTTTAGCCATTGTTTGATGTGGTAATCAGGATACAATTAGAGAAATAATTTTGCTAATGATTCACTGCAATAATTTTTATAATTACTTGTTTTATTTTTGCTTTGCATAATTTACATAAATGAGTGATCTATCATATAGTATGATATAGTATGACCAATATTACCTTGCAACAGATTTCTACAATACAGTATTTTCGTGCATCGTTTTATGATTCCAATAATTTTTTGCTGTGCCAAATAACTTTGCACAGCCTCCCTTATAATGATACCGGATACACATATTTCATCTTCAAAACATATATTGAGATGTATTTTTCTTCTGTGAACTATGTTGTTTCTGTGAAAACAGTCTCAAAATGTTAAATATTGTGCAAAAAGTGGAAAAGAACTAGCAACAGCCTTTTATCAGGTGAAATAGAATATCTAGTATCCCTGAGAGATATTAGCCCTGAGAATGTGGCCTGTGTTTAATACCACTTAACTCTTATTATCCCAAGTTTTTTCTAAAGTTTTTTCTCACAATTTACAGATGTGTGAACGAGAAGTAACTATTGTGCTTCTCCCAGTTTATGACATGTCTTAATCCTTTACCATTTGACTTGTTCTTTTTTAGCTGTTTATAAAGTAGTGTAATTTCCTCTACCTTTTCTCTCCTTCCAGAAAATGTGTCATCAGAGATTCAGTTTCCATATTCTCCTAGAGGCACTCTTATAGCACCTCTTAATCCAAATGCACAGGCTTTAAGCTCTAGAAAGATCCGCTTCAATTGGTTGCCTCCACCAGGCAAACCAGCAGGATACAAGGTATGGAAAGTAAAGCACTAAGGACATATGAGACTGTTGTGTATGGAGGGAAGCACACTCTTGCTTATCCCATCTGCTAAAGTCAAGGCTCGTGAAAAAAAATTGCACTGCAGTGCAAGCAAGAAAAATACAAACACTTAGGAGATGATTTCTAAAGTTTTTGCCAATAGGTATTATAAATCTGTTGGAGTACAAAGGAGGGAAAAGTTGGAAATTAAATATTTATCTATATTAGTTTTAGGGTGCTGTGTTATTCTTTTTTATCATCTTTTTTTAAAGTATTTATAAACTTGATAATTTATACTTTTTTTAATATCATGAAACCTCAATATACCTTAATATGGTTCATCTTTTACTAATGTTATACTGAGCATTAACTATACAATTTCAGTAACTATATATCTATTTATAGATATTAACGTCTTTGAAAATACACCTTTGTTTTAATTTTTAAAAAAACATAAGAACCTTGCATTGCATTTTAAAGATTTTATTCATTCGCATTGCTTACACTCATTTAATCAGAATTTAGTTTTCCAAATATTATTAATAAATTAATTCCCTGTTGTTTTTACATTCACTCTTATGTCTTTCCTTATGCATACGAGAACAATCCTCACTCGGATCAAACAAGTGGCATAGCCATTCCATAAGAACACACAACCATATTCTATCATTTGTAGATCCACTTTCAATGCCATCTCTGCCTTGTGAAATAAAACTTGTTCCTCATTTCCTATTTCTTCCATAACATCTTTTGCACATAGTCTATCTGTAGAAGCAAGCATCGCTATTAACGTTGTGGATACTAACTTAGGATTCCATTTTTCAAAAATGCCCTTCAGTATTTTCAATGTTATACTTTTTATACAGTAATATAATCAGAGGCATAATGTCACATCATTTTGACATAAGAAACAACAAAACTGCAACGTAAATTCTGAAATATTTTGACCTGGATTTAAAATCAACTAAAAATCCATCTCTACCAAAACATTAAGTGTGGCTTCAAGCTATTAAAGATATGCAAGCCTTAACTCTTCTCCAGTGTGGTGGCCCCGAGATATTTAGGTCAAATTCTTGGGAATTGTGGGAAATGCAATCCCAGCACATTTGTGTAATGTCAGGCTGTACAAAATGCCACTGCTGCCACTGAGGAAATGTGGGGAAAAGCAGAATGTTGGAAGAGTCAGAGTAAGTGCTGCCTATTAGGTCTGTACATTATTCAATATAATAGTAAGTGAACAAGTCAGTATCTGTTGAGGGTAAAACTGCCCTCTGCAAAGTGGTACAACAGACCAGACAGCGAATAAATATGTTGCTTAGCAAAACACACAGATACTCACAGACTCTGAACATTTAAAGAAAAATAAACAGTCTTTACTTGTAGTAAAACAAAACAAACTTGGCTTCTCAAAACAAAGATAACACTTCTTCAAATAATCACGGTTCAACACAAAACATAGTTTGCTTACAATTCCAGTTCTCTTCAGTAACACAGACACGGTTCCTTTCAGCAGTTCAATCTTCTAATAGCAGGAGCAGAAGTGAATGAACTTCCTGCCTTCTTTTATGTCTGCTTAGCACAGCCAATTAATCATCTTGTAGCAGTTAAAGTTACAGAACATAGTTTTCAATATATTATCTACCCAACCATAGGATAAGCATCCAACAGTATCTCATCATAGATTGTATTCTGAATTGATTTCATGACCCCCTTTGTTATAAAAACAAGAGAAAGCAGTCTTAAAAATTACCATAGTAATTTGGGTATCTGCATCCTAACATTCCTAGGATTATTGCTGAAAATGCAGAAGTTAGGTTCACTACATTTTGAAGGCCTGGATAAAAAGAACATCTTGTAAAACTATGGAATTGCATTGCAGAGTTTTGGCTTTATTCTATTCATTTAGAGATAGTAACATTTGTGAATGAGAATTTCCCTGTTTATCTTTTAATTATGTGATGGTAAATACTTCTTGGCCACTGGTGCAAATTTTTAACAGGGAAAGCCTTTCTCTTTGGACTGCAGGTGAAATATTGGATCCAAGGAGATCCTGAATCAGAGGCTCATCTGTTTGATTCCAAAGTACCTTCGGCAGAGCTGACCAACCTGTACCCCTACTGTGATTATGAAATGCAATCCTGTGCCTATAATGCTTTGGGCGAAGGGCTTTATTCTAAGGTGGTCCACTGTCGAACACTTGAGGAAGGTAAGGTCACATCCCACAGAGTTTGACAGAAAAAAAATGGGCCATCTAAGGACTCCTTTCTGCAAGCCTAATCCATCAAGCATCAGCATATTCATGAATCATATTCAGATGAAGTGGATAGAGAAGTTCAAAACAAGGCAATGGTCAGGAAGATTATGTTGAAGCAGCCGGCATTTTAAATTGGAGTTAGAATCTGATTATTTCTGCCCATCCGGGGACTTCAGGCAGAGAGAGCATGTTCCCAGATCCTGACAATGAAACAGTGTCACCTTTGGGATCTAGGAACTGGGCTGTTACAATATTTGCCCTCTGGAATGTCATCACCCCCAGAGACCCATATGGCTCTCATCAGTGGTGGGATTCAAGTAATTTAACAACCGGTTCTCTGCCCTAATGATTTCTTCCAACAACCAGTTTGCCAAATTGCTCAGAAAGTTAACAACCGGTTCTCCCAAAGTGGTGCGAACTGGCTGAATCCCACCACTGGCTCTCATCCAAATAGCAATAGCACTTAGAATTATATATTGCTTTACAGTGCTTTTATAGCCCTCTCTAAGCAGTTTACAGAATTAGCATATTGCCCCCAACAATCTGGGCCCTCATTTTACCCATTTTGGAAGGATGGAAGGCGGAGTCAACCTTGAGCCTGGTGAGATTTGAAGTGCCAAATTGCAGGCAGCTGGCAGGCAGCAAAGGTAACCTGCAGTACTGCACTCTTACCACTGCACCACCACGGCTCAGTCTGATGACATTAAGACAATCATTAAAAACCTGGTTGTTTTCCTAGGTTGTTGGAATAGGATGAATGTCGAGTCCCTATAACAATTTATTTTGTGTTGTTATTCATCATTATTGAACTAGTCTTCTGGCTGGCTCTTTCTATGTCAGTTGCTTCTTTTTTTTACTAATACCTAATACTAATATACACTTATCCATCAAACTCCAGATTTTAAGTTTAGAATTCCTATGAGGAGCAGTTCATTGAAAATGCTCCTAAATTAAGCACTTGGTTGATTTTTAGGGCATCTGATTTAAAATTACTGTATTATATAGCTCTTGTGCTATTTCCAGCTTCAGGTAGCCAACTCTTCATATTCTTCCCTCAATGCATTCAAAGGCATTGAAACATTTCTACACTGTGTGTTAGTCGCTACAGAATAGTTTCTATATTTCATCTCTGCAGTTCCTAGTGAGCCTGGGCGCTTGGCCTTCAATGTCATATCCTCCACTGTGACGCAGCTGAGCTGGGCTGAGCCTGCAGAAACAAATGGCATGATCACAGCTTATGAGGTCAGCTATGGACTCGTCAACGAGGAAAACAGTAAGCATGAAATCTGTGGGCTATCCTTAAAAATCATGTATAGTGTTCAATATCTTCATGGTAGTATTTCAGTTGCATACATTTAGAAGGCATCACTGGAGGCCATTGCTATTAAAACCTATGATATCAAAACTGTCAATCCAAGGTGCAGACTATAAAACCCCCAGGTGGTGATGATAGGAAGTATAGCACACACCCATCTCTCCATAGGTTGGATACAATTGATTGGTCTTTGTATGAAGCTTGACTTTGCTTCTCTTGCTTAGACTTCTAATTTAACAGTCATATTGCACAAATAAAGGGGAATATACCAGTAGTGAAATGTAAAATTTGTTACTACTGGTTCTGTGGGCGTGACTTGGTGGTGGTGGTAATGTGACTGAGTGGGCGTGGCCAACTTTTTTTTTTTTTAACTTTTAACTTTTTTTTAACTTCGGCCGAAGAGGTTGTAAAAAATGTTTTTAAAAGCCTCTGACGATCAAGCAACTCAGCTGGGATCGTCAGAGGCTTTTAAAAGCATTTTTTCTACAACCTCTTCGGCCAAAGAGGTTGTAGAAAAAATGCTTTTAAAAGCCTCTGACAATCCCAGCTGAGCCGCGCGATCATCAGAGGCTTTTTTTTTACTTTTAAAAGCATTTTTTTCGGCCAAAGAGGTTGTAGAAAAAATGCTTTTAAAAAAAAGCCTCTGATGATCGCGCGGCTCAGCTGGGCATGTTGTGGGGGGCAGGGATTTTTGCTACCGGTTCTCTGAACCACCCGCTGCCATCGCTACCGGATCGGGTGATCTGGTCCGAACCGGGAGCATTTCACCCCTGAAATATAGACAGGATAATGTTGTAGGATCCAATCTGGGTCAGTTATCGGGACCAGAGGTTTTGTCTTCTGAGCTTTCGGACTCATCTTGGAGCCTATCTTCAGGGAACTTCTCTCTAGCCTCTCTACAAACCTTAGTTTACTAAATTAAATCAGTCTTTTTCAAATAAAGGCGGTTAATTAACTTTCTTAACAGTCTACAAGAATCCAAAGAATAAATCATCGTAATCTTACTATGATTGGCAGAAAGCCCAGAAGCAATTTGCAGGAAACTGATAAGAGAACTAAGATCCGGACGCGAAGGAGAGTGAACGAAGTTGTTCCCTGCAAATTGCCTCAGTCGTCGTCCTTCCTTAAATAGGCTAAGGGAGTGGCCAATTAGCCCCAAGCCTTACTCTCGAGGAGACCTCCTCCTGAGGAACCACTCCTGCCTTTTGGCAACTCTGCGCACCCGTGCATCAAGAAGAGGCTCCTTCTCTTCTTCCTCTTCATTTACGGGAGCTTCTGGAGGTTCTGAAGGCCCTGGCTGAATCTCCGCCTCTGGCACCACATCTTCTCCAGCCTCCTCATTGTCTCTCTCGAGTGCCAGCTGCACAGGCTGCTGGTGCAGCACCACACCAGCCCCCTCGCTGTCGGAATCAGCTACTAGCTGCACAGGCCGCTGATGGGCCACAACACCCTGGTGCTTATTTCTTCACATAAAACCTTTTGCTTGTTGAAGAGGCCATTCGATTGATTCTGCCAATCCATACAACATTGAGAGCCTATTTGATTCAGTAGTAAAAGAACTGGCCTAGAAACCAGGGGACCATGAATTCTAGTCCTCCCTTAAGCAGGAAAGCTGGCTGCGTTGAAAAGGAAAAGTGACCAAATATGTATCAAATTTATATACACATACATATTTTCAGGACCCATTGGCCCCATAAAGAAAGTCTTGGTGGAGGAACTCAAGAAGCGGATGGTTCTGATTGAAAATTTACGGGAATCACAGCCCTACCGTTATACAGTGAAGGCAAAGAATGGAGCTGGATGGGGGCCAGAAAGAGAAGCTACAATTAACTTGGCTACACAACCAAAACGCCCTATGTCCAGTGAGTTTTTATCATAGCTTTTCATATGTGTATGTATGGTCAAGCTTCTACTATACAGTATTTTTGTTTTGGACTTAAACTAATGCAGCGTTGTTAACATATATTCCTTTGAGTTTCTGCTCCTATTGTGTGGATATTATACAATCAGTATTATAGTCTGCATTTAGACAACTGTAACTTGTGGCATATATTCTCTGTTTAATGTGATACCACTGGTAACAAGCATCAAGCTATTTATTAATATTCTTATTTTTAATGGTATATGCTAAATATATCATACTATTCCACCACATTTCAGTATTGTTATCCTAACTTGCATATTTTTACATCAAAGACGTTCAATGCTGACATAGTTTTCTCCAGTGAACTATATCTCACATTAGATCAAAGTATTAGATCAAACAGAGTCTTGATTTAAAGTATGGTTGGGATTCATTATGTTTGAATGTATCAAAAAATCCAATTCATCTTTCTTTTTCTTTCTTTCTTTCTTTCTTTCTTTCTTTCTTTCTTTCTTTCTTTCTTTCTTTCTTTCTTTCTTTCTTTCCTTCCTTCCTTCCTTCCTTCCTTCCTTCCTTCCTTTCCTTCCTTCCTTCCTTCCTTCCTTCCTTCCTTCCTTTCTTTCTTTCTTTTTCTTTCTTTCTGTCTGTCTGTCTGTCTTTTTTTTTTTTTGCAGTTCCTATCATTCCTGATGTACCAATAATTGATGCACAAGGAAGAGAAGACTATGACAGCTTTCTAATGTACAGCACAGATGTATTGCGTTCACCAGCTGGTAGCAAGCATCCCAGCGTCTCAGATGACTCTGGTACAGTATGCTTCATTATAGCTTACAAAAAATGTTTGGTGGCCATTTTTTAATGATGTTTGGATAGAAGAGAAAATGTATGTGCAAGGGCAATACAAAACAACTTGAACATGCAGAGCACCATATTAACAAGCTAGCAAATATTTTTCCTATTATTTAGAAGCAAACATACCTTAAGTGCAGTGGTTGGAATGTGGCACAGTGGTTAGAATGCAGTACTGCAGGCTACTTCTGCTGACTGCCAGCTGCCTGCAATTGGCAGATCGAATCCCACCAGGCTCAAGGTTGACTCAGCCTTCCATCCTTCCAAGATGGGTAAATGAGGACCCAGATTGTTGGGGGAAAATATGCTGACTCTGTAAACCACTTAGAGAGGGCTGTAAAGCACTGGGAAGCGGTATATATATCAAAGTGCTATTACTATTGCTATTAAGGCAGAGTTAGTATTATTGCTTACAGAAGTTCTAAGAGAAAATGGCAAGGCAAGAAAAATAGAAACAAAAAGTCCATTTAAGTTATCAGGTCCAACCTATTTAACAGTACCTTCTGGACTAAAATAAATAAATGAATAAATAAATTCCAAAATGCTATAATCCAGGCACCCAGATGTATCAGGACGCATCTGGTGGGTCCATATTGAAATTAGGGGGCTAGACTTGACCTGTGCTTTCCCTTGGAAACTATTAGCCTCTCTAAAAAAAATCTGAGGAATGCTTGTGTGAAGGTTTCATAGTTCAGAATATTTATACACATACTTCTGAAGTGGAAGTTTTCTGTTTAGTGGTTTATCAACCCCTGATAGCAAAACGGGACTATAAATTGTTTTTGTACTTGCATTTCATGGGTTTTCCTCTAATGTAGCAAAATAGCAAACGATCCTTTCTATCTAACTCCAATGGTCATGGCACAAGTTCACCGTCAGACCACTGGACTTGTTAAATGCCTTTGCCATCTACTTTTCAGGAATAAAAGTTTCAGCTTAGAGGTCATCACAATTAATTATTTCATCCTTTTTTAAATAATAGAATAACAGAGTTGGAAGGGACCTTGGAGGTCTTCTAGTCCAACCCCCTGCCCAGGCAGGAAACCCTACATCACTTCAGACAAGTGGTTATTCAATCTCTTCTTTAAAATTTCCAGTGTTAGGGCATTCACAGGTCCCACAGGTCAAGGTTTTTTTCCTGGTTAACTGCTATCAGTCGTTGAAGTAGTACAAATCCAAAAACCAAAATATGCCTTCCAAAACCAATAATAACTTAAACCAGGACAAAAAGACTAACAACCAAATCCCATTATCTACACCAGAGGTGAGGAGCTTATGTTGGTAAACCAATTCTTAATCCCATCAATCCATACCATTTAAGCCATGGGCCCCTGTAGTCTAGTAATATATGCATTTTGACCTGGGTAGTAGATAGAAAAGGACCCTACCCGTCATAGAGTTTCAAAATTATTGCCGTTTTGAAGGTCAGATAAACAATACACATGAAAACCAGTTTGTAAGTTGTTGTATTTAGGCATATGATTGATTTCTTCAAAAGAAGTTTCAAGTGCATTGTACTTTGCATTTGGTTTTGGTTCAGCATGTAGTTCCAATTCTTAGTCATTTTTAGTCATGACCAAAGCCTACTTCTGAAAATTACCCTGCTCTATTCCTTGCCACAAAAGACTTTTCGAACCTTTTGAACAAAGGCAGGCATAATGCTTCTATCTGTGGATTCCATATTGTGATTTTATTTGAGTCAAGGTACAATGTCAATAATTCAAGAGGAATGTAGATCATGGAAATATTGTGTGTTTTTAAAGCGAAAGATCTTGATGGTAATACATAATAAAATGTTCTAATAATTGTTATTTAAAATAATCAGTTATATTATGTTAAAATATTTTCCCACATTAGGATCAGTGGTGGGTTGCTACTGGTTCGCCCCAGATCCGGTGAACCGGTAGTGGTGGCAGCGGGAGGCTCCGCCCTCCCGCCCGGATATCTCTGTGCATGCGCAAAAGCTTCTGCGCATGTGCAGAAGTGGTGCATGCATGCACGAGCAAACCATTAGCAAACGAAATTGAAACCCACTATTGATTAGGATGTGTTAGGGATATGTAAAGAATTATCTCAGTTTTCAAAGATCAAATATCAATGTTTCCTGTTAGCTGATTCCTGGATTCTACTGTTCAAAGAATGTAGTTTCATCCCCCTTACTCTCCTTAAGGCTCCCCTTAAAGAATTTGTTCTTTCTGGACCTTGTCTGTCTGCTGTAGAGTGATAGTTCTCCCAAGCATTACCTTGGTCATCCCTTCCCATTTTAGCTGTTCCTTCAGCCTTATTTATATTCAGCTTTGGAAATAATACTTCCATGAAGTAGCTGGCTCCACTTCATTTATTCCTTAATTATTCTTTTTCAGTGTATACATATTTGAGAACAAGCCACTTCAGATACTACAGATATTAGAAAATTGCATTGTCTTCAGCTGAAATGAAACTGACCCTTTTAGCCCATCCACAAGGCAGAGTTATAATTTTCTGACATCGAACACTGATTGCTAGGGAGGTGGATACAATAATTTCCATACAGTCAAGGGTTCTGAAGAACCTGATCTTTTTACAGGTAGACTTCAACATACAACCATTTGTTTAATGACCTTTCAAAGAAACAAAGGGACTGAAAAAAGTGACTTCTTATAACCATTCCTTGCACTTAAAATTGTCACAGATCCCCACGATCATGCGATTAAAATTCTGGTACTTGGCAACCAGCATGTGTTTACAATGGGTTGCAGCATTTCAGGGTTAGTACCATTTGTAACCTTCCCAACTGGCTTCCAACTAGCAAAGTCAATGGGGGAATCCAGATTTGCTTGACAACCATGTCTTAACAACGGCAATGATTCACTTAATGAATCATGGCAAAAAGGATTAAAATTGGATGTGAGTCACTTAATGGTCTTACTTAACAATGGAATTTTGGTCCCAACTGCAGTCATAAGTCAACTTCGTGTATGTGATTTTGCAGTTTGAAAAAATTCTTCAGCAAGCAGAGTGATGTTCTGATATTTTATTCTATAAATCAGTGCTTCAGTTCAGCACTCTGTGTGTGTGTGTGTGTGTGTGTGTGTGTGTGTGTGTGTGTGTGTAGATACATGATAAGGTAATACAGTAATTTTAAGGTTGCAGTAATGCATAGATGGATTTATTCGGGCATAATCACAACTGAATGCAGCATGATTCAGCTGCCGTACAGTTATGGCCATTAGTATAAATTATTGATATGATACAGAAAGTTTGAAAATAATTTCCCCCTTCTGTTCTTACATTGAACTCTTATACATGCATATTTGGGAGCATGTTCTACTGTATTAACTCACTGAAACTTGTTTCCAGGTGACTCTGCATAGCATGTGTGTGTGTGTGTATATATATATGTGTATATTTGTTTTTGTAGATTTTCACGGGTACAGGTATGCAAGTCTTGGCGTATTCGGGTCTTTTCCCATGTAAGATTGAGAGTATCTTGGTGACGTTTTGACGAGGTCCCACTCGTCATCTTCAGGCTAGTGTCTTCGGCTTCGTGCTTGTGCAAGCAAAAGCATGAAGCCAAAGGCACCAGCTTGAAGATGACGAGTGGGACCTCGTCAAAACGTCGAACTTGTGGCTCAGAAGGTTAATTCAACTGCCTAACATGCAGGAAGCCCAAGTTATTTATATATTATATATATACATATATATATATATTGGGGTCCTGCTACATATTGAATCAAGAAATCACTACAGGTAGTCCTTGACTTACAACCACAATTGAGCCCTAAATTTTTGTTGCTAAGCAAGACAATTGTTAAGTGAGTTTCGCCCCCATGTTATGACTTTTCTTGACACAATTCTTAGATGAATCATTGCAAGTGGTTAATTAAGCCACATGGTTGTTAAGCGAATCTGGCTTCCCCATTGACTTTGCTTTTCAGAAGGTTGCAAAAGGTGATGATATGACCCCAGAACACTGCAACCATCAAAAATTCATGTCAGTTGCCAAGCATCTGAATTTTGGTCAGTGACCATAGGGATACTGCAACAGTTGTGTGAAATATGGTCGTAAATCACTGATGCTGTTGTAACTTTGATCACTAAACTAATGGTTGTGAGTTGAGGACTACTTCTTTCTGGTGACAACTAAGGCTTAATGATGAACTTAGTGCAAATAAGGCAGTTTGGAAAACTAACTCTTGTTCCCTGTTACTGGATATCTTGCTTCAGAGATATCCAGACAACTACTACTGTGTTTCCCTGAAAATAAGACCCTGTCTTATATTTTTTTGAACCCTGAAATAAGCGCTTGGCCTTATTGCCATGCGCTCAAAAGCCCAACTGGATTTATTATCAGGGGAGGTCTTATTTTGGGGGAAACAGAGTAAGTATTACCCTAGTTCTTGGCTAATTCGATTCTATACCCAATTGTGATTTTGTTTTTATTTATCGTCCAATGTTATATCTATTAAATGAAGAGGGTAAAGGAAGGTCACCTCTGGTCCTATGATCTACTGATTTTAGATATCTTTTAAAAAGATGGGATGTCTTAATTTTACTATAATTGGCAAGAATCAGAGAGTGGGCCTTATGGATCCTGCTTGGGCCTCCACTTTCCACTCATAATCTGAGCACAAATACAGTGCATATGTAGCAGACTCTTTGAGTATTGTGCTTCCCCCTAAAGTGTTGCTAGGAAACACTAAGGCAGGTTTGCAGGTAGTTTGCAAGTGATGGACCGGCTGCTTTGTACCCCTCACGGCGCTTCCTGCACTCTTCTGACTGTGCCAACGCAAGTCCTTCACTTGTTCCAAAAGGCTCTCGATGGAAATATGTGCAGCTGCTGGGGGACGAGCTGGACCTTCGTCACGTCACCTGGAGACTCCCAGTAGAACTGATCCCTCGTTACTCGGACAGCAGTTGCTTTTCCTCGGACACAGAGGGTCTCCTCCATGAGGGTAGTACCCTCTCTGAGCTAGTGGACAGTGATGCAACCAGCGGCAGCCTACCAAGGAGTGGGACTTCCCAGCCCCAACCAGGTGAAGGATGGCCACCTTCTTCCCTCCCAGTAACCATGATGTCTCCTCCTACTCCAGGGCCATGCAATATAATTTATTCAAGCTACCCCTCTACAAGCTACAAGGACATGTTAATAGCATGATACATTTAGCATTTGTAATGGAATCTGCTTGAGATTGGTTATTTAGTACCAAAGTCAGGGCTATCCTAGGCATGGAATTGAATGAAACAGAATGGAAGTACAAAGAGAGAGAATTCTTTTGGGACGCACGTTGCATATTTCTGCCCTTCATGTAGCTCACAAGCTAATTTCAAAAATCCTCTGCAAACCATCAATTCAGACATCTGAGTTCCTTTCCTACCAGGTACTTGGTAGAAGAAGTGAAAAGGGGGGAGGGGGGAATGGTGGTCAAATAGATAGACCCATTATTTCCTTCAGCCTTTTCCATTGCTGGCATTCATTCCCCAATCGATTATACCTGAAGGAACACCCCTCCCCCCCCACCCCTCCCCCCACAGTATTTGGAAGTCCCCGCCTCCCATTTGGAATCTTATTAGCATAGGACAGAGCTCTTCAAACTTGGCAACTTTAAGGCTTGTGGATTTCAACTCCCAGAATTCCCCCGCCAGCTATGCTGGGAGTCGAAGTCCACAAGTCTTAAAGTTGCCAAGTTTGGGGACCCCTAGCATAGAACAACAGTGTTATCTGCTACAGCAACCTCATAACTATGATTTTCTTCAGCATGCTAAACTTAGTGAACTTTCACCATCCTGGTATGTTCCAGCTGCTTCATGTGACAGCTTCTCCTTCATGGAACCTGTAGCTCTAAATATCTGTACAATGCCAAATAGGGGATATTACATTGAATAATCAACCAATGATTCCAACAACTGTTTAAAAATTCAGTACATTCTTAGAGCTGCTGAGACAGAACTAATGTCTTCCCTTGAGCATTTTCTGTAATTTATTTAAGAATGTCTCTTCATCTTGCCCTCATTATTTCCAATAGTGGTTAACAGAGTTGATTAAAGAACTCGAAAAAGGAAAAAAAGATGACCAGCCAGAGTGTTTGTTATTAATACTTGGTTCCAGTATATATAATGCCTCTGAATATGAAGGGTCTCTAACTATTCGGACAGACATTTGAATATATTAGTCTTACAGGAACTTAATGAATGCTCTAAAATTGCTAGCAATTATAGCCATGTCTTGTCTTTTCCAATGTTTTAAAGTGGATTAAAGTAGTAATAACATTTTCTTTTTTGAAAAATATAGCATTACTTGAATATCATGTCCTTTAGTATTTGGTACCTCATTTGGCATTCATGAAGCCACCTTCTGACCTAACCAACCCTTGCTCTTTTCCTATTGGCCCTTTCAGTCTGTTTAATTCTGATATTGATGTTTTGTTGTGCATTGTGGGTTTAAGTGATGCGACATAAGGGATGTTGGTTCTTATGGAGCCCCAGAATGCACTTTATAGATAAGAAGCAGAATAAAGATGAAGTCAATGTTTCCCAAACTGATAACTCTTCAGGTGTCTTCAGCTTTGAATCCCATTAATCTGCAACCAACATATCTGGTTGGAAAAAATACAACTGAAATCAATATACTGGAGGCACTCCGTTACATTTTGATACTACAAACTTTGAGTTCACATAATTTACTGAATCATTTCTTTAATTTAAACATGGATTGGTTAATGTAACCACAGTTGGCTGATTTCATACAGCATGCTGCCATGAACCTTGATATATGAACCATAGTGTTTGGGTTCATTAAGTAAAAATTAAACCACATTATGACTTAGCACAGACCATGAACCCAGGCATTCTAAGGTATCTTTATTGTCATTAATTAACATAGTCACTGGTTACTGATGTTAACTGCAGCAAATTGAATAATTTCCAGAACACCTGATGAATGGCCGACTGGATATTGCCTTCCCTGCCGGTAGTGGAAGTTTAACCCGAAATCATCTAAGTCCACATGTATACCATGAGAGAAGAGTGATCGGAAACTCATCGCTAACCAGAGAGTATACCACGGTGTCTGGACATGGTAGGTGACTAATGTGCGCTAATCTGTTAGTGATTTGAGAATGTTCAGTGTTCTATCAGAAGGAGATTCCAGTTAGTTGAATTCTTTCTCTCTCACTTGGTCTCTCATGCCAGCATTAGATAAGGAAAAAATATTCCTTCTTCCTCAGGCTATTTCTTCAATCACTGTGCCTGGTGTTGGTGCTGCAATCTTTTCTGGTACTCTCAATGGTGTGTCTTTCTTTCTCTCTGTTTTGGCATGTCCTTTAGACCCATCCAAGAATGTTTTCTCTCCCACATATGAAGAAACTAGAAGGATACCCCAGATCCCGCAGGATGCGGGCTTTAGGAGGGCAAATGTGATGGGTTACTCTGACAGCAGTGATGCTCGGGATTCTATAGTCATGACTGATGGGCCCTCTTGGATTTCCAAATACTTAGGTATAGCAAATGGCATAGCATGGCTAATCAACTGCAAGGCTGTTTGTTCCAACTACAGTGACTCATGTCATAAACTGCTAATTTATTCACGTTAAGTTCCTTCAAGTGGCTTTGCTTGTAGACCTGCTTGTGTGCATGTGCTAATTTGCTCTGCCTTCTAACCTTCCATCTCTTTCACTTTGATGGCTTTCATGTTCTAATGACATCACTTCAGTTATTACATTACACACTCAAAGGAGTTAGTGCTCAGGCAGTATCCTTAACAATCTGCGATTCTTCTGTGTCTCCATGTCCATCTGCCCAGGTCATAACAGGCAAATATTACAATATGTTCCTTTTAAAACATATTTACATAGTTTAAGGAGTTGCTGAAGTTCATGGTAGGGCTGAAATCCAGCAGGTTCTGACAGGTTTTGGAGAACCAGTAGCGGAAATTTTGAGCAGTTCGGAGAACCAGCAAATACCACCTCTGGCTGGCCTCAGAGTGGGATGGGAATGGAGATTATGCAATATCTTTCCCCCAAGAGTGGGGAGGGAATGGGGATTTTGCAGTATCCTTCCCCTGCCATGTCCACCAAGCCACGCCCACCAAGCCATGCCCACAGAACCGGTAGTAAAAAATTTGGATTTCACCACTGGTTCATGATCTATATTTATTATAGCTCACAACTTTATAATTACAGCTAATTCCTCTGGATTTGAAAGTACCTTGTCCTCTATAGAAAGGAAAGCAACCTTGCTTGCATCCAAAACAAACATTTGGAAGACAGGGAAACTTCTTATTCTACAAAAAGGAAGGGGTTGTCTGGCCAGATGAATCTATTCTTTTAAGGAGGAAAAATCAACTAGCAATAGAAAGACATGACAAGAACACTTTAATCTCGCAACACATAGCCAAATTCAGACAGTTTCAACTGGGAAACTATTAACATCATAAACTAAGCCAAATTGAAAAATGCTAGGGAATTCCTAGGATGTTCAGACAAATAGATTTACAGAAATAAACCATATTTACACACCATTCAAAAAAATGGAAATAAAAAACCTAGGCAGGAAATAAAAAGACTAGAACACATACTCTCCAATAGCCCATATTCAGACAAGCAGGGATCAAACAAGACAAACAATCAGGCAGAAAATAATATTCTAATCAAGTAATCACCAAGGAGGAAATTATACCCCAACCCAAACTGTCAGGGCAAGCTACTATTTATTAAAAGATAGCAAAACCCACACTCACTCACATTAATGATGTTATCTAGTTGGGTAATGAAACATCTGCAAGCAAACAACCAAGCTTAGAGAGTACCAAAAATTCTGCAAAATGAACAGTCCAGGGTGCATTTTGTCCTTCTCAGCCCCAGAAGGCCAGGGACTACCCTGACTCTGAAGATATTTATGAGGTTCTGGTCAGCTAGGCCCTAGTTTGTCAGGTGGGTGAGTTTAATCTAACCTCCACCTGGAACCTTGCCATGCCCTGGGGATCTAGGACCTGGGGACAAGAAAAAAAATTGCTTCCCTGATAAAACCAACTCTCTTCTTTTCCTGCTGCATGTTACCATGCAATGCAGCCAAGATGCTCTTTTCATTCATTGTCCAATGATTCTTCAGCCATGTTGTTCCCTTCATTTCTTCTGGCTACATTCTCAACATCTCATCTTACTCTTTTGCTTGCTCTTCTTTGACACAAAAAGAGGTCTCATGCTGATGTGGAAGATTGCATTTTGTCCTTTCTTTGCCTTCAGATCTTATCTTGCTATTTCCTATCTGCCTCAGATTCTAGAATGCAGCTTCTGAATGTTCCGGACACTCCTACTCGCTTGGTGTTCTCTGCCTTGGGACCAACCTCCCTGAAAGTCAGCTGGCAGGAACCCCACTGTGATAAAGAAGTACAAGGATACAGTGTGCAATACCAGCTTCTCAATGGAGGTTAGTGAAGCTCTCTCTGTGGTGAAAGTGGGAATCGGAAATATATACATAAAACTCTGTTTTGTCAAAAGGCATCAGATTCTACAAACATGGTTTGTAACATGAAACATCCCCAAATCGGTTTCTTATTGCCGAGATCTGTTTCCAAACTGCCCAAACAGATTTCCCTGTCCTGATGTTTTCCAGATGTTTCCATACACCACAGCAGGGGCAGAACCTTCATAGATCCTCTGTGAGGGGGATGGACAGTTTCTAAATTTGATAAACATTTCTACATATGTTGAATAATGTTCCCTAATATATCAACCAAGACTCCATTAGAAGATAGCCATTTGACTGGAATAGGAGTAAGGTGAATTTGGGTCCTGATGAAAAACACTAAATTCAAAATGTGTAAAATCCTTAATTCCCAAATTATCCAGACAGAATTGGTAGGCTTAGTTTTCTTTTCATTTTTCTCTGAGATAATGTGTTACAAAAGAGACAAGGACACTGTTTACCTTCTGACGTATACTAAACTGAAGGACGTGATCATCTATGAAGAAGAAACATTCACAATTATTTCTGAACAAAAGATCATACGCACGGCCGCCTCAAGATGTGACTTGTAGCATTCAGCCTACTGAATGCACTAGCAGTGCCTATTCTTCCAATAGAAGCTGCAATTTTTGATGATCATAGTTTGTGGGATGACATCTGGTTTTTCTCCTATTTCTTAGGCGAAATAAAGAGACTTACAATTCCCAATCCAATGCAGAACTCGGTGGTGGTGGATGATCTATTACCTAACCACTCCTATGTCTTCAAAGTAAAGGCCCAAAGTGATGAGGGATGGGGTCCAGAAAGAGAAGGTGTGATAACCATTGAGTCACAGGTGGATCCACGCAGCCCTCTCAGTCCCGTGCCAGGTAATTGTTTTGAAATGTTTACAATTTCAGGGATATGCTACTACTTTTCCAAATGTTGATTTTCAACTGTGCCTTTTGGGATTCAAAATAAATCTGTGCTTATTTTGCATGAAAACCATGCATGTAGTCGTTATTCATATTCCACCTTTCTTTTGGGAAGTGGGAGTGTCACATCCTTATTTTAAAATTAAGATAGGTTTAGGCGAAGAGAAAGAGCTTGATAGTAGAGTAAGGACTAGAATCTGGGCTTCCCCAGTGCCAGTCCTACGTTCATCCACTACTTACGCTGAATCTTGAGTGGTACTTTACTTTCCTGTAAATTTCAAATGTAATTGGGTTAGCTTTTTGGATTCAAGAAAGCAATAAATGTATAAGATATTTGAAAAGCCCAAATGGAAATTCTACAATTCTAAATCTTTGAACTTCTGCCTGTGCCTCTGCTTGCTACTGGTTTGATATTCTCTTAACAGAACTCTGACCATTCTTCTTTATTTGATAGGGTCACCATTTACCCTGAGCACACCCAGTGCCCCAGGGCCTCTCGTATTCACCGCCTTGAGTCCAGACTCACTTCAACTAAGCTGGGAGAGACCCCGCCAACCCAATGGCTTAATTCTGGGCTACATGGTCACTTGTGAGACTCTGCAGGGTGAAGGTATGTCAGCCTTTTGAAATAAATTCCACTTCAGTTGCAAAGCTTCCCCTGCTAACATATAGCATTTCCCAAATTATAGGAGAGAGTAAGATGGCTCAGAGCTTTATAAAATAACCACAATCACCTGAAATGAAGCATCTGGAATGAAGAGATGGGACTATATGGGTGAATATGTATTATTCCTTAATCTTCCTACTTCTTTTTATTTTTCTCTGCTCAGGGGAACCCAGGACTATCTATGTGGAGGGAGATAACCCAGAGACCACCCTTACAGTGCCTTACCTGAGTGAAAATGTTCCGTATAAGTTCAAAGTGCAAGCCAAGACCACTCAAGGCTTTGGCCCTGAAAGAGAGGGCATTATCACCATTGAATCTCAAGATGCAGGTATGCTTTGGTGACAAAGTACTTTTATCATCTGTTCTTCTTGGTGTGTTTTGCCCCAGCTATGGACCCCAAAGAACGCAGCACACACAAACTCTATACAAAGCTTATTTACTCAAAATAACTTAGTCTTTATCATTCAAAGGCTGTTAACGCACTGTCTTAACAGCCTACCAGAATTCTAAGATAAGGAATCACAGTCTTACTAGAGTTGGCAGAAAGCCCAGAAACAGTTTTGCAGACATGAAAGAGAGTGAACTAAAGTTGTTCTCTACAGTTTGTTGCAAGCGGCGTTCCTTCTTAAATAGGCTAAGGAAGTGGCCAATTAGCCTCAAGCCTTACTCTTGAGGAAACCTCCTCCTGAGGAGTTACTCCTGCCTTTTGGCAGCTCTGCGTGCCCGTGCTTTGAGAAGAAGCTCCTCCTCTTCGTCCTCTTCACTTAAAGGAGCTTCTGGAGGTTCTGAAGGGCTTGGCTGAATCCCTGCCTCTGGCACCACATCTTCTCCAGCCTCCTCACTGTCCAACTCGAGCGCCAGCTGCACAGGCTGCTGGTGCAGCACCACACCAGTCTCCTCGTTGTCGGAATCATTTACAATCTGCACAGGCCGCTGACGGGCCACAACATGGTGTGCTGTTAAGGGCACGTTGTCAAACAAAGTGTAAAAAATGCAGAATTCAATTTTTCTTTCTTTTCATACTGTAAAGTACAAATTATAGGAATTGGCTCTGGTACTGGTCTTGTCAAGTGTTCCATGGGCTAATGGGTGGTGCCTGATTACTCCTGCTGCGTAACCTGAAATGGCCATAGAGTTGCCAGCAACAGGAGAGGTGGCATGCCACAGCAGCAGGGTAACAGAATAACAGAGTTGGAAGCAACTTTGGGGGTCTTCTAGTCCAACCTTTCGGACCTCAGGGACCACTAAATTCAAAATTTTAAATCCTGTGGATCACTAATACAAATCCAGCGCACCGCTTGCTGAATCGCCTGGACTCACAGTGATGGGATGGGGTCCTTCAGGCACTTAGTTTGGCCACTTGTTTCTGCAACCTTAAACACTTAAAAGAGCCATTTGAAGCATTGGATAGGATGAGGCGGGTGGTACTTAGATGTATGCGAAATTTTGGTCCCAGTATTCCATGGGTTTTTGAAATTTTCACTGACTTTGTATTCTGATTGTTTTTAATGTTTTCCACACTATCCAGAGTTGTTACAATATAAGCAGCTGTATAACTCTTTTGAAATTTTTTAAAAAAATGCACACATGAATGTGTTCTTAAAGAACAGTGGGCAAGGCATCCAAAACCCAAAGTTAGGGTAATATGGATATGTCAAATTTGGGTCCTCATTACCCAATTTGTGCAAGTGTAATATATGGGAGTAGACAGCATCTGGAATGGTGAATCAATTTTTCCTTAACATGATGTGTGCATGGACATTTTAAATACTCTTAAAAGTAATGCTGTTTTCTTAGTGAGTAGAAAATTGATCTTCAAGGCGCCGCAAATGATTTTTACAGGTTTCTGCTTTTGAAGCTATCGTTATCCCATTTTAATTCAAAGGGAGACAGATGATAGATGAGAAATGAGAAATGAACTGAATATTTAGGAAGATTAGCTGGAAATAAAAGTAATAGAATAGAGCTTTGCATGGTCATGTGAAAACAAATGTTCTGCTTTAACTTAGACACCATCTTCTTGCATTTGTTCTCAGAGTCATTTTTAAAAAAATAATATTAGATGGAATGAGAATTAGATATCCAAGCATTGAATTACATCCCCTCCCCTCCTCCTTTCTGCTTCAGGAGTATTCTCACAATATGGAACACATCAATTCACCAGGGAGGAAGTCTTCAATCTCCCTACAGAATACAACACCCAAACGAGCATCACTCACTCCCTACTGGATCCTTTATATGCAGGTAAAAAAAAGGAATGATGGAAATAGGGGGTGCCTTGATTTTCGATAACCTTGCTGAGATCTTTGGGACAATATTAATGAAGAGTATCTAGCATTCATCTTAGAGGAGAACAAACCTGAATCTCGAGACTCTGGGATCGCAAGGGGAAGGTTGAAATCTTTATTCAGAAATAGTTAAACGAAAAATAAGTGGTTTTTTCCCGCTAGAAAAATGGCAGAACAGGCCTTTTCATACATAGGTTTACTCAATGGTAATGTATTCTTTTCATAGTATTAGGAAACTCTCCTATCACTGCTAAGATCAGGAACAGGGCCAGAGCAGTTATTTCTAAATTAAAGAACTGCTTTTTTTTGGTACAAAAAATTAAATGGAGACTTCTTCCCAAAAAAAGAACTCTGCTTTTGCTTAAAGCACACTACGACCAGCATCCCAACTCTATTCAGGAATTCTGGAAAGGATTATATTAATCACACAAACAGTGCTGAGTGTCTGCAGTTGCATCCATGAGGTCTTTTAAGATAGATGTCTGTGTTGCTTTATATGTAAAGCCTTTTAGGTTATGGAAGATTTCACAGGATATGAAGAGGTCTGTCTTTTAGATATCAGAAGCATGACTTCAGGAAGGGCTGGGATATTTACTACCTCTAAGGGGGCTTGGCTCTTTCCCAAGTGCCTGAACATGTCTAGGGGTATCAGATAAACGGCTCTAGAGTGTTCCTAAACACAACCCAGTGCAGGGGCAGAAGTCATAAAAGTGATGCTTAGGGATTACAAAACAAAAAATAAACTATGCTAAGTTTTCACATTTGTATGGCCATGTGTTTGTGCACGTACACTGATTGAACGCGCTTAATCCATCATTCAATTACAGTTTAGAAAATAAACCACAATTAGCTGGCTTCACAAAATGCACTTTTATATATCTGGTTTTACACTACATACTCAACAAAACCTTAAACAGCCAATTTTATGTTTTAAGAATGAACTGCAAATCTAGCCACGGGGGAAGTTGCTGTTTACACCGTTTTTATTCTGTCCCTTTGTTTCAGATGGGATGCTGATGACCACCCAGCGAGTGGAAAGTGGCGGCACCCTGACCAAACAGATCACCAAAGAATACATCACCAGCACAATGTCCAGCAATAGTGGGACATTCTCCAGACAGACAGAGAGACAATTCTATGAAGCTTGAGCGCACAAGGAAACTGCCAAAAAGACACTCAAATTTCAACAAGATGTTCTGTGGCCATCTTCCAGATGAGAGCGGACGGCAATCTCTGTGCTCCATTAGCCCTAAAAGCCACCCACTGGCCATTGCTTTTGAAATATCACCAGGTGATATCTGCACACAGCCTAGCTGGTAACCTAGCATCTTGTGAAAGGAGCTTTTAACAGAACACTTGGTTATGAAACTCTCTTGGCTAGTTCAACTCTGAATCCAGCTCATGAGTATCTGCTTTGCTGCTCTGGATTTGGTTTGAAATCCTTACCTCAGACCATTGCTTTTCACTTTGTTTATTTTAACTGGATCTCTTCCTCTTTGTTGAAATTAAGACCATCCTCATTTTTTTTTCTTCTGAGCACAATAACATCCTGTTTGTCACATACATTCCTTGCAATCCAGGGGAGTTAATCCAATTGTTGTATAGTTGGTTATAAAATCCCACGCTGTGCAGTATATAGGAATTCATTAGCAGATTAACAAAAAATACTATTTTATGGCGTAAGGTTGCTAAAATATATACAGGTAGTCCTCGTTTAATGACTTTGTTCAACAGCCATTTGCAGTTACAACCATAATTTAAAAAGTATGGTAATTTTATGACCTATCCTCATATTTATAACCTTTGTGGGTTATAAAGCAAAGGACAGTTAAAGCAAGAGCACAAACACAGGCACAGTTTCACTTAGTGACTGCTGAGTTAAGAACTGGGCTGTTGATCCCAGGTCATGATTGCTAAACAGGGACTTACCTGTAAACCCTTTTCCAAAGAATCTGATACAACATGGGGCAATTAAAGCAACTTTCCAACTTTAATATGATATCAAATATTTGGTATTGTTATTACAATTAATTATCTTTAATTAATATCTTTAAGAGGTAGCTCTCAAAATAAACTGATCTAGCCAACATTTTAGTTACTTTTGGATGAGGCTCTTATGGTGCAAATACAATAGCCTTGGTCAGAGTCCCAATGTGATTGTTTTCCTACCTTTTTTTCTCCCAACCACTTAAAAACTAGTGAATTGACAACGATAGCATCATATTAGCGTATTTTTTGGGAAATAATCCTAAAACTCCTTTGGAAACAAACTGAAATCCAAATTAACATCGGTGCTATGGCTGCATTTTTCAGAAGCTGCCCAGGAATTCTTTGGTGAGAAGGTCAGAATGCAATTACATGGCATCTTATCTATCTAAATCAGGGTTCTCCAAGCTCGCCAATTTTAAGACTTGTGGACTTCAACTCCATGCTAGCTGAGGAATTCTGGGAATTGAAATCCACAAGTCTTAAATTTGACAAGTTTGGCGAACCCTGATCTAAATGACAGTTTATTCGTCAGTGCCAATCATCACGCAAGGTGTGGGTAATGCTAGCTGGCTTATCCTGCACCCCACATGACTTGAAGGTGCCCCGTAGTTGTGAGTGGTTCTCAGAACAGATGGACATAACATTTGTTGAAAGTGAACATTTGATCAATGCCACTAGGAAGAGTAATGCAGCTAGGCACATTCAGGCAAAATGTATCAGTCTGGAGCTCTTAGGATCTCATATTCAGTGCTGTGAATCATTCATAAGAGATGGAATTATTAAAGTTCCTGGACTGTCTTTTAAAAGGGCAAGATTTTTTTCATACTGAACAGAATGAATGATTTCCTGGATCCTTTGTAAGGGAGTTGCAAATCATTTCTTCTTAGGAGAAGCTGCATTAACTTTTATCTCCAGAGCTTTCCATTTCTTTTTCTGATACGATTTCCTGTTTCTTGCAAACTCTTACTACCGATTATTAAACTTTTCCCTCAGAGTAAGAACCACACATCTTGGTGTAATCCAAAGAGGTATCTAATGGCCATATTTTAATAACACAGTCGTTCTAAATAGAAGTTTTAAAAGGCATCCTATGCTTTCACTGATGTATAATGAAAAACACTTTATAATGTAAATTACATGTTTGTAGATTATTATGGCTTGTAGAGGTTGATGGAATTAAGTACACATGCAGTTTCAGTATTTCAGAAATCTGACAGATGGTGCTTTGGACCAGATGGCTTTGCATTGCACTTAATAAACATTTTCTCTATGATCGCAGCTATTTTTTTTTATTATTATTTTCAAATTTGCTATGTGTAAAAAAAACCCAGGTTGACTGCTAATGAGGGCAATGATGCAGATCTTGTACAAACCTAAACCTCAACAGGATTAGGCAATAAAAGCAAAACATATAACTTCTACCTGAAGATGTTACTAAAATAATCTGACGGCCAAAGTTAAAAGGATATAAGGTTGTCAAAATTAGCATTAAAGATTAGCATCAATAGCAATGGGATCTGTCTTTAAAAAATGTTGTATGGGAAAAGTTAAGTCTGCATCTGTTCAGCAGTTGAGATACATGTGAAGAATAATTGAATAACTTTTGTGAATACGTTTGAGTGCCCAGCTGAAGTTCATTTTTAACGTAACTGTTGCCACTGCAAAACATACAGTTGGGATAGTACTGTTGGGATATAATGGCTGCACAAAACACTAAGCTTTACATAACAACACAGGCTAGGCACATGATAATTTAAAAACTGGTTAGTGGACAGTTGATGTTAAACAAGTATTGGCTAGTTTACACATTACTAATCCCTGATGTGTTTAACCCTGGTTTATTAAGACATTGTGCTTATGCATAACATTGGTATAATAAACTGAGGTTTACAAATCAAGGCTGGGTCACAATCATGCTAAAATGAAAACCAACTAACCACATGAAGGTTTCCTATAAGGGAACATAGCCAATTATTTTAGTGTGACAATCGTACATTCTATTGCAAGAAAGTCTATTATTATTGTGAATTGTGCTTAATTGGATCAGAGTTGGGGCAGAGGGAGGGGAGACAAATGATAAATGCATCATACAAATGACACAACTTACATCGTACAAAGGACACATTTTACCGTACATCTTTGCATTAGAAGTCATGATGCAATTACACATCATCTCATAGACATTATGATGCCTATTTTATTTTGACTTCACTGTAACTGACTACGCTGTCACTTTCTACCACATTTATACCAATTATATGGGTTGAGGGTATTATGTTGCATCAGCCCGTCCTTGTCAGTAACAAATGATAATATGGAATGCAATGGAGAAACTCGTCACAAAGTGACTCTATTTAAGAGATGTTTAGTGGGTAATTCATTATTGGAAGATCACTCATTAATGGGGTAAGCAAAAAGGAAAGAATAGAAGCAAAATTTAGAGCACAATGTAAAACAGAAAGCCTATTTCCACGATTAGTCTCTGCTTGGGAAGATAAAAAGGAATTGAATTGCTTTGGAGTTGTGGAGTTTATGCCAGGCTTTCCCAGCCTCAGTATTTCCATCCAGGTTGTTGAAGGAACTTATCACAGAAAACTGTATGCAGAAATCAAGGGCTGTTTAATGAAACTCATCATAGTGTTTCTCTGAAAAGGAAATTTTGAGCCCCAAACTGTCTTGTGAATCAGACAAAAATCTCTTTTGGGCTCTTGGCTAAAAGAAAAAAAAAACATCTGTGTGCGCACACAGGTTTTCACTTACTTCACTTCTTTTATGGAAGAAGTCAAGTCTTTGCTCCAAGCTAATGTCCCAGGAAGCTGTCCAAAAATGTCATGCTTCTCTTTATCACTTTTCTTAGTGAATCCTACAGACGAGGTGGAAGAGCTTTCAAGACAGGAGATGTATTTGAGATCCATCAGCGGGTTTTGTGAAATAGAATGTTGCTGTCCTGCTGTATTTGTCCTAATTGATAAAAGCAAAAAAACCATGATATGCAATTATCTGAATTTATCAAGGCACACAAACTACATCAGGAGAAAAAGTTCACAAGTGTGGAAATCTGACTTGGGGCATATCAGATGGCCGTTTATCAGTCAGAGGGCAATTATTAAGAGGTAAACCAAAGACGAGAACCATTTTGGTGTAGTGGTTAAGGCATTAGGCTAGAAAGTGAGAGACTGTAAGTTCCAATACTGGTCTTAGGCACAAAGCTAGCTGTCTGACCTTGGGCTACTCACTTTCGGACCCAGGATGTAGACAAGGATAAACCACTTCTGAAAAACCACGCCAAGAAAATTGCAAAGACTTGTTCAAGCAATCTCCAATAATCAGACACAATTGAAAGGGGGAAAAAACCCCAAAGACATTATCAGCAAGCATATGAGTTTGCTCAAACAGCAAATTTAGCAACAGAAAACATGTGTTGATAATGGACGTTTAAGCCAGGAATGGGCAAATGTTTTTCCAAATGTTTTGGTCTTCTATCTGCCGTAGGCAAAACTGTCAATGTCAAGGAATTAAACACCCAGGAGGCAGCAGATTGCCTGTGTCTGGACTGAAGACATTTTTATCCAAACAACAGTTCTAATAGCAACAGAAAGAAACAGCTCTTAACAGAGAAACTGTGGGAAGATAAATAGCAGGTGGACCAAGACAGTTTCTATGCTCCCCAGCACAGACTTTTCTCCTCAGAACTAAATTCATCTATCCTGTCAAAATCTTTCTTTCTCACACACAGACACTTTCTACTGTACTTCATTCCTCTAAAAACATAAAAATGCTTTCCTCACAATTTATGTTATGACATTAGGGATTTGAAAAAATATTCCATGCGTGGACCATTTTATGTATGCAGTTTTTGGCCTATATACAGAAGAAAATAAGGGTGTTTTGTTCCAGTATGGACTGAAATGTAGAAGTTCTGGACAAATGTGGTTTACAATGGGGAGCAAGAGGGGGAGGGGAATCCAAGATTGAGTGTTTTCCTTAATGCTGGTGCGTGGGAACATGGTGCATGGTACAGCAGAACTTGAGAGAGAAAAGGAGGCAGGTGGGAGGTGTAGCAGTGGGACATTATCATCAGTGGCTGGAGACAGGCAAAGGAGAAAAGGAAGATGCTGGGAATTCAGGATCCAGAAATATATGCTTGGAGTCTGTTTCTTCCTGCTGGGATCATCTCAGGAATGAGCAGGCACATAGGCCAATACACCGGTGGCAGGTTATGGCTGATGAAGGCAGAGAGGGTTAGGGGTTTTGTTTCAGGGTATAAGTTCATATCCTTAAAACTATTCTTAGATATACAGTGAGGAATTAGACCACAAAAGGTTTAATGACCCAGATTGTTGGGGGCAATATGCTGACTCTGTAAACCGCTTAGAGAGGGCTATAAAAAGCACTATGAAGTGGTATATAAGTCTAAGTGTTATTGCTAAAAGACAGCCAGGAAGAAAAATAGGACTGGATTTTACTGATGAACATATTGGAATTTTTGATATCAAAAATAATTGCATACATTGATTACAGCCTATATTCTAATATATATCTATCCCCAGAGAGAGTGCTTTGTATCAAGAAGAACTAAAACATAGGTCCAAGAAGAAAAAGCTGATGTTAAAATTCTGCTCATGTAGGTTGTAAATGAGAGAACTGTACCAGCAAATCCACTCTTGCCGCCCGATCAACCACATACCTTGATATGTTTCAGAACTTTTTCTGCAGCTCCCGATTCAAGAAGAGTTACGGTGCAACCTCCAAAACCGCCACCAGTCATTCTGCTACCATAAACTCCAGGAACTTCCATGGCAGCAGCTACCAGCTCATCTAATTCCGGACAACTAACTTCATAGTCATCCCTGATGGGAGGAAAAATGAGTGATTTTTAAACAAAAATGAGGGAGGAAAAACCCTTGTCAATTACTATATGGAAGGTAGGAAAACAAAGGTTAGTAGTTACAGTAGACCCAATCATTATAATGATAGACATGGGATGATATTACAGAAGTATCCAATTCTCACCTTGGGATAAATTAAAGCAGACCTGGGCATTTTATGGCCTTGAGCCACATCCTGCTCTTTTGGCTGTCTCCATCTGGCCCACATGAGGTCAATCAGAAATCAAATGTAAATAAGTGTACACTATGCATGCAATACAAGTGCTTGCTTTTATTTTAAAGGTGACTGCTATTTTTTTTTCCAGTTTGCCTTTGTGCATGCATTCGTGCCTACACGCCTTCACAGCCCTATTAGTTCAACCCTCCACAACAGTCTCAATTTCTCACGTAGCCCCTTGGAACAATGAATTGCCCATCCCTGCATTAAAGTGTATCACTTGCAACAGATAAATTCTATGTCAGAGCTCCCCAACCTTTCAGGGTTGATGGCCCAGAACAGGGGGGCGGGGGAGGGGGCTTGTGCGAGTGGGGCCGCAAGCGCCCGCGACAACGCTTGTGCAAGTTGGGCCGCGACCACCTGCAATGCTTGCAGCAATGCTCAAGCAAGAGGGGCTGTGCGCACATGCTGGCTACTCATGCAGCCCAGTGGAGACTAGGCCACAGCCCAGTAGTGGGCCACGGCCCACAGTTTGGGGACCCCTGTTCTATGTCATTACACTGCATTTAGATCTTTGTTGATGGGATATGGAAAAGAATATGATGTGCCAAACTAACTTCATTTACTCTTAGGAAGAAATGCCCCATGTGGAACAAATATGATTAAGGCAGACAATCCAGTCTACACTTTCTCTGTGTTATTTAAAAATATGTCTCAGCTGGCCAAGGCATGACAGATTGTGTTTATGGGTCCATCTGATAATACATAAACAACAATCATTTAGTATGTAAGAGGAATAAAAAGTAATAGGTTTACATTAAGATCAGTGGTGGGTTGCCCCCGGTTCGCACCGTTTCTATAGAACCAGTAGTAAAACCGGCGGGAGGCTCCACCCACTGACCCTGACGTCATCAAAATGCTTCTGTGCTTGCGCAGAAGAGCGAGCGTGCGGCCCCATTGCAAACCGGTAAATAGATTAAGATGTTAATCTTAAAACCTGATTAAGATGTTCTTAATTCTGTGAAACGAAAGAGATGCAATAGATGTAAAATATAGGTTGTCCTCAACTTACAACCACAACTGAGCCCAAAATTTATGTTGCTAAATTAGACATTTGTAAAATGAGTTTTGATTTTATGACTTTTCTTGCCACACTTGTTAAGTGAGTCACTGCAGTTGTTAAATTGGTAACACGGTTGTTAAGTGAATCTAGTTTCCCCATTGACTTTGCTTGTCAGAAGGTTGCAAAAGATGATCACATGACCCTGGGACATTGCAATCGTCATAAAAATGAGTCCGTTGTCAAGCATCTGAATGTAAATCATGTGATCAAGGGGATGCTGTAACGGTCATAAGTGTGAAAAAGGGTCATAAATCACTTTTTTTCAGTGCCGTTGTGACTTCGAACAGTCAGTAAGTGAACTGTTGTAAGTCGAGAACTACCTGTAAGGTGTGTTGATCTTCTGAATTAAATAGCTTCGTTGTACATCCAATCTACATACATACAGGAAAATCTTTACGTGGAAATTCAAAAACAGCCCTTTGATTCTATGAATGTTAATTTAAAAAAAAAAAGGAATAACCTAGTCCTAGACCCGTGATGGCAAACCTATGGCATGTGTGCCATAGGTGGCACGCAGAGCCATATCTGTGAGCACGCGAGCGTTGCCCTAGTTCAGCTCCAGCGCACATGCATGCGCTGGCCAGCTGATTTCTGGGCCTTCTGGGTCCACCAGAAGTTGGGAAACGGGCTGTTTCTGGCCTCCAGAAGATCTCCAGGGGGGTGGGGGAGGCCATTTTTGCCCTCCCCATGCTCCAAGAAAGTCTCTGGAGCCCAGGGAGGGCGAAAAAACGGGCCTACTGGGCCCACAGATAACCTTTTTGCCATCGCGTGCTAAACGTGTGGGGAGCATGGGGGGTTGCGTGTGCAAGCGCGGGGGGTTGCGGGGAGTATTGAATTATGGTTGTGGGCAAGCACACGCATGACCTCCCTGCGCTTCCCTCGCTTTTGGCACGTGACGGCAAAAAGGTTAGCCATCACTGTCCTAGACTGTATATCAGCTTCAGACTGTTGCCTTACCTTAAGGAATTGTGGCTCTCTACCATCAGCTCTCCAAACCTCTTATAATCTCTGGCCTCCAGAGCCTCGGCTGCCATAGCTGTGCGTTCAATCTCTCCAATCACATGCCTGGCTCGCCTGTACATCTCCTTACTCAGGAGGCTCCTGGACTCTGGAAAGAGAGAGAAAAAAACAAAACGAAACAAGATTCAATTAGGGCTCAAAGGTTAAAAATTATCCCCAAATGGAAAGTTTTGAGCTTCCAATATGCCTTCTGTCACCTCCTGTATGATAGTACAGGAAACAGTCCTTGTTTAGCAACTACTTTGTTCAATGACCGTTTGCCGTTAACAACAGTCACAAAAAAGTAACTTTACAATCCATCCTAAGATTTGACTTTTGCAGGTCTGTAAAGCAAAGGCAAGCTGAAGTAAGATCATAAGCACAATCACCGTTTCTCTTAGCAAGTGCTTTGCTTAATGACTGAGTTATCAATCCCAATTGTGCTACGAGAACTACATGTATGCCTAATATGTCAATTGCCTCTAGCCTTTCCATCTCCCCTTGCTCTGCAACAGACACACAAAGCTTCATATGTTCTGAAGAATGGAAGCTAACATGCCCACCCCCACCCCCCTTTCCAAATAATGTTTACCCTCTAAATCTGACATGTTGGCTTCTCTCAGGCTTGCCTTTCCCAGCAACTTGGCTGCCTCTTCACACTGACGCCGACGTGTGGGATACTCGCTGCCTGTCAAAGTGTGTCGTACATTGGAATTGGTGATGAGAACAACTAAGTCTGGGTCAGTCAAAGGGACCAGGCGAGTTTTCAAGGACCTTTAATAACAAGAAGACATAACTAGATCACACAAAATGATCCTAAAGATGGTTGCTGGGTTTAGTTACTTATACATAAGAAATACCGAAAAGAGCTGTCATTATAAACCAAAGTGCACTGTCCACATAACACAACTTTACAAATTTAATGCTTTAAATTTAAAACCTGCATTCTGAATTCTAAAATGTGCATGAGTTGGGTATGTGTTACATTCTAACAATTTTTAATATTCTGTAAAAATATTCATACAATCATTAAAAATTGGGTCTTAACTGTCAACTTAAAGGACATGGATTTAGCTCTATCCCTAGCCTCAGCAACTCACCCAGGGCTTAAGGTAGAAGGGCTATCTGAACGCGCTTTGAGAATTTCATTCCACAAATACTTTACAGGAAGTTTTTTTTTTACAGAGCAATAACATCCTTCTCCTCTTTTGAATACTGTGAGCCTAGTTAGATGAGATAACTGATCTCATAACACCCTCTACATAGGGCTGCCCTTGGGATGCATCCGGAGGCTCCAGCTAGTCCAGAACGCAGCCGCGCGGGTAGTTACGGGGGCGTCTAGATACTCCCGTGTAACACCTCTCCTGCATGAGCTGCACTGGCTGCCGGTGGTGCTCCGGATACATTTCAAGGTGCTGGTGCTCACCTATAAAGCCCTTCATGGCTTAGGGCCGGGATACTTGCAGGACCATCTCCAGCCGCTCTCCCACCGTCCTGTGTGCTCTCACAGAGTCGGCCTCCTCAGGGTGCCGTCGGCCAAACAATGTCAGCTGACGGCCCCCAGGAGGAGGGCGTTCTCTGTGGGAGCCCCAACCCTCTGGAATGGATTGACCACCGAGCTCAGGACAGCCCCCGACCTTCTTTCCTTCCGTCGCGAGCTGAGGACGTGGCTCTTTCGTAAATTCAACTGATCCATTTGGGGATACACTGTCATAATTTTAAACAATAGGGTTGCTGATTTTAATTTATTTCATTGTGATTTGTATTGGAATTTGTCATTTTGTAAGCCGCCCTAGGGAGAAAGGCGGCATATAAATCGCAATAATAAATAAATAAATAAATAAATAAATAAATAAATAATCTGTGTGGACATGATCTCTCTATATAGATAGATGGAAGAAATTACAAGAAAATGACTATTGCTACATTCTGACCTGCAGTCTATCAGCAAGGCATGTCCTTCCTTCCCCATTACGGAGATAAATTGGTCCATGATACCACAAGGCATCATTGCAAAAGTGTGTTCCGCTTTCTGGCACACCAGTGCCTTAGTAACTGGATCCATGTCATCTGTAGCAAAGAAGAAAAATATCCACTGACAATTTAGTACTTTATTTCCATATAAAGGAAAGAGGGCCAAATATTAAAATGTTTGATATTCATATATCAAAACAAGCCAAAACATGCAGATGTATAAAAAATCTAGCCTTCTAGTGCTCGTTTTCTAGGACTGGAGCTCTTCAGAATGGGCACGGCCAAGAAACCAACCCATGTTCCAATCAGTTACTTTATTGTTCTCTGCCTATTGCACGGGGATCTCTCCAGAGTGGCCGATCTCATCTGGGAATGGGTAGATAAGGTGCCAAGGCAATCGGAGTGGTCAGACCTAGCCCTCTTGTGTTTATACAGTGCATCCAGGCTGATTCGTTGCTTGAACCCTTCTCCCTCCTCAGCAGGGATAGTTGCTCTCCAACAATCCTTGATATGTTGTGTGAATTCAGCTGCTGTGCTTTGTGATGACTAATGCCTTAGAGCAGGGGTGTCAAACTCCATCCATGTCACGTGACGTATCGCGACTTTTCCCCTCTTCACTAAACCGGACATGAGCATGGTCAGCGTATGACGCATCTCGCCCGTGGGCTGCGAGTTTGACAGCCCTGCCTTAGAGGGTCCATCCACTAACTAAATTCTAATTCACTATTTTGTTTTTAACGGTGATCATGCAGCTGCTTGAAAAAGAGGACACCAGAACCTATATAGGTTAGTCTTTCTCCATCTAGCCTGCTATGTTCTTCCCTGGGTGGTAGCGGCTTTCTAATCTGGCAGAGTATTTCCCAACAATTTGGAGTTTCCAGGGATTGCAACACATGTCTACAAAACTTCTTCAGCTGTGGTTAATCTAAGTCTCATTTAGCTAACAAAGTCGAAAAGGGGGTAGAAATTTCAGGTTGAAAAATATACCCCCGACCAGCCTTCTAAAGGGCTACTGAAAAAATCTGGAATTGGTTGATGATGTCAAAGAAAGGCAGGAAACATTCTTTGCTTCCATCTCATTGTCTGGATTTTGCCCCTCAGCCCCTAGACTTCCCCAACATGGCTGTGCTCCAGGTGGGTCATTTTCAGTCTCAGAATTCCCAATAAAGCTGGATGTGTTCTTTGTTCTAATATTTTTCTATAGTTATTCTGAGGGTAAATAAATATATTTCAAATGTCACCGTTGGCACCCTGAACTGGTTAAGTGTTCTTTTAAGTTATTTTCCTGATAGGTTAAGATTGGGGATTGAGAAATAAAGCCTTATATTCTCTCTCTCATTAACTCAGAGTAGTTGACCAAAACATTAACAATTACCCTTAATTGATGGAAAACACAGGAGATAGATATGAAAACCAAAATGCACCTTCTATGTTTTTTTTTTAAAGAATGATTGCTTAGTTTGTCACAAGAGCTTCTTTTTCTCTTCCATGGTTGTTTGTTTCCTTCTTTTCCATCACTTTAATTTGCCCCACTATCAACCACCTCTTCTTTCAGTTCTTCCAGAAAGAAAGAAAGAAAGAAAGAAAGAGAGAGAGAGAGAGAGAGAGAGAGAGAAAGAAAGAAAGAAAGAAAGAAAGAAAGAAAGAAAGAAAGAAAGAAAGAAAGAAAGAAAGAAAGAAAGAAAGAAAGAAACTTTGAGAGTGAAGGATTGAAAGAGAAGCAGTTGATGGTGGGGCAAGTTAAAGTGATGGAAAAGAAGGAAAAATAACTTCCTTCCTTCCTAAGATGTATCCATTTAGCACTTCACTTGCTTTAAGGAAAATGTAAGTTATCTGCTGTTTCATCATAGGCATAGTATAATTCTTACCAGGAGAGAGCTGCTGCAGGAAGGTGTACATGGCCACTTCTAAGGAGGCTGAACTTGAGAGACCACCACCTATAGGTACATTACTTTCTATCACAACATCAAAGCCTGGGAGAGGGCCAGCTATAATGGAATAGAAAAGCAGCACAGGGAGAAAACAACATAATTCACGGCACGTCCCACAAATAATCTGTAATTTAACGAACTATTCTGAAAAGCATCATGTTTAACTAAAAATCTGTCACGGTTTGGGAAAGATGCTTTAAGTAAAGGGCTACACTTCTTCGAAGGGGTCAAAGACATAGTGGTTGGAATTGTTTATCCCACTGGTATCTTGGCTTTGTGGGAGATAGGAACCCATTTAATGGGTTATATGGCAATCATTATTTAGATTTAGGAGGAGAAAAAAACCCTACTCAAAAGTGAGGGGACATGGAATATTTCAATCTCTCTATTAAATAATATATTATAGTCTCTCATCGCCTCATTCGTGCCAAAGAGGAGAGTCTGTGGTGGGAGGGGGTCACTTGGGGAAAGGCAGAGTTTTGACTGCATGGTTGTAGCTGCCATCTAAAGTTTCTTGACTCCCTTCTTACGGATGCTCCAACTGCCAAACAATGTAACAACCCCAATCGTTGATTGATTTTGAATCTTACCTTTATAATGCTGGATAACCCCTTTTACATAATTAGCCCAGCGAGGTTCACCGGGTTTCAAGGAAACACCTTCCCTTGGAACTGGAAACTGCACAGTTTTAGGCTCTTCCGTTTCCTCTGCAGTTGTAGTTATGGATATCATTCCATCTTCCCTTGGACTCCCAACCACGACTGTTCTCATCTGTATGGCCTGAAGAAAGAGAGCACTGTAGAGGGTAGCAGTGGAAAATCAACTGATCTTCCAGCAGTTGATGAACTACAACTCTCAGTGCCCTTCTCCACAGGCTGGGACTGCTAAGGATTGTGGTTCTGCAACATCTGGAGTACAATAGGTATGTCACGTCCAGTATAACTAAATACAAAAAGATGGGCAAGGTTCCTAAAAAAGCACTTTCTGCATGGTATTCCCCCCCCCCCCCCTTATAAATGCAGAGGAGCCCAAGAATGAATAGAAATGAGGATGAGGAATATGAGTAGGAGTGTAGATATAGAAGCAGGAGAACGACTCTTCCTGAGGTTTTTAGTTTTGATCACTTAGGATAATTATTATAATGGAGAAAATCCTTTTGATTTGTAATGATTCCTCCAACATAGTCCTTAGAAACATTGAATATGCCTATTAACTGATTTGTGTGAAAACACATTTCCCAAAATACACAATTGCTAACTTCACACATCACACCTGGTTAATCTATGGTTTGATATTGTGCAAACTCAGCCAGTGTGATGAGTCTGGGGTTCAATGTGTTGGATGAACCAAAACATTTGGATTAATTTAGTTACTCTACCTACCAGACATCCTCAGATCAGAGCTGCAGAAAATGGTACAGTAAAGAAATGAATTTGGAGATGTGGAGGAAATCTTATAGCACGCATACAGAAATCTGCTTCCATCACACTGGATGGAAACTGTTGTTATTCATACTTTCTTAAATTGCCACCACTGTACAGGATATCTTGTAGAATACAAAGAAATAAGTGGCTTACAATTTAAAATTAAGCCCCGTGTATAAACAGAGAAGGAATATGCAATTATACCATCTGTACTTCTTTAGGATTGGGATGAGATTTTTATTATCCAATGGTCCAGGGGTGAAATCCAACAGATTCTGACAGGTTCTGGAGAACCGGTAGCGGAAATTTTGAGCGGTTCGGACAACCGGCAAATATACAGGTGAGAATGGAGATTTTGCAGTATCCTTCCCCTGCCACACCCACCAAGCCACGCCCACAGAACCAGTAGTAAAAAAAATTGGATTTCACCACTGCAATGGTTGTTTTAGTTCAATACATCTAGTGGGTTGAACTTCGAAGTCTATGGGCCACAGAGAGAGAAAGAGTAGAACCTCTTTAGAAAGCATAATTTCAGTTAGGGGAGAATGGTGAAGCAAAGATGAAGATCAAAGATATTTTGGAATTTAAGAGTGGATTTTTAGCATGACATTAATATAGGCATTCCAAAAATTAGCTTTCCCTTTAACTTCTAATGGAAGCCTATGTCTTAAGAACCATTTGTAGATGCAAAGTTTCAGTAAAGGAGAAAAAAAAAAGAAACCACTTACATACAGTATAACAACCTATACTGTAGCAAATTATAAATAATAAAATTACATTCTAATAGAATGTGCTGTGTAAACCTAGTCCCAGGTTAACTCAAGTGTGTTGTACTCATGAATGTTTTGGAGTTATTTCAAGAAATTATATTCAATGAATATCTGTCAATAGTTGTCATAACAGCATTGTCACGATCAGGGAACTTTATTTCTTGCTAAATTTTTAGAGAAATGTCTTTATCCAGTAAACATTTTGCAACAGGAAATCATAATGTTTAGACAAAAAAGTCAACTTTTTATGGAACAATTTGCCTTTGAATTCACTACTATGTCAGGGAAATAAGAGAAGGGTAATGAAAGCATAACTTGGGAAAAAATAGCTTAACATTTGCTATTTTATACTTAGTGAATATTTAACTCCACGTTTGTGCAATCAAAACTAGGCTTAACTCCGCTGGCCGTGGAAGAGATCAGAAATATTTCTGAAAGGAACCAAGTCTTCAATGGTAATCTTCAGCAGCTTTGCCTACCCATTGACAAAAAAGAATCTCTTTAAATACTGGCATTTCCCACATTTAGGCACAATATTAGTATCTTCATGGCAGAAACGGCTTTTTTATTCTCCTCCTCTACATCGATGAAGGAATTTCCCCGAGATGTCTTTGGAAAATCCCCATAAAACTGGAAGAAGCACAGCCGAAGTTAATCTGATTTTTCTGCACGGCATTGCTTCCTTACCATAGGTAGCACGAAACCTTGATTGTAATCGGTGTGCTCTCCGATCAAATTTACCCTTCCGGGCGCCGACACTGCAATTTTAGGATCTTCCCCGCCATAAACCCTTTTGTACACTTCCCGAGCGGCTGCTAGTAACGACCCCACTGGGTTGGAGTCTCTCCTTTTTTCCATGATCCCGATCCACTTTTGCAAACTGCAGGTTCCAGCGTTGAAACCACCGATCCCGGAAAGAGAGGAGCGGAGTTCTGCGCAGACGCGCGACTGCTCTCAGTCCAGTAGTTCTGATCAAGGCCCGCCCACTCGGCGTGCATTTCTCGGGCGTCCAGCCCCTTTGCTCCGCCAGCACATCTTCTAGGTGTCCTGTAGGGGTCGCTGGTGCAACTTCAAATCTTGCCTTCACTTTCCTGGGTTTCTTTCGTAAGGGTCAGTAAAGAGACTGGGCTTTTTTAAAAAAAATTACATTAATGGTAATTTTACAGCATTTCGTATCGACTTACGTATTTTGCTTTTGTAATACTCTATTCTACAAAATAAAGATTTCTCAAAGCCACCGTAAAAAAAAAAAAAGACTGCGCTTTATATCCCCGCTGCAAAGAAGTAGTATGTTCCGTACTGAGGGGGGTAAAGTGTAAATCTACACACACACACACGCACACACACACACACACACACACGCCTTTGCTGTAGTTTGCATGAGTAATGATTGGTTAGTTCTAAGTTAATGTTATTTGAAAGATGGAGCATAAATAAACAAAAGTGCAAAGAAAACAAAAACCTCTTCCACTTATTACTGATTAACAATATCTTGGAAAAGTTCAAGTTAACTACCGTAATAACCTGAGCAGAAAATGCTTTCAGAATTTGCAAAATCATTTGATGTATGCACCGTTAAGTCAGACTCAGTACTGTTTCTTGCCAACCACATAAATGATCGTCTCCAGGATGATCTGTTCTCAAAATGGCACAGACCACCATTGTAATTGAGTCCATTCACCTTGTTGCTCTTTGCCCTCTTTCTTTCCAGCTTTCCATCACAAGAGACTTTTCAAGGGAACTGGGTCTTCCTGTGTAATGGGTCCAAAATGAGATAATTTAGGCTTACTTGGTCATTTGTGCTTTGAATATGAATTCTGGACTGACTTGTTATATGATCCATTTGTTTTCTTGTCTATCCATGGTATTCCAAATGTTTTCTCCAAAGTTCAACATTTTATATTCTAATGGTACAAGCTCATGTTATTACTTTCTAAAATATCTTGGATGTTGACACTCCTAATATATATAATTTTAGTATATTTCTTCCATCTTTGTTTGATCTTTGAATCAGTTATTATCTATTGGTATTCTTTCACATACCAATTTGAGGTTGAAACCTTCTGAATTTGGAGATTTTTTGGGAAGATTTTTCTTGTTTTTCCAGGACTGTTCCCATCTTCCTTATCTTTTCAGATGTTGATACTATGTTCTAAAAGATTTATAAAATTATACAATTGAATATAGGGAAGTTAATAACAGCAAAAAAGAAAATAAAGAGCTCCAGAGAATTAAAATCATCACACACAAGCAAGGTGCCATAACACTCATATGCTAAATATATATGTGCAGGGCTCAAATCTAAAATGCAATAAAAAAGAGAACATTTGTGAATGAGGAAACAATCTGATTACACACAGGAGTAAGGTTGGATGCCTACTTAACCTCTGTAGAATCATTATCACTATGAAGAAAAACCTGCCAAACTTGGCAGGCAACTTATGCTGTGTACGTGGCAGTCAGCACTCATAGGGGTTAAAACTGCTATTGGTGGCCTCCTTCCTGTAGTTCTCAAGCCTTATTTCTTTCTAGAATTTGTGACTGAAAACAGCTGGCCTCAAAAGAGCTGCAAATACAAGGTATTTAAACCAATACATTAACCACACATGCATCATGAAGATGTATGATGATAGACCGTCCATTATAAAATATTCAAGTGAAGTTTGATTTCTGATGACCTTGTGGACACACCCATGTAGGGCTTTTTATAATTTATTATAAACAATAACAGATTTACTCTTGCCATCTTCAAAGATGTTTCCTCCACTTCTTATTCTACTTTACATCCAGGGCCAGCTTTAGGTTAAGGTCAAGTAAGCACTGGCTTAGCTGCCTAAGTTTTGGGGGCACCAATGTTACTTTTCCTTCCGAATCATTCTTAAAAAAAGATCTTGCATTGTGGCAGAAGATGGTGTTGTTCAATCAATGTGGCTTAGGAGCAACCCCAGACCCTTGAGCTGACCCTGCCTGCTTAAAGCCTTGAATTTCCTGTATGGTTTCCCATTCAAGGATTAACCTGGTCCACGTTGGACCTCGCTTAGCTTTCAAAATGAGCCAAGGTCGGTTAGTACTTAGGACCGCTTTTCACACTTATGACTGTTGCCACATCCCCATGGTCACGTGATCAAAATTCAGATGCTTGGCAACTGGCTTGTATTTATGACAGTTGCAGCATCACGCTGATCCCCTTGTGCGACCTTCTGACAAGCAAAATCAATGGGGAAGCCAGATTCACTTAACAATCGGGTTCCTAATTTAACTGCAGCAATTAACAACTGTAAGGTCGTAAAATGGGGCAAAATTCACTTAACAAATGACTCGCTTAACAACATAAATGTTGGGCTCAATTGTGGTCATAAGTCAAGTACTACCTGTATAGGGTCTCCTGCTTATGCAGTGGGTTGGACTAGAAGACCTCCAAAGTCCATTCCAACTCTGATTACTCTTATTCTGTTGCCACTTGGCTGGGCTCTCAAACTTTAGTTGCGTATTAAGGAAACTTTCACTGTCCTAATATTTCTTTTTACTTTTTACTTACTCTTTTCATGTATTCAAATTATGTTTATACTTTTACATGTATATATATATCATATATATGTATGTATGTATGTATATGTATATGTATATGTATATGTATATGTATATCTTGTATATATCTTATATACATGCTTGACAAATAAACTTATGATTATGATTAACAACCGAATCCTGGAGACCGGCGGCGGGTGAAGAAAACATCAACGTCGGACCCACGCAAGAGGGGTGACAGAACCGTCAGTAATTCCAGAAGTTTAACGACATCAATCATATCCGGGAACGGGGATATACATTGAACTTTTGGGGCTTATTTTCACCTCTCTCCAAACCCCGGCAAGTTCGATTGGGCATTCTTCCGGCCTGAAGATCGCTTTACCTCTCTCTCCCCCACCTCCACCCCCCGTCTCGCCGGAAGAATGGTACCTTCCAGAGTTTTGCCTACCTCCGGGTGTTCGGACGAAGAAAGTCGCTCGCGGACAGGAGGCGCGAGCGGAGGCTGAGTCTGGGACTCTGGGCTGAGCCCGAGTCTGGGCAAAGCAGAGCCGAGCAAAGCAGACTAGGATGAGTGGGAAAGAGCCGCTCCTGGGCGCTCTGAAAGGTGAGAGAGAGAGAGACAGAGAGAGATTCGCGACGGGTAATGCGAGCGGGATGTTTGAAAATGAAGTGTTGGAGAATAGCCGTCCTTCGTAGCATTGGGGGCTTAAATGGAGTGTGGCTCTGATGGGTCACCCAGCTGTCACGGTGAAGAAATGCGCTGTAGGAGATGCCAGGTGATGAAAGGAGTTGGATCTGTGCTAGAAGATTGGTACCTCCCAACCGGACACGTGTTCTCCGCTCCCCACGTTCAAGTGATTGCAGAACTCTCATTTCATTTGTGGCAGTATTTTAAGATTGGATTTCTAAGGTTCCAGTTTAGAAGGGGATGGAATCAGGAAAACCGATCACCAGAAGTCCAAGCAGCATGCAGGAGAAATGCTGGGATAGGGACATTTTATACTCAGTTCCAGGGCTCTCACCACCCCCCACCAACCAGTAATGAAAACTTGACAAGATCTTGTTAGACTGACAGGTGTCCCTCACACATGGGGATACATAGAAGAGACAATTTCATGTTTGCTACTACTTTGTTTCCTACTGTATGGACATGCAGGCAAGATACATACCCACCTATTGAGTTTTGTCACCTCCAGCGTCCTGCTAGCTAAAAATATATTTTTTTAGTTCTCATATTGGGTTACTTCATTTAATATCCTGTCCACAGCTGTAGACATTTTTGATGCCCGAGGAAAAAGATGCACGTGGAATAACTAATAGAGTAATTTCTTAGAGTTGTCTTTGTGTCGCCCTCTACTTTTTAAAGTGCTATTTCCTGCTGGCTGTTGATGACCATCAGTAAGAAACTAGGGGATAGTATTTTTGTCAAGCCACAAACACAGATTTTTTTTCCAGCCAAAATATCTTTTTTTCCTATCTAGATAATTACTGGACTAGCCCACAGAGAAAAAAATGTGCAAATACTGAAGTTGTCACTGCTCCTTTTCTGTAGAGGAAAAAACCGCAATACAAAGATTTATGCAAATGTAAACCCTCTTATATTCTATAGGATTTCTTCCAAACTAAAACAAATAGGATTGTAGCCTGTGAGTGCAAACATAGAAGTACTATGTTTGACCATTTTATTTCTCAAATCACACTAGTATAAACTGGTTTGCATGATGTAACGTTGACTTTTTAAAGGTCTGAAATCATGGGAAGCTAACAATTTAATTTTCTATCAATATCTTGGTAAAAAAATATATGCAAAACTACCATGAAAAATACTATATCTTAATTATTGTAGTGGCTGTCACTTGTATGAACAGCATGTATATTACGTCTAGTTTTTGTCTCAAGACATAAAAACTTCATAGATTACAGATCTCCCCATATAACTATCTTTTGCAGTGACATACACGGGATTTTAAAAATGATGACTTTGATTATAAGTTTTTTCTTCCTCATTTAATGATTTGTCCTATGCGTTTCCTTATCCGTCTTCTTTAAAGTAATCTTGCATGCCCCTACCTAAATGACATGGAACAGAGTGGGATTTACTTCAGTAGACATGTACAGGATTTGATTGCAATTTTTATTCTTTTGCCTGCATTCACATAACACACTAACCCAAGTTTTTGAACCCTGGTTTACAGTACAGAATTAAGGTATGGTTCGACAATGCAAACCATGAACTTGTTATTTGGGAGATCTCTTGGACTAACAGCTCCTGTTTGAAAGGCAGGTTTTATTTATGGCTAGTAGCACTTTAACTCAGCTTCATGTTGTGCACCAGTAATGCCCTTTCCAGGATAGAGAAGCTTGCCTCTTGGGCTCTCCTGCCCTGGTCATCTTTCATTCAGTCACTTATGCTCTGGACTATTGCAATGTGCTGTACATGTATCCTTGAAAAGTATCCAGAAGCTTCAGCTGATACAAAACGTGGCTGCGTGAGCAATCTTGGGCACCAAAGATCAGTGCATGTGACACCTTTGCTGCGTGAAGCTGCATTGGGGTGACAGTTTGCTTCCAGATCCAATTCAAGGTGCTGATTAGACATTTAAAACTCTACCTGGCATGGGACCAGATTACCTATGGAACCATCTTAGCTCCATCACATCAGTCCATCCCACTTGGTCAGGCAGGGAATTTATGGTGCGGACCTCGTCAGTTAAAGAATTCCAACTGGCAGGATCCAGGAAGAATGCCTTCTCTGCTGTTGCCCACTGCTCTTTGTAACTCCCACCCACTCCCCAGAGGCAAGGCAAGCCCCTACTCTCCTGGCCTTTCAAAAGTATCTAATGACTTAGCTCTGCCATCTCACTTAAGGCTCACATAGGAGACACAGCCTATGTCTCCTATGAGGAAGATATAGGCTGTGTCTCCTATGTGAGGCCTTCAGGTTAGTGCCCTGAAGGCCTTGCCCACCCCCGCTTTTATTTACCTTTTAATGTTAAATTTTGCTATCCTTGCCACTATTTTAAATTTTTATATTCAGTTTTTATGTTTCATACCACACAGAGTTCTTCTGTGAGGGAGATGGGTGATTTCTAAATTTTATAAACTTAACCACATAGGCTGGGTTCTTACAATCACTACCATCTAGCCCAGACAGTTCTAAGTAAGTAGTAATGTATACCACTGGTGGGGCTTAGAAGTAATATAGCTGGGTCTTGGAAGGACTTTACACCATTAAAATGTACAGGAAAGGATAACTGTAACAACAGTGCCTATAAGCATATATATGATGGTGATAGTGGATAAAGTGAACTTTTAATTTCAGTTGTGATGGAGCCTAGTTGTAATAGTTGTGAGAAATGTGCTTTTGGAGGAATCTACCATTGGAATTAAAATTGGTGGTAGGAATATCAATATCCTCCGATATGCAGATGATACAACATTGCTCATGGAAAGCAAGAAGAATCTGGAGTGGCTTTGACTCAAAGATGAAAGTGAAAAATTTGGACTGCAATTTCAGCCAAAAATTTGGCTGAAATTTGTTTTCTTAAGATCAAGAAAACAAAGATAATGACAACTGCAGAGAACATACAGATCAGAATGCAGTTCGACAATGAGACCATCGAAATAGTAAAGGAATTCATCTTCTTTTACTAAACTCAACCAACATGGTGAGTGCAGCCATGAGATCAGAAGGATATATAATACAAAAGAACTGCAATGTCCACCATGAATAACATCTGGAAGAGTAAAGACAACAGCTTCCCAACCAAATGCAGATTAGTTAACACAATAATTTTTCCAATTCCTACTTATGGATGCGAAACTTGTACTCTGAAAAAGGCAGATAGAAGAAGGGTGGGCACTTTAGAACTGTGATGCTGGAGACAACGATTACACCTCCTATGAACTGCAAAAATAACAAGCAAGTCCTAGACCGAACCTCACGAAAAATACGAAGCCAAGATCACAAAACAAAGGCTGTCATACTTCGGCCATGTTGTGTGAGCTGACTCACTCAAAAAATCATGTTGGAAGTGAACAGAGGAAAAAGGAGAAGAGGGAAATCTAGTACCCATTGCCTGGACCCTATAAAGCATGGCACCATGGTAGATCTGAAGGAGGCAGGGTGAGACAGAGGGGCATGGAGAGTGCTGATCTATAGAGTTGCTGAGGGTGGGACATGACTGAATGGCTGACAACGATGATAATGGAACCCAAATTAATTGATAGCATGAATGATAGGAGTTGATATAAAAGATTAAGAATTATTCATATAGCGAATCCATGTTAGCCCAACATTTTATATAAAGCCTATTGTAGGCTGTTCCTGCAAATTCATTTCATATAAGAAACTGAATTCTAAGCAGTTGGGATTATATTAATGAGCTCCCATTTTATAAGTGCACTTTCTTGTGCAGTCTTAAACTATTTACCCCTGGGTGTTCCTTGCAGGGTTCTTCTGAACTTCTGAAGATACCTGGATTGTAGAAATCAGAATGATCATTAGATAGCAGCAAAGAGTTAGTCTTCTGTATTTCTCTGCTACCATCTAGTAATGGCCCAGATTTTGACAGCCCAGATACGATAACTCTGTGTAACCACATGTACCACAATGTACCATGTTAAACATTTTGGAAAAAGGTGAGATCATTATTATATGGTAAATATTCAAATAAGTACACACAGTCATCATCTTGATAGAACAGAAAAAGACACAGGGTCTGTTATACAATATTGTTATTCCATTTAGTAAACAAAAATGTGGCAGGAAATCTCTTTCCCAAGATGGTCAGTGGGCTTGATGGGTGGAGCATGCATTAAAAGAACAGTCAATATTTGCCCAACCAAGCCCATGGCTGAAGACTTTTTGCATACATTCTTATTTATATTAAATATTTCTTTCTTCCTTGTGTAGGCCCGAAGTAGTAAAAGCATTTTACAAACAAAATTAATATCATAAATTAGCCTTTGTGTGCAAATCAACTAAAAGGGAAGACAGCCACTTTTAGAACATTTCCAGTGGATGTGCTAGTTACTAATAAAATGAAAGCAGAAAGAGAGAGGGAAGTGAAATCCTGGAAGTGAAAATTGAGCCTTATTGAGTATAATGAGAATTGCATCTAAGTAGGTGTGTCCAGCACAATTTAAATAAATCACTTGATTTAATCTGTTTAATCTGCTTTAATCTATTGATTTCCAATGTGTTCCAATTTAATGTTTTGCAACTGGAAACTCCAAATTCTTTCTTCCAAATAAACATAATTGCATGAAGTCTATAGAGATTCTCAGTCATCCAGGTCATGGCTGTCCCAAAGGTGTTTTTTCAGGTGGCAACTGTCCATTCCATTCTCCACTATCCTGTCAGAGCTGAAGAAGCTTCTTGAATGAGAAGTGAAACATCTTCAAAAGAAAAAACAAGAAAGTCCAGTTGCCTCCTGAAAAAGCACCTTTGGGGTATGATTGCTTGATTTGCTATATGTTGTAATTTATTTCAAACTTACTTGGCCTAGTTTGCTGTGCCTAAATTGCTGATGGAGACAACATGACATTTCTGCACCATATCATCTATAAAATTGCCTACACTTTCAGTCAGTTTTAAGAGATCTCTTTTTATCCCCAGCGTTAAGACTTCAGTGAAGCCATTACACTGAAAAGAAAGAATGGGTTTTTAAATAATTAAAATAATGTATTAACATTTTTTATTCTATAAAATGAGAAAAAAGGTTTGTCCCCAAAATCAGTGTGTACAGTATTTCAAAAAAGGGATTTTGCCTAGAGTTCTTCTATTATTGCAGCCTGCATTTGAAATTGCATTTGAAATTGCTTATGCGAGTCAGACTGTATTTGGTATTGTTTATGTTAGTCAGACTCCACACTGAGGCAAATATTTTTAGATCCATTCTTTCCTTTTCCATTTGAAATTCAATTTTATACATTCTGTTTTCTTGCAGTGTGCATTCTCAGCTTTCAGGAAAGCAATAGTCCTTACACAGATACCTGTCCTCATTTACAGTCTTTTTGTGAGATCCTGGAAATGATTCTTCGGAAAGGATTAAAACGTGAGTAACTTTTTTTGCTCCATGGCTTAATATTGAGAAATATACTTGGAACAGTTTTGAAGTCCTGACTTACATAAAGTCATGCCAATTAGGTATAAAATGGAAAAGGAAAACATAGATCTAAAAATATTTACCTCAGTATGAAGTCTGGCTAGCATGAGCAATACCAAATTATTGTACATTGGGCCTTAGCAACCACTGGCTATGCGCATGGTTTATTACATTTTACTAATGGATTAGAAAGGGTATAAGGTAATGAATTAGGAATGAATTAGAAAGGATATAAAAAATCGTCCTTTGGACCAAGGGTCTCCAAACTTGGTAACCTTAAGACTTGTGGACTTCAAATCCCAGAATTCTTCAGCCAGCCGAAATTCAAATGAGGAATGTTTGTATGTATGCTACACATTTAATCTATATATTATAGATTCAACATTCTTCAACATTCAGACCATAACAGTTCTGTAAAATATAGATAGTTTGCTAAGCATATGGCACCATTAGGAAACCCATGCATCGTGGTAACTTGCATGTAACATTTATAAATTTCATGTCTTGAAGGTTTCAACGATATATAAATATGGGTGGTCAAATGGTAGTTTGTGCAAAAGAACCCCAAAATTGTTTTTAAATAATAGATCACTTCTTTGCAATTGGGGAAGACACAAAACATTGATGCGTGCACAAAATAGACCATGTCGTTCCCTGCAACAGTACTCTGGACCTAAGGTAGCATCTAATTGTAGGTCTGCAAAAATGACTAACTCTTATCAGATGATAAAAAGTCATACTGCTGCCATCTCCCAGTCTTACCATTCTTTGTAAAAGATGTCTTTGTCCTCTTCAGAGCCAGTTCTGGGATTCAAGAGGAAGGACTATTGGCACTGGCTAGAGCAGCTTCCACAGCAGGAAACCCATCACAGGTAGGTGGTCTCTTGTAGCCTTTTATGATGCTGTAAACAGAAACTCACAATATTGGGTTTTGTTCTTTCACTGTTGCAATTTTATTTATTTATTTATTTATTTATTTATTTTTCATATTTGTATACCGCCCTACTCCCGAAGGACTCAGGGCGGTGAACAGCCATAATAAATACAAATACATATAGAAGTTAAAAACTATTAAGAAACAGATTAAGTAATTTAGGCTCAAAGATTAAAAAACATCCAAATGTATCTAAAGAGGTTTAAAACCCAATTTAAAAGCCAGTTTAAAAGCCAATTAAAAAGGGAGAGTTAGGCCAGACCAGCTTGTTGGAATAGAAATGTTTTCAGGGCTCGGCGGAAAATGCGTAAGTCTTGGATGTTTCGTAACTCCGGGGGAAGCCCGTTCCAGATGGTAGGTGCCCCCACAGAAAAGGCTCTCCCCCTGGGGGCCGTCAGTCGACATTGTTTGGCCGACGGCACCCTGAGGAGTCCCTCTCTATGGGAGCGAACTGGTCGGTGAGAGGCTATTGGTGGCAGGAGGCGGTCTCGTAAGTACCCTGGTCCTGAGCCATGGAGCGCTCTAAAGATAGTAACCAAAACCTTGAAGCGCACCCGGAAGACCACTGGGAGCCAGTGCAGCTCGCGCAGGAGGGGGGTTACATGAGAGCGCCACATTGCTCCCATTACCACCCGCGCGGCCGCATTCTGGACCAGTTGGAGCCTTCGGGTGCTTCTCAAGGGGAGCCCCATGTAGAGAGCATTACAATAATCCAGGCGTGAGGTGACAAGGGCGTGAGTGACCGTGCGTAACGAGTCCCGATCCAGAAAGGGATGCAACTGGCGAATCAGGCGAACCTAATAAAAAGTCCTCCTGGCTACGGCCATCATATGCTCTTCAAAAGACAGCCGTGAGTCCAGGAGGATGCCCAAGTTGCGAACCCCATCTGTGGGGGCCAACGACTCGCCCCCAATAGTCAGAGATGGCGCCAACTGACTATATCGGGACGACGGAAACCACAGCCACTCGGTCTTGGATGGGTTGAGTCTGAGTTTGTTCCTCCCCATCCAGATCCGTACGGCCTCCAGGCACCGGGACATCACCTCGAGGGCATCATTGGGGTGGTCTGGGGTGGAGATGTACAGCTGGGTGTCATCAGCGTACTGATGGTACTTCACCCCAAAACCACGGATGATCTCACCCAGCGGCTTTACATAAATGTTGAATAGAAGGGGCGAGAGGACCGATCCTTGTGGCACCCCACATATAAGGGGCCTCGGGGTCAACCTCTGCCCCCCTGTCAACACAGACTGCGACCGGTCAGAGAGAAAGGAGGAGAACCACTGTAGAACAGTGCCTCCCACCCCCAACCCTTCCAACCGGTGCAGCATGATATCATGATTGATGGTATCAAAAGCCGCTGAGAGGTCTAAAAGGACAAGGACTGAGGAGCAACCCCTGTCTCGAGCCCTCCAGAGATCATCAACCAATGCGACCAATGCTGTCTCTGTGCTGTACCCGGGCCTGAATCCCGACTGGAACGGATCTAGATAATTCGATTCATCCAGGTACTGAGGCAGTTGTCGTGCAACCACACTCTCAACAACCTTTGCAACAAAGCGAAGGTTGGAGACAGGACGATAATTTGCTAATACAGCTGGATCCAGGGAGGGCTTCTTGAGGAGGGGCCTCACCACCGCCTCTTTCAAGACGGTGGGAAAGACACCCTCACTCAAAGAAGCATTTATAATCTCCTGGAGCCAGCCTCGTGTCACCTCCTGGGAGGCCAGTACCAACCAGGATGGACACGGGTCCAATAAACATGTGGTCGCCTTTAGTCTGTTCAGTATCCTGTCCACGCTTTCGGGAGTCACAGGATCAAACTCTTCCCAAATAATATTCTCAGGACCTGCCCCTGTCATCTCCTCTGGATCAATCCAGTCAGAGTCTAGCTGTTCACGAATCTGAGCAATTTTGTCATACAGATATTGTACAAAATCTTCAGCTCTACCCTCCAAGGGGTCTTCCCGCGTCTCTTGATGGAGCAGAGAGCGGGTCACCCTAAACAGGGCGGCTGGGCGATTATCTGATGACGCAATAAGAGTAGAAAAGTAGTTACTCTTCTCTACTCTTATCGCCACTAGGTAATTCTTAATATGAGATCTTACCAGTGTTCGGTCGGATTCAGAACGACTAGCCCTCCAACTGCTCTCTAGGCGTCTTTTCCGGCGCTTCATCTCCCTCAGCTCTTCAGTATACCAAGGAGCCAGGTGAGACCGGCGCCGGGTCAGAGGCCGCAAAGGCACGACTCGGTCTAAAGCATCAGCCGCCGCCCTATCCCAGGCGGCCACTAAGTCCTCAGCCGAGTCGTGTGCTAGAACCTCAGGAAATGGCCCAAGCTCCATCTGGAATCTCTCAGGATCCATCAGGCGCCTGGGGCGGAACCACCTGGTCGGTTCCGCCTCCCTGCGGCGGGGTGTGGCGGTTCGAAGGTCCAGGCGAAGGAGGGAGTGATCTGACCATGACAAGGGTTCAATCATTATTTCCCCTATCTCGAGATCACTCAACCACTGTCCAGAGACAAAAACAAGGTCCAGTGTGTGTCCCCCCATGTGAGTAGAGCCATAAATTAACTGGGTCAGGTCCATAGCCGTCATGGAAGCCATGAACTCCCGAGCCACCTCAGATGTCTCGCCAACTGATGACAGGTTAAAATCCCCCATGACCATAAGCCTGGGGGTGTCAACAGCCACCGCGGCTATAACATCAAGCAGCTCAGGCAGGGCTGCTGCCACATGGCAGGGAGCCAGGTACGTGACTAGCAAGCCCAACTGCACCCTATGACCCCACTTCACAAGAAGGGACTCACATCCAGCCGTCTGAGGAACAGTGGCCTCCCTTGGTCCAAGACCCTCGTTAATAACAACCGCCACCCCTCCGCCCCTCCCCTGAGACCTTGGCTGATGGAAAGCATGGAAACCTGGTGGGCACATATCAACAAGGGGGGCTCCCCCTTCCTGGCCCAACCAGGTCTCCGTAATACCCGCCAGGTCCGCACCCCCCTCCTGAATAAGATCACAAATGAGGGGGGCTTTATTTACCACGGACCTGGCGTTGCACAGCATCAGCCGAAGGCCTGGGGCCCGAGGTTCCCTACAACCTGGGGAACGAGAAGAGCTTTGAGGGTCGGAGCGCGCCACCGCTTGTAAACAGCGAGGACGCACTCCCGTAGGATGATGTGGCCCCCTGCTCCCGCCATATCATAATTTTAAGTTCCCAGGCTTGATTTCCTTCTATCGCTCACATCCAATGCAATTTCATGTCTGCTGGAGGAGTTGTAGTCCCATATTGGAAGAGTACCAGTAGGGAATAGAAAGTCAGAGATGCTCTAACTCAGGGATGGGCAACTGTGGCCCTTTTACAACCTGTGGACTTCAACTCCCAGAATTCCTGAGACAGCCAAGCTGGCTCAGGAATTCTGGGAGTTGAAGTCCACAGGTCATAAAGGGGCCATATTTGCCCCCCCTGCTCTAACTTAATACCTCTCACACTTATTACAGGTTTCACTGACACTGTACCCATGATTGCTTTGGAATTGGGCATGGAGAAATTGTGGTTTTTGTTATTTTATAAGTTTCAACCTAATTTTAATGAACAGAGGGTGAAATATTTTCTTTTGATAACAAATTCACAGCTGCTAAAATCTCTGATTTGTATCAGAGAAAGAATTTGTGGAAGGCACATACAAGTAATCCTCTTTCAGTGATCATTTGAATAAGGGGACTTACAACTATTCCTCATAGTGCAGAATCCCTACAGTCACATGATCTCAAATTGGGTGCTTGGTAACTGCTTGCAGTTATGACAGTTGTGGCATCCCACAGTCACATGATCACCATTTGCAATCTTCACTGCTGACTTCTGACAAGCAAAGTCAATGGGGAAATATCTACCACATTGTGTCCGAATGTTCATCAAGAGCTTACACAGGCCCAATGTCTGATTTTTTCAACATAGACCATCCTGTTCTTGAATGGCTGGGTGGACTGGACATTAACATTTGAACTACTATAAGTCCATGTATTTACCATACTCTAAATAAAATAAATAAATGGGGAAGCTGGCAGGAGGTCACAAACGACAATTATGTTCAGGATTTGCCTAATGATGGCAGTTGGAATTGCTGCAACTGCCATTGTAAGCAGACATGGTCATGTGATGCCATGTTTTACAGCTGCATCACAAAGCAATGAAGTTGCGGATCCCAATTGCCATCGTTGAGTGAGGACTGCCTGTATGATTTTGTACTCATTTTAACAATATTGAAACAACATTTAAAAATACACAATAGCAGAGACTGTGTTAACAATAATTTTTCCACTTGTAGTAGGACCCTTCTGTCCATGATGATTGAGAAAACGAGTTCCTGTGAGAAGGTGTTGACAGCTCAAGGAAGAGGGCGGTACTTCCTGCGTCTGGCTTTGAATGGGAAGTTATTAGCAGTTGCTGTTCAGCAGCTCATCAAAACTCCCAGGCTGCTTGAGGTGATTAAATAATCCAGAAGAATTAAGAAGATAATTTGAATAACTACCATACTTTGATTTGTGTCTTTGTCTCTTTGCTTGAGGCCTGAGCTTGAACACTAACTACAGGTAGTTTTCAATTTATGACCACAATTGGAACTAGAATTTCTAGTCGATGCAGTTGTAAAGCAAACCATCACATGACTGGATCCAATCTTGGAATGTATTATTCCAATGTTGAAATGCTTATCTCCTATAATTAATATGATCTTGGGGAAGAAGGGTGTATGGTCAAGGTTTTGAAAAGTGTACCTATGTGGTTGGATATTAGATCTGTATCACTGTAATATTGATTGCCTTGGACTTCAACAATCCAAAGTCGGGTTGAACTGGAAGACCTCCAAAGTCCCTTCTAGCCTTATGATTCCACCTGGGATAAATCTATCATTTTAGTGTTGCATCTGAATATTGAATTTGACATGCTTTTCTTAATAACAACTACAGTATTTTGCCTATTTTTTTCTTTGTCTACAAAGATCTTGTGCTTCCTGGATACAAAATGACCCATTCCAGGTCATTTCAGTTTGTTGATTTCCAAAATGTCAGTGTTTCATTTTGACATTTCGGCTTTGCTAACATCCAATTTGTTTTGCTTTATATTCTGCCATTCCATCTACAAATGGTGTAGATATCTTTGCACCACTGATTTTCGCTTTTCCTCCCAGGCACAGCGGCAGTTGGACATCATTTGAACATTAATCTAATTATATCAAAGGACCAGTGCTCCTTGTATTGGTCCTCTGCTTTTCTCTGGTAGCCCACTGGATACCTTCTTAATGGGAAGCTCATGTTGCAATATCGTGTTGACATTGTTCTGACTGGAAATGTCAGTCATTGGGGGTTTTTTTAGCAGAAAAATGGAGTGGGTTACTATTTTTAAGTCCTGTGAAGTTTTGACAGTTCTCCAATACTAGTCTACATTTAACATGCTAGGTTTCAAATTTATGCTTCTTGCTTGATTTTCACTTATTATCTCTTATTACAATACACACGTTTCATATTTAAACATCTGTATCATAAATTATTTTATTTAAACTATTCTTAGTGTACTGCATGTTTGTTTTTATAATCTGATTTCAGTGCTATGATCCAATAACATCTATCCTGAGCAATGAAGAATTTTCAGGTAAGATTCTATTCTATCGTTATGCTACCCTCTCAAGATGCCTCCTTGCATACATCATTGTACTGTATGACATTTTTAGGCAGTAACTGAGGTAGTGAATTTTAGCCCGTAAAACAGTGGACCATCCTTTGAAGCAGGGGTCTCCAACCTTGGCAACTTTAAGACTTGTGGACTTCAAAGCTGGCTGAGGAACTCTGGGAGTTGAAGTCCACAAGTCTTAAAGTCGCCAAGGTTGGAGACCCCTGCTTTAAAGGCCAAAGGCAGCATTAACATTTTTCAAGAGTAAAGGGCCTAAAAGTGAAAGTCCCAACTCATACATTTTAGTAAAAGTGGCCTTTCAACTGTGTCTTTTTTTTTTTTTTTTTTTGCTTTAAGCATGATGCGCCTATTTTCAGATTTACACTGTAGTTTTCATCTCCCTCCACCTACTTCAACTTGGCAAAAGTTATCCATTAATTTCCAACAAGCCTAGCAAAGAATGGGTTGTGAAAGCTACCAAAAAAAAAAAAAAAGGAATTGAAGCCCTGAGGCTTGCAGGTTTTCTATTCCTGACCTAAAAAGTTTGCAATCATAATTTTTATTTTTTAAAAAATATGATATGATTCCTTTGGTGTGGAGTTTTTATTATGCAATTGCCCTGCTTCATTTACAGACTCTTCTAGGAGTGGGGAAGAAAGTTCCAATAATGTGTACTTCTTCCCAGTTTCCCACTGTTTCTTTCATAATACTTCTGTTTGGTAAAAAATGCTATTAAGAACAGTTGTGTGGTGCTTTTTAATGGGCAATAGGAATCACCTGTCACTAAGGTATGTGTCCTCAGCTGTTTTCAATGCAGGTAGGACATCGCAACCAATTGTAATGTGACCAAGTACCTGAATTGCAATCACATGACTGAGGGAGCAGAGCATAGTTAGTTCTCAATTTACGACCACAATTGAGCCCAAAATTTCTATTGTTAAGTGAAAGATTTGTTAAGTGAATTACAACCTTGCTTGCCACAGTTTTTAAGTGAATCACTACGGTTATTAAGTTAGTAACATGTCTGTTAAGTGAACCTGGCTTCCCCATTGACTTTGCTTGTCAGAAGGTTGCAAAAAGTGATTTACATGACCCCACGACACTGCAACCGTCATAAATATGAGTCAGTTGCCAAGTGTCTGAATTTTGATCAAGTGACCCTGGGAATGTTGCAACGGTCGTAAGTGTGAAAAATGGTCATAAATCACTTTTTTCAGTGACGTAACTTTGAACTGTTGTAAGTCGAGGACTACCTGTAGTTGTAAGGGTGAAGATGGGTTGTAAATCACTTTTTCCAAGGCTGTCATAACTTTGAATTGTTGTTAAATGAATGGTCATAAGTTGAGGAATACTTGTACAATACCATTGCCCTTTGGAAATTAATTTCACCTAACTCACGAGTCTGCACACACATTTATGCCCAGAAGGTTGGCAGCTTTTATTGTAATAGTTTTTTTAAAATATAAGCACAGGTAGTTGTCGACTACCAGCAGTTCATTTAGTGACCCTTCAAAGTTACAACGGCACTGAAAAAAATTGACTTAGGACCATTTTTCACACTTACGACCGTTGCAGCATTTCCATGGTCACATGATCAAAATTCAGATGCTTGGCAACTGACTCATATTTATGACGGTTGCAGTGTCCCTGGGATCATGTGAACTGCTTTTTGCAACTGTCTGTTGAGCAAATGGGGAAGCCAGATTCCCCAAGTAACAACCAAGTTACTAACTTAAGAACTGCAAGAATTCACTTAACAATTGTCGCTAGAAAGGGTGTAACAAATGTCTCACTTAATAACCAAAATTTTGGGCTCAGTTGTGGTCGTAAGTCAAGGACTATCTCTAACTTAAATTTTGCCAGGTTTCTGGAAAAAGTTCAATCCCAAAAAATATTAGTGGCCATTTGTTATTGTGTTAGATTTTAAAGGAGACCAAATATTCGGTTTTAATTACTCTCAGTTTTGTATCTCTTGAATAGCCTTATTCATTCTTTTTCCTTTCCTCGGTTTCCCCTTTCCTATTTTCTTTTTTTTTTATATTATGTAGCCCCTTTCTTTCTAGTATTGCTTTCTTTTAGCTCTTGTTTGATTCTTTCTTGTTCCTTTAGGTATCCTAAACTCTCATAGAATCTTATGCTGATCTCTCTAATTTAGAATCTTCTCTTTTCTCAGACAAGGGGGAAAAAAGTGCTAATACAGCTTTTCCACAACCCAGTGCTCTCCAGATGCCCAGGACACCAACAGTGTAGTGTACAATTTAATTTCATGGCATCATTCCCTAATAACTTTGGGATATCCTATTCCCTACCATCTAAATTAAGGAAACACATTTTGCTGCCAATAACAGTTTACAGCTATCTCTTGCTGTGAAGAAACTTTGCCCATACAGAGGTAGAAAGGTGCAAATCCATCTTGTCTTCATCAAGCTTTTGTATGGGGATTCAGTTAATTTGGGGGTTGCACATCAGCTATTTTGAAGGCATTTTATGAAGTACTTGTCTATATGTTCCAGCCATCTTGTGAGACACCCAGAGTTGCTATTTCACTAAAAGATCTGTGGAGGAAGAGTAAAATAAGAATTTAATTAAGTGATTGGACGCTTTAAGCTCAGCATAAAAACCCTAGAGATGCTGGTATATTTTATTTATTTATTTATTTATAAAATTTATAGGCCTCCCATCTTACCCCAAGGTAATGGTTGGGAGAATGAAGTCCAGTACATCTGGAGAATACTGAGAAATGAACATGAGAAAATAAGTTTAGTATAAATTTATTAATTTTGAAAAATTATATGATATAGTGAATAACCTTGAATTATAAAATGTCCTGCACAGATATGAGTTGATGGTTGGTGAATGTGATAAAATAGCTGTACATCATGGTAATAAAACATAAATGTAATGCTTAGGGTTAGCAAATGGTTCAACCCTAAACAATGAATAAAGCAAAGATGTGTGATGTTACATTGGGTTTTTTTAATGTGTTTATGTAATATTTTTTAAAAGTGCTTGTGGCAATATTACAGGTTTGTTGATAACCTGAATGTTCTTATACTTTTGTATGAAAACAATGCCATGTTGGGCTCCCAAATGATTTGAAATGAATGTTAGGTAAAATTGAATGGATCTGAAATATTTTTATTCATCTATTTATTCACTTATTTATTTAGTTTGTCAAACGTACGAGAAAACAGGTATAACATGGACATGAACACAGGAAATGAATACGAATAAATGGGGACAGTAGGACAGGAACAGTAGGCACGCTGGTGCACTTATGCACACCCCCTTACAGACCTCTTAGGAATGGGGTGAGGTCCACGATAGACAGTTTAAGGTTAAAGTTTTGGAGGTTTGAGGATATAACAACAGAGTCAGGTAGAGCATTCCAGGCATTGACCACTCTGTTGCTGAAGTCGTATTTTCTGCAATTGAGTTTGAAGTGGTTTACCTTGAGTTTGTATCTATTATTTGCCTGTGTATTATTGCGGTTGAAGCTGAAGTAGTCATTGACAGGTAGGACGTTGTATCAGAAATTTTGTGTACTACGCTTAGGTCAGACCATAGTCGGCGTAGTTCTAGGTTGTCCAGGTTGTCCAAGTCCAAAATTTCAAGCCTGGTGGCAATATTTATATTTATATTTCATAAATATCATAAATATATATGAAATATATAAAAGGCCAAAGAGTTGCATTTAACAGGGAAGATTGAGTGAAGAATAAATGAGAAAAAAACAAGAAAAAGCAGAGGAAGACTTTGTATACCTGGCAAAATGTATAATAAAGATTGATAAAGCGAATGGACAAAATTGATAAATGCTGGTTGAAAAGTGGAGGGCTGTATGAGTTCTACTGTGAGAAACAAATGATGAAAAAACCAAAAATATTTATTGGAGCATATTTCTGCCTGATTTTTGTATGCAAGTGAAAGTTGGGTATGTTAGGACAAACAGAAATAAAGAGAGGTAACTTAAAAACTGTGTGGTAAAACAAGGGGTTTGTCAAGAATGAATAAGGGCTAAAATAGTCTGACAGAATACAAACATAAAGTGATCGGTAGCAATAAAAAGTATGTTGAGGTGACTTGGTAATACAACTGCTCAGAGTTGCTCCTGATAGCAAGATACGGTAATAGGAGCCTTGGTAGCACAGTGGTTAGAATGCAGCATTACAGGCTAACTCACTGTTCACTGCCAGGAGTTCAATTCTGACCGGCTCAAGGTTGACTCAGCCTTCCATCCTTCTGAGGTCGATAAAATGAGAACCCAGATTGTTGGGAGCAACATGGTGACTCTGTAAACCGCTTAGAGAGGGTTGTAAAACACTATGAAGCAGTACATAAGTGCTATTGCTATAAATTTCATAAATAAAATGTAGGCAGAATGAATGAATTGGACTATTTAAAATATTTGAAGGATTGAAAGGAAAGGAAGAGCAGAAATCGTGATTGGGAGGAACTGAGAAGTCCCTCGGAAAGAAAGGGGCCAGAATTATGAACATCAGTGTTAATGTATGAAATGGTGTATGACTGTGGTAGAAATAAGATTAGAAATAGAGAGAGAGAGAGGAATAGTGAATGATGCTGATGAAAATTAGATATAACTATTTCCTTTTCTTATCTCATGCCTTGATTTCCTTGGCTTAACTATACCCCTTTCAGCAGTTTGTGTGAAGGCACTTATCCTGAAAGTGTACAGCATTATGGGTATGATCATATGTTTCCTCCTCCTCACTTTAGGTTTTAATGTGCTTGCCTTCTGATCTGAATACTGTAAATTTTGCTAGTTTATAATCCTGCCTGTGTTTGACATTTTCTTGAATATTATCTTGGGAAGTCTGACTCTCACTGCAACAAAATGTCCATTTGTTGTGCCCCCCTAAACATTCCTATGACATTTCTAATAAATTACTACAGTACTGGTCAGTTATTGGATAATGATCTATTTTTTATTTATTTTTTTTGCTTTCCAGAGCCTTTCTTTTCCATGATGTTGGTGGTTACAGAAATGAATTTCTTCTTAGATTTGCAGGTACAGTAGTTGATAGCTTTGGATCATGTTTCTTTTTAATCTTTCTTATGATGGATTTATTGATATTCTTCCTCTTTTTTCAGCCTTTCTGTTTAATCACTAATTATGGGTGTTATAGATTGTTGAATTTCTGTTTGCAGAATTCCAGTTTCTTGGATGAAAGCTGGCAACTTCCAGTAAGAGATTTTTAATTTTACTTTCTTTGATGCCATCTATTATATAATTAATTATGTTCTCCTGTTCTGATTTATAACTCATAATGTTCTGCTGTTGTCTTTTTTTACTGATCGTGCAAGCCTTAACATGTTCATGACAGGAAAACCAAACTGGCATTTCATCTTTGGGGCTGGAATTTAATTTTTATACTATCTTATACAGAACTGATGACAGGGACATGGAACTCTCAGAAATCTGCATTTTGGGCATATTTTTGAATTTGATAATGAGCTTTTAATTTGCTTTCTAATCATGCATCCAACCTCAGTTACAAAAAAAACCTATGAAATTTGAGCCTCAATTTCGAACAGTATTGTTTCTATTATCTATGCTTTTGTTGAAATTTTAAGCATTTGCCTTTTCAGTATTTCAATTGTATCTAAGGCTTTAGAGCTCTGACTTTTACTGGATCATGGAAACAGGCTGTCAGTTTGATAATTGTTCTTAAATTGTATCTGTTATAATCATGTTTATTACTCTTTTGTGGAGAGAAAAGATACTATGGTAAGACTAAAATAGTTTCATGCTATCAAATTGGGCCTTAGGCTGGCCGAGTATGTTTCTAAACCGTGCTTGATTTAGTGCATTAAATTGAGATAGGCTTCTGCATTTGCATAATTATGACTTCTTTACAACTCTTATAGCGTGACTAATTGTGAGAGGTGCTGGGAGCAACATATAGAAATGCTATGATTGGTTCCCCCTCTTAGCTCTCAAGATCAAGGATAATTTAATTCAAGTTGTGTTGAAACTGAATCTGCCTTAGAATTCTACTTTCCCTACAATTAATGATTTTATTTCACCCTATAACTGCAATTCTGTTTTTTCCTTTGTGAATAAAAGGAGATTTCAAGGCTTCAGGAACCTTCATAAAGTCCCTTTCAAGTGCTTAGGTTCATAGAAACATGCATATAATTTCCCCATATTTAGTAAACATGATAGGTATACAAATCATTGATTTACTGTAGTCTTCACCATTTATAGATAACTTAAAACTCTTCACTCAATTTTGTTCTATCAAATACAGCTATCTTCATTACATAAGGTAAAGGTTCCCCTTGCACATATGTGCTAGTCGTTCCTGACTCTAGGGGGCAGTGCTCATCTCTATTTCAAAGCCAAAGAGCCAGCGCTGTCCAAAGATGTCTCCATGGTCATGTGGCTGGCATGACTAAATGCCAAAGGAGCATGGAACACTGTTACCTTCCCACCAAAGGTGGTCCCTATTTTTCTACTTGCATTTTTTACATGCTTTCGAACTGCGAGGTTGGACAAGTAACGGGAGCTCACCCCATTACGCAGCACTAGGGATTCAAACTGCTGAACTGCCGACCTTTTGATTGACAAGCTCAGCGTCTTAGCCACTGAGCCACCGCGTCCCTTCTACATTAGTTACATTAGTTACATTAGTATTAAAATAATTTTGGAATTTATATGGCTTGTGCATATACAGCTTTATTTTAATTTTTTTTGCATATCTTTCAGGTTTTTAACTAACAGTATGACATCTTATGCATAAAAAGTACATATCCCAATCAACACACCTCTGATATCACAGTTCTGTTTATCCTATGCCAAAATACAGTAAGCAGCAAAAGAAACATCATATGTCCTTATCTTACCACTTCCTCAATGTTAGCCCTTTTGCTAAGCATTCCATTTATCTTTGTGCATGCCTTACTTACCAATGTACAACTATGATCATGCTCAACAACTGTCAACTTAATGTAGAACATTTCAAATGGAAGGTTATCATTTTATTATACAGTTTATCACAATCAAATGTACAATAAACCTAATTTCTTACATTTATACATTTCTTCTACTAAAGATTACAATTATGTTCTGTGCACCCATGTCTGGCACACTATACTTCCCAAACTTTATTCATTGTCACCTTATGAAAGACTAAACTCACCACCCATTCATATCAGGAGGCATTTTTCTGTCTCCTGATATCCAGAGCTTAACTGGGCTTTTTAAGTCACATTTTAATATTATTTTATGATGTTACTTATAAAAGGCCCAGAGTCGCTGAGGTGAGATGGGCAGGTTCCAATCAGATAGATAGATAGATAGATAGATAGATAGATAGATAGATAGACAGACAGACAGACAGACAGACAGACAGACAGACAGACAGACTGACTGACTTGCATCCCGTCTAATGGAAGCTACATAAGAGTGGTTGTATTTAGAGGCCCTAATGGAAGAAAAATGTTTCATTTTTGTCAATGATGAAAGCTTGATGAAGGAGAAGTCCTTCAAATGTGCTGGAAGTTCTACTGACAAATCGTGCTTTCCAGGTATGCCAGACTTATGAGACTGTCCCTTGCCGGGAATTGGGAATGGTGTTGAGGTAAGATACTTGACCCTTTCATATATGGCTTTCTGATCCTTGGTTTTAAGATCCAGCCATTAAGATCCAATCAATAAAACCATTGCTGATTCATAGATCATGCCAAGCTATGATTTTTAATTGTGGTTTATTGAATAAACCACAGTATCTGGGGTCACATACAACAATAAATCATGATTTACAAAACATAATGGTTCATTAAGCCAAACCAATCCGACTATTATGCTTTGGCACACAACGCTAACTTAATTCCATTTTATATTATGTATTCTGCTCAACTTCTGAGATTTCACTGGACATTGCTCACGAGCTGCTGAAACGAAATATAAGAAAAGATACTTTGGTAAAAGTTCAACAATCACTGAGGCTGAAATACTTTCTCAGATGGATATAATTGGGCCAGGTACTACCATATTGGCTTGTCTATTATGAGGTCAAAGAATCAAGTTTTTGTTAATGAGTTCCTTGTATATAGACCAAAGATATTAAATTCTGCATCCATCAGTAAATTAAGAATATATACCCTGTTTCTGTTAAAAGCAACAGCTTTTTAAACCACTATACATTATTTAGCATTTTCTTCTTGTAATCCATCTGTCAGATAGATTAATTTATTGTAAAGCTTGAACATTATCTAAAATAAAAAACAAATTTAGGAAGGAATTTAAGAATTTTTTTAGAAAGGAGTACTTAACATGTTTTCTCTTCCAAATTCTGACCCCTGTCCAATATAACTTTACATGTAGTATTTTGAACTTAGTGGTGAATAAGCTAAACAAAATTATGGACTGGAAAACATTTACTTTCAAAGTTTTGCTTCTCTGCTCAAAATTAATGATACAGTATTTTTAACTATTTCAAGTATATGTTTATATCTTAACATCGGAACCTCTTTGCAATATTTCAACCTAATGCATCTCAAATGGCAAGTGGTCCCAAGGAGCTAGTCATTTGAACTGCGACCTCCTCAATTAATTCAGTACGCTTATTGTATCAACTTTCCACTTCTGTTCCTTTTGCTTAAAAAAAACATTGACATCGGATCTTCATCTTAAGATAATTTCAAGTACAATATGTAACCAGTTTCAGGGTGTTTTGATCTGCAACTTCCATCATGCCTTAGCACTAGCTTTGCTGGCCAATACCGATGGGAGTGTAATCTAAACCAGGGGTCTCTAACCTTGACAACTTTAAGGTTGGCAGACTTCAACTTCTGGGAGTTGAAGTCCTCCAGGCTTAAAGTTGCCAAGGTTGGAGACCCTTGATCTAAATCATTCAAACAAAAAACTACCTCTATAAGATCTGGTTTCTCGGTCACATGGCCACTAATTGGTTGATACATTGGCATTTTTGGTCTGGTTTGGATTTTCCCCTCTCGCCAAAATTTTGTAACATGCTTCAGTTTATCAAAGTACCCAGGTTTGGAAGAAGGATAAGACTTTGTATGTTGCTGGGCCAACTGCATCATTGGCCTCTGGGTGGAACTCCCAGCAATTCGGCAGTTCAAATCTCACAGCTCAAGTTTAACTCAGCCTTCCATCCTTCTGTAGTCAGTAAAATGAGGACCCAGATTGTTGGGGGCAATATTCTGACTCTGTAAACCGCTTTCAGCACTGTGAAGTAGTATATAAATCACTATGAAGCGGTATATAAATCTAAGCGCTATTGCTATTATGTTTGAATTGTGACTAATCAGTGTATTATTTTCCTAATGTGCTGTACCCAAGCTCATTATTTTCCTCATTACTTTTTGTTTGAGTTTCTAACAATACAATTCTTCAATTCTTCAGTTTGAGTTTCTAACAATTCAATTTTCTTCTTCTTTTTTATATCAGGTATTTAGATGGACGGGTTTTCATAATAGAAGTGCTTCCAAAGAGCCAGGCAGAGGTGGATGAGGTAGTACTAGTTGGAGATGTCATTGACGAGATAAATGGATCTTCACTGAGGAATGCGTGCAATGGACAGGTATGGGAGGGAGGAACAGGTATGGGAGGGAGGATCCCTGGAGATGGAAGAGGGAAAGTTGGTGTGTTGTCTGCTACTTTGACCTGAAAAGAAATGGAAGAGATGGCTGTGCATTGTTGCTATGGGAACTGTACTGAACAAAAACTCTTGGGTTTGACCTGGAGATCAAGATGAAAAAATCAAGGTGGGAGGGATGTAGAAACGTACCAGGTTTTTAAGATATTTTTAATATTTATGAAGATTTCTATTTAGGATTATTATTTAAGATTTCAGAAATGTAAATTACTGGTTTATTTAAGGACTAAAGAGTTAAAACTGTACCCCACTATTAGCATACTTCCCCATCCCCTCCCCATCCATATTACCCCTCCAAGAGATGACCTTCTGTGGGAGTCAACATAGAATGTTCAGATACAAACTTATAAAGTCTGTTGCATGGAGATCATGAAGAAGAATAGGTGGCTTACTTGGAATAGCAATGCTTAGTATCAGTGCAATGACTATTCAGTCCACCATATCTTCCTCAGAACAGACGATTCATTTCTACTCTTATCTCAGGCACAGCATGCTGAGGCATGGGGACCAAGACTGGTATATACAGTATGTAAAAATAAAAAATAGGGAAAAAGAGAGAAAGGGCACCTGTCAAAGCCAAAGAACACTTTGGAATAATGGTCCATAGCATTTCAAAAAGAATAACAATTAAAATTAAGTGTGGCTAAAGAACTTGGTCTTGAACTTTTTAAAGGAAGAGAAGAGTTTAAAAAATCATCCAATCTTGTCTGAAGTAGCTATCACTCTCAAATGGTTATGTACAATTCTGTAAAGTAAAAATATATATAGAAGCTTCTCTTAAGAAGTATGGTCCCAACTCGTTGCAATCTTTATACTAAGAGCCAATTTTAATTCTTTCAGTATATCTATATGTAGGCAAAACAGCATCTTCCCATTTTATAAAGAGGCAATGATAAATTTGGTGGGATTGTACTATTTGTAGAAGTATTAAAAACAAAAGTCTTTAGAAACAAAAACCAAAAACCAGATTTATTACAAGGACAGGGAATAACTAATCTAGTGGATAATGTTGGGAGGCCCTTGCTGATCATCCATGTATCTCTTTGTTGCAGGCTGGTTCAGTACTGCAGAAGCTGAAAGGCAAACCACTGAACTTTCGCCTAATCCGATGGAAATGGCACGATGGAGGAATGTTCAAGCCACTGTTGCCCTATCTAAAAGTTCTCAGAGAAAAAATCCCCAGCTTCCAGCTCCAACATGAACACAAACCTAAAGAAGAGAATGAGGAGCGAAGTTTGCAAGGAGGCAGGTAGTGGCTGCTCGGGACAATTATGAAAACAAAAGTGTGGCAGATTTTCACAAGTCCTACCAGTGGTGGGTTCCTCCCGGTTCCGCCCGTTTCCGAGTCGATAGCGGTGATGATATGATGTCACCGAACTGGTTCTGGTCCCCCCGCCCCCTATCCCCTGCATTATTCTTACCTTTTATTTGGCCCTACCCCCAATCTATTGCTGCCTCCTGAGTCCCAGCTGATGACTAGGGGGAAAAAAACTGTTTAAACTCTTGCCACGGGGCTTCAAAGGGCCGCCCTACAGCTGATCAGTGTTAAAAGAAAACAAATGAGTAGACCGGTGCCTGCAAAAATACATGAGTAGACCAGTGCCTGCAAAAATACATGAGTAGATCAATGCCTGCAAAAATAAATGGGTAGATCGGTATAGCCTGGTAGACCATTACCTCTGCTAAATCCAAAATAATTGTCACATGACCATCAAGCCACGCCCACAAAATAAGCCATGCCCACAAAATAAGCCACTCCCACAGAACCAGTAGTAAAAAAATTTAGAACCCACCCCTGAGTCCTACCTCATCACCACTGGTTGGGTGCATAAGTCATTCCCCAAATCTAACCCACTGGTCCTTCAGCTGCTGCAGTTTGTAGTCTCTAGCCTGAGAGGCAATCCTGGACAGGAGCCAGCCTCTTTCAAATGTCAGACAAAGGGTGGCAGACATACATACTTTTGAATATCCCTCCTGAAACAGAACTCCAAGAGATCTCGCAAACCTCATTTCTGGTGGCTACAGAAAAAATGGAGTTACAGGCAGTGGTGGGATTCAAATTTTTTTACTACCAGTCCTGTTGGTGTGGCTTGGTGGGCGTGGCATGGCTTGATGGGCGTGGCTTGGTGGGCATTATTATAGAGAAAACTCATAATGCAGTTTTGCATTTCTCAATCACATGTGTGGCATGCCATCTAGGTTTTACTCAGCTGCCTTGTATAAATTTGCTGATGATGATATAGCCCAGTTCTCTGAAAATGTGTGGGATGCAGTTGTGAATCCTGGGAATTGCAGTCTGAATACTAAATAAATATTTTCTTACTGGCAGTATACAAAATGAATTTAATGGAACGCACCACCCTTCCTGAAATAGGGAAGAAGTCCATGAAAGCTAAGTAGGAAACCAGAGCTGCCCTTGTAGGTTCATGCACTGAACCAAAAGACTGGAGAATCTCAGTAGATCATTTCTTGGACTTCAGAGATTTTTGAGCTCAAATCTCAACAATAAAAAGAACACTTTGGATTACTTAATACTATTCCTGATTATTTGAGTGTACGTCTATGGTTCAGGCTTGGCAAAAGTCTGCTCCCATAATATCAGACTTTACTCAATTTTTAAAAGTTTTTAGTAGTTGTTATCCACTGTATCATTTTTCCTGTTCTTGTTATTTCATAGTTATTATCAGCTGTATTTATATATATTTACCTTAACTGATCAATATAAGAGGTGTCCTATTAACATATATATGTCCTTCTTAGAAAAAGAGGGCTTTGGGTTTCTGGCTTGATGGTACCAAGACCATTTGATTGCATGATTACTGACACATGATAGAAGAACTGTCTACTACGGTAGTAGTAGAACTACTCTTCCTCTGCTGTCAGTAAGGACTACTGATCGAGAGGCTGGGGAAACAAGCATAGCTCTTCAGTCCAAAACTTCTGTGAAGGCAACTTCGGTTTGCTTTTGGGATTTTTTCACATGCTGCATCTTGATGTGAAAATAAAGAAACTGTGCATAGATTTCTTGAACGAATTGTTTAATCTCATTTCTCCATAGACTCCTGTACAATCTGCGGTACTTAGGCCAGGCCAATGTAGGAAAGGTGAGGCTATGTTTCTGAAGAGAAAAGGGGGGTTGTTCAGTTTTCAATACTACTTTTAGGTCTGCATTTTTCTCACATTTTTTTCATCTCTTGGTTTCTTTTCCAGTATGGAGGCAAAGACATATTAGACGTAGGCATACCCACGGTGTTAGATAAGCATTTACCACAGCAGGTAAGATTCATGCTGGGAATAAGAGATGAATGTTTATCAAACTACTTTCTTTTGTTCTTAAATCATTATTTTAAGTTATGCTTTTTAAACAAAGAAGCAGATTGAATCTTGAACACTACAGCCCATTGTGATGGCAATCTTGATAATTTAATTAATAAAGTCAAAGGGATTTAGATGCTGGGGTTATTTGAAATGAGAAAACACCACAGGTGATGAGGCTTATATTTTAGATAAAAACATGTTCTGTGTAACAAATTCTGTAAAGAAAAATCCCTCCTTTAGGTCTCTAAATTAAAGGCAGAATGTGGCTGAACTTTTGTTTTTAATAGGAAATGCCTTGAGAAGTGCCATTAAATCATGTAGGACAAGTAAATCAAGTATCAGAATTTTCTAAATTAGAACTAGTAGAAGACCACCGTTTGAGGCAGATATAGACAGATATCAGGTTGTGATTCTTATTTGGGTTACCCCATGAGGCTGACAGTGTACTTTAAAAGCCTCTGACATGATTGCGAGCAAGATGGCTAATTCCCTAATCTCCCAGTGCTCAAGCCCTCAGAAAACTGTTGGCCTATGATCTCCACACAGGAAGCCATCCAGAACACATGGTGATTGCTCATCTTCTCTTTATCTGGAGGAGGAGGTTCCGAGGAATCAGTCTAGACACAGGTTGCTTGATCTTTGCCATGATCATCCGTTCTATGTTTGCAGAGCTGTCTTTAGTTTGCCATACTTCTCCCGGAAGTCCAAGAAGAAGAAAAAAGTCTTATGAGATGATTCCCCTCTTCTCCTGCAAAGCTATGGCACATCCCACCTGCTGATTTTCCAATTTCTTCCTTCCCTTTGTAAGCATGTAGCTGCTGCCATATTTGAATCCAATGCAGCATATCCAACCTGCCCCTCTTCCCATCTTCACCTAAACCTTTTTTGCTATGCACTTTGTCCCTCCCTTTGATTTTTCCATCATCTTCCCAGCACCGTGTTTCTCCTTTTCTGCTACTTCTCATCCCTAAACACGTCTTCCAGAATGTGCACGTATCAGTTTCATGCCTGGAGAAAAAAATTGGGCTTGAGTCTGGGCACAAACTGCTCAGTCCTGACTGGTCTATGGCAGTACAAGTATGGAATGTTTTATGTATACTGGTGCCTGGCCATTACGGTTGTAAGTTGTGATGGTCTTAAAACGAGTCATCATGTGACCAAATCCCATTTTACAACTTTTTTGTGGTGTCTATTGAGATTCTCAGTCATCCAGCTCATGGTTGTCCCAAGGATGCTTTATCAAAAGGAAACTGGACTTTTCGTCTCTCATTCAGTTCTGAAGATGAGAAGCGAAACATCTTCAAAGAAAAACCAGAAAATCCAGTTGCCTCTTGAAAAAGCATCTTTGGGACTTTTTTCTGTGATGATCATTGAGCAGCAGTTGTTAAATGAACACAGTGGTCGTAAAGCGAATGCCTCCGTCCTAAAGCGAACGTTGCAGTCCTAAAGCAAATGTTGTGGTTGTTAAATGAACTCCTGGTTCGCTATGGGATGTTTTTCTCCCATATTAGAAGTAAACAGCAAAAATGTTGTAAATTGTGGTTTTGTGACCATGGGATGCTACAGACAGCCATCAATGTAGGCCAGTTGCCAAGCACTCAAAATGCAGTCATGTGACTGGGTGGAGGGGAGGGCTGCCATTAGAACTTTGGAACTGGGTTGTAAGTACTTTTGGGGTGGGGGGCGGTCTGTCACGATTTGAAATAGTTGCTAAGTGAACCGTCACAAGTTGAGGACTACCTGTACCCGTTTTAGTTCAGTATCCCTTTTTTCCCTGGTTTTGAAGTTTAAGGAACATAAATCTAGATCACTCTGCTACCCAGCAAAATCCATCAAATGTATGTAACCTTGAAGAATTTTCAGCTATCGAAAAGAAATGCAGAACTGTAATAAGTAGAATATGTTTATATTATCCCAGCCAGTGTTTATCAATAGACTTAGACTAACTTTATTGTCACTTTGAATGTAGACTAATCAGCATATATTAAAATGAAATTTTGTTGCATACAGCTCTCAAGAAGGGTGTCCACCTCTAATATACACTACATAAACATGACAAAGTAAATAAATACAAAATTATGCATATACCCATATATATTATATGACACGGAGAAACAAACAGAATCTAGTTGTGATGGCAAAAAGGTGAAAACTGTACCCAAAACATTTAAAGGAAGATGCTAAATTGCCTGTTCCTGGTATACTTGTAATTTAAGTGATGATTGGCTTTGGCAGCCAGTGTTAAGCTGGACTGGCTTGTTCAACTTGTCTCACCCAAATATTATAGCTATGGCAACGCAAGTTGCTCACTTGCCTGTGTGGGTTTTTAATGATCTAGATAACAAGTCAACACAAACATCAACTCTTGAGAGATATGGCAGAAATGTGATCAGCTGCCTATTTACCACTATTGAGCAGGCGTAAAAAGATTTTCCCAGTCTGCGTGTTGCTGTTTAGTTGAAATACTAATAAATAAGTATTTATAAGAGGCTCTCGGGTGCATTAGGATGGTTTTGAAAGGCCCAATGACATCATTTTCCTCTTTATTGGGTAGAAAGGTAAAGGGAAGCCAATAGGCCAAAGTTCATCTTTCTTTGACTAAGGTTGCCATGGTTAAATTTGTAATAAACTGAAGCTGCTATACATTGCATATAGATAGAACTATTTAAAAGTCATGCTGTTACATTAATGAAACTTTCAAATGGTTTTCATTGTTTTTTCAGATACTTGCAGAAATGATTGTTAGCTCTTTAAGTGGCAATTCACTGATCTGTAAAGTGATTCAGTTGAAACTATGTTTACTATGATGTTGTCTGGGTAGAAGGAAGAAACAGGAAAAGAAAATTGGAAACATAGCAGGTCCAATTTTAAGTTTCTTTTAGGGACGCTTTGTCACTTGATAGCGTTATTAACAGTTGTAATATTATTTCTTCAGGAAATTTTATTCGATGTCAAAGAAACCGAAGTAATTGTTCAACACAAAACGACTTCAAAGGTTAGAATGTTTGTTTGCCGACTGTGCTTGATCATGCCTTAATAATTTATTGCCTTTTTATAACCTGGGCAATACATGCTTAAAATATACTGGAAATGTTTCTAAGGATAGTCATTTTTTAATTGTAGATCTAATCTTTATTTTGTCTCGACATTCAATAAAAATAATTCCCAAAAGAATGAGCTTTGATCAATGCCTTAACGGAAAACTGTTGTCATTTTCAGGTTCTTTTCCGTTATTCTTACACAGACATTTCCTGTGTGGGACGCCTTCTGGATAGCCACAATCTCTTTGCTTTCTGTAGCTTGTAAGTTTTATTTTGAAAAACCATCCACGTGTGGTGACATATTTCAAGACTATATTTACCAGTCCCATTAATCATGTCATAGTGGTAATAGTAATAGTAGCAATAGTAGTAATTTTCAGTGTAGGGTGTATCCATCAATTACATTCAAATGCTTCAGTGTGTCCTTTACTAACAATACAGGAATCTTAATGATTTCCTTATTGGACTTTGTGAATCATGCCGATTACCTGTTTAGCACATATTCTACCAAAGTTCCTCTTTGTGATTAAATATTCCCTTCCACATTGAATTGTTGATAAACTAGCTCATATCCAAGATGAATTAGGTTACCCGCATGAAAGAACCAAGTAATCCATTTTATTGATAGCCTGGTTTGTCACTTAGACCCATTAGGGGAATGCTATTATGTACGGGGAATTAGTCATATGCTATCTTAAATGTATGGGATGTCTAAAGTTACCATCTTTACTTTATAGAACTTCACCTGACTCTCCAGAAGATAGCACTTTTGATTGCCTAGTTTTTGAATCAAATTCCGAAGAGGAAAGTGAGGAAATCATCAAACGGATTGGTAAGGAATATGCTTTGGAATACATATTGTAGTAAAGGCTACTGTATTTTAAGGTGTATTACTCTATACTTCACAGCTTTACCTCTTCTGCAACTTTCTTCCATTTAAGCATTCTCCAGAATATATAGGTTGGGATGGGCTGTTGAATTAATATGAGTCCTGTTGCATTAATGAAATTCTGCTAAGGCAACCCAGTTATGTCCCAAGCATATACAGCATAAAACTAATAGTTCTTTGATATGATTACTTTGGTTAGGCTTTTAAATTAATCCATTCTTACATTTCAGATACCTGTATAACGGCGTGATAGCTTAAGAAATAAAAAAGTAGACCAAGGCAGCATATTAACATGTGGTCCTGTAATAATTGATGTTTGAAGTTTTACAAACTTGTATCAATTTGTTTCATTAATTGTTGGACTAAACATCCCTAGAACTAAAATCCAAAATGTTCTTTAGATAGGGTTCGTAAACAATGCTAGCAACTACACATCTAGCATGAAAGTATTTACGACTATAGCAGTAAGCGATCTGTAATGTGCCTAAAAAATAATTCAAGACATGACAAATTGTGTTTGTTTCTTTAGCTGCTGGATTTAAACATACAGAGTGGTTTGTCTGACAGATGTGATGTTCTGCCGCCTCATTAGCCTGCTAAAGTCTAATATCAATCAGTGATATCTTGATGGGTCAACTCTTGGATTACGGAGTCGCTTGGTAGATTAACATTCTGTCCAGATAAAATTGTTCTAGATAAATCAAACAGAAGACTCAACTGCTTTTTCAAATGTTTACATTGACAATTTTCAAAATGGAATAAAATCAAGCTGAAGCAATAGTTTGCATAAGGTAGCATATCTACACTGAAAACAAGACCAGTTTGATAAAGCAAAGCAAATAACTGAACAGTTTCTCAGCAGGCAACTTTACAAATGTTCTTTAAATTTAAAATACCCATTATGGGTTATCTAACAAAGACAAAATCCTAAAACAATCTGTAAATTTATATTCTCAAACAATGGGTTGAAATACCTGGAACAGCTTGTTTTTTTTAAGAGGCAGCACAGAAAGCTGGGCTGCTCTTACCTAGTTTCATTTCCATGAGTCATCTAATTAGTCCAGAAACAAGACTGAAATAATTTTGTACGCCAAGAAATTGAGTAGCATTTCCTAGTTCCTAAATTATTCTGCAAACGTAAGAATCAAAATCAGAAAGACTATTCACTGACTTGTTACATAATTGCTGCAAACTATTACTGCAATTGGGGATAAATACAAAGCATAGACATGCTTCAACTTGATTTAAGCATAAACCCAAGTAGAAATGCTACTTTTCCCACAACAATGACAGGACTCATGTGAATGTAAAACATTTAATTTAAAAATGTTGACACTACAATATATAAAATAGCTATTATAAATGCACATAGTGTATTCTATAGCTGCCAGGTTTACGTTTTTTTTAGGAAACTGTAAGTTACACTGTGGTTAAGACTTGTACTTTTACCCCTTCAGAAAGTCCACATTCTGTCACAGTGATGTATGGTCAGACTTAACAGCCCCAATTGTTAAACACTTGAATCAAGTTATAACCAGTTTTATTGCAAAAGGACCCTGTACACATTTATATCAATTCTAGTACCTTACAATTTTAGCTACCCAACAAGTCATTAACATACAGAAACATGCATGAAAAGCAAGAAAGATCACCCATCCCTTCTGCATATTAGCAACTTGTCACTACTGAGCAACAGGGCTCACATCACTGAGTTTTATGTGAACAGTCACTGTTAGCATTCATCCTGAGTGAAAGATGGAATGACTTAAGTACAAATGTAACATATTATAAACAATTTCATACAAAAAAAAGTCACAAATTGAAACCAAAGTATTTTACAGAATTTACTACAAAACACCATAAAAACTGCTTCCTTTTAAGCCCTTTCGCCCCGTATCCTACGAGCCAACTGGATGTCTTTGGGCATAATGGTAACTCTCTTGGCATGAATGGCACAGAGATTTGTATCTTCAAACAGACCCACCAAATAGGCTTCACTAGCCTCCTATGTGAAAGATAAAAAAACAAGTTATTGGTTAGACATTAACCTATAAGGACACATTATTCCTTTCCCCACATATAAGAATAGTAGTACCTGAATAGGTTCATACCTGCAGTGCACCAATGGCTGCACTCTGGAACCTTAAGTCTGTCTTGAAATCTTGGGCAATCTCCCTTACGAGCCTCTGAAATGGAAGCTTGCGAATCAAAAGTTCTGTTGACTTTTGGTAACGGCGAATCTCACGCAGTGCCACAGTACCAGGTCTGAAGATTTTGGGGGGGGAGGGGAGAGAAAGGAGTAAAGCCATCTGTTAACAGCATATAACAGTTCCAGGAAATTTCTAAGTCCATCTTTCAAAATAGTTTCAAAGAAGTAAAAATACCCTACAGAATCTTGGCATGGTTGGCTGGTCGCTGACAACAGCAGTGAGACATTTATAGTTAAAGCAAGGCTAACACTAAAATCACAGTAACAGAAGCTAACTTTGTTACAACACACACACCACTCCCTTCTTAATCCTTTTATTTCCACAGATCAGCTTGGCGGTTGTCCTGAAACACACATTCCAGATTGTTTTGTCTTATTACCTGTAGCGATGAGGTTTCTTGACTCCACCAGTAGAGGGGGCGCTTTTCCTAGCAGCTTTAGTAGCCAGCTGTTTACGTGGAGCTTTGCCACCAGTGGATTTACGGGCAGTCTGCTTGGTACGGGCCATTTTTGTTCACTCTTCTGAAAGAGAAAATAAATTCGATGGATGGACGGACGCGGCAGCTTTCTCCAAATTCCCGAAGGTCGAGCCGGCCTAAGTGGGCTTTCCGGCACTTCAGCCTCCATCTGTGCGTCCTCCTCTTCCCCGAGACGGAAACGCTTTGGCGGGAGGGGAACGGCAGCGGCAGATGTCGCCGTCCTCCATGCGGGCACAGGGCCAAGGAGGTTCAGCCAGCGCGGCGCACCGCCAGGAACTGCTCTCTCCTGCTTGCTTGCCCACGCGCGATGCCGGAGAGGAAGCCCGACTTCGTTCCTTCCCTTCTGTTCCCAGCCCCGATAACTACCGCCGGCGTTAAGTCTCCGGCCTTTGCTTAGCAGCCGACCCAGAACAAAGCGGCCTGCCTTCCACTTCTTTCCTCCACCCATTTGTCACAAAATTTGCTCCCCGAAGCACGAGGACCCTCTTTCTTTTCCCCACTGTCACTGTTCCCCCCACCCTCGCTCCCAGCCGAAACTCACCTCTTTCGGGAACAAATCCTTAAAAAAAAAAAAAAAACACTTCCGCTGTAAATGCACAAATAGCACGTACCGGACAGCCTTCGAAAAAACCTGAACTGTCCCCTCCCTCTGTTGGGACGCTGCCTTTATAGAGGGAGGGAACCTCAAACGTCATGACGTCACAATACAGACACGCGACGCGCGGAGCTATTGGCATCTGCTTTCGCCGGCGCCATGACGTTAGCTGATACAAAGACAGTTTCCCTGCATCCTGCATGCGATTGGATGGAAGCTCGAAACCCGATTGGTTGTTAAAGTTACACGCTGATTGGCTACCGTGGGCCGGAGCAAACCAATTACAATTGCAGTGAAGCTGGTGGTTCTGATTGGACAATAGAAAACATGGTTTGGATCCTACTTTTTGTTGCAAAGCTCTACAATGGAAAGTCAATGGGAAAGAAAAGCAGTCCGTTCTGAGTATCCTGGACTCAATGGGGAGGGCAAATTAGAGAAAACACAGCCTGGCAAATACGAAGGGAATGTGAAATGGTAGCAGAGGTAGGAGGACGTAGTTGACTGTACCTGACGTTCGTTTGCCGTCATATCAAATTTTATTTTTCAAAGTTTATGTTACCTATAAATAAAGAACATTTATAAAGTTCAGTTATAAGCAGCACATAAACCACAACTTTTCATTTCATTTGCCTAATACTTTTAACATAACAACTAACATATACCAAGGTTTCTTAATTAATTTTTAAATCATCAAAGAAATAACATGAAATTGGTTTATATTATATTTTATTAGCAAAACTAACAGACCAGTATCTAGTTTTCATAATCAAATAACCATGTGTAATGGGCACACTGAATATTTACAAATGTAAAATGACAAAAAACAGATCAGTCTGATTACAAAGAATCAAGCTAGACTCTAGAATGACAGTTGGTTGTTGCATGTAAAGTACAATGATGATAGTGTATTTTAGATATAAAATGCATACCAAGTTAAATTTGGCAAGTTTGGTCTAGTCTAGTGGGTAAGGCACCAACTAGAAACCTTGGAGACCATAAGTTCTAGCTCCACCTTAGCCATGAAAGCTGTCTGAATGATTTTGGACCTGTCATACATTAATACAACACAACAAAATTACAACAAAACAATATTTTTAAACATGTAATTGTGTAGCAATTATGGATCCTATGGCTAATTTCTAGGCATTTACTGGAGGATCTGGGTACAAATCAATAATTAAGTTATTTTAAAATTAGGTTAACAAAGCAGAAAAGAAACTACTAGTATGTTTGTTAATGAATTCACAATCTTTATTTGCTTTAGCATTATTGCTACACTGAGAACGCTTCTCAACAAAACATATTCAATGTAATGCACAATCAACCAGATTTTTTTTAAAAAAACAAATAAGTACTGTTTTACAATCAGATTTGTGACTATTTAGCAACAAGTGGATTAAATAGTGGGACATCTGGGCAATGTTTGTGAAAAAGAGGCGGGAAAATTCTTATTCAGGTAAAACAATGTTCTATCCAGCCAAACCACAATCCTATGCTCATAGATTCCAACAACACTCAACAAAAAAAGTGTTACATGCCTGCTTCAATCATTCTTCACCACTAATGTTTGAGTACAATAGAAAGTAGTTTGATTTTTTTAAAATAATGGGATAATCATCATGGAGAAGAGTACCAATCAGTTTGTGATGTCCCATATTGGCTCCAAATCATTATGCATATCCTTCTGCTGTTTCACCCAGTACCTTGGTAGCTGTTGTGAATTTATACTTTGGTTGTTCCACAAATATAGTAAATAAGAAGCTTAACAGTGGTGGTAGTTGTTATATCCAAAATATAGTTTTACTAGATATGACTGATGTGCCAGTTGTGTTCATATCTATGATGAAAGGATCTGGAAGTGGTAACTCATGCTCTCATCATCAGAGGATAGATACTGCAATATACTCTGCCTGGGACTATCTTTGAAAACTGAAATTAGCAATAGTAATAGCAATAGCACTTAAGACTTATTTACAGTGCTTTACAGTCCTCTCTAAGCTGTTTACAGAGTCAGCATATTGCCCCCAACAATCTGTGTCCTCATTGCTGCAAAATGCAGCTGGCTATGTACTGGCAATCAAGAACTGCTTCAAACATATTACATCAATGTTGTAGATGCTGTAGTGTATTGGTTGCCAATACATTTCCAAATACTGTTCATTTCACTTTTGAAACCACCTACAGCGCAGGTGTCAAACTTGATCGCGTCATGATGAATCATGATATATATTTTTTGCCTTTGCGAAGCCACGGTGGGAGTGGCCTGCATGTGACGCATCTAGCCGTGGACCGCCAGTTTGACAGGCTTGTAAATCTATAGTTTGGCTCCTAGGTACATTCAGAATTGATTTCTCTAGGCAGAACCATTGCAACCAACATGCTCATTTCAACAGCAAAATTTATTCATCCCCCCCAATGGAAGGTGAAATAACTGGAGGTTCAAGGATAACATTTCTTAGTTGCAGACTGACAAAACATTATCATTGTTCTGTAAAGCAATAACCCTAATCCTAAAAATATTTCCTTTAGAAACAAACCAAACAAAATATTTAAGAGAAAAATACATTAATTAATGTTCATGAAACAAAACATCAATCAAAGATCTCAAATACATATGCTTTAATCTAAACACAATACATATACCAGGATTTACTTTCAAGGAATAAGGATGGAACTTGGCAGTATACAAATAACATGGTATTGTATGCTTATTGGAAAAGAATAACTGTTTTGACTCATGCCCCCTTAACTATAGGGACAAAGTAAGAATTGCAAAGTATGTAAAGTGTAGCCATATGATTAAGTGCTATCAAATCACTGTTTACTCTTTAGAACCACATAGATTTTTCTGTGATTAACCATATGAGTAATCAAATGCTGTCATGACATGTTATAACAAAGATGAAGCATTGTTATGGCATAAATTTGACAAGGTATGGCTAACTTAAATTATTATACAGAAGCCTTGTAGCACTCATCACTTTTCTTATGGCAAAATACTTGATAGATCAGAATCCAGTAGTAGATATATCAGTTTTAACAAGTTTATGGAATTAAACTTTTGCTTTAGGATCAACAATCCCACTGTTTTTATTGTAACAACCTATATAATTTTTAGATTTGTGAGATAATTTTGAGGGTGCTGTCTCTTTGTGTTGGAATACCGATGTGTTATCCAAAGAAAAGATCATACTAGCCTGTGTTTTTTTTAAAAAATAAACTGGACTTCTCCTTAATAATCCCTAACGAATTTGCCATTATTTTAGTATGACAGCCCATCCATCATCGTTTAGCATAATCACCTACATTGCACTATTAATTCACACTCAGTACCAAATCTTACAGCATCTAGCAACATTTATTTCCAAATTAATAATGCTAATATCGAGAAATAAAAATAATTGGGGGGACGTAATTAAACGATTCACAGCTGGCAAAACAGCAATCCTGCTTACATTTTCTCGAAGGCAATCCATGGACGGATTACTTCTAACTACAACACCTATAAATCCCTGCGCTGTTACAATATCCGGGACAGCAAGCGCAGAGGCCCCCTGTACTTGTAGTTTCAATGGCCGGAAGCCTAGTAGAAGAAAAGGGGGATTTTCCGCCATCACCGGGACTACAAGCCCCAGCATGCTTTGGGTAACCCGGGGCGGTAATGGCGGCGGCAGCGCCTGCGCATTGCGGTCTCCGTGCGGACCGCGCAGAGTGAATAATAAAGCTCTCCTCCTCGGTGGTAGCGGGCGGCGGAGGAGGGAGCGGAGGGCAGGAACATGTCGAAGGGCCCGGTAGGGACCGGGCCTCCTGCGACCGGGCCGGTGGCGCCCGCCAGCGCTCTCCAAGCGCAGCCCGAGAAGCCGCAGCACTACACGTACGTAGCGAGAACACCCGCAGCCGCTTCTTAGTGCTGCTGCTCCAGCCGCCGCCGCCGCCGCCGCCGCACCCCTCCGCCCGCCCGCGCGCCACACACGCCTGACGTCAGCGGGCAGCGTGCGGCACGCGCGCACGGAAACAAACGGCCCGCCCGGAACCGGCTGAAACCGGTTGTGGTCGGCCTGGGCCGGAGGAATTTCGGCTATGGGAGGGGGCGGGGAAGGAGCGGACACCCCCTCCCCCCGCAGCGGTTTTTGGTGCGGGCGGGCGCGCGCGCACCTAACCGCCCCATAAACACAAGCACACCCCACAGGCAAGAGGCGCGTACAGTGCCCACGATCCGTTGCGTCGCCTTCGCCCTACGGGTCCTCTGCTCCTCCGTTGGTCATTGGGTTGGGGAGGGGGGGCGTCCGTCTCGGTACTCCCCCCCCCCTTTGAGAGCCCCCTTCTTTTCGCCGTCACCTCCTTTTTCCCTAATTGAAGAGGACCCTTTTTTGGCCGAGCGGTTGACAAGCCGTTCTGTAAAATGAAATTCCCCTCGGATACTCGGAAAGTTCGTGATCCGAAGGTCCAGGTGGGGAAAATTGGGGTGTCTTGTCACCAATCTTCATCAACTGGCTTTTCTGTACTCGTGGTCTGTCTCGTGGAATCGAGAGCATCCTAAGTGAAACACTGTATACAAAAGTATTGTGACTTTCCTCGCCATTTTCTCTTGCTGATGGCTGTCATTAGAAGTTGGGGAGGGGGGTGTTTGTTTCTGGCCAAGCCTGCAAAATAAAACTTAAAAGCATAAAGGGAACTGTACTTGTTCTTTCTTTTTTCTTTTTTGTCTTTGAATCCTCTGGAACAGTAGTTCCTTAATAAGGAATTTTGAGCCCTGTAGCATATGGTGAGGGGTAATTCAGCTTGTGGTTAAAATAAATGGTCTTTGCAAAAATAACAAAGCCATAAACAAACATTGTTATGTTCTATTGATTTCATAGAAAATGTTTTAATAGCATCAACATAAAGAGTTAAGTATTAGAATAAGTTGTCTCTTATATTTATAGGTTGCCCTCTTCTGTTCAGAATTCCTAATAATTTCGTATATCTGAGAGCAGTTGCTGTAGCAGGTACAGGTATTTTAGATCTGTTGGTAAATACTGTGCTACTTTGGGACCTTGTAAATACATTATTGGTGACAGTTAATTTGTGATATTTTGTATCGTTACTGTACTAGCAACACCTTCTGTTCCTACATCTATTTTATTGTATCTGGCAAACTTGTTTTGCAAGGAATTGGTCATACATAACCTGTTCCACATTAATCTGAGGAATTCATTAATGTGAGATGTGATGGGTACTGATTCGGATGGCTTGGAAAGGAGTAAATACATTCATGGGGGATATTAGAACATTACCTCCATGAGGGCACCATGCCACCAAATAACAATTACAATGAAACAGTGATGGAAAGGGAATATGAAGGACTCCATGTCATGATTGTGAGCATCCTGAAGGCATCTGGTTGGAGACAGTGAGAAGCAGAATGGTAGACTAAAATGGGTCTTAGTCTAATTCTGCAGGGTTATTCAGTTGATTGGTCAGTTGTGCTGCTAATGTCTCAAACCTATTAAAAGCATAATAGAAAACTTTTAAATACATGCAATACTGGGTGTATAACAGGATGATACAATAATTACTTAGTTTCAACCTGTATGAATGATTGATGAGATAGTCCTTAATTGCAAAACAGGAAGTCTATAGGTTAGTCTCATATACCTGCTGTACATCATCACAATTTTGAATTGTTGATAGAGATTTATGCATGTGATTATCAGACAGTATGCAAATTGCATTTATAATAAAAGTCAGTATAATGTTAGCTGGTTTTTTCCTGGTTACCATCACCTTCCACACCTTCCTCTGTATTCTCAAAATGCATTGGGATATTGGGGGAATCATACAGAGGTGACACTTGGTGTACAGGAGGAGCTATAGAAACTCACCGTCTCCCTGCTTTCACTGATTAAAATATCAGTGAAAAAATCTGATTGAATTTCACTCAGTTTATTTCAAAAAATGTGAAGTTAATATATTTAACAAAACAAAAAATAGCCATGTGAGCTGGTAATTGGTTTATAGCAATAAATATTTTATTTATTTTATAGTTTTTGTTGTGCTGAATTCTATTTAATTTCCTTTACAAATGTACAATTTAAAAATGAAGTTTTTGTTAAAATTATTTTTGATAAATTGTGTGATATTGTAAGAAGCTCATAGCTCTAAATCCAATTGTGTACATCTTCTAGTGCAGAGGTGTCAAACTCACGTCGTCATGGTGGCATCACTTGACATATTGTGGCTTTTTCCTCCTTCACTAAACCGGGCATGGGCATGGCCAGCGTTTGATGCATCTGGCCCATGAGCCGTGAGTTTGACAGTCCCGTTCTAGTAGAATAACATCTGTACCATAATAGGTTCCCATTCATCCCAGTGTCTTCCAAAATAGTTCTAGAGATTTGGGAGAAAATCTATTGCAGATGGATTAAGAGGAGGAGGGTGGGAGAGTAATGCATAATCAAACGACCACATGTGTGGAAAGTGTGTAGCTGGTAGTTGGTTTTAGATAGCTTTTTCAGATATTTATATACATGTATAGATCACACTTTCAAATGCAACAGATTCTATCTAGCTTTGATGTATTTGCTTTCACTAATGTTTAACAGTTTATATTTTGCTTATGTTTTTGCAAACAGAGGATGTGTCTCCTGTCCCTTCCAAACCATACCAGTGTAGTGTTGCTGCATCTTGTCCCTTATGCGTCTTCTGTCCAAATGCTGCTGCGGCATATTATTATAGGCATAAAATATGCCCATGTGTGTGGGAGAATTTTTTTGACAGTCTGTTTCTTGTAGGGATATTTATGAATTATTACACATAGCATTACAGCGTGAATGATGCCAATCTTAAATAAGAAATTCAGTTCATGTACCAAATTTGTGTGTGTACCTGTGTGCTGATTCCTGGTGACTGCCTGACCTAGTCCCTAAAAAGGTTTTTTTTTGGGGGGGGGGGGGAAATTATTTTGCATTGCCTGCTTCCTAGGGATGAGAGAGTGACTGGTCCAAGGTCACCCAGCTGTTGTTATGGTCTAGGATTCACAATCTTCAGGTTTATAGCCTGATGCCTTAATCATATCACCAAACTGGCTATCATGTGCCACTACTTAAGACTATTACTGATTTGTAATTTTTGTTATTCTCTATATTTTTAAAGTAGAAAGTTGAGGGAAACATATATTTATAAAGAAAAACTTTGAAACTAGTCTTCCTCAAACCAAATACAAGATACTAGCTAGCCTGATATCTACATACATAATGCAGTATTTTGATTAAGATAATATTTAAAGTTGAATGCAAATACGCTAATCTACTTCTACAGCTTCAGTATAATTTGTATTTAACTGTCAGGCAGATGCATATTTTGTTAAAGCTTTCAGAAGTGAAAATTGAAAGGATTTTAGATTTCAAAATAAGAATATATATGGAACTGTTTTGTTTGTAGCATATATTTAAAAACAGGGTAATGTAAGTAGAATTCCACCTATAGCCGCTGTCTTCCTTGGTCTGATTTTAACTAGACAAGAAAAAAAGAACTTTTTAAAAAATTTGATACTGTATTGAAATAGTGAGAATGGTGAGAAAACAGTCATGAAGGATCTACTAATACTGAAACTGTTTATACATGTAATTTAAACATAGGCAATTGTGTCTCTTGTATGAACTATACTTCTGAGTTATCAGTTTTTAAGTCATAAATTTAAAATTACAGTGCATAAGTCAAGACTGACTCCTTTTTATGTGTAGTTGGCTTTTTTTCTTTGAGTTTAGGCAAATCATGTCTTATTTGTAATGGCAATATATTGTTTGTGTTATTCTGCAAAGCATATTAAATACCTAAATAAAATAATTGGAAACCGGATTCAAAGCACACTTCTAATCACGAAGGAAGCCAATAGTGCACACAAATGAAATGCTGTAAATGATTGTTAATGTAATGCCATGGGTTCCTGTTTTTGCCAGGACTAGACTTCTTATGATAAACTGTGTTCCTGTTTAATATAGAACTTACTTGTATGTAAAGGTCTTTTGGTGACTATAAAGAAAGCTCCTTTTTCACCTCAAGGTAATTTTTTCTCTCATGTGAAAGTGATACTAGGATATTATGAATGTTAAGGTTTTTGAAAAATACCTGCAAAATTTAAGTGATTTTATTCGACATAATTTATCTTTTTTGTTATTGAAGAAATAGTTGTGCTGTCCCTGATTGTGGAGAAAAACAGAGTAATGCACTTATTTCCTAGTCACTTATAAATAGGGTCATAGTTCCTATTTTGATCCTGAGTTTTCTTGGAATTTAGCTGCCTATTTTCAAGTGTGCCTTCACATCTGCAAGTGTTAGAAACAGCTTTTTTCTCTCTTTACGTAAATCTTAAGCTTCTTAGGAAATTGAATTCTGCTACAATGTCATCTGGTCTAATTTACACTTCACGATTCATTAAACTATAGTTTATTGGCTAAGGAATGGTTGTGGATTGCTTGTTCTTATTAATTGTGATATACTAGTTTGTAGAGAATCAGAAACAGCTATTCCATAGCAAACTACTTTAAATAGATTTATTTATTTATTTATTATCAAATTTATAGACCACAACATTTAAACCAGAAGAGTACATGCAGGTTTATGATGATCCAACAACCATAGTTATTCTGCATATTTGTGAAATCGGCATAAAAATATGAATATGCTAAATGGAATCTGTGCATCAGTTGGCCTTTAACTCGCCCATTTGTAATCCACAAAACAGGTATTCGTACTAAACGTAAAAAAAAGTTTGTGTAAGAGACTGGAAAAGCTTTTGATGGGAAAAACTATAAAAGGTAGTAAGGTGAAAATTGTGACGTTTTCATAATGTATTTGAACTCTATAGTTAGAAAACAGTTATCGTGGGATGAACCAAAATACTGTGCAAGAGCATTCAGAGTTTATGCTCTTCAGAACATTTCATCAGGCAAAATGATATATTTGACAGTTCCCCAACTTCTGTTCCAAAAACAAACAAAAACCAGACAAAATAATTGTCTTTACTGTAGTAGAGTACAATTAACTGTACTGAATTCTGGAGAATTTGAAAATGGGCATTCTTATTGTGGTAGTTTATGTTGATCATAAGGAAGCTATTTAAACAATTAACTAACATATACTTTTGTTTAATGTAACAATATTTGTTTTTGTTTCGTTTTTACAAAATTATTACTGTACTAAAGATTTATAGTCAAATGAAAATTTTACTTTACATCTAAAATATGTCTTATCAGCATACAGATTTAACAACATAAACATTTAAAGATTTCACTACTGCTTTAGCTAGATTTCTGCTAATGGCTTGAGTCCTACTTGAAAAGAAGAGCTCTGCGGAAAAAACTCTAACCAGAAAAGGCTTTGGTGCATGGAGATAGGAGAAAATGTAACAAAAGTGCCATCTCTCTTTATCACTAGGAATGACCCATGTCTGACTTGGTTCAATACAGTACCAAGTATTGGTACACTAGTATCTTGAGGAAAGTAATTTGAAATGAAGGCCAGAACTACTGCCTCGCAGAATAAAGCATATCAGAATTTTGGATAGCTCAGTGTAGGAAACTCAGGTAATCCTCAATATACTAGTTCTATTGTTTCACCAACTGTCTTAAATTTAATTGTAATCTTAAACCTGAAGAAGCAGTTTTTTACCTTGATGTATGTTGCTTACTGCTGAGTTTGGATTTAAAGACACCCCCCTCCCCCCACAACAATTTCTGAAATCTGAGGTTCCTATGTTGCGGGATAATCCCAGAACTATAGAAATTTCCAAACAAAGGGGATGGGAGGAAGGATGGGCTGCATCCTTAGTCTGGGAAAGTTTGCATTCAAATTAAGACAACTTGCTATGAGTATTGGAATGTTGCTGGGCTCCTACTTCCAGTGACTCCAAAGCCCCATGAATAAAATGTCTATTGGCAAAACATTAGGGTCCCAAATTAATGCTCTTTAGGTATGAATTATTAATGCAGCACGGCTTCTTTTCAGATTTTGACTTTAATATATTTCCCTTTATCTAGAAAATAATGCATAGCTGGCCAGATTAAGTCTAATATTTGCATTATTATCAGAAAATGATGATAGTGACAGTCTTATACATTTAGTCCCATTGTTGCACATAAGTTTAATTTCCCATTATACATTGTACAAACTGATATTGCTTCATATACATGGTTTTGCTGTCACTGGAGTAAAATAATTATATTCAAATTACTTATTTCAAGATTATTGTCCAATAAATGTTTTCCTACAAGATCCTTTTATTTTATTTCTCTTAATTGATTACATTTTAGGCTATAGGTCTCAGACTTAGAATCTAATTACTTAGAATCTAATTACTAATTACTAATTATTGGAATTATTCTGTAATAGTTCAGGTTGTATATTAAGTCAACATTGTTTACATATTATATCTTGAGACTAAGATAATATTTATTTAATGCAATTTCGACTGATATATTTCTTGTGAATATGGAGTGTTGTGCTAGACCTACCATAATTTCTCATTTAAAGAACTGGCTTGTAAGAGAAAGAAGTACAGTGGTGTAAATTCTGCTTTTCTGCTAAAAATGTTTGGGGAAGTAGGAGTGAATAAAAAACGATTATTTACAAAACTGTTGTGACTGTTTGAAGATACAACGGCACTGAAAAAGTAACTTATGACATTTTTCACGCTTATGACCATATCATAAAAGGTCACAAGTCCATAAGCTTAATGGACATAAGTCAAGAACTACCGGTAGTATTCATAGTCATGGTTTTGGTTTCTTATCTAGGCTACCTTGAAGGTTTGACATCAGTCTTGCAGATCTCCTCCTCTCTTTTTAGAGACAGAAGATCCCTCCCTCCTTTTTTGGTTTTTAGTAATGGCCTCCAATCTTATTGGCCTCTATCTGCCAATCACATTGTTTAGCTGAGCGTTGTTACAACATCAGCAGCAAGTGGATAATATACAAATTACCAATTTACAGAATGCCATGATGCAGCTAACATAACAGCTGGAACCAAATTTACTTAGTATGAACTGTTTATGGTTGGCAGACCAGCAGAATTTCCCACAGATTGGACCAAGATAACTTTTGGGCTGAGTTTGTTAATGGAAGGAGCAGCTAAATGAGCCATACTGATCATTGAAGGACAACAACCTGCTGCTGAACAAACTAAGACTTCATCAAAAGTTTAAAAGGTACATTGAAGATCCGGTATCAAGACTCACAGTGAATTAAGAAAGAATGATAGAGAAGAATGAGTTGATACATTTTAGATTTTAAATTACTTGCCAGAGATGTGGGATGCAATGACATGTGGGATGGAAAGATCTCTCTCTGAGAGACCAGTTCAGAGAAGGACTTGCTGAAGACCTGAGAGATGAACTGATAGAGTAAGACACCTCAAATAATTTGGAAGACTTGGTTCAATAACATGTAATAAAAGATGGCAAGCTGGAACAGTTGAGACAAGGAAGAAACTAAGGATCTTGATTTATTCTGAAAATCCCTCCTTGAAGGAGTTGCATGTCAAAACATCCTACAAAGACTCTGTGAAAGCAAGCTTTTTGCAAAGTTGGTGTGCATTTGACCTGTCTCAATTAGACTATTTGGGGTATAGGATCTCAACTGAAAGCACAGAAATGGATTTTGCAAAGATACGACACATCTTTACACACAGATTAGATGTGCAGTGTTTTCTGGGCTTTGCTAATTCCTACTGGAAGTTCATTCCTAAATTTGCTGACTATATAAAAGCTGTCTCAACTTTTTTAAAAAGGGCTTGGAAATTCTTGTAATCTATTCAAGAACAAAAGGTGTTTCAAAAGTTAAAAGTACTTTTTGCTTCACAGCTCCTTCTAAGGCACCTAAATCCTATCCATCCATTCATAGTTCAGACTTCAGATGTCGCAGTAAAAGCAAATGTATTTCAAAAAGAGAAAAAAGTGGGGGTCAGATCTACTGCCAGGTGCCTTTTCTCTGGGATGCTTCACTCAGCAGAAATGAACCATGGCATTTTTAATTAGGAGTTGCTTGCAGTGAAAACTGATTTCCAGCAATAGAGGCACTTTCTGGGAGGAGTTGTCAACCCAATACATATTCATAGAGGCCATAAAAATTTAGAGGCTTTGCAAATCGCCCAATTCCATCATCTCTTGACAAATGAGTTAGGCACAGTTTTTCCCCCCAAAACCAAGCTGCAGCCCAGTAACTTCTGAGTCAATTGTAAGTCATACCTCCTTGAAAGTTTGGGAGCAGAGACTTTTGATCTCTTATGACAGATTTGGGTATAGCAGCAGCAGGATCTATATCAGGAGTGTCAAACTGCTGGCCCATGGGCTGGATGCGTCACGCGCAGGCCATGCCCCCCAAAGCTCCGCAAAGGCAAAAAACATAGCGATACGTTGCGATACATCATGTGACACAATCGAGTTTGACACCTGTGATCTATATGGTAGGGCTTGGATGGACAACTTCAGGGAGTTCAACAAGACAATTTTTCACCTTTTACTGTAGAGGAAGGGCAGCTGTTACACAATGGTTATTTGTACACTCCCCTTCCTCTAAGAGAACAAGTACTACAACACTGCCACAACACGAAAATAGGACAATGGGAGGGGGGTGTTCAAACTCCATCAAGTCTTTAGGGGCTTCTTGTGTCTAAGGGTAATGGCAGATGTTAAGGGTTATGTTTCTTCTTGTCATGCCTGCTGTAGAGCAAAGCCAGTTCCTAGAAAGCTGTCTAGCATACTGCAACTTTTAAAGATTCTGTCATGGTCCTCGGACAATGGATCACTACTAGATTTTATTACCAACTTATCCCAGTGCAAGTATTGACCAATGATTTGACCAATGATTTGGTAGTTACGAACTGACCTATTTCATTTCAATCAGCCCAGGAAATAGTTTAGCTTCTTTTGAACCATGGGTTTAGGTATCGAGCAGGGGTGTCAAACTCACGGCACACAGCCCGGATAGATCATGTGCTGGCCCCGCCCCCGCCCAGTTTAGCGAAGGGGGAAAAAGTCCCGATACGTCATGTGATGCTGCCATGACGCCGCGAGTTTGACACCCCTGGTATAGAGAATCGGTCAATCACATCATTTTGAACAGAAGAAGTCAGTTTATATCCAAATTTTGGAAGGACCTTTTCCACATTAAATATTAACATTCCTTTGTCATATATGCAGCTTTCAGTGTTACATGGAGAAACTGAGAAAGTTACCCAATTATTGCAGCAATATAAGATGCTACACTTCCTATCAACAAGATGCCTGAAATTCTATCCCTTGCAGAATTTGCTTACAACTACATTTTTTCAGTATGTCCCTATTTAAGACAACTTTCAGCTATCACCTCATGTGCTGCCCTTTACCATTCATAAATGCACAGTTCCGAAACATCTTGGATTTCTGCATAAGAGGCAAGTGGCCCAATGCCTCTTAAAGGAGCAACTAGAAATAGCATGACTATCTATAAACTGCAGCAGATGCACACAGATAAGAGGGGGCTAAAATTGCAGAAGGGGATTTGGTATAACTTTCTACAGTTATTTTTTTTTTTACATCTGCAGGATCTCCAAAAAGCTGATTCAAAGTTTATTGGTCCCTTCCCAGAGATTAAACAAATTAAACCCTGTGGCTTTCAACTTGCAATTGCCAGCACCAGTGAAAGTTCATCTGGTATTGGTCTTTGCTGATGAGAGAGGCACTGTCCTGCACTTTGCATACATAGTAGCTCACCTCTTATGACACAACTGGGATCAGAACTTCAATTGTTACTCAAGGCAATTGTTAATTGAATTGCATCCTATTTTATTACCTTTTTTGCCATCGTTAAGTGAATCATTACAGTTAGGAAGTGAATTGTGCAGTCATTAAGTGAATCCAGCTACCACCATTGACTTTGTTTATCAGAAACTGGCTGAGAAGTTTGCAAATAGCAAACACATGACTCCAGGACATTGAAACTATTATAAATACATGCCAGTTGCCAAGTGCCTGAATTTGAATCATATGACCATGGGGATGCTGCAATGGTCGTAAGTGCGAGGACCAGTTGTAAGTTACTTTTTTTCAGTGTCATTGTAACTTAGAATGTTCCTTAAATAAATGGTTATAACTTAAAGACTACCTGTAATGTCTTTCTCCTTGCAATCATTGCAAACATACCATTATTATACAGGGTTCTCCTGATGATTGTCTCATGAATGCTGACATTTGTTAATGCAAGGGAGGTTTTTAGTTCCTAGATGTTACACTGGGATTCTTGAGACCCCCAGGAGTATTACATGCCAGGCTGTTTATGTGATTTTGGTTGGTCAACCATTCTGAAAAGAATATCAATGGTGTTGAATTATCTCCATTTGTACATGATCTAACTGATGGTAGAATTCAAGCTCTTTGGAAATAGTTTTGTAATCTTTTCCAGCCTGGTACTGCTACCCTGCCAACCCCGCTGGCTCCAGCCTGCTGCCTTCTCCCTGACTGCCCAGCGAGGTCTCAATGGCAGATGAGCTCCACCACTCTGCCGTGATCAGCACTTGTATCCTGAGGCTATGCCCTCACCCAACTCCTTTATCCTGGGTCAGTGCAGGAAGAAATGACAGTAAAGGTTAGTTGGGGGAGACAGTGGTAGTACTGAATAGATGGGGGTAAGATAGGTGAATGGGGAGTGCATACTGTGGTGATAAATGCAGGCCAACTGGCAGGTGCCTATATTTTAATCACGTAAAGAGGGGGGGGGGGGTGCTACAATGGCCATAACTTTGAAGACTGATCAACTTCAAACAGTTGTTGAATGAATGGTAATTAATTGAGATCTATCTGTAGCTTCCTCTTGACTTCCTTTAAAAGGAAGCTTCTGTTAAAATAGTAACTTGCTTTCTTGGTGATCATTTCAACAAGAAGAATAAGGGAACTCATAGCTCCGTCAATCAGTGAAAGCCTTTCTGACTTTAATTTATATACAGTACTATTAAGGCTTGGCCCTTTTTTTCCTCCCTAAGTTAATTTAAAGTCACATAAACCAGAAAAAGAAAAAAAGAGTTTTACCTAGGCTTTTGAGCAAATCCCCACCAATCTAAGTAGAGATTTTGAAATAAGTGAAATTGCATCAAAATGTTTATTTATCTGAAACATAAATATAAAAGGATAGAAAACCTTTTTATCATGTATTAAGTTTGGCAGTGCTAGGAAGCAAGTCTCTAGGTCCTTTATTAGGTGGATAAAGGATTGTGTTTTTCCTAGGATATTTTGCCAGTGGTGTACAGGTACCTTATAGTTAACTCAGTTAGAAAAATAGTTCTCACAGTGTTTGCCAGCAACGTTTTTTTTTTCTTAGAAGAAATCTGCTGAGCATCAACTTGGTATGAAATGTCTCCCTTCATTAAACACTGTGAAACTGATAGATTCATCTTTGTGATTGCAGAACTAAAAAAAAATTATGTGCTGTCTGCAAAAATTACTTCTCTGTCAATAAGGCAAGTGCAATTTAGTTTACCTTACACATAAAATAGTTCTGTGTTCATATATATGCCTGCCTTACATTGTAGAGGAAAGTAATGTTTTAATTTAGACTGAAGGCATGTAATGAATTAAGTTGAAGGCTTTGTTTACTCGCTGTTTATTCTTCATGATAGCTGTTCACCAGGATTATCTGTCAGTAACTGCTGCTTTGAGTTCTTGTATATGTGTGCTAACGACATCAATGATAGTATTCAGCGATCATGTATTCTAGTATTTTTATTGCTTTCGATTTTTCGAAACATCAGATTCTTCTCCAGTAACTCTTGCTTCTGCATGGTTAAGCTTTAGCTTCATTATTAGTCCTTCCAGTGAGCAGTCTGGTTTTACTTCACTTAATATTGAATGATTTGTTCTTGTTGTCCAAAGTAGTCTCAAAAATTCTCTCCAGTACCACTGTTCTAAGGTATTGATTTTCCTTCATTCACTCTTTCTGATGGTTCAGACGGTTACAAATATATGTTGCAACTGGGAAGACCTTGATTCTGACTTGGATGTTATCATTAAACTGCAGTTGGTTTCAGAACTACCTAAAGAGGTTGTTCCAATGAGAGTGAAAACAATGTGTGTTTTTAAAATTGCAATTCAAATTTACCGGTACTTAACTGTATCTAGCTTTAGAATAACATTAAGATATTTATTTATTTATTTATTTATTATTTATTTATTATTTATTTATTTATTTATCTATCTATCTATCTAGCTATCTAGCTATCTAGCTATCTAGCTAGCTATCTAGCTAGCTATTTATCTATCTATCTATCTATCTATCTATTATTTGTCAAGCATGTATGAGAAAATAAGTATAAGTATAAACATAACATAAGCATATAGGTATAAACAGGTATAAGTATAAACATAAGAAATGAGTACGAATACATGGAAACATGGACAGGGATGGTAGGCACGCTGGTGCACTTATGCATGCCCCCTTACAGACCTCTTAGGAATGGGGTGAGGTCCACGGTAGACAGTTTAAGGTTAAAGATGCATAACTAAATGGAATTCTGTGAGAAGAAAATGCAATTCATACAGATAAAATATATTTTTTGTTTTATTTTTATTTATTTTTCTCATTTCTGAACAGTCCATCTCCCTCATTTTAGCACATGTTCTATTGTGCATTTAATATGTTCATTTCTAGTTTTCGGATAGAGTTGCATTACCGCCTTCTCTTTTTTTATTGCAGTTGTTTTTCTAGTAATTAGCAGACCAGGGACTCAAAACATTTTTTCTGTTCCCAGTTGCAATATTACTAATATTGCTACTACTGTATTAAGGAGGGGAAGAGGGTAAACTATCAGCCACTAATGTGGGTTTTTCCTAAAACAATTTGCACTAAAACATTTTCATTAAATACAATTAATGTGCTAAATTTCCAGGAGATTTTCTAGTATAAACTGAACGTTTTTTCTGTCATGAATTACCATATTTTCTTCAGGCTGCTTCTTTTATTGTTCTGTTTTTGTTGTTGTTCATACTTGGCTCATCCTTTCAAAAGTATTTCTTTATCAGAAGCATTACATTAGAAGCTCTGTCATTGGTGAAGGCACCAACAGGGTTTCTAATGTACTATCTTCACTGGAAAAAACTGGGATACATCCAGATATGTATCTCCCTTGAAAAGTTGAGATACATTCAGATGTATCTGCCTTGAAAATAACCTTTATTCAACAGTCAAACATCAGCACAGGAAATATTTTATTTCATTTTGCATTACAGATAGTCCTCAATATATAACCACAGTTGAGCCCAAAATTTATGTTGCTAAGCGAGGCAGTTTTTAAGTGAGTTACGCCTCATTTTATGACCTTTTTTGCCACAGTTGTTAATCGAATCATTGCAGATGTCAAATGAATCATGCGGTCATTAAATGAATTCAGTTTCCCCATTGACTGCTTGTTGGACGCTGGCTGGGAAGGTTATAAGTAATGACCACATGACCCCAGGGCAGTGCAACTGTCCAAGAGTCATGACTCCCAGATTTTGGATGCATTTTATGGGTTAACCCGTTTGAAGTATCATAGTTCAAAATGTTTTGCTCTATGGTTCATCTTTTCACTCATTTAGTAGTATATAAATTTATATGCCTCCCAATGACTTTGAACAGCTTTAGAATGTGTGTGCGCCTGCTGCTTTGGCACTGAAATTTCAGATTTTTATACATTTTTATTTTTATTACTCGTGCTATCCTTTGAAAGTACTTGCCACTAAAAAATTGCTGCTGCTGAAGACGGAACCTGAAAATATTTTGCATGAATGGACAGAAACTTGCTTTACAAAGAAGAACACTAACTTTAAATAATTTTTTATTTCAAGTCATAAACATATGGTTTCAGTATTGTATCTGTGAGTTGTTCCTCATTATTGTTTTGAAGCTCTGAATTGTGTCCTGGTACTGAAAATATGTTTTGAAAATATTTATTCTGAGAACTCTGTTTCTGTTTTTTAATTGGACTTGCTTGCAAGACTCTTCCCTGAAAGGTACCTAGATACCTGAAGGGTAGGATAAATATTGTTCTAGAAATTAAATTAAATTAAAATACAATGTATTTTATTTACCATATTTTTATATTTTTTTCTTCTTTCCTAAATTGATAAAATTATTCTATATATCTTATATTTGGTTATATAGTTACTGGGCACATTCTAATGAATAGCTGAAGATTATCCATTTCTTAAAACTTTAAATGTTAAAAAGATAATTTTAAATAATCAAATCCAATATTAAGCTATTAGATACATAAATAAAGACAGGCCATATGCCTTTTTTATTAACCAAGGACAAGAAATACATCATTTCAATCATGTCTTTACAGGGCAAATACTTCTGAGGTGCTTGAAAGAAACTTCATGTTACTGATGTAGCAGTGAGCTATGTATTACTGAGTTTCTGTTAAGCACCAACTCTTCCCTTCAGTTAGTTATTACTAGATATTTCAGTTTCCTGAATTTTTTTCTCTTGATATCTGAACCAACAAAGTAGGGAGGAGATAAAAATTCAGAACTATGGCCAAATGAGGGACACCACAGGAAGTGTATTTGTCAGGATCCTGACTTGTCTTTGCTTTTGTTTTTTGAAGAGCAACCACTGAAAGCTGTGAGTGAAGCGGTGGTAGAGGTAAGAGAAGGCTGCTTAAAACATCAATTTTCAAATGTCTTTTTGCTGTGGGAGATACAGGTATTCCAGTGAACTTTTCATTGCAAAACTGTTAGGAAATTGTTACATGCCCCTGTCATATAATTTTTAATACCAATCTTGTAGTGTTATATTATGATCAAAGCAAATTCTTCTGTTTTCTGGAGATAGCTAATGTCCAGACTATCACTTGATATCGCTTGAAATAATCGTAGGAGTATTTTTCTCTCTTTTGTTCCTGTGCCAATAAAACAAGTAAATGCAGGTGAAATGTTAACAGAAATGTTTCAATATTAACTTGAAATTAGGACCGGATGGCTATAATGTCAGATTACTTAAAAAATGGATATCAGTTGATAATATTATATTTTAAGAATTTATTATAAAACAATAACAGCTTCCTGGCTAAGCAGATGAATAATGCCTACTTTTATTTATGTATTTATTTATTAAATGGAATTCTATCCCAGAATTGTAAAAGGATCAGACATTCAGTAAGGGGGGAGGGCATGGTGTTTTTGATGGTGGGCTAGTTGGAATTTGCTTCTCAGAAGAGACATTAATAGCACACCTGTTTAGTGACTGTTGAAGAATCAAAACCCCAGTTAAGCTGAATGTTTATTATAAATAGTTTACTGCTGTTTAAGTCACTGTTTTGAAATTCATTGGGTACTGGATAAAATCAAATCCCAATAGTTTAAATCAATGGTTTTCAACCTGTGGTCCATGGACCCTTGGGGGCCGCGATGTCGTAACATAGGGTCTGTGAAGTCTTGAAGAAATGTTATGATTTAAATCTTGAGTTAAGTCTTGGGAGTCCATGGCCATAGTTCAGGCCACAAAATATATTTAAAGGAGGATTATGGTGAAGAAAAGGTTGAGAACCACTGGTCTAAATACAGAATAATGTGAATTTTGGGGAAACTCTAATGATCATTTTCAGCTATGATCAATGAGATATTTGCAGACCAATTAGAAGTTTATGTGTATGAACACAAAAGCATTCTTCACATGTACATGAACAGAGATATATTACCTTCAAATATGAAATTAATATATACCTATTGTGAATGATAGCTACTAAACCATTAATAGCCTTCCACAATTTTGTCTTATGATCTTTAAAGCCATAACTCTGTTTTGTACAAAATTCAATAGCTGAAGGAGAGTGATACAGTGCTTCCTTTATTGTGATGTAAAACTTCTACTATTCTATTTCACTGTATGCACAAGATTCTAGTATAAGAAAGAGAAAAAAATTGCATATATAATTATATTTAACTGCATAATCACTTTTCTTTTAAAGCATCCCTCAGTGTTGTAACCTTTTGTAACATAGGAGCCCTTTGATTATTTTGATTTTCATTTGATATTCATTTTTGCATCTTTTTGAACTCTATAATATCAATATCAAGCAGTAATATACAGAACTGACTGCAGTAGTTCAAATGTGGTTTTACCAAACATTTTTCTAAGATGTTATATTAGTAGTTCTAATTTTCACATTAACTTATTTTGTATCTGTATTTACTCAAACTATCTAGTAGATTGAAAAGATTCTTTTCAACTTCTAAAATTAGATGTATGTAATTATATCACCTTAATTGCCACCTTAAACCAAAATGTTACATACTAAATATTATAATAATTGTTCTTATGTCAAGGAAACATTGGTGAAGTATATTTCTTAAATTGGTAAATAAAGATATGTATTGAAATGCATTTGAAATGCATTTGAAATAAAGCTTTAGATATATTTTTTTTAAAAAAACATCAGTTGGAAGATTGTAGCAGATCCAGGTACTTTGTGTATAGTTTTATATAGAATTTTTGTTAGCTAAGAATTTTCTCTCTTGATTCTGATTTGCATCACTGGAAGTGGTCCCATTCCAGTGGAATTCAGATAAAAGGCCATCTGTGTCTAAAATTAGTGATACTTATAGGGTGAGATTTTGAGGAAAGAAAGGGAGGAAGTATCTAAGAGGATAAGCCTTCCATGTAAGCATTTGCTATTAATGTTAAACTGGTAGGCAGTGCAGGGGTGGATTCTAAATTTTTTTACTACCGGTTCTGTGGGCGTGGCTTATTTTGTGGGTGTGGCTTGATGGTCATGTGACAATTATTTAGGATTTAGTAGAGGTACTGGTCTACCAGGCTTTTAACTGCTTGCAGAGCTGTACCGATCTACCCATTTATTTTTTGCAGGCACTGATCTATTCATGTATTTTTGCAGGCACTGGTCTACTCATTTGTTTTCTTTTAACACTGATCAGCTATAGGGCGGCCCTTTGAAGCCCCGCGACAAGAGTTTAAACAGTTTTTTCCCCACTAGCCATCAGCTGGGACTCAGGAGGCAGCAATAGATTGGGGGTAGGGCCAAATAAAAGGTAAGAATAACGTGGGGGGTGGGGGTGCAGGGGGTGGGAGGGTGTGGGAGGGCGTGGGGGGCAGAACAGTTCAGTGACGTCATATCGTCACTGCTACCGGCTCGGGAGAACTGGGCCGAACTGGGAGGAACCCACCACTGTTATGGTATGGGATGCTGCTTTTAGAACTTGGCCATACCACTATAGTCTTCTGGTCCTTCCAAAACATTTCTGTAGGGTTTGGACTTTATGAAAACATTAAGTTTCTTTTGTTTTAATCATTCTTTGGTCATATGACTTGTGTGTTTTGGATCATTGCCTTGTTGCATGACCTCTTTTCTCTTGAGCTTCAGCTCATGGATACCCTAATATATTCCTCTAGAGTTTGTTGATACAATTTTGAATTCATTATTCCAACAGTAATAGTAACCTGTCCCAGAGCAGAGGCCACAAAGCAGGCCAAACCATGGTATTGCCATCCCCATGTTTCACAGATGGGATAAAGTAGTTGTTCTGTAAGAATGTGTTCTGCCCCAGCTCCGGATCCCAAGGATCCTTGGTGACACACACCAAGGTCCAAAAACTCCATTTATTACAAACAGACCCCTTTCAAAATGCAGGCTTTCAGTGCAAATGTCCTTATCAGCCTGCTATAAAGTACAAAGAATAAACAAAGTCTGACAAAGGTTGGCAACCAGCGCAGAAACCAAGATGTGATAAGAAACTCACTCTCCAGAATGCGCTGCGTAATAATTAAACGTTTCCAGCAACAATTGCTAACTGTGTGTGACTTAAATAGGCTAAGGGAGTGGCCAACTAGCCCCAAGCCTTACTCTCGAGGAGACCTCCTCCTCCTGAGTAGCCACTCCTGCCTTTTGGCAGCCCTGCGTGCTCGAGCATTGAGGAGAGGCTCCTTCACTTCACTCTCTGCACTTGAAGGAGCCTCTGGAGGTTCTGAAGGCCCTGGCTGAGTCTCTGCCTCTGGCACCACATCCTCTTCAGCCTCCTCGCTGTCATGTCGCGAGCACCGGCTGCACAGGCTGCTGGCGCAACACCACACCAGCCTCCTCATTGTCGGGATCAGCCACCAGCCGCGCAGGCCGCTGGCGGGCCACAACACTATCCTCACTGCAGGGCCCTTCCCCCGAGTCTGTCGATCTAGATGCGGTCGGGACGGGAACTGCTCATGGAAGGCACGAACCAGGTCCGGAGCATGAACAGAGGCCGCATCCTCCCATGTGAAGTCCTCCGGCCCATACCCCTTCCACTCAATGAGGTATTGAAACCGACCCTTCAACCACTGGGAGTCTCGAATACTTGCCACCTCGTACTCTGGCGATCCATCCCTGTCACGGGGCACTGGCGGAGGACGGTCCAGTTGATGGAGCGGACAAGTAGGCTGTTCAGGAACCAGGAGGGATCGGTGAAACACTGGGTGGATTCTCAAAGACCGAGATAGGGTCAGGTGGTAGGCCACTGGGTTGATGACCGCCTCTACCGGGAAAGGTCCAGTGAACAGTTCGTCCAGTTTTCTCACTGACCAGTCTGAGGGGAGATGCTTCATTGACAACCACACACGATCCCCATCAGCCAACGGGGGTGTGGCTCGCCGAGAGCGGTCTGCGACCCTTTTGTAATCGTCCTTGGCCTTGTTGAGGTACCGCTTCACCAACTGATACACGGCCTGTAACTCAGCCAAGAAGTCATCCGCTGCTGGAACCGGGGAGTCCAGGGGAGTGGAAAGAAGCGTGGGTGATAGCCCAGATTGGCTAAGAAAGGGGTGGTCTGGGTGGAGGTGTGCTGGGAATTATTGAACGCAAACTCCGCGACTGCTAGGTACTCTGACCAATTGTCCTGTTGTTGATTGACAAAGCAGCGCAGGTATTGCTCCAAGATCCCAATGACCTTTTCAGTCCCGCCATCAGTTTCCGGGTGATGAGCCGACGATAAGCAGATCTTAACCTCCAGGGCCGACATCACCCCTTTCCAGAACTGGGCGGTGAACTGGGTCCCTCTGTCCGACACGACCCTATTCATGAAGCCAAAAGACATGCTGGATGAACATGCAGGCAGTGGCGCGAGCTGTCGGCAGTCCCCGACAGGGTACAAAGTGCGCCATCTTCGTCAACATGTCCACCACCACGAACACCGTTGTGAAACCTGAGGACAGGGGCACGTCTGTGAGAAAGTCCATCGAGATGACACCCCAAGGTCTCTCGGGTGTCGGCAAGGACTGAAGTAGTCATGGGGGAGCGCCCGTGGCCGACTTGGCCTGTCGACAACGAACACAAGAGGTCACATCACAACGGAAAGATTGTGCATCCATTGTGATGTACAAGAGGACTGTACATCACAACGGAAACCAGGCCACCAGAAAGTCCGCGACACCAGATTCAGGGTCTTAAACAAACCGAAATGCCCTGCTGCAGGGTTGTCGTGGCACTGGGACAAAATGAGACCCCTAAGTGACCCCGATGGAACATAAAGTCTCTCCCGGTACCTCAAGAGGTCATCGGTAAACATCCAGGGAGAGTTGGGCCCTACCTCCTGCTTCTGAAGGTCGACGAAGGTGTCCTGCCGCTGTGCCTCCCAGATCTGACCCCATAGGTCAACAGGTTCCTGGATGGCAGCAAACAACTCGACAGGAAGAATCATCCCAGGTGGAAGCGGGTCCTTGGCTTGGGCGTAGTCGGGCTTCCTGGAGAGCGCATCTGCCCGTTTATTGCGCCCACTCGGGATGTAGGTGACTTTAAAATTAAAGAAGAAGGACCACCGGATCTGGCGTTGATTGAGCTTCCACGCGGTCTGCAGAAACTCCAGATTCTTGTGGTCCGTCCGGACTTCCACCTGATGTCATGCCCCCTCGAGATGATGTCTCCAGGTCTCGAACGCGGTCTTAATGGCCAGGAGCTCTTTTTCCCAGATGGTATAGTTGCGCTCGGAAGGATTCAACTTCCAGGAGTAGTAAGCGCACGGGAAAAGAATACCGCCATTCATGTGAGCATGGAGTAACACCGCTCCGACCGCGATATCCAACGCGTCCGTCTCGACCACAAACGGACGCTGCGGGTCAAGATGCTTGAGGATCGGCTCAGATATGAAGGCCTGCTTTAAGGCCAGGAATGCCTGCTGCTTGGGGTCGCCCCACAGGAACGGGACTTTCTTTTGCAGGAGTCGCAATCAGAGTGGCGAAGCTGGGGATGAAGGTCCAGTAATAGTTGGCGAATCCGAAGAGTCGCTGAACATCTTTCACTCAACGGGGAGGTTGCCAACTTCTCAACGCCTCGACCTTGCTCCGATCCATCGCGACACTCTTGAGAGAAATGTGATGGCCCAAGAAGTCGAGGGTCGACTGGAAGAACTGGCACTTCTCCAGCTTGGCGTATAACTGGTGTTCACGGAGCCGTTGCAAGACCAGATGGAGATGTTGGAGATGGCTTTTCCGGGATGTGGAGTATATCAGGATGTCGTCGAGGTACACCACCACAAACTGGTCCAAAAAATCCCGGAAAATATCGTTCATAAAATGCTGGAAGACAGCAGGAGCATTGGTTAGTCCAAACGGCATGACTGTATATTCAAAATGGCCATACCTGGTGCCGAACGCTGTCTTCCACTCATCCCCTTCTCGGACCCGAATCAGATTGTAGGTGCCGCACAGGTCCAATTTGGTAAACACGGTAGCCCCCCGGAGTCTCTCTAAGAGTTCAGGGATCAAGGGTAGAGGGTACCGGTTCCGCACCGTAATGCCATTCAGCTTCCGATAGTCACAGCACAGACACAAGTCTCCGGTTTTCTTCTTGACGAAGAGGACCGGAGTGGACAAGGGCGATGACGAGGGCTGGATAAAACCCCAGGCTAGGTTTTTGTCCACGAATTCCCTTAATGCCACCAATTCAGGGTCCAACATAGAGTACAACCTCCCTACAGGGAGCGGTGCATCCGGGATTAAATCAGTGGGACAATCGTATGGCCGGTGTGGGGACAATTGGTCCGCCTCTTTCTCACTAAAGACGTCTGCAAAGGTTGGCTGGCAAAGAGACCGCAGGTGGACCCTGCACCTGCCTGTGCACATTTGGCGAGTATGATCCACATACTGCAAGCTTGGGAACGACATGAAATTCTGGGACCAAAGAATGCATAGATCATGAGTCCGAAGCCAAACCAGGCCCAAAACTAAGGGGAAATGCAGTTCGGACATGACATAAAATTGGATAGCCTCCTCATGCTTACCGATGGTCAGGCGCACGGGCTGAGTGGCCGCCTTAATCAGCCCGGACAGAAGCACCCGACCATCAATGGTCTCCACGACCATGGGAGGATCCATGGGACACAGGGGAACGGCAAAGTGAGTGGCGAACGCCTCGTCCAAGAAATTGGTCGTCGCACTGGAGTCCACCAAAGCATGAGCTGGGATCCCTTGGGGGTTGTCGGCAAGAAAGATCTTGGTGTTTAGAATCAAATGGTGAGGGGGTCCAGAGTCCACTTCCGCAGGGCGTGAGTCAGTGTTGGTACATGCCCGACCCAGGGTCTCCCCTAGATCGGGCTCCGCCCGTTTCCCGACAGGTTAAGCGTGGGCTGTGGTACGGGACCAGGAGCCGGTGGGCCGCGTCGCTTCTTGGCGCAAGAGGCAGCGAAATGTCCAGGCTCCCCACAATATAAACACAACCCCCCTGCCCGGCGGCTGTCCTCAGCTCTGGACAGGCGGGGTCAAACTGCACCAATTTCCATTGGCTCCTCCCTTGGAGCCGGAGCCTCAGGTACAACTGGGGCCATATGGGGTTCCTGAGGGGCACGACAAGAGGGCTGACGCTGTAACCTTGCATCGATCCTGAGGCACAGGCGACACAGCTCGTTAAGAGTCGGAGGAATGTCCACTCTGGCCAACTCATCCTGTAACACGTCCGACAAACCCTCCTGGAAGGCATCCATAAGTGCTGCCTCGTTCCACGCTGAGTCCTGGCTTATCAAACGGAACTCACTGATAGATTCCTGAAGAGGCAGCCGGCCTTGCTTCAAGGACTTCAAGCGTCTGGAGGAGGTTTGGGCTTTAATAGGGTCCTCATACATCAGCCGCAAGTGCTCACAAAACCTCTGAAAGTCGTTGAGCAACGGGCTGTTCTGAACCAACAAGGGCGTGGCCCAACGAGCTGCCGAGCCGGAGAGCAAGCTGATAATAAATCCAACTTTATCTCGGTCCTGGGGAAAGTCTTCAGCTCGCAAGCTTATAAACAGCTGGCATTGTCCAAAGAAAGCCGGAAACATTTCCACATTACGGGCAAATTTATCAGGCACAGCTACCAGGCAGTTTCTCCGAGGAGGTGGAGGAGGCACAGGAGGAGATGAAGCCATTTGGCTTTGAAGCTGAGTTATCTGAGCATCCATTAAAATTAACTGCTGCCAAAGCTGCACATTCTCTTCCCTCAGCTGCTCCATCGTCTTCAAAGCTGTTGTGTGTGTTTTTTTGGGCTGGAAACAAACTGTTGGCCAATTAGCCCCAAGCCTTACTCTCGAGGAGACCTCCTCCTCCTGAGTAGCCATTTCTGCCTTTTGGCAGCCCTGCGTGCTGGAGCATTGAGGAGAGGCTCCTCCACTTCACTCTCTGCACTTAAAGGAGCCTCTGGAGGTTCTGAAGGCCCTGGCTGAGTCTCTGCCTCTGGCACCACATCCTCTTCAGCCTCCTCGCTGTCTGACGCAAGCGCCGGCTGCACAGGCTACTGGCGCAACACCACACCAGCCTCCTCCTCGTCGGGATCAACCACAAGCCGCACAGGCCGCTGGCGGGCCACAACAATATGTATGCAAACATAATGCTTTTCATCCAAGCCAAAAAGTTTTTTTTTAGTTTCACCCATTCATAGAACATTCTTCCAATAGCTTTCTGGTTTATCCATGTGGTGTTTCACAAACTAGACAAGCACCAGTGTTCCGTTTTTGGATTTAGTGACTTTCTCCTGCAACCCTGCTAGGCAGGGTTTGGCTTGTTTTGCTGCCTCTGCACCAGGACAGGTTGCCATTACTGTTGGAACAATGAATTCAGAATATTATAGACCTTGCTCTTGATGTTGGTTGGTTGACCATTCCTGGGGAGGGTAATAATGGTGTTGAATTGCCTCCATTTATATACATCTGCTTGACAGTGGATTGATGTGGTTCAAAATCTTTGGAAATAGTTGTAATCTTGTCCAGCCTGGTGAGCATCAACGATTGTCTTTAATATAAATTTTATTAAAAGTTTTAAAGAGAACATAAAAACTAACACAAATATAGAAAAAAGAGAACTAAGGAAGAGAAGAAATGACAGTCGTGCAGAAAGAAAGGATAAAAAAATAAAAGAAGCTTCTCATTTCCTTTGCAGTAAATGGATGTATGATTACAAAGTTATCTCATATTCTATTATTATTAAAAAAAAACTCACTTTTTTCTATTATACATTTTTTCTAAAAATCAAAACTACAATTCATAAATGCATTTTTTTCTGTTTCTTGAAAGAAATGTATAAAGTGTTTCCATTCAGCGATAAATGCAAATATTCCTCTAATTAAGAAGTTAATTTAGCCATCTCTGCAAGTTCCATAATTTTTACCAACCATTCTTCCCTTGTGGTAGTGTTAAACCTTTCCATTTTAAGCTTATGATAGTGATGGTGCAGTTGTCACATTTAAAAACAACATTTTGTTCTTTAAATAAGACAGGACTTCCCACATACCTGATATATAATCTCATTGATTGAAGCCCCTGACTCTAATTTCCCTTTCAAACGAACTGATAAACTTTGAATGTACATACTTTTGCACACACAGAGATATGTAACTTTGGATCATTTTCCTGCAACCAATAAATGAACAAGTATAATGTTTTTGACTCATGTTTAATTGGGTTCTCTTTATCTAGTTATTCTAAAATGGAATATTTATATTATTTCAACTTTTGTCTTGCCTATTCATTTCTGGGTTTCCACAAAATTATGTTGTGAAGCTTTAAATGGTTGAGATAGCTGTTTAAAAAGTTTGCTGTACTTTGCCTTTTCTTTGGGAATAAAATAATGGATTGTAATCAGTGCTACACTTAGAAAAGAGGCAAGCTGACCTTTTAATATAAAAAGGGATGTGGAAGAATTAGCATTCAGTTACTTAGTTGAGGATGCCAATTTGCTTCTGGTGTCTGGCTCAAAATACAGATGTTTAATTAGGTGGAACAGAATATGAGAATAGGAGTATTTTTAATGAAATTATGAAATTGTATATCAGAAAAAGTAAGAGGAAAATACTGAAGCTTAATATAGATTCATACTTTTTGAGCTGAAAGGTTCAACCAATGGGAAATGGGAATCTTCCTTGTTCTACCTTAGATATTTAAATCATATACCCCTGTATAGTTAAAATTTGAATGGTAACAACACTTTGAAATTTCAGTAAGATTGTTTTGAGCCCTACACTGATGAATCATCTACAGCCCCTAGGCCTTTTTATTAATTAGGATTTCTGAAAATTCTGAAAAGCACAATTATCAGTTACCTTTTTGACATTGAAAATTCTATCTCAAACCTTACATATGACATGGCTATATCCATTGTGGCCCGTGTCTTCTCACCTTCTCAAACATTAAATGTAATTTTCATTTCCCAAAGGTGCTTTTTCAAAAGGCAACTGGCCTTTTTTTGTTTTTCCTTTCCCATCCAAGAAGCTTCTTCAGAGCTGGATGAGAGGTGAAAAGTCCAGTTGTCTTTTGATAAAGCACCTTTGGGACAACCATGACTTGGATGATTGAGAATTTCCATATACAGTTTTTAATTCATTTTTTAAAATGTAGCTTCTGTCTGAGAATTATACCTTCTCAAAGCAAAATGTTTAAGTAATTTATATATTGTTCACTCCCAAATGTTCCTGGAAAACTTAAGAAAATATCCCTGTTCCACTAACTCTCTGTGTAAGGTTGGGAACACCTCCTGCTTGAAACCTAGATGCCACCAGAAGGCAATATCAACCTCCCCTAATAGCAATGTGCCTTTTAGGAAAGGGAGGGAGGGAGGGAGAAAGGACTTAACCAAGATACCGGAATCTCAAACATAAAAGAGTAGAATTAGATTGTTGTGGTTATTTGCACATTAAAAACTTAGAGTCATGTTTTCTAATGAAAGAGCTGTTAAGGGTAGATTTTTCAGCCTTCTAATTTTATTTTTTTTAATAAGACTTAACAATGGTTCAGTTTTAGTCAGTAAATACTGACTAAAATCCAAGACTAGGAATTTTAACTTCCTAGTCTTGGATTTTAGTCAGTATTTATGTTTTGTGGAGAAGAGATATGGCCTTTGGTTACTGTTATAAAGGTACATGTTAATGATCCTCTTGTTAAGGTTGTATTTCACTATTGTCATATTCCCGAGTAATGTTCGCCTTGTAAAAGAATACTTCTAATTACTGTATATTCTTTGAAGTTGGTCACATAACCAAGTGAATTTCCTTCTTTTTCTCATTATCACCATGTTCTACAAAATATAAAATATTTTGGTCCTTGCTGAAAGCAAATATCTCAAGCTGTCCTTGAGCAGCTATCTAGGCTTTTTCCTACCTTGTTGGAGGTATGTGTGTTTTCAGCAGTCTTCATGTATCAGAAACCTTATTCTTTTTTCCCCCTAACCTACATATTTGCTTGTTAGATAAAGCAAATTGCTAGAAAGATTTTGATAACAGTCAAGTACAAGACACAAGTCCTCCTGTAGACATTAGGACCTTTACAAAGCTTGAGTTCAAGTTTTTCTCTCTGAGGCTACTTCAAAAAGCAGTTACTGACCTGAAATTGCTATGCAATTTTTACTGTTTATGACTAATTTAGCAAAATGGGACAATTAAAATAACGGTAACATTTCTTCTTCTATTAGAGGCTACATTTTATGTAACTATGATGCTTTAAAAAAACTGCTTAAATTGATTCTGAGCAAATGTAGTATAAATATTTTATACCGTGCTTATATGATCAAGTTACAGTTTAAGAAAAAAAAGTTGTGCAAAATGTCAGAAAAACAGTATGCCAGAGTTTAAATCCACTGCAGTTTCAGAACGATTGCTGATTAGGTTCTAACAGGCATTTTTACCAACTTAATTTATTCTCGAAGTTGGGTTTGCTGTTTATTTTGCTTGATATGAAATTAAACCAGACTGTATGTTTTAGATGAAAGGAAACAATGGCTTTTTTAAGGCTTCTCACTCACTCACTAGTAAGGAGTGCTAATGCATTATTTTTTGGGGGGAAGAACTATTTTTTGCTTCTTAAAGACTGTGACTGAGACCAGAATAACAGCAGAGATTCCAATGCGTGAAACATCCAAAGGCCCATTGAATTCTAAGGGTGTATTGCAGTGATGGCTAACCTTTTTGCCATTGCATACCAGGAAGGGGGGGACGGGGGGGTCGCATGCGCATGCCCACACCCATAATTCTATGCACTATGTGCATGCGATTCCCCCGCCCTCTCCTGGCACGCAGTGGCCTGAAAGGCCTGTTTTTCTCTCTCACCTGGCTCCAGAGCCTTTCTAGGAGTCTGGGGAGGGCGAAAACAGCCTTCCCCACCCCCCGTAGGCCCTCCAGATGCCAGAAACGGCCCGTTTGCCACTTCCACTGAGCTCGCATGCCCACTGATATGGCTACGCATGCCACCTGTGGCACGCGTGCCATAGGTTCTCCATCACAGGTGTATTGTGTCAAGAAATTGCTTTGGTTATTTAGATGTTAGTATTATTTTATTTCTAAAATTAATTTTTGCAGAAATGACAAAACAAACAAAAATTGTTTAGCTAGATGCCAAGGACAGTAGGACTCTTATTATATCTTTAGGTAGTGGAAAAGATTTTCTCAACCAAGTAGGGAAAGCTCCACCTGTCAACATTTTTTCTTTACAACTGTATAAAATCCAAGAGGGCGGATTGGAGATTTCTGCTTATTTAGCTTGTAAATAATCAGAGTAAATTAAACTCAGAGGACATATATTGTAGCTAACAAAGGAAAACAAATCATTTAGCTTCTTAGAAGATGAAATATTTTGCTTCTTGCTGACTCCTTCCACTTTGGCAGTTAAATAGGACAGAATTATGTGTGCTGCACAAAAAAAGAAACTGATGAGATATTCTAGAGAGACTTAAAACTCTGTATATATATGTAAAAAGCCTTAAATGTATATTGAGAAATGTAATGTAGATTCTTCCTATGTATAAATTAATATCAGTTTTATGTACACATAGACTTGTAACAAATTATAATGATATTTCTATAACATTTAGTGCTGGTTGGCACATTCATCCCGATGGCAGCTTCAGACTGTGATGAAGAAATAGCTATTTCCGGTTGGTGCCGGGGCGATCCAGTCAGGGAAATGGCGGGGCTCTCATGAGCCCCGTGAAAACCCCGACTGTCGAGCCGCCGCTGACAGGTCTGCAGACCTACCCTGTCCTGTAGGGACAGGGGGAAAGAGAGGGACCCCTTGGATGGCCGAGAGGAACAAGCAGGTTTGAATTTTAAAATAAATATGAAGAGAGATGACTTTACAATCATATGTGAGAGATATCTGTTAAAATAATGTTGAGTTAAAAATTGTGGGAGAATGCATTGAAAAAGCAACTTATGTAATATGCTGTGAATTAGTTAAAATAAAACAGCTAAAATAATAGAAGTAGGCATGGAGGAAAGCATGCTGGTATACCAGCTAAACAAGAGGTGGAGATTTGGAGGAGAATATGCTGGAAATCAGCCAAATAACAGTGGGAGGTTTGGAGGAGACTATGCTGGAAATCAGCCAAAACACAATATGCTGGAAATCAGCCAAACAATGGATGGAGGTATGGAGGTGACTATGCTGGAAATCAGCCAAAATAAAACATGCTGGAAATCAGCCAAACAAAAGTTGGAGGTATGGAGGAGAATATGCTGTAAATCAGCCAAAATAAAATATGCTGGAAATCAGCCAAACAATAGGAGGAGATATGGAGGAGGATATGGATTTTGAGATAAATCTGTGTAATATGAAATATGTAAAATTAAAGGTAAATTGATAAAGTTTAAGATTTAAAGATTTGATGAAGGGATCTAGAGATTAAGAAATATGGATAGAACTTTGATTTATAAATTGAAATAAAAAATAGAGCTGTAGTCAATTTGAAACAAAGATGTATGGTGATAAAATTGTAAGGTAAATAAATAATCAACCAAGAGGTTAGAATATTTTTTAAAATCTTATGTTTTGATATTGATGTTAAAAGGCGTAATGAAGGGAGCTTGGGAAAGAACCAGATATAATTGAATTTATAAATGAGTATATAAAATGAATTAAGCTTCTATTTGGAAATTAAATTGGTGGTGATATAATAGAATGGTTCTGATTAAGATACTAGAATCTATGTTAAAAAAAAATTTTTTTTTATTATGTTCTGATCTTTAATTTTAAAAGATGTAATGGAAAATTGTGAATGGAGTTTTTTAATATTTAAGCGATTGTACCTATCTATGACCGGATCAAGACTTCGCTCTTGAAAGATATATTTTATGTTTTATGTTGGAAAAAAATAAAAAAATACTTTTCAAAAAAAGAAAAAGAAAAAAGAAATAGCTATTTCGGGGGGAAATTTTTTAAACTTGAAATTATTACACAAGAAAAGTGGTTACAATTCTTAGTGATTCCAGGTCTGGTCACTTTTTTGGTTATGATTTTTAAGGGAAAAATGAAGTGCACCAAGAGGTGCATTCAGAAAATAGAAAAATGACAAAAATCAAACTCATTCTACTTTCAGTTACTCAAAATACAGACTGAAAATTTCAGTATTCCAGTCTCTAGAATTCCAGTAGTCAGACTTGGAGATAAAACTTAAGTAGAGGTTCCTAGGTTACTTGAATTAAAAATAAATTAATATACCATATTCAAAATGTTGAGTCAAAACAAGCAGAAGTTGCATTTCCAAATCAAAGGCAGGACCACAATCTTGATTTACATTTTCTGGTATATTGCATTAAGCCATAATGAAGTTTCGTTTTTTTGGTTAAAACTAATGAACAAACCCATCCACTGATATGTTTACTCCTGTCATAAAGTACAGTCTGAGGCTTTTATGCAGTTAGAAAATGCTGTTACTTTGTGGTCCTGAAAATTCTTTTCCCTCTTCAGTTGCAAAAAATTGATGGCTTCCTCTATTTTGAGGTAAAAAGTATGCAAGAAGTAGTAGAAGCTTTGCAATTACCTCATCCCAATTCCAGGCAAAAAGTAATAATCCCGATTCTACTCTCTTTCAAAACGTGGGCCCGCTTTCTTACATAATTATCTTACTGCAGCTTTGCCTCAGAAAAGTTAATTAAGTGTTGTCCCCAGATAGTAATACGTTATGCATTCCTATTTTATTTTCTAAGTTTATTTGCAATTCAGGCCACTACGGCTAGCTTAACAAACCATGGTCTAGTGCAAAACTCAGACATTAAGCACCAAAGTTAATAAAAGAGATATAAATTAATAAAGCCATGTATCTTCAGAAATAACAAACTGAAATATTTATCTGCTACTTTAAAATAATGGAATAAATAAGGAACAAAGTTTATTTTTGACCAGATATGAGCACCAGCAAGGAAAACGTTATATTCTGAGAACTTTTTTCCCTCACTTGCTTACTTCTGCCATGAATCTCCTGAAACAAAACATTTTTAAAGGAACAGGAGAAATCTATGATAGAAGATTCTTAATTCCCAAACGTGGCTGATCGCACATAGACAGACAAAGTAAAGAACCTGGGAGACAACTAAATATGCCATATTTAGGGCTCATATATTTTACTCTTTCAGGCCCAAATTATTGGAACATTTTCATCCTGCAGTCTTAGAGCCTCTTTAGGCCTACTAGAATATAGAAACATGGAATACTTCTGCAAATACTGTATACATCTTGTTTAGATTTCTTATATAGAAGGCCTGATACATAATTTTGACATGATTTTCCTTTTTCCTGTTCCCTTTTGATAAAGCTATGTCATTTGATCATATGAAATGGCATACTAGCTTTGTGATTTATAATTTGATTATGTTTAATCATATTAAGAGTCTAAAGGAAGTTGTTTTATTTGGTTGGGGATTGAGGCCTTACTAATCAATTTATTTACTGTAGGTTGAATGGCTCATCCATGAACATATCTTGTACTGTTCACACTAGAATACTCTAGTTATGTCCACATTTACACATACATTATTTCTTGCTTTAAATTTAGACCTGGATCATGATGATTTCCAAGCTTAATTTACATTGTTGAACTTTATTGATTGGCTGTTCCTATGTGAAGTTTGTTAATCCTTTGGGAATAGGTTGTTGATGTAAGAATTCTTTTGCATTTGCAATAAAGATAGTATAAATTATTACATGATGTAAATACTGCGGTATGCTTGCTTGTTTCCCTACTTCAGTTCAGACAATATTTTGGATGCTTTTTAAAAAAACATGTAATTAGTATTGATAAAAACCATTGCAAATAAAGATGCTCTAATTCTGGTGGTTAATAGTGAATATGGAATATTAGACTGCAGCCAAATGTTCCTAAACAAAACTGTTCCCTTGTGTTGAGCAGACAAAACTGTCTACAGAATTCTGTAATTCGAAAAACTCTTGATTTTTGACAGTAAAGGTAGTCCTTGAGTTACAACAACAATTGGGACTGGGGCTGCTATAGTTGCAGTGGGAGTGATGCAGTCGTAAAGCACAATATCATGTGACTGCATCACTTAATGACAACAATCCTGGCACTCCCAGTTGCTGTCATAACCCCAGGTTGTACAAGTTGTTAAGCGGGAAAAAGCAGTGGGAGGGTTCAGGTGCTATGGGAGAGGTGGAGGTGCTGCAGGCAGGCTCTAGGGAGCATGGACAGGTCAGCAGAAGCTGCCAGAGAATTGGCAGAGGCCTCAGGTGGGTCAGCGGAGGCTGCTGGGGGTGACCTCAGGTGGGTCAGTGGAGGGTTCAGGAGGGCAAGGTGGTCTGTGTGGATGGATGGGGGTGCTATGAAGTACCGGATTCCTAGGAACTTGCACTCTATAACAGGCTCCTCGGGAGAAAAAGCAGTGGGAGCAACTTTCTAGGGCAACTTTCCTGCTGGCTTCCCCATTGATTTTGCTTGTGGGAATCCAGAAGGGAAGATTGCAAATGGCAATCACATGACATGGCTCACTGCAATGTAATTGTGAGCCAGGCATCTGAGTGCGCAATTACATGACTGCGATGGCTGGAATTTCAAGGAATAGTCATAAATCCACTTTTTCAATACTGCTGTAACTTTGACCTGTCACTAACTGAATAGACTAAGTCAAGGACTATCTGTCTGGAATTGTTGAATCAAAATAGTGCAAATGGACTCAAGCTTTTAAATTCTTCAGTTTACATTATGTTAGTAAATATTGAAGCAATGCTTCTTCAATTGTCTTACACTTTGTTTTTTAAATATCCTACCCAGTTTCCTAGGAAAATTCAAATATTTTTGAGTAACAAAGATGTATTCCTGTACCATAAGTGCGCTTGCTTGCTCACATCAAAGCAAAACTATAGAATTGTGACTAAAATACGGGTATTCTGTTAAATGTGTAGGATTCCCAGTGAGGGCATAAAATAGATGGATCATCAGGCTAAGGGCCATCTACCTTATTTGGACCAGTTCTTACGTCTCTAGTTTCCTCACTGCTTTCCAGCAAAACTAAATAATATAAGTGGAAAGACCTGGAAAGCAACAGAGGTTAACAGTCTCAAATAACATATGAAAGCAGACACAGAAGTTTCCTTTTCTAGCATTAACGTGTCATTTAAAAAAAATTAATCTACCTTTTCATATAATATATAATAAATCAAAACACTTTCTTGCTTTCTTCTGAATCTCATTTCATGTTCTTGAGCTAGGGTAGGGTAGGCAGTTTGCAGGCTGCCCTATTCTACATTGGTATCAAAGTAAATTTTCCAGTATCAGACCTGCCATCTTCTTTTCTGCTCCTGCAAAATAATACTCCTGAGTATTATGAGGAGAGTGAGAACTTCAACCGATAGAAATACTTGATGCCTTTCCTTACTCTTCTCATATAGTGCAAGTCCCCACTTCTTTAGACTGTAGACTTATTAGTAATGAATTAATGCAAAAAGTTTCAACAAACTATCTGCCCTTTCTTTAACTCTTGATTCTTTTGCTCTGATACCCATCTGACAGCACATAAAGATGGTAATCTAATTTAACTCAACTGAAACAAGTTTCGAGAATGGAGAAATTAAACTGAATGTTCAACTCACTGGCTTGCTTGTGGAAAGTAAAATGCAAATGGAAATACACCAAGTATGGGTGTTGGGGAAGAAGTCTTGATTGATGAATAATGAATGAATAATTTATTCACATCTACCAGCTTTTTTGTGAATATATTTGAATGCAAACTTAAAACAAGAAGGGAGAATGATTTGATGTGAATCTGTTGTGGGGCTCAGTTGAACTGTCCAGCTAGAATTCAAACCAGTTTCTTTCTCTCTGCAGATACCTGAAGGAATTCCGCACAGAGCAGTGTCCCCTGTTTGTGCAGCATAAATGTACTCAGCACAGGCCCTACACATGCTTCCACTGGCACTTTGTTAACCAGCGTCGTCGCCGATCTATCCGTCGTCGGGATGGCACCTTTAACTATAGCCCTGACATTTACTGCACCAAATATGATGAGACCACAGGGATCTGCCCTGAAGGAGATGAGTAAGTTACTTAACGTTGCATTTTACTTGACCCTGATGGAAAGTCCAGTCTGTATTAACAGAGGCGATTTCATCAATTCAGCTTTTAAAATCTTGCAGAAGAGCTTATCAAGAATGTGGAAAAACTGCAATGAAAACTTGAAGAAAATATTTATTATGATTGCACTACTTTTATATATATTCCTCCAAAGTAAAACCTGCATTTCAAAGTTTTGTGCTTTGGAATAATTATAGAGAAATTTGTGAGATTTATCATAAAATAATTGCTTAGAGAATTAAATCTTTATATATGTTCTTAATTTACAAATGGAATTATTTTCAGAAGGAAAAAATGCTGGATTTTTCAAACCTGATGACTGTTTATCTAAAAGGATTTTGTTTTTGTTTTTTTCTTTTTGGGCTGGAAAGAATGTTTGAGATTTTAAGTTTCTATGAGCTCTTTCTTTTTCTCCCTCCTCCTTAGGTGTCCATTCCTGCATAGAACTACCGGTGATACAGAACGGAGATACCATTTGCGATACTACAAAACTGGAATCTGCATCCATGAGACTGATTCAAAAGGAAATTGCACCAAGAATGGCCTTCATTGTGCTTTTGCTCATGGACCACATGACCTACGTTCTCCAGTTTATGATATCAGGTTGGTAGGGAATAAATTCTGTGATATTTACTTGCTGAATCGAAATGAAAATCCTGGAATGTAAAATGGAGGTAAGAGCAACTTCAGGAAAAGGGAGTGGAGCAGGGAGGGCAGAGGAACCCTGTCTCTCTAGATTTTTTTTCCTTTCCAACAAGTCTTTACACCTGCTGAAAGAGATAGACTGTCACCAGTTTTTCCTCTTCTCTTGGATACTGGAGAGGAGAAAAACTAAGCAGTGGAGGTTACTAGTAGGATAGCAACTTCATGGAATATGTTCCTACCTGAGCCTAAAAAAGAAAAATAACTTTGATTGCTTAGCCTATTTTGTTTTCTCTTACTAGCCAAACTAAAAATGGCCATGGAACAGGGGTGAAATGCTCCCGGTTCGGACTGGATTTTTCCGTTCCAGTAGCAATGGAGGCGGGTGGTTCGGAGAACCGGTAGCAAAAATCCCCGCCCTCTCCCCATGCCCACAATCATCAGAGGCTTTTCTTTTACTTTTAAAAGCATTTTTTCAACAACCTCTTCAGCCAAAAAATGCTTTTAAAAGTAAAAAAAAAAAAAAGCCTCTGATGATCATGTGGCTCAACTGGGATCGTCAAAAGGCTTTTAAAAGAAAAAAACCCTTTTTTTCCCTTTTTAAAAAAGCCTCTGCCAATCAGGCAACTCAGCTGGGATCGTCAGAGCCTTTTGAAAGCATTTTTTTAACAATCTCTTCGCTGAAGAGGTTGTAGAAAAAATGGTTTTAAAAGGTAAAAAAAAAAATTTGGCCATGCCCATCCAGTCACATTACCCCCCACCAAGCCATGCCCACAGAACCGGTAGTAACAAATTTTAGATTTCACCACTGCCGTGGAGCTATAGAGCCCTAAGGCATGCGTAGGAAATTGAACTGTGTTTTACATTGGAAAACATCACTTTTTCCTCAGAACGCTGACACTGAGATGGAGGCTCTGTGGTAAGAATATATACTCAGCAAACAGCACACCATTTCAGTGCTAGGTTGAGGCAGATGTGTGAATGAAGCCAAATTACCACCAAACATCTGTGAATACAGTTAGAGGTGCATGGGGGAGAAATGCGTAACCCTTTTTCATTCTCTTCATCCAACTTCTTCTTCCATGATGCAGCCAACAGACATCTGGGGTCTGAGAGAGAGGAGATGCCCAAGAGGAGAGAATAAAATCAGGGGAAACAGTTAAGAACTATAAACTCTGCAAATCACCCTTTTCCATTGCAATTTTGGTGATGATGTTTTTTTCCTGGGCTGCCTTTTACCTCAGCTTTTAGTAGGGATCTGAATATTATTAGAAAGATTTTTTTTTTTCCAAAAAGCCAATTGAGACATATGTTTTTCTTTGAGTATCTTTACCTGCATAATTACTAATTTATCTATGTTCCCTAAGGGAGCTTCAGGCCATGGAAGCTTTGCAGAATGGTCAGACCACATCAGAAAGTGGCATAGAAGGTCAGTCTGCAGTTGCTGCTAGCCATGCTATGATAGAGAAAATACTCAGTGAAGAGCCAAGGTGGCAAGGTAAGTTCCTTGGCGTTTTACACAGTACTGAATCCAATTGTGCTTGAATTAGTCTCTCCTCTAAAAAATATATTTGTAAAGGAGTAAATATGCTTAGGATTTTAATTGACTAATTATACTTATCTTCACAGACACAACTTACGTTTTAGGAAACTACAAAACAGAACAGTGTAAGAAGCCCCCACGCCTCTGTCGCCAAGGTTATGCTTGCCCTTATTATCATAATAGCAAAGATAGAAGAAGGAGTCCTAGAAAACACAAATACAGGTACAGTGCTTCAAAACCTGGTTATAAAGGGCCAAGACTTTACATTTTCTTCATTTGGATAGTAACTTTAATCTCAGTGTAATAAATACATCAATCATGATGGGAAAACTATATTTCACATTAAGTAGTTAATTCATGGATCAGGATTACATCTGTGTAAGATGCTGCCATAAGTAAGGATTAGGGCGCATGTGCTTTAAACCTATTGCACTCTAATATGATGTCAAGATAAAGAAAATAATCCTTGTGCAAAATAAATTCGCATATGAGCAGGTGGCTTTCTTTGTTATGAGGGGATTTCCAAGTTGTAGTTCTCAGCATATTGCCACCATTGTAGTTAAATTCTAAGAATTAATCAGGGAATACATAGACGCAACTGTTCTATTATGATGTTCAGAATATTGTTTCCTTATGAAAACTGAAATCAACATCAAGCCTAATGGTCTAAGGGTGAAGACTTTGAGATAGCACCTTTCTGAGAAGTGTATTACAAGAAAAACCATTATACTTCCTAATCATATGCTGATTAACAGTTATTTATTTCCTTCGCTTATGTTCCTGCTGCCACAAGCTTTACTTTTCTAAACATTAAGCACTATTTTGGGAGATGTTGCAGGGCTCAGCTGTAACCCAATTACATTTTTATAATCTATTGGCCTTGGCCAATTTGAATTAAATACAAATGATTTCTTTTAGCGTTGGTTGATGAAGTACAATTTGCCCTTCAAACAGTAAAGGTGCTCAATAAAGGTGCTCAGTGCCAGAAATTAAGCTATATAAATATTGTAGATACAGTTTCTCTGTTTGGCTCAAAAATTATATGACTTTCTAATTCATTCTTTTTCTGCCTATTGCTAAAGATCCTCCCCATGTCCTAGCGTGAAACATGGGGATGAGTGGGGAGATCCTAGTAAGTGTGACAATGGAGATGCATGCCAGTACTGTCACACCCGTACAGAGCAACAGTTTCACCCAGAGGTAAAGACTCTTCCTTGTTGGTCATTTACATAGACAAATGCAGAGATTACACAATTTACTGGAGATGATAAACTGCACAATACTCATGCTAATTACTGTTTTGATTATCTTGGAGGATGATTTACACCAGAAACGAGTTGAGGGAATACATCAGTTTGTCTTCTTGATGGCTTTTGATACCATCGACCATGGTATTCTTCTTGACCATCTGACCATCAAGACCATCTGGCCTTGGAAACACTGCTTTGCAACAGTTTTGGTCCTTCCTGTCAGAAAGTGCTGCAGGAGGACTATGGTTTGACCTTCTAGGATGTGGACCTATAGTGTCCCATAGGGCTTGGTTTGTCCTCCTGTGCTGTTTAAAGCTACATGAAACTTCAGAAGGAGCTCATTCAGAGCTGTGGAGCAGAAATATGTTGATGACAACCTGCTCAATTGCTCCCTACCTTCTAATTCCAAGACGCAACCAGTCTCTTTGAAGTTTGTTCATTGTGATAATAGACTGGATGACAGAGAACAAACAAGTTAAATCCAGAAGATGGAGGTGCTCTTAATAAGGAAACTTTTTGGTTAAGGAGAAAGCTAGACTCCGAGACTGAGGTGAAGCCTGTTCTGTAGCCTCATGAAGTTATAGAGGTTTTACAGTCAGGGAAAAGCTTTCTCGTGTGTGCTTCCCAGGCTATGGAATAAGCCCCCTAAAATGAGCTGGGTTTTTACTTTTATTTTACTATGTTTTATATATGCATGTTTTAGTGTGTGTTTGGAAATATAATGTATAGATTCAATAATATATACAGTAAAATACAAGTTCAGTGCATCCTGTTTACAAGCCTTTCTGTTATTTAGAGATTGTGAAATTGCTTAGAAACTCACTAAAAAGATTTAAGATTCAGCTCCCTGGCAAGGGTGCTTCTGAAATATACTAGAGAGTTCCCAGTTAAGGAGGACAAGGCAGATTGAAGCAAAATTTGGCTGATGGGAAAACAGCTTTCCAAAGGCCACAAAATCCCAAAAATTTAAAACAAAGTTTGGGATGTGAAAGGTCTCACAAGGAGTCAAAAAACAATCAGCTCAGCTATCCTGGAAAGAAGATGGCATGTGATGATAACGATGTGTAGAAACTGCCAAAGCCATGTGCGGAAGTGCCAAAAAGGTGTGGCTAGCAATTGCTGGGGCAGTGCATCTGGATTGATTTCCATGTAATTGAAAAGTTTTCTTCTGAATTACTTCTGTTGCTGAAAAAGCATTTCCTAAACTGAAATAGGGTTCCTGGATAGTTCCATTTGATGGGACAATCTTTGAGTAAATTGCAAAGATAATTGACACTACAGTTCTATATGCATAGAGGTTCTATGTAAATAAGCATAGATTATGCTATAATTCTGCCCATATATTATGTATATGTGTACATCACTGGAAATAGTTCTTTAAAGAGGTACAATTCTATAGATATTAAGTCCAAGCATAGGTTGAGGCTCAGGATTATACTGTATGTAGCCCTCGATCAACCGGAGTCCTCCAAATTTTATTTTTAGAATGATTTTTTTTTTTTTTTTTTTGCCTTCAAGTTAGTCTTTGATTCCTGGAGACAGCCTAGATCAGTGATGGCTAACCTTTTTGCCATCACGTGCCAAAAGTGGGGGAAGCACGGGGGGGGGGGGGAATGCGCATGCGTGCCCACACCCATAATTCAATGTGCCCCGCGCATGTGCGCACAAGGCCCCCGCGCTCCCCCCGCTTTTGGCACATGATGGCACAGTGGGCCAGGTAGGCCCATTTTTTGCCCTTCTCAGGCTCCAGAGGCTTTCTAGGAGCCTGGGGAGGGAGGAAAACGGCCTTCTTCCCCCCCCCGAGGCCCTTCGGAGGCAGGAAACAGCCCGTTTCCCGACTTCTGGTGGGCCCGGAAGGCCCGAAAATCAGCTGGCTGGCGCACACATGCACACTGGACCTGAGCTAGGGCAATGCTCACGTGCCCACAGATATGGCTCCGCGTGCCACTCAATTAGTTTCATGCCTAAGGGAGGACTAGAACTCTCACTCTAGTGTCTAGCCTGGTGCCTTAGCTTAGACCATTACACCACTACTGGCTCTCTTTTTTGGAATGACAGGCAGGAAAAATTATTGGAGTCATATATTATCTATATCTAGCTGATTAATTAAATTATATGAAACTAAAATTATATTTGTTTTAGAGCTGCCTATTTTGTTCTTTGTGTTTTGGGATGCTGCCTATCCCAGCATGCTGCTCAAAGACCCAGCATAGCCTCAGTCTCCACAGATTTATGCAGTCTACATATAAAGCGCAAACGAAACATCAAATTATCTATTGTATTTCTTAATACATTCCTCTCTTTTTAAATCCATTATAAGCAGCTGAGTTTGAGCAGCTTCATCTTGTCCCAACTTTCTTTTTGTTTTTATTTTTCCCAGATCTACAAATCAACAAAATGTAATGATATGCAGCAGTCTGGCAGCTGTCCCAGGGGACCCTTCTGTGCCTTCGCACATGTAGAACGTAGGTGGTCTTCTCTTGATGTAGCAATAATCTGTCTACTGAGTGTTGTCCTGAGTGTTGTTTAGAGTACAACATTGCTTGCTGTATTAAACAAGGCAAGTACAATTCTAAGCAACCAAACTTCCTCCCTCCCCCGTAATTAGTCATATGGGGGAGGGCACCTAAAAATAATATATAATGAATTTTATTCCAAACTGCATATATATTTTTTTAGAAAGCAGTCTTCAGTCATCAGATGGTTGATAGCTCTGCGCTTTGTTCTCAAAGCAGAAGTGACACCCAGTGGCTATTTAAGGATACTGTGAATGATACTGTGTACTACTTATTTTGAAGTTATAATTTGCTATTGATATGATTTAATTCTGGGGAACAAAAAGGAACAAGTTTTTTACTGCATTGTTTGTCATGCTCTTCCTTCAATTATGAAACAAGGGCATGGTGAAGGAAAAAAAATGCAAACAATTTTAAAGCTTTTGACATTGATTGCTTCCCAACAATGAAAATATTTACAATTGCTTGTAGAAATGCCTAGAGCATCCAGATATTTTCAGTCATCTGATTATATAGTCTATTTTCCCTTTTTAACAAGGATAATCACTTGAGACAGAAAAAGTTGGAATAGAAGCACAAACCTTCAAGAAGTCATTCCCTGAACCCCTAGTTGTCATTATAGTTTTTTCACTCCTAAATGTGCATTACTTTTTGTACACCGCAAATTCTAGAATTTCAATATTGTGGATCCATGATTTTTCAGATTAGGCCTCTTCCTGTCAATCTTTTGCATTGAGAGTAGGATAAAAGTTGTTGGCCTTTTCAAACAAGCAGTGGGGTAATATATGCAAAGCCAAGATCTGATGAAAGAACTCACAGATAGGGCTTGTGTTTTGAGGGTTCAGCTATTTTTAAGCTCAAAAATAAATAAGCAGCCTACTAACCAGTAAACAATTCTGTGATCATATTATGTCCACATTGAAAGATCAGTTATTTTTCAATCATAAATAAAAGCATTTTTAATTTTTGAAAACATACATAGTTTGGGGGTTGATTACATTTTTATTTCAATATGAACCTGCTTTTACATTAAAGTTACCATTAGGTCTTTTCAGGCGATATAAAAGGAATTTCAGCCAGACTGTTACAGTCTGATTCAGTTAACAATTATTTAAAATGTTTATATTTTATTGTTAGTTGTCTTGGAGGCCCTTTAGGGAGAAAGGTGGAATATACATTGAATAAATAAACATGAGCGTAATAAATTAGGGCAGCATAAAGCCTAGTGGAAACAGCTACTATGAATATGTAACTGCTATTCTTTTAAGATTATTGGTATAGAAAAAAAGGAAGACGTTACATTCTCTCCCTTAGTCTTGTGATACCTTTTTGTTTTTGTTTAGTGGTTTGTAGATTGCTGCAGATGGAAGATTAGCCCTTTAGAACCGGTGCTGGGCATAATAGCCTGTTTACCCTCTGCTCTTACGGAGTTGTAGTGAACCCATTTTTGTAACTGTATTTATCACGTGGTTTGTTTTGTTCTGTTTCCTATAGAACCTCCACTTAGTGAAGATTTACAGCCAACGTCAGCTGTCTCTAGCCCAACGCAAGCTGGCCCTGTAATGTACATGCCCTCAGCAGCAGGCGATTCTGTTCCTGTCAGCCCTTCTAGTCCACAAGCCCCAGACCTTAGCAATGTATGTAAAATTGTTACAAAATTCCTCACTGAGCATGTGATACTGCAGTTCTCTCTAAATATAAGCTCTTTCTGGAAGAACATTGTTAACACTTTTTGATCCCCAAAAGTGTTTTGTGTTTATGAATAATGGCAATTCCTCCTATATCTTGGGTGTCCAACCTTTTGGCTTGCCTGGACCACATTGAGTGAAGAGGAATTATTCTTGGGATGCAGCTAAAATGTATAATATAGTGAATGTATATAAATAGCACATAATGTTAAAAGTTTATGATCTTGTGGATCCACATTATTAGCTGTCTAAGGCTGCACATGGCTCGTGGCCCACAGGTTGGATTCACCTGTCCTAGATAAAACTTTAGGATTACAGGTTCAGAGCAAGCTCAGCATCTTTGTAGCATTTAAATTGCACAAATTATGTTTTAGTTAGTTCTAGTTATTCTTCAACAGAATCTTGCCACTTTTCAATTGAATGGATCCAACCAATTTTTAGAAGTGGAATTGCTACTACCTAGCATAAGTTTTCACTTTGGGGGATTTTAAAGAGTAGATTATAATACTGCATGAGATCTTACACATATCCCAGTCCAAATTTTTATCATACTGTGACATATACTATATATGTAATATTGCTGACAGAAAGAATAAAGTTTATTTTAATTAAAAATATGCCCAAGTGAGTAAACCTGTGTGTCTCCTAGAAATCTGTAGCCCATGTCACATATGATGTGTTTCATTCATCTTTGCACTCTAGGTATGGAATAAACCAGGAACTCTACCAACTAGCCCTACTTCTGCTACAGTAAGTATTTTCTCTAGGGGAAGAGGCATTATTTTGACCTGGGGAACACATTCCTTCCATTATTGTGATAAGCATCTCCAAATTGCCCGTTTCCTAAAGCAGAAGCGGGACATATTTCATGGTTTTACTTCTTTTGCTGTGAGAATTCCAAACCATTTTAAATATGAAAGCATCAATTTACAGCAAGAAATCTACTTGATTTTGCATTAGAAATTTATATGATCTATTGAGATTGCGGCAGTTCATGCAGTATCTGGATCTCTGAGAGTCTCAGAAAGCTGTAAAAGCATATGAACTATAGAGACAATCAAAGTTGGAGTAAAGATATTGTCATCTTTAAAAATATGGCTTTGATGAAAAAAATGCTCAATATACTTCTAAGATCTGAGGCAAAATGTAATTGTTGGGACTTTTATTAAATTATGACTTTGTATATCTCAGTAACCTGATTGAATTTAACAACTTAGCTTTTAGAATTTTACTATCATCTGTGATGCAGAGGTAGAGAGTGTTATAATCTAATACACAAATTATTATCTTCTTTTCTTCCTGCTTCTGTTAGATCCTCTGTAGAAATAGCAGTCTTGGAAGCCCATCTAATTTATGTGGATCCCCTCCTGGTGCAATTGGAAAACCCCATAGTTTGGAAAGCATTGGTTTCCCCACAGATTCAGTAACTACTGGAAGTAGCTATAAGAAGGCACCTGGATTTGAACGGGAAGACCTGGTTGGAGCAGAGTATCTAAAGAATTTCAAATGCCAGGTAGGTATAAAATATTAGAAAAGATATTGGATATACATATGTATGTATGTATGATATATTGTTATCATTAATGATATGATATATTAGCTATGGAACCAATTGTTGATACTTCATGCTAGATGTACCTGTGCACCTTAATAGTACCTGTGGGTGCCTTAATATCTGCAGATAAATCCCTTAGGGTCTGTCTGTCCATCCTAATTTTATAAAGCTACATTAATATTAGTTTTTGTTCTATTGCAAGTTGGATGCACTGCAAAATGAAGAGATGTCTTGCAGTATGCGTTTTACTTCCTTGGAATACCTCTTGTATTCCATAAGCAGAAAGCCCTTACATGTCACATGAGCCTAGTAGCATCATTGTTAGAAAATGACTATGATGAATGAATTGAAAGGCATACATTTCTTTGAAGTAGACCCAGTCATTCAGAAAAAAAGGAAAAAAATGATGTAGAAAATACCTCCCTGTCTCTGCAATGGTGGTTGCTGTAAGAGCACTAACTTATGTAAATTGATTTTAGGGCTGACATGTGGTCAAGTAATGCATACATAATTGTTGCAAACTTCCTGTCATGGATCTCTGTATAGCAGCAGCCCCCAACCTTTTGGGCATCAGGGACCAGTTCCGTGGAGAGAGGTTTTTCTGCAGGCTGGAGTGGGCTTGGTTTCGTGTGCTACCTGCATCCTGTGGATGGGGCTTTGCTTGTTTGTGCGGACCGGTTTCTGGCATGCCGTGGACCGGTGCCGGTCCATGGACCTGGGGTTGGGGACCCCTGCTATATAGTATTGTGGGAATCTAAGAGGTGCAGGTCATGAGAACATACATAAATGCAAGCAAGTATGAAGAGGCTTTTGAAGAAGAGATAATGACATTGCTGGAAAGGTTTTGTATTTAAAACAAAAACAAAAAGAATTGGAAGTCTGGGAAAGGATATTCAGAATAAACATATTTACTGTCAACTTGCAAAGCTTTCAAGCTGCCATGAGCAGGAGGGAGGGAGAACTGAAGTGAATTCCATACATTCTTTCTGACCGCAATCAGAAGGAGGGTGTTAGGTTTCACAGCCAGCCAAAGTGGTTAATTGGAGAATGTGATTTATGACATGGCCAGAGAGGAGGGGAGAGACAGGGTCATAGGGGAACGTAAATCTACGTAGGATCAGTCCTAACTGCATCCGAGTATTGCCGGAATGTTGCTCCTAATAAATGAATATATTTCCTTTGAAGTTTGGATCATGGCTCATGAATTAATTAGGGCATCTTTCGGAAACTTGACATTTACTCTGTTTACACATCAGTTAGACTTGGAAGCTTCAGAAGTGATTCATAAAATAGACCAAAGTAAAAGTTATGCAAATATAAATTCATCTTTTAGATAAGCAAATGAGAATTTATTCAGAATAGTTCTTCTTACTGACTGTCTCATTTAAGGACCATCTGAAGTTGCAATGGTGAAGAAAAAAAAAGAATTCTTTCTTTCCCTTCAACAATTATAGCCATAACTCAAGCCCATTTCATTGATAATACAGTAGTATTATCTTGTATTATGAAGTAAACCATACTGTTTCTAAAGTAATTTGTATCTTTAGGTATAACATTCCCAGATTTTTTGTCCCCTTTACAGAACTTTTTAAATCTATACAAACAACATTGTCTTCAATTTGTTATCCCCTTGTATTTCGCTATCATTTTATCCCATCTCTTCTAGTTTTTAAAAAGTAGGTGTTAAAGAAAAGAGAAAATGTTGATACAATATCTTTCATTTGCTAGTTTCAGGAAGCCCTCTGGCCTTTTCCTTTGTAGAAATTTATGTTACAGAAAGTAACAAAATAAGAGAGGAAGTGCTGTATAACATCTGAAGAAGTTGACAATTTGAGTAGCATGTAATGTCTTTTTTTCCCCTTCTAATTACTGCAGCAGGCAAAAATCAAATCCCATTCCATGGAACATAGAACCCAAGAACAACCTCTGTTACAACCCAAGCAGGTATGTTATTCCAGGGGATGCTGCATAGTTTCTAGAGGCCCATATAATCTCATGTGTAGATTTCAGTTGGTGGTATATGTAAAAAGCTAATTGGAGTTGAAAGGGTATTGACACTTTCCTAAATATTTGAGAATCAGTCTGGTTTCTTTCAGATTTTTTTTAAAAATGAAGTTGGTGTGAATAGAAAATCACCAACTCAGAATTTTTGAATACTGCTTGGACTAGATAATTGGAGGAAGGTTCACTGCAGTTCACAAGTCTTCTTTAGGCCTCTTTTGAATTTTGAATGGCAAGATTATACAGTCATCATGAATTATATAACTTGATGATGTGATGCAGCTGACAATATACATGAACTGTTAACAATCAGTGGAAACAACTTGCTTCTAAAAGTTGTGAGTGGTCCGACACCGGAGGCTTTTAAATGAAAGATTGGACAACCATTTGAAATGTTATATGGTTTCCTGCTTGAGCAGAAGGTTGGACTAGAAGACCTCCAAGGTCCCTTCCAACTCTGTTATTCTGTTCTAAAAGAGTCCCAAACAGTCTTCCTTTATTGTGTTGTGTTGTATTGTGTTGTATTAAATGCTAAGAACCAATCAGCTGCCCTGGGTGTACCTTAGAATTAAAGGGTGTAAGATATAAATGTTAGGAAGAAATACTTATTTTATGACAAGTATATCATTACTTCTCTCTGAATATTCTGTTGCATCATAGGAATACATGAGTGTATTTTCAACACACCAATACATGAATGTATTTTCCTCTTTCAGGATATATTAGGGATTCTTCCAGTTGGCAGCCCACTGACATCTAGCATCTCCTCTAGCATTACTTCTAGTTTGGCAGCAACACCACCAAGCCCAGCAGGCACCAGCAGTGTACCAGGCATGAATGCCAATGCCCTTCCTTTCTACCCAACTAGTGACACTGTGGAGTCCGTGATAGGTAATACTGCCTATGCACATTGATGGTGCAGGGAATCCAGAAGAATATCCATTATGGGTGGGAAGCCTTTGGTGGTTTTATTTAGAGGACTTACAGTAGAAACTATGCTTTATTGCTTTGTGACTTGGCTGATGACTTGCATTTAATATGAACTCTTTCATATTTCATAAATTAAATTATAGAACAATCTTACATAACAGCTCCCATAGCTGAATTCTGTAAACAAAATATGGCAAAAACCACAAGCAGTCCTTTATCTTTTTAAAGGCTAATAAATTTATTGTGGAATAAGTTTTTTATACAACAATAAACTTATTGGATTGTGACACAGCTCTGCTGTTTTTGCTAGAGCAAGACCATGTGACAGGATGGTCAGTGGAAGATCATGATTGCTCCTAAATCTCTGTGTATATGTGTGTGTAGATCTTGTTTGATGTTCTTCATCATATCCTATATTTCCTAAACTCATAAGTCACCAAATTGGCTCAGTGTGCCATTGTGTGGGCCAATCCACTAAAAATTCACTCCTATGACATGTATAATCTGTTACTGAGCAGCTGTTTTTATAAATATTAAAAAGATGAAACTTTTCCATTTATGACAGCAATAGCAAAACATTTCAAGTGCAGAATTTTAAAAAGATGTTATTTACATTTCTGTTTAAGGGTTCGTATGTTATCATATTTAAATTTCTAAGACTTTCCAAGAAGAGTAAGAGTGCAGATTGTACAAGGATTACCATTTCTCTTTTTAATGTATTATTGTTATTTTTATGGCTGATTGCACAGTCAGCCAGATTTTTAAACTGGATTTGGCATTTTTGTCCACTGAGTCCTTCCCAAGAACCTGGGAGAGACAAATATTGTTTAATGATATTAAAGGTATCGTCGCAGGATATATTCTGTTCCAAGTAAAGCTGCCTTTTGCAATTTACTATTATTATTATTATTATTGATATTTAGCATTGGTTCATACATGTCTCTTATTCTCCAGGTAACCTATTATCATTTTTATTAACTGTTGATGTTCTATTACAGGCCTGGAGTGATACAAATAAAAGAGACAACTCTTGCCACTAAATTAAAACACTTACGAAGGATCTGGTGGGGGATATATTTCTTAATTCTAGACAGGGACTTTCTTATACTTTCTAATAGGAAATTTCTGAGGAAATCTGAAATCCTTTTATGTGCTTTCTAAATGCTCAAGAAGTAAACTTCCAGGCAGTATTTGAAAACTGATTATAAACTATGTAGAAGAGTGAGGGTGGGGAAACATCCATTTTCAGTATCTAAAATTGTTTATTATTTATATTATAGTTTTTATCTTTCTGAAACAACAAGAATGTCACAAATATAGCACAACCCATGCTATGCTTTATAAGACAACATTTGACAAGACATTAAATACATTGGCTAGGAATACCCCCAGGGATGATCCTGTGCAGGTTTGCTCCATCTCATCCCCAACTGGCAGTGTCCGTGCTACATGGCTGGCTCATTATTGGGCCACTGCTGGCTATAGCCTGTTTCATAGGATATGCTAATTCATTTCCCCTTCCCCGCCACCTACACACAACCACGTATATTACTGCCATACACACTTCCCTTCTTTCCACTACCATACTTGCACCTCATTCCTATTGCCATCTCCTCTATCATTAATTGCAATCCAAGTTGCTCTCCACAGTGGAATTCCTAAATATAGGATTAGCGAATTCCAATCACTATGCATCATGGACACCTAGGTTGCCAGGTGAACTGGGACGGGCACCTGTTATTAAAGCCAACCCTGGATGTACTTCTACCCAAGGTCAAGCTGTACAGCAGGTGTGCAGGGAGATCTGTTTTGCATTGCTGTTATTTCCAGTGTCAATCTATGGGATCAGCCTGATACTGAAGAGACTTAGGATTCAGATCAGGCAACAGAAAAACAATATTGAAAGCTGAATCATTTAAACGACTAATGACAGCCTTGCATTGTAGATTCTCCAGTCCAGAGCAGTGACATCTCTTTGTGAACTCTTTGGACTTCCCTTTCCCTTGAAGTTGTTGGTCCTTTTTGTAATATATAATTGGTGCCTCTGTCTGGCAGAGTCTGCCTTGGATGACCTGGACCTGAACGAATTCGGAGTGGCTGCCCTGGAGAAGACATTTGACAGCAGCTCGGTGCCCCACACGAGTGGCATCATGATAGGTACATGAAAGCAACAGAGCTTTCTTTGATCTTCTGCCAAGCAGGGTTTGCCCCATCGGCCGGCTGGCTGGCTGAAGCAGCCTAGCAAGCTCTCAGGACCAGCCCTTACATGACATATTGGTTGACGGCCAATGTGGGACCTTAGAGCCAAAGGACCCTCATTGGTTGGCAAATCGGAAATATCTTTCACTGGTTTCTGATGTCCCAATGACGTTTACGAAATAGGCATGGCTTATTTTGCTTTACAATATCTTAACAGTGGCACACTAAACATGTTCACAAAATTCTGACACAAGATTACCATGGAAGGGAGGGGGGGAAAAATCGGTTTAAATAGTAGGAAACAAATTGGATTGGTATCACTGTTCTGCTGTCACAGGGTCATGGCAAGGCATGTCGCCACACATTGACAAACTACCGCTTGTGTATCTCATCCCTTGTATGTGGTCATTTCAAACCAGTGTCTTTTTTTTTTTTTTTTTTTGCCCCATGTCTGGTTTTCAAGTGAATATAGTCTATGCAACCTTACTATATTCTAAGTGTACAGATCCCATTAGTAATTGACAAAACATTTCTTTGTGAACTGAAACTGTGTGCAAATTGGTAAATGCCTCCTGGCTCACTGCTGCCACTACACTTTTTTTTAAGGCACATCCATTAGCTTAAACCACCTTGGTATCAGATTTTTTTTTTATTGCAAAAGAGTTTGCAACTGTCTTTCATCAACACATAGTTTTATTTCAGCATATCCTGTCCTTTAGTGTTGTTTCTTCAGATTTGAGTAGTTATGCAAATTAGAATTAGCCTACCACGTGCCCAGTATATGTTCAGGTCTGCTTTCTCCAAAATTGGTTCTACTTTGAGGAGATAGTATTCAACATAAAACCATTTGGCAGTGATGCTGTGCCCATATTGGTTTGGGCTAAGATCAGTTTGGAAATAAATATGGAGAATATGGCCCAGTGTTGTTTTTCCTTTAGAGTTAGGTTTTGTTCCCATAAGCAGCATCCTCTTTGATCATAGATAGATAGATAGATAGATAGATAGATAGATAGATAGATAGATAGGAGTGAGAAATTGGTTTTTCAGATTATTGGAAAACTTTGTTGCCTTGCAAGCCATCTCAGTATACCATAGCAGAAGAACAGGTTGGTTGATCTACAGTTGCAACTTTTAGGGTAAAAAAGGAGGATGGGAAGTTCTGCGCCACGTAGGAGTCCTTTTAATTTTGAAGCTTTCACAGGCAGTGCTATGTGCCAAGCATTATCAAAACTGAGGAAAAAAATTATTCTTCCAACACTAACAACTTTCATGGGCTAGTGAGTTTGATTTCTTTTTGACTGTGCCATGCAACTTTGGCTCCTCTAGCCAAATGGGAAGGTGATTTACCCTACTCCCTTTCCTGTAGATGAAACATAAATAATTGCTGTGCTATCAGTTTACCGATCTCTTCTGCTAGAACATCTTATGAGTGTGTTTCTGTGTGTAGAAGTTAAGCTCCATTTTTTTCCCTTTGGCCCAGTACCTGAATACAGAAGTCTGCCCCATTTGCTGTCTCTTAACAAACTTTTATCCTTACGATGGAATGGGAGGTTCAGCTTGCAAGAATATCTTTGGCACGATCTATAAAAAGTGGAGATGCCATTTAATTCAAATGATTGTTCTTGAAAAATGTACTTCTTAATCTATATGATTTGATGAACACATATTTTCCCGTTCTGAAAAAAAGCATAAATCATAATTATATTCTAATTATGATATATAATCATGATAATCATTACTAGATACTACAGTTGTCATAAAAATGTAGTCTCTTGAACTAACAAACAATGGGGATAGTAGAAAATTAATTTAATTTAAACATGTATATAAATAGTGTCATTATAGAGCTATAAGAATTGAAAATTAACTTTCTAAATATCTCTTAGATTGTAAGCTGTCCTTTGTTTACTGGAGAACTTCTGATTCTTAACTCTAACCCTAACCCTGACTCCTAGTGTTTTGCAGCTAACATTCAATAGTTTCCTTTTTAACTTTCCTTGGCCGTAGGGACAATTCCTATAATACCAGCTCTGAAGGTGTAGAAAGATAGAGATTAGAGGAATATCCTGGATTCACCCATCCTTTTACTGGTGCAGAGAGTGAAGCAAACACCTGCTGTTCAAATTCCTGTGCTGTGCTTCCACTCATAGTTCATGGCTTCTACATTCCCATACTTTCTGTGTGTTCTTTGTCCAGGTGGGAGTTTGCTGCAAAGTTCTGCTCCTGTAAATATCCCTGGGTCCCTTGGAAGTTCTGCCTCCTTTCACTCTGCTTCTCCTTCTCCACCGGTCAGCTTATCATCGCATTTCCTCCATCAGTCCCAGGGACACTTAAGCCAATCAGAAAATACTTTCCTGGGGACATCAGCTTCTCATGGATCATTAGGTAAATGCCCAATGTAAGCATGAGAGTATATCTGTTAACATGTTCACTGTCTATGCCATGTAAGTATTTTCCCTTTTTTTTTTTAAATTAACTTTCATTTGAATGTTCACATTTTTGTTGCCATCTAACATAATGTATTGCCCAGTTTCTGTATAATCAGAAAAGATTCATTAGGTCTAAGGTCAGTGATGAGGATTTAACTTTTTTGAACAGGACTATGTTGCAGACAAAGAATGAATCAAATAAATTTAGTACAGGTAGTCCTCCACTTACAACAATTTGTTCAACATACATTCAAAGTTACAACGGCACCAGAAAAAAGTAACTTACAAGCAGTCCTCATACTTAAAACCATTGCAGCATTCCCCCACTGTCACATGATCAAAATTTGGGCACTTGGCAGCTGGCATGTTCTCTGCTGACTGCATTGTCCCAGGGTCACGTGATTGCCATTTGCAATCTTCCCAGTTGGCTTCCCTTAAGCAAAGTCAGTGGGGGGAAGCTGGGTTCACTTAACGATGGCATGATTCATATAACAAACACTGTGTTTCACTTAACACTCGTGCCAAAAAGGTCATAAAATCAAACAAGACTCACTTAACGACCACCTTGCTTAGCAGCAGAAATTCTGGTCCCAATGTGGTAAAAAGTCAAGTATGACCTGTATCATACAAAGGATAATTACTAATTGTGTATGGATTTCAGAGGAAAGGCTGAGCCTTGAACTCACATCTGATTTAGTTTGGATAGGTGATTTCAGATTGAAACAAATTAAATCTCAAATATGCAAGTAGACCCATTCAATAGTAACTATGTGAACAGCAGTTCAATTCCCCTAAATTCCATTCTTCAATTCTTGACTGAGGGTTTGAACTCCATAAGGAAATCAGTGGCAGCATACATTTAATGAGTCCCAAACAGGGTGAAACTGGATACTGATATGGTCTATTAATAATTTATAAAAAACTGTATGAATATGAAATGTCATTAGTTATCAGCTTTTAATTCAGTTAAAATAAACTTGTCATACTGTGCCTACATTGCTTTTACTTATAAATATGATTCCTATAAACAAATATTCTGACAGCACCTGAACAAAATATTTCTCTTTATATGTCAATTTTAAAGCAGCATCTTTCTTATTTTTGTGTTAATCTTACATCAGTAGGCATAGAAGCATTCTTTATTTGATCAGATGTTCTAACATTGAACTCTGGCATTAAAATGAGGCCTTGGGACACGTTTTGTGTTTAATGAAGGAAGTACTAATAACTGTAGCGCACTTTGCAAATTTGAGCAGTGTGCTGCTTCCATTATATTATATATACTATGTACGTTAGACTGAGAAATTGAAGAAACATCCCAGAAGAAAACAATAACAAACCAGTTATTTTTGTTACCAAGGAGACAACGCAGACATTTCCATATAATCACCAGGAATTGAGTTTGATTTGATGGAAACTATATCTTTTTAATTATATGTAACCAATCAGACTCCAATGTAGTCATGCTGTGAAACACATTCATTGAAAACAACAAAGGAGTTGTGGATAGTTTATTGGTTTCAGTTTACTAAATTAGGCTAATGTTTTACATTCGCAAACCAATATTTACCTAATGTCCTCTACGTTTGTATAGCATAACTGATTTTTATTCCACAATAGGTAAGATATATGAATTAAAAGATTAAGAATTGACTAAAAATTAAGAATTGATAGAAGAATGATTGATTGATAGAAGAATAAGGCGGGAATGTTGTTTCAAAGGTGAGGTGAAGAGATCTTAAAATCAAGTCATATGTTTTCACATGTTCAGTCATACATGTCTTGTCACATCTGTGATCATTTACTTTGAACGAACTCATGTTCCATATATTGCAACACTTTTGATTTTCAGCACTCTGCAATTTACACACTTTAGTAAGTAGGGATGGCAGATCAGGCAGATTATAAGAGATGATTGCAGAACGGACTGATGCACCCTATGGTTTAAGAAAGGACAGAAAATATAGGATATGATCGAAGGTCCTAAACAAATGTATTGCACTGAAATCAATACTCAAACATTCATTTCCCAGGATTCCTTATACAGTAATACAACAGCATTGATTTTGCTATAAGGTGATTATATCCAGTTCAGAAAAACTCTCATCCGTTATCACATACATACAGGGATCTCCAACAATGAGCATTTGAGCTATTCTTATTGCAGTTGTGTACACTCTGACCTCGAGGTAGGTCCTAATTTAATTAGAGGGGAACTGATTTCTAAAATGACATGTAAGGCTTGCACTGTAAAAGGCATCTCACATAAGGAGCTGCATAAGGCTAATGGACAGAAGGAAAGATTATCTTCAACGAGTAATTTAGCTCTAGAATTTTTGTTCCTGCCAAAACATAAACAGCTTTCATGCTTACAAAAAAACAGTGTCAGCAGTAACATGATAGCAAATCAACATGATGAATGACCTAAAATATGTAGAATTTTAAGAAATAAATTTTGTTATAAGCATATTTCTTTATGCTTTGAGTTCTTCTACAATACTGTGTGCCTTCGATTTGGCAATTCTGTTGTGGCCAATTTATTTCAAGATTATAGCCATGCTTTTTATAGTGTAGTTTAAGCACTGCTGCTGAACAGCAAACTTAAATTTAAAGTAAACTTTATATTCTGTGTGGGGGAAAAAACCATTTTCATACGATGCCTAGAGCAGAGAGATACCTACAAAAACTCATTTGATTTACAGCATCTTTCCTTATCTGAGCAAATGTTTAGTAAGAAATAGATCCATCCTTATTAGAGGACAGAGTCTCCTTTGTTCTTCTTTCTTCTCTTTGTTCATGGTGGATCACACTTATATTCTAAAACTAAACACTTCATTCCGTTTTTTCTGCGTGATCTCTGGCAGAAAGCGGAAGAGAATTCGTTTATCTCCACCAGATATGGAATGGTTGTATGCTGTGACTTAAATGGAGTAGATCCTGAAGCCTACTTTGTATCGTTTTCAAGAATGAACCAATTTTACCATCCAAATATTCTCTCAGCAGAGCAAATTAGCCAGTCCTTTTTCTCTTAGAAGTATCCCTGTGTGATACTCGATTTTTACAGTCACACTTTAAATAGTATAAAATATAGTGGGTGGTATATTTCCCCCCCCTTAATATCAGATTCTGTGCCTTATTCCAGTGCCTTATCTAAAGATACATTGGTCTGTTGTGATGAAAAGATTTCTCAAATTAACATTTGAGGATCTAGTTGAGGGCACTCTCTACATTATTGTAAATTGATTGATGCAGATTAACAACAAAAGAGAAATAAAATTACTGTAGTTTAATATACTCTTACTATAATTTTTCCACAAAATGTCCAGATGGAACTTTGGTCTGTTAACAATTGTGTATTTGAAATGAAAAGGAAGATACTGTGATATAACGGATGTAATACTAAGAAGAGAGTGTTGTGTGTATTTTCAAAATTAAATGGGTAGAGAAAAATTGAATAAGTGCCAACATATATTCAGATACAGGTTTTTAGACTTCTGGCAGCATCATGAATTAGCTGTATGCTACTTTAACTTGGCTTCTGCCCATAGGAACAGCTAAACAAACTCCGATTCCTCCATCTCATTTCCTTAATGTGTGAACTGAGGTCTCTTTATTTCTTTCCTAATAAGTCAGAGTTATTAACCATAGTTTGCTGTATATTATGATTCTGGCTTCTTTAGAGCTAAACAAGTCAGAATTTTCAGTTGTCACTTAATGGCTGGATCTCAGTGGGTTTCTTTAACTGTTCCCACTAGCAAGAGTAGCCAATCAGGAGTGGCCAGGCAGAAGACAGCAGGGCAGGGTTCGATCATGCCAGAATTCTAAAAGATATCTAACTTAATATGGCATCAAATGTGGTCCTAAAGATATTAACAAAGTATGAAATAATGGGTGACTGTTTCATTTTGTTCTTAAGCATCTGTGCGCTGATTGCTGTTCCCTGAAGCCTAAGCCTTTACCGAGAGTTTATGGTATATTCGTTCCTCATGTGCTCTGTGTGAATCTGCACTAGGTAAATTCATCCTGTATCTATCTACACTGCATTTGTGGATTAAGTGTACTACGAAACTGTTTCTGGGCATCGTTGGCACAAGATGGTCAGCTGCCACTCTTTTTGCTAAAGCTGAAGTGGCAGACTGATAGTGCACGTATATACATATCCCTCCCAAACGGTTTTCAGATGCAGTATTGCCCGTAAAAAAGTAGCATTTTATTCTAGTTTTCAAAAAAAATAGTTTGGGACAAGAAAAAGAAATGTGAAATAACATGCTTTTCTTGTCTCCACGTGAAACAGGTTTAAATGGAATGAACAGCAGCATATGGGAGCATTTTGCTTCAGGAAGTTTTTCACCCAGTACTTCACCTGCATTTCTGTCAGGTCCAGGTGCTGCTGAACTGGCCAGGTTGCGGCAAGAATTAGACGAAGCTAACAGCACGATAAAACAGTGGGAAGATTCTTGGAAACAAGCCAAACAGGTAGTGTGGTTGGCAAGGTGTGTGTGTGTGTGTGTGTGTGTGTGTGTGTGTGTGTGTGTGTGTGGTTGGTTGGTTGGTTTCCTAAATCATTATTGGTAGCCCTAGAGTAATGAGTAATTTGAGATCTAAGAGAGTAGACAGAAGCTCAGCTGGCATAATTGATTTGTAATATAAACTCCCCACAGATCTTTTTACTAATGGACAAAGAAAAAAACTGATATCTTAGGTATGCAGAGGAGTAGGTTTCAAGCTGTGATGCTCAGCCCAAGCTTTCTTGAGTTCCTCTATGACAGAGTTCCCCAACTTTTCTGGCTTTGCAGACCGGCAAGTGGGAAAGAAAGGATGGTTCTGTGCGAGCATCAGGCACACGCGCTTGCTGCTCGTGCAAATGGAACATGCGTGCACATGCTTGCCTGCTGCTCGCACAAGTGGGGATGTGTGCACTGCGCACACTTACCTGCCACTTCTGCGGCCCCGTTCTGAATGGCTCAAGGCCCAGTGGTGGACTGCAGCCCAGGGGTTGGGGATACCTGTTCAAGAGTATTAGCTTTTCTAATTTGAATTTGGACTCATCTACTTAAAGGTTCATGCAGCTTAACTTGTGCTTCACCTCTAAAATGATATTCTCCTTTCCTTCACAGTCTCCAATATACTATTTATTTTTATTTGTTAATTTTTTATGCTGCCCATCTCACTGATGCAGCAGTAGTGCAGCCACTTACAATACTGTTCTTGACCTAAGGCAGGGGTGTCAAACTGGTGACCCGTGGGCTGGATGCGTCGCGTGCAGGCCATGCCCATCCCAGCTCCTCAAAGGGAAAAAAAGTCACGAAACATCACGTGACGGCAACGTGACACTGTGAGTTTGACACCCGTGACTTAGGAGAATAAGAAGGTATCAGGTTGCAACTCCTGTAGAAACATCGACTAATATTGATTATTTGAACTAATTTGGCTTTTAGGTAGGTGATGTAACTAAGGCTGCTTTGTCAATTTTGGTAGATAACTTTTTTGGGAACCGGATGCAAAGAGTGCAGCACTTATAGTTCTCTTGGAATTGTCAACCATAGTTGCAGCCTAGTAGAGTTGCATCCCCAAAGTCATATGGTGTTGTGGTTCTTCCAATCCTGTTGTTAGATTATATCCGGAAGGTATTATAAGGTGGCTACAATTTAGTATCACAGAAATCTGTCCATTTCTTTAAGTGAGACATAGATATCTAGACATACCAGGTAGTCCTCAATTTACAACCATTTGTTTAATGATGGTTCATAGTTAAGATGGCCCTGAAAAAGTGACAATTGAAAAAATTGCAAATGGCTAAAAACAGCTGTTTTTCGTCATATGAAACGATTAAGAAAAGCTACTAATATTACTTTACTTTGGATACACAGGCCTGTGATGCATGGAAAAAAGAAGCAGAGGAAGCTAATGATCGTGCAAGTACAGCAACCCTAGAATGTGAGTTAGCCCGGGAGCAGAGAGAGACCTTGGAACTGCAAGTCAAGAAACTCCAGGAAGAAATCGAGCGGATCCATACTGGCCAGGACCCCCAGTTCCTGCGCTCATTCTCTGATTTAGAGAATCTCTCCTTGTCCACACTCTATAATCTCCAAAAACAGTTGCGTGCCAATTTAGAAAGAGTTGATAAGGTGAGTTTGAAGTGGAAGTATGGAAGCTTTAAGTTGCATTTAACTCATGATGGGATTTTTTAATAAGTTAAATGAGCAATGAAGTTTAAATGTTGGGCCCTATTTTTCTGGAAGGAATAGCAGAAGATTTTTCCATCAGGATGCAGCTCTTCTCAGCAGAAGAGGGAATTGGGGGAGGGGGGGTTCTTCAGGCATGACTAAATACAAGGAAGTTGCTCTTCAGATCAAAGTGAGGCTGGCCTTTTACCTTGAAAACAGGCTCAAGTACAGGTAGTCCTCAATTTATGACTGGTTTTTTAACTACTGTTCAAAGTTATGATGGACCTCCTGTAAACTACTTATAACATATTTTTGGAGTTACAACATCATCGTATTTCGGGCACTTGGCAACTGGCTCACCTTGATGCCATTTCCAGCATTCCACAGTCACATCACCATGATTTGCACCATTTTTGGTTGGTTTCCGATTTCTTGGTGCCAGCAAAAACTCTCTATTGGAGAAAATGCATTCACTTAACAATCATCATGTTCATTTAATAATGACTGTGTTTGCTTAACAACCACAGTGTTCACTTAACAACCTTTGTAAAAAGAAGAATCCCATGACTCCTCGACTTAAAACTGCAACAATTTAAAACTAATTCCAGGTTCAATTATGGTCATACGTCAAAGACTATCTACAATGATTAAAATCTCAATGCATTATTTGGTTTCTCTGCCATTATTTTAAGAGACTAAAGGCAAGGAAAAGGGAAATTGGTCAATAGTTTTAAAAAAATATTATCTTTACAAAAAAAATTCTCTGTCTCCATTTCTTCTATTATATTAGTGCAAATACTGTAGGAAAATCATGGGAAAAATTATGGACCTCTTTCACCCCAAACTGTAAATAGTCTACAATACACATTTTCTTTGCATGGGCTTCCCCTCAGCCTTTAGTTTACTTTGTTTGGAGTTGAGGAGGTTGAATACAAAGAATCTGCCAGTCTGCTTTTATGCTTGGCAGTAGTTAGTAACCTTTTCTACATCATGGAGTCGTAATTCAGTCTCCAAAGTTGCTGGTGGCTTTCCCTGGTGACTTTTAACCTTGTGGGGGGGAAGGGTGTTTATACTCCCATTTTCACTTAGGCAGCAGAAAGCTCCCCAAATCAAGCAAAAACTGCATCATCCAAACCCAGCAATTGTTACTATATTTCACGGGTTCTGAGGGAGTACCAGAGTTGGATGCAGGCAATGGATTGCCCACCCCTCATATTCTTTATGGTTGCAGACCAGGCCATTTTTCTTGTAATAGTTTCCTGGATCAAGGAGTTAATATATCAAGGGAGTCCATTTATTTGACAGCTCTGCTGAGCTGCAAAATAAGTTCCGGAAAGAGGATAGAGAAGAAGAAGAAGGTTACCTACCCCAGTTAGAGGAACACAAGACTGGATTGCTACATAGAAAACTGGACAAATGAAATGTCCTTCTCTTTTGAGTGCCCCTTCCCCAGCCCCTTGGACTCTCTCTGGCTCCTTCAATAGTTGCTTTTTGAACGTAGAACATTCTGTTTTACTAACAATCCCCCTTTGCTTCTCCTTTCTCCCATCCCATTTCTTCTCTTTTCAGGCAGTGTTTCAGATGCAGTCGGTGAAATGCCTCAAGTGCCAGGAAGAGAACCGGGTGGTACTACCGTGCCAACACACTGTGCTGTGTGAAACATGTGCCGAGGAGGGTGAATGTCCCATCTGCCATCCCAACAGGCCACATGCTCTCCAGTCGTGACTGTACTAGGACATTTGTTTAGCATATCACATAGAATTTTTAAACTTTTTCAGATATATATATATGTCTATATATATCTGTGTGTGAATGTGTGTGTATATATGTACGTATGCACACACACACACATAAAAACAAAATATTAGTTGCAGAGCACTTTTTTAATACTTTGCATCTCCCATTTAAAGGATCCCTGCTCCCCACCCATGCAGTCCCAATTAATTCTAACACATTAGGGACTTTTAGAGCAGTTTTTTAATATAGATCAAAGGGCCATTTGCAAAATCTGTTTCTCCTCCCTCCCTTTTTTATTTAGGAAATAATCTTTTTTTTAGCCTTTTCTGGAGAGATATTTAGAGGGAGGATGAAGAGAGTTTGCAAGTGATTTCCAAGCTAGGGCTTTGGGGGAAGAGAAAAGATAGAAATAAATTTTCGATTCATTTCCTTCTTTCATACTATAGTATTTAGTATTTTTATTTGTATCACAACCATTACAGGTGTGCAAAAGTCTTTGAAGCAACTCTTTTGCAATGTACAAAAAAGCAAGACATCTTTCTTTGAATTGCTAAAGCAGCTGTATCTTTTGCAATGCTCACTCCAGGAATGGCTTTCAAAGCTGCTGGATAAATCTTACAAAAGATTAATTTGCTTTAACAATTGGAAGAGCGATTCTTTCTTCATGCTGTGTGCTTTCTGAAACACTTCTTTCACAGGCTTTTTGCAGCCATAATAATCTTACCCATGCCGGTCAGTAGTCCCTGCTTATGAGCCTCAATTATTCAGCATTCTTGTGGTCTCCAGTATTGTGAAAGTTTCTTGACTTGTCTCTTGGAAAACCAGAAGTTCCTTTTTTGAAAGTCATTTTGCATACTTCTTTAATTCTGTCCAAGGAATAAAAACACAAAACACACTGTAGAGATGAGGCCAATGTTAACATACTTTTTTTCATCAGCATTACTCTGCAGTAAGACTTTGAGAAACTTCAGTGGCACTTTTGAGTGGGACCTTGTAAAGAGAAAGGTTCAAATTTGTAATCTGCATTATCATGGAAGTGGAGAAGAGCTTCAGAATCAGGCTTTGATAATGGAGCCACCTTGGGTCTTTTCGGTCTGTCTAAGATAAGTTTATAACTCACCAAACACAATCCATTAAATTTTCTAGCTTTTGCCTCCCTGCAGAAATTGAGCATTCTGGTTTTTAAAAAACCTGATTACAGATTGCAATACATAGTGGGCTGTGCTTAGCTCAGTTATCTAAGTTGTTTAGTATTGAATACTTGGTATTTCTTGCCAGTAGGAAGAAACAAATCAACACATTTCCTTTATCATTCTTATCTATGAATGGTGCTGTTACAAGTGTTGTAGTTGAAAGCAAACTCTATTCTATAGTTCAGAGAAGGATGGTCCTTTGTGCATTCAGAAATGGGGAAGATGCGGATTTGCAGCACAAAATCATCTTTCCTGAACTGTGCAGCACTTCATATTGTTAACTTAGAGTAAGCTGTCACCAACACAAACATGGGCAGAATGTCATAGAGAAGATAGTTACTTGCTATATTTTTATCTGCCTGCAATAAGGCAACGAGGTTTCTTTTCCTATCTTTATCCACATTTAATACTAGAAAGCATCTGATACATAGCATAGCTGATGACTTTTGTTAAGAGTTGCAAACTGAACGAAACTTGGATTCCTTAAACTAGTAATTTCTGCAAAAATACAGAGTTTATGGTAAAAAACTACAGAAAAAAAAAACAGTTTTGCAAACATTTAGAAGCCGTTGTATGTGTTTGGTCACAGGATGCAAGTTCTCAAAATGTTTCACACTGAACATAAATAGCTAGAAGTAGTGAATGCAACAGTGCAGGATGAAAATTGGTGAAGAATGTAAGATGTCACAATATCCTCCTTTGCAATTAGTTAGCTGTTTAGGAATTAAAGCTCTTAATCCACTTTAAATTCTTGTGATAGATTTATCATGAATACCACAAGGGCCACATTTCACCACATGTAAGAGAAAGAGAAGGGAAAGTTATGCTCAGAAACCACACTGCTTCAGCTCCAAAATACATTCCTTTTTTCTTATTACTAGGAAATTTTCTCATTTCCTTGAAATTTTTAAGCTTTCCTTGAGCATCTACATTAGGTGTTCTTTGGGATCAATTACATTAATCCCATGTTTCACTAGTCACCTTCTTGTGACCATTCTCTTGGGGATGGGAATATTTTTTGAGCCTGCACAGGATACACCCTGTGTTTGGAGAATCCAAAGAATGATTCTAGAGAGGAGAGGAGATGGGTCTTCACTCTCCTGCATTTCTATTTTGGCATTTATACCGCCAATGAGAAATGTTTTCCTTCCTACTGCTCTGCTTTTTTTCACAAAGTATCTCCAAACTTAACCCTTAGTTTAGCATCACCATTAACTCCCTTGGTAAGTACAAATTCCCTTTCTGCCAGCAGACAACTCCAATAAAGATAATGTATATCATCCCCCAATGACTAAAATGTCTGAATCTCTAAGCATGTTCCTTGTTGTGGACTTACTAGACAAATACATAAATCAGACAATACGGGCAATCTTTTGTCTTGGACTGAAGTGTCCACTCTTATTATCCACTTTCTGGATGCAGTGCATCCGGTCCAGAGGAATACATAAGTTTGGCTTGTTGTTTAAAACAGATGGACAGTAACTAACTGTCTTGAGTAACTTGAGTCCCAGGCAACAATCAGCTGGGTTTGCAGGAGTAGCTATTTATTTTTCATGCTTTTGTGGGCCAGCATGAGTTAAATGTCCAGGCTCTAAGCAGATCGTGTTAAAAATCAGTTACAACAACAACAACATGTGGAGTAATTCTAAGCATGTTTACAAAGAATTTAGCCCACCTGAACTCGCTGGAATTTGCTTCCTAGTCAATATGCTTCAGATTGCAGCATCAGAATCACTTCCTTTGAGAATCCATGTGCACTCTCCCCAGAGTGTTTTACAAAGGAGTGTCAACTCACTGATTATGTTGATAGTTCGATTATGTGTGTTAAGTTCTAAAAAAATGATATTGGGCCCTAAATCCAACAGACTTTCATCGAAATTTATGGTTTGGAATATTTCTGTTTTAAAATTTGTATCCAGTGAATGTGTTGTCCTACTGTCCCTGAGTGATAGAGCTCTCACTGCAGTTTGTTCTTAATTCAGACAAGCGCAACAGCTTCCAGATGATGAAAAGCAACAATCCAGTCTAGAAGGACTCTAATCCCATTTTGCACTGGGAGTTGTTTAATGTGTAAAAGTGTAATATTTAGAATTTAATCTCACTCCCTTGCTCACCGGTCTTTGCTTTGTTTGCAGTAGTTGACCCACTTTTCCCTAAGCTGAAAAAAGCACTGGAAACTCTTGTCTTCATAAGAGGGATCCAGCCATTCACCATCAAGATAGTTTTTCCATATGTAATTCAAGTACATCATTAGATTTGCTTCCATAATTCCGCCCTTCTATATTTGGAGGGTTAAATATGCATTCCCAGATAATCTCAAAGTGCAGCTCTGGTTAGGTTTTTTTTAAAATTAACTTTTATGTTTGATAAAACTGCTTTTTTCAATGTGTATGTTGTACTAGTATCTGTTGTTTTCTTCATTTTTTTTTAAAAAAAAACACTTAATTGGCTTTTTTATGTATGGAGAGACACTGCTGGCTGACTCTTGTAGCTGTGTTGTTTTTGGTTATAGCCTTTGAATGTCTGTGCCATGAGGCATCCCTGGTCTCCATGGTCAGGAAACATGCTTCAGTCTTAAAGAAAGCTTGTTTGTTTAAAATATGTGAACATTTTTTTAAAAAAATACATACAGATACAATACATTTAAATTATGGGGAATAATACTCTGCTGGAAATGTACTAAACTATTTTGGTAACTAATTTAAAAATAATAGGAAATAAAATCTTTGAATCGGGTCTATAGTGTTTATACAGAATTGCAGCCATTTGCAGATCCTCTGGTGGTGACTGATTTGTAACACTTACTTTTGTAAACATTGTGTTTTATTGCTTCCTCTGCCTTTCTATGTGATTGTCCATAGTGAATTGTTGACTTTGTGGGATATATCCTGAATTGCCATAGCTTTATTAAATTCAATAGAATTCTTTAGGAAGTGTGTCACCAATACACTTGGTGTCACTTAAATTTAGATTTTTTTTTTTAAAGAAATCTTTTTCCAAGAACTGACAACTCTGTACAATATTGTTGATTACCCAATTCCTATCCCCAACTCCATTGGCAAATTGCTGGTGGAATGTGAAAAAGAAATTGTGTGTGTATTTACATGCATGCCACAACCTACTCTGTCTGTCTTATTTTGAAGGACCAAAGAATATAAGAAAATTTAAAAATTCCCCCATTCTTATAAATAGCGTAACAGATTCTTATCCAATTATGTCCCCTTCACCTGCCTCATTGATATCAGTATTATACTTGGGCAAGAGATTATAACAGTAGATTGGTTTTATCTAAACCTGGGAATCAGAAGGACAAGTATATCTCTATCCCACTCTTTTAAAAAGCACTTTTTAAAAAAAAAAATGCTAGATTTCTATGAATTTTAATATTGAAAATGAAATACCTGAAATGTGAATGTTTTATTAGTTATCAAGTGGAAAAGCAAAAATGGCTTCTCTGTTTTTTAAAGATTTAATTCTGTATTAAATTTCTGTAAAGGCAGTTTTGTTTACTGGGGTGATTGAGAGCAATTCTGCTCTATCCTGCCAGCAATTGTCCATTAGAGGATCTGCGCAGTTCCTCTTTTTTAAACCAACAAATTCTATAGCTTCTGCCTGTCAAAAATTGGGTTCGTGACTAAATCATCCCTAATAAAATGCCGAAGGAATTGTGTTTGGATTATGGAATTCCCCACACAGTTGAGCCTAAAGCCTCTCGTCTCCCAACTCTGGTTTTTGAGCAAAGTCCTAACTAGAAAAATGTAATGTATTTCCACTGTCCAAAAGGTCTTATGGAGTTGGAGGTCCGGCTATTAATACTATTCACTAATCCAAACTAGACGTTTTAGTCTTGCTCTAAATATGAGAAAAATGAATATTGTATTTGCAAAATCCACATTATTCAGATAGGTTATTAAATCTATATATGAGGTATAGGATAGTTGATTAATTGAAGAATTAATAGGGAAGCTTCTAAGTGCCCACATATGTTCCTTCCTTTTAAGATGAATGGTTTTGTGAAGGTGAGGGATTGCACCTTTCATTCAAGCATTGTTCCACATCTGCAGGGCTCCAATAGAAGAGATAGTGGCCCCTTGCCTATGCTTACCCTCTCCACTTCCTCTTCTCCAGTGCAAGTATGAAAAGGAAGTTGAATTCATTTACATCCATTTGAAACCCTCACAGCTTGCTGTGCTGTTTGAACTTCTACAACTGTCTTTAGTGTTAATTGTGGTTAATGGAAACAAACCATCATTAAAACATAGCTTGAGAACAGAAACTAGTTTTTTTCCCTAAAGTTAACTGCAGATTTGTGTTCACACATAATACAAAAATATAATTAGTCAAAACTCAAAAGAAGAGAAATGCACAAACTCAATGCTAATGTGGAAGCCTTGCAACTATTTCCTAAATATAGGAGATACATTTCTTCCTTTTATAACCAGTGTGTGTGTGTGAGGGAGTTTCTTCATTATAATTTTTAATTCTTCCCCATCCCCCCAATATATCAACCTTTGAAGTAATTCAATGAGAACATAGATGTTTCTGGTGAGAAGTATAAGTGAAGTGCTCCTCAAATCTGGTGACTTTGGATCAAAAATCTCTACGAGGCTTCCCCACTTTGTAGCTTCCAGTGTTTTAAACAGAACATAAATAATACAATATAAATTCTGAAAAACTACACACTGCAGTATTTATCATGGCACTTCTTGACCAGTCTCTTTCCTTGGATTTTCCATGGTGGGAAGGGTGGCTGGTGGAGGGAGAGCCATTCCAGTCTGTGTAGAAGTCAGCCAAAAGATAATAATAGATGGTGTGTACAATGTGGTGTTTGATTACATTATTATAGACTGTAATGCGGAACTGTGATTTCAGCTATTGTTCTTTCTCGTATTCTGTATATATGTGTGTTTGGCTGTCCAGAAACCTAATTTTAGACACTCTTTCTTGGCAAAGTGAATTTGCATGTGGAGCTGAAACAAAATGCAATCTTATGTCACAATTTCCAAAGGCAGGATGGATTTTCTAGAAGACAATAAATTTTTTTATTTTTTTGCTAAGAAAAAAAAGGTAGCCATTTTGTTTGTGCATATGTTTGTCTGTATTAGAATGTATGTACATGTGGTGTCACTTGGATTTTAAGAGAATATTTACTTCATATTTAGAAGGTAGGGAAGTAAGGAACAATTCCCTGTATATTATTGATAAAATATCTCAGTTAAAATAGAACAGTTTTTTTCTGTTCAAGCTTCATAAAAGTAAAAAGATAGTAAGGGATGGCAAAGCTTGACAGAGCTTATGCCTGAAGAGTATTTTGTGGGTTGTATGTCAAACCTACCTGTCACATTTTTAGTTTTTGATACTATGGCAACCCTAATATGGCTCTAGAGAATTCTGAACACAGTGTACAGTAAAATGAGTTAATATTGTAATCATATACTAAAATGAGTTAATATTGTATTCTATAATTCATTCCCCATTCTGTATAATACAGATGATAGGATTTTAGGATGTTTTTTTAAAAAAAATATGTTTATGGTATAAAGACAAAATTAAAAGAGACTTGGGCTTTTTCTCAAATCCTAAATTCTCATTCTAAAAAAATGGTTGTTACTGCCAATATTCCCATTCCTAAGAGTTGGGGGGGGGGGTTCTAGACCTAGGAAAGCCTTCCTCCTTGATGCTTTATAGTGACTACTTCTTTTGTTTTCTTCACACTGTCATAACTTTGGTACTGCTCCTGAAGTGCAGCAGATTCTATACTAAAGTAGGCGAGCTGATTTTCTTTCATTCAACTGCCTAAAATCTCAAATCACACATTTTTGTTTTGCTGTTTGAGACATTAGAGCTTCTTTGGGTTTGGAAGTGGGCTGGTTTTGGGCTTCATCGTAGCGGCTCTGTGCCTTCAGGCAGGTCTTGGTTGAAGTTGGTCCAACAGCAATGGGTTTGGGTTTTTTCCCCTGCCATAAAAATAAGAGTATGGACCCATCTAGAAGAGCACTAGTTGACTCTAGTGAAACTTTGTAATGGCTGAAGATGAGACAATTGCAGGCTATTGAATACGTAGTCTGAAGGTATCCAGTCTGGTATCCCATCTATCTTCCCATCACTTAACAGTTACAGAGTTGGAAGGGACCTTGGAAGTCATCTAGTCCAACCCCCTGCTCATGCAGGAGACCTATAGTAGGGATTTGAACCGCCGAACTGCCGACCTTTCTGATTGACAAGCTCAGCGTCTTAGCCACTGAGCCACCTAGCCATGCTATTTTTGAACAAAGGCAGGCCTGTTTAATAAACAGATTACTGTACTGTAATATCTGCCTATTCATATGAGCTGGACAATTGTTGCATAAATAATTCTGCTAATTTTAAGATCAGGATTTAAAACTGAAGGCTCCATCATAGAAATTTAGCAATTATAAATTTAATTGTACTGAGATTTATTGATATCAGCATGATAAATCAATCATAATTAACTTGAGAGTCAGTAAAATTAGGCACAGTACAGTAACTTTCTCTGGATTGTGCTACACTCCTGAATAATAATTGTATTTGCACTTGTCCAGATTGTCTTTATACTTCTGTCTGTAATGACTCAGATTTAAAGTGTTCATCTTTGGATGAATATGGTCCCATTTCATACAAGGCTAAGAATAGCTGGTGGCTGATTGGACAGTGGAGCATTCACTCTGTTAGTAAATATAGCTCATGGAATAGGGTTTCTGGAGATTATAAATGTAAAATGGATAGTTCAGAATAGGGCTATCCCAACGGTGCTTTTTCAAGAGGTAACTGGACTTTATTTTTCTTTGAAGACATTTCACATGTCATCCAAGAAGCTTCTTCAGTTCTGAGAAGCAAAATGTCTTCAAAGAAAAACAAGAAAGTCCAGTTGCCTCTTGAAAAAGCACCTTTGGGACAACCATGACCTGAATGATTGAGAATCTCCGTAGACAGGATAGGGCTAATTAAAAATACCACAAGACACTGCACAATAGTATGAAATTATCAAGTTGTTTCTATAATAGTTTCACATTGTCAAAGCTAGGACTGCAGCAGGTCAGAATATCACGGCTCTGCTTATTTCCTATTGAGCAATTGCAATTCTTAAAGTAAATTCTCAAGGTGAAAAAAGCAGGACAGTATTGACTCCATTTCTTAAGTAGCAGGACATCAATCTTTCTAATCCCTAATTTTTTCATAGTGCCATTGCAAATGATAGAGAGCATTCATTTATTCGATTTTTATTTATTCTGCCTTTATTACTCTATAAGTAACTCAAGGTGGCAAACATGCCTAATATTCCTTCCTCCCTTTCCCCATAACAACAATCTTGTGAAGTGGATTGGGCTAAGAGCAAGTACTGTCTCAAAGTTACCCAGCTGATTTTAATGCCTAAGGCAGTACTAGAACTCTGTCTCCTGATTTCTAGCCTACTACCTTAATCACTACACCAGACTCTCATGATTGTGTTTCCAGGTGTTTCTGGAATTTGTAATCCCAACACATCTGGAGGTTATGTCGCTGAGGAAAAGAAGTTCAACCTGACATTTTTTTTAAAAAAAAAAGAAAAATCATTGGTTCAAGGTGGATGTGAAAATGAGATATCCAAACTGTTAAGAGGAGCAAACTTCTTATTCTTTGTTTTCCCAAAACTCTGTCAAATTCTTACGGAGGAGGGCAGAGGAGAAGGAAATCTTCCATGTCTCCCATGGTCTCCCCTTCCAAAATAAGTTGAAATTGCTGCTGTTTTGGCTAAAATAGTTCATTCCTAAAATCACCTGCACTGGATGTTTGTAGCATTAATTTTTTAAAAGGAGTTACTGCAGAGAGAACAAATGATAGGCTTGAAGGCCTAAAAGTCAGCTAGGATTAATAATTAACGTCATGGCAGGTCAGTCTATAGATGGAACCATATTATTAGCATTATTTCTTTGCCTGAGGAAAGTTTCTGTTCATTAGAATTTTTTTCCCCATTAAGACATCAAACAATTGGCATTTCAAAATATTTTTGACAGGTTTTTCCTGTAAAAACTCCTGCATAAACCAAGCATTCATGCATTAGAAGGATATCTGTCTTAGGAATCGGTAATTGATTAAAGATGACATAGCAGTTACACATATTGATAACATTTTCAGTCAGTAAGAGGTATAGTATATTTGACAGATGATTGAATGGCTGCAGTGCTATTTAATTTATTCTTAAATTATCTGGAATGCATCATTGTTTTAAAGGCCACTAAATTATTCAGAATGGTGGTTTATATCAAATTGGCCTGAAATTGATTTCTCTATGCAAGGTAAACTGACAGCTGAATTGAAAATGAAATCATGTTAAGCATAAATTGAATCACTTTGAGGCTAGGGAGATTCCTAACTTTTCATATACACATACCATAAGTAGTGGTAAGTCTCTTGGCACATTAAAGATGATAATGCAATGGGTTGCATTGCAGTGAATCCATCTATATCCTACTAAAATGCATATCTTTAGACGAAACAATGCATTTTGGGCAATTCTTGAACCAAGATACTCCAAATGGGCTTACTTACAGAATGCATCCAAAATATGGAACCCATGATTCCCAAGGAATGAAATTCGGGGAAAATTTGGCTATTGCAGTGCTACTGGTTGCTACTGTGGTTGTGTGATCTTCATTTTCAACATTCTGTGACAGTTTCCCAGCCAATCTCACAATCTCTCCCTCCCTCCCCCACCCAGCAACAGTCATTATCTGCCTGCTACGGTAGGGAAGGGATTAAATATTTCTGGTGTTCTCTGCCAGATTTCCTCAAGGAGACTCGATGGGGAAGCTGGCAGAAATCAGAAGTTGCTATTGCTCCCACTGCTTTTTTGCCCGCCCTTGGTCATCTGTTTCTCTTTTAGATAAGGAAATCTCTCTGAAACAATGATCCCATGAAGCACATGTCTTATATTTTAAAAATAAATGGCAAATAAAACACCTAGTATGATAACACTTTTGTTTCAGAGCTATTGATGCTGATTGAACTTTTCAATAAGGATGTCACAGAGTTGGCAAATATGCAAAAATACTACTAGTACGATCAGTGTCTTACCAATGGCAGAAAAATATGAAATAGCAGGAACAAGATATATTTACAAGTAGTAAGCATGAGGTGGTGACCCCCTAAAGGTAAGCATTTCACACAGCATATGAGTTATGGAAGTCACATCTGCAATGCACAGCTGTGACCTTAGCTTGAAAAGAGATTTATTTATGAGGAGCAGATTTAGCAAGTAAGGACTTGACTCTTAAGCGGTATGAACCCTGAGGCCCAGCTGTGCTCTCCACACTTCTGCTCACCTCCAAATCAGAAGAGGCCTTCTAGTTTATGCTTATTCCCAGAAAAATAGTAACATCTGCTTCGGTTGCATCTGTAGCGATTTAGGCAACAGGTCTTTCTGGAAGCAAATCTGCCTCCAGTGCCTTTCACAGATAAGTGGTTTAGAGCAATACATTTTAACCTCCCTAAATCTTATTAGTGAGAAATGTGCCCTAATTATGGCTAGGAATGTTTAAATACCCTTAAATGAATTTCAGGTCTGAGTAGCCATATCTACACTCTTGTGGAGAGGATAAAGGGAACTGGACCTAAGGCTACAAATATGCAACGCTGTTTTCTAATCCTGTGAAAAATCTTTGAAGTATGACAGCTTCAACATACTTGAAGCAGCCATCATGAGGCTTTGAACTCTCCCTCCCCCCCCCCTTCCCTAATCCTGAGACCTAGATTCCTTTCTCACATGGTGAAACAGCATGCCCTAGTTTTATTTAATCATTTTGTAGTCTGATGGGAGAGGGGGAAAAAAACAGCTGAGAACTTTAGTCTATTTAGTTATTTTCTATTTTTTTAATGGAAACCTTGTTTAATTTTGGACATGAAAATGGGCCCTCAGAAGGAAGAACGCGTGAAGCTGTAATATTGCCATGGCAACATGGGTCCCGGCACAAGAAAGAAATGACAAACTTTGAAAAACTGAAATGTATTTCTGCAATATTGTTACTTTTCTTTCATGCTCCTGAATTTATTTACCTGAGACTAATTCAGAGCAGCATGACTTTTCCTTCATGCTGTGGAAGCAAAGACATTTTGTTGCCCTCATCCTCCAAAATTCTGCTTTTGTCATCTCAGACCCCAGTGATTCCCTCTTAAGAGAAAACTATAAGGTTATAGCTATAGCAAGAACAGTACTGTTGATAGAGGAGAGGATTGTACAATAATTTTTAATCCATCCCTTGCTTTCAACCACAAGGGTTTTTCAGACCTTGCCTTTGCAATTATGAAAACGATGCCCTGGATATAAAGAGACCTAGGAGCTGTTACTAGCAATTTTTCAGTTTTTTTTTTTTTTTAAATCAAGCTGCTTCAGCAGAAGGTAGTCCCAGACTCTAACAGGCTAGAAAACACACCCATTTTTTCCTCCTCCAAAATGTTTATTTCCTTTTCCTTGGGAGCCCCTTTCCTGTGTCATCTGGAGCACAGAGTAAAGAATTCCTGCAGAAGGTCCACAAGAGGCTCATCACAAGCTTCACTACGCAAGCAGCCTGGTTCTTCCCAGCAGAGGTGCATTCCACACATAATGATGGGCATAGATCAGCTCGCAACAGCCTGCAATAGCTTCTGACATTCCCCTTCTTTTCGTTCTTTCCTACAGCAAAGAAAGAATGGGGAGTGGGGAGTGGGGTGGGTGGTATGGGTCCTTCTTGTTGTCTCTTGGATGAAAATTGATCAATTATTCATCGAAACACAACCGGCAGCTTCAGTTTGCATGGATAAAGAGCCTCCAGTGTCTGGTTTGTTGCATCATGGCTTCCTATTTTCCCCGTATGATCAGCTGTTGCCATGGCAGCAGAACTTCTGTGGTACCTTGGTTCAACCTGTGCTTTCACCCATTTTGCTTGACTGCATCATGCCAGCTCCTTGGAATACTTCGCTCTTTGTTTGCGTAGCTTCACAAAGGCCTGTGCTTCCTTGTCTCCTTTGCGGGTCCCCAAGAGCTTCAGGATGTCATTGCCTAAGAGGGAAGAGATGATCTGCAGTTCACTGAGGTACTGTATAGCGGTACTGCTATAGCATACTGTACTTTCCCCCCGTAATTTAATACAAAGTACATTTTCCTGCCAAAAAAAGTTCCATTGCTCATTACCCAGCTGTCAGCAGAGAAGCTGTCTAGATGCTTCTGAGCAAGGCTTTTACTGCATAATTTCTAATTTATATCATGATAAAAATAAAAACAAAGAAAGATGCTGAGGCCTTAGAAAAAGCGCAGAGAAGAGCAACAAAGATGAGAAAGGCTCTGGAGGCTAAACTGTGCAATGAACATCTAAGGGAACTAGGCATGTCTTGCTTAATGAAGAGAAGACTTAGGGATGACATCATAGCCCCTTTCCAATACTTGAAGGGTTGTCATGGGGAAAAGGGGGTCTATAATGCCCTTGAAGTGATATCCCGGTGCCTGGAGGCCTTGCGGATCTGGATGGGGAGAAACAGACTCAGGCTCAACCCACCCAAGACCGAGTGGCTGTGGTTTCCGACATCCCGATATAGTCAGTTGGTGCCATCACTGACTATTGGGGGCGAGTCATTGGCCCCCACGGAGAGGGTTCGCAACTTGGGTGTCCTCCTGGACTCACGGCTGTCTTTAGAAGAGCACATGACGGCCGTGGCCAGGGGGACTTTTTATCAGGTCCGCCTGATTCGCCAGTTGCGTCCCTTTCTGGATCGGGACTCATTAAATACGGTCACTCATGCTCTCGTTACTTCCCGCCTGGACTACTGCAATGCTCTCTACATGGGGCTCCCCTTGAGGAGCACCCGGAGGCTCCAGCTGGTCCAGAATGTGGCCGCGCGGGTGGTTATGGGAGCGACGTGGTGCTCCCATGTGACCCCCCCCTCCTGCGCGAGCTGCACTGGCTCCCGGTGGTCTTCCGGGTGCGCTTCAAGGTTTTGGTTACCACCTTTAGAGTGCTCCATGGCATCGGACCGGGCTATTTACGAGACCGCCTTCTGCTACCAATAGCCTCTCACCGACCAGTACGCTCCCATAGAGAGGGGCTCCTCAGGGTGCCATCAGCCAAACAGTGTCGACTGGCGGCCCCCAGGGGGAGAGCCTTCTCTGTGGGGGCACCTACCATCTGGAATGAACTCCCTCCAGAGATACGGAGGATCCCGGACCTGCACATGTTTCGTCGTGCTCTCAAAACTTTTTTATTTCAGCAGGCTGGCCTGGCCTAACTCTCCTTTTTTAAATTTTTAATTCGTGATTTTATAAATTGGGTGTTTTAATCTGTGTTTCGGCCAAAATATTTAATAATTTTAAGGGATTTTTAATATTTGTATTATCTGTATTTTATCTTGGCTGTTCACCGCCCTGAGTCCTTTGGGAGTAGGGCGGTATAGAAATTTGATTAATAATAATAATAATAATAATAATAATAATAATAATAATAATAATAATAATAATAATAATTTGCCAAAGTGCCTGAGGCAGGACAAGAAGCAGTGTGCAGAAGCTTGTCAGAGAAAGATCCAACCTGCAACTAAGAAATTTTCCTGGCAGTCAGAACAATTAATCAATGCTTGTCTCACAGAATTGTGGGTATATCATTGCTGGAGGTTTTCAAGAAAAAATTGGACAACTATTTGTCTGGAATGGTATAAGGTTTTCCTGCCTTGGGTTGGAATAGGAGACCTCCAAAGTCTCTTCCAGCCCTATGCTTCTATGTGCAAAAATGACTTGGCTTCTTCCATGCAATCCCAAGAGGACAACATTGCTCAATTTGGCCTTCATTATTATGCATAACTCACTAAAAATTTGTATTGTGTTCTGTACATTCCTATCTGTTTGCCTATTTTTTTTCCTTCTTCCTACAGAAAAGTCTTTTAAGGTAATATAACTTTCGTGCAATTTGTTTTGAGCGGGGATGCTAGGTTTCTTGTGGAAGCATATAACAGAATAACAGAGTTGGAAATTGAGGTCTTCTAGTCCACCCCCCTGTTCAGGCAGGAAACCCTATACCATTTCAGACAAATGGTTATCCAACCTCTTCTTAAAAACTTCCAGTGTTGGAGCATTCACAACTTCTGGAGGCAAGCAGTTCCATTGATTAATTGTTTAACTGTCAGGAAATTTCCCCTTAGTTTTAAATTGCTTCTCTCCTTGATTAGTTATATATGCTACATAGCAGTGGTGAAATTCAGCTGGTTCTATCCGGGTCGGGTGAACCGGTAGCGCCAGGGGCAAGTGGCTCCACCCCGCCCCCCAGACGTCATCACGTCCCGTTTTTGACCCTCTGCGCATGCACAGAAGGCTCTGCACATGCGTGGAGGAGGCGCGCATGCTCACATTTGCGAACTGGTAGCGAAGGTAAGTGAATTTCACCCCTACTACATGGATATCAGTTGTGAAAACATTACAAAAATTGAGAGGTATAATTTGGGGGGAATTCTTCTGTAGAAATAAAAACTAGAAATATTTACTGGCGGAAAAATGTGTATTAATATAATGGTCATTAGTGAACAATACATATAGCAAACAAGGCAAGAAAGTTGTTTCGATTTCTTCCTTTAGCCTTAAACACTTCCTTCTGATCCCATTTAGTCTTGAATTAATCTTTGTTTCATCTTGGGAGAATCTTAACACATATTTTTAAAGGAGTGGATAAAGTGAGATTTAATTGCTAATCTAATGTTTTGAGTACAAGGGATGTAAAATGCATAGAGTCAAGAACCACAGGAAATTTCTATTTTTTTCTATGAACCTTAAGAAAATTCAAAAGCAACCACTGATACAGACTGGGATTTATAACAGTGACTTGGAAAAGAATGAAAGAGCTAAGAAAGAAAAAAAGCTACAGTAAACTGCAATTTGGAATCATTTTTTGCAAAATGCCCCGGGTTTATCTTTCTCTAAAGGCCAGTGCAAGCCTTAATCCTCACTTCACTTTGTCATGTGCTTCATCCTTACATTACTCTATTCAGCACTTTTTCACTGCTCAGCCAACACGAGGAGACATGTTCATCATATAGAAAGAGCAGCAAAACTGACCCCCTAAAGCAATTGAGGAGAAGTAGGAAGTGGGCACAAGACTTACACAGCATGGCCAGAGGAATCAGGGTGAGATGAAATCTCAATCCCTGTCAATGGGAAATAATTTTATCTGCTGCTCAAGAAGCAGCTCAAGAAGGCAAAACCGTTTTTGCAATTGCCGAGGCAGTAGGTAATCAGCTTATCTTTCCAAGCCCATGGTGCTAAGAATTTAAAACTTGGTATCTAGTGAGATCTTTGGAAAATATCCACTCTCCATTTAATAATGCAAAGCTTAAATCAAGTTTTAACCCACTAATGAAAAAAGAATTGCATGTAATTTCTCCTGTGGGTGGAACAAGAACAAGATCCTAATAGAGCAAATAGTCTATTTTCAGTAAAACAGATTAAAAACAAGCCAATAGAATTTTCTTAACTTTGCCTTCTTTAATGACATTATAGGCCAATCTTGTCTAAGGTTTCATCTCATTATTGCAACAGATTATTCATAGTGTACAAAATGTAACAATCCCAGAATTGTATTAAAATATTACAGCCAGTTTCTTCTTCACCTTCACAATTACTTGGGAGAAGTGGTAAGATATTTGTGGGCAGGAAATTCATCTGATATTTCTTATTTTTTGATAATGTGTACATTTCCAGTTGCTATTCCTCTACATTTTTATAATGTTTAAAATGTAGCCTCCTATATAAAATTCTAGAAGGGCATTTACTTTACCCAAATATTTTCTTATGGAAGTTTCAAAACAAAAGATATTTCATGCAAATCTATACCACTGCCTGATAAAAGTAGAAGAGCCACCAGCTAGATTAGAATGACTAATGGATTAATTCCTCAATTTAGCATGCTATAACTATAAACACTTCACGGCCTCTTCTCCCTTCTGTAGCAAAACATAAATAACATAATGAATATTCTGACCTATTAACAGCCTGGTTTGTGCAATAGAATAAATAAAATTGTTCTTTGATTCTGTTTGAGATGGATTCCTAACCAGAATGTTTTCATTCCAGAGAATAGCATGAAGGATGAGAGAAGTGGTTACCAGCAGTTCCAGGATGAGTTAAAGATAAACGGATCTGTGGTATTCTGGATGGGTTGATTGACTCTTCAGGCTCATTCAGACCCAAGACCCTGCAGAGTGGGAGGAAAGCTTCTCCTTCCAGGTCATTTGCTCCCAAGGTGTCATAGTCAAACACTGTAAGCAGCAGACATGCTCCGTCTTGCTGACATTTTTCTGGAGGAACCAAACTGTAGGGAAAACCAATATGGCAGTGATGAAGTCAAGATACCTCGGGTCTTCAAATAGAAATAGGACAAGTTAATATATTACCACCACCTCCACCCCCAATAGGGAACAGAGCTCAACCTCATAGGCAGTTTTCTCAGAGTACAGCAGTGATACCTCCAACATGTTAACCAAAGGAAGATGAGGGACATATTAAACTTATGCTCTAAGTATGATAACTGTGTAATCTTGGAAGATGACTATAGGACAGGAAAGAGGAGTGGCTCTTCATACATACAATTCAAAGGCTTCATCAAACAGAGGATGGAGATTGTTCTTTATGCACTCAGTTGTCCGTACTGCAATCTCAGGGAACTCATGACGTGGCTCCAGAGTGAGTTGGATGAAGGGATCACTTAGGCCTATATTGGGGAGGAGGGGGGAGGTATAGAAGTAACAGAACAATAATGCAAAATCTACTTATCTATCATGAACATTTGTTTCTCAAAAAAGCCTCCAAAGTAAGGCACATCCGCATAGTATTCAACCTCTTGTAATACACAAGGTTAGGACAGAGGTAAAATTCTTGTCTTGTTCATTTTTATTGGAATGTTTATAAACTCAGATCAAGTATCACTTTCTTCTCCAGTCCTTTCCAATATGATATGGACTAGATGAAGCCACTGTTTTTGGAGTCATTCTATTGATCACTCTTGACTAGCGCCTGTCTGTTGATATGCAACAGTCCTCTGGCATCTAAATCAATTGTCAGAGACAGCGCTTTCCCATTCCTGTTAACTAACAATGACAGTCCTAAGTGTTACATATATTCTAGCCCTTCACAACCTTATGCTCCCCAAATGTTGAGAATTGCTGTTTCCTATCTTCTACTAATTTTTCAGGGAAAAATTATCCTCACTGCAGTGCCAAGATATCTGGATGATGTGAAGTTGGGAAAAGTTGTATGTATGTGCTGCACTGCTAAAGGCTAATAATTCTTAAATTCAAGTTGTTTGTATTTTCAAACAATTTTTCTTTCATTCAATGTTTTTATTATTATTATTATTCCAAGTCCTGGAGCACAAAGTGTGATTTGTGGCAGCTTTTTAAAAGCCAGAAATGCACTATTTGCAGAGCACTCAGTCAACATCCTCCTCTTCTGGAAAGCTGAATGAAATGCAGGCAATCTATTCTTTTCTCCTTTTAAGAATGCAACAACATGACACCTTGGCATTTTTCCCTAACTGTGTGCAATGACATCCTTGGAATACACACACACACACACACACACACACACACACACGCTACAGAGCAGAAGATCTTTGCTCAGATTGCCTTTTAGAAGATAAAAAATTATTCATGTGCTCTATACACAAACAAAATTAGGAATTAGAATAGAAACCAGCATGTGGGATACATTACATCACCCATTTGTGTGGCTACCAATGGGCACAAATCTGCAGGTCTGGATGTATCCAAACCTATCCATTTCTATGGTCATTCCCAAGTTTTCTTTTATTTTAGCCAAATTATAGTAATGAACAGAACGTTGGAGATAGCTCAATAGGTAGGACTGTCTTTGATTTTTAGCGGCTAAGATTGATAGAGATGGGAACCAGTGGTGGGTTTAAACTGGTGTTATCACCGATTCGCTTTGCGCACACGCTTTGTCAGTCAAGACTGAATGGGGGTATTCTCTGCAGAACAGATTAAACTCATCCTAGAAAATTAAAAGCTAATTTTGCTGTCTTTGAATTCTTGACCCCATGGCTAGATTCTACAGTGAAATCAGTTCCATCTGAATTAACTCTGGCCATTAATGCCAAACAGTGGCTACACTCAAAATTAAACTGCAATATGTTAGTTAAGTGTATCTCTAAACTCAACAGTGCAAGCAAGGATCAATTCCACACCCATGCTAATGAAGCTAACAACATATCCCAAATTATTCAGGAATTCAACCCAAAAATTCTCTTACCATTCGAGTCCATGGGAAGGAGATTAACAGCATTGAGTACTTCAATGTACAGTTTTTGTTCTGAGTGACGGTAAAAAGCTTTGATAGTCACAGCACCATATTTTTCAGGAGTGGCCTCTTCCTAAGAGAAGAACAACCCAGAAAAACTGTCAGGGAAAATGATGATGTGCTGTCAAAGATAAAAAAAGCCAACATATTAAGGAAGCCAGAAGATAAACAATCCATCCCAAATTAGAAAGTCTGATACTATTGCATTGTACAGTTTTATAACTCATATTACCTGTTCCTAAATAATGTACAAAATAATTAAACTGCATAATTTCCCATATTCATATGATTGATCATTGGATGGCTTAATCCCTCCCTGGCTAGCTGATTAAAAGAACCTTGGTGGCACAGAAAAGAGCCTTGGTGGCGCAGCAGACTAAAGTGCTGTTAAGTAGCACTGGCTGCCTGCAATTACTGCAAGTTCAAATCTCACTAGGCTCAAGGTTGACTCAGCCTTCCACCCTTTCGAGGTAGGTAAAATGAGGACCCGGTTTGTGGGGGCAATAAGCTGACTTTGTATAAAAAGAGAACACTGCTTAGTGGGGGGGGGCGAAAGCCCTACTAAGCAGGTATATACAAAAGTATGAAGGCTATTGCTTAACACATTGTAAGCCACCCTGAGTCTCCGGAGAAGGCATATAAATCGAACCAATAAATAAATAAATAAATAAATAAATAAATAAATAAATAAATAAGTTAAGGGTTAAATTCCAATATCCATTATCTATAGCCAGCACGGACTATGATGAGGGAATCTGATATCTGGAAGGCCATATACATTGCCCAAACTTCATTTTGCTCAAATAAATATTTTTTCTTTTCTATGTAGCAATTTGTGTGGTGAGTAGATTTTAATTCCATCCTGAATAGTAATAAAACTTTACCGTATTGCCTACAAAAATATTTAACATTTGTCATTGATGATGTAGGTCTTTTCAAAAATCAAACAGCACTTTATATCCTGTTCCATTTTGTTGACAGTCTTGTTAAACATATCTTCTTGATAAGGTATTTTCTAACATAACAAACACCATTTTCATATAATGTTACTTAATTTCCCCCCATAAACTTTTTTTTAAAAAATAACAAGGGTGGGAAAAATGTATGCCAATGGACTTTCTTCAATGTTAGTATTTGCCTGACTGTGAAATATGGTGGGAGCATAATACTCAAATTGTTTCCACCAGTACTAATGGCAGAATTTTTATGCTTCACTATACTAATCTTGAATAGGAAACAATACAATTCTTCTAAAAGGAAAAAAATACATCTCATGGAAATCTGAAATAGCAACTCTGGCCCTTGGTGATTCTGGCCAATTCTAACACTTCAAATTTGAAGCTGTTAATCAGTGGTAGATAGCCTGAAGTTCCAACATCAATTGCGGTTACCTTAACCTTTGTGTGTGCTTATGTGTGAGCCTGCTGTACACAATTCTGAAAGTTGAAGGTATGTATGGCTTCCCACTAGTTAAAGGTAAGACATCAATAACAACCATTGTGTAAACTCTACAAGAATTTTCAACATGTTAAAAAAAAACTACTCCCAGCCTACCTTGCCAAATCCAGAGAAAGCAACAACTCCTGTCCCACTGTCTATCATTAATATATCCCCCTGCGGTCCTTCCACTTTCTAAAAAAGTAAGTGCTGCTCCATTTATCAAAAGATTGTTTACCATGCTGTAAGTCAATAGTCATGGCTGTATCAACAACTGAACTCAGTAAGATGAGCAAAAGGAAGGAACAAATAAAAAGGAGCTTTAACGGCGCAGTACTGCAGACTAACTCTGCCCACATACCAGGAGTTTGATCCTGACTGACTCAAGTTTGACTCCCATCCTTCCAAGGTTGGTAAAATGAGAACCCAAATTCTTAGGGGCAATATACTGATTCTGTAAACAGCTTAGAGGATACTGTAAATCTAAGTGCTATTACTATTGCTATTATCATATTATTAAACAGGAGCTAAGATCGGCCTCACCTGTTGCTGGATTCGAGCACTGAAATACTTTTCAATAAGTTTTCTGCTGTTAGAGGAGCAAAGATCCAACTCTTTCTCCAGAGCCTATGAGAGAAATGAGTATCAGCAGAAATACTAGACTATGAATAAAATAAGTAATACATGAGTAACAGAGAGAAATAAAAGCGGAAGCTTTCCCAGGCAGGAAGTGTTGCTACATCAGCCACTTTTGACACTGTGATCTTGTTTGTCCAATGTCAGGCCATACACAAAGTTTCAGCTAAATGCTTAGTGCTTTTAGTGATTTGCCTCCTTCCTAGGGCTGAGAAAGAATGATTGGCCCAAGGTCACCCAGCTGGCTTCATGCCTAAGGCGGGATTAGAATTTACAGTCTCCCAGTCTCTAGCCTGATGTCTTACTATACCAGGCAGATGCTCTATTAGTTAAAGTAGTGTTTATTAAATTATTTTCATATAATAAATCTTGGGGGGTTTGATGAACAATTTTAAACTTCCTGAAAAGGTCAATGAGCTGAAGAGTTTGGGAACCCCAACCTAAAGCCATTTTATCAGCATACTTATGTCTAATATTAGCATGAAGTGAATACTTTTGCCCAATGATTTTGATAATTTCAACAGCTACATTTGTACAGCTACAGTACAAATGACCTCCCTGCTCCATTCACAGATTACCTCTGCCTTAACACTATTTAAAATGAAGTGGAATCTTCAAAATGCACAAAAGCTTTCCTTCCACTTCACGTGTGAACTAGATCCGTAGTTTGAACAGGATGGAAATCCTGACAGGGCAGCACACATGATGCCACAACATAGGTGGGCAACTTTTGTGTAAGCCAGAATCTGCATTTTTTTAAAAAAAAAATGTTTGTGCCTGGCTAACAGATACAGTATTTGTGTCCCTTATGCACTGTTGTTATGTGAGTGAGCAGGGAACATATGGTATATTCATGCAGGGGTTTTGTATGCAAAGGTAGGTTGATGCAGGAATGGATAGAAAAGGTAGGTTATGTGTTATTGTTTTTTTTTTTATGTATGTAGATATATAAAGCCAATGTTTGGGCATGCTTAGAATACCTGTTGCTCAGAGGTTTTTCTGTAAAGCAGGCCAGCACAGCTTATGGCTGGCCAAGCAGTCCCAAATGGCTCACTGGCATTTTTTTTTTAAATAATAAATTCATTACCATCATTGTTGCTGGCTTAAAAGGCACACTGCAGAACACCTCCAAGTGTCATCCAGAGGTGGGATTCAGCAGGTACTGACCAGTTCTGGAGAACCGGTAGCGGAAATTTTGAGTAGTTCAGAGAACCGTAGTAAAAATTCTGACTGGCCCCACCCCCATCTATTCTCTGCCTCCCAAGTCCCAGCTGATCGGGAGGAATTGGGGATTTTGCAGTAACCTTCCCCTGGATTGGGGAGGGAATGGAGATTTTTACAGTATCCTTCCCCTGCCACGCCCACCAAGCCACACCCACATGCCATGCCATGCCATGCCCACCAAGCAATGCCATGCCCAAGCCATGCCATGCTCACCAAGCCACGCCCACAGAACCGATAGTAAAAATTTTTGAAGCTGCCAGTTCCAAGGTTGCCCCTGTTTCACTAGCCATCAAACAGCTGATTGGCACGCCAGGTGTTACTCTGGGGGCCACAAGGATTTTTAATTTATCGATGTGGCTCCTTCCTTTTTACAAGTTGTACAGGCTTGTTATAAGGGTAGCAAAGGTTGCATTAGCTTACTATAAAAGCTGGTGTGTGAAGAGCATCTTTGGATAGTCCACAGCCTTCTCCATGAAAGCAAGGTTCCAAGTTCTGTGGGAGAGATGGAGAAAAAGAGAGAAAGTGGCAGGACATTGGAGCACAGCATAAGCCATACCCTTCCTCCTTGGTTTCATTTTACATCCCTAAGTACCTGGAGGGCAAACTGAAATTTCTTAAAGTAGTCCAATTTTCCAACTTGTTGTTTTGTAGCGTTTTGTAGCAAGTCCAAGGTGTGATTCCACAGAAGCTCCAGAAGACTGTTTGGAAAGAACCAAAAGAAGTAGAGTTGTACAATAGATTGCTAGACAAGACATTTTTACTAAGACTCGGCAAATTTAATTTAATTTAATTTAATTAATTAAATTTATATGCCGCCCCTCTCCGAAGACTCAGGGCGGCTAGTACATTTGATCCTGGGGCTGGACTGAAGCTGCTCAAATTAAGGATGAGTGGATTATAAATTTAACTTTTTCTTCATTTCTAATATTTAAAGATCTGTCTACATGTTTTATTTTCCTTGCATTTTTAAGTTCCATTTATCCCACTCTTGCCCCATTTGAGCTATTTTCTTCATTTGAGAAATGTCTAATTTTGGGAGGATGTATTTCTCCAAATATATTATTTTTGTTTGCAATTTTATCTAAATATTTTGCAACCAGTGTCCTCATTTCTACATAACATTTTCATAATTAAATTGCACTGCAAAATTTAGAGAATAATGACTTTGTATATTACAGCTAAATTACAATGTGCATTGGTTCAAACATGTGATATCATAAATTTGCATTAAAAAAACTATTGTAATTAAATGATATCCCACCTCCCTAATTCACACCCATTGATCCACCTATATTCTAACAAACACACTATCTCAAGAATGATTAGTTGGGGCAAATATACAGTATATTAAGGAAGATAAGACAGCAAACCAGTTTACCAAGTTTCTAATTCCTAGAGGTTTAAGAAAAATTCTATAGGAGAACAACATAGGACAACCAAAAGGCTGATATTAAAAATAAAACATGCAGATGTTTAGTGGGCCATGAAAGAGCATCAATTATTCTAAACTCAGAGGAAAAATAACAACAGGCCACAGAATAGGGACATTAATATTCAAATGACAAATATGATGCCAGTACTTTGTTTTAACCATTAACGATATTTATACCTCTCTTTTCCTCTATTCCATTCACAGCAATGTACCTAGCCAACTTTTGCTCTTCTCAGAAACCCAAACAGGGCTAGACATGGTTAGTAGTTGTCCCTTTCAATAGGACACCATTAGGACACACCGTAGCTTTAGATGACACTGAGAATTTACACAGAAGAATTCACAAACACTATTTTATTTATAGACTTTATTGAATGTAAAGAATGCTCAACTCCCAACAATTCTGGGTGACTGACACTGTAAACTAGAAGACGTTGCACAGAAAGAAAAGGAAAAGAAACACATCCATCCAAAGACATTGGTGTTGTTGCCAAGGGAGTTACCAAGAGCTGGTCTCGACTTAAAGAAGCCCTATGTCATTTTCATTTTTTGCCTAATTTTGTTTCTCATGCCCATCATATCCTAAAAAGCTCCAGAGACAAGGATGCATATAGAAAGAAGGGAACTTGTCAGAACATATGGAGAACGGCCATCACATCCTACGTAGACACAATTAATGCCTTCTTCTTCTAGGATGGTTTTTGGATTCTACCAATGATTTCCTAATGAACTATCTTATCAAATTAGAAACCAAACAGAGTTTTCTTTCCCCCCCCCCCCCTCTTATCCTTTGATCCTGGCAAAATCCTAGGTTATTCCTCTTGATTTTACCTTGATTTTCACAAACTGGCTCTTTCATATGTTGGATGCCCTCAATTGTTTTGGTTTGTTCAGATGCTTTCCATCTCCCTTTTCCCCAGCATTTGCTACTTTTGAATGGTAGACAAATTACCCCCAAACTGTGGCTTAAGAGAGAGAAGAGCCTTGCTCTTCCTTCTGCAGATGCCCTAGGTCCATGATGGCGAACCTATGGCATGTGTGCCACAGGGGGCACACGGAGCCATATCTGTCAGCATGTGAGTGTTGCCCTATCTCAGCTCCAGCACACATGCGTGTGCCGGCCAGCTGATTTTTAGGCCTTCTGGGACCACTGGAAGTTGGGAAACAGTTTCTGGCCTCTGAAGGGACTCAGGGGGGTGGAGAGGCTGTTTTCGCCCTCCCCAGGCTCCAAGAAAGCCTCTGGAGCCTGGGGAGGCTGAAAAACGGGCTTCCAGGCCCACCGGAATTCGGGAAACAGGCTGCTTCCGGCCTCCGGAGGGCCTCCAGGCAGGTGGGGGAGGCCATTTTCACACTCCCCAGGCTCCAAGAAAGCCTCTGGAGCCTGGGAAGGGCAAAAAAAATGGGCCTACCAGGCCCACTGGTGACCTCTTTGGTGTCGCATGCCAAAAGCAGGAGGAGCGCAAGGGGGTCACGCACGCATGCATGGGGGGCATTGAATTATGGGTGTGAGCACGTGCACACACACACACACACACACACACTCCCCACGCTTTTGGCACGCGACGGCAAAAAGGTTAGCCATCACTGCCCTAGGTAGTGCCAACTACGATCCCTAATTCATAGCATGGCAAGACATCTCTGCAAAAGCCATTTTCCTCCTTATGTGACCTCCTTATCCTGACTTTACCTGTTAAAATTCTCCTGGACAAGGTTCACATTTAGATACTGAAACTCATACTCCAAGAATTTCATTAAAGGCACGATGCACTAGAAGAGACAGAAAAAGATCCACAAAAATTAAGTGACAGGAAATAACATTTATCAGCTATGAAACTAAAGTATTACGTATGAAACTTTCAAGGAACACCACACAAGAAATACAAAAGGCTCGCTGCAGGTGAATACAACATCATAACATTTTAAGTTGATTATATGCTGATTACTGACCCAAATTCATTGTGGATGCCTTCAGATCAAGATATTTATTGTGCAATTATTTTGTTATAAAAGTCTATAGAATTCTGTGGAAACTGCAAACAAATATTTTTAAACCATTTTTAAATGGTTGTAGTTTAGGACACTAACTGTTATTTAACTCATTTTCACAAAGTTATATCGAATATAGGTTTCCCCAAGACTGGATTCTTATCAGTGCATTACCAGATTCTCCCCCATATCTAACCTGATTCAAAGCCGGGAAGATAAAAGAGGGAAAATATGGGCTGTCTTAACAATAATAATATTTTACGGAGAGATAAAGAACAGAGAGTAACATTGAGTAACATATTGGTTACTGTTATGGCTTTTTGTGAATCGCCCCAAAATAGTTAACATACGTAGGAACAAACCAAGAGAAAAAAAGTGATATATACAATATTTAGCGAGCAATTAAATACTCACATTCTCTGGGTTATCAGAGTCACTGCAAACAGACAGTTCTTGGATGTGTTGGGCAATTCTAGCATCCATCTGCCAAAAGAAGACCCACACATGTTTTTAAGGAGAAACACAATACTGTATAAATATTAAAAGTGCTAAGCCATTCATATCTACATCATTTCAGGCATTCCATACTGCATCTGAGAGATTTTTGTGGGAACAATCTAAAGCTGGGACATTCATATTTCACACTGTCCACACATTTAAACTCCTTGAACGTTTAAGATAGAAGATATGAGTTTTCTCTCTGTTCTGTCCAATGCCATTGTCACACATCACCTATACCATTACAGACAGAATTTCTTCTATAGAATCGAGTTTCATGTACAACAGGCTGGTGAATTCAGCAACTTGTATGAAGCATTCTAGTACAGATTGCCCTCGGATTACAATCGCAACTGAGGCCAAAATTTCTGTTGCTAAGCAAGATGGTTGTTAAGTGAGTTTTGTCCCATTTTGTGACTTTTTTTTGTCACAGTTGTTAAGCAAATCATTGCAGCTGTTAAGTGAATCATGCGGTGATTTGGTGAATCTGGCTTCCCCCATTGACTTTGCTTGTCTGAAGGCAGCTGGGAAAGTTACAAACGGGGATTGCATGACTCTGGGACACTGCAACTGTCATAAATATGTTTACTTTGATCAAGTGAGCATGGGGATGCTGCAACGGTCATAAGTGTGATAAATGGTCATAAGTTATTTTTTTCGGCACCGTTGTAACTTCAAAAGGTCACTAAACAAATGGTTATAAGTCAAGGACTACCTGTAGTGTAAAGCCTAATGATCTGTAATGGGTAAAGGATGGAATGGGATAAGGTAGGAAAGGGCATCATTGGCTGATTGGCTTCTTGAACCTTTGGCATGCAGGCTAACAATGACCAGCTCTGGCCAGTAAACCCTCCCCCCCCCACTCCCAAATGAAGCAATCCTGCTGTTTTCTTTTTTACAAGTGCCTTTGGTTTTGGCATGGATGTTTTTCCCACGGTCTGTCATTCCAATAGCCCTGATCCACACTTCTCAGAGGCATAAGAACTCAGTGAGTTTGGTCTTTGAAGAGCCAGAAGTTCCCTATATGAAGCAGCCCAAACAAATGTGGGATGACAATTTGCCCTTGGAGTTTCGCCATTCTAATAATGCTCCTCCCCTGTCCCTTTTCTGCTGCTGGAGGAAAAGAGGAAAACCAAGCCTGTGAGGTTACTTTGGTCGCTAGAGTCTTCACCACTCCTCGGATCTCATTGTTGAGGCAGGAAACACAAGCCTGAAGCTGTTGATGCAGTGTGTGCTGGATCTGCTCTGGGGTAATGACAGGTCCGGTGTTCTGTTCCAAGTATGCCCAATTCAGCTGTTTGGGCAACTTCAGGATCATCATCCGGAGCTGCTCAATGTTGTTCACTACAACACAGAGCTGGAAGATGGGAGGAAGGTAGAATCAAGTCAATCCTTGCGTTCAGCCTTGTTTCTTGTACCCAAAATCTGGCTCTTCCACTTACCCTGTTTGCTGCTTGTCCTGCCTCAGTTTGATTGGAAGACAATTCCTCTGCCCTTGCTTTGATCATCTGACAGTACATCTGAGCAATTTTACACGTGTCCTAAGAAGTCAGAAAAGAGAAAACTGTCACTGATCAGTCAATACTGTAGGTAGGCTTCGCTGCATCCTCCAAGGACACTTGATTGACTTTGATCCCTATAATCTATATATATAAAAGCCAAATACCACTCACTCATCACGAAACCTCCAGAACAGTAAAGCCTACAAACTTGAAATTTGGCACGTATGTTCCTCTTGGCTTCTAGGTGCTCACTAAGAAAGGATTTTTCGAAATGACCATCAGCTCATTAGCATTTCATATACAGTATTATATTCACATGCTCTGATGCTAAGGTATTAGATCAGTGGTGGGTTGCCCCCAGTTCAGACCGGTTCGCAAGAACCAGTAGTAAAACCGGTGGGAGGCTCCACCCACTGACCCAGATGTCATCATAGGTGATCTGCGCATGTGCAGAAGCTTCTGCGCAAGTGCAGAAGAGTGCACGGGTGCGTGAGCAAAGAGTGCGTGCACGGGCGCGATGCAAACCGGTAGTAAAGGTAAGTAGAACCCACCCCTGAGTTAGATGTTCTACTCTCCCTCCCCACCTGAAAAGAACTCTGTTCCAACTGCCAGTTGCCTTATATTAACATGCTCTGATGCTACCCCTTTGCTAAACCTGGTGTGGGCATGGCCAGCGCGTGACTCATCTGGCCTGCGGGCTGGGACATTCTACTCCCCCTCCTCCTCTGTTCCAACTGCCAATTGCCTTATATTAACACACTCTGATGCTACGGAGTTACACATTCTATATTAAGTTTCGGGCTGTGTGAATTTATCACGCCCGATCACATAGTTTCGTAGCAAAGTACAGACGTCCAGCTAGTGTACAATATGGTCAAGCACAGCTGACTCTTCTGTAAGGAAGCATCAGTGATGATTGAGTTCAGAGGTTCTAATCTTCTAACGCTGCAATTCCACCAGTCTTTTTTCTCTCTCTAAGAAAACAAATTTGCCTTTTGTTCTTCAGTGAAAAAGGGGGGGGGGGGAAGTGAAGGACAAATAACATAACTTTTTGTTGTTGCTTGATTGGCACATTCCCTGAATATATTAAGAGTCTTTAATTAAACGTAATTCCCATTATCTCATCCCTGTGCAATACATAGTCCCTGGAAGGAAGACATATTACTAATATTTTAGAAGATTTTGAGTACAATCATAATATTCAGTAGAATAATACAATTTTTTGGAAGCACGGTAAAAGGCATATTAATGAGATCTGGGTTGCAAAACCAATTCTTCCTTCTTTCTAATATCTAATGGTCATGACCACTCTGCTGGCTTGTGTGAAACAAAGAGAAATGAAGACAAGCGATTCTGTAAATAACTCAACTCTGTACCATGCAAAGTTTTGTAGGTAAAAAAAATACCCTTTGAAATGCACCCAGAAGCCTTTGTCAGAGCCAACATAACTCACAAAGTAGTGGTGTTACATGGTCATACTGAAGTACACCCATAACTACCTCTGGCATTGTATTCGGGAACGGCTGCAAATTCCAAGAAGTTTTCTAAAGCAAACCTATGTATAGCATACGGCAGTAATTTGGAGAAGATATGCCTAAGTAATCATGAACTTAGTGGAGTAAGTAACTATGTAAGTGTAAGTGACCATGAACTTACACTGGTCGCTTGTAAATTGTAAATGTAAATGACCAGTGTAAGTGACCATGAACAAGGCCTCCCAATCCAAGAAGAGGTGCAATTCTCACACAAATTGGATTTCTGCAAAGGTACTCCTAATCACAGATTTAATCTGTTCTTCAGATACGTTGAGTCCAGAAATTGTTCCAATTGCAGCCAGTTCTACTCCATCCAGAAATAATGATGGCAAGTACCCAAATCACAGGAGCTCTGATTTTTACACTGAATTTTCTTTAAACCATTGTAGACTTAATAAAAAGTGGAACAGAAGTGACTTCTGGCACAGATTAAAATGATCTGAGCTTCCTTATTCTACACATACCTCAACAAATTTCACCATGATCATAAAGGCCTCCTCAGGATCAGGCCAATCCAGCTGTTGCCATGTCTTCATCATCTGAGCATAACAAGTGGATAGGTCCACAATGGATGTACTGTGTTTATTCAATTCTCCCAGTGGTGTCAACTGAATAGAAATGAAACCAGAGAAAGGGAGCAACATCAGATTATTAATCAGAATGTAATCTGAAATGTTACAGGATGAGCTTTTGACTTCGGTTGGAGTTTTTTGGACTCTGAATATCCTAGACAGACAATGGGATTTTAACACTTGAATTTCCCTTCTTCCAATTACTTGACCCAGAACATCGTATCTTAAATTTGATCAGTACATGGAGCAATCAGAATTTTGGGGTATTTTGTTTTGTTTTTAGAAATGTCACATAGCAATTCTGCGCGGAGATGCCTGAAAAGGTAACATCTCTGCTGCAAAGGCCTCCAGTATGCTCATGGGAAAAGCATTCTGGGATCTAGGGATATGCCTACAGTATTTTCATTAGTAGTAAGAACTTCAAAAATGGTGGTGTGGAAGTGTCTTGGAGGCAGTTGTAGATCCCAAAGCCAGTACCATTTGTTTTCTTCTCAGTGGATTTCAATGGGAGGAAAAAGGACAAGAAAATAAATTTTCTAGACATTCTAGAAAATGTTGAAGACCATTTCTGGCTCCTTGTCTCTTTCTATTTTGTATATCCTGCACTGCCCATTGTTAAAGTTGCATATTTTGTCTTTTTCCCAGCATCTTAAGATTTCTCTTTGCACTTTTTTACCTTCCGTTAATATATGCTATATTAAACAACATGCCATCTTTTCTGTTGTCATTTGAGAAACCTCAAGGTAAAAGAGCAAAAGAATAGAAACAATAATTGACAATTATCTGAGTTGAACAATATTCTTTAAAAATATCTTATTAGAATGAACATCAGTTTGCTTAACTAAAATAGCCTTGTGTCTTTATCTGAACAACATAGGCATCATGAAAGCATTATAACATTATTAGCTTGTGCCACCTATGTGAACACAGTAGCTAGTTGAAAGGATCTCATATATAAACTCAATGAATCTTACATGGATCTGATGTAAGCTCAAATTACTGAATTCACTGCTGGATAATTACTCTGATTCAGATAATTCCATAACTACCAACCACAGGTGTCAGATTGGATTAAAATATTTTAGCAAATCATTCATATTAAGATATCTGCTTATCTGCAAAAATTATACACACAATGTAATTCACAACTTTCATTTGTTAATCCACAGACAGAAGTATCAGGGGATGCTATGAAGGTGCTACATAATATACACCAACGATTAAATGTATGAAGGCAGAAAAACCTTATCCAAGAAAAACAATTGAGCAATGCTTTCCTTTCCGGGGGGGATTACCTGGTCTACTTGGATGGCTCTTTGGGTCCTTTCTAGAGCTATTGTGTAGGTCTTCTGTAGCCACAAGGGGATGGCTTCTTTAAACCATAGGTGGAAACCGGTCAATGCAAGAGGGGTATCCCTGGAAATAGAAAACAGAAGTGATCTGCATCTCATGAGAAACAGGTCTTCCTTATTTCCCAAACATTCAACTTAGTTTTTCTCTAGAGGATATTTTTGTTGTGGTGACCAATCACAAACTTGTCTCAACAAACCCTCATTGGTTATATACAGTCAGCAATTCATCTACAGAAGAGTTCACACAACATGCTAAACATTTGCTTGTTTAACAGTATTCTACCAAATGAATCATAATTAGCAGGGGTGGGTTGTACTTACCTTTACTACCGGTTTGCAACAGGACCATGCGCACGCTTCTGCACATGCGCAGAAGCTTATGTGCATGTGCAGATCACGTCATCGCACATGATGAGGTTGTGGTGGGTGGGTGGAGCCTCCCACCAGTTTTACTACTGGTTCTATAGAACCGGACTGGACGGGGAGCAACCCACCACTGATAATTAGGCTATACAGCACATTACGCTTAAACAGGACTTGCAAGTCACGCTATCCCAAACCCAAACAAACCCCAATTTGTCACTGAAGCATGCAAACCAGGCCACAGTTTTGGCACTGAGTTTTCAATGATAACAATACATTATAAAAGTAATCTCAAAACAACAACCACAATGTATAAAACAGCCTAAAAAGACTGAAGGCAAAGTGTTGTCCTCTGCAGAGATAAACACCTGCTGCACACAAAATCCTTCATGCGATAGAAGTCCTTCATGCTGAGATAAAGTTGGAATAGGCTCTCGGCTGTTAATTGGGACATGCCACTGTCAATCTTGCTCAGCTGTTCTTGGACATAAAAAGAAACCTGCAGGGGCATAAAAAAGGTACAATAGATCAGGTTTTTGAGTTTTTGACTACAACTGAATCAGAAAGATCCCACTAGTTGACCCTGAGTAGAAATCTGCAAAAACTGGCTCAGGAAATAGCTTCATCAACAAAGTGAAACTGAGGAATCCTCACCACTGATTAGAGTAGCTAATTCAAAGACAAATCCCTGTTTTCCTCCTCACTCTGGGTGTACACCAGATCAGGGGTGAAATGCTCCCGGTTTGGATCGGATCGGGCAATCCGGTAGCGATTGTGGCAGGTAGTTCAGAGAACCAGTAGCGATAGCGGCGTGAGGCTCCGCCCACCCGCCCAGGTGTCATTACTTCCTGCTTTTAAAAGGTAAAAAAAAAGGCTCAGCGTGCCATAGCTGTGATCATCAGAGCCTTTTTTTTACCTTTTAAAAGCATTTTTTAACAACCTATTCGCCTGAATTTTGTACAACCTATTCGGGCGAATAGGTTGTAAAAAAATGTTTTTAAAAGGTAAAAAAAAGGCTGTGACAATCACAGCTGTGGTGCACAATCGTCAGAGCCTTTTTTTTACTTTTTAAAAGCATTTTTTTACAACCTATTCGCCTGAATAGGTTGTAAAAAAAATGCTTTAAAAAAGTACCAAAAAAAAGTTGCCTACTCCCACCCAGTCACATTACCCCCCACTACCACCAAGCCACGCCCACAGAACCGGTAGTAACAAATTTTACATTTCACCACTGCTCCAGATATACTGTATATAGACTTAGCTTCTAGAAGTCTCCAGCCAATATAACCTTTGCTAAGCATTCTGTAAGTCTGCCACATCTGGACGGCATCACTATTGGAGAAAGCTGTCTTAGAAATTCTGAAGTAATTGGCTTATTCATCCACTAGCCATTTCCCCCAGTATCTACTGCCTTGGTGCTGGATATAAACCTGAGGTCCCTTTTGATACAAAGCAGAGAAACAGCTACTCACCAGTTCCTGCATTTTAAGATATGCAATTGAGAAAAGATCTAGTCTCATGGTGCTGTATTGGAGGAAGGAGAAAGACACAATCAGAAATTTTCTCATGGGTTTTCTCTTCTAGGTTTATCATTATGTATTAAAGCTAATAGCACTAATTTAAATGATGCATCCACATACAACAGATCAGTAACTATAACAGCCCAGAGGCAACCAAGAACCAGCATTCTCAGTATTGTTAGCTGAATTCTCATAATTGGCAACAAGACAACTGGGAAGTTGAAACTTTGACTTGCTGACAAGCCTACTTAGGAGGATAAAAAGAGGCCTAGAGGTTTATCTTCTCAATGCCAGCATTAAAATAATCCACCCATAAAAAAATAGTTGCTGAGCAGGGAAATAGAGTGACAAAAGTCTCTAAACAACCACAAGAAAATTATTAGTACAGTAAATACTGCACAGAGGTCTGACCTAACCAGTTTTATTATCTTTTTTTTTCTTTTCTTTAAGCCACCAGCACGACATGTATTAAAATGTGCATTTATTTAACTGAAATACACAACATCCAAATCCTCTGGGAAGAAAACCATATCATTAGAGTGGAATTTCGTACTTGCTAAACTTGTTGTCTTATCACTTTTGTGATCTGGGCTCAGCCATTCACTTTGGTAGCAAGTCTCTGTGGCCTTAGAAGCAGTTTGTGACCAATTGGCCAAAGCTGGGAAAGAAGGAAAAAAATCCTTCAGAGACTTGCCTGATGAAATATTTGTTCCAGGTTTTGTGACACTCCCGGAGATCTGCATTCACCTCCAGAAGAAGACAGACCAGAGCTTTGCCACATTCCTCCATTGTCTACGGATAGAAAAAAGAGAAAGAGAGGTAGAGATCTAGCATGAGCTTTGTTTCTCCCCAAAATCAAGATACTTTCAGACTAATGAACTTCTCCTAGATTTCCACACTATTTCTCCAGGGTAAGAGGCTGTTTCACTCTTCTGCCACTTGTTGCTATGTTGCCATTGCTCAGTGGTAGTTCTTGGTGTTAGAGAAGTTGGTTTAATTTACTCAGTGGTGTCCTGAGCAGTACAAACGGATATTCCATGTTACAGAAGGGCCTGGTCCAAAAGTGGAGTTCTCAGTTTCAGCTGACATCATTCTGACATAATTTCAAACTTCATGTTCTGAGGAAAGTAGGAAGAGCAAGTATACTAAAAGCTATCAGGAGGTTTAAATGGCAAGGGACAGTGGTGATTAGAGACTAATTACCTGGGTCTTCTTCTAATTAAGTGAACAAGAAATGCTATTGTGGGACCTCAGCCAAGTTTTTCTCTGTTGTTGACATTAGGAATTATACGCTATTCCACATATAAGGGACTGATAGTCTAATTAAATTTTTAATTCTTTTGTAATACAGTGTTGTAAAATAAAGCTTCTGTCATTTACTTTGCAGAGTTGCTTTTCAACCAACTGTTAAAACAGCTATGGTTTTTTCTCCCCTTTTTGTGAGAACATAGCATCCCTGATGCTAAGTATGCTTCATAGTTGTAGGAAAGTTCTATACAGTTGCATGCTCATGATAACATGTGCTCACGTGCATTTCAGTGGTGGGTTTCAAATTTTTTTACTACCGGTTCTGTGGGTGTGGCTTGGTGGGCATGGCATGGCTTGGTGGGCATGGCTTGGTGGGCGTGGCAGGGGAAGGATACTGTAAAGTTTCCATTCCTTCCCCAATCCAGGGGAAGGTTACTGCAAAATCCCCATTTCCTCCTGATCAGCTGGGACTTGGGAGGCAGAGAATAGATGGGGGTGGGGCCAGTCAGAATTTTTACTACCGTTTCTCCGAACTACTCAAAATTTCCGCTACCAGTTCTCCAGAACTGGTGAGAACCTGCTGAAACCCACCTCTGGTGCATTTATGAGGGGAACACAAGTACCAGTTACGTCCTGATTTTGACAAACTTAATTCCTTATCTAAAGTCAAACTACAGCAGCCATATCTGTGTATTTGGGAGGAAAATGTTGTTGTAGTCTTTATCCAAAATTGTTGTACAGATTAATTCAATAGATTGCACAGATACAAAATATAATACAGGAGCGTTTTTATCCTGGCTGGGCTAGCAGATGTTTTGAAAATGCCAATGATATGCTCTTCTATAATCAATAGGAAACACAATTCAACAACCACCAGAAGATTCTAACATAAACTTTACTAGAGAGTAACATACCTTTACCATTGGCTTCAAGTGCTGCTTCTTCATGTAAAACCACTCTGCTGTTCCAGTCTAAGAAAATAGGTAAGAAAATAAGTTACACAATAGCCTTCCCTATGCTTCTGTGCATATTAAAACCTACATACACATTAAGGCAGACATTGGTAATATCTGTATATATATGGACTATATAATTTGGCAGAGGTCCAAGAGTAGAGGGTCTAAGATCACAGTTAGATCTTCAGACATTCTGTGAAACATAGTCTGTAGCTGAAGAAAAATAGAACTGTGCATTTCTCCATAAAGAGAACCATGTGTAAATCCAGGTGATGAATTTTGACAAGGAAACTAAACTAAAACTGTTTCTTTTTACCCGTCCCTTCAAGACTTCAAAAAGCACTAAAAACAAAACTGTAGGCCTGAGATAAGACATCCCAAAGATAACGAGATAGCTTTGTACCTTAAGTGCCTCCATTACCATTTCTTCAAGATCAGGAGTTGGAGTACAAAGTTCTTTGAAGGCTTTCATTTTACACATTTGGACCAAAACCCTGTGAAGATAAAAAATCATGGCTGAAATCCAAGGCAATTCATAGAAAAGTTTTGTTTCTCTTTTCCATGCAAAAGATGCCATCCCTTTTCTTTTAATCAGCCTCAAATGCAAAGATCCCGAATCCATTCACTGACAACTGTAGGGAGAGCTGAGAAGAAAAAGACATCTAAAGACCCCAACATTTGTTGATAAATAGCATAGAACAATACTAAGAAATATTGGTGTCCCCCTATAAAGAAGCTTCCTATGTTCCTATTGACCCCAACATTGTTGTTCGATCCCTCTCTTTAGGATATATTATAAAGAGATCAAACAGAAGCCTGATTTCCAATGACATGGAGATCAGTATTTGTCAGCTCTTACATCATAGACCAAACTAAGAAACTAATGGCATCTAGGCCACGACTACTTTTATTGTAATAACTACTGTAACAGAAGAAGGGACATGGTGGCTCAGTAACTAAGACGCTGAGCTTGTCGATTGAAAGGTCGGCCGTTCAACGGTTCGAATCCCTAGTGCCACGTAATGGGGTGAGCTCCCGTTACTTGTCCCAGCTTCTGCCAACCTAGCACTACAAAAGCACATAAAAGCAAGTAGAAAAATAGGGACGATCTTTGGTTGGAAGGTAACAGCATTCCATGCGCCTTTGGTGTTTAGTCATGCCAGCCACATGACCACGGAGACATCTTCAGACAGCGCTGGCTCTTTGGCTTTGAAACGAAGATGAGCACCGCTCCCTAGAGTCGGGAACGACTAGCACATATGTGCGAGGGGAACCTTTAGCTTTACCTTACAGCAACAGAATCTTGAAAGTCTGGCTGTAGTTCCTCCCTCCCTTACTTTATCTTTGTGTAAACTGGGATGGGTTTATCTGAGAGATTTTCTCAAGTTATTTTCCTCATCTTTTTTTTTTTTTAATTTGATTTATATGCCGCCCTTCTCCGGAGACTCAGGGCGGCTTACAATTCGTTAAGCAATAGCCTTCATACTTTTGTATATTTATACAAAGTCAGCTTATTGCCCCCACAAACTGGGTCCTCAATTTACCTACCTTAGAAAGGATGGAAGGCTGAGTCAACCTTGAGCCTTGGCGAGATTCGAACATGCAATAATTGCAGGCAGCTGGATGTTAATAACAGGCTATTAGTCTGCTGCGCCACCAGGCTCCTGTGGGCTCAAGACTCTCTTATCTGACCATTGCCTGCCTGGTTGCAATTCTTCTTTGGTTCTTCTTCCTGTCCTTCAAGACCATTCCTCTGCCCTCTACTTACATCATTATAATAGGTCTCATTTTTTTTCTGTAGGAAACACTTTTAGGAAGTTCTGTGGAGAGATTTTTGCTCTGCTTCTTATGTGCTTTAGGCTTCTCTCTTTTCCTGATACGTTTTATGCTCAAGGAGAGATCAGGCTCTTTCTCTTTTCATCTTCTAGTCTCACAGAACTGACAAAACTGTCAAACACATATTTTAAAGTGGTTCTTGGAAGACAGGGATCACCAAACCTGACCTTGATTCAGACAAGACAGGGGTACCATTCGTTGGGAAGACTGCTAATATGACTGGAGGTTTAGAATTGAACTTGCATAGAATACCAAAATCCAGACAAATAAGACTGATGCTTTTTTTGTTTCATGTTTGCTTTCTGTTCACTTTTTCCATTAATATAATAAAAAAAGAAAAAATAAATAGTACCTGCAGGGGTCTTGACAGGTGCCAAGGGATAAATATATTTCTGTCTCTTGGTGCTATTTGGGTGAATCATGGCATAAACTACAAGCTTTGGTTCATGAAAGCTTCTATCATAATAAGTACATTAGGCTTACAAATTCTTAGGTGTTATGTGAAGGAAATATGGGATCAATATATTGAATGATTCATGATTTAAGGTAAAGGTAAAGGTTCCCCTCACACATATGTGCTAGTTGATCCCGACTCTAGGGGGAGGTGCTCATCTCCATTTCTAAGCCGAAGAGCCAGCGCTGTCCGAAGACTCTCCGTGGTCATGTGGCCAGCATGACTAAACGCCAAAGGCTCATGAAACGCTTTTACCTTCCCACCAAAGGTGGTCCCTATTTTTCTACTTGCATTTTTTACATGCTTTTGAACTGCTAGGTTGGCAGAAACTGGGACAAGTAACGGGAGCTCACCCCATTACGCAGCACTAGGGATTCGAACTGTCCACTTAATTAAACAGTAATGCTACTGAGAGAATATCCATGCTTGAAAAATGTTGGTAGTTTTCCTTCTGATTATGTGCATCCCAGAAGGTTTCTGATAGCTCACCTGAGCAGTGACTGCAGCCTATGTGTAGATTTGGGTGAGGAGAGTGGAAAGACGATCCGGAACCTTTGAAGAAGAGAAATCCCATAGTTCAGTAAGGACTGGAAAGAGTCTGCCAATTCAGCTGTCTGCAGGAAGTAATCAACATGCCATAGATGTAAGAAGACTTAGTCCTATTCGGTAATATCTAGATCATTTCAAGATCATGATATACTAACATTATGCTAAGAGAGATGTATTTCAATGCACTTTATTGGATAGGCATTGTAAAACTATAAGGTAACATAAAGGTAAAGGTTCCCCTCACACATATGTGTTAGTCGTTCCTGACTCTAGGGGGCGGTGCTCATCTCCGTTTCAAAGCCAAAGAGTCAGCACTGTCTGAAGACATATCTGTGGTCATGTGGCCGGCATGACTAAATACCAAAGGAGCACGGAACGCTGTTAGCTTCCCACCAAAGGTGGTCCCTATTTTTCTACTTGCATTTTTTACGTGCTTTCAAATTGCTAGGTTGGCAGAAGCTGGGACAAGTAACGGGAGCTCACCCCGCTACACGGCACTAGGGTTTCAAACTGCTGAACTGCTGACCTTTCAACGACAAGGTCAGCATCTTAGCTACTGAGCCACCGCATCCCTTATTTAGTAAAACCATACAACCCACCTAATGGATAAATGTCTGATGTTGGAACCAAAGATGTCTTTAGCTGGACCAGAATGTTCCAACAGCCTTATAGTTCCAGAGCTTTCTTACCTGCTCAGATCGTAATCGGCCTTGAATCCACTGATACTCTATGCTGGTAATCTGATGGAGCAGGCAGCTGCTGTTGAACTCCAAGTACTGATACAGCTTGCTGTAAGCCAGCCAGTTCCTATGTTAACAAGGGAAGGAAAGCAGCATTAAACGCCATAAGAAAAACCTGCAAAAAGTACAATTAGAAACAAACAAAAAAACCCCCTCATATTAAGTGACCTAACCAAACTATACTGCTTAAAAAAATAAAGGGAACACAAGCAGAAGACATCCAAGATCTGAATGAATGAAATAGCCTTATTAAATACTTTGTTCTTTACATACAGTAGTTTATACACTGCTCAAACAACTAAAGGAAACACAAAACTACTGTATGTAACGAACAAAGGCTATTTCATTCATTCATTTCGGATGTCTTCTGCTTGTGTTCCCTTTATTTTTTTGAGCAGTGTATATAGATTAGGTATGTAGTCAAATTGTCTGTTTTGCCAGTTTGCTGGGAAACTGATTGAAAGAGAAGTTAAAAACAGCAGAAATTGTAGCATGCAGTTCTTGGCAAAGTCCACTGCAGGAATCACATTCAATTGGCAGGATGTATTAACGAATCAAGAAAATCCCAGTTGAAAAAGAAAAGTCAAAATTATTGAATTCATGAATGGAATTCTAGGGATAGTACTAAACCCTTGTGTCATGGCATGCCTGCACATTTTAATAAAACTACAACACTCTCAGGCAATAGAAAAGAACCTTCACAACGTTTTTTTAAAGAGAGGGACAGAAAATGCCAGGAGCTTTTAGTTTTCAGAAGGTTGCCTTGAGCGGAAGCATGCAGGAGATATTTACGCCAAGTCTTGGTGGAAATCTGAAATGTCTTTCTGAGTTGCGTGTAGATACAGGATAGTACCGGCATGCTTGCTTAATTCTCCATCCCAGGAAGTGCTGCCAGCCTGCAGTGAAAGAGAACAATGAATGGCTCTCTATGATATCAGATGGGGAAAAATGCAGCATATCCATTGCTTCACAGTTTTGCAAATAACAATTGCCTGTATTATGTTCAGGTCTTTCTTTCTTCTGAAACTTAGTTCAATGCAATTCCCATTTACCTAGCATTTTTAATTGGCTAAAGAGTTAATGGCTCCACTTCAGCTTGAGGAAATTATCAAGTGGAGGAAATTGAGGGATGCTGATCAAGTTTTCAGATGATAGATAGCTGGGAGGAGTGACTGATATTTTAGTGGAAAGGGAGAACATTCAGTACTATAGGATATGGATAGGCTAGTATAGTAGGCAGAAATAAATGGAATGCAACTTAAGAAGTAGACATGTAAAATCTGGCATCTCTGCAGGAAGAATGAAAGACACAGGCATAGGATAGGAGAGAACTGGATTGGTAGTATTACAGTTAAATATGAGCCAGCAATTTGAGGAAACTGCAATGTGGGGTATGTTAACAGGAGAATGGGTGTGAGCTTACAGGATGTAATTCACCCTACACCGATTCCACTTGGAATAATGTGCCCAATTCTCTGCACCAAAAAGGATAGTAACTAAGAGGAGTAAGTTCAGAGGACAGTGACTCAAATGCTGAAGGGTATAGAACCAAGCCCTATGAGGTCACATAAAGGATCAGAATATATTTAGCCTACAGAAAAGATAACTAAGGGGGAATTATGACAGGAATCACCTGTTGTCCCAAGAAAAGGGAGTAAACTTATTTTTCCCCAAGGGGCAGGTCCAGAACAAGGATCTGGGTGTAAATTAGCACACAGAAGAAACCCCTTAAATGATACATGAAAGTATTTTCAAATAACTTAAGAATTGACACAGTAGAAGTGGCTTTATTTTCCTACTGCCCCAGAAAACAGGACTAGAACCAACAGGTTAAAACTACAAGGGAAGTAGATTCAAGCTAAATGTCTGTTGGAATGAGTTTTCAGTCAGCGGAACAGACTGCCACATGAAATGAAGAATTCTCATTTCTGAAGGCCTTCTTACAAAGGGTAGGTGGCCATCTGTTAGAAATGTTCTAGTAGAACTTGCATTGAGCAGTATGTTGGACTAGATAGCTTTTAAGATACCTTCCAACTCAGAATCTACAGTCCCAAAAATAGTAGAGCAACTAATAGATGCCCCTCTGCATTAAAAACAATTTAATCACTCTCAAGAAAGCAATTTGGATTCAAATAGGAAAGATCTATCATGCCATTCCAAGACTGTAGGAATCTGTTTTGCAATTGGTCATCCATGGAACACATACAATTTCATCACCTCAGAGTAAAGTTTCTTCTAGATGTATGAATCAGTTTACAGCCCTGAAATTTTGCCATTAATCATCTGAGATTTCAACTGGGGACAGAGCTTGTGCTTCAAACCAAATTTGTATCTTGACTTCAGAGAAGAGTTGAAAAGAGCAAACAGGTCAGCTGAACTGACTGCAATATGAAATCCATTTGTTTTCCAGAGAACAGCTGAATATATGTCATTCTGTCATAATCCACTTATCAGTTTGTTTATCTATTTACCTGGTATTGAAGAATCTCATATGAAACAATCTGCTGAAGAAGTTGCCGATGAACTTTGTAACTTGTCTGTGTCTTGCTGGCTGAAGTAGCTCTCTAAAATAACAAATATATATATATGTATATATATACTGATCCAGCTTTCAGAAGATATTAGAATTTCTGCCAACAGGTTTCATTCTTACATATGCGTCCATATTCACAATTATAAAAATGATAAAAATATCATTGAACATTTAAGCATGCTATACGTTCTTGATGTATTAGTGTAAGATTTATTATAATTATCTTTTTTACAAAACATAAGCTAAAGCAGGATACAAATCCATAAGTCAACCTTGCATCCATACAGTTTTAATATGCTCTTAAAGTCATAAAATGTAAATCACAACATCAATTTAGAATATCTGATGGTCTTCTACCTTTGTGAAGAAGGGAGAAAGACCTTCTTCCCACCCAGATCACCACAAGAGAAAAAGATCTCAGTGGTAGGACAGCCTTGTCTTAAACATTGGCAGCAACTATATTGAACGTGTCTTAAAAGGTTAAATGAATCAAAACTGCTTAAATCAGAATTTATAAAGTACACTTCCTTTACTCAATGGGAAATTGATTTCTCTTATGATCCCTACCTTCTTATGTACCAAAAAAAACTGCAGGTGGCAATGCCCTCGGTTGGGGTAAGTATCAGTGCGAGGTTCCAGCCTGTACCAGCGATCCTCCCGACAATGCAGGTCCTACACAAGCGAGGTGAAAAGTCTTAGCTCAGAAGTAATGAACCACATTACTTCTTGAAAGTGCCGGTTCTCCATTCCTACTACATTTCCAGGAAATGGCTCTACTTTCATCATAGAAATGCAGTGTCTCAATTAATTGAGAAATTGGGCAAACAAGAGAAAGTGCACAAATGGATCCACCTATCTTAAATTAAATTTCAGGGCAATAATTAATGGCTTCACGGCAGGGGTGAAATCTACTTACCTTCCCTATTGGTTTGCAAGTGCATGCGCCGCGCATGCGATTTTGGACCCTCTGCGAATGCGCAAAGCCTTCTGTGCATGCGCAGAGGGTAAACAACAGGTTACCTCCTGGTTAAAACCAGGAAGTAACGACATCCAGGTGGGTGGGTGGAGCCTCGCGCTGCCATCGCTACCGGTTCTCCGAACCACCCGCCGCCGCTATCGATTCGCTTGAACCGGTACAAACTGGTAGCATTTCACCCCTGCTTCACGGGAACATTTTTTTTTTTTTGCTCTCAGTTATTCTAATGGTTGATTCACGAGAACAGACCCTGAGAAGGTTCTGCAGAAATCTTCCTTTGTGACAAGAATACACTTGAGGTTTCCACCCACCCAAATTTATTGCACTCCAGATATATTGAACGAACTCCAGAATTCTGATGCTAGCTGGGAACTGTGGAACCTGGAATCCAAGATATTTGTATGGCAACTGGCTAGGAAAGAGCAATATGTTCTTGAATTAGTTTGTAGCTGGCACAGCTACCGATCTTTATAGGGCTAGTCAAGTTCTCATAAACCCTGGCCTTCTACTCAGAGACCACAATAGAAATTCATGCTGAGGCCTGCAAAATATGCCTCTATTATTTTTCTGATTATTCAAGCAAAATCTATAGTTCTCTTACAGCATTTTCATTAGGTCTAGTGTTTGAAAAAGGAGTCTCAGATTTATTTAGAGCAAGGTGACATATTCTGCTACCAAGTTCTTTCATAATCACATACAGTAAAAGGTTCACTTGAACTTTCAGTTAACCTTTTTATTTAATGGCATTTATGTTGCTGTCTAAGTGAAGAAGATAGACCACACAGTAAAAAAAGACTTATCTGCCCAAGATCAAGGTGATGTGTGTGTGTGTGTGTGTGTGTGTGTGTGTGAGTGAGCATTATTCTGGCAAAATGCTATTCCCTTCCTTACCTGCAAATGAATGACCACATTCCCCAGGAAATCATCCTGTCCTTTATTTTTCCGAGCGTCCTTAATAATTCTGAGTAGGCAAAAGCAAAACAAGGACAAAGATGGGAGAACATTTCTCATGTACCAAAGAGAAAAAGAATGTGCTGCCTAATTTAAATATTTTGTTTAGTCTTATCAGCTGAATTATGTAATTAATAGAATTTCATATACAAAAGGCTCATAATTAGCCCAAACCTCTTCAGGCCACGAAGGTCACTCAGTTCTTCCAGTTTGTGCCGTACAGGTTCAACAGCATCAAAATCCCTAGGAGGAAGCAAATAAAAATATGCCTTGATGCTTCTTTTCAAGACCTCCAGGAAACAGAAAGAAAAGGAATCAAAGCAAGAAGAGCAATTGATTGATTGATTGATTGATTGATTGATTGATTTTCTATTTATTTATTTGTCAAGCATGTATAAGATAACATATATAAGTATAAACATGATTATGAATACAGGAAATGGGTACAAATAAATGGGGACAGTAGGACAGGGATGGTAGGCACATTGGTGCGCTTATGCACGCCCCTTACAGACCTCTTAGGAATGGGGTGAGGTCAACAGTAGACAGTCTAAGGTTAAAGTTATATCTTATTTTGCTTACTTAGGGGCAGTTCCAACCCCCTCAGATGTTTGAAGGTGAACAATTTGCGGCCCATAATTCCCTGCCCCTTTTTGAAGCCCTTAGATCATCTTCTGAGTAATTTTTGAAAACCGACAGCACAGTTCTTTGATATTTTCAGATGGGAAACAAACTATAGTTGACATAACAGAAAAATAAAAAGAGCCCCCCTCCTTCACAACTGTTGCTCCACTTATCTCTGGGATGGCCTCACTCACTTTGTGGCCATTAGCCTCCAGGAATATTAAATGTTCATCTAGGCACAAAAGTAGTCCCCTTAAGAATTTCCCTGTTTTAGTCGTAGCATGAAAGAAATATAGTGCCAAGTTCCACTTAGAAAAGGATTTATTCATATTAAGCATATATTTTTGGGGGAGATGATGGACAGTTGTAGGGAGCTACAGTGTTGTCACTGCGATCTGAAAACTATGTTTATATATTTTTATCTTGTACAAATAATTAAACAAGCTGAGGAAAGAATGCAGAGCCTGGCTCCTAGAATCCTTTACAAACCCTTCACCAGCTGTGGCCATAGGCTTGTGGGCGCACACATGCACTGGAAAGCAAGTCAGGCTGCATATTCTCTGGTCATTCCTAAGTGACCTGCTTCTACGCCCTCATTATGTTGGACAGTGTTTGCCTAATGAATCTATCTCCTTTCTGACTTCCTTTGGAACACTGGTTCTCAAATTTTAATGAGATACAATGAAATTCAGTAGGAATGAAGAGCCAGTTCTGCTTACCACATATCTAGCTGGAATTCGGCATTTTCTACATCTTCAAACTCCCTGGAAGAAACCATTAAAAAAACATAACTAATGCAAGGGAACATTGGAGTGAGAAGGGGGACCCAATCCCCTTGCCTGCATGGAGAGATAAGATGGAGCTAGACCAGGGGTGAAATCCAAAATTTTTCCCTACCAGTTCTGTGGGTGTGGCTTGGTGGGCGTGGCAGGGGAAGGATACTGCAAAATCTCCATTCCCACCCCACTCCAGGGGAAGGATACTGCAAAATCTCCTTTCCCTCCCCACTCTAAGGCCAGCTAGAGATGGTATTTGCCGGTTCTCTGAACTACTCAAAATTTCCACCACCGGTTCGCCAGAACCTGTTAGAACCTGTTGGATTTCACCCCTGAGCTAGACCCACTCACTCTCAGATGCCAGCAGGAACAATTATCCATTCACTGAGCCAATGTAAAAGGACTACATCTGCATACAGATGTATATCAGGATCCTTTTCTGCTAAGTAATAAGAAAAATAGATTTGGGTGGAACTAGTTGATGAATAGGCATATAGAGATGGCGGTCAGCAACTATGAACTTAATTGTATGTACAAAGAATGAATGAGAAGCATGTATACAGTCCACCATTCCCTTCCATAGCTAATGACAGAAATAAAAGATTAGACAATGGAGCAGCTGGATTTAAAAAACAAACATACAAAACCTCCCCAAACTACGTTTTCTAGAGATACTTCATATTGTGACTCCCAGAAAGTGGAGCTATTATCACCTGGAGCAATATTTTTTAACCATGGCAGCTTTAAGATACAGGGACTTCAACTCTCAGAATTTCCCAGTCAGCATGGGGACGTTAAAGTTGCCAAGATTACAAAACACTGATCCAAAGGCTCTCAGGCCATCCTATATTACAAGTTTAAAATCAATGGCTATTGTACAGGAAGAGGTCTAGCGGTGTGATTACACCTTTCCAATATCTCTACTGTAACCCACCAAATCCTCTCTTCTCTCAGGCCTTGGCCGTAAGGAAAACTATCATATGTTATTTGCCTTATGGTAAACTCTTCCTGGGTCTTCAGCTTCAAACTGTTCATCTCTCTAAGCTATTTTCTCTCCCAGCCAAGAGCTTTTCCTGGATATAGTATTACATTTTCTAGAATATGAGCTAGCTTGCTGAAAACCATCATTTTCTAGCCCTAAAATTATCTTTAAGTTTGATTTTCTAACAAGTCCAATATTCCATTAAAGGCCAACGCAAATTAAATATGCTAAAGAGATGAGACGTACAGAATGAAGGTTTCGTCCCACACTGGATTTAATGTCTGATGGATGACTTGTGTGCGATGGGTCTGGTCCTCTGGCAGCAGGTTCTTCACCACACCCTTAGATCGCCTTTTGTTCTCCTGACGAGGAGAAGCATGGGGTAAAGAGCTCTGTTTTTTTCTTTCTATCCCTAGGAGGCAGTATGGATCACTTAATCCTGAAAGCAAAGAAGGAGCTTTAAAAAGTACAGGGGTTGTGGACTATGATAAGGTTTCATAACAAGTAGCAGAATTATGGCAGGAGGTCCTCTAAACCAGTGGTCCCCAACCCCCGGTCCGCGGACCGGTGCCGGGCCGTGGAGTACCTGGCACCGGGCCGCGCAGCGGCCGGGGGACATAAACGCTGCAGCGCAAAGGCTCCTGGGCCGTGCGCAATGGGCCGTGCGCAAAAGCTCCTGGGCCGTGCCCCCACCCCTGCGCGCGCTCAGCGGGCCGCAGCGATAAAAAGGTTGGGGACCACTGCTCTAAACCAGGGGTCTCCAACTTTGGCAACTTTAAGATTTGTGGGCTTCAACTCTCAGAGTTGAAGTCCACAAGTTTTAAAGTTGCCAAGGTTGGAGACCCCTGCTCTAAACTTTTCTTTCCCCATTCCACTATTAATCATGATATTGTGCATGATCATTATTTTCCACTATCCCTGAAAATCCAAAAAATAATAATAATGTTGCATTATTTTTGCTTCATTCATTTTCCACCATCGATTAATCCCCACCATTCAGGCGGCTTCTTTTATTTGAGGGATCATCATCTGTTTCCCCTTTCTTCTGATAATTACACTCCGCCTCCTCTAAATATTTCAGGCACCAAAAGATTGGCTTAACTACACTGTATGAACTAAGCTGTCATGATTGCTCAGCAAAGTATGAACAAGGCCATTGTATGTTCAGGGATCACGATTAAAATAATAATAATAATAATAATAATAATAATAATAATAATAATAATAATAATAATAATAATTTTATTTCTATACCGCCCTTCTCCCGAAGGACTCAGGAGAAACAAGCCAAGGTTTAAAGGGTATCAATCATGAAATTTCAAATTCATTAGTGTTGTTTTAATGCATAATTTGAATAATTGCCATTTCCAAAGATTTTACTATAGCCCTAGTTTTGCACGGAATTAGAAAGTCTAATCAGTCAATTTATCTCTCTCTCTCTCCCTCCCTCTCTCCCTCTCTCCCTCATAAAGGTAAAGGTAAAGGTTCCCTTCCACATATGTGCTAGTTGTTCCCGACTCTAGAGGGCGGTGCTCATCTCCGTTTCAAAGCCAAAGAGCCAGCGCTGTCTGAAGACATCTCTGTGGTCATGTGACTGGCATGACTAAACACCAAAGGCACACGGAACGCTGTTACCTTCCCACCAAAGGTGGTCCCTGTTTTTCTACTTGATCTCCAAATTTCTGCATTTGAGCTGTGGTTTGTTTTTTGCACTTACCACTGACATCTTTACCCAAAATATTTCTGGCTTGCTTCACAGTGGCTTTAAGACAAAAAATTGGCTTCTGAAAAACAAAAGAAGATCATAACATAAGGTCCTAGCTAGCAGGTGAACAGAATAGCATCTGGGATGTCCAGGTTGATATAATTATTAAAATGGAAAAGGCTAATGGTGATTAATAATAACATGAATCTTCAGATTAATCTGGAATATAAACAACAAAGCATGCTTGGAAACTCTTTTGCAACTAAATAAATAGAACAATTCCGTAATAACAACCTACAAGTGAATGGAAAATTGGAGTTAGGTCTTACCGCTAGCTCTTTGACCCTCTGTAATATAATTTGATGTTCTTCTGGATCAATACTGAAGGCCTGATTTGGATATTAGAAAAGAAATTTTCAGAGTGAGAATTTGGTTTCAATAAAATAGGAAAGCCTTTAAAGTAAAAACAAACGACAATTGAATATGAGTTTCTTTTAAGAAGGAATTAAGATTCTGTATCCTGAAGTCATATCTTCCTCATAATTTCAAACGCCCTTGGTTTCCAGTCCATTCAGACCTTTGGCAAGAAGGCCAAAGACAGAGTGATTTGGGGTAGGTGGGGGGATTGAGGGGGAGAGGAAGACAGTGTGGGAGAAAAACAGAGGCAGGGTCCATCCTGCCTACCAACATAGTTACTATATTGCAGAAAGTAACTATTTGTCCCATTAGCATTTGGGAGGCTTAACTGCAACCCCAAAGTCTTGGGGATGAATAATAAGATAGATGCATCTGGCTCTTTATCCCAACCTTTTGCACATATTCATAGAGCTCATCTGAATCAGTAACATGATTCTGTTCCACTTGGCCCACACGATGGAGAATGGTGTAAAGGACCTCTTCGTACAGCAGGGTGAGCTGCAACAATAATTCAACAAAAATTAAAAACAGATCGGAATCAAATCAGCGTAATTTGGCTTAGCAGGGTTGCAAACTATTTTACAGTTTGCAAATATTTTTTTACAGTTTAAAAGCAATACTGTTAAGGAATTTGCAGAGTAACCTTTGAATAGCAAGGGTGTGTACATGAAAGCGATTGAAAGTACGTATGAATAAACACAATCAACACACAGATACACTGAGTTGTGTACTTTCAGGAAATAGTAAGGCACAGTCCAATAAACAGTCCACGCCATACATATATAAAGCAGGAGATAGCAAAATGACAGTCCAGGGATAATCCAATAACAAAGTCTTCTTACCAGTCATCGTAGTCATTCACAATAAACAGTTCTTCTGGATTTGCAAACAGTAGCATACAGAGATATCAGAGAGCAAGAACAGCAAAGAGAAACAAACCATGTTTCTAGCTCCCTCTTAAGGAGATTGGCTACAGAGCTAACCAATCAGGACACAGTATGATGCAATACAGCAGTCTTAAAGTTATATTGATGGTTTATATATGGCCAACTCAACAAGCTAGGTAATATTCATTTCCTAACATTCTCCCCTTTGGGTAGACAATTTATAACACCTTACATTCTTAAACCATAGTTCTCACAACACGCTTTGTGCTTAACTGCACCCTGAGCCTTTGTGAAATGATCTGCAATATTATGTTCAGTCATGCAGTACTCCAACTGAATCAATTTACTTTGTATACACTAACATTTAAATATCACAAATCAGTATGTTAGACCGTGTTCTTACAGCTAAATTAGTAGCCATATTGATTGCAGATTGAATTGTCTTCGTTAACTACAAATGGATCATTCACATTTAATCCCATATCCATTAACAATTGTTTATAACATACTAAGTCAGTACACATCAAGGATAAACATGAAAACTCGGCTTCCATAGTTGACAAACTAATGTGCTTTTGCCTAATAGATTTCCATCCTATCAAAGCATTACCCAATATTACCACGATACCTGATGTTGATTTACGAGTAGGTAGATCAGTTACAAAACTTGCATCAGCATATGCCATTAAAACTAGGTCACTACTAGGCTCCAAATATAACAAATAATAAATCGTTGGCTTCAGATATCTAAGTATTCGCTTAGCAGCTTTCCAGTGCCTTTCAGTAGGTTCAGTGTTATATCTAGCCAGTTGATTTACACTGTAAGATATATCTGGCCTAGACCAATTACTCAAATATGATAGACTGCCTATTAAGGATTGATATATTTTCTTATCGAATACAGGACTTTGAATATTACTATGTTATTACTATGTCAAGACCCAGATAATACTTAATTTCTCCCAAATTCCTAATTCTGAATTTCTTTTGCAACACAGAAACAACTTCGGTTGCTTCATGTTCAGATTTAGTAATAAGTGCTATATCATCAGTGAATAGCAATAATAGAGAAACTAAACCATCTTTCTCTTTCTTAAACAAACATGGATCAGCTATACCAGCTACAAAACCCATAGCAACTAACTCATTGACAATGCATTTATTCCACTTTAAGCCATAAAGATTTTCTTCAGTCTCCAGCAATCAGTCTTCCCATCAGTTTTCAAACCTAGTGGCTTCTTCATATAAATTGTATGTTGTAATGGCGCATGCAGATATGCAGTTTCAACATCTATATGGTTTATCCTGTATTTATTCTTAGTTGCCCGTACTAATGCTGCTTGCAATGTAGTCGCCCTCAGACTCGGTGCAAACACTTCATCATAGTCCTTATTTGACTGAACAAATCCTTGAGCAACTAATCTTGCCTTATGGGGAACAGTCCCATCCACACCAGTTTTCAGTTTGTAAATCCACTTGCAACCAATTGCATGCTCACCTTGTGGTAGCCTAACGTTCTCATAAATATCTAACTCCTTCAATGATGTCAGCTCTTTGTCCATCGCTTCCTTCCAAGCTACCTGATCCTTTTCAGGATACAGTTTAATTTCATTGAAGTTAGAAGGCTCTATGTTCACCTGACATACTACACTGGCTTGATACCTATCAGGTGGACGTTTATCTCGAGTTGAACATCTAGGTAACTCAGGACTCGTTAGTGGTATTTCCGCTTCTACCTCCCCTATAACCTCCTTCTCCTTTACAGTAATAGAAGGTTCTACTTCAACTGTGTCATTATCAGGGGTATCAGTAAATATTTGAGTATCAACAACAACACTATCATTTACCTTGTCGGATTCTTGCTCAAGCTTACTCCAACCAACTTGATCCAGGAACTTGGCACTAGTACTGCAGTACACACTAGTGGTACCTGGCGCCCAAAATCTATATGACCTGTGGTTGGATTCATAACCAACAAAAAACAGCTTCTTTGCTCTATGTTGCCCCTTTCGCCTCAATTGAGAGGGAATATGTACCCATGCTGGGGCTCCAAATGTGTGCAAATAACTTAATTCTGGTCTTCTTCCATGCCAACGTGTGAATGGTAATTCACCAGTTGTTGAATTGACTACGTTATTAAAGACATGGTTAGCACACATTACCTCACTCCAAAGTGCCTCAGGCAAACCAGAATCAGACAACATGGTTCGAGCCATAGCCTGCAATGTTTGCCCTCTGCGTTCAATATACACATTACATTGCGGTCTATAAGGGGCAGAACACTTTTCTTCAATGCCAGCTTTCTGTAACATAGTTACAAACCTGTTATTGGTAAACTCAGTACCATTGTCAGTTACCAGGCAAAGAACCTTGCGTTTCTTTTTCCTCTCAGCAAACCTCAGCCAGTTTGAAAAATGCTGGAATGTTTCTGCTTTGGTTTTCTTAAGGTAACAGAAACCATAACGGGAAAAATGGTCTATTATACTCAATATATAACAGGCTCCTCCTAAACTAGGTTTTTTAGGACCAATAATATCTGCAAACACTACCTCTAAAGGTTCATTGGTTGTAAACCCATTAATTCTGTTTGCAGGAGTTACCTTACTCTTTTCTTGGCTACAAGCATTGCAGTTTAAATATTTTTTACAAGGTTTTAGTTTTATCCCATCAGATAATTCTACATTTTTCTTTAACATTTTAAAGTTTACATGTCCCAAACGCCTATGAAGCAAGTTAATGCATTCATCATGTGGCTTCGTGTTATTGTAAGCTGAATTGGCATTAGCCATGATTAATGGATCATCATTCAGAACAAACAAATAATTCTCTAACTTTGCAGTAACACTTGTACCATCTTTTTCTATCAGACATTTATCTCTCCTAAATGTTACTACAAACCCAGCTTTTAATAATGCTTTCACAGATAGCAGGTTAAATGTTAGTTTAGGTACATACAACATAGGTAAATGTTCATTTATACATGAACAATATGCAGTACCTTCTCCAAATACTTTCATTTTACATCCATTTGCTAATGATACATGTTGTTTACTCTTGGTTATTTTAACAAACCTCTCTTTATGCCTAGTTATAGACTGCGATGCTCCACTGTCAATCCACAAATCATGGTTTACAGTTGTAGTTGAGCTGGATATAGCTAAACTAATATCCTTTTTAGCTCTCTGTTGACTACCAGTATTCAGTTTCTTGCCCTTTTTACAGAATCTAGCTATATGATCCTTAGCCCCACAAGAAAAACACTTTCTAATAGTATAGGCAGTTTGAGACAGGTTTTCTTCCTGTGCTTGTCTCTTTCTCAGTTGGTCTTTATCTTGCCTTCTTCTGGACTCTTCTAACAATCTTCCGGTTATGCCAGTCAATGTCAGTTCATCTCTGGTCAGGACTTCCAGTGAAGATACATAATCATCATAACTTTCATCCACAGAAGAAAGAATGATATAAACCTGATGCAGCTCTGAAAAAACCAGCTCCTTTTCATGTAGCTCTTGTAAAATTATTTTCATAAACTCCAAATGAGCTAACATATCTCCATTCTTCCGAAGACGAGCTCTAAACAGTTTACGTGTGAGGTGTGAGGTGTGCACTATCACGAACATAAATCCTCTTCAGAGTGTCCCAACACTTGGCTGCAGACTCCTCATCACAAATATGGACTAGCTGCTGGTCACTCAGTGTCAGTCCGATTATACAAAGAGCCCTTTCATTATCCCGGCTAAATTTGACTATTTTCTTTGCATCTTCATTGTCTGCTGGATCCCAAACAGTTACATCTGGTGGATCATGAACTACAGCCCATAGTCCTTCCTTATGCAGAAGTAGACTGCACTTCATAGACCAGGAAACGTACTTTGTTCCATCCAACTGGGTTATCAGAGATATGCTGGTTGACTGTTCTTGTGCCATCTTCACTTGGACAATAAACCACAAAAAACAGCTGTCTGAATATGTACTGTGTATTCACACTAACTCTCAGTATCCTGGGCCCATAACCCACAACCGTAACCGTAACCATAACTATAACCATAACCATACTGTAACCATAACCAAATACAAATTTAGAAAAAAGAAGGAAAGGAAGGAGATAAGTAAACAAGAAAAAAGATTAAAGAGTTCGTCTAAAAGCAGTGTGGGAGTGCAAGAGTGGGCTAGATGGACTAAAACAACAACGTGCCAAAGTCCAGCAGAAATTTAAACTATGCCTGATGGGTAAAAATATAACAGCCACCTAAGGAAAGCTAGACTTCTCAATTTGCCTTCTAAATTTTAATAATAGTCTGTGGCAAGATGGATGAAAAGTAGCTGACCAGAGTCTAATACACTTAGGTTAGGAAATGAAGTGGGGGGAGAAGCAAGTGAAGTGTGCAAAGATGGGTAGATAGACTAAAAGAGGTTCTCTCTTCTATAGTTAACTATTTTATTTGCCGCTTTTTGACCACTACTTCTTTTACTATCTTTTCCACATTAGGAAATCTTTCTGGAATCAAGGTGCTAGAAGACAACCTTTGGTACCTACTAGATCATTAATTGAATTACTAATACCATGTTTCCCTGAAAATAAGACCTCCCCCCAAAATAAACTCTCCCCTGAAAATAAGCCCTCCCTGAAAATATTTAAACGCATGCACAGCCGGTCCCTGCCATTTCCTCTGGTTAGGGTTAGGGAGACAGAGCTGGAAATCAGGTAAGATGGTAAGAGGAGCCCCGTCTTGTTCCACACGCCCCAAAATAAGACCTCCCCGAAAATAAGGCCAAGCGCTTATTTCAGGGTTAAAAAAAATATAAGACATGGTCTTATTTTCAGGGAAACACGGTAAGATACCCTGCCTTCTTTCATTTGTTGGGAAGATGGTGTTCATCAGTGACAAGTACCTTTAATGAGTTGTGCTGAAAAGAAGCAATGTATTAAAAGAGACCAACTTATTCAAGCTTTTGATTCCATTTACAGTATGCAATTGCGGTGTGCATTATTGCTTTCTGTGCTGATAGTGCCCATCAAAGACAGAGTGGAGGATATACATTCTCTATGTTTACCCTTCCCAAAGGGAGGAAGCAAGCCAACCTGATATGCTTTCTAAATCCCCAGCAGCAAGCAGGGAGGAGAAATACAGTACTAAGTCTTTAGGCAAAAAGGAATGGGAGGGTAGTGCCTGAGAGATAGATCGCCTATAATACTTGCTAGGTATGCATTTTCTCATGTAAGCCTCTCAATTTGTTCCTGGGAGCCTGCTTATTGAACCAATCTGTGACTAATTTTGTAATAATACTGGTTTACTTTATATTGCATTTCAACAGTGGAACTAGGTGCTGGTGCAGAACATCTAAACATCTAAACTAGGAGTGTCAAACTCGATTTAATTGAGGGCTGCATCAGGGTGGGTGTGGCCAGGGTGGTCATGGCCAGCTCGACGTCACTCATGTCGGGGCATCTGTGGTGGCCTGAATGCTCTGTCAGTGACAATGGAGCTTGGGAGGGCCACTCTGTTTTCACTGGCAGAGGGTTGCAGGAGGCTGTCGCAGTCGAAAACAGAATTGTTTTCGCTGGCAGATGCACTACGGGCTGGTCCTTCACTGTTTCCAGAGAGGCCCTGCAGGCCAGATCTAAGCACAGTGGTGAAATCCAAATTTTTTTACTACCAGTTCTGTGGGCATGGCTGGGTGGGAGTGATGTGGCTTGGTGGGTGTGACTTGGTGGGTGTGTCAGGGGAAGGATACTGCAAAATCTCCATTCCTACCCCACTCTGGGACCAGCCAGAGGTGGTATTTGCCGGTTCCCTGAATTACTCAAAATTTCCGCTGCAGGTTCTCCAAACAGCTCAAAATTTCTGCTATCAGTTCTCCAGGACCTGTCAGAACCTGCTGGATTTCACCCCTGTCTAAGCACCCCGCAGGCCACATCTGGCCCGCAGGTCTTGAGTTTGACATCCCTGATCTAAACTCTAGAGATTCCAGTATAGTACAGCCTTTCTTTTCTAAATGAGCAAATAATTCTGATCAAATGCTTTCACTAGGAGCTCACCCAGTGAAACTGGCGGGAGAATGTGAACTGAAAAGGATCAGCATGATTTACTGATGGTTCAAAATTATAACAACACTGAATAAAAAGGACTTCTGATTGCTTTTCATACTTACAACCAGTGGTGAAATTCAATTTTTTTTACTACCACTTCTGTGGGTGTGGCTTGGTGGACGTGGTGTGGCTTGGTGGGCGTGGCTTGGTGGGCATGGCAGGGGAAGGATATTGCAAAATCCCCATTCCCACCCCACTCTGGGGCTAGCCAGAGGTGGTATTTGCTGGTTCTCCGAACTACTCAAAATTTCCACTACCGGTTCTCCAGAACCTGTCAGAACCTGCTGGATTTCATCCCTGCTTACAACCATTGCAGCATCCCCATGGTCACATCATCAAATTTCGGGCATTCGGCAACAGGCATGTATTTATGACAGTTGCAGTGTCCCAGGGTCATGTGATCACCATTTGTAACCTTCCAACAAGCAAAGTTGGGGGAACTTTGGGGGAAAGCCAGAGTCACATAAAAAGCAAAGTTCACATTTAACAATTGCTTTGCTTAGGAACGGAAATTTTGGGCTCAATTTGTTTGTAGGCCAAGGACTACTTGTAGATCTTTCCCCTGATCTGAGCAGAATATACCTTATGGTCATTAATGAATGAGTTTCTTACCTCTCTCTTAGATAATTTATGGGAGAGATCCATCTACAGAAAGAAAGAAAAAAAATAATTTCACTTGATCTGCTGTAAATTCACTTTTTAAAACGCCTAGACTGTAATGTTTTTTTGGTGCAAAGGAAGAAATGCCACTTCCCATTACCAACCTGTTCATACTCCCTTATCAGCAGGATACCACGTGGGTGTAAATGAGAAGTCTTTTACATCCAAGTTGTACACTGGAATCAATTGCTGGCTTTCAGACACTGGGTTAAGGCATTGTTTATTTAGCCATTCATTTTAAAATATTGGTAGCACCTCTATACGGTTTTTGTGATTTTATTTGCTGGTTTTATTTATATGTTATCATATCTATCATATAGAGGTAGAACCGTTTATTTTATATCACCCAGGAACCTGATTTAATGTGGATGATATTAAAATTAATTTAAATCAATCCAAGTTTTCTTGAACTTTTATTTAATTTTGCATTTACTAATTTTTAACAGTGATATATCGAAAATGGCAAAGCTTCACTTTATAGACTTTATATTAATAATAATAATTTTATTGTCATTGTACGTATATACACAGTATACCCATACAACGAAATTCACTTAATACCCAAAGACCAGGTCCAACACACATAACAATCCCCAAACACACACACACACACACACACACACACACCACAAATTCCCCACCCCTAAACCACCCAAACATCCACACAACAAACCAAGTAATGCTGTCCAACAGCTCACTGATGGTGGCCCTTTAGTTCATTGTTGAGTGCAATTATAGCTCTGGGATTAAATTATTGAAGCAAATGCATTATGCCAGGTACTGCTTAAGCACTACAAGTACTTTAGGGGAATATATTCTGCACAACTTTTCCTCAAGGAACACCATATATAATATACTATATATATGTATTTCTCTTTAGCCAGGTTCTTCCTACATAAACCAAGATTTTTATGCATCCCTAGTTCAGTGAAATCCCAATCCACTAGTTTCTAGGCTAGAAAGCTAAGCCTAAAAACTAGTGGATTGGGATTTCTCTGAAATAGGGCTGCATAAAAATCTTGGTTTACATAGGAAGAACCTGGCTAAAGAGAAATACACATAAAGGCCTACGGAAAGAAAAGAAAACATATACTATATATATTATATACAGCTAATTCATTTATATAAAGCTAATTCAACAGCTTTGAACACACCATAGCTATTTTAGCCACTGCTAACAGACAAACAGCTATTTTCTTACACTAATTTAATGTAAACAGTATGATTCAATAATTGAATCTTTTGAAATTTCACACCCCATGATACCGAATGTATAGCTCAGGACTGTTCATAATGAAAAGTAACATGGAAATGCTTTGAATACATCAAGTTAAAAAAATTACATAACCATCATATTCCATTTCTGAATAAACAGCATTATACAATATTCAGAAGAGAATTCAGAACTAGTAAGCAAAGAAATTTAATTGCATAGTAGAAAAGATAACTATTTTATCTCTCCCTACAATATCACCGTACATTGCCTTTTGCTCTTTAAATTTCTCTGTTTTTGATGATCAACAAACTCTCATGGTCTTCCTTTCAACCAACCAATTCTTAATTACATAATAGAAAAGATCACTATTTTAAACTAACTCCATTTATTATTTATTCTTCCTTTGCATCTGTTTTGCAATTCATCTCTCATGATAAACCATATTTAACAGACAGTTAAAACCAGAGGTCATGATTCCAAGGCAGAACTAGACTGCTGTCAGAGCTACAAGGTTCTGAGACATCATAATTATTTATTTTGCAAGACAAAATAATACTTTACTTTTTATAATCAGCAGATAAAAAGTTCTAGAAATGAATATTGCAGAAGCTTTAAGCCTTAGTCTGTAATGCACTGGAAATGTTGCCCAAAGATTTTTCTAGCCAGCGTGATTGCTAATTGGGAAGGGCAATTTGGCAATGGGAAGAGTTTCCATGAGGGTTTGCTCACAAGATGGGGAATTTACAAATATAATCCATTGCATTGCATTTTACAACTTGCAGAGTTAACTTGTTGGGCAAAAGATAAACACACAAACACTCAGAACAGGAGATACATTTAGCTACAAGAATTGTCAGCTACAACAAGTAGCTTTAAGAGCTGGTATTTAGTTATGAAGACTAATAAAAATAAATCCTGTGAAGGTGTTCTTAAAATTAATAGGACAAAACATGTGTGGTATGTGCCTCCCATAACATTTCAAACCTCTCCTAATAAAAAAGCTATTAACTGCACAATGAGCTCCTCCAAAAATGGGTCCTGCAAATAATACTGGATTTTGTGTTCTTTTTTAGCAGAATAACCCAAGCTCTGTTTTCACTAAACTTGTCCTCCCCCACTCCTGAAAAAGCAGAAACTTCCCACTATACTCATGACAGTCAGCATTAGAATTTATTTTGTAACTATTATAGGTAGTCCTTGCTTAATGACCACTCATTCAGTGAAATTATGACAGCATTGTACATATGATAGTTATGACTGGTCCCCAAAATTATTGTCACAGTATCCCCATGTCACATGATCATGATTTCCAACCTTCCCGGAGAGCTTCCCACAACCAAAGTCAATAAAGAAGCCGACAGGAAATCAGAAGTTGTGATCACATGTGAGCCTCACTTAATGACCTGTGGTGATTTGCTTTATAATGGCAATGGAGGACTGCTGGGATTGTCATTGCTAAGTGAGGTGGTCACATGACATTGCACTTTACTCCCACATCACTTACCAATGGAAATTTTGGTCCTAATTACCTTCCTTTCAATTATCACCATTAAGTGAGGACTACCGATAAAAGGGGTGTAAAATTCTGGGCCTAGAAAACTTATAACTATGCCGTCTTCGGGATGACCTAAGTGTAGCTCATAAAATTATCTGCTACAATGTCCTACCTGTTAACAAATACTTCCACTTCAACCACAACAATACACAAGCACACAATAGATACAAATTTAAAGTGAACCGCTCCAAACTTGATTGCAGAAAATATGACTTCAGCAACAGAGTGATCAATGCCTGGAATACACTACCTGACTCTGTGGTTTCATCCCAAACCCCCCAAAATTTTAACCTAAAACTGTCTACTGTTGACCTCACCCCATTTCTAAGAGGTCTGTAAGGGGTGTGCATAAGAGCACCTACTGTCCCTGTCTTAATGTTTCCTCTATTTGTATCTATTTTATGTATTCAATTCATGCTTATAATTATATAAATTACCTAATACGTTCTTGACAAATATATATATATATAGAACAGTAATGCATATATATATATAAATATATATATATATATAGAACAGTAATGCATACCCAATCAGCTCACACCCCCACTAGCAGTTAAAAGGAAGAGACAGCTGCGATCTCACATTGCTCCTGGAAGCACGAAGCCGAGAACACCAGCCTGAAGATGACAAATGGGACTTCGTCGAAACGTCGCCAAGACACTTCCAATTTTACGTGGGAGAAGACCCGAATAACCAAAGACCTACATATATATATATATATATATATATATATATATATATATATATATATATATATATATATATATATATATATAAACTTGTGGCATCAGATTGTCATCATGTGATGTATCATGACTTTTTTCCCCTTCGCTAAACCGGGGTGGGCATGGCCAGTGCGTGACACATCCAGCCCACGGGCCATGAGTTTGACATCTCTGACCTATAATATACTGACACCACCAAATTTACAAAACAAGGTGGGAATGAGGTTTAACTCAGTGAGGAGAATTCAAAAAGATAGAGTACTTCCAGTTTAGCTGTTGGTGACCACACAGATACATACACATAGTTATCTTGGTAACAAGTGGCTTGCCGTGGCCTTCTTTTGGGATGCATTAATCCCCCAGTCTAGGCAGCAGCCCTGGAATTACTCAGACATCTCCCATTCAAGTACTCACTATCTCTGAGTACTCTGATTTCAGGGTTTTTTTTCAGAATCAGTTGATATAAGTTAGATGCTGTCATCTGCTGTAATGAGCAATTTGCAACTATTCACATTTGCACCCACAAGTCAAATCAGACAACTTTCTTCTTCCACAAATCGAGCCAAGATTAATACTGCCATTGAAAGACAACAGGGTAGTGCAATGTCTTCTTACATCTAACCTCTGCACTCCATCGATCAAAAATCATCCTAGTTTGTTCCTTTTAAACTCCATGCTAAAGTAGGAAGTGGAATCCATCTCTCATCAGATGCAGCTGAACTACATTTTCTACCATTTCACGCTGCATTTTCACATTAGTCAGGTTTTTAAAAAAAACAACTGGGATGGGGGGACTAATTCTCTACAATTGCAATCGAGTGATGAAGCTGTATCTTGACTTCTACTTCCAGTTTAAGAGACAGAGCTGGAAAAAATGGTTTCATCGTCCCTGTATGTTCCTTACCTTCTCCAAAGCCTTTTAAGGTTTTCAAACACGTTTCTTTATTTTAACACTCAATATTATAAAGATCTTGAGGCATTCATTATCAGAGTTAGAAGGGACCTTGGAGGTCATCTAGTCCAATCCCCTGCTCACGCAGGAGACCTGTATAGGGATTCAAACTGCCGAACTGCCAATCATTCTGATCGACAAGCTCAGTGTCTTAGCCACTAAGCCACCAAGTTAGGCAAGTAGAGTTCCATGGAATCTACTGAAGTGTGACTTTGTTGAGAAGCAGAAGTGCCTTATCACCTTCACAATGAATGAAGATTTATTTTAGGCAAACTTACACAATTGAGTATGTTGCAGGAAAATATGAGCAACCATGGCTATTGCTATCAGGAGATTGGAAAAAATAGCTTGAAAATGGGAAGGAGATTTTATTTTTATTTTATTTTTTTGGATAGGGTAGGCTTTGCTGTACATTATGCAAAAGATAGAAAGTGCAGCAACACATTTGCTACTTCTGTAATTAAGACAATGGGGGAGGCTGAGAGGAAGATTATGGACTCTTGGTGCCCTGCCAGATTATGTTTTGCTTTCTGAATAATAGTTAAAAGCCCAATTTTGAATTAAAGCTAGTCTTCCAATTTCTATCTTTCCCACTTCGGAAATCAGTAGTTTAAGAGAATGATGATCAGATAGGTTGACCATAAAATTGTTTGATGAACACAGAGTTCAGATGTCATACAAAGATAGAATGTGGTTTGGTTATAGTTATTTTGTATGAACTAATGTGGCTTGCAAATTATGGCTTACTCCTTAAGAGCTATGCTCTCTAATCCCTTTATGGTTTATTTGATACATCACCGTTAAATAATGATTTAGAGCACTATGCAAACTAAGATGAGAGTAACGAACAAGGCCCTGGGCAAGTTAATCACTATTTAACAGTCATTGGGAAAGGAAGTTAGCTACTCAGAGGAATTCCATACTCAGAAAATGTTTAATAGTGGTTAATAATATAAATACAAAATACAATGGAGTTTGAATCTGCAAAACCTCTTCTCCAAAGCACCTGAAGGCAGAAGCAACAGATGGGAACTAATCAAGGAGAGAAGTAATTTAGAACTAAGGAGACAGAACAATTAATCAGTGAAATAACTTGCTTCTAGAAGTTGTGGTTGCTCCAACAACGGAAGTTTTTAAGAAGAGACTGGACAACCATTTGTCTGAAATGGTATAGAGTCTCCTGCTCGAGAAGGGGGTTTGGCTAGAAGACCTCCAAAGTCATTTCCAGCTCTGTTATTCTTTTCCACGCTTGTCTGGATTGATCGTATTTTCAACATTCAAGTTTGCATGTTGTTTCTTTTTGCTAAAAAAAAAATAACAATTATGGTAAGTCTCTCTCTAGATAGAACTAGCTATTGGAGCCGGTCCTCATTCTGTTCTGAGCCTCACTGAACATCTTTTGGCAAGTCACAAGCACAGCCACCTCTGCAGACTTTTGTATAACTATTTCAGAGGTCAAACCAAGAAAGCAGCTTAATAACTCTTATGGTATCTAAATGCACTCCTAAAGGTTTCAGCATATTTTCAAATTAAAGCAGAATGTGAAAGAGAAAGGGAAGGAAAAAAAGATTGATTGCAGTTAAGCACCACCACCTACGTTTTTGCTGTCTTCTGGGGGGTTTTCCATCATTAGGGTCTCACTCTCAGGCTCCATACTGGGATGGACTGGGGAAGGAGTAAGCCGAGCGGAGGACACCGTCAGAACATGGCCATGTTTTCCGACAGAGGCTGACCCACAAAGTCAGAAGTCTGCCTTTCCTAGCGTGAGGCTCCCATAGGCTCTCACATGCTGAAGAGGAAACCACACTCTTTTATCACTCTGACCATTGTAGCAACAAACGGAAATTGAAGCACGGCTCTCTTTCTCAGCGTATACCTTGCAGTTCTCTAAACATGGAGTTCTCTCCCCGATGCTGAATAGACCCTAAAAAAAATTACTTGTCCTCCTCTGATGGCTTCTCTGTAGTCACCCCCCTGGAGCTAAATCTGGATGCAAACTCTCTCAACCAATGTTTCTCAACCACGCTGGCTAGGGAATTCTGGGAGTTGAAGTCCACACATCTTAAAGTTGCCAAAATTGAAAAACACTGCTCTAAACAGATTAATATAAATTTACACTCAACATTGCCCCAAATAGAAAGGAGAACTATGAATTTCTAAGAGAGCACTGCCAGAGGCTAACAGGACCAAGCACCTTTTATTCCTTATACATTATGGGTGATGTATTCTTCGTCAGGTTTGTATTACTGTTTTTGTTATCTTGAAACTAATTATCCAGCATATGTAATCCACAGAAAGCTTCAGCTTTGAAATAAAGTTCAGGACCAAAGCAGTGGTGAATTCAAATTTTTTTACTACCAGTTCTGTGGGTGTGGCTTGATGGGCGTGGTGTGGCTTGGTGGGTGTGGCAGGGGAAGAATACTGCAAAATCCCCATTCCCTCCTGGGGGAAGGATATTGCAAAAACTCCATTCCCACCCTACTCTGGGGCCAGCTAGAGGTGGTATTTGCCGGTTCTCCGAACTACTCAAAATTTCCACTACCGGCTCTCCAGAACCTGCTGAATTTTACCCCTGGAGCAAAGCAAATTCTACAGAGCAAGTTCCATAAATGATGCTCTTCTCCAAGGCCAGACTGAAGTAATGGTGATTCAGTTTTTTGTGGTGGTTTCCACAGAGTGAGTGGGATTTCTTTAGGCCCTGGCAGTGGTGAAATCCAATTTTTTTTACTACCAGTTCTGTGGGCGTGGCTTGGTGGGCATGGTGTGGCTTGGTGGGCGTGGCAGAGGAAGGATATTGCAAAATCCCCATTCTCTCCCTACTCTGGGGCCAGCCAGAGGTGGTATTTGCCGGTTCTGTGAACTACTCAAAATTTCCGCTACCGGTTCTCCAGAACCTGTCAGAACCTGCTGGATTTCACCCCTGGGCCCTGGCGATTGCAAAACTGACTAGTTATTTTCCAGACAGGCCTGGCATGATGCAACTTGCTTGTGGCATGAAAAGGCTTCGCTGATAAGCACTGATATGAAACAGACCTCCAAGAGAGGAAGGCCTACTCTGTCCCAAGCCAGTACATTTTCTCAGAAATTGAAACAGATCAAGACAGGGTCAAACATGTCTGTCTTTTCTTCCCCAAGAAAAAAAACCCAATATGTTTCAGCTTAGATCTCAGATCTGATTTTGTCTTGCTAAAACACCAGTAAGGAGGCATTGCATTTGGAAATTCTAGTTGTGGGCATCTTGGTTTGTCTTTGAAAAACAAATACATGCCTCATAATTACTATTGTTTCAAATATCCAGTATACAAATCCTTTCCCTTTAAAGAAGATTAGAATATGGCACCAATTTTTCTTTTAAACATTAATGCTTTGATGGTCTTGATCATACAGGGCAAAGGAATTTCTTTGTTTCTCTTTTTATTTCCTCCTTTCTCAGTAATGATCTATACCTCTGTAGCTCTCATGGGACCTCTAAATGAAAATAACAATAAAAATGTACAAGAATGTGTTATTGAGGCAATATGCAATTGGCAAAATTAAAATGGGCCAGTTAAATTTAGATCTTTGTATGAGAGCAACCTTATATGATGTTTTATTTCTCTTGGGATGAAAACATATAAAAATCCTTATTCCTGTGCCAGTATATTAGAACAATATAGATCTCCGTTAGGGTAACATGATCTTCAGTTCATCTCTATATGTTGTATATGGTTATGAGGATTATTGACATACCTTTCCTGCATCTGGTCACTGGGTTGATGGTCAAGTCCCTGTCTGTTGGTGTTGAATGACTTCAACCTCCATTCATTGGAGGCTCAGTTTAGTAGAGTCCCAGGAGTTTATGGTCTCCATGAAAACCATGAGCCTATCTAGATAATCACTAATCTGATACACAGAGATTAGATCCTATTTTCACTTGATCTGAATATGAGAGTACTATCACCATCCTTTTGTCATGGCCAGAGCGTTTCATGGTACAAATGTGAGTGATTATCATCCCTGATCTCCACAGGGCTGGAGCTCTGGATCCAGATGATTTTAACCAGGTTCTTGAGGTTTCCCCCCACAATCTGACAGGCATATCCATCAAGAAGCTGGTTTGCCACTGGCCAATTTTTGGGCACTTTTGGGGAGAGGGTATCTATGATTTTCTGAGGCTTTTCTAGGGTTATAACTTCACAGTTATTAAATTGCTTGACCCAAGAACCCTTTTTCCCGGTCTCAATGTCATTACCTCCACACACATAAGCAAAAAACAGATTTGGTTATTAAAAAATTCAGCAGCAGCAATCCTAAACTGGATCCTTGACCCACAAACAAGCAATTGCAATTGCTTCATTACCCCAGGATATGCCCAAATAACCCCAATTTAACAGCCACTGCTCTAGGACATGAAACATCAAAAAGGATGGTTAGAGCATAGTTGAAGAACAACATTTTAATCTGACGAAGCACAAGTATGTGCCCAGGATCAGGACTACACCATGTTGTTAAGAGAGGCAAAACATTCTTACTTCTCACTTTGCATCCACATTTATAATCCAATGGTTTTATTTCAGATGCCTGATTCTTTCTGGGGAAAAACCGATTGCAATATGTACATACGGTAGATCTTCAGCTTCATTATGCACAGATTTCTAAACAATCAGTAGCAAACCATCAGGTACTTAGAGCAACTTTGATACTAATTCTTACAACCTTCTGTATATAAACAGAATTTGTGTGCTTGTTTGGAAGCAGTTAATCTCTTTCATACACTTGCAGTCAGGATATCTGAGCACCATTTTTCTGAAACATGTAGCACATCCTCCCTTATGAAAAGCCTTCTCTGTCTTTAACATCTGGAGAATGGATTAGTGTACTTTAGCTTCTTTGGATCCCTTTGTTTCTGACGTCAATAGTTCTAGTGTGCATTTCTACATAGCCTTTGCAATATGGTGTCTGTTGGACCACATGTTAATATTAAACATTAACATCTGGTTCTAGTTTGTCTAGGCACAGACCATGTTACAAGTCAATAGTTTTTCTACTACCAGCTCAGGCTTCGCTGCAGCCCCTTGGCTCTTGTAGCTTCTGTTTTCTCACTCCCTGTGCCCTACTGACCAGAGAACACAACAAAAGTGAATAAGAGGCATTCAGCTGCCAAAGACTGCTCACTCATTCTGATTTCTCTGCCTAGGGGCAAAGAATAGGCCTAAGCCTGTCTTCCCTGTAGATATGTTGAGCCAGCTGTCATACACCTTCACTGCACTGATTGGAGGGAGGAATCCAATGACGCTTTAGCACTACATGACTTACTGACCACAAGGGGACAGTGTGATGTGGAGAGCGAAAGATTTCCTCTGTGTCTCCCATTTTGTCACTCTGCCTGCTTTTTGTCTAAAAGGGTGCTAATCTCAAGTCAATTCCTACTTTTTTTTCTCCCAGGTACACATGATTACAGAACACATGCTTTCAGACTCTCCTCCTTAATAGGATGTACAGGTAGTCCTCGACTTACAACAGTTCATTTAGTGACCGTTACAAGGGCACTGAAAAAATTACTTATGACCATTTTTCATACTTACAACCATCGCAGCATTCCCCCTGATTGAGTAACCAGATTTCAGGCACTTGGTAACTGACTCATATCTATGATGGTTGCAGCGTCCTGGAGTCATGTGATCAACTTTTTGCGACCTTCTCATAAGCAAAGTCAATGGGGAAGCCAGATACATTTAACAACCATGTTACTAATTTAACAACTGCAGTGATTCACTTAACAACTGTGGCAAGAAAGGTCCTAAAATGGGGCAAAACTCACTTAACAAGTGTGTTGTTTAGCAACAGATATTTTGGGCTTAATTGTAACAAATCTAGGACTATCTGTAGCTAGCCTGTTACTTGGTTTTGCTCATCTTCATCAGGCATTTCCTGCATATAAATCTGTTATACTGCAGTTACTATATAAGACCTACAATACTTTATTAGTCATTGCTCAGGGTAGATTCCTGCTCACATGCAGGATTAGCAAAAATGTGTAAATGGGTTTAAATTCCATTAAAGACAATTGAATATGGGTACTGTGGTACCCTTCCTAAATTCACCAATCTGCTGCCTCAGATCTACTTGACAGAGCCCTGAGCTTAAACATTTTCTATAATTCTACCAGTCCATTAATTAATACTTCCTTGTTGGTATAATTACTGTTATAACATCCTGCATAGATTTTGAAACCTCTTATATACAACTTTTAAGAGGAATCCTCTTTTATACCACAATAGCCTGAATTTAAAAAAAAAACTTGTGGGGTTTACAAAAAACTTGGCTTACCTCTCTTGTGTCGATCGTTCTGCAGATCTGAATTTCCTTAGATTCTTCTAAAAATAGTTACCTAGAAATAGAAGAATTTAGCTTTGTATATTCTCAGTCATCCATGGGAAATTTTTCAAAATGATTCACTTCTTTTTAGTTCAAAGCTATAGAGCTGGTGTGGGGGTGGTTAAGTTCAATGTGATAATTACGCAAATGTCAATGATACTCAAGGAAAAACTTTGCTGTGTAAAAACCAAAATCACCTCATTTCACAATAAACAGCAGATGTTGAAGAAAAGCCATTTATAAGAAACCAAAAGATTTAGCACTGCTTCACTACCTCTTCAAAGGAAGCAATACCCAATCTCCTGAAGCCACATTATTCATTACCATAAAGCCAGACAGTGTATAACTTCAGGGTATGTCTAATTTTGAAATGAATTGGGTTGATTTATATATTATTAGTCACCTTTATGGTGGATGTTCTCTGCAATTATAGAGGCCCAGATGAACCCACTGCTTTTAAGAACTGGAAACTTGCTTAACATTCTTTCCATTTGAAGGACTTAGAGAAGAAGGTGCAAAAAAATGAATAGAACAATGTTTAACATAGTTATCCAATAAATATATTTATAATAGCTAACCAACTATTGTAATTGCTGTGTCTGGATGTCAGCCCTTCAGTGTAATCTAGACAGGAAACTGAAAAGTGTCCTAACACTACCTTTATTGTAAGGCCACAGGAACAGAATCATGCAAATTTGAAAGTACTTCTCCCTTCTCTTGCCTTTATTTTTCAGAGAATTAAGAAAGGTCCCCTGAGATGCTTTCTCCATCCCCATTCCTTCTGTGGGCTGAGATACGTTGTCAGCTCATTGCTCAGGTTGCTGCTCTTCTGTCTCCCAAGCTTATTTACATAGCCCATTTGTTTGTGTGTGCGCATGGAAAGTTCAGTTTGCAGATCACTGAATAATAGCATTAAACCAAGCTAACAGCTGCTAATTATATACTCAGGGGGACTATTCTACTAAGTTATGGTAACATGATTTAACAGCACAAAAAACAACGCTACGATAAAATACTGTAAAATACTACAATGTTAAAATGCAGGAAAATGCTAAAGTGTCAATGAAGATTAAGATAAGTAAGCTTGAATTTTTCTCAGTACAGTATTTGTCACTTATAACTCAGTTTGGGCCCTGTTTCAGGCTCATGGATCTGATGTATATTGGTATTTAAATTAAAATATATTTATTGGAATTGCTTTCTTTAAGAAAAGCCAATTTCAATTTCTTCTTTTATGAAGATCCAGGAGCCAACTGGTGTCTTTCAAAGATTGGGGGAAGGATTGGTCCTACCTGAACACTTTTTGGTGAAAAAAGAACCAATTTGGAGGTTCTTTGGTCTGAGAAAACTGGAGACACTATTTCGATGCTAAGTTTTAGCTGAAGTAAAATTGCATTGCCCAGCTTGCAAGGAACACTGGGTTAAAAAAAGTCTAGCAAAGAAATATGTTCTATCTTCTTTTTTTGAGCCTCAGGAAAACAATTTTGTCCATCTGTTATTTGCCCATTAAAGATATGAATGTCAAATTTCACCCAGTCCAATTCACTCAGAATAAGGCTTGCCGTGGACAAGAGCCATGGTGACACAGTGATTAGAATGCAGTACTGCAGGCTACTTCTACTGGCTGCTGGCTGCCTGCAATTTGAATCTCACCAGGCTCAAGGTTGACTCAGCCTTCCATCCTTCTGAGGTGGGAAAAATGAGGCCCCAGATTGTTGGGGGTCAAAATCAGTGGTGGGTTTCAAATTTTTTTACTACCGGTTCTGTGGGTGTGGCTTGGTGGGCATGGCATGGCTTGTGGGCGTGGCTTGGTGGGCATGGCAGGGGAAGGGTACTGTAAAATCTCCATTCCTACCCCAATCCAGGGGAAGGTTACTGCAAAATCCCCATTTCCTCCTGATCAGCTGGGACTTGGGAGGCAGAGAATAGATGGGGGCGGGGCCAGTCAGATTTTTTACTACCCTTTCTCCGAACTACTCAAAATTTCCGCTACCAGTTCTCCAGAACTGGTCAGAACCTAATGAAACCCACTTCTGGTCAAATGCTGACTCTGTAAACTGCTTAGAGAGGCCTGTAAAGCACTGTGAAGCGGTATATAAGTCAAAGTGCTATTGCTATTGCCAAAGATAAATATAGGAAATACAAAAATGGGATTGATAGAAGTATCTTGGAAATATGTAAACAATCCATTGGCAGGTTTTAAACTTCTACTGCTAAAAAAATCACAATGTATGATTTCTAGGCAGATTTAAAACAGTTTAAATATTGCTCAAAAAAAGAGGAAAAGAGAAAAGAATACTAGGAAGTATGATTAAGATAGAAAGCTGAGCTAATTAATGCCTTGCCTACTTAGAATCTCTATGCTTTCACAACACAGTATTATTATTCATCCTGCCCATTTACACAGAACAGAACAGAATCAGAGCGATAGCTTCCCAAAACATCATCCGGACAGACCTCTCTTGCAGATGAGAAACTAGGAAGAGTGACAAGCAAATTTCCCCTGAATCTTCTCTCAAAAGCCCCATAATATGAAGGCTTGTAGTTATTTTTTTAGACATTGTCTAACCTATCTCTAGAGAGACAGATTGGTGTAGCAGTTAAAGGCACTGAGTAGAAACTGGGAGACTGTAAATTCTAATCCTGCCTTGGGCACAAAGCCAGCAGGGTAACCTTGGGCCACTCACACTCTCCCTCAGCCCTAGGAAGGAAGTGAGAGCAAACCACTTCTGTAAATGTGAAGAAAGCTGCAGGGACTTCTCCATGTAGTCACCAGGAGTCAAGATCAATTTTAAAAAATCATACACACACAAGTCATGCCTATAAGATATCATTTAGTACTACTCTTTTTCTTGGCTGAGTAGTCTGTAAAACCAAATTAATAGGTAGTGCAGTTAATAGGTAGTGTGTCAGAACTGATGGCAATTGTATTTTAGTTGCTATCAATCCTGCAGAACAACAGTAGGACTCTTTCCATATATAACTGAATATTTGGTCTCCCTTTAACTTGGTCTTGCACATAATCCTTAAGGATCCAGAGAGCCTTCCTCCAATTCTTGAAGCCCATACATCTTCCAAAGCCTAGGCTCTTACCCAGGGGTGAAATCCAGCAGGTTCTGACAGGTTCTGGAGAACTGGTAGCGGAAATTTTGAGTAGTTCGGAGAACCAGCAAATACCACCTCTGGCTGGTCCCAGAGTGGGGTGGGAATGGAGATTTTGCAATATCCTTCCCCCAGGAGTGGGGAGGGAATGGGGATTTTGCAGTATCCTTTCCCTTCCACGCCCACAAGCCACGCCGACCAAGCCACACCACGCCCACCAAGCCACACCCACAGAACCGGTAATGAAAAAATTTGGATTTCACCACTGCTCTTGCCCCAACACACAAGACTTACTTTCAGCTACCATTGTGATCAAGATCTTCCATCTCCATGGGGGCCAGAAAAGCCACCCAGATGCTAAACTGCACGTGACTGCAGCAGATTGGTTTATACTCTGACTTCTGGAAAGCCAGGGGACTGTCAAACCCAGGGAAAAAGAGCTGCTCTGTTCAGTCCCTTCCCTGCCCATCTTCTCCTTCTGAAACTGACTGTTCTGTAGTTATTATTTTTCTAGAAGGACCCCCGCAAGGCAAACACTCTAGGAATGCACATTTTCCCAGACCAGATCGGTCAACAGGTTTAACCTGTTACCGCTGTATTTGCTACTATGTGAAAGTGATTTGCCCATAATAAGCTGCCTGATTCTCTTTCCCTCAGGTGATCCATGCAAGGTATATGTGATTCTAATTAATGCATTCACCTAGACCTGATCTTAATTCTGTGCCATAAAAAGTAGCCCTGACCATTATTAGACTCACAGAGGACAAGTTTTTTCTCCCCCCTTTCCAGGCATTCATCCATCTCTCTAGAAATATCCCAATAAGTTGAGTTATTGTAAAAAGCACCCACAAAAAGAATCCTCTCCAATTATCCAGTTAGTTGATACTTACTTAAAAAGATTGCCGGGATCTATCCAAGCATTTCTGCAAACAGCAACAGCCTCTTCCATGCATTCAACTACGGTAAGCTTCGTCCTGTTCCCTGCAGGACTGGTAGGACTGGTAGGCAGCTCGCTAAGGATCATATAATCCCATCCTGTGGAGGGCGGAAACATACATCAGTTGCTTATTTTGTTATCAGTTGATTATTATAAAACAGACAGCTAGTCATCTTTCTTGTCAGGAAGTTTGCCTTTGGATTTTGCCAGCAGCCCACCGATTAAGATCCTGTGCAATTTCTGTTACTGCTCGCAGCCAAGAAATGATCTAATGCAAATCAACGGGCCGTCATTTGGTCTCCTCTTGAATCCTAGCAAAAGAGAAAAAAAGAGAAGGGGGGGGAGTTAAAACGTTAATTTAAGGTAGCTGCCTGGCTCACTTTCCAACTTTAATATTTTTGGGAGAAGGAAGGTTCAAGTCATACCTCCAAATTCAAACTATCGTGTTGCTCCAAAAATAAGACCCTGTCTTATATTTTTTTTGAATCCTGAAATAAGCGCTTGGCCTTATTGCCATGCGTTCAAAAGCCTGATTGAACTTATTCTCAGGGCATGACTTATTTTTTGGGAAAATAGGGTATAGTTTCCCTAAAGCAAGCACCGACAGCTACATTCATGTGACCAAATCCAAGCAAATAACAGCTTGTCCTGTTGCCAAAGGATGCTTAATTCTATTGGGCCTGTACTGTTTACACCAAAAACATATTTCCCAGGCAGAAGCCAATGCAGCTCTTTTCTGCTTTTAAGGAGGAAGTTTCCCTGTTTTATGAAAGCAAACAGGCAGCTCTCTAGGACTGTACCCCTCAACCTGAGGGGTCCCCAGCTGACTTCTCCACTTATGGATTATGTCCCAATTGGCAATCCCGTGATCAATGATCAAGCACCCCCATTCAGTGTGCATCCCAAACACCCGATAACTAGTAACCAAAATTGCAGTGAGATTTGCTAATCAAATCTAATGTATACTGGCCTACTGATCCAGAATGTACAGTATTTATCATTCATTCCATTTGTATGGCCACCTCCATAGTGACTCTGGATAACCTACAGCACTTGCACATGATTAAAGATGTGCAACAATAAAAAACAATATGATCAGCTTCAAATCCATAATTCCAACAAACATGCCTATTTCCAATTTTCTTTCTTTTTCTCAAAAATTTCAGGCTTTTTCTTGATTATGTCTGGTCCTGCTTTGATGACTGGCAAATCTAAAATTAGGGCTAATATACGGTATCTTGAAGGCAAAAATCCAAGTGAGTGCTAGATGGCAACAAAGATATTCCAAAATGTAAAGTGCAAATATGGTAGCTCTGCTGAAATAAAAGATTAGCGTTCAAGTCAGGGTCACATGAATAATTAAATTCTTACTCAAAATTCAGTCAGGATTTTTCTAGATGAAAATGTTAAAGCAAAGGGTTATCAAAAATATATTACAGAAGTCCTTATTTAAAGAACAACAGGGGAAAACCCATATGTTTAATTGTGAAACTTTTGATTACACTGCATTGAGATGACTCTCTATCCAAATTTTGGGTATTTTCCATTTCTGGGGGTGTGGGGGAACCCTCTGGAAAGCCACTGGCAGTGAGGGTAAACAATTTCAGCTAAATTTATCTATTTTAATATACCCACAAGGATCTGATCTTGTGCTTCTAACAGCTGTTTATCAGTAGATATTCGCAGGTTATACCAGTTACCTTCCTGCTATGAACAAAGATTAAAGATTTGCTAAAGGCAGAAAAAGACATACGTGTTTTTTTCTTGGTGGTTAGCAAACTTCTATGTTAGAATTACTATTCTCAAAATCCAAAAAACAGCAAGTCCAAAGAAGTTTTAAATTTTCAGAGTTATCTCAGATCACATGAAAAACTCAACGAAATTGAGAATTTGTAATTGTAGAAAGGGCTTGGAACTCCATTATTCATAGGAAAAATAGTTGCACAAGGCTGTGGGGGGCAAGGACAGCTCTGATTATCAGTATTTTTTCCAGAAAGGGGATCTGTACCATTAGCAATTACATGGCAGAAAGAAGCTTGTAATTTGAAGTTATTCACACTACAATAAAAATCACTTCTGCTGAAATGTGATCTAATCACGAACCAACTAAAAATGTAGAACTTCTTAATAGAAAGTTAAGCTGGTATCCAAGATGATCATAAGCTCTGGATATAGCATATCCATGTAAGATTATAACTGTAACCTAAAGATACATCATATAGCATGGAAGGATATTCAATTTTGTCAATTAATTTCCCTCCCTGCTATATGACTTAGAGGGAAAATACTGATTGTAACTGGTCACTCTCAGATATGGACTTTTAGATGATGACTAAGTACCAGTAATTTGATTATTTCACTAACTTCAAGGTCAAGAACAGAAAACAAACTACATTAAGGTTTAATGTGTTATATAAGCCAGGTCTGTGAAGTTTATATCCAGATTTCCACATAATCTAATGTGGAAATTTTGGATTGATATGTAAACTTTCATGGACCCCCAGTCTATGAAGGAAAGTTTATCCTGTGTTAGAATTAAATATACTAATTTAGTATTCATGGTATTTATAATACTAATACTTATTAATTTATAGTAATATAGACATAGCCTTGGGGGAGGTGAATTTTACACAGCAATGATATCAAAGAGAAATGAAAGATAGCAAGAAAGAGGCCAATTATTAACTGTAAACATTCACAAAACAATTATTAGGTAGCTAATAATAAACATAGGCTGCACGTGTATAAATGACCAACTAAGGCAAATGTAGTTTGCCTCTTTACGGATTAGCATATTCTGTGAACTATGCCACAATACTGTGGGTACACTGATTTTATCACACAATGTATGTTAAAAGTTTTTGTCCTTATTCAAGCCACAGGAAATAAAGGGATGTCCAGAAACATTTTTCTTTTTAAAAAAATCATTAAAACATCATAATCAATTTGTGATAAGGAACTATTAATACGATGTGTTATTTGACAAGAAATACGTTTTGCAATGTGTCTGTAGCATTCTACCATTTGTTACGCTGAAACAACCTGCTTCTAAAAGTATATTTTGAGGTACCTCTGAAGAGGACTAAAACATATAGAATCTCATTTGCCTAGAGAGGTTGGCATCATGCTGGTTTTTTTCCCCTGAAGCACTAGCATTTTTGTGGAAACCTGTGGCACATGCTGATTTAATCTGACCAGTTGGGTTAAGTAATCTTCCTTTTGCTTGTCAAACTGAAACGCATCCTGCCCTTCTCTAGCTGTCTCACCCAAGCGGCCTGTCCCCACAAGCTCTGCTCTCTTTCAGGCTTTTCACTGCATCCGCCCTTTAGGGACGATCTCCCTGCTTAAAGTCTGATCTCCCGCTTAACAGGAGCAGGCAGGACAGCTTGCTAATGGTGATAGAAAGGAAGGGAAAGACAAAACTCACCTTGGTTCTGCATCAAGTGCCTTTCCCTCATAAGCAGAGGAGGTTGACAGCTGTAGATCTTTATTGACTTGTTTTACTGTAAAGGGTTGGGCAAAATGCTATGAGGCAGGAACACAGGCAACATTACACCAATAAAAATCCTTCTGAGATTATTGGTAGGGAGGAGACATGTGCATGCTGTGTGTGTGTGTGTGTGTGTGTGTGTGTGTGTGTGTGTGTGTGTGCGTGTGTGTGTGTGTGTGTGTAAATAAAACTTGTGAAATCGTCTAAAATTGGTTCTAAATACCCCAAGCAATGTGTTTCTTTTAGCCATACAAGTATTGCAAGAAGTCCCAGCAATGAAAATCCAAGTGAAGCCATCACTTTTCAAAATACAGGGAATGCCAGATTCCAAAAATTGTCTGGGTTTGCACAATTAATTAGGATAATTCAGTTGCCTGGCTTGCGTCTTATAAGTGCACATTTGTTGTTGTTAGTTGCGAAGTCTTGTTCGACCCATTGCGACCCTATGGACAATGTTCCTCCAGGCCTTCCTGTCCTCTACCATCCTCTGGAGTCCATTTAAACTCATGCCTACTGCTTCAGTGAATCCATCCAGCCACCTCGTTTTCTGTCGTCCCGTTCTTCTTTTGCCCTCAATCTTTCCCAGCATGAGGCTCTTCTCCACTGAGACCTTCCTTCTCATTAGGTGGCCAAAGTATTGAAAAGTGCACATTTAATGTTATACAAATTCAGTCTGTAGTTGCACCATGCAAACACATTTCAACCTAGCTTGTATGAATGCAACCTATGGAATTATTTAGTTATTATGTGACACCCCTCCCCAAAACTGAGTGAATTATGGATCAGTTAACTATGGCTAAGAGTCTTATGCAATCTTGACATTATCTTTCTGGGTGTACATTGTTTATCCCACTTACACAATGGCAGAACCAGTAACAAGTGTTATTGGTGTTGGCAGTCAGCAGGTTCAGGAGGAACAACCTGGCTTTACTAGTGCTTACATAGGCTTATAAGCCACCAACCCTTCGGTGTACTGGAGCAAATGTCACATGACTCATACCAGGAAATGAAATCAAAGAGCCATGCTATGGAAATCTTTTTTGGCCAATGTGTGGCTTCAGCTAAGTGCTTTACGGGCAGTGTGCAGCCCCCTCTGTGAGCATTATCAACAGGAACCCTTGTCTTCCTCTGAAGCAAATGCAGAGGTCACTCTGATAGGCCACCATACAAATCAGACAGATGGAAGCAGTACCTACAAGGTGCCAAGTTGGTCCCATGGTTCCTGAAGAAGGGAGCTGCCTCATGAAACCCTATGCCTTTTAATAAAACGGGTTCATCACAAAAGGTGCCATCAGGCTCCTCCACATATTTTTGCCACCATAGACTAACACACCTTTCCTCCCGCAGTGATGTTTTAGGAAGAACCAACATGATTTCTCTGAAAGTGACAAGTAGCAGGGCAGGTGGAGACTAAGTTGATCGTGTGACTATTTGTAAGCAAAGACTACTGTAGAATAATTGCTATTTATGCCTATTCGAAAGTTAGTCACTGTGAATATAATGGAACTTCTGTCAGAAACAAGGGTAGGGATCCTGTGATTCTCCAGATCTTCATAGCCAGCATGGCTAATAGTATGGGAAACCGAGGACTGTAATTCAGCAACATTTACAGAGCCACAAGTTCCCTTCCTTTGTGGAGAGGCTAACCAAAGGCCAGTATTTTCCAACCTCAGAAACTTTAAAATATGGGTACTTCGACTAAAAGAGAAGCCAACACCACCACTCCGGTCTAAAACCATAGTTTTCAGTTTGTTTTAATCTTCTGTAATTTTAATCTATAATTGTTTTTACTTCCATTATGTTTTAATATAAGCCACTCAAGAGTCCCCTCAAACTGGGAGATGAGTGGCATCTAAATTTGATAAAAGATTAAAAATAAACTCCCAGAATTTCCTAGCCAGCATGGCCATGGCTAAACATTCTAGGAACTGAAATCTACACATCTTAAAATTGCTGAAGTTGGGAAACACAGTCTTAAAAGGAAGACTGGCAGCCTCTTCGAAATCTCCAGAAGGCTGATAGCAATTCAAGCCATTCTACCCATTCAGATCTGGACAGGTAAAACGTTACCGGTAGTCCTTGACTTACGACCACAATTGAAGCCCCAAAAGTTTCATTGCTAACCAAGGCAGTTGTTAAGTGAGTTTTGTCCCATTTTACAATTTTTTTTTTTGCCTCAGCTAAGCGAATCATTGCAGTGTTAAGTGAACTGTGCAGTTGTTAAGCAAATCTGGCTTCCTCCATTGACTTTTGTCAGAAGCCAGCTGGGAAGGTTATAAATTGAAGACCCGGCTCTTTCAACGGACGGGCCTGGGTTGACTCTAAACTGATTTTGTAGCTTTTTAAATTCTTAAATCTTAAATTTGAATTGGTATTCCCACGTTTAATCTTATTTATTGGATATTCTGTTTTAATTTGTCTTTTAACTTTTGTATTTTCTGTTTCTTATTGTTGTGAGCCGCTCCAAGTCCTTCGGGAGAAGGGCAGCATATAAATCCAATAAATAAATAAATAAATGGTGATCACATGATCCCAGGATAGTGCAACTGTCATAAATACATGCCAGTTGCCAAGTGCCTGAATTTTGATCACGTGACCAGGATGCTGCAACGGTCATCAGGGTTGAAACAAGTCATAAGTAACTTTTTTCAATATGTTGACTCACTGAACCAAAGCAATGTGATGTCATGTATTTTATTTCACAGTCTCAGCAAACCAAAAGATAACCTTGCATTCAAGAGAGCCATTTCACATCCATATATAACAAAATTTCTCCAAAATACATACTGATTTTTCATATAACAATTTTGTCACATCACTTTCATTTAAATAGCAAATCTAGGGAAAAATGCATGGCTTTTTTAAAAAATATATTATAGGTCAGCTAGAAACCATTTGCAAAAACCATACAGTACTAAAGGAACCTAAAATATGTTGTAGTCAGTCTGCAAACCTAGTTATCAGTTAGATGGCGTTTCAGTTTCTAGAGGAAAGAGCGCTGCAACCCTTTTTGCTGAAAAAGCATCTGCATTTTTGTGTTGCAGTACTTCCAACCTGAACTGAAATGGCTGTCTCTCAAGTCTACAAACGTGTAGCAAAGTGCTCAGAATAATGCAAATGGGTCATAAATAAGTCTGCTTGTTCACAAATTTTAATAAAAGCAAAATATTTGTGCTAAGTCAGGGAAGCAAAAACTAAGCATTGCAGAAACATGCAGAAAGACCATCCTATTCTGCCCCTGTCTTGTTACCGGATGCTGTGTTTTGCCCCAGGACAATCTGGAGCAAAAGTCAGGAAGCAATTTGTATCTATTGCCAAGTGGGAGAGCGCGGACATGCACCCAAAGTTGGAAATAACCGGCGCTGCTTCAAGCACTACATAGAACTGAAGCAACAGTGAAAAAAGGCCCAAGTTTGTGGGGACGGGGTTTTGGGGGGGGGGTTTTGTATTGTCAGTACTGGAAATGGCAATTTCAAGTATTTTTACTATCAAGGGCAGTAAGGATATACAGTTTTACAGCAGTTTTTTATCTATTTCATTTCAGAATTAAACCAGATTCAAAATTAAAGAATGAAGAGTAGATTTTCCTTGGTTTAGACAGATGAAGGGATGCCAGCACTAGAATTTCAACTGTTCCGATAAGTTTCCAAAATCTTTGGAAGCCATACGTCTAAAGACCTACTGCCGTAGAAAATTCCTAAAACCCTACCTCTTACCCACCCCTCCCCCATGTTTTGTTTCAAGAAAAGAATTTTGCCTGATTGTGATTTGAATATGGCGTTTTACTCATGAATTGTACTTGAGGAAATACACAAAGCCCTAGAAGGCTTTGACTTTTTTTCTTTTCTTTTTTTTAGCAAAGCCTTTGAAGTTATCAAGTTAAACCAAAGAGTTATTGAAAGGTAATCTGATGTTCACCACACACAGTGAGTGTGATGGGTGAAAGCCATAAAATAAACCTGCTCCTTCAAGTTGCAATACACTCAAAATTAAAGGAATAAAATCTGTGCAATATTAAACTAAACACATAAATAAGCTTATATATGACTTATCTTCTTTCTTAGAAACCATATCATCTACTACTAGGATGATCAGCCATTTGGTCAAATCAACTACCCTGTTAACTCTAGAGGTAAAGATGCTTTCCTGGCTAAAACTGTGCAGCCACCACTTTGTTATGGTAAAACTGAAAAGAGCCAAGGTATTAAGAGAGTAGACAAGACTGTCCGTAGTGTGAAGTGTTTGTGCTACCATACATGCATCTTGTAGAAGAAATGGCAGAAAATCCCATTGTCCAAGTAGAATCAAATGTCTAATACATGCTGTCAAATTTGTCAGAAAATCAGTGAACTTCCTTAATCAGAGGATGGCAGGGTTCATGCAACGAAGAACCAATCAAAAGATCACAGAGATAATTTTCTTCTGAAGCTTCACCGTGAATGAGCTGGGCAGCACCTAAAATATCAACACCTACCAAATTCAATAGCTGTTGATAAGTTTCAGCTGAAGTAGTCTTTCTTCAAGAAAGAATGTTCTCTGGGACAATTAAAAGGTGGGATAGGGAAAAAGACTCCTTCATTATATCTTACAGAGGAGAAGAATGTATTAAGTGTCTGTGCATTCCCAAATCCAGGAAAACGTTAGAAACACTTTCCTACTGGCATATATATCTGTCATTTCTGTCCATGAGAGATACATGTACTGGGGGGGTGGGGAGGGGAGAGGAGAGACAAGATGGCTCTTATCGCTGTCATATCCCTAATCAATTTTTAGCCATATGGCAATAAAGGATGCAACATGTGATGATGGTTCTCTATTGGGTTTTCTTGTCCTCTGGAGGAAAGTAAGGAGGTGGAGGAGGCTGGTCCTAAAATGTACGAGAGAGAAAACAATAACAACTTCAGTTTATTATTACACGTATTTCAACTGCAGAGCATTTCTTATGCTTTAGATAAATAATAAGATATAAATTAGACTTATACTGCATGAACCATGTTAGTGAATTGATGTGGGGGGAAGGGGTGTTCTCTTGTACTATCATGTAATTTTCATGAGATCTATTTTAGGCACCATTTATGTCCTGTCATCTACTCTTGCCTTATTGGTATCGGGCAGGGTTAAATAAATGAATAAGGCTCCCAAATAATTAGGGTCATGTGCTAAAAGTGTTCATGTAATATATAGCAATATATAGATGTACGAAGCTATTATGTACAAGTTGGAAGAGGTGTCTCTATTATGTATAAGAGGCAGGGGTGTCACTCAAGCCCGTGGGTGCTTAGATCTGGCCCGCAGGGCTGCCCTGAAAACAGTGAAGGACCAGCCCAGGGTGCCTCTGCAGAGAGTTGCAGGAGACCATTGCAGCTGAAAACGGACCTTGGGAGCCTGTTTTCGCTGGCAGAGCACTCAGGCCGCCACAGGCGCCCCTGACACAAGTCACATCGAGCTGGCCACGTCCACCTTGGCCACGCCCCCCGAGGTCAAACACAACCCTGATGAGGCCCTCAATAAAATCGAGTTTGACACCCCTGATTTAAGCCAATAGGAACATACACGGTAAAGGGTCCTCTGAGGGCATACAATGAAGCCAACTTGCTGAACTAAGAATCTTGGATTGAGTTAATGCCTGGGTAGAAGAGACATTGGGAATCCTTTCAAAGTTGCTGTGAGTTCCATGAGAAGATGACACCCACAAACACTGTCAATCAAGGATGCATTCATGTTCATGAGACATACAGCAAAGGCATTGCAGTGCATTGTGGTACTGGATTTTTTTTTCAAAAGCAAATCAAATTCCTCTGATAGAGCCTCTGCAATATAATCTTATTAAAATTAACTATATAATTATGGAAATTATAGAAATAATTTCTATAAAACATCCCCAGATAGTGCAACCCACCTATAAAACTATATACACCTAATCATCATCTGTATCTCCCTCATTTTCCAGCCCTTTCTTTAAAAATCTGAACATACAGTATGTCACAGAAGTGAGTACATTCCCTCACATTTTGTAAATATTTAAGTATATCTTTTCATGTGACAACACTGAAGAAATGACACTTGGCTACAATGTAAAGTAGTAAGTATAAAGCTTGTATAACAGTGTAAATGTGCTGTCCCCTCAAAATAATGCAACACACATCCATTAATGTCTAAACTGCTGGCAACAAAAGTGAGTTCAGATTGTGTCAAGCGTGTGTGGCGGCAACCAGGTGAGGAGTACAAAGACAAGTGTCTCTTGCCTACAGTCAAGCATGGTGGTGGGACTGCATAAGTGCTGCCGGCACTCGGGAGCTACAGTTCATTGAGGGAACCATGAATGCCAACATGTACTGTGACATACTGAAGCAGAGCATGATCCCCTCCCTTCGGAGACTGGGCCGCAGGGCAGTATTCCAATATGATAACGACCACAAACACACCTCCAAAACAACCACTGCCTTGCTAAAGAAGCTGAGGGTAAAGCTGATGGACTGGCCAAGCATGTCTCCAGACCTAAACCCTATTGAGCATCTGTGGGGCATCCTGAAATGGAAGGTGGACGTGCACAAGGTTTCTAACATCCACCAGCTCCATGACATCATCATGGAGGAATGGAAGAGAACTCCAGTGGCAACCTGTGAAGCTCTGGTGAATTCTATGCCCAAGAGGGTTAAGGCAGTGCTGGAAAATAATGGTGGTCACACAAAATATTGACACTTTGGGCCCCATTTGGACATTATCACTCACTTTTCTTGCCAGCAGTTTAGACATTAATGGCTTTGTGTTGCGTTATTTTGAGGGGACAGCACATTTACACTGTTATACAAGCTGTATACTCACTACTTTACATTGTAGCCAAGTGTCATTTCTTCAGTGTTGTCACATGAAAAGATATACTTAAATATTTACAAAATGTGAGGGGGTGTAACTCACTTCTGTGACCTACTGTACATATATTTATGACCTCCACAACAAATATAGACAGTAGATTGGGCAGATATGAGGAAAGCCAATGAAGCTGCAGTTGAGAAATCAGAAAAAAGGAAGTGGAGAAGGTTGGAATACAGAAAGAAGAAGTAAAGAAGACATAGGCAAATTTCTAGAAAAATTCACGAGAAGAGGAAGGTATCATTGGGATGGCGAAATGCAAAAAGACTCAAAAACAAGAACCCACCAAAGTTAAAGGTAGAAGAGAAAAAAAACTAAAGAGAAAGCAGCACGTTAAGTGTTTTCAAAGAAAGGAAATGTGGAAGTTTTGAGCTGCAACCAAGAGACACATTTTTTTCTGCTTGCTCTAAATATATTTTTGAAAGTTACCATGGGCATGTAGACATTATGAGGGTTGCCTGGGTTGTAATATGCACTTGCAGCAGCTTCTGCAGCCTTAGCTTCAGCTGCAAAAAAAAAAAAAAAAAAAAAAACAACAACCAACAACACATATTAGTGATTATTGTTTAATTATTCAATTTATATAGCCGCCTATCTCACACATGTGACTCTAGGTGGCTTACAATAAAAATAGATAAAACGGATACAGTATAACAAATAAAAACACACAGCACCTGAGCATCCAACAATTGTGTGAAAGCCGTTTATGGATGAGTTCCATAGATTCAAATAGATAGAAAAAAACCAGAGCACTTACAGTAGGTTTAGAAATAAGAGCTGAGTGTGCATATTGTACTCAGCTGCTGAATAAAATGATTTGTTTTCTTTTGGCTTAACGTGATGGGTGAATTTATATATTATGGCCTGTAAGCCATGGTTTATGCTTAGCATGTGTAGGAATCTAGGCAGTTGTGGTTTAATCAAGTAAATACATAATATAAAAGTCTTTTTGATAACTATTAAGCTGGAAATTAGAGTTGAACCTGAATGTTCAAATCACTGTCATATTCTGTGCTAGTTCACATCAAACAGATCCAACCGTCATTTAATACATTGTATAATCCCTGTTGTAATTCTCTTGCCATTTTTGCCCAAAGCTGCTGTATGTTTTTTTTCTAGAGGAATGCAATCAGCTACTCAAATTCTGTGAAGTCCTCTAAAGTTATTCAAAGGACAAGGCTAAAACAAGGCAGCAGTTGGTGTCATTCAATTCTTGCTTGAAAGAAGGAATACTGCTTTAGCAAACCATCATCTCTTGTATTACACAGGATTGAACTTGCTTCTCATATTTCCCTAAATGCAGTGTAAGCTAAGCACAGAAACCCTACTGTCCTTTAATCATATAATAATAGGATTATTCTGTTTAGCTAAAAAGGGCTTGTTTCCACCTACTTCCAATTGCAAACAGAGCACCATTCTGTATTTTGTGATATAGTCAGGGGTGGGGTGCTGGGGGTTCGCAGGGGTTTGGGAGAACCTCTAGCTAAAATTCTGTGCAGTTCGGAGAATCCACAAATCCCACTCCTGGCTGGCCCTGCCCACCTCTCCCCTCCCTTCCCTGGAGTCCCCACACGGCCTGTTTTGGATACAGGTAAGTGCAGGGTGCGCGCGGCAGCTCGAGGAGGGCAAAAAACAGGCCTACCGAAAGTTCGGGAAGGCTGGAAACAGGCCCGTTTCCGGCCTCAAGAGGGCCTCCGGAGCCTGGGGAGGCCATTTTCACCCTCCCGGAGGCTTAAGGAAAGCCTCTGGAACCCAGGGAGGGCAAAAACGCCCCTCCCCACCATGGTGCAGGAAGCCAACTAGGCCACGCCCACTCAGCAACTGGGCAGAGAACCCCTTGCTAAAATTTTTGAAGCCCACCCCTGGATATAGTCCTGCTCAGTATTCAACTCAGACCTACTGCAGGGATATGTTTCAAGAACTGTGACCCTTACTATTTTAAGAATCAAACTAGAAGTTTCTAAAAGCCACAGTCAGGGTAAAAAGCTGAAGTCTTTCCTGATTCCCTTCTTCTCCAGGCAGATGTCTAGTTTTTGTGCACAAGAGGAAGATCATACCCTCTGACATACTGCCACTCTTCAACAATAACAGGCCTGTTGCCAAACACTGACTCCAACACCAAACATTGAATTTGCCTCTAGAATTTTCTCTCTCTTGTTCTTTGCTAATAATACATATTATACAGTGAAAGTTTCCTCTTTGTTTTGTAATATTTGTTAAAAACTCCTAGTCTGTGCTGTTGGACAAAATTAGTCAAATGACTAGGGAAGAGTTTAGGAGAAAATGGAATCAATTCAAGCATATAATGTAATTTATATAATGAACCGTGAGGCCTGGCTTTTGGCACACTTTGTATCCATATGCACATAGGAATATATGCCCAGCATGCATTTCTTTTTCTTGTATATTTTTTCTAAATTCTTTCTAGTGTGGTTTATTATTTTTATTTTGTATTCAATTAATTGAAAACATATTATATTAAAAAGCCATGTAAATAAAACTTGTGCTGTTATTCTGTCTATGTAGGAATTAACCACCTGCCATTTTTTATGGAAAACTCAGCCCTTCCTAGGTTTATATATGGTGAAATTTGCTAGATGTTTTGCCTTTTTACTGGTGATACACAGGGTGAACAAATCCCCTTTTCCCTTTCTCTATCAACTGGATTTGCGAAGCTTGACAATAACAATAGGCAATTCCTTTATAAATAGATTTATAGAGGGAGATTAATAGAGTTTCAATTGTACCATTTTTAGAAATTAGCCATCCGAGTTAAAATTACGTCTCTACAGAACAGCTTTCCAAAACATGTCTTCTTTTAAATGGGCTTTATCAACAAAACAAATGCTAATATGGTTTGCTAAGCCTAGAACAGCCTTTCCCAATCTGGTGCCTTCACAATGTATTGTTTGGGAATAACAGAGTAGTATACCAACATACTGGCAAGGCACAAGTTAGAAAGGTTGCATACGTGAACCCTGATTCAAAGGCTTTGTGCCAATCTGTCATTTTTCAGAAAATTTCCTATCTTGGCCTGTGTGCAAACATCTTACCTGCTGGAGTGGTGGGAAGATCTGGGCCAGCAGCAGGTGGCTCCATAGGCCCAGGATAGGGAGGAGGCGGAAGCTGCATGTATCCCATAGCACCATCCATTGGTGGACCAGGATACAATTCTAGGACAATGGAAAAAGACAAGTGTGAAGCACTGCAAAAACAATTAGCTGAGACAAACCTCAGTTTCACTGAAATGCCTACCTTCAAATTGACCTTTTTAGGTACATTAAAGAGCCCAATTTATACATATATTAAAAAAGAAGAAGAAGAAGAAGAAGAATTCAGAAACGGACATATTATACCATAATATGACTCATGCTGCAATCAGAGCTATTTCAGATATATTTCTGACCATGCTAACTGCTTCCAGCTTGTCCAGATTGGCTCCCTTGTGATTACACGGCGTCTGAACACTTTCATCAACCTATGAAAGGTATGGAGAAGTATTGGGACAAGGCTGAACCATGTATTACCCAGTAGAAACTTTGTAAGAACTAAAAGCAAGTGCTTTTACGCAAAACAAACCTTGCTTACACTTAACAAGGGAGTTGCCCGTTTGGGTGACAATTGAAAATAGGCAAAAATCAGGATGAAAAATCAGATAAAAACTTGGTTTCCTTAACATATTTCTAACTGAAACATTAGTTAAAAGTTGCCTTCTTTTACTTTCAAAACTCACCAGGTGGCGGTGGTGGATAAGGGTATCCCGAAGGAGGAGGAGGAGGATACATCCCATTGGTAGCAAGTGGCGGGAAGGTATAGCCCCCATTTGGCATGTAGGAGTAACCATAGGCTCCATTGGGAACTTCTCCTCTTGAAGCTAGAAAACAAAGATGAATAAGTTAATTCAACCGAACGGACAGGAAGTGTTTCAGGAATACAATAGCCAGAACCCACTTCCATAAGACAATGGCATGCATGGAACTCACTGACATCACAATACCAATTAAATCAACAACTAGCAATATCAGTAAATTACAGGTCTTGAGTCTCCTACACAGATGGTCCCTGACTTACAACCATTCATTAAGAGACCATTTGAAGTTACAATGGCACTGACACAAGTGACTTACAACCAGTCCTCACACTTAGGACCATCAGAGGGCGCTTGGCAACTGGCATGTATTTATGACAGTTGCAGCGTCCTGAGGTGATGTGATCGCCATTTGCAACCTTCCCAGCTGGCTTCTGACAAGCGAAGTCAATGGGGACAACTGGATTCACTTAATGACTGTATGGTTCGCTTAACAACAATAGTGATTTGCATAACAATGGTGGCAAGAAAGGTTGTGCAACTGCCTTGTTTAGCAATCTAAATTAGGGTCCCAATGGTAGTTGTAAATCGAAGACTCCCTAAAATTCTGCTGTATTCTTTAGTTCTATCACGTCTTTTTCACAACAGGATTTGTGAAGCCTGGTGCAGTAGCAAAAAAAATGAAGCCAACAGCATTGCAATACAGGTCTGGCTTTCTGTTTAGAGGCTCTAATGCATGGGTGTCAAACTCGCCACATCACGTTGCTGTCACGTGACACTTTGCAACTTTTTTCCCCTTCGTGGAGCTGGGGTGGCTTGCATGGGACGCATCTGGCCTGTGGGCTTCCGGTTTGAAACCCCTGCTCTAATGTATCAGATAGAAACAGAGTAGAAATGCAGAAACACAGAGCAAGCAGAACCGCCTAAGTCCAGCATTAAATTAGTCAGTGGAAGAAAACAGGGCACTGGAGAAATGAAACTTTTCTCTGTCTCATGAAAGTTGATTTGGTACTAGTAAGAGTTCAGAGGCAGCAGGAGGGGCCGGGGAAAGGATGTGGTTGATTAGAAAGGTGAGTGAGAAGAAAGGCTGTCATTCTGCCCTTAGCAGAAAGGAGATCTGAAAACAGAACTGACAACTGATAATCCATTGGTTTATGGAATAACAGACATGGGTGGTCCTTGATTTATGACCACAACTGAGCCCAGAATTTTGGTCATAAATTGTTGCAGTTGACCTGACTCAATTTTACAACCATTTTTATGATGGTCATTATAAAACCATTTTATCATTACAGTTGTTAAGCATACTATGTGGTCATTAATCCAATGAATCCAATGGCCGTTTTTTGCTGGAAAATAGGGGGAAAAAACCACTGCAAGGATGCTGCAACCAATCATAAATATGAATTACAAATTATTTTGTAATTAGCTTTATTTTAATTCCCTCAACTATTTTAAATAATCCAGGCATCTATCCTAATCTGAAACACATTTTCAACTCTTCGTCAAGGAACACCCAGATTTTCTCTCCCACTTTAGCCGATCTTCTTCCGTTATAAATACCTTGAGATGCTACTTGTAACATACGCTGTCCAAACTCAATGGCACCTCCAGCTGAAAATGTCATTTTGAACGTTGCAGATCCTTCCCAACCACCTAGTAAAATAAGATAAGATAGGTGGAAAAAGTAAAATGAGCTTGTCTATTACAGGTTATTTTATAAAGGCTCCTGAAATCCTTATAAGGCTCCTCTTCTATCATCTTTCCATTCAGTTTCAGCCTTTTAGAGTCATGTATAAAAGCAACTTTAGAAAACGAGGGTCGTATTCTCTTTTTCTCCTTATTTTACAGAGTTGGGCTGACAGACCAAAATCACCCAGCCGGCTTTCATGCCTAAAGTGGGACTAGAACAGATAATTTCCTGCTTTCTAGGCCAGCATTTAACCATTGTACCAACATGCTCTCTACTTCTTGCTACTTTTAAGAGCAGATACACACTTTCAAACTGTGGAACCAGAAATAATAACAATTTTTTATTTAGATAATAAAAACTGAGAGCTAGCTAATTCTGATCATTTGTGAATATAATTGTTCCTACCTCTACAAAACAAATATAAAAAACTGGTTACTATTTAATGGCAGGGAGAATTGGGTGAAATCTTTTTTCTATAATGATTGAGCAAAGTACAAAAATGTAATTGAGTACAATATATATATATATATATATATATATATATATATATATATATATATATATATATATATATATATATATATATATATATATAGTGGAATGATGATAATGTTGCAGGGAGATGGATTTTAAACAACAAAAAAAGATCTGTGCTTTCAAGAGCCATCAAAGGCCAGGAAAGAAAAACAACAACAACAATTTGCAAACAATAACATTACATAGATTAAATTTGTTCTGAGCGAGCCAGGGCAAATTTGATTTGTTAAAACATCTTCGCAATTATTCTTCAGATAGCCATAAATCAGTCTAGAATGGCAACCATGTGAAGTGAAATTAAATAAGAAATAGGAGTTTATCTGGGCTAAAAATTATACGGATTATAGGAACAATTTAGAACTGCAAGACTGGAAGAAAACCACCAAACATATCATCAATGTGGCTGAAGTCCTTTAAATTTGGGAGCTTCCATAAAATTAAGGGGGCTGTGTTTTAGCCCCTGGTCCTCAGGCATCATCCATCACATAAGAATCATGTAAAAGTACAATGTTTCTGAATTACTTAGTTGACTTCAACCTCTGTGTACGGAAAGCAATGTGATGCCCATGGAGATCCATGTACATATATCCTTGGCATCTGCTAGGCTTCCAATCATCTGACGTGCACTTTAGTTAAAAGAAACTAAATGGGAAGTGAAGATACTGAAAAATAAAACTTCAGCCTCTGCTGTTATCTTTATTTAACAACAAATACTTTTATATTCCATACATAAAGTGGTAGTAATGAAGGCCAAGTGCTGGATTTGGAAGTCTGGCTATGTGCCCATAAAAAAGGACAAGTGTGTTGGGGTAATAAGAAATATCCTAAGCGGGTCAAGATATAATGAATTATTTTACCTCCTGGTAAACAGGTGTATGTGAGTAGTCACAACCACATAGACAGTAGCCATATCTCCTTTATTGTAGCCATTTTTAATAGTATGCCTTCGAAACTCCAAATGTGCTCATCAGCACAATTAAATCATTGCCCATACATCACCCTAAAAGTAAAATACTGAAAAGATTTGTTCAGTATGACCAGACACTTTAAAAGATCCCTTATCTCCCAGCTAGATTAGAAGATTGGATATTTGAAGCGGACTGATACTGAGCATCACTCAGAAGTAAGGCTCTCGGCTCTTTTAATACAGTATAAAATGGCATAAATGGACATTGTCATATTCCATTCTTCTGCTAAGACAAACTTCATGAGATACAGCAGGGAAAAAAAAACTGTTTAAGAGCTTTCAAGACAATTAGATATGAAACTTGCAATCAAATAGAACTGCACAGCCATCAAAAAGCAACCGAGATAAGATAATGACCTCTGTGGGATCTCAGAATGCTGCATGTCATAAGCCATTTAACCTAAGCAGATGAAGTACAGTGTCTGATTTAGCTTTACTATCAAAAATAAAAAAGATGAGATCCATTTTTATGACATCTTGCTTCATCCTACTTAATGAAAGTAGGCAATGGGGGTGGTCAATGTTTTCATCAGTTTTGAAAACTCTTGAAAAGTTTCCATATTCTGTATTATGACTTTTTTCCTAATGCTTCTAGTTGAGCTCTATAGTTTGCCAAGAAGTGTGTGTGTGGGAGGGGACAACTGTTCACGCAAGGGAAATCCAGTCACGGTTTAAGATAAAAATGTTAAAAAATTCAAAATTTAAATAAAATTTGAAATATAAAACAATACATATTTTGTACTCATGTAAACAATGACTACTGGAGTTTCCCAAAATAACAACAACAACAACAACAACAACAATAATAATAATAATAATAACAACTACTACTACTACTATTATTATTATTAATAATAATAATAATAATAATAATAATAATAATAATAATATTTATTATTATTATTATTATTTGCAAGATGAGACCAGAGACAGAGAATTGAATGGGAACAATACTGCTGATCTTGGAGGTATCCCTCCCATCAGTTCAGATACTACCGTGTTTCCCCGAAAATAAGACCCTGTCTTATATTTTTGTGAACCCCGAAATAAGCGCTTGGCCTTATTTTCGGGGAAGTCTTATTGCGTGGAGCAAGATGGGGCTCCTCTTGCCGTCTTATCTGATTTCCAGCTCTGTATTTCAATATTTTCAGGGAGGGCTTATTTTCGGGGAAACAGGGTACGAAAGACCATTCTCTTCTTTAGCATAGAAGATTTGGTTTAATCATGACTGTTGAGACAAACATGCTTATTTGGTCTTTCGTTATAAATAAAGTAGCAAGAATAATAATATTCAGAACAACAGAGTTGGAAGGGAACTTGGAGGTCTTCTAGTCCAACCCCCTGCCTAAGCAGGCGACCCTATACCATCCCAGACAAATGGCTGTCCAACCTCTTCTTAAAATCCTCTAATGATGGAACACCCACAACTTCTGAAGGCAAGCTATTTCATTGATTAATGGTTCTGTCAGGAAAGCACTGCATGCATTATTTCAAGTGTGATCTTACCAAGGCAATGTATAGCTATACTAATATTTCAAATGACCTTGATACTATCCCTCTGTCGACGTAGCCTAGCTGCATTGGCTTTTTTGGTAGCTGCAACACAGGTTCATATGTAAGTGATTGTCCACTAGGACTCCTAGATCTGTCTCACAATTACCACTGTTGAGCAAGGTACCATCTATTCTATACCTGTGCATTTGGTTTTTGTTGCCTAAGTATAAAACCTTAATTTTCTCACTAGTGAACTGCATTTTTTAAAATAGGGCCCAGAATTCAAATCTGTCAGGATCTTTCAAATCTTGAGCCTATCTTCTAAAGTATTGGCCATTCCTCCTAGCTTGATGCTGCCTGCAAATCTGATGAGTTACCCTTCTATCCCCTCATCTAAATAGTTTATGAAGATGTTGAAGAATACTGGATCTAAGACAGAAACTTGGGGTTCCCCACTGCACACTTCCATGTAGATTTAGTTCCATTGAGGACTGAGTGTGGTTGGTCAGAATCCATCTATCTATCCCGCATTTTTTTATCTTACCAAGAAGTAGGTTGTGGTCTACTTTGTCAAATACCTTACTGAAGTCCAAATATATTTGTCCACAACATGTTCACTCTCTATGTTCTATGTTCTCTATTTTCACCCTCTGAATATGTCACCAACATGTTACTCCAATGCATAATTATTCTAAACATTTCACTATCACAAAGTAATTCCAGTACTCAGAACTCATTTAATTTTTTTTGCAAGTAAATTAAGATGAATTCATAGTTCATTGCGAAGACAATGGAGTAGAATAATCCCAATAATTTGTGAATTGATTTTTGTACGAACAGCATAAATCAAATGCTAAAAACACAGGGGTACTTACCTCCTGCCTCTGCTTTTACTACGCCCTTAATATAATTTGCTCCAAACACGGGTTGCTTAATTTCACATTCTTTCATTAAATAAAAGGGCATCATGAAAGACTGCATTGCATCTTTTCCCTTAGATACAAAAATAACCTGCAGGCAAAATGAGTACAGATTTTTAATGTTTAGAATCGGAAAACCAAAACACTAGATTTCATTGCTACACGCTAAGAAAATCTCAAATGATATTTTATAACTAATATTTCAATTAATGCTTCCAAATTCTTTGGAAAATAGGAACCAACAATTTATCTGATTGATACTATGAAACAGCAATATTAATCTATTTCTAGATAGCTTTTAAATACTCAAGAAGCTCAGCTGATGTACAATATTAATCAAATAGCAATAGCAATAACATTTAAGCTTATATATCGCCCCATAGAGCTTTATAGCACTCTCTGAGCAGTTTACAATATCAAAGCATTATTTGCATATTGGCTGCTACAATCTGGGTCCTCATTTTACCAACCTGGGAAGGATGGAACCTTCCCAGGTTGGGAGTCAACCTTGAGCCTCATCAGGATGAACTCCTGGCTGTTAGCAGAGTTTGCCTGCAATACTTAACCACTGCACCACCAGGGCTCTTATCCAAAGTGCTTGAAATACCCACCTGCCCATGTACTTTTAAGTTACTGAAGCAATTCAGCCATTCTACCACCTCTTTTTTACTAGCTCCAGCTTGCTCTCCCAATATAATTCTAATACTGCTTCATACTGCAACCGAGAATACTCAAACTAGCCATTGGAAATGAAAACTCATCATAAAACTTCAAGGGATAAGGGCACTGCAAAATCATGCCATCTGTTACAAGGCCAAATCTTTTTTTTGTAAGACCTCAGCCACTTCTTTATGTTGCCTAGAAGATCTGAACTTCAAATTATGGGACAGAAAAGGAGAAGAAAGGACAAGGCCAGCCTTATAACTACCACCTTTGCTGCTCCTATGTTAAAGTTCAACTCATTTTATGTTCCTTTTCCTTTGGCTTTTGGACGTACCAAGCATAAAAATGCTAATTCCAAAAGTCAGCCATCTTAACACAAATATTAAATGCAATTATCCAGTTTTTAACAGAAGGGGCTACATTGATACTTCTCCCATATCAACACAGTTAAACCAGAATAACAAAGGTTTAGATAGAGACAACTATCAGGAGTTTTAGGATATTTTTCTCTTTCCAAGTGTGCGTGTAAAAAATATACATTGCTGACTTACTCGATACGGAGTCATGAAGACACTGCCTTTCTTGGTCCCTTTAAATGCCTCTGGCATATGTTCCATATCATGGAATGTCATTTCAATGTGCTCGTAATTCATCAAGATGCTATACTCAAACAAAACAGACATCAGATACAAAGTTTTACTTTCTAGACATTCTTTTATATCTAAGACATATAAACTTTAACACCACTGGCACAAGATTTCAACAAATTTAGATTACTAAATACAAACAGGCACACAATGATTATCAGTGAGGTTGTCAGCAATCCCTTTTGTTGAAAAACATGTACATGAAAATATCACCAAAAAATGAACCAACATTACTCCGCATGAGTAATACCAAAGGCAGTATTCTTAACACAGCCAAAGCTACTATGTATGAAATGGCATAATTCAGTAAAATGAATACTTTATTCCACCCAATTTTAATACTGTAGCAGCAATGCAAACTATTCCATCTGTCACTTGGATAGGATTGTTATTTCAATTCATGTATTTTGTGCAGCCTGAACTGAGACAAATTTTCAGCTCTCCTAGTCTTCTACTCTTCGGTAGGATTGACTGAAAAAGTTCCTATCAGCCTTTCTCAGTACTGTATAAGTTCCTAAGCTCTACAGAAATAAAACTAGTACTCTCTTCATATACCATTATTCTATAATCTTTGCTTATAATGGTGTTAAAAATCAGTCATCAGCCTGATGATTTATTACCTTTTAATGCTAAAGTCATATTTTCATTTTTACACACTCTCTTTCATTGCTTCCAGTGAAGAAATTTATATAGAAAACTTTGTAATGTGAGGATATTCAATATACCCTGCCATTTCCAAAATGCAAAATGCTTTTTTTGACAGAAGAACAAAAAGGAATGGCAAAAGCATGTTCAGATAAGAAGAGCAGACATGGTGGTAGATTATACTATTTCATAATACTAACATGACATAAAGAAGCCTTCTTGTAGTTTAACTTTGCATTGGACAAAATTATTATAAGACTCTTATGGCAAAAACGCTTTCCTATTGTGGAAATCTGTACTGATTCAGCAATACATGAGTAGAATAAAGTTATAAATATATGAGAAATAGCTAAAACAAGTTGGAATAAAAGAAATCACTATGTAATTTGGAATGTTTACCTGTGTCAGCTTTCCAAAGCTGATACTGTTATACATTCTGCAATTCCTGTTCCCTTTAACGGTACATTTACAAATGGAGTGTTGCCACTACATTCATTGCCAATGTTCCAACTTTTATTCTCATTTGTTTTCTGAATTTTACTATTTATTCTCCCAGCTGTTTTTGTTTACTGCAGCTGGTATTCCTTCCAACTTCTTTCTCCAAAAAGAGTGTGTGGAAACTGTGATTTTTAAGCTGACTCTCCAACTGGCTTGCATCTATTGACTTTTTTTTTTTTTTGCTTTAATTTATATGCCGCCCTTCTCCGGAGACTCAGGGTGGCTTACAATGCGTTAAGCAATTGCCAGCTGCTCAGATCTGCGCATATTGCCAACAATGGAAAAAGGTATCTTATATGATTGATATTTACTGCTAGTAATATCATCCTGCCATAGGTGAAAGGGAATAAGAAAGAAATCTTATTTGTTTCAAAGTATCTTCATGGGAATTGAGGGAATAAATTAAAGTCTTTGGAAACAAAAAACAAACACTCTTTACAAAATTTTACGAGCTGAGGATATTTAGAAAAATATGTTATGCTCAGGAAAAGTTCTATTACACACAATTCTTAGCTGTTTTTCCATTGTTAGCTAATTTTGCTTTAATCTTACTATGCCTTCAGCTAAGAAATTTCTAGGAAAATGACCATATTGCAGCATAATAAAAAAGGGCGTCGTACTCTAAAGACTAAACCTATTTATGATCGAAAGGATCGAGTGGATCACCCCCACAATGGAAAAAGCAAGAAAAGGCGAGATCAGGGAGGACGGCTGGCGAACTTTCTCTCTCCGCCCCTGGAGGCGGGGCATCTGCGAAAGGGCGGGGCCCCGGGAATCAGGAGCCGGGGAGTAAAGGGGGAAGAGCCGCTGACGCAGTATGCTCAGACCGGACCCCACGAGCCGCAAATGACGCCCCCAATACCTTTCGCTGTTATTGATAATGACGCCGCCTCCCTCCGAATGGTTCCTGTTCAGCGCCATGGCCGCTAAGCAACTGATGACTCTCTATCCAACACCCGCTGGACTGAGAGGCTCCAGCCGTTAATAAAGCGGCTCTACGCAAGTTCTGCGAGCGACTTCCGGCTTAGAGGAGCTCTAGGCAACAAACAGGACCGGAAGAGGAATACAGCAACGAGGGGCGATGCCAAGGCATGGTGGGAAATGTAGTTCATTGGTTAAAAAGGTGGCTTTTGACCACGGTAAAATTTGCAGGAAAGTGGGAGGGGTGAAGTTTCTAATCACGAACTCCTGTCTGTGTATGACGTTGGATAAACACACTGGATTTCTATTCACAATAGTTGATGCTTTAGGAAACAACTGTGTAATGTCGGAATAAAGTTTAAAGTTACTTCATGCTAGTCTGAGAGAGTTTAAGTTTTAAGTCTAAGTTTTGCTAATTAGATACAATACTTTCAGATTCTGATACTACTTATTTCGCTTCCTTAAAACTATCCCTATTGCATTTTGGGTTACTCCTGCATATTTTGGGGAGTATGCCCTTGGACTTATGCAAAAAAGTATTAATGGGCAACTCTCATAAGATGTTGCAAAAATAAAAGGCAAGAACGTAGGACATAATGGAAGTTGCTGCTTCCAGACATATTTAGAAATATAGGTCACCTTGTAACTCATGTTCCATCTGAAGAATATTGGATGGATACTGAACCTATTTCTGTTACACAGGCACAATCGAAGGTTTCAATGTTAAATGGCTTGCAATCTGATTCTCAGAGACTGCTGATTGTTAGGACCACATCTAGCTCTAACCAGTAAGAGCTGCAAGAGAAATTGTTCCTTTTGTCAGACTCATTCATAGTATCTGACACATAGAAGAGGGTTTATTTCTGTGTTGCTCCTAAACAGTAGAATGCCTTCTTTCTTCCATTATAAAGAAAGCTCAGATCATTTTACAGCCCATGAACCACATCTGGCCCTTTGGCTGTCCCTATCCAGCCTGCATGAGATCAATAAAAAATTAAGAGATCAAATGTAAATAAGTGCCGCCATGCATACAACTGCATTGCTTTTATTTTGGATGCAACTTTTAAAATGTGTGTATATATGTTAGTGTATGAATACTGACACATTTTCAGATCTCTATTAGTTCAGCCCTCCACAACAGTCCCAATTTTTTATGTGGTCTCTTGGGAAAATTAATTGCCTACCCTCGCCCAGATGCATCTCTAACCAAGCTCTTCTAATGAATACTTCTTTTGGTTTTAATGTATACCTTTGAATTTCTGTTGTTTTAATTTTGTATTTTCTAAAATTGCCAGATGCTCTCAGGGCTCAAGTAAAAAGGTGTAAAATAGTTTATTTCAATTTGGCTCATTCTATTTCTTTTCAGAACCCATTCTGTGGTTTGTACATAATGTGTAGTTTGTCACTCATACATAGTTGCTTAGTCATGTGAATAATGATCTGAAGGCCACATAAAGGTAGCAGAAAGCACATGGAACTGAGACAAGCTTGACTTTTAGTCTTTGCCACATAGAACAGGCACATATACTGCCAAAGCAAAATAAATAAAAACATATTTTTGTGGTTTGAACTATTTTTTAATTCCAGTTTATTGTGGTTTATGCCATGGATTTTTATAACAAAATTTCCTGGCTGGCCCAGCTGTGGATAAAAAACATTTTTCCAAAGCTTTCTTCCAAACTAAATGCTCTGAGAACCTTGTGTACAAATGAAACCTTATGATCAGATGTGGAAGAATAACTAGGCAAGACCAGAATGTAATGAATGAGAGCTAGGAATATTAATTTTTAACCACATTATGACAAGATTAATGCTGGATTGTTTAGAAAGCTTAGAATACCTGCTGTATTCAATGGTCTAAGAATAATTATCATGTGATTATAAATGATTTCATGCCCTAAAGATTTGTATTGTTGTTAATCTTTAACCAGGAAATATAAAGGAATTTCCAGTCTGCAGCCTCTCACTGGTGTCTAGCCTCCACATTTCCTTTTCATAACATTTGAAGCTCCCTCTCTGCTATCAAACTTGGCAGCATGACTGATAAAATATAATGATGTAGTTTCCTGAGAAGCTGAAGCAGATGACTCAAAAACCCGTACACTTTAAATCACTTTAACACCTTAAAAAAATCAATTCTCATCCTGAATGGGATGAGAACAGGATTTTTTTTAAAAAAAGAAAATCCTGTCCCAGTCATGTCTGACACAACTCTACAAACTCCTCAATTTAAGTGTGGCCTTGCTTCCATCAACCAGTTGTTCCATAAATCACAAAATATAGGACCTCCCCCCTTACAATAGCTGCATCATAAAAATGAAGGAACAAAGTGTCTACCTCCCCTAACTGGGATGATCTGCATGTAGATCCTCTCTTCACAGAACTGTGCCTTCTGTCCTGTTAGGGCAGGGGTGTCAAACTCAATTTCATTGAGGGCAGCATTAGGATTGTGTTTGACACAATCTTGATACAAATATGGGGAGAGATGAGACAGAAGCACTATAGGAAAATTCCGAGATGGCTTTCCACCATGGAGGCTATAATATATCCAAATGTATTAGAAATGGGTAAAACGTTCAGATACAATGAATTATTAGATGGGGGAGGGAACCTTAAAACAAGGGAAGAATTGATGGAACAAGGTATTTCTATAGACTGGTGGCCATATAACCAAATTAAATCCAGATATAAAAAAGATAAGGAGGAATTCGGCATTGAAATGAGCATAAATGGATTTGATAAGATATGGATGGGTACGGACGACAAAATTTTAGCTAAATTATATAATTATTTATTGGAGTATGATATGGCAGAGGAAGTAGTTAAAGAACCGATGTTAGCATGGGCCAAAAATATAGGACAGAATATAAATTTGAACGAATGGGATTCAATATGGAATAATAACCTTAAAATGACAAAGGCGACGGCTTATAAGGAAAACCAATACAAGCTGTTTTATAGATGGCATATGGCCCCAGCCAGGATAGCGAAGATCTACCCCAATTCGAGCCCTAAATGTTGGAAATGTGACCATCAGCAGGGTACTTTTTATCATTGCTGGTGGACATGTAATCAGGCACAAAAATTCTGGAGGATGATATGGGTGTGGATTAGAGAAATAATAAAAGAAAATTTTGATTTTGACCCAAAAGCTTTTCTCCTGGGAATTTTGAAAACTGAATATGCAAAAAAGAAAAAGTATTTAATTATACATATTCTGACAGCCGCTAGAATTTCCTTTGCCCAGTATTGGAAAGAAAAACAAATACCACCTCAAGAACATGTTATTGGAAAAATATTGGAGTGCGCCGAAATGAACAAATTGACTTCAGAAATTAATGACAGAGAAGATTCAGAATTTTATAGCGTGTGGGACATGTGGTACGAATGGATGGGGGAAAGAAATAAAGAAGGTAATAGAGATTAAATTTTAACTAATTAACAAAATCTATATGAATAGTATTAGATTTAGTCTGAGGGAGCTGAGCACTATTATTTTTAAGTGTTTGAAATTAAATCTAGCTCCAAGAAACAATATCAACAAAAGACAAGCAATAATGTATGCAGATGTATATATGTATATAACTGCACCAATGAACCGAAAATGTACCGATTGTATTACTATATGTTATAATAAAATCTAATTAAAAAAAAAAAAAAAAAGGATTGTGTTTGACCTTGGGGGGGATCATGATGGGCATGGCCAGCATGATATCACTTGTGTCGGGTGGGGGCATGTGGTGGCCCAAGCACTCTGCCAGCGAAAATGGGCTCCCAAGCTCCATTTTCAGCTAGGATGGCCTCTTGCAACCCTCTGCCAGTGAAAACGGAGCTAGGGGGAGCCATGTGCGGCCCTTGCAAACTCTGGTTTCACTGGTCCTTTGCTATTTCCAGGGTGGCCCCGCGGGCCAGATCTAAGCACCCTGTGGGCCAAATCTGGCCCCCAGACCTTGAGTTTGACACCCCTGTGTTAGGGACAATGAAATCCTCTCCACCATCTTGAGTGCCCCTTCTGTCAAGTCCTGCAGTGATGGCTCCATCTATTTCAGTAACTAACCATCTTTAAATATTTAAAAAGTCCTAATTTCAAAGTAGAGTGGATTATGTACTACTTTGACTTTCTTACAAATTCAAACGTATGTAATCTATTTATTAAATTCTGTAACCTTCCTAACTTAATTGGATATAAATTTAAGATACTAGATTGCAACATGCAATTCAATATGTACATCATGTACATATCATTTTTTTCCTTTATAGAAAGATGGTGAAAACTTTTTTTGAAAAAAAAAACACAAGGCGTGTATTTCAGCACTATGCTGCAGTGCTTTCATTAAGGGAAGGATACACAAACAAAACTATAAGGACCCCACATTTTTTTAATGAAAGGCAGGAACATTTCAGTGAGGCCCAGCAGCAAAGAAAAGTGCTATTAAATTAATTTCATGATTAATCAAATTTACTATACTTTCAGTTTGGATACAGGATATAATGTAACAAAATACGTTTTGAAGGCAAATAATTTACTCATTAATACTGCAAAACTCTCTTGTATCAATGTAATCCTGAGATCACAGAATTAATGAAGTGGGCTAGCATTAGATTAACGTTTCAAAGAACAAAATCTTCCTGTGATTGCAAAAAAAACTGTCTCTAAATTTTCTCCTCATTCAATTCTAATTTACATTATGAATGCTCATAGCATATTATCTTCTAGAAAGAAAGGAATTCAATGGATGGTTTATTTGAACTCAGCTGTCAATCCTGTTCTAAACAAAACAATCTAAAAAAAGTCACAAAACAATTTAAAAATAGCCTAAGTTTAATGAAAAACTTGGGTCTCCTCATAGGTTGAAATCTTTTTTTTTTTTTTAACAATAGCAGCTAGAATTTCCTCACCACTTCTACCACCATTACTAAATTATGGTAAATTTATAAATGTTTTACAGTGTTCTCTTAGTATATTTGAAAAGGATGGATTTTATATACTTCGTATCCTTGTTATACATGAAAGTTCAATCCCTATTCTCTGATAGTCTTTTTTCCATTGTACTTCAATGGATATGTACTCAAAATACAGCTAAGAAAAGCAGAATATATCATAGAAATAGGAATCTGCAGTCCTTCAGAGGCTAATAAGCCTCAACTTCCATCAGATTCAACCAGCCAGTGATTGCAGAAAGCTACTGAATCTCCATTTTTATAATACTTCTGTGCCTGTAAGATGCTGTAAGGAAAGGGAAACTTGCAACCCAGTCTTAAACATTCTGCTCTTCTTGTGCAGATACTCATCTCTTGAGTATCTCACATTCAGATCTGCAACTCAGTTTACTTTGTACACTTTTTAACCCAATGTTAATAAACAGGCACATATAGCATTAAAGTACAGAGAATGCAATGTGACTGTGATGGAAACATACAGGAATCATTACCTAGACAAAAGTAACAGGAACATTTTAAAATCCAAAACGAGATAACATTTGGAAGCAGCTCAGGCAGATGGCACCCTAATTCACTGAACTACAAGGAGGTGGTGGTATATTACAATCAGACTTGCAAGACTCAATTATTATAGCCGATCTCAGTAAAAATTGTATTCTTCCTTTGTGGATCATTTCCTGAACTGGTCTACCTAGCGGGGCTGACACACAGCCATAGATGCTTCATTTAATCTCAAAGTTATATTTCTAATATTTAAACTAAAATTTAGATTTAAGCTAAGAATCAACTAAACTCCCCACAGCCCCATATTGTTTTTCTTGCTATTGTAATCCAAAGCTGAATATATTTGTTCATGTATGTCATTTGCTCTGCTGACAGCTGACAACATTGTTTTCTCCACAGTTGGTTTTTTTTCAAATGCAGTGGAAGAGCAGTATTCATCTAGCGACATTTAAAAACAAGTGATGGCCTTCAGCATACATTTTTGATCAGTGGTAGTATTTTTTCTGCCTGCTATTATGAAGATGGGTTTCCATGGTACCATTGATTATTGATCCATGTATTACTTATGAAACAGAACTCGGTCTCTGGAGATACCATTGGTTCATATAGATGAAATGGAGATGTCTTTTGCTTTAGATCAAGCTCTTTGTAAACGATCCCTAATTATGTCCAAGAGAAGAAAACATTTTGCTGAAAAGTGCGTCTTTAAATGTTGATACTTATCAAATAAGTAAAAAGAGCAGCAACAAGTATGATTAATTCATCAACACTAACTCAGAAAGATGATGCAGTGCTCCAGCAGAGATGTCACAAACATCCTACTTGTCCAATTATTTATCCTTGACCAAATTATCGCCGCTTAAGTACTGAAACACAGTCTTTCTTCAAAGGCCCGAGCTGCATGTGAGCATCTACGCTTTCGAGAAAAAAGGCTGGCTTGAGGTTGTGCGTGAACAGTGCTGGAAACTGGTGGTTGATCTTATTCTGGAAAGGGTCAAAATGCCCCTTTTTGAAGCGAGCCACTTTGAACTGCTGGAGACAAGTCATCTTGGAATCCTTGACTCCGTAGAATGTCAGCACCTTCTCTGAATACTCCAAGTACACCCCAATAGTATGAAAAAATGGCTGCTGTATAACAGAGTCAAATCCGCCAAACCACGCAACATAGTTCTGGCCGTTCCATTGTAGACAGCATGACTTCTCATTCCTGCCTAAGCGGCCCCGGTCATATGATTCCTGGGGATTGAAATCTTCAGTGATGACCCCAATGCTCACCCAACCATCTATGATCTCCACTTCCCAGTAATAGCTGCCACGGTTCATAAGATTCTCACCCAATACTTGCTCACAGTTGATAAACCTGGTTGAGGTCTCAGGGTAAGCAATGGGATTCAGCACACGCTTAGCCCCCTTGGTCCCAAAGAGTTGGATGAACTTGTCAGCAGTATCACTGTCCAAATCAATGATGAATGCAGCTGTACAAAAGCAAATATATAAAAAGCTTGAAAATGATAAACAAGGAAGGCTCAGAGAATAAGCAAGCTCCCGCTCCACAAAAAGCAGTGTTCTCATATTAAACCATCTATATATGCGTGTGTGTATGCAATATATGATACACACACACACACACAATATTTGCATTTTCAGAGTGACAGGAGATGTATGTATGTATTTGCAATATATGCTATATATAAATACATACATGCACACAATATTTTCAGAGTGGTAGGAGCATTTATTTTAAAATGCTAGTTATTGTAGTTAAAATATTTATATACTACTACTTATTTAGACATCTCAAAGTGGTTTACACTAAAAATCAGCAAATAAAACAAAGCTAGGTAACAATTAAAAACATACTTTTAAACATCATAAAACGCTACATAAAACATTACTATTAATCTTCTCATTGTTCCTATCACCCATCTCCTCCCACTTATGACTGTATGACTGTAAACCTGTTGCTGGTATCCTTACGATTTATACTGACTGTTTCCTAATATGATTTGATTGCTTACTTGTTCCCTATGACTACCATTAAGTGTTGTACCTTATGATTCTTGACGAACGTATCTTTTCTTTTATGTACACCGAGAGCGTATGCACCAAGACGAATTCCTTCTGTGTCCAATCACACTTGGCCAATAAAGAATTCTATTCTATTCTATTCTATTCTATTCTATTCTATTCTATTCTATTCTATTCTATTCTATTCTATAGTGCCGAAAAAATTAAGATATATCGCTGCAGATACCACTGCTTAGAATTTTGTATGATTTTTCAATCCATTAAAAAATGACAATAAAGGTTATCTTATCAGTCAAAAACAAGGCATGAAAACCAAGGAGAAAAATGCAGAAAACAAATGACCTTACATTTGAGAAAATAATCTCGTGATTCCAAACTGGCGGGGTTGATGCTCCTTTCTGAAACCTGCGGTTCAATTGTCACTGTGAAAAGAAGAATTTGTCATCAATATATAATGTCAACATTGCAGACAGAACTGAAAATATCATCTCCATAAAGAGGCCTTTTGTCCCAAAACAGTAACTTCTTCCTGGTTTTAGAGGAAGGCAAATTGATATCAGCCAGATGAGGGCACATCTTCTTATGCCTTACATTCTGTGATCTTCATAGAACATATATAGGCTTAAAATCACCTGCTGTGCAAAACATTTTTAGGAATGAAGGCAGATATATGTGTCCCAGGATAATGTTGCAGGATGCAATCTGGGTTGGTCAGATTCACTTTCTGGTGAGAGACAAGTTCCCTGAGGATGGGCTCCATCATGATTCTGAAAGCTTGGAAGACTAAACCTCTGATCCCAGTGATTGACCCAGATTGGATCCTGAAACATTTTAAAGCTGATAATGCATCACAAGAGAACAACTACATATGTTAACATAAGGTCCCAATTCTAATGCTGTATTGTGAATTCTGTATAATTTGCAAACTACAGGTAGGGATGCCAGCAGAAAACTCAGTTGAGGTAGCACGTTTTCCTTGATTTTACAAGAACTTGTCCCTTTCTATATATAATGCACAACTTTTTTGGACTGGGCATAAGTGGTGGAGCCAATTTTCAAAGGACTCTGTGGGTTACTGCCAAGACTTTAGGGGGATCAAAAAATGGTATTTATGGGAAAGTCTCCACATTCCACTTCATGCTATGTGATCATACATTGTCACTGGCAGCTAAAAGAATTGCCAAACTGGGTTTTTTGGGGTTTTTTTTTTTTTGAAGAACTAAATAATATAGATGAGTATGGGGATGTCTTTCATTTCATTTTTTTCATTTATTCAAATTTCTATACCGCCCTTCTCCTTTCGGACTCAGGGCGGTGAACAGCCAAGATAAAAACATCTATACAAAACATCACAGTTTAAAAATAAAGTTAAAATAATTTATAATTTGGCCCATAATTTAAAACTTATCAATTAAAATCAATATTAAAATTTTAAAAACTAACCCTAAAATCAAGACAGACCGGCTAACTGGAAAAAATGAGTTTTTAGGGCCCGACGAAAAATCCGAAGGTCGGAGATCACTCGTATCTCTGGGGGTAGATTGTTCCATAGGGTAGGTGCCACCACAGAGAAGGCTCTCCTCCTGGGGGTCGTCAGCCGGCATTGTCTGGCCGACGGCACCCTGAGGAGGCCCTCTCTGTGGGAGCGAACCGGCCGGTGGGAGGCTATTGGTGGCAGAAGGCGGTCCCGTAAGTACCCTGGCCCTAAGCCATGGAGCGCTTTAAAGGTGATCACCAACACCTTGAAGCGCACCCGGAAGTCCACCGGAAGCCAATGCAGCTCGCGCAGGAGAGGAGTCACATGGGAGCGCCCCGTCGCTCCCATAATCCCCCGCGCAGCCGCATTCTGCACCAGTTGGAGCCTCCGGGTGTACCCCAAGGGGAGCCCCATGTAGAGAGCGTTACAATAGTCCAGACGAGAAGTGACGAGTGCTTGAGTGACCGTGCGTAGGGAGTCCCGGTCCAGAAAGGGGCGCAACTGGCGTATCAGGCGAACCTGACAAAAAGCCCCCCTGGCCACGGCTGTCATATGCCCTTCTAAAGACAGCCGCGCATCCAGGAGGACACCCAAGTTGCGGGCCCTCTCCGTGGGGGCCAATGATTCGCCCCCAATAACCAGCGATGGCGTCAGCTGGCTATACCGGGACGCCGGCAGCCACAGCCACTCGGTCTTGGAAGGGTTGAGTCGAAGCCTGTTTCTCCCCATCCAGACCCGCACGGCCTCCAGGCACTGGGACATCACTTCCAAGGCATCATTGGGATGGTCTGGGGTGGAAATGTACAGCTGAGTATCATCAGCGTACTGATGGAACTCCACCCCAAAACCACGGATGATCTCACCCAGCGGCTTCACATAAATGTTGAACAGGAGGGGCGAGAGGACCGACCCTTGCGGCACCCCACAAACAAGGCGCCTTGGGGTCGACCGCTGCCCCCCTGTCAACACGGATTGCGACCGGTCGGAGAGATAGGAGGAGAACCACCGCAAAACGGTGCCCCCCACTCCCAATCCCTCCAGCCGGCGCAACATGATACCATGGTCGATGGTATCAAAAGCCGCTGAGAGGTCTAATAGGACCAGGATAGAGGAAGAACCCCTATCCCGGGCCCTCCAGAGATCATCTACCAATGCGACCAATGCCGTTTCCGTGCTGTACCCAGGTCTGAAGCCGGACTGGAGCGGATCCAGATAGACAGCTTCATCCAGGTACTGGGGAAGCTGTCGCGCCACCACACTCTCAACAACCTTCGCAATAAAGCGAAGGTTGGAGACTGGACGATAGTTAGCCAAAACAGCCGGATCCAGGGATGGCTTCTTGAGGAGAGGCCTCACCACCGCCTCTTTCAAGGCAGGCGGCAGGACACCCTCACTCAAAGAAGCGTTAATAATCCCCTGGAGCCAGCCTCGTGTAACCTCCCGGGAAGCCAGCACCAACCAGGAGGGACACGGGTCCAATAAACATGTGGTTGCGTTCAGCCGCCCCAAGATCCTGTCCATGTCCTCGGGAGCCACAGGATCGAACTCCTCCCAGATAACACTCTCAAGGCCTGCCTCAGTCATCTCGTCTGAACTAACCCAGTCGGCGGCCAAGTCTTCCCGAATCTGAGTTATTTTATCATCCAGATACTGTACAAAATCCTCAGCTCGGCCCTGCAAGGGGTCCTCCCGCGCTCCCAGATGGAGGAGGGAGCGGGTCACCCTAAACAGGGCGGCTGGGCGGTTATCTGATGACGCGATAAGAGCGGCAAAATAACTAGATTTCGCCGCTTTTATCGCCACTAGGTAGGTCTTAATATGAGACCTTACCAGTGTCAAGTCAGACTCGGAACGACTGGCCCTCCAACCGCTCTCTAGGCGTCTTTTCCGGCGCTTCATCTCCCTCAGCTCCTCAGAGAACCAAGGAGCTAAGTGAGTTCGGTGCCGGGTCAGAGGCCGCAAAGGCACGACCCGGTCCAAAGCCCCGGCAGCCGCACTATCCCAGGCGGCCACCAGGTCATCAGCCGAGTCGTGAGCTAGAGTCTCAGGAAATGGCCCAAGCTCCATCTGGAACCTATCAGGGTCCATCAGGCGCCTGGGGCGGAACCACCTGGTCGGTTCCACCTCCCTGCGACGGGGTACGGCGGTCAGAAAGTCTAGTCGAAGGAGCGAGTGGTCAGACCATGACAAGGGTTCAATATCTACATCCCCTATATCAAGGCCACTCAACCACTGACCAGAGATGAAAACTAAGTCCAGAGTGTGTCCCCCCATATGAGTAGGGCCGTGAATTACTTGGGTCAGGTCCATGGCCGTCATGGAAGCCATGAACTCCCGAGCTACCTCAGATGTCTCACCGATGGATGGCAGGTTGAAATCCCCCATGACCACAAGTCTGGGGGTATCAGCCGCCACCTCGGCTATAACATTGAGGAGTTCGGGCAGGGTCGTTGCCACGTGGCAGGGAGCCAGGTACGTGATCAACAGACCCATCTGCACCCCACGACCCCACTTCACAAAAAGGGACTCACATCCGGCTATCTGAGGTACAGTGGTCTCCCTCGGATCAAGACCCTCTTTTAAAATGACCGCCACCCCCCCCGCCCCTGCCCTGAGCTCTCGGCTGATGAAATGCACGGAAGCCTGATGGGCACATCTCCACGAGGGGAACTCCCCCCTCATGGCCCAACCAGGTCTCCGTGATGCCTGCCAGGTCCGCTCCCCCCTCCTGAATAAGATCACAAATGAGGGGGGCTTTATTTACTACGGACCTGGCATTACATAACATCAGCCGGAGACTCGGGCGCTGAGACTCTAAGCAGCCTGGGGAATGGGAAGAGCTAAGGGGACCGGGGCACGCAATCGCTCGGAGATAGCGAGCACGTGCCCCCACCACATGATATGGCCCCCTGCTCCCGCCATACCTGCCCCTCCCACTCAGCGTGTTAATAGAGAAGCCCTCACTAGAGGGCATTCTAACAGTCCCCTTTCCCCCAGAGTCCGTACCCCCTACGGCACCATTAATAGCAGCCGGACTAGTCTCCAACCCCCATGGGTTTTCCCCCAAACCCACATAACCTCCCCCACCCTCAGAACCCCTTAAAAGTCTAATTAAAAAAGTCTTTAAAAAACCCCTCAATCCCCTTTTTGCGACATGCCACCTCTCGGGGTCCCAAGATCCGTCATTAAGGTGGGCCCTCGATAACATAGAGGGCCAGGCCTGCGAGAGGGGGGAATCTCGCAGCACAAGAAGCTTTGCCCTAGAATACATTTTAACACTAGAGTGATAATACAAGTTTGGCAAATACAAAATAATACAAGTTTGGCCTAGACATGGCCTAGGGGTCGATAATGATGGTTTCAAATGTCCAGGAAGCAAGACTAAGATGATCGGAAGAGTCACCATTACCCTCTCACGGTAATGGGTAGGAGTCCTCACGTTCAGTCCAGTTGAGGGGAACTATCCAACCACCCTCTCACGGTGGTTGGCCATCCTAATCAGGCAAGATGGAAAGAGTCAGAAAAAGTCCAAACCACCCTCTCACGGTGGTTTGGCGTTCCTGGCCCTGAAAAGATGAGTCCCGTCCGCGGCGAACGTAGTCGTAGTAGAACTGGCTCCATCCATCCTCCCATAACTGCCTTGTCCTCCATACAGCCAGGAGACAGGACGAAAGACAGAGCCAGGTCCCAAGCTCTGGGGAAGAAAGTCCACATTGGCCGATAGGCCGATAACAGGGCCTAAAAAGGGAGGGGGGGAGGCCATCCATAGCGACCCAATACTTGAGCCGTCCACCAGCCTCTCCAACCCCAGGTCTTTCCACACAACCTTTAACGTTAGCCATGTATCCTTCAACCCCTGAGCACAATGGGGTTCAACTCCCCCATTTCAATGTCGAGGCTTGATGTTCCTCTCCTCTCCTCCAACGCCAGCAGCTCTCCAGCTCTCCAGCACCATCATCAGCCACCACCGCCCTCGACCTGGATTGCCATGCAGCAGCCGCCATTGCAACAGCGTTGTCCTTGGCGCCGGCCACACCCGAGCTCCCAGCGTTCCCCAGCGCCCCCGGAACATCCAAAAGAAACCCCCAGGGGCATCCAGGGTCAGGGGGGAGCTCGCTGGATAAAGGGGCATCACCGCCGCCGCCGCCGCCACCGCTCTAGCAGCCGCCGCCTCGGTCAAACAGGGAGAAAACAGGGGAAAAAAAAAACGGCGGAGCCAATGCAGCCGGGCTGTCAGCGTTCAGCCTCGGCGTTCTTACAGCCGCGCCGTCTTCCGCTCACTTCTCCCCAGCCACGAGGTTCCGGAGGGCGAAAAAGCCCTCATCAGGCTGGGGAGAGAGTCCTCAAACTGGAAACGGGGTTGCCGATGTTCATGGCAGCCCCAGAAGACCCCTGCCAGTCCACGAGCCGCCCATCTCTAAACGCGATCTAGACGGGCGTCGCCATCTTGAGGCATGCGCACTATCTTGAAGAAGATAGTGGTAAGTGTTGGGAAAACATGACCTTAGCCTGGGAAAGACAAGAAAAAAACTCAAGACTGTCCCACCTTGACTCTCTTTGGTATAAGAGAGCAGGGATGAGAAACGTCAGGCTTTCAAGGGTCTATTAATATAGCCTACAGTATATCAATAGAATGGAGATCTATTATTTCTTGTGCTGTTGTTTCCTGACCTGGCCTACATCCAAGGGCTGACACAGGCTCTGTGGAGTTTGCATGGGAACTGTTTTTACCATTTGCAGAAAAAAAAAACTGCCTCACCCTGCTTTTTGCTTATTGGCCTGAGCAGATCTTTGAAAGAGAAAAATAATTTTTCATAAAATCCATTTCCATTTTTGTTTTGCATATGATCAAACAAATGTACAAAACATGATGTAAGGAAATGGGTGGGGTGGGGTGGGGGGAGGAATGCAAACATTTTATTTTCCTTCAGGGAAAAGCAGTGATTTTCATCCCTGATGTGTATCTGAGTTCTAACTGTTCAAAATTACAACGGCACTAAAGTGATTTATGACCGCTTTTCACACTTACGACTGTTGCAGCATCTCTATGGTCATGTGAGCAAAATTCGGGTGCTTGGTTCATATGGTATGTATGACAGTTGCAGTGTTCCGGGGTCACGTGATCCCCTTTTGTGACCTTCTAACAAGCAAAGTCAATGGGAAAGCCTGATACATCTAACCACCGTGTTACTAACTTAACCTCTGCAGTGAGTCACTTAGCAACCGTGGCAAGAAATGTTGTAAAAAGGGGCAAAACTTACTTTTTTAAAAAAATTTGATTTATATGTCGCCCTTCTCCGGAGACTCAGAGCGACTTACAATGCATTAAGCAATAGCCTTCATACTTTTGTATATTTTTACAAAGTCAGCTTATTGCCCCCACAAACAGGATCCTCAATTTATCTACCTTAGAAAGGATGGAAGGCTGAGTCAACCTTGAGCCTGGTGAGATTCAAACTTACTAATTGCAGACAGCTGGAGTTAAATTACAATGCATTAGTCTGCTGAGCTATCCAGGCTCCTGGACATTCACTTAATGAATGTTTCACTTAGCAACATAAGTTTTGGGCTCAATTGTAGTCATAACTCGAGGACTATCTGTAGTTCTACCTAAATGTAATAGGGGTGTGAGTGGAGAAGGTAGTAATGCTGGCAAGATGGTGAAGTGACAGTATGTACTGCAAAAAGCTCTGGCAGTTCTTTTAGATATTTCTATTTAATTTGCTACAGAACATAAGCATTTGTTAATTACCATTAAAATCCAAACTTCCCTGCCAGTGACAGTCAGATGCGGAACAGCTCTAATGTAATAATGTTTTAAACAGCTGCACAAAGAAAACACAAACAACTAAGATTTCAAACTTAGAAATGAGCCAGCAATCTTCATCTTCAACTGAATAAGCAACATGAGCTTTGAATCTGGCAGGATAAGAGTCTGGAAATCAAAAACTAACAAGTAAAAACCCTGTCTCTGTTCTGTTATTTCAAGGACACCAGCTTTGGATATGTTTCCCAAACCACCAGTAACCACACCTAGTGATGTCTGTTTGTTGCCTGTTTATATATTTGAGTCATTTTTGAAACATCTGAGTGCTATTAAAAGCCTAAATAGCTAAGACCGCTTAGATTCTTCCTATCTTGCATTTTTTGTTAGTTGCATCTCTTTTAGATGGTGCCTATCTTGCTTCTTTTCACCTTGAAAGGCTAGCATTTCATTTTGATCTGCTAATCACAAATGCTAACTCAAAATTGTTTTTGTGCCCCTTCTATAGTGCCACAGGGGACTTAAGAGATATAAATTGTAGCCAATGGATTTGAATATCCTCCCCCATCTAAGTCCTAAAATAAAGACTTATCAAAACTCTACAGAATAGTTTACCATAAAAAGCAAAGTTTGCATGCCACTGTTGCACAAGAAAAAAAGAATTAGGTACTTTCAGAAAAAAATCAGAGAGTAATATGAAAGTTATACATATGAAACTCTGAAAAGTTGCATGAAAGAAAAGAAACAAGAACCTCACAGTGAGAACAGTTGACAGAGCTTTTAAGACTTACATGTAAATAACAACAAAACTGACATCTTAGGGCAAGTATCATGAATACTTTATCATAGAATGCTGAATAAGCCAAGAATTAAATACGCAAACCCAATGAACTAAGCTAAACTGAAGAAACCATACTGTGGCTTAGCACAGGAGTCTCCAATCCCCAGGTCACGGCCTATTTGGAACTGGCTGCGCTAGCGGACCACGTGCACTGGCCCACTGCTCACATAGCTCGGTTCCCCTGTCCCCTCTAGCTTGGCTGCCAAGCCACAAAGGTTGGGACCATTTCTTAGCATAATGGACAGTCTCAGTGAATGGATGTCGCCAGACTCCACTGGTGACATACAGCTCCTATTCTACAGCCATAAAGATCTGGTACTTCAGCTGGGGAGGTCTTAAATTACCAAACCTACAGTTATATTATGATGCAGCAGCTTTGACTTTAACAAGTGATTGGTTTGGAAGGAAAAAGACTGGAATATTGAACGTAGAAAGTTTTGATCTTGAATTTGGATGGCATGCCTACTTATTTTATGATGATAAAGTCGATAAAGTATTTAAAAGCCATATACTTAGAGACTCTTTGATGAGAGTTTGGAAGAAGCACCGACTCAAATGGGATTATAAAATACCGCTATGGCTGGATCTTGGTCATACTTTGTGGAATACAAATATAATGTCACTCGGGGGGTTTTTATATAAAGAGGTTCTTTTTACAGATGCGGGCAGATGGCAGCTGAAGACACTACAGACACTGTTGGCTGAAGGGATTAATTTAACCTGGCTACAATATAATCAATTGCAATTGAGATGGAAAGAGGATCAAAAAACTGGTATTATGTTGCATGAGGAAGAATTGGTTAGACACATAAAAGAGAAAGGTCCAATGCATATTAAAAGGCTTTATAATGTTTTGTTAGAAAGGGATTCAGAAACCGAATTAGTTAAAGATTGTATGATTAAGTGGGCTCAAAATTTTGAAGAACCAGTGATGTTGGAAACATGGGAAAAAATTTGGGTTCAGAACGTTAAATTTACACAGTCGCAGAATTTGAGGGAAAATTTCTACAAAATGTTTTCTAGATGGCACTTAGACCCCAAAAAGTTATCATGTATGTACCCTAATGTTCAGCCAAAATGTTGGAGATGTGAATGCTTGGATGCTACATATTATCATGTTTGGTGGACCTGTAGGAAAGTTAAGGCTTTTTGGATAAAAATTTGGTGGGTCATGCAGAATGTGTCGAGACCACTTCTCGACAATACAACCAATAGCGGCACATACGAAGCCCTGATTGACAACTATCAAAAATAAAGAACTGTGGGGGTTGGTTGGGGGGTGGTTGGGGACTCACAGACACATTGGTGGTGGGGGTGATTGTTATCCGAGGCGGTCGGTCACGTAGCGGCCGGCATAGGGAAACTTGTCAATTGACACCTTCTCTTCGTTGGAAATGAGTGACGAGCCGTTCCGCGCATGCACCAGGACCGCCGTACCCGGAAGGGCGTGGGTGCGGCTGGCGCGAAGATTTAAAAGGGCGTTGGGAGGCAGACGCTCCCAACGCCGACTTTGTGCTAATCGCACTTGTACTGCTTGCTTTCGCCGGAGCTGCCTGAACGAATTAAACTGCTGAAGCATCCAACTGCTGTTTGTAGCATTTTCTTCCTGGCTTGGCCAGGCTCACGGCGTCAAGTCTGACAGAAAGTCGGCGTTGCTTTTATCCCGGTTTGACTGGCGACGGGACTGGCATGGCGGAAGGTACTGAGACCGGTGCACCGGGGCTGGAGGAGGCGTCGGCAGAGGACACCGTCGTGGAGGCGGTCCAGACGACGGGGGAGACGGAGCTGCAGGTGGTACGTCCCAGAGAAAAGTTGCCACTGCTGCAAGAGTCCCTCCCCACGGAAGCGGGGCAAGCCGGCGCTAGCGATGGGAAGCTCGCTGTGGGGGAGTGGTGGCAGAGTTCCGCTATCGCTGGGACTAAGCAGTTGACCCCCCAGTCGAGCGAACCCTCGTTCAAGGGGTGGAGGGAGCGGCGTTGGATGGAGGAGGAAGAGTGTGATTGGAGTTACTCCACGGGGGTGGGGGCTTCCACCCTGGACGTGCTACGTGAGAAATTTGGGGAAGCAAGCTTCAGAGACGCCCCATCTTGGCAGCCATGGGCGCCAAGTCAGGACGCCTGGCAAGGGGACACCCGAAGCAGTACGGAGACCCGGTTCCATCTCGCTAGTCCGAAGCTTCGCATCGAGAGAGGAGTGAATCGCCCTGGACGGCGGGAGCCTCCCCCTGCTGATCCGGCTCCATCAACGTGGGGGGGGGCCCGCGCGTGGATTGGACCGGGCGACCATGCGTCGCCATGGGGCCCCACCTGTGGGTCCCTCAGGGCCCCGCGACCATTCCGGTCCGCCGGCAGGCGGGGCGGGTAATATCCAGGATACCCGGGCGGCTGGCCCGCCTCCTTTGTGGGTGCCTGGACTGGGCCAGCCGCAACAACACCTTTGGGGCCCTCCCCCTATACAAGCAACCTTCGACGGTAGTGCGGACAGAGTGTCTTTATTTCTAAGTCAAATTTTGAGTTATATGGACCTCTATGGCCATTTGTACCCATCACAGTGGGCGGTTGTGGTTGCCATTACAACTGTTCTCACAGGTGAGGCAGCGGACTGGGTTGCGGACCTTCACAGTGATCATGCAAAAGAACTAGCAAACGTAGGGTTGTTCCTGGAGGCGTTACGCTCCCGCTTCGAGGACCACTCAAGAACACAGCTTTTAGAAGGGGAGCTAGTAGCACTAAGGCAAGGCGGGCGTCCTGCCAGGCAATACGTTAAGGACTTCCGTACAGTAGCCGGACGCCTACGGTCCTGGCCTGAACGGCTCTTAGTGCACCAATTTCGGATGGGCCTGGATAAGGAGCTAAGACAGGCCTGTGTTTATAGGGGCTTACCACCAAAGCTGTCGGAGTGGTTTAGTGCTGCAGTAGACCTAGATGTTGGGTTAAAGGAATTTCGTTCACGGGGAGTGGCTACCTATCCACTCCCTCCTCGACGTAGCACAGAGAAGCCATCACCTCAGCGCGGTGTGAGCTCCTCTCCACCTCGCTCTCTGGTGCCTGTTGGGAGAGGATCAATTCGTTGCTTTCGCTGTAATCAGCTAGGGCATCGAGCAGCTGACTGTCCTGCTCCAGCCGTCTCGTCTACCACATCCCGGGTTCCACCATCGGTTGGCAGAGGTCGCGAGAGAGCCCGGTCTTCGTCAGACTGGTCCAGAGCAACGACGCCGACGGCGGCTCGAGGTCCGCGGCTGGAGCTTGAGACACCTGCTGAACGTGAGGGGCCCCAGGTAGCGTCTGAAAGCAGTGGAGATGACGCTCCAGCGGATCCTATGGTGAGTGACCCGATACACCCCTTCGTAATCCCTATCGTGTTACGGCATCCCCAAACATTGAGGGTAGTTCAGCAACACGCCCTGATAGATTCGGGCTGTACCCGATGTCTCATCCGGGAAGCAGTGGCAAAAGAACTGGGATTACGAACATTGAAGTTACAAAAATCCATTAGGTTTGAACAGATGGATGGATCCCTTCTAGGTGGTAAACCAGCGACCCGGGTAACTGAGTTAGTGAGACTAGAAATAGGGGAGCATTGGGAAACTATCCGTTTTGTGGTAGTGGATGCCATGGTTGAGCCCGTCATACTAGGGTTGGCGTGGCTGGATAAGTGGAGACCTAGAATATGGTGGGAGGGAGGTTTCAGACGGCTCCGCCTAGGTGTTGGCCCGGAACCAGAGCCGGAATGCCATGGGGACCAGGCAGGGGTGCAGTGTGACGATTCCAACAACCCTCCCCACTCAGGTTACCCTGATGTCTATGAGGATTTAGCAGATGTGTTTAAAGAGGAAGAATGTGAGGTGTTACCCCCTCATAGAGCCACCGATTGTGCCATAGAGTTAAAACCAGGTGTTCAGCTACCCAAGCCACGTATGTACGCCATGACCAAAGCGGAGTTGGAGGAGCTCAGGCGATACATTGATAAGAATTTAGCGAGGGGCTTTATACAGCCGAGTCGTTCACATATGGCCGCTCCTGTGTTATTCCGGGAAAAGAAAGATGGAGGCTTACGCTTGTGTGTGGACTTTCGGGGATTAAACGCTGTGTGCGTCGAGCATTTATATCCACTACCTCTAATGAAAGATTTACTGTCTACCTTGGCGACTGGGAAAGTGTTCACAAAACTGGATCTCAGAGAAGCCTATTATAGAGTGCGAATAAAGGCGGGTGATGAGTGGAAAACCACCTTTAATTGTCCCTTAGGAAGCTATAAGTTTCGCGTGATGCCTTTTGGCTTACAGGGCGCTCCAGCCGTGTTTATGCAGGTGATAAATGAAGTTTTGCATGAGTATTTATACCGGGGTGTGCTAGTCTACCTAGACGATATCCTGATTTATACCGAGACAATGGATGAACATATATCTCTGGTAAGACAGGTGTTGTCCAAATTGCTGCGTGCAAAACTTTTTGTAAAACTGTCAAAGTGCGAATTCCATCGCACAGAGCTGGACTACCTGGGGTATCGAATATCCGAGGCTGGGATAGGAATGGACCCGAAAAAAGTAAATACAATATTAGAATGGCAGGCGCCGAAGACGCGAAGACAATTACAGAGCTTTCTGGGTTTCGCCAATTTCTACCGTCAGTTTATACCTGCCTTTGCTCATATAGCTCTCCCATTAACTGAATTGCTACGCACGAAAAATACAGGTGTAAGGGCAAGGCCGGGACAAACATTACTCTGGACCACGGAATGTCAAACGGCTTTCGAGGGATTGAAGACCATGTTTTCACAAGCTCCTATTTTGCGACATCCCAACCCTGCATTACCGTTCGTTGTACAAGCAGATGCCAGCGATGTGGCTGTCGGTGCGGTCTTATTACAAAAAGACCCTAAAGGAACGCTATACCCATGCGCTTATACGTCTCGTAAGTTCACCGTCACTGAGCGACGCTGGGCCATTTGGGAAAAAGAGGCTTTCGCAGTGCGGTGGGCATTGCTTACGTGGCGACATTTGTTGGAAGGTAGCGGTATCAGGTTTGAAGTGTGGACAGACCACAAAAATTTAGAAGCTCTTCAAAACCCCAGACGACTGTCCCCTAAACAGGTACGATGGGCCCAGTATTTCCAGCGTTTCAATTTCGATTTAAAATATGTGCCGGGTGGGAAGAACTTTTTGGCTGATGCTCTCTCACGGTTACCACAATTTGCTAGTAAACGGGAAGATGTAGTGCAAGCGATGATGCCAGGAAAGCAACAGGTGGGCCGGACATCACACGATGAACCGTCTACCAAGTGGAAGGAAGAGTTACAACGAGCACTAGCTACCGATGATTGGTTGTTAAACCACGAGAATATGGTGACACGTCGTAACGGCTTTGCCTGGGTAGGGGATAAATTATACGTTCCCGAGTCTTTACGTCAAGCCGTATTGAAGAAATGTCACGATGCTAAAACGGCCGGCCATTTTGGCTTCCTCAAAACATTACACCTAGTACGACGACAATTTTGGTGGCCACGCTTGAGGAAAGAAATCGAGCAATATGTCCACAGCTGCAAAGGCTGTGCCGTGGCAAAACCACGGCCAGGAAAGCCCCTCGGCCTTTTACAGACTGTAGCGGAACCCACAAGGCCCTGGGATGAGATTGGAATGGATTTCATTGTCGACCTTCCGGAAAGCAATGGGAATACTGTAATATGGACCGTAATTGATCTTTTTTCTAAGCAGGCCCATTTTATACCATGTCACGGCTTGCCATCAGCTCGGAGGTTGGCGAGGATGTTCATTTGGCATATATATCGGTTACATGGAGCACCCCGCCGTATCATTTCTGACAGGGGTGTTCAATTCACCGCTAAGTTCTGGCGAGAATTCATTCAGATGATAGGGTCATCGCAAGGACTGAGTTCAGGCTTTCATCCAAGCACCAACGGAGCTGCCGAAAGGGCTAACGCCATGGTAGAGCGGTACTTACGTTGTTACGTGTCGTATCAACAGTCTGATTGGTCAGACTTGCTACCGTTCGCTGAGATAGCGTATAATAACGCAGTCCATAGTAGTACAGGAAGCACCCCCTTCCAAGTTGTGTCAGGGAAAGAGTTTCCTGCCATCCCTGAATTGGATTTACATGATCAAGAAAAGGTGTCTCCTGATACGTGGGCTACTCGTATCGGAAACCAATGGCCAAAAATCAAAGAAGCTTTAGTCAAGGCAACCGATTCATACAAAGCGCAGGCCGATAGAAAAAGAGCAGATCACAAACAATTTGCTGTAGGAGATCGTGTCTATCTCTCTACAAAATATCTAAAATTAAAGACTCCTAGTCGAAAACTAGGACCTAAATATATAGGACCTTTCCCTGTACGAAAGATAATCAATCCAGTAACTGTAGAGCTACAGTTACCATCGTTACTAGGTAAGGTTCATCCGGTGTTCCATAGCAGTTTATTAAAGCCAGCGGACTGTGTCCGGGAACAGTTAGAAAAACCAGGCCCTGTAGAGGGGGACCATTATGAAATAGAAGATGTGTTAGACTCTCGGATCCGTAGGGGTAATGTACAATATCTGATAAAATGGAAGGGGTACCCATTTGAAGAAGCATCCTGGGTGGGGGCTAGGGATGTACACGCCCATCGCCTGCTTAAACGATTTCATAGACGCTATCCACAAAAACCGGGTCCTTAGGGTGGGGGTTATAGTGCCCTAACAGGTTGTTAACATGTTCCTTTATATCTTCCAGAAGCACCCTTGGTAGGGGGAGCCGCCTGTCGAGACCACTTCTCGACAATACAACCAATAGCGGCACATACGAAGCCCTGATTGACAACTATCAAAAATAAAGAACTGTGGGGGTTGGTTGGGGGGTGGTTGGGGACTCACAGACACATTGGTGGTGGGGGTGATTGTTATCCGAGGCGGTCGGTCACGTAGCGGCCGGCATAGGGAAACTTGTCAATTGACACCTTCTCTTCGTTGGAAATGAGTGACGAGCCGTTCCGCGCATGCGCCAGGACCGCCGTACCCGGAAGGGCGTGGGTGCGGCTGGCGCGAAGATTTAAAAGGGCGTTGGGAGGCAGACGCTCCCAACGCCGACTTTGTGCTAATCGCACTTGTACTGCTTGCTTTCGCCGGAGCTGCCTGAACGAATTAAACTGCTGAAGCATCCAACTGCTGTTTGTAGCATTTTCTTCCTGGCTTGGCCAGGCTCACGGCGTCAATTCTCTCCACAATTGTTCTTATTGGGTATAGTTAAGGGTTTTACATTGGGTGAAACAAAATTGATATTGTATATGATAACAGCAGCAAGATTGTTGATAGGTAAATATTGGAAAAACGAAGCTTTGCCCACTATTGAGGAATGGACTTTGAAGATGGCCAGTTTTGCAGAGATGGCGAAGATTTCAGCATACTTAAAAGATTGTTCACAAGAGACTTATGAATGGGAATGGAAAAAGTGGTTAGAATATGTTCAGAACAAATATCAAACTAGGAAGTATCAAATAGCTTTTATTTGAAAATAATGTATTACAAATATTTTAATGTAATGAAGATAAAAAGAAAAATTATAAGGGGGAGGGAGGGGTTCAAGTTTTATACAAGTTTTATACTAAGGGGGGTTTTCTACCTGATATGAGTATATTGTGTGGAAGTCTGGGGGGAGGGGAGGGTTAGGGAGGGTTAGGGAGGTTGGGATGTTTGGGGTGGGTGGTGGGGGGGAAAAATGGGGTGAAAATGTAACTGTAAAACTTTTGAAATAAAAAAAAAAAAGATCTGGTACTTCAGCTGAAGGGCAACTCTCGAAGGACAAGAATTCTGCCCAAGTCTCAGGGTTTCTTCCATTATGAGATGGATAGTTATAAAAATTCAGTAAACAAATAAATTACAAACCTTCTGGTATCCCATGAAGAAAAGGTCCATTCTCACCCTTCCCTGACAGTTGGTCCCATTGGTTCTTGCAAATATTTCCCAGCAGTTCCTTCACAGCAAACACGGCCTGACTGGATTTAATAAAACTCAGCTCTCTGGGGAAGTTTGAACATGCAAAGTTTTTTTCCTCAGCTGCTATTTTTAATGCCTGGAATTCCTGGTCAAGAAAACAAAGTTACAGCAATTGTTTGTCTATAAGGTCTATTTAGCAGATACAGCTCTTCTCAAGTCACTAACACTTAACTGTCTTAAAAACTCAACACAGATGTGGCAGGAGATGAAGTGGGGGGAAGAAGGGGTACACAAGCTCTACTGGCTGTAACTACTGGCACACTCTCTTCCTGGATCTTCATCTGGAACAGCATCAAATCCAAGAGAGCCTTCTCCTGATACTGAAGGCCCCTTGCCTCCAAGAGTGAAAGAAATGGGAAAACATTTCCCTAGTAGAGATCTTGATGGGAATGAACATGTGATCTTGGATGAATAAGAAGCAGAGAAGTGGTGGGACAATATAAGAAAAACATATGGAGCACATTCATCCACTCATATGGAACCATCCCCTGATAGACGCAAACTATTAAGCATAGCATCCTTTTTCACTAGCCCTTTATATTAAAGACAAGTGCACAAAGCTCTTGCTGCCCTATGACTATATTGATGGAGACCTCTGGATGCTATTTCATATAATGGGCTTTTTAGGTACCAACCAAACACATTTGTACTGTGCAAATAGATATGGGTATGGAGTTGGCTCTTAAGCAAGAGCTCCAGAGTTACTGCTGGACCTTCTCTGGAGATTGCTGATGCATCCTGAGTGCCCAGGTGGAGAAGAGATGCAATGAAGCCTATGCTATGTCTCTACTGGCAATTGAATCACCTACAAAAATAATTCTTGGAGCGCACCTGGAGAAAAGTGATGGTGTCCGTACTGGGGACTTTCTCCAGGTTCCGCTTGTGTTCCATCAGCAGGGCATGTCGATTTTCTTTATGCCGCAGTTCCTCCTCCGCTCCGCCTAGCATGGCTCTTTCATCAACCTCAATGAAACCAAGCACTTCCTTCTTAAAGGTTGCCAGGACCTTGGTGGCCTCGGTAAGGAGACTGCTGACCTTTTCCTTCTCCTTCTGAGCAGTAGCCTAAAAAAATAAAGATGGACAACAAAAATCATTGCCTAAAATGTGAATAAACCAAGCTTTCCCAAATAAGAACGAATGAATTATCACGTGAAACCTACTTTTAAGAAGTAGCCTGTGAAAATACAATATGGAACCCATCAAAAGAAAGAATCTTTTTTTTTTTATTACTAACAACTACGGGGAGAGTAGGCAATCAACAATTTTTACCCTTTCTCCCAAACTCTACACTCAGGTTTGGCTATTATATAGAAATCAGGAGAAGTGAGCCTTCCAGTTTGCTGAAGGTTCCAGAAGGCTTTCCACTAGTACAGCAATGATCCAGGAGGAGGAGGAGGAGGAGGGATGAAGATTTGGTGACTGTTTTTTTAGAGCTTTAAGCAGGTTAAAGACAGGAATGGGAACAGAAAGCTTCCTATCCTAATCAGAGAAAAATTATGGCAAAATTGGCTTTATAGTATTTTCTCGAAATCTCCCAGTTTTAGAGAAAAACTATCCTTTATCCAATGTGTATCTTTTTAATAACCAAGTTAGTGGGTGAGATAGGTGTTTATCACTGAAAAGTAAAGGTAACTTCATGGGTTACATACAACCTTCCATCCAGTGGTGAAATTCAATTTTTTTTTACTACTGGTTCTGTGGGTGTGGCTTGGTGGGCGTGGTAGGGGAAGGATACTGCAAAATCCCCATTCCTTCCCCACTCCTGGGGGAAGGATACTGCAAAATCTCCATTCCCACCCCACTCTGGGGCCAGCCAGAGATGATATTTGCTGGTTCTCCGAACTATTCAAAATTTCCGCTACCAGTTCTCCAGAACCTGTCAGAACCTGCTGGATTTCACCCCTGCCTCCATCATTCCATCTGCTGCTAATGGCATCTGAAGATAGTTTGCCTTAAATTTGGCAGCAAAATAACTGAATTTCAACTGTTTGTCTCTCCTCTCCCTTTTCCCTGTTCAAAAAATAAAGTGCCCTCATTCCTACCGACATAAACTTCCCCAAATGAATCAAAGAAGAGTTTTTCTCTAAAACTCGAGGATTTCATGAGAAAATACTGTAGAAGAAAAACATAAACTGCTTCTTCCTGAAAATTTATAAAAGCTGCTTCTTAGAAAGTTTTCTAAAAATGCATTTAGGGCTCTATCTCTTGACAAATTGAGTACAGCTAAGGTCTTTGTGTTTTTCATTTCTTTCCTTGTCCTCCAGATTCACAAGTTTCTTTTCCATCCCTCATTTTAATAATTTTTCCTAATTCAATTTACTGTGCCGTTCTCTTTGCAGGGTAATCATATTGCTGTGGAAAATTTAAAACTAACATTAAAGTGGAATGTCAATGCTGAAAAAAGAAGAGAGGGATATGAGAATACTCCCCATCTCTTAACTATGGCTAAGAAACTGGAAGAAGTTTAAAAAAAAAAACCCACCACCATGGCTGTTCTAGAAATACCGCAAAAAGTAGCAAATTCAGAATAGAATGTTCTGGAATTATCAGGAACATTCCATTCCCAAATTGAGGGAATTTTTGTAAAATTGTAGAGTTTTGCCATTTCTAAAGAAGAGCATCGAATCCTTACTACATTTCATAGAATAAGGAAGCTTTTTTTTCTATTATAAAAATTATCTATTAACTTTATCTTTGCCCTACAGTACTACTTTTCTATGGATATGGGGTCCCAACTCCAGGGGATCAAACATTAAACACTGTCATATCTGCTATACAAGGAAAGAAGCCTCATGTGATTTTGTTGCATTTGTAATTTAGTTCTCAGGAACATATTTGCATAAGAAATGGGGGAGCAGTACATTTGTTCTTTATTTATATGCGAATTAATTAATACAGAGAATTATAGAACAGACCTATAATCACTAAGTGGACACTTCTTGAAGACAGCATTCCTCAGTTTTTCCAGATATGTTGGGACTGTAGTCTCTAGCATCTTAACCCCATTGACCCCTTCCTGAGGGGAAGGATGGCTTATTTTTGTTACCTCTTGACAACAGACAATAAAGGGAGGAAAGTCTGTGGAAAGGAAAGGTTTCAGAGGAGGGTTCAACATTTTGCTTTTTACTGGGGATAAAAAATAAAAGTGGTGAAATACTTTGATGAGGTCCACTATCCTCTTCATTTGCGCTATTGTGGCTCCCAGTTCATCCAGCTGATTTTCAATATTGTTCAGGATTTTGGGCCTCTGAGCCTTTCAGGCAGGAAAAAAAAAGGAGAGAGAATCAAAATCTCAACTTTACAGAAATTTACATTTCAATTATTTTTATACAATTTGTATAGAAATGACATTTACAGTTCAATCATCACGACTACACACATATATATTATAACTGTCCTGTTTTTCTAAAGATTAAAATAAATCCATTTATCTGGAGGTGCAAAATGCAGTCAAAGGTCAGGTGTAAGATCGCATTTTCCATTTTGTTTCATCCTTCTCTATCCCTAAAGTCATTATTATTGCTTATATCCAAAACCAAGTGCTTTTAAAGTTCTTTCTCAATCCTACTTATTTTGTTTTTAAGTAATACAAACATAAAACAAACCCTCTGCCTGGTGAACAACTCAAAATACACGGAGTTGGTTTAGATTTAAATTTAAATTCAGGATTGTTATGATTTACTTGGGCAAAAGCATCACTCTTCTCCCTACAAGGCCTTTAAACCAGGCTAAATTTCCTCCTCCTTTATCGCTTTGTTCTATTCCGACTGGAATTGTAAGGAACAAGTGCTCCATTCAGATCCCCTCCTATTCCATGACATGTGCTGGACTGAGATAAAAAGCAGACCTGGACAGAGATAAAGACCAGTCCGAGTGGGCTGCCATGAAAAGACCAATTGTTGCATTATCAAGAAAGAACCAGGGCAGAATGAATCAACACCCTTTTTATTAAAAAAACAAGGAAATTAGAGTGGTAAGAAGAGAGCTTATCTGCTGATGCCATAATAACCCACTGATCTCTTAAAACAAAGCCAGGGGAGGAAAAGAAAAAGATTAAATGGTAAAGCACTCCAGGCTGCCCCTTTTCTTAAACAGAAAACAGTTCTGAAAACACAACTGTTTCCCAGATCGGTGACCAATGTGCTCCTAAGTGATATGTGCTAACTACAGTATATAGAAAATATTTTGCTGCTATCATTAAAACAATACAGGGGGAAAAAGATCATGTTTGCTTGATACTGGTCTTGCATGAAGATAAGACTCCCTGGGGAACAAATTCAATTATGCGTTTCTTGGAAATAACAGGGACACGTCTTGCCACTGAATCTTCTGTTCAGTCCTGGGATTTCCTGATTTCCCATCCCAATCCTAAATCTGTCCCTTGTTTTTGTTTTCAACATCAGCCAGGATTAGCTGGATACTGCCACCTGTTGTGGGTAGCGGGGTGAATTCTGAAGAATCACTTTTAGGTTGTTTCTGTATGTGTTATATGTATGTTATATTCACTCATAAACTACCAAATGTTATTTCAGATTTATCTTTAAACTAAGTCAACTTATTTAAGCCTTTCCAAGTGCAGTCATCTTTGATTTTGAGCCAAAAGCCATCTATTTTTGCCAAACAGGAAGATCTTTGCTTCCTCCGTTCCACCAGGAGCGATAACATTTTATTCCCGCGAGAGAACAATTAATAGATATGTTCCTTTTCATTCAACAGCTCCAAGCTGCTTTGGTTTCAGAACTGGAGGCAATTTATGGCTCGCTGGCTTAGAAAAAAGAATTAGCGTCTAGGATACAAAGAACTGCTTTATTTCAACTAAGAAAATGGTCCACCTATTCCAGTAATGCCTACTGTGATTAAAAATGGATTTTCATAGCCTCATGGCAAAGTCTTTCCATTTGTTGCAACTCATGTTTCTATAATTAGAGCTGCTGGATAAAGAGCCCAAGAACTTCTGTATGTCAAAGATATAAAACATCTCTGAACTTTTAGCTTGCCCGTGGTAGGCCTCAGTGATTGGCTGGAATAATTCAGCCTCTCTTGGATGATTTATCTGAACGGAATCAGGGATGCAGAAAATATAAGGAGGCAATTTATCAGAAAAATATGAGACTCAGAAACAAGGAAAAATCTCTTCTCTTCTGAGAGGGCAGCCCTGCAAGAGATTATACCGTGTTTGAGAGTTAACTAAGTATAAATTCTGAATTACTGTTCCTCCTTGTCCAGGGACAATAAACTCTCTAGTTCCTAGGTACCATTGAGTGATAATCTAGTCATGTTTGTGTCAGTCGTAGCCAAGCAGTCTATAGCAGAAGTACTAACCACATGACCCTTGAATTCTCTCCCTTTGCAAGTTTCTGCTATCTGAAGTGAAAATGAAGTATAAAACCAAGATTTTAAATATAGTTTAAACATAGTTTTTAAACATGGTTTAAAATACTCAATATTTCCAAAAAACTAGAAAAAACCCTGGGCCCTGGAAAATCCTTTTTATCATAGTAGTAGTTATCATAGCTGTGTAATTTGTGTCATGGCATTACCCGCTGGGATCCTTTTTCACCAATACTGTGATAACCACAGGCATTTGCTACAACCTTCAGCAGTCTCTTCAATTATAGTATAAGCTGCTTATTATACAGTATATATAAAAAGCAGGTGATTGATTTTCCAAGTCCCTTCCCATCATGTCCTTAAATTTTTAGAGCACAATTCCCAACATATCAGCTAGTCTCCCTGATGAGCAAATTCATTTGGGCATCCAATAAAGTAGAAGGCAACGATACGTTAGGAGTGATGAAACCAATTTTCTTCTCTATATATCTATAATGATTGCCTGCTTCCACTATAAAGGTTATAGTAGTTTCCATCTCTGTGCAAGAATACTTTTACCTTCCAAGGATGCTGAAACAGAAGTCCAAAGTGATTGGAAAGAAGGCAGGGCAAAGAGAAAGAATTCAGGGATAATGTGCTGGCTTAGTACTTCTGCTATAGACTGCTTGGCTACACCCAGATTCTCTGGTTCTTCAAAACACATATACTAGTCTACATGGGCTTCTTGGTGAAAGATTTTATCACAATACTAAGGCACTTTAAATGGTTCATTACAGCTTATGAATATTTGTAGGCAATACTCCTTTCCAGTTTTTAAAAACTACTCCACTTCCCAAACAATTATAATTATGCTATATAAAGACAGTGTAAGTATGAAAAGAATCTTCAGTATTATCATCTCAGCACGCCTTCTAAATGCATCTGAGTTTACCCAGAATCTAGAGATTGTATTAATATTCAACAGCCAAATGCCATTTTAAAAAAAAACATGACCTCCTTCCACCAAAATAAGGTTGGAAAGTGTAGAGAGGGGACATTGGGAGCACAACTACTCCTATTTCTATTCTTAACCCCTATGAATACACCAAAATGGCCAAAATTACTCTGCTGAAAACCAGCTGTTTAAAGCCAATTGTCTACAGCAGAGGTCTTCAAACTTGGCAGCTTTAAGACTTGTGGACTTCAACTCCCAGAATTCTGGGAGTTGAAGTCCACAAGTCTTAAAGCTGCCAAATTTGAGGAGCCCTGGTCTACAGCCATTCTCATACTTGAAAACAACCACAGGTCAATGATAAGTCAAAATGATTGCTTCCCCTCTTTCTGTGATCTCCCCTTCTTTCCCATCTCATTATATTTTACAACCAAACTGGTGAAGGAGACCAAGTTCTGTCCAGTGATGGGATTCAGGCAGTTCGCACCACTTTGGGAGAACTGGTTGTTAACTTTCTGAGCAGTTTGGCAAACTGGTTGTTGGAAGAAATTATTAGGGCAGAGAACCGGTTGTTAAATTGCTTGAATCCCACCACTGGTTCTGTCCTGAATTTTGGGAAAGCTGCTCACTCCTGAACAAAATAGACAAGATTCTTTGATGAGATGGAAACTTGCCAGCGTGTACAATATAACCCTTTGAAACTACATTAATTGGTTTTACACCCCACCTTTTGTACAGAAGCTCAGTGTAATGTACATAATGTACTGTACACTAGTGGAGGCATCCTCCCTTAGGAGGTAGGCTGGGCCGAGAGCATGACTCACCCCAAATCACCTAGTTTCTGTGGCTGAGGATAAACTGGGTCTCCGCATTCCTAATCCAACACTTAACCACTACTGGTACCTGAATGTTGCCAATTAAGAAACTTACCAACACTTAATGCTTCTCTGTTAATGTATTGATTTATTTTAATGACTTGTGAAAGTACTCCCTGAAAACTTTTCCAAGTTTTAGCAATCCTTCCAAAGAAGTCAAGCACGCCCAAAGAATGTGGGATTTCCCGAATAACAATTTAGAATGACTTAAACTAAAACTGACAGGAGTTTAGTCAGAGCCATCTGGGAAGAGGAGTGTCTGAAAAAAATAACGCCAGTAGTGCAATCTGAAAGACAAACAGAGCAAGGACTGGAACCTGGGAGAAAAGCCAACGGAAATAAAGGAGCTGGATTGAGACACTGTGGGAAAGGGCTACAAGGGAAGGAATGAACTCCTGCTGCCATCACACTGAAGTAAAGCTATCAGACTAGGCTAGGCCCAATTAGCATCAGATGGAATTAATCACAGACTATATAGTTTCCCTGCTCCTTGTTTTCTTCGCTTTCTTTCCAAATCCAAACAAAATAGATTACTTTTATGTGTATGGTTTGGCAAGCCAGGCACAAATTACCAGAAGTTCAAATAAATGTTTGTCTTTCTCCCAAGACCTTTCTGATTATTTGAAACACTAATTTCTGGATTCTCTTGATCCCCAAACAATTCTTTCTAGGGAAGACTGCTGAAAGCTAAGCATTCAATTTCTCTTTTTCCTTCCAAACAACTTCCTTGAGTCAAATCACCTTCATCTGCTTTTCCTGACTGATCTTCACCAAATCCACCCCCAAAACCAGGATGTATCCTCAGAAAGGCTCTCAGGACTGACATTTCTATGGACCTCTATCATTTTATGGCTGGTTCTCACAGGATGGTAAGCAAACCTGATTGTGGGTGGCTTAACCTTCATGACCCAGATTATCATCTAAACTTGCATCTAATGATTTATTCTTGAAAATAACCAAATTATTGCTTAAGAAGATATCAAGAGGATATTAAAAACTGCAGCTCTGATGATACTATAGTCCTGACAGTTCTTTTCTCTGATGAACTCTGTAACTGTTACCTCCTGAGAAGTCCTTCTTTTTCAAACTGTTCCTATCCATATATTGCTTCATCCTGTTAATTGCATTCCAAACTTTTTAGACAATACTCTTAACACTTCCTAGATTTTAAAGTTCTTCCCCACACTCATTCTCTAGAAGCTGTTTTAAACCTTTGTTACCTAACCAAGCTCTTTCTGCATTAGAATAATATTCTTTTGCAATATCACCTACTTTTTAATAAAAAAGATGTGTAATCCAAGATTAGCCTGTGTAAAATAAATATTATTTCCCTAGTTTAGTGCCAATGTTCAGTAGCATGCCTTTTCTTGAAAAAAATTCAACATGATAATCTGTACAGAGTTGTTTGTACATCTGGGAGAAAGCTTAATGGAATTAGCAGCATAATAAAAAAATACAATGATTGTGACTGACACCTGTTGGCTAGTTCCTATGTTTAATATTTCTTTTCTATGCCAAGTCATTTTTGGGATTTTTATTAATATTTGCTTAATGCATGCAAATGGATGTACATCTTTACAAACCCATTCACAACCCAATCTTAGAATCTTGTCTATTCAAATTCCTACCTAGATATTTAATCCCTTACAAGTTAGTAAACTCAGCACTATTTTAAAGAGAAAATAATAGTGCAAAATTTCACGTCAGAGGGAAATTGACTACACCCAATTCCCCCCCCCCCCGCCCCCATTTGTTCCAGTCATTGTGACTTTTGTATTTACTTGTCTGGCTGCAATTCAGAACTCAGAGGTTTTTCCCTCCCAAGCACGGATTTCCCATCCATCATTAACTACCTTGCACAGGGCCAAACCCAAGGCTTGGTAGCTGGAAATATTTCCATATAAGTTATTGTGCAGTTGTTTTTGCCCTAAACAAAAATGATTCCTGCAACTGACTAATCTGAAAAAAATCCTCAAAGACTGAAGTCTACAACATGTGATTGCAGGTATCTAAGTTCTCCCTGGGTGCTTGCTAGGTATTTTTAAAAATCATTTTAATTTATAAATGGGAAACCCACAAGCTGCAAAGCAAAAGTCTCCAGCACTACTGATCCCCAAGAACGCTTTCAGGCCCTTCAAAGGCGCCACAAACTTTCAAAGGCGCCACAAACTTTCAAAGTCGCGTAGGGTTGGAAGGGACCTGGAGATCCTTGAGTCCAAACTCCTGCCGGAGGCAGGAATCCTCAGACCATCCCAATCAAACAGATGTCCAACCTTTGCTTGAAAACCTCCAATGTTGAATCTCCATCCCATGTCTTCAGGAAGCATGCTTTTCCATTGATTAATCGCTCTTCAAGTTAGGAAATTCCTCATTTTGAGCTTGGATCTTTATTTGTAAACAATTGTTTGGAGATTGTTTCTGCCCTATCCTTTTGCTCTATGGAGAACATAGCTACCCACGCTTCCCTGTGACAGCCTTTTTTTGCATTGGAAGACTGTTGTCATTTCTTCCATTGGCCCTCTCTTTTTTAGGCTACACATCCCTTGTTCTTGTCTTAGAAAATAGAATACTGCAGTTGAATGCCCAGAGTTTAGGGTTTTGGAGTTTTTTGGAAATATGCCAAAGAACAAATATAAGGGGAACAAGAATAATTTGCAGTATAAAGTAACTAGTCATGACTCTAATAGGAAAATATATGATCTTTTTTAATTTAAATTTACTTATATGGCTGCCCACTGTGCAAATGCAGCTCTAAGCAGCTAATAAATGCAAAATATCAATACAAAATAATAAAAGAGTATCCAATTCAAATAGAAAATGGCAACCAAGGAAGCCTAATCAACATATTATGGGCTCCAGAATACGCTGGAAAACAGCTAAAATAAAATATGTTGCGAATCAGCCAAAATAATAGATGTAGGGGTGGAGGAGAATAAACTGGAAAACAGCCAAAGTAAGATATGCTGGGAATTAGCCAAAACAATAGATGGAGGCGTGGAGGAGAATATGCTGAAAATTAGCTTAAATATAAAAATGCTGGAAATTAGTTAAAACAATGGTAAATACTTAGATTAAGATGTTAGAATATTTGTTAAAAATTTGTGTTTTGATTTTTATGTTAAAAGATGTAATGGAGGAAATTCGGGAAAGAATTGTTAAAGAGTCTTACGCAAATGTACCTATTCATGACCGGATCAAGATTTCGTTCTTAAAAGATGTATTTTATGTTTTTGTTTTTAAAAAATAAAAAAATATTTTTTTAAAAAAAACATATTATGGGCTCAACTAACACCCTGACCCCTAAGCAGGGGTGGGTTCTACTTACCTTTACTACTGGTTCACGACGGGAGGGTGCACGCAGAAGCTTCTGCACATGCACAGATCATCAATTATGATGTCTGGGTGGGTGGGCAGAGCCTCCTGCCGCTTTTACTATTGGTTCTAAAAAGTGGACAGAACCGGGAGCAACCCACCATTGCCCCTAAGCCAACAAAAAGACTTTCCAAAAGGCCATGCAGGGTCAGAAGTTTGTACCTCTATGCCTTAATCTTGCTCTGTAACACTTATTCCACCCATCCTTGGGCACTATGTGTTCATCATGCAAGCTTACAGGGCTGCTTTATGCAAAGATCAAGCTCTTAGTTCCCTAAGGCTTCTGACAGTCAATCTTTCTCAACTAGGCTAATCAACTTTCCTTTTACAGACAATGCCAGGATTAAAACCTGCCACCTTCTTATTTAGTTCATAACTTACTTTAAAGTGTAACCCCTTTTATTTATTTCACTTTTAAGTTAGTAAAAATATAACTATAAATAACTACAAACCTCTGAAAAGTATAGCAATAAACAAAACAGAAAAGTGACAAATTATAAACTGACTTCAATCTTGCAATTATAAACCATTTAGCAGTCACCTGAATATCAAATATTAACCAATATACTGCACAAAAGTAAGCAGTTGGTGAGAGGAGTGGGGAGGACGGTGTGGGACCCAGTCAGGGGTGCTATTCAGCAGGTTCTGACAGGTTCTGGAGAACTGGTAGCGGAAATTTTGAGTAGTTCGGAGAACTGGCAAATACCACCTCTGGCTGGCCCCAGAGTGGGATGGGAATGGAGATTTTGCAATATCCTCCCCCCAGGTGTGGGTAAGGAATGGGGATTTTGCAGTATCCTTCCCCTGGAGAGGGATGGGAATGGAGATTTTGCAATATCCTTCCCCCAGGTGTGGGTAAGGAATGGGGATTTTGCAGTATCCTTCCCCTGGAGAGGGGTGGGAATGGAGATTTTGCAGTATCTTTCCCCTGCCATGCCCACCAAGACACACCCACCAAGCCACGCCCACAGAACCAGTAGTAAAAAAATTTGAATTCCACCACTGGATCTAGTGTGGTGGGAAGCAGGCCCAAGGCTTGCAGGGAGCTGGTGGGGGGGAGATAGGTGATGGGGCATTGCAGCATCCCTGTAGTTGGACATAAGGGCGAATCCACCCAAATTTTGTTCAAGTGGCCATAGGGATTCTGCAGTAATTGCAATTTCAAAACCAGATTATAGCTGGGGGGGTTTGCTGTAACTTAACTTCAAATAGTTGTTACGTGACTGGTCATAAGTGGAGGATTATGAACATTTTAAATTAGAAAAATTAAAATAAAAACAAAAATATCCGCTCCCTAATTTTAGAGTACTGTATAGTTCCTTCATTTTGCCAAATGTTTCTTGTGCTCTTTTCAACATGAAAGATCTGTAATTCCCCAGGACTTTTACCCCTAAACCTCTTGCTTCTCTTAAGTTATGTATATAATGACTATCAAGAATCATGTGATAGTCACGCCAAGAATTCCTTTGCAATGAAACATTACAGGACAGAATTAGGGTCCTCATGAAGCCCATTCATTCCCATTTACAGTTGTCTCAGACCAGCAACAGATATGTCCTATGTCCCATATTATTTGTGAGCCCGAAAAATATAAAATGTCCTCTGATTTCTCCCTTTCCCTTTCTCTTTTACTCTGTTGTGGTTCCCCAACCTTGGTTAAGGCAGTCAATTTTGTAATCCTGATTTCCCTAATGTGGAACTCCTACATACAAGTGGGAATTGCTACTCCCAGAAGTTCCATTCCTGTTTGGTGGACACAGCATGCTTGGAAACCAGCAGATTGAAGAGAATCTAACTTAATTAAATCAGCTGCCTAGAGCAGGATTCTTCACCCACTAGTTTCAGTATCTAAACCTAACTCTACCCTATTATCTCTATTAGAGAAAAGACTGTCTGGTCAGCCTTATACACCAGGGCTAATTTTGGTTCCAAGACTGAGCAGAATGCTTTCCCATTCTTTATCCAAAAGAAAAACTCCCAAACAGCCAGGAACCTATCCCTCTTTTTTTCAGAAACTTAACTACAAACATCTGTGAATCATCTCTCCTACAGTAATTACAGCCTTCCTCAAAATTCCTAAATTTTAGGTAATCCCTAAACATTAATCCTTAAACGTTTCTTCTCTTAAAAATTAAGCATCTGAAATGTGCTTCCCATCGCCTTCAAACTACCTTTCATTCCTCTTTGGTTGAACGAGCACATACCCCTAAAATAGAAATAGGTTTTATTAGGTGGACTTTGAGTCAGGTTTTGCAGTCCCTTTCCAACGCGGATTCTAGCATTCCTCAACCCCTACTCGCATTCCAATGTGTAATTTTTTTTTTCAACCACCACTCCTAACAACGCTCCTAAATCCTAACACGTCCAGCCAAACTTTCCAGCGACGGTGGCAGCCAGCGTGTTTCCATTTATTCCGAGGCTGGAAATCGCCAGCGCAGTTTAAGGGCTTTCTTCGGCCAGCCGGGCCAGGTTGCGCCCTTCGTCGCTCTTTTGGAATGAGGGCGCACAAAGAAGCCCCTTTGTACCTCCGACGGCAGCCCTACCCACCTCCACGTGTTCCCGCTCCACCTCCACTGCCACCACTTCGTGGCTCCGATGCTCCTGGGTCAGGCAGAGCTGGCAGATGCAGCTGCGGTCGGTCCGGCAAAAGCTCTCCAAGGGCTTGAGGTGCAATTTACAGAGGCTCTCCTCGATGTGCCGCAAGGGCGGAACCAGCCGGTGGTTTTGGAAAGCCGGACTTTTCAGATGAGGCTGCAAGTGGGGGGCGCAGAAGGACGCCAAGCACACCAAGCACGATTTAGCCGCTTCAGCTCTCTCCCCGCCGGTGCAGAAGTCGCATAGCACCTCCTCGATGTGGGCATCGCCGTTCTCTGGAGCGCACGGCTCCGACGTTTCCTCGGGTGCCATAGCTAGGCCCGGACTGCTCGGCGCGGGCTGTCGGAGCTGCAACAATTCTGCCAGGGTGTGGTTCTTACGGAGCGGGAGGTCGGCTGGGAAGGGTTCCTGGCAGAGGGGGCAGCGGGAGGCACTTTGTCCTCCGGTTCCTGTAACGCCCCCGGGGTGATGCCTGTGCGCCCCGATGCACTCCAAGCAGAAATTGTGGCCGCAAGGAGTGGTGACCGGGTCCTTCAGAGCGTCTAGGCAAATGGGGCAACCGAAAGGACCTTCTTGAAAGTTGAGAGCGGAGCTAATGGGGCCAGAGCCCGCGTCCATGCTGCTGAAGTCAGCTGGTAGGAGGCGAAGAGCGCGACGCTGGGTTGGCCCCCTTTCCCAAGGCAGGGCAGGGCAGGGGGCTGGAAGCGCCAACTCCGCCCAGCAACAACTCAGCCCGGCACCGGGCAGCCGCGGCCGGCCCCCAAAAAGCGAGCGAGGGGCCGTCTCAGTGCGCGGCGTTTCTCTATAAGAGGCGCCCGCCTCGGTTAGAAGAAAAATAAAAGTGCTGCTTCTCCTCGGGGCGCGCGAAATGAACCCACGTTAAGCTTTTCCCGCCTTCGTAGTCTATTAAAATGTGTGAGTAATTGTGAAAGAATCCCAGGGAATTTTTGTCAGAACATGGGAAGCTGACCGTTCCCGCCTCCCGACTGCCGTCGAGTTTTCCGAACAGGACACATTTGCGTCATATGACTCCTCACGAGTCCCGTCCAATTTAGCAGCAGATAGTTGGGTGATAGCAGGTAGCGAGGGTATTAGGAGTAATAAATGACAGATTCCTCCCGCCCCACCCAGTTTTGCTGCAGTTAAATGGACAGTGATTAATATTTGCGTGTGTGTGTGTATTTTTGTACCTATGTATATAACGTGTATGGGTAGATATATACTTTCTTTGGAGAGCAGGCAACAATTTCATTTTTAAAGTTGCCCAGTGCACTCACAGTAAAAAAAAAAATGACAAAGATTATCTTAAATTTCTGTTTTAACTTTTTTTTTTTATGAAACCTGACTATTTTGGACCATATTTATACAATTGCCATGTTCAGACATACAATTGCTGTGCAGATTAGGTGTTCTTAATGTCTTCAAAGCATCCAAGAATTGATTTTATTCCCTAGGAAAGATGTACAGGTGAAGAAAGCTTGAAAAGGCAGTTCCTGACCTCTGGCCAGCGTCACCTAGTGCTAGTTTCTCAAAACACAGCTGAAATATGTTATTCTTTCCTTTCTCTGTTTTTAATCAATCTGTGACCACTATTATAAACTGTGGGGGGAGGCAGAATAAATATTTGGAGCCACACTTCCTCAGCAATTAAGCCTTTTACAAGCTGGTAACGTTGGATTGTGCATAATTGGATGGGTTTGTAATAGTGGATACCTATTGATATTTAAAACTAAGAAATTAGTACATGTCATCAAAGGACTCAGTGGCAACATGGTGGTTGGTGAAAGGTCCTTCAGAATCAAAAGTACCATTCTAATGAATGGAAAGATGGCTATTTGAGAGGTAGCCAGTAGCAGGAGGCAAGATATAAAGACTACACTCTAAAAGGTATTAGGATTAAATCAGTGATGGGATAACCTTTTGGGTCAAAAATTCAGAAAATGCCCAACTTTACTCTGCTGGTGTCTCATTACCCCCCAACAAAAAAGAAATAATTTTTTACACATTTTTTAAACATGCAGACCAATTGTGTGTAATCCACAGGTATTGCCATGTGCTGCTTGCCCTCAGGCAATGTTCTCTTTCTGTTTAAGGCCCCTGCAGTTTATTTGTTACATGAGGCCTTCCTTCTTGAAGTGGAGAATGTCTCCACAGCTTCCAAAATTGTGCAGGAATGGAATGTACTTTTGAGAATAGTTGTTGAATGTTGGGGAACCAAAAGGTCATGACTTGTCACCTTTGACACATATGTCATAGGTTTGCCATCTCTGGATTAGATGGACCCCTAAATTTTACTCTTCTTGGGATATTATGGCCTTGGAAGATTATGAGCATAGTCCAATTTATAGGCAGACAAGGAAAATATAATGCAAGAGTTTAGCAAAAAAATAACTAAGATTTTTCCTGGATCTTTTCCTCAACCACCTCTAGCCAGATCTGACTCATTTTCAACTTTGATCTTTTTCCAGCTGCTCTTCAGCACTCCCCCCACAACACAAAGCAAATATGGTCCTGTTCTGTTCAATTTTCTAAGAGATATCTTGCTAATGGGCAGTTCTGAGAATCTTTAGATAATATTATTCCAACTTTCCTTTTGAATGAACAGAATAAAAACGATAATAAACATGACAAGAATCTGTAATGCTAGTTTTAGACGTTATTAAACATCTAAAAATAAGCTTTATTTCCCTGCAAATTTTCACGAACTTGGGAAAACAAAACCTGTTCTAGATCTAGATTTCCTTATAAACTACTTTTAAAAAAAATAAAACATTAATGCTTTTAATGTTGAAGACTGGCTTCATTCTTTAGTAAAATGCTCTACCAAAGTCTCTTCTAATAGGAAAAAGGGTACAAAATAAATTTTAAAAATTGCTTTCTGGAAAATGAATTCTTAAGAACATGTTAGTATCCAGTCACACACATGAGAAACTATATATATAGTACTTAACTGTTTTACAACATACCTTCACAATGAAGTGACTACAGAGAGCTTGTGAACAGTGATCTGTCCAGGGTAAACATTACTGTGCATTTCCTTTCTGTCCAACTTGATTCTTTTATTGGCTGTGACAATTTCCCAATTAAAAATTACCGGTAATTATTTTTTTGTTTACACTACCTCTTTATTGATATTCATTCCTTAATTTTTGTAGTTTGCCACAAAGCTTTATGCAGCCACAAAAATATGTGCATCAGATTTTGTGCTGTATAAGCATCTAACTGCATCTTTACTTGGAAGGGCAAGGTGGATTTACAATTCACAAGAGAGCTATAAAAGACAGAAAGAATTGTCTATACAGCCAAGTAGCCATTTTTTTTTCAACGTTCAAGATTTATTTGCTTGCTCAGAGTTTTTCCATAGGAGCAGTCTTTGCCTACACCTGTAAATCAGGTGATCTCTCATCACTTATAATCTGGCTGGGTGGCCTTTGGCAAAGTGTCACAGCTGTACCTTCGCAAAGCCAGAAAATGGGGACCAGAGGCTCCGTAAAGGTGGTGTGAAAAACATGAAGGCATTTCATATTGTTTTCTATGCTGTAAAAGGATATCGTTCCTTGATCACAATCCAATAGAACTCCAATGAATTTGCAAAGAGGTTCTTTTATCTTTGTAGACTTGTCATTGTACCAAGCCATGTAGCTGTCTTCTTGGATATGCAGGCCCCAGGAGAGTTTATCCAACCCAATGGTGAACTTCTGATGAGCCTGTTTCAATCTGGTGAATGTTTTGCACGCTACGCCAACAATGACGGAGTGGTCGGATAACTCTACTTCCCAGTAGCGAGTGCCTTGGCTGAAGTTCTGAGTACACATGACTTGCCATGGCTCAAATCTTTGAGGGTCATTTGGCTTTGGTTTTTGAAAAACTTGGGGATGAGTTGCTTTCTGATTATTATCAGTTATCTGCAGGTATTTGTTGGCTGTGATTGGATCAAATGTCAAATTCTGCTGATCTGTGGGAGTGACAATGATAATATATTACGAAAAAGCAAAAGAATCTAAAATCACCAATTTACCTCCTCCCTGGAATATTTTCTATTCTACATATTCATTAAAGCAGGATAATATTACTAAAGTATTAGTATATTTTTAAAAGTTAGGAGTTGTGTTATTGAACAGATCCTTCTTTATTTTCCAAATTCTAGATTTCATGTCATTTTGATATAATGTAATTTTGCTTCTTGTTTGTTAGTATCACAAGTCAGCATTATTTTTACTGTAGATGTGGAGTCTTTAACGTGGATTCTGACATTACCTATTCATGTCATATACATAATGAAAAATTAACTTTTTAGGGTTGGAAAATACTAAACCATAGTAGTGTAATAAGTAGGAAAATAAAAACAACAACAACAATAATAGTTTGATGCCTTCAAGTCAGTCTTGATTCCTGGATGAGTCCCTGCTGTTTCCTTGGCAACATTTTCAGAAGTAGTTTGGCCCTGCTATTTCCCTAGGGATAAGAGAAAGTGACTGGCCCAAAGTCACTCAGCTGACTTTGTGCCTAAGGCAGGAGTAGAACTTAAAAGAGTCTCTGGTTTCTATCTTGGCTCCCATGATATAGTTGATGAAAACTGAAAACTAGCTTCAGGGCCAAGGATTACTACTAGCTAAAGAGCTCACAATAGCCATGATAAAGAGTGCCTGTTCTTACTGGCAATTCAGGAATCCTTTGCTTAGCATTCTGCCTAAATATGTTTAATGAGATAATTATTTCCCCTAGAGATACAAACCAGAAGCCAAACACAGGAAGTAGATAGACGTATACCCAAGTATATTCACATCACAGATGATCTTGTATTTGTTGTTGTTAGTTACTGAAAACAAACAGCTCTATGAGAAACAGCTATGGTTTTCCACTTTGATTAGTTTTCATCTTTGCCAAAGAAGAGGAACGACTGCATCTATATTTATGGAAAATTAGATGCAACTTCTAAATTAAAGAGATCCAATTAACTGGTTCCTCATGTGTTAATTTGCATACAAAGTCTCTTTAAAAGCAGAAGCCTTAAAAATAATAAAAAAAAAGAATAAGAGGAAATAACTGATGTCACAATTGTCTCTATCAACCATGAGATAGACTGAGGGGCGTGTAAATGGAGCCTTATCAACCAGATGCACTAGAAACAATCAAGAGTGATGAGTTTGTGCAATCAACAGTCATAAATTAACTTTGGCTGGATGTTCCACAGACAACATCATTGTAGGGCAAGCTATTTACTGGGTTATGTAATGTACACACACCTCTGCAGTCATGACAGTACACCTACATTTTATTTTTACTTATGAGACAGACACTTTATTTTTTTTTTAAATGGGAATAAATTATATAAACTGTAAAGAAATCTGGAAAGCATGATGCAGCATTGCCACTTCAATGCCACTGTACTCCTACCTGCACATCAAGATCTTCTCATTCAGTTACAAAGGATAGAAAGTGATTTATTTTCATCTTTGCAATAAATGTCAAGCTCAGAAACAGCTATATTGAATCAAGTTCCTCCCTGATTTCTTTCTTAGAGCAGTCTTTTGCTACCTCTAGGGCCAGCTGCACTCCACGGATAGCAGAAGCATAGTCATCCAACTTCACACTGGACTTGAGGGCAGGGGTGAAATGCTACCGGATCACCCAATCCGGTAGCGATGGCAGCGGGTGGTTCGGAGAACCGGTAGCAAAAATCCCTGCCCCCCCCCCATGCCCAGCTCAGCTGCGTGATCATCCGAGGCTTTAAAAGAAAATTTTAAAAGCATTTTTTCTACAACCTCTTCGGCCGAAAAAATGCTTTTAAAAGTAAAAAAAAAAAAAAGCCTCTGATGATGGCGTGGCTTAGCTGGATCATCAGAGCATTTAAAAGCATTTTTTTTTACAACCTCTTCAGCCAAAGAGGTAGAAAAAATGCTTTTAAAAGTTTTTTTTTAAAAAGGTTGGCCATGCCCACTCAGTCATATTACCCCCCCACACAGAACCAGTAGTAACAAATTTTACATTTCACCACTGCTTGAAGGGCTGAACTGTTAAGTTCAGAATAATCATTTCTGTTTTTCTCCTTGTTAACCCAGAGGGGTAGGGAATTCATAATTGCAATCTCTTCTGCCACAGAGGGTCATAGATAGTGTAAATAGCCCAAATGGAGGATAAGACTAGGGCCATCCACTGAATGTTCCTCCCCCTGTAACAGCAGCCTAAGTATTATTTCTGGCGTAGGATTTTCCTTAGTAGGCCCAAATGTACCAGTCTTAATTTGAGACAGCATGTTTTGTCCTCTATGTTGCTAGGGATGCAACATTGTGCTCAGCTAGTAGGGCACAATGGCCTGTCCTATACCAACAAACTTGTTAGAGGAAAGTGAGGGAATGGATTTGTTCTTGTTTGGGGCAATGGCCAAGGTCTACCAAGGCTTAGCATTGGACACTTGGTAATAAACCTTTTACTCACTAACCAACATCCTAAATGAGGTGTTCTACAGGACAAGGAACATGATGGCAAGCTGTCACTCACACATGAACACTGACCTTCTGAAATAACCCATCTTCTGTAAGATAAGCCTTTGTTATATTTCTCTGAGTGCCACATGAGGGAGGTGAAGGGTTAGCCCCTTGCCTCGTTCTCTAGGACACTGGCAAAATGCAATCAACTATGAGGAGAGCTATTCCAGAGATGCCAATTCCACCAAGTCACACTCTGAGCTAGTCAGTTGTTCAATGAAGCAAGTTCACCTGTCTTGTTTCTGATCAGCTACTGAATGGGACAACACCAGAAGAGAATCTGCATGTCTCTTTCTGTCTCTGGATAACATCACCGAGACTCACATTGGTGGAATTTCCATGTGAGTTTATTTAGTTCCTACATCTCTCCTATGTCTATGGAGGTTCTCAGTCATCCAAATGATTGCCTCATAAGTTGCTTTTCAAACGGCAACTGGATTTTCTTGCTTTTTTCCCCCTTGAAAATGTTTTGCTTCTCATCCAAGAAGCTTCTTCAGTTCTGACTGAATGGGGGGGGGGATTAAAAGGATTTAAATCTTTTTATATCCTACCATTCTGTCAGAACTGAAGAAGCTTCTTGGATGAGAAGCAAAACATTTTCAAAGGAAAACAAAAACAAAGCCCAGTTGCCTTTTGAAAAGCAACTTTGGGACATCTCTCCCATAGTTCCTTCTCTTCCCTTAAACCCATTGCCATAGCCAACAAACCTTCATGTGTGTGGCCAGTGCATTTATTTCTATAAAATTTGTTAAGATAAATACATTTTTAAAATGGTTGTGCACGGTTGGTGCATTCTGTGGTGCATTTTGTTACAAAGGTGTGTTTGAACTTGCTTGTTTCAACCCGTTTGCTAGAGATCATCTGTAGCTCTTTAAGTTTAAAATGAAGAGCTATTTTGTTGATCAAGGAGTGTGCATGACTCATTGGCAATTTTTTGTTCTGTGCACTACTGGATACAGTATTATATGTGTAACCCTAACCCTGATGTACAATCAATATGCATTTCTGATTTGAATACGGATAGTAAGGCAGGGGGCAATTTTTTGCATTTCCTAAGGTGGTGTCTATCTTTTGGGCAGTGTGGACTGTGAACCTATTTCTGTTCTGCAGCATCTCAGCCTTGCAGCTGCCATGGTCTGCCCCGCGCAAGCCACGGGCATTGCATCGGGGTGCTGGAGGCGAGTGGAGCCACGGAGGAGTTTTGCAGAGAAGATAGAATAGCATGGCGATGGCTGTCCACGCCCTGTTTCTTGCCAGACAGACAGGAGAAAGTGGGGGAGGAGGGAGGGAGGGGGCAGCTGGGTCTTCCTGACCTTTGCTGAGCACTATGCCCCCCCCCTGCTCCTCCCAATTGCTTCCGAAAGACATGAGAGGCATTTCGGGCAAAGGTAGCAGCCGCTGTGTCTCCCCCAAGGGCGTGGGGGTTAGGGTTAGCTGGACACTGACCTTGTAAGGCAAGTGTGACCACCGGGAAGGCAGCGTGGAAGACAGGCAAGAATGGCAGGGCTGCGGGGAAGAGAGTAAGCTGCTAGCTCCCTTCCCTGCAGCCCTGCCATGCTTGCCTGCCTTTCACATGGCCTTCCACTTTCCTGCCTTTGCAAGCTGGCCACGGGGACGGCGGGAAGGCCACATGGAAGGCAGGAAAGCATGGCAGGACTGTGAGCCGCGGACGCTACCGGTTCAGCGAACCAGCCCCAATCTCCGCTACCGGTTCACCTGAACCTGTCTGAACTGATAGCATTTAACCCCTGCTTTGGACTACCTAATTGGGAATTGTACTACCAGGCAGCGGCATTAACATGGATGAAAGAATGGATTGCATTGAGACATACAAGACTATTGACTCTGGAGGGACATGACCTACAACTGGGTTGGCACACCTTTTCATGGTATGGGAAAAGCAGAATACACGGTTATTTTCAAAGACATTATATAAGGAATGTGTTATTGCTAGTATGGGAGAAAATTAGAGAACAACATTATTTGAAGATACCAGTTTGGCTTTCAACAATGGAAGCATTGATTCATCCAAATGTTATTAATGTGGGAAATATTGTTAGATATAAAGATATTTTGAATGAAAAGGGGGAACTCAAAACTAAACAAGAATTCAGTGATCAAGGGATAAACATGGCATGGTATTCACAGGTGCAGATACATTCTAGATATGAGAAAGATGCTAAATTGCAGTATATGGTTTTTATAAAGAAGCAGCAGAATTAGATAAAATATTAACAGAGACAGAAGAAAGACTGATAAAAAAGCTATATAACTACTTATTGGCTATTAAATTGGAAGATGAACAAGTGAAGGAGACAATGATAGCATGGGCAAAAAAATTTGGTTATACAATAGAATTAGATGAATGGCGAAAGTTGTGGGATAGAAATTATAAATTAACAATGTCAACTCCATACAAAGAAAATTTGTATAAGATTTCTGAAACATCACTTATCAAGCCTAGGGAATTTATCCCAAAAATTCATTTCTATCATATTCTTCACTCTGCAGGCCAAATATTGGGAAGTCCCACTGAATGCATCAGAACTTACGTACAAGTAGTGCTTGACTTATGCTTGCTTGACAACCATTAGAAATTATGATAGAGTAAAAAAAAAACAGTACTATAACCTGGATTCAAAGTCCTGGTGGATGTCTCCACCCACCCATGGTCACACGATCGCATTGTGGACACTCAACAATTAGCATACATTTATGGCTGTTGCAGCATTCTGCAGTCACCTGACTACTATGTATAATGTTTACTTATACTTATAATGAGCCGAGGTGGCACAATGGTTAGAGTGCAGTACTGCAGCTACTTCAGCTGACTGCTAGTTCAGCAGATCAGCGGATCAAATCTCACCGGCTCAAGGTTGACTCAGCCTTCCATCCTTCCGATGTGAGTAAAATGAGGACCCAGATTGTTAGGCGGCAATATGCTATTTAGTATACTGTCTTTGGTGTAAGCCACCCAAAGTCCTCAGAGAGTGGGCGGCATAGAAATATGACTAATAAAATAAAATAAAATAAAATAAAATAAAATAAAATAAAATAAAATAAAATAAAAAAATACTTCCAGTCTCCAGCAACAAATGCCCATTACAGACAATGAGTTTACTTAATGACTGCCACATGAACTGCTTAATGACCGACACAATTTACAATCATAATTCTGGGCTCAATTAAGTCGAGGATTGTATGTATAGGATCCAGATATCAAAGAAATGAGTGATTTTTCATTTTTCCAATTTACAGAAAAATATCCAACCCTCACACAATATCCATAAGCAGGGAAATGTTGTGGACAGATGGAAGAGAGAAACTCAGATATACTGTATACTGGTATTTACTTGTACCAGGGCTGTTTATTACAGTTCGACTCCCAGGTCTAGCAATTTTATTTATTTATTTAGTTATTTATTCCCCCCCCCTTATTATTTGTACAAATAACTCAAGGCAGCAAACATATCCAACACACCCTCATCCTCCTATTTTCCCCACAACAACCCTGCGAGAGAGTGACTGGCCCAAGGTCACCCAGCTGACTTTCATAGCTAAGAGCTGGCTAGATTACAAACACTTCCATTCAGAAGAAGGGAGCAGGAAGAGCTGCAAAAGTGTTCTCTATGGTACTTGTCCCATCCCTCTTAAGCACGTTTGAACTCTTACCTGGAATTACTATTAAGGCAACTGACCCAGATAATGTTTAGGCAAAAGAGAATTTACAGGGAAATCTGGGAATTTATTTCACGCTCATACAAAAAGATATATAAGCACAGAGAATATATTTAAAGTGTAAAGCCAAGGAAAAACAGAATGGGGAACATAAAAACTTCTGAGGGTTAGTAATGGACACTTGACCTGCTGTTGTGAAAACATGTTTTTCCTCTTCTGGGTTACTGTTTGTCATCTTCTCCTATTTTGTGTGGTCTCCTTATCACTGAGACAAGCAGTTTTTTTTTATTGGGGAAGCAAGTTTTCAGCTGGAAAACTCAGATCTTTTTCTGAGGTCTTTTTTTCAGAATTACCAAATGCAAGGCCCTATTTGCATAAGTAACTTTTTGCATGAACAGGGAGCAGCAAATTCGGCCAATGCTGTCACCATGCTACAACTTGGAGTAAATAAGGAGTTTGTTTTTCTTCTTTTAATGGAGAAGGAGCAGTATTTTGTATAACTTTGTATTGCTGTTCCACTCTTAGTCTTTGGTGAACTGTATAAATTCCTTTTAGGATTGCAACTAAAATTGCTGGAAGAGAGAGTGTATTCACTGACGAAACAGAATCAGTGGGCGACATCTTTGTGTATCTTTATATCTTTGTAAACCGCCTTGTGAGAGTAGGTGGCCATATAAATTTTCTAAATAAAAATAAAATAAAATATTAAAGAATGAGACCCCACATCAGCCCAGTTTCTTACCCTTTAGAAGCTTTGTCCTTAGTTCATTCTCTGAAAGACAAGGTTCAGACATCCTCTTCACAAATACCTTTGGCTCAAGTTTGACTGCACAATACAATAGAGAAGAAAAATTCAACAGCAGGAAGAAGGCAAACTTCTTTCAAAAATTTCCAAATGGTAATAGAATATAGCTATTAAAAATAATAGAAGAGAGAGTTTGATCATGTAGTTAAGGCACCAGACTAGACATCAGGAGACTGTGAGTTCAAGTGCCACATTAGACATGAAAGCTAGCTGGGTTATTTGGGGTCAGTCACTCTCTTCTCAGCCCAGAATATCATGTTCAGGCAACAAGTTGGTTGGTCAATTTTTGTTGCAACCATTGGAACACTTGGTTGATCTGGGGGGGACGGGGGGGGGGATGGGGGGAAGTCCCTGCACTTGTGGGAAAATGGAAGGAATAATTTTTTTTAAAGTTTCTAATGATTAAATAGCACTTGTAAAAGCCATTCAATGCACATACGTGTTTATAGCTTTGAACAGGAACAAACTTGAAATAAATCAACAAAATCGGCAAAGACATTCGGGAAAATCCCATCTTTGATTATATTAATCCCTCAGGAAAAAGAACAGAAATGTGATCTGTTTCGTACGGTAAATGAAAAAGTGGCAAGAAATGTATGAATCTGAAAGTTACTAAAGATTTTTTTAAAGTGGCAAATCTTGATGAGTTGCTATCTCTGAATTACATCTTCTTTGTGAAAACACGTTTCAAAAATTGCTTAGGTGACCTGGACTTTGCAGACTATTATGGGGAGTAGGCATCCATTTGAATACTCTTACTATATAAATCAAGTTTCGATAGGCTAATTGAAACAGTTTTCCTATTACGGTATTCTTACAGTATTATCCTCTATCACAAAAATTTACATTCAAAATTCTTTTTTTCACAACTGTGGTAGGCAGTTAACAGTAGTGCATGTATGTAGCTTAGCTCTCCTGATGCTTCCTTTGCAGCCTCCTGAACAGAGCTAAATGAGCAGAGCTAAAATTCGTATTCTTTTCTTGTGGGGTGAGGATCAGTGATGGGTTGCCCCCGGTTCGGACCAGTTCGCAAGAACTGATAGTAAAACTGGCGGGAGGCTCTGCCCACTGACCCCGACGTCATCAGGAAGCTTCTGCACATGTGCAGAAGTGCATGCACGTGGCCCTGTTGCAAACCGGTAGTAAAGGTAAGTAGAACCCACCCCTGGTGGGGATATAAAAGGTTTAGGGCTGAAGGTACTCATTTCTCTCCTTTACCTATCCAAACATTTCAAAATGTCCAGTGTTTTCTTTTTTTAGTGAGACTTAAGGGGAAAACTGCTTAAGTCACTGTAAGGCACAGATTCCACTCTTTACATTCACTCAGCCTCTTTACAAAGGAAACAAGAGCCAAAGGAGTTGGCTCTGGCCATGACACAAAGGCCATTACAAAAAGTGTGCCTCCCACCATCAACAAAGCTGCCAACCCCTATTTTATTGTAATATACTTTCATGCACCTGCCAGACATTGGAGGAAAGCCATCTGAGTCTCAGGTATCACAAAAGAAGGAGAAATCTGGTAGCTCCTTTTCCAACTAACAGATTTTATTCAAAGGCATGAACTTTTCTGAGCTGCAACTCACTTCATTGGATGTGGCTAGATTGAGATTTTAAAAAATGTGCTACCAGATTCTTATATATCTGTCAGAAATTGACCTGTCAACTGTGACTCAATTTTCTCATTGCCATAAAACAGCTCGATAATTACTTTTTCTGTCACCCATTTGTGGATTCAAAAGATTTGACTGAAGTGTCTCCAAAAGCCTGAAGAATTCAGTGAAGAACTTGGTGACGGTATTTGCATTCTTATCCAAGTCAAGTTGAATGACTGGAGGAACTTCCAGTTTAGTAGGTGGAGAAAGGAGATGTTGCTCCTGCAAAAAATAGAAAATAATTATTCCACTATAATAGAGCAAAGATGGATAAACTACCATGTTTCCCCATAAATAAGACCCTGTCTTATATTTTTTTGAACTTTTTTTGAAATAACGCTTGGCCTTATTTTCAAGGAGGTCTTATTATTTTGGGGCATGTGGAGCCGTCCTCTTGCCGTCTTACCTGATTTCCAGCTCTGTCTCCCTAACCCTAACCAGAGGAAATGGCGGGAACCAGCTGCGCATGCATTGAAATATTTTTGGGGACGTCTTCTTTTCAAGGAGGGCTTATTTTCAGGGGGGCTTATTTTAGTGCATGCGCTCAAAAGCTTGATTGGGCTTGTTATCCGGGGAGGTCTTATTTTCGGGGAAACAGGGTAAAATATAGCAAGAGCACAGTGAAGAAGATGCATCAAAGCTACATCATGAAGGCTTACTGAATACCAATGAAACCAAACTGGTTTACAAGAAAGGCCAAAGGAAGAATAGAAGACAGATATGGCAAGGCAAAGTATTACACAGACAGTACATAAAAAAAAAAAAACTAGCAGTCAAAGCAGAGAAAACAAGACCTGGTATTGGCTAGAGGCTGGAAATTTGAAAAAAAAATTGAAAGTGTAATGCTACACAAGATCAAGCTTTAAAAACAGGGAGGGAGAGAGGGAGGGAGGAAGATATACTAAGAAATGCCCTGAGACCAGAGAAAACATTAGGAAATAATCTCACCGATTCATAGAAAAAAGTGAGATGGATAGCATCACCACCAGATGGATTCGTAACTGAATGACAAACCATACCCAAAGAGTAGTCCTTAATGCGTTTATGTCTACATGGAGGGAAGTAAGCAGTAGGGTACCACAAGGTTCCGTCTTAGGCCTAGTACTCTTCAATATCTTTATGAACGACTTAGATGAGGGAATAGAAGGGAAACTTACCAAATTTGTAGATGATACTAAACTAGCAGGAATAGCTAACACCCTAGAAGATAGGCTCAAGATCCAGATGGATCTTGACAGAGTTGAACACTGGGCCCTATCTAACAAAATGAAATTCAATGTAGAGAAATGTAAAGCCTTACACTTAGACAAGAAAAACCAAAAGTACACATACACATTGGGTGAAACCAGGCTTAATAGCAGTAATTGTGAGAGGGATCTTAGAGTCTTAGTGGGCGACCAGCTAAATATGAGCCAGCAGTGTGCAGCGGCAGCCAAAAAAGCCAATGCAATTGTAAGCTGCATTAACAGAGGGATACAATCAAGATAAAGTGAGGTACTAATACCACTCTATAAAGCCCTAGTAAGACCACACCTAGAGTACTGCATCCAGTTTTGGTCACCACACTATAAAAAAGATGTTGAGACTCTAGAAAGAGTACAGAGAAGAGCAACCAGGATGATTAGGGAACTGGAGACTAAAACATATGAAGAATGGTTACAGGAACTGGGCATGGTTAGTCTAGTGAAGAGGGAGGAGACATGATAGCAGTGTTCCAAAATTTGAGGGGCTGCCATAGAGAGGAGGGGGTCAACCTGTTTTCCAAAGCACCTGAAGGCCAGACAAGGAATAATGGATGAAAACTGACCAAGGAGAGATTCAACCTATAAATAAGGAGACATTTTCTGACACTGAGAACAATCAACTAATGGAACAGCTTGCCTTTGGAAGTTGTGGGAACTTCATCACTGGAGGCTTTCAGGAAGAGATTGGACCGGCATTTTTTGGAAATGTGTAAGGTCTCCTGCTTGGGCAGGGGGTTGGACTAGATGACCTAAAAGGTCCCTTCCAACTCGGTTAATCTATTTGTGCTAGTGCTTATAACATGCTCTCAGCATTCCAAATGCATGTATAGAATTAAAAAAAACAAACAAACTGGAGGCCCCTGAAGTTTCTGGCTTTTGATACCGTGATCCCAATTGTACATTTTGGCAAAGAAATAGTATTAAGCGAACAATGACAGCAACATTCTCCCAATGCACAGAGCCCACATATTTTTTACCCACTTCAAGAAACACAATATCATCCGCCGAGCTCATCAGCCCTTCCGCTGTCCTGTTGTATTGCGTGACAGTCTCCAAATGATGCTGTAGGCAGTTCCGGTTCTCCTGCATTTGCTTTAGCAAAGCAGCATGCTCACTTGTAACCATCTCCGACACCTTCTTCTGGCATTCTTTTAGGATTTCTGTGAGATGATCAAACTTTTGCAAAATTCCTGATTTGAACTTCATTGAGAAAACCTGTAGAAAGCCAACATTCAAAGCATCAAGTTATCCTTATAGCAGCTAATGTCTCTCTCCATTTTTCTTAAGGCACCATATGGCGATAAGATAAAATATGGAGGGAAGGGGTACTGGCCTTTGTGGACACAAGCTAGTAATGGGGAGGAAATGACAACCGCTTTGCTTATTCAGCAGCTACCACAAGAGCGATTAAAATGTGCACTGGCAAAGCACAAACTATTTCTACATGACTCACTGAAACATGGTTCATCTGCTGCTCCAGTTTCTGGATTTCTGCTGTGATTCTTTCTGCCTCTTTTCGTTTTTCTTCCAGGGTTTTCTTGATTGATTCCTGTCAAAGCAGACTTGAAGTTCAAATGGGCAATTGTTTCATACTTTTCCTTGATACTTCCAGTCCTATAGAGAATACTTCATTTGGCAAATTCACGTTGGTCTATTCACATTGATCAAGAAACATCTAAAGAAACATACCAAAGTACTGCTACCCATGTAATCTTTTGCAGCTCTAGTAATATCACCTTGCCTCCATTGTGTTGTATTGAAACAAAATGACTAAGATCCTGGAATTGCTATCTACTTCAGAAAGAGCGATGGGCTCAGGAAAAATATAATGGTATATGGGTCAATTGGGTTCAGTCACATTCATTCTGAACCTTGGTAACAGTTTGGATTTAGCAAAACCTTCAGATCTAGACTTGTGTTCAAGTCAGGATCATATCTCTTGTGAGATAGCGTGAAAGCAAAACCATTACCCATTTCAAATTGTGCATGGTTTGTGGACCAGACAACAGGCATTCTCTGTGATAGCTCCTGCCTTGTAGGATCCTCTTCCTCAGAGACCCAATAGCCCTTTTATTCAGTCTCAGAAAACAACTACTGTAAAGCTGTATAGTACTATTCCAATATGCCTGAGTTGATTATGGGCAATGATCACAGATCTGGCTGTTGTATTATTATTTTCTTATTCCTTATATTTTATTTTTAATCCTGTTTTGCAGTTAGCTCACAGAGTGTTTTGGGGCTAGAGTAAATCATCAATACTTTGAAGTGAATACATAAATAAATATAATTTCATGAGATGTTGGACCTTTGCTAAGATACCTTAAGGCACATCAGAAAACTATTAACTGTTAAGCTTATTAATTACATTACATTGGAATATAATTGCCTGCTTGCATTTGAGACAAATGTGGCATTTAGCAGGGACATTGTTCTCTTTACTATGAGGTCCCAATATGGGACCTCAGTGTTATTGAGCGGAAAAGAATGGAATCCGATACCTAAGAAGACCAACATGTATTCTTACCACAGCAGGATCTATGAACACATCCCAGTCTATAGGTCTTAACTGGAGGTGCAATAGTTGACTATAGTAGTTGAAAATCAGAGCCATGCCAACATGCTCTGGTTCGTACGGGTATATGCACATTATACAGATAGTCCTTGATTTATGTCATGTGAGTACATTGCTTAGCAACAGCAATCCTGGCAACCCCTGTTGCCATCATCAACCAAATTCCATTGGTTGTTAACCAAGGACCCACCCCAATCCAAGCCATTCAGGGTTTGGTCTTTCCCAGCCCTGACCCTGGGTTCTTACAAGATAAGGGACCGCCTCCCCTTCAACTACCCCGATCTTCCTATCCCCACACATTTCTGCCCTTGTGGTTGTCCTGGACCCTGCCTTGCAAGGCAGCAAGCAACTCTAGAGCCATACATGCTGCAGCGCTATGGCTTCCTGCAGCTCCTGAGCCACTGTGCAGTGGGAACCTCAGCCCCATTCCAATGCCTGAGCCCCAGAGCAGCACAAATCCTTTTGCAGCATGAAGCCCAGCTCAAGCTGACCCACAGTAGCCTATGCCACAGTGCATTCTGCTGTTCCATTGACCTTCCCATCATCTTGCTCCTGATGCTGACAAGAATCACACTGGCCATTTGCTATTGCCATCTGGAGCCATCTTCCCCAGTTCTTGGGAGGAAACCAGTGTGCAACCTGGGGAAGAAAGTCTTGTGCGGCCAGCAGCTGAATTGCAAAAGGGCCAGACTGGGCACACTTGCTCAGCAGTGCGACCAAGAAGATGGTGAATGTCAGCTAAGAGAGCATGGGCCATGGTGTACAGGGGGCCAAAAAGGGAGGTGGGGGGAGAGAGATAGGCAGGGGAAAGTTGAAGTTCCCCTGTGATTGTAAAGGTGGGCAGGCTACCAAGCAGGGGTGAAATCCAGCAGGTTCTGACAGGTTCTGGAGAACCGGTAGCAGAAATTTTGAGCAGTTCGGAGAACTAGCAAATACCACCTCCGGCTGTCCCCAGAATGGGGTGGGAATGGAGATTTTGCAATATCTTTCCTCCAGGCATGGAAAGGGAATGGAGATTTTGCAGTATCCTTCCCCCTGCCACGCCCACCAAGCCACGCACCAAGCCACGCCCACGGAACCAGTAGTAAAATAATTTGGATTTCACCACTGCTGCCAAGCACCCAATTTTTGATCAGGCGACTTTGGGGGCACTGTACTTTAGCCACCAGTCATTAAGTCCTTTCGTTCTGAATGCTGTATGGTTGCTGAACAAATGGTTGTAATTTGAGGACTATCTGTTCAGAGAAAACCACAGCCTAGTCCCATTTAGCACTAGACAGTCTCGGCCTCTGTTAAGTTTGGGCTGTATATGCTATAGGTCAGGGGTCTCCAACCTTGGCAACTTTAAGCCTGGAGGACTTCAACTCTCGGAATTCTGGGAATTGAAGTCCACCAGGCTTAAAGTTGCCAAGGTTGGAGACCCCTGCTATAGGTGAATTCTGTTAGCCCACCAGCCACTCTCCTTGACTCTACCACCCTGCTTACTTCTTGAGCTTTCCGTCCCTCTTCAAAGAGAGCCCTCTGGTGCTTTTGGCAGCTTCTCACGGTGCACACGCAGCAGATGCAGCGTTTCTCAGTTACGCAGTAAAGCTCCAAGGGCCGGCCATGATTTGCGCATTGCCTTGCCTGAGAACCAGCTGCCTTCCTAATCTCCCCTTCTGAGGCACCTGGGAGGACTTCTTCCTGTTTCAGCAGCTCTACCAGGTTTTCAAGCAGGACAGTTTTGCTAAGTTTGGGTCTCTCTGGAAAGCATTGTCGGCATTCAGGACAAGTGTAGATCTTTTGGCCATTGAGTCCTTGTTCCTCTTTGTCCCAGTGGCTGTTGATGCACTTCTCACAAAAACTGTGTCCACAAGGCACAGTCACAGGGGTGGTAAATACATCCAGACAAATGCAGCATATTAATTTCTCTTCCAGCTTCTGAGATTCAGAGGAAGCCATTTCCCCAGAGGAAGCACAGTAGAGAAAGAGAAAATAACACGCCCCAAACCCAGAATCCTGTCCAAGGGGAGGTCCTGAATGTAAGAGTGAATCTTAAAGGGACAGAAGCTATTCTGTAGTTTACACAATTCAGTACAGTGTTTAAGGCAGGGGTGAAATCCAGCAGGTTCTGACAGGTTCTGGTGAACTGGTAGCAGAAATTTTGAGCAGTTCGGAGAACCAGCAAATACCACCTCTGGCTGGCCCCAGAGTGGGGTGGGAATGGAGATTTTGCAGTATCCTTCCCCTGCCACACCCACCAAGCCACACCATGCCCACCAAGCCATGCCCACAGAACCAGTAGTAAAAAAAATTGGATTTCACCACTGGTTTAAGGTCATCTCAGATGCCCTAATATTAAATGCATTGTCCTTTTTGTAAGTGAAAAAAAAAACCAAGCTTTGGGTTTGAATTTTCTCTCCTTATTTCAAACAATCTTTAGACCAGTGCTATCTATTTCGATGTTTAATTAGTTAACTTGAGCTTTATTATTTTCTCTGAAGGTGCACCATTCTGAGGTCACCCACAGCTCCTAAAGTATTGGCTGAGCTCATGAGGCTTCTAAAAGTTGATAACAAATTGTAACATTTAATGGTCATAAGAGGAAATGCATGGCTGGAGCATAATATTAACTATATTTATTTTAACCAAGCGTAAATGAAACAGCAACTCTAGTTATCACCCAGGCCTTCTTATTCCTTTTTATAGTATAAGTCAGGGGTCTCCAACCTTGGCAATTTTATGACTTGTGGACTTCAACTCCCAGAATTTCATACGCTGGCTGAGGAATTCTGGGAGTTGAAGTCCACAAGTCATAAAGTTGCCAAGGTTGGCGATTCCTGGTATAAGTAACCCTCGATCTGGAAAAAGAACCCCCTATGCTTTCAAGTTAGAACCAGAGATAGCTTAGGATCAGCATCTTTCAAGGTCTTTTCAAATCAAATTGGTGCAAAATGTGTACTCATCTGGGGGGGGGGAGGAAAAACTCCAGCCTCCTTGTAATTAAACCTCAGCAGGCACTGAGTGTTGGCAGACTCGGTGCCTTCTGAGCATAAAGGCCACTCTGATAAAGCAGAACATGTAGAGGAGGTAGAACATGATGCCCATGTTCTGCAGGTGTCTGCTAGATTATCTTCTTCAGGTTGGCACACACATAAACCTCCTCTTTTTACATTGCTTGCCTTCCAGAGAAGAGAGCTGGTGCTTCAAGCTGCAGTCAGGAGGGGCAAAAGGGGAACCAGAGCCTGGCCAAGGAAGGTGCTGCTAGAGAGAAAACAGAGAAAGCACTGGAGTGGAGTTTGGCATTACATTTTGAACTGAGTTCTTTGTCTGGCTGGCTAAATCTCCAAAGAGTCTGATTTTGTTTGCCAATCTTGTTCCAGAATGCTGAAGGGGAGAATAAACTTTAGAAACATTTCTACGTCTCTGGAGTTCAACATTTGCTTTCAGTTACATGCTAGTTCCGTGATGGCGAACCTATGGCACGCATGCTGGAAGTGGCATGCAAAGCAATCTCTCCGGGCATGTGAGCCGTCACCCATTGCGCTTCTGGGTTCTGGCGCACTGGCCAGCTGGTCTTCACACATGCAGGAGTGATGGAAACCGGAAGAGCAGCTGCCCAGTGTGCATGCACATGCCGAGAAGACAATCTTCCAGTTTCCAGGGTGCATATGCGCAATGGCCACCTGGTTTCTGGTGCACATGCACATGGGAAGACCAGCTGGCCAGTGCGCATGTGCATGGCGGATATTGTGAGATCATTCTAGGCAGCTGGTCTTCGGGTTCTGGCACGCATGCACGCTCTCCCATTTCAGCACTCGGTGCCAAAAATGTTTGCCAACACTCTGCTAGTCAATTCCCCATGGCTCTGTCCACAAGTCACTCCTCCTTGTCCCACAAAAGCTAATTCATGATTTCTAACTATGGTTTGTTGAATCATCTGTAAATGGCTGGGATCCCACATTGTGCTAAACTAAAGCATAATCCCAAGCACATAAACCAGAATGGCTGGCGTCATATAATACCTTAAACCAAAATTAAACTATGTTATGGCTCATTGTTCAGGGTTTGATCCTAGTCAGACTCTTCAATTGTGATGATTGGACAATTTTCCTAAAGGAGTTTTCCTAGTCTATAAATCCTGCCCAATCTTAAACATCCTAATCCAATTTATTTATTTATTTAGAAAATTTATATTGCCGCCTACTCACACATGGTGACTCAAAGCAGCTTTCAAGGATATAAAAAATGTATGAAAGAAATAAAAATAATAAAAAAGAAAAATAATAAAATAACCCCACCCCGGCGACAACACACATTCATATTAGCCATTTAATGGGCTCCATCTCATTTTGGAATTTTTTAGCTAGAACCTTTGTCCGTATGTTTTGTTGGCTAATATGTAAAGGCTTGTTTGTTTCTGTAGCAGTTATCTGTATAAGTTTCCAAAGGTCAACACTCGATCCGTAGTGATTATTTGGACTAGTCTCCATGAGGTAAAACAGTAAGAGTTTGCCGGAGACTTCTTGGTTAAGTCTTTCCTGGAACTGAGCTGACTTCAATGCAGTGATGGCAATAGCTTTGAATCACTGAGTTCAGTCAAGATTGGCCAGATCAGAAACTAAACCTCCCCGATTCTACAATTCTAAGATACTTAAATGGACACAAACACAAATGATAAATAATGGTAATTAATTATATTTACCTGGTTGCTGCTTTATCCTTTAGTGTATGTCAAGCACAGATTAGCTACAAAGAGGTGTTTTTCATTTTTCTCATAATTAAACCACAGATCTATCCATACCCTATTGAACAAAAAGTTCAAGATACCACAATTCTAATACCCTCTAGAAGCAGAAAAAATGGCAATGCTTGCTTAGCCCCTGAATTTACTAGAATAGATGCAGTTCTTATGAGGCAGTAACTTTTGCATGTGTCAAAAAAAATATTTTTTAAAAAAAATAACCAAAATCTTGCAAAGAATCCTCAATATTCTTCTCTCAAAGACCTTGGTTAACTTTTTGAAAATATGTGTGCATGAGCAGGAGAGCTCCGAAGACCAGTGGGTCCCCTGAATTGTGCACATGTGCACCGGACGCCCGAACACCAGCTGGGGCGTGCGTGCATGCGCAGCTGCTGGTGAGTTGGGCGAAAGCTCATGTGCCCGGAAAGATGTCTCAGCGTGCCACCTTGGGCATGCGTGCCATAGGTTCGCCATCATGGATCTAAGTATTCGGTAGCCCAGTGGTTAGTGTGCAGTATTGCAGGATACTTCTGCTGACTGCCAGCTGCCTGCAATTTGGCAGTTCAAATCTCACCAGGCTCAAGGTTGACTCTTCCATCCTTCTGAGGTGGGTAAAATGAGGATCCAGATTGTTGGGGGCAATATGCTGAATCTGTAAATCACGTAGAGAGGGCTGTAAAGCACTGTGAAGCGGAATATAAATCTAAGTGCTATTGCTATTCTAACAATAATGATAGTTATAATGGTTGTGAAACCTATTTTAGCATGTAAAAGTGGAACAGATATAAAAATGATAAAGAAATTTTTTCAGCATGTTTCAAAACATTCAACATCTGACATCATTTTTAGACTCCTAGATTTCCTGTATGTGAACAAAAATTGATTTCATTAAACATAAAATTGTTTGTTTAGTGACCATGTCTGGTATGGTAAATCTTTTACTTAATTTTCAGTCTTAATAGCTAGTGGGACAAATCCATTGTACTTCATTCTGTGTTGAACCTGATAATGCTCTTGAGTTTATTTATTTATTTTTTAAAAATTATATGGCTGCCCAACTCACCATCGGTGACTCCAGGTGATTATAAAAATAAAAACCCAATATAAAAACCATCAAAAGCAGTAACTCCCCACCCCTGAAGAATTATCAATTGCAATCATGGTTGGGCCCTGAGGGACAGTCTGGTATAGTGGTTAAGGCATTGGGCTACAAACCTGGAGACGATTGAGTTTTAGTCCTGCCTTAGGCCCAAAGTCAGTTAGGCCACTCTCAGCACTAGGAAAAAGGCAATGGTAAACCAATTCTGAAAATCTTGCCAAGGAAACTTCAGGGACTTGTTTATGTAGTCATCAGCAGTCAAGACTGGCTTAGAGGAAAACACTCCCATACAATCTTAAATTGGAGGCTTTAAAGCGGGAACATTGGAATTACAGGGAAGCTGCTGCCCATGCCTATGCAAGTCAGTCCCAGCAACCTATGCCTGCAAGTGATTCCATGTGTTTCTTCCCAGGAAACTGTTTTCAAATATTTTGAAATCAGGCTTTTCTTTCTTCTTTAATATGAAAGATAATGCATAGTCCAGCTTCTGTAGCAATCGAACATTTTGCAACATGTATTGTATTGTATTGTCTGATTTTATTCAAATAAAAATATTTTATTCTTTAAGTTTTCTTGATCAAATACTGGAAACAAATTAGCAAAATATCTGAGACACATATACACAAGAGAGATGAAAACTGGATTTTCTTCCAAGTGGGTGATAAGCTGGATCACTTTCAATGATATTTTATGGTCTTCTGTTCTTTTTTTTTGGGTGTGGGGGGGAAACCAGACACACAAATTATTCTGTTCAGATCTCCTATGGAAATAAGTATATTCGTTTGCTCAGTAAATGCCATAGGTGGATTCATTACTGTCCCTGTACCTGTCCAGGTACCTCAGAGGCTCGCGGTGTGGATATTTCTTCTGGGGAGGATGATATCTGGGTGGCCGAACAAAGTCAAACACTGGTTCCTTCATGTCTATAAAAGGAAGAGAGAATGTTAGCACTTCTCAACAATTACAAACATAACAAGCTCTGATCTTAAGATTCTTATCTCAATGGTTGACCAATTAATGGCTCATCAGTTTTCTATCTTTTATCTGTCATGGTCTGCAGTATTTTCACTGTGCCCTGAAAAAGCATATGCTTCCTTCTCTTCCTAATAAAGTGAAAAGAAGCGAATTCAGTAATTATAAATCTATATCCAGATTGTGGTTGATCCACAGTTACATTCTGCTGGTTACTATCTGTTCTGTTTATTTCTTGCTGGAGTAACTTTCTGTTTAAGTTCAGAAATTCCTGGACTAAATAATTCTGAAAGTTCTACACTTAGTTGATAAAACCACTGGGGCCTGGAAGCTGCACCAACTAACGGCATATGGCTTAAAATATAACCCAGTAGTATAACACTCAATAGTATTAGCATTAGCATTTCAAAAAACAAAATAGTTTCAAGCTAAAGTTACTGCCTGAACTTTGAAACAGAATAGGAAGAGTATTAAACTTTTCAGTTTTGGTGTTGGAGAAGATTCCCAAGTACACTGTGGACAGGCAAGAAAACAAAAAAATGGATTATCAAATAAATTAATCCAAGGTTCCCACTTCAGCCACAAATGACTAGGTTCAAATTATACTATTTTGGACACATTATGTGAAGACCTAACACTCTGGAGAAGGTGTTATTGCTGGGAAAGGAGAAAGGAAAAAGAAGAGGAAGACAACCAGCAATAAAATAGATGGGCTCAGTTACAGTTGTGATATTTTCATTATTGGAGGACCTAAAAGGTTAAAGACAGTTTATCAGGGAGAATATTGATGTGGGTGGTTGCTAAAAGTTAATGACCTGATGGCACATAATAAATCAATCATTACTACTGAAAACCTGAAATATATACAGGGGGACTTTCTTTATAATTTTACAGAAACTGCCACTGGAAAGTACATAATGAAACAGCAATAGATATTCCTCAAATTTATCATACAACTAATAAGGGAATAAAGGGAACTTAATCCACAGTATGATTGCTTAGAGGATTTGTCTGTGATGTTTTCTTGCTAGTGGTAAGGACATGATTTACCATTGTATTTTCAGGGATGTTTCCTTCAAGCTTTGTAAACTGGTCTACAGGCTCTGAAATTCCCTAGTGGTTTTCTATCCAAATATAAGTCAGGCATGACCCTGTTTAACTTTTGAGCCTTGATAGGATGAGTCTCATGCTGCATCTGTAAAGATTTTCACACTGGAGCTCTTAGAAGCCTTAGGAGTAGAATGCTCAGCGACTCCCCCCAGCACCCCACTAAACATGGCTCCCACTTGCAGTTTCTATTCCATGCATATTTACTGTGTGCTAAATTATGAGTACATTTGCAAGTTCTCTCCCATACTATTTCAGTGCCAATTACCCAAAACAGGCCCCATAAAAGAGTGACTGATCAAGGGATTTTTTTGAAGAGGAAGCTTCCAGTTTCTATCAATTTTGGGTTTAAACTACAGCTTACACCTCATTCCCACCCAATTATATGGTTTATTTGGGATAACAAAGTTTAAGTCTGTCCCAACATTTCATTTCAACTCTAAATAAAATGCAAAACTGTAGATATTTTACATGTGATCCATTACTTACTAAGAAGCTCATAAAAGATGTTTGTAACAGACTTATCCCACTCGCATTGGAAAAACGCCAGTCCTGCTGGTGTCATGTCACTCTGATGCTTCTTGTAGAAGTCAAATGTTTTGAATGTTCTCATCTTGAGGCTGTGACTGAAGAGATGAAAATACAAATGCAGTGGGTTTGTGTTTTGTAATCGCTTCATCTATTATTATTTCCCTGTTCAAACATCAATTTCTGAACTCTTAAATTGAAAATATAGATGTGCTATGTGTTGAGTACTATGTTTTCCCCCTAGAAATAATAATTTAATGAGAGTGAAAGTGAGAAAAAAAACAATTTAAAACTGGTTTAAATTTTAAACGTGGGGTTCCTGGAATGAGAGAATTATACCCAATTCTCCTATTCAACAGCTTCCTATAAGCAGTTTTATCTTGACTGTGTTCCCTCTGCCTGCCATTGTACATTCATTGTACAGCCATTTAAAAAACAGAGCTTAGTGGGCATCAACACCTGTACCCCACTCTATTTGTGAGAATTACACTGGAAGACCCCAGAGTTATTTAATATAACTACTGGCCCTATGCTGATTTCTACCCAAAGAAGCAGCCCAAAGAGTTGTGTGTACAGACTACTGTCCAATAAAAAGGTTCCAACATTTAAAGCCATTTGGCTAGTTGTGTTTGTTTTCAAGTTGTGCTGTGTCTATTTTTTTTTCTGCTGAACTAAACTGTTTTAAACTCTTAATATTAAATGCCTCTGGAGAGTCAGTCATCCAGGTCATAATTGTCCCAAAGGTGCTTTTTCAAGAGGCAATTGGACTTTCTGATTTTTCTTTGAAGGCATTTCACTTCTCATCCAAGAAGCTTCTTCAGCTCTGACTAGATGGGCTCTGACACCATCCAGCCAGAGTTGAAGAAGCTTTTTGGATGAGAAGCGAAACGTCTTTGAAGAAAAAACAGAAAGTCCAGTTGCCTCTTGAAAAAGCACCTTTCGGTCTTAATATTAAAAAAATCTTAAACTGTCAGTTTTCCTTCCTAAATCTGTCATCTCCTGAGATAAGATGTAACATCCCAATATAATTTTCTTTCATCATTAGATGGAAAACGTGAAGAGTTACCATGGTGTTGGCCGCACATCTTCAGTAAAATCAATTGGCTGGTGCTGTTTGAATAGAAGGAAGACGTAGCGGTGGTATCCCGTTCCTCTGGCTGGAAATGCAGGGAAATAATGGCAGATTTCTTGCCCTGCCTCTATTTGGTTGCCCGGAATGTTTCCCCTGTTGATATAAAACAGGATCCAAACATGTTTGTTTGATATTATTCCCCTGAACAAACAAAGAATTCATTCTACAGCCACCAAAGGATAAAATTACAGTTTATCTTGGGGAAGTTGGAGCTATTCCAATGAGGATAATAATAAAGGTTAGCAAGTTCCCTTGCAAAACTGATTTGCTACTTGGCAAAAGCTGCTAGCAATTTAACTGGGCAGTGTACAGTGCTGGGGAAACTTTGAGCTCATCCCTCAGGGTCTTTTAAGTTTACCAGACGGAGTGCTGTTGGATTCCAAGGATCTCATCTCTGTTTTAACCAGTGTTACATTATAGGGCATATCTCAGAAATCAATGCAATCCTCAGGGTTTTGTCAAATTCACAAAAATTCCTATTTAGACAATTCAAATCCTATAAAGTTTACTGAAGGTCAGACAGCTTTCCGCCAACTTTAAGATGTATGGATTTTAAATTCCCCGGATTCTCAGCTGTGGCCACACAGAGAATTCTAAGACTTGAAACCCTCACATTCAGAAAGCATCCCGTCTGGGGAAGGTTGAGGTTAAGAATTTGGAAGGCCCTTCCAAATTCTTCCTTCTAATATTTTTCTTCCTATTTTTTTGCAATACAGACCATCTTCTTAGTTTTCTCGTTCCATATATTCTTGCCCTCTTTTTGCCTTTTGAGGGAAAATAAGTCACTTATATATAATCTTATAGCATTATTGAACCTGGTGTTTCTTTGGCATAGTAATAATAAACAATTTAAAATTGCCTTATATTAGGTAGAATATTGTTGGATATATATTAAATAGATGAAAGAGACAATGTGGGATAGTGGTTAAGGAGCATGACTAGGATAAGGGAGATCCAGATTCAAGTCCTCATTCATCTATGGAGCTTATTCTTTATGCAAGGGTAAAATGACAAACTATTCCATGCATACCATCATAACCTCCTTAGAGGAAAGGTAGGATGTACAGATAAGAAATATGCATCATCAAGACTAATATGGGGAGTGCCTCTCACCTTCCAGATACTGCTAACCTACAGCATTAGCATCACTCACTTCTGAGCACGCAGTCTGGCTTTGCTGAGTATTTTGTGTGTAATGCCATCTGGAAGATCAGAGATCCACCTGCCAACTGACTCTGACTGCCATGCTTTTTGACATTCAACTTTGGGCCTTTGACATGCAAAGAACATGTCATACCACTAAACCATGGGTCTTAATTAATCAAAGACGGAAAAAAATTGCACAAAGGGGAAGGAGGAAAGAAGTAGGATACAATAATTTTCTAGGGCTCAAAGAGGAGAATAGACTTGTTATACAAACTCCCCCAAAATTGTGTATTTTCATTCCAACTAAGAAGTATTCAGAGCCAACTACAACTAAAATCTTCCTTGACTTGTTAGAATGGTCCAGTTCTGATCACATCTGGCAAATATATTGGCTCCTCAAAAATAGAAACAGCCAAAGAACCAATATCCATTCTTTTCTTAGCTTTGGACCATTGAGATCATAGACCTTTATTTAAGAACTAATGGCTTCAAGTTACAGAACATGGAGCAGAGGTGGTCAAACATGTTCCAGGGCAAGAAAGAATAATTTTAAATGAAAAAGGAGTAGATTCTAGCTAATTATTAAGGGCACATTTCTAACAGTATAAGCTGCTTCATTAACAGAAGTCAATGGAGTCTGCTGACTTGAAGGCCATGTAATGGGCTTGCCATACTAGTAGATTATACACTGAGAAGTGGAATAGGCTAGACTAAGATCCCATCTAATCCATATATTCTATGATTCTATAATAATGTGTGGATCAGGGAAATTAGCGTGATAGTACATTGGAAGCTAAATGTTGAGATTCTGTTCCAGATTCCCTTTGAATATGAAAATGATGCCCACAGTGCAGGAGGTTGGACTAGAAGACCTCCAAGGTCCCTTTCAGCTCTGTTATTCTGTATTCCATACAGTGCTAATACTCACACCAACCAATGGACGTACTCCAAATTGCCCTCAGACAGGTGTCCATCTGTACACACAAGGTATACAAAAACCCAGTAAATATACAACTTATCTTACAAAGTATATCTTTATTATACTATTTTGGCTATAGCATATTCAGATTTTTTTCTTAACTACTACAACAGTTCCTTTTTCATGCTACTATAAAAAAGTTTCACAATGGCTTTTTAAAAACTGAATGACAAAGGTTGAATATTATATAAAGAAACATTTGACAAAACAACGCCCCCCCAGTTCTGATACATCTGTACCACATATTAATCCATAGTCATCCGATTTTAAAACTAAATTAAATTATAATAACATATTTTAAAATTGCAAAACATTTCAAACTATTGTATGATCTCTTTAAACTCATATTCTGTGGTCCTCGATGCCTAAAATGATTAAAAAATGGGATTGAGGTCAGGCTGGATAAAGATTATAAATTTCCCAGAATCACTAGGATAGTGTGGGATGGCTGACATATAGATTAATTAAATAAATAAATACAGCTATTTACTATGAGCATTTTAATTTTAATCTCTGACTCATGGGGGTTGCCAGATCTGGCAGGCAATATGTCAGCAAAAGCCTACCATGGGCCTGGACAGGCAAAGCAGCAAGTGAGTTTGGATAGTGGTACAATTTGATCAGCTTTGAGGAAAAAATTGCAGCCTTTTTTATATTGCTCACAACTTCTACAAGCTTTAAACACAGTCTAGACTCTAGGGACAAAGAAACATCTAGAACTTGCAAAATCCTCCTTTAAAATGCCAAGTCCTACCATACAAAAGCAAGAATTATCTAAATTAAATCGAACAAAAGTCTAAGCCAGGTATCCCCAAACTCTTTACCTCATCAACCCTTCATGGATTTTCAAATTGTTCACTGACTCCCAAACATTATATAAAAATAATTTAACAGGTACTCTAATACTACAAACGTTAACACCATCAAAAACAAAATCTGCCTATCCCAGGTTCTTGGGAAGGTCTCAATAGGCGGATAAAAATACCAAGTCCTATCTAAACATCTAGCTGACTATGCAAAGAACCATAATAAAAGAGACAACTCAAAGTTGCTCTCACCAGCGACTAACCGTTCAACCCTGGGTAACACTGTCTCACTGGACTAGAGACCAAAATGGAGCTCCAAAGAAACCCCAAAAGATCGACCCCCAATTGGCCTTTGATCATTTATCAACCTGCTATTGATTCCAAGCCATTTATCAAATAGTCCTACTGACTCTGAGGGTCAATATTAACCACTCTGAGGAACCCCAATCTAGGCAGTTTTTCTTAATTGTATGATTTCTGATTTCTTTTCTCTATAGATTTTTGTTTCAGCTGCAGCAACTGGATTTTAATCAGAAGCTCCATCAAAATGTGCAATGGAAAATCTTTTCCAACTGTTAAGAAATCCTATCATACTAAGAAAGTATTCTTAACATAATGGCACTTACCTAGATTAGTGAGCAACAATGTCCAAAGTGTTCCTTCATCTGCTTCAAATGAGACTTCAGGAGGATTAAAAGCCTAAACAAGAAAATATGACAATGAGTATTAAAAAACTATTCCCCCACCCCCACCCCACCATGGTCTTGAATAAAGAATTACAACTTTAATTGTAAGATATCCAGAGTCGGTGATGTAGTTGAGTAGTCCTTTAGTTGAAATAACAATAATTTCTTAAACTTGCTCTCCTAGCTGTTCACAGCTTTCACATCAGCCAACAGACATTTAAATCATTTCTTGATAACTGCAGCATGGAGAACCAAAACTAACATTCTCAAGGGATTTGGGAGTTAAAAAGGAAGATGCGGTAGAAAAAAAGGTAGGGGATGGGAACAAATTTTGGGAGCCATGGATTGCAAAAGGAAAGGTAGTGACACACCCCATCCCCCCACCCCCATTATATCACTCAAGTGGATAGAAAGTATATTTCAAGATGTTTGGGGAATTTGGGAGGGGATTATTTTCAACCAGGATGTGTACAATAACTATCTTGATGATTTACACTCCCCTTTTCTTCCATTTTAGGTTACAAATAGGAGAAAATAACTGACAAGTTTCCTCACTGCATGAATTTGAGAGATTCTGTGGACAATAAAAAAAGGTCATACTGCTGTTATTGATAACAGAAGTCTCACCCAAACACCAACAGTATTGCAAAAAGCTATCTCATTCTGTATGATTATTCCAGCCCATGCAAAATTTACAAGTAAGGTTGAGAGTCAGTAGTTGAAGCATCTCTTGTCATGATTATGTGATAGAGCATCTTATGGTCCCAGATATTTAAGATGATGGTAGTTTCTGCTTTACTCATGCTTTACTGTGCAACTGATACTGTTTTTTCTTCACAAAACAATTCATTGCTGATTTTTAGCATTTGTCTGTACTTAGTTGAAAACTGCTCCAGGTATTGTATTACCGAAATAGTACACAAACATTTAATAAGTGAAAGTTATGTTCACTTCACTGATGCAATTGAGACTGGAAATTGCATAGCTAACCTAGTTGTAAAATAAAACATTAGTTATGTCAGTTCCCAGTTCATTAAGCAAATTACCATACATTATTAAACATGTTATGTTGATCAGAAGCTGGTAGGGAAGGTCACAAAAGGTGATCACATAATTGCAGAACACTGTGACTATTGTAAATCCATGCTGGTTGCCAAATACCCAAATTGCAAATATGTAATTGTGACAACCACATCCTCTAGGATCAGCCGTAAGTCCCCTTTCTCAGCACTGTTGTAACTTTGGACAGTTGCTGAACAAGTGGTCAATAAGTAAGTTAATAGTTAACCTGACAGTAGTTAATCTGACAAAGAGAACACTGCATGTATCTTTGATTATAGCTATTCCTATTTACTAGGTGTTAATTCTAATTGTAGAATTAATTTATAGTGAATCTGATTTCATGCAGCTTAACCCTAACAGCTGTAGACCTGCAAGGTGAGTATTTTGCTGGCAGAGCACTATATTAGTACATAGAGAACATATAACTATTAACATGTTTAGAGTAATGACATATTCATTAGGCACAATTTTGTGAAACCCTCCAGGAAATTTACTTTAGTGTCTTATACCTAATACGTGCATGAGCAGCAGACAAACCAAAACCAAAAAAGGATGTACTTTATCTCAAAGCTCCTATTCTTGGTAAATACCTCTGTGGGAGTAACCACATTTCCATAATAAACTGGCATAACGTAATTCTCATCCTGGTTATATTCCACTTTTAGAAGCACTCTGGGAACAAACATAGCATTATCAAACAAGTCCCGGTACAGTCCATAGTGTTCTGCTAATCGTTGCTTGTGATATGGGCCACTGGTTCTTTCCCATTCAGCTTTGACATCATCTAGCGGAATCTGCACTGCAAGCAGAAACAAAATAGTTAAGTAAACAAAACGGATAAACGCTTGTGAATGCAAAGGAAGTAAATGTTGGGAGAGTGGTTATTAACATACATGTTTTGAGCCAGGCTGCCTTTTCCAGTTCTGGATTAGTTAAATTTTGTTTCCTAAAAGCCTTTCTCTCTTTATATATATTTCTTCGTGATAGTGGAAGACTGGGCAGACCAATGTCGATCTTTGCCTCTTTATCTAAGATTTAAAAGAAAAGAGATTATGCAAAATAAATCTTGTAGCTTTCTATACAATATACTGAAGGACAACCCATAACTACTTGAAAAATTGGGCAGAGTCAATGTCTTGTTTAAATAACAGACCTTAAAGATGAAAATAACCACTTATTTTCTATCTTAGAATATGTAGAAAGTGCCTGTTGTAGACTTTAAATCTCTGATTTATAGAACTCTTAAGGTTGCAGAATTCATTACAAGTTAAAGGGGGAAACAAATCAGTGCATTTTTCTAATAGATGCCTTGCTTTTTGAACAGAAACAATTGTTCTGTTTCATTTTCAAGATATAATTACAAAAGCCAAATCATCAACTTTATTTTGTTTATACTTTCCTGTTCACTTTCTCAACAGAACTGAATGTTACAATCCAATTCATTGTATGTGTATTCAAAAATATGTTCTATCATGGTCAATAAAATGTATAAGTATACAAAATGCAATATTTCCCTTGGGAAAAATATTAAACTATTTGATCAAAGCTACTGGAAGGGAAAAAAAAACTGGGCTGGGATTTTGTGCCCTTCGATGGTCAATACCTTCCTCTGGAGTGATGTATTTCTTATATGTTCGCCACCAAGGAGTTTTTTTATTTTCTTTTTCTGCTACCTTGAAATAGCGAGTGAAAACACGATATTTTTCCAGTGCTTCCAAATTACTAACATCAATGTCTTCATTAGGCATTGGTCCCAGAGGTACACCCAGTTTGCAGAGGACAGCTAAAACAAAAACATAAAACAAAATAATTTGTATTTGTGTAACAAATTATCCTGTTGGATCAAAAACACAGTAAGCTAGATCTTCATTTGGGCTTCTCCTATTCAAATGTAACCATTCCACAATGGACATAGGAGCAAAATGAAGAAAAAAGACTGCAAAAACAGATAATTATATTAAAATGTACATTTAATTTACATGTTTAAATTGTTAGACTTAAACACAGTATGGAAAAAGGTGAAAGAATCAAATACTGAATCATGACACTTATTTCTACATTTATCTGTGAACTGTATGAAATAAATAGCATAATATAGCACCAAAACATACCATCAATTTTTCTGTCTCTCCATTTGCAAAAGTATAAAATCTATTTCCAAGATGATTTTTAAAAACAGAGTAGTTAGTAACTGTACTCTTCTTCTAAAATGAAGATTAGATACCTTTATATCTGTATCTACATTTAGTTTATTGGAAATATAGATACACAATGAGTGATCACAGAATACCTAATTTTAACCATTAAAACAATGTATTTTAGTTGCAATCAAAATCAATATGTTTATATACATAAAAAGGCACCAATACTACTAGCCACTTTTAATAATCTGTTTTATGTTAGTTTCCAAATACTGCAGTTATTAATGGCATAAGTAAACATGAATGACTACTGTTCCCTTCAACCTGGGACCAGTCCTTTGTGGGCATTTTTGATAAGCATTTTACAGAATGAAAAAACGATATATCCATAACCAATCTCTTCATACAAGTTGAGAGCACTGTCCTCATTTCAAAAGTGATTTTAAAGAAATGCCTTGGCCCTCATGCATCCAAGACCTTTCTTGCCTTTATTAAAATGACTGCATTTTAAAAAATGCTTTACGGATCCACCTTTCATAGCAAATTACAGACAGCTTTAAGAATCCTCCTTTCAGAGCAAATTTCTTGCACAGAAGCATTAAAAAAAATCAACAAATTAACAGCAGAGATGTGCACCACTGGTGCAAGGTTTAAACCACATCTATCAAAATATTTTCAGTCTCGGTAATCTATTATTGTATGATTGTTTGGGTATCTGCAGTTCAGAGAGTGTAAACCTAGCAGAACCTTACAAGTTAAGATGCATACTATGCTTGCAGAAAAACCTAAATCCATCCAACTCTAAGTGAAAAGACCACCATTCCTGGGATATTTCAACAAAGCCTATAAAGGTGATATCAACATTCCAGACACAGGGATGCCCTGGAATATAAGAACTGAAGAAGCTTCTTGGAAGAGAAGCGAAACGTCTTCAAAGAAAAACAAGAAAGTCCAGTTGCCTCTTGAAAAAGCATCTTTGGGACAACCATGACCTGCATGACTCAGAATCTCCATCGACATTGGAATATAATGGAACAAAATTTAACAGGAGGAATGGTCAGAGGTGGACTTCTAAAGCGGGGAAGCCCGTTTCACGAAGCGCTGAAAGATCACCGGGAAAAAAATGCCCCAATTTTCTCTCCCATTCTAGCATCACCCACCAGTAGTACTAAAGCCTCTGCTCTTCCGGAATCCGCGCAGGGCGACGTTTAGAACGGGCGCCGCCATTTTTGTAGGATCTTAGGTTCCCTCTCTTGGAAAGGGTCCCTCAGGGCGCTATTGGCGCATATGAGTGACGTCACGCCGAAGTTGTTCCCCGAGTGCCTGTAAAGGTTTTTTTTAAAAAAATATTTTAATTCTTTTAATAATTCTCCTAAGCGTCCGCTTCATCTGTCGATTCGTAAAATCGTATGCTATAACAAGCAGTGTGTTTCTTTGAAATTAGCTGACTTTCCACTGAGGCTACAGTACAGTAAATGTACTTAATTAAAATGTACTTAGTTAAAATGTATTTAATTAAAAGGAGGATTGCCAGTCAGGAGCAAAATGTATAAACACACAGAAAACTCCCTGTAATAATTAATTTTATTCTTTTAGAATTTTCATATAACAACTTTGCTACTTTGTTGGAGTGGTAAGGATCACTTTACAGTATAAATTTTACAATTATAATCTAAGGAACAAGTCAAGCTGATGCCATTGGTGGTGTTAAACAAGATAGTTAAATATCCAGGGCCTTCTTTCATTCTGATTAACTTCTAAGGTCAAGTCTAGTTTTTTTTTAAAAAAAATACCTGCTTACTGAAGGTAATTCAGCAGATCTGAAATAAGAACGGTGGGAAACTGATCCTTAATGGCCATACAGTTAAGGGGTCTAACCAGGAGCAGGTCTCAAAATAATTCTTTTTTTTTCTGAGACAAAAAAAAAAGTGATTTGGGCACTTGCTATGATATGATTTACAGTTCCACAGTTAGCATCTGATTCAAAGGTGCAAGCCTTAGCTAGGTGTCCTGGGACTTTACAGCAGAAACACAAACCAAGGTGTCCTCAGTTTCTTTGGCGCAGACAGGGATCTCTTTTTCTATTTGCATGGTTCTCCAATCTTGATGCCCACGCAGACTATAAGGTAGGATAGGGGTGAAGAAAAGTGGAAAATTTCCCCCCTTATTTCCCCCACAATCACCCACTGGTTGATGCACATTATAACAGTTCTTTCATGTCTTGTCTCAATAATTTAAACAGGTTCGAGCAAGATCATCCCATCCCACATTTCTGGCATATAATTGAAAATACCAGATTCACAATGTCAGTCCTGCTTCAGTTTATGCATCTCATCATTTGCTATTGCTATTGCTCTCCTGATCAGATTGTGAGATGCAGCTCAATCTTTGCATGAAGTTCTGATAATTATCCAGCAAAGTATCACGGCCTTCAATGAGGGACACAGCCAGAGGTGGTATTCAGCAGGTACTGACCAATTCTGAAGAACTCATAGCGAAAATTTTGAGTAGTTCAGAGAACCAGTAAATACCACCTCTGACTGGCCCCGCCCCCATCTATTCTCTGCCTCCGGAGCCCCAGCTGATCAGGAGGAAATGGGAATTTTGCAGTAACCTTCCCCTGGAGTGGAGGGAATGGAGATTTTACAGTAGCCTTCCCCTGGAGTGGGGTGGGAATGGAGATTTTACAGTATCCTTCCCCTGCCATGCCCACCAAGCCATGCCACACCTACCAAGCCACGCCCACAGAACTGGTAGTAAAAAAAAATGAATCCCATTACTGGCACACAGCTCTTTATTTCAGGAGACTCGGAACAAAGGTCACCCTAGTGATCTGTAGGAAGTTCTGCTGGTTGATCTTCCATAAACAATTCTTTCTGGGCTTTTCAGCTTCAGCAAACTCCCATAAGAGTGAAGAAATATTGGCTGGGCTGGACTGCTTTTAACTGAAGTAAGCATTGTCACAATTATCATGCCAATTGAACCATGGCATTGTTCAGAGTGATTTGTATATCCACTTATTAATGTAATAGTGTTTGGTGCCGAGTTTGGTTGTTTTCTTGCAGAAGTAACAAACTAGGTAACATCATCAGTGCTAGTCAAAATGGGCAATGAAACATTTGTAAGAAAAAAACCAAGCTCAGAAGGCACCAAGGACCCCTCATTTTAACATTGAGGTACAAATATTTTCCTTTATTGGTTGTAATAGTGCTTCAGCAAGTTGTTCTTCAGATAAAGGGGTGCCCTGACACAATCCAAGACAAAGTTTGATGTTTTTCTGAATGTGTGTGGAAGCTTTAAAATTTGATATCAACTCCTCAAAATAGGCTAGGTGAGGAAACAGACATCACAAAGACTGTTAGAATTCTATTGTTGTAGAGTATAACAGAACGTTTTCCACTACTTTGACTAATAGTAAAGAGAATTAAGGCAGAGTTATCCAGCAGTTCTTTCTGAGTCTCTCTTCTTCCTAGGGCTAAATATTTAAATAAACATTCTTGCATTCCTCCTTCACGGTTAAACTCCATAATCTCTACACTCTGGATTGCCTACTCCAACTTGAATCAGCTTGACCTGCTGTTCATGTATGAAGGAAATCCTTGTAGTCTCATGATTCTGGGATAGAAGGGGAACTGAAACTAGGATAAACTGCTTCTCAGCAGTAGCAGTATTTTGGAACAATCTCAATGTCTTATATTATGTGAGCTGCTGAAAGGCATCAGATTGTGGCAGGATATATGTGCAATAAATAAATTAAATTATTACAAGAGACAAAGGTGATGTGAAAATATATTGGGGATATACAAAGACAGACCACTGTTCTGAAGGACCATTCTTCAAAGCCAGCTAATAGGCAAAGAGTTTCAGCAAAACACGAAACTGTTGATCTGCCAACAGTAGTGTAAGGAAACATTTAAAAATATTTATTTTACAAAATATAGCTTCTGCCTAAATTGAATTTGGCAGTTATTTATGTGCTTGATTTCATGTTAACCATTCAAAGTGATAACATCATTTTTTTTTATTTGGAGGAAATGTGAATCTTGGCACAGCTATCTTTAGGACTGATCCTCTCTCATGCTGATTGGAAGGAAGTCTTATAGGAAGTTCTCTTCAAGGTTTCTAAAAAGAACTGCTCTTCTTCCAAGAAGTCATGATCCTATTAGAAAAAACAAAAACAGAATGAAAATAGTGAAACGGCTCAAAAGTGAACCAAAAACATATAAGCTTCATGACCACGTATCAGAATTTCACTGTCCTTCCCATTTCCATAACTTGGTGTTTCATGCAAATTTTGAATTCAACTGAGCTCTTTTTCAGATAATAATTTTACCTGAAAGACAGTGAAATAAAATTAGATGAAATTAATGCTAAATAGAATAGTATTGTTACATGACTGCAAGATGGGTTGCATATAAATTTAAAAAATAAAATAAAAACAGCTGTAAATTATAATCTCAGGACAGATGTTAATGTTCTCAATTCATAGTAGACCAAAAGCTGGACAATGTAATCTTACTCGTTCAGCTGTAATTTTATGCAACACCAATTTGGCACATAAATCTGCTGTATCTGGTCTTGGAAGTCCTTGAGAAGCTCCGGTGTTTCCAGGGTTGACTTTAGGTGGAACAGTAACTGGAAGAGGCAAAACTGGGAAGAAAAACAAGTTAGATATGGTATATAGTCATCTGTGTCATCTACACAGATATTTGTATAGATCAAAGAGGCAATGGAACAATGAAACAAGTTGTAGAACTCTCTTTTTATTTTGCTCTTTAGTTACTTTTTAAAAAATGTAATGAAGCAACGTTTAACTAAATTTTCCCTATTAGCTTTGTTAGGGTGTGTGTAAAAGGTATTTGTTGCTTGTGCAACGAGCAGAGCAGAAACACACAGGGAAGGAGATAAACGTCCAGCTCTTGTGAGAATAATACTTTATAGATAACAGTCTCGGTGTAAGTAAAACAGTCCAAGGTCATAAACAGTAATATCAGTCCAGTAAGTATCTTCCCTTACCAAAGCAAACAGACTTTAGTAACTCTTGGTATACAGTACCATATAACAGACTCAGTAAGCAACAGGATACAATCAGGTATCTATCCGGAAGAAGCAGGAAGAACCAGGAAGAAGGAACGCTTCTCTGTGCTGCTTATTTATGCACTGTAGCCTAATTACAGGGTTCAGCAAACCCTGATTACATGGCTCAGTTGTTTCTTAAAGAAACAGATATTGCCTGACCAACAAGTTAGGAGTAAGCTGCAAGCTGAACCTAACATTCTCCCCATTGGACAGGACAATATACACAATAGCTACAGAAACAAAAATACACATCCAAATCATACATTGTACAGTGGTATCAGTTACATTTCAGATTCTTAACCCAACTCTTTCACAATAATTGGTGTGTTTAATGGCACCTTGCGCTTTGGTAAAACTATCGGCAATATTGTCCTCTGATGCGCAATATTCCAATGTAATCATGTTATCCTTAACACATTGCCGAACATTCAGATAACGTATATCAGTGTATTTAGTTCTTGTCTTTACAGCAAGATTCGTTGCCATTTTAATGGCTGCCTGGTTATCTTCATAAACCGTAATAGGATAATCCATTTTGAATCCAATATCTTCCATCAACTGTTTATAATAAATCAGTTCAGTACATGTAAGTGATAGACAAGAAAACTCCGCTTCCATGGTAGACAAACTTATGTGTTTCTGGCAAATTGATTTCCATCCAATCAGGCAGTTATCCAACATGATTGCTATTCCAGACGTAGATTTTCTGGCAAAACTGGCATCAGCATATGCCTTTAATATCATATTGGCATTTGGTTCTAAATACATAGCAAAATGCAATGTTCTTTTAAGATACCTAAGAACACGTTTAGCAGCCTGCCAATGCCTATCAGTAGGCTCTGAACTATATTGTGCTAGTTGATTAACACTAAAAGCTATATCAGGCCGTGTCCAGTTGCTCAAATACGACAAACTGCCTATTAATGATTGATACAGTTCTTTACTGAACTGTGGACTCTGCAAACTATCCTGTTGGAATTCTTGTGCCATAGGAGTCTTGGCAGGTTTACATAATTCCATCCCATATTTTTTCAACAATTTGCAGATTTTATTAGATTGTGAAATTTTAAATCCTCTAGATGTTTTCAGGATATCCAGCCCTAGATAATGCCGTATATGTCCTAGATTTCTAAGTTTAAATTTTGTTTGCAACTGACCGATAATCTCTCTGGCCTCAGCGTCAGTTCTGGTAATTATGGCAATGTCGTCTGTAAAGAGTAACAAGAATGAAACACATCCATCCTGTTCTTTTTTAAACAGACATTTATCTGCTACGCCCTCATAGAACCCAATGTTATGTAATTCCTGCACTATACATTGGTTCCACTCGTAACCTGATTGCCTTAAACCATATAGGCTTTTTTGTAGCCTCCAACACTCAGTTCTATCCTGTGTATCATAACCAGGAGGTTTCTTCATATATATTGTATGCCTTAACGGAGCGTTCAAGTAAGCTGTCTCGACATCTATATGAGTAATTGAGCATTTATTTCTAGCTGCCCAAACAAGCATCGTTCTCAAAGTGCTCGCTCGTAAACTTGGAGCAAAAACCTCATCATAGTCTCTATCTGTCTGTGAGAACCCTTGTGCAACAAGCCGAGCTTTATGGGTTACTACCCCATCTACACTTTTCTTTACCTTATAGACCCACCTACAGCCTATAAGTTTCTCATATGGTGGTATTCTTACAACTTCATAGACACCAAGCCTCTTCAAAGAATCAATTTCTCTATCCATTGCCTCTTGCCAGGCTTTTTGCTCCTTTTCTGGATATAATTTTATATCATGATAACTGGATGGTTCGATATCTACTTGGCAAACCACTGTGGCTTTATAGCGATCTGGTGGATGCCGGTCCCTGGAAGATCGTCTAGGCATAACAGGACTAACATCAGGTATATTGGGTTCATCCTCCCCTAACCCTGATTCCTGTTCCTGTTCTTCCACCTTAATAGATGGTTTATCATCCATCTCAGATGAACTATCATCAGGAATATGGTCTATCTTAACATCCACATCTGTAAAACCATAGTCTGCTTTTTCTAACCTGTCCCAGCCTTCATGTTCTAGGAATTTAGCACTAGCGCTACACAAAACTTTTGTTGTTCCTTTTTCCCAGAACCTATAGGACCTATGGTTAGCCTCATAGCCAACAAAAATCATTTTCTTTGCTCTCTGTTGGTCCTTCCTTCTCTGACTAACTGGTATATGCACCCAGGCTGGTGCACCAAAAGTATGTATATAACTTAAATCAGGCTTCCTGCCGTGCCATAAAGTAAAAGGAATTTTTCCTGTAGAGGAGTGCACCACATTATTTAAAATATGATTGGCACATAGTATTGCTTCTCCCCACAATTTATCAGGTAAACAAGCATCAGCCAGCATAGTCCTAGTCATAGCTTGTAGGGTCTGGCCTCTTCTTTCAATATATGCATTATGTTCTGGCCGAAAAGGGGCAGAACGTTTATGCTGTATCCCAGCATCCTTCAAAAACTTAGCCAACTGATGGTTAGTAAACTCAGTTCCATTGTCAGTAACAATGCATTTCACCTTAAACCTCTGCTTCCTTTCAACAAAACGAAGCCAGTTTGTGATACATTGGAACGTATCACTTTTGGACTTCATAAGGTAGCAAAAACCATATCTGGTAAAGTGATCAACTATACTCAAAATATAGCATGCTCCCCCTAAACTGGGTTTCTTTGACCCTATTAAGTCTAAAAAGACTACCTCCAAAGGTTTAGTTGTTTTAAACCCATTGCAGCGGTTTGCAGGTGTAACTTTGCTTTTATGCTGGTTACAAGTATTACAGTTCAGGTATTTGCTGCAAGCTCTTAATTTTATGCCTTTAGACTGCTTAACAGTCGAATTCAACAACCTGAAATTCAGATGACCAAGCCTTCTATGTAATAAATGTAAGCATTCATCATGAGGCTTTACATTTCCAAATTTAGCTTTTGACTGAACTAACAGTAATGACTTATCCCTAATGACAAAAAAGTCGTTTTCTAATTCTGCAGTAACTACAGTGCCTTCACATTCCAGCAAACATTTGTTGTTTTTAAAAGTTACTGTAAACCCAGAATGTAGTAATGACTTTACAGATAAAAGGTTATATTTCAAACTAGGGATATAAAGCATGGGTAAAGGGTGCTTACTAATAGAACATTGAACAAGTCCCTCCCCAGCTACAGTCACATTCCAGCCATTAGCTAATTTGACCTTTTTAGTACTTTTCTTCATATTTAGAAACAGTTTTCTGTTTTTTGTTATGGATTGAGAGGCACCACTATCAATCACCCACCAATCATCTTTTATATTATTAGATGAACTGGTTGCTAAATTACACCCTTTCCTGGGTTTAGCAGAGTTTCTAGCAGACACTTTCTTATTTTTACAATATTTTGCAATGTGCCCCTTAGCCCCACATGCATAACAGCGTTTAACAATATTGACATTCTCATATACAGCTTCCACTGTTGGTTGCTGTTGCATCCTTAACTGGTCTCGTTCTTGCCTACGTTTGGCCTCATCCAGTAACCTACCAGTTATACTGGCCAATGTTAGTTCATCTCTAGACAATACTTCTAATGATGAAACAAAAGAGTCATAACTGTCATCCAATGATGAAAGGATAATATAAACTTGCTGCAGTTCAGTAAACACAAGGTCTTTCTCATGTAGCTCCTGGAAAAGCCCTGTCATAGAGTCCAGGTGAGCCATCATGTCTCCTCCTTTCTGAAGATGTAAGCGAAATAATTTCCGTGTCAGGTAGATATGGACACCCACAGAGTCACGAACGTAGAGCTTCTTTAGCTTTGACCAACACCTCGCAGCAGACTCTTCGCCCCGGAAATGGACAAGTTGCTGGTCTCCCAGTGTCAGGCCAATGATGCATAAAGCACGCTCGTTGTCCCTGTGAAACTTCGCTATCTTTTTGGCATCTTCTTCGTCAGCAGCATTCAATGCAGTTATGTCCGGTGGATTATTAACCATGTCCCACAGTCCTTCTTTTCGCAAAAGTAGACAGCATTTTGTGGACCAGGTAACATAGTTTGTTCCATCCAACCGGGTTATGGTAGAATAACTTGTACCTTGCTCAAAAGCCATCATCTTGACTACTACACCCACTGCCTGCACTTCTCACTTCCACAAAAACAAATTAAAGAGCCCTGGAACGTTCTGGGCCCATAACCAATGTTAGGGTGTGTGTAAAAGGTATTTGTTGCTTGTGCAACGAGCAGAGCAGAAACACACAGGGAAGGAGATAAACGTCCAGCTCTTGTGAGAATAATACTTTATAGATAACAGTCTTGGTGTAAGTAAAACAGTCCAAGGTCATAAACAGTAATATCAGTCCAGTAAGTATCTTCCCTTACCAAAGCAAACAGACTTTAGTAACTCTTGGTATACAGTACCATATAACAGACTCAGTAAGCAACAGGATACAATCAGGTATCTATCCGGAAGAAGCAGGAAGAACCAGGAAGAAGGAACGCTTCTCTGTGCTGCTTATTTATGCACTGTAGCCTAATTACAGGGTTCAGCAAACCCTGATTACATGGCTCAGTTGTTTCTTAAAGAAACAGATATTGCCTGACCAACAAGTTAGGAGTAAGCTGCAAGCTGAACCTAACAAGCTTATTGTCAGATGCTCCTCTGTATTTTGAGGGCCAGCGTTAAGAGTGCCAGGACCACTTTGTGTGGAAGAAACTGAAATTTGTGCTCCAAGACCCACTATTTAAATAATACATGAATTAGTCCCCCTCTGTCCCTTCAGTGAAAGTCATTTACATATAAAAGTCCTTTAAAATACATAGAATGGAATTTTACCTTCTTCCTTTATTTTGCCTATCAAGAATGCCCATCCCAAATGGCTGTGCAGGTACTTACAATGCACGTTGGAGATTAATTTGTCAGGAGTTCCCGATAATGGCACCTGAGCCATGTTCTGAAATGCCCGTGGGTTGCTTGGAAGTTCCATCCGTAGCTGTTCAAGCTGCCTCCTCTGGTGTGACAAACTGAGCCGCTCCTGGCTCATTGCAAAGGAAGAAAAATATTGTAGCAGTAGGCTCTGGTGTATCATACCTCAACCATCTCATGCTGAGCAGACCATTTTTAAATTTGCCATAATTTCTTAGATTATCAGAACAAACTGTAATTTTCCAATTTAGGAAGAGCTCCGGAACCCGCTCTTGCTTAAGAATGATTTTTTTCAGATGTGCAAGTTGTGGTCCGTTTTGGAAAGCTGCAGTATGACCAGCAGCATCTATGCTTCTGAAACTTCAAGCCCTTTTTGGTGAAATTATGTTACAGACTGTAATACAGAAGTTATTAGAAGCAACAGCTCTTTGCACTGATGGTCTATTCACTTTCTAGGCAGTTTAAGAGGCTGGTACGGACTACTAAAACCCATCATAACTTGAGACCAGGTAGCTATGGTGTCTTCTGTTCGCTATTTATCACTTCTAATTTTGGGAGGCAGCCTTCTGATCTTTCTCAGCTTCTTTATCTAAGCATTCAGTGTTCCACAAAAAATAATTATGAGATATACATGTACACTTTTTTTTAATAAAAGCATTTGAAAGTGCTCAACTCCATTCTGTGATAGCACACTTGTATAATCTGGAGATAAATTAATCTGTAAAGTAAGAAAAGGATTTAAAAAATAGTGTGCCTATGTACCTCTTAAATCTAGGCATGCTGTTGCTTACCTTGACTTCATGCAATTTTACAATGAGCTGATCTGTTTTACTATTATTTTATTAAATCAAATTATAGAGCCATGCAATTAAAATGCAACACAAATCAAAACAGCATGAACTGTTTTCATTCAATAAAACAGGATTGTCTGATTTTTGTATTCTGAGGCATATATGTCAATATTTGGATATCCTATACTTTCAAACATTGATTTAATATGTTAATTGTATTTTAATTCTGTTTTTAAGTATTTGGTCATCTAAAGGAAGCCTTAATAAAGGTTTCTCTACTTTAAAAATTGCTTCTCTTAGATGACAAGATAAGTAATAACAGAATAAATATAATAAAATAAACAGTAATAAACAGTAATAATAGTAGTCCCAAAGGTGTTTTTTCAAGAGGCAACTGGACTTTCTTGTTATTCTTTGAAAACATTTCGTTTCTCGTCCAAGAAGCTTCTTCAGCTCTGACTGTATAGTGGGGAATGGAAGGATTTATATTCCTTGCAGACAGCTGGTCATTTGCATTCTTCAACGTCTTCAAAGAAAAACCAGAAAGTCCAGTTGCCTCTTGAAAAAGCACCTTTGGGACAACCATGACCCGAATGACTGAGAATCTCCATGGACAGTAACTATAGTCCGTAGGAACTGAAAATTTCCATAGGTTGGAAGAGATTACCTGATGCAAATGTTCCTCCTGCTGTCTGAGCCATTCCATTTGCTGCTGCAGAGTCTGGAGTCTGGCCTGATGTTCAGATTCTACCTTCTTGGCCTCCACCAGGGCTTTCTCTCCTTCTTCATACTTGTGAGAGGACAGCTTTAGGGCAGAAGGAGCAAGAGCCAGGTTTTGATCTGAGCTACAGTCTTAAACCTGTTTTTGCCTTAGGATTTAACCTGATATAATTGCATTCATGCAGCATGCTAAATAATGGATTGTTTGTGGTTTAGCGTGTGCTATATAGCCACACACAATAGGAACGCAGTGGCTCAGTGGCTAAGACGCTGAGCTTGTCGATAGAAAGGTCGGCAGTTCAGCAGTTCGAATCCCTAGTGCCATGTAACAGGGTGAGCTCCCATTACTTGTCCCAGCTTCTGCCAACCTAGCAGTTCGAAAGCAGGTAGAAAATGCAAGTAGAAAAATAGGGACCACCTTTGGTGGGAAGGTAACAGTGTTCCGTGCGCCTTTGGCGTTTAGTCATGCCAGCCACATGACCACGGAGACGATAGCGCTGGCTCTTTGGCTTTGAAATGGAGATGAGCATTGCCCCCTAGAGTCGGGATCAACTAGCATATATGTGCGAGGGGAACCTTTACCTTTACCTTTACCTTTATATAACCACACAAGAGTTACTTAACTGAGTATGACCCTGTCCATTATGTATTAGTCTACAAATTATTGTTAAAAATAAAGGTGGAATGTAAGAAACCAGCAGCAAGTTGTGACTGGTTTTATACGGTATTCATAGAGCATGTTTTTATCTTAATTGTGTCTGATGTGTAGCATATTTATTATACATCTTCTAGTGCATATTTTTCATGATGAAAGTATTTGTAAATTTTTGGGGGGCTAATTTGCAATATAGCATCTGGTTTAAATGACATCATTTTTGTTCAATAACCCACATGCTATTAATGTTAGGCCACAGTTCTCTGACCACTTTCCTTCACATGTCTGTCTTCAACAAATCTTAGTTCATTAATCTGAACTTTCCCCACATCTCGAAAAGTGTAGTTTAAGGGTAGTTTATCACCCTTGATAGGTGATAAAACCTGGAGATGCAGATGTGGCTGGATTTTCCCCCTTCCCCTTTCCTAGGGAGTCATATTATGTAATTATGCTGTCTGTGGAAAACTTGGCTTTAAGATTACATACTTAAGGTTCTCTTATAAAATCAACCAGGACAGATTAGTTTATTTTCAAGTAAATGACTTTCAGCATTACAACCAAGAGTCACTGTGAGGTTTTCCTCTCTTTTCATTATAGTAAATCGGGGAAAATCAAAAATGCAAGACAGCATTAGGTGCCTTCCCCAAAAACCACCTGCCAATAACTCTGCAAATGTGGCAATTACACTATTTAGTGTTTGGATTTGGAATCAGTAATTTAAAAGCTTATTCCCTAGCTTTCAAAGGAGCATATTACAGATTCTTTAAAGACTGTTTGCTGACCAAGGCTTTTTTTTTTTTTTTTGGCTCCTATGATACAATCCAGCCTTTTTTTTATCTGATACATCCAGAAGTGCCAGGATATGCAATTTCCAGAATATGTAGCCTAGCTGAGTCATATCAGCTTTTCTTGCTTGAATAGTGGATATAGAAAGGCAGTTTCTCTACCTTGCTCATGCTATTGATTTCATCTGCCCTCTGCTTGACATGCAAAGCTGTTGCATTAACTCTTTCTTTCTCCAGTCTCAGCTCCTGTTTCTCTTGCTCTAGAAGCTCTCGGTCCCTCACCAGCTGCTCCTCCCTTGATCTCAATTCACTGGATTTGATCTTCAGGTCTGCTTGTTCCTAAGAGGAGGAGGAGGAAAAATAGCTGTAGAGATTTGCTATTTTATATTTCTGTTTTATACTGAATTTAATCCACTTGCATCATATTTTTTAAAAAACACTTGAAAAAAGACCTTTTACGCAACACTTGGTATTTCCATTTCCATGTCAATACAAATGATAAATAGTTATAATTGCAATCTAACCACTGCTTCAGTGCCCAAATATTCTTCTGGACTCTCTTCCCAGATTGTTCAGTAAAAAGACCGTCTAAGAATTAATTAAAGGGACAAAGATTGCAGCCCTTTACCTTTGCAAGACTCATGATGGCCCCTTCTCTTTGAGAGTCAATTTGCAAAGCCCGGTCAACCTCCCGCTCTGAACGTTCCTTGCTCAGCCTCTGCTGGACGTGCAGCTCTGACCACTCTGCCGCCACTTTACGGCGCTCTTCGGCACATTTCTGCATGACTGCTTTCTGTTCCTCAAGCAAAGAATTCTAGGAACAAGGAACAGGAGAAGGACCGGGAAATCAGTGTTGTTTTTGACAGCACTACAAAAAGTGAACCAAAGCAAAAATCATATCATAAGGCTGGAATGGACATTGGAGATCTTCTAGTCCAACCCCACTGCCCAAGGTAGAAGTCCTTAATCCATCGTGAACAAATCGTTGCACAAAGTTTTCTCGAAAAACCCCAGTGATGGAACATTACTCCAGGAAGCAAGTTGTTCCATTGACTAATAGTTCTCACTATCAGGAAATTTCTCCTTAGTACCAGGTTGGATTTCCCTCTGACTAGCTTTCATCCATTGCTTCTTATCTAGCCTCAGGTACTTTGGAGAATCAATCAAGCCCCTCTTCCCTGTGACAACTCACCCCAACCACAAGACCTGTTATAGTCACTTTAAAAAGGCTGCTGCAACTTTACTTGGCTTTAATTGATGTATCTTGATTTTTTTCCTCATAGTGTCTTTGAAAGAAAAGTACTTTTTCTCCTTGGAACAGAATATGAATTCTATTTTAAATCTTCTCTGCTTCCATTATAAAAATTCTCTATAAATCAAGGAATAGCTAAAATATAAATGGAAGTACAAGGATATTGCTCTTGAGTTTTTTGAGTTTCTGTACAGAATGTATTTATGTACAATATGGTTCCAGATGGGTGGATTCTAGTATTATAAAGCATTATAAAAACTACCGTGGAATTAGTCAGCTTTTCCTTATGCAGTAAAAGCAATTTTAAAAAATCAGAAAAGCAGTGAGGAAAATATGGGAGAATAAAAAGTGGATGAGGATATCAGATTCCTCCTTTTAGTAAAATTCAGTAAATGACATATACCCAGTTGCATTTAGTCCTCACTTCACAACATACTCATTAATCACACAAACAACAGGAGCACTTCTAACCTTTGCCCTCTCTAACTCTTCCCTCTCCATGGTTAGTTGCTGGGTCATGACTCTTCTCTGTTCCTCCAGGGAGCGCTGCAAAGATTCTACTTTGGCTTGTTCAGTGGTGACCCTCCAACGTTCCTAAAGCAGAAGAACACATTTGTCAGCTCCCAAAAGGCTTAATCCACCTCTAAGCAAGATAGCATGTGAAACAAGCAGGAAAGGCAAGCATAATTAGACTAAGCCACCCCAAATTCCAACTGGAGTTTTCTTTTGAAGTCCTTCTGTGTCACAGAAGCAGTACCTATCCAAAAGGAAAATATTTTCTATATGTCTTAATTAATTGTTAATGGAAACACTATTTAAAACTGCAAGATATACCATTTAAACCCAGCATGGGCAATTTGAGAAAATCTATTTATATGGATGTTAGGAGTCAAAAACAACTTGATGACAAGTAGTAATAATAATATAAAACCTTGACCATTATGTAATACTAAGAAGATAGTTTGGATTATAAACTCTTGGGTCCTTTCTTACAAATGCTGTTTGTCAAGTGTAACATTAGCTTGCACATTCTGTGCAGATCTGCAAACCCCACTCTTCCCAATACACAACACTTAGCTGTAGGTTATCTGTCATTTCCTTACATTGACCTTCCCAGGAAATATTCAGACTTCGTGACTGAGGAAGAGTCAGGGGAAGAACTGGGGAAGACACCTGCCAGTTGTTAGAGAGAAAATTCACTTCACCTAACTCCATTCTGACTCTTATCTTGAAGGGATAGTGACCGGATATGGCAATCACTCGGTATAGAAGCTCATTAAGATCTCTGTCACAGTAAACATTAAAAAAAAAATTAAATGCTAAATCTGAGTAGTCCTAAAGTTAAAAGTTGCCTTCAATTCTCACATTTCTGCCGCCACCAATACCAACCGGGAGCCAGTTTAGCATCAGCTCACCTGTTCCAGAAGGCGGGTTTGCTCGTTTAGTCTGGCCTCCATCTTAGAAATAACCTCCTGTAGCCGGCCTCGTTCATCTTCCATGTCTCTCTGTTGCCGGTTCAAACGGTCTTGCAAAACTTTCAAATTGGGACAAGGAAAGAATTAGCACCTTTTTGCAGCCACCGGGGTGGTAGGCAGAACTTTTTTTGGGGAGGGGGGGCGCGTGGCGGTGGCGGGGAAGCAAACTCAAAATCCTCAAATTCTTGAACTAGAACATCTGCACTGATTTTCAAAAAAGTTATCATGATCATGGAGATAAGACAGAAGACGAGGCACTTCTAGAGGAGCACTTACCCTACCCCCCCTCCCATTATACTCCTATGCTACTCAGCCATATGATCCACCAGGAGCAGCAGCACACCTGTCTCAGGACGAGGGACAGAATAGGACATTATTACAATAACATGATTGAAATAGGGTGCCCAAGAATAAGAGTTGACCTAGAGCAACTAGGGTCCCAATCATCAAAAGGCACATACCCCTAAGCTGCTCATCTCTTTGGCGAGCTCCCATCTCAAGACCTTGGTGGGTAGTATGATGAGTGGCCTCCACCTTACTGGCAAGATCATTCAGGTTGCTGGAGAACTTCTCCATTTGGTCTATAATGCCATTCAAAGACCTGCAGGAGGCAAGCAGAGCACCACATTGCCTAGCCATTTCCATGTTTCTTACTGACTTCTCATAACAAAAGAATGAAAATCAAAAGTACCTTCAATAATGTATACATTATTTTGTTCCCCTGGATATGAACCAAATCACTTCTGGGGACCTGGGCTCATACATGACTTTATTTTTGAGCTGTAGGCTTCTGCAACTTAGCAATTGATTTGTAGATTTCTGTATCCAAATTGCCCATGTGGCATTTCTGGTCAGCGTTGCTGGAATTATTGACTTGAATACCTTTTAATACAGCCTTAAAACTCTTGGTATTTTGCTCTAATATGGACTGCACATGTCCATGGATGCAGTCAAAGGTACCCCTCATCCTTTTTCTTTCATAGGAGCGCTGTAAACTAAAGAAGCGAACTGTGGAGCTTATTCCACTTACCAAGTCTGCATTGATTACCAGATATAACTATTTATGCCCCTTATAACTGGGTATAAGTTCCAATCGGGTGAAATGCTCCCGGTGTTGGACCGGATCACCCGATCTGGTAGCGATGGCGGCGGGTGGTTCGGAGAACCAGTAGCAAAAATCCCTGCCCCCCCTCTGCCCAGCTGAGCCACGCAATCATCAGAGGCTTTTTAAAATTATTTTTAAAAACATTTTTTTTACAACCTCTTCGGCCAAAAAAATGCTTTTAAAAGTAAAAAAAAAAAGGCTCTGATGATCGCGCGGCTCAGCTGAGATCGTCAGAGGCTTTTAAAAACATTTTTTCTACAACCTCTTCGGCCAAAGAGGTTGCAGAAAAAAATGCTTTTAAAAGCCTCTGACATCAGGCAACACAGCTCAGATCGTCAGAGGCTTTTAAAAGCATTTTTTTCTACAACCTCTTCGGCTGAAGAGGTTGTAGAAAAAATGGTTTTAAAAGTTAAAAAAAAAAAGTTGCCCATGCCCACTCAGTCACATAACCCCCCCCCCCCCCCAAACCACACCTACAGAACCGGTAGTAACAAATTTTACGTTTCAGCACTGTTCCAATGCTCTAATGCTTTAAGGTAATTAGCTCCTGTTACCTGGTGTAAGAAGTGGCACTGGTCACTGCATCAATCTCCTGACTCTTCAGTTGTTTCAACCGTTGTAACTGCTCTTCATGATCCTTGCGCATTTCCAGGATGGACATCCTGCAAAAGTCCAAAGGGCCATAATCAAACAAACAAACAAACACTGCTTCTTAATTTATTTCAATGTATACATAAAGCTTGGCTAAATGCATAGAGACTCAGATTCAGATTTGTCAAACAAAACAAGCTTACATGTTTGACTTATTGCTTCTGTAAAGCGTAACATAACCATCCGTTCAAAGTCTAAGAAAATTTCTTTCATCTTCCCCCACAATATTACCGCTGAAGTTCCTGTAGGCGATCAATTTCTTTGGCCTTTTCCTGCTCTAGCTCAGTCAATCGACGCTGATGCTGGGCTAACATCTCCGATTTCGCCTGCTCTGCGCTCTGACAGCAAGAAAGGTATTGTGCAACCAACTCCTCATTTTCTTGCCGGAGACGATCCTCACGCTGACGATACGAGTCCTCAACCACCTTCACACGGTTCCTAGCTCCCCAGTTGGCAGTGTTGGGGAGAGGGGAAGAATGCAACATATTTTTGTGCAGCCATGGGAATATTTTCTGATGATCAAGTCTACATTTAAAAGGAGCTGGCATGATCTTGGAGCTGGTTTCATGTTTGAAAACTGTGCTCCTCATATCAGTTTACACCTATGTTTTCCTTGCCCTTCCCAAAAGTGGTATTATCCAGACGTACGTAAACCACAATTTCTTTGTCTAAGCTGTCTATACATTTCAGGAATTGAGCCTGAATATATCAAGATGGTACCAGGTTGGAAAATGCAGATAAAGATAGTAGGAGAAATAACTTTTCATGTATATTTCAGGTATATTTTTATCTGCTGCTGTTTGTGTCTTAATGGTGTAGTTTTATAAACTTTCATGCTAGGTTTTCCACTTGCTCCAAAATATTCATGCTCTGTTTGGGAATGACAATGAACTACAATGCAAGGATATAATTAAAGCATTTCAATAAAGAACCCTGGTCCTCGGAAATAAGACCCAGACAGAATTCCCTAAAATATTCCTGAGAATTTGAAAGCAGGAATCTAAATCAATATAACCTTAGCTCTGAGTAGGATAATACTAAAATTGGGAGTATTTGATAAATGTGCATTCCTCCTAGAATACAATCTCAACCTCAGTCTCAAGGATGGGACCTCTTCTAAATAATAATAAAAAAAAATCTGTCTCGATTCTAAATTATGAGAAGATTCTATAAAAATAGCTCTTGTAACAATAACCCACAAAGCCCTGCAAACATAGAAACCGCAAGAGTTCCTGCTTATGGGACTTCCAGTGGTGAGGGGATTAGTATTTATATTTAAGCGTCCCCTTCCAATTTTCCATGTGGTTCCCACTTCATAATTTTTATATATGTAGTACTTTATATATGTAGTACTAGACATACTTCAATAACCTTTAATAATCTTGAGTGGTTTCCTCCATTTCTACCTGTGTGCATTCTCAATAAGTTCCAAATCCTCTTGGTGACGTCGTTGTAGACTTTCCAGCAAGAGTTTCTGCTGGTTCTTCTCCAGTTCAAGTCGCCTTACCTGAAATGTTTTTTAATAGTTATTTTTAAAGCATGTTTAGGAAGGAAGGGAGGGAGGGAGGGAGGGAGAGGGGGAAAGATCACAATGTAGAATAAACATAACTGTAATATAACATAAACTTGATAAGAATGGTGAAAAGAAGAGGAGGCAAAACCTGCTCCCTATCTAATCATTCTGAGGGAGCAATTCAAACCTCTTCTTGCAGAGAATTGTGAGATAGCTATATGTGTAGATACTCGAAAAGAAAATAAGTGTGTACTTGTGACCATGCATAGCATTATGGTTATCGAGGCGTATGTGAGAATGGACATCTGCTTATAGGAACAATTACAAGAATGCAATATGTGTGCATGAAAGTCCTGACTTGCTCTCTATTACTCTAACTATTGGTAGAGCTTCTCAATTGCAAGCATAGTCCTTTATCAAATAAAATAAAATAAAAATAAAATAAAATTTTTGCAAGTCTTTGATATATAAACCAGTGCTTTTGTATTAAAAGGAGACTTCTACCTAAATTTTTTATTTCTAAGAAGACCCATTTCTATCTAAATCATATGAAGAAAGATGCAGGATATGTTTACTGAAAAGAAGGACTAAGGGTGACATGATAGCAGCGTTCCAATATCTGAGGGGCTGTTAGAAGAGTGGGTCAACCTATTCTCCAAAGCACCAGAAGGCAAAACAAGAAACAATGGATGGAAACTAATCAAGGAGAGAACTAGCTAGAACTAAGGAGAAATTTCCTGATAGTGAGAACAATAAACCAGTGGAATGACTTGCCTCCAGAAGTTGTGGGGTGCTCCATCACTGGAAGTTTTAAAGAAGAGATTGGACAACCATTTGTCTGAAATGGTATGAGGTTTCCTGTTTGAGCAGGGGGTTGGACTAGAGGACTTCCAAGGTCCCTTCCAATGCTGATATTCTGTTATTTGCACAATGCCCTTACCTGAACCTCAAGCTCAGTGAGGCGAGTCTGGGCACTCAAAAGCTCGGCCTGATAGGTTCCCAGGGTCTCTCGGAGCTGCGCTTGCACTCCCGCCATTCTTTTTTCATAGTCAGCATTATTAGGTGAGCTCAGGAGATGGGGTTCCGAGATCAGAGCCTAAGAAAGAACGAAAAATATCATAGCTTTAAATATACAGCATAGTTTTAAAAAGGTAGACATCCTTCTCTATTCCACTTTATCGATTACCAATTTCATAAAGGTTTCTGGAAAACCTGTGCAAAGTTTTGTACTCATTTCACTGGTTTTAATAAAGGGAAGTCGGGTGTGGAGTCTCCCCTAAGTACCAAGAGCTATGAAACCTTTTTAGAAGCGATGTAAATAAGTGTTTCTAAGACATAAACTGAAGGGCTGTGTAGTGAATTTTTCTTTCTGCTTCTCCAGGTTTCACAAGCAAAAAAGGGAAAGTGTCTGCAGCTCCTTAAAACCTAGTGTGCCTTTCTGCACACCTGAGCTATAGCTGCGAAGGTCAGATGTGCAAGCCTGGGAAAAGATGGAGATGCTGGTTTGATGTGAGTGGCTGCCATTCCAAAGCACCTTTCTCCCTGCAAATCCCCAGAGCCACGCATCCGGAATAAACATACATAGGAGTAAGTCTTAATTTACATAAAACTAGTCAAGGAGTGAATTATACAAGAAAAAAAAAAGGAATTCCTTTCCCTGGATATTTATTTAACCGCAATAGGTAGGTTATTATTTGAAATTATTTAAATCAGGATGCTATAGAAGTTCCTTCTGGGCTAGAAAAAAAATTGAGAGCATTTATTAATATGAATGTATGCTTCAACTGATTCTTATAATTGGAAGGGAAAGAAACTCCTCTAGATTATTATTTGGGTTTTTTATGTAGCTACTCCAGAACTCAAGGCACAATCTTCTGGACTAATGTTTCTTCTTAACATAGGCAAAAAAAAAAAAAAGAAAAAAAAAAGGAATACATTTGCAAAGTCCAGGAAGCACAAGGTCCAGGATACTACAGATAACCAGATGTTGAAGAGATATACTAATTTATCATTCCTGCTGATATTCATTATTTAAAATGAGTGCATTACTCCACACCTACCTGGGAATTAACAGGAACCTTAGTAATTTCTTGATGTCCTTGCCAAAAGGTTGCAGATGCTGAAATCCAAGCCACAAAAATATCAGATGTAGTAACCAATTTAGGTTTCTCATTTCAGAGAAACTGAATTATAGGGAGAAAATATTGCTATTAAGAGCACATAATGTCCACTGTTATTTATCAGATTTAAGAACTAAGATACTTGTGGCCTTCATGCTATTTCCTGCAGTTCCTGCATAGCAATCACTGTGTCTGGTATCCTGTAATTGACTTGCATTTTTGGATTAACGTCTAGAAGAGAGGCTGCTTAGACAAGCTAGCTCTTCCTGTTTACTCTTGCAAAGTTGTAAGATAACAGGGAAGAAAGGCAAATTGAAGATAGCGCTATTAAAAGTGGAGCCAATAGAGCAGCTCTTTGTAATTCCTCCCTGGATAAGGAAAAGATTTGAGATTGCCCACAAGTGCTCCAGATAATTGCACCTTGCAAGGAGACTGCAAGACTGTACTCTGAGACAGGTTTAGAGCTCTGGGAGCTAAGGGAAGAGACATTCAGCAGTCAAAAAGACACTGAATTCACGTATTAGTTTTCTAATCACCTTTGGAAATTGCTTGTTAATTGCTTTTCAGCTATTAGAAATCTTTGGAACATCAAGTCTGCGGATTCTGGGGGAATCTCCTTCAATTCTTAGCAAAACAAGTGTCAGCCCCGGAGGCGATCTTTTTCTTTGGATCTTCAGGGCTGCCACACTTAGTGCTGTGGAAAAGTGGGGGGGGAGGTTGTATGGAGTTGGTGGAGATATATAGACATAAGAACATTCTTTTCTCTGGGAGTCAAAGGCGTTCCGCCTGCACCTGGGGAGGCATGACTGAGGGGCATCTCCAATTGGGACAGTGGATTGATTGGACATGTGATGGACATGTGGGTGCAGGGGAAAGAACTTGGACTTTCCTTTGGGTGGGGAAAACCCAGGAGCTTTCAGATTTGGGTTTTCCCAGATGTGCCAATATGATATCTCTAATAAAATGGAACTTTGAGGAACTGCTTGCCTCAGAGTCTTATTTAGTTGGGGGTGTTACTTGGAACCCTGACAAGAAGTTTTAAGTACAAGTTTAAGGACTGATTTTTTAAAAAAACAAATAGCAAAAGATTGAATAGAACTTTGTTTTGGGAAAGTTACAAATAGACTAAAAGTCCAGATGGATTTGATTTTGGATTTAATTATAAGAATCCTTCCCATGGGAAAATGCTTGTGTTTTGAATTCTTAAAAAAAACAAACCCAGGATAGGACACTAGATGGAACTAAAGATTTCAATTTAAAGGAGAAGAATGCTTAGTCTGAATTTACCAATACGGAATGGAGTAAAAAATCTTAACATTGGACATAATGACTGTTTTTGAACCATAGATCCAGAAGTTAATTTTAAGAGTATCTGCCTCTATAAGTAGACTATGTTTAAAAGAAAGACTACAGTTGTTACTTTAGTAACACGGTTGTTAAATGAATCTGGCTTCCTCGTTGACTTTGCTTGTTAGAAGGTCACAAAAGTGATCCCATGATCTCAGAGCACTGCAACCATCATAAACACATGCCAGCTGGCCAAGGATCCAAATTTTCCTTATGTGAACATGGGGATGCTGCAATGGTCGCAAGTGTGAAAAATGGTGATAAGTCAGTTTTTTCACTGCTACTGTAACTTTGAACAGTCGCTAAATGAAAGTCGAGGACTGCATTTGATCAAGGTTAAAATAGATATCCTGCAAGCCCTTGATGGAATTCTGTGGACATCAGGACTAAAATGACAAGGCTTTAAAGATTTGATTATAGCTAAGAGATGGGATTTGGAAGAAGAAATCATTTATTTATTTATTTTCTTTACTATATATTTTTTCTTTCTTTTCTACTTTTCCTTGTGCTCTTTTTTTCTTTTCTTTTTTTCTTTTCTTTTTGGGGGTATGTGTATTCGTTTTTTTATCATTGTAATTATAATTACAATATTTTAAAAATAAAATTCCTATGAAAAGTTGTGAGATCACAAACTTCCTGCTCTAACCCTAGTTAGATAATTATTTCCCTCTTTTGTCTTAGCTAGGTACTCCATGCAAAATAGACACTTAACCCTCATAAATATGTAAGCTGTCCTTGCTGGTGACTAAAATAAATAATTCAGGGAGAGGGAGAAGTTGAAGGGATAGAAGACCTGCTCAGTAAAGTAAACACTTTCATAATTAATTCCATGGAATTTCCTCCCTACTGCTTTGGCTCACCACTGGAGCTATAGAAGAAATCTCTCTGATGCTCTAAACCAGGGGTATCAAACGTGACGTATCATGACTTTTCCCCCCTTCGCTAAAATGGGAGTGGGCGTGGCCAGGGCATGACGCATCCAACCCGCGGCCCCCAAGTTTGACTGCTGTAAACATAGAGGTCATGTTAATAAACATTTAAAGATGCACCCTGACATCTTTTCCTGTGTACAGTGTACAGCCTCTTCAATATTCAACTTGCAAGTTCTAAATTAGCTGGTATGGAGTGGAGAAGAGAACTTAATAGAGAAGTAACAGAGATGGAAGGAACTAAAAAGTACTGTTCTCTTATATTGCAGAGCAGGGGGGTGGACAATCATTATACCAGCCATGAACTCTTTCATTCCATCTTCCAATCGTGGACCAGCTAAGATTGAGCAACCGATTTGGCAGCAAATCAACAACAAAGGCTATTTTGTGTAAAACCAAGCTCTCAAAGAAGAGATGCATCAATTCCCCAACGTGCTTAAGACATCTATTTTGCTTAAACGCTACTCACAGGTAGTCCTTGACTCATGGCTACAGTCAAGCCCAAAATTTCTGTTGTTAAGTGAGACATTTGTGAAGTGAGTTTTGCCCCATTTTACAACCTTTCTTGCCACAGATGTTAAGTGAATCACTGCAGTTGTTAAGTTAATAACACGACTGTAAAGTGAATCTGGCTTCCCCATTGAGTTTGCTTGTCAGAAGGTCGCAAAAGGTGATCACATGACCTTGGGACATAACAACTGTCATAAATGTGAACCAGTTGCCAAGCATCTGAATTCTGAACACATAAACATGGGGATGCTGCAAAGGTCGCAACTCTGAAAAACTCGTAAGTCATATTTTTCAGTGCCATTGTAATTTTGAACGGTCACTAAATGAACTGTTGTAAGTCGAGGATTACTTGTACATCAATACATTTTAAAGAGGCTGTAAGATTTGCCCTGCTCCCTTCACTGGATTATAGCTCCACTTCCTGCAGCTCTCCAAAAGACTAGAGTCTGGCTCTTGGAGGTATTAAATACTTCCCCCTTCCCTGTTATACTCAACCAAGAATGTCTTCCAAAGGCTTTCTAAAAGCAGGAACAAATGAAGTTTACTGGAAAGATCAGATGCAATAGTACAGTGTCACACCCTGGATGACAGAGTTGTAAGAGAATGGCAGGAATGGATCTGAGGTAGATCTAAAGCAGAGATATGTCTTTGAGCCAAGAGCCATTATATTAAATGAAGCTCCGTTCCAATAAGAGGAAATGGAGGATTTAAAAATATGATTTAACTGCAAATGTAATTTAGTTCCCCTGTGTTTAATCATGTTTCACTTAAATGTACAATTTGTTGGCAACATTTAGAGAGAATTTGCAGACCAACCTCAAGATTTTCAGGAGCTGTGTAGTAGGGGAGTGGGGGTGGGATAGATTATGTACTTCTAGCCCAAAGAAAACCGATGAGGAACAAAGAAAGAAATGAAGATAAAATCAGGATGTTTGCATCTCACTCTGTAACTGAATCTAACAGTACTCATACTGTGTTACTGTGTAACCCAAGCATGAAATGTTTCTATCATTGTTTCCCCCCCACCTCCCACAATGAAAATTAAGCAGCTTGCCTTGAAAACAAGCCAGTAGAACAGGCCATCTTATAACATTATTAGATGCCTCGTCTATCAATGATGACTCTGCTATAATGTGAATGTACATTTCTTGGATAGTCCGGCTGGAGCTTGAATCTTACCTCTTGAAATTGTATCTCCAAAGGGAGTCCCTTTTCTGGAATCAGATGGAAAAGGAGGGGCACTTTGTTCCTGAGATCTTTCCCAAGGAACGAAAGACCTGAAGTAAGCAGAGGATGGTAAGGTTAAATGAGAGAGGAATCAAATGCAGTTTCTCATTTTTGGAATAAGGGCTGTGAAAATAACCCTTCGAAGCCAATGAAAATAAGGTAGTCGCAAGTGGTGGAGTCCCCTATGACTTTGTTGCCAGAGCCAACTGTCTTTTGGGAAGGGAAGAGGGGAAAGTATCCTGACCTTGCCTTTCCAACATCAGTGCTCCAATTAAGGTGAAGGCTAAATAATGACTATTCTGCCAGATTTAGCCAAACATCTGATAAGTATCTGATCCAGCATTCTGTCTCCTGGTTCATCAGTTAGATCTGTATTTCTCAACCTCAGCAATTTTAAGATGTGTGTACAGGTAGTCCTTGACTTACAACAGTTCATTTAGTGACTGTTGGAAGTTACAACGGTACTGAAAAAAGTGACTTATGCCCATTTTACAATTATGACCAATGCAGTATCCCCATGGTCACGTGATTTACATTAGGAAGCTTGACAACTGACTCAAATTTATGACGTTGCAGTGTCTTGGAGTCATGTGATCTCCTTTTGCGACCTTCTGACAAGCAAAGCCAATGGGGAAATCAGATTCACTTAACAATCGTGTTACTAATTTAAGAACTGCAGTGATTCACTTAACAAATGTGGCAAGAAAAATCGTAAAATGGAGCAAAACTCACTTAACAAATTTCTCACTTGACATAAATGTTGGGTTCTATTGTGGCCGTAAATTGAGGATTACCTGTACTTTAACTCCCAGTATTCCCTAATGTGAGAGCTCCCTTCCACCAATATGCTGCAGAATTTTGGGAGTTGAAGTCCACACATTTTCAAGTTGATGAGGTTGAGAAACACCGAATCAGATGCCTTTGAAAAACTATCATGCAAGTTCTTACTCCAATTGTTCCAATCTGGCAGGTTTATCTGATGTGGCAGCAGATCGATGTTGTTCTTGAGTGGAGATTACCTGTTGGCTGATAAAAAGAAAACAAAAATGTGAATTCAAACTGTCATGTGTTAATTAAAGCAAAGATCTGGCTACCTTGAATGGGAATGGCAGAAATCAGTCTAACACATGCGGAGACCATCAGGATTTGGAAATCTGCATTAAAGAAACTACTTTCTTGCTCCTCCAGTATAAGCTACAAGATCTGTCATGAAGGAGGACGACACATCAAATACTGATGATTACTTTCCCTTAAGTACCCGCATGGAATATACAACTTGATATATTGTCTATGGAGATTCTCAGTCATCCAGGTCATGGTTGTCCCAAAGATGCTTTTCCAAAAGGCAACTGGAGTTTCTGGCTTTTCTTTGAAGACGTTTCGCTTCTCATCCAAGGAGCTTCTTCAGCTTTGAAGAACTGAAGAAGAGTTGAAGAAGCTTCTTAGATGAGAAGCGAAATGTCTTCAAAGAAAAAACAGAAACTACAGTTGCCTCTTGAAAAAGCACCTTTGGGACAATTTGATATATTGAATTTATTTGAGACAGTGAAAGTAACTGACAGCCTTTGAGAGGAAATGAGATTTTTCATTTATAGAAATTGAAAAATGTCAAGTGGACAAATGAAAAGCCCTCTACTCTTACCTGGTGGGATGATCCCCATGTGTCTGAACATCTAAGGATCCAGATCTCTTCTTCATTTTCTCCCGTGTTTGAGATATTTTTTGAGACAATACGTTATTCAGCCAGCTATCACCATCATTCTCAGCTGGTTCTTTCTTCTGAATGACTTCTTCAGTAACTTGTTTGGTTGTCAAAGGACCCTGGATGGTGGTTGGAAGTGGAGGAGGAGGATGCTTAGCTTCTGAAGGAAATGATGGCATATCCAATGTGGTTCCTCTTGCGCTGCTTTTGCTAGGTTCTTTGAGTGGAGATGATGGTAGCAAGTCACTATCTTCATCTTTCAATCCCAGCCAGTCAGCCCCAGACTTGTTGCGTACGGGACTGTTAGATGCTGAGGGGGAAGGCATTGATCTCTGTTCTGATTTCAGGTCACTGAGGTTCTCGGAGGAAAACCTACAAAAGTTTTTGCCAAGTGAAAATAATTTTAAAGACAGACTTATGGGATCAAAATCAAAAGGTTAACCTGGCCTACTGTTACCTGACAGACTGCCGTCTCGACCTCCGTCCCTCTGGAGTTGAGGCCATAGTAGGTTGGTAGGCGCCAAAGGTGAAGTCATCTCCCAGAGCATCTTCCTTATCTGTACAATGGCATTGGGATATATTTTTTAAAAAGAAAACTTTCATGCTGCTGTTGTAAATTTTAGAGTCTCCAGACTGAAGCCCAAACAGGTCAAAACAGAAGATAAAATATAATGTGGAGATTGTAGATCCCCCACCGGGATATCAGTTTTCAATTCTTAAATAAGTGTTGTGGCCTGTCAGCGGCCTGTGTAGATTGTAGCTGATTCCGACAACGAGGAGACTGGTGTGGTGCTGCACCAGCAGCCTGTGCAGCTGGTGCTCGAGTTGGACAGTGAGGAGGCTGGAGAAGATGTGGTGCCAGAGGCAGAGATTCAGCCAGGCCCTTCAGAACCTCCAGAAGCTCCTTTAAGTGAAGAGGATGAAGAGGAGGAGCCTCTTCTCAATGCACGGGTGCGCAGAGCTGCCAAAAGGCAGGAATGGCTCCTCAGGAGGAGGTCTCCTCGAGAGTAAGGCTTGGGGCTAATTGGCCACTCCCTTAGCCTATTTAAAAAGGAACGCCACTTGCAACAAGCTGTAGAGAACAACTTTAGTTCACTCTCCTTCGTGTCTGCAAAATTGCTTCTGGGCTTTCTGCCAACTCTAGTAAGAGTGATTATCTTATCTTAGAATTCTGGTAGGCTGTTAAGACAGTTCATTAACAGCCTTTGAATGATAAAGACTAAGTTATTTGAGTAAAATAAGCTTTGTATAGAGTTTGTGTGTGCTCCATTCTTTGGGGTCCGTAGCTAGGGCAGAACAATAAGGAAATAAAAAGAAGAGCTCATGGATTTTGGGTAAAATGCAGTGGTGGGTTCCAACCGGTGTTACCACCGGTTCTCTTCACACATGTGGTTTCTCCGGAACCGGTACTTAAAAATGCTTTAAAAAGTAAGAAAAAAAAGTTCCGACAATCGCGCGTCGCTCAGCTGATCATTGGAACTTTTTTTTTTTTTTTTTTTTTTTTTTACTTTTTAGGCATTTTTTTTACTACCAGTTTGGGTGACTAGGTAGTAAAAAATGATTTTAAAAAGTAAAAAAAAGGCTCTGACGATCACAGCTGTGGTGTGCAATTGTCAGAGCCTTTTTTTTACCTTTTAAATGCATTTTTTTACTACCGGCTCAGGCGAATAGGTAGTAAAAAAATGCTTTTAAAAGGTAAAAAAAAAAGGTTCCAACAATTGCGCGCCACAGCTGATCACTCCCCCTGTGCGCTGTTCTACTTACCTTCGCAAGCCTTCTTTTGGTGTGCACTGCGCGCGCATGGGCGTGCCCACACCTCGCATTTGGTTGGTGGTACGCACTGTTTGGCGCACAGCACGCAGCCAGCAAACTGGTAGTATACCGGTTCAGATTTCACCACTGATATGAGCCTCCAGTAAAACATCAAGCAAACACATGAGGTAACAAATTCCTTCTTTTTTTTCAAACAACAGATACTCCTTCAGGTTTCTTATGCAGATAAACAACACCATAATTATTTCAACAAAAAAGTAAGAGTACTGTTTGTATGATAGCGGTCCCTATCATGCTTACCTGTCTGCTTCTGATATTTCTTATCCAGCTTAAACTCTTTCGGTTCTCCTGTGCTTGGTCGCTCTAGCAGCTTTTTTGCTGTTCCTAGACCCAGCAAGTCATCTTGCCTTGCTCGCACAGGACCAGATTCTTTTCTTTAATAAAAAACATAACCAAACGATGTTATGAATTAAAGAAACTGAGGATGACAGAAAGAGAATGGCTTTTCTCAGGATTTCTATGTTGTATTCCAGCTTTTACTTCATGGCTGACAAACAGCAGACTGAAACTCATAGGTGGTTTCTGCTTAATGCTAAGAAATAGAATACTTGATGAGAGTTTCCAGAAATCCATAAAAGTCTGTCTTGATGCCACTATACCAAGTAAGAGATTAGATGCGATCTACAGACTACACTGGGAAATTTTCTTCTCTTTCCTCTTAAGTAGGACTGATCAGTGGCATTGTTTGGGATATAGAGCCTTGGTGGCGCAGCAGACTAAAGCACTGTTAAGTGCTGTTAAGTAACACCAGCTGCCTGCAATTACTGCAAGTTCAAATCTCACCAGGCTCAAGGTTGACTCAGCCTTCCATCCTTTCGAGGTAGGTAAAATGAGGACCCGGTTTGTGGGGGCAATAAGCTGACTTTGTATAAAAAAGAACACCACTTGGGGGGCTGAAAGCCCTACTAAGCAGGTATATACAAAAGTATGAAGGCTATTGCTTAACACATTGTAAGTTGTCCTGAATCTCCGGAGAAGGGCAGCATATAAATCGAACCAATAAATAAATAAATAAATAAATAAATGTAATGAACCCGTTGTTAAGCAGAACATCATGATTGCCCCACTTAGCAACAACAGTTCTAGAAGTCCCAGTGCAATTAAGCAAATTGCCAGCAGTCATTGAGACATCATGTGATAACTTGCAACCTCTCGCCAGTTTCCCCATTGATGTTGCTCATCAGAAGCCAGTTGGGAAAGGCATGAATGGTGATCATGTGACCGTAGGATGCTGTGACTATCATAAATGTGTGATGGTTGCCAAGAGCCCAAATGGCAACCAAGTGACTGCAAAGGTGCTTGGGATGGTTGTATGTAGAAGAACCAGTTATAAATCACTTTTTTTTCAGCACTGTTATAACTTTGAATGGTCTCTAAACGAATAGTTAAGTGATATAATCAACAATTGGGATTTTTAAAAAGAGGTTAGTTAATTCTTAATTAATTGGTCCTTCTGTTATGCTACAGATAGTACAATAAAATCAATGGTGGTAGTATGAAGTTGCTCATAATTCATCCTTCTTTATTCAGCTGACCTTCATCTTAATGGAAATGCAGTTGCCAGATTTCCCAGGTTTTGATCATGCCAATTAGAGAAAGGTATTTTAATTTACTCCTACTATGAAACTATTGTAGTATTTTGCATATCCAATAATGCCATGATTCCTCTTCCAGAGAAAGATATTAGTGGCTCATTTTATTTTATTATTTGTCAAATTTATATGACTACCCACCTCACACAAAGTGATTTTGGATGGCATATAATAAAACTAACAATTAAAAATGTTCTGCAAAATGTTTTGAACAGAGACTTATTTCTTATTTTTTTTCCAATGCATGCTTTCCTTTTCTACCTACAAGGCATTTAAGGTGGTTAACAATTAAAAAAAACACCATTTAAAGCTCATTAAACAGAGGCAAATTCTAATGAATCTAAGCCTAACTGTCTAGCTTACTCTTCATTCCTTCTGCCAGATTTCACTTCTGCCTTCGAGGTATCACCAAACCCCAGAGCCTCCATAAGATCATCTCCATCATCTTCAAAGGTTAATTCCTCTTGTTTTTGCTTAGGAGCAACAGCATGGCCATGAACTGTAGGCAGAGATACATGGACAGGTTTTCTAGAGTTTGTAGAAGCCAAAGAAGTCTCAAGCAAAACAGTTCTAGAACCATATTTTACCTTTCTCATTAGGGGTCCCATTGATTTCTGGAGTAGTTTTGGTGATGGAGGAATGTGTTTTCTTCACTGGGGTTTCTTCATCATCAGACAGAAGGCCAGCCAAAGGATCATCTATATCTAGAAAAAGGACATATCTATGAACTTCAAGAGAGCAATAATTTCAAAACAAGCACAACTGAGGAAAATGAAAAGAACTGCTGTAGAACTGCTGTACAATTAGGAGATTTTATAGGTCAGAAATTAGGCCCAAACTCAAACCACCTTGAAGGCTAACTCAGCACAATAGTCTTAGGAGACTTATACATTAAAACAATCAACGGGTTTAAGGAGGCTACCACAAAATGATTTTTAGTAAAATTCAGGCAGTTTAACAATTGCTTAACATTTGTAATTGGGACAGGAATTTCTGTTGCTAAGCAATGCAGGTGTAAAGTGTGATGTCACATGACTACATTGCTCAGCAATGGGAATCTTGGCACTCCCTATCGCCATCAAGCGAGTATCATGGGTTGTTAAACAAGGACCTCCTTGCAACTTCCTGCCAGCTTTCAACAAGCAAAATCAGAGGGGAAATTGGCAGGAAGTTTTAAATCTTAGGGAAACAAGCTAGGGTGCCGGCAAGTGGTTGTTGCTGTGTGCACAAGGGTGCTTGAAGGGCTGGTGTGGCAGGGTATGAGTGTAGTTTAGTGTGCCTGTTGCAGAAGCAGGAAGGTGGCACAACACAAGCCTGGTGGGGCTTGGGGGTGACCGCTGCAGAGTGCAGGACTTCAGTGGGGCCTTGGGGTGGTTGCTGTGGGGTGGGGAGGAGATTGGTGAGGTAGGGCAGGAGCGTAGTGGATTGGGAATGGCTGCAGCAGGGCAGGGGAGACTTAACCCCAAATGCCCAGATCGCAGTCATGTGACTGCAGAGCAGCTGATATGGCGAAACCTTTGATGGCTGGACATAAGTACTATTTGCTATAGCTTCAAATGGTTGCCGAACGAGTAGTCGTTAAGCAAAAACTATTGGTAATGTAACAAAATAAAATTCAGGGTTTTATTTTTCCTATGGGTAGTCCTTGACTTACAACACATCGTTTAGGGACTGTTCGAAGTTACAACAGCATTGAAAAAAGTGACTTATGACCATTTTTCACACTTAACAATCATTTGCAGCATCCCTGTGGTCACGTGATCAAAATTCAAATGCTTGGCAAGTGGTTCATACTTATGACGATTGCAGTGTCCCGGGGTCATCTTATCCCCTTTTGAGACCTTCTGATGAGCAAAATCAATGGGGAAGCCAGATTCACTTAACAATCGTGTTACTAATTTAACAACTGCAGTGATTCACTTAACAACTGTGGCAAGAAAAGTTGTAAAATGGGGCAAAGCTCACTTAACAAATTTCTTACTTAGCAACATAAATTCTGGGCTCAATTGTGGTCATTAGTCGGGGACCATGTGTATATTATGAGAGATCATGATTTTATGCACAATTTATTCTATCCTTCAGCAAAAGATGTTAAGTCAAAGTACACATCACTTTTTTCAGTACTGTTGTAACTTCGAACGGTTATTAAATGAACGGTTGTAAGTTGAGGACTACCTCTACTGCTCTTGTGTGAGATAGTGTCTGTTCCTGAATGTGTTTTGGTATGTGTATAGGGGGCATTTAAGAAAGGAGAGTGAAGGAGGAGATTTTATAGGCTGCACCATATTGAATAGAGGGGAAAAAAATAAAAAAGTTTCCGCAATTCCTGGAGGAAACATCCTATCTAGATCCGTTCCAGTCGGGTTTCAGGTCTGGGCACAGCACGGAAACGGCATTGGTCGCGTTGGTGGATGATCTCTGGAGGGCTCGGGACAGGGGTTATTCCTCTGTTCTGGTCCTATTAGATCTCTCAGCGGCTTTTGATACCATCGACCATGGTATCATGCTGCACCAGCTGGAAGAGTTGGGGGTGGGAGGCACTGTGTTGCGGTGGTTCTCCTCCTTTCTCTCCGACCGGTCACAGTTTGTGTTGGCAGGGGGGCAGAGGTCGACCTCGAGGCCTCTCATTTGTGGAGTGCCGCAGGGATCGGTCCTCTTGCCCCTTCTGTTCAACATTTATGTGAAGCCGCTGGGCAAGATCATCCGTGGCTTTGGGGTGAGATACCACCAGTACGCTGATGACACCCAGCTGTACATCTCCACCCCAGGCCACCCCAACGATGCCCTTGAAGTGATGTCCCAGTGCCTGGAGGCTGTGCGGACCTGGATGGGGAGGAACAGGCTCAAGCTCAACCCTTCCAAGACTGAGTGGCTGTGGCTCCCGGCATCCCGATATAGTCAGTTGACTCCATCACTGACTATTGGGGGCGAGTCTTTGGCCCCCACTGAAAGGGCTCGCAATCTGGGAGTCCTCCTGGATAGGCAGCTGTCTTTGGAGGAACATCTGACGGCTGTTACCAGGGGGACCTTTTATCAGGTTCGCCTGATTCGCCAGTTGCGGCCCTTTCTTGATCGGGATTCCTTGTGCACAGTCACTCACGCCCTCGTCACCTCTCGCCTTGACTACTGCAACGCTCTCTACATGGGGCTCCCCTTGAAGAGCACCCGGAGGCTCCAGCTGGTCCAGAATGCAGCAGCGCGGGTAGTGATGGGAGCAACATGGCACTCCCATGTAACACCGCTCCTGCGCGAGCTGCACTGGCTCCCGGTGGTCTTCCGGGTGCGCTTCAAGGTGTTGGTTATCACCTTTAAAGCGCTCCATGGCATAGGGCCTAGCTATCTTCGAGACCGCCTGCTGCTACTGACGACCTCCCATCGTCCCGTGCGCTCCCACAGAGAGGACCTCCTCAGGGTGCCATCAGCCAATCAATGTAGGCTGGTGACCCCCAGGGGGAGGGCCTTCTCTGTGGGGGCTCCCACCCTCTGGAATCAGTTGCCCCCGGAGATAAGAAGAATCCATGACCTCAATGCCTTCCGTCGTTCCCTGAAAACCCATCTTTTTCAGCAAGCCGGGTTGGCTTAAGAAGAAATTTTTAAATTCTTTTAATTAGTTTGTGATTCTTAACTTTCGGGCCAAAATTTATATATATTTTTAAATGTTTTAATATTTGTATTCTATGTTTTTTATCTTGGCTGTACACCGCCCTGAGTCCTCAGGGAGAAGGCGGTATATAAATTGGAAATTAAATTAAATTAAAACTAAAAAGAAAAAACAGAATCAGTATGTGTTACAATTCAACATATTTAGAAAGCACCAGTCAGAGAATGTTTGTATTAGGATAATATTATCTATGGTTTTTGAATTTAATAGATATTAATATCAACAAAAGTTCAGAGTTGGATTGATTGTTGGTCAGATATAAATATTGCCACATAAAGATCTGATCTTTCCAAATTCCCTTCATGTTCAAAATTACATAAATTTAAAAATATATTGTACGCAAACTCCTACCTTCAAGGGAGAACCGTTGTTTCAGTGGTTTGGAAGCAGAGGGAACAGAACCAAGATCCTTACTGACTTCACTTGCAGAATCTCCTGAATATAAAGATTGTAGTTTTTTTAAAAAAAAATAAAGACATAGTAGATATTGTCTCCAATTTTCAGGTCTCACATAGCAAGAAGCCCTGAATAAATCTTTCTGATTTAAAGAACAGTTGATTTAATTGGAGAGTTGTGAACTGTATAAAAGAACTCAATACCTTCCAGCTATTTTATAGTACCCGTAATTCCAAGATGCCATGGCCAATGGAGTCCAACACAAACTTGGCAAGGCAAATCTAAAGAATTCACAATGTTTTGGGAGGTCGGGTTGTGTTGTGAGAGCAATTGTAGTACTTATCGGCATAGAGCCAAGGTGGTGCAGTGATTAGAGTGCAGTACTGCGGACTACTTCAGCTGACTGCTAGCTGCAGTTCAAATCTCACCGGTTCAATGTTGACTCAGCCTTTCATCCTTCCGAGATGGGTATAATGAGGACCCAGATTGTTGGAGGCAATATGCTGACTCTGTAAACCGCTTAGAGAGGGCTATAAAAGCACTGTGAAGCGATATATAAGTCTAAATGCTATTGCTATTGCTATTATCAACAGTTCCTTAAACCAGGGATCCCCAGCCCCCATGGACTATTCTGAACTGGGCCCTGTGACAGGCAGGCTAGTGTGCACATGTGCACAGGCAGCTTGACTTTCATGAGCAATGGCTGGTGCGCACGAGCCTGTGTACAGTCCGGTTCCCTACCTGCTGGGCCCCAAGCCGCAAAGGTTGGGACCTTTGCTTTAAACCAAACGTGTTTCCAGTATCAAGCTGCAACTGCAGAAACCAGTCACACAATCTCAGAAAAAGAGAAAGTTGCTTTATAGATTTGCAGAGAGGTGCTAGAGCCCCTGCATGGTCTTATGCATCTTTTTGTTTTATTCCAAGGCACTCCATAGTCCTCACAGGTGCAGAAGTTTTTCTAATATGACTCTCTTCTAGATTGTAGCCAGGCCTTTTTGTTGAAGGTCACCTTTTCGTGCTGCCAGGCATAGCACAGAAGTGATCTCTAAATGTCAACAGCCCCTTAGCAGTCTCTATGGCACTACCCTATTTCCCCCAAAATAAGATATCCCTGATAATAAGCCCAATTGGGCTTTTGAGCGCATGGCAATAAGGCCAAGCGCTTATTTCAGGGTTCAAAAAAATATAAGACAGGGTCTTATTTTTGGGGAAACACAGTACTATGAGACAACAAACTGATGTTATTCAATTTTGTCTCATTTATATCCAGATTTTGCCCCAGGAGTTCAGTATGGTGAGCTTTAAGATCTTCCAATTTCAATTTCAAATTCAATTTCAGTTTCACAATGCTAGCTGGCTTTTATGCATTATTGTTGAATGAATGAGGGTAAAATGTTTATCACCGATATTGCATCAAGGAGAAAAAGATGGGAAAAGAACTACCGTTAAAAATACCTATTTTAATAGTTCAGACTGGAAATAATGTCTATATACATTAACAATTGCATTCCGAGACATCACAGTCATTTTGTAAACGGATTCAAAAGGCTAAACACTCACCTCTTTCTATCTTGGTTGTTGTCTTAGTTTTTGCTGCCTCAGCTAAAGGCTCTGCTGTTCCTACACCTTTAACAGCCTTCTGAGGAGACTTTGGGTTTGTTTTCTTTATGCCCAAAATATCAGCTTCCATCTCATCCATATCCTGACCAGTGAGAAAACATATATTGTTGTTTTGTGTATGCTAGTTCGTGATTTAACAATAGCTCACTAAACACATCAGAAATATGTTAGGGTCTGGCTTTTCTTTTGAAAAAAATGATCATGGCTTCTTTGCGTAAGACAGTTTCTATTACCTCCATTTTTAGCTGCATATCTTTTGCACCCCGTTGTCTGGTTCAAAAACTTGAGAGAGTTAAACTAAAAACATTTCAGCAAACAATAAATAAATAGTGCCTCCTTATTAACAAAACATGCTATGCAAGAGCTGTGCTCACTATACTAGCAAATCGGTTCTCTACCCCTAACCCATCTCACTCCTACCTCCCATTTGCACTTTATGCTAAACTGAAAACAAACCAACCATTTCTTGATGAGTGCATTCAGCTGTTTTGCATCATTTGCAAAACACAGTAAAATTGTTTTTTTTAATACACTGCAAGATATATCCTTCAGTTTACCTTCAAGGTCTCTAGAACAGCTTCTGGATCCACATCTGAGATATCAAACTCCTGAGAAAGGAACAAATAATTAATAGATGAGGCTTCAATGGAAAAATGTCAAATAAATACTGCAATAATCATTCAAGACAATAATCTGGGCATACCGAGCAGAATTCATCGCTCATCATTACTAGCTACAACTGAATCCATCCTGTATTTTCAGGCACAGGTTTCCCAGACAAAGAACCTGGACTGTTATACATTCTCACCTCTGCATCTGCTCCTTCCTCTACAGCCATTTTGCTAAAGAAATCATCATCCAATAGGCCCCTGAAATACAGAGGAAACAAGTAAGGAGAAGAATGGATCCCGCCGCAAACAGCACTTGTTGCAGGTTTTACCAAAAGTCCCTAGATTGCTCAGATATTTTAATCAAGGAGTAGTTTCCAAATCTCATTTCAATGTAGAAGAATTTTTAAAGCAATGCAGCTTAAGGAAAGACCCATCAATATATGCAGTTCACAGCAAGAAATGTTAAAGAGGAGACGACAACAGCAACAATATTAGTAATAGGTTCAAGAGGCTCCGTTAGTCAGTCCCACTGCCATTCCGTACTCTGAACATGCTCAGAATTAAAGTACAATACCATTACATACTTTCTGCTGGTCTGTGGCACGATTTCTCTGGCTTTTCCATCAGTGCTGCCAAATGAGGTAAGTTTGCCCGAATTAGCAGGAATATCATCTTAAAATGAGAGATGAAGATGTAAACATTTAAGTACAGTTGTATCCTTTGCTCTAAGAGATGCATTTTAATCAACTGATATGCTCAGCAAAGTAGAGACGGAGTAAACGTACATGACTTAAAAACAGACTCAGTGCGGAGAGAACTGGCTCAAGTCCACTTGTACCTACGAAATTTTAGTCAGTGACTTGAGCCAGTCCCTCTCGTATCCCAAACTACCTCAAGATGAAAAACTGAAGAACAGCAAGTAGAGACATCATTCTAACATGTTAATTAGTAAATGACTAGGCCCCAAAAAGGTAAGGAAGGAGTTCATGAGTACGTACTATGGCTATACCTCAACGTCTGTCTCATTGCATGGCTGCTATTAAATAAGTGATGTACAGTACAAATGTATATTCATAAACATGTAAACCCTGTGTTTTTCCTAAAGTAGCACTCAGGATAGCTTACAAAATTAAAGACAGTATGCCCATAGAACTATATTAAAAGAATATATTAAAACAATGCTAGCAGTACATAACTGCAGGAATAAAAAGAACACAATTTGGGTCCCATCATACAAAATGTACTTTTAACTATAGTTTGAACATGTCATAGCCATCTAATTCATCACAATAGGCCAGAACCAAATAAACCACATTATGATTTAGTCTGTCGTATGAATTTAAGCAGTCAAAAACTATGCATATAATGCCAGATGCTGATTTAGAACTTATGCGTAAATAGAAAGAGGTTTGTGAGAAGTCCTGGGATTATACAGCATCCCCTCTTCTTTCCTTTTCCTGCACAGCCAGGTAGGAAAAAGCAACAGCAATTTATGTCATGTCAATAGACATTTATGGTTATGGGGACTATAGCTTAAATGACCAGTTTGATCATTAAATAAGGCTCATCTGAAATTACATACCATGATCTGCACATAACAATCCAAAGAGAAACCAAATCCTGGTTTATTCTTTATCTTGTCTGTAGTAAAATGGTGAGAGAAAATGGGAGTGTGTTGTTTTGCAAAAGCTTCTTTTGCCTGATGCAAATAATGTTATATTTTGGTTTAGCACAAGGCTAGCAAACTGATCATTTTAGGAATTGTGGTTTCAATTCTGATTACAAAGCCAAACGTTATAATGCTGTTAAGACATAGCTCTGGTCCAGGCATTGGACGAAGATGGGGACTGAGCCTAGCACATCTATATTTGGGATCAGAATGTTATGGTGCTTGATTGTGTAATATAGTTTTATTTTGTGTTTTGATATTTTTAAATGTTACTACAAGCCACCCATCTTATAGTGCATGAGGCGGGTGGCCATATAAATGTTTTAAATAAATCAATATATTATAAATTCATAGCCATGCTGACTAAAATCTCCAAATTAGAGATGGAATTGGACAATGTACAATGTTATTTGTGAAAGCAGCCAAGACTGAGGAAGTCATTATTAAAAGACAGAATTCCTCTGATTAAATCATTATAGTAATGGGATGATTTCCAGTAGCCTCCACCCAAACTCTAAAGGAGGAAGGGAAGCCATGTGGAGCAGAACATTTGAAACTATTTCTTCATGCACAAGTTCCCATTATATTTTTTCTTCCACTTTACCATCATCACCAAGGAGATCACCAAGGACATCATCAATGGAACCTACAACAAGCCAGACAAAAGAATGAGTAGAAAATTCTGGGATAGCTGAAGCAAATTCAAGACCGTATCTTGAAAGGAAGACTCCAGACAGCAGTTGTGAATAACAAAAATAAAGTCAAGTCTACATGGATGTCACATAGAGAGAATGGGGCCAAATAAAATGACTACAGAGTATGTTACAGAATGTTCTGAAAACCTGCTTCCAATTGGATTCAGCAAGGAAGTGCTGAAAAGCAAGGTTCTCATAAGGAAGATCTGTCCTAGAGAGCATAAATTTTTCAGTGTTCCCAGATCAATGACATGGGGCTCCCGGAAATCTGATGATAAGCTCATATACTATCAGAGGATTCAATCAGAAATCTGAAGGTTTTCATGGATTCAATATCACATCCTAAAATATGGATGTCCAACCTTCTGGCTAGCCTGAGCCACAGTGTGTGAGGAGGAATTGTTTTGGGTCATATATAAACTATATAATATAGTTGTGAAGTTTCTGAAAGATGTCCTAATTAATTCATGAGCCACGAGCCAAACTTGAAAAGAAATACAGTCATTTATTAGGAGCACCATTTCGGCAATATTTGGATGCAGTTAGAACTAATCCCACATAGATTTACATTCCCCTATGACCCTGTCTCTCCCCTCCTCCCTGGCCATGTCATAAATCACATTCTCCAATTAATCACTTTGGCTGGCCTCCTCCCTGGCCATGTCATAAATCACATTCTCCAATTAACCACTTTGGCTGGCTGTGAAACTCAAAACACTCCTACTGATTGTGGTAAGAAAGCATCTGTGGAATGTAGTTTCAGTTAGGGAAATCAATCAGCTCCATCAGTTCTCCCTCCCTCTTGCTCATGGCAACTTGAAAGCTTTGCAAGTTGACATTAGTTCATGTATTTAAATAACAAACTTTCTCTAATTTTACATATTTTTTATTATATCTTGTGAGGCCGCATTACCAGCTGTCCAGGGCTGCATGTGGGCCACAGGTTGGACATGCCTATCTTAGAGTATAAGCAAAAATGTAATAACATCTTTCTAAGACAAGAAAGTATAGAAAACACCTGGGATAGACACCTGGGAATCTCCATATTTGACAAATGACCAATCAAAGAAAACATGAAGTAGTTGGACACAATATAAAGCTTTTGTCTCAACTTTTCCAGCTAAGAATACTTGGCCCAAGAAAGAAGGAAATCCCATCTATAGCCATGGAACATGGGATCAACCTATCTTCCCTAGCATACCACATCAGTTTAGATCAGCTACCCAATGTATGATGAAGTATGAGTGATTTATCATATCATATCATATCATATCATATTTGTCAAATTTTGTTCCTTTTGATTCACTTCTCCTGTAACAGTAAAATAGTAGTATGTCATATTTGGGAGTTTCTCTTTAATAATTGGCTTGCCTGAAATCCACAGAGCAGACTGCTTTATTTTTGGAATGAAACCAATTAAAGATTGCCAGTTAATTTAATATATTTTAGATGTTCAGTGTCAACCCAATACCCATTCTATGTTATCATTTATTTTAGCTACAGCAGTTGAAATACATAACTATCTGGATGCATAGACACCATTCCCAAATTACCATGGTTAGGTATACATCAAAACAATACCAAATAAACCAAGGTATGCTTTAACATGTTTGACCCAGTTATAATATTGGCTTCATGTTCTTTTTTAATCAGGGTTTGGAATGGGTTGACCAAAACAACAGTTGTGATGCAAGCTGAAGAGAGTTATGCAAGTTAGGACATGGAAGCTCTGTCAAATGTAAAACATGCCTCTCAGTGAGCCACTATGTCTGCAGATTCTTTTTCAACTCTCTTGCTTTATGCCACTTACCTAAAATGATAGGATGCCATTCAAATCAAAATTTTTGTAACAAAGCATATATAATAGAAAACATTTTCTTTTGTACCTTTGAGTCAGTCTCCACTCCAGGCAAGTGCCTGGAGGAGTCAATACAGGTAGCCCTTGACTTACAACCCCAACTGAGCCCAAAATTTCTGTTGCTAAGTGAGACAATTAAGTGAGCTTTGCCTCATTTAATGGCTTTTCTTGCCAAAATTGTTAAGTGAATCACCGCAATTGTTCAGTTTGTCAGGTATGCCTCCTTTCAGTACTCAAGAAAGAAAAACCCCGACTCCATTTTTATAGAGAAAGGTACTTTTACTGAATATGAACTGAATGCAACCAAAGAATAGCAAGGTCTGAGGCAGTAGGTGCAAAAATCACATACAGAAAGCATCCCCAAAACCCTCCCCCCAAGGGACCAGTCAGGATTGACCAATCCACATCCCCCCAAGGTGTCAGGTGGGGTGCAGCTTCAGATGGCTCCATCCTTCTGGTATGCCAGGGCGATTAACCTTGACTGGTTATCAGCACGCCTCCCAGCAGCAGAGAAAGCGCTGAGGGAAACTTTCTCCAATTCACTCCCTGTTACGAGACATCTCCACCAGCTCGCTTCCCCCCACCCAACTACCAATACAGCTCCCCCCCTCCGTTACAATGGCAGCCGTAGCAAGCAAGCAATATAGAAGCGGAGGCTGACACAGTTAATAACACAGTTGTTAAATGAATCTGGCTTCCCCATTGACTTTGCTTGTCAGAAGGTTGCAAAAGGGGATCACATGACCCCAGGACCCTGCAACCATCATAGTCAGTTGCCAAGGGTCTAAATTTTGATCATGTGACCATAGGCAAGCTACAACGGATCATAAATGTGAAAAATGGTCATAAGTCACTTTTTCAGTGCTTTTGTAACTTTGAATGGACACTAAATGAACTGTTGTAAGTCAAGGACTACCTGTATAGTTTTAGTGGCAGGATTTTTGGAAGTGATTTGCCTTTGCCTTCTTGCTATGGCTGACAAAGAGAGACTGGTGGGACTAGAATTCACAACAGCCTAGTGCTTTAATCACTACACCAAACTAGCTCACATGTAATTAGATAAGAGTCATCAAATCAAAACATGGCAGAATGAGCACTTTGCCACAGAGATGAAAATAACAAGAGAGCAATTTGAATGCCCCAAATACTTCAAAGTCCCTTCCAAGCACAACTGCTACAAACTGGTGGCATCACTTTCTGATATTCTAAAGTACAAAACATTTGAACATTGTAGTGCAAATCCTAAATTGAGTTTCCCCTATCTATCTCTGCTCATAAGCATATGGTCCTGTCCACTCTGGCTTTCATTTCTCAAAAATGAGTTAGTGCAGCCTACTCTATGGATCATCTTTGATCTTAATGATAACTAGAAGAATTTAATTAAATGCATCAATTAATATACTGCTAAGAAAAAATAAACATTGCATGTTTTATTACTGTATTTGGAAACACAATTTACCAGGATGATGGTGCTATTTTTTTTTTATTATGTAACTACTATTGAGAAATGCCTGTCTTTCACCCAGTTAACCCAACTGATTTTACTGGGAGGGACAGGATTAGGAACTTCAAAGCTGCTCTTGATGCAATCTCTTGAAACTGGCTTCCAATGACATTGCACGATCCATCGGAGCAACCTGTGAGGCTAATACTTAATGGATCCCAAGAAAGTAGAAACACAAATGCACTTACTTCTTAAACTTTTCTTAAGTTTCTTTGCCTAAAGAAGAAAAAGGATAAATATTTGGTTAGAAAAAATAAAGCAAAGAGGGCAAATTGTCCAAGCTGGATTAAAACTGGAAGTAAACAGATACAAGAATGAACAATTATGAACCTTTGGTTCTCTCTCTTATAAACCTTGAACTGACTTATACTTGAAGGTAGTTTCTATTCAATCCAGATCAAATATAAATTAGATTTTATTTATTCTAATGTGAATACATTTTACCCTAAAAAAAGATACAATATACAATTCTGCTTCACTGATGAAAGTATTGCACCCTGGTACTTTTCAAACACATCAGATACCATTCTGCACAATCCCCAAAGGTCTTGGAATTATCAGACTTGATGGCCAAGACATCTGGAGGTTGCCTGATTGGACAAAGGCTACTTTTGATATTGTTCTGTTGCTTCCAACTCTTTGTGACCAAATAGACAATCTATATTTTAAAATTTTGCCTAGATTTGTCCTATTTCTTCCAAGAAGTAGCTGTCTCTATTTCATGGAGACAGTCACCACCCCTGGTGGTGTAGATTCTTGAGCTCAGGAAGATAATGTGTGTTATTGCTTTGGCTAGCTTTTTTAGCAGTTTGCATTGGGTTAATTGGCAGATTTGTAGGAGGTTGGGTTTTTTTTTAATGCTGAGCTTTCTTTCACTTTTAACAACAGATTTCTTAAATCTTCCTCACTTGCAGCTACCAAAATGATATTGTTAGCGTGTCTGAAGTTTAATCTTTCTTTTACCTTCCAACATTTGTTTCTTCTAGCATCAGTAAACAATTTTCATAAGATAAATTCAATCAAATGTGGAGTTCCACATTCCATCTATTGTTGTAAAGGTATGTGACAATGATCTTGAGGGATGAGGGAAAGAGATGCTACCTGGGAAATGATCAGATAAGATTAAGCCCATGGGGACTCCTCCCTCTTTTGTTTACTCATTTTCTAGGCAACATCTCTCCCCCTTGCCCCTCAAGGTCATTGTCATGTACCATTACAACTGCTAACAAGATAACTAAAAAGTAAATGATCATCTTGATTCATGTGGACGTCTATGCTACACAAATATGGTGATCCTTGCAATGGATAAACAGGAGAATGGTAGCTAGATTCCAAGATATTGCTGAAAAAAAAGACTACAGTGAATTTGATTTCAAAACAATTAAGAATTGTTTTGTATTCAACTGATGCAATCTAAGGGATTGGTTTGTTCATCTATTGAATATATTTCCCACAGATTTCACTCTGGACTTGTCTTGACTTATTGTACTCTAAGGGCAATGGATAATATAGAGGACAGCATGGTTATTATTTATATTGGTTTCTATATAAGTGATATGAACCATTTCACTGAAGTATTCATGAGCCTCGGTTGCCCAAGAGTTGGGTTGAGTAAGGATTTTATGAGAAGAGAGTTAAAATGAAGAAGTAAAGATGCAGGATGAACTCCAAGTGTGATATCTCTTCATTAGACTCTTTCTGTGTACATTAAAAGGGTCACCTCCCTTTTAATGGACAATAAAAGACCCACCAAGAATTGCTGAATTTGAAATCTTATCAATTCTAACAAACACAGTCTAATACGATACGGTGTCATCTAATAACCTTGGGAAAGTTTGTTTTACCTAATTTACTCTAAAGAGACATGCTTGGAGAGATGGAGTTCTTGTTTTCTTGATGGCTAAATTGGCTGAAAGTAGACCATTCTACATTACAGATACTTCTCACTTAACAAATTACCCCAGTAATTTGTACTGGGGATGCTAAGTGATGCAGTCACATTACATCATGCTATATTTCTAAAATGCAGTGTCACTGCATCGCTTAACATCGGCAATCATAGCAAGTCCCACTGCCATCATTAAGGGAAGATCATAGATGGTTCAGCAAGGATCTCCTTGCAACTTGCTGCCAGATTCCAAAAACCAAAGTCAATAGGGAAGCCAACAGGTAGATTTAATTTTCAGGCACCTTGCAAGCAGGCTGGCAAGCAGGTTAAGTGCCAAGTGGAAGGGGTGTGCAGATAGTTGCAGTGGTGCATGTGAGCAATTTGGGGCCTAGGGGTAGCTGCTACTGGGCGGAAGAGACTTGCCACGTTGACTTGCAGCCTTTCCTGCCAGCTTCCCCGTTGACTTTGCCTGTGGAAAGTTCACAAATAGTGATCATGTGACTGAAAGGCACTGCAGCCAAGTACTCATATTACAATCATGTGATTGTGGAGGTACTGCGAGAGCCAGAACTTTGAGAAGTGACCATTGGTTCAGCGCTGTTTCATCTCTGAACAGTCATGGAAGAAGTAGCTGCTAAGCAAGGACAACCTGTATGCCTATGATCCAACAGAATCAGTTGACCACTATGTTCATTCTTACCATCTCATGGTCTTCAATTGCATTGCTGTATCTCTTGCAAGTGATTTTCTCAAAGTTTTCTTCATGTACAGACATACATCGATCAACAATTTCTCCAGCCTTTCTCACTTAACAATGCAAAATAAAAATATAATTTATTAGGATTTTTAAAGAAACCTAGCTGATATTTATAACCTTACAGCAGCATTTTAATCTTGCAGCAGGCCCTATGTATTTGTTAGACACACTGATCCATTAAAAAGCTGACCACATTGTAGCCTAGTAAATTATGAGGTCTCACTGTGGCTGTTTGCACAACATTTAACATAGTTAATTTAATTAATCCTGACTGTGTGAGCCATAAACTGCCCTAACTGGGTTTGGATAACACAGCAAGCTAAAATATTGCTATGTTTTTTGCAATTCTGTCTGTTGTGCAAACTCAGCTTGTGAGCTTCCCATTATCACCCAGTTTCACACAGCTTGTACAAACTTCAGAGCTTTCTAAATCCAGTAGACTACAGGGTCCAAAATTTGGGGCTCTCCAAATTTCCATCATCAAGTCCAACATACCAGAGCAAAGAATGCTTCCTTAGCTAATATACTAATATTCTTTCTAATGGCATGTGACTATCATCAGATCAACAGGTTGCCTCTGATACTTATTACATCCTGATAGTTTGTCACAATTATTCCTAATTAGTGTCTTCCAAGTGTGTGGGATCTCAGTTCTTACAATCATCCAGCACTTAGAGGCTCCAGTTTGGGGAAGGTTAATCTACAGTTATGAGCAAAACAGGCCACCGAAATTGAGAGCATAGATCACTGATGGCTAACCTTTTTGCCATCACGTGCCAAAAGCAATGGGGAGCATAGGGGGGAGGGTCGAGGGTGCATGTGCTCACACCCCATGCATGCACGTGTGACCCCCCCCCCCGTGCGACCCCGCTTTTGGTAGGTGATGGCACAGTGGGCCCGTTAGGCCCATTTTTTTTGCCCTCCCCAGGCTCCAGAGGCTTTCTAGGAGCCTGGGGAGGGTGAAAACAGCCTTTCCCATTCCCCCGGAGGCCCTCTGGAGGCCAGAAACGGCCTGTTTCCTGACTTCCAGTGGGCCTGAAAGGCCCAAAAGTCAGCGGGCCAGTACACGCATGCGGGCTGGAGCTGATCTAGGGCATGCTCGCGTTCCATAGGTTCGCCATCATGGGCATAGATAATGATGATAGAAGCGTGTGGCCTTGTTTTCATTCTCTGTAGATGGAGTTGGGAGAAGGAATTTTTCCTAAATATAAGATTCTCTTACACTATTATTACTATTTCATTAAACTTGTATTTTGCTTCAAGGACTCTGGGCAATTACATTATGTAAAACTCTTTAATTCAGATATATCTAGAGACAAGCCATTTCAGGAATCTACTACCAAAATTAGTGATCCCAGGGCCTAGGTTAGAAAGTCAAGCCATAACACGGGCAAATCTCATTCTAATTGTTGCCAAGAAATCTACAAGGATGTGTCAAAGAAAACACCAGAAGTTCAATTTTTTTCAAGACAATTACCTATATCTTAGAACCCCCCCCTCTATATATAACATATATCTATATCTATATCAAAATAGAATAAGAGCCTTGGTACTACAGTGGTTTAAAGCACCCTGTTATTAACACAGCTGCCTGCAATTTACTGCTGGTTCGAATCTCTCCAAGGCTCAAGGTTGACTCAGCCTTCCATCCTTTCTAAGGTAGGTTAAATGAGGACCCAGTTTGTGGAGGCAATAAGCTGACTTTGTATAAATATACCAAAGGATGAAGGCTATTGCTTAACGCATTGTAAGCCGCCCTGAGTCTCCGGAGAAGGGCGGCATATAAATCAAATTAAAAAAAATATATATATATAGATATATATACATACAGAACTAAACACAGTTACTGAAGCTATATAAACCCAACACCCCATAGGAACCCTCTATCTATCTATCTATCTATCTATCTATCTATCTATCTATCTATCTATCTATCTATCTACCTACCTACCTACCTACCTACCTACCTATCTACCTACCTACCAAACTATACAGTGTTACTGTAGCTGTATATACTCAACACACCCCTAACCAGTGGCTTACTAAATGAATCCAATTACCTGCATTTGCACAAAGGGTTGAAATGTAAACAGGATTCACATAACTGCATCCTAACCAACCAACCACATTGCAGATTAGCCGGTTGTGTAGCAGGCTGTGTGTTTGGACCGATTCATGCTGATTAACTTTGTCCTAGTTAGGTCTCCACTCAAGATGCCGGAAGCCACAATGTGTATCGAATCAAGCCGTTGTGATCCACTTGAACGACGGTTGCAGCTCCCTTGCCTTCTACCTACTACAGCCTGATTCACCGTTACTTACTGGAACACAACTCAGTTACCATAGTAGCCAATGAGCAGCACTCGCTACAGACACTCGGTTCCCCGCACAGAGCAGAATCAATCTTCTAGTCCTCGGACTAGGACCCACTTAGAGCCTCTGCGATCCCCCGTTTACCCACCGCCCTTTCCCGTGTTTCTCCTTTGAAAAAGGGAGAACAGCCTAACTAACACCCGTCTCCCCGGATGACCGTCTACTTATCAAACCACCGACTCGCTTGCTCTTCCCCCACAACCGCTGCAAAGGAAATGCCGATTGACCGACTCCCGCCTAACTCAGCCCGTGTGCTTGCCGGGACTGACGAAACAGGAAATCCCGGGCTTCCCCCGCGGGGATTATGCACGGAACTGGGCTCGGTGTCGGGGTGTGTGCGTGATGGTGCTTTAACCTAAACGTTGAGAGCTTGAATTATTCCTGCATAATCAGCAATTTTCAGCCATTGCTAAACCGTAGGCGGGTTTCATCCTTCTCACCGCCTACCGACGATGCGTTGTTAAATTGCTATTGAACTTAATTGACCGGAGCAGGATCGGATTTTAGAAGGGCCCGTGAGGACTGGTGATCCAGGGCAAAAGCACGCCTCTATTACGCCTTCCCCCCCACACACCTTCAAGGAGAGACGGAGGAGGATAGCCAGCTAAACGCTGGCCCTTCACTCACCCTGGTCTTTCACACAGACGATTCTTGGAAATTATTCCCAATGCCATTATTATCCACTTCAAAAGAAAGCTAAGAGAACCGAGCCATATTTTTCTTTCTTGCAGCCTTTTAATATCACCCAGTTTGCTGAATTTCCGTAGCACTAAAGTGAAGCTGCTGTTGGCACTGCCATCGGTGAACATTATGTGTCATATCTCTAAGCAAGACCCGTTGCTTCACCCTCTCATCTTTTTCTTCCCAAACTAGAAAGCTTCATACCTTGCAACTTCTATCTATAGGATCTCTTTTCATCCCCCCCCCGTCCCCCACCCCCACCCTGGGGAAAAAAATCCTCCGCTTAAAATTAAATTTTTTGTCATGTCCTCAGTTTGGCCTGTCCCCCTTTGCAGGGTTGTTTCTGACAAACCATTTTTCCTGTGACCTTTAAGCTAATGAAAATTACACACCAAAAACTATTAGTAGGAATGAGCAGACGGCTTGGAGAATACTTGGAAAAGTATGTTTTACTGTTGGAAAATTAGTTTATTAAGTACACCATATTTTCTGCACAAGATGTCAAATAGTCTTTTATTGCAGTTTTTCATTTCCAGTCAGCATTGTACACAGAAACCCAGTATATTAAGTACAGCTGTATTAGATATATCAATAGTTAGGACATTACAATTATAAAGAGTTTTTGTTTCAGTTGTAATATTTTTTCTTCTTGCTCAAAGTTCGCAGTATAAGAGCACCTTTAGCTCTTGAACAGGGATACATATCTAAGATGTCAACTCTCCAATGTTAATGAAATTCCTTGGTTTGTGATCCAAGTCTTGATTTGTTACTGAAGCTGAATCCAACTGATCTGCAATTTTGTCATGGTAATTTCACACAATAAAATTCTACACAATGCTAAAATGTTAGCCTGCTAACAGTAATCTAGAGCTGAGGTCCTTTAATGTGATTACATATTCTCTCTAGCCTTCTGAGAGCCAGACCGTGTAGGCTGATGGGTCTACCAGTCTGGACCCTCTTCTCATCTATGATTACATGGGGCAAAAATCCATGTTCCACTGTTTTAAAAAAAATGAGTGTTTCAGGAAAAAAAATGTCTATGATTATAACCAGACATAGGAATCTTAAATACTATTTATAGTTTGTGTGGAGCAAAGATTTTCCCTCCCCAGTGGCTCTGCAAGTTAGAAATTATGACATTGTTTGCTATGGAAAAGGACTCCTGACATTTTCCCATTCAATTTTCCTGAACACCCAGAGGACAAGGCAACACTTTTAAAAAGGAAAAAAAAAAGCGGCTTGAGAGATATCTTGCCTGTGTGCTATAGACAGTTTTATGGGAAATGTAATATAGAACACTTGCATGCCATTTGGAATGCAGAAAATGAAATTGTACACAAAAGTTAGGAATGACTCTTACTAGGACAGATTGCACCCATAAGGCAAAGAATCATCCATTCCTGGAACACCAAACAGTTATATACATACACACATAATATTTGTGCAAGGTCCCTGAAGCCCAATTCCTGACAAGGCTGTGAAAATCTTACAGTGGTAGATTAAGTGCAGGAGGGCTTTGACAACAACTGCCTCTTAAGGTGGCATTAATGCTAAAAAAAATGTGCAAGATCATTTTTAAACGAGCTTCCGGAGAAGTTGCTTCTACTCAATAACTGCTTTCTAGAACTACTTAGTAGTGAAAAACCTGCTATAGATAACACAGCTTCTGCAGAGGCTTAAAAGGGTCACAGACTGACCCTTGTACACCAATCTATAGTTTTTCTGCCTCATTAAAAATAATAGTTTCTGAACATAATTAAAATTGCATTTTCATCACTGTGTTTCCTTGCTCTAATTCATTCAATATTAATTTAAAAAAAAGACTACAATTACTATCCTATGGCTATTTGGATTTGCCAAGCGCTTCAGATGTTCATAGGGCAAATTATATTATTTCAAGAAACTAAAGTACATTCAAAACCAAACAAAATGTTATCACAGTTTAGCCTGCAATGACTTCAGGTGTTTGTGAAAAGATTCATGGACCTAGAGGGAAAAAATAAATAAGAGAAGGCATTAATTTTAAAGACATACCACACCTTGCTTCTTACTAGGACAATACATTTCCCAATAAGCGCACACTGGACTATTGTTTTAGTGATTTCAGCTATACAAGTGCAATTGCCATTAAGAATAACACCATATCTAGTGAAAAATAATAGCATCAAATCCATTTCTAAGAGAAGTAAGAAAAATGTCCAGCATTCTCTAGTATTTTGGCAGAAAAAGTAGATTCATAGTAACTTCCTTATCCAGATAGCTTTAGTTGCTATAAGTATCCCCATAATCAGAGAAAATTATACAAGTATTCAAGAATTACATAAAACAAGCCATTTTCATCATTAGCAAAAAAAAAAACATATAGCAATTTTTATTTATGTTGGACAATCAGTTTATGAAGTTGTAGATCAGTATAACCACGTGTTCTCTAACTGCCATTATTTTCAATATGGCAGTCCTGGCTTCTGTAAACTAATTCCCCATTATATCTAAATAAGTTACAATAGGAATTCCTCCTAAGGAAAGCACAGAATCATAATATATTTCTGTAACTTCATAAAATAATAGTTCATGAATCTGCAGATGATCATTTGTGTACGTCTGCAGGTTCATAAAGTATATTTGTGAACTGATTTTTAAATCTATGCATTTTTAAAATATTAGTTAATCACTTCTTATTTTATTGTAAATCAAGGTAATCCTTGACTTACAACAGCAATTGAGACTGGAATTTCTGACATTAAGCAATACAACTACATTGTTTACTGATGGCAAATTCCTGTAGTCCTGTTATTATGGTTAACCAAATTTCATGGTTGTTAGGCAAGGCAACTTCCTGCTGGCTTCCCACAGCTAAGTCTGTGGGGAAACCAGCAAGAAGTTGTAAGTCCCAGATGCCTTACAAGCAACCTGGCAGACAGGTAAGTGGATGCTGTTGGGTGGAGGAGAGTGCGAGGGAGGAAGGACTAGGCTTGGAGAGGATTCATGAAGAGCATGAGCGTCAGGGGAGAGGCAATGTGGCTCAGAGAAGGTATATGGGAGCAGCCAGTGTGGAGACAGAGAAGCTGAAGGAGATTGTATGAGTGGGGAGACTTACCCCAATGACTTGCAACCTTCCCTGCTGGCTACCCCACTGACTTTCTGGGGAGGCTGGCAGGGAATGTTGGCAATCGTGTGATACTGCAACTGGTCATAAATGCAAGCTAGCTGCCAAGGGGGGGGTCTTGGATGGCTGGAATTCTGAGGACCAGCCAACACCATCATTCATTCAGCACCTTTGTAACATCAGACTGTAGCTGACTGAATGATCATAGATTGAGGACTTCCTGTATGTCTTATGAGCCTTTAGTATCTGGTTGACAAAAGCAATTATGTACTTACCTGTGTTTTATTTAGTGGTGACTTCTTTGACCACTCAAACATATTTTCATATATGTTACCATCATACCGGCCAAGCACAGATCCAAGCACAGCATCACAGAAATCAAAGGAATCCACCAGAGCTACTGCATTAGGACGGATAAGAGCCAAGAGTTCTTTTATACGCATGTTCACTTGAATTAGCTGAGCCTCTGTCAAAATGCCTCCCTGAAGCAAAAAGAATAGTTCAAAACAGTCAGAGCTCTACACCTCTAAGTGCTTATCAATCATTACAGGGAGAATTAATACAAAAGCTGATCTTTTAGATCTGTAAACAAATCTGACCTGAACTTTAATTCTAAATAAACAATGAAGATTGCAAATGGGTATTGCCTGTATTTTTAAAAAAATGGCATTGCTTTTCTTAAGAATAAAATTACTGTTATCGTGATTAATCTTCATCTATTCCAATGTTCATCTACCAAACTTTTTAGGTCCTTGGTATGATAAAATACCTTCCTGCTCCCAATTTTAAGAAGATCCAGATTTAGCAAAGCATCAGTGATATCACTGTGAGATCTTTGGCAACTATCCTGTGAGCTATGGTAAGAATTCAACCATTTACAGTTTTTATACCATTTTCACTTAATTTTGGAGGGCTGAAAATGTCATTTCAGCATAATATTTTCAATTTAGACATTTGCAATTCCCAAGGGAAAAATAGGGCTTATATGTTTATTTACATTCCATAAACAACTGCTTTGTATGGCAAAGATGTAGTCCAAATCCAACAAAGGTGTCTTTGTTTTATCCATGATAATTTAACTTTGCCTTTGTTATTAAATTCATAAGATTGCTCACTTTTTCCCTACAGGTCTGGTTAATTTATATCTCAACTACTCTGTCTAACAGAACCATTCAGCTCAAAGTAGAAATTATTTACCCACCTGTAGAAAGTCTCCAGAGTTCTTTATAATCCCACATAGAGCATACAGTAAACACAAATTGTTAATGACAGCATGGATAGCTGGGTCACCAATTTCTGAAAGCTTCGCTGTAAACAGTTTGACCACCACATAGTGACAGTGTGCCTGAAAAAGTTAGATGACAGATTGAAGTGACTTCAGGTGTTGTAAAACCCAACAACTACCCAAGAGTATCTATCATATTCTGAGGTGCTACTGACCTCAGATGCTCGTACTAGATCAATGGAAGTCCGGTTCCAAGCATCTTCTTTGCTTTTCCGACGGTTCAGTTCAGCCTGTAAATTTTTTGCTGCAAACTCAACCATCCTGTATCATAGAAAAACATGAGCACAATTTATTATACTTGGAATTGAGGCCATAAATAACACTCAGCTAGTGACATCTGAAAATTGATATAGCAGGGATAAATAGCCATAGCCTCAAATGTCTGATGGTTGACCGAGCCAAAGATTTAAAATCCAAACTCAATTCAGCTTTTATTCCTAGTGAACTTTGGCCTTTATTCCTAGTCTGTAAGATGAACAATAATAATTCCCATTCTCTCACAAAGCTGTCAATGTAGATTTTGCCATTAAATGGAAGACAGTCTCATTCTTATGGCCTAAATGCTACTTTTAATATTGCTCTCAGTTGATCATAATGGATGAAACCAAGGCCTTTGAGTGTTAACACTTCAATAGTAACAGTGACAGCTGTTCTGGTTTACTTCCCCATTTATTTTGCTTGCTGCTTTCTAATGTGCCCTATTTTAATAGTAATAACAATATTTGGAACATCACTGTGTGAAAAGTTATTTATTCCTTCTATTAGTCATATGTTGAGAATTGAGGGTAATATGCTGTTGTTATTAATAATTTTATTAAACTTATCAAGCTATAAAATACAAAGGAAAATGAAAATAGTGGGAAAATGGAGGAGGCAAAAGGGAAGAGAAAGAAGTGCTGGATAAGGGTGGGAAAAGAAACGCATTGACTTTTGACTCTTTTTTACCACAATAGAAGAAAATAGTAACATTACAGCAGCGACATTTTACTTTTACATACTTAATATACACCAGCCATTTCTATAGCAAACTTATCTCACCAGCAAAATCCAAAGTCAAAAGGTGATATAATGTTAACGTAATTTGTGTTACCACTTGATTGAACATAATAATACTTTCCCAGTTTGGAATTTTAGCTATATCTCAGTTCACAGTAAGGAAGCAATTGCATCTGACCTTGGCCAAAAGTCACCCCAGGATATAACTGTACAGAAGCAGTTTTAGTATCACTGCTCTGAAACAAAGCAGGAATGCTGGAATCTATTAGATAGCACTGGCCCTTTTTCTTAGAAAACGATGAAAAAGGGATTTGACTTTTATTTTCTGGGTCAGTAGTAGTGTTTTTAAAGAGATTTTCAGGGGTACTATCCCTTGATCAATTTTTGAAATAACTGATCTCCCAAATCATGCTATTCTAAACAAATCTTTTTTTTTTACAGTGTTCCATCTCCTGCAAGGCCCATTTCAAACTGTTCCATAAAAGATTAATTACTGAGCAGTCTGTCTTCTGCCTTGTCTTCCTCTCAAACTTGCAATGTTCTGGGAGGTTCTGCCCTAGCAACATATAGTTGCTACACCCCGATACATCTTTCTGGTAACTGTCAATTAGTAGCTTGCATTCATCAGTTAGAGCTGGGTCCATAATTTGAACCATGTAAGGCCATGTTAGCAGCAACTGGCCAATCCCACCCAGATCAAATCAGTCGGATATGAAATTGTTAGAATGAAGTAACCAAGGAAGCAGCTTAGTTAATAAAAATGAGGGAGACAAGATGAGCAGTCCGAAATTACGCTGAGAAATTTCATAACCTTTTATATTGACCTACCTTGAAGCTCTCAATTTATATGCCTCCACCAAACTGGAAGGATTGTTGACATGCAGAGTTGTGGGTCTAGCAGCCACATGCTGGGGCTGAATATGCTGTCCTGATAGGTCATTCAGGTAAGACATAATGCCACTAACTATTTGTCCAGAACTAACTTGGGTATAAGTTTTGACAAGGAATCTAAAGCAAAACAAAATTATCTCAATGTCATATGATGGATCATCATCAGCATAATTTTTATCTACAGTTGCACTATAATTTCAAAAAATGTTTATGGGATAAAATTATGAAAGTAGAAAAGATATCAATAATCAACATAGCTTCTGTCAGTTTAGACATAAAACCTAGACTCGGTCAAAAGCTGCACTTAACCAGAATATTTCATACATTGATCTGCTGGTCACACTCTTCTCTTTTCTTCCACCTTCCACCCAGAATTAGAGCCCTCTCTAGAGAGCTAGGTCTTCACATAATGTATCTGAAGTAGAATAATTTGAGCCTGATAATTTGTTATCTCAAATGTGAACCAGGGTTGAGTTGTTCAGTGATCCACTTGTTTATTTTCTTGGCTGTCCATGGTGTTCTCAGGAATCTTCTCCAACAACCAAAGTTTAAAAACATCAATATTTTCCTATCCTGTTTCAAGCAAAAGTCCAACTTGCACTTCCACAGGGTGTCACAGGGAATACTATTGCTTGCACAATTCTGATCTTGGTAGATATAGACAACCATGGCATCTAAATATCTTTTCCAAGGCTTTAATGACTACTCTATCATGTGCTAATCTGGGGCATATTTCCTGATTACTTCTTCCTTTACTGTTGATGTTTATGGAGATTCAGGTTACGGTTGTCCCAAAAGTGCTTTTTCAAGAGGCAACTGGACTTTCTGATTTTTCTTTGAAGAGATTTCGCTTCTCATCCAAGAAGCTTTTTCAGCTCTTGGATAACTGAAGAAGCTTCTTGGATGAGAAGCTGAACCTCGTCAAAGAAAAATCAGAAAGTCCAGTTGCCTCTTGAAAAAGCACCTTTGGGTTTATTGTTGATGGTTGACCCTAAAAGACAGGAGCTATGTACCATTTTGATATCTTGATTATCATTCTAAGGGTGGTTGTTCTACCTGTTGTCATTAGTTTGGTCTTCTTTCATTTAATTGTAGTCCCATTATTTTTCACCATGTTCCTTGACTTTTATTAGTTGCATATCTTTGCATTTTGGGTTATTCAAATAGTATCTTCAGCTCAAGTTATTATGTTTCTTCCTTGCTGTTAGAGTGCATGCAAAAAGTCACACAGCTAACAATAAGTGGTATGACTCACCGGGCAGTTTGCAACATCATCACAGTGTTCTCTCCTTCATAAGTGCAAGAAGGAGTGAAGTTGACGTAAATATCAGGCAAACCACTGCAGCGGGAATAGCCATGTCCCCCACATGCCATCCGACATTCCTCAATGCCAGAGCTGGCAGTCCAGGTACTGAAAGCCTTGAGCCCTGCAGACAGTGCGTGCAACTGAGAAAGAAAGTAATTAAGAACAAAATAATTATTTCTTCCAGATTTGTCCTGTCACTAAATTCTATCTTCCTGAATTTTTGGTGGAGAGTGGAAGAGAGACGAGATTAAGAATGGTAATCCAGATTATCTCCAAGATCAAAATTCTTCCTTAGAGATTTTAAAACTCCAAGAAGGGACATTCTGTCAAGACATAAAGCATACTGTTCTATCTAGATTTTAAAAACACTTCGAACCAGCATAGCAAATCATAAGAATTCCTCCCATAATCTGTCATGTCCACTTTTCGATTTACACCACACTCACGAAAACCACACAGGATGTCACCACCACACATCCACGCAAAAAGCAAACCCATACCGATGAGGCACAACCACAAACCAGAAGCCAGACCACAGCTGCATCATTAGCCACTTTAAACCCCTTCAATCTATACATGAAGCAAACTGACACCCACCATGAAGATGTGGCACGACCACGAACATGAAGCCAAACAACAGCAACACAGCTCACCAGCTCAAATCCCCCTGCAACTCACACTAACCCGAGCACAACCAAGCCCCCACCTAAACAGAACACCCCCCCCATCCAATCAGAGCACAGCAAACCCCCTACCAATCAGAACACACCTCCACCCAATCAGAACACAGCCAAGCTCCCACCCAATCAGCTCCCACCCCCACTGGCAGTTAAAAGGAAGAAACAGCTGTGATCACACATTGCTCCTAGAAGCACAAAGCCGAAAACACCAGCCTGATGATGACGAATGAGACTTCATCGAAACGTCGCCAAGACACTTCCAATGTTACGTGGGAGAAAACCCAAATAACCAAAGACCTACATACAAACCACCGCGAAAACATCAGGAAACAGCTTACAAAAATTTGCAGGAGAAATTTTCAGGAATGAGTCCAAATCAGAATTTAGGTTCCATTATCAAGCTTTTGTAAATAATAATAATAATTTAAATAACTGGCAAACCACAAGTGGAACTCAAATCATTTTTAATGATTTGATTTGTTGGTCTAAACAGTGAGGTTACAAAAATCATCTTGTAGCCCTCATCCCAGTGGTCAGTTTATCCCTCTCATCCATTCTTATTACAAGAACATTCCATAAAGGTGTTCCAAATAGAATTAGAATTAGAATTCTTTATTGGCCAAGTGTGATTGGACACACAAGGACTTTTTCTCTAGTGCATAAGCTCTCAGTGTACACTATTACAACAAAAGTGATAGATCATTATCATAGTCATTGTAAAAATACATTCATCATAAAACATTAGATGCAACACTTAGTGATAGTCATGGATACTAAATAAGCAATCAACATAAATCATACTAGGATACTAAGTAAACAATATAAATTGTAAAAAAACAACAGAACTATCACAGAGCATTTCACCGAGACAGCCGCTGACGCCATCTTGAATTCAATTTAAGTGAGGAAGACAAAGGGATTTAAACTGAGAGAGTATCAATCATGCCTAAGAATTTATCTGTGATATTCAGAGGCCCTCAACCTTTTTTTCTCCCCCTGATTCTAATCAGTTCCTTCCCAGGAATTTTCTTTATTCCGTTATCTTGAAGGAACAAACTAAACCATGTAGTTGTCAATGGCAAAATTCAGTATTCTGTAAGATCATGAGCCCCACCTCTGGCAGTTCACTCAAGTCTCCATCCTGGATGTTCCCGGTGATGCGATGATATGTATCTTTCATATATGCACCCACAAAGTGGAAAGCATATGCTGTTGCTAGGAGAGGAAAGAGTTTGTACTGCTGAGTCTGATAATCCAAAATCTGAGGTTCTGGTTCCCTATAACAAAGCAAATAAAATAGAGAACTAAACCATTATTGCTATGATTTAATTCCTTAGTAATGGAGAAAACCAAAGACTTACACTGTCCTAAAGGTATATTCTGATAACATATACATTTAAAGCACAAACATATTTATTTGTAAAAGTAATATTGGCTTGGTCCAATACGTGGCCAATAAAATGACCGTATTTTTTGGACTATAAGACGCTCCGGACTATAAGGCGCACATTAGCTTTAGAGGAGGAAAACAAGAAAAAAAATCTGCCCGTTTACTGTGGCCTGTTCGCTGCAATTGGTGGCAAACAGGCAGTGGCGAATGGGCAGCGATAGGCGGCAGCGATCCCCAGTGCCTAGAACAGCTGATTGGCGCCGCAGCAACCCCTACCCCCCACCACAATATTTGCTCTATAAGATGCACAGACATTTCCACCCACTTTTTTTGGGGGGGGGGGAGTGCGTCTTATAGTCTGAGAAATATGGTATTTCTTATTTTTTTTTCAACAAAAGAGGTTAAGCAACTAGCAAAATACAGGCGAGAAGTCCAAAAGGGGGAGGGAAGGAAAAAAATGGAAATAGTGAAATAGTTTAGGACACTAATTTAATTGTGAACAAATGGCTGCAGTTCTGGGATAATTCTATCTGATTCCTGACTCATTGTAGCTTATACTGTGGTTGCCATGCAATTGTTTACCATCTCCTTGACCCTTTTGTATCATCACAAATTGGCAGATTCCCAATAACAATGATTCCCAATATAGGGCTAGTCCTGACGACAGCTCTGATTCAACTGTGTGTAGTCAAAATGACCAAGAAAAAAAAAAGGTGTGTGTGTGTTAGATTTTCGGGGTGGGGTGGGGGTGTTAAACGTGTTTTCTTTTTACAAAGTAACTATTTCTCTGACTCACAAGATCTACAGTGGATGTTAAAATTGGTTTGCATAATTTACCAGCAAATTCTGCTTGTTAGATGTTCCAGGTAAGTCAGGTCAACAAATAGACCCCAGAAGGATTTACTAGGACTTATGATAGCAGATCCTTGGAAGTCTGACAGGGTTTTCTCTCTCCTTCCTATTATACCAAAGAGAGTTAAGGGAAGTCAAGTCTGTTTCTTATGCTTAGTGGTTTTCCTCGAGCTTACATTTTGCTAATAGATCCTGCACATCTTCTCCAAGGTCATCGCTAGGCTTTTCTACACTGTTCTTGTCAATTGCACTTCCCAAGAAAACTTGTTTTGAAAGTCAAACTTTTTGTTTTTTTAAAGAGGTCACACACATATTTTTTCACAGACAAAAGTGTTATGGGCAAGGTGGCAGAGAGGTTTGCCAATTGTTATAGCATTACGAAAACTGGCCTTAGGGATATTAATACAGGCTTCTTACCCAGGCTTTAACTCAGACTGATGTCTCACAGCACTATAGCGGATGGCAATTGTACAAGCTCTGGCTAAACTGCGAGCAGCATCTCCAACGATAAATGAACGGATGAATACCATGGTCCCATAAGTCAGCTTCGCATTGAGAGGCTTCACATATGTGCCATCTGGTTCAACCTAGCAAAATAAAATAGTGAAGGTGGAAAGAGTTTGTCCACCGAGCTGTGGTTTGTAAGGTTATAAAAATTAACATTGTGCTGTGTCACTGAATCCACTAAAAATGTCTTGTTAGGACCCTATTCAAAAGTATTTGGCATTTTAGAAGTAGTCCTACTCCTTGGTGTTATAAATGAATGTTTTGGACATCACTGACCTGAAGTAACAGGTAAATAATTTAAGGTAAATAGATTTGCATAAATCTATTTTGCTAATTGTCTCGTGCTTGGCACATGGTGTGAAGCCAATGACATCATTCCCATGCTAACTAGGTCATATTATCTAAGCAGTTTCGTGTACATGGACAACAGAATTAATAGATAACATTAAGGTGGTTAAATAATATAGATGACTAGTAAATTTATGAAAAGGAAGACCAGATAGTTAACATGTTATTACCATTCATTATGTAGAGGTGGGGAGGAAGCTAGAATCTATTTGACATTAATAGTCACCATGCCCTCCCATTTACTGCCTTCATTTGACAGGGACTCTTCCTCCTCTGTTACCATAAACTGCAACAAACACACTCTTGAACACACTTAGAGAAAGCTGAGTTCAAGAGCTGGTAGTGAGAAAACAGAACTCCCAGAAAAAATGAGACATAGCTGGATTTTACTTCGGGTGGTCCTTTCTTTAACACAAACTTGGGGATTGCTTTTGACTGATGATCATTTACCTCCCGAGAATATGAAGCCTTGACTTTGGGTAGTTTCTCTTGTAAGCTGTCTGAACAGCTGGGCGTAGATAAATAGCAAAAATAAAACAAGACCCACTGTTTACCTTGGCATGTTTCATTAGCATATTTTCCCGGGGGATACGGAAGTTGTCCATTTTTAAGTAGCCATTATCTATTTCATCATAACCAAATTTTGGGCCAATGTCACCAATGGTGATACCTGCAAACAGAATAAGCCAAAGAAATTCATTTGGTTCTTAATATTCTTAATACAAAATTGAATGGGATGAGGAGGGGGGGTGTTCATAAAGTATCCTTTTTTCCAACATCAATTAGTTCAAAGTGCTGAATGGTGGAAGCACCAATGCTGCCAATTCCAAAACTGTGTCCTGAAAATAAGACTTTAAGGCCACAGGTGCAAAAATGTTCATTTCATTTATAGCGATGCATAGATATAGCTTTCTTTTCTTTTCTTTGCCCCCTAAAGCATTGGTGTCATTTTGTTCCCATCTTGAAAACAAAGTGATATTAAATTCACAAATTTTAAGACTGGAAATCAGGTTTTAATAATATTATTTTTACTCTGGCATTTTTAAAATAAGTTTTGGCTGTGATTTTCAGTTAGGAGTGAGTATTCAAACTCTGTCCATTCATCAATGTACACGAAGGCTTTCATACTATCCAGATGAGTCGGCTATGGGTTCTTACCTAATACTACCTAATAGCAATAGCACTTAGACTTGTATATCACTTCATAGTGCTTTTAAAGCCCTCTCTAAGCAGTTTATAGAGTCAGCATATTGCTCCCAACAATCTGGGTCCTCATTTAACTGACCTCGGAAGGATGGAAGGTTGAGTCAACCTTGAGCCAGTGCAGATCGAACTGCCGAAGTTCTTGACATCAAATGTAAAAGGCGCTACAACTTTATGTTATCATTGCAGCATGGGCTAATACACACAGTTTTAGGGAATTTTAATATTACTTGAACCTTACTTGAATTATGACAAATTAAATCTAATTAATGGATAAATGATTATTTTTGTAAAAATGGATTCTGTTCAGCAATCGCACCATGGCAGTTTCAAGTTCCATATTCTTTACAAACTACTGTTCTTGTAATGCTAATAACATGCTTTAAGGCAGCGGTTCTCAACCTGGGAGTCGCAACCCCTTTGGGGGTCGAATGGCCATTTCACAGGGGTCGCCAAAGCCCTCTCTCGCCCCCCCCCCATGCCTTCACTCACCCTCACCCTCTGCCTCTGTTGGATCGCCGTTTGCCATTCGCTTACCCCGCCCACTCCCAATCTATTGCTGCCTCCTGAGTCCCAGCTGATGGCTAGAGGGAAAAAAACTGTTTAAATTCTTGCCGCTGGGCTTCAAAGGGCCACCCTACAGCTGATCAGTGTTAAAAGAAAACAAATGAATAGACTGGTGCCTGCAAAAATAGAAAAAACAGCCCCTTAAAGCTTCAGCATAGGTTAATTACCATAAGTTGATTTGATCAGCCTCCAGACTCTCAGCTGATTTGCTCTCAGCTGTTTTGCGCAGGGCTCTGTTCTGTTACTAGCTGCAAAGAGTTCCTGGAGCAGATTTTTTTTCCCCTAGCTATGCTGAAAAAGGAAACTGAAAGTAAAGCAGGGTTTTTGCTGCCACATGACAAAATGAGGCAGAGAGAGATTTCTTTTTCTTTTTCCTCACCAAAAAAGGTAGGTGCAAAACTGCAAACAATGGGAAATTTAGGGCAAAAGAGGAGAGTTCAAGATTTTAAAACACAAAAGAAAAAAAGCTCTATTTAACTAGGGAATTGTAATAATTGAGATACTATTAATTGTATATTGTATTGAAAACAGAAATGGTTAAGTTGTGGTTTGGAGGAATATATGGGGGAAATTATTTGGTTTATTATTATTGGTAAATATAATTAATTGATTTGTAAGAAATTGGATTGCATGGAAATAATTGGAATATTCATGTTCATATTGATTAATATACAAAAAAGATAGTTATATAACTAATTGATTTATATTAAAATGTTGAATTTGTATTAAACAACTGTATTACATAATTACATAATTAACCAATGTGAGGATGGATATAAAAATAGATGACAATGCGAAGGGGTATAATATAGAATAGAAGGGAAAAATTGAATTTGATTAAGATTAGAGATGAGGATGAAGGGTAATATTGGTTTTTTAAAAAAATAGATGAGGAATAAATATGGCAAAAAGGAAATATAGAAATTGTAAATTTAATTGAAATGACTAAACACTGTTTAAATTTGTGAACCAGCCAAATAATCTGTTCAAAGAAAATACGTTGTATGTTTGTATGTGTGTTTCTAATTATTGCTATTTATTCATATTTGTTCTCTTTTATTCTTTAAAGTTTAACAATTCATTCTTTATCTTAATATCTTTATATTTGTTTGGGGTTGGTTTTCTTCCCTTTCATCTTTTTTATTGTACAGCAATCTTTTTCCTCAAACCTACCACCTCTCTTTTCTTTCCTTCTTACTTTCTCTTCCCCCCCTCTTCTTCTCCTCCCTACTTCCTCTTCCTTTCTCCTTCTCCTCCTCTCTTCCTCCCTCTCTTACCCTCACTCCTACTCTAATTTCTCTTCCCTTCCTTCATCCATCTCTATTGCTGTATCCTTTTATGCATATGGACTACTCAGAGGGCTGAAAAAGTTATTTTTGACTGGTCCTCGCACTTTTGACCAGTCCTCAAACTTACGACTGTTCTCACATTTTACGTTTTTGCCCTATCTTGTCACCATGGTGAAGAGAAGCAGTTGTGAAATGAGTGACACAGTTGTTAAGAATTCTACAATGGGCATAAATGATGACCAGTAATAAGTGTGAAGACCTGTCAAAAGTGTGAGGAACTGTCAGAAATCACTTTTTTCAGCCCTCTGGGTAGTCCTTTTGTGCACATGGACTACTCAAAGAGTTGAAAAAGTTATTTTTGACTGGTCCTCGCACTTTTGACCAGTCCTCGAATTTACGACTGTCCTCACATTTTACGTTTTTTGCCCTATCTTATCACCATGGTGAAGAGAAGCAGTTGTGAAACGAGTGACATGGTTGTTAAGAATGCTGCACAGGCATAAATGTGAGGATGGTCATAACTGTGAGGACCAGTCAAAAGTGCGAGGACCTGTCAGAAATGACTTTTTTCAGCCCTCTGAGTAGTCCCTATACACATAGCCATGGCCAGCCGGTCACATGACCAGCTAGCCACGCCCATCCAGTCACATGACCTCCAAGCCACGCCCACAAAATAAGCCACGCCCACAGAACCGGTAGTAAAAAAAATTAGACCCACCCCTGGTTGGGGGTCACCACAACATGAGGAACTGTATTAAAGGGTCGCGACATTAAGAAGGTTGAGAACCACTGCTTTAAGGTAAACTTTTGTGTTTCTCTTTAAAAAAAGTCTGTATCTAGTTTGGTAACTTCTGTTAATTATAAGTCAGGGCTTTTAAAGCATTTTAACTATAAAAACCAATTTTCCTTGATATGCTGCAATATGGAACTGAAAAACTACAGCACTGTATGTATATTTTGCTTTCTTATGAACATTGCTTCCTTTATATCACCTACTTGAGGACTGCAAGTACTTCCTTATATTCAGTTTTTCCCAACACAATATAGCTCTTGAAGATTTGTGGTGCCAAATGTTTCACGTTGGACATCACATATTGTTTCAAAATGGAGTTTGTGATTCATTTATATGGCAGCTAATTTGGCAACATAAATATCTACAAATACGCTAAATATTCACTTGAGCAGAATTTCTCCACCTTTTTTTACCGAGGAAGAAACCTTGAAATAATTTTCAGATTTCAAGGAACCTCTGTATAAAAATGACAAAAACCATGAAAACTTCAAAATGCTATTTACTTCTAGCCTACACAATCTTGCAATGATTACGACAACAGCAAAACAGCAGGCCAGCAGCTGAATCAGGATGTGTAAAAATTCTCACAACCGAAAGCACAAATTTAAAAAAGAAAACATTGTTGTTTTTAAATCGCAATCTCTTAAGGAATCCCTGCTAGTCTCTCACACAACCCTAGTTGAGAAAGAGTAGTAACATAGTAGTGATGGACTTAATACCTGGCAGTGGTTCATGGGTTCCCAACTGACGTAGAGGCACAATGAAAGCATGTAACCCATGACATTTGTTTTGGGTATAAAGCTGAGCCAAAACAATGGCATAGTTTGATGTCTTGCCCACTGCAAGAAGGGGGGGGGGGAGAGAAAGAAAATTTAGTAAGTGGAAGTTCATTTGTACAGTCCAAGAAGCATCCTATGTACATGTTCATCACAAAAATAATAATACAGACAACAGGCTGTTGTAGATTTTATGATGTAAAACTACTTCCTTTTACTCCCAAGCTGAAATGAAATAGAAGGAATAAAGAATATGCAGAATTATTAAATGAGGAATATGTAGAATTAGTGACACATAAACATTTCATTCTTAGGCTAACAAAACTTAATGTTAATTTTATTATGTGGAATGTAAGGCTTAGCCCTAAAATGGAAACCAGAGTTTTCATTCTTACTTTCTACAGTACAGAATAGTCAAAAATATTATACAGCCAAAGTTATATTTCAAAACATATCAATAGTTAATTGACTCCACACTTAAAAAGTCAGAAAAAAAACAACAGTTCTTCCTTTAGCTTTAATCGTGTAATAATACACTTACATCCACCTGGCCACCACTTAATAGAAGTCACAGTTGGGCTGTTGAGGATGAATTCCTGGGTAGCAGGATCATAGGTGGCTGTGGTTTCCAGCCCTCGGAGATGAGTTCCTGTAGGCAGGTAGCAAATTTTATTTCAACAGTTGCACAGCTCAGCACAAATGTACATAATTAGATTTATTTCAACAAACTTCATTAGCAATGCAAAGCCAAGCAGTGCAAATAAGAAAACTGCCTGCAAATGTACATTTTACATAATGGTTAATAAGCAGACACATTACAAGAAAGGCATGTATGAAACAGTGGGTGCACGCCATTGTATTAATTGCCCTATTAATGTAAGAATGCTGTCAAATTGCTATACAATTATGCAGCTCCTTTGTTTTGATGATTTATCTTGATGTGCAAATATATATTTTAGGTATCTGACAAGGCAAATGAAAGAGTCCCATGATAATTCCTTCCCAAAGAAGCTTGAGGATAAAAAAGGCTTTTTCTCTAAATCCAGATATTGTCCTGCACAAAAACCTTCAGAACCAGGTTTAAATTTTCAACCTTTGCTTCTGTAATGTTTTTCAATTTGAGGTCTTCGTGTTCATTTTCTTCCTCCTCCAGCCACTGTCAATATCCTGGTTGCAGTTCGACATCCAGAATTTTCAAACTGAACAGCAAAATCCAACAGAGACAATGTATTGCCAAATATGCTGAGGGACTGTTAAAAAAACCTAACTGATAAAAACCATCTTGCATTCATATAGGTAGATTGGTCTTATAGATTTAGAGAACGTGACAGCACTTTTGATTTTTGGAGCGAAAGACATTTAATGTGTCCTCAGCCCTTTCTTCAGAACATGAACTCGTTTTGGAGCAAGGTAGAAAGCTTCCCAGGGTTTCCTTTTCTTGATTGTAGCATAACTTCTAAATATATATGCTGCATTGGATGTACAAGTATGGTTGTATGGTAATAGTTAGATTTAGACTCGAGCATTGTATGTCTATCACATCTTCAATTTCTCCCTTTCATAACATTGACAGGACAGTTTACTTCAGAGGCATATCAGAAGGCGCAGGAAGAGAAATTATTCCGAGTGGCCTGCAAAAGGTATTGTTTTATTTAAAGGTCATAAAAATGACTGTTTGAGAAACCAAGATGTTTCCCAGAAAATTTATGAGTGTATAAGTTAATGATGGAATTAATAAGGGCCAGTGGGAAAGATACTTCGCTGAAATAGTTTTTAAAAGGTACTTTAACTTGTCAGAAGTTATATAACTTTCTTGCTCAGGAGCATTTGCTAATTGTTATTCTTCAAGTTTATTTATTTTCATTAGAAAGTTACTTTACATATGCCAACCATAAGGCATTCAAAAATCAAGGGAAAATGTGCTTTGAATCTTTAGCTATGCCATTTTTTAAAACAAATAAGCTGTCTTTGTATAATCAGAAACCTCTGCCTCTATGTCCATCTGAACAGCTTCTTTTTCTTAAGATGAGAAGCATATTGCTGCCAAGTGAACAGCCAAAAGAATCTGGGCCCGTGATGGCAAACCTATGGCATGTGTGCCACAGGTGGCACCCAGAGCCCTCTCTGCAGGCATGCCAGCTGTCACCCCAGCCCAGCTCCACCACGCATGCGCATGCGCCTCCCACCGGCCAGCTGGTCTTCGGATATCTGCTGTGCATGCGTGGGGGGGGCGGGGCGCATGTGCGGGGGGGGGTGCAGGCTGGTGCAGGAGGCTTTCCAGGCCCAAAACGCGGTGCGGGGGGTCTTGTGCAGTGCCCCATGCCCCGGTTTGGCTTCCAGGTTGGTGCAGGAGGCTTTCCAGGCCCAAAATGGGACATGGGGCATATGAGTGGGGGAGCGCTTGCATTGTATTTTGGGGCTTCGGGCATGCGCATGTGCATTTGCACACGTGCATTCGCGCACGTGCAATTGCGCATGTGCATTCGTGTACACACTTGCTTTGGGCACTTGGCACTAAAAAGGTTAACCATCACTGACCTAGGCTATCAAGAAACAAAGCCGGTACTTTTTGCAAAAGCTAGTCTACCCTGTGAAATAAAGACTTGGAAGTACTGTACCATGTCCCATCTCTGTCTGGGCATATGTGCCAATGATCTCCAAGTTCCAAGCAGGCATGAAGAAGCGATCCTGCTGTTCTTGGGTTGCCTGGGTTAGTAACGTGGGTAGGAACATGCCCAGGTGGAGGTCCAAAGGCTCAGGCCGTCCTTGATGAAGGTAGCTGTAAAGGAATGCCAGGGAAGGGAATGTGAAGGGGTATTATAGGTGGAAGCAGGGGAGATTAGAAGTGCCGATTGGAGAGGGCAAACAAAAATAATGTGATAAATTAGAATGAAGAAAGCATATTTATCAAAGCACCATTCTTTCCCCAGAGTTACAGAACCTTACATCAATCTGAAGGACAGAGGATACTCTGTTTGATCACAAAAGGAGGACTGGTTTCAGGTGATTAATAAAAGGCAATACTATTCTAGAAATTCTAAAATAATGTCCTTGTGTTCCCTGAAAACATACTGAAAATAAACAGAGACTATAAATATTAGCTTCTATACATACATTGAAAAAGGAACAAATTCGTTAACTTTGTTCCACAATGAAATTGAAGCAATAAAACTTTACCCAAATTTGGGGGAAGAGGGAAATTACTCAAAAGCTCTTATTCAGTCTACATTACAATTATCCTCTTTCTTGTGTTGCTTCAATCTGTCATATTTCTGTTGTTTGAAATGATTTTTCAAAGGTCCTTCCGGGAAGAAAAGGATGGTGCTCTGAATCAGCAATTAAAGCTAGTAAGCCTGTTCATAGCTTTGTACCAAAACGTTTATAAAAAGAAAAACCATCACCAAAAGCTCCCCAAATCAGCAAAACATGCTTCCTAATGATAATCCAATAAGCACATTCAAATACTATGGGCTTTTTATAATCAAAGTGATTACATTTACATTACATTACATTAATTGTACACAGACAACACACTGTTTATTCAGAAATGGAATATTTTATATGTAATAAAAACTTTTTAAGACTAAAAAAAAAGTGATTACATTTTGCAGTGTATTATGATATTCTTAAACCAACATCCTTTCCACTCAACCTTCAGTCTGGGACATCCTTAATCTGTTACAGTACTTGTACTATATGGATTACTGTGCCAAGGCATCCTCAATGGAAATCTATCATGAAGTCTCCAGATGGCCTTATGCAGGCTGTCATCAACATGGGGATAATAATGGCCTGATTTATAAGTTTATAGCTATGTGAACTAAAATAATTAATTAAGTAATCTGAATATTCAAAGAGTTATTTATTTTCACATGCATTCTGCTTTTCAACTGTGAAGTAGTACGCAGCCCTTTGCTGACAAAATCTTTGCTCAGAAAAATAGTATGAAACAAAAGAGAGAGATGCTGAAACCTCCTTCATTCTGAGCTGGGGTGACAATAGATGTTGAAAGGGAGTTGAGAGCAACCAGTGGGTTTGCCAAGTTTTGCATCCAGCTCATTTTACAATAAGGAGATGGAAAAGGTTATCAGTAAATGAATAAAATGTTTATCCCAGGTGTCCATAATTCTAAGGCCCATGATAAAATATTGCACATTAAATATAAAATAGCAAACTTACTGTGGAAATACTATTATGCTTGCTACCAACATGGTAACAGTAGCGGAGACTTCTGTTTAACTAAAATTCCAAACTATCCTTTATTAAAATTATCTCAGGATTTATAAAGTGGCACATAAGATGTCCCCATACTAATGAATGTGGAATAACTATATATATAAATTATATTATGTTACTAAAAGACTGTATGGCATTTGCACCACGTGAAAGCCAAAATCTTTATTTATTTTCAAATATCTATAGCAGTTTAGTAGAACAGTGACAAACAATTTTAAAATAGTATTTAAAGGCCAGAAAATACCATAATCAAATAATTGTCAGTTACAAATAGGAGAGAAGAATGAAATTAAGTTTAGGTAGCAATGCTCAGTGTGATAATTTATAGCCAAGACAAGCAAATTTTGATGGCTGAGAGTTACACTAAAAAGCTTGTGTGTAAAATTTAAGAAAGCAAAACAAAGGTAAAAAGTAAAAGAATAGTAACAGTTACAGCTATGATAGTCTGCCATCTGTTTTCAATAGCAGAGTCAGTAAACCGCTGGAGCAGAGATCATATCCAGCATCATTAAGCCACCACACCTCATATGGATTACTTGACCGAACACCAATATTACACTGACACAGATGCAGAAATAAGTTAGTATGCATAGCACGCAACCCCTCCCAAAAAAACCCTTCAAGCCCCAAATAAGTACAGCTATGGTCAAAGTTTCAAACAAAGCCAACAGTAATATGCTTATTCATATGGTGCTCTACTTTGTTTATTTGTAGTCTGTACCATTCAGATAAATTGCTTGTGGGGCACAATTGTTATATTCAAGTGGTAATGCTTGTTAAATTCATGGATGCTTAGATTCAAAACAGTGAAAGATTTTTCAAGAGGTGTCAGTAGTCATGAAACCTAACAAGCCAGACTACATATACATCATTCTCCAGGACTGATTGCAGAAAGCACATTTGGAAACCAGAGCCTTTTTACTTTTCATCCAGGCACGTTTCTAGCTTTGTTACAATGCAGCATACTCATCAAACACTTTAGTTAAATTTGGGATGACAAAAAGAAGAAGGAGAAGGAGAAGGAGAAGGAGAAGGAGAAGGAGAAGGAGAAGAAGAAGAAGAAGAAGAAGAAGAAGAAGAAGAAGAAGAAGAAGAAGAAGAAGAAGAAGAAGAAGAAGAAGAAGAAGAAGAAGAAGAAGAAGAAGAAGAAGAAGAAGAAGAAGGAGAAGGTGGTTTTCAAAAAGAACAGCACTAATTCTTGATGTAGCTAAATGAGACAAAAGGCCATATACAGTACTTTCCCGATAGGTGTTTCTGTTCTATTTCATCCTGTATTAGATAATTTTCTGCCAGTTAATATCCATTGAGCTAATCAGTTCAACAAATACTTATGAATACAGTCCTATTTCTTGCCAATCAAATGAAAATGAAGACATGGGAACCAATGCTTTCACTCTTTCCAGACTGGTTTAGGTGAGATGTATCTAAAATATGTAGATTCCAATATAAAAATGGCCAGGATAATAGTAAATGAACTTTTCCCATAAACATATACTATAATGAAGGAAGCGAGTCAAGATTGTCTCCTCTCTTTTATTTCAGTTAAGTATAAAACCATTGACAAAGAAGATACAACAAGAAAATAAGATTCCAGAAAGTAAATTATCCAATCACGATTCCAGTCTAAATGAAAAGAAAAACCTCTTAATGGTAGATGTTCCTAGGAAGGCATTTTAACATAATGTTTATAGTAAAATGTTATTACAGTGAACTCATCTGTCCAAAGGCCTTATTAGATCAAATTATCCAATGTCAGTATACCATGTTGCAATATTCTATATGCAAATCATACAGGACCATACCAATTAGACAGTTGGTAGCAATTCATTTTAGTTTATTTATGTTATTGTCGAGGAAGAAGAGGCAGAGTCTGGGGGTGGAGTCAAGAGGAGACTCAGCCTAAAAATTGTTATGTGTCCACAAATGCTCCAAATCCAATCCTCCTTGAATTTCGATGACTCCTATCTAGTGCCAATTTAGTTGACTAGATTCTTGTGTATAAAGGTAAAGGTTCCCCCGCACATGCCTGTTAGTCGTTTTCTACTCTAGAAGCAGTGCTTATCTCCATTTCTAAATCAAAGAGCCAGCACTGTTGAAGTCATCTCTGTGGTCATGTGGCTGGCATGTCTCAATGCCAAAGGCGCAAGGAGCTCTTTATCTCTAAACCCACTGCCAGGCAGATTTGAATAATACTATATTGGAATACCCATATATTTCTGAAAAGAACTAACCGTGCCCCAATTCCGTCTGAGCGTAGGTGCCGATTATCTGGAAGCGGGAGGCCAGGGGCAGCCACTTCTTTTTCTGAGCATCTGTGCATTGGCTCTCTAAGGTGGGCACAAACATGGTGAGGTGCACGTCAATGGGTGCAACGTGTTTGCCCATGCATGTTCTAGGGGAGAGAGAGATGGCAGATCAGGTCACATCCATTATTCCAAGGGCCAAGGACCTTTGCTCAATTGTAAATAGGCATGTAGGCAGATGTTGTTTCTTTTAATTCTTTCAGTTTCGGTGATATTAGCAATGATGCTAAGAAAGCATCACATCCATGTAGTTTTCTGGGTACCGTCTTAGCCCTCTTCCCAACCTAGTCTACCGCCCTGAGACTTCTTGACAAACTTTTATCCAAGTCCAGATCAGAATTCCTTAAAACAGTATTTAAGCTTTTTTCTGTTACTCCCAGTAAGCTAAACTTATGGATCGCCATAATATTTAAATACTTGCAATGACCTCAATTATACACAAAACAAAGCCATTAATCACAGTTGACCCACATAGTGGGTCAAAATAAAGTGTATGCTGCAACATGATTTATTTTATTTTATTTTATTTATTTATTTATTATTCATATTTCTATGCTGCCCACTCTCCGAGGACTCTGGGTGGCTTACACCAAAGACAATATACTAAATAGCATATTGCCCCCAACAATCTGGGTCCTCATTTTACCCACCTTGGAAGGATGGAAGGCTGTGTCAACCTTGAGCTGGTGAGATTTGATCCGCTGATCTGCTGAACTAGCAATCAGCTGAAGTAGCTGCAATACTGCACTCTAACCACTGCGCCACCTCGGCTCCCTAATGATGCAGCCATTGTTATGATAATTTCAACTAAATTTTGTCAACTGAGTAGTTGTTGAGAGTAAGAAAGAAGAAGAAGGTTTAAGTAATCATGAATACAGATAAGTCATGTAGCTACACCTCATTGTGTGCCAATTACGGGCATCCTCTCAATTAAGGGGCAGAATATATTCATTGGTACTAATTTTCCCCTGAAGTTAGTTTCTGGAATTTCAAAACAACATTGGCTTTACATAAATAAATAGGTTTCTCCAGGCCTTCATGAATCAGAAAAGGGAGATGCCCCAAAATGAGAACTGAGAATCCTTGGTGAGTAGGGAAAACTGGGCAGGAGGGCAAGGTTGCCCATAGTGGGGGAATTTCAACAGGTTGTTGTAGATTCCATATATTGCAACAAATAGCAGTCATGAAACCATTGCTCTATGTTGTATAATAAAGCTTGGGTAGCTTGGTTTGTTCAGGAGTTACATACAGTTGTGTAAGTGGTTTCTAAATCCTTGGTGAAAGAGGCATGGAATCCATGATTAAGGTGTCAAATTAAATTCTGGATTTAATCAGAATTTAATCAGATAAACATATTCAAGTGGTGGGTGGAAAGTATATCAACCATGTTTTTAACAGCTCCAATACATATGCATATGCATGCATGTACATGTTTAGAGAGGTGTTTATACTTATGACCTAAAAAAATAGGAGTGCAAACTTGGATATCTTCCATAATAACAGCTAACTCAATGCAAATCCCATAGTGTTCAAGCTATTCCCTAATTTAAAAAAAAAAAACAATTTGGTGCAAATCTATTATGTTTAACCTCCCTGAGGAATGAGAAAAAGTTTCCACTATATTTTTCAAGATTACTGTTTTCCTGTTTATTACATATATGGAAATTATATTCAATCCATCTTGATTAGAATGGTTGGGACTTGCATCATCTTTTGTACCTTTGATGAGAGTAAGAAATCAATAAAGGGGAACAGTCTTTAGATATTGGCCTTGTGTCTGTTTCTCACCTGGCCTACTATGTGTTTAAGAGCCAGGAAATATCCTATTTCTCTCTTTCTTGCCTTTCTCTCTCTTCAAGATATAGCTTAATTAGAAGTGAGGCTTTCCTATTTGATATATTTCTTGATAAATTGTAATTAATGTTAATTAGCATTTGTTGATTATAGGGCTAAGCTGTATTAAGATGATCCAAGGCCATTTTGAGTACAGGTAGTCCTCGACTTTGAACAGTTCATTTAGTGACCATTCAAACTTATAACACAAACAGCACTGAAAAAAGTGACTTATGACCGTTTTGCACACTTATAACCATTGCAGAATCCCCGTGGTCCTGTAATCAAAATTCAGACAATTGGCAACTGACTCATATTTATGACGGTTGTGGTGTCTTGGGGGGGGGGTCATCTGATTGCCTTTTGCAACCTTCTGACAAGGGAAGTAAATGGGGAAGCCAAATGTGTTACTAACTTAAAAACTGCAGTGATTCACTTAACAACTTTGGCAAGAAAGATCATAAAAATGGGGCAGAATTCACTTAACAACTGTCTCACTTGGCAACAGAAATTTTGGGCTCAATTGTGGTTATAAGTCAAGGATTACCTGTACTTTTTGGAATGGGTCGTATTACTACTTAATCAGTTTTCTTGTAGTGCTCTGCATATGCTCCAAAGCACATCCTTTAACAAGAACTCTGGTTAAATTCAAATATCCAACAAGAGTATTACCGTAGAGTGTGAGTACTTTCCAACAGTTGCAAGAGCAAATGGGATTAAGAACAGCACTGCATGACATCAAATTCACATTTGACAATTGGACTAGTTATCAGAATAATTAAAAGAGCCTTGGTAGTACAGGGGTTTAAGGCACCCTGTTATTAAGCTTATTAAGACCAGCTGCCTACAATTACTGCAGGGTTCGAATCTCGCCAAGGCTCAAGGTTGACTCAGCCTTCCATCCTTTCTAAGGTAGGTGAAATGAGGACCCAGTTTGTGGGGGCAATAAGCTGACTTTGTATAAATATACAAAAGGATGAAGGCTATTGCTGAGCACATTGTAAGCCGCCCTGAGTCTTCGGAGAAGGGCGGCATATAAATCAAATAAAAAAAAAAATTAACAGCATTTCAATTATTCTGCTGAGCACCTCTTGACATTCAGTACTGATGTTTTTCTGAAAGGAATCAAGAGCTCTTGCAGGCAATTAAAACCACCCTCACAACATTGTAAAACTGGGGAACCTTTCTTTCCATCTGCTGTTTCTTTAAATCTTTCTAAGATGAATTTTCATTTCAAGAAAGGGTGTTCATGCACACATAAGTTTGTTATGAATAGACTTCTTTATTTTCTTCCTTATTCTGATTGAACACTGCTGTCTTAGATTTTTTAAATCAAGTCACCCACTCAGTTACTGTGCTTTGTAAAAAAACTAGCATGGTGGTTTAGCTCTATGGGAACAACTGGAAGATCTTGTGATGCAATACATGCAAAAATCTCCTTGGTTTTTGCCTTTTTTTGTCTTTACAACAGATGGCTGTAGCAATGAAGTTTGCAAAGTCATTTACCAGCCAACCATTTTATCTTGGTGTGAAAGGGCACAGGTACATACTTTACTTACTTTTACTTTACTTTATTCAAATTTCTATACCGCCCTTCTCCTTTCGGACTCAGGGCGGTGAACAGCCAAAAAATAAAACATTTTATATACAAAAGTTAAAATAAATTTAAAATAATTAAATAAATTTGGCCCATTAATTTAAAACATTCCAATTAAAACCATATCAAAATTATTTAAAACCAATCATAAAATCAGGACATAACCTTCTGAGAAGCTCTTGGCTCATTTCCTAAAGCAGTGAAGCTTAACAGATGACCTAGCCACACAAACTTTGTACAGAGTTTTAAAAATTAGATCTGCTCTATATTGTGCTGCAACACTGGAGCCATCTGATTGCAATTCTCTTAATAGAGCTTCGGATCACAAAACCTGTTAGACTAGCTATACACACCATCACATTGTGTGTGTGTGTGTGTGTGTGTGTTCGTACGTGGTACGTATAGGCCAATGTTTCTCAACCTCATCAGCTTTAAAATGTATGAGCTTCTGCACAAAAGCTGGGGAATTCTGAGGGTTGAAACCCATCTTAATTCTGGGAGTTGAAGCCCATCTTAAAGATGTTGAGGCCGAGTACTTTTATAGGCAGAATCACTTGATTTTACTTACAGAGTTTTTTCCTTAAAAACATAGTAATTTCCATTTTGCTGGATCTAATCAAATTTGCGGTTACCAACAGTACATCAGCAGATCTAGTGCCAGAAGGACCCATAGTCACTTTCTGATAATAATTTGCCTCCTGTTCTCTCCTATCAGTATTTGTTATTAAGGCACGCCACTGTAAAATATGTAACAAACTATCAATGTAAAGTAACATTCGTACTCCTGGGACACAGGACAATTAACAGCTAAATGGCAAATAATCCCTTAAAAAATTAAATTATTTTAAGTTTCACTATATGACAGGGGTGTCAAACTCGCAGCGTTACATTGTTGTCATGTGACGTATCATGACTTTTCCCCCCTTTGCTAAAATGGATGGGTGTGGCCAGCATGTGACACATCTGGCCTGCGGGCCGCGAGTTTGACACCCCTGCTATAAGATAAAAATACAGAAAAAAAAAATTTGAAAACTACAGAAAGAAGTCCAAAGAGAGAGAAAAAAGTGGTGACTTCCTACTTTTTTCAAAGCAGTAAATACAAAATAAGTCTTTTGCTTTACATTTCATATTTGAAGCCATTTCTACAATAATAAAATTATTCTAATCCTCAAAACCTAAATCTGGAGCCTCTACCACAAATTTTCAGGGACATACCCTGCATGAAAAAATAGCAACAAAATTTGCCTATTCTTTTACCCAAGAAAAGATAATGGGGTAAGTATTCATATTTCACTTATCTTGATTTATTTTCAATGCGAGCCTGTTTATTACACCATTTTTACCCATAAACAACAAAAGGAATAGCATTTCACTCCTTCCACTAATTAGCTTCAAGCTTACACTTAGAAAACTGTAGGAGAATGTAGAGTAAACCTAAATGTGAAATTAAGAAATGGAACGGTAGCAAGCTAAAAGAATTGAGCTTACTAAACGCCAGACACAGATTTGCTGCCATTAAAAAAAAAAAAAAAAAACAGTTGTGCCAGCAACAGAATTTGTTCAATAGACAAGATAAACAGAACGCTTCTTTGTCTGGCGCATTTCCCATTTTTCTATTTATAAATTCACAAGGCAGCTTTGGAACATAACAGTACCACTAATTCTATTAAAGTCAATTAATGATTAAAAGCTGATTGAAAGAAATATGGTTTTGTTACTTTTCTTTAAACCAGGAAAGTTGGAGCCAAACACACTGCCCTACCTACAGCAACATTCATTAACCAGTAGACAATTTATAGTCAGTGCAGATCTTTCTGTAGAATCATATGATCCCCGTGGCTTTGCACTGGTCAGCAATCTCACATTTTATGAGAACCCTTATGGGCCCAAAATGGAATGATTTAATTCTTTGGAACATTACTACCTGCTACAAGAATCAGTGATTGCTGCTTTAAATCAAAAGAACTGTTGCTTTTGGAAACTGTAGATTGTTGCATCAAAGAACTGAGTTATGTTTGTAATGCAACATAATAGCAAATCTATCCTTTTAAAAAAGTTTATAAACAGAGGAAAATCCAATATGCTGCCCAACTTTCCATCCTTGTTATAAATGGAAGCAAGCTCTCACCACCGAAACCAACCTTAAAGTTGTTCCCCCCCCACCGACAATAAATGTGGGCATGGGACCCACCTTTAGGTCAGTGTGCATTATGTGTACACAAGCATTAGTCAGGGTGAGCATAACAAAAAAAGGCAACACAAAATAAAAAAGTGACATTAGTAATAGTATTAAAAATTACCAATGAAATTGTTTGCAAAATAAAGCACCTCTTTTGTAAATTTAATTTACCCCTCATTTGCACATACTGCTCCCCTTTCTTGAATGTATATAAACAGAAGAGAGTATAAGGAAATATGGAATCAGCATGCATAAAATTTGCAGTAAACTCAGCTAAAGTACAGGTAGTCCTCAACTTACAACCATTCACTTAATGACCGTTTGAAATTGCAAGGGCACTGAAAAAAGTGACTTATGACCATTTTCACACTTACAATTGTTGCAGCATCCCCCATAGTCATGTGATCAAAATTTGGATGCTTGGCAATTGGTTCATATTAATGACAGTTGCAGTGTCCTGGGATCACATGATCATCTGTTGTGACTTTCTGACAAGCAAAGTCAATGGGGAAGCCAGATTTTCACTTAACAACCGTTAAATTAACTGTACTAATTCACTTAACAACCATGGTGAGAAAGGTCATAAAATGGGGCAAAACTCACTTAACAATTGTCTTGCTTAGCAACAGAAATTTTGGGCTTGATTGTGGTAATAATTCAAGGACTACCTGTAAATTAGTCCCAGAAAAATACACATTGGCTACTATTATCTGGGGATAGATCTGTTCAGCCCAGTCAACGTAGTGTAAACTATACAGGTAATCCCCAATTTATAGTCATTAATGGGACCAAATTTTCCATTCCTAAGCAAGGTGCTTAAGTGAGTCACATCTAATTTTATGATCTTTTTTGCCACAATTGTTAAGTGAATCATTGCAGTTCATGGGTGGGTTCTACTTACCTTTACTACCGGTTCGCATTGCGCCCACATTGCGTCCTGCGCAGATCACCTATGATGACATCCGGGTCAGTGGGCGGAGCCTCCCACCAGTTTAACTACCGGTTCTTGCGAACCAGTCCGAACCATGGGCAACCCACCACTGCTGCAGTTATTAAGTGAATCATATGGTCAGTAAACATATCTGGCTTCCCCCATTGACTTTGCATGTTAGAAATCAGCTGGGAAGATCACAAATGGTGATCACATCACCCTGGGCCACTGCCACATTTGCAAATACATGCCAGTTTGCCAAGCACCCAAAGTTTGATCACGTGACTGTAGGGATACTATGACAGTCATAAGTGAGAAGACTAATTAAATAAAGTCTCATTAAATAAAGTCACTTTCCTTTTCTTCCCTTCTGTATGAGGGATGAACATCTGCAACAAACCCAGTACAAGCACTTCAAAGAAGAATTAAGTCATCCCACAAGCTGGGAAATGGATCCCCCTCCTTCCATGTCATGCTAGCATTCAAAGGCATTCCTGCTTCTGGTAGTGATGCTTGCTGTCACTTGCTTTAAGTAGCAAAACTTTATTTGCAATGGCATTTTCTGGTATATACAGTAGTGGCCAAAATTGTGGAAATCTTTGGGAAAAGTGTATTTTTGAGATTTGATGGCTAATAGCACCACTTTTTTTTTTTTTTTTTTTTGAGTTTCAAGATAATCATATTCCACTGCTGGAATGGCCTGAAAATAGCCCAGACCTTAACCCAATTGAAAATCTATGGAGCCGACTAAAGAAACTTGTTAGTCAGAAGCAACCAAGCAATAAAACCCAGTTAATAGAAGCAATCATTCAATCTTGGTTTTACATTATAACAGCTGCAGAACCAAAAGACTTGGTTCACTCCATGGGAAGATGTAAGGCCATAATTCATGCTAAAGGTTACCCAACTAAATATTAACTGACGTGATAATTTTTGTAGATCTCATTTTTTCTACGTGTTTCACTTTTCTTCTTTATACTGTAACTGCTATTCTAATAGCAAATCCTTCATAAAGGTTATTGCATTACATTCTTGATTAAATTATCTTTCCATTATATATAATTTTATGGTACTATCCCCCCCAAAAATGGTGTTATTAGCTAGTTTTAGAAAATACACTTTTCCCAAAAGGTTGCCACAATTTTGGACACTACTATACATAACAGAGCTTCCTGCCCCAAATTTACAGAGGGAAACCCCACCATCTGCCTATCCAGTACATAGTACATATAGTAAGTGCACTATATATACTATATCCAGTACATATAGTAAGACTGCTGCAATGTCAAGGAAAGAAGTGCTCCACCCACTAATGTATGTTTATCCTTGAACATGACTGAATGCAGTGCAATGACCTTTTCCAAACAATTATTAAACCAAAGGCTCAAAGATCAGCAATTAGGGTTTAAGTTCAGAACTGGATGAATAACCTCGAACATTATCTCTGCCATCAAGTTCATTCTACTGGTTACTTCTATTGGCTCTCTACCAGAGAGGAATGGAAAATCAAGGAGCTTAAAGTAGCAAGACTATTTCAACATTGGAAGTTTTCTGTGGCGCAATGTAAAGGATAGAAAAACAAAAGTGATAGAGGAGAAAACAAACTAGAGAACTGTTGTTAATGTGAATGTATCATGTCCTTAGCTGACATTAAGTACTTTAAAAGAAAGCAACATTATCTTGCTTGGTTAAAAAGTAACAATGTTCCTAGCCTTCATGAATGCTACAGTTCATATATCTAGTTTCCACTGCTACAATAAAAGGAACTGAGGTTGCATAGGCTTTCCAGAAAACTATGTTTAGGGAAACTTTGCTAATTGAAGACTTCAAATGAGTATATTTAAAAGTCCCATGTAGGGGTCTTTTGAAATTAAGCATGACCATCCCTTAAATTTATAGGACAAATCTTATGCTTTTTAATGTACCCAATAATGAGCACAAGTACCTTTTAAACCAGTAGATCTCATCAGGGTCTGCAATCCCATATTCTCTTAATTTCATCACCATAAGAGCACTCTTTTTGATAGCTACTTCATAGCGTTCGCTGCGGGAGAGGAAATTTACATCTTCATGCTTGAAGCTGGGATCATTTGTAATAATAGCTTCTATGGGAAGAAGAGATATTAATTGTTTTCTTCAAAAAGGTATAAGACCATATCCTGCTAAATAAGAGCATGTTTCTTATTTAAACAAGTCTGCTAGAAATACATTTAATATTCTTAGATGCAGCTGTCATTCTGGTAATCGCTTTTATAATTTAATGCAGATCATAATCAACATAAAGCTGTAGTCACAAAATCTAGAAAAGTACAACCAGTACAAATGATTTACTTTCCTATCTTTGGGAAAAATGAAGATTGGCAAAGGGGTGGGTGGGGTGGAAGTTTAATTTAATTTAATTTTAATTTAATTAATTCAATTTACATGCCGCCCCTCTCCGAAGACTCAGGGCGGCTCACAATACATTTTAAAAAATCATTATAAAAAAACATTTAAAAATTAAAAACATTAAAAACTCATTCATGCCATTCATGGCCGGATCTCACCAGAGCGAGTCTATGCTCTTCTTATTTGGTGAGGATTTCAAACATGTCATCATTTCTCACATTACATGGTTAAATGATACAGGTCAATTAATTGAATACAAGAAAGGAAAGTTTGACAGCCGGATGGGACAACTGCTGTATTCTTAAAAGCCATCTCTTCTCATAGCACCTTTCAGCTGTGGAATTCCCTGTCTCTTAGGTCTCCTATTTTAAATGGTAAGACAATAAGGTATTGTCTGGAAGATTTATGGTTGAAATCTGACATTACCCACGGTAAGCATGAAGCATGAAGCCTATATCTACTTGGTGACCCAGTTAGATTAATCCTTTAAGGCACTAGATAGGCATCAAGTAAATTAGGCTTTAGGCATACCATCACATCTTGTATAACTTGACAGAAACATTGTTTTTTTTGGGGGGGCTACCTGGGTGGGAATGCCTCTTTTCTAAAATACACCCTGAGACACCGCTTGCGAGCATCGTCCAAAAATTTGGGGGGAGGGGGGGGAGGGAGAGAAGGCGTCCCCATTGAAAGCGGTGCTTGTCCAGATGCAAACGTGCACTTTTAATGGATTAAAAACGCCGGTAAAGTTCTGGAAGGGCAACGATCCGCCTTTGCAGCCACCGCCTCTGTCTGGGCTGCGGGGCTTTCTCTGCATCCCATCCCATCTCCCGCCCGCCCGCTCTCACCGATCTCCTTGCGGCGCAAAGTCCGCTCGGCGCCCCCGTCCAAGAGGTAAGTCAGCAGCTCCGTCTTGAAAGAAGCCGCCTCTCGCTCCTTCTGCAGATCCGCGTTCATCTTCGCGGCCGGGGATCCTCTGCGACCAGCCCGAGAAACAACCGCCAGCCGACTCCACTCGGGAAAAAGCTTCCGGACCAGGCGAAATGTAGACTTAGCCCCGCCCCGCCCCGCCCCGTGACGACTCGGAGGCCCAATAGGAAGCCGCTGAGCACCCGCGTGACACCGCGGAGGCGTTTCCTCTTGCAAAGGCGGAGCTTCCAGTAGGGAGGCGTCCCCTCGAGGTGGGAGGTTTTTTTTTCCTTTTCATTGCTAGGAGGAAACGGGGAGGTGGGGAGGAGAGAATCCAATGGTTTTATGCAAATGCTTAATTTGCACCGTCGACGTTTCATTTCGTAGAGGTATGCACCGGGCGCCCTTGTGAAACCACTGGTTCCTGGAATGGCATCCTGTTTTCAGTCCAGGTATCTGTTTGCGTACAGTCCGACCTATTCAAGGGTTGCCACCCGAAAGTTTCGCTTTGCCCGTGCATCACGGTTTTTTAAAAATTAAAATTAATTAATTAAGTAATTTATTTGTTTGTTTTGTCGAGAACGTATTTGGTAATAAGTATAAGCATGGATTGGATACAGAAAATAGATACAAATAGAAGAAACATTAGGACAGGGACGGTAGGCACGCTGGTGCTCTTATGCACGCCCCCCCCTTACAGACGTTATATAATCTGCCTGGTTATTGACCGAAAAAATACATGTTTGTAACTTTCCAGAGTGTAAACAAAAGATTCACTGGAGGGATCTAAAGTTAAAACTTCCCCGCCGCCTGGTATGTGTCTATTTATTTATTTTATTTGTATCCTGCCTTTGTTAGTTTTACAAATAACTCAAGGAGCTGAACATATCTAACACACCTTCCTCCTCCTCCTCCTCCTATTTTCCCCACAGCAACAACCCTGTGAGATGAGTTGGGCTGAGAGACACTGACTGACCCAAAGTCACCCAGCTGGCTTTCATGGTTAAGGCTGGGCTTGAACCAGTGGTGGGTTTCAAAATTTTTTACTACCGGTTCTGTGGGTGTGTCTTGGTGGGCGTGTTGTGTCTTGGTGGACGTGTCTTGGTGGGCGTGGCAGGGGAAGGTTACTGCAAAATCCCCATTTCCTCCCGATTAGCTGGGATTTGGGAGGCAGAGAATAGATGGGGGCGGGGCCAGTCAGAATTTTTACTACCGGTTCTCCGAACTACTCAAAATTTCCGCTACCGGTTCTCCAGAACTGGTCACCACCTCTGGCTTGAACTCTTGATCTCTTGCTTTCTAGCCTGGTGCCTTAACTATTAGAACAATGGTTTTTAAAGTTAAGAGTACTGTTAGGTTTCAGACTGACTGTTATTTGAATTTATGGCAGATCAAGCAGGATTCTCTTTTCTTAGCCAGCCAGACTTGGAAAGGGAACAGGGAAAAAAGAAAAGTCCAGGGGAACAAGCAGGGCCGGATTTTCCTATAGGCTAACTAGGCTTCAGCCTAGGGTCTCAAGATCAAGAGGGGCCTACATTCAAATTGTTAGCAAAATTAAAATTACACTTTCACTATAGGTGAAAGGGCCTCATAAGTGGAATAGCCTAGGGCCTCTTTTCGTCTAAATCCGGCCCTGGGAACAAGAAAACTGGGAATCGGTGAAAAGCAAAAATAATGGAGTCCAGTAGCTTCAGAAAAGTAACAGAAAGTCCATAATGGTTGATTAGGGTTATTAAATTATAGTTTCTGATTAAACTTATGTTTTAGTAAGGACGATACTCTAAAAAGCTGCTTAGTTTTATAGCAGGATAAATATTCAGAGCAGAAAAATATTTGAGATATCTGAAAATAGAAAGTTCTTTAATCTTGTTTGACAACAGGATCTGCTTTTTGCAAGCCATTCTACACAATGCTTCCAGATGCTGGAACATATCACTTTCCTTGGGAAATAAACTCTACTTCACTACCGGAAGGGAAAGCCGTGAGAACATATGGCAGGTAAGTGTATGTCTATTTTTCTTTAATTTGGTCAATACAGTATCTGCTTATTTTCTCTTTAATTGCAACATCTGTTTGTGCTTTCTGTAATTACTATTGGAGACAATGTCACTGGTCTGATTTCCTGCCGTCATTTGGAAACGGCTGTTTTGTTTTTCCTTTCACTTGTTAGATAACTTGTGCTTGAGAGTCCAAATCAAAGATGATCAGATATCCAGCAGTGTCAAGCTAGGGCCAGTTAGATGGCACCCAAAGATTAGCTGCTGAGAGAACATCTGAGGCAGCACCAGATGTGGGAGGAAGATCAAGCAGAAGAAGTGCTATGGCAAGACATGATTTTCCATGGATGTACCATCGACAGATAGCTGAGGTAGCAGATGTTGGGAAATCCTACCAGTGGCTGAAAAAGGCTGGACTAAAAGACTGCACTGAGGCACTGACCGTAGCAGCACAAGAACAAGCACTAAGCAACAGCTGCATGGAAGCAGAGGTCTACCACACTAGACAGGATCCAAGGTCCAGGCTATGCAGGGGTAACAGAGATAGTCCAACAAATGGCAGGGTATAAGATGCAGGCAGGAGCAGGATACACTGAACAGCACAACAGCATACGCTAAACGGCACCACCAAGTAGCTGGCACTGCATACAGGAACATCTGTACAAAATATGGGTCAGACCCTCCTAGGTCTAGATGGGAGATCCCACAAAAGGTTGTAGAGAATAAGAAAGCTAAGATCCTGTAGGAAGAAATCTCCTCCTGGGTTCTGCTCCAAGTGGGGAAAAAGACACTGGAAACATGGAGACTGCTTGGAAAGATGATTTAATGGTGGACAGGATCACATGGCTTGAGTTCCTGAACAAAAAAGGGCAGATACAGTAAATCCTCGGGTTTTTATGCCCTCTCTGGCTTTGCATTTCCTGGGGCCCTGAAACAGTATCCTGATTGGTTGTCAGACTCCCAGGAGGTGGGGGTCTTAGCTAGCCTTGCTGGCTGATGGTCACATGTGCTTCCCAGGTCACATGCTTCCCAGGTCACATGAGGTGAGTTTCTGCTGCTATTGTGTAGAGGGCTAATCCTATCTTTGTTGGATCTTTGGCAATTCCTACTATGGCTCTGCCTGAAGGAGGTAGATCTTTCTTATGTAGAATAGACTGGCCCAGGCCTTAATGGCCCATTGACAAAGGGTGGGGGCAGGAAGATGGGAGCTGCTTCAAAACATACTTATCCATTTCTCATCCAGGGAAATATAATATTCTGCCTTTTTCATATTTCCTAAAATATTTCACTCTTCCAGGAAAGGGGTGGGTGCTAACCTCCTACAATCCTATGGGACTTCCATATCCAGCCCACAGGTGGGCTTCACATAATCTAACAACCGGTTCCCCCCAGCACCGAAAATGTGAGTGTGTGTGCACCCTCGCTTTGCTCATGTGCATGGTCTTCTGCACATGCGCTTTGCTCATGCGTGCGCTTGCACACATGCACGTGGCTTAAAACACACAGCTAAATAGGACGGCATTGCGCCAGGGCAGATGGCGACCCGAGCTCACAACTACCAGTTCACCCGAACCGGTATGAACCAGCTGAATCCCACCCCTGATCCAGACAGACAGGCAGTACTGGCCAATCAACCAGACATTGTGGTAATAGAGGAAGGACCAGAAGATGGCAGTGGTGATAGACATAGAAGTGCCAGGAAGAAGGAGTTTGAGAAACTGGAGAAGTGCCAGGGAGAACTGAAACATAAAGCTATCCCAGTGGTAGTAGGAATACTCAGGATTGTGACTCTTGAGGAGTGGCTCCAACAGATCCCAGGAATGGTATCAGAGCTGTCCAGAAAAGTGTAGTGCTAGGAAAAGGTGAGAAGAACCCTCAAACTCCCAGACTTCTCTGGGAGAAGTAGAGGACCTGAGATTGAGGAAGACACAGACCGCTCATAAGGGTAAGAAGAGAATTTTTATACAGGTAGTCCTCAATTTATGACCACAATTGAGCCCAAATTGAGAAATTTGTTAAGTGAGTTTGCTCCATTTTGTGACTTTTCTTGTCACATTTGTTAAGTGAATCACTGCAGTTCTTAAATTAGTAGCCTGGTCGTTAAGTGAATCTGGTTTCCCCATTGACTTTGCTTGTTAGAAGGTCACAAAAAGAGATCAAAGGACCCTGGGACACTGCAACCAGTTGCTAAGCCAGTTAGCCAGTTGCTAAGCATCCAAATGTAAATCACGTGACATGGGGATGCTGCAAAGGTCATAAGTGTGAAAAATGGTCATAAGTCACTTTTTTCAGTGCTGTTGTAACTTTGAACAGTCACTAAATGAACTTTATAAGTCAAGGACTATTTGTATTTTGAAGTGTGTGTGTGCGTGTGCATGCACTCGTATGTATGCCTTTGTATTGTTGGGCTAATATTGTGGCAGTATGTTAGGTGTTGATAAATTAAAAGAAATTAGATGATCTCATTCTCAACAATTATCAATAGTTGACTTCCTTTTTTGACTAGAGATTAAAGAAGATTTGGTTCTAAAGAAAAGAAATAGACCATTTAAGAGAAGGGCATTCTTTGTAATGGCCAAAATATTAAACCAGTGTTTTCCTTAACATAGGATTAAGGAACTATACTCAGCTGGGTTTGTATTTTGCATTGGACTATAATGTGGCATGATTCAATTGTATTTAGCACATGGTATGGATTTAGCTTTGAGATTTACTTCTATCCAATGTTATTGGACCATGGCACACTATGTTCCATGGTTCACAAAGAGTTGGACACGATTTGGCAACGGAACAACAACTAAAAATGTTATTGCATTTAGACTTACTTTGAAAGCATTCCCTTTCAAATTTAGACCAATAACTTGCCTTCAGTTTAGACCAGGGGTGTCAAACTCAAGGCCCGTGGACTGGATCTGGCCAGTGGGCTGCTTAGTTCTGGCCTGTGGGGCCAGCCTGGAAATATCAAAGGACCGGCCTGCGGTGACTCTGCCGGCCGAAAATGGGCCGGCACGCAGCCCATTTTTGGCCTTCAAGGCCTCCTGCAGCATTCTGCCAGCCAAAAACGGGCTGCAGGGGAAGGGGGGCTCGCACAATGTAATGAGTGGTTATATGGTAAGATATATGATCTACCTTTTGAATGGTATCACCAACCCTTGGCATTTACTATATTCCCTAAAGAAATTCATTATTCTTCGTTACTCCAGTGAGTTGTGAGACGGCAGCCAATGCACTCAAAACCCTCAAGAAAGGCTGAGTTAGAAGGACTAACTGAAGCCATAAGGAGGGTTTTTTTTTTAAGTAAACATTAATTTACTACAGTAATGCCTTACCACTCTTCCCATGAAGTTTTATTACTTCTCTTAAGGAAAGGAATCTGAGAGTATTTTATAGTTGAACAATATTTGAGGGTGAAATGTAGCAGTTACTATCCCAAACACAAAATCCTCTTTGGAATTTTTAAAAGATTAGTTAGAAAATCCAGGTAAGCATTCCCTTCATCTTCACCTGAAAATATCTCAAAACAGCTCTGTGAGTCAAAGGGCAATGAGTGTATGCTATAACTCAAAAATAATGGGAATCCCTGACTTACAACCATTTGTTTAGTGTCTGTTCACACCCACCATAGCCACGCCCACGCCCAGCCACGCCCACCCCCAGCCACGCCCCATCACTACCAGCCCTCTGAGGTCAAACACAACCCCTGATGCAGCTCTCAATTAAATCAAGTTTGACATCCCTGGTTTAGACCAACAAGTAGATTTTAAACTATTTTTTCTGAATATTATGTATATTGTTTTACATATTCTATTTCTGTCATACATTGTTTGACTGTTATGTCTGTCTAATTAAAATAAAACATGGCTAAAACATATTTTTAGCCACTGTATTATTTGATATGAATTAATATTTCTACCCCTACCCCATGATATAAACATATTATTAGTATTATTAGTATTCTAGAAATGAATGTGTGTATCTTAACTATTAACAACATCTGAATCTTTCTTTCTTTCAGGCTTCACTCTTATGATATGGCCATTTCCCAAGCCATTTTAACAGCTCAGCATGCATCTGATCAGCACTGTATTCCAGTTTGCACAAAGTTCGTAGAACCCTTTCAGGCCCAGCTTGGGTCTTTGTATATTGTCCTGGGGGAAACGGAATTCAAGGATGGTAAGGATATCTATGATTTTTAATTCTATGGGACCAAAAAGTCTCCCAATAAATATGAACAAGTAGAACCATTCTTAAGGACTCGGCAAAAAAATAAGCCAATTCATACTTAAGGGTAGCTTAACGTAAATGCTACTATCATTCATACTTAAGGGTAGCTAAACATAAATGCTACTATCATAGGTGCTTTATAATAGAGAAAAAAGATGCAGATTGTACGTCTGTCATTCTAGGCAGTAGTTCTACCCCAGCCGGAGGCCATGTTGGGATAATCCCGGAATTACTAGGCTTCTGAATTAAGTCACTAAGTCTTACTTGGGTTGAATTGGAGTCTGTTTCTCCCCATCCAGGCCTTGGAAGTCTCTGAACATGAGATCCAGACTTCCACTATATTGCTGTTTGGGCCGGTATATAATTGGGTACCTATCAGCTGTATTTGAACAAAGATCTTTTAAACATATTTTACTGTGTTTTACTAATCTAGGTGAAATTTTAATATATATTGCTAGTTCATGTATGATGGACTATCCATACACTAAATACTGTAAATAAATAAACTGGGTATCATAGCTGTACTGATAATACCTCACCCTGAACCAACAAGGTGGCTTCGTGCATAGGTTAAACATGTTTATTCTGGGGTAAGCATTGAGATTGAGGACCTCCCATCCTGGAGTGCCCAAGGGCTGGACTTCTTCTTCATAACTACCAATTACAATCCCTTGTTTAGGAAGGAGTAAAACTACGATAGTACAATGCCCTCCATTCCCAAAATTTGCAGGTAATCCAGAATAATAACTGTAGTTGACCATATTGAAAGCTGCTATGTATTCTGGCAAGACAGTTGCATTTCCTTCATTCATGTCCCAGCGCAGGTCATCCATGAGAGTGACCAGTATGATTTTCGTCTTGTGTCCAGGCTTAAATATCATTCTGGCTTTTTCTTAATGAAAAATGGTTATGTGTAGGCAAGAAAAGAACCATTACTGCAACAGTTAAATGTCAGAGTTCCTACTAGAACTTCTTTTCTTTATTCACAAAGGGGTGGTGATTGAGGTAGGGGTAGATAGCTACCTTGGAAAGCTCAGGAGAATTTTGAAAGATTAGGCTAAACAAATCTTGGGCTTCATCATACTATCATATCAAGTTGATTCTTTTTTAATCCCAGAAACATGAGCAGCAAAGATTTCAATATTTTTCTGTGGAATTTGGAATGCTGCAATAGCACTAAATACTTCAGAGGGGAATTTTGAGTAACAGAGTTCTGCTTCTGAGGCCCCAGGGGCAAGGCATTTCTTCATATGTTAATGGTTGAGTAGCAGAGTTCTCCTTCTGAGCTTCAGGGGCAGGGCACATTTTCATAAATTAATAGTGGAAGTGCATTCATGACTTTCAACTCACACAGATTATAGCTGCCAAGTATTTCATGCATTGATCTGCTGGTGAGATGTTGATGTGAAAATTCCCCTTTCTTCCTGGAGAATTATCTCAAGTGTTTGATTACCTTTAACAGTGCCACTCAGTAGACAAAGCACCTGAATTTTTTCTTTATTTCTCCTACTTGCTTCTTTCTGTTCTGACTGGGATTTGAGAACTTTACTTCTTTTGTAGACCTGTTTTTGAAAACTCAGGTGGGAGAATCGGGGAAATGTGGGAGAAAAAATGTGGGGAAGGTTAAAATATCTTGCCTGTCCTGTAAAGGACTTCTTCCATGCCACTTGCTTTTTTGAAATAATAATTTTATTAAATCACGATAATAAAAAACTAATAAAACTAAAAGAGGAGAAAAAATGGAAAGAAAAAGAAAAGAAAGAAAAAATAAGAATAAAGAAAAAGAAAAGAAAAATATACAAAGAGCTTCCACAAAAAGCATAAACAAATTTAGAAGTTTACTACCTCTTAAAATATAGCAAATTATCTCTCCTTCCCATATCTACAAATAAATCCTTAAAGCCTTGTCATTTCAATGTAGATGTCAGCAAAAGTCCATTAATACAGAGATATCACATCTATTTGATCTTGATCAGATATACTAATTTTATATTCTTTCCTTCTACATATATCAATCTTGATCTGTAATCCCTTCAAATAGTGCCCTAGAACAGGGGTCCCCAACCCCTGGTCCGTGGATTGGCACCAGTGCTTGGCATGGCAGAAATGGGGCCACGCAAATAAGCAACCCCCCTTCTCCTGGATGAAGGCAGCATGCAAAACCATTGCTTCTCCTGTCCACAGAAAAACCTCTCCCTAATGCCCAAAAGATTGGGGGCCACTGTCCTAAAACTTGATTTCTTTTTTTCTTTGTCTTTTTCTTCACAACAAATTCTTCAAAGGTTTAATAAATCTCTTTTGTAAATCCAATATAAGGAAACTATCCAAGTCACTCTCCTGAATTGTTATTTGTATAGTCCTTTAATTATTAAGACATCAGCCAATTTCTTTTGCATGTCCAGTGTAACATCGTGTTCCATTTCATTCTTGTTGGTTGCCACTTGTAAAATCCAGTTTTAAATCAGTCTCAGTCTTGTCAGATACAACTTCCTTTTCAATAATATATTTTAAACACTATCTATTTAGGCAGACTCTGATAAAATTAACTTGTGGGCCTGTCGTTCATTTATATCCTTCAGTATGTCTTGCAGTCCACTCAAGAGGAGCAGATGTCTTGAGCACTTGTGGATGAAAAGTCACTGCTTTCCAGATTTCTCGTGATACTGAATGTCTACTCAAATGTTAAATCAGAAATATCCTTTAGGAGTATAAAACTTGTTTATTGTAGCTTAGAACAGGTAGTACAGGCATATTTGTCATTTCCAGTTCTCCTTGTGTACACTGTTCTAGTTGGGTGAGGCTTTCCACTTTATGCACACTGTTGGTTAAGTTTCTTCTGTGAATATTTGCTTGGAGGCAGAAAGAATTGCATATATTCCTTTGAATATAGATTCCCAAAGAGGATAAGAGAACAGAGAAAACATAAAATGACTGATGTATATACCATAGATTTAGATCTCATTGAATCTACACTCCACTTTAGAATTTTATTCCTCATTAATTCTGTTTGTGCACTCTGGAATTCTCTGTTACCTACATTTTATAAAGTAGCAATTGTTAGGCCCCCTCTGAAGACCTGTCTCTTCATCTAGGTCTTGTACATATGAATTTTCTCTCCCACCATCTTTTTTAGAACCACCTATTGCTTTCAATTTATTGGGTCTAATTGCATATTTTTCATTTTATAAACCGTTTAGAGATGGTATATTAGAAAAAGCTGTATAAAATATATATTACAAAATAAAGTGCTATATATACTGAAGTAACAAAGAGTGGAACTGCCACATTGTATGATTTGGGTGAACATTTTGTTTTAATTGCATTATTAACTATGAAATTGTTTTAAAGATCCTTTAATTCAAATGGTGATTTATTTATTCATTTTTTTTATTGCAGGTGAGATTATTATAAAGGCTCGTGTATTTACATGTGTAGAAGGAATAAATCTTCAGTTATTGGAAAAAGCCATAGAGGAACAGAGAAAATATTTCCAGGAGAGAAGGAAAGATCATGAAGGAAGCATATGTTAATGCTACGCTTCAGCCAGGATTTATTTTCGAACACAAAATTTGCTGTTCTGTATATGATCACTCATCTCTTGCCTTTACTCCTGGTGTTGTTGTGGATTATATTGCTTTGTGAATACTTATTTAAAATTGGTTTGATACAATGCGTTAGATTCAAACTGGTCTTTGTATTAGATTGTGAATCTTATACATAATTTTGTTTAGAAACCCATATAAACGATAGAGCATGCAAAGGGCTAATAGAAATCTTTATTTTGGAAGATGATTTTTGGAAATCATAGAAGCTTGATCCTTAAGTTGTTTGGAAGCAAAGAAGTTTCTTAATATGCTAAAGAAACGAACGGTTGGTGGCTGGCTAGGGGCATGGCTTTTAATTCTAATTTTATTGATAGAAAAAAGTGTTTTCACTGGCTTGGAATGCCCCCATTTCCCTTTATACAACTTCCTTGTTTTCCTGACAGTTGTTGAACACCTTAATCTTCCATTTCAGAATATATCAGAATTGTGAAAATAATTCAGCTTTTAAATTGAGCCTGAAATAAAACTGGTTCTGGAATAATAATAATGCTGGTTCTGGAAGAAAATAAAAGGAACTTTTCCTTTATTTTTCAATTTGTATTATAGAATCCTACTAAGATCTGTCTTGTTGCATGTATTTATATTTATGTGACACTGTAGATGTGATCATTAGGCTTTAGGTAGCTTGTATCAATGTGCTAATGGCATCCATCTTAATAATTTTCGTCAGGACCATCATAAAACTCTTATGTGTTTGCAGCTAGAAAAAGAAGTTGAATACTATCCAATTTGTTGACTAGATGTGGTTCCTGGACCTTGGAATCAGTGATATGGGTCCTTTATATGAGCTGGGCATTGATCATGAGAGAGCAGACTCATGGTATGAAGGGTCTTATCTTGTTTCTATCTTACAGAGCCCTACAGGGTTATTGAATATCTTTCCCCAGCTACAGCTGATTTTCCAATTATGTTTATCTCTGGACAGAGGTAATTTGTCCATAATAACTCATGGTCTAATTAACTCCAAAGTAGAATTTTAAATGTGTGCTTTATGAAGCTGCCTTTAAGAATGGCTAGGGGACTGGCTTGATAAGACCGTATAATATCAGATTTGTTAAAAGCAGCACTGCTTGCCTCTTGGCTAAATACAAAAGCCCCAAATGTCTCACTATCTAGTTACCTATCACATAGGATGGTTAAAAGAATTATTACTCAACATCTACATCTGATTTTTAGTAATAGTTGAAATGCATAGTTTCTTAAACAACATTTAAGAAATTAACAGATGCCTGTTAGTATCTGGACTGCACCAAGGCTTTTTCCTATTTATTTTTTATCTTAAAGTTGAAGTGTGTATGCTTACTTTTCTGTTAATTAGTTTGATGTAATTAAATAAAATATGAAAAAGTTATAACTTTAACTAGTGCTGCTTATGTTGAATGGGTCATCTGTTGAGATTTGCCATTGTGGGATATAAAAACAGTTGATATATATAGTCTGAAGTTTGTTTGTTGAAATCATTCATATACTGAAATTTAGCACAAACTGTTTCCTTGCCTGAAAGACCACCTACAATTTCAAAAACGATCTTGACTTGGAGGGATATGCTTGCTTTTCCTAGCTGGCATGCCATTTTATATATTCAAAATAATATTTTTTTTCTCCAGACTGAAAAAAAAAAAACTGTTAGGGCATGGAAACATGCTGGGAGAAAATGCATTACTTATTTAGGCTGCATCCTACAGCAAGCCTACTTTGATTTATAATTCTCTCTTCACAGGAATGGTTGTTTTCTTTTTCTTTTGTAGTTTGAACAGATGAAGGACAAAAACAAAAACAAAAAAAAATCAGGAGAACTAGATCCAACTAGAACTCTGGAGAGGCAAGGATACCGTCTCTGTTTTTCTGTCTGAGAAATTTACAGTATACACTGAGAAAAATAAAATAAAGGGAAATGCTTAATCATTTATATTGCAAGCCTCATAAAGTTCTCCCTGTACTTCGTTTTTCTTCTGACTTTCTATATTCTGCTTCAGAGGGCAAAGTCTGCAATTTGAGGGGAAGGATCTAAAGGCCTCCCCAGCCTAGCTTAGGTCGATATATATACTTTTGTATCTCCCTCTAGTGGTGCAGAAACAGGGTGAATTTTGATCCTTTGGGAAGTCTGTGGTTCAGCAAGAAGGAAGGCATGGAGGCTAATGGGAGGTTGGATCAGCAGGTGAGAGGCCTCTTGAGGAGAGCAGGAGCTGACTTTTACACACGAATAACCAATTTTGGCAAGGGTGGTTCATAAACGCACATGGAGTGCATATGTGTGACTGCTTGGTCAGTAGCTAATATTCTAGGTTTGGTTCAAGGTTTGGCCTGAGGCCTGCTCCGATTAGTAGAGCGATGTGTGTCCCTTTCAAAAATGCTACATTCCAGAGAATCTCCTAAGGGTAATTCTTGAAGTACCAACTCTTCATTATTTGTGTCAGGAAGCATTGTGGGAGCTTGTAGCTCTGAACCACTGAAGAGAGGAATCGATTGAGCTCAGGAGTTGCTTCCTAAGAGGAAGTGCCTCTTGAAAGCCTTCAAAGAGGCTTGAAAATAATAGCTTTCCCTGAAGATTTCTCCTCAAAACAACCATCGTCATATCTTTTGGCCATGAGGTCCCCCCCTGTGGGATAAAGAGGTTTTTTTTCCATGCCTGTCCTGGTTGTAAATCAGCCTTGCCTGGCGAGGGGGGCGGGGGGCTGGGCAGGACATTTTGCAACCCAAGAACAAGTGGCATGTGGTTTTATAGAAGAATTAAAGAATTTGAATATTAATACAGGTTTGCCCAAAGAGCTGCTGAGCATAGCCAGAAGTTTAAATATAGCAGGTATTAGTTAGCAAGTATAGCTAATCCTCGACTTATGACCACATTTAAGTCCCAAATTTACATTGCTAAAGCAAGATAGTTAAGTGAGCTTTGCTGCATTTTATGATCTTTTTTAACCACAGTTGTTAAGTAAACCGCCGCAGTTCTTAAGTTAATTTGTTAAGTCAATCTGGAATTAAATCACGGCAGTTCTTAAATTAGTTTGTTAAGTGAATCTGGCTTCCCCATCTGGCTTCCCCACTGACTATGCTTGTCAGAAGGTCACAAAAGGTGATGACATGACCCCAGCACTCTGCAACCATCAGAAATACATGCCAGTTGCCAAGTGTTTAAATTTTGATCAATTTTAAAATCATTGTAGTATTTTTATTGCACAGTATGAAAGGAAGAAGGGAGGGTTACAGCATTTACAGTTAAATAACTTTACATATGGCAACTCTAGAATTCTAATACATGTTACACAGTATTGTGAAGAGGTCCATGTGTTTGGAATTCCGTGAGGAAGCAATTCCTTTCTCTAGTGTATTTCATCCTGTCTCATTCATGTGAATTTATTATATAGCTCAGCTATCTAGGCAAGTATTCTCAACTTGGTCCAAAAAGCTTTTCTGAATCTTCATATATTTATTAGTTTATCATAATATAAAATACAGAAATATGTAGAGAAATGAAAAAAATGGGAAAGGGGAGGAAAAGGAGGAAGAAGAAAAAGTATAGAGAAATGGGAAAAGAAAAAGAAAAGCATTGACTTCCATCTCTTTGGCGCAGTAAAATAAGATAACAGCCTCAAGTTTTACTTTTGTGTGATAATATATACAAGCCATTTCTATAACAACAGCAAAACCCAAAGTCAAAGTTTAATTTTTTCAACTTCAATCACAACCTCCAAAAGTCAAATAGAAACAAAATTAATTGTATTCTTTTCTTTAATCAAAGGAGGCAATTTAGCCATCTCTGTTAATTCCAACAACTTTTGCAGCCATTTGTTCGTTGGGGGAATCAAAATATCCTATTTTTGTGCAGAGAGTATTCTAGCTGCTCTCAGCATATATAACATCAAATTCTATTTTCCCCAAGTTTTTTATATCCAAATTTTGATCATGTGACCATAGGAATGCTGCAACATTCGTGTGAAAAACAGTCATAAGTCACTCTTTTCAGTGCTGTTGTAAATTTGAACCATTGGAAAATGCATGGTTGTAAGTCGAGAACTACCTGTACATAATAACTTCTAATCTCTATTAGAGGAAGTTCAGCAGAGCATTTGGAACAAGCTGAAGTCATGGTTCATTTAACAGGTACCTAGAAAGTCAATTTTAAACCTAGCTTTTTTATAATCGATTTGTAACCCATTACTTTATACTCCTTTAGTTCCTTGTTCCTCAATTATAGCACCCTATTTTCAGGATCTTGCCCATAGAATGCTATTAGACATGTCCATGCATGCTTGACCTAACTTTGGAAACCTATAATAAGTTTCAGAGACTGATATATTCTGTGTTGTCGTACCTGAGTAGAGAAAATAAATTTCATCTTGAAGGGCAAGGGAGAAAGGAGAAGAAAATATAAACAGGATGAAATGAGAAGTTGCCTCTTACAGTTTTTTCTCCAACACTTCCAGTTCATATATAGAATCTGTGGGAAGGGTGTTTTACTTTCCTACTGGTGGTGAGATAATGTGTTTTCTACCATGTTTCAGAGGATTACTCCCCAGCCTCTTGTTATCTAGATATGCTGGATTAGAGTTCCCCAGCCAGCCAACAGTGGGAAACCTTTAGGGAATTCAGGAGCAGCAGTTCTCAGATGCTGTGTTCTTGCCTAAAAGGATGGCCAACTCCATAGACAAACTCATGAGTGACCCTTTTATAATAAAGAGCATGTTTTTTTCCACATATTGGTGGAACATTGGTCCTTCACTGGCAGACTGAGAGGAATGAATACTGTAAACCTAAGAACCCCTACACCTTGGGAGAAGCTAGATGATGAAATTCACCAGGTTTGCTTATACAAATTATTGCCTTTCAATCTTGCTTATTTTATTAGAATGAGTCCTAACTATTCTTGGAGGTTTTGGAGCAGGTTTAATATATCCATTAGGCGGCCCATCTAGAGATAGGCCAACCAATTACTGTAGGTAGAATGAGGAAGCCACTATGGGACAGTAAATTGTTTATTTTTATTGTCAGGGAAGTTAGATTTTCTGTCTTTTATATTCCAGAGTAATTTAGCTAGTTTAGCTAACTTAGACTCATGTAGATAGGGAGTGAGAGGGAAATAGAAAGACACAAACACTGTGCTTTAACACTTTTTAACACTGTGTGTTAAAATTTCATATCAGAAAAGTTTTTGCCCTTCATGGATATAATCATTTGTTATGATCAGGATGTGAGCGCATAAATTGGCAGAGGTAATAGTCAAACATCATTCATTAACCTTAAACCATTTGTGAGGTGGAAGGAGTGCAAGACAGCCAAAATAAATGTACATAATTGTACATGAAACTGTACATGAAATGTTCATGAAACTCACTGGCAAGCAAAAAATATTACACAAAAAATACACAATAAATGTTGTAAAAGCTAAACATTGTACAAACTGGCTTTACTAACAGAAGCTAAAATGTAAGAAAAACGATGGTAGTTATTCTAAAGATGTTGTTAAAAGAGGTCTTTAAATAACATTCATGCAAATTTACATAGCTGGTTTTGTAGGAGATAAAAGTAACGACAGCATGTAATATTGAGATGTATAAAAATGGCAAGTTGTATTATTTGTATAAGCTGTGAATAAATTTTATAGCACCAAGTCAGAAAGCAAAAAATGGACACATTCCAAGATGTATTCCAGAAAGTAGAGAAGATTGGAGAGGGCACCTATGGAGTCGTGTACAAAGCAAGAAACAAGCAAACAGGCCAGTTAGTTGCTCTGAAGAAAATCCGACTTGATTCGTAAGTACTGAAACTAAACCCTGAACTCTTAGTTCACAAGGTTACTCCTAAATCTGTTACTCCTAAACTGATTTTCAAATAGAATTTTGGAATAGACTATAAGAAAAAGTTTTGGTATTTCGTGAAACATGTTTGGGATGAGGGAAATGTGGACTTCTAAAAACTCTTCTGGAAGATCTTGGTTAGAATTTGTTCATAGTGATAATATGACTTTCCTAACAGATTCCAGATCAAGTATATTTTAAGGTATCTCTAATAATATAAGAGCAAGTACCTCAGGAGCGTAAGCTATGATGAATTTAGGCTCAAACTGGATGTATGAATATAGTTGTTTGCATTTCACAATTTTTCTAAGTGGCAAACCTTTGAGACACAGCTGGGCCAGATAGAGAAATTGTATCAGAAACCATCTCAATCTATTTATGTTCTATCTTTTACTAGAAAGGTCCCAAAATATCCTATCCTATCCTATTCTGCATACGCAGAAGTGGCCGGGAGGCTGGGCAGAGCCTCCTGCCACCACTGCTACCAGTTCGCCCAATCCGGTGTGAACCGGTAGCAACTCACCACTGCTATCCAGACACTAGATATATTTGGTCTTATTTATTTTCAGTAAGAAACTATATTATATTCCCTTATACCATGCCCTATATGTCAGTTTCATAGCAGTGGAATTAATGGGATACCTCTCTGCAGGAACAGTCTTTCTGGATCATCTCAAATAGTGAACAAAACTTCTCTATCAGGATGTGCAGAGTAATGCAGAATGTTAACTTGAAAAATGTTTTTTTTATCCCTGGCATTATTTCTATAAAAATATGGCTGCTTCAAGCAATTAATCAATAATTGATAATTAACAATCTGACCATAACAATTCTTAATATATGATAGGTACTTCAAAAGCTTCTGAAGCTTACTAAATTAAATTTTACATGGCAGAATTCCTCTCTTGCTTTGTGTTCTAAGCCCCTCAACAACAACTCTGTGCATTCCTAGAACTAATCCACTACTTACTAGGTCCCCTGTTTTTAAACTTATGGGGTGATGGTTCATCTTGACAGGTAGTAATTTATAGATCAAGAGTAGTTACTGTATAACTTTAATTAAATCCATAGATGGAATTTATGATCAATCATGTAACAATCCCCATAGAAGATGAGGATGATGAACTATCCTGCCTAAAACATTCCTTAGAAAGATTGGGATTGCTTCATCATGAAATATATTTCTTCCACAGGGAGACAGAAGGAGTACCTAGTACAGCAATCAGAGAAATCTCACTGTTAAAAGAATTGAAACATCCAAATATAGTGAGGTAAGAAAAACTTCTTCCTCTTCTAATGCCGTATCCGTCGTCGGACGTCGCCGATCATGTTGGCGATCCTATTTTTATCAACAGCCACACTAAAAAGTGCTGTTGAGTTTTGTCCAAACCAGTCCCTTAGATTTTGAAGCCATGATGTTCCCCTTCTGCCTGGACCTCGTTTGCCTTCAATCTTTCCTTGGAGGATTAAGTGAAGAATGCCGTATTTTTGTGGGTGTCGCATCACATGTCCAAAATATTCTAACTTTCGCTTTTTTATGGTTTTGATTATTTCCCATGACTCTGGGTAGCAAACAATCATAACATCAATTATAAAAACTCTGAGAGGTGAGAAACTTACCCCAGGTCACCCAGTGACTTTCCTGTAAAGATTTCAGATTGGATTTTCCTTAATTTTAAGACAGTGTAACAGGGGTGGTATTCACTTACTTTCCCTACCGGTTCGCAAATGTGAGCATGCATGTGTGCACGCTCGCTTCGCTCATGCGCGCCCTGTCCACTCATGCGCCCAGCCTTCCGCACATGTGTCCAAACTAAAAAACGTGCCTAAATAGGATGACATAGAGCCTAGGTGGTTGGGCCCACCTGCAATTTCTGCTACTAGTTCGGGCGAACCGTCTGAACCATCTGAATACCACCTCTGCACTGTAATCACCCTTTTATATTGATTCTCCTTCTGCTGTATTGAAGAGCTTGCCGTAATCATGCTTACATATTTTATCTAAATCTAAATACTCAAGTCATTGTGTTTACTTTTTTTCCAGGCTCCTTGATGTAGTACATAATCAAAAGAAGCTATACTTAGTCTTTGAATATTTGAATCAAGATCTTAAAAAGTACATGGACTCATCTCGTACAGGAGAGCTTCCTCTAAGCTTAGTCAAGGTAGCAATTGGCTCAAATACCCTCCCTCACGGGCCCCAATCTGGAGAACTATCCTTTATCTGTCTCTGGCAATTAGCTAGCACAATTTCAATCTTTTCAGATTGTTCCTTTGCAACATGGATGCTCAACCTACAACTCATATAGATCAACAATCGTCTCTCTGGCCCACTGCAGTCAACAGTACTTTCTGTCTGCCTGCAGAAAAATGACTGTCATATTCCTAGGAATGTCATAGTACCCCACCAGCTATACAGTTAGATGTCTTGGAAGCTGCAGGAAAGGACTGTTCAGTAAAGGAAGAGGAAAAAGAAGATGGGTGGGTGATTGTACAGTATTTATCTGCACATATGTATGTATGGTTGTAGGAACCCAGGGAGGTAATCTTGGAGAAACCACCCAGAAGTCATTAAGACAATAACAAGTGCAGAAATATGCACTGAGTCCAGGGAGGCAGGAAAGTGTTATAAAAAGACAGAATGGCTCACCCCGCAACTCTCTGGGGTATAAGTGGGAAGGAAGGGAAGCCACAGGTTGAGTTGCAAGATTCTGTTACCATAACCTGGCTCAATAAAATATAGTTTTAGTATACCAATGAATTTATTTTTCTGATTGGGTGCAGCTCATAAGGCTGACTATGTGCCCCAGGTTGTTTGTGGCTCCTAACTGACCAGCTGGTATCCCATGTGATTCTTGTGGTCAAAAAGGTTTTCAGTTCCTTTTACCTGGAGTGTTGCAAAATCATTGACATATACTTTATTCTTTTTTCCTCTGGCTCATGATAGAAAACCTAGATTTGACAGCAGTTATGAAGTTGTTATGGGAAGAATTAAATACTTAATCTTTATTCTTCCTGCTGAGATTGTGCTTCCAATTGCATCTCCTTTCAAATCTACATGGAATTCCCAACCCACGTTTAGAAATTCATTTTTAACTGTGAAGGAAAAAAAGATTTCAGGAAGTGATTTGGCATTGCAAAAGTAGCAGCTGTGCAAAAGTATTAAACAGCTTTACCTCATACTGTTTTTTAATAACAATGTTATCCTGAAGCTGTTATTTAAGGGGAAAGGGCCGTAGAATGTTGATATGTGGTATAATATTTGAAAAGCCTGTAACGTTGTCTTCATTCAAATTATATGTAATTCTCAGTGTGGAATAATATATCTGAAACCAAAGTTAAGTAAATGCTGCTTCTGGGTGTAAAAGCACTAGGTTAAAAATCAGCTGGTGGTGAGTTCTAGTCCTGCCTAAAGTCAGATTCATGATCTTGGGCCATCACAGAGTGAGGGAAAGCTTTATTCCAGTCCCTTCTCCCAGAATTACAGTGCCCATCATACTTCTCCAGACCACCCAAATTGTTTTTTTGAAGGGGAATAGTGTCATTTTCCAGGGCTAAAAAAGATACTAACCTGGAATCTCTTTATTTTGTGTGCTAATTAAGATGAAGTCACCTAGTTAGCAAAAAAATGTAGACAATCATCATGTGGCAGCTAAGATATAAATTCTATTCTAACCCTTTGCTATCACTTATTAGCTGTCACTATTTTGGAAGCCCATATATGGTAGCAAAATTTTGAGATACAACATAGGAGCTGTGGTGGTGCAGTGGTTAGAATACAGTATTGTCGACTGCAAGCAGTTCAATCCTCACTGGCTCAAGGTTGATTCAGCCTTCCATCCTCCTAAGGTCCCAGATTGTTGAGGGCAATATGTTCACTCTGTAAACCACTTAGAGAGGTTTATAAAGCACTGTGAAGCTGTATATAAGTCTAAGTGCTATTGCTATTTTGCTTAGGAAATGATGTGTCAACCTTACAGTTTCTTCATACGTGCTCTCTGAACTTTTTCTTTCTAGAGCTATCTTTACCAACTGTTACAAGGTGTAAGCTTCTGCCATTCTCATAGAGTTATCCACAGAGACCTGAAGCCACAGAATTTGCTCATAAACGAAATGGGAGCCATCAAACTAGCCGATTTTGGCCTAGCTAGAGCTTTTGGAGTTCCCCTACGTACTTACACACATGAGGTAATGTCTGTTTCTCAGTTATATAGGTTGCCGGGTCAGCCCCTGAAAAGAAATCACACAGAGATGAGTGTGCATGCGAGAAAGAGGGAGCTATGTTTGTAGCCCCTTCCAAAAAAAAAAATAAAAAAATTTAAGTGTAGCCCTAAGAACCTCTTGAAAATTACCAATAAATTTTCATTTTTAGTATGAAAATGGGGGAATTTAGTATGATAAAAGGGGAATTTGTTAAACACACACAAGAAGTATATCATTTAGGGTTGTGACAGTTTCAGAGACCCGGAGATTATAGACCTGGGGAGAGATCTGTTTAAAAGAGTTAGGCTCTTCTACTGCCCAAAGCAGACTGGTGCTAGAAGATGTGTATACGGGCCATAAAAGAAAGGGTGGCCCCCTGTCAGAATAGAAAGGGCAATAATCTCACCCTATAAAGATCACTTGACTGCAGCAGATTGAATGGTTGTTGCAGTATGTTAAGAGTCCGCCCAGAGTAAAACTGTTGCCTGCTTATAGAGAAAAACGCTAGAAAACTAAAGGGATTTTAAACTGTTAAGTTATATGAAAAGAAACTACTGTGATGTGTCAAACTAGTTGAGATTTTAGATCAAGATTCATATAAACAAGATAGGGAAAGCATACAGAACATAGCTTCTAGAATGTTTTCTAATTGCAGCTCTACTCTGGATCTCATGTCTGGGGAGAAAGTGTGTGTGGTGTGTGTGTGTGTGTGTGTGTGTGTGTGTGTGTTAAACGGAGCAGTTGGCAGCATTGAAGGACTGGATCTTTTTAAATGAAGCTTCCAGTCAGATTCTACTGATTTTTTGGTTTGGGGGCTTCCCTTGCATTAAATATGGACCCATTCTAGTCTATTTTCAGAGTTATCCTGAAGATGGATCTTGAACCGTTTTGTGGAATATCTTCCGAATATTCAATTGGGTTGGAAAGAATAAAAAGTGATTCCCTTCGGATCATTATGGCCGATATTCTCAACCAAATGCATTATGTTATCTTGACATAAAGAGGCAAGGGTCCTTTCAGGGAGTAGAGTGGACAAGCTTATTTTGCAAATGGAGGAGGGTAAAGGTAAATTTTGTAAAATCTCCGCCAGTCTAGAATTGGAAGGTGTTAAATTAGAGAAAGGGTTTATGTCTTTTTAAATTCTCTATGTAGCCTCCAACACTTTCATATGAACTGGGATGTGAACTTTCCTGGATTTTTGTTTCCAAAAAAAGGCATATCCCAATAAGTCTATTGATTTCATAGAAATCTCTGTTGAAGCCACCTAACATGGTTAATTCGGGACTTAGATTTTTTTTTCTTTTTTTGCCTTTGAGACTATTCCTCCACCAGATCTTTGGCCTATATTTTTGTCCATCTCCCACATGCTATTGCTTTTTGTCCAGCTGTGAGTGCTTTCCAGTAAAGGGAGAAACTAGAAGAGAGAGAATATCAAGGGATATGAAACTTGTTTGATGTAACGTAATAGAGGACGTTGAATTCCAGCAGGTTGTATTGATGTGACTTTTAGTAAATGACTTGGAATTTCTAGTAAATCACTTGAAAAATGTTCAATGTGCTTTGGACTTATGGTTGAATAATAAATGTTTCTAATTAAACCTGAGAAGGCCTTATATATCAAACAACCATTAAATTTGATTCCTTTTAGGTGGTAACCTTATGGTATCGGGCTCCTGAAATTTTACTGGGTTGTAAATATTACTCGACAGCTGTGGATATATGGAGCATTGGCTGTATCTTTGCAGAAATGGTAACATTCTTCATCATTTTCTATTTCAGAGAAACATTATAATCATAATATAAATGATGAAAAATGCATATGCAAAAAAGGGCTTTGTGAGTGCCCATGTATTTTTTTAAATTCCCTTTTCTTCATCACTACACATTCTAAAAGATACTATGAAATCTATCTTGCTTTCTCTTCCTATCATTTCTAATTGTCAGAACCCTAATTTGAAGTTGGACAGTTTTCTTCTGGCAGTTGCAGAGGCCATGTCTGGTGAAATCATGGTATTACTGAAGAATTTCTTTTTTTTAGTTGGAGGAGTACAACTAAACAATATGCATTAAGCCTCACAGGACAATACAAGGACGGCCTCAGGATGATAATGAGACTGCAAGTAGCCTGTGGGTTGTCTTTGTCTATCTTAGACAGATGATTAGTTTTAGCAGCTGTAACTACAAAAGGAAGTGTGAGGAAATTCAGCAATAACAATAGCACTTAGACTTATATACTGCTCCATAGTGCTTCACAGCACTCTCTGACAGTTTACAATGTCGGCATATAACCCCCAACAATCTGGGTCCTCATTTTACCGACCTGGGAAAGGGAAGGCTGAGTCAATCTTGATCCAGTCAGGCATGAACTTTTGGCTGTGGGCAGAGTTTGCCTGCAATACTGCATTCTAACCACTGCAGCACCATAACTCCTAAATCCTTATGTTTCAATATTATTTGCCAAAATGCTATTAAAAGCTTACACTTAAGTTTACTTCATTAGTCTTAAGTCTCATCATCTAACTAAATTCCCTCGAGCTTCATAAACATTGTTTCCCTTTGCTTTTTGCCTACTTATATCATTCATTGGTTTATAAGACTGGAGTACAGTATAAAAGCAACCACTAGAGGTTGCTAGTGTCTAAGAGAATAAGCATGATTTTACAATATTAAATTAAATGTGTATAAAGTCCTTCTCCAGGTATCTTTTGCAATACTGAATTTTGAAATGGCAAGAGTCATAAATGTTTTGAAAGATGAATTTAAAAGTTTAGATTAAGATGAACTTAATCTAATTTCTAAAGTTCTCTCTACATGAGATCAGTTAGATCTCTAGCCAAAAGAGTGCTGCTTTTTTCCAGGTAGCTAGAACTAGGAAAATGGCAGAAGGAGAACCAGAAGTAGAAGTAGTTATTAGAATGGCTCATCTCCTGCTAAAGATCAGTGGCAAATTGCATAATTTTTGCCCAGCAGATTGTCTGAATTTCATTCCCCCAAACTGAGCTACTGAAATTTAGAAAATCCCTCCGTTTTTTTCAGTACATGTGTTTGTTACATTTGGTAGTTTGCAAAAATATCTGAGAGGAGCTTTGTAACTGAAGGTCAGTTTTAAGAAGTCTAAACAAACCCACTGAAATTCTTCAAAGATTTTCTGATCCTTTTGCCACCGTTCCTCTCTTGCATTTATAAATTGATATGAATTGCGAACGTGCAATTATATCACTTGGTCCCATTTCCCAATAGCTCTAACAGTGACTGCGTGTTGCCATGGTGGATGGATTTTGGAGGGGGAAATTAATTCTAAGTGAAAGCAGGATTAGATAGATTGGTCCAAAGTAATGAACTCTAGGCAGTTCACTACTGAACTGAAAGAATAATGCCTAACCTGAGTCCAGGGCATGTGAGGCAAAAGAGCTCACAAGGAGGCTGCCCACAAAGTCTACACAACCACTTCATTTCAGAGGAAGTATTAACTTTGCTCTGGTTTGTAATAAATTAGAAACTGCTTCAGAAACTGATAGGCTGACTTCCCCAAAAACAGACACTGAAAAAGCATTGGGAGCTGATCTCAAAGTGATGCAAAACACTGAAGTCTAAAAGCTTACAAAATCTCGGTATAATTCAGTTTCATATATTAATGTTATACTTGTCCCGATGAACAGGATATGTGTTGGGTTAATAACATATTGGGTTAATATATTTCTCTTCTTCTTAAAACATAGAATCTTAAAGTATATTCAGTATTTTATCATCTATAATTCTTTTGGTCTTTCTAGAGAAAATCTATCTGTGGTGTCAGAAAGTTGATACCAATTTGAGGGAACATAATCAATTTTTGGTGATGGAGGGAGCAGAGGAGAGACAGAGAATAGCAACTTGATAATTAAGAATTTTATGAATATTTTGTAAACTGTGTCCTGGAAGAGTTGTCGCAGTCTGTTGTTCTTTTCCCATTGATACTTGGTAGGCTACTGGATAGGTCTGTTCTGATATACCAGACTTTTTATAATGGAAACATTTTATTTGAAGAGAGTAATGTTACCCAGAATGAAGATCATATGTATAATAATCCAGGTGAATGAACCTTCTTCTCCTTGGTTCAGGTGACTAGAAAAGCCTTGTTTCCTGGAGACTCTGAAATCGACCAATTATTCCGGATTTTCCGCACACTTGGTACTCCTACTGAACCACTGTGGCCAGGAGTCACAAATCTTCCTGACTATAAAGGAAATTTCCCCAAATGGCCAAGGAAAGATATGAAGGTGATAATTCCAAACTTGGATCAAGATGGACGGGATTTACTGCTGGTGAGTAAAAGACTTGTAAAGGGGTTGGGTTGTTTTTTAATACTTATGACAAGAATTGGAAAGTGTCTATTACAAAAATTGGACTGTGCCCAATATATCTCACATTTGTACGAGGCAGCTTACTAAATCAAGCCAAAGGCCCATTTAGTCAAGCATTCATTAGCAGGGCAGAAGTAGACTAGCTTCGTTTGTCTTCGTTCTTTTTGAAAAAAATGAGGACTGCAAAGGGTTATTTCAGGGTTACTTGAAGGGTTTGCTGTAAATGGGCAGGATTTAAAGACTGAGGCACGCTCATATTTCTCTCTTTCTAAATTACAGCAACTACTAATGTATGATCCCAACAAGCGAATCTCAGCCAAAGCAGCTTTGAACCACCAATATTTCTGGCAAGCTCCACGGGATGCTAAACAGTGTGTGGTAGAACAGTATGGGCCATGAGATTAAGAAGTTCTGGTTAATGCTTTGCTGGAAATAGCTACCGGATCGTCTCATTCTAAACAACGTAGCAAAGGAACAGCTGTAACCACCATTAAAAATGTTCTTGGCCTTTTGCCCAGTTTAATATTCATGCAAACATTTTGACAATTGTAAATGGTACAGATCCTTGTAAGGACTGATAGTTCTTCTTTAACAAAAGTGAAAAAGCTTGATACTTTTAGTATACGAAAAAGAGTAGTACGACATGCTATCAGAGAAGTGGAAAGAGAAAAAAGTTTAACTAAATCCAGTTTCTGTAATATATTATTCACTCTTTGCTGCAGTTCAAGTACTAGCATTACAAGATATGGTTATTATTATTTAGATTAGGCTAGCACATCCTACAGTAGCCTAGGCACCGATGTTTATTTTTCTTTTTTTAATATGAACTCATGCTATATTTCACAACACTACTGAAAACTAACCATGCCAAAAAAAAAAGTGTTTGTGTTTGTGTGTGGAGGAACAAGATATTACAGAGACACACAGAAATATGTTATTCTTGAGTTTCTTTCTATACTTATCCATCATAAAAAACAAGAGCTTTGTATCATCTATTCTAGACTATTAAATAATTAAGAGGCTTCTTTAGCTGCAGTTTGGGTTTTCAGAAATATTATAGTTTCTAATTAAATAAAAATATCAAAATCTGATAATCAATATGCCAAGACCTGAATTAGATAGTGTGGGACATAAAATAAATGAATAAATAAATATTTGAAAAATTATATTTGTTAATCTTAGCCAAATATACTGGTTGAAGGTGGAGACCTTGAAATCTCTGGATTCTGATGGAAACTTGACAATACACAGATAGAAAGATGGAAACCTTACACTGATTCAGGTTTCTTTTTGTGGTCTAGAGAACAGTATAGGAAATTACAGTATACAAAGAAAATCTGGAAGAAGTCAGAAGTCCTTGTTCCATTATGCAAATACTGTATTTTATTTTATTTTTTTTGCATTTGTAGAAAGGCAACCTAGCATCCAATAGTAATTCTTTTCTATGGATTTATTTTTAAAATGGTTGTTAATACTTAAGAAATTTTATCATTAATTGTTGATGTTGCTGTTAATATTCCTGTTTGCATAAATAAAAACATGCATCAGTAACTTTTGCATTAAGGAGTTTTGAGGGTTGTAAAACAGTCAAAAATAGAATTTGAAGACAATTATAATCAACATCCCTATTTTGAATGTGAACTACTATATACCATAACAACGCAGTGGAAACTTCATAGCAAGGTATCTAGTTATCACTTTAAATCTAGGTTCTAGCCCTGTTGCCCAGGTAAATGGCAGTACCTAGCCACGTATAGCTAATCTCAAAGGACTAAGTAGGGTCAGAACTAGTAAGTACTTCAGATGGGAAACCACTATGAAATACTGACCTATAGACTAGAGACTGTAAAGAAAAAAAAGTCTTAAAAGAAGAATGTGGCATTTTTCTTTGTTGCCAAGAAAAATAGTTAAGTGCAATATGAAAAGAAATGTTTAATTTTAGATATATAGCTCTTTTACAATATGTACGGAATGTCTGGGGTGTGTTCTATATTTGCTATTAATTTGATTTGCTTTTTATTACAAACAGTTTTACCTTAGACTTAGAAAGTGTATATTCTCTCCATGTGTTTCCATGTAATGTTTGTCGCTGTTACTTTTTGAGTTCTATAGTTTTATGGTTACATCAGGATAGAGAATCTGTGGTTCTCCAGATGTTGCTGAATTCTAGGTCCCAACTAGGGACTCAGGAACATGTGAAGCATTATATACATCAGAGGGAAAGGGATTGTTAGTGGTTTAAAAAAATAACAGGATAGCAGTCAGTATTTTAACTTTTATTGCATGCATGATCTTTAAACTGCAATTATTGTGACATGCATCCCTTTAGGAAGGAGCTATTTCCTAAGCATTTTGAAGTTTTTTTTCTATTTCAAAAAACCCTTTATTCCCTATACTAGATATTGTATTTACTCCCATATTAGATCCCTTCTACTTTTGGAAATGTTTCTCTATGAAGCACTGCTAACTTGGTATAAAGAAATAAATCCAGCTATCTAATATAATACACAGCTATCTATAATTTCCAGACACTTTGTTCATCTGAACATGACAGGGCATGAATTCTCCTGTGGATGAAAAGCATTTCAGACTTTTTACAAATTTAAAATTATACTGCCTCGCTTAGTGCCTGAATCGGGGCAGAGCAGCTGAATGGATTGCGGACTGATATCCTTCGGAGGTAGCTGGGAGGAGGAGGAGCCCACTTAAAGGATCTTTCTGGCAACGAGCCATGGCCTCCTTATAATGGATCTTCTCTTTGGTGATAGGATCAACAAGATCTTTTTCATAACTCGATTCATCTTGTAGTAATGTGGCCAGGTCACTACTAATCAGGCCTGTCTGGATAGCTTCTGATATTGGGATGCGTCCTGTTTTCTTAGGATCTATTAGTCCTCCAGTTAGGTGTTGGACTTGCAAATAAGGAAAGGCGTTATCTTGAGTTATCCATCCTTTCTGAACTGCTTCTCCTACAGCCAGTCTTCTCTTGGTGACAGGATCTTCAATCCCTGTGAAAGCCTTTTGAGCATTCAACAACCTCTGTGTGTAAGTATTATCGATCAGTCCTTTATCAAGGGCTTTGTGGATAGAGTAGCGATCTCTTGAGATAAGATCAACAATGCCTCCAGTAGCAGCTTGTGCCTCTAAAAGCTTTTGGGCTGTCATTGGATCCACCAATTTCTTGCTAAGTGCCAACTTAATGTTGTACTTGTTGTCATAGGTTGTGTCATACACTCCAGCAATAGGAAAAGTATCATCACAGAAAGCCATCTGTGGACCAGAAGAGAAGAAACTTTGCTTTTGTTGAAAAACAGGAGATGAAATTGGAGACTTGGAAATAATTGATCCTAAAGAAAGGGATGTATTCTGCTTAGTTTCCCCAGCTACAAGTAGAGCAAACTCAGAGATAGGGATTTTGCCTTCCTTGTAAAGTTGGTATTCTTCTTTTGTAATCCTTTTGAACCGCAGAGCATCATCAATGGAGTACTGTTTTCCACTCTTTTTGTCGAGAAGAACAGAAACATCCCCTTTGGATCCCAGGGTTGTAATTTCTTCCCAATCGCATTCTAATTCTTGCAAATGGATATACTGACATCTATCTATCATGCCTCTCTTGTAAGCCTCGTAGGGTGACATATCTTTACCAGTGTCTGGATCCAGGATAGATATCTTGGTAGAGAGATTTGTCTCTCTCATCTGAGTCTCATTGTTCAGTTCTTCTCTGTTGATTCTGGATTGGAGTTCCCGGATAGTCCTCTCTTTTTCATAAATATTATCCTTCTCCATAAGTATATCTGATTCCAGACGGGAAACCTCCTGGCCAAATTGGATCTTCTTTTGCCTGTCACTTTCAGTCCTTTGGCTCAAGAGCTTGGTCTGTTCTCTAAGGAAAAGGGCTTTTTGTTGCTTCTGTTTTTCCAGTTCCCTTAATTCATCTTCAAGACTGGCTTTTTCTTGCATTGTCACATTCCGAGTTTTCTGGAGGTCAGCTTCTTCTCTGGTCCATGTGCACTTCATGCCTTCTGCTCTCTCAATCTTCTCTTTCAGATGTCTGATACTTTCTTCTGCATTTTGCCGAGCAGTTCGTTCTTTGCTTAGCAGATCCCAAAGACGTGTTCGCTCATTTTCAAGCACTCTATCTTTTTCTACTCTGATTACTTCCTTATATATTGTCTTTTCCTGGGACTTTGTCTTTTGTAGAACATCAATCTGGGCTTGAAGGTTCTTGCATTCTCTCTGGAGGCTTAATACTTGAACTTTCTCCTTATCTAGTTCAGTTCGCAAATTGGTACTAGATTGTTCAAGAACCGGATCTTTCTCTACCTTGATTACTTCCTCCATGATTATTTTTTCTTGAACTGGAACTGGGCTTTCTTCAATTTCTTTTATCCTCAGGGTGATCTGCCGCATCTCCTTTTCCAGAGCAAGCCTTTTGTTTCTGTCATCTTGGAGGTTCAGCATTTTTTCTTTGTCTTCCACTGTTGCCCGAAGCAATTGGACCTCATGATCCATCCTTCGCCGGTTGCTTGTTTGTTCATCTAAATTCCTGCTCAGCCTCTTGTGCTCTTCCCTAAGCTTCACATCTTTCTGAGTAACAACCACCTCCTGCACCACCACTTTTTCCTCAGGCTTTCTTCTCTCCAGAAGCATGTACTTATTCTGCAGGTCATAAATGGCATCTTCAGTTGCTCTTCTCTTTTGTAATATGTTACGTACTTCTTGGCGAAGACATTCAGCCTCTTTTTCTAATAGAGGGTCATTCTCATATCGGACAATCTCCTTAGTAACAACTTTGGTTTCAACTTTGGCTCTTTCTCTTTTCCACTCATCCCTTTCTCCTTCTAACCTGATTAGCTGTTCTTGGAATCGACCGTTTGCATTCACAAGATCATTTAGCTGCTCTTTCAACCGGTCTATTTCTCTCAATATCTCTGGGCTCTTTTCTGTTTTCACCACCTCTTGGATGACTTCTTTAAACTCCACGGAAGGTGCTTGAGATCTAAGAACTTTCAGTTCAGTCAAGGCTGTTTCTACCTCCTGATCAACTTTTTTTCTTTTCCTTGAAATTTCTTGGAGTTCTCGCTTCAAACGTGCTATCTCTTCCTCTGTTTCTGGGTCTAGGTGAAAAATCTCATTGACTCTTTCTTTTATCTCCACCCTAGGCTTTGACTTCTCCATAGTGCTGTATTTGCTCTGCAGCTGTGTCAGTTCACTAGACAATAACAAGTTCTTGTTCCTCTCTTCATCAATAAGCTTTTGAAGAGTGGAAGACTCTTTTAGGAGCTCCGGATCTTGCTCCACTTGTTTTGTTTCTCTCACAACGACTTTGGGTTCAGTTGCTTCAATCAGCTTCTCAAGATCCTCAATTTTGCTTTTCATTTTCCCTATCGTATCCATTGCAGACTTCTTCTTGAAACTATCTTCATCAATTTGCATTTGCAGTGATCTGATCGCCTTTAGCATTTCTGGATCCTTCTCTAACTTCACCACCTCTTTTACAACTATTTTCTCTCTGATGTTTGACTGCTTTTGCTCCAAGAGGTGCAACTCTTTCCTGAGCTGTTCAATTTCAGAAGAAGAAGTTGAATGATCACGTAGATACCTGATTTCTTCTTGGAGTCTTGCTGCTTGGGCATTTAGATTTGGATCTTTCTCTGTTTTTGTAACTTCTTTTGTAAGCAGCTGGCTTTTCACAAAACTTCTATCTTTTTCCATTTCAAGGAATATATTATTCACTTTCTCAATATCTGCCTGTAAATCAGCTCTTTTCTTCTTTTCATTCTCAATTTGATTAGAGATTTTAGCAAGATCACGCTCCAGAACTGGATCTCTATAATAATCAATCACTTCTTTCTCCTCGATTCTTTCAATGGGCCGTTGGGTTTTCAATGTCAGAAGTTTAGTTCTGTGCTGCTCCAGTTCTTGCTGTAGGTTGGCTTTCCTGCTCTGTTCCTCTTTAAGCTGAGACTTCAGGATTTCGGATTCACGTACGTTTTTGGACTGCTGGGTTTGTTCATGCATTACCTGCACCGTATCACTTACTTCTTTCTGCAGAAAGAAAGGGGGGGAAAAGAAAACAAAAAGAAAGTATTGTTGATTCTTAATACTATGAAATTTACTTCCAGGCCTCAACTTCTATATGACTGGTTCCTTGGAGTATGTGGCAACATTTGGTGAACCCACAAAAAGTGAGATTAAACTGGGATTAAGAATCAAATCTTAACTGAGCCATGAACTCACTAAATCCTTCTAGGGAATTTTTTTTTAAAAAACCTACATGGAATCCTTCAGATTATTCACTGGATTCTGTTTTTAGCAAAGTACACAGTATGCCTAAGAATATATGGGGACGGATACTTAAGTGCAGCACTAAAAAAACCAAATGAACCTTATTAAGAATATTATATCCTCTGATATAAAGCCTGCATCACATATACACCTTTTTGTGTTCCCCTTACGACAGGGAAAAGGAAAAGGAGGATGTTCTGTTCTTTCAGTAGGAAGCAAGCAAAATATTAGGCTTCCAGCCAGGGAAAAGAGAGCAGAAAATATTATAGGAAGAAAGATGTCTCTTGTTTTTCCTACCTGTTTCTAATGGTCAATAAGATAAAAAATACAACTTTAGAAGTTTTAACATTCTTCAGAAGCTCCAATACGCCTGGTGGCGCAGCAGACTAAAGCACTGTTATTAACACCAGCTGCCTGCAATTACTGCAAGTTCAAATCTCACCAGGCTCAAGGTTTACTCAGCCTTCCATCCTTTCTAAGGTAGGTAAAATGAGGACCCGGATTGTGGGGGCAATAAGCTGACTTTGTATAAATATACAAAAGTATGAAGGCTATTGCTTAACGCATTGTAAGCTGCCCTGGGTCTCCGGAGAAGGGCAGCATATAAATCAAATAAAAAAAAAAATTGTCTCAACCTTTCTTCCCTTTCCTATAACATAGGGCTACCAATACTGGCTTAATGACTGAAATTATTAATATAAAGCGCTTTGAACTGAAAAAGTACTGCCCAAACATTATTGACAATTTTATTTCAACATTCTTGGACAATGACAAAAATATGCCAGCAACGGTAAATATGAACTGTTATACCAAAGAACTACAAATGGGATGAAACCCTGAAGGTTATGAATTTTATTTCATTGAAAAAACCCCAGTCCTCAGAGATTTTTGGCTTTTTATATTTACTTAATGTAGAATTGAAATTTGCCTCCATATTTTAAATTACTTTTTCAAAAGTGCAGTTTTGCTTTCTGAAGTTATTTGAAAGTAGACACAATTTTCAAATTGGATCAAATATTAAAAAGCAAAGTTGTGATGAATGAGATATGGGATATTATTATTAATGTTGCAATTGTGATTAGGAATGCAAAGAAATAAAATATAAACATTGCTTTCCTCTTTTGGTAAAGCATGTTAGGAAATTATAGTTCCTGTATCATTTACATATAGAGAGGCAAAAGCAATTCAAAATAACAATCTTACTTGCTATAATCCTGAAGAAAAACTAATGAACTTTCTTTTCACTTGTAAGAGATGCTCTAATATTAAGCATTATCCATATAATTTCAAATGATTTAGGCATACCTTATTCATAATTTTCTTGGCAAATTCCAACCAGCAGATTTGTTGCTTGTTTTCAGCGGCAGTCTCTGCATAGAGTTTTGTCATATCATTTTCCTAAAGCCAATTAACACACAATATTATTCAGATATGGGATTCCCTCTATCAAGATAACACCCCGTAAACTACAATATTTATTTTAAAAATATTAATACTAGATCACAATGTTGAACAAATAGCTTTCTGTGGATTTAGCAAAATGCTATTAAATCTGGAAATAATATTTCCTATTTATTTTGAAACACCAGAAATACAACTCTTTACATGTTTATTCAGAAGTAAATTTCAACATGTTCAAAGGGATTTACTGCCAGGTAACTATATGACAAAATATATTTAGGCTGCAACCCATCTTTGATGTCTTGGCCTTCCTGCTATTTGCTGGGAGTATGTTAGATGCGGTTTGTGTGAATGTCAGAAAAATGTAGGTGCAGAAGATTTTCACCAATGGAAGAAGTTCAAAATTATTACCAGCTAATTCTAAGAACTTGCAACTCCCTTAGCCACCAACTTTCCCTAATAGATTTTATTTAATTATACCAATTTTGAATACTCCCCTCATTAGTTCGTCAAATATTTTTCTTTTTTAAAAAAAATACTTTATTGATTTTCTTTTTTCAAATAGCATATTACAGAATTATTTCATTCAACCCAATATTTTAAACTGCCAGATATTAGATTGAATGTTCCAAATTGTTTATGGTTTTTCAAAATTGTTGTGCTTGTGCTTCTTTGATATTGTGAAAACTGCTTCCTGAGCATGAAGTAGCAATTTAGGAAGAGCATATATTTTTATAAGTAAATCCAGGCTTTGGGCTTAGTCACTCACCTGAGCCTGAATGCTCTCTTGGAGTGGAGTTACCCGGAGACGCTTGGCAGATGAAGCAGCCAGAGAAGGATCCAGAGACGATCGATATTTTCCTGCCTGAAGTTCATAATCCTGTTTTTTTAAATAAATACCAACCAGTCATATAATTGGAGGAGGATAGGTAGGTTTGCTAATTGGAAATGGAAACTGTAGAACCATGCAAACATACATTGAGAATAGACTGCACATTCCGGGACAAGTTAATCACTGAATTTTTGTCAGACTCTTTACTCTGGATTTCATCTGCCAGCCTCTGTAGGAGAAGTAGAGATAGGGAGTTAGGATACGTTCCTGCACAATGTTAGATTAATAATTAGATTTTTGCCTATCTTTTAAGCACTAATTCTATGATTATTGCTTTATAAGCAATATATATTGTAACAGTCCCTGCGCTTGTGAATTTTTCAGACATTGTACATTGCCGTTTACTGTTGCTGTCACTGAGTAAAGAACAAGCATGTGTGAATGTTACATGCAGGCATATCTCTCTTTCATCAATTCCTGCATGAAAGATGCCTAGTGGGAATGTGCCTTCCATCCTTTTGTTTGAGCATAAGGCAATGCTCTCATACCTTCTGGGCCTCGAGCTTGTAGTTAATTTGGCTCGGTCCATCTGTGGTCTTGACCTTGTGCTTCGGGAGATTGTTGAGCCAGAATATCAGATTCTCATTGGCATTTTGGAACTGCTGGTAAATGAGGCTGGTATCCCAAAGTGTCTTCTCCCTGCACAGCAAGATGGCTGAGATTAAGTAGCAAACTTCTTTGGATGACTTCAAGAAAAGAACTTACGAAGAACAAAGTCCAGAAATAGTCATAAAAGTAAAGGTAAAAGTAAACTCAGCTTTTACAATACGCGGAGAAAGGCTTTATAAACAGATTGGTTTTTTAATAATTAGTTGACATTTTTATGTCAGAATCTCTTAACAGAATAACAGAGTTGGAAGGGACCTTAGAGGTCTTCTAGTCCAACCCCCTGTGCTTAAGCAGGAAACCCTATACCATTTCAGACAAATGGCTGTCCAATTTCTTCTTAAAAACTTCCAGCGTTGGAGCATTCACAATTTCCGAAGCTATTCCACTGATTAATTATTCTAACTGTCAGGAAATTTCTCCTTAGTTCTAGGTTGCTTCTTTCCTTGATTAGTTTCCATCCATTGCTTCTTATCAAGTATTTAACTCAATTTTAAATTATTAATGGCAATGAACAGTGCTCATGATTTGCAGTGTATGAATATCCAAGAAAGAGCAAAACTGCAAAAAATTCCTATCCAGCTTTAAAATCCCCTGAGAATATGAGAAGGGAGTTTATAAAAACTGTCAATCCTCTATTGCTAAGATCTTACAAAAGCAACATTTTCAATATCTTTGTTTCTTTGTTTAAAAGACTTACATGGCCACTATATTATGTAACACAACTCTGTGTGGCTTGAAAGAATTAAAAACACCAAGAAACAGTATACATAGTTCTTGATTTACAATAATTCATTTAGTGATTGTTCAAAGTTACAACAGCACTGAAAAAAGTGACATGGCCATTTTTTACATTTATGACCTTACTTTCATACTAATCATTTCCGCCATTAGAGTAAGCGAGGTTTCTCACCGTTGATCCAGCTGGTCAGCTACAATATGATACCGATCATTAATGAGCTGGACTTCCTTTTTCTGCCTGGGCAGATCTGGACAGTATTCTTGAAAATTGTTCTGCACGGCACTGCAGCTGTGCTCTGCATCCTTAAGGCTTCGGTTTAACTTGAGCAAGCAGTTCTCCTGTTTCACCAAATCACGTTTCAGTTTCTGAAAAAAGGGAAAAGATACATGTGTCATGGAGACATACAAATGGCATAAATATGTATTTGTGCAACTGTTTACTCAAATCATCTGATCTTTGAAAGTGTTCTATCTGCTTTCTCTTTCGATCGGTTTATTAGGGGAAAGAGAGCATAGACAAATAATTGGATTTTAAGAAAAGAAAGGAGCTGTAAATTCAGTCGCGGGGAAAGAAACAGCATAGAAAAGTGGCTAAGGCTGAGGGAAAAATTGAGAAATGAAATGCAGAAAGAGATCGGGAAGAGGCTCTGTGGGAGAAAATAATAATTTTCCTTGTTTTATAGTTAGGATGCTGGAACCAAATGCCTCGCATCAAGAATAATGTGTTTTTTTGAGCCAAGGACATATTTGGATTATTGACAGCACATCATTGCATCTTCTCATTAAATGACTGTCAAGTGGGGAAGATGGAAGAGAGTTTGTCTTTCATAAATGATGGTAGTTATGTTGCTCATAAAACAGCCATTTAACAGAAGATGATTGGTGACACTGTTTTTTCCTTCTCCCCTCTAGATGGGTTTCTGTTGTGAAGGCAACTTATTTTTTTCGGAACTGTAATGCACACTGCAGCCAGAAATACTTTTGGGATTTTTCTGGGCTCCAAATGTACATCTCTACATAAAAAAATGTTAGGGCACAGTTCTTTTCAGTATCCCCATTTCCCAATTCTACTCTTTTTATATATTATTAATGTAATTAAATCTCTCTCTCTTTTTTTTTTAAAAAAAGAGATCTATGAAAGAGATTGCAGGGCATCAGTGAAAATGTTGTGCTCCAAGCACAGTGCCTCTGACTGTGTCTGGTTTCTTCTATTGGCAAATCAAGAAATTATTGTAGCGTAGGTACTAATGAGTCAATATGAAATGCTTGCATCTACCTCTGTTCGTCTTTTGGCTGTATTGTTTAAATTATTAAAAGGGACTAATTGTTTTAAATCAAGAAATCTTTCCCACAAGAGTCTTAGTGCAAAGAAACGCAACCTGTATACCATTTTAATCATTCATGAATGTGTGTGACCTACATATTATGGCCAAAGGGCACAATTTGAGGGTTAAGTGAGTTCTAAATATCCTTTAAACATAAATACAGAATTTTAATTTTGAACATAACTAAAGGAGAAAATGATTAATAATAAGGCTGGGCAAAAGCAACATTAACTACATTTTATTCATTGATGAGTGGGCAGCCATATAAATTGAACAAGACCATTTATATCCCATCTTTCCTCCATGAGCTTAAGGTGGAATATCTAATATGTTCTTCTCCATAATTTTATTGTATGCCACCCAGAGCTCCTCTCTGTTGGAGATGGGTGGTTCAAAAACAAACAAGTAAGCAAACAAATAAGTTTATCTTAATGGTTTGATCTTTGTTTGGGCTTTTAGTTGATCAACTCTATTCTGTTAATGTAAGAGTGTGAGATTGGATGGTTGGATGGATGAGCATTATTACATGGGGTATCCATGACTTCAGACAACTCTTACCTGAAGTTCATTAGCCCGATCTTGCAATGCTTTAGGTGAAGCTGGAATGGTACCATCATGAGATAGCTTGGCCTCAATGGTGCTAATGATCCTGTCCACATTTTCTATCTGAGTTTCCAAGTTTATACTTGCTTTGGCTCTGAGGAGTGGGAGACAATTTCACACTAAGACTGTTTTCATCAGTAGCACAATAAAACAAAAAGTTCTTTCCCTACATCTATGATGGCGAACCTATGGCACACGTGCCCGAGGTGAAACGCAGAGCCATCTTTCCGGGCATGCGAGCTGTCACTGCAACTCACCTGAGCATGCGCCCCAGCTGGTGTTCAGGCCTCTGGTGCGCATCCGCACAATTCAGGGGACCTAGTTGGTCTTTGGAGCTATCCTGCACATGCGTGTGAGTTTGTGCATGTGCACAAGAGTACTTTTGCGCAGTGTGCACATGCATAGATGGCATTCGTGCGAGTGCATTGCACATGTGAAAACTGTGCATTTGCAGATGGTGTGATAATGCACGCAGCGTGCTGGGGAGCCGCGTGAAAGCCATGCGCACGTGCAGTGGTGCGGTTGCACATACAGCGTACAGGGGAGGAGCTGCGCGTTAGCATGTATAGCACAGCGCACACAAAGTGCATACATGTTTGACCCTCAGTGAGTAAAAGGTTTGCCACCACTGCCCTACATCTTTCAACTTGTATTTACAGAAACATTTTGAAGAAGGCTGCTTCTTTACCGCTAAAGATTTTTGGCCAAAAGATACTATGGAAGTTACTTACTTTTCATCATATAATCTGGAGAGTACTTTAATATCATTGTATTTATTCTTGATGTTGTTGAGCATCACAGGAATTTGAGAGGCAGAGGTACCAGCAGGCTTTTTTGAAAGATAGGTCTCACATGCTTTCTGAGCAGCTTCTTTTTCTGTTCCTATAATCTGAATTCTCCAGTTTGTTCCCTGATAAAAATGAAGATTTTTAAAAAAAAAAATTAGTTCAACTGAATGGGCTGCAATGATTATATGTATGGCAGGGTGATGGAGTTGAGGGGATGATGTACACCAACCTTGTCTTGTCCTATAATATCTATCCTAGATGCCTCCATATTTTGTTTTGTCTGAAACCTGGAACAATCAGTAGATTCTGGATTCTGGATGGTAGCTAATCCAAAGTAATCCAACAGACTATTCCATAATGCAGTAGTTTATACCCAATTGAACACAAAACACAATGTATTCTCTGTTTTGTACTGTTTTGTATTCTCTGTACTGATGAACAGTATAGCTAGTCACACATTTGATTAAAGCATTGAAAAATAGAAAAAGACAGGAAACAATCCCTTCTACAAAATAGTAGGGGAGTTGATAGAATGTGAATCTAATCTTAATCAAACAACTAAAAATATTGGATTATAAGGCCTCTCTCTGTTCTTTAGTATTCAATCATGTCAGTGAGCATTAATTCTTGCTTGGTTTTACATCAGCAGTAAATGCACTCCATTCTTTTTTGACATGTGCAGTATATAAATATTTTAGCTTTGGGTAGTATCCAGCCAAATATGAGAGTATCTGCTATCACAGACAAGTAAGCAGTCAAACTCCTTCGGTACTTGCCTCCTGATGTTTGATCCGTTGAGTAACATCTTCTATAGGGTCACTGTGATTTAGCGGAGACCTTGTGCGGTTAAAAATATCCATCTTAATTTGCTCCAAATCATTATCAATTTTATTCAGTTTATGGAGCAAATGGTCAGCTTCAGAGTCATCCTGAACTGCAGTAAAGGTTCTGATTGTGGCTAGAATGACAAATAACATTGGCATTCCTATGGCATGGTCCAAATTAAATAAAATGTCCACATTAATTTCTCATTCACATACATATTAATCCATCAGGTTGCCCTCTCCCCTCTGTGGAAGAGCTTTATAGCTCCCGCTGCCTTAAGAAAGTTCAAAACATTCTTAAAGATCCATCTCATCCTGGGAACCCTTTTTTTCAACTATTACCATCTGGCAGATGGTACAGGACAATAAAAACAAGGACAAATAGGCTGGAAAAACAGCTTCTATCCCAGGGCAGTAACTATATTGAATTCTACTGTATAGTGTAATATTAATGCAATATCAGGGGTTTTCAACTCAATTGTATAGAATGTGAAGGATGTTTTTGTTTTATTTTTATAGTTTTCTTATGTATGATGTACACTGAAGATGGCATTTAATTTTGTTGTACAAGGTGCAATGACAATAAAGTAAACTAAATAACTGCTGTGTCTAAACTCTTCCATGTTCACCTCGAGTTTAAAAAACAATCCTTCCATGGGAGGTCTGAGATTCTGAATTTTGGCTCCAGTAGTGACTTTATAAGAAGCATATCATCACATGGTCTTGAAATCTTTGGGGCTGAAGGTTGAAGTCACAGGTTGAAGTCTCTGGAGCAACACCTGAGTACTTTAGCATTCTTATTACACAATGATATATTTCTAACAAAAACTGGTTAAGATAGTGACCTTGATGGCTGGGTTTCACTGATTCCTTGTTGCTGCTTCTTAGGGTGGTCAGGATGGAAGCTCTCTTCTGTTTTATTGAGTTCAGCTCACCTTCTAGCCTAAGCACAACAAAGGAGTCAAGAGTGTACATAGCACAGAGAATTCCTACAGTACTTATGTATAGGAGGTACTTGTTAGAAAAGCTACACAATCACAGGTTCTAATTAAAGAATAATTTAAAATGAACAGAATGTATTTTCATCCCATGAATGAAGTATGTGGATTAGATCCATAATTGGAAGTGCAACATCTGAACATACTATTTATGACACAGGCCTATTTATACGTTGATGAACACTGTAACAAATGCTTTTTTATAGATTCTTCCCATACGATTCCAGAAGCATTTATAAACCAACAATATTTTTGCTTGCTTTGCCAAATTATACCAGCGCCTACCTTAATTCAAGCATAAAGCGCCCAACGCTCTTATCGTGTCATTGTGACATTACTTTTACTCAGTACAGGTACTCCTCAACTTGCAACCACATATGGGTTTGGATGGAACCTCCATCGCTAAACCATGGGGTTTTATGACCTTTTTTGCTGTGGTCATTAAGCAAATCACTGCAGTAATTAAGAGAAGCTGGCTTCCCTCCTTGACTTTGTTTCTTGGAAACCCCTTAGGAAAGTTGTAAACAGCAATCATATGACCCTGGGATACTGTAACAGTCATTAATACATGCCAGATGCCAAGTGGCTAAATTTTGATCATGGGACCCTGAGGATGCTGCAACAGTTGTAAATGCAAGGGCTGATTGTAAATTACTTTTTTCCCCAGTGTGTTGTCATTGTCTATGGAGATTCTCAGTTACCCAGGTCATGGTTGTCCCAAAGGTGCTTCTTGGATGAGAAGCAAAATGTTTTCAAAGAAAAACCAGAAAATCCAGTTGCGTCTTGAAAAAAAGCACCTTTGGGAATATATTGTAATCTTGAATGATCATTAAATGAATGATTGTAAGCTGAGAACTGTCTGTATTCTGTTTGGGGTTTTTTTTGCCACTTAGTTGCTTTTATTCCTCAGGGTGTTTTGGGGTGATTATGATTTCCATCTGTTTTTGAGTAAAGTATATCAATTTCCCTATTACAGAGAATATTGCAGGGTTGGCTGGTGGGAATGGTTGCAAGTATAGAGGACAGAGTCTTCCAGATTGCTTTTTTTTTTTTAAAAAAAAATTGATTTATATGCCGCCTTTCTCCGGAGACTCAGGGCGGCTTACAGTGAGTTAAGCAATAGCCTTCATATTTTTGTATATTTATACAAAGTCAGTTTATTGCCCCCACAAACTGGGTCCTCAATTTACCTACCTTAGAAAGGATGGAAGGCTGAGTCAACCTTGAGCCTGGCAAGATTCGAACTTACTTTAATTGCAGACAGCTGGTGTTAAATTACAGTGCTTAGTCTGCAGAGCTATCCAGGCTCCTGCTTGCCTTGGTAGCCATACTTTATTGACTATTAAACCTTTGGGGGAATGTGGGGAAGCAGAGATTGAGATGTCTCCTCTTCCTTCTGTGTTTGCTAAATTGTGAGCTATCAAGATGATTGGACAGTTTATGCGCCCACCTGATCTTAATCCTTACTACAGTAATCAGTTTTACAATGCTTAGCTTTATTATCTAGTATTATGATTATATATGTGTGTGTGTGTGTGTGTGTCTTCTCAAGTTTTCACGAGTGTGTGTATGTAAAAAGTTAAAATCTCGGGTGTTTTCCCACGTTATTAAAAGTCTGTCAGTTGAAATGCTTAAAATCCTGGCTAAAATCCCACAGCTTCTAAACTGAAAGTAGGGGCCCGATGATGACAAGTTAGAGAGCTTGTCGAAACGTTGCTAGAAAGAAAACTTTTAAAGAGTTGGTTAGGATTTTAGCCAGAGTTTCAAAAGACCTTACAAAGTGTTTTGTTGGGATTTTGGAGGATCTTAAACTGGGATTTTAGCCAGGATTTTAAGCATTTCAACTAACAGACTTTTAATGATGCGGGAAAACACTATAATATATATAGCCTTCTGACATGCCACCTGACACTAAACATGAAACAAATAATGGAAACACACACACACACACGCACACACATGCCACTTTGGTACCACCCTTCACTTTCTCCCTGATCTTTCCCAGCCCACCCCCCCAACCACTAATTGCTACTTGAATATTTTTCTACTTATGTGCTTAGAAACAGGAAAGAGAAAAAAACAGTTTTTTTTAATTTAAAAATTTATACATGTTATATTATATATTATATATTTTTATTATATTTCAGGGTGTATATTATTACAGAGGTAAACAAAATGCTGTGATGAGAATATTCCCATCACCGCATATTCAGTTCCATCTCCAATTTTTGTTTTTGTTTTAATCCGAATCTCCCATTCTATATCCAAGGTAAAACCCCGAATGAAGATTTAATATCTGCATTCATCAGCAGTATTTGGTTCTGTTGGATATCTTTTATTTTATTTATTTTTTTAATTAATGAGCGGGCAGGAAAAAGATGCAGGAAAGAAGCTTCTTTATATTGCTCATCAAAATCATTGGAAGATCATTATCCTGAAAGATGGAATTATAACAGAAACAGCAATACTAGCTATATATTTGCAGGAAAAAGAGCAAAGGAGCTTTGTACTAACCTATTAACTCTGTCTATGGCCTCTAAGTCTGGAGGTGGAATGGAGAAACAAACAGCAGGTGCTATCTTACTCTCTTCTTTGGCATTCTGCACCGCCCAGTTTTCCTGGTTGCTATTATTCTTCAAAGTATACTTTTCACCTCTTTCAAGCTGTACCTAGAAGAATGAAGGTAGGGGGAAAAAGGGAGTTTGGTTTCTGATGGATTTCAACTTCTGCAGCAGTACAAATTCAACTTTTTTCAGAGCATTGTTCTCTTGATCACCAGAATTGGGGGGGGGGGGGTATTTATGTGTCCTTAGAAGACAAGTATTTTGTGTTGTCATGTCTGTTTGATGTTGTAGCACACTACTGTATATCTGTATAAGTGGTGGGATTCAAATTTTTTTACTACCGGTTCTGTGGGCGTGGCTTGGTGGGCGTGGCATGGCATGGCATGGCTTGGTGGGCATAGCTTGGTGGGTGTGGCAGGGGAAGGATACTGTAAAATCTCCATTTCAACCCCATTCCAGGGGAAGGATACTGCAAAATCCCCATTTCCTCCCAATCAGCTGGGATTCGGGAGGCAGAGAATAGATGGGGGCAGGGTCAGTCAGAGGTGGTATTTACTGGTTCTCCGAACTACTCAAAATTTCCGCTACTGGTTCTCCTGAAATGGTCAGAACCTGCTGAATACCACGTCTGATCTGTATTGTTATATTATGAGTTATTTCAGGACCTAGAGCAGTGGCCCCCAACCTTTTGGGCACCAGGGACCGGTTCCATGGAGAGAGGTTTTTCCATGGATTGGACGGGGTGTGGTTTTGCATGCTGCCTGCATCCTGTGGATGGAACTTCACTTGTTTGTGTGGCCCAGTTTCTGGTATGCCACGGACCGGTGCCGGTTCACAGACGACCAGGGGTTGGGGACTGTGACCTAGAGGAGTCTAGCTCGGTGCAAGAAATCAAAGTTCTAAGGCAGGGATGTCAAACTCATGTCTTCATGGTGGCATCAAGTGACGTATAGTGACTTTTCCCCCCTCACTAAACCGAGCATGGGTGTGGCCGGCACGTGACACATCCGGCCTGAGGGCCGCGAGTTTGACAGCTCTGTTCTAAGATCTTCCAAGTTTCCATGCTCTTCTATATAATAAACCTGAGATTAATTAGTTAATGAGGATTTAAGAGTTTGTTCTACAAGACACACAGACACACACAAAACCCATCAGGAAATCTACATGGTCGGTTTGTAACCCATTAGATAACTAAAATGAATGACATTACTGTATTAGAGATAAATATTTTGCAGAGGGACAGGTCATTATGCTGTGATTTCACACCATACTGTATCCTTTTTAGAGTACTTCACAGCTCCTTTCCCTTCTGTTCTTGAGAAGTACCACCACCAAAGTGACATAAGCAAGAATTAAAAAATACAGTGAGATACATATTAGCAAAGCAGAATGGCAGAGGGAACAATTTCTATCACCCATTATAAAATGTTTCATACCTCACCCAAATCCCAGTCACAAATGGCATCTATTATAATTGGTTGAGAACACTGGATTCTTCGCAGTTTCAAAGGACTAATCTCTTTACTCCTTCGTTTCAGTTCTGCAATGGTCTTTTCAGCTTGTTTCACAGTCTTCTCATCATTCTGAAAAAGAAAGAAGAGTGGAGAATTAGAGCTGGTATGTATCTGAGAAAAATTACGCAGCCAGAGTTATTTTTCTCCAGTAATGGGAAAATACTTTACTTTAAAAAAAAAAAATCAAAAGATGGCTGCCACCATGAAAAACCCCTGCTATGAGGTTTAGCCATGAAATATAATTCAACAGCCGTAGTATATATAGAAAAAAACACTTTTATAGAGCATGCCATTTATTCTGTAAGCCTTGAAAGGGTGGTTGGACTCGAAGACCTCTGAGGTCCCTTCAGCACTTTCAGTCTATGTTCTATGAAGGGCTGACTTACTGGCCAGTGAATATGGGTTTGGTTTGGTGAAACACTAGTTATATTATATTTGATACATGTTGAAGCAATAAAAGGACCAATCCTTATGTTGAGAATATTTATGGGTTAATAATTTAAAGTACGTTCCCATATTCAAAAGAATGCATGGGAGATACATATTATTCATCTTTCTATCTTATGCGTGGCTGTGAAGATATGAAGGGCCGATCACAATTTACATATAATTCTGCATCATGGTAGAGTGGTTAGGACTGGGCAAACCAGTTCAAGTAAAAGTGCTCTTCCAATCCATTCCATAAGCGACTGGACAGTCACTTATCTGAAATGGTATAGGTTCTCCTCAGGGGTGGGTTCTACTTACCTTTACTACTGTGTTTCCCCGAAAATAAGACCCTGTCTTATATTTTTTTTGAACCCTGAAATAAGCGCTTGGCCTTATTGCCATACACTCAAAAACCCGATTGGGCTTATTATCAGGGGATGTCTTATTTTGGGGGAAACAGGGTACCGATTCACAACGGGGCCGTGAATACATGCTCACGCACTTCTGCGCATCTGCAGATGCTTCTTGATGACGTCGGGGTCAGTGGACAGAGCCTCCCGCCGGTTTTACTCCCGGTTCTTGCGAACCAGTCCGAACCGGGGGCAACCACCACTTGTTCTCCTGCTTGAGCAGGAGGCTGGACTAGAAGACCTCCAAGGTTGAGGGATGGGTTCTACTTACCTTTACTACCGGTTCGCAGCGGGGCTGTCCGCTCTTCTGCGCATATGCAGAAGCGTTTTGATGACATTGGGGTCGGTGGGCAGAGCCTCCCGCTGGTTTTACTACCAGTTCTATAGAACCAGTGTGAACCAGGGGCAACCCACCACTGCCAAGGTCCCTTCAAGTTCTGTGCTGTGCTGTGCTGTGCTGTGCTGTGCTGTGCTGTGCTGTGCTGTGCTGTGCTGTGCTGTTCTATTCTATTGCATTTCAATTGCCTTTTCAACAGCAATAGCACATTACTGGCTCATGTTTAACTTATTATTTTGGGTTGCAAATCCAGCTGCAACAACTGAACAGGATACAGTTTTTCTTGCTGCCAGCGTTTCCTTCCTTTGGGTCTGTTTTGTTAATAATTCCTGGTCCTGCAGAACTACACTTAACAGAACTTAGATGAAGCCATAAATAATAAACAAGTTTGGTCGCCATAGTAGTTTAGCAAAATCATTATTTATTCTAGGTTATTAAGACAAGAGCTTGATATCTTTCAGTTCTCCCTTGGGCTCTCACCTCCAGTTGGCACATTAAGTCAGACACTATTCCCGGACTGTCTTTATTGAACTTGCTGTATTTGTTATCAAGATCACTGTTCAGCTTGTTTAAAAAGTGGCTCATGTCATCAACATCATCATAGAACTAAAGAGAGAAGAAACAAAAAAATACAGAAAAACAGATTGATCAAGAAGTACTTCTTTAGTCATGAAGACTGGATCATTTTTCAGGGACAGAGACATTTTGTCTCATTATAGCAAACCAATCAACTTCAGGAAATCAGATCCCTGCTGGTATTATCTAATTTTACTTGCATTGCATAACTAGATGTCTGATATCTGTACCATTAAATCAATCCTAGCAATTCCAAGAATCCATGCATGTTATTTTGCATATATGTTCATTTTGGTTTTAAATGAACGCAACTCAATTGGAGTTGGGTTCATTTAACCCAACTCAATTGGAGTTTAGAATTTAAACTGAATTTGAACTTCCGGGATGAATTGAGAAAGAAAAAAGGGGAGAGTGAAACATTTTGATTTTTTATTGGGACATCTCAGTATCATTCTTTGGCATGCTCTTCTGGAGAGGTTATCTGGGGATGATTAGTTTTGATGACCATGGGAATATGACGGAAAGTATACTGTGACTTCTTCAGCAAACCCTTTACAAAGTCTCTTGTGAGATTGGAGATTTGACCGGAAGCGTTGTGGCGATACAGTCGGGGAATAGCGGGCTCTGATGAGCCTCGTGAAAACCTGGGCTGACAAGCCGCTGTCGTGGGTCTTTGGACCAAATCTGTCCTATAGGGATGGAGAAGAAGGAGAGGCACCTCGGAAGACCAAGAGGAACAGGCAGGTTCCTTGGAGGTTGGAGGAAATTCTTCGACTTGGTGGTGGTGGCGGTGGCGGCCATTGCGGCCGTCACTAAACTGGGGCATCCGGACTAAAGCTTTGAGCAGGAGTGGTGATTTGGAGGGAGTACTGGTACCGGATGAGTGATTGTCCAACTCATAGGTAAAAAAGAAATACTTTTAAATTGCTAAAAGAAGCTCCAGTGAAGAAACAGCAGCTAATGGGCGGTGGGGAATGTCAATGCAGAGAGAAGAACAAAACAGAAGTTTAAAGTGTCAAAGCCGAAATGGAATTTGAGCTTTGGTTTAGAATTTGTCTGGAGATATCTAAATTACTAGAAGAAGAAACCCGAAATAGGGATGAAGAGGATTGGAAATAATTTTAAAACTTTTGAACATAAAGAAAAGTTTAATCCTAAAGCCCTATAACAGAGGGTTTCTTTTCTTTTCTTTTTAACTGGATTTGGATTTGGATTTTAAAATTGGAACTTGGGGAACATTAAAATAATAATAATAAGATTGAAATTAGCAAATATTGGCAACGTGGATTTAATAAATAAATTGGATTTGTTTTTGTTTAAGCTTTTTAGTACATTTATAAATGACAGAAATAAGGGGTTAGAAAATTTGGCAATATTTGCAGATGACACAAAGAGGAAATAGCAAATATATTATAGGAAAGTATTAATATTTATGAGGATCTTGACAAGCTTGAACAGTAAGTAGAAAACAAAAAAAGAGTGAATTTCAACACCCTTATATATGCAAGGACCTCATTTTGGGTGGAAACAATAGCATTATATGATGGAGGATATCATATTGGGCAGTAATTCATACAAAAATAATCTGGGTATCTGGGTGGATCACAAGCTGAACATGAGTCAGCAGTGTGATTCAGCTGTAAAAAAGGAAATTTAAAAGAAGGAACATGTCAAGCTGAAGAGAGGTTATAATTCTCCTCTCTACTGTATTAGTCAGACCATATCTAGAATATTATGTCCATTTCTGGACACTGGATTCTAGGAAAGGTATTGACAAATTGAAAAATAAGCTGCATTCAGTTTTCTTCTTTTGCATCGTCCGTTTACCTTTCTATAATTCTCTATGCTCTTCAGATGGTGCTCCTGACAAATACACAAGTTGAGAAAATTTTGCCATTCATTCTTCAGGGCTTCCTGATGGGCCTGCAGTAATAAATGATAAATAGATGAATGAATGAATGAATGAATGATAGAGAGACAGACAGACAGACAGACAGACAGATAAGCATAATTTTCACATCTGTTACTTTTTAATTTAATTTCTTCTCTAGCAGCAACAGATAACCATGGCTGATCAAATATAAAATAAATCAATCAAATTTCATCTCAAATTTGGCTATATTCAAGGCCACATTCAAAATATCTATCTTGGAGCACACTTTGTTTTGTTGTCTGCACAGAATATATCCTCGGGTATCTATATAAACATTTTCTTCTGGATGGACGGTGACCATGCCTAGAGAATCAGCAAAGCTTTGTTTGGTTTTACAGCCATTTTTTGGGCCATAAACTGTGCAGCACTCTAAAGTATGGTATTTTCCAAGAGTCTCTTTACAATATACTTTCAAAAATTCTTATGAGGTTTTCTGTTTTACTGGGATAGTTAAAATTGCTGTGAAATCTTATTTTATTAAGCATAGTTTGCCCATTGAAGCACAGATTGCTTATTTGGAACACTATTCGGTCTAGTGGATAAGGCACCAGGCTACAAACAGGAGACTGTGAGTTCTAGTCCCACTTTAGCCATGAAAGCCAACTGGGTGGCCTTGGGTTAGTAACTCTCAGGCCAACTCACCGGGTTGGTAATGGGGAAGGCAGGTGTGTTGGATAGGTTTGTTGCCTTGAGTTATTTGTAAAAATTATAAAGGTGGGTCATAAGTAAATGAATAAAAATAAAAGTAAGGGGAGTCCATCACAACAAATCTCAATGCTCAGTTGTAATTACAGTGATAAGACTTAGTCAATTTTCTTTGTGATTATGCTCTTCAAATTATGGTAAGTTTTGATTAGTTTAATACCAATACTGCACCTATTCTGCTAATTATAGCTTAGTTTTTCACTAACAGGAAATATTGTGCTAATACTCTATTTTAATCTGAATTTGCATTAATTTGTATACTTGGAACTATGAATACTGTAAAGATAATAATTTTAAAATTATTATTCCTGACTTGTTCAACAGTGTACTGCGTCATTAATAAAGTGTGCCTTTAACCTTATTTCTATATCAGATAGTATGTATTTTCATTTTCATCAGTAGTAGCTATATTAATTGTAAAGCAGGCCTACAGTCCACAGATATTCAGGGAAAAATATGTTACATCACATTATCTGATATGTAGTATATCTTGATGGCTGCTACAATAAATAGACATGAATGTATACTAATATAGATTTGAGGCAAATTCATTCATTTATTATCTAATCAAATTAGAATATTGTTATTTGGTCATCTCGCCTTTCTAGTTTTCTGGAAGCAAATCTTCTAGAAAAGGATGAGGATCATACTGTTTCAATCTAGAAATTTATTGAGACATTCAATTTCTAAAGTGACATCTATGGTTAAACATTTCTTAAATTTCTTAATTTAGTTCTAGAGGTAGTTTATGCTTGCTAAACCCTTTTCTGCATGAACATTTAAGGCAGGGGTATCAAACTCATGGCCCGTGGGCTGGATGCGTCATGCACTGGCCACGCCCACCTGCATTTCAGTAAAGGAGGAAAAAATTGTGATACATCACATGTCGACTTCACGAGTTTGATACCCCTGATTTAAGGCATACCTAAATCCTCTCCAATATGCCAAAATGCCTCTCTTTAACAGGCGTTTCTGGAAGCTGTATAGTTATCTATAGCATTTATTAATACTTCAGCATTAGAGACAATTGTAGATAACATTTAGACATTCTTGGTCAAATTGTAGGTTTCAGTTCCTAAATGAACATAAGCTGAAGCCACTCCTGTATGGAACTAAATTAATGTTTTGTATCATGACAAGTGTTACAAACACTTCCTGCCAGCTATCCTGGTTTCTTCTCTGTGTTTCCTTGTAGACCTACTTTTTCTAGCCCAGAAATATTTTTAGTTCTTCTTGCATGTAGTATATATTTGATATCTCCCCATAGATTTTTAATGATATTCAAATCTGGAGTTAGAAAAGGCCACTCCAAAATCCTTTATCTTCCTTTCTGCAAATTGTTTGATTTGGAAGATTGTTTCAGATCATTGTCTTGTGTAAATACCTAAGATCTTTTCAAGCTTCAGTTTCTATACCGATTGTACAGAGGCAATGGGGGAACATTCTGTCTTCCAGACAAATGGATTCTCAACTATTAGTAAAAAAAAAAAAAAGTTATTCAGCCACTCCATTTTTTCCTACTTGACAAAATTTGTCTGAAAAGAATAATGATGGAACTACTAATGAAAAAGCCAAGAGGTTTACAAAAAGGATGAAAAATTTATATGGATATCTCATAAACAGTGAAATCCCCTAATTATACCCTCATTCAGAAGCATTTTTTTTTTCCGATGCCTGGCAGCACCCATTCCCTCAGGGCAAGGTGAGAGAGAAAAGAGGAAAGTCCATATCATTGTTGAGAGGCCAGTAATTTGTGGCTCCTCTTTACCTTTGATCTTTTCCTAAAGCAGTTGCTCCAGAGATGATGTTTGTAATTAAGAACAGGTGGCAATATTTGTTTTCCTTTTGCTATTAAGTTTTGGTCCCAATCTAATTTTGTTAGTCTGAAGGCAGGAACTTACCTTTGTTCTTGTTTTTCTTTAAAAACAAAACAAAAAAAAAAAACCAAAAAACTTTGTTAGCTCCTGAGAAGAATAGGACAAATATTCTTCAGATAATCAAACTAATGAAAAGAGTCTGGTCCTTTAGATTACATAATTTTGCTATTTACCTGGATTGGGGTCACTGCTGGATGCTTCAGTTCAATCATCCGTTCTCCATCATCCTGAAGCATATTCACATACTCTTCCTGGTTAAGAAGCTCATTGTTTCTGAACTCCTGAAGAGAAGGAAGAAAGAATTAATACAACTAATGTGGCCACAATGAATGAGCTGAGTGATGTAAATGATACATATGCCACAAATGGACTAGTGGGAAAAGGCAATTTACTTCTTTGGAAGCCACCACAACCCTGCCAGAGCACTAGTAGGTTATTTATGAAATTCAAGTATAGGGGGGTCATCATGATGGTAATTGGGATAGGAATTTCAACCACTAAGCCAGGGGTCTGCAACCTTAAACACTCAAAGAGCCATTTGGACCCGTTTCCCACAGAAAAGAAAACAGCGGGAGCCACAAAACCCTTCCCGTGCCTGACTATTTCTTGAGCGGCCACAAAACTAGCATATGTAGTTGAATTAAACATTCTGTTTTCTTCTGAAACTTTTCTTTTCTTGGATTTATCCATGGTTGGCCTACCAGGGGTTGAAAAGCTCAATAAATCGTGTGCTGGCGGGTGTCGCACATTGACGGCTGTGATGCATATTTTGAGTGACAGGGAGCCGCAGCAGACGGGTGAAAGAGCCACATGTAGCTCCAGAGCCGCAGGTTGCTGACCCCTGCACTAAGCAATGCAGTTATAAAGCATGATGTCACATGATGACACTGCCCAGTGATGACAGTTCTGGCCGTTCCTGGTTACCACTTTTAAATGAATCATCACAGCTTGTTAAACATGGACTTCACATGACCATGACTTCCAACTTCCTGTCAGATTCTCCATTGGCTTTTCTTGTAGGAAACTGGCACAGAATATTGCAAATCACAAACACGTAATCTGGGCCAGTTGCTGAGCATCTGGATTGCAATCATGTGAGTGTGGGGGCATTGCAACAGCTGGAGCTGTAAGTATCACTCATTCAGCACCATCACAAGTTTGACTGGTCCCTGAAAGAATGGACATTAACCTCTACATTTAACAATGAATACATTTTGTTGAAATCAATATGGCTGGAGGAAATTTTTGCCTGGGTTTTCCTGCAAAACTGTATGTAGTATATGTGCCATTGGGCACATCTGAAATGGATGCTGCAGGAGTATCATGTTCCTTAACAGAGTTCATGAACCAAGACTTTCCACACCTACAGATACAGTTTGACATCCAACTTTTCATTTACCTCATACTCACGCCGGACTGACTGGGGATCAATCATTTGATCACTCCAGTCCTGCTTCAAGATCTTCTGCTGTTGCTCTGAGAGATACGCCAGCTCTTTCATGCAGCCTTGGAGGTGGGTATAGAGGCTATTCAAGCTCTGGCCTCGCCAGATAGAGGCTTTCTGTCAGATTGAGGGGAAAAATATTATTGTCGTTTCATTTCATTGTTGTTGTCCAGTTGTCACCAACCAGATATTGCAATGACAAGTCCTAGCATTCTCGAGCATTACAGCTCTTGGTATTATGGTCTGAGGTTTCCAGGAATGGTACTCTAATAAGGTTGGAGAACGCCATTTTGGGAAAGTGTGCTGAAGATTTTTATAATTCCCATCTAATTTAATGTCAGATATTTAATAAGATTTCTATCCTGATTTTCATCCAGAAGCTAAAGATGGCAAACATAATACTTCTTCCTCCTGTTTTCCCCACAACCACCTGCTTCTGTAGCTGAGAGTGGACTAGAACTTGAGTCTTCCTATTCCTTGTCCAACACTGTGCCCACACCTGCACCATGCTGGCTCTTAGAATTCTCTGCCAGGAGAATAACTCTCTCCAGCATCACGCTTGAGCTACCTCATGATCCTCTGCAGAAGCTGGCTGCTTGGTGGAGGCAGGAGAGTATGTTGGCCTGCTCTCAGTAAGTCATGTCTCTGGTTTGAATGGATGAAACTCCAAAATGGTGTGTCATATGTGTAGGACAGGAAAACACTCAGCAGTGTTGATGCTCTTATTTATTTTTTGTTCTTGTAAAGAGTCCTCAAATCAGAAGTGGGCAATATTGTACAACACAACACCAATATGCTTCTAGGTACTTCTGTTAGTGTCCATCAGATCTTCTCTCCTATCCTAATTTTACAAAATTAAAGAAAAAGCTGGAAACAGCAAAGCACAATCCCAGCCTCTAATATCATATTTGTTTGCAGTAAATTCTTTGGATTAAGGTCCCAATGAAATAGAAGAGCGCACCTATGAGTTTAGTTCATATTCCATTAAATGGGAGTATTGTAAAGGGTCATAACCACTATGGCAGCCATTTTGTATATAGGTATGTCTATCATGGCACTCAGTTTGGGAAGGTGTCATCACATTCTTTCAAAACCAAATGACTCCTATCTTTAACAGCCAGATTTTCTGATGACAGCTTACATGAATCTGAAATAGCAATTTAATAATATTTTCTTTTTAAAAAGTTATAGGTTACAATAGTGAATACAATTCTTACCAGCAAGTCCTTGTATTGAGTCTTTAAATCTCCAGCTTCCTGTTTGGAGAGAATGAGAACAATTTTATTCTTGAAAGAGACAATACTAATGGTTTACATTATGTGTTAAAAAGATATACCATTTTGCTTTATCTTACTGTGAAATTACAAATATATACTATAATATTTGGATTTAATATGGCCTTTTGCTTAAAAAAAACCAATTTCCACGAGCAAACTGAGCCCTTCATAATGTAGTCAATATTTTAGTCAATATTTACCGTTTAAATATTGAAGGAATTAAACTGTTAACTAAAAAAAAAATCAAATTTGCTTTTGACTGTCAGTACTGTGAATAGATATTTCATTTTTTAAAGGCTAATTATGATTCAGTCTATAAACTGTTATTGTCTGATAATTCACTGATAGCAGAAGTGCAAGTATTGTTAAAGGGCCTTTAATTATAATAAGATTGCAGAGATCTTTTTATGAAAACATTCATTACAGTAATGGAACATTTTAGTACTGGACTTCCAGTATGCTGACATTTAAGAAATCTTTTCAACTATGTTCTGCAAATTTTATCCATTCATTTTGTTAAACAAATTTATATGGCTGTCCAGCTTGCACACAAATGACTCCCAGCAGCTTACAACATTAAAACATTAATCATTTGAAATTTTACGATTTTTCTTATCTTGCAGCTTTGGAATGAATTGCTGGATAAGAAGAAAAAGTAGTCATTCCCATTCAAATGCTGATGGTTTGAGTTTGAATTTAGTTTCAAAGAGCATGGCCAAAGCTGAAGACTTTGAAAGCTGTAGACTACAACATCTGAAGGGCATCAGATTGCCTGCCCCTTTTGTCTTCACAAATTCAGCCAATATGTGTTGGATTACAGTTCAAAATATCCCTACTGAGCTTTGGACAATTACTGGTTAGCTAGTGGTGATGGGACTTGTGGTCCATTATGACTTTGTTTTGTGTTTTTCTTCTTCACCATCACTGTTAATACACCCACAATTATGCAACACAAAAATGCTCACAATAAACACTGTCAGTTCTTCCATCCTATTACTGGGTTACAATAATCATATCTCTATATGCAGAATCAAGTTCCAAGTTTGTTGTCTTAGACTTCTGATATTTTCATAAATTTTTCTTTCATATATATTCTTTCTTGTGAATTTCACAAAAATAGGAACTTCATACAAACTATCAATTCTAGAAACCTCCACTAGAATACTAAAATTCACCAGGAGTTAAGAATTTGGTTTATTTAAACAGGTCTTGTGAATGTGTAATGGTTCAAGGTGTGTGATTTCCAAGTTGGATATTACTTAAAATGATCAGATTAATTATTCTTCACTCTCCAACCACACAGCATTGGGAAGACGTGTACATATATTCATTTCTACAGTGAAAAGACTGACCACATGCCATCTTACCATACTGTGAAGATTTTTGATCTGCAGGCCATATGCTTCTATCTCTTTCTGAAGAATGTTGTGTTCTGCAATTTGTTTTTCCAGCTCAGGCATCGTAGGTCCATATTGCCCTCCACTGATTTGTTTCTGCAACAAACCCACCAGTAAGTCACCACACTGTTTACATTTAGAGTTATTCAACTGCAAGAAAAATGTAATTCATTTCTTTGATCTCTTGTCCAAATGATTGCAATGTTGTTCCTAATAGTTGTGACCGCTGCTAGCACTCAAGCCAAATGATCCTGAAATGTTAGCGAGTGGAAGTCAAAACCAAAAAAAGGTGCAGGAAAAGTGGTTATGGGAAGAAGTGAGACAGGCAAAGACTGATGGGATCATTTTGAAAGATTTTGTAGCTGTCTCACTAAAAAACTCCTCTTACTGATAAACCTGTACCTTGCAGAAGTGACCCATTTGCTACAAAGAGTCAATTATGATATTATATTTCTGTGAAAACATAGGCAGAAAATCTGGTATCTTCATTACTCATGTCGAGTAATGAAGAAAACCTGGTATCTTGAAAGCTTACACAAATAAAGCTGTTGAGTATGTTGATACCCAAGGCAACAGCAATATGAGGTGACATGCAAACTCTCCCACCCTTAATCTAGGTGTGTTGATAACCTACTAAACGCAATACAAATGGGAGATGACATTATATGGAGCTCTGTAAAACAAGGATATTCTTACTGCACTTTAAAAAAACTTTGCTGAGAAATTGCATTTAACAACAATACACATCCCTATTTCTGTAATTAATTCCACGATGGTGAGACAAGTGGGCTGAAATATAGTTGCTAGGTTGCATTACCAGTCAAACTGCATGTTCTTGATAATATTTCCTGAAACCTAGTCTGGCATGAATGATTAAACCAGAGTTAGTTTTATTTGGCTTAATAATAGTTTTTCAGTATATGAGAACAACTTGTTTTACCCATTGAGCTAAACTATAGCTTGCGTAACTGTGGTTCATTCATAAGCTACAGTTGGTTATGTTTATATAACATAGAAAGTTAAGATCAAACAAACCACTATCATGTGTAAACGTGGCCAATATGACTTGGTCCACCTTAAAGATTTGTCTGTGACAAAGCAAACTTCCTGGTTTCATCATGAATTTGGATAAAAGGTTATTGAAAAAAATATTGTATTTCTATGTCAAATCAGTGCATTGTCAAAGCCATGTATGCTCTGATAAGCATTGATTGAGGTAATTTTTTATTATGCCGGTATCATCTTTGCCTTGCAAGGATAAAAAAAACATTTGTCCTTCTGCTGTGGTCTCCAAGTAAAGCTGGAATTCATGTTCAACCTTATGAATTTTGTTGATCAAGAAATGCACTTGATCAAATGAAATGCCACACACCCAAGCAGCAACTCTTACCTGCTTTTGTTCTAGAATTTTTGCCCAGTCCACTTTGGAACCAACTTCAGAAAGTGTAAATTTTTCATAGAGCTCTCGATATTCTGCACACTGATGTGTCATTCGGACATGGAGCTGCTTGATACTTTTGGAGGGGAGAAGAAAGGGAATTTCTTTGTTAGAAAATGGGCTTCTTCAAGGAAGAATTGCCCAAACATGATCTGAAGCTTGTCATGTAGGGGTGTCTCTATGCATTTACTATTTCTCAAGAGGGCTGCATGGAATATAAAGCATTACTTACTCTTTTTCAATTTCAAAGGCTTGAGGATGTTTCAGATGTTTGACTTTGTCTACATCTAGGAAAAGGTCTTTCAAAAGTGTCTCGGCGTCTTTCAAGTTTTTACCATTTATCTGCTGGAATTCCAAAGGCTTGTTCTGCTGACGATTAAGAGCATCCTACAACAAGAAGAGCATAATATGCATACGCCTCATTCCCAGCAGAGAAGACAGAGAGGAAGTGGCATTTATCAATCTAGAAGGTAATGTTTTAGGCTGTAAGTATGTAATTATTGATCCTGATTTAATTCCATAAATGCAGGTTTTCTGTATAGTTTATCATGTCAGCTTTTATCATATAGTACACAATTAATTTTGGGACATGGTGGCTCAGTGGCTAAGATGCTGAGCTTGTCAATCGACAGGTCGGCAGTTCAGTGGTTCAAATCTCTAGTGCTGCGTAATGGGGTGAGCTCTCGTTACTTTTCCCAGCTTCTGCCAACCCAGCAGTTCGAAAGCACGTAAAAAATGCAAGTAGAAAAATAGGGACCACCTTTGGTGGGAAGGTAACAGTGTTCTGTGCACCTTTGGTGTTTAGTCATGCCAGCCACATGACCACAGAGACATCTTCGGACAGTGCTGGCTCTTTGGCTTTGAAACGGAGATGAGCCCCGCCCCCTAGAGTCGGGAACGACTAGCACATATGTGTGAAGAGAACCTTTACCTTTACCTTATACAGTTAATTTACAGAATTCATCCCATTGAATAAACTTCTTAGATTAAGGGAAAAATAACTTTGGCTGAACACTGAATTAAATATTCATTGTTTTGATTTGGCAAGCCATGTTTCATATATTCTGAGTTCCCTGATAGTAGCCATGAAAGTACCTAGAACTACTTTTGAATGATTATCCTCTATCAAACATGGAAGGAGAGGCTCAAGTAATACTAGATTAGCAACTGAGGTACACTACACCAAGTAAACAGTCATCAAGAATCATTGAGCTTCTGTCCTCTCATTCTAAGATAAAAAAAAATTTAAAAAATATTTTCAAGAGTTAGTCATAGTCTTTTTAGTTCCAAGCTTAGAGTTATCATACATTCAAACATAACCATCACTATATCCCTTTTCAGATAGCAGCATTGTATAAAATGCAAAAAGTCAGCAAAAGAAACCAAGGGCAAGAAATAAAAGAAAAGGAAAGGAAAAATAATTCGAATTTGCTCCAACAGCCATAATTATAGTTCTCTGTCCTTGCAAAACATTCTTGCTTCCATTAAGTTCACATCCTGATTCAAACACTGACTTTACTCTTTCGATATGTCAGCTCTCCTTGATGCTTTCTGAGCTTGGTTGTTTGCTGGCAGATGTTTCATTACCTGACTAGGTAACATTATCAGTACTAGTGAGTGTGAGGTTCATAGCACTGATTTTAGTTTCACTCTCTAACATCTCACTAGCATTCCCAAAGAAATATTTTTTTTAACATTTCCAATGTTTCTTCCCAAATTATTCAATCATTCTGTTCACTCTGCCAAAGGCTGTCAGGTGCGAAAGACCAGTCTGTGAAAGATCAAGTCCTCACATGAAGGTTCAGTTAAACTAATTTATTGCTAAAGCCTATACATAGAAATCTTCTCAACTAACAGCACCTGTCTGGAGTTAGATAAGGATCAACGGTTGGATTAAGGTTGCTTGTAGCTACGTAACAATCCTAGGCTGATCCCCAGTGGCGGATTAAGGCTCACTGGTACCCTAAGCACTGACAAATCTTGGTGCCCCCCTCCTTTCAATGAAGAACCCATCTTCATTGGGTTTTTTTTTCTTTCTCAACTTTGTGGTGCCCCCTTTGGGCCTAGTGCCCTAAGCACGTGCTTAGTCTGCTTAATGGTTAATACATCACTGCTGATCCCATTTTCACTCCGCCCTCAAACTCTGCCAGTCCTCCTACAAAAGTTGTTCTTTAGCCCTTTTCACATACCGCCAGAACACTTTTTCATTAAAATTGCTTTGCATTTTCTTTTCTCTTTTAATTTTATTTTTTGTTGCATGATTTGTAATTTGAGGTCCACTGACACACTTGTTATAGAAGACACTCTCCCATTGTCTGTACAATATAGAAAAGTCTAGCTCTTTCATTCCACTCCCAGAATCCTTGATTAAGAAACAAATTCACTGTGTTTAAGTGAGTTTTTTTTCTCTTTCTTAGTCTCTCATGGAACCCCATCAAGTTCTCATGTGGTAGCATTCCATATATGAATCTATGACTGGCCAGTAGGATTCTGTATAATACATTCTGAAAAACCCTGATTTCCTCTTATTTAGAAGATAGTAATTCATTCTTCTGACATATATTTCATTCACAATTAACTCCAATCTTCATTTTCATACATGTATTCATGAAGTCCTCTTCACAAGATTAGACCACCTCCATTCAGATCTATTAAAGGTTTCCACATAGTTTTTTAAAAAGCACAAAATATCTATTTTTCTTTCTTTAACATCATCCATTAACTGAGTCCACTGAAGATAGGTGGCTAATGAATTCAAATAAATAAAAATAAAACACAGTTTGTATTTTATCTAATATTAAAAAACTAAAGAAGTTTCAAAGAAGAAACCTCTTGAGTTTCTAATGAAGGTATCTGGAGGACCATTTTGTTACAAGAAACTATTTCATGAGTTCAGTCCACTTTCTTAATTTTATTTTTTAATATTTTTCATACATCCAGGCAACTCTGATTTTCTATAATCTTGTCATTTTGAAATAAAGGACACACATATTCCCCTTGTATCTGATTAGATTTATTTTATGTATTTGCCCAACCATCATATGAGATCTTACTATTCTATTCGGAGTTTTCTCCGATAAACTTTAGAGTCAAACATATAGCATGATTTTTGTATTCAAGTTCCAATTTTACCTTCTTAAGTTTGGACTGTGTTTCAAGGATGTCCTTTTCCACCTGGTCAGCATTTTTTTGCATGCGTGAGATGAGCACCGCTAGATCATTGCTGCTTGATGATCTGCAGATAAGGATATAGAAATCACGTAGATTAAAGATCCAGTTTTTTTGCTCAGAATTTCATACTGAAGCCACATTCTTTTGCTCAATTCTTTTGCTCAGTATACCATAGAATTAGAACCCAAACTGGAACATTAGCTTCAATAGTAAATTCCTTTAAAAATCTCCAGAATCAATAATTACATAGCAGTGAAGTATAAATTCACCTATGATCTACTTGATAATACTCCTCAACTTACAATAGTTCATTTGGTGACCATTCAAAGTTACAACTGAGAAAAGAGACTTATGACCATTTTTCACGCTTACAACCATTGCAGCATCCCCATGATCATGTGATCAAAATTTGGATACTGGGCAACTGACTCATATTTATGACGGTTGCAGTGCCTCAGGGTCATGTGATCCCCTTTTGTGACCTTCTGACAAGCAAAGTCAATAGGAAAGCCAGATTCGCTTAACAACTGTGTTCCCTCAGTGATTCACTTAACAGGTGTGGTAAGAACAGTCGTAAAATGAGGCAAAATTCACTTAACAAACATCTTGCTTAGCAACAGAAATTTTGGGGTCAATTGTGGTTGCAAGTTGAGGACTATCTGAATGTTCTAAATAATAAGTAACAAATAAAACACAAATCTTTTGCGAGAAAGAATGATTAGCGCTCTTATGTCCTTAATGTGCACGTAAGTCAAAGAAAACCATGAGATACCTCCCCGTCCAAAATCTTCTAATCTAATAACTTTCAAATTAGAATCTTCTGATGTTTGTCTAATGATGTCTGTGATGAGTTACAGTATGGGTGCCAAACTCGCGGCATCATGTTGCTGTCATGTGACGTTTCATGATTTTTTTCCCTTCGCGCAGCTGGGGTGGGTGTGGCCTGCACGTGACGCATCTGGCCCACGGCCCACCAGTTTGACACCCTTAAGTTACAGGATGCCATACCTCTCTGTGAACCTGTCACAGAGACACAAAGCAGTCTATACCACAAAACAAACTGTTTTAGAAAGGAGATAAATAAAAGTTATTTTATAAATATTTATTTATAAATAAAAGTTATTTTATAAATGAAAGTTAGAATCAGCTCTGTTTCCCAAAAGATGACTTTCCCTTAGGAGGCAGAAATGAGTTAGCAAAGGAAGCTGGAGTCAGCAAAGGTGCTAATGAACTACCAAAGGAAACTGGAGTCTTAAAAATCCAGAAGAACTCTGGGAAGAAGAATTTTAATCAAGGAAGTAAATGGTTGGCAACTAAAGAGGGATCGAGACAGTATTAATTGTTGAAGCTTGTTGAATTTTATGAATAGCAAGTAATCTTGAATTGACCCAAAGGTGCTTTTTTTTTCCGAAAAGGCAATTGGACTTTGTTTTTCCTTGAAGATGTTTTGCTTCTCATCCAGGAAGCTTCTTTAGTTCTGACTGAATGGTGGAGGATGGAAAAAATTATATTCCTTGCAGTCATCTGGTTGTTAGCACTCTTTCTGAGAGTCATTGAGGCCACTTGGGGATTTATCTGTACCCTCAACAGTGCAAATGGATGTGGAAGCTTCTTGGAACTGCTGAAAGGATTGTCTTGTAAACAGGAGATAGGTGGTGTCATATCCCTCCCCCTCTGTTGAGAGAGGGCTGTTCAATATTAATGTGGATGGCCTCTTTGACCCTTCTTTCAAACCAGGAGTCCTCTCTGCACAGAATTTGGACTTCATAAGACTGAAGTCTTTCAAATGCAGATGGACTACTGAATTTTGTCCTGGTGGGTTTGTTCTCCTATGTTGTGCCATGACTTTATGAAGTGGTTGTTTTGTTTCTCCAATGTACACATCATTGTGTATTGTACTGCATATATCATATTGGTCTGTTTGTGTCTGGGTGTTTTATCCTTGGGGTGAACAAGCTCCTGCCATAGTGTATTTCGGGGTTTAAAGTGTATATGTATATTACGTTGGTTGAAAATCCTCCTGAGCTTTTCAGATATTCCTGCAACGTATGGAATGACAACATTGCTTTGCTTGTTCTCTTCTTTGTTTGTTATGGAGGAGCTCCTGCTGGGTCTTTTTTTGGATTTGATGAAGATCCAATTGGGATAGCCACAAGTTCTGAGGGCTTCCTTGATGTGTTTTAATTCTTTTTCTTTTCCATCTTTGCTGATAGGCAAATGTTTAGCCCAGTGGTGTAGAGTTTTCATCACTCCCATTTTGTGCTCCAGTGGGCCGTGAGAATCGGAATGTAGATATTGATCTACATTCAGTGTGAGGTGAGGCACTTAACATTTTATAAAAGAGTATATGAAAATTTTAAATTTAACTGTAAGAAATTCTCCCATGGAAAAGTTTTGCTGAATAAAGAATAATGATAAAGGGAGATATGAAGGTTGACCAGAGGCAACTAAGGATGCCTATTAGAGAAAAGACCCATTAATGCAATGGAGCAATACTCTAATTAAGATTGTTTGGGAACAATATACTCAGAAATTATTCACAAGATTGTCTAATATTATAAAAATAGATTCAACAAACACTATAGAAGAACAGATTTTATTGGATAAAACAGAGATTGGATCTGATTTGAATGTGGATTTGAAAATGGATTTTAAGAAAAACCCAGACTACAAGACTGATATGGAAAAAGATACCAAATGAATTTACCTTTAAAACTGGCTGATGTCTTAGTAACTAAAGAGGACATGCAAATAACAAATCAGAAGAATAATTTGGAATTTTCTTATCTTGGATTTACAAAAGAGATGTGTTAAATTATTGAAGTTTTTCCTGAAAGAAAGAAAATGCTAAGAGTAGAAATTAATTTTTATACTTAGTTTCTGATTACATTTCAAATTTCAGCATATATATATATTATATAATTATTACAGATGTATAAGCTAATACAGACTAAACTTAGAGAAAAAAGAAGAGAATGAAAAAAATAAAAAGAGCAGTAAGAAAGAAAAAGTAAGAAGAAAAAAGAATAAGAAATAGATAAAGAAAAATAAAATGGTTATATAAAAAGTTATTTCCAATCTTCATTACATTAAGTATAAACAAATTTAATAATTATTCACTCCTTTTAAAGTTAAACAGATATCTCCTCATCTCATATCTCATCCCTTACCTAAAAGCAAATTCATAAAACATAAATTCAATTCTGGTATCAGCAAAAATTCGATAAATAATTGCTCAAACATTGAAAAAAAAATAATCTTATATTAACCTTGCTCAAATAAACCAACCTTTCGTTTTACTCCTAAGAATTTTAATCTTTAATTCAATCAAATATTACCATAGGATTTGATTTCTTTTCCATTCTCCTTTATCCCATCATACAGATAGCTTCAAGTCTTTAACAAGCTTCTTTTGTAGATCCAATAAGATAACATTTTTTAGGTCATTTTAGTTTATCATTTGTATTTCCAAATCATTCTCTTTGCCTGTCATTTATAGTTTCACATTCTGTACTTTTTTTATTTTGTCAAATAAATTTTCTCCATATTTGTCATTCGTTAACAATTTTTGTTCATAGTCTATCCATAGGGGCAGGCATTATGACCGATAATATTGATATTGCATGCGCAGAAGCAAACGTGTGCGCACGCGTCCCCGCTGCAAACCAGTAGTAAAGTTAAGTGGAACCCACCCCTGCTCCATTCATCAAAGATCTCCTTTAATATTTCTGATCTTATTGTGTTTTGTATTGTTTTATAAGTCCCAGTATTAAGTTTCATCCAGCTTGTATTTTTTTCTGTTGCTTAAACTCTTTTGTCTCCTCTACTGTCCAGCTCCTAAAATCAATTATCTTTTGTTATTAACTTGCAACTGCCAGGATAGAAAAAATAAAAATGTTTCTCATAAAAAATGTTTATTTTTTATAGTTAATACCAACATTTTACAGTAAAACACAATATTCCAAATTTATCTGGACCATTTATCCATTTGGAAGTTACTTGAGATCAAAATCTTGTTTAGCTTTCTGCTATTTATTTCAAATTCTTTTAAGTTCTTAAGCTTGTAATTAATTATTCTTTTGTTCATGGTTGAAGATAGCCTCACGTAGTTAAGATTTTTCAAACTGGTTGTTCCAAAGGTCTCTTAATAGATTAAAGATTATTTATAGGAAATTTCTGAAAGTGGATAAAAAGTGAGGTTTGCAAACTTAGTGTCCTTTAAAAAGTTCTGCTACGGTCACAAGCAAGATGGCTAATCACACTGTTTTCCAGTGTTCAGAACCTCAGAAAACATCTGTCACACGATCGCCTTATGAGGAGCAGCTGTCCAGAGCACATGTGGATGATCTCTCATTCTCTCCTTATCTGGAGAGGTTCCAAGGAATCAGTTTACTCATTAATTCCTTGGTCTTTGGCTGTGATTGTCGACTCTACATTTCCGCGCCATCTTCAGTTCATGACACCTCCTCTAGACACCACCTCATTTTCTTCATTAGCTTTTCAACAACTAAGCTTGTATCTTGAGCAGGAATTATATAATATACACCAGGGGTGTCAAACTCACATCATTACGGTGTTGTCACATGACGTATCGTGACTTTTTCTCCCTTTGCTAAACTGGGCATTGGTGTGACCAGTGCATGATGCATCTGGCCCGCAGGCCGCGAGTTTGACAACTCTGATATTCACAAACAAACTCAAAAACTCTGAACTCATTGACAGTTAAGTCCCATATTTTAATTATTACTTCATTTTTCCATCAAATTTTAATGCTTACTAAATATCAGAGGCAGATAATACAACCTCTCAACTACTATAAGATAAAACAAAGCCATTTTATATCAACTAATAAATGTTAATATCAATATAAGTGGTGCCCATTGTCATCATAAATTGTAAAATATCATACACCAGGTGTGTTTAAACCATTTGAGCCAAGGTAGTCCAGTGGGTAGAGTGCAGTACTGCAGGCTACCTCAGCTGACTGCTAGATGCAATTCGGCAATTCAAATCTCACTGGCTCAAGATTGACTCAGCCTTCATCCTTCCTAGATGGGTAAAATGAGGACTCAGATTGTTGGGGGTAATATGCTGACTCTGTAAACCATTTAGAGAGGGCTGTAAAAGCACTATGAAGTGGTATATAAGTCTAAGTGCTATTACTATTTGGGAACCAGGCATTCTACAAAACCTTCACGTAACCATGTGAAAAGAACAGCCTCCAGGTTGCAGAGATATTAATTGCAACATAAAGAACATAATAATAAAATGGAAAACAAAGTATAAGAAACTGGGCTTTATGTGATCAAAGAACCTTAAGATGGCAGTGACAATAATACAACTGAAGCTCCATGAGGCACATAAAAAAATAGGTGGAGCTTTGACTATACTGCCATCTTGGTTTTGTTTGTCCACACCCTGTGAACATCCCTAATAAGAATCATAGTATAATACACTTTACAGAAGGAGTCTTAATTCTTCCTACACTGGAGCATTTTCTTTAATTTGCTGTGCAAAATCCAGTTTGGCCCTTAAGTCAACGGAGAGGCTGGTCATCTGGAAGCACCCTCTCCTCACAATAGGTAGTAGCCTTTCTAAGTAGACCAGAAAATAATCAAAAGCTTTCTGTACATCAGGGTTGTATGTCTTAAAACACATCCTATCATTTCAATGAGACAAAATCAATGGGATCATAAATAGTTAGAACTCAAAACCTTTAAGAGATTCACAAAGAGTTTCATGGCATTACAACTAAAATGCTGACTGGTCTTTAAAATTAAAATCCAATTTAAGCCCTCTCATTTGTTAATCATACATTACTAGAACAGTAATAATCCTAGAATAACTTATTATTGTGGAATAGTGTGTGCTGATCCTCCAAAGAAAGGAGGGATATTGATACATAAGCATGTGAAAATAATACCGTTGGCAATATGTAGGGAAATGAACCAGCCCTTCCAGAAAAAATGGTTGACATTGCAACAAAATGTTGTTTAATTAATTTTATTCAATCTAGATGTTGTTCTTCAAAGGAAGCTTTTATGTTTCAGGAACATCATATTTTCATAGACGCATAAACTGTGTTTGCAGGACAGGCCCATACATGAGTAAGCAATGTCATTCTTTCTCGGGCAGTCTCTCACTTTTTGTTTTTTTTTTTACTCTTCTCAGAATACTCTCAAAAAGCCCCAAACAGGTAATAGTTCAACTTGAGCTACATATACCATAGGAGCAGATTTGGTATGTTCTTGCTACCTGACCCTGTTTCTAGAGGATGAAGGGATGGGATTATTTCTGGTATTACAGTTTTGAGAGCACAGTCAAGGAAAATAAACATACTCTAAACCATCTTGGCAAGTTTAAGAAGGGTGGATTTTCCCAAGCTGGTTGAGGAATTCTGGGAGTTGAAGTCCACCCACCTTAAACTTGCCAATGTTGAGAAACACTGCTCTAAACTATGATTCCAAACTGTGATTATGGCAAGTCAGGACTGCAAGTTTGGACAGCATATTAAGCCTAACCTTGGTATGCTTTAGTTTAGCATATCATACAAAGATAGTTATAATGTTGGATGATTTTTTTGGGGAGGCATGGGAGGCCAGCTCCTATTCGATACCAAATTCAGGTACAGAATGCAGCGATAACATTGCTGAAAAATAGCTTCCCAGCCATTGCTCAAAATGTGTCAGGCAAAAGAGGGCACACTTTTTTTTTTTTTTTTTTAATTTGATTTATATGCCGCCCTTCTCCGAAGACTCAGGGCGGCTTACAATGTGCTCAGCAACACTTACCTCCTAAAGCAGATTTGTTTTTACTGTAGAAAAGGATTAACATTCAAAACTTTCTCCTACTGTTTAACTTGAAATTTGGCACCCTAAAATTACCACCAAATGGCTCCAGTTCCACCTTTTGGAGTTCCAAGCATAAGGTTGCCCCTGCTTCTGCATTACTGCAATTTCTTGTATCTAATGTCAACTTGTTAGCACTTAAATAATAACAGGAACACTGTAGCTGGGGGAAAAAATTATACACCTGTGTAATGATTTCTTTTCTCCCACTCCACTCCTCAGAGGTCATTGGCCCCCGCAGCCTGGAAATAGAAACTAGTTTGTCATTCTTTTCAGTCAATTGCACAATCTGCTTGTCTCCTGCTCAGCCTCATCGCCTTCCCCTCCCAGGAATGAGGAGGAGACATGGTAGCAAATACTTGAGCACCACCCAGAATTCCAGTGTTATTTCCTGCCAAACTAGAAGGAATGTGAGTCATTCTACATTGCTTCTCAGGCATGTTGAGACAAATCTATCAATGTATTTGCTTTCATGAAGTCCCTTTCTATAGACCAACCAAAGGAAAGTCACAGTTTCAAGATGCTTGTTCACACTCTATTGTTCATGGCATGGAATGTAAGAAACCATAACATTGTGACTCAGGGTGTTATGTTGACCCACCTTTTTTTTTAAATAAAAGAAACCCATGCAGGAATTAGGGGGGAGAGAACAATGTATGTTCACAGAGAATTCTTTCTTGTTCTCTGGACTTTGGCCTTTCCCCATCAGCAGAAGTTCTCTCTAAATGCACAGGATTGAAAAGTTCTATGTGCTTCTTTTAAGATGGCCAGGAAGGACAATGATAGTGTCTAGCATTTAGTAACATGCCATTACTGACTCACTTATTTTGGCTTGTCTACCTGTTTTTACAAGTCATTGAATTTAACTGGCAATAGTTGATGAGTTTGGGATGCTGCCCATCATCCAAAGGTTTCTGCAATTTCTGAGCAAATTGCATGCCATACCAGATGCTCTAGGGCACTGTGGGAAATTCAAATGCTAGAGGGAGAGGCCTCCTACTTAGCTTTCCAAGAAAAAAACATCTGGGCAAAATAAATCACACCTGTCCTCATGAACTGATTGAAGAAAAGGTAGGATATGAATTGAAGTCACACACACACGCCTTACTTAGGAGTCTTTGGTACAGGGTGGATCTAACAACCATCACTTGTCTGGAAGCCCAACTACTCATAGGGACAACTGATCATCCCCTTCTTATTCCTGGTTTATATTTCAAAAGGTTCTAAATAGTTGACGAGGCTGGTCTCTCTTTTGCAGGATTTATGCTAACTCTTCCTCTCATTTAAATAATTCTTCCTGTCTATTTACATCAAATATTTTTTGCTAGCTGCTTCCTTAACTCCATGATTTTCCCACCATTTAACCCATACATATGTCCTCTGGAGATACATTTTCTGGTTGTGGGAGTTCCCAAATGGAAATCAAATTAGGAAATGAGATTTAATGAAAAGAAGGACTAGGAGTGACATGATAGCAGTGTTCCAATAACTAAAGGATTGCTACAAAGAAGAGGGAGCCAACTTATTTTCCAAAGCATCTGAAGGCAGGACAAGAAGCAAAGGATGGAAACTAATCAAGGAGAGAACCAACCTAGAACTAAGGAGACATTTCCTAACAGTTAAACAATCAATCAGTGGAACAGCTTGGCTTTAGAAATTGTGAATGCTCCATCACTGAAGGTTATAAAGAACAGATTGGACAACCATTTGTCTGGAATGGTATAGGGTTTCCTACTTGAGCAGGGGGTTGGACTAGAAGACCTCCAAGGTCCCTTCCAACTCTGTTATTCTGTCTGAATTGGAGAGTTCAGAATCCTCTCCTTTGGATCCTTCCTACCATCCCAAGCACGCATGTCCTATAATAGTAGGCAGGAGAGACCTTGGGAGACAGGGCAAAGTTATCAGTGATGGGTTTCAAAATTTTTTACCATTGGTTCTGTGGGTGTGGCTTGGTGGGCATGGCATGGTGGGCATGGTAGAGGAAGGATACTGTAAAATCTCCATTCCCACCACCCTCCAGGGGAAGGTTACTGCAAAATCCCCATTTCCTCCCAATTAGCTGGGACTTGGTAGGCAGAGAATAGATGAGGACGGGGCCAGTCAGAATTTTTACTACAGGTTCTCCGAACTACTTAAAATTTCCGCTACCAGTTCTCCAGAACTGGTCAGAACCTGATGAAACCCACCTCTGAAAGTGATGCTGCCTAGGGAATGGTGAGATAAGAGACAGAGCTGGATATTGGGCAGGGCAAGAAGCTCAGAAGGGACACTCGCTAGTTTTTTAAGCTGTGAAGAAAATGGTGGGAAATTTGTACTTTCAAACTTGTAAAGTTTGGTTAATGTAGCTTTACAATAAAGTAGAATTAGCTTATCTCATCATGTTTCCTATTTGGTGTACATGATAAAGCCGATGCTTGCTCTCCTCAAAGCTTATATAATGAAATCAAGCCAGGGCAGCTTCAAAGCATCTCTCTGGAATAACAGATTCAGAAATAACTACCAACTGCATTCAGGACAGTCTTTTTCTAAAAGAGTGACCAAATGCGTTTGTTTGTTTGTTTGTTTTATATTTCCTTACCAAGGTAAAATAACTGCAGCCAGCCTGTATCAGCCCAGCCTATGTCAGATTATCTACAATCTTCTATTTTCTTACAAATCAGTAATTATTCTCACCTCTACTACTCCTAAATGTTTTCAGCTAATACAAAGGCTTCCATGCCAACTAGTTATGCAATTGCTTTTGTATCAAGGAGTTTTGTCCTCTCCCAAAAAGTTAGGCTTGAAGAAAAGTGCCTTGTTCATAGCTGTCAACTAGTTGGCAACAATTATGGGTAGTTTGAAATACCCTGCACCAAGCCAATCACATTTCTCCAGTTGCAAAGCTGTGGTATGTTCTGCAAAATCATAAATATGATACTTCTTTTAACATCCTAAAAGTGAAATCTTTTTCATCTTCTCTCTGATTCTGCTATGGTTGAAAATATATTATTCTCGAATGGACAGACTATCCACTGTGGTCCCTGACATCCAGCTCCTGCCAAGTGCAGACACTTACCTGAAAGATTTGTAGCAAAATATGCAGTTTGTCAATAACTTCATTACCATTACCATGAACCCAAAAGCCATGTTTAGATTCTCTGCTTTTGCTACAGGTCCTCCAAACAATTTACCTGTTCCATCTCCCACGTAACTGACTACCTTAGTGAATGGCTTTGCAAGGCAATAGAGCAACGCAATGAAATTCATGAAGACAAATTCATGGACTGTGCATATGGAGGAGATGCCTGAAACTTTTTTTTGCCTCTTTATAAATCTTTGCTTCCTTTGTGCTGCTTATGAATTCACGGAGTTCTAGAAACAGGTCCAGGGAGTGGAACTGTAAACTGTGGCATGTTTGAACAGAGAAACTGAATGCTGATTAGCTGATATCTCAGGCTAGGCTGCCATTCTCTACACTCAACTACTGAATGAAAGCTGAGCTGGGTGGTGGTGGTTTGTGGGTGGTAATACTGTAAAACACCATTGAAATAAAGCATATTGAGGATGTTTTGCGCATCAGACTGCATATGGAGGAGCTTAATAAGTTTCCTAAAACAAATCTGATCTCAGGAGCATAAAGATTGGAACTCAGAATACATGATATAACATAATTGCTTGGCATGTCTTATTATGTATGGTGTATCTATATGTAAATTCAAAGCCAAAATGTTATTTCAGAGCATGCAAAGAGCAAAAACTTAAAGCGGCAGGGTCTCCTGAGATCATCCTTCACCTATGGTGGACCTTAATCCTAGGAAAAGATGTCTTTAGATTAAGGAGAGGCTAAGAGATGCTAGATGCAGCCTTGAAGAAGCTGCATGTTAACACATTAACAGTAACAGAGTTGGAAGGGACCTTGGAGGTCATCTAGTCCAACCCCCTGCTCACGTAGGAAACCTGCACTAAGGATCCGAACTGCTGAACTGGCCCTCTGTGCGCTCCTTTTTTTGTCTTTGGACCACTGGGATGTGCTCTTTACCTGGGACTGCCTTTCAACACAACTCAAGCTATAGGTAGAATGCAGCATAGCATGAGTAGCTATGGATATCCCCTCCCATGGAATACCACTACTATACAAGCAGCATTAATTGCCAATGGGCTTCCAATTCAAGGTGCTGGTTCTCATTTATAAAGTTCTTCAGGTCTCCTATTTCTTCTGCCTGTATCTGATTGAGTTGACCTTCTCCAAGTTCCATCATTCAAGTTTTATCTTGTTGGACAAGCCGATGTGCCTCCTCTGTCACTATTCGGAACAGTATTCCCCCTGGATGGCTTTGACCCTGCCTGTCTTTTAAAAAGCCTTGAAGATCCAGCTCATCCTTCAGGTAATGAATCAGAAGCCCATCTTAATTGTTTCAATGCCTAAACTGCCCTTGGCATGAAATGTTTTTAATTACATTTTTTAGCTTATTTGCCCTCTCGGTTGTTTTGTTCATTGCCCTGAGCTGCATGACAAGCAGGCAGGCATAATAAATAAAAACAGTGAACATGTTCAGAACACTGCCAGCCATGTTACATAGACTGTAAAACAGGGATAGCATGGATAGATTTATATTAAATTACAATGGATTCAGAAGCTACAAAAGTTTTTTGTATCAAAAGCAAAATCTGGAAAACTAAATGAAACATCATAATCTTGGATCCAAAATCTAAACCAGACTTTCCCAAGACTAAAGCCCACTGAATATGTTTGGAATTTGCTCACATTTGAGGGGAGTTTTGGGAAGGCAATCCCAGTTAGTCTAAACTGGTGTTTCTCAACCTCAGCAACTTTAAAATGCATGGATGTCAAATCCCAGAATTCCCCAGCCAGCATGCTGGGAGTTGAAGTCCATGCATCTTATAGTTGCTTATAGTTGCATGGGTTTACACCACCAGTGTCATTTGCCTTTTGTTTTGGTGAAGAAAAACCAATTGACAACACAAAAGAACAAATAACAGATTTAGAATACACAGACTCAGCTGAATATAAAGCCATATGTATCTAACTATAGATGTTCTAGATATACTGTAAAGTAGGAAGAATATATTATCAGGTTAATATAGATATTCTACATTTTCAGAGGTGTTACTTTACATCATAGCATATCACAATTCTACATCTTTCTGGAATCCGGGTCATGTTTATTGAAATTACCAGAGAAAACTATCACAAGAAAACCACATTGCTGATCTTTATCAGAAAGCCCACATCTCAAGGACAGCCCATAAAAGAAAATGGATTAAAATTTATCATTGCTGTTCTTTTGAACTGACCATTGTATTTTGGTTTAGAATAGAATATACTTTACATGTTTAAAAAAATGAAACCTTACTATTTAGCATCATTAGTAAAAATATTCCTTGCAGGCTAAAATCCTGGACAGCTGCTTCTTAATTGACTCGGTTTTGCAATAAAATAAATAATTATTTAAAAGCCACAATTACTGCATTCACATCTTGCACTAAACAGAGCCAAGTATGATTAACATGATTGGGGAATATAGCCATAGTGTCAGTAAATACAAGACAGCTTCCTCCAGCAATATGGTAGAACTCTCTCCTAGTGAAAGCATTCACCACGGAGTTATTGTGCACATTGAAGCACACACCCTTGCCCACATGCATACATCAGCCAGGGATGCAAACCAAATTCTTTTCATTGTTTATTACAAACATATATACTGCAAATCAGTGGAATTCTTGAAACATTTCTAATTCAGATGGATGGGTTTTATAACATCACCATGGATTTCTTTATCCGCTGTATATTTTCCCCTGAGAAGTCAACAGTACCATGTTAATGCCCTATAGGACTAATTCTCAGATAAGTATATACAATATAAAAATGCTGCATAGAGAGTATGCAATGAAATAGTCCCACATAATTTACATTCAAGAATTCTCATAGCTGAGAGACTTTTAGTTTTGACAAAGTACTAACATTGTACATCTACTTCAGCTACATACTTCATATTGCACATTTATTGCATAAGTGAGGTGCAATCTAGAAAAGTAAAGAAACAATATTATACCTTCAATTTGTTTCAAGATAAGCTACCTGATTAGCTTCAAGAAAGTCACCTAAACAAACAATCACATTCTTCATAATGCTCTGGATAAACTACCCAAAAAAATGCAGCTGATGCTATACCATAAAATCAAGACATTTGATTGTAAAATTTGAGAAGTAAAGTAAGAACTTGTAACCAAGATTATTTTTGAGTTCTGCTACCTTTGAGTAAAACCTAATGAATTCTCTCTCTCTTTTCAGTTGTCATTTGAATAGAAGCCTTTTCTCTAGGCTTTTCACTAGCCCACAGTATTCTTAGGCTCAAAAAATATATTCGCAAATCCATGGTTAGGCACTATAATAAAAAGGCAAAATAGATGCTGGCGATGAATGGAAAGACTGCAGTAAATGTTTTCTTTTTTAACCAAAGTATTTCCATCATTTTTTCTTGCTCCTCCCAAACTTCAGAAGAAAACAAGTGAAATTCAGATGGATGAGAAAATTTAAAAAGGACAAAAATCTGAGGAATGAATTCCTAATATAGGCATTGAGGATTGAACATTCAGTTGGTTGGGAGAAGAGATAAAAAACTGGAGTGGAATGGAATCTCCTGGAAGACGCCATGGCTGATGGAACCCAGCAATGTTCTAATCAGTACAATATTTTGTTGCTAGTCTAAGATGTTCATAATAATAAGAAAATCATTTTTGTAAGTGCTGCTCCTTTTGTTGTGTCAAAATGATTCCACCTTTCAACAAGATGGAGGGATCTAAAAATTCAGGGGAGGCATACATTTTGAAAAGTGTAGTTAAGAAAGAAAATAAACAGAACAACAACAACAACAACAACAACAACAACAAACCCTGAAGCTATCATAGCATGGAGAATTGATAATTGATATCTGATAATTGATATCTGTGATGGATACAGTGTTTGCAGCTGTATCCACTATACAAGTAATCAACATTACAAATCACGTCTTTTCATGAGCACAGCTTCATCTGAGACTTCAGCAGACGAGCCTTCTAACAGTAACATCTTTTTCCTTCTCAAAAAGGAAATAGAACTCAGGAAATCGAGCAAACCCATTCCTCTCAACATTTCAGAAAATAAAGCAAAACCAGATTTTTTGTCCCTGTTCCAGGAAGTGATTTGATCTATTGCTGAATCACTTCCTGGCTGTTGGCTGTTTCCTTTGCAACACTCATATTTTTTTTTTGCTTTAAAAATATGAGAATTAATCATTCTAAAATGATAATTATAATATACTTTATCAACTGTGTGTACTATATATGAAATGACAGGCTGGATATTGCACAACATTTTAGCCTCAAGTACACCATCTATCTAAATACAGAAGCAGTAGGCACAAGTGCAACGTTACTTATGCATTTATCTAAGATCAAAGGTTATTAAATTTGGCAGATTTTACTTTTTATTAGACTTGTAGCATTATGAAATTTTCTTCTGGAGACTAATTAAGTTCCTGATAAAGTTGCCGCCTTTCACCAGACCAGGAACAAAATGGAGAGAACAATTGGGTAGAGAAGAAAACAATTAATCAACATCCAACTATTGACTATCTTGAGTGACTTTGATTCATTTCATTCATTCTCTCTTAGCTCAGCCAACATCACAACGGTATTGTTGGGGGTGGAAGAAATAAGAAGAGTTGAGCTCCCAAAGGAAAAGTGAGAAATTAACAAATTAATGCCCCTCTGATAATATATTTTCCCCACTTTTTCAGCTACTTATTCTGTTAGTATGATGCAAAAAAGAATTACATGCTTCTTAGAGTTGTAGCGATGCCAGCAAAAAGGCAATACCACATTCCATGGATAACTCCCAATATGATTTTTGGAATATGAGATTCTTAGTCTTTACAGTGTACAAAAAAAGGTAGCCAAATCTAGCTGATGATCAAAAGAGGGTACCTGACAGATGGATTATATTTCTAGTAGACATGTTAAAAAATAACATGTCTACTAGAAAATATTTGTAGGAATTAAACGAATGGAAAATAGAAAAGAGGGTGCATGTGTTTGAAATGTCAAATCCATGCTGTCTAAATACACATCCTTTAAAAAAGAAAATCTGACCATAATCAATATAATTTCAAACAATAAGGAGTCTGGAAACCTCTTTAAAGTAGAACTAGTGTTATGTCCATTGTATGTATTTTCTTCCACTACATGGGGCAATCATTGTTACAGAGTACCTCTTTTAAGATTTCCTTGCTTTAGAGATATTGACTGATATACAAGTTTCTCTATGAGAAAAAGAGCTATAAGTTTGTCCAGTCTTAAAGCCGTTCAGGCATATTAAATTACAAGTCCTAAAATTCCCATCCAGCATGGATACTGGATTGGGATGAGCTGATGGGCGGATATGAGAGAAACAGAATTCACGTTCAACTTTGGCCTACTTGCACAAGGGACAAAAACAGATTTTAGTTTTCAGGTATCCTGTTAGGCAAATAATACTTGTTCCTTGCAATCTATTTAAGCAACTAAGAAGGAACCTGGACTGCTTTTATTAAACAGGAAAAACTATTTTCCTTAGCATCTTGTTGAGTACCTTATCACGTATGCCTCTTCATAAATAAATCCCACTGAATTCAGTGAGGTTATGCCCCACAAGTAGACAGAAGACTGGATTCTTAGCCTTTACATTATTTAAGGTTTTTTTGTTTTTTTTTTAAAGATATATGTAGGCAATTGTTCTCCCTTTAGGTTTATCTTATTAACACCGGCTCTTATTCAATTCTGCAAAAAGAAAATTGACAGACTCAGCAACTTACTTGAATTGCTTGGTTGGGGACCCTTTGTTTGGGGCGCTCCCACTTGGCGAGCCTTTGGCCACCCCTTTGAACATCTCAGCGTTATCCTGGGAAACTCCCTGTTGCTGATATCGGGAAGGGTCGTGATGGGAGGCGTGTGTGTGCTGTACCTGCTTCTGCCTCTGCTCCTGTTGAGATGATCTGACAGGAAAGGTTGAGAAGGTGTGCACATTGTTAAAAGCGGAATCTGGAAAACTCCACCCCAAAGTGCAGGTGATCAACAGCAGTGATGAAAACTTGCTTTAAAAAAAAAAGAAGGACTTGAAAAACCAGTTTATGACTGAATGAGTAAAAGCCAGAGGGAGAGTGGGAGACCCCACCCTGGTACTCAGAAGAATGTGCCTCTGTACAAGCTGAGACTTTCCCAGCTACGTTCACACGGTTTTCAACAGCCATTTCATGCAATACCTTTCTTTGCCTGCAAAGGCTTATCTCATTGCAAATCATGTTTGTCTATAGTAAAGGATAAAGTGCAACCCTATTCATAGCTAAAGCACAGAATAGATAACATGTTTACAAAACGTGCTGTCCAAGCTATATATTCATGTTGAGAGAGATATTCTACATTATTGTATATTTGCCTATCTATGATGGAAGTATCTTCCTTTAGGAAGCAAGTATTCCATAAAGCAGGCTTAATTAAGAAAAGTATCAAGAACCCATGCCTCAGAAGTGACTTACAATAAATCTGTTTGCTTCAATATCTGCCACATTGGAAGCCCACGGTTGTAGTGAAAATATATATTTTAGTTATATTTAGAGTGCCCAATAGGAATACTCCTTTAACATTTTGTTAGACCATCATCTCTGTCAGGAATGGGAAGATCATATAGCAACTGGCTTTTCATGCTCATTCTTGATAAAGTTGGTAAAACTATCAGCTCTTATCTATAAAACTTTAGAAGATTACTAGATGGTAGCATGGTGCCAATATATACCCCATTTCCCCCAAAACAAGACATCTATCTTGGCTGTCTCAGGAATTCTGAGAGTTGAAGTCCACAGGTTGTAAAAGAGCCACAGTTGCCCACCCCTGCAATAAGGCCAAGCGCTTATTTCAGGGTTCAAAACAATATAAGACAGGAACTTATTTTCAGGGAAACACAGTATATATATTTTATGTATCTCTTTTCTATCTACTGATAGTCATTCATATTTCTGCAACCTTGAGTTGGTAGTCCTAGGCATTACCAATCACAAGTCATGAATTTATCTGAAGATACATGAGGCTTCCTATTGGCTCTGGCCTCCTTGTCATCCCTCAAGTAGTTTATGTAGCCAACCACATTTTTATATACTTAAAAAAATCTTATGGTGCCCCTAAAGAACCCAGAAGCATTTTTGGAAATGATGATGTTGAGATTGGATTTTAGTTTTGCAGCATTCCAAATTCCCATTAATGGCCTTTAAACATATATCAAAATATTTGAAAAGCCAGGTGAGACACAGCTCCTGGCAAGTCCTAAGGTAATTCAACATGCATATGGTGCTCACAAGTTTGACAATAGGAATTTCAAAAATGTAATGCCTTACTAAACCAATTGAATTCAGTGTGTTATGAACAGACTTTATTTGGTTTCAATCTAAAATGGGCTGAAGAGCAACACAGAGTATATACTGTACATAGTTTGTATAGACTAATATACAACAAAATACACACTACATACTGCATATTATACTCTAACAAAAAGCTCAGCACAAGGAAACAATGTGGAAACAAATGGAAATTGAGTTCTACAGACTATGTGGCCCCAGCTGCAATATTAGGACGTCTCTAAACAAAATTTATTCCTGACTTGCATCCTTTAGGCATGTCCTCTGCCTCCATTCTCCTGACATGCCATGCAACATCTCTGATTAGTCTTTCCCAAACTCATATCTGTCAAAGGGATTGACTGCCACCATTCATTGCCCAGGCAAGCCTAGATTACATCAACAACACATTATGCCCTAAGATTTCTAATGGAGCAGCTGGCAAAAAACACTGATGCCTTGATTTCTCTCACTATTTATCTGTTTTCCACTGATCTTCTGTAACAGAAAAGAGCTTGCCCAATTATAAACAAACAAAAACTTTCTGCACCTGTCAGTTCCTGCCTTCACCTAGACACAAAACTCACTTGGTGAACCAGCTTAATTTGCCTTGCAGGGATGTTGTGAGGATAAAGGTTGGATAGGAAAGTAATAAAGAATAAAACAAACACATTGACCAGCATTATAGCATTACATTATTTATTACTACGGTATCTATCAAGTGTACCTCATTGGTGCCACATATCTTTTTTATATTTATTGTTTCCTTTGCCTGTCTTCCAAATATATGCATTTGGAAGACTACCGTATTTAGGATATTCACTGAGGCTGAGCATTCATTTGTGGACCTTCCTGTGTTATCTGATGAAAATCTAGTTCTGTGATGGCGAACCTATGGCATGTGTGCCACAGCTGGCACACGTAGCCATATCAGTGGGCATGCCAGCTCAGCTCTTGTGCACATGCGCGCGCCAGCCAGCTGATTTTCGGGTGTTCTGGGCCCACCAGAAGTAGGGAAACAGGCTGTTTCCTGCCTCCGGAGGGCCGGGTGGTGGGGGAAGGCCCATTTTTCTTTCTCACCTGGCTCCAGATTCTCTCTGCATCTGGGGAGAGTGAAAACAGCTTTCCTCACTCCCTCAGAGGCCCTCTGCAGGCCTGAAACGGCCCATTTCCCAACTCCCGCTGGGGCAGGAAGTGACATTTTTTGCTGTCCCCAGCTTCCAGAGACTCCTAGAGAGGCCTACCAGGCCATCGCGTGCCAAGAGCGGGGGGGGGGGGGGAGCACGTGCATGCGCAGGGCAGGGTGCATAGAATGGGTGTGAGCACGCACACACACGCGAACCTCCCCCACCCCCTCCCTCTCCTGGCACGCAATGGCAAAAAGGTTAGCCATCACTGATCTAGTTTATAGAATGCACAGCCCACAGCACAACTGTAAGTGAGTTGGCAACTTGCAGCCTTCTTCACAACTAATAATTCAGTGATATTGAATTCACTGTATAGATGTGAGATTTGAAGTGGCTTCATTCTAAAGTACCCCAAATACACACCACACACAAACACACAGAGGGAGGGGGGGGGAGAGAGAGAGAGAGAGAGGGAGAGAGAAAGAATCCTCTGATACTTTCATAGGATAGTAGATAGATCCAACAATGACCTACATTTTGGTTTCAATGGATTTAACATTCCTCTTTACAAATATGTAGGCAAACTGCACTAGCTATTTCTTTCTGCCTCCCAAGGCGGAAGTTTAGAGTGGATCAAGTTTAGTCAAAATTGGCATTAGTGGTTTGCTAGGCTCTTTTGGCTTTGGTGATCAATGCCATCTGTGATACAATTGATATGGGTGTGCAGGAAAAAATGCAACTCGTTTTACATCTGCTGCCAAGAATCTGACTGGAAAGAAAAATCTTGCCAGAAATAATATCAGAGCATGACACTCCTTCACAGGCAAAATAAACATAGAACTCAAATGGTTTTTGTGTGCGGTTTGTGTCATTTTCTGGAATTGAAGTTGAAGAAGTGAGACATACACGTGTTGATCTAGGCAGAATCTAAAGATATCCATTTAATTAGAACGTATTGGTACCGCTTAGGGAAACAAATCAGAGCATTTTGTTGAATGCTGAATATGAATGCAAATACTTCACATGCGTTCAGGATTCAGGGTGTTTCTGTGCATTCACAAATTGCTTGTAGCAGGGATTCTTACAGCATTTCTGCTAGAGTAGCAATATCTAAACTGCAGAAAATCTTGGAGACTACAAGATAGGAGCAAAGACTTAGCAATTTCTGCTTAATATTACCTGGAACTTTGCAGATCACAAATGGCAATCCTGTTCATTTCAAACACGTTGTATTAATGCATCTCTTTAAGATAAGATACAACATAATTCTCCAACCAGATGCCTTTTAGAGATTAGGGGCTCAGTTCCCATAATTTCCAGTAAATACTAGTAAATAGCTGAAAACCATTGAGATTGTATTTGTTGTGTTACAGAAGGACGAGATACAGTATTATATGATAAGCATCCATATTTCAGGATTTTTTTTTGTGTTAGAAACCAAGAGGTACAAAATCCTACATCCTGTGTTTGCTCTTTGCCATCTTTGCCATCTGATCTGGTCACAGCTGGAGACCAGAGGAAGGGTATCAGACGCATTACTGGTTCAATGATGTTAAATGTTCCCAAATATTTTTTTCATTATTATTCCAATTTTCTCATCACCGGAGAACAGAAGAAAGCACAAAATAGGAAGTGATCATGTCTTGATCTGATATTTCTGGACATCACAACCAATTTTAACATGTTGGATTAAAAGAAAAACAGCCAATAGCTGATGCTAATAGGCATATGAAATGAAAATGAAGAACTCTTTAGTTTTTCTTCGATCATTTCCTACAGGGACATACACTGCATTTTCTGACTTGAGTATTCAACAGTTCCTACTCTAGAAAGTCTGCATTAGCTTTTATTAGAAGAAAGAACAGATCCAGTGAAAATCCCCTGACTATAACATTAAACCCCTAACATTTGTTTCATAGAAGTGATCATTAAATACTCCTATTACTAACGTGAATATTATGTTATGAAGGAGTAGACACCGAGAAAGGGAACTCATTGCATCTCATTGTATCATGCTGGTTCAAATTGTCAGCTAAATTTAAATTTGCTATTGCATTTTATGAGCTGAAAGTTAGCACCCACCCTCTCCAATGCCAGAGCCACAATCCATTTTGAACATGGCGGCCTGTTCCACATGGAGATGGTTAACATATGACTGTCCCACAAGAAACATCTCAAAGGTAGTAAGATAATAACTCCTGTTTAGTTCCACCTCCCAACTTGGAGTCCCCATCCCTGAAGCCAAGGTACCATAGCATGTTGCCACCATTTTCCTGTCATTTCTGGTTACACTGTGTGGAGTGGGGGAGTTTTCTACTTCCCCCCTCGTAGTAACTGAGGTAGTTTCCTTTTCCATAAAAAGCAAAAGCATCATGGGAAGAACAATGATCAGGAGAGGAAACCAGTTAGCCATTGTTTTTGTGCTCCGCTATTGGCTAGCTGGAGGGAGAACAGTCTGGATTCAGGGGAAGTAGAAGTGCAGCAAAGATAGTAGTGAGAACACTCGCAATAACTGTGCTGGGGAATTTGTGGGCATAGAACTCGGAATGGGCATTTCTAAGAATTTACCAGTCACACAATATACTTGACAATAGCTTTTTCTAAACTGATGCTTGCAGGCATGTTGAGAGTGAGACTGTGACTCCCAGAAATCTTTTCCAGTTGATATTTGCAAGCCCAACATAACTGCAGTGTGCCAGTTTAGGGACGAGTGTCTGAGAGGATCTTTTCAAAGGTAAGAAAAGTGACCTAATGATGGAATTTGGGCAAGTAGTTTAACTGGAAGGACTGCAATGTCAGTGAGTTTCTATGCATACTAGGCAGAAATCACTCTATATTGTACTTGTTGAGCAGGATCTGGCAAAAATAACAGAGGGTGTTGCAAATAAACCCTTTAGGCACCTACTAAATGCAACAAAATGTTGTGCAGAACAAAAGAAGACAGAAGGCTTCGGGGTAAAGGAATAGAAATGATGTTTCCAGTAGCAATTGCATTTGATGGTTATAATTATAAACCTTTTGCAAAACTGCTCAAAATCTCACAATGGAATAAAGAATACCTGTGTTTTTTTACAAAAGTAGCAGTTATTTACTCATTCTTGGCATAATATGATGCCCTGCCTTTAAGAGTTCTTGGTTCTATGTATGTAGACTGTTTCTGGTAGGGACATCTACATAGGAACATTGGAAGGTTTTGAAAGGAAGACGTTAAAAGCAAGTGTAATCAACATCATTGATTATCAACATCATTACTGAAACGTAGTTATTGCAAAAGGTAAGGTTTATGAGGAAATATTGCAATCTCCTGAGGTGTTTTTTGGGAGGGGCTTTGAAAAAAGGGCAAGTCTATAATTTCATAAATTTTTACTTATTTTTATTTTTACTTGTATGACATGTTTTGTGGCATGAAAGAATTGGATAGAAAGTGGTTTATAGCCTTTGCTTAATGGGATATGTCTGTCTACCTAAATTTGTTGCATTCTAAATGTCCTCGCAAATCCAATCAATGCATTTTGAGAACTGTAGACTTGCATTTTTAGTGGGAAATCCTACATATGAAGAACAAAAGAAAAGAGATAAAGCAAGATCGCTTTGTTAGGACCCTGCTTATGAGAAGGTCTCCCTTACTAGGTTGAATGGAAGAAAGAAATGAATCCAATAACCCATGGTAGCTTAACCAAGCATTTTAACTTCTGGGCTCACAGATAATCTTAAAATTTAACATCAACCTATAGGAGACATTTATTATTTATTTATATCCTGGATTTATTCTTTTTACAAATAACTAATTGGTTTAGAGCAGGGATGTCAAACTTCCATCGTCACGACGGCGTCACATGATGTATTGGGATTCCCCCCTGTCGCTAAACCGGGTGGGGGCATGGCCAGCGCGTGACACATCTGGCCCCTGGGCCGCAAGTTTGACAGCCCTGGTTTAGAGAGTAGGATGCCAGGAAAAGATGATAGCTTTGTACTCAATTCTGTTGAAACCTGCCACAGTTTTGTAAAATGAAGGTATATCTTGCAGTTTATATGGTTAGCAAGAGCTACAATAGTTCTACCAGTAGAAAGGGGGAGATGGCTGCTTTAAGTGGCAGATGCTTTTCCTGGGCTGTTTCTCCTAAATTCTCCAGCTGTTCTCTGTTTCCTGAATGTACATGCAGGCAGCCATCTATTTACTTTCTATTGGCTTGGACTATCTATCCATGCTATTTTCTGTGTGGTGCTGTTGCTATATTCTTTCAGTTTTGCTTTATTTTTTTATTTTTGCTATTGTTTTTATTCTGGTCTGTAGCTAAAATAGAGAATTGATTCATCGATCAACTGACATCGTTACATAATGACATTGACTGACAGTGTTATAGTTAGTTCCTTCTGGCTATTATAGATCTAAAGTTTTGATACAATGAGTGTTTAATGTTGGGGTAGGTAGGGAGCTCAGGAAAGTAGAATTGAAAAGGTAAAACAAAACATTGACTGGATTTATACTTTAAGGTAAGCCATGGTTTGTTTTAAGATGAAGTAGACACACTAGTGAATTGCAGTGACCTAGTTCATACATAACTCTGGCTTTGCATCATGATTTTCAAAGTACAGTGGCCTAGGTTATATAGTACATTAAACGATAATCAGACTACATTATAGAATAGATTATTATTGCTTAAGTATACCTCCCTTATTCAATAATTATCTCCATCCGGTTTAACTATTCAGTGGAGAGTTGGAACAAGTTACAGATGTGCAATTTTGTGCACATTGGGTTCTACCTAAATTGACTTTTGCCAGCCTAGTGCTGTGCAACTACAGTCACATGACTAACTTGTATGGAAAATACTGGTAGTCCTCAACTTACAACAGTTCATTTAGTGACCTTTTGAAGTTATAATGGCATTGAAAAAAGTGATTTATGAACATTTTTCACACAACATTACAGCATCTCCATGGTTACATGATCAAAATTCAGAAGCTTGGCAACTGACATATTTATGATGGTTCCATTGTCCTGGGGTCATGTGATCACCTTTTGTGGCCCTCTAACGAGCAAAGTCAAGGGGAAGCCAGATGCACTTAACAACCGTGTTACTAATTTAACAACTGCAATGATTCACTTAACAACTATGGCAAGAAAGGTGGTAAAACTCACTTAACAAATTTTTCACTAAGCAACATCAATTCTGGGCTCAATTGTGGTCATAAATCGAGGACCATGTGTATATTATGAGATAATATTAAAAACTATCTGGCTTAGCAATAGAAATTTTGAGCTCAATTGTGGTCATAAGTTGAAGACTACCTGTATGGACTATTCCAACAAAATCTGCATTCCGAAAGAATGTTTCTTGGGTATAAAAAGTATTATTGATTTGAATGAAAAGCTGTTCTATCACTTTTTCATATTTTTATATAATGGTAGAAGCATAATAATAGCTAAACTAAGATGGTTTGGGCATTTTAGGTCATTTTCAAAAGGCAAAAGCTTATGAAAAATAAAAGCAGAATCAGAGATTACTACCCATAACACACGCTATATATTTAAACAAATTTTAGATTAAGCAAATTCTGTATTTACTTTCATGAAATATTTGATATGATTCAAAAAGAGAAAGATGCCCATCAGCAAAAGCATCACTAAATTCTACATGGATTGACCACCAAAAATTAAAACATATTTAGAACTTATTTTACATGATTGCATAAACATGCGTTGTATGTTTTTCTAGTTGTAGTGGGTTATCAAATCCACCAACGTATTAAGAAATTCTGGATTTAAAAGAAGGTACAGTCAAACAAAATTCTGAATTGAGAGGCGCTTTCCCCACTGCTCTTGAATGTTTAATCATTAGAAGGCATGGCCAGCAGATGTATTCGTGCTTGGCTCAGTAATCAATCATGATCAAACCTCTGCTTACTTCACTGCAGTATAAGGAAATCTGTAACATTTCTGCAATTGTAATACCTAATATAGGATTTATTCATAAAGTAATTTTGCCTAATGCATCTATTCAATTCTTATATCAACCTTTCAAAATTTAAATTACAAAAATCTGTTCATTTGGAGGAAGGGCTGTATGTGGAATCCATTTAGTTTTATATAAAAATCCCCACATGTTAACAAGCAGTTTCTCCTAATATGCAATTAGGAACATTTCCCTTAGGATGATAATGTGCTTTTATATAGTTTTCTGGAGTAAAAAATTTGTTTAATAGGGAGGTAGGCAGCTTGAAATTCCCAAAAGCAATTGGAGTAGGTCTCAGTAGTTATCTAAAAGATACCACTGAATTGCAGTTTTCAGTGTGATTAAAGACAAAATTATGAAATGCATGGAGAACAATCTTATGAACTACATTCAGTTCAGCCCTTGGATTAGGATGAATGCAGAACCCTGTAGAATTTTATTGGACTAAGTATGTGTTTCTTCCAAGTATACATAGTCTGTGTGTTTATTGTTCACTATAAACATTATAAAGGTAAAGGTAAAGGTAAAAGTTCTCCTCGCACATATGTGCTAGTCATTCTCAACTCTAGGGGGTGGTGCTCATCTCCGTTTCAAAGCCGAAGAGCCAGCGCTATCCAAAGACATCTCCGTGGTCATGTGGCCAGCATGACTAAACACCAAAGGCGCACAAAACCTTCCTACCAATGATGGTCCCTATTTTTCTATTTGCATTTTTTATGTGCTTTAGAACTGCTAGGTTGGCTGGGACAAGTAACGGGAGCTCACCCCATTACGCGGCACTAGGGATTTGAACCGCTGAACTGCCAACCTTTCGATCGACAAGCTCAGCATCTTAGCCACTGAGCCACCGCGTCCCTGATTATAAACCTGCCCAAATCTTATCACAGAAATAAGTGAATCAATCAATTAAAACAAAGTCAATATCAATTGAAATGAAATTGTACAATATTTAAAGCATTCTAGTTAGAAGTTTTATTGTCCAAGATGTTTTATAAAGGGGATTAAACCAGAGCATCAGTGGTGAAATGTAAAATTTGTTCTGTGGGCGTGGCTTGGTGGTGGTGGGTAATGTGACTGGGTGGGCATGGCCAACTTTTTTTTTTACTTTTTTAAAGATTTTTTTTACCACCTATTCAGGCGAATAGGTTGTAAAAAAATGCTTTTAAAAGGTAAAAAAAAGGCTCTGACAATCACAGCTGTGGCGCGCGATCATCAGAGCTTTTTTTTTTACCTTTTAAAAGCTGGAAGTAATGACAACTGGGCAGGTGGGCGGAGCCTCACACCACCATTCTCCGAACCACCTGCCACAATCGCTACTGGATCACCCGAATGCTCCAAACCATTTCACCCCTGCAGATCATACAGGTTTTGGACCATTTGGGGCCATAAAGGAGGGGAGACTCTAACAATCTACAGCCAGTTCCTTGCTTTGTCACAGAACAAATTGAAGATGATTAAAGTTTACTGGGATTACCTTAAATATTCTCTCTTATTATCAGAATTATTATATTTTGGAAGGTAGAATCCACATCTTCATTGATTTTTTTTTCGTATGTCTCTTTCTACATTATTTAATGAAATTGAAATTCATATTGCAATCATTATTAGATGCAAATTCCCTTTTGCCAGCTTTGCCACACAGAAATAGCTAACTTATTACATGAGACCTGCCTGCTTCCACCTTTCATTTTTCCTCATTCAGGGTTGTGCAACACCCCCCTCCCCACTTTAGAAATAATTGGATTTCTCTGACTAATATGTAGAAAATTTATGAAAAGGTTTTTATCCTCAGTGAGAAAACATGGATTATTTAGATAACTATTTAACATGTTCTAGAGTGGGGGAGGGGGAGGGGGAGGGGGAGGAGAGATACACAGGGCCAGAAGCCTTAATTTAACAATTGAAGTGTGAGGGAGAAGGAATACCTCATAAGCTCCTTTCTTGTTCTCAGTAAAAATACAAAACAATGAATGAAGCTAGAATTCTAACAATGTTCTGCCAAATCCTAAAATCCAAATCAGTCGCTTTGTTGGCTGTCTCTCTGGCTAACAGTGATGCTGGCTTGAGCTTTTTTGTACATTTTTCACATTTCTGTTTTCTTATTAACACTTCAGTAAAGAATGAAAATTTTGTTATAATAGTGGTGTACATTTTACTGATGAGAGCATAAGATTCATGAATGATGCTGTTTTTCAGTTTCACATAAAAATGGGGAAAAAAATCTTATTAAAAAGAAAGTAAAAGAAATTATGCAGTCTCCTTCTTAAACAAGTCTGACAACAAGTAATGAGAATGTTATCATATAGGAAATCTATTGTAGTTTCCTATACTAGCATAAAATGAGAGGCAAATTTCCCACAAAAGATTATGTCACGGCATAATGTAATGCTATTCAGGTATTTATGAATCTCCCTCCTACTACATTGTTTAAAAGGAACCAGAATGGCAATATTAGTACCATTCCCCTAGGTAATGAATAAAAACTAGGATGTTCGTGTTTATATTCTGCAAAAGAAGATCAGTTTTATTTTTGATTATTGTAGAAAACAATCATTTACCGAGAAACAAGCTGGTGAGCTTGCTCCACACCTCTTCCTCCAGTCCACCAAAATGGTCTCTATCAACTCATTATTTGCTTTTTTTTCTATCTAGGAAGAGCCATTTCAAACCAGGTTCTCAGCTACAGTCACTCAACAGAATGCTAACAGAATCTATGTGGGTCCTACAACAGTTATTGGAAATAAAAATAAGATACTGGAGACTGGCATTTAAGTTTAAAAGACATTAGAGCTGTGATGGCAAACCTGTGGCATGCATGCCACAGGTGGCATGCATAGTCATATCAGTGGGCACGTGAGCTCAGCTCCGGTGCGCGTGTGCGTGCTGGCCAGCTGATTTTCAGGTCTTCTGGGCTCACCAGAAGTAGGGAAATAGGCTGTTTCCTGCCTACGGAGGGCCAGGGAGAGGGTGAGGAAGGCCCATTTTTCTTTCTCATCTGGCTCCAGGGCCTCTCTAGGTGGGAAGTTGTCAAATGGGCCGTTTTCGGCCTCCGGAGGACCTCTGGGGGTGGGGTGGGGAAGGCCGTTTTTGCCCTTTCCATATTCCTAGAGAGGCCCTGGAGCCAGGTGAGAAAGAAAAATGGCCCTACCCGGCCATCATGTGCCAGGAGTGGGGGGAGCAGGGGGGGTTGCACATGCATACACGGGGACAGGGCGCATAGAATTATGGGTGTGGGCACACACGTGCGTGACCCCCAACCCCCCCTCCTGGCACGCAATGGCAAAAAGGTTAGCCATCACTACATTACAGCCTTATGTATTTATTTTTGATCTAAAGAAACCACCATGAACACAAACATCTGGTATGGCAGTGAGTCTGGTGAAGGCCACCTGAGGTTCCACTTGGCTGGCTGTGCCTATGAGGACCTGGGCAATATTTGGTGAGGCAGAAGCTGTGAAGGACTCATTGAAGCAAATTTGTTCAATCCAGCACTGATGGTATTACCTAGTTTGGGTAATGAAACATCTGTGAGGAAACAAGCAAGCTCAGAGAGCACCAAGGACTCCTCATTTCAATCCCAAGCTACAAATATTCTCCTTTATTGTTCAATTACCTTCAGAAGAACAGCAGGAGAAGGCTGCTCAGAGGAGAGTTCACCACAAAGGCTACTAGAGTATAGAAAAGGCCTTGCTCCCAGCTGAGATCAATCATGCTTCTCCATAAAGTGGAGCGGCAAGCAGGGTCTCATTTGAACATTTCAAAAGTTAGGGATCTGGCTCAGGAATTATCTCCTGAAATAATTAGGACTTCAAAAAGTGAGGGTTTTTTAACAAAGAAATTTTCTTTCTTTAACAAAGAAAATCTACATGTTCAATAGACACTTGATCAGTTCATTAGTTAATAAGGGATCAGAAAATGCAAGATATGCAGCAGGACAAGCAAAATTATGATTCAACCAAGGTAGAAATAATATTTTCTCTTCTTTGATTTTATAGTCCCCTATTGGTTTAAATAAGATCCATCAGCACAAAACAGTGAGAAAAAGCGCACAAACAAACACACACACACATATTGCCACCACCCAAAAATGAGAAAATTAATCCACAGGGATTTTGGAGGGATAAGAAGTGACAATTGATCCACAAATATAGAGGGATAAGAAGTGACAATTGATCCACAAATATAGCAGGGATAAGAACAAATCCTTTCCATCTCTCTGTCTTTGAGCCACATGAGAGTGACAGAACAGAAACAAAAAGAAAGGAGCTGAAACTTACCAACACCCTTTAACAATGCAGATGCTTAATACCCAAGTTAGAATTTTCATTTCCTTCCATCAGAATCAAGCCTTTTTACAGCCCAATCATGTATTTTGTATTATTCAGAAATCAGGCCATCCGTGTTTGTCATTGCTTATTCTCAAATACATTAATCTAAGATTCAACTTTATCATGACACTTCGGTGACATATTAACATGATTTATTTTCCTCAGTTGCATCCTCCTAGCTCTACCCTTTGATTAGGTCATTAATGCCTAGTGATTTGTCCTCTCTAAAACAACAAAGAGAAGGCACTGTTGTGCGTAGACACAGGGGAAAAAATGTAGATACATGTTGGATGTGAGCCACATATTTTTCTTCCTTTCTAATGCTTCAGAACCAAAGTGAACAGGCCCAGCCTCTGTACCTCTATGGGCGAGCCCAAGCAAGGCTTTTAAGGTGCACTGAGTAAGAACTAGTGTGGTGAAGTCATCAAGAGGCTTGGTTGAGATCATGTTTACACCTCCACTGGGTTCTTGTTTCTTTTTTTCTCACCAAAAAGTTTTTGCCCGCTAGTCAATTTCGCACACAAATTGATTTTTGTCCACTTAGGTATTTCATACCTTTATTCCCATTAAATGGGTTAGCTTTAGAACAGGATCATTCAATCAATGGTTGAGAGTTTGATTTATTTAATTTTTATCCCGCTTTTCTTTTTTTATAAGTCACAGTGGCAAACATTAGTAATATGCCTTCCTCCTTCTATTTTCCCCATAACAACTACCCTGTGAGGTGAGTTGGGCTGAAGAAGAGTGACTACTTCTGTGAACCTATGTACTCCTGGCTTAATCACCACAGAGATATTTATTTAATTATTTATTTGGTATCCCACCTTTATTATTTTTACAAAAAACTCAAGATAGCAAATATATCCAACACACCTTCCTCCTCCTATTTTCCCTACAACAACAACCCTTTGAGGTACGTTGGGCTGAGAGTGAATGACTGGACCTAAGTCACCCAGCTGACTTTTATGCCTAAAGTAGGATTTGAATTCAGTGTCTCCTGCTTTCTAGCCTGATGCCTTAACCACTAGAATAGACCAAACTGGACCAATCAATTATATATGTGGTAGCACAAATGTTTTGAATATGAAAATTTAAGGCTAATGGTGGGCAAAAAGAAGGAACAGAAGCTCTCCGCTGGTCTGAATAACTTTTGTCCCCTTGCAGCCTCATCCTAGTCTATCTTTTGAAGATTTGTGGTGGAGGTAAAATGGAAGGCATCCCATCTGTATGCCACTTCCAGTCCCTAGGGGAAAGGCGGAACATAACTGTAATAAAAATAAAACAAACCATCCTATTACATGCATTTAATTCTAGGGGAGGTTTGGGCATATTGTATCGTATATATTGCCTTTTTGTGCTTTTCCATAACATCTGCTTTCCTGACTTTATTACTTGAAAAAATAATTAAGGAAGGTGGTTGCATTATATAATTAATGCTATAATCCTCTGTTGACCCCAGTGGCACAGGGCTTTTCCCTAGGTGGGGTGGAGTGGGGTGGGGTGAGGTGGAGTGGCAGAACTTCCCTCATGACATTTTTACACAAGAACAAATGTCAAATCTGTAAAAATAACAGAAGAGAGAACAGAAAGGGAGAGAGGAAGGATAAGTGTTGAGATATTCCAATGGCAGCTTCCACATCTCCTGATTATTCCCACTCAAGAGGAATCCTTTTTTTTTTTTTTTTTTGGAAAGCAGAAGTAAAAATAAACACAGGCCCTACATATATGATAGTGACTTAACAGATCTTTCTCATCCGCCTGTACACACAGACAGACACACTTTCCACTTTAATGTGGACCTGCAGTAAACTAAAAATAACACAAGTTCCCTGGAATGCAGATTTCCACAAAAATGTTGGCTCTGGCATCTGAGCTTTATAAAAATGCCTGCCAAAGTGCCATTTTTAGTTCCACTGAAGAGGCAAATTAATTAATTAGGTATTGATGAATTGCATATCATTACTTTTCATTCAATTTCGGTTAAGAAAAAAATTAGGTTTTGTCCTGGCCTCTCCTTCCTTTTTGGTGTGAAACTTCAGAAACCTCTCATGAGCAATGAGGCTGAGAGAAGAAAGGGAGGAAGAAGTTTGAAGGGAAATTAGATTAAAGAAGAATGCACACTATTAATTCATTTACTGAATGTACCATATAAATTCAAAGTGGGAGAATCAACTCTTTATTGGGTTGAAATGTAGAGTCAGTTCACCTCATAGGCGGGGCAAAGAAAGGATGGCGTGGAGGGTTAAATTGAATTGTTAGCACTGAAGAAATATCCAACTGTCAACAAACTTAACTTTGAGACATGGAATAGGACAGAGAACCATCTTATTTTTTGGCTCAGGCAGCAAAATATTTTGGGCTAGTCTTATACAAAGTACTGCATATGTATCCCTCTCACATTTCTAAATGGAAATACGGAGAGTTGAGATTCTCTCTGTATTAGTTGGCCATCTAGAAACTAATATAAGGAGCACAGAAGGTATTCAGAACCTTAACTATTGTGAACATGTATTGGTTTGCTCTTAATGGTATCTGACTGATTGACAGATACATTATTATTCTAGTAAAATGGACAAGAGGGAATAAATTATCTTTTCCTCTAACCTAGATCCTACCGTAATACTAGGATGACTATCTGTCACATCAAATAAAAGACAAGTAGCTAGTAGGCAATTATCCCTAAGCTGCCCTCAGAAATGTAAGAGAAAGCTGACTTTCCTGATATATCCTTTTAATTGTGTAGGAAGCATCATGTTAGCTAACCCAAACAAGATAACCAACACCAAACAGGATGAGACATTGCAATGCATCCCAGCTGAATACTGTGGGTATAATTTGGTATGAAATGCCATCTGAGAAGACCAGAACAGCTCCAATTTAGCAAAGCTATATAAATAGGGCAAAGGGCTAATTATTTATCCTGACTTTTATCTCAATATTGTTTACAGTAAAAAAAAAGCATAATAAAGTGTAAGCCTCTAATTATAACAACACAACAAACAGGCTTTCCAACTTCAGCTTTGTGGTATATCACTTCTGACTACGAGGAGATGATTCTATTGCAATTATATCCTAAAATATAGCCTGCTGAATTTCTGCATTCCAGCCATTTGATGTTTTGTTACATTTAATTTCTCCTTTCTGCAAGCAGAAGGCAAAATGTTCTAGAATTGTATTTATTGTATTTTTCTTACCATGTTATATACCATGTTATAATATACCATATACCATGTTTCTTACCATGTTATATACCATGTTATAAATAAATTTTATAAATAAATAAATGTTATTGTTCTCTCTCTCCCTCCCCACTCCTAACCCTCCCTCCCTCTCTCTCTTGCCAGATAGACAACTATGAAATTTATGAGCAGATGACAAAGATGATAGTATTTTCAGTAGATGGATGTTTCAGTTCCAACTTTTTGATCCTGGAAAAATTAAGGAAGAAATTGGGTAGGATGTGTTTTTCTAGTTGCAGAAATCTACAATAACTCATCTGGTTAAGGCATAAGGAAAATTTTAATGGCAAAATTGGATTTTTTTATATTAAAATTTGAAAAAAACAAATTTGATACAACATGCTCTCCTACAAAAGAATTTGAATAAGTTTTCACTTGGATTGGATTGGATTGGATTTTCAACACTCCAATGTAACATGTTATTACACCCCATGTAATAACACATGGTCATTATGGTAATATGTTTTGTTTCATTTTGGCCTAATGTATGGTACAAACACAGCCATTATTGTTTCTAAATTATAGTTTAATATTTAGTATAATGTGTGGACCAGAGCACCATAGTTTGGTCAGTTGTTTATGATTAAAACAGACCATAGTTTAATGCAATGTCTGAACCCAACCAATGTTTCTGGCTTAGTCCTATTTCCCAAACTTCATGCTATCCACTTTATCATTGTGTGTGTGTGTGTGTGTGTGTGTGTGTGTGTGTGTGTGTGAGAGAGAGAGAGAGAGAGAGAGAGAGTGTGTGTGTGAGAGAAAGAGAAACAGAAAGAGAATGAGGAGGCAGAGGGACTGACTATATCTAAAACCATTTAAGGGCCTTTATGAATGCAGTGTTTTAAGGCAGTTTGAAATGTCAAATATGCAATGCACAATAAAATATTTATAAAATTACAGAGTAATTTTAGTATATTTCAAACATCTAAATACTAAAAGGAGCATCTATAATAAAAATAATAAAAACCCTGATAAAAACTTTTCTGTTAAAAGCAAACAGCTACTTTTAAAAGCATTTTAAAAACCAGTTAAGATGAGCTATGCAGTGAGTAATGATGCTGTTTGTAAAACTGAACAGAAGACTCATGGGAGCAGACAAAAACATACTTTCTATTAAGACTGATGTTTCAAGCTATAGAAGTTAAAAACTTTATATATCTTTAAACATCTCCTTGCTGAACATTGTAAAATAAGAGCTTCCTGATCAGATTTTAAATCAGCACTCTAGAATCTACGCTTTATCACTAAGCCATAGGTGAAAAAGAGATCTACCATCACCCCTTCCCAAAGTGGAAATAACATGGCGCAACTGTTTGGAAAAGACTCAGGGAACAACTGCTAAGATAGGGAAATGATACCACACCAAGATCCAGTAATCAGAAGGTTTTGGTCTAAGTCTGAATACCTTACAAAGAAAAGTTAGCTAAAGAGTGGATACAAGGTCTCATAGTGATAGTTTTGTTAGCAGCTAGGTTCCATGCTTTTATCTGAAATATTTTAGATTGACATTCTGCATTCAATAAGTTTTGAAGTTTGAAAGAGTTTTGTATTTCTCTAGGCTAGAGGCTCTCTATCAAGAAATTTCTTCCTCAGAAGAAATTATGCATGAAAGTGCGAGCAATTTCTTTAAATAAGGTAAGTTCTTAAAGATGTGAAGCAATACATCAAAAATACCAAGAAAATCAGTTCAGTGGCAGTTGGATTTTAAGTAAAAAATTATTTCTGAAAAGTGAAAGTTAACCAAAAAGGGGGAAAGTAAGATAATGCTTACCTTTCCTGCAATCTTTATACATACTGAACTTCTAATTCGGTCAAAGCAACACCTACTTATTTCTTGGTTGTACTTCCTTAAAGTACAATACGTACGGAAATGGAAAGAACAGAAAATAGGAATTTCAAACTTAATGCAAACAGTTCTAATGCAAACTTTTGCTGATGTTCTCTAGACTACCTCAGATTGTAACCTGACAGAGCACCATCAGAAATATCTGGAGATAGGCTGCAGCTAGGCAGCAGAACACTCATTATCTGACTAACTTTCTATTAATTTTATCTGCTTTCTAGAGAATCTTAAACATTATTCAGATAAAGCCACAAGAAAAGGAACATTAGGAAGCATCTGTACTATCACTAGTTGGCAATATCAACTGTATTAGAAGTGCATGTACATTCATATTTCCAATCACTGTATCTGTGGTGTTTCCACAACCATTCCTTATGTGTTTATCCATAAATGCATAATTCTAGGCATTCTGTTCTAAGCAGTTTATATATCAGTTTTCCTTTCATCATTCATAATCTTGAGAGACCAATTATATGTACCACAGAGTCTTCATATTCTACTTTCCCCTTAGGTTCTTTTCCCACTCTTTTCTTCACATTTTTACCCAACAAATTACTTGTTCCACATTCATATCCTTCTGTTATTCTTGCATACTTTATTAATTTTCTCAATTTTTTTCCTCCTAAGCAGTAACATTTACCAGGAGTTTTTTGTTGAGTCCCTTACTAAGTACCGTATATTGTTAACTATAGACTTATGTCTAAACCATGTTAACAAACTGATACTCACCAGTAACTATTCACTTCATTCTTGGAAGCTCAAATCATTTTTTTTATTGTCTCTCATTCTCACCCATACACTTATGTCATCTAAGGGTATTCCCCCCCCATTATATTCATTCACAATTTTTTCCCAAAAATCATCTATCGTTCTTCCATCATGACCATATTCTGAAATATAAAAGGCAACTCTCACCAGCCTATTGTCCCACTTTTATACTTACCCACCACAGTGAAACCAATTTATATCTTCTGATATACACTTTAGCTCTTTTGTTTATATTTCATATCCTTGCATATTTCAACTGCATCCCATAAGATCTTTGCACTTTTTCTTAGTTTTACAGACATCCAGTGTAATATTTGATCTTTTATTTCATTAATAAATTCATGTTACTTCTCTTAAATTCCCAGCCAAATTATAAGTATGTCTGTGTGTGTGCACATATGCATCTAGCCATCATCATCATCATTATCATTTCTCCCATACAATGGTTATTTTCCTCACACTTTGTCTATCTGGCATTGCCATCTGCAGATGAATACAGTTCTAGGCATTTTCTCTCTCAACAAGTGTGCATATATGTCAGAATTTTTATGTTGTATACAAGGTTGAGAAACACTAGCCTAAACCCTATTGGCAACCACACATTAGATCTGGCTTTTATCTTGGACTAGATGAAACATAAACTGGTGTTGGCAGATGTTTTTGTCAGTTCCTTGATCATTGCCTCATGACCATGGGGTTAACCAGAGCTACCAGTATGCACTGTGTATGACCTGTCTGAATGTTTAATAGATCCTGGTTTTCAGAATGGTACTTGGGGCTTTCCCTAGTGAAATGGAGAGTTCTGTTGTGCATTTAGTTAGCCTCTGGAATATACACAAAGCATTAGACAGGATAGCTGCTGAGAAGTCTTTCTGCATCTGTTGAAATCTCTTTGGGTTTGTTTGTTTTTAATTTGCTTTGGGAGACAAAGTGAGCAAAGATATGACTGGAGGAAGACAAGAGAAGAATGTGGCTGGCTATGGCAAGAGTTCAGATTCAAGGCTACTCTGTTGCGATATGTTTGTTAAAATGATCCTATTACATCTCCAGAATGTCAGCCAGCTGCACTATTTAAGACCTCTCCTTTCTGAGGAGATAGTATGGAAGAACTTCAGTCGGTTCAAATTGTGGTCATTAGGCTAATAATTTGAGATGAAATCCTCTTTGCTTTGAATTGAAAGCTGGATAGACAGGATCCAATGACACTAGTGCCTTTCAATGTCATCTGGGGAGGGGGGGGTTGAGCCCAAGGGGGGTAGAAATTTCTTCTCTAGCTCTGCCACTTCTGCATTCAACCTCTGCTTCTCCTGGTTAAAGCAGACAGGAAGAACCAGGGAGGTAGATAATTGCATTCAATGTCTCTTGTGAGGGGAGAATGCCACCAGCCTGAAAGAAGCACTGGTTCACCCACTTCTCAAGGGTTATGCCCTGGGAACAATTATCTATCATTTATGAAGGAGGTTATAAAGAATGGGGCAACAATTAAAGAAATAAATTATATGGACCACCACCAGGACTAAAGTCAAATTGGTCACTCTGATAGGTACTTTAAGGAAGTATTGGCCAAGTATAGCGTCTTTCAGACTGCCTATAGGGCAAGGAATTGGAAGATCAATTTGTGATGGTTCCACTTTGTAACTGGCCGGGCCAAGTGATGACAGGGAAAGGTCTCACAGAGAGTTGCTCCATTGTGGTGTGCCCCACGGCTTGATGTTCTCCCCCATTCTGTTTAACATACACATGCAACCTGCTAGTTGAGCTTATTTTAGCAACTAAGGATTTGTATACTTTATTACCATGGACATTATTTTGACTACAGTTCACTCACTTGAGATTTTATATCAAAAGCTGAACTCCAATTTGTCACCTTGGATATGCAAGTAAATTTATGATATCCAGGAATTTGCTTGTTGACCAAATTCTGTAATTTAATTCTGAAAAATGAATCAATAATGCATTTTACAGAATCTTTTGTTATTAGGCAGTTGTAGTTCCTCCACAGAAACTGTAGTATTTATTATTGTGTGGGTGTTTTGAGTACTTTACAGTAACCCTTTTTTCTTTCATGCTGTGGTATGTACAAATAAGTATGATTGTTGCCTTTCTGGGTGTTAATTGCTGTTGGAAGATTCTTCTTGCCCCCAATCCCAACTTTCAACAAGATTTAAAATCCTAATTTCTTTATAACTACATACATACAGAGCTTAGATGGTTTAATATTGAGGACTTGTAGGCAACCATATCAGTTCAGGACAATTAAATACAGGAAGCCCTCAAATTACCATTTTTTGTCTAGTGACCTTTCCAAGTTACATCATTGTAAAAAAGCAACTTATGATCATTTTTCACACTTATGACCATTGTAGTATACCCATGGTCACATAATCAAAATTCAGGCACTTGACAACTGGCACATATTGATGACGGTTGCAGTGTCCCGGGGTCATGTGATCATCTTTTGTGCCTGACAAGCAAAGTTAATGGGGAAGCCAGATTTTACTTTACAATCATGTTACTAACAACTGCAGTGATTCACTTAACCACTGTGGCAAGAGAAGTCATCAAATGAGGCAAAACTCACTTAACTGTGTCGCCTAGCAACAGACATTTTGGGCTCAATTGTGGTTGTAAATCAAGGACTAGATTCAATCTATTCATGAAATAATGTACTACAATGTGCCAACTAATAATGAGTGCATGTGGGAGGGGATGGTGTCCACATCTTTATGGTAACCGTAAACATTTTTATTGTAACAATCAAGTCATATGTTTAGTTCTCTGGGAAAAATCCTACTTGCAAAGGTGTTCTTCAAATGTTACAGGAAGGAAAGTTTAAATGAAAGCAGAACATGCAGTTGAATTGTTTAAACCAGTGGTCCCCAACCCCCGGTCCGCGGACCAGTGCCGGGCCGTGGAGTACCTGGCACCGGGCCGCGCAGCGGCCGGGGGACATGAACGCTGCAGCGCAAAGGCTCCTGAGCCGTGCGCAAAAGCTCCTGGGCCGTGCGCAAAAGCTCCTGGGCCGTGCGCAAAGGCTCCAGGGAAGAGAGCCCCGCGCAGGTACGCACGTGTGGCCCAAAGCCCCCACCCCTGCGCGCGCTCAGCGGGCCACGGTAAAATTATCAAAGGCTGATTGGTCCGCGGCGATAAAAAGGTTGGGGACCACTGGTTTAAACTGTTTAAAACTGGGCTGTAGCAAGAATATGTCTTTATTGTTTAAAGGTTTCTTTTCTGTCTTTCTAGTATACTTTGTGCCACATCTTAACAAATATTTTATAACTAATTAAGGCAGCAGAGATAAATGGAGCGGAATGTACCAGTTACCCAAAAGTTTGGAGGTGGGAGGTAAACAAAAATAAGTTGTATTGCACCTCTTAAGAATACAATTCTTGGATTTAATTCAAAATCAGGACAGGAAGTTTGAAGCAAAATACAATCCACAAAAGAAAAACCCTAACAGACATATTGCCAAAAATGATACTGGGCCATAGTTTCTTGAGTCAAATCTGTTATTTCCATTTAAGGTTTTAAGAAAACTGATAAATTATCAGTTTATCATGCCCCATCTCAATCTCAAATTTAATCACTTGATACAGTAAAAAATATCTTTTGCTTCCTTTCCCCCCTACAATAAGTTTTTTCTATAAAATTCTACTTGCCCAACAGACCAGAGGGTCCATTTCACACACGTATTTTAAAACAGAAGTGGCACAATTAAGTCCTAATGAGAATTGTGATAGCTTTTCATACAAGATAAACAGTCCCAATAATTTTGGTACAATTACACCCAATTTGGTTTGGAAATTATAATTCTCTAGAGTGTATTAGCACAATGCTCGAGAAACTGTTTTTGTGGAACATTCCTAACTGAATAATCCAATTTTAATACTGTTTTTAACAAAGCCAAGAAGCAGCAGAGCAAAACTGGAACGGAGTATGACAAAAATATGGTGCTGTATGAACACTAAAAGATAGCTAAAGACTAGCTGATCCAAGTAATATTTCAGACTAACTAGATTACATTTAAGACTAATAATATAGCTGGAAACAGAACACATATTTAAAAGATGTATCTAGATAGATATTTTTCTTTGTTTCATTTTGGGAAAAGATATTAAGATATTGGAATTCCTACCACACTTGTAAATGTTCTCACAAAAAAATGCCTCTTAATATCTGACTAAAATCTTTATTGCTTAAGATTCCAGTGGCTTCATTTATTGAGTTTTCACAAAGTGGATTATTTAAAACCACAATGTATAGTTTTCAGAAAGGATGAAAAGTACAAAATAAGCATCCTTTCCAATTTGCCAATTCAAATAAATTGAATGAGAAAAAAAATAAAAAAACGAAAGGGCTTTTAATGCAGAAATGGAGAATAACTTTCTGAAGTTGAGGCTCTTTAGTATCCAAAAGAGATCCTCTAAGAACTTATTAGGAAGTGATGCCTTTTAAAGGAAAGTTTATATAAGGATATTCTTTAAAGCCTGTAGTATAATCTACTATATGGATTTTAAACATAATCTATCAACTCTGATCTTCAATCCATAGTTAGAAGTGAAAATTAAACTCGGCAGGCAGTACAAGGATCAATTAAACTGAGTTTTTACAGATTCTGGTTGAGGCAGTTCAATTCTGTAAAAATCTGTGCCTTTGGTTTCCCTCTGCTGTGTCTTGTCCAGACGACTGAGTTAGCTTTTTAAAAATTAAATTTGTGGTATCAGCTACCAAAAATAAATGATCCTTACAAAATGGATACTTGTTCCTGCCTGAGGCACTCGGTGTGAGTGGATTCAGACCTCAAGTGTTTTCTTCAGTTTGAGATAAGGCTGGAGACAGAGCACATTTTTTATGTTCTCAGATTGAAATGGTTCTAATAAATTGGATGGATAGACAGAATACTGGAAAATATTGAAAACCTCCCATGTGGATTTTAGACTCAAGCAGATAAGGTCTGAACCTGTTGCAGATTTCCCCAATATAAAGGAAACATTTTCCTTGAAAAGAGCCCTGGTTAACTCCGGAATCCAAAGATGCCTTTGATATATCCTGTAAGACCACTCTTTGCTTTCTGCTCTACTTTATCTTCCAGGGGTGGGAAAGTGACGTGGTTGAGAGCCAGATCAAAAAATAAAGGCTTGCATGGAATTGGCTGGAATTCTGGAGGGAAATGCACCAGAGTTGCTTGCTTGCTGACAAGAGAAGGATCCAGGCAGAAAATCTCAAATCGTTCAGAAAGTGGCTTGATAATAAAAGAAGATAAACAGGAACAAAAATTAGTTCATTTGGAAAACGTTTGCTACTTAATCCTCTACTTTTAAGATTTTTCAACCTGCCCAATCTGCACATTTCCCTAATAAATGATCTTCAATTTCCTAAACTCCACAGCTAGCATGGTTATGGTTGAGAAGAATTCTGAGAATTGAAGTCCACACCTGGAACTTGCCATGGCTGGAAAACCTAGTTCTAGTCTAATGACAGAAATATCTAACTTTCTGGATAATGCATTCAAGGCAATGAAGTAGGTACATCTATTATGGATGTATGAATAGTTGCTGAGGAAACCTCAGATAATTATCCAAATCTATTGTGGAAATACTATTATGCTAGCAAATGCAGAAGAGAAAACTAAATGTAAGTATAAGTTTCTAATGGAGTTGCAAATACCTGGTTAATATTAGGACTAAGCAATGATGCACTAAATGTTACCAGAAAGCTGTTGTTTTAAAGAAACCCAATTATGATTAAGGTGATCCCCAACCTATGACCATTCATTCAGCAACCATTCCAAGTTGCAAAGGCACTGAATGAATGATGGTTATGACCGGTTCTTGGACTTACAGCCACCCCAGCAGCTGGCAGACACGACTGTGATTTGGATGCTTGGCAATTCTTTTGCACTTATGAGCGCCCCACAATCACATGACTGCCATTTGCAATCTTCCCTACCAGCTTCCCTATAAAGTCAATGGGGAACTAGAAGGGAAAGTCGCAAGTCATTGGGGGGGGGGGGGGTGTCAGTCTTCTACACCTGCACACACACAACCAGCCACTCTGGCCTTGTGCTGCACTGACCCCTTCACAACCCTCTCTAAGCCTCCCTCGCACTTGCTGACCTACATGGCACCATCCCTGATCCACACAAAGAAAGAGGTGGGAGATGGAAAAATATCAGTCTCCCATATAGTAGTCTTGATCAAGATTTCCCCCAGCTTCAATTAGCATAAAGAAAAAATAGAAGAGCCATTACATGTAATATTTTATAATATCATGCACCTAAATCTTCAATTTTCAAAAATCTCTTAGACTTTTTTTTGCCAAGTTCATGCTGTAAATCTTTTCTCTGAAATTATGCATAGGCTATGAATAGAAAAAATGCACAGACAGAACATACTCGTGATTCCTACGGATGTCTCTAATGTTTAGGGAGCTTACTAAATTTCTGGGTATTTTTAAAATTCATTATTCTAATGTTAACTCTGCAAAATCAAAGCAGCACAATTAAGGAGGCACTCTGTTGTTTTTTTTGTGTTCTCCCTGATTGTTTTTGAGCTTCTTTTCCATCAAATCCATTGTTTTGTATGATTCTATGCCAAAAAAAATAAACCAGAAAACTTTCTAAACAAATAGGGACAATTAAAGATTTCTGTCATCATATTTCTAATATATGTAATTGAAATTATATATTGACACTCTATAACATAAGAAATTAGGCTCCTTCTGAAATTGTGCTTTTATTGCATACACAGAAAGTTGCTTACCTTGCCATCTTTGACCTGGGATGGAGATTCTACCTCATGACTGTCATCAGCATCTGAAAGAATCAGAGAAGTATTTGAGGAAAATGCATTTACTAGCAATTAAACCAGAACAAGAACATAAGGCTACATTTTAAAAATGTGAACAATGAAATTGTCTATAAATTATGATAATGCTTATCTCCAAACTTTCTCCTTAAAATGTAAATGTTGCATGGTATCCATTTTTACCCTGCCCCAAATCTAATTGTATAGCCTAATTGTATTGTTGTATGTCACTCAGAGTTGCTTCTTGTGAGATAGGTGGACATATGAGATAGATAGATAGATAGATAGATAGATAGATAGATAGATAGATGGATAGATGGATGGATGGATGGATGGATGGATGGATGGATGATAGATATAGAGACAGACACAGAGATAGAATATAGTACACTATTATAGAGACAGGTCAAAGAATGGATGGTTCCAATCCAAGTCTGACACAGGAATGAGTATGTCATACATACTTATGTTAAGTGAAGTGCATAGGCTTATGTTAATAAATGTAGATAAAAGTTAAGTTATAGAGAAAAAGCTATTAGCATCAAAGGAAAAAAAGACACATATTTGAGCAAATGAATAGATGACAATGGTGAAATTTACAAGGAGCAATACATCAGAGGAGAGAACAGAAGGTCAACAGACTTCAAAAGGAGGTTGCCTTCAATCTCTGAGGTACTTATGACTCTGAAAAATATTAGAAGTTAATTATCTTGGTGGCAGAATTCTGGTTAGAAAGGAGGAGTTTTAGGTGTGAAAGGATGAACAGAAGTGGACAGAATATGCAGCAGTGAAGGTAACAGATGAACAGATCATGAACCAATATTATCTAAGAGTCAAAGGGAAAAGGCTTTATCCTCCCAGTGGTCTACAGAGAAGCAATACAGCTTGACAGGGGAGTGAATATAAAAAAAATTGGATTGTGGCAAAGATGTTTTAAAGTCTAATTTATAACTTTAATTTAGACCGAGCCTATATTTCTTCCCTATCAGCTGTTGGGCAATGATTACTTTTTCTTTCCAGAATTGCCCAGTCAAGCCACTGAAAAAATAAAGCTATAGAACCACATGTTTTAAAAAAAGGAAAGTCCTTCATAGCCACTCCTGCCTTCCATTCTGAAATGTTTGCAGACCCCGCCTCTTGAATCTTGAAAGCATTTCCCCATGAATACTGTGTATGTGGGAATCTGGAAAGCCACACTCACCTAATATGGCAGCTGCTTGCAAGGAGTATTTTTCTGCATTTACTTGAGTAATCAGATCCTGAACATCAGGTAGCTCCTATTTAATTCAGACCAATTCCATAAAAGATATATACTTAGTAAAGTTTCATTTTCCCTCTATGTTCATTCCCCCCCCCCCAACTAGATTTGCTAATGTTTCTTTCTTTTTCATTGTTAGGAAAATAAAAGGAGTATTAAATACATATGCCCTTTTGAGTTGCCAAATACAAATATATATGGTATAATAACTCTCTTTCTCATTGTCGCTCTCACACACAGACACATCGTCTAATGAAAGACAAACCCAAATAATTTGATTTTATAGTCTTAAAAACGGGCAATCGGTCCTAAATTTATTTCAACAAATGAATCAGAACTGTACATTACAGTTAGCAGAATCTAATCAATTTAAATATGTATGCCCTCCATTACATCACCTTAGAATTGTTAATGCATACTTCATAATTTGTTTCCTACCTTTAAGTTGCTTTTTTTAGTCCCTGCTTTAGCCTGAACTTCAGTGGCGTATTTCAGCACTCGATCATACAAAACAAGAGCTTCACTCCATTTTTTCACCAGGACATATGACTGTGCAATGAAAAAGCATCTAGGAGGAACAAAAGACCATACCAAGTAGATTGGTAAACTATGGCTCAATTAACTCTTAAGTATCAATTCTCTATGACAGGGGTTTTAAACTCACGGCCCGTGGGCTGGATGCGTCACATGCTAGCTACCCACGCCTGGTTTAGCAAAGGGGGAAAGTTGTGATACGTCACATGACATGAGTTTGACACCCCTGCTCTATAAGCACAATTTTCTTGAAACTATTCACACCCAGTCTTTCCCACTTTACATCCCCCTCTCTGAACTGTCTTGAGGAACTATGTCAGGGAGGGGGAGAAACAGTGAAATGGTTGTTTCTACAGAAATAACTGGAACATTTCCTACAATTCTGAACTCATTACAGGTAATCCTCGATTTACAACCACAATTGAGCCCAAAATTTATGTTGTTAAATGAGACATTTGTTAAGTGAGTTTTGCCTCATTTTATGACCTTTCTTGACTTGGAATAGCACAAATGTATTTTGCCGCTCATTACACTACTGTTCGGATCCAAGCCACTGTATGATTGTGATTGCTTAACTGTGACTGAACAAGTAGCTTTGTTTGTCTGGGAATTACCGGTAAGCCTTATACACCAAGGTCTTTATTCCTATTTCCTTCAGGTAGCTTTTATCTTCTTCTAGGCCAGGAAGTTGTTGCAATTCTGCCAGATTCTTCAAGCGTGATCAAAATGAGAAGACAAAAAAAAAAAGCCCTTAAATGTAAATAAACTTTACAACAAACAGTATAAATATTTTATCCAATTAAATAAATTTGACAATGGTAAACCAGCAATAATTTCATTTAATCAGCACTATTTGCTTAACAAACTGAATCAATAGTACAGAAATGAATAGAGCATTGTTTTCAAATATCGTAATCTCTTTACAAGATAACACCCTTTATCTGCTGTCCAAAAAAAATAACCTGCAATTATTAAAATTATTTAGGAAGCAACTTTGTGTGATCCTTAAAAGTAAGGTATATGTTTATTATATGTAGTGGTCATGAAAATATTATTTTGCATGAAGCAAAATTTCAGAAAACCTCTTTATTTTCAACACCAATTTGCGCGCCCTGTCTGACTTGCATTTCCAATTTAATAGCACACTTTTTCCCGATCTACTTTGCAATCACCTTGTTAGAGATAAAAGAAAACTGGAACCATAAACCTCTCCTTTCCACTGCTAAACCACTCCTTACATGCTTACCTGTAAGATGATGTCATAAAGGCGTATCAAATCCTGAGGTCGAGGAACACGCTTGCCATCTTCCTCGGGCTGCTGCTGACGAAGGAGTGCCTTCTGTAGTGCCTTTGCCATGCTCTCATTGCGCTTGATTGCTGTAGACAGCTTGATGTAGGTCAGGTAACTGGAAAGCAGAGTATTAAAAACTGCATTATTACTAACAGTCATTTCAGATTTATTTGAATATATACAAAGCTGTTAATAGATGATGAGCTGGGCAGACAAGAGAGTGAGATGACACCCAAGCGGTCCTACTATTTGTCCTGAATGACAAATAGTAATCTAACAGTCATGCATTTCTAGAAAGGCTCTTTACCTATGCAGATACTGAATATTAGTGACTTTTCCAGAATCTATTTCCAAAGAGTGATCCCGTTGCTTCTGTAGGAAACAAAACATTAGGTGTAATTTATTTATTTTAGAAAAGAATATTTGGATGCAAATAAAACTGAGGGATAGCTGCAGTTTATTATAGCTTCACAAAGGATCAAGTGGGACCTAGCATCAAATAGTTCTTCAAGCAGACTCAACAATGATTTTATTTATATCCTGCCTTTCTAACCAAAGGAGAGACAAATGCACAAACTTTCTACTTTATGGCCCACCTGATCTGGCTTCAGCTCTTCGCGAACGGCTTGTATTGCATCCCGGCACTCACTCAGTAAAGATTCAAACAAACGTTCTTTAGTTTCTTCTTCTTCTGCCTAAATAAAGTAGCACAGAAACATATATAATCTTTTCAATCACTGAAATCAAAAGAGGCTAAAACTTACATTAACAATTGCAACCAGTGAGTCTTACAAACATGTTGTATTATATGCAACATTAGTGAAACTGTTATTACTTAGTGATAAACTGTGGAGATTAAATCTACTGTTTTATATTTCTATGATCTAACAGAAGGGGCACAATTGAGCTCTTCAGATTACAACAACAACAACAACAACAACAACAACAACAACAACAACAAAAAAAAAACAGAAAACCTTCCAAAGTGATTCTGTTAATATTTCCTAAATTTAATAGAGTGTGAACCAATAAACAAAACCAACATCTTCCACTTCATACAATCATGGCATAAAATAGTGCAGGGAGAATATTGGCAAGAACACCCAAAATCATATATTATTTGGTAAAGAGTTCCATCTCATATTCTCTATCAATAAGCCACACTATGATCTCCCTCTAATTTGGTTCAATTCAATTTTATTTTGGAGTTTTCTAAAATGCAGTTCCTATTCTAATGCTTAAAACTGTAATTTATTACCACCAGACTGTCAGGAATCTTTTTGTTGTTGATAACCTATAGTTTTATTTGCCCTCCTTTCTCCCACTAAAAAAAAAACAACCTTCAAAGTCAACAGCGCTATTTTCTGTGACAGATTAAGGACAGGAAACTGATTGATCTCTGTGGATACTTTTCCTGCTTAGTAATCTAAGATTGGGAAGAAACATTCCCAAAGTTAGAATAGCCTTAGGTATTCATTAGCATTTTATAATACGCAACACTTTTGTCAGATTAAAATTACTCAAGATCCATTGTTTAAAGATTATGTGTTTGGATATATTCTACAGTTCAATTATTTAGAATTTTGACTACTCTGAGCGGATCTCCAGAAAAAATGCTGGAATATGAGATTCACAATTTTAGGGCAGATTTTATTTTCTAAAATTGCTTTACATTTATTTATGCCTCCAATGTTTAACTGGATTAATACAATGTAAAAATAAGTCTCTAATTTTCAAAGAACTCAGGGGAAGTTAAGTTTTCTAAATTTGAATAATCAGAGACAGGTCAGACTAGTTTGGTTGCTCCACCTGTGAGGCCATTTCAACTTCAAACATGCGAAGGGGAAATGCCAGAATAGTAACGCTGAAACAAAAGGAAATGAGGTGGAGTTTTATTATTTTACTTATATAAAAATGAATTTATCTTCCTTTTCTAACACAGTTATTTATCTTCTAAGATATCTTGAAAGGAAGAGTTAGCAAACATTCAGGATTTTGTAGCATATGCTGCTTTGATTCATTCCCAAGTCACAGGCAAGAGACTGCACCACAGCACATGAATTTAAGACTTTGAAAAAGGTAACAGAAGAGTTAAATAACAGCATATTACTCAATAATCCGAACTGAGAGTACAATGTTCTTGGACAAGATTAAGAGTTTTGACAAGTAACTTAAGCTTCCTGGGTCACAAGCTGTTACTTTTTTAAATATGGAATTTATGAATTTCAATTTTCTGCTTGAAAAAACACCAAAAGCATTATTTGTTCACATGTCCCAGGGTGATGTTCAATACCATCCCTATAAACCAGGAGTGAGCAAGACATGGCCCAGTCTTTTCCCATTACAATATTTGGTGGCAAACAGCCAAGTGACAGCTGTGTTCTTATTACTTCTTATCATGAACCATTACCCCCATTTTTAGACAAAGGTTTTGGTTCCTAATACTGCTTTGTTACCTGGAGCACTCACTGTAATATATCAATAAACAGCTTCTAAGCGTCTTTTACACAAACAAGGCAAGTACTTTTTTTTTCATTTTATTGTGTTAAATTGTTCATTTTCACCACACCCTATTTTGGTTTTTTTTTGTTTTTTTTTTAATGAATTAATTTTCAATTAGTCTATGATGACAATAAAATAAACTGAGCTGGCATGATTTCTTGCCCATATTCAGTGACAAATGAATTTAAATACATAACAAATTACATTTAAATTTCCTCCTTTGTATAGAAATCAGAATATAATAGTGTAGCTACCAAATTCACATGACCATAGGACCCTGCTTAAGAGTTAAAATCACAGGTTTCAGGAGAGTTTACTTACTTGAGTTATAGCTGCTTCAGTATCTGCCAACCCCAACAGAAAGATTCTCACTTTGTCTATTTTCACAGGCACGGTTCTTCCCCTCCATTCCACCTCACTCATAGTGGCTGCCTGCTTTGCTCGAGTCTGTGTGATTAATGACTAGAAAACAGGGAAATTTTGGGTTGGCGCTCTAATGAACAACATTTATTTCTCACAAAACATGTTTCTCACCGTATGCAATAAGTAATATACAACTGTAAACTATGAAAGTTTAACTTTCAAGTTATTGCAATCACAAATCATGATTATTTTATAGCCAGCTTTACCATGAAGACAGGGAATAACTGGAAAACATGTTCTTAAAAGTGATTTTATACATACAAAATTAAAAAGAAGCCTTTGCCTCAGATTGAAAGATTAATCAAGGTTGTTGGGAAGCATAAGGTCTTGGGGACACTGTCATATCTTTCAAAGATTTCCAAAAGGGTACTTCTTGGCAAACATGAACATAACTGATTTACTGGATGGCCTACTGAAATGGAGGAAAGGCAGGAAGTTTGCTTTGGGTGTTCTCAGATACAGAAAGGCAAGTTTGAAAGGCAAGTTTAAGTATAAGATTTTAAGCATGGTGCCATAATACTTAGTGGAGTGCAAGGTTTTTCTGCAGCTCCAAAGCATTTCCAGGACAAACTCCTAGGGGAGACTATTACTACCAAGAGTATGTAAGCCTCACAAATAAATGTATGAAGGGCACTGTATGAAGTTACATATATGAAGTTATTGGCAAGAAACTGAAGTGGAAAATGAGAAATGCATTGTCCAATCTCAATCTACAAAAGTACAAGCTTTAAAATGACGAACTATTCTGTTAGCAGTTGCTATGAGCAGATAAAATACTAGCTCAAATTCTATGTCATGTGAAGATGACATTAAACTATATAGCACATTGCTTTTTCAACTGCAGCCCAAATACTTCCATTCTTTTAAAATACAGTGGACAGCAATGCAACAGTGTTTTCATGCAAGGACTAAATTTCTGTTGCAATTTATATAATTTGCAAAATAGCAAAATCACACATGGTACCGTTTGGGGCAGCACAAAAATGATAATTTTTAATATTAAACAAATGAATTAATCAGATTAGGGGAAACAAAAGAAATATTTTTAGAACTATCCACAAGGAAGACCCAACTTTATTTTAAACAGATAGTATTTGATTTACAGAAGAAAATGAAGACATTAATTGTACAATTATTAGTTTCCCATCTCTTCTGTTATTCTTCACAGAACCAGAATCTGTGGCCCTCTAGGTTTTTTAAAACTGCAATTCTAGTCACCTCCGACTACTGCTGCTGTGACAGTGGAGAGTTACAGGTTTCTTAACTCTACGATCAGGTTAAAAATTAGCTTTTGTGTTTTTAAAATAATTTCAAAGTATTATTTTGTAAGATAATTTTGAATTTTGGGTTTTTACACTGTATTTTAGATTTCTTAAAAAGAAAAGTGACATATCAGTTAAAATCAGGCATCAGTAGCCATTTTTTCAAAAGGGAAAAGTGTGAGATTAATTACCTCTAGTTTTTCAGCAAGGAGACCTTCAGTACCTCCAGTCCTCAGCCTCATTTGCATTAGCTCACTGATAGCAGACTGGTCACCTAAGAAACAAGGGACAGAATTCAATTAGCCTGTCATCCAGCACAATTTCTCACTTAACAAAAACGCACTGCAAAACTTCAAGAAAGCTCACAGCACAAGGGAATGAGAGCATGGCATATATTTTAACCTACTTAAATAGGCAGGAATGTGCAAGAAACTAAGGGTATCAGTATATAGTTAACTGCTATCTATACATCACACCAAAAATATTAAGAGAAGGACCACGCATATCCAAATTATGTATTTAATACTGTATATCTAAATATTAACATTTTGGTCTGTAATATATATTAAAAATATTTGCATTATTATGCAAATCAAAGAATCGCCTTGGAGATAGGTGGGCACAAAAGGCATAAAAGTTGCCTTTTTTTTTCTTTTGCAAGAAGGAAAAGATGTTGGTTTTTTATTTGAATAAATGAAGAGAACATGTTAAGAATCCCATTAATAACTGTCACCTTGGACATTTGCATGCTCTTCTCAAAAAGTATGAAAGCTTGGATTTGTTTAAATTAATATAAATATCACACTGAAAAATATTCTGCATTCAGTCTAACTAATGCATTAATTTCACAGGTGATTGTATAAGAATAGTGGAGTCCCTGATGCTCTCTGAGCTTGGTTTTTTCTTGCATATATTTCATTACACAGCTAGGTAACATCTTCAGTGCTAGAAAGAAGCGGGGTTTGCTCTACCTAGCTTACCTTGTCAACGTTGGTAGGAGTGTATGAGAATAATAATTATTAAATTCACTCAATATATTTTTCTTCTTGATTTACTTACCAATATTATAAGCACAATAACGAATATTTGGAGAGATTTCTTCCACACGCTGATTATATAATATTGCCTGCTCTTCTGTGAAAGCACTAGCCAGCTTTTCATAAATGGTTCTGCAAAAGGAAGGTTGAAAACAAAATAGTCAGTACTTTACAGTATTAAAAACCATTTCTTTCTATTTGAGGGGTTACTGTAAAAATACTGAGCTTTTACGCTTCATCACTAGGCTACGCAGAAACAAAATGTATTACATGGATTTTAAAAAGTTCAAGAGAAAAAAAATGCTACATCCATGAAAATCGGAATGAAAAAAATATGTTTAATAGACAATGGACATAGAAATAAAAAAAATTGAAACTCACTTGCACTTGTTGAAAGCCTCCATTGCTGCCTTCCATTCCTGATGTTCAAATCGAAGCATACCTGTAAGGTAAGCTGTGTATGCCTATAAGAAAAATGAAGATGGATGATAAGTAGTGCAACTGTATGGTAGCCTACTGCCTTTGGATTTTTCCATAGCAGCTGTTAGTAAATACCAGGAAATATACCAATATCAAGTACAAATAAGTATGAAGTATTTATTCATGAAAATAAATAAGTGTGCAATGGAGTTCAAATTGTTATTACTACTTAGACAATATTTTTTCAGACACCTGTCTAAAATGAAAATGTATGCAGATTACATGAGTTGTTTTTCCACAGGAAATAGTAGTGGTGGAATATATTCTTTTTAGTTAGTTTGCTAGAAGAAATAAACGACTGCTGGGCAAATATTCATATTACTTCATATTACATTAATAAGACAGGCAAAAGTTCCATCAAAATATCCTGACCCTGAAACTGATTATTCTGATTGCAGAATGGCTTAATGAGTTTCAGGGATAGAGTCTTGTACAATCCAAATGATTAACATTTGAAATGTAAGTTTTTATAAGGTTGGGTTTTTTCTTCCTCTTTTTTGCATATTAAGTAACACAGCAGAAGGTTGGCCCTTCTGAAAATAGTTTATAAGTTGAGTCCAAACAGACTGTCTATAATAAGCTTTTTTTCTTTTCTCTTTCTGTATTCTTCACTGGAGCTTTTATTATCTACAATTTAGATCCAATTGTCCACTAAGAAATTAACTCTAGTGCATTTTCTCTGCCTTTCTAGGAAAGTTTTAAAAGCTAGTCCTAACCTGAGCTTCCAGCTTTGTCTTGGCATCCACCCGGCTACTTTCACAGAGATGTTCTAGTTCCTCAGCATGTTTTACTGCTTTGCGTAGGCGAGATAACAAATGAAAACGTTTGCGTGGTTCTGTGTTAGCTTCTTGCTTGAGCTGCATTGCGTAACTCCAGGCTCTTTCAGCATCCATAAGAATCAGGAGTAAATATCTATGGCATAAGGTCAATTAAAAATTATTCAAAGCATTTATAATTTCTCTTGAGAATTTCAACAGAAATACAAAACAAATGCATCTGTTCCTATACTTCTGCCCCAATCAGGCATCTTGTCTAAAGCCAATTTCAAAGTCCCTTTCTACCAAGTTATTGATTATATTTACATCACACCCTCTCTTCAGAATTCCTGGTGAAGGACAAGCCTTCTTTTATCCTTACAATCCTGGGAAGATCAACTTTGCCTTTCCTCACCTATTATCTTGATGGATTTTGATAGTAAATTTATATATACATCAATAATATTCTAGAAGTACAGTATTTCTGATACTGTATCCAGAAGACATGCATTTTGTGTAACAACAGTGTAACACTAAGGTCGAAGGCAAAATTTACCAGTCTCAATACTTCATTCTAGCACACTAGCACAGAAACTGGAATGCTTTATTATATGGAAATTCAAACACACTAAAATGTTTTAAAGCACCTACATCATTTCTAAGATTTGCTTCAGGGACACAAAAGTAGTTTTCTTTGTAAAATAACTGTATTTTTCTGTATCTGAAAGTGTTCAAAGACACTGGGCAATTTACTTTATCAACGTTTCATAATTTAATACAATTTTGGAATTTGGTTAACCTCTCTTTTGCTCAGGATGCTGTCACCATCTTTTTCTATGAGGACAGAAGAAAGCTAAAGAGACCAGATTCCCATCTCAAAAATGGAAGGCAGAAATAGGTTAGCTTGCTTGACCTCCAAGCATAACACAAAATCTATGTTCAGAGTTTCTAGGAGAAATAGAGGCTAGGCCTCCTGACTTCATCTTTGCATTCCAAATTTATTCTTGGAAATTGAAGCTTGTTACAGTTCTGTAGTTTCTTCAGGCAACAAAAAGCTATACAAACTGTACAGTTGGATATAAATGCAAAGATATGCAAGAGATCTTTCTGTTCATGGAATAGGAGAGGGAATGTGCATCTGCAAAGGAAATTTGATAAATCAGATGACCCATTCTGCTGGGTTAAAAAGAGGGTGTTAGATACAGCCCTTTATATCTTGTAGTTAATAGAACCTTCCAGTACCTGTTGTCAGATAATAGCTCTTCTGTTACTTTTTTCCCCGTGAACTTGTGCCTATTTCCCATCTTGAAGTTAAGAGTTTTTCTAAGCCTCCTTAGTCGACGGGAGCAATAACCTCTTCAAGGGGTGAAGAGAAAAAAAATGGTTAATTCTTATTCAGAGTAATATTTGCTTTCAATCTACTTTCCTTACCCTCCCATGTATGCCTGATTTCCAGTGATATTAAAGACAAAACAGTTAGCATTGGTATCTAACTCATTCTACTTTTAATTTCTTCTCTAAAATCAGCTGCATCATTTGTAACTATTGAAATAAGCATTTTTTATTAATAAAACAAAGGCATTTCTTGTTCAGCTGTTAACTACCATGATTATTCCTTGCATACTAACCTGTATCTCTGAAAATCACCATGACGTAGGCCATGTTGCTGTTGTGATTCTTTAATAATCTGAAGAACTAAAAGACTTGTTAAGGAAACTTCCAATATAACTTATACAGTTAAATCATATAAAATATACTGTACATTTTATTATTTTTAAAAATTCAAATATAACAGGTTAGTGACTGTTTCTGAGCGTGATTATAATGGAATACCAGCTGGATGACAAAGATTTTCCTGCATTCATATTCTAAGCCTAAACCTTTCTGTTGCCTGTTTGGCTTTGGAATAAAACAGCTACAATTTTACCAACCCTGAGATATGTTATTTAAAACCTGATGCAATTTTAAAGTAATGATTTACTATTGAACTTGGAAATTAATAGAATTACTGTATACTGTATTTGCTATTACTAACTAGATTCAGTGGCAAGCTAATATAAATGTATTTCTAATTGTGACTTCAAAATCACTACCCAAACATAAGCTATACAATCTGAGAAAGTCAAAAATTTCTAGAATTAGATTAACATTATATATCACTGTTGTGTCCACTAATTAAAGTTGTACAGTAATTGTCATTAGAATATTCACAAAATTTATAAAATTTAACATTTCAGGTTCACATTATTTCTGTGTACCATTTTATTTTACAATTGGACGGCATAACTTAACTGTATCATTCTCTAAAACATAAGTTTCTGAAACTTGTTATCTGTTATATAAATTTCACGTTATCATGAAAGATCTATAAACAGAAATATGGTTGCTTACTCAACAAGTTTCTGACATGGTCCATGCAAATACCTGATATTTTGCCTCCTCCACTTTTCAATTACGAGTTTAGTTTAAAATTCCAGTTGCTTTGTTTTACAAACCAGAGTGTCTGCGTACCTATTACCTATATATAAGATCCCAAACTTGGCTAATGAGTTATTCCATGCAATGTTTTGCAAAAGAAAAACAAAAACAAATGCGGTTTCACATTGTAACTAATTAATTGTAGCACATCTTAGAGCTAAGGGAAGCCTCTAACCTCCAATATGCCTTGGACTATATATTTCCCTTATGTTAATTTCAGTCAAATCCACTTGAAAGTCAGCCAAATAAATCGATCGTCACTACCCGAAATTCGGGAAGACAAACCAATTAGGAATTATACGCGAAGTTCGGAAGCTTCTCAATGCAGAAGCCGAAGCCTGAGAAGGGCTCGCCCTTTGCCTCCTTAAGTGACACGTCCCCATTAGCGCTCTCCCCTCCAACGCGCCGGTAGGATACTCTCCAGGCCCAGGCTATCTCCGAGGCCACCGGACTTGGGTTTTTCATTCTCCTTGTTATCCTCTAGGGCTGCCATGGAACTAGCGCCGCCGCTCCCACCGGTACCACGGCCGCCGCCGCTCCCGGGCACCTGCCGCTCAGCCGCCATCTTGCGCCTGTTCCGCTTGGGACGTGAAGCATCACGGGACAGGAAGTGGCCACGCTCACGAGCCGTCACCACTGAGGCTGACGGGACGGTGGAGGACACGCGCATGCGTGTTTGGAAAGCGGCTCCTGGAATAGACGCCATAATTTGACTTGCTCGCTTGCTCGCTGGCCCTCCGGGTTTAAATGCAAGGGTATACAAGTCGGAGATTTTAAAGGCAAAGCCCCAAATGTGCTTGCTAGGGCGCGCCGCAGGCTGGATATGCTCTGGGGTCGCCGAAAAGATGAAGATATAAGGAGTGTCTGTGAAAGTCCGGACATTGAAAGGAGCGCCTTTCAATTATATTATAAAATGCTTTGATAATAGGGTTGGGCTGCCTGTGGTTTTTCAGGTGTTGTTGAACTGCTAAGCCATGCAGACCAGACCAGGATAAGGCTGATGGAGATGGGAATTGGGGTGGGAATTCAAGAAATCAGGGCTGCAGTTTTTCCATTCATTTTTTTCCCCATGGAAAACTGCTCCTAGTTTTTTGCCTGTTGAATCTTGTAAAGGAGCACAAGACTTTGAATGTGTGTGTTTGTGTGTGTGTGTGTGTGTTTTGTGTGTGTGTGTGGTTGCTAAGCTGAACAAAATTGCTATGGAGCCTACCAGCCTCGAAATTGAAATAATACATCGTAATAAATAATACAGAAAGAAGGCAGTTGTGCTTGATCTGAGTTAGTCAATAAATCACATCAATTTGATTTAGCTGTAGATGTTGGTTTCTTCAATTTTTAAAGAAAACTGATGAGATCATTTTATTTCATGAAGGATTTGTGAAATAGTTAAGCCGCAGGTGAGGGGGGTGGTTGTACAAACTGAAATAATAAATTAGTATTAGTTAAGTGTGTCGTGTTCATTTCTGCTTTATATTCTTTCCGAAAGAAGGAATTAAATTTTAGCATACTGTATCCTGGTGTTCAAACAGAGGGAGTCTTACATTGGAAAATTTACAGCTGCAAAAGCACCTGAGTAGTTTTATTAATTTATAAGGGAACATGTGGTCAATTGCTGAATTACAATGCAATAACGTTATTATGATTATTCATCAATTAAAAAGGAAACTAAATTTTGAGGCAGCAAATAAAAATTGTATTAAAACTTGATTATAAAATTAATTTGTTAATGTTGCCTGAAACAAGCATCTTGTAGTAGACAAACAAGCCCAGCAGACAGACAGTCCTTTTTACAATGGGTAGTTCCAATTACAATGGCAATTGGGACTGGAATTTCTGTTGCTAATTGATGCGGTCATAATCTATGACTTTATTGCTTAGCGATGACAATCCCTGCAGTCCTACCAGAGTTGCTTTTGTTAACTGAATGCCATATTTGTTAGGTGAGGCTAGCTTTCCACAATCAAACCCAGTGGGGAAACCAGAAGGAAGTTGCAAGTTCCAGACTGGCAGGCAGATAAGTGGCTGCTGCCAGATGGAGGAAGGAAAAGGATACGTAAGGGTATGAGAGAGGGTCTTCAGGGGTGCATGAGATACAGGTTGGGGTGTGTGTAAAGGTGTGCATGAGAGATGTGGATCGGAGGGTGTGAGGAGGTGCAAGTTGGAGAAAATGCATGAGGGTATAAGGGAGGTGAGTTGAGGGTGCATGAGTAGCCAGTACAGAGGGGCTCAGAGCAGCTGGGGGAGGATACACAGGGATGGGAGACTTCTGATGTGTGACCTTCCCTGCAAGGAGCTTCCTGACTACCTTTCTGTGGAAGCTGGCAGAGAATGTTGAAAATGATAATCATACAGATGCAGGACGGTGCAGCTGGTTGTAAGTGTAAACAGGTTGTTGCAATCACATGGTCATGGAGGGACTGGGATGACTAGAACTCCAAGGATTGGTTACAGATATTACTTGTTCAATGCTGTCACAACAACCCCTGAATAAATAGTCATAAGATGACTATCTGTACCTGCTCAATTCATTCCCAAGGGCATATCTGCACTTTCCTTCAGGTCAGCATCAATTTACAGTGAGCATAGTTACATACGGTAGCATTCTTTTGAGTACTTGAAAATATATCACAGAGAAGAAAGTTGACTAACAGTTGGCAATGGAGTAATAAAGTTATTGGAGAACAGATTCCAGGTAAAGATTAAAAAAAAATCTAACTAAACATTCTATATGTTGGGGTGATAATGGACTCTACTAAATGTATTAGAGAGGGGCATCTAGATATAGTAGATTGAATTCCATAGACTGAAGGAACCCTTTCATTTTTTTTGATTTTGTTTATACAGGATGAAGAGAGATTGGGGACTTGATTTATTCATCTCTTTTCAAATCATATTTTAATTACATTTTGAAAACTGAATGGGCTTAAGGAGAGAACCAACCTAGAACTAAGGAGAAAGTTCTTGAAAGTTAGAACAATTAATCAGTGGAATGACTTGCCTCCAAAAATTGTGGGTGCTCCAACACTGGAGTTTTTTAAGAAGAGACTAGACAACTATTTGAAACAGTATTGCTTGAGCAGGGTATTGAATTAGAAGACCTCCAAGGTCCCTTCCAACTCTATAATTTTGGATCACGCATTACTACAAACACTGATTTGTTGCATTTTGGTTTGGTGTGATGTGATGTGTAAATTAAATCAATCTGGTTCATTTATAAATCATTATTTATGGCTGCAGTATGTGAGTCAAAGTATGTTTACGGAATACTTCTACAAGCCTCAGAAATAGGAACTAAAAAAATACTAGTCTTTATTATAATTCCACTAAGGATATAGAATGGTGAAATATATGGACTACATGTGTATTGCTCATTTCTTATTGCTTAGTATTATTTTTTCTGCTTTAAATAACATGTTTTATTTTATTACGCTGTATTTATTTTTCGTACAGCTTTTAAGGGTTTTTTGTGTGTGTTTTTGTGTCAGTATTGACTCCTGGAAACTGCCTAGACAAGTCCCTTTACTTTGCTTGGTAACATTTTTGGAAGTAGTTTGCCATTGCTCCTTCCTAGGGTTGAAAGAGAATGACTGGCTCAAAGAGGGAAGTACAACTCACAATCTCCCAGTTTATAACCTCATGGCCTAACTACTACATCAAACTTTTAAATACATATCAATAAAAAAGCCCTGCTATTAACATTTTAATAAGCAAAATTTTAAAAAGCTTGTGATAATTCTTTCCCTTAATGTTATGACTCTTCTCTCCCCTAAATTATTCTCTTATAGAGATGTGCAAAATCATTGATGCTTGAAACAGTTTCTTTGAATCTGAAACGGGTTCCAGTTTTACTGGAAGTATTTCAATTATTCCAGAAGGCATATGAATTTGAAGAAGGTCACAGTACTATTGAAAGACTTATTTTGAACTAGAGACAGAGGGCTACCAAGTTTAAAAGTGTTCTTTTTTGAGCTTGGAATATTTTGTCCACTATTATTTGGACACTTTTAACCTTTTGTCTGTCTCATGGGTGTTAGAAGAGAGAAGAGAGACACAAAGAGCAAAACTAAAGTTGCTCAGCAGAGAAGGGCAAGCATGGCTTCCGTCATGCCACTGTATAACATCCTAACCAACTGAAGGTTTGATCAAAAGGATCTATGAGAGGATTGTTCAGACTTTCTTCAATTGGTTTTTGTATTGGCCTTCCTAGGATCTTCCCAATGGGCCTTCCTCTGCCATAGTATCCTTTTGCAGATGAAGAAGCCTAGCAGATAGATAACTGGGACATCAGAGTCAGGTTCGACCAATTGTAAAAGCCAGAAGCATGGACTTCTTCCATTATTGCTCCTTGATATTTAAAATTTGTTGGCTGTTGTTATGTATGTAGATTTTGGGCAGGCAGTTTGAATTAACTGACCGTCAGCTGATTGGCTGACCACCACAGCTGCAAGGTATATAAAGGGAGCTGTTTCCCCTGGTCAGTTGCTGGGTTCTCACCCTACAATAAAGAGCTGTTGTCACTCACTGCCTGGCTTGCTGCGTCCTCATTCACCCAACCTAACAGCTGTGTCTCAGGAGACACTAGATTAAAATTAAATTTAGAATGTATTTATGGCTAAAATTTTCCCTGTCTCATATTCACTTGTCTAGTCTCCTTTAAAAATTAATTTAAATGTAATTTTATTAAATTCTGATCATTCTCCTGCTTAATTGTATTTTATGTAAAACATTTCCTTCAATTGGTCCTGAATCCCCCCTAAATTTAGTTTCAATGAATGATTTCTAATTCTAATTTCTCCCCTTTGTTCATGCCATGTTTAAAATATCTGCATTGGATCTCATCTTCTTTGTCTTTATTCTAAGTTAAAAAGCCCCCAGTTCTGTATCCTTGCCTTCTAAAGAAGCTGTTGCAATTTCCTACACTTTTGGTTGTCCTTTGCTTGCACAAAAACCTTTTTAAGTGCAGTATTTAGAACTATGCACCAGCCTTGGAATTGGGCTACTGGATGTGTACTTGCTTCATCCACTGAAGTTCCACTCTTCTCTCCAAAGGATACTTAATTCTTTTTGTTCCAATGCTGATCACAACGGGGAAGGGAAATAGACAGGCTCCAACTAGTTCATTTTCTTCATCCTTCCATCCATCCATATATTCCAGGAATACATTATATTCCTTCTCTGGGCATTTTAAATCATTTTCAAGCCAATAGGACGGATATTGTTTTGCCTTGTAAAATACATTCACACTTCATTTTTTGATGGTACTTTATTCTTTTATAACCACTGCTTTGTGTGATACATTTCCCATTTGGAGGAGGGTGATGTTTCTCTTTAAAATGATCTTGGCATAACACACTTGCATTTCTTCTGCCTGTGGAAGGACATAATCATAGGAATAAAGGTTGTTAAAATGCTGTTTCATCTCATTTTTTTCACGCTGCCTCTGTGGTTTCTATGCCAGTCCCTCTAATCTTAAACCATCCATGTGCTATTGAGTACTTTTTGGATTGTGAACTTTTTAATGAGAAAGCCAATGTAAGCTGATTACTGCACAGTGGATAACTTCAAAGCCTCAGCATTTTGTTGCTGGGATAATGAGAGTAAAGAGATGCTTCTTATCTGATGGCTCCCTTCCTGGTCATGTTTCATGTTTTACAGTGTCTGAGATAGACTACACTGAAGGGCAGATACATATTTTCCTGCTAAGTTTCAGGAAGATTGAATAGAACTGGAATTCGTACTCAGTTTTCTCAATCTACTGCCTTCTAGATGTTTGGATCTATAACTACCATTATCCCTAGCCAACAGGGAGATTGAGAACCACCTAGAACAGGGGTCAGCAACCTGCAGCTCTGGAGCTGCATGTGGCTCTTTCATCCCTCTGCTGCAGCTCCCTGTTGCTGGTCAGCTTCCCCAGTACCTGGATGAAGCGTCGTATCTGGATCCGTTCCAGTTGGGCTTCAGGCCTGGGTACAGCACGGAAACGGCATTGGTCGCGTTGGTTGATGATCTCTGGAGGGCTCGGGACAGGGGTTGTTCCTCTGTCCTGGTCCTGTTAGATCTCTCAGCGGCTTTTGATACCATCGACCATGGTATCATGCTGCACCGGCTGGAAGGGTTGGGGGTGGGAGGCACCGTGTTACGGTGGTTCTCCTCCTTTCTCTCTGACCAGTCGTAGTCTGTGTTGACAGGGGGGCAGAGATCGACCCTGAGGCCCCTTATATGTGGGGTGCCGCAGGGATCGGTTCTCTCGCCCCTTTTGTTCAACATTTATGTAAAGCCGCTGGGCGAGATCATCCGTGGTTTCGGGGTGAAGTACCATCAGTACGCTGATGACACCCAGCTGTACATCTCCACCCCGGACCACCCCAACGATGCCCTTGAAGTGATGTCCCAGTGCCTGGAGGCCGTACGGATCTGGATGGAGAGAAACGGGATCAGGCTCAACCAAATCCAAGACCGAGTGGCTGTGGTTTCCGATGTCCCGATATAGTCAGCTGGCGCCATCGCTGGCTATTGGGGGCGAATCATTGGCCCCCACGGAAAGGGCTCGTAACTTGGGCGTCGTCCTGGATTCATGGCTGTTTTTAGAAGAGCGCTTGACGGCCGTGACCGGGAGGATTTTTCATCAGGTTTGCCTGATTCGCCAGTTGCGTCCCTTTCTAGATCGGGACTCGCTACGCACAGTCACTCATGCCCTCATCACCTCTCGTCTGGACTATTGTAATGCTCTCTACATGGGGCTCCCCTTGAGGTGCACTCGGAGGCTCCAACTGGCGCAGAGTGCGGCCGCGCGGGTGGTTATGGGAGCGGCGTGGAGCTCCCATGTAACACCTCTCCTGCGTGAGCTGCACTGGCTCCCGGTGGTCTTCCGGGTGCGCTTCAAGGTTCTGGTTACCACCTTTAAAGCGCTCCATGGCTTAGGACCTGGTTATTTACGGGATCGCCTACTACCATCAATAGCCTCCCACCGACCAGTACGCTCCCATAGAGAGGGGTTCCTCCAGGTGCCGTCAGCCAAACAATGTTGGCTGTCGGCCCCTAGGGGGAGAGCCTTCTCTGTGGGGGCACCTACGATCTGGAACGAGCTCCCCCCAGAGATACGGAGGATCCCGGATCTGCGCACCTTCCGCCGCGAGCTGAAGACTCTTTTATTTCATCAAGCTGGCCTCGCCTAAATCTTCTCCCTTTTAAGTGCAAATTTTAAATTTTAATGTGTTTTAAAATATGGGTATTTTAAATTATGGGTATTAATTCAGCCAAATTTATTTAATTCATTTTATTCGATTTTAAATTTTTTATATGTATGTGTTTTATTTCGTGGCTGTTCACCGCCCTGAGTCCTCCGGGAGTAGGGCGGTATAGAAATTCAATAAAACTAAACTAAACTAAACAATTGATAGGGCTTTTGGTTAGGACAAGTAGAGGAATAAAGATGCCGTGCTAGGAGGAGACTCTATGGAGCGGGAACTGGACTTCTGGTCAGCAAAGGGAAAAGGACGCCGCACTAGGAGGAGACTATGAAATGGGAACTGGACTTCTGGTTGGCTCCAGAATTGAATGAGGGCTTCTGGTTAGGACGTTTGTGACTCTTTTGAGTGTTTAAGGTTGCCGACCCCTGACCTAGAACTACTGTGTGTAAATACACCTGAAGGACATCAGCTTGGGAAAGGCTTCACCAAACTTTTAGTAAAAAAGAATTGTTTAAAGAGAAATAAGAGCTAGCGATGTACATCTGTATCATGGCCAAAGCAGATTTCTGAACCAGAACCATCCTCTCTGAGACATTGCATAGTCAGTCTTATTCCTCAAGCTTGGCGATTCAGTAAGGATTTATATTACCTGAGAACTAGCCACTTTTTTCTCCTCCCAGGATGGACCCTTTGGTTGATCAAGGCGTTTGGTGATCGGGGCACATATAATTACTGGAAACATGCCCATTGCTATTAGAAATGGCAAAAGACTTCTGTCAATCAAAACAATTTTAACTCAAAACTGTTTTGATTGACAGAAGTTCTGAACCATTTCTGGGAGCAAAGTTTCAAACTAACTTTTAGGTTATCTGAATATCTCTGCATGTCTTTTGGGCCAGAGAGGAGATGCAGTCTCTTGTAATAATGATTCCTCTTGTTAATTCTTCCTAGAGTTGAATAAGAGGCTGAACAGTATGAGTACCACATGGGCTCCAGCTGCTTGGTCTGCCTGTTGTCCCAGGCTCATCTGGGACTGCTGGAAGAGTATCAGGGTGGCTCTGTGCTCTAAAGGAAGTCAATTAGGGAAGAAGCATGAATTATTTCCTTTAGGAGGTTTCCTTTAGGAAGAAGCATGAGTTGAGGTACAGGAAATGAGCGGTCCAACTAGATATTCTTCCCCATACTGCATCTTTTGTTGTTCTGTGATCTACAGTTAATCTGTTGGTTGATGTGACTTGCAGCAACCAAGCGGTAGCAGCAACTTGTATCATTATCCCCCCTCTTATCTATTGCAAAAATGCAAACAAACAGCTGTTTGAATTATTATGAGTTATAAATTAACCTCACCTCTTCTAAAAAAAAGATGATGTATGTACCGTATATGTGTATATATGTATTTGGATTTTCTTGTGGTTTTACTTGAAATGCTGGTGATGAAGACAAGTACTTCTGGAGAGAGAACAGTTCATAAAGCAAGAATACTGTAGCAGTTTCAATTAAAAGGAATTGAAATCCTTTTCCTTACCTGTGAATTGTTCCTTAATATGTTTCCAATAGTGGAATACTGCTATAACTGGAATATTGCCTTATTTGATACTGTCCTAATTGCTCCATGGAGCAGCTCTTCTTCATCCTGCTCCAGAGATAAAAGTGGTTCCATCTCTACCATATTCCAGAGGACCATTAAAACCAGATTTTTTCAGAGGATCTTTGGGAGGAAGTGATTCCAGATGTTGTGATGGTTGGTGGAGGTATGGTTTGTATAAATTACACTTGTGCATTCAAAATAAGTATAATTGTAAAAATACAAACCACAGCTCCACCAATATCCTAATTTGTTTTCGATATAAACCAGAAGCCTCTTGAAGTTGTAGCTTCATCTAAGCTTCCTAAATGATACACCAAAATAAATAAATAAAAACTTACTCATAGAATGGATAAAAAAAAAGTGCTTATGTGGAGGAAATGGCCCTATAAATTACTATGGAGCAACTTCAAGGATAATGATCAGACAGGGAATCTTGTTGTTCCTAACAGGAACACTGAAGTGCCTTAAAATTTAAAGCATCCTTAAGCTGCTTTCACAGACTACCTAGTAGTTTTCTGATAACCCTGGTCACAAAGCTGCAAGGAGAAAAGTATATTTTGAACTGGCAAAACTGATGCAGATCTATTGCCTTCTGTCCTCATTGCTTCCTCCTCATTTCCCTGATCCTGAACAGCATTCCAATCAACCCTTTGCCTGAGTGGTAGCAAAGGGCAAATTTCCACAATCGACTATAATTTGTAAATCATAATGGCCAGAGTTCACACATTCCTCTAAGCCAAAGCCAAACAAACCAATTTATGAGCTCTGTGAATCCCTTCCCATCAAACCTACTTCACTGCCCCTTCCTTAAACTCTGAGCCCCAGACCAGTGTCCTGAGCATGTACATCCCTTGCTGCTGGTTGTTGATGTTAATTAGTTGCAGGCACATTTTTAGAGATAACATTTGTCAGAATCTGAGGAAAACAGTATGTAAAACATTTACATTGGCTTTATATGGCAGCTGTCAGTGAATGTACTATCCCTTTCCCATTAGGTTTTTGAAATAGTTTGGACAAGAATTTACACACAAGAGGTTCTTTTTCTGATCTACCTGATTGTGTGGCTCATTCAACTGCATTTTAACTTCTCAGTGGAAACTTCCTGAAGCTTTCCAACTACAGCAGATGGGCAACTACCATCAGAGATCAGAGAGAATGTGTGTATGAGTATATGAGGAGGGGACTGTATTTCCATAGACACCATTACTTTTATTTTGACTGTTGGTCTCCCTGGAAACAAGGGGATGTCTTGAATATATTAGTTGTCCCCATGAATATGATGAAAGAGGATTCAGCACACGCTGAATATAACAGGCTCGGCGGGGGAATATAAAACAGGCAGTGAGCACGATTGGCATGAAGTTTAGTCTCAGCTTGCACACCTATGAGAGCGGCTGCCAGTGTAGGGTTTTCCTGTGAGAGACACGGCAGAAAACTAAAAAGCGTTTCAGCACTGCACAAAGTGGAAATCCTCTCGCAAAAAAAAGTAGAGCTTTCACAGTATGTGATGGCAGACAGAGGTCCGGCATCCGTGAATGGAAGTTCCTCTGATCTGCAGGATTATAAATGGAGAAGTAGATGCAGAAAAGATCGGCTTAGAAGAAAATTGTTATTCCCCCCCCCCCCCCAAGAAGTTTTGACTGAAAGCAATTTGCAGCTGTAAGTGAGTTGGGCATCTCGAGCAAATCCAGAGAGGGAAAGCCTCTTGACTTCATTTCTTCTCTACCAGACGACACTTTGCTTCCAAGATGAACCGATCACTGACCCTGCTAAACTCTTCGGGGGTTAGTGAAAGCAACACTTGGCAGCTGATCTCTGTAATCATTCCCTTGGTGTACTCTTTGATTTTCCTGATAGGCACCGTGGGCAACTCTCTGGTCCTTGCAGTGCTGCTGAGGAATGGGCAAGTGAACAATACCACCAACCTCTTCATCCTCAATCTAGGTGTGGCTGACCTCTGCTTCATTGTCTTCTGTGTGCCCTTCCAGGCCACCATCTACAGCCTGGATGATTGGATCTTTGGCCCCTTCATGTGCAAAGCAGTGCATTTCTTCATCTATCTGACCATGTACGCCAGCAGTTTCACTCTCACAACTGTATCCTTAGATAGGTGAGTAAGCTGGAGGGCTGGGGAGAAGGTTTGGATTGTGAAGGTCATTGTGAAGCTTTGAAAACTATCCGATTTTAACTTTCAAACAAGTATAACTTTCCAGTCTCCCTGAACACATTTACCATTTTGTCTCATAACCTGCAGGGAGAACATGCATCTCTTGAAAAACTCAGTTCAATGAGTTTAAATTTAAATGAGTTTAAATGGACAGCCATACTATATGGCAAGATTTTGCACTAGATGGCCATTGGAACATCGTAACGTTGTTCCTCTTCTGTATAAAAGCAATGTTTTTGTTTGGAAGGTGTTATCTCTAATTTGCAAAATGTCAGCGGCATTGGTAGAGTTATGATATCAACCGGTGGTTACATTTACATTAATTTTTCTGCTTTTATACAGAAGAGGTAACAACATTATGATATTCTAACAGTCATCTAGTGTAAATTCTTGCAATATAGTATGACTGTCCAGGCAGTCTCTTGCTGATGGAGTAGATGAAATAAATTACATACATTAATTCAAAGCACCAAAATGCATATGGAATAAGTGCTGGGAAGGTTTTCAATATCTGGGGAAAGGGTAGCCTATGAAATGTAAATGAACAACTGTGTTCAGATTCAGAGACATTTCTTCTAGCATCTGCTAGGCTCCTGTCCCATTTGACTTTATTGGTGGTGGTGGTGGTGGAGAGGGAAGAAATGGTCATAACTTCAAGAGTTGGATTGTTTCTGTAAGCCCTGATCCTGAAGGAATATCAAATCCTCCTTGTCAAAGGATACAGGTGATTTAGATATGGGTTAGGGTTAGGGTTAGGCAAACTCCACAGACAGTTTTTATTCTAGTAAGGAATTTGATATTCAGAAACTTCCTTCTGCTTTCAGATTTTCCTTCCAGTTTTGGGACAAGTGGGTTTTGATTCTAACATTAAAGGGGAAAAAACATATTTTTTATACTCAATGCAGCTTCACATTTTGTGAGGACGACAAGTCTTTCTTTGTCATGAATTAGGGCTATCAGATCTGGGTGCAAATATGTTATTGCTATCTGTATTGCTACCTGCCATCTAGCAGCTGTCTTGAGTTTTTTTTGCAGATGAGATTTGGCAGCATTAATTGTGCATCTGATGAAACCTCAGTGAATCGTAGCTGCCTGGTGATATATATTTATTCTTTCATGTGCAAATTATGCACAGATTGTTAAAAAAAGATTCCCTTGAAAAATTGAAAAAAAGTTCTTGTCTATATGAGTGGCTGATTTTTTGTCACTGCTGCATCCTATACATTTAATATAATAGAATGTAAAATGAATAGTATGATATAGGATCACAGTGTGCTCTTTTTAGATAATAATAAGTATTAAACCAGAACACACATTGCTGGACAGAACTCAAATTAGTCTGCAACAGAAGACAAACCATATATTGCATTATTCTTCAAGGGCTTTTAATGCTGCTTATACTTGTGGTTGTTGTTTCCTAATACTTTTGTATACTGTTGTGGGTTTTTCATTCTCATGTGAATGCAATATTCCTGGATATGCATTATGCCAAGATGAATGAAGAAAACTTTTTCGGAGAAATAATGTGCCTACATCCTGTGTTTCAATGTAACTGGAATTTTTTTTTTAAAAAAAGGGAGAGTAAATTCAAACAATTATTCCAAATCAAATACAGAATATTTTTAAAACACACATACAATGTACAATTAGGATTATTCCAACAGCTTTTTACATTTACCAGTTTTCCAATCTGTCGACCAGTATGCTAATTCTAATATTGCCAACATTAGGCAGGGTAGACTAACGCTTACCAAATAAGGAAGGCAGGGAAAAGAAATTTCAAGAAGCTATATATATCTAAGGAAGTTTGAGAGGTTTCTACCCCACATGGAATAGAAAGTGTAGTTTTATATAAATAATGGAAATCACAGCTGGTGGTAATACCTAGCCAACCTAGCTATTCTAAAAAACAAACAGACTAAGACATGTTGCATCTTATAAGTACTTTTGATAGAAGATCATTAAGAAATCCCAGAACTGTAGATTAGACTGGAGAATTAAAAGCCCTGGGAGAAAGCAGTGCAAGCCGTTTCTGCATTACTGCCAAGAAAGCAGTATGGATGTATCCATGCAATAATTAGAAAACTTTAATAAATATTTGAAAGAAAAGGAAAGTGAGTCAAAACAATTATAATTGTTTTGTTTCAGAGTAATTGGAACACAAAATGACTGAGATGACTGATGGTTAATACCACTTTATAATGCCTTGGTAAGGCCACACTTGGAATACTGCATCCAGTTTTGGTCACCACAATGTAAAAAAGATTTTGAGACTCTAAAAAGAGTGCAGAGAAGAGCAACAAATGTGTTTGGAGGACTGGAGGCTAAACATATAAAGAACGGTTGCTGGAATTGGGTATGTCTAGTTTAACGAAAAGAAGGACTAGGGGTGACATGATAGCAGTGTTCTGATATCTCAGGGGTTACCACAAAGAAGAGGTAGTCAAGCTATTCTCCAAAGCACCTGAGGGCAGGACAAGAAGCAATGGATTGAAACTAATCAAGGAGAGAAGCAATTTAGAACTAAGGAGAAATTTCCTGACAGTTAGAACAATTAATCAGTGGAACAACTTGCCTCCAGAAGTTGTGAATTCTCCAATACTGGAAGTTTTTAAGAAGAGATTGGACAATCATTTGTTTGAAATGGTATAGGGTTTCCTGCCTGAGCAGAGGGTTGGACTAGAAGACCTCCAAGGTCTCTTCCAACTCTTCTCTTCTCTTCTCTTCTCTTCTCTTCTCTTCTCTTCTCTTCTCTTCTCTTCTCTTCTCTTCTCTTCTCTTCTCTTCACATCAACTCATGAAACTTTCCTGACCTGCTCCCGAGTTGCCATAGGCAAGGAGATGGGAATTGCGCCTCGCAGCTGCACCAAGGAATTCACACCTCAGTCAAAACAAGACACACCCTAGTCAGCCAAAGCCAAGGCCATCTCCACGGAGACCCGCAGTGGCTGGAGGGAGTGACTTCTATGACCCGTGAAATTGTTTCATTGGGAAATGTAACTGGTGACACACTCTGGAGGGAGGGGAAAACAGGGTCAGAGGCAAGGCGCGAATTGGGTGAAGCCAGAGCTGGCTTCACCTAGGTAGTGCCGACATGGCGCTCCTAATAAACAACTGGATTTTTCTTGCTAAATGGCTTGAGACTCTTAATTTTATTAGGGCATTGATCGGAACCCTGACATCCCATCCTATCCTATCCTATCCTATCCTATCCTATCCTATCCTATCCTATCCTATCCTAAATCATGGTGGCTGTGATATTTCTCATGATTGTGTCCAAAAATAGCCTTTGGAATGCAAAGACTGAAAAATGAAGCCTTTTCTAGACATGTTTACTATGATAAAAACCAATAAGCAGGGAAAGAAGCTAGGGAATTGGGATATTTACATTTTTGCTTTGCTATTTTGCTATTTTTGACTTAAGAAATGTATACTTATTTCCATAGTCCTCTAGAGACCTTGCTTGACCTCCTTGCTTGACCTCTACATTCTGATTCAGAAAAAGCAGCTCTCAAAGAACCCAAGATACTGTAAGAGAATGGGAAAGGAAATAAGAAGTCTACAGGTCAAAAACATCTTGTATAAGCCCAGTCTTTGCATTCAGAAGGGGAGAAGACTGACTTTTGGGAGTGCAGATTTCTCTGAGAAGATAGAGCAATAAGATGAAGAGAGGAGGAAAGGAAGATTTTCCTCCCTGAAAACATGGACTAGCCATCAGAGTTGATGGGGGTTAGAGGTTTAGGAAGTAAAACGAAACTTGGATTAATTTTAGAGTTGATTTGAAGCTTAGAGATATATTAGTTAGAAGATCAGTTAGCATACAAAATCAAAATATAATTTTAGCTTGAATTACTTACTGATTTGAAACTGGGCTCAGGCTGAGCAGAACAAAGAAATCCTATCATTAAAAAAAAATTCACTGAGTTTCCCATTACCTGAGATAAAGATATTTAAATAATTAATAAAAATGAAATCAAAAGAAATTACAGCATGGTGTAGTGATTAAGGTGCCAGAATAGGAACAGGGGTCCCAAAGATCTAGTCTTCTCTCATCAGCGGTCTTCTAATTAGTTGATTTGTTGTGGGCTGTGAAATCTTTAGAATAAAATAATTTTTTCCATTCAAGCTCTGGCTTAGTCAATTTACTGTGACCTTTGTGAGTTATAGTAGCAAATAGATAGCGATTTAGCACTTAGGAAAGCAATTCCACAGATCTATAAATTCCATAGGAACAACTTTTCAACAATTTTAACTTAGTGAACATTGCATACAATTAAATCTTGACACTTTGGCAGCTATCTAGGCTTTCTCATTCCTGGCATCCTTCAGATCTTTGGATTTTTTTTCTAGAACACAATGGCTCTGTACCACGGTACTAAGCCAATGCTAATAATACCATGATATATGAATTTGGGTACAAATATTTTTTGTCAGGTTGCACTACACTCGTGTGCGCATGCGCACGCACACAACCAGTCTCCTCAACTTATAGTGGTTTGTTTAGTGACCTTTCAAAGTTAAAACAGCACTGAAAAAAGTGACATGATCATTTTTCACACAACCATTGCAGTGTCCTCCGGTACATGATCAAAATTTAGATGCTTGGCAACTGACTCATACTTGTGACTGTTGCAATGTCCCAGGATCATGTGATCTCCTTTTGGGACCTTCTGATGAGCAAAGCCCATGCAGAAGCCAGATTCACTTAACAACCATGTTCCTAACTTAACAACTGCAGTGATTCACTTAACAACTGTGGCGAGAAAGGTTGTAAAATGGGGCAAAATTCACTTAACATCTGTCTCACTTAGCAACAGGAATTTTGGAGTCCATTGTAGTCCTTGAGTTACAACATATATAGCGTGCATATTGTAAGGCAATTTTCAGACTCTGTAAAAACAAAGGTTTTCAAAATACAGCTGTTGGACGTTTCAGCCTGATATTTTCAGAAAGGTGTCAGGCTGTCATCAGGGATTCTGTGATATAGAAGTTCAAACAATTCTTGGAGTTACCATTTCAATGTATATGCTAACAAGTGGTTATCTAGTTTATCTAGTTTCTAAGATTCTGTAACCTTTTTTCCTAGCAATGAACTGGATTAATGAGATTCTGTGATACTTGGTTCCTTGGTTGTGGGCTATTGACACATAAGCCATTTTTCTTTTTAATGCCAATAATCCTTTCAATCAAGCAAGCTAGCTACCAAATACTGTATATTGAAAACCATACTGGAAAATCTACAGTACGTCTATGTTGGGAGGAGAATGGCTAATGCTTTTTAGCTTAATTCTCAATGCCTGGACCAAACCTTTTCAAAATATTGCATCACCAAATATTGGCAGCTTAACTAGAGAGGGCTTCCCCTGATCCCAATTTGAAGAAGTGGTTAAAATCCTTTCCACTGTTTGAGATGGTCCCCCAGAAATCTTTTCATCCTTGTGACTTGCCTCATACACAGTACAGCAAACCTGAGCAGTCCTGAAGTGGCAGTCTGAAACCAGCAAGGTGTCTCCAGACATGACAAGGAAAGATACCCCAGAGGCTTCCACACCCTTCCTAGTCATCTCCTCCTCCTTTCTTTTCGCCCTAGTACTCTCTGCCTTTCAATACATGCGGCTATCATCTCTCCTAACATGAACATCTTTCAGTTCTCGGGAGGAAAGCTCTGCAGCCATGGCTCTTTCCGCATAGAATATTATTGTACTCATCTCAGTAGTTGCAGCCTACTAACTGAATTTTCTTCACCTATTGGCATGTCTCAATACAGTAGCTTTTTCTTGCTTTCCTTTTTGTCTACCTAGGTATTTGGCTATAAGGTATCCTTTGCATTCCAGAGAACTAAGAACACCCAGAAATGCTGTCACAGCGATTTGCTTCATCTGGGGTCTTTCATTCATCTTCTCTGGACCATATGTCAGCTACTTCCAGGAGTATCAGATTACCAACATTACTGTCTGTCATCCCATCTGGGAAATGTCACAGCGCAAGATTATGGATCTCTGCACATTTGTCTTCAGCTATGTCATCCCAGTTTTGATTCTCAGCTTCACCTATCTAAAGACCATCCGCTATCTCTGGACATCTGTGGATCCCATGAAAGTCATGTCTGATTCTAAGAAAGGTAAACGCAAAGTCACTCGGATGATCATTATTGTGACTGTTCTCTTCTGCCTTTGTTGGCTGCCCCATCACTTGGTCATCCTTTGTTTTTGGTTTGGCTATTTCCCTCTCAACAATGTTACCTTTGTGCTCAGGGTCCTGTCTCACCTAATCTCATATGCCAATTCCTGTGTCAATCCTATTGTCTATGCCCTGGTATCCAAGCATTTCCGGAAGGGATTCAAGAAGATCTTCAGTTGCCTTCTGCATAAAAGAGTAATCAACAAAGTTCATGTAGCACAGGTGACCCACACAGTTAGTACTTTGGAGGCAGACTTGACGGAGATAATAGATGTCAATGAGCCTGTACATAGAGGAGCTTCTACCTGCTGTCACATCCCAATTCAGACATGGGATAAGGCAGAACAGCTGAGCCATCAAGAGAAAGCTGCCAACTCTTTCATCACTTTCAATGTTACTTAAGATAATTCTTGCAGTAGTGGGTTCCAATCAAAGAATAATTGCTATAATTGTTTAAATTTAAGGATTTCAAAATTTCAAAACATGGGATTTAAAAACCCTAGAATAGACAGCTGGCTCAACCAAGGCTGCATATAGTTATTAGTTAATGCCATAATCTATTGTAAAAGGATGTATAACAGCAATGGTCATACAACATTGAGGACAAGGTGACCACAAGAGTGATGGGTAGGGGGGTACTTGAGGGGAATAGTTAGTACATTTTTGGCAGAGCGTTTAATTTAAGAGACTAGCCAGCCACCAAATATGGAATATGGACGAACAGAGTGTTACAAGTATACTCTGTGTTACTGATAATAGCGTTCTATATCTATGAATGGGATTAGATTAAATGGCTCTCAGGTCTTTTTCAATCTTTGATGGTGTGCGTTTCAGACAAGGAAGATAACTATGCCAGGGAATGAAGTTGTTTGGTTGGGTCAGGGACTTTGAAACAGTGGGGTGAGCTACCATGGACTCTTGTATTGTTTATAGTAAAGCCTTAAACTCAAGCTCAGAATAAAATATTCTTAGGAATCTGCAACATGGACTCATTAAAATTTATGTACACATAAATGAACTGTTAGTCACGTTAGATTTCACAAGAACATTCATGATGTATGGTGATTTACTTCCCACCCATTGTAAAATAAGAATAACAACAGCCACTCAATGTACAGCATGTGCTTTGCTGTTGGTTGAATTGGCTTCCCTGGGGCACTAGATTATTTTCTCCACAGGGCCTACTTCTCTTATAATGGTTACAAGAAATCAATTTTGTGCGGATGGCAAGGACTGAAAGAAGAACACTGGAGAGAACATGCTTTTTAAAAACTCTGTATAATAAAATGATACTCATTTGTGAAACTTATTTCCTGAAATTCAAATTAAAAAGACAATTCGCGAAGGCATTTTGACCATCTGGTGATTGCAAAAACAAAACAGAGCTGGAATTCTACATAATTGCATTATATATATATATATATATATATATATATATATATATATATATATATATATATATATATATGGCATTTGTTTTAACATGTTCCATTTTTGTAGTAGAAATTTGGATAAAAATGGGTTCTTCTACTGCATAATGTCTGGATGACTTTTTTAAAATAAAGAGATCATTACATACCGGTATTATCTGGCAAACATATCTTACTTTCATTGCATTGTCATTTACACCAATTTAACACAAGGTAATTTTCAGTATACTTTGGGTGATGTTCAGGAAACTGAAATTCACATATCCTCTTGTCACTTTGGACACCCTGGACACCCAATCATAATAATCTGTTATGGCGTTGTGTTTGTTGCACAGCAGCAGGTGCTGTTTGTTGAATTTTTGTCAATTAAACACAAGGTTGACATCAACGTTTCTGTGTCAGATCTTCCTCCTCCATATCGCTTAGGCCAGATGTTGCAACTTGGCAGGCCAGATCTTCACATGGTCTATATACTAACCTAACACCTTCAGATGGAATTGAATGATCAACCATATTCAGAACTTAATGTACTTCTGATTTGAAAACGGTGTACTTTCACAATTGGCTGGGAATGCTGGGAGCTGTCATTCAACACATCTAGAGGGTAACAGGAAAGGTTCTCCCCTCTTACCTCACGGTGAGATGGGCGGCAAACAAATTTAATAAATAAAACAAAAATAGCATCTGTCATAGACACAAGGGTTGGCCTACTGGCTACATCTGTGTGGGACATTGCAGGTTGGTTTTCTACTCTTTGCTTTTTAAAATCTATACAAAGATATATGGTAATCCACTGGTTGAGGGTGCAATATGATCAATGTCTTATTATATCCAGCCTCATGCTGCTACCTTGGTGTACTTCCTTCTTTGGTCATGTTTCTTCTTCACAGTTCTGGAAAACTTTTGTCTCTATATTACTGGAAATGGAACTGGTTGTTCCTATGTCAAAGTTTGTAATACCTCTTATCGATAACCTTAATATTTAGCCTAACCATTCTCCTAGAAGATTCATACCTTATTATTGCATAAATAGTTTCAATACAGGTCTCCATGTTTATCTGCCTGGTCCAAATGTTCTATAGTAGAAGTCAATATTTAAAAACCATTTCAGCCTACTTGATTTATGACCATTCCCTTTGGGTTTTGTAAACTCTCCTGGTTGATGCAATTAGTGCCAAAAGCTCCACAGAATTTTGGCTTATACTGTAGTCAGATCTTCCAGATAAAAGGAACATACTTGTTCTCTATTACTAAGTAATGTTTACAAGGAAGGTGAAAACTGAAGAAAAGCCCACCCGATACTTACAAAAATGGATCTATTATTATGTTATTGTAATACATCTTATTGTAATACATAGGGTAATACACTCACATGTAAATAGAATGAGTAATATGTTGACCTGGTCCAGCTTTGCACTCCTGATAACCAATTAGTCCCAATTTTATCATCGTAATGTCTATCTAGCCATTAGGCTGCTCAGAGCCATTTCAAAAGAAACAAATTTATTTCGAGCATCCTGACATAATATTCAGCTCACTCAAAATGACATTTTTTCTCTTCCTGCTGCTTCATTAAAAAAATGTTTGTGTATGACATATTGCTTAATTTGTTTTTTTCACTCACACCATATTACCTTAATGTTATTTTTCTCCCCATAATCTAAAGACTGTCGTACAGAATGCAAGTATATTAGGGTTTAAGAGCAGCTGTTCTTGATAAAAGCAGAAAATGGTACCCCATATGGAAAAAAAACAAATTGCCGTATTTAAAAAAGATCCAAGAATTAAGTAAGCTTGAAAGTGACAATGCCTACATAAAACTGGACATGAAATAATCCTCTGTATACAATTTATACCTAGAGTCTAAAAATGGTGTATCTTATATTTTGTTTGCATCTTTGGCTACATCTGGGATGAAATAGCAGCAAAGATATGGCAGCTAAAAGGCAAACAATATCCCTCAAAAAGCTAGGACAATTGTATGGTGTGGAAATATGAAATCATGCAGCAAAGTTATGAGCAAACAGTGGTCTTTCAGCAATTGCTGAAACATTAGACCAGCAATCCTCAACCACATGGTTAGTGGCAGAAAAAGGCTGGGAGATCCAGTTTATTTAATTATTTTTGAAGGGCCACGGATTTCTCATCTCGGATGTAGAACCTTAAAAAGAGACTATATCTGTGATCAGTCCAGACCAGCAAGCCAAGTAAGTAGCACGATAGTGGGAAAATCAGTCAGTGAACTGATTGAACAGAAATAAAAGTAGCAGGAATAGAAACACGGGGAACCTAAAACAAAGGCTCATATGAAACAGCTCAGCTCCACACATCCTCTGCCACTCACTCTGCACTTTTGGGCATAAATAACATTCAATTTACAATATTCCATTTTTATAAAAACTGATCCAGAATGGTGACATCCCAAATCCAGTCTAAAATAAATCTGTTTTTGTTTTGTTTTTTAAAAATGCCCTTTCCAATCAGCTTTCTAGCTGAAAGAGCAGTAACCTTTCTGATGAACGGCTGACCTTGGAAAATAGGCAAAGGAAATTTTGTTTGACCATTTTGGTTTTTCTGATGGTCTGAGGGGCTCTTGCTACCGTTAATCAAGGCATTCCAAGTTCCATATCATTTTGCCAAAAGGTGGATTGCCAGCTTGCTGCTGGTGTTGGTATTTTCAATGTATGTTCATTTGATGGTGCTGAAGATGGACTGTCTCATGGGATTTGGTTGATGACAGAGGGATACAACAAAGGCCTTGCATGTGGCTCCGAAGCCTTGAGTAGCACTCTGAGTATAATCCTCTATATTGTAAACCACTTAGAGTCACTTGAGTTGGCAGCACTCAAGTGCCGCTAATGGAGAATTTCATAAGTAAATAATTGGTTGAGCAGAAGTCACCTTCATCTATCAAAAATCACATCCTCCTGAGGAAGAATGCTTACATTTGCCTATAGTAAAAGGAGACACCCCCTCGCTCTCTCTTCTGTAAAAGGAAAGCTTCTCCTTCTTCAACATTCTATATTTTTATTTCTTTGCACTCTTATTTTTACATAAATAAAAGGCAACAGATTTTTAACATGCTCTTTTTTCCTTTCTGAAATAAAGTAATTTTATTTATTGCCTACAAACGTGATCTATCTCCTGGGGATGGGAGTTGATGTCTGATTCTCCTAATTCAGTTCCTCACACTACAGGCCTAGAAGATATTACTATCAAGTAACATTTTTATCACATTTGACTTAAAACTTGCAAATAAGGGCATGGATTATTTATTTTAGGAAATTTATATTGCCACCTAGTCGCACATGGCGACTCAAGGCGGCTTACAGGAATATAAAAATGTCACATATAAAACAATAAAATTAATAAAAGAGAATAATTATATAATAAATTCATAATATAATGAAATAAAATAATTCCCCACCCTCTGTCCCAGCGACAACACAACACACAAACCATTTAATGGTCTCCATCCCACTGGCAGAACCAGTTTTTCAGCACCTTCTGGAAAAGTATTAGAGTGGGGGCCATTCTAGTCTCTGGGAGAATGATGTTCCAGAGAGAGGGAGCCACCACGGAGAAGGCCCTTCTTCTATGTCCTACCAGGTGTATCTCCCTAGGGGATGGGAGGGATCTGCAACATTCCTTGCCTCTCGCTCTGGATTTATAAGTGTTGTATTTATCACACATATTGGGGTCAAAGGAGAGGGTGCCATCTCCCTGGATTATAAGATTGTAAGGGACAAGGTATGTAAATTCCACAGAAATCAACATACAACAATCTAGGAAACCCCCCCCCCCCCTCACACACACACACTTCTCACTCTTTGAGTTCATCCCTGAAACTGTAGGTTTTTTTAAAAAAAGTAAAGTGGCAAAGAGATGCAATAGCAATGGCACTTAGACTTACATACCACTTCATAGTGCTTTTACTGCCGTCTCTAAGCGGTTTACAAAGTCATCATATTGCCCCCAACAATCTGGGTCCTCATATTACCAACTTCGGAAGGATGGAAGGTTGAGTCAACCTTGAACCGGTGAGATTTGAACTGCCGAACTTCAGCTAGCAGTCAGCTGAAGTAGCCTGCAGCGCTGCACACTAACCACTGTGCCACCTTGGCTCTTTTCACATGCAAATGTGTTTCTGATAATTTTTCTACTTTTCAGACTGTATACAGGTCAGACATTTCTAACTTTGGTGTTCTCCAAATAAAATTTCTCTAATTAGAACTTCTGGGATTTAAGAGTACTCTGGAGTTGCACTTCTGAAATATAGAAACTTTAGCTTTGTTTTGAATTTTCTATCTCGGATATTATTTAGTCAAGAAGGAGGATGGAACAATACTGTAATATCAACATATTAAAAAGGCAAGTTTAGCACCCATAATCCAAGCATAAAAAAATAGTGGACAATTGATTAACCCAAAGATGTTTTAAGATTATCCCTTGCAATAGTACAGCTGTAGAACTAAATATTTCTATAACACAGCAGAAGGCCATCACCAGTGGAACACAAGTTCTGTGGATTCCCAGAACTTACAGACAGCTATAGAGAAATCATCCAATTTTTCTATAATTGTAGTATGAATTATAGACAAGCTTCTGTTTACAACAGGGGATCTTTAGGTATCCTAAACTCAAATAAGAATTTAAAAACTGTAGCCTTGAGCTGAATCTAACTGAAAGTTAGGGAACGCAATACAACTTGTTCTCAGTAGCACTCCTTGAAGAGATCAAAGACAGAGAGCCTTTCCACAAAGCTACCTGAACAGCTTTTCTCCCAAGTTGTTTCATAAACCAGTCTCAAAAATTTCAGTCCAGATTGCAGCAAATTGGCAATGAGACCAGGCTGCTGACTCTGGACCATGAATCCCCACAAGACCTGACTGGTTTTTCCTTCTTCCTGCCCTTCCCATCCAAGCAGGGAAGGGCCAGTAGGGATGAGTCTCCCAGTGCCTAAGGTAAAGGTAAAAGTTCCCCTCGCACATATGTGCTAGTTGTTCCTGACTCTAGGGGGCGGTGCTCATCTCCGTTTCAAAGCCGAAGAGCCAGCACTGTCCGAAGACATTTCCTTAGTCATGTGGCCAGCATGACTAAACGCCAAAGGCTCACGGAATGCTGTTACCTTCCCACCAAAGGTGGTCCATATTGTTCTACTTGCATTTTTTACATGCTTTCGAACTGTTAGGATGGCAGAAGCTGGGATAAGTAACAGGAGCTCACCCTGTTACGCAGCACTAGGGATTCGAACTGCTGAACTGCCGACCTTTTGATCGACAAGCTCAGCATCTTAGCCACTGAGCCACCGCGTGCCTACTTTTTTCTTTTAGGAATTGTTCCATCCTTCCTAGTCCTTCTGTGTTTCCTTTGCTTTTCCCGTGTTTGCACACATGGCTGCCCTCACATACCCTTCTCACGTTCTCTCCTTTGATGCTAACATCCACCTTCCTTTCTTCTTCCTCCCCCCCACCCCCATTATGTTTCCTTGTATTTGCCAGCTAACAGAGAACACAGCAATCTGGTAGCCCAGAATTTAGTGGCTACCCAGATAGTGACCAGCTGCTGTAGGTGAGGGGCGAGCCATTCATTGCAGCCAATCAGAGCTGGGGCTGCTCCTAGAATGGAACAAAGCCTTGGAGTCCATCTGCTCTGAAGGGCGTAGGAGGCCTCAAGTAAAAAAACAACAACAGCCAAAACAGTAGTTTTGAATTGAAAGTAGAAAACACAGGTGCAGGATATATTTGCATTGGACTGAAAGATGATGCACTTAGGAAGCATTGGATGGCTCAGACTGGTGACAGGCCCAACAAATAGTGCAGATCTTCTTGGATTGTAAGTGGCAGTAGGATTAACTACCAAATAGGCATTGCAAGGTGAGACAGCAGGTGCAAGTTATGTAAATTCCACAGAAATCAGTATAGGAAGATCCCCACCTCCATTTCTCACTCTTTGGGTTCATCCTTGCAGCTGTAGGGAATTCTTTTTAAGTAAAACGGTAAAGAGATACAAATGTGTTTCTGATCATTTGGATGGCTCACACTGGTGATGGGTCCAGCAGACAGTGCAGATCTTGTCATCTATCAAGGTGAAAGTGGTCTCATCTAGCCTGCTCCTCTTCCCCCACCCTCCATGTGAATCAGAGATAGAGAATAGATTGACCCATAAAGCATGCCAGAAAGAAGGAAATTGGGGGCTAGTTGTGACTTCACAGAAAATGCACCAATTTACAGTCAATATCCTGATGTCAAGAAAGCATGCTCAACAGGATCCAAAGCCCAAGTTGTATTAAACGGATGTATCACAGAAGCCATGACTGTTGATTAAAGTCCCTTAAGGTCTAAATAAAAAGGAATCAGCAGCCAATAGAAAAAACTGAGGTAAATTGGTGGCAAGTGGGCCCTGTATTGATTCTTAGTATCCAGGGAAACAACTACCTTAAGGAGAGTGCTAGTTTCAGAGCTGTGTCTATAAAGGTATTTTAAAATAGATTTCTCCTTTTTTTTTGCTTTGGTGTTGCCACCTGTTTTCCTGCTGTCTCTTTCTTGCCATCGTCACCCTTGAACTGAACAGTCTTCTCTTACTGTTAACTTGTTTTTTTCCTCTCATTTCTCCCTCACAAATGGTCCTTCCCAGTATGCATAGCAAAGGGACATAATCCAATTTTTTTGCAAGAACTGCCCATCTTTGCATAAAATCTGCATATCCATATAACAGAACTAGGATAGAACATCACATATCCTAAATACTGAGCATGTGTGCAATTGTACTAATTTTTCTAACTGAACACAATTCACCAGAACTATGATTCAAGACAAGGCAGTACAACTACACTTCATAATCACATCCTCCTCATCTGCATATGTTAACCACACAGTACATTCATAGACATTTACTGTGAAACCATTTAGTCAATTTTTCATGCAAGAAACAATCAAATTTTATTTTATTAATCAAATTTATATAGCCGCCCAATCTCATCAGAGGAAACTCTGGATGGCAAACAACAGTGTTGTCAATTAGCATTGCACAAGATGATTTCGAATGATCTTTTGAAATTGTTGAAACATTTTTCTTCTCTAGGGTAAAGATGGAAATGCCACATGTTATGGGCAAGTTCCTGTAGAATTTGTGGTATCGTGTATTCTTGTTGTTATATTGTTCATTGCAAGGCAGGCAGATGTTCAGACTGGGTTTGGCATTTTTATCCACCTATTAAGTCCTTCCCAAGAATCTGGGATAGGCAGATGTTGATGTTTTGTGGTGTTACAGGTATTGTCACAGGTTATAAGCTGTGACAAGTAAAGCTGCATTTTGCAATTGACTGATGTGAAGTTGTCAATGCTGATCATGTTCAAGAGATGCTCCAGTTGTTTTGTTTATTATTATTATTATTTAAATTTTTCGTAGCCATCCCACTCCACAAGACTCTGAGAGGCTTACAACTTTCAACATACAATAAAAAAATATAACTACAGAGCATGACAAAGGATAGAAGTTTGAAGAGAAACAACACCATAGTGATAAAACCATGCCAGGGGCTCCACTAACACACTGAACCCAGACCTGGGAGTGGACCCAGGTCTTAAACCTTCTGGAATTCCATAGATTAGGTGCCAGTCATATCTTGTGGTGAAGGGGAGATGCGGTAGGAGCTGCCACAGAGGAGCCAAGCTTCCTTGTGTCAACCGTCTGATTAGTGAACCCAAGAACCGAAGTAGGCACTCTCAGGCATTTTAAAATCCCAAAAGTAAAACTTTATTGGATACACCATTTTGGTACTGAAGAATTAAAACCAGCTCTGAGGTTTTCCCATGCAATGCTACAGAGTTAAACATTAGTTCCCCCTTCTTCCCACCCATAGAGATCACAATGTCCAATTAAGAATCAGTCTTTTGTTTTGAGAACAGTTCATTTCTTTGTTGGACACCTGCAGTCGTGACTTTGGTGGGTTCTTGGCTCACATGGTCTATTCTAGAATTGTCTGCATTCTTTCTCACCTTCCTCTCCCCTCAGTTCTTTGGCAAGTTGAATAGCAATAAATGTTCAAATGGCTCAGAAGAGTTTCACACTTGACACCTTGCTTCTGTAAGATGGTAATATTTAATTGCGAAAACCTCTAATGCAGTGTTCCCCAACTTTTCCAGATTGGCCCAGCATAGAGGGGTGGGGCAGGCAGGGAAAAGGGGATGGTTTTGTGCAAGGGGTATGAACGTGTGGCAAAAGAAAGCAAAGATAGTACCAATAGTAATAGGTGTCTTGGGTGCAATTCCAAAACATCTGGTGCATCACTTAAATACCACTGGCATTGACAAAATCACCATTCGTCAATTGCAAAAGGCAGCTTTACAAGTCAAAGAATAACTTAAATCCTCCAATAATACTTTTAACACCATCAAACAACTGTCTATCTCAGGTTCTTGGGAAGGACTTAATAAATGGTTAAAAGTGCCAAGTCTGAACATCTGCCTGAATGTGTGACCAGCCATTATATAAGAAGAAACTAAATTGTGACAAATACAATGTCAAATCATTTTTAAAAGCAAGAATAAGAGAATGTACTATTAGTTCACTAGTAAAAAAAAAGAAAACCTATAGTGAACTTAGCTAAAGTAATCAAAAGCTTCTTTCATATTAGGCACAACAGAAAGACCAGGGTTGCATCTGAAAAGCCTGCCATAATGCAAAAGCTTTCATTTTTCTGTCAAAAGAAAGAATCTGTCAAATATCAGCAAGAGAGCATTTTGAAATGGTAGCTGCCGCCACCAAAATCACCCTCAATAGCAGGGAGAGAACCTTTCACATTGATCTCTGATGGCCAAAGGCTTGAAAAATAAGATTGTCAAGAACGGTGCAGAGCTTTAACAGCCTTACCATAATTCCACCGCCAACTCTATTTATTTTATTATACCTTTATTCAACTATTTTTTCCCCCCAGAACTAGGTCCCATCAAATTACGGGGAGGTGGCGGGTAGGGGAACGGACTGTGCTCTCAGCCTGGCAAAAAAGAGTAGAAGTGCAAGGGGGATGGGACTGAGGAGTGGGTGGGGGAGCTGGACAATCAGCTTGACAAGGTCAAAACAAAGTTGTAACCAAGGGTTTGCATCAGAGGTGGGTTTCAGCAGGTTCTGACCAGTTCTGGAGAACCGGTAGTGGAAATTTTGAGTAGTTCGGAGAACTGGTAAATACCACCTCTGACCGGCCCCGCCCCCATCTATTCTCTGCCTCCCGAGTCCCAGATGATTGGGAGGAAATGTGGATTTTGCGGTTACCTTCCCTTGGAGTGGGGAGGGAATGGAGATTTTACAGTATCCTTCCCCTGCCATGCCCCCCAAGCCGTGCCACGCCCATAGAACCAATAGTAAAAAATTTTGAATTCCACCACTGGTTTGCATCTAACTGAACAAGACTCTGAACAAGTTCCAGCATTTGTTTTCTCCTTGAAAACAAATACTGGAACTCAACTGGTAGTTCTATTAACTGAACTAATAGAGGGACAAGTCAACTGAACTCCTCTGAACTCAACTAACACTCTTCTGATTGTTCCGCCTGAGCTCTAGCTTGCCTCCCTTAGGGCAGGCACAATGACCGGATGTTCATTGTGGGCCAGCAAAATGGAGACAGAGAGTACCAGGAGAGGTCTCCACCAATAAATACTTTTATGGAAATTTACTGTAATAGCTAATAGTATTTAGCAATAAGAGAAAGGAAACATGATATCTTCTATTACATAGCTGACTTACTATTGTTGACTAGTCTTTCTTATCTCAGTAATGAAAAAAAAGAGCTGGCTGTGGCAAAAAGATGGAGTCAGATATCAAGGTTGTCATTAATTTTTTCATAATGCCAAGCCACATGTCCAAGGAAGCGCCCTGGGCTATTTCAAGGAAAATTTCTTTCTAAACTTATTTATTTCCCTTTCCCTCTGGTAGAACCTTCAACGCTTCAAGATGTTTCTGACAAGCAATCCAATATAAGCATATGGAGATCTCAGTAGAAAGACTTCTTCCCTGCCAACTTCCAGAGAATTCAGCTTGAGTAAGGACTTTGTGCAGGTGTTCTTCATATTCCAGTGATCCTGTCCTTATGCAAAATATAATTAGTATTTTTGGATGTATTAGCCAAATCATTCACATTATCTTTATTTTCAATGTGGATCTAATATTCCATTCCCATTGCAGAGACTAGAGATTCATCAACTCAAGTCATTGAGGTTGTAATTCGAGGCAGCCACGTGGCCTTAAGTATTTTCTGATCTTTTTCACAGTGGTCATTAAGCAAATAAAGAAGTCATTAAGTGAATGTTATGGTTGTTTGGTGAAGTCATTCATTTGAACAGCTGATTTTTGCTGGAAAAATAGCAAAAAAACATAATAAATTACAATCATGTGACCACAGAACATTCGCAACTGGTCATAAAGCTGACTGCCCTACATGCAGTTCTGTGACTGCAGATGGGGAAGGGACGTAGTGTGACAATTTATGACTGCTTAAGCTATTTTACAGACCATAAAGCATCTATCCCATGGCCATTGTAGTTTTTGAACAGTCATAAAATGACTGGTTGTTAAGTGAGGACTACCTGTATCAACTTCTCTTTCTTTTGCCAATAAATTCTTTAGTTTCTGTATACTGTATACAGTATACTTTCTGTATACTGCTCAAGTCAAAATTCTGTATACTGCACAAGTCAAAAAGAGGGCTGTGAAAATATTTACAGACCCCTCACATCCTGGATATAAACTGTTTCAACTCCTACCCTCAAAACGACGCTATAGAGCACTGCACACCAGAACAACTAGACACAAAAACAGTTTTTTCCTGAATGCCATCACTCTGCTAAACAAATAATTCCTTCAACACTGTCAAACTATTTACTAAGTCTGCACTACTATTAATCTTCTCATTGTTCCCACCACCCATCTCCTTCCACTTATGACTGTATGACTATAACCTTGTTGCTTGTATCCTTACGATTTATATTGATATTGTTTCCGGATTGCTTATTTGTACTCTATGACTATCATTAAGTGTTGTACCTTATGATTCTTGATGAACGTATCTTTTCTTTTATGTACACGGAGAGCATATGCACCAAGACAAATTCCTTGTGTGTCCAATCACACTTGGCCAATAAAAAATTCTAATTCTAATTCTAGTTCATTTTAAAGATCCTGACAAGTTAATCCTGAGGAATCCACATATTCCTACTAATATTAACTGTATCCTAATGAAAGAGAAGCCAATCTCATTATGGAGACAGGCAGAGGGTGGAGCCATCAAGTGTCTTTCAGACTTATGGCTGATGGCCAACAAGGGCCAGAACAGCAGTTTACCTCTGCAGTTTTAAGGCCATGGGCAGGTGAAGGTCATTGGTGTTTTCTTTGATGAGGAGGTTTGGAGAAAGAAAGCAAACTCCTTCTTTGATCAAAGAAAAATTGTACCTTGTTAGCAGTAGTGGGATTCAGCCAGTTCGCACCCCTTCGGGAGAACCGGTTGTTAACTTTCTGAGCAGTTTGGCAAACTGGTTGTTGGAAGAAATCATTAAGGCAGAGAACCGGTTGTTAAATTACTTGAATCCCACCACTGCTTGTTAGTACTTACATCGAAGGCTTTGGCAAATCCCAGGGCCCTTGGCTCGACTGGGAAGATGAAGAGCAATGGTTAGCAAATTAGGTGGAGAGGAGTTGCAGTCTGTCAGGATACAAATGAGAACTGAGAAAAAATAGCAATAGCAATAGCACTTAGACTTATATACTGCTTCATAATGCTTTTACAGCCCTCTCTAAGTGGTTTTTCAGCATATTGCTGCCAACAATCTGGGTCCTTGTATTTTCCTTTCTCCTACCGGCTTTTGCCTTCCCCTCATTGCAACAAGCGGCTCTTATAAATTCCTTTTTCTGTTAGTAAAGTAGCAGGAGGCTGAAAAGTTTAGGATGCAACTCATTCAAAGCCTTCCCCCATCCTGGTCCTTTGTCTGCCTTCTCTCAGTTTTTCTATTTTATATATCTCTGTTCCTGTTCTATCTAATATCAGAGAAGAAAACCAAACAGGAGGCTATTTCAAGAGCCATAGGATCACAAATAAAGTCCACTATGCAATTATTTTAAATAAAATAAAGCAGATAATTGGCTGTATTTCTCGAAAATAACCATTCCAAAGCTGTATTTTTATATTCAACTGTCTACATTTCTATAATTATGAGTTCTACTTTGGCAAGCCAGAAGTGTGTGTGTATTGTGTGTGTATTTCCAACTATCCATATATACAACTCTGGATTATACATATACATAGACACACACACACACACTCACACACACAATCATTTTCAGTGCTCCCAGTAGAAATGGATAACCCTTTTACAGTCATCACCTGGTGGAAATAGCTCAAAATGAGCCATTATTGTGAATACATGGAAAACAACTCTCAAACATTTTGAGAAGCTTTATTTTCTCTCTCTCTCTCTCTCTCCCTCCCTCCCTCCCTCTCTCCCTCTCTCTCTCTCTCTGGCAATGCTAAATAGCTGTATTTATGCCGAAAACCTCATTTCCTAGAAGCAGGAGGAGTGGACCAACTCCTTACTCTTGAAAGGTCCTCCAAACCTTCAAGATGCTTTCATCAACAAATGTAGATTTGTTCATCTGATTATTTCAATAAAAAGCAAATTGTAGATTATCTTGGCTGCCTACTGCAATGGCATTCGTGTGCTAATTACACAGCAAGATTAACTGACATAATAGGAATTTGATTACGTGGAAATACATGCATTAAGTTATTCTTGTGCTTATGGTGGGAGTTGCACACCACTGAGGTGCAACTGTTGAAAAGTTTTATCAACTTATATAGACCTTGTTTCTTAAAAGCAGAAGATGCATCTCATTGTGAAACACCAACTTTTTAAAAACCACATTGGAATTTCCCAATCTGAAATGGCACTTAAATCTTCTTGGCATCCATTAACTTATAGATTAACTCCACTTTAGCTGAAAAGTTGAACAGAGATCAATGTGCGTAATAGTGGAACAGGAGACTATGCTCGGTTGCAAGCTAGGGTGAAATTTTTTTAAAAAAATCATAGAGGAAGGCAATGGAAAATCATTTTCATATTGTTGACATACAAAACAGCATGGACATCTTCATGAAGTTAGAACTAGCCTTTGGTGATGAAGAGGAAAGAAGCAGCTTTGTTTTTCTTCACGCTGTCCATACAAGCAAATGCAAACCCATATGAATAGGTGCTGGTAGAGGAGAAAGTACTTTTTCTAAGAAACCATAAATTTGAAAGAAGAATGAAATATGCCTCAGTGACAAATAGAGGGTAAAGATAAATGATCCTAAAATCCTGAAATTTCAATAAATTTAGCATACTTGTTGTAATACCAGAATGTGAATATGCTCCTATGGCAGATGCTCCTATGCAAAGAGAAAAAGAATGAAGAAATTTGGTGAGTGTGACCGCATCTGAGTTTAAAGATAATTTTCTGAGCAGAACGTAGACCTGAGAGACATACTGCAGTCTAGAACAAACCAATTCTAAAATACAGTAGTCATTCTTGTAGCCTGTCATTTTGAAATCCAGATTCAGAGCAGACTCAGTCTTGTTGGATAAAACAGGTAACAGTAACAGAGTTGGAAGGGACCTTGGAGGACAACCTCCTGCTCATGCAGGAGACCTATACTAGGGATTTGAACCACCGAATTGCTGACCTTTCTGATTGACAAGCTCAGCGTCTTAGCCACTGAGCCATCTAACCAGGCTTTTATGCCAATGTATTCCTCTTCCATAACATTTTTTTAAAAATGAAGTCTATCTATAATGGCACTTCTGCCTCCATTGTTCACAAATATTCTTCAGTACCTCAAATGTTACATTTTTTTTTTGCTTTATTCTATATTAGTAGGTCATATTTAAGCGTTTTTTTCCTTTTTAATTATAATCTTAATTTCTTTTGACTCCATCTAATATCCATCCTTCAAAGTCTTCGGTTTTCTAAAAAAAAGAATTGAAAACAACATTTTCCCATAGGAAGGATTCTTTCAATTAATTTTAAAATCTTATTTCAAATCCTTCTGGATCCTTTTGTAACTTTCCAAAATCAACATTTTTAATCATGCTTTTGCTGTTTATTCCAAAAGGAACGTCTTTATATAAATATTTAAACTTGTATTTAAAACTCCTTTCACTAAGGATTGAAGGAAACACGCTGGGTGCTCTAAAACCTGCCATGCAAAGATTCTTAACTAAAAAGCAATGAAGGAACAATTTCCAAAAATGATTAAGAAATGAGATTCTTCAGACTTTATGACCATACAGGGTACATTGTGGCTATGAGCTTAGTTGGACTCTCTCAATTTCCAACTGCTCACCTCACAAACCAATCGCAAAATTGTTGATTCACAAGAAACAGATGCCCAGAGTACTTGTGGGTGATTTTGAAACCTTTCTCTTTTTCTGGAGAGATTTTTAATGACTGGAAGTCACCATCTGGCTGTCAATATGACTATAATGCCATCCCCACTCCGTCAGAGACATCTAGTTCACCGTGAATCCTCACTAGAAGTCAAGTTTTGCCCTCTCTTGAAAAAGACCCATCTGTTTCCATATACCAGAGCCTGTCTGGATCAGTTGTTTAGATTTTCTCCTGGAACTGTCTTCATGCTCAAGTTGGAAAAAATATTTTAAAGTCTTGGCCAAGATAAAAAAACTGGCTCTCAGCCCTAAATGAAGTTGTCATCTATCATTTGTAGGGCAACCATATCTAGGCAGAGAAAAGGTTGGCATTAAAGAGTTCTAATAATTTTAGAATAGAATAGAATAACAGAGTTGGAAGGGATCTTGGAGGTCTTCTAGTCCAACCCCCTGCCCAGGCAGGAAACCCTACACCACTTCAGACAAATGGTTATCCAACATCTTCTTAAAAATTTCCAGTGTTGGGGCATTCACAACTTCTGCAGGCAAGTTGTTCCACGTATTAATTGTTCTAACTGTCAGGAAATTTCTCCTTAGTTCTAAATTGCTTCTCTCCTTGATTAGTTTCCACCCATTGCTTCTTGTTCTACCCTCAGGTGCTTTGAAGAATAGTTTGACTCCCTCTTCTTTGTGGCAACCCCTGAGATATTGGAACACTGCTATCATGTCTCCCCTAGTCCTTCTCTTCATTAAACTAGACATACCCAGTTCCTGCAATCGTTCTTCGTATGTTTTAGCCTCCAGTCCCCTAATCATCTTTGTTGCTCTTCTCTGCATTCTTTCTAGAGTCTCCACATCTTTTTTATATCATGGTGACCAAAACTGAATGCAATATTCCAAGTGTGGCCTTACCAAGGCATTATAAAGTGGTATTAACACTTCATGTGATCTTGATTCTATCCCTCTGTTTATGCAGTCCAGAACTGTGTTGGCTGGATTTTGAATCACTAACAGTCATCCAGATTTTTGTAGCCCAAACAGACAGTATATATTTACATTTATCTTCTGACATCCTGTTTTGTTGGTTGTTGCCAGCAAGTAAAAAATGTAAAGGCGTGAATTGAGTGTAATGTCCCTTTGCAAGTACAATAAAAAGGGGGGCTAAAAGAAGAAGGAAACACCCATAACAGGGTGTTATGAATGTATGAATATTCATTCATATATGAAATACTTAAGATGAAGAACAAACCAAAATCTTTAATATTTTATATATAAGAAGTTACATTTCTAAGCTTTTGTTTACTGAGTTCCTGCCGTCACACAGAACATGGACCCTCTATCTAGACCAGAAAACAGAACTACTTTAAAACTATTCATTCAAATCCAGGAATGATTAGTTTTCTGAACCTAAGACACCATTAAGTACTGAGAAATTGTAATATGTGACACTGGAAATACATTAACTAGCATAAGCGCTTCCCATGTTTTCATCCTCTAAGGAAAATGAATACGTTTCCCAGAGTTCAGCTGCTTCTTAGGATAAACAGTTTCAGCTAATCTGGGGAGAAATAGGGACAATGGATGCCAAGCCATCACAAAACAACAGCATTGAAATGCAGCTCACCAACCCGGCCATCAATGCTCTCTCCATTGCTTAATATCCAATTACAGGTGGTGGAAAATCAAGCTGCACAGGCTCACTGCCAAATTACTATGCCTTCCCCCTGATGCCTTGAAGTTTAATATGCGTACTTTTCCCTTGAACACAGAGCAAAGCACTGGGATTAAATGAGGATCACTGGCCCATCTGCTGCTTTCTGCTATATTGTTCATTCTAAATTGTAGGAAAATAATTTTTGTTTTCTGAGGCATTCACAAAAAGGTCTTTCTCCACTGCTTTCTGTACTGGGACTTTGCTCAGAACTGTCTAGAGCAGGAGTGTCAAACTGGCAGCCCATGGGCCGGATGCATCACATACAGGCCACACCCACCCCAGCTCTGCAAAGGGGAAAAGCATCGTGAAACGTCAGGTGAGGGCAACGTGACGTGGTGAATTTGACACATTAGAGCAAGTGTGAAGACCTGGGGGGCGGAGTTTGTCCTCCATTTTTTTGTCCTCCAACTGTTGCAGCAGTTTCCATCTGCTGCAGCCAAAATTGATTGTGGGAACTTCAGTCAATCAATCAATCAGTTAAAAAATCTACAGCCATCAAATTATCTGTCTCTCAACAATGTAAAACAAACTTTATATTATAAAAGGTTTATTTTGGTTATTCGTAATTTTGGTTCCAGGTGATCAAAATGTTCTACTCTAAAGGTATGTAAGTTTTATGTTTAGTTCTGAATTATCATTTTTTTTAAGGATTCTGTATAATAGAATCGCAATCTCAATGTGTTTAAAAAAAGGACACATTGGACAAATTTTATCCCCTTTTGCCTAGAGCCCTTGGCTTTATACTAACTCATTCTAATTTTATGTTTTAGGCTGGACTTAGATTGGAAGACAATATGGTAGCAATCACTCCGTTTTAGGCTTATGATGAATATACTAGTTTATTCTTATGCTATGATCCTGTATAAGTTTTAAAGCATTTCTCGATGGTTTGTCAATGGGAGACCAAGAACAACTTTGTCTCCCATTGAGATGGTGGCAGTGTTGTCTAATAAAAGCAATTTTAAAACACACTTTTAAAAATACTAGGTATATTTTAGATCTACATTTTGGGCTGGAAGATAAATAAAAATCATATGATCAGGTTTTCATGTAAGTTGCCAAAGTGATATAGATCAGGGTTCCTTAAAGTGGTGAAAATTGAAACCCTCTCAAGGATCAATAGGACTTTTCATTATTGTTGCTTGTTGTTATTGTCGTTATTCATCATACTCCTAGATAAAGTACTGTAGTATTTATCTTCATATAATTAATGTTTGGGAGTCGATGAACCATCTGACACTTCCCGAGGTAGTCATTGAGCTGAAGAGTTTGACGTAGATTGATAATTCCCCAAGCATTAAAATTTTTATACTTTTACAATTAGGACTGTCCAGCTATTGGAGATATTCTGCAGAAAAAGCTCCTTCTGAATGAGTCATCATATCCTGATTTGAATAGCTATCTTGAGAACTTGCCAGAGTAGAAAACTGGATTAGAAAGGAATGCTAAAGAAATAAGATTAGATAGATGATGATAGATGAGGTGGGAGGAAGAGAAAGAGTCGGGCAGACAGATAGTGATATTAGTTCTTTATTCAATAGAACTGTCTATGGAGATTCTCAGCCAGTCAGGTCATGGTTGTCCCAAAGGTGTTTTTTCAAGAGGGAACTGGAACTTTCTTGGTTTTTGTTTTTCTTAGAAAACTTATTCTAAGAAAAACAAAGAAGTCCACTTGCCTCTTGAAAAAAGCACATTTGGAATAGTCAATATAACATTTGTGTAGAATGGGCTCCCCAGAAGAAAAGTGGGAGTATGACTGTCTTTAATACTATCCTGGAAAAGGGAACCTTTAAACAGAGAGTATCTGGCAATTCAAAATCATCTTCTTCCTCCAGTATTTTTTTAAAAACAAGCTGAACTCTCTAAAAGGAAGCCAAACGTATGAAATAGGCCTGCCTATAATAAACAAGGTTACTGCATTGCTCTCCGCTTAGCTTTGCACTGAGCACTAATGTTCAGATCATTCCCATCATACTACTTCATTTGGGGGCAGGAAATGCCATAGAAAACTAAAAAAAAAAAAAGTAATAAAGTAATAAGAGAAAGGCAGGAGGTAAGATAGTGATTGTCAAAGTGGGGGTAATTATTCCAGGGAGTACTTTGGGCATATCCTGGGTGGTGGTGGTGGTAGTAATGGAGCAATTTGTAATTGCTTGTTTGTGAGTCAAGGATCCAGTTTGCGTCTGTTGCTGCCAAGACATCAGTATAACAACAGGAGTCTGTTTTTTTGTGGTGGTAATAACGTTATTCAAGATTGGGCTAAGAATAATTGAGGTAAGAGAGAAAAAAGAGGAAATTAACACAATGCTAATGGTTGATTCTAAAGAACTAGCGACCTTGAATGAATATATGTTGACTATTCTTTTATCAGATCCCTACCTCCACTAAATTTCAAGTCACAAAGGGCGATAATTAAAATTATATTCAGGAGAAGATTTCTTTCTTCTAGGAAGACAGAAAGATTCTCAATAACTTGGCTGTTTAGATTAAAAGCCTACCTTCTCTGTGGGAGACACATGATGGTAAACTAAGGGAAGCTGCATTGCACATGGTTCCTAAGTAAATGTCCACCCCAGGTCATTTCCTCACAAGTGTTTCCAATCAATGCCAAGCCCTCACTATGGATAACAACATCAGAATGTTTAGGGATGGTTCTTAACAATTATCCTTAACATGGTAAGCTGTATCTCGTTATATTTTGCCCCATCAAGAGAGGCCTTTTCGATGAAGTTTAGATCTTGATTAGTCAGAAAATGGAACTATTGAAGGAACTTTCTGCTCTTCCTGCACAGATTGTTCTCCTGTCTGTCCAACTAATCAATTCCAGCAAAAAGTGTTTGTAAAAGGACTGAGAAACAGACAAGGGGGTTGAGTTTCTGGCGAACAAATTTCTTTTGACAAAAAGAAAATAAGTATTAGTAGTTTCTTTATGTACCTATATTTGTAGAATGCCCGTCCTTGCAATAAAACAATTATTTATTTCATCAAGGCAGTCTATTTCATATTCCATAAAGAAAGATTGCTATCAAGCATACAAGGAGGTTGCATTCAGGAAGATAAACTTAGTGTTCAGGAACATAAATATAATTGCCAGTCCTGCAAATGGATGAACTCCTGCTTCCACCTTTGATCTTCATTCCATTTGTTCATGATGGATGCAGAGAACTAAATTATCTCTAAGTAGTAATGACCGCAGGAGAAATAGAAGTCCTACAGAGAATGGCTATAATTCCAGCAATAATTATGCAGTGAAATATTATTTGGGCTGGGTTTTCAAAGATTGCATCCCTAAATACTAAAGACATTTGCTTTACATCCTTCCCAATCTGAAAAAGCAAGTGAATATGAAATTATTTCTATTTTAATTTTATAATATTTTTAAAATTAAAGCAATTTTAAATATATCATGTTACCATGAAAATGTGCCCAACTAGCAAGAATGCCACCATATTTCTGGAAAATGTAATATAGCAATCCAAGTAAACTTCTGTAAACTTTTTCATGTTTTAATAAGAAAGCAGACCACAAACAGATATATCAACTGAAAACCAGAAGGACTTCTTTGGAGAAGACTAATTATTTAGATGCTTTCCTGCTTGCAGATGATGATTTCATATAAATACATGAACTCTGCTTTGTCTCTCCACTAAATAATTATAAAAGCATCGGATGAGGCCTTGGATAATAGCATCATAGGTTATTTGGAAGCACTCTTTGTTTTCAAGTGCCCAGAGTCAGACCTAAATAACAATAGGCCAGTTTGCACTGAAATTTGTTCCATTTAGATTGCATAGTATCATTGACCTTGTACAACAAAGAAAGCAGCAGAATTAACCTGCCAATTATTTCCCTGTGACATGAGACACAATATTCAATACATCTTTGAGTTGTATTCAATATTGTGAGCGTTACTCACTTGTTAGTGCCTGGCCTGTATTAAGCTCTTCGCCAAAAGCATTCCCTATGCTTGAGTTTGAACATCACAAGTCAAGGCAGAGATGATCTGGGCTATGTGCAAAGCCACTATATTATAGTTCTAGAATAAAAGGTAAAGGTAGAGGTTCCCCTCGCACAAATGTGCTAGTCGTTCCCAACTCTAGGGGGTGGTGCTCATCTCTGTTTCAAAGCTGAAGAGCCAGCGCTGTCCGAAGACGTCTCAGTGGTCATGTGGCCGGCATGACTAAATGCCAAAGGCACACGGAACACTGTTACCTTCCCACCAAAGGTGGTCCCTATTTTTCTACTTGCATTTTTTACGTGCTTTCAAACTGCTAGATTGGCAGAAGCTGGGACAAGTAATGGGAGCTCACCCCGTTACATAGCACTAGGGATTCGAACCGCTGAACTGCTGACCTTTTGATCGACAAGCTCAGCGTCTTAGCCACTGAGCCATCGCATCCGCATAGTTTCTAGAATATCAGATCAGAATAGGAAATATTGAGTTTCAATTTTGACTTTATCCATATTATTCATTTGACGATTTTAGGACCATTCATCTCAGATTATGCAAAATCAAAGGGTTGTTGTGAAAATGGGTGTGTGAAAAGTATCTTTACTTCCTTGAACTTTTTGGAAATAAACCTGCAGATACAAATATAACTTAGCACAGTAAATGTAAACAATGTAGTCTTCTGTTTAAAAGAACAATCCTGCGATTAAGCAGAAGAACAGATGTCAACAGCCTTTTTAAATGGAAATTATTTTCTTGGCAAGTGTTTGCTAGTTCAGAGTCTTCATCTTGTGTTAAGATGCTGCTGTTGTTTTTGTTGCTATTATTAATATCTAGGAGTGCTAGATTTGTTTGATTTTGAACCACTTTGACTGTTTGAAAAATGATTACAAATATTGTATATAAAAGAAGAGAAGCAAACCGATTTAAGTATTTTGGTAGTTCAGTTACTAGTATCCTTCTGCTTTGACGATTTTAATTAAAGAATTGCTTATGAAGCCTATATATATGAAGAAAGAGCAATAGTAGAGAATAAAATACAGGACAACATTTAAAAAACAATAACATGAGGCTTATTTGGTTAGTGTTGCTGAGAATTCAAATCATGGGGCAGTTGCGTGTGCGGTAAACAAACATGGATTCATCCATTGTGTTTTCCATAATAAATAGCTGATGTGGCAGCTGTTGGTATAAAAACCAACCAGGGTATTGGACAGATTTTAGAATCCACCCTTGAAAGGCCACTCCTACCAAACTACCGGTATATAGATAATTCTTTCAATGTCTCCTCATTCAACTGTTATCTGTCCATCTGTCCACACTGAATAGTGGCATCTTTTCCAGGTATGGTTGGTCAGTCAATATAGATTTCAAGTTATCCTTGGTGGCTCCTACCTGTGAAATTCCACATGTAGAGAATGCAACAGCTTTTGTTGGACTATATGCCTATATATAATTGAGCATAAAGGCTGTGCAGTGGTCTGGAATTAAGGATAAACTTCCTAACAGTGAGAATAACTAACTAGTGGAACAGCTTGCCTTCAGAAGTTGGAGTGCTTCATCACTGGAGGCTTTTTGAGAAGAGACTGGACAGCCATTTGTCTGAAATAGTATAGGGTCTCCTACTTGAGCAGGGAGTTGGAGTAGAAGACCTCCAAGGTCCCTTCCAGCTCTATTCTGATTGATTGGTAGCCTGTCCAGATGACAGAAGATTGTACTGGGCCCAAGGATGGTCCATGAGAAGTTAATAACTTAAAAAAACAGCTATAAATAACAAATGTGTATAGAGAGTGGTGTGGGGAGTGAACTTTGCAATGTGAAAATAGATTTCAAAATGCCCATGTACTTTTATGTAAAGTGGTTCAAATTTGAAATGTTTTGTACTTTGTGTACCTAAGTGTACTTTGTACACTTAGGAAGCACCCTTTGCTATGGGTAGAAAGGCATGGAACATATTGAGCATTTGATTACATTATATTCTTATGAGATTGTTTGTATCTCAGGTTTTATTTTATAAAGGAGAGAAAATTCTATGATTGCTTGCTGTATTTTCCAATATATCGATACAACATATATGTTTTATGCATGTTTTCTTTCCTTTTTTCCCTTTAACTCTCTTCATAGACTTTTATAACTAATTGCTGGGTACTTTATTTGTCTGCTAAATAATTTTTTCTTACAAGCATTCCTGATGACTCACTGGATACTTTTTAAGAATTTCATTCTTCTTCAGATACTATTTTGTATTATTAATTTAAGATTTAAAATGTAGTATGAAATGTTGTTTTGAATATACTTTTTAATAGCAAGGAAATTATTAGATTACCATTGCCTTAACAAAAAGAACAGAATAAATTATAATACTAATCTGTGAATCTCCATGTTTCTAGGACATTTGGCAATATACTTATTTTCTATCATCAGTAGAAAACAATTTGCAAGACTATCTTAGGCCAATTGTATATACAGGTATAATATGAGTATTATAATCATATTATTATGATGCTTATTATGTATAGCATACCTTTACATGCTAGGAATGCCATAGAGAAGGATAATCCAAATTTCCTGAAATATCTATGAATTCATATTAATTTTACAACATCCATTCCTAACCTGGTGCTTTCAAGGTATACTGGACTACAATTCTCATAATCCCAAATGAAATCAGTAACAATTGTACATCAAGATCTGGAATTACATTAAAGCCTGTTCTCGTGGCCAAAAAAGAAATGAAGAGAGCAAGAATCAACATGACTTATCTTTTCCTATTGCTAGGTAGGGTACATCTTTCCTTTTTTTGAAAATATGTTCAGAGTAATAAGTTTCTGATTTCTTGTCCATTGATGTAATTTATAGGCATGTGCAAAATTTAGCCTTGGAAATAGCCAATAAAAATGATCTCATTTGGACCTAGAGAATGGCTTTCCTTACATGTGAGTAAAAGAAAATGTGGAGGAGATTCTACAGAAACCCCACAGTTTACGATTACTTGTGGTTTGACAAATTGGAATCAGCATTTATTCTTTCTCTTGATGAAGAGTTATTGAGGTCAAGATGGGTGGGGGGAAACATATCTGATGTGGATGAAACCCCTACTGGATCCTAAACAGAGTTCATTTGATGTCAGTGATGGTTCTGATAATCAAGGTAGAGACAAAGAACTCACATGCCCTACCCTCCTCTGTAGCAGTTGACCAGGATGATTATTGATTGATTAATTTCACAATTTCATGATTGCTGCCTTTATTATTTTATAATTAACTCAAGGTGACTGTCATACCTAATGCTCCTCTCTCCTCCTATTTTCTCCACAGCAACAACACTACATGGTAGGTTGGACTGAGAGAGAGAGAGAGTGACTGGCCCAATGTTACCTAGATCAGCTGTCCCCAATCTTTTTGGCACCAGGGATCAGTTTCATAGAAAACCATTTTTCCATGGGGGGGATGGTTTCGATTTCACTCATTCGCCCCCTGTTCACCTCCAACTGTGTGGCCCGATTCCTAACAGGCCTTGGGCCGGGATCGGTCCATGGCCCGGGGATTGGGGAACCCTGACCTAGATGACTGTCATGCCTGAGGCAGGAATAGAATTCATATTCTCTTTCTTTCTAGCCTGATGCATTAACCACTAAACCAAACTGGCTCTTGAATTTTACTTAGGTACTAAGGTGACCACCATCCTATACCATACTTGGTTTAGAGATGGGATTTAACGAGAACTAAACATGAACATCTTTCTGTTGCAACACAAATGTTGGTGTTGATTTGAACTGCAGCATACTGTGAGAACCTTTGATCTAAAATGGGAATTTTGTGCTTTGCTTCTAGCAACCTCACTTCAGATAACCTGGCAAGATTCCTCTGCTTCTTTGGAAGAAAAACTATTTAAATCATTATTTGGTACAAATGCTGTATATCAGACCCACAAAACTGGAAATGGCCCCCTTCTAGTGAATATCACAGTGATTATGTCTAATGTGCTAGATGTGGTATGTATGGTAAAATTTAAATATTCGTAAATTGTCATTAACTAAGCACTCTGCTCCAAAAGAAAATAGGGGCTTACTATGGGTTTAAATTGCTCCTAGTTCCAATGGGGAATTAAAGAGTGTTTTTTGTTGTGTGTATGTCTCTGTATGTGTGTTTGGGTCTGTCTGTCTGTCTGTCTGTCCGTCCCTCCCTCCCTCCCTCCCTCCCTCTCTCTCTCTCTCTCTCTCTCTCTCTGAGAGACAGAGGAAGAAGCGGTAACAGCTAAAACATTATGAGAGTGTCAGTTCATTGATTTCATAAGTCTCAACCATGTAATACTTTTATTGATCTATGCTGAGATTCCTAGCACAATCAACTTGGTGATGTCAATATTATAACTTACGAAGAGCATAATCAATCATTAATGGAAGACTTTACTCTCTTCAAGCTGGCTGGTAGGTATGGAGTTTGCACTTTGTACCCAGTTCCCTGGAGTTTCTCTGCTTCCTCAGCTGTGAAGTCACAGAGAGCCCTTCATCCGACTCTACAAAGAGAGAAGTTAATACCATTTCCCTTCCTGCATTCCTTACATTTCACAATATTGTTTTCATAGTGAGAGATGACCTGTGAGAATTGGTGGCAAGGAATACATTCGGAAGAAATGTAAGGGAACATCTTGGACACATGTATGAGTTGCAGAATCTAATAATTCCAGTAATTCCGTTGAATTCAAAGGAAAGTGGCTTTTCTTGCTTTGAGCAAGTGCTGAGGGAAGAAAACAGCTAGACAGGCAATGAACTCTGTGTTACAAAAATTGTCAATAAATAAGATATTCTGTCTGTAGAATAAAAATCATATCTGAACAATACAGTACCTTGGCCAATCTTTAAAATAATAGCTTTTTCTTTTCTTTTTGGAACCTTAGTATTTGAAAATTATTCCTTTCCATTCTGTTCCATTCCATTCAATTCCATTTTGCATTTTATTATGGGTTTTCCAAAAGAAAATTCAATGTGTTTGTATAAACAAATGAAAGGAAAATGACCATGAATTATTCTTCCACTAGGACATCTTGAAATACACCCTCACATCTGTTCTGGTCCTAAATCAGGTAATGCTTAATTTTTTTTTAAATGCAGTAATTGGGAAGAGAGACAAGGAAGGCCTAAAGCAGTGTGTGCAGCATGAAAATCCAAATTTTGTTTAAAAACCATAAAATGTTGGTGTCAAATTGTTAATTTTAACATGACAGAAAGGGGAAAATTACACCATGCATGATAAACTATATTCATTGCATGTCAAGTACATTTGGATTATACCCTCTCCTCATTTAGCAACTGTTTTATTCTCACAATTAGTTCATTAAGTGAAATGGTCATTAATTGAACTCATGACTGAGAGGGAAAGGGATAGACCTATTTCAAGCTATTCAGCTCTCATCAACTAGCCATACCCTTCTGGGATTTGAACCCAGGCTGCTTACATATTAAGTAGATATATTAACCTCTAAGCCTACCTCCGTCAGCTATACCAGGGAGAGTTTAAGTGTTTTTTATCAGAGCAACCTATTCTATTATATAATACTATTTTATTATTATTTGTATTTGCAAATGGTTGCTTATCAAGGTAGTTTCTAAATGAGGAGTGGATGCAAAGGGAAACATTTTTTTTTGGCCTGACGCCACCCACTTCTTTATTTTGGAATCATTTTTTGTGTTTAGTCTAGGGGTGGGTTTCAAATTTTTTTACTACTGTTCTGTGGGCGTGGCATGGTTTGATGGGTGGGGCTTGGTGGGCGTGGCAGGGGAAGGATGCTATAAAATTTCCATTCCCTCCCCAATCCAGGGGAAGGTTACTGCAAAATCCCCATTTCCTCCTGATCAGCTGGGACTTGGGAGGCAGAGAATAGATAGGGGTATGGCTAGTCAGAATTTTCACTACCGGTTCTCCGAACTACTCAAAATTTCCGCTACCGGTTCTCCAGAACTGGTCAGAACCTGCTGAAACCCACCTCTGGTCTAGTCCTTGGCATAACACTCGTAACCCACAGGCAACCCTGAACTTGAAAGTGTTATACAAGTGTGTTGTGAACAAAAGATAAGAACATTCTAATCCAGGGGTGTCAAACTCAATTTCATTGAGGACCACATCAGAGTTGTGTTTGACCTCAGGGAACTGGGGTGGATGTGGCCAGGATGGGCGTGGCCAGCTTGACATCACTTGTGCCAGGGGCGCCTGTGGTAGCCCTGAGCGCTCTGCCAGCGAAAACAGGCTCCCGAACTCCATTTTCACTGGCAGAGGTTTGCAGGAGGCCATGGCAGCCAAAAACGGAACTCGGGAGCCCATTTTCCACTGGCAGAAGCACTGAGGGCCAGTCCTTCGCTGTTTCCAGGATGGCCCCATGGGGCAGATCTAAGTGCCCCCCGGGCGGGATCTGGCCCCTGAGCCTTGAATTTGACACTCCTGTTCTAATCCTATTTTTTTCTTCTTGCATCCTGGTAAATATGTGCAAATTGCAATGGAATGTAAGATATAAAGAAAAGAGTAGATGAAGGCGTACAAACCATTTGCGATAAACTATGTATCGAATAATAAGTGCCAAGAGCACATTTTCCTGCAGTATAAAGTTTTTAGCCCAAAATTACACCGCATTCGGAAAAATGCATAATTTGAAAAGTGACTACATTCTGATTTGTGTAGCCTGGAAAGTGTAGCTTAGAAATTGTGAATAAAATGTTTGTTTGTTTGGTTGGTTATTTGTTTTGGTGCATCCCATGCAGTTTTTTCCAGTATCCATTTCTAGGTGAATTCATTCCTTTCTAACCATCGGATAGTTAACTTTCTTAAAATCTGATCCTCAAACAGCTCATGCATTAAAAACACTGTGGGCTTTTCTTCTCCTTCAGAGTATATTGCAAACATATTGGCTCAATCATAATTTATTTTCCCCTGGGGTATTCTGGGAGCTGTACTTTGGGCAGAGAAAATGGGCAGAAAACTCATTACGGAAAAATCTTAGGCCCACAAATCACTGATCATGGGAAATGGGAGAAGTAACTATGGCAACTGAGCTTGCCTAAAATTCTCAGACAATATCTATCATGCATTTAGACTTCTGCTCATCTTTTCCTTCTCTTAACACTAACTTCATCCTAACACCCATGAAAAGATTGTCTATGATTGTTTATCCAGCATACATTGCTAACTCAAAAGGGAGCTCTCATTGCTCATACAAATTGATCCCTTTAAACCTTTAATCCTAATCGTGGGCCTTCAGCATAATGCCTATAAAGTCATTTTCCCTAATGTCTGCAGGATGGCCAAGCTGGAAAAGGGTGGCTTAAATTTTAACATCATCAATGCTGGGAATGGGAAATGTGAGAATGAAGACTAATATTTTCTCTTAATGAATCTCTCAGTCATGGTATAATGAAAGACTGGCTTGGGATGAGGAGGAATTCCCCTTCAGCACTGTCACTGTGCCTTGGAATTCAGTCTGGACTCCATCCTATATGGTTCAAGAAGCGTAAGTAGCATTAAAATAACAGTGTCCATAATAAGACACATTGGAAGAATGATGCCCTGTAGGATGACACAGACACGAGACACATCTATTTCAACACTCTACCTGTAAAAGAGCCAGTTGGTGGTAGTGTAGCTAATAGTAGGCTACCTATTCCCCAGCATTTGATCACAAGACCCATGTGTCTGATCTTTTAGCAAAATTAACATCATCCAATCCAATCCAATCTCACCTTTATATTTGGATAGGATATTATACTTCCTCACTTTCTCTCCTAACTTTTAATGCATATTTACAAGACTCATTGAGAGACAAAATAAATAAACTAAGTGTAGGAAAGAAAAGACTTTAGAGTGTATTTGCAAAACTAAGAGTAATGAGCATGATTGTTTTTATTATACTTTATTACAACCGAATGTTAGATTTAGTTGGGAGTCAAGAAGCTCACATTTGAATCTGCCAGTAGACACCATTGAATGAAACTCCATGTATAGCTCATAAAGGAAAACACAACTATAGGGGCACAATTTGGCACAAGTTTCCTGAAGACTAAAATCAGGAATCTATTCAATATTCTTGTGGCAACATTACCACTCAGCTGTTGTTTATAATAAAGGATGGTGCTTCTTATAGGTCTCTGTCTGGATTAAAATGTATTAAGAAGATTTTGAACAGCCCTGTGGACTTCCTCTGGATCAGAAGGGCACTCTGTATCAATTCCTACCAACATAGCTATTTCCCCCCTTTTCAAAATAATAGGGGACTATGCAAGACTTAAATAACTTGTAAGTCTTTGTAACTGTTCTGTGGCAGAGAAATAAATAGCATGCACAGAGCAGGCTGTGACCAAATTACCTTAGAAGCTTATTCCAGTACCAATATACCCTCCTTTCAGTTACACAGGACTTTCGGATACATTCAGGTGGTATAATTTTCTGGGAAGCAACACAGAGGTAGAGGTAATCCTCAGGTTACAACCAATTGTTCAGAGACTATTCAGATTTATAATGGTGCTGAATAAGGGGGACTTATGATGGCTCCTCAGAGTTCTGGACTTCGTAGTGTCCCTGCAGCCACATTTCTGATGTTTCTTGCCAGGTTCTCACAGGCAATGGAGAAGCTGGTAGGAAGTCAGAAATCATGATCACTTGAGTTCCTTGTTTAATGACCATGTGTTTCTTGTTTAATGTCAACCATGTTTAAGTAGTACAGTCACATGATGTTGCACTTTATGACTACTTTGCTTAAGAACAGAGTTTCTGGTCCCAATTGCTGTTGTAACCTGGGGACTATTTGTAGATTGCCATTGGCTTATTTCAACAATCCTTTGAGATGGGTTGGGCTAAGAGAGAACAATTGGCCCAAAGCCAGAGAGTTTACATGGCAGGATTTGAACTCCTGATCTCCAGGTTTCCAGCCAGGTACCTTAATCAATAGACCAAACTGGTTTCCATATGTCATATAGAACCAGTTAGAACAATTAATCAGTGGAACAACTTGCCTCCAGAAGTTGTGAATGCTCCAACACTAGAAGTTTTTAAGAAGAGATTGAATAACCACTTGTCTGAAGTGGTGTAGAGTTTCCTGCCTAAGCAGGGGGTTGGACTAGAAGACCTCCAAGGTCCCTTCCGACTCTGTTATTCTATTCTATTCTATTCTATTCTATTCTATTCTATTCTATTCTATTCTATTCTAGTCTAGTCTAGTCTAGTCTAGTCTAGTCTAGTCTAGTCTAGTCTAGTCTAATTTTTCTATATAATCCCAGCCTTTCTACAGTAAACAATGGTAGTTTGAGAATTTTAATAAGAAGATAATTTTTTTCTAATTTGAAAGTGAGAAATTGTTCTCAACATTCTAGAAGATAACAAAATTGTGAAAAGCAACATTAGCTTTTGTTCATGTCACATTTCTTTAATTAAAGGTTTGATGTAACATGGAGAGTGGGATCCCCTAATGTGGTACTTCATAGTGATGGGAAAATAGAATTTCAACTTGCTCTTCGCATTGATAGCAACTGCAACTTTGACCTCTTCTATTACCCATTAGATAGCAGCGAGTGCTTTTTGAACTTTTTCTCACTGGACAGCAAAGGTAGGCAAAAGTCTGCATACATAAATAACATAAGGAAATTGGTTGTTGTGTACTGTACAGAACTCCATTCAAACCTCAAGTCAAATCATCTATAGCAATAGCAATAACATTTAGACTTATATACTGCTTTACAGTGCTTTGCAGCCAACTCTAAGCGGTTTACAGAGTCAGCATATTGCCCCCAACAATCTGGGTCCTCATTTTACCCACCTCAAAAGGATGGAAGAGTCAACCTTGAGTCTGGTGAGATTTGAACTGCCAAATTGCAGTCAGCTGGCAGTCAGAAGAAGTAGCCTGCAGTACTACACTCTAACCACTGCGCCACCACGGCTCATATAGTTTCTTCTTAAGTAAATTTTGGATATAGTTAACAAGGTTCTTTGCATGTTTTATTTCTGCTAGCACCGCACATAGTTCTAATTAAAGTTTTTATGAATGATAGTTGTTGATTTGGGTGAATGTGATATGGCTGGTTATGAAGGCACAATGTACCCCTATGAATAACATTGATAGAATTATTTATGATATGTCCTGCTTAATATTGCCAATTGCCACTGAGTTTAAAAATGGGAGATAATAAACATTGCTTGGTCAATTTGCATGGCTTCTACATTAAAATGTATAATTTTAATAGGTAATATTAAAGTAATATTTACTTATACAAAAATCTGAATACATAAGCCAGTGAATGAAAACCATCTGACATTGTCCACTAATGTGCCATTAGGCACATTGTCAGCATCATTTATGTGGAGCTGCTGTACAAAATGTCCAGTTCCTATTATCAGTTTATACACAATCTCCACTGAAAGGATATTGAGCACAAGGTTTATATTCGGTTGCTAAATTGTAGTAATTCCAAGTCTCAGTATCTAGTAGCAGCAACTCTGCTCTTCTAAACAATAACCATTTATTCTAAACTCTGCTATTACTCGACCCTTTTCTTATCTATGGCATTTCTTTTCCCCGATGGCTTCTAATATGGTTGACTCATACATTAGTTTGTCTTAGTAAATACTATATCAGCTTTTTACGATGAATAAGATTATGATTTTTCAAATTCTTTTAAATTATTCTTTCAAGTCAGTGACCTGGAATTCAGCACCTCCATTTCAAATGAAATTCTAAATTTAAATCGTGAATATCTCATCACAAGCGTGAACATTACAAGCCAAAGGAATAAGGCCGAGCCTTATTTTGCGGTCATGGTAAGAATATCACTTGCATTGTAATTTTTTTAAAAGTACCTTAGTGGCATCTCAGTCAGGGCCTATTCTTCTAGCTGACTGGACTGATGATGCATATAGATGTTCTGTCTGCCTTTGAAATGGATATTAACAATGGGAAGATTTCTTGGGAGTCTCCCTCCCTCCCACCCTCATAACAATAAAAACATTATAGTTGGGTGGCTTCATTTCATGAAAAAATATAACCCATGATTTACAATCATAGTGGCTGAATTTGAATGCTGTGTTTAACCGAAGCAAACAAACCATATTTAGGCTTAGCACTGTGCTTTATCAATGCCCAACAAATGCACTTCTGGTGAAACTTGAATTATTTCTTCCTTTTACCATGACGTCTGGCTTCTTTTTCAGATAAATCTAAAAAACACAGGAATGCGAGTTCTCCTTTCCTCAGTATTGCCAAGCCTTGCAGTTGAGATAGCGGATCTCTGTGGCTTCTTTATCCGTCTCCAAGACAGATTGTCATACATGATCACTTTGCTTTTGGCATATCTAGTCTTCTATTCTTCTTTTATTGATTCCCTGCCAGAATCAGCCTCCTGTAATCCTCTGCTCAGTAAGTTGTACAAGCAAAAAGATGTCAAGCAGCAAGTGACCCAAATATGTCAACTGGAAAGTTTTGTCTGCTTTATCTAATAGATTAAAATAACATCCAGAAAAAAATATTCCTCTAATGATAAGATTATAAATGCGCACTCACATTTTTGGTGCTGGGGCAAACCAGTTGTTAGTTCATATGCCGCCCACCTCTGCTCACAACTCCTGCTTGAAGAGCAGGTGACAGTCTCAGCTAATAGAGCTTCTGCACAAATTTGGGTTGTGCACTACTTACAGCCTTTCCTGTATCAGGAATTTCTGTGCTCAGCGATTCAAGCCCTTGTCATCTCATGCTTGGATTACTGCAATGAGCTCTACTTGAAGAGCTTTTGGAAGCTTCAACTGGTGCAGAATGTGGGAGCATGGGCAGTTTTGGGGGCCCTTAGAATGGCCCATGTTACATCACTGTTCTGCGAGCTGCACTGGCTGCCGGTTTGCTTCTAGGTGGAAGATTATTATCTATAAAACCCTGCATGGCAAGGATCCATATTACTTGAGGAATCATCTTACCCCTATGTGACAGGCCCGCTGGACCTATCCCCATGCTGCGTATCTTGTCAGTCAAGGAATTCCAACTGGTGGGGTCCAGGAGAAGATCCTTCTCTGCTAGGGCCCTGGTCCTTTGGAACATCTTGCCCCCTGAAGTGAGATTGTCTTCCACCTTTTTTTTTTTTGAAAAGTTTTTCAGCTTTATTTCTTATACACATAACATAAAATGTACATTTTCTTATACATAATTAATCCTACATATACATGTTTTCCTTAAAGAAAGCATTAAAATAAGGCATTTTAATTACATTCAGAGTTGCTCTTCTACCCTTTCTTCCCTCATTTCGCAACAACCCTTCTTCTTCTCTTCTTTCCCTTCCCTCCCTCCTCTCCTCTCCTACTTTCTCCTTCCTCCTCTCCTACCTCATCCTACTTCCCCTTCCTTTCCCTCGCTCCTCTCTTCTTTCCCCCTTTCTCACCTTCTTTCCTACTCCTGTCCCCTATCCTTCCTTCCTCTCCTTTTCCCTTTCTTCCATTCTTCTCCCTCCCTCTCCTCTTCCTACCCTCTACTCCTCTACTCCTCTCTCCTTTCTATCTTCTTTGCTGTGGAATATTCTCCTTGTTTGGTATCCAAGCAGCTCCTGTATTCTAATAGTATATACTTTCTTTCAATTTCTTTTCAGATTTATTCTATCTATCAGTATTATCATAATAATTGTACATTTAGTCTTATTATCTTCTTTTCCCCCCTCCCATCCCCCTTTTTCATTTACAAATGAAAATATAAATTCAATTAATAATAATAATAATAATAATAATAATAATAATAATAATAATTTACTCTGGTGTCATCTGCTGGGGCCCTGGGCCTTTAGAACATCTTGCCCCCTGAAGTGAGATTGTCTCCCACCCTCCTGACCTTCCACAAGAGCCTGAAGACCAGAGGTGGTATTCAGCTGGTTCTGACCAGTTCTAGAGAACTGAAGCGGAAATTTTGAGTAGTTCGGAGAACTAGTAAATACCACTTCTGAATGACCCTGCCCGCATCTATTCTCTGCCTCCCGAGTCCCATCTGATCGGGAGGAAAGGGGGATTTTGCAGTAACCTTCCCCTGGAGTGGAGTGGAAATGGAGATTTTACAGTATCCTTCCCCTGCCACGCCCACCCAGCCACGCCCACAGAACCAGTATTAAAAAAATTTGAATCCCACCACTGCTGAAGACCTGACTTTGTCAGTTGGATTGGGGCCCCAATGGGGGAGTATCACACTGTAGGTGGTTTATTTTTTTATTTATTTATTATTTAAATTTCTATACCGCCCTTCTCCTTTCGGATTCAGGGCGGTGAACAGCCAAAAATAAAACATTTGTACACAAAAGTTAAAATAGTTTTAAAATAATTAAATAAAGTTTGGCCCATAATTTAAAACATTTCAATTAAAATCAGTATCGATTTTAAAAACCAATATAAAATCAGGCCAGCCCGACTAACTGAAAGAAATAGGTTTTAAGGGCCCGACGAAAAGTCCGGAGGTCTGGGATCACTCGTATCTCTGGGGGTAGATTGTTCCAGAGGGTAGGCGCCATCACAGAGAAGGCTCTCCCCCTGGGGGTCGCCAGCCGACATTGTCTGGCTGACGACACCCTGAGGAGGCCCTCTCTGTGGGAGCGAACTGGCCGGTGGGAGGCAATTGGTGGCAGAAGGCGGTCCCGTAAGTACCCTGGCCCTAAGCCATGGAGCACTTTAAAGGTGATCACCAACACCTTGATCGACTAATAGCAACTCCCACCTCCTCCCCCTGTATGTTCTGCTCCTTTCCTCGCCATCCCTTAGTTTTAATTATAATTTGTATTTTATTCTGATTTTACCATGATTTTACACATTTGTATATAGATATTTATTATGATTTTGTAAGCTGCCCAGAGTCACCTTGCAAGTGAGATGAACGGCAAACAAATTTCATAAATAAATAACTCTTACCACTCACCACACTTAACTGTAGTATAGTTTCAAGGAACCCTAACACTAACCCTAACATTCATCCTAATCTGAATTTATAGATTAAGGTACTAGCCTAATTTCAGCACACACTTTATCAGTAACGTAAAGCAGTAACATAAAGCAAAGGCTAAGGGTACCCATCACTAATGCCTTTAACTTCTTTCTTCTTCCAATAATGTCTTAGGTTATTACTACACTGGCCTTCTCATATTACTATTCCTTAGCACAACTGAAACTATTTTGGTGCAGAAGCTGGTCACTGATAATGCAAAACTTTGTCTGAATTATGGATTTAAACCAAAAAAGAAGGGAACATCTACAGCATCGAATGGCCAATTAGAACATGCAAAGGATCTTAAGGCAAAAGGCAAGTAAATAAGATATACAGGGAGGGGGAGGAAACTGTAACATTTCATAATTAAGGTGATGAGGAAGCTTCAGCACAATGTCATAAGAGCCAAGATGGCACAGTGGTTAGAGTGCAGCACTGCAGGCTACTTCTGCTGCCTGGTGCCTGCCTGCAATTTGACAGTTCAAATCTCACCAGCAAAAGGTTGACTCAGCCTTCCATCTTTTTGAGGTCAGTAAAATGAGGACCCAGATTGTTGGGGGCAATATGCTGACTCTGTAAACCGCTTAGAGAGGGCTGTAAAAGCACTATGAAGCAGTATATAAGTCTAAGTGCTATTGCTAGTGCTATTGCTATAAATCTTAGCAGTAATGAATGGTCTACCATCTAAAGACTTCTTAAAACCTGGAAATTACTAGATTTTTGATGCTGAAAGTAGTGCTATTTAAATTATTTAAACTAAGAATCAATTATTTTAATACTTGGTGCTTTAAAATTAAGCTATGAAGCTGTAGCTGGAATAACAGGGCAGCAATAGGGGTAGATAGACCATTCCTTTTCCTCAGATTTCACTATGATGATACAAGGCAGGGTGCATCAGTAAAAGTAAGAGAGGGTGACTCAGCTTGTACCCAGCCAGTATATTCCTTAAACTTCAAAATAAAGTGGGAGTCTCTCTCTTATCTAACAAGAAACGACAAAGAAAAGACATCTCTCACCAAGTGAATAACTCCTACATCAAGAATTTTGCAGAGCCTACTTTTTTTTTTTTAATCTTTGTTACCGTTTATTGGACCCAAATGTCTAAGCTTTTAGATCTAAATATTGGAAATGATGTACAGTATAATGAAATGTATGTAACCTGTGTTTTAATTCTGTTCATCAAGTAGCAGTTGTATATTCCCTCATGATCATTCAGAATACTTCAAATAATGTTTGAGTGGATCTCAAATTCTGCTTCTTTGATTTTGAATTGGCAAGCCACAAATTCACCTGGTACCTTTTTCTCTTTTGACCAGCAAATTGTGGAACAAATGAAGGGTCGCCATATCTCAAATCTATTTCTAGCACTTTGGACAGGCTCTTCTGCTTCATCTTCTTAGGCCTGGTTCTTCTGTTTCACCTCCTGTTAGCAGGGCTCTGGTATCTATGGAAATGTGCACCCAAGAAACCTCCTGGAGAAATTTATTTAGGTGAAATCAAGTGGGACCATGGAGAATAATATGCAATTTATGCTAAGTATCCAGCTAAAATGTTTATATATCTATATGTACACAATTTGCTTGTTTTAAATAAAAAATAACTTTTATTTTCCAATGGCTCACACCTGGTACACAGGTAGTCCTCGACCTGTGACCCACAATTCAGCCCAACATTTCTGTTGTTAAGTGAGACATTTGTTAAGTGAGTTGTGCCCCATTTTACGACCTTTCTTGCCTCAGTTGTTAAGTGCATCACTGCAGTTGTAAAGTGAGTAACACGATTGTTAAGTGAACCATTGACTTTGCTTGTCAGAAGGTCGCAAAAGGGGATCACATGACTTTGGGATACAGCAACGGCCATAAGTGTGAACCAGTTGCCAAGCATCTGAATGTTGATCACATGATGATGTTTCAGGATGTTTCAAAGGTCGTAACTGTGAAAAACGATCATAAATCCCTTTTTTCAGTTGCCATTGTAACTTTGAACGGTCACTAAATGAACTGTTGTAAGTCAAGCACTATCTGTACTTTACAAGTTACTGCTAACTATTTAAACTAATTTTAATAGATTATTTGGTACTCCAGGAATACCAGTAACACATCCAAAGCACATTTGCTGCATCAAATCATTCTCAATCTATTTTTCGAGTTAAAATTAGATTGCTTTATGAACTAGTTATATTGTACTATTGTGATGTGATGAAGACATTCTTCTCTACCAGTGTGGAACTGGTATCCTGGTCATGTCTGTTAAAGAGCAAATGTTTCCCACATTTTTATCTCACCAGTATGTTGGATAATTTCTCTTTGTATTCGTTTCATAGCTATGAATTTTTGTTGTGTGTTGATTTGATGTTAAATTGTAGCTTTAACTTGTACATTTTAAAAGAATTTTCTATAGTAACATAATGTGTAAAGGTTGCACATAAATAAATACTTCCAGCCATTATATCATTATTTATTTGTTGTTATTAGTATTAACGGCTCAGACTCATTGGGAGTTGGGCGGCATATGAAAGTATTATTATGGTTCATCGCATAGTCAACCAGATGTTCAGACTGAATTTGGCATTTTTTCCATCTATCAAGTCCTTTCCAAGGATCTGGGATAGGCAGATGTGGATTAGTGTTATTATTATTACACACTAATGGGGAATGTATCTGTCTCTTCTGCTATTTATATAACACCTAAGCAGAGGTGGATTTCAGCAGGTTCTGACCATTTCAGGAGAACCAGTAGTGGAAATTTTGAGTAGTTTGGAGAACCAGTACATACCACCTCTGACTGACCCTGCCCCCATCTATTCTCTGCCTCCCAAGTCCCAGCTGATCAGGAGGAAATGGGGATTTTGCAGTAACCTTCCCCTGGAGTGGAGTGGAAATGGAGATTTTACCGTATCCTTCCCCTGCCATGCCCACCAAGCCACGCCCACCAAGCCATGCCAAGTCCACCAAGCCACACCGATAGAACCAGTAGTAAAAATTTTTGAATCCCACCACTGCATCTAAGTGATGTTAGAAGTTATTAAAAATTGTAAAAAAAGATAAGTTTAGGTTGGTGTAAGGAATACAGTGCTGACTTTAGGAATCAGCCATTCGTGTCCTTTTTTTTTCCCCATAGAGAAACCTTTCATGCCAAACAAGAAACTTTTTTTAAAAATTAATATAAAACTAGCTCTCCAAAACAGAGGCTATGATCATTTTGCTTCAAGGATCAAAACACTACTTTGTGCCCAGAGTAAACTGCTTGTGCAGTTTATATTACCATATTTGAAAATAACAAATACTACTACACATCTATTTCAATCGTTCTGGATTCTAAATTATAGTTGGATTAACTTCAATGCACTATATTCAGTTTGTCCTCTTTCCACCTGTCTTTTTGAAATAAAAGATCAGTGCCAATATATTAGAAGAAAGAGAAAAAAAGAATACCAGTGATAATGTTTATTGACTCAGATAATGAATCAATAAAGGGATTATGGGCATACAATTTGATCTTTGTTCACCTGTCCAAAAGAAAAATATTCAAAACTCTGATTCAGGAGTTGGCTGGAATAAATATAGAGCAAAGCATAAAGCTAGAGGTTGTATACAGGTTGAAAGCTAGAATTACTGTGTTTTATATCTCAATTATCTGCAAGGTCTATATTCAGTAGATGTTAATTAACTGCATTCACTTGTTGACTTTAGCATAATTGTCTGTGTCAATAAATTGGGTTTGACATGTCACAGAGGGCTTAACATGACTGTCTCTATGGAAGTTCTATTCAACAGAATTTATTTTTACTGCAGTTTTCAATCATTCTCTGTTGAACACAGCAAAAATGAGTAGGAAATGTGTCATCTGGTCTTACAGCATCACATTTACAAATAGGAATAAAGATAATGAGACAAGAAGAGACAGGACATTCTCATTAAGAAGCAAAGATGAAGTTTTTCCAAGAAACTGAAAATGGGAGAATTTTCCCATGTATTTTACCAGGAAACATAGATTAAGGCAGGCTTAAAAAGTCAGTGCCCTCCTAAGCATACCCATGCCCTCCAAATCCATTGGTGATGTCACTTTTGCTGTCTGAATTCATGGAGACCTAACCCTAACTGGATTTGCTCCCCAAGAGGATATTCCCATGTATTCTATCAGGAAACATATATAAGGCAGGCTCGAAAAGTCAGTGCCCTCCTAAATTTACCCATGTGCTCCGAATCCATTGGCAATGTCCATTTTACTCTCTGAATTCATGGAAACCTTACCCTACCTATCCCTAAATGGATTTGCCCCAATGGGATTTTTCCATGAATTTTAGCAGGAAACTTAGATAAGGCAGGCTCGAAAAATTAGCACTCTGCTAAGCATACCCACGCACTCCAAATCGGTTGGCAATGTCCCTTTTGCTTTCCATATTCATGGAGACCTAACCTAAACCCTAAGATAGGAAAGCACAGAATGTCAGATACAGTGGGCTGGCCAAAACGTTCTACAGTTTCTGTTTTGGGCTGTAACTTGATCATTTTGGATTTATCACTCAAATTATATCTATAGCAGACCCTCTTCCATGTGCAAAGTATTACACTGGCAGTATTTTTTTCAAAATATCAAGTTGTGTTTATAAAAAAATAAACTGCAGCCTTGCCTATACTGGCACACATTGTTACAAAGTGTCATCCTATGGGAGGAATATGAAATTGTCAAAATAAAATATCTTGATCCCTTGTAGGATTGAAATTACTGCAATTTCCATTTGCCATTTCCAAGTGCCAATAGCTGCATGTTTCAGTTTTAAAAAGAAACAATTATTGTGTACCAGTGCACTTAGGGTGTATTTTTTACTTGTGGAATCTTGTCCATTTGGACTTTTTTTCTTTTTTAAAAAAACCACAGTCATTCGATTAATTTCCCACAACATAGAGCTAACCTATTACTGATTCATAATTACTGGGTAGCTTTAAAAAATATTTTCAGTTGTTAGCCTTCAAAGTTCAAATAAACTCAAAGGAGAAACTCCTTTTGCAACCCTACGTAAACTGAATGACCCATGCCTCTCATTTGCTATGCAATATAAATGACTTCATTTATCCAAAAAAGTGATGGGTTCTCTTCCCATACAATTACCTGAATCATGAGTCCTTGTACATTAATTGGTGAGAATACAAGAAGTTCTTGAAAACCAAGACATTACCACAAAGTGCAAAGAACTACATATAGAAATGGCTGCTGGCCAGTTCTTCAGTTGCTTCTTGGGTTGCCTGACTGGTTAATTTAAATCTTTTTCTAATATCTTCCTTTTCTCTTTTTTTTCCCAATTGTATCTCTCGTCTCATTTCCGCAGTTTTGCTTCCTCCCTTCTTATCTCAAATGCATTGTGTCTTTGCGGCAATTTACAAGATTCAAAATAAGAAAACAGTATCTGCAGCAGCTGTAGAAGCTGTGCATGCAATTATATGAATATTTGTTTGCACCTGTGTGTAGATACACATACATACATATACACCCACACAACATCGCCGTTTATTGTACAGGAAAATTTTAGGTTTTAGCTGCAGTCCATGATTTTGACAAAGTTGGGAAGCTGATCGTTAAGACTGGGAACTGTTTCAGATTTAAAAACTAAAAGATTCCTTGTGGCACACAGTGGGAAAGTACACAGAATCCATAACTTCTTAATGCAAATGTGCCTGTTCTTGAGTACACACTATAGAATAACAACTGCATGGGTTCAAGAAAAGGGCCTGTTACTTTAAGGAGTGGCAGGCAGATGCTCTGTTGGTATTCCCATACAGTCCTAAGCGCACACATTTCTACTTTCAAATCCCAAGTGTTGCACAGTTCTACCATTTCACAGAGCCTTAGTTTGTTGTTTTATTTTTCGTCTTGGGACCGACAGACTTAAATTCAGGACTTTCTTTGTTTTGGGTAAATGCACCACTGCAACTACAAAATTCATTTTACCCAATAATGCTTAATTGTTTTGAATATTCTTAACAAGCAAAAGCAGAAAGATAAAAACATCTGTATAATGAGAAACCAGGAAAACATACTGGCAGTTCTCATAACTGCCTAAGGGCCCATCTTAAATGTAATTTATATCCCTCCCCTGCCTTCATCCACTTTTTTGTTGAACTTAAAATTTATCTTTCCTGACTGCACACACTCAGGCTACCCAGCACAGGAACTGGATGTTATGGACACAGCTATTGAAGTGCCCAAATCCAAAATCATTGTCCTACCATCTTCAGGAATCATAAACTTTCTTCAAACTTTTTAGTTCCAGATGCTTCTCACTCCCATATTCATCCTAAATATGGCCCCTATTGATGAACCAGGCAGAATAGACATAGGCTTAGTTTTGTTTGTGTGTGTGTGTACGCGCGCGCGCACACACACACACACATAAACACAGCTGGAGGATTGAGAATTAATCATCCTAATGAAGTTTGCTCATTTTGCCATTGGGTTGTGGTGGTGCATCTATTACATGAATCTATTTGGCCCCCGAGCATTAGGTTGTGTTACTTATAAGACATGACCAGAGGAAGCAGGGCTTCATTCCATTGTTCTATTTTTAAAAGCAAATTGTAAAGATATTGGGATATTATATGGGGGTTGTGAGGGGATGGGCATGGAGGAATTCCATCCATTTTGTTCTTTTCCCCACTTTTTCCCTTGGCTCTTTTTAAGGGAGTTGTTCCATTTAAGAGAAATGTATCTCTTTCAGCAGGGCACTAAGTGGGTTGGGTTGGTAGACGTGCAGAGGAGTGGGGTTGCATTTCAAAGCACCAGAAAACAGAAAAAGAACTGATGGAAAAGAGCTTGAAACAAGAAAGCTGAAGGCATAAGGAGAGTGAATTGGTAGATTGGCACCACAATAAACAGAGTTACAGTAAAGCTGAAACGAATAAAAATGAAGTAACAATATTAGTGAACTATAGATGGACAATAAAAACTAGAAATCAGGTGTTCAAACTTAGAATGCCAGAGAAATAATTATAAAAAAGAAGTTAAACTAGAAATAAATAGAAGAGATCTTAGAAAATTGAAATACCCTATAGAAACGATAGACAGAGATAATTACATTAAACATAAATTAGAAAGTGTTAGGTAGTATTTCTTTTGTAGCAAAAGCTTTTCCAATTGGAATTGACATGAGTGAATGCTGCTTGGGATCTGGACCATCCCTGGATCTTAGATGTGAACGGACTGCTTACTTGTTTCTGAGCCTGCAACCAATCAGAACTTGCTCTTCCTTGACAATAGATTAACACATTAATTAACATTAATTTTCCACCAATTAATCTTCATTCTGAGGCATTAAATGCATGCACTTTCAGTAATATGAATGACGTTGACAATCAACAAAATTCCTTATGCTGTAATCTATTTGGCCCCTTTAGCAAATCTAGCCACTACAACAGAACACGTAACACAGACACTTCTGCAGCAACGCTTGCTACTATGACAATGGGGTTTCTCAAGAAACAAAAGAAAACAAAAGCCATTTGACCAAATGGTTTATCAGAATGGTATAAGTATCAGATGACGGCACCATGTGCTTGGTGACTGACCTACTTTGATCTGTGAATATTCTCTACCCCTCTCTGGAGATGGCCCTACATATAACTATGCATACAGCATTTGAATGCCAGGATTCATTCAAGAATGAATGAATCACTTCTTGATTCAAGAAGTGCAAGAAGTGGAGATAACCGGAGCAAATCCAGATGGTTTTTTAAAGCATATTCTGGGTATCTGAAACAGTCCAATTACAGTTTGGGGAGAATGTCACAATGCAGAATAAATGCTTCAATGGGTTTGTACTACTTGGGCCTTCTGTAGGAAATAAAAAAATGTGACATGCTTTACTTAAATTCAGGATACAAGACCACTTTACTGTTAAAAATCCCCTTCAATCTGAGTAGCGTTCATTGATGCCATTTGGAGAAATCAATTGTCTGGATTGTTCTTCTAAAAGCAGGCTTTCATAATCCAGCATGATTCTATAAATTCCCCATACATATATGAGCGTGCCTCTTGAAGATATATTTCCATTTTCAGTGAGAACACTCAACATTATAGGAAATGTCTAGGAAACATTTTATCTCTTCAATGAATGCTTTTAAATAACGTAACATATAACATTTATTTTTGAATTTCTGGAACATCTGGGAATGGAGAACTTTAAAAGGAGTACTATTGACTCTCTCTATTATCTCTTATTCTTTGGGGCAAGGAGTTTCAATCAAAGCAGATACACATATAGCTTCCCTATAAAGATACTAAAATATATAATAATACAAATTACTATTTAGAGCTATTGGTTCCAGTTTATGGCATGATTACAGCATCATTCAGAGTTTCAACTATTTTTATAAGCACTTAGTAGTATGAACAATCATGTATCTTGAGTCCAGGCCATATAAAACCTTCACATGAATAAAGAACAGCTCAGAGAAAATCCAGCTGATGATGTTACCTAGTTTGGGTACTGAAACATTTGCAAGAAAACAGAGAGCACCCTCATAAATTGTTCCAGTTCAATGATATATGATTCACACACTTTCCAGGAACGTGCTAGTTTCTGTCAGGAAATTTCCCACAAGGCTACAAGGAAGTTAAACTTAAGATAGACTTCCAAATCTTGCTTTAAATAAATGTATAGTTAAAAACATGTATGTAGCTGACCAAACTAAGTTGACTTTCATTTCTTACTCCATTGATGGGATAGATATTTAAATTTTTACAACTGGCCAAAGGATGCAGAGGCATTTTTGTAACAGCCCCCAAAAGCAGATGGAAAACCCATTTCCCCCTTCTTTTTTTCTTATTTGCCTTCAACAAAATCCATCTCTTCTATTGCATCTTTAAGCATGGCAACCAAAATGGAGTTCCTCCCTCTCCTTCCTTTCCATATGTATTCTAAACAAGTCACAAAATGTAAGAAGTTGTTACTAAGGATTTCTTGGCTTTTCCTACTTGAACTTGAACAATTACCATTCATCTGAATCAGAAATGGAGAAAAGCTTTAGAGCATGTCTGTAAATTAAAAATGAGAGAGAAAAAGAAAGACACAGGCACCTGAAGAAATTAGTCTTCCTATAATCTTCAAAGAGGACATACAAACCACAAATCATGTTCTTAGAAGTTTATACATTTGATAAATACAAGTTTAATCCATGGCTTTCACAATAAAAGAGGACTAGGAAATCACTAATGTGCAGACGAGCAGATCAGGCTGATGTATCAAAGAGCTTTTCAATCATCTCACCCACTTGCTCAACTCTGTATTTAATGTATTTTTCAGGATTCTTGGTAAAGGGTACACTACCATACCTGTCAGGGAAAAAGCAAAGATAATACTGTGTAAGCAAGGACAACATTCTTCATTCTTCAATTGCCCCTTGCTTCCTCATTAGTTAACAGAACACCACCCATTTTTTCTATCCTGTTTCCCTCCAGAAGAGTCTTCAGATATATGGCCAAATGATATTATGGGAATTGAATTCTGAGGGCAGGGGGAAGGCTGACTGAAATCAACGGCCTTCTTAATTCTTGAGCATCAGACTTCATGTGCTCAAAACCATCATACTCAGATATCAGAAGACATCTGGAGAAACAAAGACTATTGTTTACAAAAATATAAGGAGCACCCCCTAAAATTACTTCAGTGAGGGTTCAACAGGCTCAATAGGTATATAATACTGACTTAGAACAGGTCAAAAACAACCCATAAAGTGGGAGAAGGAGAAAGAATGGCTGGAATCATAAACAGCAGCACTTCACATGCTGTAAAGTTCAGTCAGCTACTCTATCCAGCTACTCTATGCAATGCAAAGCCTAGTGTGCCATATGGAAAATAAAAAAACACAAGCCCTCTGTTTTGTGAGTATTGGGGACAACATTATAACTTCATACACACAACATTCTGATTCTCTTAAGGGCAAGGGACACCGGAGGTGGTTTCACGGTTAGGATCAGGAAACGGCATCCTGCCAAGCCTTGCCCAAATGTCAGAACTCTCCCCAAACAGACAAAGAGGCACCTGTTAAGGAAGGTGGCATACGTCTCTTCCACAATGGTTTTCTGGGCGTGCCGAATATTGTCCCTCTGCTCTGTGTCAGGGATGGCCCACGCCTTCTGGATTTTACACAGCTCCTCCAGACCATCATTGAAACCCTTTCCCATAGAAAAGATTGTATTAAGAAAAGTACAGCATCTAGAACTGAACAGCAAGCAACAAACAAAGGCAAGCAGGTCAGAGGGAAAAAGCTGCAAAACCTTTGCAAGCGCATTACCTTGAAACGCTCCTTGATTACTTGCCTCTCCTTGTCTTTTAGCTGCAAACAATTAAGGGAAATGGAAGTTAGTGGTGGCGTTCAAATTGCTTCTTGACCTTTTTTTGAGAGCACCTACCTCGGCACTAGGCTCCATACAAACCTGGATTTAGGGATCAGAGTACAATAGTCCTATTATCCTCAAGAGCTTTAACCTGCCTTTCAAGGCCACATTGCCCTCACACACTAATTATGGAACACATAAGAATAGCCATGCAAAAAAAATCACAAGCAGATATTTCAGTCTCAATTAGTTGTCGAGAGCAGGGAGGAGGTTTCAAAAGAGAAAGGGACTTCTTAACAGGGGCACGGAGACCGAGCGGTTCTAAGTGAGATCTGCAGTGTCCTTTCAGGCAATTACAGGTAGTCCTCAACTTACAACCGTTCACTTAGCAACCGTTCAAAGTTACAACGGTACTGAAAAAAGTGACATACGACTGTTTTTCACACTTATGACCATTGCAGCATCCCCATGGTCACGTGATCAAAATACAGACTCTTGGCAACGGACTCATATTTATGATGGTCAGTGTCCTGGGGTCATGTTATCCTCTTTTGAGACCTTCTGACAAGCAAAGTTAATGGGGAAGCCAGATTCACTTAACAACCGGGTTACTAATTTAGCAATGGCAGTAATTCACTTAATAAATGTGGCAAGAAAGTTTGTTAAATGGGGCAAAATTCACTTAACAAATGTCTCACTTAGCAACATAAATTTTGGGCTCAACTGTGGTCACAAGTCGAGGACTATCTGTATTAAGCACATCTTTATTCTAGTAGTTGACACAGATAGTCCTCGACTTATAACCACAATTGGGAACAGAATTTCCACCGCTAGACAAGGGGGTTGTTAAGTGAGTCAATTTTATGATTTTTTTTACTATGGTTGTTAATAAAATCACTGCAGTTGTTAAGCGAATCCAGCTTCCCCCACTGACTTTGCTTGTCATAAATAGGCTGGGGAGGTCATAAATAGTGATTGTGTGAGCCTGGAAAGCTGCAACTGTAGGAAATACATGCTGGTTGACAAGCCTACATCTGACAAGTGAAGATTCACTTAATGACATGATTCACTTAACAACTGCAGCGATTTGCTTAACAACCATGGCAGAAAGGACATAAAATGGGGCAAAACTCACTTAGCAATGGAAATTTTGGAGTCAATTGTGGTCATAAATCAAGGATTACCTGTCATGTCCTCCAGTTAAAACACTAAAATATGCAAAAACAAGAGCAGAATAAAATGCAGCCTAAGAGGTAGGGGAAGTATGATGAGGAATTTTTAAAACTATTCTTAATAGTTGGGCTAAAATATGATTCCCAGCAAAGATGATGTTATCCCTAGCAATAAAAATCCCATTAGCACTTGGACTTACATAAACTGTTTTTACTGCAGGTGGAAATGGGGAAGGGACTGTTTTTGCCGCAACTACTTCCAAAACAGAAACTAATCTCTTTTTTCAGACAGGGCACACCAGCAGTGCTTTAAATTGATATTTGAAGAACAAAAGAAGTGCATTTTAAGCGATTAGACACATATACAGTTCTTTCCAATTTTCTACAGTAATTCATAAAACTTAATTTAAACTATTCTTACCTTGACTCCAGGTTGGAAGACAGGTAGGTTTCTATCCGATATATAATCTGTTACTTTTAACCAGCTGCAATAGATTTACAGAAGATTCAGTAAAGTAGATGTGATTTCAGTGGCATCAAATAAATATGCAAATAAAAAATAACTCTGTGGTGTGTTTCATTATTTGATCAGGAGACTCAAATGATCCAGACCTCCTTCTCTTTCAGGGACTCTTCCATGCAGGTATTCAGGGGTGAATGGAAGCTTCATCTTTAGATAGCTTTGGTTACGCAATGGCTGATATGGCAGTGTAGATGAACACAAAGGATAAAAGCTAGTGTTTGCCATTTCAAACCCTTAAAACTAAAGTAATTTGTGCTTCAAATCATCCTCTGTACTAATTTGTCTATATCTCAGAAGTGGATGCATTAAGCTAAAACATGAACTGATGAATATGCTTATGTAAATATGGGTATCCTCATTTAGTTACTACATTGGATCTGGTAATTCAGTCATTAAGGGAAGCAGTTACTAAGTGAAATTAAAACTGATGACTTTACAAAACTGTCCTTTGCTTTGTACATTTGCAAAGGTCATAAATGCAATGATAGAAGCTAAAATTAGTTTTAGTTATTTTTTCATCACTGTTGTAACTGTGAATGATTGCTAAGTGAGGCTGTCACTAAATGATAACTGTTTAAACATTCAGAGAGAGAAAATCTGCACATCCAAACACATCCATGCACACAAAGGAATCTAACTCATAAAGCAACAGACTTTGACTCAGCAGACTCAGATAAAATCAGTTGCAACTAGTTTTATTTTGATTTCAAGCAATAAAAATAACAGAGTTCATTACGAATGAAGGCAAATATACATGTCCCAGGATAATGTTGCAGGAAATGTACACCAAATGCTGGTGCTACGGCAAAGAAGGTGTGGTTCTGTGGTCCCAACAGATGGCATTATTTAATCAAAGGAATCATAAGTGTGCCAATCATACCAGAGGATTTAAAGTGGAGATAAGTGGTCCCTCTAATAGTTAGGCCCTAAGTCATGTGGAGGTTTATAGATAATGACCAGCACCTTGAATAGCATCTGGAAACAAACTGATAACGAATGCAGCTTGCAGAGCAGGGCAGTAAAGTGTCCATCACTGATCATGCTGCTGCATTCTGGACCAGCTGAAGCTTCCAGTCAGCTTTCAAGGGCAGAGCCTAATATAGTAGTCAGGCCATGAGGTGACCAGGGCAAAAGTAAGGACCTCTCAATCTAGAAGAGGGCACAATGGGCACATCAGATGAAGCTATCAAAGGGTTTTCCTAAGTTTAAGGTGGAACATCCTCAAATCAAGGTGGTTCAATCATCCACAGCCACTCAGTCTTGATAGGATTGAGTCAGAGATGGTTCCTCTCTATCCAAACCAGGATAGCCTCTAGACCCTGGGAGAGAATGTTGTAGATCTCACTTTGCCAGCCTGGGATCAAAAGATATAATTGGTATCATCAGCACACTGATAATACCAAACCCCAAACTATCAGATGAGTCAATGGTTCATATAGATGTTGAACAGGAAGGACGAGAAAGTAACCTTCCATTCCCAATTAAATAACAAGGATAAGAAGCCAAATGCCATTTATCTTCATATCAGTTTCTGCTTTCATCAGCATGTTTTATCTTCAAATATTATCTTAGCATCAGTAATGCTGAATTCTCAGAAGGACAGTATGTCCTTCATAATGCAAGCTGATGGAACTGAATTTGCATCCTAATTAGTACTAAAATCCAATGATACCAATCATTTTACTTGTCCTTTTCAAGAAGAACAACTTGCCCTCTCTTGCTCTATCACAACTTGCTAAAATTCTCGTTGGGTAGGCATGAGAGTTTGATTAAAGCAGTCAAGTCCAAACTCAAATGGAAAATGACTAGATAAGTTGTTTTCTCACCTGCACTGATAGGTCAGAATTTGCTGCTCAATAAGTTCTCTGTAAGACCTTTCTGCCGTCTTCTGTGTCACAGCTACCAACTGGATTAACTCAGACCTAGGAAAAAGGAAGAGGGCTCAATGAACAGGAATTTGTGAAACAGCAGCATTTTTCTGCCTATAAAGAAGAATCTGTTTCAAACGGGTAAAGAAAAAAACCCTGTCTTTCCATAATTCTTAAATTGCATCAATGCTCAACATATTTTAACTGATACTGGAAGCCAGGGAAAAAGAATTATGAGGGCAACAAAGAACCAAGCCTGCCTCTGGGGGGGATGGAGGTGGGATTGGATGGCATGGGCCACTTGACTATGACATTGTGTTGAGTTGCAGAAGTTCTCCAAATTTCTCCAGGTTATTTGAGCTTCAAAACCTTTAGAAAACAGAAATTGGTTTCATTTCTTTCCAGGGATCTACAAGGTTCATCACAAGATTAAAGAGCTCTTTTGTGACCCTCAACCACGAAGGAGGGGCAATTAATTTCAAAATTTGCTCTAATTTTTAAAGGCATAACAATACTAAACATTGCTTTCTAGTGCTCTTTATAATTGGTGCAAGGTCTGGAAATCTTGGTTGTCATCAGGCTAAGAAGAAAACAAAGAATAAAAATAAATAAAAATGCATTCACCAATGAGGAGGAGATTTGCAGATCTTTATATTGAAAATCAGTTTAGGCTAAACAATATAAGTTATTATTCATGTTCATCTTCTCTTTTCAATAGTTGCTTATCATCAATCAGGAACAATCCGATCTTGAGTATATTCCAAAAATATTTTCTTCTACTTCTTTTTGTGGGGTGTAGAAAGGATCGATGCTGAATTGCTAAGAACATTTTGGTCTTACTTGGATTTTTTAAGAGTTATTTGTGTGTTTTTACCCTTAAGTACTCTAAAACATTTTAAGCAAACAGGGAAACAGTGAAGATAAATCTGCAGTTTCTAGGAAGGTAAAAAAAACCCAGTTAGCATGATTTTTAAAAACATCCTCTATGCTATGCTCTTAAGAGTCTAGGATTTTATTCCCTGTCTCAAGACATACTGGATTCCAAACAAGAGATGATGAGAAAATGAAAGTGGCAGCAAATGCACACGAAAGCAGTGTTTATTGGGTTGTACAACTGGAGAAGCTTCAGTTGATGGAAATTGCAAGCTGGGAAGACAGGGCATTCCAGGGAAAGCACAGATGCCTTCAACTGTACTTGAAGAACGTGGAAATTAAAAAGCCAATTCTTTAAGATTACCAGGACCCAAACTTTTAAAACATTGAGATGCATCAATGCCTGGTACAAAGTCACCCAGCTGGCTTTCAAAGTTAAGGTGGGACTAGTTCTCACTGTCTCCTGGTTTCTAGCTCAGCCCCTTCAGCACTGCATCCAATAGGCTCTCATGTATCAGGCTTAAGGACTGTGGTCATCTCACTGATAGATGAGCAGAAGAATTCCTGATGCCTTTTCATGTTCTTCTGCACTTTCTTTAATTCTATTTAAGCCAGATGGCTTTTTTTTGTCCAATGCTCAAATGATGGTATGTATCAATTTCTTATGGCACATTATGTACCTGAATAACCTCAACTCCATTTTATTATTATATGCCCTAGTTACCGGTAAGTCCAATTGTACTGAGAAACTACTGCACTAGACAATGCACAGAAGCCACAGAGCTGTACAGTAACTATTACAACACTTATTTTTCTGAGTTGGATTGATTGTCATGAAAAATGCAAAACTACCAGCAGAAAATTATTCCTTGGATTTCTTGAAAAGTACTTCTCCAGAACAAAAAGCCTCTCAGCTGACAAGATGAAAGTCCTTTCCACATTGAAGCTATTCTCTTTTTTCCACTGCCATACATAAGATAATTTTAACAGAAGAGATGAAAGACTTAAAAGGACCTTTTTTGAAAGGACATAAAAACAGCAGCAGCAGGGGGGAAAAAGAGAGAGAAAGAGAGAGAGAGAGAATTCTGCAGAAGAATGAACAAAAGAAGCTGATGAAGACGACAAAGGAGATAAATGGAAGAATAAACATACTGGGTTTTCTGCCAATATGTACAAGTAATCTTCTTATACTTACTTTTCAAGGGACTTGAGAATGTAATTGTAGTTGTTAAGCAGGAAGATGGCACTTAATGCTGGATCCTCATAAACTTTGGATTTACTGAGAAGGTTTAGTTGCAAGTTGCCCAGAACTTTGCCTTAATAAAAAAAATGCATGAGAGGGGGGAAAAAAAGACTACGGTATTTGCAAACGTTTCAAGTTTAACAGCGGTGTTAAGTCTATCATACTTTCTGACTGTAGTCATTTGAAAATGTAATTTTAGTTGTTTTTCTTTTGTATAAATCCTTAATGATCTATTTCAAAAACTCCTGAATAATAGTTTCTCAAGTGTGAAACATCTTTTTCACCATGTAGTGAGAAAATTTATTATTAATTTTATTAATTTATTAATTAATTTATTATTAATTTTAAAATTAATAATATTATTTATTAATTTTGTCTATTCCTTGATAAATAGAGTTAAACCTTCATGAAGGACTGAATGGTAGATCTTTCAACTATAAGACACAAATTAGTAACACATATCAGTGCCTTCTTGATTTCTGGACTCCAATAACCAGAATTCTCAATCATATTAGTACAGGCAGATTGGGAAAGACTAATAAAATAAATCTAAAGCGGGGTGAAATGCTCCTGGTTTGGACCGGATCGTGCGATCCGGTAGCAATGGAGGTGGGTGGTTTGGAGAACCGGTAGCAAAAATCCCTGCCCACCCCTCCCATGCCCAGCTGAGCCACACAATCATCAGAGGCTTTTTTTTTTTTTACTTTTAAAAGTATTTTTTCTACAACCTCTTCGGCTGAAAAAATGCTTTTAAAAGTAAAAAAAAGCCTCTGATGATCGCGTGGCTCAGCTGGGATTGTCAAAGGCTTTTAAAAGCACTTTTTCTACAATCTCTTCAGAGGTTGTAGAAAAAATGCTTTCAAAAGGCTCTGACGATCCCAGCTGAGTTGCCTGATCTGCAGAGGCTTTTTGTCTTTTAAATGCCTCTGACGATCAGGCAACTCAGCTTGGATCGTCAGGGGCTTTTAAAAGAAAAAATGCCTCTGACGATCAGGCAACTTAGCTTGGATCGTCAGAGGCATTTAAAGGCATTTTTTTTTTCTACAACCTCTTCAGCCAAAGAGATTGTAGAAAAAATGCTTTTAAAAGCCTCTGATGATCCCAGCTGAGCCACGCGATCATCAGAGGCTTTTTTTTTTACTTTTAAAAGCATTTTTTCAGCTGAAGAGGTTGTAGAAAAAATGCTTTTAAAAGTAAAAGAACAGTCTCTGATGATCACGTGGCTCAGCTGGGCATGGGATTTTTGCTACCGGTTCTCCGAACCACCCACCATCGCTACCGGATCGGGTGATCTGGTCCAAACCGGGAGCATTTCACCCCTGCACTAAGATCAGTTGTCAACATATTCTCATGTTAGAAGTCACTGCACTAAACAAGTCAGGTCAAATGTGCATGAGCCCGAGAGGGTGAGGGTGTTACACATTTGGAGAAATTACTCACAGATGTAGGTGCTCAGCAACCGTCTACTGAACTCTGAACTGTAGCTACTGGCTGAAGAGCTAGTCTCTGAAAGGAACAAAAATTAAATTAGTTACTATATGCTAGTTAGTAATTTAGGTACATCTGTTTTCTTTCTTCTTCTACTTTCTGTTTCTATAAGATCACCTAAAATGTTTCTTTTTGGATGTACTACAACAAAAAATGTCCCCCATCACCACCACCAACTGACAGTTTCATCTCTGAGTCTCAAGTTATTGTTTGCCTGCAGTTTTATTATCTTCATCACTGGCAATCTTGGCTGGAGAGAGTGGGAATGGCTGACTTCCTGCAGCTGAGAATTTAAAATTTGGAGTTAAGGGCTACTCTAGAAATGTCATTATTTTGCAAAACTTTAAATAAAATAATTTCACATTTACAAATACCCTCATCACTGTGAACTCCATTGAAGACTTCTGCTACTATTATGAAACATTTCACAGCTCTTTTAATAAGCTGATGAACTGTGCAGTTTCACACTGAATCATCCTCACTCCAAAATTTATTTTGCTACCAGAACCATTAAGGTTGAATTAAAATGCATTTTCATAAAACTTAATAGCCTTTAATCTATTATCACTGCAGATAATACTGAACCTTCTAGGAGACTATGGGGATATCCAAGGTTTCTGAACAGGACAGTTTATCAATTATAACCGAACAGTAAAATATATGTCATATGCCAATACATGTAACAGAGACATAGCAGCCAATTTCGGTAAACAAAAACTAGCAGTGTGTACGTTGTCACATGGGTGGGTACAGGAAGAGTAATTAAACCTTTCTTTGTTTATCATTTTCCCAAAGCAAACTTCTCTTACCAAGCTGCCCTCCCATCTCTATCTTATGATATTTCAGATGTGGAATCAGAAATAAGAGATGCACCGTTAGTCATATCAGGAACAAAAGTATGTGGATGGCACTAGTTTGAACAGAAGAACTGTAACCCAGCAACAATCTTTCAGTTTCTTGTTCAAAAGCAGAGCTTCATCGAAGTTGCTTTTTAAAAAAATAAACAACAGAAAGAATGGCTCTTGGTATATTTTATGATATACAGTATGCGTATAATGTGTTATTTGCTCAGACGAATGACTAAACTCTTCAGTTGAAGAGCAAATCACCTGGTACCATCAACAAGAGCTTTGTGCTGCTTTACAGATGTCTAATCTTTATGAAAACAGGCAGTGGCATACCAACTATATGTGCATAAAAAAATAACTATATTACAGTTATAACTAGCCCCACTGATTTGGACATTTTCAGACAATCAGATAGGCTTTTTTCTGAGAATGATTTAAAAAAACCAAACAGAAATCTGTAAGTAGATACAAAGAGAGGAAGAGAGATCGAGACAGTAGTATTAGCTATGCATGCAGGTAGTACAAATATTGCTGCTGCTTACCTCTGGGATCTAAAGGTATATTGTATGTGTCCCCAAGAACTATAGAATTTAAGGCAGAATTGAGGTGAAAGGATTGGAAGAAAAAAGAGAAAGAAGAAAATAAAGAAAGAAAGGCAAAGTTCAAAAAGACAGGTTAGAAACAACCATACTTTCCAGAACAAAGCAGAAGATACCAACAGACAGTGCTATGGACTCGGCAGAGGGGAGCCACTTCTTTTTAAGAGGATGCATTCTTATTCCCCACCTAGTTGGAAACAAGCCACACTGAATTCAGTGATGCTCACCCTTCAATAAGTGGGTGAAGACTGCAGCCTGAACTGCCATGATCCCAGTCTCAGCCATGACATCTTGCCCCAAATATGCAAAACTGAAGGGCAGAAGCAAGAGAAATTCTTCCCTAGCTCCACTGTTTGTTTTTTAATTTCAGTACATTCTATTCTGTGAACTGGTTTCCTGGAATCCAAACAGAGGTTTTAGGAAGTTTGGGATGGATAAATATGATCTCATTCACTTTCACATTTCCCCCATTTCTACACCAGTTTGAAAAAACACCAAACCATGTTCCGTGTGCTGTTTTTAGCTTCACTGATAATCAGCAGCCACTCTATGGGCCAATTAAGAAGTTGGCTCTACAACTGCCTTTGTCCATAATCATTTTAGCAAGTAAAGGAGGTATAAAAGTAACGACACTGACAGAAATGAATGTTTTAAATATTGTTTGGTAGCTGTTAGCATGCAAGATGCAGTTGCACAGTTAAACCTTCTTAGCATGGATCTGACTGGACAAAATTGATGTTCATTTTAAAGACCTCAAGGAAAGTCACAATAAAGGAAACAAAAACATTATGATAATTAGGTAACACTCCTGAAATCATCAATAGCTGAAAGGTTACACATCCTGAAAGATTAACATGAAAGCCATGTGATGTGGTTTTAGCTTTTAACAGAAACAAGGATTTCAAAACTTCTCACTGTCTTCTATCAAAAATCCCCTCAAAATCAAATGAATGTTCTGTGCTACTATGGGTGGGTTATGAAATTCAACTAACAACCTTGCCACACATTGAGAATGATCTGGGAAATCTTTCCCTAAAAGATGCTGGATTTTGGAGATAAAAGGCCATTTTATATTCATCCTTTTAGGTTTCAAGGATCTCAAAGCTAGCAGCACATTTAGAGGCTGATAAGAAAAGCCAGAGCCCCTCTCTAAACCTAATATAATTACTTAGACGGTAATAGCCTTTACTGTATCAGACCAAAACTAGAATTCTGAGTATGCAAGAAGTGAATAAGCCACATCCTTGTAAGGAGGTTTGACTGCAAAGTAAGCAAAGGAAATGCCAGTGCCAGGAATGCATTCGTGGGTCTTGGCATAGGTACCTTGGGATGCCAGCATGGCACCTGCGGTCTCTTGAAAATCCAGCAATTGTTGCAGGAAGAGAATGGCCTGTAAAGAGAAAGGAAAAGCACTTTAGAATGAAATCTCTGGTCCATGTAGTCTGACTGGGAGCAGCTCATACGGTTACAGAGAGAACTCTTTTCTAGTCTTGCCCAAAGATGATAGCGGCTGGAGACTTCTGGATGGAAACATGGAAGACTAGCAAATCTCCGCAAAAACTGTGGGGATGACACAGAGACAAAGACTGACAGTTGAGCAATATGCTCAATGGAGCAATGGAGCTTCTCTGGACAAGAAGGAGCCACGAGATCGCCCACATGAGCCCCACCCCACTCCAGAGCGTCTTGTGAAGATGCCCAGAGGATCCAGAGGGACCCTGTGGACAATTTGTGACTAAATGCCAGGAGCTGTGGAAGAAAAACTATGCTCACAGCTTTGCATGAGGCCTGTTTAAAGGACACTGGGTATGCCTAAACCGTAAAGACCTTAGTCCAAAAAAGTATACTTTTTCAGAATACTAAACCTTTTCTGGACTTTCTCTAATGAACTAATATGATGACTTTTAAACTGGATGATTGAAAAAGTGTTGAGGGGAGGAAGTGATTATGTTTATGTTTAAGAACGAAGGATAATCATTTTGATTGTAACTTAGTAATGAAAATTGGCAGTCCCTTCATCTTTTTTAAAAATTTCTTTCCCTCTTAACCACATTGCTTCCTCCATTTTCTCAATAAAATTCTCAATAAAAAATATTTTTTAAAAAAAGAAAAGGAGGAGTCAGGGATGAAGTTCAAAACCTTTGCTTATATCACCTGCACTCATCATTTGAAGATTGCTCTAGATCAGGGGTGTCAAACTTGCAGTGTCATGTTGTCATCACGTGATGCATCATGACTTCCCCCCCTTTGCTAAAATGGGGGTGGGCGTGGCCAGTGTGTGACGCATCCGGCCCATGGGCTGCTCTAGGTGAATTTTTTTATTTTTATTTACTGGGGGGGGGGGGTTGTTCCTCCATTTTGTTTTTTAAAAATCAGTTCTATAGCCATTAAGAAAGAGTAGATGTATTCTGGGAAACCCATGTCAAGAAGCGCTTGGTATCAAAATAATATAAAATACAGGCCTCTATTAAGCACAACCCTAAATGCCATCTAATTCAGAGCTTAACATAAAACAGATCTCTTTCTATGGAAAGAATTTGAAGCTCCAAATATTATTTACATTTTTGTTCTGTTGCTCAAGCAATAAATCAATTGTCCATGTGAAAGAATAAACCACCTACGTGTGAAATATGCAGCACAAAGCTGCCCCTCACTTTCTTTCTTTCTTTCCAGTGGTGCAAAGCATAAAAGAGAGATCATTGATCAAGAGCACATGTAAACTGAAGCTGAGAATCTCCCTCAGCCATCTTTGTGGATCTCACCATTTAATTTAAAAAAACAAACAAAAAAACAGTGGTAACAGTTTTGTTTTCCATTTTTAAAAGACTGTATTAAGGGAAGACAATTTTGGGAAGTAAATCCTTGTGACGAAGATTTTGCTCCAGGAATATTATCTTGATCAGCATCCCTTCCTGTGCTTATATAGTTATAAATAAATGCCTAAAGACCAGCTGCATCCTATATATTTAATGCATTTTGTAGTTTAGCTCTCAGCTGAAGTGTGTATACAGCTGCTCAGGGATCATCTACAACTGAGCCTCAACAGGAATTCTACTTCAATGCTGCTTTATTATCATGTTCTCCACACTGTCATCTTTTCTTGAATTGTCAGGACTTTGCTGCTTCCTCTTTTAAAACCACAGAGCTACTCTTCACCCACCTCTTGCCTTCCTATTAGCCCTTCCTGCTGTTTTCCTTAGCAAGCTGAACTCTCCTTTTCCTACTCCAGGAGAGCAGATCACAAAGCAATTTGATATCCTGTCAGAGCTTATGAATTTTTAAATGGACTTCCATTTCTGATGAAGGTCTTGGCAATGCTAAAAAAGACTGTTTGCATGCAAACCCCAGGAAGATATTGTGCTTAGTCTTTGCTAAATTGGAATCCCAAGGATTTTTTTTCTTTTTTCTTTTTTTTTTAAACAAACTTTATTCGTATTTAAAAAAAGACATTTAAAACAATTATAAGAAAAACTGACAAGTTTCTCTTAATCAAACACACAAATTACATATACATATACAGTACATATATAGTGCTCAACTTCATGTATTAACTACTTTCTAATGTTATATATACATATATACATACGCACAGTGACTTGTTTCCTTCTGTATCTCTCTGACAGTGCAGTTGTTTATTTACATTGATTTCTCCTAACTTTCATCTCTAACCATTCCCTCTCTCTGACTTATCCACTGGTACCAGCTATTCCATATTTTAAAGTATTTTGAGTCTTCCTTATCCTGTAATTCTAGGGTTAATTTATCCATCTCTGCACATACATAGATTTTCTGTATTACTTCATCAGTTGGCAAACGATCTATTTTCCAGAGTTGTGCCAATGCTAATCTAGCCGCCGTTATAATGTGGAGTATTAAGTATTTTATGTCCTTTCTAATATTCTTATTAATCATGCCGAGTAAAAAGACTTTGGGTGTTAATTCAATTTCGTAATTTGTTATTTCTAATATCCATGTTTTTATTTTGTTCCAGTATTTTTTAATTTCTGGGCAAAGCCACCAAGCATGGTAAAAAGTTCCCTGCGCTTTTTTACATTTCCAACAAGCCGGATTCACATTTGGATACATTTTTGCTAACCTTGCGGGTGGCAGATACCATCGGTACCACATTTTATAGTGATTTTCTTTGTAGGCTACCGATTTTGTCATGCTATAATTATCTTCCCATACTCTTTCCCAATCTTCCAATTGTATATTGTGCCCTATGTTCCTCGCCCAGGCTATCATCTGCCCTTTGACCAACTCTTCTGCCAAATCGTATTCAAGTAAATATTTATAAATTTTTGAAATTAATTTCCCTTCTTTAGATTCTAATAATTTATCCAATCGATTTTGTTTTAAATCTATTCCTTCCTCCTCTTGGTCTTTTCTGTATCTTACCTTTATTTGCAAGTAGGGCCACCAGTCTATTACTATTCCTTGTTCTTTGAGCTCTTCTCTAGTTTTCAATTTCCCCTGAACATCTACTATTTCTCTATATATTAAAATCTTTTGTTTTGATAATATGTTGGGGTGAGTTATTGCTTCTATGGTCGATAGCCAGCCGGGAATTTTCATATAGTGTTTGTGTTTAATTTGTAGCCATGTGTTAATTAAAGATTTCCTAATAGTATGGTTATTAAAATGTTTATATGTTTTATTTCCTGAGCTCCATATAAAGGCGTGCCATCCCTTCATTAAATCATGCCCTTCTAGATTTAGCAATCCTTGATTATCTAAAGTTATCCAATCTTTAATCCATAATAAGCTGGCAGCCTTGTAATATTTATCCCATGCCGGGAGTCCAAATCCACCTCTACTTTTGTCGTCTTGTAATATATTCAATTTTATTCTTGGTTTCTTCCCTTCCCACACAATTTTTTTAGTTATTTTGTCCAAATTATCAAAAAAATTCTTATCTAATTTTATTGGAATTGTTTGGAATAAATAAAGGAGTCTTGGAAGTATGCTTGATTTTATTGCTGCTATTTTCCCCAGTAAAGACAATTTTAATTTCCCCCATTTTTCTAAATCTTCCTTTATTTTCTGGACTAAAGAGTCATAATTGTCTTCTTTTATTGTTGCCGTTCTAGCCGTCAAATTTATCCGTAAATATTTAACTTTTTTAACTACCTGCAGACCTGATTCTTTTACTAATTTCTCTACTTGTTTTGTTGTCATGTTTTTTGTTATCATTTTTGTTTTTTCTTTATTGATTTTTAAACCTGCTACCTAATTAATTCTCTCTATATAAAATTCTGTTAAGAATGTGGTAAGAATATAAATATAAATCTAAGTATAAATATAAATATAAATATAAATATAACTACAAATATAAATATATATATAAATATATATATAAATATATATCTTATATAATTAAAGACTATACAATTGATCAATTCTTAATATCTTAATATCTGGTAATTAATTATTCAGTAAAATCCACAAAAAGAAAATATTCTAATAATATATACTGGTTAATATATAATAATTAATTAATTAATAGTAATATAGTATTCTAATAATAATACTTTTAAATCTCTATGTATTATAAATATTTTCTAAATTGGTTAAATACACACTATATTTCTTAATTGATTCCAATAAATAACAATATTAATTCATCTATACCTAAGTAAAAAAAAAAAAAAGATAAGTTGGAGCAGTGCTTTTTCAATGTTCTTATTGGCCTCAGTATATTTTCAATGAAGAGAAAGAAAAGAAAAACAAGTTCTTTTACTACTGTTGAAGTCTTTTCCAATTACAATATGGTGGTCTCTATTCTGCACACTGTATGTAATCCTTACTTTGCCAAAACTTTCTCACTCCTTCCGTTTGAGCAGCTAGAAACAGGGGTATAAAAAAAAGTCCATTCTTCCTTTAATCTCCACTGTTTAAGTCTATTTTTCCTCACCTTCGTCTTGCCTGTTTTAAAGTTTTTTAGACTTTCTTCGCTGCTCCGTATTTCACCCCTTCCTTTTTGCTCGCCTTTTCAGTTGCCGCCCATTTGCGCTGTGAGATCTTCCTTCCTCACGCTGCCCCTCCGGAAAGAAAAGAAACTTTCTCCTCGGTTTTGCGCCAAAGTTGGTAATCCAAATTAATTTCGCTTTCTGCTCGACCTCTGCAATTCTGCACTGTACTCCCTCCTTTGCTCCCGATGGTCTCAGTCGGCTTGTTCGGGTCTCCGGGCCGACTGTGCTCACCGCGCCAGCCGACTTCTTCCCAAGCCTGGATTGAGGGATCTTCACGGTACAGCGGGAGATCGCACCTCTCCTCGCCTCCCCCAAAGCTTCCCCTCTCTATTCCTGGTCTCTTCGGGACCGGTCTCCGCCAAAAACAGGCACCAAAGCTCAGAAAATCGGCAACACAGAGAGAGCACTTCTCTTCTGTGCCGCCACGACTCTACGTCACCGCCGGAAGTCCCAAGGATTTTTTTTCAAATTGGTAGAATATCCTTGACTAATGTCAGAAATAACCAAATATAAGCAGTTTAGTGTTTGTGTGCTACACTAGTATTCTTTAGTGCAGAAGTGTATGGGGGGGATGTTATTGTCCTCCCCAATTGGAAGAGAGATCATGAAAAAAGAAGAAAAGAACAAAAAAGGCAGATCAGTCAGTTTCCAGCTGAATGAGCTGAAGCAAAGGGACTGAGTATCTCAGCTGTGTACTTCATGGAATCCAGGATTAGACTGGACTTATCCAAGAGTTAACCTTAGAAGCCAAAATAAAACACTTTTTTATGGTAGTTAAATTTCTCTCATGATTGGGATATTTGTGTATTTCATGTTCTGGGCTCAGGAAAAGAATAGCATCCCGGTCCCAATTAACTCTTTCTTGTTATTTTACTGTTATGGCAGACAAAAATATTGTCAACAATATTATTGTAATTTTTATGGTCTTAACACTTAACATAGTCAAGCAAGGTAACAACAAAATGTTTCCAAACACATCTACTTCCTTTTCAGAAAAAAAGTGTTCTTCTTTGACAGAGTGATTGTGGTACTTAAAATAGAAAATGTTAAGAATGTCTGTACCAGCTCAGCTGTCCATTTCCAGCAACCCATCTTAATTCCCAATATAGCAGGTTAATGCTGTACAGGTAGTCCTTGATTTATGACCACAACTGAGCCCAAAACTTACGTTGCCAAATGAGAAATTTGTTAAGTCCCCATTTTATGACTTTTCTTGTCACATTTGTTAAGTGAATCACTGCAGTTGTTAAATTAGTAACACGATTGTTAAGTGAATCTGGTTTCCTCATTGACTTTGCTTGTCGGAAGATTGCAAAAGATCATCACAGGACTCCACGACACTGCAATCGTCATAAATGTGAATCAACTGCCAAGCATCCAAATATAAATTTGGATGTCCATGTTTATTGGACCCGTGTCCCTCCTGGTTGGTGCTGGCTTCTCGGGAGGTTACACGAGACTGGCTCCAGGGGATTATTAATGCTTCATTGAGTGAGGGTGATTTTCCCGCCGCCTTGAAAGAGGCGGTGGTGAGGTCTCTCCTTAAGAAGCCTTCCCTGGACCTGGCAGCGTTAGTAAATTATCGTCCAGTCTCCAACCTCCGCTTTGTGGCAAAGGTTGTTGAGAGTGTGATGGTGCAACAGCTTCCCCAGTACCTGGATGAAAAGGTTTATCTAGATCCGCTCCAGTCGGGTTTCAGACCTGGGTACAGCACAGAAACGGCATTGGTTGCGTTGGTTGATGATCTCTGGAGGGCTCGGGACAGGGGTTGTTCCTCTGTCCTGGTCCTATTAGACCTCTCAGCGACTTTTGATACCATCGACCATGGTATCATGCTGCGCCAGTTGGAAGAGTTGGGGGTGGGGGGCACCGTGTTGCGGTGGTTCTCCTCCTTTCTTTCTGACCGGTCTCAGTCTGTGTTGGCAGGAGAGCAGAGGTCGACCCCGAGGCGCCTTGTGTGCGGGGTGCCACAAGGGTTAGTCCTCTCGCCCCTTCTGTTCAACATTTATGTGAAGCCGCTGGGTGAGATCATCCGTGGTTTCGGGGTGAAGTACCACCAGTACGCTGATGACATTCAGCTGTACATCTCCACCCCGGGCCACCCCAATGATGCCCTTGAAGTGATGTCCCGGTGCCTGGAGGCCGTGCGGATCTGGATGGGGAGAAATAGACTCAGGCTCAACCCGTCCAAGACCGAGTGGCTGTGGTTTCCGGCGTCCCGATATAGCCAGTTGGTGCCATCACTGACTATTGGGGGCGAGTCGTTGACCCCCACGGAGAGGGCTCGCAACTTGGGTGTCCTCTTGGATACACGGCTGTCTTTAGACGAACATCTGATGGCTGTGGCCAGGACTTTCTATCAGGTTCGCCTGATCCGCCAGTTGCGTCCCTTTCTGGATCGGGACTCCTTATGCACGGTCACTCATGCCCTCGTCACTTCCCGCCTGGACTACTGTAATGCTCTCTACATGGGGCTCCCCTTGAGGAGCACCCAGAGGCTCCAACTGGTCCAGAATGCAGCCGCGCAGGTGGTTATGGGAGTGACATAGCGCTCCCATGTAACACCTCTCCTGCGCAAGCTGCACTGGCTCCCAGTGGTCTTCCGGGTGCGCTTCAGGGTATTGGTTACCACCTTTAGAGCGCTCCATGGCTTAGGACCTGGGTACCTACGAGACCGCCTTCTGCCACCGGTAGCCTCTCACCGGCCAGTACGCTCCCACAGAGAGGGGCTCCTCAGGGTGCTGTTGGTCAGTGTCGACTGGCGGCCCCCAGGGGAAGAGCCTTCTCTGTGGGGGCACCTGCCCTTTGGAATGAGCTCCCCCCCCCCGGAGATACAGAGGATCCCAGATTTACACACTTTCCACCGTGCCCTCAAGACTTTTTTATTCCAACAAGCTGGGCTGGCCTAACTCTTTTTAATTGCTTAATTTTAATTTGCTTTTAAAAATGGGGTGTTTTAATTAGTATGGGCCAAATTTGTTTAATATGTTTTAAATTATTTTTAAATTTTATATTGTATATGTTTTATCTTTGGCTGTTCACCGCCCTGAGTCCTTCGGGAGAAGGGCGGTATATAAATCCAAATAAACCTAAACCTAAACCTATAAATCAGGTAACCATAGGGATGCTGAAATGGTCATAAATGTGAAAAATGGCCATAAGTCACTTTTTTCAGTGCTGTTGAACGGTCACTAAATGAACTGTTGTAAGTCAAGGACTACCTGTACATACTTCCTGACATCTTACTGAGGTATATATAATCTATGTAGATACACTAGTCTTTCTCAGTCTATGTCTATTAGATGTAGTCCTTTCAATCTAGAAGACAGACTGAGAAAGGCTGGAGCACCCTGATAAATTATATATTTCCCAAAATCCCAATATAAAGAGGTGATTTTTAAATTAAGGAGTGTCAGATTGGCTAATATAGGCTTGAGATTCATGGCTGTGACCAGGGGTGAAATGTAAAATTTGTTACTACCGGTTCTGTGGGCGTGGCTTGTTGGGGGGGGGATTTGTGACTGGGTGGGCAAGGCCAACTTTTTTTTTTTTTTTAACTTTTCAAAGCATTTTTTCTAATGCTTTGAAAAGCCTCTGCCAATCAGGCAACTCATCTGGGATCGTCAGAGAGGCTTTTTAAAAAATGCCTCTCTGATGATCAGGCAACTCTGCTACAACTGGATGCTACAAATGGTGGAAAGTGTAAAAAAAAAGCATTAAAAACTTAATAAAGCTACAGCAGGTGCCTAATGTGTGGCAAGTATTCATGTATTCTGGGTTTGGAGCTTAAACTCATAGCCTGTATATAGGACCACATGGAGTAGAAACAAGAAAGAAACAAGACTAGGGATAAAATGGCTCCCATTGAAGTCACATTTTTTTCTTTAGCATATAACATAGGAACCAGAAAGAAGAGAGAAGTGTCCAAAACTTTTATCCTTGTCCAGCAAAAATCCCACCAAGTTCTATAAACTACATAAAATGAGAGAAGAAAAATACCTTAGCAGAATTTGTAGGTACTGTATGATACTACTCATTAGACTAATCCCAGGCTCTGATGGTAAAAGTTTAATCTTACAACATTAAGTTTCTCCCTCTTCTGAAAAACTAAAGAGAGGGGGGAAGTTACAGGCTTGATGTTACCAAGGCATTCGGAATTGTTTTCACATACATTGCTGGTGAGTTCATGAACTGTCCCATCTTTTGGCATATTATATTCCTTATCTGGATTGTTCTGGAAAGAAAAAAAAATGATGAAATAGTTAAGAATGGTTTAAAATGATTGGGGGTTTTTGAGGTTTTTTTTTACAAAGAGTCACCTGAATCAGGAGATGTGTGGCAAATAAATTCGAACCACTTCACTCTTTCCATGGCCCTAAAGTCCAAGGGCACCACCTACTGGTAACTGGAAAAAAATGCTTGGATAGATGCATATTTTAAGCCACCTCCATTGGTATGTTTGATTTACCCATAATTCAACTTCTCTTTTTCAGATGAACTTTGGACATTTTAAAAGGGTGAGAACTTTGTTGTATGGTTGGAAATCCCTCTGACTGAGAGGTGTTATCCAATGCATTTTGTCAGATATGTGCCTTAAATTCAAGAAAACATACAGACAGATTTTCTTTCTCTTCTCCAGGATAACTTTTGGAATTTGTGATTATTACTACAAAATTAACAACTGAAACATTTCTACAAGTTTCTTGGATTGCTTTTGGTTGCAAAGAGATAATTCACCACCAGAGGGATGATAATTACCTTGATATTGTCTGCAAAATGTTCCAGAGCCTTGGCTCCTGTGGTCTCCATTGAGGTTATGAGGCTTGGTAACTTGTTCTTAGTGCTGGCTGCAGTACCCTGACATACGAGTCACAGCATGAAACAATTCAAAATGGGGATAGCAATTAATAACTGACAATGAAGCAAATCACTCGCAGTTCTCTTGGGGTATAAAGATCTCATATAAAGTGTATTCACAGTCAGGAAAGCTTAAAACTTTCTTGATTAAATGCTTTGCTAGGTACAGTATGTGCTCCTGACAGATTGAATTTTATCTTTTAATATTACTCCATTTCCTGCCTGAACGGAGCATATGCATTAAAGTATTTCCCTTTATGGTAAAAGGCAGCTTAACTTATCACCCTTAATTTGAAAAGCTAAGACTCCCAAAAACCTTTCCATGTTTCTAGGGGCAAATCTTCTTAAAACAACTAGCCTTTTAATGGTATTGGGCCTGGTTACCCGAGGGACTGCCTGTATCCCATAACATCTATCAGGCCAATTCAATCCTGCAGGATTGGCACGATCCAGATTCCTACAATTAAGCAATGTCATTTCTCAGGACATTGGACATGAACCTTCTCTGAGGTAGCACCTGCCCTCTGGAACAAGGTTTCCCTCGAGAACTGGATAGCCTCCACTCTGCTGTTGTTTAGAAAAGCAGTGAAGACCTAAGCTCTTTATCTAGGTCTCTCACTTCATCCCAGTGCGAGATCTAGATAACCCAGATAAGGAATTGCTAAATTTTTCCTTTATGTTTTATTGTAATTTCTTTATTACCGTCGAGATTCAAGCAACATACAAGTTTAAATAATAATAATAATAATAATAATAATAATAATAATAATAATAATAATAATAATAATAAATAATAATAATAATAATAATAAATAATAATAATAATAATAATAATAATAATAATAATAATAATAATAATAATAATAATAATAATAATAATAAAAATAATAAACCGAGTAACTCAGTTCAAGGAAAACTCACAGTTCAGAGCAAATCAGCACCAGTTTTATAAGAATTTAGAAAATGGAAACGGAGTAACAACAAATGAAAAGCCTGATAAAGAGAAAGCTCTGAAATTCTGGAAGAATTTGTGGGAAAACAACAAGAAGCACAACAGAAATGCAAAATGGATCAAACAGGTTGAGGACTCTATTAAAGTGCATAAAATGGAAGACGTGAAAATAACAAAAGCAATGGTGCAAAGACAGTCAAGAAAAGTGAAGAACTGGAGTGAACCTGGACCGGATGAGCTGCATGGCTTCTGGTTAAAGGCACTTACAAGTCTGCACAAAAGATTGGCAACCCAGATGAACCAGATCCTAAAAACACCTGAAAATGATGGATGGATGACAACTGGAAGGACATTTTTGATCCAAAAAGATAAAGAAAAAGGAAAGGACCCTGGAAACTATAGGCCAATCACCTGCTTGCCAACAACATACAAGCTTCTTACTGGTATCATTGCAAACCAAATCTATGGATACCTGGAAAGAAATAACTTGCTTCCTGTAGAACAGAAAGGATGCTGCAAAAACTCAAGAGGAACAAAAGATCAATTGCTTATCGACAAGCTAATCCTAAAGAACTCAAAGAAAAGACGAACCAACCTGTTCATGGCTTGGATAGACTATAAGAAAGCATTTGATTCAGTTCCCCATAGCTGGATCAAGAAATGCCTGGAAATATTAGGATCAGCAGCAACATACAAAAATTCATGGAATCTTCAATGAACCTCTGGAAAACAAAACTTATGGCTAATGAAGAAGAACTGGGTGAAGTTGAAATTAAACGAGGCATTTTCCAGGGCGATTCCCTTTCACCTCTACTTTTTATACTCTCAATGCTACCACTGACAATCATTTTGAAGAAGATGAACTGTGGATACGAACTTGCAAAGAAAGGACTGAAAATCTCGCACTTGATGTACATGGATGATTTGAAGCTGTTTGGTAAAACAAAAGCTGAACTAAATTTATTAATTGAAAACACAAAAGAATTCAGCCAAGACATTGGTATGCAGTTTGGAATTGACAAATGTGCAACAATAGCAACCAAAGCAGGCAAGATCATAAAAGAGGATGGAATAGAACTAGAGAATGAAGAAATGATAAAGGCGGTAAAATCAGAAGAAGGCTACAAGTACTTGGGGATTTTAGAAGCCTCTGACTTAATGCATAATAAAGTCAAGGAATTAACTTCAGCCAAGTACATTCGGCGAATTCGTAAGATATTAATGTCCAAATTGAGTGGAGGAAACATCATAAAAGCCATAAATACCTGGGCTATACCTGTGATTAGATACTCTGCAGGAATAATTGACTGGACCCAGATGGAGTTAGACAATTTGGACAGAAAAACAAGGAAGCTTATGACAATGAATCATGCCTTGCACCCTAAAAGTGATGTTGACCGATTATATTTACCAAGAGCAGAGGGTGGTCGAGGACTCCTACAAGTAAAGCAGACTGTGGAAGAAGAAAAATGCAGCTTGAATGATTACATCCAGAAAAGTGAAGAACCAATGATTAAGGAAGTAAATAAAAGAGGCCTTTTAAAGACAACTAAAACAAAAGCAGAATATAAGAAAGAAGTAATTGAGCAGCGAGCTGAAAATTGGAAACACAAAGCTCTGCATGGCCAATACTTGAAAAGTATTGAAGGCAAAGCTGACCAGAAACTAACTTGGAACTGGTTAAGATCAGGAGTACTGAAAAAAGAAACAGAAAGCTTTATTTTGGCAGCTCAAGAACAAGCCCTAGCCACAAACTGCATGAAGGCAAAAATTCAACATGTTACCACCAACAGCAAATGCCACCTCTGCAATGAGAAAGATGAGACAATCGACCACCTGATCAGTGGGTGCAGCAAAATTTCACAGACTGACTACCTACAACGCCATGACCGTGTTGCTAAAATCATTCACTGGAAATTGTGCCAGAAGTTTGGATTTGAGTACAGCAAAAACCACTGGGAACATCAGGTTGAGAAAGTTTTAGAGAATGAGAAACTCAAGATCTTGTGGGACTTTAGGATTCAGACTGACAGGCACTTGGTCCACAACACACCTGACATAACAATAGTTGAAAAGAAAAAAGTATGGTTCATTGACATTGCAATACCTGGTGATGCACGAATTGAAGATAAGCAGCAAGAAAAAATCACAAAGTACCGGGACTTACAAATTGAAGTTGAGCGACTGTGGAAAAAGAAATCGTGTGTTGTCCCGATTGTAATTGGAGCCCTCGGAGCAATACCCAAAGGGCTACCCCGCTATTTAGAAATCCTAAATTTGCCGGACTTGAACATTTTGACTCTACAAAAAACCACCTTACTCGGAACAGCTTACATCCTCCGACGATACCTTAACAGTTCCTAGGTCCTTGGTTAGGACTTGAGCTGCTGAGCTATTAACCAGCCTCAAAGGCTGTGAATCTCACTAAAGATTAACCAATAAATAATAATAATAATAATAATAATAATAATAATAATAATAATAATAATAACAACAACAACAACAACAACAACAACAACAACAACAACAACGTCTAACCTGAGTCCTGTAAGAATTGACACTGTATCTGTGTGAAAGGAACCCTATATATAAAAACTCTCTGGAAGTTTCAGATACTATATAATTCACCTGTACATTTCTGGGCAGAAGGAAGCATATCATCCTTATGCCGATTTCCCTGCTCCTGCAATGCAATTTAACATTTTCTATCCTTATGAAAGCCCATCTTGATCTAGATCCACTATATAGATAGAAATTATTTTCCTTTTTGTTTGTCTTAAAGATGTATATGGCTATGCATTTCACACTAGTGAGTCTATTGTGTTTAAGTTTTCAGAGGTACCCTATTTCCAATTTCTATCTTTTCACTTGGTCAGGCTGAATGAGATTAAGAATAAGATCAGAGTACGACCACCTTTGCTACTGAACCACTGCTTGGAGACTTGGAGACCCTTTTCATAGTGACCAATTCAGTTGGTCACATGGGATCCGTTTTATACTGTATGGGGGATACTCATTAATTTTATTATTGTGATACTGAATGAAATCTAATGATACTGTATATCTCTATCCTGATATCCTCTATCCTGAGCCAAGCAAGAGATGCAGTGGAGGTCCTGACCTGGTGCTTGAGAAGGCTGTGAGGGACAGGATGAAGAAGAGTAATCTTAGCAAGAGGGAGATGCTATTTCTTTAGAAGCTCTCTGTTTTCAGAACTCTGGATGAAATGGTACTACCATCAAGGAACAGGCCTGCAATTTGGGGTTCATCCTAGACTTGTGGCTCCTAATAAAACAGGAACAGCAGGTAGAAGTAGTGGTCACCGACCCGTTTTTGCTTAGCTTGACTCCTACTTTCTGTGAACTGTTTCCTTTGAGCTTTGTACTAGTTCTGCTTACTAGTCCAGAGCGTACATTTATTTATTATTTATTTGATTTCTATAGCCTCCCATCTCAACATCTGCATTTGGTATCTATTACTCTTTCATTTGACCTTGGACCTGAGGGTTGTCAATCAAACTCCTATAGTTCACAAGTATTTGCAACCATCACTACTCTGTCATGAAAAACTAGACATTGAATTCTGAGTTTATGTGATCTAGTGGGTTCTAATTTCATTAATAACCAATTACCTGCAAAACCTGATCAAATTCTGGCTTTGTCTGCTTTAAGTGCCTTAGGATGGGGAAGATAGTCAAGACAGCTGAGTAATCATGACGCATAATGGCCTTCCGGGCTGCAGACACAATGTTGTCTCCCTCAATCATCAAGTTGTCTAAAGACTCCTGTAGAAAAGCAAATATTGGTTGAGTTAGAGAAGTGAATATGGGATTTTGAACTATAACTAAAGGAAGGGCATGCTGTGTTTTGAAGAGACCTGAATAAGGGAATCAAATGTCTTCTTCTGGTGATGCTCCGGGATGATTTCAGTTAGTAGCTGGTACTCGCTTTGGGCCAGTTTTATGAAGGCACTCACACAATGGATGTACGCATCAATCTCCATATCCAACATGTCATCTCTCCCTATGGGGGTTATAAAAGAACGTAAGATGCTGGTTTCTTTTAGTTGATATATAAACATATGAATAAATACAGAACAGTCAAATATAGCAGAATATGAAAACTGAAGTCTACCAATTGTGTAAAAGATGCAACTTTAGGCCATTTATCTAATCACAAGGTAAAGCTGCCAAGTAAGCACATCCACCTGAGATACATATAATGGATATTGGATATGCCATCTTTTTATCAACAAGATAAAACTTTTAAGAAGTATATACAGATGTAGAAGAAATGTGAAATACCAAATGTGAATTGTTCAGCATCTTTCTCTTATACAGTACATTCTTTAATTACTGTAAAATAGTGATAATTGGTGTCTTTACAATAGATTTTTGCTAAAGCCTGCAGAGCTCCTTAAATATTTCTGACTGGGGATTTTGCAATTAATTTACAACAATTAAGAAGAATCAATTACCATTCATTTAATATTTATCATTTGTAAATTGTCTACATATCAGAGCAGTGCTAAATTATCACATTTCTAATTTCTTAAATAAACAATGCAATATTTTCAACAGACTAGGTTCAGATATGGTTTTACTGTCTAAAATAACATACCCCATTCCTAAAATGAAGTCTTTAGTTCAAGAATAAAAGCATACTAATAGTTAGCAAGAGAATTACTTTTTAAAAAAATATTCATGCTACAGGAATTTGGCATGTCCAAAATGCTATGATCTTCAGTCAAAAAAAGAAGTGGTTTCAAAGGAAATAACTAATACACTTAAGAGCGTCTAGAACTTTTCATAGCTTATTATTAATGAAATCATAGCAGCATTTGGAAGTATTATTTCTCCTAGAATTCATTCATTAAATAAATTGATGTATCACGCTCTAACAGTCCCACCATCTGATTTTTCTGCTTCACTTCTTTATGGCTGATGTTTTCTCATCCAGCATCCAATAACAGCCAATCCACCCAATCTGCAGAAATTCAATAATGCATCTTTTACCCAGTTGTATGACATCAAACTGCTTAGGCAGCGTTTGATAAATGTTCCACACTGACAAAACTGTGTGTGTTCTGAAAACCATTTTGTCATGTACTCTTCTCTTCTTTCTAACTCTATGCAAAATGAGTTTACTTTCCTCCCTATCCAACCTCCCCATTCCAATAAGTTTTCAGGCACAATATTTTCCCTTCTTCTATTTCAAATGGCCTAGTCCAGAAAAAGCAATACGTTTTTGGAATGAGGATCACTTTTTTACATTATATTTTGAACTGAAGGGCAATTGATTTTATCTAATGCTAGAATTAAGAATGGGGCTTTCAGAATTATCTTTCAATATAATGACGTTGCAATGTCTGGATTCTGGGACAGAGACAAGGATAAATTTTCATTTAATGCCAAAATAAGATTTTTTGAGAATCTTGCTTGAGAATGGTACCTATTGGTCCTGTGAATGCATCACTTACTTTCTGCCAGTCACTAAGATGCATAGCACTGACTATGCAGGTATAGATTTACAACATGCTACCTGCCGCACTGAATGATTCCAATGATATCCTTCATGATATAGGGAAAGAAGAGACATCTATTTTGCCATTACACATACTCATGCCATAAACAGCTTATAACTGAGGAGGGAAACGTAAGAAATGCTCCCTATCAAATTAAGGGCTTTGTAAGATGAAAGAGCTAATAGAATAAAAGTATTTTATTTCACTTTTTATATGTTCCTTCTGACTCTGTGTAATGAAACACAATCTGCTCAATTTCATATGCCAAGAGAACCTGCACATCTATCCATTACTCAAATATATGGAACAAGCCTATGATAAGTGTATAGAAATGCATTCCAGCAGAATAAAGAGGGGGAAAGATTAATTACCAAGATTTGAAAATAGCCAGGAAGGGGTGAGCAAAGAATCCCGTAATAATGGTCTGACGCAGCAACTTTAAGCTGGGATGGGGATGAGAACAAGAGTGGCAAAGGAGACAAGCTCCTACAGTCAATGGATCTGCTTCTGTGCCTTCGACTATGACCCTAATTAAATCTTACTTTGCATCTTACATCAATTAAGAATCAGCACAATAATCAACACAAGTCCTCTACATCTTGCCGATTTCAGCCATTCTAATTCTGGAAAACATTTTCTTGGAAGCATTCTAAGAGAATATTGCAAGACATGCTAAAAAAATAAAAGGGAGGGGGGGGAGAAGTCAAATTAGTCAGCCTTAATGTTTCATATGGTACTTACCAGCAACTGACCCGTGCTTGTCAACCAAGGAATCGGAAAGATGCTTAGCTCGCAAATCATGCTCATGACCTAGTGAGATGTCAGCGGGCATTAAATGAAGGAGCGGTTTATCCAGGGCCATCACAGCACCAGGGTTTGTCCTTTGAGTTTTATTGGTTCATCAGACATTTAGAAAAAAAAAATCCTGATAACACAACCTACTACCCTATGCTGGAACACTACAGCAGTAGTAGCAGTTTCAAGCGGGATAAAGTCATGACGCAATGCAACCTCGGAACAAAAAAAGCAAGTGCAACCACGATTTTCAACGGCTGTTGGCTTTATTTTCAACATGGACTCTCTGGGAGGTGGAAGGGATAGTGCGAAGTTGCACCTCAGTTGAACAATCTTGATCTAATCAAGGTTGAAAGGGCTACTACCTTTGTAGGTGAAGTATACAAGGACAGAATGTGAAGGAAAAGGTCCCCAAGCTACACAGAACTTCTGTTAGCCAATCAAACTGCATCACGGAATCAGGATCCCTAAATTTAGATGACTCGACAAGCATTCAAGCTGTATAAACAATTACCCATTACTCTGTAACATTCATCACTTTTGTTCTTGCTTTTTGATTCTTAAACAAGCTCTGTTATTTCTAGTGTGACATCCCATCAGTGGAGGCTAAAGGCTAACAGAAGCCTTGCATATAGAAATCCAAAACCCAAGTTAGAATCAAAGAGTGAGAAAAAGAGAAAGGAGTGATTACCTTCTATAGGAATGAGGTTAGAGGCCCCCTTTTTCCCATCTAGACACTGCTGAGAATATTGTTTCAGAAGGTTCTGAGCCTTACGGATCGTGCCTGTCACCAGAACCATAAGAAAGGAGAGACAAAGAGACCTTGGAAGTGAATGAGAAACAACAACACCAAGCAATCCTCCACCAGCACCTGGGCCTCCAAATCAACGGTCAGAGCACTAGCCAACCGTGAGAATGCTCCACAGTACATATTTAGGTATGTGTACCAGAACTCTCTTGCCATGTGCCCTTGTAATATAATTGCTAATTTCCTTTGAGAGATTGTTAAAGAGTTTCGCAATATGAACTTGGTTTGAAATGCTGCCCAAGCCACTGAGATCCTCTAGTTCAACTATATATTGCATAGTTTGGGAAGGATAAAAGCATGGAACAATCATTCCAGCAGTCATATTTGAATCCTGATTTGCCACAGAATAGTTGTATGACATTTTCATGATAAAGGCATTAACAATAAGGGCATCTAAAATACAGTTGAAAATATTGTTTTAATCTGCTTTGTGTGTGTGCATGTGTGTGTGTGTGCTTGCGCGTTTCCATCAGTCAAACTCAGCTTCTGGAGAGTATTTGGACATGTACATATAGCTTTGGGGTTTCTTTTAGCAGGAACGCAGATCTTTGACCCTGTCTTCTGCTAGGATATTATTTTCAATTTGCAGTTTACAGCCTTAGGATTTTCTGGTAGTCGTCCATCCATATATAACCCTGCTTAGTTAGCTTTCTTACAATCAGTCAAGGCTAGTTGGATGTCACCATATGTACAAATGTCTCAATGATTTTAGTAATATACATATAGAAATATTACAAATAATATACAAATAAATAAATCCTGTTGTCTGGATCAAGGCCCTCTGGGGGCAGCATTTGGCCCTCAAAAACGTTATCTGTATAGTGGATCCTCAGCAGGCTACTGTGGACAGCAGTGTCAGAGTCAGTCTTCTAACTACAGAAACGAAGCAAGTTGTTACCATGAACTGAGCCTTCCCGCTTGCTCTGCTTTCACTGGGGCATGCCTTCTCCGTCTATCAGCTGGTCTCTTTATCTCGGTCAGATGCAGCCCTTTAGGGAAGCTTCTGGAGGAGACTGAGAAGGCAAATTTACCCCGGGATTAAAACTTTGGCTTGTTGCTGATTTTGTAGATGCTGCTTGTCAACTATACTGCATGTTTTACAGCAGTTGTTTTATTTGTTGTTGTTTTTCCATTTATTTTGTGGATATAATTGTTTTGATTAACTTATTTGTCACTTTGAATCCCAGAGGAAAATAAAGTAGATTTTTTTTGTAAAAAGAGGTACTTTACAGGCATCTGGTGGCATCTGGTCCACTGTTAGTGAAGCCCCTTGTCAGTGACCTATCTTAACTGCTGTTTGAGAGCACAAGCATGGAAAACAGACTCCTCATTCCAAAGAGTTGCTCGGTATGAATGAAGGGGAAGTCAACTAATTGCATTAGGCCTCAAATTAGATACATCTACACTGTACTCTAGGATCCCCTTCCCCATTTTAACTGCAATTATGAGAGAAGAACCCGGTAATGTGTGCAATGTTTACAGATAATTAACAAGGAAGTACAGAGGCCAATCACCATCTCTAGCTGATGTTGAATCAGTTTAGAAGAAACTACCTAATTTTTTAGGCTTTATATACCGTAAACGGAGAGACTCAGAATATTCCCTTTCTAAAACAGGGGCGTCACAAGCTGGCCATGCCCACTCCCGGTTTCGCAAAGGGGGGAAAGTCGCAATACGTCACGTGACGACGCGAGTTTGACACCCCTGTTCTAAGCAAATAGTCATTAACAGAGCTGAGTTTTCATAGCATTTTACTGGATTCCTCAATGAAAGTTGACTTTCAAGATCACACACACAAAAAATCCATTCCCTTCTCCCAGAAACAGTTAACCAAAGAAATAAAACTGGTGTTATTCCTGAGCATTCTCACCATGGATAGAGCATGATTCTCAGCATGGATAGAGCATGATAAAGAGAAAGAAAAGAGACAGCTTGATCTGTACAAAACAGGGCAAGCACCAAGAAAAGCCGAACGCTCATCAGAAACCAAGAGGTAGTTTAACAGGCCACTTCACATCTCACCCACTTTCTAGCAATAAAAACTAAAAAAAGGGACAAGAGGTTCAGCTGTTTTCCTCCCCAACCCAGGACTTCGATCTTCATTTATTCAAAAGTACAATTAAACCAAAATAAATATTTTTTTAAATAAGAGAGCATTAAACTGGCCGAAGCAGGATGTTGCAACTTAGAAACACTGAAAAAAGCACAAAAGAGAAAGTATTAACATGTCACTCTATAAATAAATCTTTTTTAACATGAGAAGTATTAGTAAACATGCAACAAAATAAATAATGAAAGCAGAGCACAGGCTGGAAAACACAAATGCGATATATTTCTTTGGGCTGTAGTTGTTATTTCATAGAAAACTACTATAGGTACAACCTCCCAAAATTGAACAAACTGGAAATATTTCTTTAAAAAAATATTTTATAAATATTTAATGAGAGCAGAGAATATTTTTAAACACATAATGAAAAAAAATTGCACCTGCCAAAACACAAAACAAGACAATCCCAACATCTTGACAGTAGAGAGACGCTACAGTATACATATAATATAGGAATGGTATAAGGAATCTCCTCACTGCTACACTACATCTGGTTCAAGTGGAATTTGCTACATAGAAAATGAAAACATTTGATATCAAAGTAAATAAAAAAAACACACACTGTAACACTGTATACATGAAATGTACATCATGGAAAGCAAACATATCTTCTAAAGTATGCTATTGTAATTCGATTCACACATTTCATCTATTCAGGATAATGTGCAAAAGGTGAACGATTTATATGGTATAAAGACAAATTAGAGTATAATACAGAGTGCCAGGATAACAAAATAAAATAGGAAGGAGGAAGTATCCCGAACAAAGTTACCAATCGGGCATGAATACGATGTTAGTCAATGTCCTTGAAGCTGATTTACAATAGGAAGAAAATTATGTGATATCTCTGTTGAACTTGTGCCTCATTAAATGTTATTTTCTGACAAGAATCCTAAATAATTCTTTTTAAAGTATCTTTAGCAATTCATAGGTATTATATTTAGACTATTTCAAACAATGTTCCAAACATTGGGCTTTCTTTACAAAAGACTTACAAAGACTGTCCAAGTCAAAAAGATTTAAGATTTGCAATAAATTGTGAGATCGCTTATATTAACAAAAGAATGTCTAGTGTTCTTCTAGGTCAGGGGTCACCAACCTTTCGGACTTCAGGGACCACTAAATTCATAATTTTAAATCCCGCGGACCACTAACATGATTTTTTTAAAAAGATAAATAGTATTTAGTGCAATATAAAAAATGCAAATAATTTTTCTGCGGACCACCAAAATTTTCTCACGGACCACCAGTTGGTAACCACTGTTCTAGGTGACTGATGGCACATTAAGAGGCACCTGTCTATTTCCCCCATAACTGAAAAACTTTATTTTTTGTTGGTAACCTCAATACAAGTTTAGCTATTATGTATGCAGCCAGCATCAGCATGAGCTAATCCCAATGCAAGACTGCAATGTTAGCCCTCCATGCTCTCCACAGATAAGGACCCTTCATGTCTTAGCATCCTCCTCCAATTTGCATAAGAACAATTAACCATGTTTATCTCCAGACACACTAAGTGCTGCTGGGTATTAATTCTGTGCTACTGAAGAGCAGAGTACTTAGCATCCTAATTATGCCTTGATGGATTCTATTGGAAGTCAAATGCCTTTGTTCTAGATTTATTTCTCTTGATTAGGCACTTTTGAACCAAGTGGGACAGCCTGGTGGTTACTAATGAAGGCATCACATTCAAGGTAGAAGCAGTGATCACACAGGAGAGGAGGAACAAGCTGTTGCTTCTCATCTTACCCAGCTGTCCTCAGAAAACTACTGCCATGCAAGCATCCTGGAAGCATTCAATGATTTTTGTACAGAAGATTAGTTAGCATTCACCAGCAGGAAGGTAAAATTGGAACAAGCAGATGGCTTGTAGCCAGCCTAGAAAGGAGGACTAAACTGGACTTCTCTGGGGGAAGAAACATCTTTTAAGAATGGGTCCACAGAGGTTTCTGTACAGAAATCATTTCAGATGCAGTAACTTTTCTCTGCTTAGGGTGGAGGTGTCAGTTTTAATTCTAACAAATTAGAGTTTTGGTTTGATTTGTTTTTTTAACTAACTGATCTTAAAGTTGCAAACAATTATTGAACATAATTTACAAATTCTTTACATTAAACACTTTCTTTAAAGCGAAGTTTCCCTACATCTTACTTTGCACTTTGATTAGAAGCACAGGCAACCATAATATTAAATATGTATCAGTCGATATCAAAGACAAGCTCTCCAAAAATCCAGTTATCTTTTGGTGGAAATATTTCACTTGCATGCTAGAATCTTATTTTTCTGCAGCACAGCTTTATAGGTTGTCAGTTTATCTTGTTCGCTTTATGATACACTTCTCTTAAAACCATGGAACAGAACTCAAAAGTTTAAAACTGACTGGGAGGAGAGGATTTAACATTTACAGAAAATGGAATAGTTGTTTCCTTGCCTATCATTCAAGATGGGTAGAAGATAAAATAAGGGATGATTGCATTCCAACAAAAGAAACCAATAGCGACAATTTGACAGACATTAGAATTTCCCCTCTAGAACAGCCCTTGAGAGCTGAATTATTTCTGGGAAATAGATTTCTTATCTACCAAAGAATTATGAAGGCACAATTATTTTCCATTATTTCGTCAGATTGCTTTGCTGTCAGGCTCTTTTAGATACATAGTTATCCTTCCTGGCAGATCAATTCAAAATGCTATCCGACCTAGCTTGTCCAGCATATGAGAAGCAATTGTTTCATTATAGGTGTTTTGGGCAAGTGGCTTATCACATCTGAAGATTTTTTAAAATGTGTGAATTAGTCCTATCTCGTCCAGTGAACTGGCCCTCCATTTCATGCATGAGATGTTTTCCGGGCTGGAAATGTCAAAAGCAGAATTCCGTGAATCTACTGTATTACACACCAGAGGAATTAGTATGTCCTTTCTGATAGCACTTATCATTTCAGATGGATGTTACTGGGAGAAAGAAGGGGAAATGTTTAGCTCAATAAATTTGTCTATAGGTATGGCAGGAAGCAAGGAACATAAATTAACAAAGATGCACATATGTGAAGTTGATTGTTGTAGATGACTTTATCCCCAATCTTCTTGCCTTGTGAGGGTGAAGATTCATTCTCTGAGCTTGTGGGTTGGTTTCTGAATGTTTCGTTACCAGGCTAGGTAACATCTTCAGTGAAGTTTAGGGGATGTCAGTGTCAGTGATCTGTTTATAAGGGCTTCGTGTGGTCAGTAGGTCTTGTGATGGGTCAGGTCACCTACTGATCACACAAAGCCCTTATAAACAGAAGAACACTGACACTGACATCCCCTAAACCCCACTGAAGATGTTACCTAGCCTGGTAACAAAACGTTCGGAAACCATCCCACAAGCTCAGAGAACAAACCTTTACTCCCATTCTGCAACCGACCTACATATATTTGCCACTCTTTCTTGTCTCAGTACTGGCCAGCTTTCAGGAAAAAAATTAAGACATGGCATAGTTTTGAGAGATCCAACTGGGGTTTGCCAAGCATTCTCTTTGGAAGCAGAAGTATAGTGAGTCTGAAATTGCATATATTGTAAAATGCAATAATACATTCTGAGAAGCTGCAAATGGACACACATAATACATACCTGGGACGTGGACTGTCAATGATATAATGAAACATTTTTTAAAAACTTCCCAAAATAATGATGTTTTCATTCCTGCAATTTAACTTGATTGTTCTATAACCCCCTATTCATCTATGTCTTCTATAATTCACAGTTTCATTCTGCAGGGCATTCCTCCTGAAACATTACGTTGCAAATTCATTTTATCAAAGGTAAGAAAGTGTTATTATGGGGGCCTTAATTATTGCCTTCTTTAACACTATCATTTCTATTTAATTATCAGCTACGCTCTAAATTAATTATATGAAGCGATCTGCCCTAGAGTAGCTAAAAAATAAGAGAATCTTAATAAAAATCAACACTCAGAAAAATAAACTTAAAGAGACTGGTTTTCTTTAAATGCATAACTAAAAATAAATTAAAAGTTAAAAGTTACATTTCAGAAGCTAGTAAAATTAAGGCCCTTGCTCCAATGATTAATTACAGAGGAAAAAGTCTTACAAAGAGAACAGATGCCACTGTACAATGGCTTTAGATCATCAGAATGATGGGAGAGAGGCCTAATACAGACAGGGCTGAGATAGGAAGATAAAGTAAAGGAGGGCTGGAGAGAATGATGAAATTATTTGAGGTGAGAGGGGAGGATATGGGTTTGTACACATCTGTGGGCAACATGGCAGGAGAAGAAGTGAAAAGAAGAGTGAAGAAGAGAAGAGTGAGCTTGGCAGAGAGGATTCTAAAAGGAAGAGTGGAATGAGTGAATGAATGAGCAGACTTTGTCAACTGAGAATGTGGATTATGAGAAAGAGTAAGCTACTAGTTCCATAGGATACTTGGTTATATCATAGATCAGATTTCATTTCCATCTTGCATCCAGACTTTGAATCTGAAAAGTGAAATCTCTTTCAAATAAAGCTTGACTTCTGCTGATACATGCCATTTTCTTGGTCGCAATACAGAAAAGGGTTGCCATTGATTTCTTTGGAGATGTGGATTTTGGGTTTTGTCTGCCAAAAGCTCTGCATGCCCTAGTAGTTGGTAATGCCAATATAAATCAGGCCTGATCATGTGCAGCTTTTGGACATCAGCCAAGCTCACCTAGATACTTCATTCCAGTTGGACAGTTAATATCCAGTTATTTATTTAGCTTCCCTGCTTTGCCTTTCAGTGAAATCAGTGCTTTGTGATTAGCCACATCCATTATGAATCTATGAATAGTCATCTATAGGAGCCATTCTGCAACTCAGCCCCTGGATAGGGATGCCTGGTCTAAGGAATCCTTGAAGGACAGGACATCACAGGAAAAGATAAAGAAGGTGCTGTTGTGGGATTGGTGCAATGTTTTAGCCTTGGGCCAGCACTATTGCAAGGAATTACATTTCTACTTCCCACCATTTGCCTGTTATTTTTTTGTAGGATCTCCAAATTTACTTGGAAATTTAAGCAATCTACCAACCCTTTACAAACAGATAACCTGAGATCAAATACTAACCCTAAAACAAAGTGATTCCCCCCCCTTCAAACTATACTGATTAAAAAGCAAGTAAAATGGCCTAGCTTTGGTTTTCCAAGACAATTAGACAGAAATTATAATCTGAAATTTCACACTAACCTGGCCTTTTTATTGGTTTTTTGGTGGGCGTGTCTTTCCTCTTGTTCTGAACTGCAGGAGAGTACGGGATGCCCGAGGAAGAACTATTCTTACGAAAATGTTCCTTCAACCCCTTGATAGAGCGGTCCAACTGGCTGGAACGGATCTGGTAGTAAACATTCATGAAATCTAGAAAAAAAATAATGCACATTACAAAGCAGACTTCATTTTTGTTATTGCTCCAAAATACTGATAGCACAATAATGTAACAGACAAATTGCTCATCAATTTCAGTAAATTGGATTAGGCTTATTGGAAAAAGAAACCACACTGTCAAACTGTTTCACTTTTTTAAAAAAAAATCATATAAATATAAAATATATAAATGTTTTGTTTAGGAAATGTCTATTTACTAAAACGCATTGCTTTATAAATAAGAAATAAAGAAAAGAAAAAGAAAACGTCATTACACCCCAATAGCCATTTGAAGTAAACTATATTTATGAAGCTTGACTAGAAAATATAAAGTTAGCAAAAATCAATTTGTAAAAGGCACTGTATTTAAAATTAGATCAATCAGGTCAAGTTTAAACATTTTTGCTTTTTTAAAAAATACTGACTTTAGTACAGTTACCACTGCCAAAGATGACTTATTCAAGGGTACACAATGTGCAGCTCTCCAGATGTTGCTGAACTACAAATCCCAGTAACCCTAAACAATATAGCTAACAATCTGGGATGTTGGAAGAAGCAATTCAGCAATCCTTTCAGAAGCCAAGCCTTGTGCACTTATATAAGAAATACCAACAAACAGTTTTCAAAGCATGCAGAGTTAATTTTGCCTTCTCCAAAATTCCCTTATGCCTTCTAAATTTCAGTCTCCTACCCTTACTAGAGCTGTGCTCTAATTCTCTGAATGCTCGCTCTACAAAGCTCTCCCTAGAAGCTATGCTGGTGTGAGAAATGGCTCTGTTCCTTAGGCTTCCCTTCTGGACTCCTGCAGGTGGTTGCTTCTCCTCACACAGGCAGTTAAAACCTGTACCGCAAAGAAAATGAAGACAAACCAAGTCACCCAAAACAGGCCCATCAGAATATTTAGAGGGGCTCCTTTCAGCTAGGCTGCAAGGGAGGCAGTCAACAATTAGGAACAAAAGGCATGGAGCTATCTCTGGGAATAATATGAATTCAGTTCATGGTTCAGTTGCATGACAGAACACCACAACAATCACCTACAGCCAAATTAAGAGTTTCATGTTTGAAAACCAAAGTTGTGTTGGTTTTGTAGCAGCAGAAATGTTGGTTTACTGGAATGGACAGGCTTTTCTGACCCTGTATGGGCTACTTCATCCAATGCTGGATCAGGATGGTTAAATGGGTGGCTGAGTTAAATTTAGCCAAATCAATCACAACTTCAAGCATTAGAAGATATGGGAACTGTATACTTAAAATTGTCATTTTTTAAAAAAAAAAACAGATTACAAGAATTGAAGACTATAAACCAAGGGAATGTAATGGCAAATTCCCAGATTAAATTATTACAGGTAGTCCTCAATTTATGACTCATCATTTAGTGACTGTTCGAAATTACAACAGACCCTGAAAAAAGGATTTACTACCTAAATTCAAATTCCTCCCCCTGCAGACATGTGACTGGATTCTGGGCATTCAGCAACTTGCCTACTTTTATAGCCATTTGTAGCATTCTGAGGTCATATAAATGTGATTTGTGACATTTTTGCAGGAAAGTGGCATTTACTTCTGGTTTCCAGAACCCCCCCCCCCCGCCCCCAGAATGAGCAATGGGTTGCTTAATGACCATGTTCACTTTATGACTGCGATGTTTACTTTATGATCGTCACATTTGCTTAATGGCCACTCCAAAAAAAGTCATAAAATTGTGTGGGGTCACATAGCGACCCACTTTACGATTGTCATGACTTATAACCAAAATTATGGGTTCAATTGTAGGCTGATCCTTGAAATGATCTTCAATTTTTGAAATGATTTTACAATATTTTAAAGAAAATATACAATTATCCCCTTAGCTTTCCTCTCTGCGACCAAAAACAAATCTAGAAGGCTACTTGGAGTACTGTAATGTCATGGCTCTCTTCTCTCCAACATTTAATTCCATTTGCCTACAGTTTGTTTCTTCTGTGCATTTCAATTCTTGAACTTGCCCCCCCCCACCCCCGCCACCCCAAATGTGCCAAACTAAGCATTTTAGGATATGATGTAATTTTTCAAAATAAAAGAATGGAACTCTACGTGCTTTTTTTCACAGTACTCCTGATGTCAAAACAGAATAAACAAAAAGATGATAAACCTGAATTGGGAATAGACTGCTCCACCCACAAGTCTGCTTTATGTGAAATCAATTGGACATCTTCGTGACAATTTAAATTCATTAATTTCCATGGAAAGTAAATCCAATTAACTTAATCTAGATTCAAACTTATGTAATTTGTAATGGATATACTAGAGCGTCTGCTAATTTATACTGAGCCCCATCCTGTTCGTATCAGAGACACTGTTTAAGGCGCTTCCGGGTTGAAAGGATTAGCTAATGACATCAGCGTTGCCTGGGGGACGCCCATTTATATTGAGTGAAGTAGCCCTATGTTATCAACGAGAACCAATCTTAAGAAAAGGATTGTTAATATGGAAATAAACTGAGAAGTTTTACGATTGTTCTTATTCTATAGCTCTTCACATGAATGGAGCTCAAACAACACCAATTTGGTCAAATAATTTGGACAGTTAACCCCATGCAAACAGCCCCTTATCAAATAACACAGAGTTTTCAAGTAAATATAGTTCATTTCACACACAAAACACATGAAGATTCATCAGTGAGAAATAATCTGATGCTTTTGTTTTGTGTTTTTCCTGTTATAACCAGAAACGCCTAACAGTGTTTCTTCCTGTCCCTGACTTCCCAGCTTCATCCATATTTAAAACAACATTCCGCAGTTTGGAAACCCAGATGTGTTGTGGCTACAACTCCCCAAAAGCCCCTCTGGGCTGGGAATTTTGAAAACCACAGTCACAAAAAGCTGGAGTTTGCTTAGGTCAGAAAACTGCTCTGGAGATCCGAATCCTCTTCCATTTATTCCTTCCTATTTTCTCCAAGAAATTCCCAACTGCCCAGGCTTCCCACTCTCCTACTCACTCCAGACTGGACTTGAAGATATCAACTGTTCCTGTGGTTCTTGTTGCTGGACTGCTGAGGACAGAGAAAGGTAAGTAGCTGATATCAAGAAAGCATGCAAAGCTCATGGATGTGCCCAGAAGAAGAAATAAATTCCTTCTGCTAGCAAAAATAATGTATTATTTTGACTATTGTTCTAGAAAAAAAGGAAACAATGAAAGATTTATTTGATTTTATAGGAACTTCTGAACTATACTCATTTCCCCCCGGGTTAGCATAGGTGAATGCAAAAGAGGCGGAAGCTGAAAGGAGCATATTTTCTCATGTCACATTTTAAATCATCCGCATTTTTGGTATTAGTTTAATTTCTGTTCAATAAATAAATGTCTTGAGCATTTTTTAAAATCTACATTAGAATTTAAAGCAAGCTAAAAATTACATGCAGGGGAATGTTGCACAATTCTGGCAGTTACTGGAGTTCATGCATTTCCAAGCCATAAAGTTCTTTGGTTTTAATCTAATTTGTTTTGTGGATCCAACCACTGTAACTAAGATTTATAATCCAGCACAGGATTACTCAAACAACTTTGAACCAGTAGAGTTTTGACAGTTATAAAATGGCTATGTTGAACATGGGTAATTAAAATACATCCATTTCCCAGAAGCACAACAAGGAGCATGTTTAAACAAATTAATATCTTTACAATAATTGTGGGGGCTTGGAAATTAACATTTGTGCTTGAAGCTGATGCTTTTTTCATCATGCTCATTTCCCATTTGTGATTTTAATTAAAATGATTAAAAATACATGGAAGTAAGACAGGAAGTTTGATAAGATATTGTCAGGCATGTCTGCACATACAGGTATCATACCAGGGACCAAAAGCTTCAAATTATGTGTGCATTCAGCCATTGTGTTTATAAAAGAAAATATAAAAGCCTTAAGAAAGGAAATTTAGAATGGAAAAAGAAGAAAGAGATAAATATATTTTACTTATTTGTTAGATCCTCTTCATTCAAGAACTCAAGGCAACAAACTCAGTGCTCCCTTTCTCTCTCTCCCTTTTTTTTTTTTTACCATTTCAAACAATTTGTAAAATAAGTTGGGCTGAGAGAGAGTGACTGGCCCAAAATCGTTCAATAAGAATAGGCTAAGATGTCTTTTTCAGAGCTGCCAAAATAGCTTTTCTTTTGAAAAAATATGTTTAAATTCTGGAATACTTGCTTTCATTCGCCACACAATCTGCCTTTTGAAAATCAGATTCTTTTACAGTTTTCACCTCTTTTAACCTAGCAATCTTCTGGATAAGTCACTTATATTTTTACACTGAAAGTGAAAAACAGGCTGACAATATATAGACAGTTCAAACAGTAGATTTTGGTGCCATGCTTAGAATCACAGTAATCCATGTAGACATCCTTGTCCAGGCAATGTTAAAAGTCAAAGTAGCTTCAGTTCAGCAAAAACATCTACATGTGGAATCTGCACCAGGTTCAATTCAATTTCTAGATTTCAATAAATGTGAACATTCTGATTGGGGCATTAAAATTAGATACTTCATTTGCTTTGACCAGAATAAGAGAATCAGCTTTGCCAAATGCCAAAATATAGCAATAGCACTTATATACTGTGCTTCCCAGTGCTTTACAGCCCTCTCTAAGCAGTTTTACAGAGTCAGTATATTGCCCCCAACAATCTGGGTCCTCATTTTACCGACCTTGGAAGGATAGAAGGCTGAGTCAGCCTGGTGGAATTCGAACTGCCAAATTGCAGGCAGCCGGCAGTCAGCAGAAGTACCCTGCAGTACTGCATTCTAACCACTGAGCCACTACAGCTCTTAAAAGGTAGTATCACATAACAAGCTAATAATCTCCTGGCTTCAGCAGGACTTAGATGGGGGAAAAACTTTTTCTCAGAATTTTACTTTAATTTCTACTTAAAATTCATGAAGCCACACTTTTTTGGGGGGGACAAAGGGATATTGTACATATTCAAAGGGCTTAGGACCATAATTCACAGGCATGCTTGTATATCTTTCAAGCATGTGTAAGAATCTTCTGATAAGATCCTTTCGAAGAATTCTTAACTGCATTAATTTACCAATATTTAAAGTATTGGGAAAATTTGGGAAGTTAAAAACATCAACGTTGTGTATATGTTACGTATGTCTTTTTTAATATTTATATTCAATAAAAACTATTTAAAAAAAAAAAAAAAACATCAACTCAGACAGCCACTTGGTGCAGGGGTTACAGCACCAGGCTAGAAACTAGGAGACTGAATTCTTTTCTTGCCTACGGCATAAAAGACAGCTGGGTGACTTTGGGCCAGTTACTCTCAGTTCACAATATCAGGCTCGGGTGACAAATACTTTAAAGTATTTTAACTACATCAACTATTTTAAAGAAATCTCAGCAAAAATTACAGGAATCTTCTGCACATACTGTACCATTTTAGATTATGCCATTAGAAACCACTCTAACACTTACTGGAATTTTAATTCAAACTAATGGAACCAAATAAAAACTGATTGTTGTCTTATGGCATTGATCAGCAAATAGAAACTGACATACAGGTAGTCCTCAACTTACAACTGCGATTGAGCCCAAAATTTATGTTGCTAAGTGAGAAAATTGTTAAGTGAGTTTTGCCCCATTTTACGACTTTTCTTCCCACATTTGTTAAGTGATTCACTGCAGTTGTTAAGTTAGTAACACGGTTGTTAAGTGAAACTGGCTTCTTCATTGACTTTGATTGTCAGAAGTTTGCGAAACGGGATCACATGACCCCAGGACACTGCAACTGTCATAAATATGAACCAATTGTCAAGCATCCAAATGTAAATCATGTGACCATAGGGATGCTGCAACGGTCATAAGTGTGAAAAATGGTATTAAGTCACTTTTTTCAGTGCCGATGTAACTTTAAACGGTCACTAAACGAACTGTTGTAAGTCAAGGACTACCTGTACTTTGTACATATGATGTGAGAGGAAGATGAGACTAGAAAAAAAATGACTGAGCTTTCCAAAGTTGAACAAAGGAGAAAGGGAAGACAACAGGTAAAATAGGCAGACAATATTACAGAAATTACAAGAGCTGATCATGGAAGAACAGTAAGCTATTATTAAAGGCTGGTTAAAATGAAGAATATTTGATCATGTATTCCCCAACTCTATGATATCTAACTAACATCCTTCAATTTTTGACATGAAACTTTTGGGAAAAATAAAAAATAAAGAAATAATACATTCTCTATACTGTATGTGTTCTATATATAGAATACATACAGTATATGGAATGTATTATTATATATATAGAATACATGTCACATTCTATTAATTTTTCACATTTAATAATCCAGACTTTTAATTTGCTTCCTATGACTTGCTTGTTACCATACGTTTGAAACATATATTTGTGCCATAAATTTAAAGATGCATGAGAATTAAATTATTCAGAAATCTAATGAGTGCAGAGGCAAAAGGGCACTTTTTAAAATGTCTCACTGAAATACATTAGGACCATTGCTGGCTCAGTGGAAATGTGAATTTCATTTGCTTGTTCAGTGTCCCAAAAGCAGTTCATAAACAGCCAAAATGGCTAAAATCAGAATAAAGTAATAAAACAAAGTACAAGATAAAATCACTCAACACAGAAATAAGAAGGCAAAACTAAAGTCCATAATAAAAGCCTTGCAAACTAAAATGTGCCAGGCAGAAGCTTAGAACAATCCCTAAATCAACTTACCATGATTCCTTCCATACTCCACTAGCCAACCAGAAATACGAACAATGTCCTGTAGGACACTCTCAGGAAGGTGTTCTAAGGACACATCTTCTTGAGTCTTTAAGTCATCATCCAAAGTGATAAGATCCAGGATAAGGATTGGTGGAACTGGTTTAGAATTTCGGGTCATAAGGCTACGAAATTCAGATTCCAACGATTCCTTCCCCCTCTCAAAAAGCAATTTCTGGATGAGGTAATGCAGATAAAAAAAGATTAAAGCTATATATTATAGCCTGAAAGTGATAAAATAATAGGTTCTTTGTATGGTTACCCAAATCACAAACATGGGCCCAAACCACACAAGCAAGGAAAGGGTATCAAAAAAAATTAAAAAAAATCAAACACTGCATGTAATTCAACAATAGTTCCTATTTAAAAAGCTTTGGTGTCTCAACTTTAAAACAACATCTTAAGGTTTGGAAAAAAAAAAGAAAGAAAGTTGGGTAATGACCCCTTTTGTAAAGGACACAAACACTGGATTTGCAGTTATCATGCTCTTCTCGACCATGACATTCAGACATTCTGACTCACAAATATTTGTTTCCTATTGAAGAAAACATGGCAAGAAATAAAAAATGTAACTCCATTTTATCCCTCAATAATTTTACAGTGTCTCAACTAAACATAAACCACGAAAGGCAAACCACTAGTGATCTGTTTCAAAATGCAAACATTGTAGTTCCTTTCAACTCTTGGGAAGCCAGTTTTTCCCTCTTCCCTTACTTCAAATACAGATGAAACTTGTGTTCACACCACAGTCATGGATGTTTTCTTTCTCATCGGATTGACTGCCAGTTGCAATCCTAATTCCATTTCACTCAATCCAGTTGAGTGCAGCTTTGTCAGCATGAAATTCTCACCTTTTGAGTCTATGGATTATGCATTTGTAAGAAGACTAGGCATCACACAGAGAAGGCTTCTTAGTGACTTCTTACTCCCTCAAAACCCTGTTTTGCAAGCCCTCCCCTTCAATATAAGCTTACAAATACTTGTGAAGAAATGAATGCCCTGGTGAGAGAGAGAGACAGTGTGTGTGTGTGTGTCTGTGTGTGAGAGAGAGGGAGGGAGGGAGGGAGGGAGGAGAGAGAGAGAGAGAGAGAGACTGAGACAGAGACTAAAATATTGTTTGCTTCTTTTTCTATGAAGGAAGGAAAAGAGGATGCTTAATTCCCAAAGCAGCAGAGACTCTCTGAGAGAAATTAAATTCAGCAATTGGCCAATGTGAAGTTTTCTCTGCTCAGTGACTGGCTGTGTTTGGTTGAAATGATTGGCATGTCTCAGAGTCAGAAGCATGAACACCACTACCCTAAACTTGCTTGATTTGAAGATAGTCAGGGGCTGTGGGCAAATATGAGCTGCTTTTAAAGTAGATATGGAACTGTCTGCAGTTAGAACAGATGGTGGTTTGGCAGGACTCATTTATGTTCATATTCAAACACACTACATACCACTCTATTGAGTTCTGGACTATCAGGATTGTTATCTTGAAAATATTCCACAGCCTTCTGGATTTTAGCCATGCAGCCTAAATATTCTTCCAGTCTCCCTGTAGGACTATAATGGGGAAAAAAGTAGCTCAGGAAGAAAGGTAATCAGACAACTGATTGCTACAAAACTATACAGTATACAGGGTTTTTTAACCATTTTCCCCTGGAGACTAGAAAACAATTATGTTCATTCCCACTCAGAAAAGCCTGCTGTCTTTAACCAGAACTGGACCTTTGGTTCACCATTTAACTGCTAGTTCAGAAATTTCAGTTGACAAGTTCCCTTTGAAACACTGGCATAGGTAACTGGTAGAGATATAAGGAGGGGAGGGGATAGGGGGTATGTTTGACATTTGACAGGGGGTATGTTTTTTTTAATTTTCTTTATTCATTTATATACTATATATCCCCACTACTCAGTTCATTTGATAATATGGTATGGGAGCTATCATAAAATGATTGCCACAATGGACATGGCCAGACACAAAGCTGTCCTCTATTAAAAGGCAAACAGGCAAGATTGCTTATTGTTTACATCCTCAAGATTCCAAAGATGTTCTGTGCTAAGCAAATACATTCACTACCAAATACAGCAGTTTCTCACAACCTCCTATTGTGATTTTCTAAGAATACCTCTGGAACCTATGCAAAGACATCCTGGGGGAATAAAAATGATGCTGAGTATCAGTATTTATTTATTGTTATTTTTTATTTTTTTATTTATTCCATTTATTTTATTAGGATTTTTCTGACTTTTTTGCTTAGGTTTCACACGATATTCCATTGCAGTATTTTCTCACATTGACAAATTCTAGATATATGGAGTTCAACTTCCAGAATTTTTAAGAACGGATATGCTAGCTACAAATCCACACATCAGGGGAGTATATATTGGAAAATATTGTTTTGATTCAGCCACTTTTCAAAACAAGTGAAATTATTCTGTTTGGAAGAAAACTGAACTTTTAAAGAAGATCAGTGTTATTATGTATCAACTTACCCTTCCTTTATTATCTTCTCTGTGTCCTTTGCTACATGGTAGTAACTTATAATGTGATCCAAACAAAAGAGAGTCTTCTCCACATTCTCCTGAAGACGCTGAAGATTTTCAGTTTGTTTATGTACAGGGATAATTGAGTTCTCCAGCTTCATCAAACGGCTTTCAAAGGACGAAAGTATTGAAACCTAAGCAAAAAAGTCAGAAAAAATCAGTTATAGGCAACTGAGACCATTTTCTTCAACCGTTTTCACTACTATCTTTTACTTTGCAGTTCTATCAAATAAAAATAGAATTCAAAATGTATTAGGTAGCCATAGTAGAAAATGTTCAATATGCTTTATGAAAGCAAATTATCTTGATGGGTTAACTCAACATTCTGGAATTATTTATCAAGGCTCTGAGACTTTCATCAGACAAAATAATATTCACAGCAAAAACAGGGAAAGATCAAAACTTGTATTACACTGAAGCCATGAAACTCTGTCAAGATGAAATGTGAGAGAAGCTTACTCGGATGATTTCAGGTTGCACCAAAAAGCATAAATTATATAAGCTTACCATATTCCTTGTGAGCTGATCACTTTTTTCTAAACTCTCTCTAATGAAAGACAATGTTTCTTCTTCCTAATGTTACAAAAGGAAAAAAAACATACAATTACCGAACTAAATAATTTCAGAATATAAAATTAATGTAAGTTCCCAACAATATTTGTCAAACAATGTAACACTATACAGAGGGAAAGTTGAAATTCTTATCACTTGGCCACCAATCTGGCTGTTGATTAGCATGCTTTTATTTTAAATATCACATCAGAGTTTACTAGCTAAATTATACCCTGAATTTACTGTATATGAATATAATTTTAAAATAATCATTTATAAACCAACAAGTTCTCTTTATAACTTTTGGAGGGGGTGCAAGTGAATAGAAGAACCATGCATACTCCTCTATCAAAAGAAGATGTTTCTGATATCTGAAGGTATCAGAAGGTGATTCCCAACATTCTGGAGAAGTTGCCAAGCTTCTTTTTTTTAAAGTGAAAAAAGGTAGTACAAATTACAGCTTGGAAGGAAAAGCATTCTATACTTTTAGGAATTAGGAATTGATACAGAGGAACCCTTTTCTATGGATCTCCATAAATAGATCTCTGTAAACGAGGATGCTCTCAAAAGCGACCCTTCCACAAATCAAGCATCTTTGTAATGAAACAGGTCAATCTTCTTGATAACCCGAGTCCAAATCATTTAGAGGTTTAAAAATTAAGGCCAACACTTGAACTGAACCTGAAAAACAACTGGAAACCAGTTAAACCAGTTAATAATCTTAGCTGCCACATTTTAAATCAACTGAAATGATTCTCTTTAAAGATAGCCTTGCCAACAATGCGCTTCAATATTCTTAATGTGGTATATTCACATTGTTTACTGTATTGTTTACCTTCATAATCACCGTCCAAAGATGCAGGGACAGCTTATTATGAAGAAGTATTGTGCTAAACTGACCTTTCAAGTAGAATGCAATTCCTTCCAAAACATATTGATTCACAATCCTAAATTACACATTTTGTCAACAAACAGTACCTTTATTTTATTCAGATTAAAGTTCATTCACTGTCAAACTAGCATATTCAGGTTCAAAAATATCAACCACTTCTTTGAAGTTATGTGACAAAATACAAATGAGTTGTATTTCAACTGCACTTCACTCTAAATGACTTCTGCCGTGGTTTCATTCAATCACTCAGAGGGCAACCAAGAATTTTTGGAATTATTTTTTATTTGTATCCCATCTTTTATGATTTTTAGAAATATAGCTCAAGGCAGTGAACATATCCAACACACCTTCCTCCTCCTATTTTCCCCACAACCACCCTGTGAGCTGAGCTGGGCTAAGCGTGACTGGCCCAAAGTCACTCAGCTGGCTCTCATGGCTAAAGGAAGACTTGAACTCAAAGTCTCCCATTTGCTAGCCTGATGCCTCAACCACTGGGCCAAACTGGCTTGCATTTCCCCATCCCCAACCCTCGGCTACATTTTACTTGCAGACTGCAAAGAAAAAAAAAAAAGGGGGGGGAAGCCCACCTTTAAATCATCCAGTCATAAGTGTCACTTGTCCTATTTCAATGCATCCTTAAGTGCATCCACATATCTTTTCTTTTATGTACACTGAGAGCATATGACAAATTCCTTGTGTGTCCAATCCACACTTGACCAATAAAAAGTTATATTCTATTCTATCGTCTGCAGGGAACTTGTAAGCCCAATTCTTTAACATCATCCTTCTTGGACCAGTATTTAATTCACCATTAACTGGACCATGATGTGTTAAGTCCCTTTTCTGAGCGTATGCAGCACACTGACACAAACCAACCCCATTAGCCTCCTTCTCCCCAAGCCCAACTCGCCAATTGGAAGTGATGGGCGAGTTGATGGGACAGAGTGCTGCTAATCCCGCCACGAGAGGCGGAGGTTTTCCCCAATGCCTTACAGCAGTGTTTCTCAACCTTGGAAGCTTGAAGACGGGTGGACTTCAACTCCCAGAATCCCCCAGCCAGCAGCGCTGGCTGGGGGATTCTGGGAGTTGAAGTCCACCCGTCTTCAAGCTTCCAAGGTTGAGAAACACTGCCCTACAGGGACCGCAAGACTCCGGCGCCAGATTTCAAGGCAGCGCCCGGGGGGGGGGGGGTGACAGGGAAATAAGAAAAGGCCAAGCCCGGGCGAAGGGAGGGATTAAGTCCGATACCGGGGAGAGTCTCCGAAGAGCCGGGGGAAAAGACGCACCACCAGCCCACCTGCTTGAGCTTTTCTTCTATTTCCCTCCTCCGGGCGGACGCCTCCTCCGTGGGAATCATCTTGAAACCCGACCGACCCCGGGAACCTGTGACAGACGAGGCCGGCACCTCCTTCGCGCTCCTGTCAACTCGTCTACGTCCGCTTCATTCCCCGCCCCTCCGCTATTGAACGGCTGCCATGTTGGGAGGAGAGGCTGTCCGGAGCCGAGCCGAGCCGAGCATGCGCGGTGTAATTGGGCGGAGCTGTGGCGTGCGCATGCCCGTGCCGGCGTCTCCCCCCACCCTCACCCCTCTGAAAGATCGGCCATTTTGGAAAAGCCTTTAAGGCGGTTGAGTTTTGAAAGCCAGGCGGGGTTGTCGAGAAGTGGGAGGAGCTCTAGCCCGCGTGTCACGCCTGGCTCGGTGCTACTTAATTGTAGTGGCTGTCGTTGCTTAAAGCCTATAGACCGGGGTCTTCAAACTTGGCAACTTTAAGACTTGTGGACTTCAACCCCCAGAGTTCCTCAGCCAGCTACTGGCTGAGGAATTTTGGGAGTTGAAGTCCTCAAGTCTTAAAGTCGCCAAGTTTGGAGACCCCTGGTCTATAGAGATTCTCAGTCATCCAGGTCATGGTTGTCCCAAAGGTGCTTTTTCAGAAGGCAACTGGACTTACTTTGTTTTTTCTTTGAAGACGTTTTGCTTCTCATCCAAGAAGCTTCTTCAGCTCTGGCTGGCTGGTAGAGAATGGAAGGATTTATATTTCTTGCAGACAGCTGGTCATTTTCATTCTTTTAGAGGGTCGTGGAAGTACTTGGAGGTTTATCTGTATCCTCAGGGTCACCTGAGTAGTGCTCCTGGTTCCTGTAGTCTGCATTTTTTTTCTTTCTCTGGAAATCCGTTCATACTCCCACACCATTCGAAGGGTGTTGTTCCCAAATTGGATAGCTAAAAGTCTATAGAGATTCTCAGTCATCCAGGTCATGGGGTAGATACAGATAAACCTCCAAGTGCTTCAAGGACCCTCTAAAACAGGGATGTCAAACTCAAGGCCCATTGGCCGGATGTATCATGTGCTGGCCTCACCCACCCTCGGTTTAGCAAAGGGGGAAAAAGTCCTGTTACATCACGTGATGGTGATGTGAGAATGTGAGTTTGACAACCCTGCTCTAAAAGGATGCAAATGACCAGCTGTCTGCGAGGAATATAAATCCTTCCATTCCCCACTATCTTGTCAGAGCTGAAGAAGCTTCTTGGATGAGAAGTGAAACATCTTCAAAGAAAAATAAGAAAGTCCAGTTGCCTCCTGAAAAAGCACCTTTGCGACAACCTGTCGTTGCTTGAAAACCACTCTCAATGGGAGTTTAGTGAGCGACTATCAATGTGTTGTGACCTAGACCCAAGTAGTTATTACCTAAACAAACATATTTTATTAGAACAACTAAGAATTATTTCATTCTCAGCTTAGTCCAAATTAATTCCAAAACAAATTCTTCATAAACAGTCCTTCGGCCTTATCATCAACCTTTGTCTTCTTTGGGACCCTGCCAAAGGCTTTTCTTGGCAAAACCCCACAAAGTTCAGAAGCAAGAGATGACGTTGCTTTCCTACAAAGATCCCAAGAGCCGTTGGTGCTCTTTTAAGCCTTCTGAGAGAGGCAATCATCTCCTGGCCTTACTCCTGAGTTGTCCTTTTTGCTTTAGCTGCTCTTGCCTTCTGGCAGCTCTTTGCATGCGTGCACTAGGAACAGGCTCCTCCTGTTCCTCTGCCTCTCTGCTATCCATCTCTGGAGGCTCCGGAGTCCGCACATCGCTCCCAGATGGCCCTGGCCCCATCTCTGCCTCCGACACAGAGCCCTCGTTTGGGCCTTCCCCTGACTCCAGGACTGGCCCATGGTCCTCCCCAGCCTCCTCCCTGTCTGACTCCGACTCAGCCAGTTCCGTAGGCTGTTGGTGGACCACAACACAATGAACCAATTCTAGCAAATGCTTAAGTGGGTCTATCCAGACGTAATTCCTACTAAATTTAGTGGAAGTCGCTCTTCAATGAATCTGATCTTGCAATTAGTATGGGTAGTCCTCAACTTACACCAGTTCATTTAATGACTGCTCAAAGTTACAATGGCACTGAAAAATGTGTTTTAATGGCCATGTTTCATACTTAAAACCTTTGCAGCTTTCCCATAATCATGTGACCAAAATTCAGACGCTTGGCAACTGGTTCGTATTTATGACCTTTGTTGTGTGCCAACGTCATGTGATTCCCCTTTTGCAACCTGACAAAGTCAATGTGGAAGCCAGATTCACTTAGCAACCAGGTTACTAACTTACTGACTGCAGTGATCCACTTAAAATGGCAAGAAAAGTTGTAAAATGGGCAAAACTCCCTTAAATGTCTCACTTAACAACATAAATTTTGGGCTCGTCATAAATTTTTTTAATTTTATTTTATTTTTATTTTTATTAAATTGTATACCGCCCTTCTGCTGGACTCAGGGCGGTGCACAGCCAAAAATAAAAAACATTCCAATACAAAATTTAAATTTTTTTAAACGAATTACACAACTTTGGCCCAAAATTTAAAACATCCCAACTAAAACCCATAGACAATTAAAAATCTAACATCTCAAAAGGGGGGGGGGTGTTTACGCCAGCCCTGCTTGGTGGAAAAGAAAAGTTTTTAGGGCACGGCGAAAAGCCCGGAGATCTGGTATCATGCGTATCTCCGGGGGCAAATCGTTCCAGGGGGCAGGTGCTGCCACAGAGAAGGCCCTCCCCCTGTGGGTCGCCAGCCGACACTGCCTGGCTGACGGCACCCTGAGGAGTCCCACTCTGTGGGAGTGTACTGGCCGGTGGGAGGCTATTGGCGGCAGAAGGCGGTCCCGCAAATACCCTTATTTCAAAAATAAGTCACAAGTACACATTGCTCTTAACAATACAGGCAGTAGAAAATGGGAAGATCAACAAAATGACAATAATCTGTCACAAATATATAAAGTGCAATATCTGGATGATTACTTGGTCATGTATTTATTGTCATTTGCCCTTTGGACAGCTATACAGTTTGCTTGCTAGAGCTCTGTTTTCTTTCCCTGAGATGTCACAACTCCAATTCTGGTTTGCCCCTCTTTTGTCATGCCTTACATTTCTAAATAAATGTACTGGGTGTAAATATCACACCATTCAAAGTGATTTATGTTCAGATAAGCTTGCAGAGAAGTAGAACGCTTGAATAAAACAGACTTTCTTATTTTGCACTTATATTTTAAACAAATTTCTCTTGACTACATGGACTTATTCCCAAATTCTTAAATCTGTGAAAATGTTTTCTTATCAAATAAAAGCAATTAATTAGGTTGTCCCCTTAAATTGTAGGGACAATTAATACTGTCCCTACAACTTAAGGGATAGTATTTTACAGTACAATTTTCGTTACACCTGAAGCATTCCTTGAAAGGAAGAAGCATCAGAAAAGAATATTGTACCTTTATGTCTAGGTGCAAACTGAATTCTTAAGAGCCATTTAAGTCTGAGACTTACTGTATGCTGACTCATGTGAAGCCAACTACAATAGTACTGAAAGGACCTGGATGTTTTAATCCCTGTATGTAGAGATGGGAATACGTCACTAGCAGTGGTGGGTTTCAAAAATTTTTACTAGCGGTTCTGTGAGTGTGGCTTGGTGGGCGTGGCATGGGTTGGTGGGCATGGCAGGGGAAGGACACTGTGAAATCTCCATTCTCTCTCTAATCCAGGGGAAGGATACTGCAAAATCCTCATTTCCTCCTGAACAGCTGGGATTCGGGAGGCAGAGAATAGATGGGCGCGAGAGCAGTCAGAGGTGGTATTTACTGGTTCTCCGAACTACTCAAAATTTCCGCTACCGGTTCTCCAGAACTGGTCAGAAACTGTTGAAACCCACCTCATTTCTACAATTCACATCGGTGTATCTTCCTCAGAAGATTCCTATTGAATTTTTCTACTATTGTTGTTTTCTTAAGGTCCGGGTATAAAAAATATGTGAATGCCTAGTGGGGAAAGAGAGTTTTATAAAGTAAACTTTAAACATTGAATAAAGCACGATGCAAATTTACTGTTCTTTTCCCAAACAGATGACATAATTTGGCTGAGTAATTCTATTTAGTGAAGCCAGTCAAACCTGGTCTTTTGATCATAGAAAGGCACATCCCATTTTCCTGTGCGCTGCTCCCACTATCCATCAATGGGTTAACTTCTTCAGCCTTTGGCAATAACTGAGTGAGAGCTCAACTTCCCTTTCCTGTGGCCCTGCCACGCCCCCAATCCCATGATCCCCAGTCTTCACTCAGTTATTGGCAAAGACTGAAGTGTCCATCAGAGCTCCAGGCTTCAGAAGCCTATTTTTTCTTCCCTTTCTTAGGTTTTTACTTTATTTTTGACTAGTAATTTTTTTCTTTGCTACGGTTCCCTGCCTTTAAAGCCGAAACAAGAAGATCGGCTCAACAGCTGAGAGGCGGTGACGCTTTCGGCCGCCCACGCGCGCGCTCACAGCCTCCGTTACCAACAGCGGGGGGGGGGGGGAGAGAGAAAGCGAGCAGAGACAGCTACCCCCGCTAGCGGGGATCAAAGCAAGCTACCGCCGGAGCAGCGAAGGAACAGCGGAGAGCGGTAAGACAAGCAACCGCCCCCTTTTCAGCCCCAGGAATCTCTGAAGCTGTCCCTCTCCGTGCGCGGCAGGCGGTAGGACCCTCGGGCCGCCGCCGTGAGTCCGCAGCCCGCATAGCCCAGCGCAACGCACGCGCTTAACAGGAGAGCAGCGAGGGAGGCATCCAGCCCCCACCCCTCATTCTCCTCGTTGTCGGAGCCCTTGGGGCTGGTTTTTTTGGGCTGAGCGCGGCAGGCGGTAGGACCTTCGGGCCGCCGCTGTGAGACCGCAGCTTCCCCAGCCTCGGATTCAAAGCCACGTGCTCGCGCCATCTTGGAGGACCCCCCCCCCCCGGGGCCGCCATCTTGGTTCCATCCTTACGAGGCTAGCCCCTCCCAGAGCGGCAGTTGGAGGCCCACACCCACCTGCGGGGCCATCTTAAGGGGAATACCTCGCTGCTGAGAGTTTGGACTCCATTCCCCAGGCGGCACAGGGGATTCAATTAAGGCACAGCCCAAACTATCTCGCTGAGGGGATTGGATGGCAACCATGGCCATGTCAGATGCCCCCTTCTCATCAGACCCAGAGCTAGAGGCAAGCCCACCTCGCAAGGAGGCTAGTACCTCAAGAAAGCACTCAAAGAAGCGATCCTCCAATCACAAAGACTGCGGAGGAAAGGAGCCCCAGTTCCTCGACAAGGACGCTGCAAGGCGCCACAAAACCCTAGAGCGCCTCTGTGCTAAGGCACAGTTGGTTGGAGCGGCAACACCGGCCCTGGGGCCTGAATCGCCCAGGTCCACCCCCCAAGCACGTGCAGAGGCGAGCACCGGCATAACAAGCCTGACAGAGCTGACCCTAACACCAGCAACCCCGAGCGCAGCTGGGCCTTACCAGGAGTTACCACGGGCCAGAGGGGTTTCTCGCTCCTTGCCGGATATGCCCTTATCAGACTCTCCTCACGGGCGCCACCGGGGGGCGGAAGCAACCTTCACGCCAACGGCAGCCAGCCTCCGTACTCCAGAGGGACCCCTACCAGCCACCCAGCTAGACTTCCAGACCATGTTCTCAGCCGCAATGTCATCCTTCTTGGCTGCAGGCTGGCAACAGGCTGCAGGAGGGCCCCCTCGCCATCTACCAACTCAAGTGGCACCGCAACAGCAACGGGCCCAGCACCACCAGGCGCATGCCCGGTCATCCTCGTCAGAGGATTCAGACCAAGCCGAGGATGGTCCAGAGCCCCTCGAATTTTCAGAGGACGAGGGTCTGATGCCAGATTCTCCGGCTTTCACGGGCCTGTTTCGTCCAGCCCTATTCAAGTCGCTCCTGCACAAGGCGCGCCTCACAACCAACTTGGGCGTGCCTGGGGAGATCTCCGCACCCAAACCCGCGGCCGCGGGTCCCCATGATGCGCTCTTCAAGTCCTCCAAGCAGGAGAAGGACTGCATCCCCTGCCCCCAGCTGTTTTCTGACGTGATCCAGAACCCCTGGGGACAGCCAGCCTCGCTAACAACCCCGAGCAGCCTGGAAAAGAAGCTCTACTGCTCGGCCCAGGACTTGGAGGACCTCTTAGCCCTACCATCGGTGGACCAGCCAGTAGCCTCCCTGTCTTCCTCATCGATGGTGTCCACAGATGCGGTAGATGGGCTCAAAGCTGAGGATAAGAGGACAGAGTGGGCCCTCCGTAAGTCTCATCAGGCAGCGGCCTGGGCAATCAGGACGGCAACAGCGACCTCCTTCTTCAACAGAGCCACCCTCATCTGGCTACGCCAGTTACAGGAAAGGCTGCCCCCGGAGGACACCAGGCTACATCAGGACTTGAGTAAGATCGTAGCCGCCACCGAATACGCCGCGGATGCTTCACTAAATTCCGCCAAATTCGCCTCTAGATCTCTGGCCTCGAACATCACAGCAAGGAGGCTGTTCTGGCTTCGCCCCTGGAAGGCAGACCTCAAAGCCAAATGGAAGCTGGCCGCGGCCCCGTACAAGGCTCCAGACTTGTTTGGGGCAGCCCTGGATCCAGTCTTGATCGAAGATAAAGACAAGAGGAAGGTGCTCCCATCAGCGTACCGGCGGCAGGATCGCAGATACACACCCTACTCGTACCAGCAGCCCTTTCGGACCAGCCCGGGGCCGAGAGGACCCCCACCACAACGCTCCCAATTCCAGAGTGCAAGCAGACACCAGGACAGATCTCAGTTCCGAGACCGCGGCCGGCCTCAGCAAGCTAAACGGTCCTTCCGTGGGGCCGGTTTCAAAACCGCCAAAAGGGGAAAGTGACGGCCGGACCGCGGGCCCCATCGGCGGGAGACTCCAACTCTTCCACCAGCAATGGGCCCAGTCAACAGAGGACTCGTGGATTCAACGCACGATCTCCTCAGGGCTCTCCATCGAATTTTCCGGGCCTACTCCCAGTCGCTTCGTACGCTGCCCGGTCCCACAGTCCAAAGACCTCAGAAACCTTCTGGCACAGGAGATCTCACACCTGCTGGAGATACGAGCTATAGAGCCGGTGCCTCACGACCAGCAGGGCTCAGGTTTCTATTCAACCCTCTTCCTGGTGCCCAAAAGCTCGGGAGGCTGGAGAGCCATTCTGAATCTCAAACGACTAAACCGGTCGGTAAAGTATCGCAGATTCAAAATGCACTCCCTCAAGACAATATTAGCGGGCGTAAGAAGAGGGGATCTCCTACAGTCAGTCGACCTGCGGGAGGCCTATCTACATGTGCCAATCCATCCCAGTCACCGACGCTTCCTGAGATTCGAGTTCGCAGGCCGGCACTTCCAGTACCGCGCAATGCCCTTCGGACTCTCGTCGGCGCCCCGCACCTTCACCAAGCTTGTAGCGGTGGTGGCGGCCACACTCCACACCATTCCGGTGCGCCTCCTCTGTTACCTCGACGACATTCTGATCCTCTCGTCGTCACAAGGCCAGGCGACCAGGGATATGGAAAGAGTCCTTCGAGCATTCCAAGACCATGGATTTTCCATCAATTTCGAGAAAAGCCAACTTCAGCCGTCATCCCGCCTTCAGCACCTGGGGGCGGAGATCGACTCGGTCAAGGGCCAGGTGTTCCTCTCTCAGGAGAGGATCCTGAGCATTCGGAATCTAGTCCAACAGGTCTCGGAAGGGGGGAGAGTGCCCCTGGTTCAACTAGCATCACTCCTCGGGAAGATGGTATCCTGCTTCGGTATCGTTCCGTGGGCACGCAGACACTCGCGGGCCCTCCAATGGTTCCTGCTGCCCTTCCAGAGAACAGGCAAGACCAACCTGAAACGCAGGGTAACCATACCATCTCAGGTCCGTCTCTCCCTCGGGTGGTGGAGGTCCCCCGCGCTCCTCAAGGGCTGCGAGTTCCTGGACCCGGACAGACTCATACTAACCACAGATGCAAGTCTGCGGGGTTGGGGTGCCCACCTGCACCATCTGGTAGCCCAGGGCCAGTGGTCCAGGAGCGAACGAGGCAGCAGCATCAATCTCCTAGAACTCCGAGCAATCAGGCTGGCGTTGCGTCAATTCCAGGCCGCAGTTCAAGGCCAGCACATCTTGATCCGCACGGACAACATTTCAGCAAAAGCACACGTCAACAAGGAGGGGGGCACGAGGTCCCGCGCGCTGATGTTCGAGTCCGAGGCCCTATTCGCCTGGGCGGAGTCTCACCTGCTGTCCATCAAGGCGGAGCATATCTCGGGAGCAACCAACGTCAGGGCGGACTGGCTCAGCCGCGAACTGATAGACCCAGCGGAGTGGCAGCTACACCCACGTCTATTCCGAGAGCTCAGCGCCCGCTTCGGGAGGCCGGAGGTGGACCTCTTTGCGACCCCGAGCAACGCCCAGCTGACCCGCTTCATATCCCGCTACCCATCAGCACAGGCAGAGGACCACGATGCCCTACGATGCAGGTGGCCCAAGGGCCTACTCTACGCCTTTCCACCAATTCCCCTCCTTCCTCGCCTCATCCGGAAACTGCTGGCCGAGGAAGCCGACCTACTGCTAGTGGCGCCCAACTGGCCTCGACGACCATGGTACGCCGATCTCGTGGCATTATCTGTGGGCCAACCCTGGCAGATCCCCCCCCATCAGGTGGAACTCTGCCAAGGGGCGGTCACGCATCCAGAGCCTCAGTGGCTACAATTGACCGTCTGGCATTTGAGAGGGTCATCCTAAAAAGAGATAATCTATCGGATGGGGTAGTAAATACTATCCAAGCTGCCAGACGGTCCTCAACGACCCGCATTTATGAAGCTTCGTGGCGGGCGTTCTGCCGCTGGTGCTCCCAGCACCATGAGGACCCAACTTCGGCAACGGTCCAGAACATCCTGGAATTCCTGCAGTCAGGACTGGAGAAAGGGCTGGCGCCTGCGACCCTAAGACGCCAGACAGCGGCTCTGTCCACAGTCATCGCATGCCCGCCCTACCAGGCGCTGTCCCATCACCCGCGCATTAGGGGATTCCTCCACGGCGCCAAGAACTTGCGCCCCCCCACAGTGCACCGGTACCCGTCTTGGGACCTTCCACTAGTTCTCCGAGCCTTGATGGGCCCCCCCTTTGAGCCTCTAGATTCGGCTGCCCTCAAACACTTATCGCTTAAGGTGACCTTCCTGCTGGCCATCACCTCAGCCAGAAGAGTCTCGGAGCTAGCAGCACTCTCGATCCGGAAGGATCTCTGCATCTTCAGGGACACCTCGGTGGTCTTGCGGCTGGATCCGGCCTTCATCCCCAAGGTAAACTCCTGGTTCCACCGCGCCCAGGAACTCATCCTTCCGGACTTCTGCCCCTGCCCGCGCAACACCAAGGAGGAACAATGGCACTCCCTCGATGTCCGGCGTGCCCTTCGCATCTACATTGACAGGACGGCGGCCTTCCGTCATACGGAGGCGCTGCTAGTGTCATTCAACCCGGCCTCCATGGGTCTGAAGGTCTCAGCATCTACGGTGAGCAGATGGATCAAGGCCTGCATCGTTTTAGCATATGAGCTGAACACTAAACCTCCTCCAGGTCGGATCCTCCCACACTCCACCCGCAGCGCGGCCACATCGGCGGCCTGGGCAACGCAGGCGTCGGTGGCAGATATTTGCAGAGCGGCAACCTGGTCATCGGTGACGCCCTTCATCCGTCACTACAGAATAGACGCCTACAGCTCTGCAGAAGCCTCCTTCGGCCGCAGGGTGCTGCAGTCGGTGGCGACAGAGGAGGACTCTGGAGGCACTCAGCTTCCCGCCCATGGGGTTTAAACTTGGGTATATCCCATTGATGGATAGTGGGAGCAGCGCACAGGAAAATGGACGTTGTCTTACCTGAACGTCCCTTTTCTGGGCGCTGCGTACACTATCCATACCCTCCCTTCGTTAGTTGGCTTCGGCCCAGTTATCGTTATCTATGTTTGTTCCTTTACAATTGATTTATTAAAGCTATGTTACTTACCTGACATGGTGTGGTCTCCTATAACTTCGTTCAGACTGGGGATCATGGGATTGGGGGCGTGGCAGGGCCACAGGAAAGGGAAGTTGAGCTCTCACTCAGTTATTGCCAAAGGCTGAAGAAGTTAACCCATTGATGGATAGTGTACGCAGCGCCCAGAAAAGGGACGTTCAGGTAAGACAACGTCCATTCTATTTTAATGGTTTTACACAAAATTGATGGCAGTTTGAAAAAAAAAATCTGTAAAATTGTCCACTAGGTGTCCTCATATACCAGTTTTAAAAAAGGAATAATAAGGCTTGAATGCTTTGTTTCAAGCAATACAGTATTCAGTCTTACATTTAGGACATGTCATTTGTAATTTAATTGGGACATTCCTTTCAGGTAGGGGGCCAGCTATTCTTGATGCAGCTCAGATAAAAGTAAATACTATGTTCTGAGTCTTAATCCACTTAGCAAACAGAAGTGCACACACCACAAAAATGTGTTGGAGAATGGGGAAATGAAATACCTGGCTGAGAATTGACTGATTCTTTCAGCTAGAGATACTGCAACATAGAACAATCCTCACTTTAGGTCTCTGAAATAAACTGATAATTCTTACCATGTTTATATGATTCACATTAATAGTGGGCATATATAGCAAAGATGGAGCTTATAGTTTGTAAAATATGTTAACAAATATTTTGATCGGTCCCAGATTCTTAAATTACATTTTACAACATTTTAAAATAGTATTTTTCCTTTTCTTCTGATATAAGTTTTGCCATGGATACTATCTTGGATACTTCATTAACAATGTGGTTGGTGTCATGTTCAGGAGATGCTGGCATCTCCTGAACATGGGTGCACTTTCCTCCCCTTTGATCACTGAGGACCTTCCTCTTGGTTCAGCCCACATGTCTCCTCTGTCACTGTGACTCAGTCTACTTTTGCACACACGCTTAATGCTCTTTGAAAAGGTGTTAAGCGTGTTCAGAAATCACCTGACTCTATGTGTCACTTGTCACTCTGGTAACTTGAAAGGTGTCTAAACCCTCCATCCCAGGCACCTGTCCAAGCCTGCCCATTATATATTAAGGAAAGCAATTGATTGTTGTTTTTTGTGCCAGTAAATGACATTTAATAGGAGCGAAATCAAAGCCTGGGGAATCTACCAATGCCCCATATTAAAACTACAAGGGAAACACTTATTACCTAAGGCAGAGTAGAGTCCAAAAATATATATGATATGCTTCTATTTTACCTTACATAATTCTTGCAACAGAAAAAAATACCTATTCTGAGGCTTTCTTATAAGAATGCTTTGTTCAGTCCTGTTAACCATAAAATTTTCAGTATATTATTTCACATCGCAAGAGGGTGTTTGTTTTTAAAATAGTAGGAATTTCTTGTAAGTATTATTATCTTTTCAGAAACTTCAAAATCAAAGACAATGTTTCACATTTGTTATATTTTTCTTTTCCATTTTCCTTCTTTCTGTGTATCATGTAATTCTGAATTTATCTGAAAGTATATTTCATTTTAACTGCAATCATACTGTATTATATTATGACAAAAATTGTCCCATGCATTCAGACGGAATAGACAGCTTTTTAAAATAATACCTGAAATTATCTTGCTAACCTTAGAATAGATATGGTTCCTTTTTTGTTAATTTAAGCCCATATGTGAGACATGAATCACCTAAAAAAATCCTTCAAGCTTCCTTCAGGTACTAACTTATCAATTTATAGAAAAATGTTACTTCATGCCTTTTAGAATCAGTTATCAAGTACCACACATTTTTAAAAAACAACAAGAACAAGTTGTTGATTAACCGGCAGGTCCTTGCTGAAAATGGGATAATACAATAATTTAGTCTTATCTAATGTGGAGGAAATCTCCAGTACACTATTACATTACAGTCCTGTATTTCCCAACCGACACAGCCATCAGATCTAGAGGAAAGCTGATGAAATAGCTCCTCTTAAGACTCTTCCCTGCACCCTGGGAGTTAGAATTTCCTTGAGTTTCTAGAGCCATCCAACTGTCATTGTGGCAAAATAACTGTAATGTGGATGGGCTTTATATCACTAAGAAGAGCTTGTGTTTATCTGGTCAGATAACAGTAGCTGTGAAAACTCCCTTGGCCTTGTGGCTCTGATAAATAAAGGCTATTCATTTGTGGCGATTATTCATTGCTTTTGTGGTGCTGTATTGCTCACTAGGCAATGTTTGCTTGGGCACGTAAATCTGAGGAATGGGTCTGCTGTCTATTCATCTGGCATTGCCAGTGGAGATTCTCAATTATCCATCATGGTTTTCCCAAAGATGCTATTCAAAAGGCAATTTTCTTGGGGTTTTTTTTCCCCTTGAAAATGTTTCTCTTCACATCCAAGAAGCTTCTTCAGTTCACTTCTTGGATGAGAAGCGAAACATTTTCAAGGAAGAAAACCAAGAAAGTCCAGTTGCCTTTTGAATAGCACCTTTGGGACATCTGGCATTGCACTTCTTGCTTTCCTCTGCTGTTTTTCAAAGCCTTCAGAAACAGCAACAACTTCCTGGTTACTATCTGACAATAAGCATTTGAGTGTTTGGAAAGGGTGTGAACTGGACTGGAATAGTGTGGAGAAATAAGAGCTGCAGTTATGCTACTGCTGAAATGTTTTCCTGGTTGTCGAAAAGTGGTAAAAAGAATTAAAGCTTTTTTTTTCCCCAGAGAAGTCCAAGGATGGGGGTGGAGGGAAGAAAAGCTCGAATACATTTCCTCCTTCTTGAAGAAATACTCTGCAAGATAAAGGTGAAGAGCCAAATTCTTCTCAGACAGAATCCCAGCAACAAAGTCACAGCTGGAAGGAAGAGAAGGAGGGGTACCGGAGAACGGAAATTAGTTGTCCCACTGGTGGCCTCTTAAAGATATACCAAGAAGCTGCTAAATTATTAGGCCAATATTCTATTATAGAATATTGCAGTTGCTCAGTTCTGAAGAAAATGAATCGGTTGTAATGGAGCATTATCATAATAGTTGGTGGTATATAAAGCCTAAAAAGTAGTATAAAGGAATGCACAACTTTAAGCATATTATTATACCAACTTTACCTATCCTGCTGGTAGTTTTCTCTTTCGGGAAGTGAAAGAAGCCATAACAGGATCATTTGTTGTTAACCTGGTATTAATTAATAGGAAGCCTTCACCGAGGAAGTAGAAGTAGCAGGAATACTGAGAGAAAACGATAATGCATGTTATTAGAATTGTTGATTTTAATAGATTACACGTGAGTATAGTTGAATGTGTGTCTTGGACCTTCAAAAAAGCAAATTTTAGTAAACATTAGTAAAAGTCACATAGCAAAGAAGCTAATAGGGAAGAAAAGCTTAGAAGAGATGGGAATTCCTTAAATAAATCCTCAAAACACAATTTCAATGTGTTACAGTAATGGGAAACAGCAGTGGTGGGTTGCCCCTGGTTCGCACCGGTTCTATAGAACCGGTAGTAAAACCGGCGGGAGGCTCCGGCCACCGACTCCGACATCATCAGAACGCTTATGCACATGCACAGAAGCTTCTGCGCATGCACAGAAGAGTGCACATGCGTGCTTGATTTGCTCACACATGTGTGCGGCCCCATTGCAAACCGGTAGTAAAGGTAAGTAGAACCCACTCCTGGGAAACAGCACATATAGAAGTGACCTGTTCTTAGGTCGCTAAGGAAAGAAAAGTATAGAATTGTAATCTTGTTAATCTCAGAATGAGCTGAGATTAACAAAAGACGTTAAGAACAAAAAAGAGTTGTATTTGGGTATGTTCAAATTAAAAGAAAGAAAATGAAAACATATCATAAATTTGTTATTTTTTAGTAACAAAAAGAGAATTAATTTAACTCTTATTTTAGCTCAGTCTTCTCAGAGAAAAGGATATGTCTTTAACCAGGCAATTGTAAAAACCAGTGTGAAATGGCAAGGTTGAAGCTTGAGACTGATTGAAACATGGTACTGGTAAGAATATACCTTTTTATTGAAACAAAACAAAACCCTACATCTCTAGGAGATAAATTGTAGAATTGTGTTCTACAATCCTGGGGGAAAAAACCTTGCTGGTAAACCGGCAAAACCTGTGTGCATGATCTTTGAGAAATCCTAGTGAACAGGTAAAGTACCAGTTGCTTGGAGGAATGCAATTACTCTTCCAAGGATGAGAAAAAAGAGGACCTAAGGAATGACGGTCAAACTGAAATCAATATCTGAGGAGATTCTAGAACAGATTATAAAATGATTAATAAAATAAAACATTATTTTCAAGCTTAGCTGAATATAATTACATCATTTTCAAAACTTTGAGTCATTGTTAAAATTCAAACAATGCATAAATATCAATAGCAGTATAATTTTCGAATTGCTTCAGTTCATTCACCAGTATATCCTCTTGCTTTTTTTATAGTTGTCTTTGATGCCAGAAAGATAAAGAAACCTCTCATAAAAGCTTTGCTGGAGTCCCATCATTTACATACAAAGACATAAATTGATTTGGAAGAAGCTCTTTCATACTTGTTGGCATTTCAATATGATGCTTGTAATGATTCTTGTAATAATAAAAACATTTTGTTAAGTCTCCACTTCTTCAGGCTGCAAATTCCTCTGTTTAATCTTAGAATTATGGATTATGATCTATATATTAGGTACAATTTCTACATTTATGAGATTGGTTAGCAATTATAAATCTAGCATGTATTCACAATAGGTTTTATGAACTGAAGAATAATACTGTAAGTATATATTTGTATCTCCACATTGAAAAGAAATAGTAATGACATGTAGTCTTAAGATAATTCAAGAATATTTATACAGTTTCTTCTAGATAAAATGGATTTGTCTGTTTAAAGGGTGGGGGGATCATATCTTCAAGTAGTAGAATACCTTCTTCTACAATTTCAAGAAGCAATTGAAACAATCTTACTTGGAAATTTATTTTGTTGTCATTTGGTCCATAAATTGAAGCAATTGTTATTTTCCAAAAATTATATTTGAAAATACAGTATTATAAATCTCCCTCATCGTCTTGGATTTCTTTTCCCAGATTCTGTATAATTTTGTTCACATATATAGCTGCTTAATTTTCTTCCCTATTTGTCTGAGGCCATAACTTTTGGCATTACATTTGTCTAAGGCCACAAGATACTAACATTCAATAGATTTATATTATTGCTTTTAAAATATGTCACTTGAAGACACATAATGTACTGTGTTCTTTTAACCCATCAATATCAATTGAGAATGTATTAATTTGGTCCATTGTATCAGCTCTCAAATTAATTTAGGTGTCACAGTCGCTTCTCCTAACTCCTACTCCTAACCCCTAATTCAGAAGGTATCAAAAGCTGCTGAAAATCAAGAAAAGCCAGGATGGAGGCAACACCCTATTCCAATCCCACTAGAGATCATCTAACATATGATCAGTGCCATCACACTACAATACTTTGTGCCAATCTGAAACTTGACTGAAAAGATCTAGGACTAGGTAGTCCTTTCTTCCAGGGCCTTCTGAAATGGCAAACTGACCATGTTTGAGGAGGGACAGACAGTTCTGGTCTAGTGGTAAGGCATGAGGCTAGAAAGTGGGAGACCATGAGTTCAAGTTCTGCATTAGCCATGAAAGTTGGCTGGGTGATTTTGAGCAGATCATTCTCATTCAGCCCAACCCACCTCACATGGTTGTTGTTTTGGGAAGGTGGAGGGGTCTGTGTGGGATATTTCACAGCCTTGAGTTATTTGTTAAAATAATAAACGCAGGATCCTTCTGCCACAGTAAGTAGGAAAAATGAGTTTTTCATTCTTTCAAAGTAAATAAATTGGATTTTATATAGATCCAGAACCTATTCCCACTGAACCTAGAGAACATGGATTCAGATTAGATTTTTAAAAAAGTTTGATGGCTTTCCAGATCCAAAAAAAGGGGCACCACTGTAATTATTACTAACAATTCAACTTGATGAGTGGCCCTAGTTCTAGCAGGAATAATTTTGTAAAGCGCATGGAAGAGAACAGAATGCCATAGGGGGTTATTTTAAATAGTTGGGTTGAAAAAATTGTTGGTCAGCATGATTTTTAAAAAATTCTCTACAGTACTGTGATTTCTAGAAATGCTTTTCTCAACTGCTTCTGCTCTATAAGTAAATCAAAGGAACATATAATTAATATTTACAAAAGATGCCCTACAAGATAATGGAAACTAAATTGATTTATTTAACTGGCTTGGTTTAACTGCATAGTCTGCTTTACCAAATATGGGTTTTTAAATGTGTTTTTGAAAGCGTTCTTCTTCAGAGAGGAAAACAAATCATTTCAATGCAATTCATCAGTTCTTATGGTAAAGTAGCATCTTGTTACTGCCATGGACAGTTTAAAGGAGAATATGAAGAATTTTTTGCACTGCTTCAGAGAGCCAAGGAAGGCATGTCTGAGGAATATCTCTTAGAAAGTACTGCTACTTTTTATTTCAGTAGGGAGCTGAAACTGCATACAGTAGGATCAGCAATGTGTCTTAGTGAATATGTGCGTGCATGAATGAATGTGTGCATTCATGCATATATCAGTATACATATATGTTTCAGGACAATGTGTACATCAGTATAAAGACTATGGAAGATTTGATTGATTTGTCCAGAGTTACTGCATTGTCTAAGAAGAAAACATTTTTGGAAACTTATTGAGCAAAACTTGATGTAATAGTTTGTCATTTGTGAAAATGCTACAGTCAGATCAAGACAGTATAACAAGCTTCCAAAGTTCACATTTTAGGGACTTTTCTGGCTGATACAAATTTGCTTTGATCCGATTCTGAGCATAAAAAAATAGTCTCAGTCATTTGATCTTCACAACTAATTGCTTTCTTTCTTTCTTTCTGCAAAATGAAATTAGGGCTGCAAGATTTAATCAAGATAATTAGAAGATTCATCAACCAAAACATATAATTACAGATTAAAACTTTTCCCTAGATAATTAACTGGGCTAGGATCGATGAACACACAGTGGTACAGATTGAGTTCAAACAAGGCTTTCAAATCGGTGCTTTTTCACATTATTGATGGGCTCTGGGATGTGAATGAGCAAGATCCTTTGCTCCAGCTTAAAATGCTCACCACAGCCCTCTTGATCTGCTACTACTCATGGAAAATCATCAGTTTCCACTATTTCATTGGTAGGATACTTCCCTGTTTTGGAATTACTGCTACCAGAACCACAGATTTGTAATTCCACATCAAGTATATATTTTAAAAAAAGCCAACCCAGTTTGAAAACTGGCCTTACTGGAATCCATCAAGTTCTTCTAGAAAGCTTCTTTAATATTTAAGCTATATTTAGATCAGGGAAAGCCTTTTTGATTTGCATCATAATGATGCAAGCTGTTGACAAATCTGGCCATGGATTTTGTTTTTCAAGCAGTCTTCAGAGAGTCTCAAAGAACATAGTATTAATCATAGAACTTCCTTGACAGTGATACAGCTAAAAGTTTTGGCCTGCCTTTTTTTTTCCTTTGAAAACTGGAGTTTTTAAAAAAGTAATTAATTACCTGATAATGCTTTAGAGATTTCTAATGCTTACAGACAGGTACAGACTTCAACGGATAGTTAGAACTGCAGAAAAAAAACAATTGCAATTAGCCCGTCTTCCATAGAAGACCTGCATATTGCATGGGTCAGAAGGAGGGCTGAGAAAGTTACTACAGACCCTCACATCTTGGAAGTAAACTGTTTCAACTCCTCCTCTCAGGATGCCTCTATAGGGCATTACATGCCAAAACAACTAGACACAGGGACAGTTTTTTACCTTCATGCCATCACTCTGCTGAACACCTAATCCTCACAGTACTGTTTTGTGTCTAAGGATATTTATCCATGTTGTATGGCTGTAGAATTATTATTATCTTTCTCATCTTCTCTACCACCCACTCTTATTGGTATTATTATTATGATTATTTTTATTCTGTTGCTTTGTATGTATACTGAGAGCTCCTGCACCAGACAGAAATTTCATACTTGGCCAAATATTCTATTCTGTTCTGTTCTGTTCTGTTCTGTTCTGCTCTGTTCTGTTCTACTCTACTGTACTCTACTCTACTGTACTCTACTCTACTCTACTCTACTCTACTCTACTCTACTCTACTCTACTCTACTCTACTCTAGGCACTTCTATACAGCCTAGATGACCTATGCTCCCTTCTTCACCCTTAAAGAATCAGTGATAGAGCACAAAAACCAGCACTCCAGCTAACACTTTGTGTGTCCCCCCCACCCTTTAACTATCTTGCTGTGTTTTGTGGTTAAGGATAGTGGCAAGAGAGGCAATAATTAATTATGGCACCTTGCCTTCCAGGCAAAGGAGGAGAAATTCCCAAGAACCAGAAATCAGAATTTCCCACCAGTCAGCAATTATTGATCCCACAGCTCCAGAGAAAAGTCTGCAAAAGTTTCTTCATAGGATTACCTCTGGAGTAGAAGATGGGCTGATTTAATTTCTGAACCAGATCAGCTTGTAAGGACTGACAGAAAATCCATGGTTTCATGCAGACATAGAGATGAAATGTCAATTTCAAACTGATGCAACTCTTGCAAATGGAAGTGACTAGGACTGCTCTAGAATAGCAGGAAGCTTCCAGACTCACTAAGGGTGGTGGATTCTGAGATATTTACTATTGGGATCAAAGTATCCAGAATTGACTCTTTAACTTTTAAAATGTTTGATAAACTTTCTAACTGCCTGATGTTCTTGTCCTTTTGTTTATTTAGGCACTTAATTCCACATCATATGATACTACTGAAGAAACAATTTTATCCAAAAGTATCTGAAGAAAAGGAAAGGATCTTCTGTATTCTGAAGAACAGATAGATCTTTCTGCTAAAAAGATTTGTTTAATTTGTTCTGCCCAGATAGATGATAGACAGACAGACAGACAAGCAGACAGACAGACAGATATAGATCATACATGCATGCGATCATATATAGGCACAGACACTTACATATCTGTATAATTTAGGATCTTTCATATACATGGCTTAAAACAGGACTTGCAATTGGGGAAATCTCTATTGAGCAGGGTGCTCATTTGCATTATAAATGCAAATGACTGAGAGTCTCCAGGGCAATTTAAACCTCACGTATAAACATGCAGTTTGGGTTAACATAAAATTACAAGATTTTCATTATTTGGTTGAAACCAAGGACACTTTAGTCTGGGAACTCCCTTTGTAATCCCCCCACTCTTCGTATGACGTTATGATGGTTTCACAATGAAACAATGTGTGAGAACAAGCTTCCGAGTGCCAACTGCACCACTTTCCCATCTCCCAACATGCACTCTAATCTTTTTTATCTCGGCTATCACTTTTGAGGGTGATTACACTTTACCCATAAAATTGTAAGTTCAAGGTTTTCAAAACACTGGAAATTTTCAGTTCTTCTCTCCAAAGTGGTATGTAAGAGAGGCAGGGCTCAGAATCTATCAACATGTTGCAGTTTTCTCCCATTGCTGGATTATTTGTTTACTGAATTTAAAACGTTTATACCCTGCCTGCCTATCCTCTGTAGACTTTTAGGCGGCTCACAATATTCATAAAAACACAGAAATTATTAAAGGGCAAAACCGGAAAGAATAAGAAAGAATATTTATGGGCAAAGATAGTTGTTCAGGCATTCAATCCTAAAACCACTCAGGTTTTAAACTTCAGTGCTAGGACTTTTAAGTTGTACCAAAACAAACTTGAACCCAGTGCAGCTATTTCAGTAAGGAGTCACATGCTGCTTTACGCAGTTCCTTTTAGCAAGTCCGATTCAATATTTTGGACCATTCAGACTTTCTAAATATCTTTCAAAGGCAATCTTGAATAATTCATATTGTGATTATCCAAATATGAAGCTAAATCATGTGTTATCATGACAAAAATCTCCATTCTTGAAGAGTGGACATAGTTGATGCACCTGGCCCTTCTATTACTGATTATCTGATGTTATCTCTGGGGTCAGGTCTAGATCCAGAAGAACTCTAAAGCTACATATCTGTGTTTTCGAAGAGAGTGTTACTATATTCACTACAGAGTGAACTCCAATTCCTGAATTAACTTTTATTGATCAAGAGCACTTTTGTTCTGTTACCATTTGAATTTGAATTGCTAGCCCACATCTACTCTAGTATGTTCACTAGCAACCATGTTCCTTGAGTCAGGAAAAACATATTTATTTAAAAGGTTCAGATAGCCATCCATCACCATATTGGTGACACTAAATTCCAAAATCCTAGATAGCTTTGTGCAGTGGTTTCCCATATATATTAAATAGCATGGGGAAAAGTAGAATCTGGTGGAACCCCACAGACTCATGAGTATGAAGCTGGGGAGATATTTCCAGAACCATTCTGTGAAGTCAACCTTTCAGGAAGGAATAGAGCCATCACCAAACTATATGTGCAACTCCCTTCTCTAAATATCTGTCAAGAAGGAAACTATGGTCAATTTAACAAGGCCATTAAAAGATCTAGCAGGACAGATCTTTTTTTCCTTTGAGAACTACTAGTAAGTTTGCACATGAGAGGTGCCTTTGAGTTTTTGACTCCTGGTGACTCCCTGGACAAATTCCTGCAGTTTTCTTGGCAAGATTTCAGAAATGGTTTTCCCTTGCCTTTTTCTTAGGGCTGAGAGAGAGTGACTGGCTCAATGTCATTCAGCTGGCTTCATGCCTAAGGCAGAATAAAAGCTTCTCTCATTTTAACCTACAATAAACCCCTGTGAAATCATTTGGGCTGAGTGGAATTCTTATTCAATTCCTTATGTACAGTCATTCTAAATATTAAAATTCTGTATTTCTTAAAGATTGAGACAGCCAATTTTAGCTGGTGCTGTGTAGATATAAGACATTCTTAAACTTTCATGCTGACTAGGAATTCAGTTGTTTTCCATTGTCTAGAATTTGTTATGTACAAAATTAAGTTATCCATCCCAGCACGATTCATTTCTCCCCAGATGGACCATTGCTCAATACTCAGATTGAGCCAGTCGGCATGGAAAATGGAGTATTCCATGTTAAAATGGAGCATTCTGCAAATAGACCACTTTATTTTGTATATCTCAAGCTTAGAAATCACTAATGGTAATGGTTAGCAGAATGGAAATTACAGTGAAGTATAGTAGTTATACTATTTTGCAGGTCACTATAGTAGGCACTGTATTATTTCTAATGATAGTCTTCTATATCACCCTACAGAAGTATATAAAACACTTAAGTGTTCAGCATACATCTTCCCTTTTAGGGCCAGCGTAATTGGAAGTCAATCTGACTAAATGATTAAAGAACAACCAAAGACCTCTCTAAATGACCTAGAAAAGTTATGTTGATAGTATTTTAGAATAAGTGATGATGTCATTGATAAATTATAATTTATTATTAAGTGTAATTCCTGCTTGGAATTTCTGTAGGATTTTCTGTAGCAACTCACACACTCCAGACTTTATACAGTCAGAAGTTTTAGATATTTCTGGTGATTGAAGCTACTGCTAATCATATTCTTATATAGTGGAGCCAAATGACCTTTGGATATTTATACATTCTTCCTTGTTAATATGTCTCATAGTGAAAGCTGCCACAGCAAAGCACTACCTCCTGCAAACCAAGCAAATGAGCCATGCACAACTCCCAGATTCCTTTGGCTAATCCCCCTATGATCTTCTACTGCACTCTTGCCCTTTACTGACTTTGCTAATGAATAGAATAGAGGAACTGATACATCTACTCATCCATACAATCTCTTTCCAATCCCTCGTTCTGGAAAATTCAAATAGGATGACACCGTTCTTTAAGACCACCCTTTTTAACACAATCAGTTGAAAAGCAACTTGAAAATCTCTGGTATAACCTTGGTTTTGATAGAAACCTTATAAAGTTGCCCAACAGGTGGATGTCTAATTGGACAGACTATTAGCTTCTGAGTCAATCTGTCAAATAGCAATAGCAATAGTACTTAGACTTATATACTACTTTACAGTGCTTTACAGCCCTCTCTAAGCGGTTTTACAGAGTCAGCATATTGCCCCCCACAATCTGGATCCTCATTTTACCCACCTCAGAAGATGGAAGGCTGAGTCAACCTTGAGCCTGGTGAGACTTGAACTGCCAAATTGCAGTCAGCCAGCAGTCAGCAGAAGTAGCCTGCAGTAATGCACTCTAACCACTGCGCCACAGAGGCTCATAAAATAAAATAGCCTTTTATCATTAGATGTTTCTCCTCATGGTTTACCAAATCTCTTATGAGATTTATACTGTTTGGCTCTGGATCTACCTGTGAATGCGGGAATTTTTAAAGGCCAGGGATGGGCTAGATTTAACACGACCTATTTTACTTTTTAAAAATTCAAAGAATGGAACATTCCAGCCCACTGCCCTGTCAAGCGTGCAAGCTTCTGAGCACTCACCTCAATGAATTTTTAAAAGTGCATCTCTGTTTGAAAAGTTGTACAGACCAAGGATGAATGAAACTAAAGAACCATGAGGAAAGAGGCCAGGAACTGGAAAATTACCTGTCTTCAGTTAGTACTTGGTAGGAAGACAGAGCAAATGAACAGATGTGTTCAACTTATCACACTCTTTTTGGCTAAGTCACAATGTATCTCATTTCTGTTTAAATTGTGGTAATTATTTCTAAAGTTGTAGCTTTCTATATAACATACAAATCATTTTGCAGACATGTATTCTCTCTTCGATGTGTTTCTACCTTAGTTTGTTTGAAATTCATGAGTGAGTCAAGCTGAACACTTCTTTTCGAGGTCATTTCCACAGTCTAAGCACCTACAGTAGAGAATCAATAACCATGCATGAGATAGTGATGCCAGACCACTGAAAGTGACTCTGAGTGAGATCCATGCAGTAGACTTTTATTAGTGTGAGTTATGAGACATCCCATTAGGTTCTTTCTTAGATCTGTAGATGTTAATGTTCTGGATATATTTTATGCCGTTTTTCTTTAATTAAAGATTCCCAACCTTTGGGGATTCCCAATTTTTCTTATTAATACTGATTTACAGAGATCAAACTGTCACAATCCATAATTAAAACCAGCCTTAAAAAAAAAAAAAAGCTCAGCAAAGGGAAAAGTCCTAAAAATGTTTAAATATCAAAAGGCTGCAAATTGCCCACAGGAAAGTCAGCACAGTCTTGTGTCCTCCAAGATTCTTTGTTTCTGCCAATAATTCATATCACCATCTTGTCTCTCTCCATGTCTTTCCCCTATATGAATCATGTTTTTATGCATATCAGATGTGTATGTGTGACTATGTGTGGTTTAATTTAGTTTTTAATTTATTTTAAATCTTGGAATCAATTGAGATGGGATGGAATCAAGATCATTGGCTATAAGTGTGTGTTAAAAATAAAAAGTTACATAATAAGGTAAAAGTAATAATGTTGACATTTAATTTAATTATTTGCCTCCTTTTAACATCTTTTTCTACCATTTCCCATTGCATCCCTCAACAAGTCAGTCAAAACCTGTTGTGGCCTTGGTCCCAAGCAAGTTGCCCATCAACTTAAACAAACAGCATGGAAGATTGAATTCCATCATGGAGATTATATATACAACTTTTTAAAAAATCCTGGTATATATAATTGTACATGAGCAGAAAATGTTATTACACCATTTTTACTTCCCTCTTCTCTGTTAGCATTTGTCCATACCAAAAAGATTTAGAATGCTTTTGAATTCTACTGTTTTGTAATAAGTACAACCCAATTCATTGCAAGATTAAGCATCTGAAGTATGTCTGTATTAGGAGGGGTGGGGGTGGGGGAGAAGCTGATTTTCAAAGCCAGTGCTTGACAGGCTATTGTCGATTAAATAAATGCAGCAGCATGGGCTGCAACAATGTGTAACTGGGGGAGAGCTCAGTCTGTAATCCTTGAAGGGAGAATATATGTGTTGTCAACACAGAGAAGTGTGTCTTTTTTCTTCTGTGGAAAAGGTCCCGGGAGGGGGGGAAATACACATTTGTTCTGTTAAGTGTACAGATACACAGTGAAAAGATGTTTCAGAAACATTCCTCTTAATGAGGAGAAGTAATTACACAACTGAGTTTTGCACTTTGAGATTTCTTTGCATCCATCCCCAAAGAAAGATCCTGAGAAATGTAACCAACTGGTACACATTTTATGAGGAATCTTATGTCTGTTTGCTACTGACCCAGCCGCAATGTAGTGATGGAGACTGGGATGGAATGTTTGGGATGTCAGCTAATTACTGCAAAGGAAGGGGGTGCTCTGAAAATCCTCCTTTACCATTGCCTGAACAGAGTCAATACTCAGCATATATTGGATGAGTAGGAATTTATGCATTAGACATGAAGAGGCACAAAGTTACTCATTCTGTTGCCCATGCAGCGCCTTTGTTGAAGGCGAAGATTTATGCAGCAATCACTGTAAACTAGAAGATGGAGGCCTTGGTCAAGACTTTCCGGCAGAATTGCTTTCCCTAGTCGGTTGTTTGCCAATTCATTGCAGGCCTCCATTTCTGGAAATGATTATAGTCACAAACACCTGGTAGGTGCCTGTTTATGAAACTCTGCTCTGGAGTAGAGATGGCAGTTTGTATTCTTCCCCATTGGAAGCTCTTGTTTTCTCTAAATCCAGTGAAATGCCATTTCGTTTTTATTCTGGTTCTATTTTATGATTGTATCAATAACATGCCACTCAGCAGTAGCCATGGGAAAATGCTTACTGATTACAGCACTGTTCTAAAAGCTGGAGATAACTCCAAGGGATCTTCTTCAGAGGCCACGTCTACATTTTGAGGAATCAGGGGCCTTTGGTTACCCTTCGCCCTTACCAGGATGTGAGCTAAGAGAATTGGACTTGACAGGCTATTTTGCTAGCAAACTTGATGTGAAAAGGACAGGCTGCACCTGTGATTTGAGGTCATTGGTCGACTATTCTACCTAGCCCCTTCTTCTTTTCATGGGCATGCCTTGGCTTGCCTGCTGTATTGTGCCACCTCTTCGTCTCAGCTGAGAAGCATGTCATCCAGTAACGGCTGGGTGCCATGGTGGTTGTTTATATTTGTTTACCTCCCTGGCCTCCCTTGGGTGCACGGAAGGAAGGAGGCACTCTAATTACAGAGCAAGGCTAGAGTAAAGAGCTCCCTGGGGCAGGTTGCTCTGCAGGACACACAGCACAGCTCTACAATATTGCCAAACAGGCCAGCCATGAGTTAGGACCTCTCTTAGCTTGGCTATTCTTATGCCACCTTGATTCGAGAGTGGATTCTGTTAAATCGTGAGTTAGATGGAAGAGACCGAGAGAGATCTGATGCAACGCTCTTTATTTGTAATAAGCAAAACCCAGCAAAAAGTCTGGCTGACAGCTCGCCTTTTATAGCGAGCTGTCAGCTGGCTCAGCCAATAGGAATGAACTGTTTTTCCCACCTTGGTGGCAGACCATGGTCATGTGGCTGGAATAACTAAACGCCAAAGGCGCACGGAACGCTGTTACCTTCCCACCAAAGGTGGTCCCTGTTTTTCTACTTGCATTTTTTAAGTGCTTTCGAACTGCTACATTCGCAGAAGCTGGGACAAGTAATGTGAGCTCACCCCGTTACACGGCACTAGGGATTCGAACCGCTGAACTGCCGACCTTTTGATTGACAAGCTCAGCATCTTAGCCACTGAGCCATCGCATTCCGTAAAGTATTCATAAATGGACTCAAATGAAGGATTGAAAGGAAGGCATGGGGACAAGTTTAAAGGAAGGCAACAGGCACCTAGGAAAAGGAAAAAGGCATCAAGGAAAAGCTAATATTGCTTAGAGAAAGCATTGTGGTGGATTCTCTTGGAAGTACAGGAAAAGGAGATGGGCTTCCTGAAGCAGGACTCTTTTCCATGAACATTTTTTTGAGCACAAACATAGATATTGTGAGGCGGCTTTCCACAAAATGATGCTCTCTAAATGTTAGTTAACCAATTGGCTAGGTATTATTGAATTAAACCTTGACTAGGGGTGACAGCATGCATGGGTAAATACCAACTTGAACTACAATTTGTAATTCTTCCACAGATATTCCTATACTCTCAGACTCTATCCACCATAACCATTGTCTTCATATCAAATTATGTTGAGTGACAATACCCATAACTATAGTAGCTGAAAAGGATAGGAACTATAGCCCTAAATGTCTATGGCATCCATGGGCTGGATGCATCACGTGCTGGCCACGCCCACGCCCAGTTTAGTGAAGGGGAAAAAAGTCCCAATATGTCACGTGAAACACCACTGTGACGTGAGTTTGGCACCCCTAGTCTATGCAGATTCTCAGCCATCCAGGTCATGGTTGTCCCAAAGGTGCTTTTTCAAGAGGCAATTGGACTTTCTGGTTTTTCTTTGAAGACGTTTTGCTTCTCATCCAAGAAGCTTTTTCAGCTCTGTAAGGCTCTTCATTCTTCAGCTCTCATGAAGCTTCTTGGATGACAAGTGAAACATCTTCAAAGAAAAACCAGAAAGTCCAGTTGCCTCTTGAAAAAGCACCTTTGGGACAACTGTAGCTCTAGTATATCAGGTTAAAAATGGCTGGTGTTAGCTTACAGTCCTGTGGTCTTGCAACCCAATAAACAAGTAGGAACATAAATTTCAAACAAACTTTGGCAATTCAGAGCAAATGAGCTCATCTTGAAAGGAATACTGACTGCCTTGTAATGTTGCCACCTTTTCTTCTATTTCAATCAGCTTTTGCTTTTGTGCCTTGCTCTATAATGGCAGGTTCATCGTGCTTATCTCCAAGCCAAGGAAACACTTTACTTGCTCTATTTCTTATGACTTATTTTGATGTCTGTCATTCACGAGCAAGATTGCCAGTTCCTTCCATCCCCTTCCATCTCACAGAAACCTCCCCTCCAGGCCTCTCCTGCATCCTAGGGGAGGGGGTTGGGTATGTTTTTCAATGAATTGCATTTCTTGAGGAATTACTGCCTCAAAAAATTGGCCCTGGGCTGACTGCACAACAGGAGTAGCTGGCTGTGAATTAAGAGTGTTGTAATTCAACACATCCAAGAGGCACTACTACTGTCAGTGAGAGAAACGTTTTAGCTTTTTCTGGACAGTTGCTGAGGAATAATTGGGGGTTTTGGCCAATGAATTGTCAGCATTCAAAAGAGATGCAAGATTCTTGCATTATAAAGATCACTTAAAATTTGAGTTTGTCAAATTTGGGGAAACAATTATGACCTGAAAGGCTTTAAATGACAACAAACTCTTAGTCTAGTCAAAATCCAGCTCCTCTTGCTCCTATACATTCTTGCTTGCTTTAAGCCATTTTCCAGTCCCATTTCATACAAATACAAGTCAACCCATGTTCCCGAACAGGTCTGTTATCTGTTTCAGAGTTATACATACCTGTTACATATAATCCTTTTAAGTTTAGGATATGGAGTTGTCTTGTGCATAGAATCCTGTCATTTTCCAAAATCATGGTTTATTCATGGCTGAACCTTTGCAGTACATTCTCTGAGTAAGCTTCACTGGTACAATTTCAACCACATTTAACTTTTTAAATCAAAGGCAGTTTAGATTCAGCCCAGCAATTTGGGGAACCTTATAAACCTGAGCAGAAAAGATGACACTCTCTCCTTCCATTGCTGAGCTATCATAGAAACTCCTTCTGCAATCATCTAAACATCATTAGTTCTGAGCACGGTCTCTTGGTAGGGAATTTCCATCCCAAGGGATTTTGCTGAAGACATACTGTGTCGGTGCCTCTGGGTGTTTGGCTTGCCCTTGCAAAGAGCAATTATTTGGATCAAAATATTGTCTGCAGTGTGGGGTGCCTGAAGTATAACATTGGATCAGCAATACTTGCTGTGTTTTGACCTGTAGAGCTTTTTTTTAAAGTGTATAGTAGGTTTGCATGAACCAACCAGTAATTTTTAACTCAATTGTAGCCCAACCAACAAGGTTAGATTTTGGCTCACAGTGTTGTGTGAACAGAAAAAAATGGTAATTATCCATGGATATTTCATGGCATAAAGAACAACAGGAAATATATTTCTTAAAATGATTAATAGGAAGTTGTCTTATAAAAGGGCCATCAGATCTATGATGCAAAAATTCCAGATGACCAAACAACCTCTCTTTGTTACCACCTAGTAACCTAGTGAATATGTGAAATGGCTATTAGCTTGAATAGGAAAGCAAAACTTGCCTAGTGAATCCTAACATTATTTAGGGTGCAGAATTAAAATTCAATAATACCAAGTCTGGAGAAAGAAAATTGGATAATGAAACTATCACACTTTGAATATCTTGATTGATCCTGGATTAGAATCATGCCTCAAGGAACTCTCAGTCTTGAGATTTTCTGGCTGAAAAGAACAAATACTGTATATCCATTTCCTACATACACACTCACACAGACACAGACTTTAGAAAGTCCATGCTTGTGACGTCTCATTATGCATGATAAGGAAGCAGGTTAACAGAGAGTATTTGAACTTCTGGAACCTTCTTCACACCAGAAGCTGGAAATTCCTAAACTTTGGAGCTTAGTTTCTTCATTACTATGCAATGTGTGTCCAGCCCTTCTGCTTCTCTGCACCATTCCTTACTTTTTTTCCCAGCCTAGCAAGAAATGTAAAAAGGCGCTGGATTTTCAGAATGAGAGGGAAAAAATGTAAACAGAAGAGGGTGGAGGGAAGGTCTGGAGATCCATCAGCTGTGACTTGCTCAGAAGGCAAAGCTTCAAATCCACAGAAGGAAACAAAGACTACTAGATTAGCATTTCCAAACTGAGCAAAGACCGGCCCCATTGCAGAGCTGTTTATTCTAGGCGTTGATTTTCAATATTTAGAATGATTAGCAAGTGAAAGCAGATTGTTGCCAAGATGGATTGATGCCAGCCTCTATGCTCAGTGAAAAAGGAAAAAAAAAACCCAACCTATAAAAGGACAGCAAGAACCAGAGAGAAAAGAAAGGCTTATGTTATATTTTCCCCGTCAGTTAAGTGTTTTGATGTGTTCACGTTTGCCCAATTGGAAAAGAAGATAGATTGTAGAAGAGCTGGGCAGGGGAGAGGAGAGAAGAGGAGGAAAAATATCATAAACAACCAACCAAATCATAAATGTACTGATCCAAACTCATATTATGCAGAACCTTTGGTCTTCAATTCCATGCTGTATAGTCACTGTTCAGGATTTTAGGGACTAACTTCAGACAATTCAATCAATATCTAAATGTAGGAAATTATTTGCTCTTCCAAGAAAAGCCATCATTTGGAGCAAAATTTCATTACTTATTTCTACTACCTGCTCACAGTTATCTCTGGACCATTCACAATATAAAATTGTCTAATGTTACATTTAAATACATAGTATTTGTGAAATACTATGAAAATCAAGAATCCATTGATTCTTGATTTTCATAGTATTTCACAAATACAACAATTTGGATTAGATGACCTACAAGGTCCCTTCCAACTGTGTTACTCTAAGTAAGTAAAAAAAACATAGGTATCTCACTAAAGCCTAAATCTGAGAGTAGATCAAGTAATCCCAGGGGATTTGAGGGAGGTAGATGGGGGAGTCCTATCCCAGGTGTCATTTTTCATGCGTGAGAAAAACCTGGGGATCCTAGTTCATATTTATAGTGTGTGCCTTGCCATTGAGATTTATTCAGTAATCCATGGTTGAGAAAGCTGAGTATATGAGCCAGCCAAAGAAGCGGGTGATCAGGATTTATCAATGAAACCTTACAAACCTTGCAGACACCCCTCATTTAAAGCCTGATCCAGAAAGAACCGAAAGTGCATTGTCTTCATTATAAAACTGACTTTACCAGATCAGGTCCTCCATGCATTTTGGATAATAAAATTCATAGCATGACAAATGATTCTGGCCGATAATGCTGAGAATTACAATTCCAGCATAACTGGAGAGATATAAGCAGGAAATAATTTTGTCACTTATTTGGGAGAAATTCCATTTCTCCTCAGCGTAAGCATTGGCCTAGAACAATATGCCTAGAACATATATAAACTCTATGCCACAGAAGTCTTTCCAAATAGGCATTTATTAGGAACACACCTGCCAATGTAAGAGTATGTGGCAATGACCTTGGGAGACAGAAGGAAGAGTTGCAGACAGTCAGATAAGAGGCAGCTGAGCCTGTAGGAAGAGTGGGGCGTGTGGCAAACATCTCAGAAGGGACCCTCCCTTGTTTCTTGGACACTAAAGTTGAAGGGGGAGATAAATACTTCCAGATTTGCAAGATTATGTTAATGTAACCTTACAATAAAGTGGGAATTGTTATTTCGGGATGTACTTCTTGCCTGAACTTCCTCATAGGGCTGAGAGCCTCCTTCATAGATATCTTGCCATCTTGCACTGGCAACCCTCTCTGCTTCCCCATTGCTTCTCTTTCTTACTTTAACCTGAAATGTCCGTTAAACAAACACACGGGATCACTTGATCGGCAGCATTGGGGTGCCCCCAAAATGAGGCCGTCTGCAAGAAAACTATTGTCTAGAAAGACTTTGAACTTTCCTTCTCTGAGATCATATTGCCCTCACCCAAACGGTGGATTTCACTCCTTGTGCGGATTTACCAGAAAAGACCAGCAGCGTGATTGCGGTTGCACAATTCTGTTTGAGCAGCCCCCGCCAATGGTAATACATTTGCGCGGTTCGCCAAACTCCCTTTTCTAACAATTCCTCCCCTGCTCCCTCCCACAGCTCAGGAGGAGAATAGTGCTGGGCTCTTTGTGAAACTGACTGGCTTAAACAAACAAATAGATTCCACAATGTCTTTCTCTCCCTCCTTTGCCTCCCCCCCTCCCCCGCCACTTCTGCTCATGGTTTGAGGAGGAGGGAAGCGCGCTATTTTCCCCAGAATGGAGGGAAGCAAAGAAGGCCAAGGGTGGGGAGCGGTCCTGCTCACAAGCATTGGTGTTTGAAATCATGCTTTACCCAGGCAAGCCTGGGCAGGCTCAGTAACCAAGAGGCCATGACCTGCCTTTCTCGTTGATTTCTCTCTCTCTCTCTCTCTTTTTCTTCTTCTCTTGAGTACACACCGTGCTTTGTGAGAAGCAGGGTAGTCTCCCCAGCTCACATTGGAGGGCAAAGTTTACAACCAAGGGAGAATGTTTATTGTCTCACATTCTTTTGCTCAATCCCTACGTTGGATGTTGGAAAGCCTTACAAGTTATGATGGAAGCAAAAGAGTTCCTTCTCCCAGTTTCCTGATCATATCTTTTGTTCCCCAATAGATAACGCAGTTTGGAGGTTCTTGTTTTACAACTATAGAAAGCGGGAGAGCCAAACCTTGTGTGCTGGGGGAACACCATTGGGAAGATTGTTTTGCTAGTTTTAATTTGGACAAAAGAGGTCCTTCTTTCTTCCAAGCCTCATATGACACCGCTTTTATTTCTCTCTCCCTCCCAGGGTTTGGCTGGCTCTTTCTGCTGCCTGAACGTCAGAGGATATTTTTCATCAGTTTCCATGTTTCCTGGACACGTAGGATTTCAAGGGGGTGTGTGGTTTCTGTTGTGTGGAAGAAGGAGGAGAAGGAGTGGTTGAATAGAACCCCCTTTTTTGAACTCTCCCAAAAGAATATGGAATACCTTATCATTTATTTTTATATAAAGGCAGTAGAAGAAGGCTGATTTGGGGCACTGGTGCTGGGTGTGGTAGTGGTGGAGGAGTCTGTATCTCTTTGTTTCAATTGGCAGGAGCGCCAGCATCCCCCAGCTATTCCAGGCTTCCTTAGATCACATGACACCGCCCTTATTTTCCTTCCAAGAATTTAAACATGTTTTGTCCTTCTTGTTTTAATAGCAATGGTTCTTTTTCTTGCTGAAGCCAACAGGGTCCTTCCAACATAACAATAATATAACAAGCATGAAAAGCTACAGGGTTTCCCTACCCAGTTCGAGGGAGATAGATCAGGTGACATGGATATGACCAGAAATCAATCTTGGGCATCTGAGAAGATATGGTCAACCCCAATCCTTTGGACACTGAATGATTGGATATATTAGCCATGTCATTCACCAGACGACAACCAATCGCTAGCCTGAAAATACTGGCATGCAAACTGTAAAAATGAGAAATTAGCAAGCTGAAAGAACAGCTTTTGGATGGAGATCAAAATCTGGAAAAAAAAAACCCTCTTTAAGGAGGCTGTTCTTTTACCAGTGAAAGCACATTAATTCATTAGCAAGGAAAGGCCTTTATCACATTTCTGGATTGTTTCTCAAACCAAACCTGCTCCTACTTGCTGCAATACAAAAAATGTTAGGCTACTTGAATCTACCGCTTGCAGGGCAAACTGCAACTTCTAGGTTGGAGGTGGAGGTTGTGGTGGTGGAGAAGGTTGCTTTTGGTTGAGAAACCACCCAAGAGAAAGAATGAAGCATTTGTCCCTGTGTGTGTTACTCATGGTCTGTTCGATCTCACCCCACCCCCACCCCATTCCTTTGCATCACTTGATTGTAAGTGCAAAGGGAAAGGAGTAAAATAACGGCCTAGATATCTATTTTGTATGATGAAGAGTTTGAACTCCATTCAGTAGGAAATTGATCACTGGAGCTGTTGAACACCTTCAGATGTTTGTGAAATAAAGATCAAGGACATGCTGCAAATGTTCTGTGGTCAATTATCAAGTTTCCAAAACTGGATGGAGGCATTACAATCTCATATCACCGATCAGCAGTGATACTTCTGGAACCAATCATTTACTTTTCAGAAGATCCATAAGTAAAATAAGAGAAGAAAATTACAAAGGCCTTTTCTCCAGCAAAGTCTGCCAAATAAAGACATTTAAGGAGTCCCTTTGCAGTCTGGTGCAGCTATTCTTGAGATGAAGGAAAAGGCCATTGTTCTATGTAGGACTTATTGGTTAAGAATGGTTCCACCCTTTGATTATAAACTTTCTGCCAATTAAGACATTATTCTTTGTTCTAGAAACTGCGCCTTTGCGCACCTTTGCACATTTGCTCCAATACTGGAGGTTTTTAAGAAGAGATTAGACAACCATTTGTCTGAAATGGTACAGGGTTTCCTGCCTGAGTAGGGGGTTGGACTAGAATACCTCCAAAGTTCCTTCCAATTCTGTTGTTCTACTATCTTCCAAAAAAAAAAAAAAGACTGGTGTGCAATACTTCAAAAACGGTTTGGAAGAAATATTTTGGAGCATAAGGAAGCATAAATACAATTTCTGTTTGCAGCTTAGTCGAGGCTACTTTAGAGAATTGTGGATTGAACTTCTTTTTCGGTATCGAAACCAAAGCATTACTTGTTCTTCCATTCAGCCTGCTATGCAAGTATTAATCATTAATAGGCAAATTTGAGAACCTTTGAAGCACACTTGCATCTCCAAATCAAGGATTGTCCTTTGAAAAGTTGCACACATGACTTATACCAGTGGTAATACCTGTGAATAACACCTGCTACATAACATTTTCACTTTCCTTGTCTATTATTTATCTACAGTTGATCATAAGAAAGAGATGGACAAGGTACCTTCCACCCATTACATTCTATGATTTTGTGATAATGCAGAAGGAATTGGTTTTCTTTTAACTGAGAGATGTTCAAGCACCAATTAGGTGAATTTGTTTCATCAAGATTTTGACTACTTTTTCTTCAAAAGGAAAACCAAAGTAATAATAAGATACCAATAAATACAATAATTTCACAGCCACCCAACAACATAAAATTTATCTACAGTAGCGATTAAAATATAACACTGGCAATAATTTATCTCTTAAATCATGATTTAATTAGTAAAAAGAAAAATACATAAATATGAAATCAATAAGTTCAGTGTAGAAATGTTTTAAAAAACCAGCAATACAGTGATCTACAACAATGTTCTTCAAGATGATAATACATTCTTACTACTTAAGAAAAGTTTTTAAAGTGCTTTATTTTACCAGCCTGAAAATATGTGAAATAGCTAATCAGTGCTGTGGGCATTGTAATATATGATATTTGAAATTTTGTTCATTGTATTTTGGCATGCTGCATGTATACATATGTGTGTGCATGTACTTTTGCACCAGTGGTGAAATTCAATTTTTTTTACTGCTGGTTCTGTGGGCGTGGCTTGAGTGTGGTGTGGCTTGGTGGGCGTGACGGGAAGGATACTGCAAAATCTCCATTCCCACCCCACTCTGGGACCAGCCAGAGGTGGTATTTGCCGGTTCCCTGAACTACTCAAAATTTCCACTCCTGGTTCTCCAGAACCTGTCAGAACCTGCTGGATTTCACCCCTGTTTTGCACCCCTTTGAGCTGATTTGGAATCATCTATTTATGTGTGAGTATACAGGTACAGCTACTCCGATAGGTACACACACAGAATACAACAACCAACTGGCCAGCCAAAGAAAGAACATAAGGCTCCCAGAATTCTATGGGCATCTAGAGAAGAGGGAGTTGTGCTATTTTTTACCATTGCTAATTGCATCATCAACCATATCTAGTAGGTTTACATATGAATTTATGGAACCATCTATCATGCCATAGTTTTGAGAGCAAGGGATATCCAGATAATGCATAATTGCTCTCTTGGCTTCAGCCAAAAGAACACAAAATAAATGCATGTTTATTTTTTTTTAAAAAAGCAATAAACTTGAGTGTTCAGAAAAATGTTAGAATGAGGGCTCAAGATATTCCTATCAGTATTTAAACCAGCTGACCAGAATATTCGTTTATAGAATAAACATTTTCTCCATTTCTCAAGGATAAAATGTTCTCCTGAATAGCCCAAGAGAGGTAGAAAAAGTTACTGTCTCGTGAATGAAAATGCTCAGAATGGAGCTTGGGGGAGCATATGTAGCTCCCATATGCTCCATGTCCTCTGTGGCAGGCTCTATTTTAGAAGATGTTCCCTGGCTTACGGCAAAACAGCACGAAAGATTGAAAAGAATTATGACGTATGAATGTCATCCATATAGAGCTGCCTTACTATGGAAATGGAGCACCATCTCCCCATGTGTCCTTTACACTGGCTATTTTGACCCCATATCTTTGTAACCTGAGCTGCTCTCTCTCTCCCTTTGCTCATCCAATGTCTTCAGGGATCATTAACAGGCCATCCTCACTAACCTTTCATGTCCTATTCCCCCCTCCCAGGTTCCCAGAACCAATTGCTTCTGATCATAATTAACCTCAGGTGGTTTCATTTATTAGCATCTTTTTTTGTAGTCTTGCTCTAGTGCTTCATTCATACGGGTACCCAGTTTCTTGTCCAGCTCTGTACATTGCAGAAAAAGCAGGTGCAGAGATAAATGGACTGGATGTTACTGATACATTTTTGGAAAAACTAACCCTTTTTCATCCAGTCCTGCTTCTGTCCAGTTCCTCTCTTTAGAAAATGTACCAGTGGAAAGAAGCCACGGAGATCTTTTGTTCCAGTTATGCTAAATGCTATGAACTGGAATCTCCTTAGCTTTATTTAATTACAGTAATGGAAGGACTTCCAGTATGATTTCTATGAAATAATTACTAGATAATTGACAGGATTGTAATCAGGAAGGAGAGGCACTGAGGAGGGAAAAGGAAACAAGCAAGTGTAGGTATCTATACTTAAACCTAACTCCAGCGGATGCCACTGAGAAAGAAGAGCTGGGAGCAAGATTCTTGCACAGGTGGACCTACTCTGCCTCTCTTGTGGCTTGGTTGAATGATAGTGCAAAGGTGAGAGCTGAGAGCAACAACCCCCAATGGAGATGGACTCATTCCAGAAGATAGACTATAGTGTTCATATTCCTCATGATACCAAGCATATTTGAGTGTGGTGGCCACTTTTTAAACTAACCAGCCACCTACCCACAGCTGGCAAGTGTGTAGGGCTCTTTGACTCTGGAACCTTTCCTTTCTACCATTCTACCACTTAGTGTTTCCCTGAGTCCAGTTTCTTATTTCCTTGCCCCAAAGGCAAAGGATGCTGAGATGCATTATTTTGCTCAGAGGCAGATGTTGAGCAAATTTTATCTGACAAGACACAGAAAGTACATAAAGTTAAACTACAAATGACGGGCCAAGAGAATGGTTTAAATTAGGATCCTTATTCAAACCATTTTCTTGGTCTGTCATTTGTAGTTTAACTTGATGTACTTTCTGTGTCTTTGTCAGATAAAATTTGCTCAACATTTACCTCAGAACAAAATAAGGCATCTCAGCATCCTTTGCCTTTGATACAAAGAAATAAGAAACTGGATATGCAAAAGAAACTGATTAAAGTTTTAAAAACTAAAAAGGAAATAACAAATGATATTTGCAGAGAATGACCTGGAAAATGTTTTCCAACTGGATTTTAAAAAGAGGCTTGTTAAAGCCTTAAAGAAATCTAGGTGATGGGATTAAGAAGAATTGAAAAGAAATGAAATCCTATGACAATACTTAAATTGAAGATTAAATTAAAGATTAAAACTGTTAGAAGTAAAAGGAAGGTATATAAAGTTGGTTTATTTGATCAGGGTTAAAATAAATATTTTTTTGCAAAGTTTTGGCAACTGTTTATGAACATTTTACTGATACTAGTTGTTGAAAAATTGATATTTGATGAATTTGGGATGGGATAAGATAAGGGATGATGTGATTGAAGAGATGCCCATTTGTAACCACATAGGGGGTGAAAAGTCACCAAGTTTGTATATGCTTGTTCTGCTGAAGGTTGAAACCCACTTCTTTATATGTTTGTTTTCTTTTTATTATATTCTTACTTCTCTTTGTATTCTTTGTTTTTCTTTTTCTCTGCACTTTTTATTCTTTTCGATTCTCTTTCTCTAAGTTTAGTTTGCTTTTGTTTTTACTTTTGTAATCAAGATTCTTAATAAAATTATATGTAAAAAACAAAACTTAAATGGGGCTACTACAAAATAAGAGAGATAAGAAATAAGGAGGTGGAAGAAATAAGAGATTTCTCCATGTACTTGGAAAACCTTAAGCTTATCAGAAAGGCAAAGAAGTTGAAGTTTTCTTTTTAAAATACAATAAAGTAAAATATATAAATAAGAATTTTCTAAGGATATGCTTATATTGCTAAACATGTTTTCTAGATATATTTCATGATTTTTAGTTTTGCACTACTTATAAAGCTTTCAGTTTTAATCTTCTGCTCTATTTTGTGGTTCTACAGTATATATACCATATCTTACAGGAGGTTTCACGGTGCCTTCATGTATTCAATTGAACTGATTTTAGACAAATGTTAGTGCATATTGCTTTGCTAGTTATGTCTTACAAAGCAAGTAACTGCAGAAACTTACCTTTTGAAGGATAATAAGAACTATTCCAATTGAAAGGCATTAGACCCATGTGTAGAGGATGGTATATCCTGGCTGTAGAATAGTCTTATTAAATAAATGAGCATGAGCTGGTAGGGATAGGTATATGAAGTAAAGGCTGGTTCAAATCCATTCTTTGTTGACACATCATAAATCATATTCTGAAAATCATTCAACTGATATAGTTACCAGGGTGGATTTTGGTTGGCATATGAAAATCAGAGCATACCACCCTATTCTTATTCTAAATGTATTGGATCTCTCCCAAGCTTTGCTCAGGATGCTAGTTAGGACCTTTAAAGAATTAAATGGCTTGGAACTGCTTGCTTCCATATGAATTCCATATGAGTGAGTTTCCCACTCCTTCTTAAGTCAGCTAAAAAGTTAACCTTTTTAATGACTGATCCCTCTTGAGAACTCCATACATTCTGAAGTTGTTTAGTTCAATTTTTCACATCACTGCCTTATTTGCAGTGATTTTTACCAGTTTTATTTATTTTATTTTATTTCTATCTTGTCATGCTTCTACATTGAGATTTTAAATGTGCACTGTTGTATTTTTCAATCGTGATTTTAAAACAATATTGTAATTTGAAATCTGGTTCTCAATTGTCTTCCTCGGCCCCTTTGAACTAACTCACATTAGGGAAGGATGATTTAGTGCCCTGATGGTGAATCTATCAAAGGTGGCATGCCATGACGTTTTTGGGTGACATGCCAGTGTTCACCAACACCCACCAACAACTATTCTTGAAAACATGCCTTGTTCTCATATGATTTTTGAAGGCTGTAGAGGTAATGAGAGAATGGGGTGTACTCTGAAACTCACACAAGGCATGCTGCTTTTTGGAAGCAGCATGGTTTTTGGAAGCTGTGGAAGAATATTCTCCAAAGCCAATTCAAGAATGAAGGCCTCGTGCGACCTGGAGCAGCTTCATGTAATCCACAGAAAGAAAGTATTGCCTGAAGGTAAGTGGCATGGTAGATTCTGCGGAGTGCTGAGCCACAGGAGCAATTGCCTTGGGGAACGGCACAAAGTGGCCTTTTTGAGTAACAAGAGTTGTGCTAGGGCAGAAGTTGAGGCCTCTACTGTATATCAGGCCCAGCCTCAGCGTAACTGCCAAGAGCCACTGTTCAGGGTGGCCTAGATGGGGGGGAGAGGGGGAATTGTTTCTCTTTTGTGTGTGTGTGTGTGTGTGTGTGTGTGTGTGTGTGTGTGTGCGCGCGTGAGAGAGAGAGAGAGAGAGAGACAAAGAAGGGGGGGGCAGGCAGGCAGGCAGGCAGACAGACAGACATGCCAGCAGAGTCAAGTTTGGCATTTTACTGACTGAATAGTGGAAGTGAATAAGCTCAGGATAAAGCTTGGTGCAATTCCCAATCATCAGTTTCTCCATCTCTCCCAAAACTATTTCAGAATGACACCCCACCCCCCAGTCACTTATACTTTTGCCAACCTTGAAATGATGAAGAGATTATAACTCAGTTGATGCTAAACCCCCTTTTCCTCCATCTGACCAATGGGATCTTATCATTCAGTGCCCTCCTCCCTGAGCTATAATCAGCTGTGGTATAGCAAATATCTTCTTCATTCCACACAAAATAAAAACAACTGAGTGTCCCCTATTCCGTGTCTTTTAGTACAGGGGGCTTTTGTCTTTATCTAATGATTTCCAAAAAACGTTTGAGAGGTTGCGATGAAGTGAAGCTATCTGAGGTAAGATCGATTATAAATAATAAAAAAAAAGACTAGACAGCAGCCCTGAAGGGGTCTGAAAGCTTCCCAAATGCCTCCTTCCCATTTCTGTCTTTCATTTAAAAGCAGCTATGAATTGTGAAGGGGAAATGATAGCATCTCATCAGTTTTGCAAGTTGGCACGTTTTCTGGTAGTTGCAACTACAATTGCATATTGATATAGCTGCTGGATTGAGTGATGGGGGAGATAAGCTCTAACAATGAAGGCAGGAAGAGACAAGGTGTAGGACAAGATGCTGAACCACTACAACAGGGAAAGCAAGCAATGGTTGATTTAAGCCCAAGAGATAGGAAGCACATGGAAGTGAAAGTCCTCACCAATGGCAAAATGGATTGCTTTCAAGATATGCAGAAGTGAAGTGAGAGAGGGAACCAACTTGGATATAAATTCTACAGAAGCAGAATTTGGAATGACTCGGCTGCCCCTATGCACTGGTGTGGGATTAGAAAGCTCCAGAGTTGACCTTGAAGTGGTGCAAAACGAAGAAGACACTCCCTGGTATTTTTCTGTGTGCATTGTGGAGAAAGGGATTAAATGAGGTCCGCTGCAGCATATTTCATATCATTTTAAGTTTTTGCAAGAGTGGGAGAGAGAGAAAATAAATTTGAGCACCATAGGGAGCAGTGGTGGGATTCAAATAATTTAACAACCGGTTCTCTGCCCTAATGATTTCTTCCAACAACCAGTTCACCAAACTGCTCAGAAAGTTAACAACCGGTTCTCCTGAAGTGGTGCCAACTGGCTGAATCCCACCACTGATAGGGAGGACTGGAGGTCGCAGCCGGGCATAGAATCACAAGTAGGTTGTATTGGTGATAGTAGTAGCTGTTTCAGAAGTAGTTAGTAGTGGTGGTCTCCAGGAATACAGAACAATTTCTTGATAGATCAGATTGCTTTGGCTATATATCACAAGCTGAATAGCCTCAGAGGGCTATTTCAACTTTACTGACTCAACGAAGAATCTTGCAACTACTCCAGAACTAAGAACAACTTTAAGTTGCAGGCTGAAACAAATTTCAGGAGCAAACAGGTATCTCAGATCCCATATGGAGTGGGCATTATTGCATCAGATATACTTCTGCTAATGAGATTGCTTCTGTGTAATGATGCTTAATGACCATATGTGGCCTAGTATAATCTGATGGCCTCCGTGTTACTAGTGGAAATGCTGTCTTTTGCTCTGCATACTTGCTTTTGGCTATCCTCGCAGAGCACTGCTGAGAACAACGAATGACTTTTAATATATTATAGAGCAGGAAACAAAGTGTACCAATGTTTTGTTTTTATTTATTTTTTTTTAAATAGCAAACAGCTTTCCATAGTTAAATTGCACACGTATTGTTGCCGTTTTTCAACATGAGTAGGAAACAAACCCCAATCCAAGCCATTAAAATGGAACAGAAAAGAAATAATTATGTTAAGAAAAAGCAAAACCAACCAACGCTCCCCCATGTCTGGTTTGATAGCCAGCAACGGTATGATTTCATTGCCGGTAAGTTTCCATGGTCTTGAAGGATGTGCAGTGCACTTCTCTTAAGTTTGATAGTTCAACCCACTCCTGGAGCAATTTCACAAGTGAACGATGACAGAAGAAATAACTAAATCTACAAAGTGAGACAGATTTGAAACCAGACTCAAGTTCTGTCAGCGCTATATTACAGCCACTAGTTTTGACAGAGCTTAGTAGTAAATCTATGAACCCAAAGCCTACAACGAAAGCATGCTACTCATTGCAGTGTGAAATCCTGAATGCAATACAATGTGTAACTTGCTATGAACAACAGTACATTTACAGCATAAAAGCCCCCTGCATAGAAATTGCTCATTTTCACTCTTCGGTATCCTGTTAAGAGTTCTCGTGGAACTGTAGTTCTGTCAGGTGCAGAGATGTATTTGACAGGTTCACTGCCATTCACTGAGTTATAACTTTTAGAATTCCTTGGTTGGGAATTAAAGAGGCTGAACCATTACGGAGGCTTTACATTTGTACTATAGCCATTCAGAGAATGCTCTCGACTTGTTCCAATAGCAAACTGGCTTTGCTCCATAGTACTTCACTTAATCTTGACAGCAGCCGGTGGTCCAAAATGCTGACATTATGTTTATTATTACTATTACTTTTAAAAAAGGAGAATGGAAGCAGAGTTTTCAGCAACAGTCAATCCAGAAACACAGACCAGTTTCTCTGGCATCTGCTTCTGCTGAAAAGAGCCGAAACAAATTCAGGATTCTAAAATTTACAAAATAAACATTAGTTTGATTACCTAATTAGAACATTTAAATTAGAATCTACAACTGTCACAGGCTTCTAAATTAGGTTGGAGTCATTGTATATAACCTATAGAAATCAATAGCAAAGCTCCAATTAATATCAAGGCAACAAATGTACATAAAGTTGCAGCTTTAACCATATTGCTAAACTACATTTCTATGCAATTATTGGTAAGGGAAAGGTAAGCTATTATTCAGATGCCTCAAATTATTTGCTTTATATGGTTGTGGGTGGGCCTGCATTTTGAAGTGCCATATCCTATGGTTAAAAAAAACAACAACATTGGGTTGGACCAAGCCAAATCCAATGTGTATTAACTTAACTGACCTCAGTAGAAAAGTGTAGTTAAACTAACAGGATTTTAAAAGACTAAAATCTGTATAGATCACAATTATTACTGAACCAATTTCAAATCTGAATTCATGGAATTACAATATTCCTAATTTTAAATGTGCCATACTAGTCCTCGGTTGTTTCAAAACTGATGCTGTACAGATGGTCCATTTTGCACATAAATTCCATTTTCACATTACTTTTAAATTTTATGTTATTCCATCACTTACTAAAAATAGAGGGTTTCCAGCAGTTATTCCATTTTTTAATTTAAAAAAAATCATATACATGTATCTTCTGATATGGTTAAGACTGCTCATATTGTTTCCAACAGCAAAGTTTCTTTCCCATTCACAGATTCCCCCTTCCCTAAATTTAAAAAAATCTAATATTTTAATTATCAGTAAGTTGACTACATTTTGATTAAGAAAGAAGGGGGTTAGAACCTGAAAAGAATAGCTTGCATTCCAGATCAGTTCCCCCTGCCCCAATAATGGGGCTACCTCTGATGCTAAAATATCCTACAATTCTTCCACAACAAATAAATTTGTGGGCTGAATCTTATTCAATGCCAGGAAGCATAATTGTTTTTACCAACACTATTATTACCAGCAGACCCACATCTGTTATGAAATAATAGGAATGTACTTCATTCCACAGTGACTGTACTTTTTCAGCTCCTTAGACCTGTGGAAGCAATATATTTTAGAATAGGTACAGCCAGGTTCCTAAAACTGCCCATAATCCTTAATGACCAAATTGTCTGGAAAAGTCAGCTACTGGAAATTGCAAAGAATAAATTTAATGCTGGATAGGGTGAAGGAAAGTAGTACTGGTACTATAATTTTTTTTTTTTTGCACTACCAATTCCATATACAAGTTTATTTCAGGGAATATTTCCAAGCATTTTCCATATGCCTCAAAATTGTTCCAGAAGAATCATGAGTGTGTGTACTTTATTTCCTTTAATTAGAGACCTACTTTGGTGTTGCCCAGAACTGCAGGCCACAAAAACCCACAGACTCTTGGAGAGTACACCATTGACAATGGATGCAGTCTAGAAACTGCCAGTTGGTCATCCATTTTCTTCTAGACTGCTCAGTACAGATTGAGGAAAATACTGCACTTCCTCCAAATACAAACTATTGGCTTTCATGCTGCATGATCAGAAGCCTCAGGAGAAATTGGGTAGGCAGTACAAAACAAACCAAAATCACATGCACATTTATTGTGCATGCCTCACTCACTCTTACTCTCCAGCTGATTTGGAAAGGCCTTGAAATCGCTATAGAAAGAGAGAGAGGGGGACAACTGAAAGCGGGATCACTGTGAGAATAATTGTTAAAAGACTTTTCTAGTGCTAAAGGTATTACAAACTAATAATACATTTTTCTGTCCAGACTAAATGTGAGTTTAGCATTAATATTTGTGGCACAGCACCAAGCCCTAAATTTAGATTCTCTGTTTCTGATAATACATGTATCCATGATGTGGGTAATTTCTAAAATTAAGAGCATGCAAAATATTCAAATTCAGCTCTTTCATTCACATAATCTAAGGGCACGTGTTTTTGTTTTCTCTGTACAGATTTGATCAGAAGAGTGTTTTTTTTATCACACACAAATCATTGTATTTGCTGTAGAGTAATGTAGCACCATAACTTTTGCCCTGAGAATGTGACACTTTCCACACCAGAGGTTTGTTAGGAGAGACTAAGTATATGAAAATATACATATTTCAAAATGCATTTTGTAGCACTTAGGTTAACAGCTTTAAAGATATGTAGGCAAGAAAAAAATGGTGCAGAATTTTTCAGTACTGTAAATTCTATTTGGATGCTGAGCCTTAACCCGAATGGACCCATTGAATAGCTCCTTTAAAAAGTTAACATCTATGAAATACCATTGTGGTGTCTCTAATAAGGCTATTATTTTTCAAAACATATTTTCCATAACTACCCTAAATGTCCTCATTTTACTTTATTTGAATACATTCAAAAGGCTATTATGACAGCTGATTCTAGGCTAAAAGTGCCTAGTTAGATGACAAGGAAGTTCAGTTTTAGTTCAAAAGCAAAAGTAACTCATCAGAGTGAAGATTTAAGTTGTTGTTTCTTTAGTATTTTCTGCTGTATGTATAGTGGTCTATAGTGTTCTGCTTTAGTGTAGAAACACAAAAGAACATGACAATTATGAGTAGTTTTGGTTTGCTTACATTAATCACTTCTACATTGCTACTGGTTGGTGAGTCACATAAGACAAGGCATAACTTAAAGCAGAGAAATGTTTTAGCAATTCTGACGGTTGACCAAAAGACAAGAAAATAGAGCCCTACATAATCAGCCAACTGAGCTGATGACTGAGTTGTTGAAGCATGCCACAAATCCCTTCATAAGCTTCTACTTATAAAAAGGTGAAATGTTTTTAAAATAAACTTTAACATCAGAGGCTTTACCTACTTTGACTTTTATGTCTAGGTATTACAGCGTACAGAGTCAGTCAAGAAGTATTTTAGATACAAAAATAAGTAAAAAGGAACATCTAGAGTAAATCAAGTCCCATGTATAGATTTTTTAAAAATCTTGTGGCAGATGTTCCCACTTATGTATTATATTTCCCTCTGATAACAAGCATTTGATACACTTCAATCTGAATTTCCATTATTACAAATAGTCCTCCCTCCCTACCCAACCCAATACTCTACTGATTTTGCCCTCTGTAGCTAAAAATATAACTTCCATTATAGGTCTATAGATAGATAATAGCTTCTGTTTTAAAAGCTTGAAACAACTTGACTTATTGATTTATTTCAAAGCATATAAGTTTTAAAAACTAAATTGATCTAGCGTGGTAGACAGGTGGTTGCAACTCCTTGAACAGAGATAGAAATTGTACTTGCCTGCTAGATTGTCCCATGTTTTAGCTAGAGATCTTCCCTGGGAAAAACAAATACAAGCACACTTACCGAAGAAAGGAAAGAAAGAAGGAAGAGGAAACGGTCAATGATCTAATATACCCTAATCATCAGAAAAGGCCTGCTCTTCCAACCTCTTCAAATGTCCTCCCTTCTCCCACAAAGAAATTATCCCCTTTTCATTTCCCTCTAGCCCCAAATAGAAAAAAAACCTGTATTTCTTTAAAAGAACACAAATAGACACTGTATTATTATTTTTTGTTATCTGTTGGGGTATAGTGTTCCTCATATCAAATGTGTTACTTTTAGGTACATCCAGCCCCAATTATCCAGATCTTCTTTTTCCCCCACCGTAACTTTTCAGTGAGACAGCAGGTCCCAATACTAAAGCTGTCTCATTTGTTCATGGATTCTTCCTTTTGTCAAGTCCTGCAGCTCTGGGACCATCTTGTTCTTAGAGTTGGTTAATCTTGAACCTTCCATTCAGGGAACTGTCTTTCATTAAAGACACCCAGCATTGCTCCAGTCATTCATTTCTGTTTGCAAAGAAGGGTCATTGAGTTCAAATAGTGGATCCATGTTGACAGAATTTGAGAGGTAATCATTTCTCCCTTCATCCCAGGGATGCTGAAGGAAAGAAGTGGCAATAAATGTTTCATCAAAGTCCAAGCTACTCTGGTTAGATTCTGTGAGCACGTAATCTTGCCCAGCTGGGCACCACTCCTGTGGGCAATCGATATGTCTTCCATGCACTGTCAAGTCTACATCCCTGGTTATTGGGCTGATTGGAGGAGTAATTTCCAGATCCTCAAAGGTAGAGAAATCACCATTTAAGGTGGTATCAAAGATAGCCTCCCAGTCAAAATCACCTTTGAGAGAGCCAAGCTCTGTCTGTTCTTCCTGAGTAAGCATAGGGGAACTGGAGAAGCGGGCTGCCTTATACATTCGTTTTGGCAGCGGCTGCTTGCGTTTATGGCTCATTTTTCCATCTGCTGGGTTCCAGTTCTGGTCACTGGTCACTTCTTCAAATTCTTTGAGCAGCTGCTGGGACTCTACATTGATCTTCAGAATGCTGCTGTTTTTCCAAGAGGTTGCCGATTGGTGAGCTGAAGAACTGGAACTTGCATCCTGTTGGATTCTTCCGGTGAAGGCTGGATGTATCTGCACAGGGGGCATCCTGCGTTTTTTGAAAGCTCCATTCATCAGTCTGTCTGCATACTGAGGATCAATCTTCCAGAAGCCACCTTTTCCCGGTTCATCTTTCTCTCGTGGTACCTTGATGAAGCACTTATTCAAGGACAGGTTGTGCCTAATGGAATTCTGAAATTTAAAAGGCAAAGCTTAATGTGAGTTGCTCTGGAAAGAGTGCTAATTTGTAGGGCAAGTCTCCTCACTGACATGAATGCAGTTAAATAGAGACCCTTTAGGATTACTATGTTCTGTTCCAAAAGAAAGATGGAACACTGAAATGGTCTACAAGCTAAAACAGATCTTGTTCATCAGTTAACAAGTACATTACTCCTACCAAACTATAAGGATCTGAAGAACATTATCTTTAAGATTAAACAACATATCTTTTAATGAATGGATTAAATTCATATCGTGTTTTTAGTGGATATCCTGCAAATGAACTAGGATAAAGGCCATTTAACCATTGAGTACAATCTCCTGCATATTGCAGGAGCTGAAATTGAAACATCTCAGGCAGATAGAGGGCTTTTTATCCTCTGATTCAGGGGTCTCCAACCTTGGCAACTTTAAGACTTGTGGACTTCAACTCCCAGAAGCAAAGCTGGCTGAGGAATTCTGGGAGTTGAAGTCCACAAGTTTTAAAGTTGCCAAGGTTGGAGACCCCTGATCTGATTCAATACTAGACTGAAGGGGAGTCCATTATCTCTCTGAGGAATTGATTCCTCCTATTGAGTTGCTTTTCTGCTTAGGAAGTTTTTTCAGATGGATTTTGTTTTTCTGTAATTTAAATTTCTAGAAGCTTTATTAAATGAAAAATAATTTTGTATATCACTAGCAACTGTTTTTAAGGTTAAACAAAAGAAAAGTTAAACAGAATATTAGTATCCAGCCTTTATCTAATTTCTACTGTACACATAGGATGGATTTTCCAGGCTGATTGTCCTAAAATGCAAGTTAATAATGAACTATGGGAAAAAGACATTTTCCACCTGAGTTATAAGTTTATATCTGTTTTAACTGCTTCAGAAACCTTCAACCTGCAGTTCACCAATGTCTCTAATTCTCCAGAATTTTGAAAACCACTCTTCCTAAATTATACATTGTTTAAAAAGATTAAGCAACTAAACAAGTTTTGAAATTCAAATTAATGACTCGAAGTATAAAACATAAGAAGGATCTCACTCTTCTCAACCTCCTATTTCTAATATTAGACTGACACTAGTTCTCTTATCCTTCATACTGGCAAATATATAAATTTCAGCTAAATAATTCACTCCTACATTCATATTTTCTACATATAATTATATGGTTGTTGTATGTTTCTGCACTCTACTGAAAAGAGGGTTTTTTTTAAAAAAAATCTCCCTATATTTCATTCCTTACTAAAAAGTAAGAAATGATTTAGTGCACAGAAATAGGAACCGCAGCCAATATTTTATTTTTTTTAATTAAGATTAAGTTTATGTCTTGTAATTTAAGGAAAATAAAGCATCAATGAGCTTTTTTTCTTCTAATGGACCCTAAAATTGCATGCAAAAATAAAACTAAACCATGATTTGTTGAATAAGCCAGTGCCAAATTTGGCAGAGAAGTAAAATAATTCTGGTTCGCCTGGCCAATTCTTGCTTTGTTCCCTTTTCTTCTCTTCTGCCAGAATACAGATGCTTCTCTACTTCCCAGCAGCAGTAAAGAACTCGTCTGCCAGTCTGTGTGTGAGAGGTGTTTTCTCTTTTTTGTATAGTGGGTACTTTGCTTTTGTGTCTCTGGAGGTTTTGTGTGTGGTTCTCCGTTTAACCTCTCAATATGTGTGAGAATGTGGCTGCTAGAAAGAATGAGAAATTTGGGGGGAAAACAAGTGGGCTTCCTTTATTCTGTGGAGTGGTTTCTCTGGTGGCTAATATGTACTGCCACATACTTCTCTATTTTGATGAGAAACATGGGTAAAAAATGAAAATAACTAATCCGGGGTGCAGATATTACTTGCTATAATTAAACCAGTCATTCATTCAGTCAATTTCAAGACCAGCTTTGCTCTAAAAAATAAACCGCGGTTTGTTTTATCACCTAAGGTGGAGTCATTTAAAAAAAATCACGTAAAGGTGATTTCCTTACTAGTGCTATAAAGCATCTTCATAGCGTCACCCAAGTGTAGTTGAAGTGATATAATGCCTGTCCTTGCAGTTGTTACTTCGGCACAATAATGTTTGGGAGACCCTAGAAGAAGATGCCGTAAATTGCCAGGGAAAAAATGTAACTTTAATCAAAACAAATCTTAGATTAGTGCCGAGTGTGAGTAAGGGCTGTCTGTTTTCAGGAGTCACTGGTGAATTCACAGTTCCTGTTTCATTGATTTTAGGTATGCATAACTACAGCAATTTACAATGGAATGGAAAACATAACCTTCATTCCATACCAGTTCATTCTATAGAACCGGTAGTAAAACTGGCGGGAGGCTCCGCCCACTGACCCTGATGTCATTAGAAGCGATCTGCACGATCCCATTGCGAACCGGTAGTAAAGGTAAGTAGAACCCACTCCTGTTCCATACCTTCAGCTTTGGAAAAAGGCAATTTCCTTACTCTCACAACACTAGAGAGTAGAAAGACTAGCTAAATATCCATTACAATTCCATGATAGCCAGAAAGCCAGCATTATCAGATTCCGCCCCCACCCCAAAATACACCTGGGCTATTTTAATGTGCTGTGGCCCTACATATAAGAACTATGTACTGTTGGATTTAATTTAATCCAGGACAGATACAGAGAGGCCCACATAAAGAACACTTACTTTATTTACCCACTTGCTTGCCTATTGAATTATATCTGCACCCCTCTGTGCTACATCTCGGGCATCCAAAGATCATCTAATCATTTCGTTGAGCTTTGCACAAAATGGTGCTCGCGTTCACGATCAAAATGCAAAATCATAATGATCAAGAACATCAATAAAGAGACCGATCCTCAAAAGAGACATTTCTAATTTTACAAAAGAAAGAATGTGTCTAGAGTGGTGGAGCCCAATCCCCAAAGAAATTCAGTTATCCAATAAATGACTTGGTCTTTCAGTACACAAAGCCAGGAGGGTGTTAAGAGATTGGATATGGTGAAGGATTGTGTGTGGATTTTTTTTTTTAATGTTGCCTAGATATCTTTATGCTTATTCATCCATAATCCTTATTGCCAAAGAGCAAAAGCAGGACTTGAATGCCTGGAGGGCTAAATAAAAACCTATTCCTCCAGGCTGAATTCCCTGGGTATCTTGGCTCTTTTCCAAAACATACAACTGACTCCCACAGGAATCTCCTTCCATCTCCCCCCCACCCCCTACCCTGCTGATGGGAGGCCTGACATTTTGACTTGGAGTCTGTATTTACAGGAACGGGAGTTAGTGAGACGGGTGAGAATGTGGACACCAGTGGAGGGAAAAAAAGAGAAAGAGAGAGAGAGAGAGAGAGAGAGAAATTCTTGCAAGCAAACTGATCTTGGATGAGTTAGAATTTATTGTATAATGACATCTTATAAGGGTCAGTGAATACTCCCTTCCCCTGCCTTAGAGTCATTTCAAATCTGCTGGGCCGTCGACAGCTGCTTGTGCCACAGCTAATTAGCATTTTTATAATTTTCCCTCCAACTATCAGCCAAACCACCTGCATCTTTGAAAAGAGATACTGAATGTTATCAGAAAGAAAGGAAAAAGAGAGAAACAAGTGTCTAATCTAACAGGTTGCACATACCCATAAGATCAAGCTTTTCTTTCCCTTCTCTCTCTGCAAATGTTAGCGCTCACTTAGTTTATTCTAAAAAAAAAAAACATAGCATCTCTCTGTTCTCTAAGAATCTCATGGGGAGCTAGGAGATTTAAACATCTGGCAATATGCTCAAAAACCTGCTACTGTACTTCATATTCATTAATTTTTAGCTTTGTGCTCTTTACCCATATTCTAGTTGTAGTTGTTCTGTAAACAGAATATAAATTTTTATTCTGAAAACTTGTGTCAGCCATTAACAAAAATCTGAGTCCCTCATTTAGTCACATACGTAAGAATTATGGATGCTTTAGGTGATGTTTGTATTATTATGATTCCATTCTGCCAAGTTCGTGGGTACTTTATAGGTTGATTTCCAGTTCTCTACATATATTTATTTTTAAATTTTAAATAGATCTATCTATCTATCTATCTGTCTGTCTGTCTGTCTGTCTGTCTGTCTATCTATCTATCTATCTATCTATCTATCTATCTATATCTCTGTCTGTCTGTCTGTCTATCTATCATCTATCTATCTATCTATCTATCTATCTATCTATCTATCTATCTATCTAATTTACACAGCCAACTAACATGCTAAAAGTGACAACATATAACAAAGCTAAAACAATGATTAATAATACTTATTATATGATACATGCAAATGTTACTTTCAATCTTGAAAACAGTAATATTATAAAAAGGCTGTTTCAAGAATATGGCAGACTTCCTTCAACCCTAAAAATGCATTATCCGCAGTATTTATGGTGGTTTTCCAACAAATTACTGAAAAACCAAATTATGTGACTCCAAACATTTCATCAGATTAACATTTTTATCACTTAAAGGTATATGGAATCTGTTCAGATTTAATTTAATTTAGGTTTAATTTAGGACAAGTAATGGGGACTTTGGGACCAAAGGGAGTCCAATATGGAGAGGAGCCAACATCATCTGGAGGGTGACTTCTTGATGTAAGAAGCCCTCTAATTAAGAGATCATACTTCATTTGATAATGGTATATTTTGTTGGGACAACAATCTATCTAGAATTACATAAATACATATGTTTGCATATATGAATGAATGACAATAGTAGGAAGATGCTTATGGCCATATCAGTATATAGAGGGATGAATGAGCAGAAAGTTCTTTTTAAAACTTTCTCAAAGAAATGCATCTTCTCAATAGGTCGGAAGTAATGTCAATCAGCCCAAGACATGACATTCCTGTATAAGTAGATAGATAAAACAAAGAAATTATCATAGATATATCTTCAAAAACAAATTTACAGGAACACATATCCCAGTAATATCACTGAATAAGAACAATTTACTGACATAAATGTCTTATATGAGGAATCTCTACACCCTTCTTCCATAGTAGGAATTCATAACATGAAGGAAAACAAGTGCATATATGAAATAGTTGTTTTGTGATCAGGGTGGGAATTATTCAATATATTACAATGAGGTCATTTTTGGCAGCATAGTGGCAACCATGGAATAAAGACTGACCATAGTCAATTGTTAGCAGTTCATAAATTGGGTTGAATTTGGGCATCTGTGAGGGGGTTGGAGAGAATTTCAAGTGGTGTGCTGGTATCTTTGGACAGGAAATGAAATTGTATTACTCACCTTTGGTATCTTCACTATAATGTCCAGCAACTGACTTACTACTAATCAGTTACAAAATGAGAAAATGTTAGAGTTTTTCTCTGAGATTCTCTGCTATGCTTCAATGGAATTCTATCTCTGAGATTCAACATTGCACCCTAATCTATAATTTTACAAATACAAGGGAAATCAGATACAAGAATGCTTGAATGAAGCACATTTTCTTTTGGTTGAGATTAATTGGGGATGATGTTAAAAGATTTCTGCTTGTATTATGTTGGCTTTTAAGTATCCATCTTCTACTGGAAAATGTGGGCAAATCACAGGCAGAAATCATACACACTAAACTAAATTATCATTTGTTTGGCTTTGCTATGCATTGTATGAACTTAGCGGCTCAGATTTATAAATTATGTCTTAAAGTACTGTGTAAATCCATAATGACTTACTCAACAAACAGTGAATTTAGTGTGATGCTTGAAATAAGCTACACTTCTACAAGCATCAAAATTACAAATAAACATCATGAGATGTACCATTTCTCCTTATATAGCAGCCAAAATTGAATAAGTGCATTAGAAAAGACCTGGTGATTACCCCTTACTTGGTCTTTTCTGGTTTTCCTATTCACTTCAAACTTTGGCTCAAGTATATTTTAATAAATCACATAGAGCTAAGTATAAGACTGGGTGTACCAGCTATGGTAGTAATTGGAGATTCAAAAAATATATGGCAGATTCCTATCTGTTCCTTCTGGGCACTCCTAACTACTGACTCTGATGGAAGTGGCTATGACCAGTAGTGACATAAGATTCAACTGTAAGTTCAGTTGGCTTCTACATGGAATGAGGGAGGGTGCCATCTTGTTTTCTGCTTCAGGAAGCAAACCATTTTGGGCTGCTCTTGTGTCGAATAAAATAGCCCATCGCTTCTGTTCCCTTCTTTTCTCCCAGTATCTTTTCTCACGTGCTTATTGTTAATTCTTTCACATCTTTCTTCATCTTCAGTCCTGTGGAACACCAGATGGCATCCAGCTCTTTGCCTTGTATATAACTGATATAGCCAGAGCTATTGATCTTCCCTCTCCAATGGATTAAAGAAAGGAGGGGGGGAGGGATGAAAAAGAATCTTCCTTAGGTCAGGTTACCAGTTAATGTGTTCTTTCCTTTCCCCTGTTCCATCCCACTCCATAACCGGCAAAGGATGATTGCTTTAAAGTTTTCTTGACTACAGTGGCATTAACCTGGTTTTTCCTGTTTATGACAAACCAAAATCTGGAGTATAGAAATTGAGCACTAAAAGCTGAATATGGACTGCTTTTCATAGCAAGTTGCCGTTTCCAGGTTCTTATGGAGAATCGAGATATTTCAAGATAAAGCAGTATGTTAATGGCAAAGCTAACAGCCTTCTCTTTGGGCCAGTGTAAGATCAGCATTCAAAAGCCTAAACATTCTAAAAGCATTTTAGTTAACATTATGGTTCAATAACTCTTCCTAAAAAATATAAATACCCCTGGAAAAAAAAAATCAACTGGCCTCTTTTCCCTGTAGATAGTTCTCTTATCTTTTGGATCTATATTTGTGACTGAATGGATTGGAGGCATCCAGTGTATGACAGAGAGGTAATAGCTTCCACACAATTTTTAGATGCACAGAATCTGTGATTAGGTTGACATATTGTTCTAAGTCATAATGTGTATGTTTGTGGTTCAGTGTATTGTGTGAACCCAGTCAACACGGTTATAAATAATAGTTTATGGTGCAATATGTAGCATGACTCCATTAAATTGTACGTTGTCTACTAATCAAAGACAGTTGGAGAAGAAACCCTCAAGGTCCCCAAGAACTGTTCCATTGGCTTAAGGCCTACTCCAGTCTTTGCACAATGTACTTTGGATGCATTCCAACAGAAAAGGAATCAGAAGAGAAGTGTTTAAGGTTTGAAAATAATGCTATTAGTCTTTGCACGACTTAAAATCTTGGTTTGCCATAGAAGAAAGGGTGCCAGGCCACATTTTTTGTACCCCAATGATGGCTCAATAGGTGGATGGAGTCTAAGACATACTGGTCTATACAATAAATAGATCTGACCACTATGAGAATTACTATCTGATTCCTTATCCTTTTGTACTTTTTTAGAAAAAAACCACACTTAAACTGCTTAACTTTTGTCTCGTCCGCTACATTTCATTTTTCCACTTTTATTTTTTTTATTCATCCCTCATTTTCTCTTACACACTTTCCCCATATTCTGGTATATTGTCTTCAACAGCCTTCCCAGGTAGGTTATGGATTATGGGAATTGCAGTTCAACGTATGTGGACAACTTGGGGAAGGCTGTACCTGAACATATTTTTTATACTGGCATTCTGATTGTGTGTCTGTTTTCTATAACTGCAACCATTAGCCTCTGAATAATCCACAGTGTTTATTCTTCAGTGGGAAGATAATAGATAACTACTACCTTTAAAGGAAGAACATGCCTGTTTACATTGTTCTGTTTTCTCATTTACAACAATCTCTTGTGCTACTAAGTGCTTACTCCAAGCAAAACACTTCAATAGGAAGCACACCGAGCAACAGTAATTGTACTCAAGGGAGAAGGAAGCAGAAAAAGGTTCAGCACGAACACTAAGTGCCGTTGGTTGCTTTCTAATGTCATGGTGGGTTGTCAACAAATCTATTCTTCTCTCAGAAGAATGTCCTACAGCCAGAAAACTTAGCAACATGGTTCTCATATAAAATGTCAAAACTGGAAAAAAAGAAGTATGTTACTTTTTGAGGAAATTTGATCCAAAAAATAAAAGACTAACTCTATAACTTAAAAGTGCTAAAGACTGTTTGTAGATCTACCATAATTGTTTCTGAAATCCCTGAACATGTAATTTTAGAAGTTACTCTTCTAACATAAAATATTAACCTGGTTTATCTAGAATGCAAAGGAATTACATTGAATGTCATAGACAAATTGTCAGAACAATTATAATAAGCCATTACTACTGTTGGATGCATTTTGAATGGAAAGCTAGTCATTAATTCAAAACTATTAACGTATGTAGGCACTATACCTTCCCATACATAAAGAGAGTGTCTTACTCAAAAGACAGTTGCCCAAACAGAAATATTCCTAGTCACCTACCTGCCATGTGGGGTCAGCATGCCGGAAATAGCAGAAATTATCAGTAATCCATTTATAGATGTCTGAGAGGGTGATTTTTGTTTTCTTGCTTGCTTCCATTGCCATACAGATGAGGGTAGCATAAGAGTAAGGAGGTTTCACATGAGGGTTGGTCTTGTAATCTATGTTTTCTAGTGGCTGGCCTTGTAGATGTGCAGTCCTGGATGTGGAAGAGGAAATTGGCTTGCCAGGGGTATGGGGCATTCCCATGCAAGCTGGATCACCAGCAAGGGGAGAACATGGTGCAGCCGAGCCAGGTATTTTGTGATAACCATGAGGATCTGTGCTGCATAGGGAAGAGGATGACTTGCCCATGTTTGCATTGATGATGGAGAATTCCTGAAGCCACTGTAGACTGGTCAAGCTGTCGTCCAGGTTGCCCGAATCCATCATGCTGTTCTCCTGACTTTTTTCTTCCTCTGACTGCATATTTAGCCAGCCGTCAGTCATGCCAGTGGAAGCCAAAATAGGCAGGTCCAACATTCAGGAATTGTGGGAGAGCAGGAAGGGGGGGATTGGAAAAGAACAGGGAGGATGGGTAGGGGAACAATCCTGAAACAATAACATGAAGACGTTCAAGGTCCCTAACCACCAGGCAGTACACAGATGCACACTTGAGCAAGTTGCTTCCCAGCCAAACATCAAAAAGCACAGGAGCCAAATATATCCTGGATGTAACCCTAGAGAATGGAGTCACACGTCTCAAATCAAATCAAATCAAATCAAATCAAATCAAATCATCCTTCTCAACTATAGTAGCTAGCTTTATATAGGCCAGGTGATAAATTGGGTGGAAATCACCCAATCCCATTTGTGGTGGGGGTTTTTCAGAACCGCCAAGAGCCTGAATAGCTTTGTTCCTATTGAAACATCATTACAACACAGAAAGAAACATACCACTGAAATAATCCCTAATATTTCTCTCAAGAGTTGTAACGATTTCTTTAAGTTCAGAAATTAAAGGTATTCCAAAATTGGCGCCTTCTTTCTATCTTTTACTGAATCAGCATGAGTGATAAAGAGCAACATTTGTTTTTCTTTCTTTTTTTTTTCTGTGAAAATTGTCTTCGTAAAAATGAATGGAGATATGAACACCTATATTTAAGACAGCAATTCTATATACACTTACCTGGGAATAAGCCCTATTAAATGCAGTGATATCTATTTCTAAGTAGATATGACCAGGGCTGCACTACAATAATACTAATAATTGAATGGACATATCTTCCATCATCCAAATTAATAAGTACTGGTTGTATAAATTCTTTTAACAATGGTTAGAACTGCCAATTCTATCCTGGCCATACCCATTCAGTACAAATGGGGAAGGTTGTTTTGTTGTTGTTGAAAGTACCTCAATACATTATGCGATCAACAGTTTGAAAATTATTTCCACTGACGATACGAAGCTAGACAATTTAAACAAACTAGATCATCTTAGTTGGTTTAGAGATTCTTATAAATTTTCTGGGGCAATTTTAAGGGGGTGCTGATATAGGTTACAATCATACCATAAAGTGGGAAAATCGACCACACATAACAGCAATAAATACTTGTATTTAGGTGTAGGGTATCCAGAACTAAGAAATGAAAATCATGCCAAACACCTTCGTGTTAAACACATAGAAACCCGGATCCCAAATACACGACCAAGATCGTTACCTTAGATAATGTCTCCTCCACTCCCTTGAAATGAAGGTTTTGCTATAGGGTAATTGATTCAGGGAACCCACGATCACAATTTGATGGGAAGGAGAAATAAGCCTTCCCCCCCCCTCTCCCCAATATAAACGGGAGGTAAGAAACCTAAACGTCCCTCTTCTTAGCCAGCCTAATAAATAAATAATCCCGTCACCTTACCTGCTCCTATGAAGAAACCCCACCGCTGCCCAAGGTTTACAGCTAAACGGGGGCTCTTCGTTGGGGTGACGAAGAAAAAGGGGAGGGGGAGAGGGGGGGTTTCTACTGTTCTCCCGTCGGATAAATTATGAAGGCTGCCAGAGCCCTTTTATCCCAAAGGTACTGTGATTTGTAAGCAACAGAATGACTGTCAATAAGTAGCTGCTCCAAAAGGCTTCTCTGGATGCCATGGAGACGCTCCGCCTCTATAAACAGCTTCTGCCCTTCTCATTGGTCCTCGGGTCTCCATGGAGAGCGCAATCATTGACAGCCCCCCCTCTCCCGTTTTTCGGCTCGGTTCTATGAGTTTGCACCAACTTTTTTTTTTTTTATCCTCCATCAATCTTCCCTTTCCCTTTTTTTCTTTCTTTTTTTTTTTTTTTTACTACTAGTTAATTTTTAGTTGCGGGTGCGGGAGAGGGCTAAGCCACGAAAACCCGGAGACCGGAGTTTTCCCGGTGTCACACATGCTACGCTAACACGTGAACGTCTCTCCCTGTTTTGGGCGCGCTCGGCAAGGCGGGAGGCGCGCTCGTTCGCTTACCGAGGGCGAGGGATTGGTATGTGGTAACTACGCCGAGGGGGCGCTTGGAGCTTTACCGCTGTGAGTTTCATTAAGACAAATTAAAGTCCACTTGAAACGGCTCCCAGATGCCCATTATTCTTTGGGTGGCGGTGGCGAAGGGGCCTGTCTGCCAAGAACAAACAGCCCAGCAACCAGAAAGATCCATGCCTTGAAAAGAAAGGGAACCATTTAAAACGTCTGCTCCTTCCTTTCAAAACTTGGCAACCTCAAATTGCTTTGCCCAGCCTCCTCAGGAATGGACTGTTGTGGCTTCTGGCTTTCGTTTGCTTGTTTATTTATATAAATCATCATCACCACCACCACCATCATCATCATCATCATCATCACGATCTATTAGACAGTACTTCTGCCTTGAAGTTGCCTTTTCCAGAAGAGGCACTGCAGGAAGAGGAGAGGACATTCAGGGGCAAAGGGACATTCCTGCTCTTGAACTCTTGCCACAGCCGCTTTAACATTCTGCTTTTCATGAGGCTAAAGACTTCAGGGACCAAATTGATCCCATGCCTAGACCTCATGCAGTAAAGGGGCAGTCATGCGCTGGGGCAGAGGCATGGGGAGGGAGGTCTACACCAGCCTCCTTTCTCCCAGGTGCTGAGTTGGACCTGAAACTGCCTCCCTGACCTTTGTGTAACCCGATCGGTGGGGAGGGGGAGAGGTGAAACCAGAGCTCAGGTAGAATTGGTGGGGGGGGACAGACCCTCAATCAGAAAGATTGCAGCATCCCCCGCCCTTTTTTTAATTAAGAGGCAGGGGTAGAAAACCTCTTCTTTGTCCATCTATCCCTTTCTTTCCCTTGGGAAAAAAAAAAGCATAATTGGGAAGGATATTCAATATTTATCACGTTCTTCAAGAAACTGTGGTCAGCTTCTAGCACCGGGCCATTTTATTCTTCCAATTTCACCAGCCAAGGAAAAAAGTTCTCTGCTGGAGCAGCCTTTCCAGCACTGCTTCTACAACCCTCTTCGGTTTTTCCTATCCCTCAATTCTCATTTAGTCACACAGGTTTCCTTTGGTGCAAATGCATTTTTGCAAAATACATTCCTGCATGAGATGTTGCTCCGCAAATGGAAGAATCAACCTACCTTTTCCTGGTTATCCGTTGCTCTGATGAATTTTTGATGGTGAAGAGCCTTTTTGTGTAGAGAGAGACATTGGTGACATCATGAAATCTGACTAGTGGGATCCAGGCACTTCTGTTAATCAGTCACCATTTTTGCATTCTTTGAAAACTCTGTATCAGGGATAAGGATGGAAAATGGAGAAACAGAAGCAGTCCCTCTGGGTAACAAAATAATGAAAATGAGGACCCTATTTTTATTACTAGGTTTTTATCTCGCCTTCATTTTTTTGTTAAGGTAAGATGGCATATATACATAATACTCCTTCCTCTTCCTATTTTCCCCACAACAACCCTGTGAGGAGGGTTGGATTGAGAGTGAGAAGGTCTGGTCCAAAATCACCCAGCTGATTTTCATGCTTAAGGAGGCCTCAAGGCAGTGGTGGGATTCAAGTAATTTAACAACCAGTTCTCTGCCCTAATGATTTCTTTCAACAACCAGTTTGCCAAACTGCTCAGAAAGTTCACAACTGGTTCTCCCGAAGTGGTGCGAACTGGCTGAATCCCACCACTGCCTCAAGGTCTTCCAATTTTTTGCGTGTGCTTTAGCAAAATCTTTATTGGCTTCTGATTACCAAAATATGAATTAAGGTACCATAGTTTAGTTGTGATTCAAACACAAGTCAGGGAGGCCCAAGGTCAAATTCCTAGATGGTTTTTCTCAAACCTAACCTACCTCACAAATAATACGAATGAAAATTATACTCTTGAGTTCGTGGAGGAAATATAAGGAATGAATCCAAGAGTCAGAATTACAAAGCATTGGAAGACTTCCCTCTGATATGAGTTCTGCTAACACAAAGACATCCTCCTGCATTGATGTAACTTCTCTGCACTACTCTTGACATTTGCATATCATCCATCTTATAAAAACTTCAGACAATGGCCCTTTCTGGCGGTTACTGGTTTTTGGAACCTGGCCCAGCTCAGCCAGTAAAGGTTGCAGCCCTGCCATTTGGTCACTCCCCAAAACGATGTAAAATGTGAGTGAAAGAATGCTCACCGTTCTGCCTTCCCCATCTCAAAGTGAAAATTATGTGTACTCAAGTCTTTGTTGTAAGAAATGGTGGACTTCATCTCTCATAGGCGAGACTAAATGGAAATTTGGGAAGTTAAAACTTTGAGAGGATTCAGCATCCTGGAAGGCTGAGCTACTGTCTCAACTGCCACCCAGTTAGAACCTGTCTTGTGCTAAGGCATTTGTGGCTTGAGGTTCAGATGAATCTTCTTTTCATATATAAAAGCAATGATTGACACTTGAATTTTACTTCAGTATGATATGAGCTTAGTGCCCTTCAGACCGCTTCAGGAGATTGGCTCAAAGAGGATACAAAAGTCTGTTCATTCAGGTGCCCTCACTTTGTTTCCCTCTTTGTGCCCCTTCAAAATTTAGTTTGTGCAGTAGCTATCTCATTCTTTTTAATAGTAGGCTAGACTTTTTAAAATGGCAAGCAAAACAAAGATACTGATAATTTCGTTGTTTTTTGAATTAATAAGGCACAGCTCAATCTGCGTACAGAAATAGGATTGCATGGTAAAAGGGAAAAAGAAAACATGTACTTTTAAAGTTGTGGTAGTGTTAATGTTACTATCTATACTGCGTATAAAAATAAAGAAATCTTTAAGCTGCACTACTTGCTAATATGCAATTGAAATTTCTTTATTTTCAGAAGTATGGTTATTCATAACACGAGAGCAAAATTTATGTTGACTTCCTTCCTTCCTTGCGGTTTACATCAGGAGTGTCCAACCTTTAAGATTTGTGTACTTCAACTCCCAGAACTTCCCAGCAAACAAGGTTGGACACCCCTGGTTTATATTATTTTAGGTCAGGGAAATATTCACTTGAGATTAAAACATTGCTGTCACCTCTTTTTTACTTTGCATTCTTCAGGAGGACTTTATGACATAGGCATATCAGTGAAGCCCCCAGATTTTGCTGAACTGTATCTCCCCTCTCTCTTGGCTATGTTGACTGGGGATGCTGGGAACTGTAGATCCACTCATCTGGAAGACTGAATGTTTTGGCTTCCTTTTTGGCCAGGAAAGTATCATGAAGTCAATATCATCATTACCTTCTTTCATTTTCTTTCACGCTACAAGTTTTCAGACTTTGGTCTTCCTGGTTTAACATAAGAGGTGCTCCTTTTAAAACGTAGCATTATACTTGGTTTTTCTCTCTGTTATCCCCAACTGCAACAGGAGAGGGAATGGGGAATAGGGACATTTCATTGACCTGGCTAAAAGAACATCTCATATCACTGAACTGTACCCAGTTAATCATTGTACAAAGATCACTATAATTGAGAATTATTATTAGGAAATGATGCTAATTCTTTCCACTTTTTTCCTGTCCCTTTTTCCTACTGTGTCGTATTTTTTTAGATTATAAGGCTACATGAAGGAACTATGGAAAATAGGAAAATGGCATAGCTACCAAAGTAATGTATCATGTACCACTTCAAGCTTCCTTCATCTTTTACAGTGCTGGCAGAGACTTCTGGGAATTGTAGTTTAGCAAAATCTGGCAGGATTAAAAACTGCCCACTTCTAAAATATTGTAAATAAGCCTGTATAATGGGGGGAAAAGTTTCCTGAGAACATGGAAAGAAAAGCTCAATTCTTTGCAAAGTATTGCCTTAATAGTCTATGCTGTTTAGAGACAATTAAAATGGATTGCTTCTGTTAAAGATTGACAATTACTGCAACACATATATTTGTAAAATTAACTGATTAATTCAGCTGAGGGTGGGTAAGAAGCATTTAAAAATACAAGATATTGTTGGGGGGGAAAATTAAGGCTTTTAAAAACTTACAATATCCTATAGATTGGAAACTTCTAAATCTGACCCAACTAACCTTTAAATGTCATCATCACCTACATGAAGTACTACCATATTTACTTCTCCATGCTATTTTTCTAGAAATAATAATAAGCCTAAGGATGCATAAATTCTCTTCCATACATATTGCTTTCTATACGCTGAAGTTCCAAGAGAAGTTGGCAAGTATTTGGCTCAGTTTGGTTTTTTTAACCTTTAAATCTCCATGTGACCTTAGTTTTGAATGTGTCCTTTTATATTTGATTCCCTAGCCAGCTTTCTGTTAATAAGAACTGTCTCTTAAATTACACAGACTATGGAGAACAAGTTGATTTCTATTAAAAACGTATCTCCCTTGCTGCTGTCCTAATTCTGTGCCATTTTTCTTTTGAAGGAGCTTTGTAGTATTATTTCAGAGCAAATATTATTGCTTTTTCTCTTAGGGCAACATTCTGATTCTGACGGAAGTAGTTTTATTATTTTTATTATAGCTTAGACCTGTTAAGTCTGTTTGTTGCATTTTATGAATTGGGTAAATAATTTGAAATAATCCCCCAAAATAGTTCCCTATATGAAGCTGTATTGCAGCATCTCCCCAAATCTTCATTAAAAAAGAAGAGTCCAGTGGACATTGGAAAAAGGGCTTAATACAGTATTTCTCTCCTGCATTTGAATGTCCGTGCAATTGTGCCAGCAACAAGGAACTTTTCATTTTGAAAATGCAGAAAGTGTGTACCATTTTGAATGAAAGTTGTTGAATAAATCACATGATCTCCTCCCTCCCACAATCTTTTATCTTTAAAAAGCTTACTTTTGTCTCTGGGGCCTTTTGTGTAAGTCAAACCGCTTTTTCTGGACTAGCAACATTTGGCTCTTGCCTGCCCTCTTCTGGTTTTCAAGCCTTATTATATCTCCTAAATAATTTACTGGTGCCTTATGTTAACAGGTGCTGTTACGAATATTTCCATATTCACAATTTGTTTTACAAAATAAAAGATATCAGAAAGCTACTTCTCCTTAAAAAAGGGGTTATTTTCATTCTGCATTAACTGGTTCCTACACATTAGTGAATTACTACTTTTATTGCAGGTAGTCCTTGACTTAACAGTTCATTTAGTGACCATTCAGTTATAATGGCACTAAAAAAAGTGACTTATGACAGTTTTTAATATGACTGTTGCAGCATTCCCCATGGTCACATGATCAAAATTCAGATGTTTGCCAACTCATATTTATGAGACTTACAGTGTCCTGGATCATGTGCTCACCTTCTGCAACAAGCAAAGTCAATGGGGAAGCCAGATTCATTTAACCATGTTACTAATTTAACAACTTCAGTGATTCACTTAACAAATGTGGCAAGAAAATTCATAAAATGGGACAAAACTCATGTAACAAATGTCTCATTTAGCAACATAAATTTTGGGCTCAATTGTGGTTGTAATTCAAAGGCTACCTGTATTTCCTTTAAGGCAATGCCACTTTTTAGAGGCTTTACTGTTATCCAAGTCATAACTGACATGATATGAACATGAGTTGCACAGTACAACTGGGAGCAACTCCATTGAAGATGAAGAACTCCATCTTAAATCCCTGCCCAGCAACATGTCATGCTTCCCTCATCTTCTAGCCATTGTAAAGAATAACAGAATAAGAGTTGGAAGGGACCTTGGAGGTCTCAGAGTCCAACCCCTTGTTCAGGCAGGAAGCCCTATACCATTTCAGACAAATGGTTATCCAACATCTTCTTAAAAACTTCCAGTGTTGGAGCATTCACAACTTCTGGAGGCAAATTGTTCTATTGATTAATTGTTCTAACTGTCAGCAAATTTCTCATTTCTAGGTTACTTCTCTTCTTGATTAGTTTCCATCTTGTTCTTCTTCTTGTCCTGTCCTCAGATGCTTTGGAGAATAGCTTGACTCCCTCTTCTTTGTGGCAGCCCCTGAGATATTGGAACACTGCTATCATGTCACCCCTAGTCCTTCTTTTCATTAAACTAGACATACCCAGTTCCTGCAACTGTTCTTCATATGTTTTAACCTAAAGAGAAGCAGATTACTTGCTATCTGTGCACTGATATCAGTTGGAAGGATTCAGATTTCTTAGGCACTGAGAAAAGATTTGGAACAAACAAACCTATGCAAGAGAGAAAGGCTTTACTTCAACTGAAATCGAACAAAAACTTACAGATACATAACATCCAATGGTTGGTAAAATAACCTTTCAACTAAACCATGAAAGAAAACTAATTGGTGTTGGGCAATATCTTGTTTGGAAGAGTGTAGTTATATCCCAAAATATTGTTAACAGACAGACCAATGTTAGATATGAGTTAATTGGTGGTCATGTTACATGTTAAAAAGCAAATTATTCCCTACCGATTATTTTGAAAGGGACTGCAAATAAAAATGCCAACGTTAGACTGCCTATGTACAAATCCATTGTATGCCTGCATCTGGACTACCGAATACTGTCTGGTCACCATGTTTGAAAAAGCAATTAATAGAATTGAAAGAGAAACAGAAGAATTCAACCAAAATGCTCAAGTTAGTTGCACATCTTCTCTACAAAAAAAATAATAAAATACTGGGACTCTTTAGCTTGGGGGAAAAGACAAATTGGGAGGTATGTAAAATTTGTGGCAATTATTAGTCAAACTGTTGTAATAGCTACCGGTATTAACATGGATGGCTTTAAAAAGAGATTGGATAAATTCAAAATAATCTGTCAAAGACGTTTGGTCTTTAAATTTGATGTTCCTTCAATACTGATGATGACATGCTTAAACATATCACCTGCGAAGGAAGAACTGCAGTGTGTATATCTGTGTGTGCATGTATCTTTTTCCTCCTTGCAAGGACTCCTGAGTCATCTGGTTAGCCATTGTGAAGAAACAAAATGCTGGACTAAACTGGACTTTGTTCTGATTGGGCATACCTAATACTTCTGAATGTGATCCTTTATATCAAAGCTCATCAAGAAATTCTAGCATGTCTGTTACTACTCGCATGGGAAGAACTCAGCGGTGAAATCCGCTTACCTTCGTTACCGGTTTGAGAATGGGAGCGCGCTATGCGCGTGCGTGCCTCTTCTGCGCGTGCATAGAACCTTCTTCATGCGCAGATGGTAAAAAAACGGGACATAATGACATCCCAGCGGGTGGGTGGAGCTTCCCGCCGCCGGCACTACCGGTTCAGCGAGCCAGGTAGAACCAGGGAGATTTCACCGCTGGAAGAACTGCTCCTGACATGGAAGAACAATCTACAGTATGCCTGAACCAAAATGTGTTTTGGATGTTTGGTCTATACAGAAAACAACACAAAGCTAGTTCACTCAGGCTGAAATCTGGTTGCTCCATGTCCAGCCATGGGGGAGGGTTAAGATGGGTAAAAATCCAGAAGACTAGCAGCAGCTGAGGGGAGGAAGAAAAAGTGTTGGAAAGAATATGGGGCAAGTAGGCCAATGAAATATGCTCTACTGGGCAGGGATTCTTACTGCTGAGATCATCTAATATATTGGGGATCATGTGGTAAAGGAGAAGAAAAAGCATAGGGCATAGGGCAAGTAGTATTTTTTGAAGACGCTTTGGACCATAAGAAGCACTTAGCTTTTGGGGAGGAAACAAGATAAAAAATCTGCCTCTGTGTCCCAGCATCCATCGGTATTAATCTGGCTAGGGTCCTTGCAGCAAACAGCAAACAGCCTGGTCAGCTTCAGCACATTATTGCAGCCTGATTTAGCACAAACAGCTGATTGGCAGTTGGATTGGCCTCCTGGAATACCGCCAATCAGCTATTTCAGGCTGCGGGGATCACTGCCGCCTATCACCGCCTTCACAAGTCCCGTTTTCAGCCTCCATCCACCCCATTTTCGGCCTCCACACGCCCCATTTTTGTCCCGTTCCAGGCGATGGCAATCCCAGCCTGGAACGGGCCAAAAATGGGGCGTGTAGAGGCAGAAAACGGCTGGCAACTGTGGGCCAGCTGGTGGGCAGGACATCAGCAACATTTGCCCTTTAAGACGCACAGACATTTCTAGCCACTTTTCCGGGGGGTGGGGCAGTGTGTCTTATAGACTGAAAAATATCGTATATGTGGTACTGGGATATTGGCTGTGGCTGGGGAGGAGTAGGAAAAATTCGGGAATTATCAAGGCATGGCAGAGAAGGAAGCGCTGGGAAGATCAGGGCTGTGTAGGCTACTAAAAACTGCGATAGTGGGAGGTGCTTAAGGGAGGTGGGGAGATAGCATTGACACATATGGCTCATGTTGTATTTGCCCTGCAACGTTATTTAAATTTTTGTTTTCTTTCTGAAACACAGAACCAAAGTCTTTGGGATTTTGTTTCTGATGAACTGTGATCAACCCAAAATGGTTTGGCAGATCTTTCAGGATGTGGTGGTTTGTTCTGGATCTGAATCAACCTAAATGACTTTTGGATTCTTTTTTTTTTTTTTTTAGAACTTTCTAACTCAGAAATCCTGCCAAACCTTAAGCATTTGAGTGTTTTGAACTACAATTTCCTGAAATATTGCATTAATCAATGAACAGGATTTCCTTTCTGAGCACAAGCTAATAGACTTGCAATAGCTATTGGAACTTTTCATTTTTTTGAGAATGTTCAGTACATGAAATAGTGTGGCTAGAAAGGGCAGCAAGTTTCAAACATGACACAGGAAGTAGTAGAGTACACCCTGAGCCCAACATACATCTGATTAACATTAATCTTTAAACCTTTGAGTCTTTTCACAGCTATAAGAGCAGCTGTGAGAAATAAAGCACTGAAGAATGTAAAAGTAACACACTTTCCTTGCCCCCTCCTAAAAACAGACTATTCCACTCAACAGCTTTCTTTCCATTGTAAACAGTTTTATTCACTCTTTGAAAGAGTCATGCAATCCTAAATACATATTGCATCATTGTCATTGAGGTGCACACAAATGTATCCAGAGGGCTTCATCCTTCATTGCCCAGAGTCAAAATATAACTGCAGTCCTGAGTGAGATTCCACTTGCTTATCTGCTCCCACTTTCTGCATCTGGCAATTTCTGTTTTCACAAAAACAAAAACTGGCTAGGAGGGTGCATGAAACATGGCCTTCGTCCCTGAGAGAAAAAGGCTACAAGAGAAAGCTACATTTTAGAATGGCCTTGCTGGGCCATTTCTTTCCCCGCCATTCGATTACCATTATTACAGTCTTTATAGAGAGATGTCTGGAACATTAGGACCACACACATTTCAAGAGTATTGGTGAGAACAGAATAAAATATATACACATCGCCTAAACCAACCTCATGATCCCTTTTAACATTTGTCCTAATTGCAGGCATTGTCTCAATATATGAATATTTTACAGGCATACGACATAATAGGTGAGATAAGCTCGAGGAAATGCACTTTTGTCTAGTTTTCTAAATGAAGAATGAGAACAGTTGGACAAAGTCATGCTCATAGGACAAAATACTTTTATGGATGTTCACCAGCTGCACCAAACCATGTGAAGACTCCAGATCCATTTAGTCACTTCATGGGGCACTATTCTGAATGCCCCTCAAGCTTGTTCAAGCTGAGTATAATTATCCAAGGTTTTATGCTAGTTGTTACTGCTGTTGTCAGACTTTCAAAATACTATCAATATTGTTCATAAAGTCAAAGAACTAGGAGGGGCCATTTAGTCTATCAAATCCAGCTCAGTGCAAGGATTCTTAACAGATAGTTGTCTGGCATTCGCTTTACACATGCAGTAAAGGGGAACCCACCATTTCTTTCAAGCTTTTCCTAACATTCAATTGAACCCTCCCTTAAGTTCATAATTACGTGTCCTATATTCTAAAAGGATAAAGAACAGAACTTGATCTTCTTCTCTGGGTCATCCTTTCGGGCCTTTGAAGATGCTCTTTTCCTCCTAGTTTTCTGTTCTCAAGGTCAATCATTCTCAGTCCCTCTTTTCACAAGTCTTCATTTCCAGCTTCCCCATCATTCTCATTGCTTTCTCTGAACTTATTGCATTTTATTTTAATCATTTTTAATGTTTTGTATCAAGAACTGGGATTGATAGTCAAGATAAGATCTCACTATAATAAAATGGAACAATTACTTCCTGCAATTTGATATTTATACTTAACATAAAATCCAAATTTTATTTTGCCATTTTTGTAGCAACGCCACCTGCTGATTAAAATTTTTGGCAACTACCGTATGTCAAAATCTTTCTGTCCAGTTAGATATTCATTGTATACCTGTACAACTGATTTGATTCCTATACAACTTTGCACATATATTAAATTTCATTTTATTATTTTGATCCATTATTTTTATTATTATTATCTATTATTATTATCTATTATTTTTTATCCATTTCTGTAACCTGTCAAGATTGTTCTAAGCCTTATTTCTAGCTTTGAAGGTGTTGTCAGTAAATCTGAGAAGCATCATGTGTCCAATCACACTTGGCTAATAAAGAATTCTAATCAGATTTCTACTTCTCATTCCAGTCATTTACAAAAGTTCATTTGATTTGATATGGAATTGTCAATGGATATTTTTAAATATAATTTTAAAATCAACTGTTTACTTATTATACAATTATATCCACAAATAACCAGTTGGCTAATCAGAATGTCATGGGGTATTTCTTTCAAATTCTTTGCTGAAATAAAGAATACTGAATTTCATCTGTGGCATTTCATCCTGTTGCTAAGGTTGCTAAGTTAGACTTCTTGACAAATCCAAGCTGGCTTCTGTAAGCATATTGAAAACAAGGTAATTACTAGATCAACCATTTTACAATCTGTTGTAGAATCTTCTCAGATACTGATATTAGATTGACCTCTAGTTCCTCTGGATCCTTCTTCTTCCCTTTTTTGAAGAGGAAAACATTTATCCTCCTCTGCATTGCACATTCCCTGATCTCCAAGATTTTTCAAAGATCATGCAGCACTGTCAACCAGTTCCTTTGGTATCCAAGGATAAAATCCAATTGATATTGAATTAATTTTCTTATTCAAAAATAAACAAGTACTTCCGGACCATGTTTCTTTTGCTCTCAAACCTCAATCCTGTCACTTTATTCTGTTCTTCCCAATTGCTTTTGTAACATCTCCTTGTTAGAGAAGATTTAGTCAAAATAAGAGCGGAGTAGTTTTGCATTTTGTTTACTTTTACCATTTTTTCCTTTTTTTATTGTTTAGTTAATATGTATTTAAATTCGGTAGGTATTTTTCATTAAGTCATCCAAGGATGCAGTGGAAATGCTGCCTATGTAGCAATGCACACATTTGTTCTTATGTGACTACACAAAGTAAGGTATGATAGTACCTGAGCAGATTTGCATTTTTAACCTTGAAAAGGGGATCAGGAATGATGCAGAATGTGAGGAGGTGTACTTTGTCTTCTTCCCTTGGAGGCTACACAAGATCATCATCCAGAAAGTCTCTCCTGGAAAATAACTCTAGGTCTCTGTGAAGAATTGTCAGTTACTATAGCTTATTAACGAAGACCTAAGAAGCAAGGATTCAAGGTAAAATGAAGCATTCCACCACCATTACTCCTATGGAAATTATAAATGAATCCTTCTTATTGAATTATTAATGGAACTAGATTGTCCAGCTGTAGGACTTCATGGCTATTTTATGGTTAATCTCCAATAAGATGGCACCCAAAGACTGGTAAAGCAGATTTAAAAGGGGAGGGGGGGGAGAACCCTAAACATCTACAGTTAGTAGTTTTGTTCCCGCCATGTCTTCAAAAATTGCTTGAATGCCATTTATTTCCATAGTAGTCCAGTCCACTGAATGCCATCAGTAATCCAGTAGAGATCATATCTCAAAAACTGTAAAACTTCCATTAGTTTTAATGCATATATTCAAAAACGGTCAGCCCCAAGATACTGGAGATTCACCCGATTGCTAATAATATGTTGGGGAGGAAGGAAAGCGAATTGCAGCATGATCGTTACATGAACAAGCAAATAATTGTTTTTCAGTGTAAAAGAAATCACATTGCTGCTTTGGTATGATTTTCATATACTCGTCACCAAGGGAAATAGGTTAACATGATAATTAACAAATGCGTAATGAAAGACATATTTAAAGGGTTTTTACCCATATAAACAGACTTCAACAACATGCGTGTAATTCAAGTGACATCACCATACAAATAATGCATTTAATATATCTGAAATAGCAAATTGCTATTTTATGCCAGTTCTTTTTGTTTTCCCCAGCCACACTTTCACATACAGTTAGTTCATTTCATTTTGCTCAAGGGGAGGGACATCTGTGTGAATTTTCACAGAGAAATCTCCCTGCTGAAGTTTCAATTAGAGCTAGCTACACTACTTATCTGTCCACTTGGAGAGAACTGCTAGATACTACTTATTTCTTTACCAAAGTACGGTTGGTACTAGGCATGTTAATTCCCCTGAAACAGCATTGCCTCTCTGTGTTACATCCCACAATTCAGCCCAGATCTTGAATAATCTATAACTGATATTAGATCTTTGGCATTAACCCCTTATATGTGGCTCAGAACTGAGCATGTTTGAAGGGTAACTAAAAGGCTACAGGATGAAACTGGAATAGATAAAAAGGCAGATCATTACGTTTCTTCTCAAGTCAGCAGGCATTAGGTGATATCAAATGTGTTTTATCACTCCAGGTGAAGACATGGTGCTCTTCAAATGCATAGGTTTGGAGGTGTGAATTTGTTTCCGCATACATTACGTTTTCACAATCACACATTCAGTATGTACATGCTAAGAACTAACAAATAACCTGGCATTAATTCATAGCTAGCAGAAGGAACCCAGTGTTATGACAATCCCCAAACAAGTGTTAGATTAAGAGCATAAAAGGAAACGATGATTACAAAGCAGGTTGAGTTGGCAAGATAAAAATAGGAGGGAAGGGAGAGAAAATTTATGGAGGTACCAATCACCAAATCCATCTCAAGCTCATTCGAGCTCATTCATCCACCCTCTCCACAAGTTCATTTTAACACAAACCACCACCACAAACCATTGAGTTAGTGATTTTTTTGAATACTAAGTATTATGTATCTATTTAAAATAGGTGTTATATGATCTGCAGTACTTGATGATGTTTGTACCCACGGCTTTGCTGCTCTTCTTTGTTATGTTTAGTATCTTTTTTTTTTTTTTGTGGTATCGAGGACACAGAGGTCTCAACATACACTGCAAATCTTCAGCAAACTCCAGATCAGCATTATCAGAGAAGGGGTGTCTCAGCATTTGGCCGTGGTTCGGAGAGTTGTCAGCTGATGTTGGAAGATCTATGACAAAGAAAACAGTGGACAATATTGTGGATGTGAACTCAGCCAAGTTCAGAAATAGCATATCAGCATTCCAGAGGAGGCAATATCCATATTTGCACCTTAAATCTCAACAGGTATCAGGTCAATTACATTATTTAGTATTATCAGTAAGATTACTATCACTCGGTAAAATATTACATTGCTGATATAACTTGACTTAGGCTTTCCTAGGATTCTACATTCCCCTTCTTATGTTGGCATTTATTACAAAAAATTCTATTAAATCAAATGCTTTTTAAAAGGCACATTTATATTTTGCTACCACTTGAAGTGTTGTCAGACCAACTGCTAATTTTCCATTTTAAAAAAGAAGGCTAAACAGCCTAACATGCTTTCGAGCCTTCTACTTGGTCATGTTTACCAAGACATATTGACAGATACACCAACATAAAATAGCTGGTTGTAGGAACTTTGCTATAGGTTATACGGGTTATTTAACTAATACCGAGTAGTCATTAGATGTGAAAGTGGAAGCTGCTATTATTCCAAAGAAGACAAAGTGCTTGCAAATATTCATGCCGAAATATCCTGTATGCAGTGTTTCTAAACAAAATAGGTGTGAAAGTATTTAGTCCCATTCTGGTTAAATCTCATTTGCTGCAGCCATTCCTAAGAAGTAGAACTTTGCTTCTGCTTTGGAGAAGAGGAATACTGTTGCAAATCCTTGATAGGACTCACTAACTTAGCCCTTTCCAACTTAGACTTCTCTAGATGGAATCACAACTTCTAAGATTTCCACCAAGGATTACCAAGATACTGGCTTGGAATGTGGGGAGCTGTATCTCTATCATATTGAGATGATACCAGTTGGGGAAAGCTGAGCTTGCTGAATAGCCCAACAATAAAAAGAGCACAGCAGCAACTGTATAGCTTTATATCAATTTACACAATAGCAGATAGACAATACTTGAGAATTTTATAATAAAACAGCCAACATTTTCTGCAAGAACATGAACCTGAGATACCTTAAGCACAAAATTGACTGCTGTTAACCTTGTGATAGCTATTTTGCTACTGACATAGTATATAAAAAATTGTTTACACGATTTGGTTTGACTAAAACCCAGGGTTACACACTGCAAGATATAAATTTGGCTCTTCACTGAATAGAAGAAGCAACTAAGGTTGTCTTCTGTGTGTGTTAGTTTATGTTTGAGGTGTTCAATTTTTATCCCCCAAAGCTATGTTCTTCATGTAATAATAAAGAGACATTTCTGCAAAAATGTTTTCGGTCTCACACACTTCAGAAAATACATTTATTGCAACATAAAAGTATGGCCATTACACTCAACCATGGATTTAAATTTTTGTTTTTTAATTTTGATCTCTGATGTACAGTATATAAACATTCTTTCAGTTAAAGAATATACCTGGAAAATATACCTATACACCAGCAACACTACTTGTAAGAATTTTAACTTATATGGATTCCTGGCAACTGATGCAATGCTTAATGACAAGGAAGACTGAGGATAAGGAGATGAATACCAACAAAGCCTTCTAGGGGAAAAAATGCTTAAAAGGAGTTGTCAAGAAGTGGTCAACCAAGTAGATACCGTATTACAGTCAAGTAATGTGCAACTATCAAATTCTGAAAATTAAAAACTAAATCACATTATACTGAGGAGAGCCAGCTAAGAACACATAAAGAATGCAAAAAGTAACCTGGCCAAACCAAGTTTAGTCAATCTGATGTCTTCTATAATACTTGCAGAAGTCCACTGCTTTTTCTGAGCTGCTTTATCCAGAGGTAAACAGTACCTAATCCTAAAAGTAATGTATAGCCATACTGCTACTTCTTCTTTGCCCATTCCTAATCTAGAATGTAAATAGACTGGATTTGTGACAAATCTCATCCATGTCTTATTTTTCCAAATTCAATTTTCTGTAATGCTGTTTTGTTGGGTAATTATTTTGTTTCATCCAGTAAATTATTGGTGCAAAAAGACTATTGTCTGATGGTACTTTCAATATTACTTTATGTTTTTTATGCTCCTGTGTGTTCTCACCATCACCAAAAAAAAAAAAAAAAAAAGTGGGGGCAGGAGGAAGGCCTGCAGAATGCTTTTTTGACAGTCGGTGCTATATATTCCCAGTCTCAAAGTCTCCAGATTCCTATTTGCTTGCATGTTTTTTAGCCATCTCCCTTCCAATGTATTCTATCTGGGAAATTCTTGACATGGCCAGAAGAAAGTTCTTTAATGCACATTATGGGTTAATTCTAATGCTCCTTTAAACCTACCCATGTTTTAGATGAGTAAAAACATAATGACATAATCACCTTCCCTTTGGTCAATTTTGATTCCATTTTCCCCCTTCTCATTCCATGTGGCTGAACAATCCACCAGGCAGATCTTCTAAATGTCCCTTTTAACTTGGGACAAACTGTAACAGTGAACGCTTTGATAATAAGTTTAGATTTTCATCTGCCATCTTACTTACATGGATATGTCTCTTTCTTCAGTCTGCATTTCTTTTTATTTGCAAAATGTGCAGTTTCCTGAGCCAGCTCTTTTGGGTAGGCAGCAGTAACTTCTCGGTAAAATAAAGTCAGGACTGTCCTGAAAAATGGTTTCCTTGCACAGCTGAGATGTCTTCTCCCAATCCTTTGGGTTTGGCGATGGCTTATTTCCCTTATACAGAAAAGTAATCTATCATAAGGATCTAAAGTAGACTGATATCTAAAGCAAGTGTGGTTTGAAAGTTAACATTCGACTGAGACCTTAACTAACTCTGTTCTACTGGCTTTTGGATCATGGCTATGAGCCCAAACAGCAGCGGTTCCTATATTCCTTTTCCTACATTCTTTACATCACTGAATACAATGAGGGTTCTCTATGCGTATTTCTATCCAAGTGATAAAAGGAACTGTTTGACCCTGGAGAGAAATGACTTTTTTTTTTCTTCAAAAGGCTGTGCCTGTGAAAAGAAGTCTTAAAAAGAGAAAGAACCCTATATTGCAGAATGAGAGTTGTAATGTTTTCCAGGTGTGAGCAACAAAGGACTTTATGTATCTCATACCTATTCCTCAATGTTTATGGGACAGGATTCCGGAGCTGCAGCTGTTCAGTAAAAAAGAAAGACCAAAAGCAAATGGTAAACCAGAGAAAAGACAGACCACACAAATGCACAGACATGCAATGGGATGGGGAGTCAAGAAGAGAGAGGGAAAGAGAATGAAACAACAAAAGCTTCCTGCATTACATTTATTGCCCCCCCCTCCCGAATAACTTTTAAAGAATGTTTGCACAATGACTCTGGGTGATAACATTCCAATTTGGGAATGTGCCAATCAATATAAATCCAATCTGCTTTACTGTCCATTTTTCAGAGCATATTTGTGTTCGGATTTTATTTTTAAAAAATATAGGAGGGGGATAAAAAAAGCCATTCCATTTACCCAAAGAGGGCAAGAGATTTAGCCCTATCTTTTTGAAAATGTATAAAATTCAGATGGATTCTTGGTTTCTTTTACCAGCAAAAATGCCTCCTCCGTGTCTAGAGTGGCTGCTTCTCAGTACTTCCTTGAATGACCCTGTAGTCACACAGACACTTGGATCAATCCAGGATGTGCTACAAAAAATAAGCAGCATCCACCTTCTTGTAAGAGGCTCTTCATGTATTTCAAAAAAACTGTTTTCAAAACAGGGGTGAAGGACCCTTGATCATTGCACCCATGGTATTCCTGCTAATATTGGAAGCACCAAATTCAAATTCGTTTCAGCAGAATTCATGCCTGGATTGTTTTGCCTTCCTAAATTTGAAGGTGGTAACTCCACATGAAAGATTCCTGTAGCCTGTACTGTACTGTACTGTAGCCTGGTCTTTGCCAGTTCTTTATGTTACTAGAAAACATTGTGATCCATTCTGTAGCAAGAATTCACTGGAATGTATGGGATGTGTCATGAAGAAATGGAGATAGTCCTATAGAATGGGCCAGACTACTTTCTCTCTAGTTAAGGGCTAAGCTGAAAAATTGAAACACAGAAGCCATGGGTCCTAAACCTCTGCCTAACCTTCTCAGCTTTTTTAATTAAATTATCCCATATTCAACAGAAATGTGCACACTATCCCACAGTAAAAGCACAAAACTGAAAACATTACCAAGGTTTAAAAAAACCAACTTTTTTGCTTTTTTTACACACTTGTTTAAATTTATGCTATGAAGTAATGACTAGAATGTCTCTCTGTCATTACTGTAAAACACAGACTTGCTTCAGAAATACAAAAGAAAGTAATACACCTTAATAAGGTATCATGTGAAAAGGCTTTTGAACATGTTACATCTCAGAGATCAGTGCAAAATCCCACAAGGTTCATATACTTGTGGTTGGGAGATAATGACTCAGGAAAGCAAAGTTAATGCTTGAAATGACCACATAGTTAATTAGTACATGAATACAGCATTCATTCATCCTTGTTTAATTAAAACTGCTGGATTGGTAGCTACTTGTGGCACTAAAACATTTCACTTTCAATAAAAACCACTTTGCAAATTGCCATTAAGGATCCTCTTTGTGCTATTTTTTCATTCAGATATTCAAAGATGGGGAACCTGAGAATTAAATAGGTCTTGTAGACTTCACACATATATAGCAACTTCCACCCACTATCATATATGCTTCTGTATTTTGTTCTATAACATGTACACCTGAGACAGAAGTGGTTCTTTTCTTCCCATGCATCTTCTTTCTAAGCGGGCCTTCCTATCTCCACCATTCTACTCGGAATGTGGATCAGCAGCACTTACCTTTATCTGCTCTTAAAAAAAAAGAGAAGAGGATCCAGAGACTAAAAGACCCATAAGCCAAGGCGTGAAGTTTACCCAGAAGATGTTAACTGGAATAGGAGTTCAAACTTCGGAGTGAAGAAAATGGAGTGTGAGGGAAACTCAAGGACAACTTCAGAACCTCTCCTTTGCCAACAGATCAGCCCAACCAACTTCAAACTCTACATGCTAAAGGGCTTAAAGCCACATGCATCTCTGCGCAGCAGATCAGAAAGCCATTCTAAGTTCTGCTTGAGTGCAACTTCTGTGACACTGAGGCAAGTCCATGTTGTTTCTCGAGCAGCTGTGAAGAAGCAGCATGGCTTTGCTCAAAGACTCAGAGTTAGTCAGCAGGCGGCAAGGTGGGGCAGAACATTTGGCTCCGTACACAAACAGTGAGGGGAAGGGATCAGCAGAAGAATCTTGCAAGCAGCAAAGCCACCCAAAGATATACAAGCCAGAAAAACTGAAGCCGCATCTTGTGGCAGCAGAGTTGTTATTAAATTTATTCCACAAGGTCCCAAGGTCCGAACCTCCCTTTTTTTGAATCACCATAAATACTTCAGGTGATACTGCAGAAGGAACGTCTCAAGTGCCTACAGATATAGCCTGGACACTAGGAGAGATGGACATGATCCTTATCCGCTACAATTCCCAAGTTAAGGTCTTATTTCAAGCTCTGACTAACTGTGCAAAGGAATAAGGAAATTCTATTGCATGTTCTTCAGAAAACTCCTGCAACCACTTCCTCATTTCTAGGGATCTCTGAGGAAAGAAGGGCTCCGTAGTATTTGATGGAAACATGCACCCAGTATATTTAGTTGGTCACGCACAAGGCAGAGAGCATGGAGAAAATGAATAAAAAGTTGATGCCAACCAGGTGATTTCTCCTAATACTCCCACTGTCTCAGAAAACACCCAGAGTGTCTTGTTTGGCATTTCTGATTATTGTCAGTGATCTTGTTTTGGGCTTTTGTTTGGGGGAGGGGGGGGAGCCCTGACATTCAGTGTTAAGAGTATTTATCAAAAATTGTAGATTGAAGTAATTAAATTACTTACAGATAGTCCTCGACTTACAAAGGTTCATTTAGTGACAGTTTAATGTTACAAACGGCACTGAAAAAAGTGACTTTATTACCATTTTTCACACTTATAACGGTTGCAGTATCTCTGTGGTTTCATGATTTACATTCAAATGCTTGACAACAGGTTCATATTTATGACGGTTGCAGTGTCCCAGGATCATGTGACCATGTTTTGCGAACTTCTGACAAGCAAAGTCAATGGGGGAAACCGGATTCATTCAATAACCCTGTTACTAATTTAATAACTACAGTGATTCACTTAACAAATGTGGCAAGGAAAGTGGTAAAGTTGGACAAAACTCACTTAACAAATTTCTCATTTAGCAACATAAATTCTGGGCTCAATTGTGGTTGTAAGTCGAGGACTACCTGCAATTAGATAAGGAGTCTTCTTTAAATTTTGACAAAGATAGGATTTTCTAAAATGCTGTTTTGAAGGTTTGTTCATATTCAAGAATTCTCTTTTCCTCCAGTTGAAAGCACAATTGCTTCTTTTAATCAGTTTGCTCAAAACAAAGGGACAAGCTGTTGCTCTCCATCCTTATTTGTTCAATGTGCTGGTTGGCAAGCTTGGCATGGATCCAAGTGCCATATTTTTTGTGAAACAGATTTATGAGCTTACTGATCACTGTTTTTCACCCCTTCTTTTGTAGACCATGGTTAAGTATTTCAAATTTTATTTCAGAGGAATTATCTAGTACGTCTAGTATATAGTTCTCATCTTGGGAAGTTAAAATTGAAAGTATCTAATCTGGTGATCTTATTGAATAAAAAGGAAAAGAAGCACAAAATAAGATGCACTTTTCCCTCTAGCTTCCAGATTTCTCTTGGCCTCTTCAAGACCTTTAGAAAACTGTAATAAGCATTTTTCCCCCATCTGTTTCCCAGCAAATTTGGTTCGGAGACAGTCTTTGAAAAGCCAAGTACTTTATTACTGATAATTAATAGCTGATATTAAGCTGTTCAACTATCTGTGCAACTCAAGCAGGATTACAACCATTTTAAAAGATTACAACAGGAAGGGTCATGAGTTCATATTAAATTGTATTTACCATGACATTTGGTTAGGAACAGTTCTGAACTTTTACGTGTGTGTGTGTGTTTGTGTGTGTGGGTGAAAGAGGGAGGGGGGAGAGAGGGAGGGAGGGAGAGAAAGAGGGAGGGAAATAGAGGGGAGAGAAGGAGGGAGAGAGGCAGAGAGCTGGGGAGGAGGGAGAGAAAGAGGGAGGGAGAATGTGTGTGGTTCTGTATGCAGGTATGTAATTAATATATCTATTCAGGTAATATTCCACAGAACATCTTTTTTTCATCTTGAAATTGAAATGACCTTGCATATGCCTCTGTTTAAATGATTCCTGCTCTAGCAGAAAGATGATATTGTTACTATTGTTGCAGGTCTCTTATCAGTGGGCACATATGTAGTTGGCACAGCAAAGCCTGGATTACCCACAAAGTTTCCCAAATGGAATAAATTAGGAAGAGAGACAAGATGACAATAGGAAAAGAGATTTAGCTTGCTCGTAGCTATGTAAGGAAATCAAGGCTGAAGAAAGCACTCCTTTCAACCACATTGAATTATTATACCAACCAAGAAAGAGGCAGCCTTGAAACTTTGGGGAAGGTGAAATGAGCAAGGAATAGGTTGCCATGGTTTTTGAAATGATGGCAATTTTACTGACCTGATGGAAAGGGTCTGGTGCACTTCTATTTTAAAATTGTGAGGTACACACCAAAGAAAGTGTGGTATATTTATCTAACTGAAATCTAAAAAAGTTACAAATGCAAAATTGGGCAGTGTTAAAAATCAAAAATGCTTTAAAAAAAAAAGAAAAAAAATCTAACCAGTCCTTGACAGTGGCATTGTTAACATATCAATTCAATCCCCATTTCAGTTTCTTCCAGACCCATAAAAGGACAGTCAGTAAAGTTTATAACCATTCAACAACATAGAGAAAATGAAGGGATGGGAGCATGGGCTAAGGAAAAAGAAAAACTGGTATTGTGTTGGCACAGAGTGAACATGAACTTTCACACTGATGAAATCCAGTGGGGGAAAAAAGATCGATGAAAGAGGAAAGAGAAGAAACAAAACATACCCAGAATTAGTAACCAACTAAAGTTGGGGTTATGAGTTGGGGCTTCACCAAAGGATACAAAAGATGTCTCTGAGGAATTATGCTCATGCCTGCTCATTATCTGTCATTATGGAACTTCCTATGTGTAAGGATAAAAATAAATCTAAGGACATCTAGACAGACATAAAATAAGCCGGGGAGGTGGCAGTAATCAGTTCTTATTATGCTAGGAAATTAAGAATTGGTCATTTCATTGACTAAATGAAATAGACACTATCAAATGGATTTCTCTTCCTTTCAGCTATAATTCCATAGCTGGCATGGTTATGGTCTGGGGATTACTGGAACTGAAATTGCTTCCAAAGGATCCCAGGATGGGAAAGCTGAACTAGATCTTCTAGAATAAGAACCCAAGAAGGTTCTACCCACTTTTCTACCCACTGGAACTATCTGCCTGCAGAAGACTTTGTCTTCTATTTCTATAAACCTTGATAGATGTTGCTTCTTATACTTTAACCTTTAGCCTTTAACTCTTGTTGGGAAGAATCTTGACTTTGATCAGGCTTGGGCTCATATCTAACTATTCAACCTATTTCTTATAGCAAATGGGTGTAATCATCTTCAAACTACACACTTAAATTGCTTCCAAATTTGTGGCTTCCTTCCAAAGTACTCCAAAAACTGTAACTGTGTGAAAGTCCCAGGCAAACTGAGATTGGGTAGTTTATAGCCCAATCCAAAACCAGCTGTGCCGCTAGTATCACCCTTTTTATTTTCTTGGATTTAAATAAGTTTAAGAGAGAGGAATGATTGTGAAAAGAGTGGGGGGGGAGAAGCAGGGCAAGGGGAAAAGAAATGTAGGAAAGCAAACAGCAGGAAGTAAAAAAGGATACCACCAATGATGCAATTTATGTTAAACACGGCTCCCACAGTCTGCAAAGATTATAGACTGAAGGCTTAAGGTATTCTAAGCAGTTTCCTAGAAGGTACTGAAACTGCAATTATCAGCATTCATTGAAGAAAGCCACCTTAGAAATATGCTTTATATTTAGGAAATTTGACCTTTATCTCTATGATCTAGGCGTGACATAGGCAGAGGTGGGCAGGGGAGGGAGACAAGAGAGAGCGGTTTTAAGTATCAGGAAGATGCCACACAAAATAGCATTCTCCTTCCTATCCACTTCCCTACACTGTTATGACTCTAATAGGTATATACTGTGATTAATAGCTGATAGCTCTCAGGTAGTGGCGGGATTTAAAGCAGAGGAGGGATATATAAGAAACTGTCCTCCCACCTCCCTTCAAAGTTCATGTTCAGCAGACAGCCACTCACCAGGTAAGCGGGCCTCAGTGCACACCTTATTGTCCAGAACTTTCACGCTTGCGTTGCCAATGTCATTGTTATTGTCACACTCCATACCTAGGTATGCGCCTGTCCTTTGGCCTGCAAAGGAGTTAATGCAGTTAGAGAGGGGGTGAGGCTTTGGTTTAATTCTGCTCCTCTTTAAGGTAGCAGAAAACATCACACACTTCAGAAATGAAGAAAACCTCAACAGTGGCCAAAAAGGTAGAGCAGCCTTCTCCAACCTGCTACCTCCAGGTCTGTTGAAATTTCAAATCCCCAAATTCCCAATTACAGTCTCCACTAGTTGGGAATTCTGAGGACTGAAATCTCTACATATCTGGAAGACCTCAGGTCAAGGGGGACTAAGGTAGAGAGTGGACAATAAGAGATGGGGATGCAGCGGCCAAAAGCTATTGTGGCTGGTTTCCTCCACCACCTCCATTTTCACTTCCTGTTTCAAGGCTATCCTTGCCAATATGGAAATATAAATGGCACATAGGGAGATATTTGATCTTGTATGTAAAGTATCAAATAAACCAGTCATAGCACCAGAGAAAGTTCAAGGAAAGCACCAATTTTGTGGTTTAGGTTGTCTCTGGCTGGCATCTATGGAATATTCTGAGCAATCAAAACCCAGTAGAAACTTGATTTCGTTGTGACAAGATGGTAGAGCCAGATAGGATACAACCCCTTCTCCAGGAAGGTTTGTTCAATGGGCTCTGAGAAATCACAGCATCTTCCCCAAAGCTATGGGTTTCATTATTCTGGGCAAGATGCCAAGAGAAAAATAAAACTCATGGTAAGGGTCTATTTTTGTACACCATTGTTGTTGCAAGGTTTGGACAAATTTTAAAAATAAAACCAAATCTATGCTTAAAAAATAAAAAGGGGAATTCCCATTTGTATACTGCCTGATAATATTCATCAATGTGAAGCATTTCTGACTTTGCTGACAATGAACAGTGATCTAATCAACCATAGAATTTATTTTAATATGATTTACCTTCATAAGAATTTAGATAACTAAATAACGAGTTTTTCTCGTTAATATTCAGATCTAATTTAGACTGCAGAATGAAACCAAAGCTGAAACATGTAGAGGGGATTGCCTCAAAAGGAAAAACAAAATTATTTTTAAGAATATTAACAGCAACAATAACTTTCCCAACTTTTAAATAGTCTCAAGAAAATCTGAGAATTTAGTCATTTAATTTCAAAAGAGCAAGCTGAGACTTTGTAACACTTCAGTTTGCTCCCTGGAAAAAGGAAAATGAGCTAAATGAGTGTTTTTCTCTCGTTAATGACACCAATTCATTGACTTTTGGCCCCTGATCTGACTGTATCTCTAAATTTTAACTATGGAATACATGAAATCATTCAATGTCAAGAGATCATAAATGTATTAAAATATCAAACTCCTTGGTTTCCCAGGGGATGAACTGCCTTTTTATTTACTTTTTAATTGGGAATGTAGGGAATGAAAATTACATTCCACTGTGAAATAATAAATATTAAAATCAGTGATATGTTTCAGGATTACAGTTTTTCATTTTAATAGACTGTCTTGCCAGCCAGATACAATTTTTTTTTTAACTCAAGTAGATATATAGTCAGAATTGCAGAACTCTGAGCATTATGTTCAGGAATCTGGAACTTGGTTCTCAAACTAATAAAAGTCCTGTCAACCAAAACAAAACAAAAATTTAGCTCCGATTCCTCTCCAAGTATTTTTTTTTCCAGCAATGAAATGTTGAATGGGGATATTATTCCAACCGTTGTAACTTTCAGACAATCGGGGTCAAAAATAATTTGCTGACCTATTGCCAGTTGTTTCTGCCCATTTTTCATGAAAATAAACAAGGAGAACTGGCAGAACTCTAAATTTTCCATGTTTTCAAATTTCTTCTACCTGCTCATTTAAGAAAGGCCTTTCGCTTCAAACTATAGCAATTCAGTTAGCAAACTGAGCTTGCCCCAATGCAATGTGGCTGAGCTATGCTCTTTCCTCATGAAAATGTGCCTCATCTTTTTTCTCTTTCCCTGGCTGTGCTAGATGTAAAAGAGAACCAACATGGGGCATGAAGCAATGCTGTATTCTGTGTTACCATCTTCCTGTGTGGGAGAGACATCCTCTTCTTCCATGACATCATTCCCCTGCCAAAAAAAAAAAAAAAAAAGATAAGGTGTGAATATACAAATCAATGACTCATCATGTAGTAAGGATATTAATATTCCCACAGGAATATTACCTGTATAGATATATTAATTACATACCTGCATACAGAACCACACACATTATCTCTTCCTCTCTCTTTCTCTCTCTCCTTCTCCCTCCTTCTCCCCCCTTTTTCTCTTCCTCCCTCCCCGACTCTCTCCCTCCCTCCCCTCTATTTCCCTCCCTCCCTCCCTCCCTCCCTCCCTCTCTCTCTCGTTCTCTCCCTTTCTCTCTCACACACACGTAAAAGTTCAGAACTGGGTAAATCCTAACCAAATGTCCTCCGAAGGTGATTGGGGAAGCTATAATCTGGCTAATCCTTTTGCAAGCGCTTACTTTAAAAAGCATATAGAACTGACATTTTCTGAGTCAGATGTACAATTCCAAATTATAAAGTTTGGAATCACAGATCTGAATGCTGACCTGTAGATAGTCACTCTTTTTTTTTTTTTTTTTTTTTTTGCACAAAGCACAAGGTAAATTTTTAGAAGTGCATTGCAGTAATTTAGACTAGGCCAAAAGGAACAGTTCAATTAAACACCCACATACAAGAAATTATCTTGCTTGTTTATATGAATAAAATATAAAAAGAATAAATAATGAAAAGAAAAGAAAATAAACAAGCTCAAAGAGCGGACTTGGTCTTTTTCTGCTATCAGTTTTCTATGCTTCTATAATAGACTCAGCTAACCATTTTAGCTACAGTAATCTAGTCTAAGTATATCGGTTTTCTCCAAACTAGCTTGTTTGGTTGGTTGCTTGCTTCCTAATTTATATACACAATTTATATGGCTGCCCATCCTACAACTCTGAGCAGCATATAAAAATTAAAAACAAAAAACTTACTTCAACAATCCAAATGACCAAGATGGTAAAAATCATTTCCCAGAACAATTACAAGTAACTAGCCAGCAGAATTCACAACTTCCCAGCCCAAATGCTTCGGGGAACAGCCAAATCTTTAGTGCCTAACAAAAAGCTAGCAGGGGCCATCTGGATCTCTGGTGGGATGCTATGTACTTTTTCCAAAGGAATTGAGATTACAACTTCCAGAATTTAAAATCAGTATGAATAATGTACTTGCTACCTGGGAAATCTCAGAATCATGGTCATAACATATTTGGAGGAATGAAATTGAGAATGCCTGAGAGAGAATTTCCTGCATCTTATTGTTCTGTGAATGACTCCCATTTCTTATATCAACTTTTCAATGCTTTAACCTGGAATACCATTAGACTTCTGGCTTCTAGTCCTAAGAATGATTCCTAGCTATCTAATCTACATTTTTGGACTTTACTGTTTTACTTTGCCCCATTGTTTCCATTTGCTTTGTGTTTTGCCTTGTAGGATGTTGTTGAAAAAGATTTTGCATACAAATAAAAACTATGGCTCAGAGACAGACCTCACTTTCCTTGTTAAACAAGCTTTCACATATAGAACTTTACCTCCGCATCTCGTTCCTCTGCTGAGATACTGACAAAATTTCCATCAGGAGACTCAACTGGGGTTGACTAAGAAAAGAGAAGAGAAAACTGAAAAATGTTGATGGGCAAGTATCCTATAAGGACAAAATACCATCTGCCAAATCACATCAGTAGTACTAACCCAAACATAACCAAACATGGTTTGTCTTTCTGAAATGCTAATTTACTTCTTTACTTCCTCCCTGAATGAAAAGGAGGCATTTGAAAAGATATGGAGAAGATTTGCCAGGAATCAGTTTCTGTTGTTCCCAGGACAATGTCATGGTGGCTACAGACACCTTTTTGGCAACTGTCTTGAATGTTAGATGTGTCCACTCAAGCTCCATTCAGAACATGTACTGGACTATTTAAAAAAATAAACAAACCACTATGTGGGGATTTCTTTTAAAAGTGACAAGCATTATATAAAGTAATTTGCCTGAATAAATTTGCTTGCATCAAATCAGGGGGTAATTTTTCATCCCTCTGTATCGCAGCTTCTGCTACTTGTCCCTTGATTGGTCTGGAGTTTGATCTACTTACATCTCCTTCTGAAGGTACCTCACTGACAACAGCAGGGGATGCAGCCATGTCTCCATCTTCTTCAGTGCCGGGGGCTACATAGGAACCTGACATGGAAGACATGGTATCTGTGCTGATTTCGGAGTGCTGACTTTGGGAGGAGGCCATAGACATGACTGACTGAGCCAGACTGCTACTAACAGGATCTAAGGGAAGAAGGGAGGTGGCAGACAAGGCAGAGTTAGAGAGAGATGTTAGAGGAGCCACCCTTGCGTCCGACCACTGCTATGGTAGTATTTGCATTTCACTATGTGCAATCTTGAGCATCATTTGCTGGAATGGTGGGGTGAACTTTAACAAAAAAACCACTCAGCTGAAGTATTTATGAGTGCCCAAGTTTCAGTGGTGGTTTTACTCTGAACAATTGCAATTCTTGTGCTGCTGGGCTCAGAATATAGTCAATAAGATCAAATATTATATCTAGCTTCTGCTGAATTGTCTCTGGACAGTTCATAAAAAAAAAGTTTGTCCAGCTCAAAACCTACAGATGAAGTGACCAGCAAACAAATGCAATAGCATAGCTTTTCATCATTTAATGAACATAATATCCTGGATTATGGGACATATAGGCAGCACATATGCAAAATCATTTATTTGGAACTAGGTTATAGAGTGGATGTGAGGCAGGTCCTTTAGCTGTTTCTGAAAATCTTGTCAAGAAAACTGCAAGGACTAGTAAGGCAGTCTCCAAAAATCAACACTGAGTCAAAGGCACAAAAATTCAACTTACATTAAACTGGAGGAAAGTAAAGGGATTAGAAACACCTTTTCTACTGTACCTTCTGGAGAAGAAATGGTAGAAGAAAGAGGTGTTCCTGTGCATGACGATGGATCTATTGCTCCTGAGGACGACAGGGTGATATTTTCGCTTTCAGGTGTCACACCACAATCCTGAAAAACAAGGAAACCATAATCTATAATGAAAAACTATTATGGAGTAACCATTAGAAACTGGATCCGACTCAGGCACTCAGTCTGACCACTATATTAGCTTATGTAAACTAAGACACCTTCATTATATATGTCTTTCTCTTCTAGAACTTGCCAGCCAACATGGGCATTACTGAGAATTCTGAAGGGCATAAAGGCTAGGGGAAACTGGTAGATTTCCCCAAGATAGCTTTAAATTAAGAAAGACGTGAGAATAAGAAGAAAATTTGGAAAAACTTCAGTCATTTTCCCAAACCAACTGAAGCACTGGAAGATGTAACCTTTTCAAGATCAGTCTTATAAAATGTTACACTCTAACCCAAATGCATTTCATTAAAGTTGACCAATTTTAAGAGGAGTGTTATGTGCTACCACCTGTGGGTACAGAGACTCTGGGTAACCAAAGTCCTATCAGTTTCAGATAGCAAATCCTCATTACCCCTAACCAACAAAGGTTTTACTCAGCATTTTTGTATCTGGCAAAGCAATTTTAACTGAGATGAGAGGAATTCCACAGCTTGTAAAGTTCAGTTCTCTTTCAAGGTAGATATTTGCAAGCACCTCTGATTCTCTTCCAAATCTAAATTCACTAACATGCAAGTTTAACTCCTTTATATGCAAAGGGCAAAATCTTCCTTTTCCTAATGTGTCTTCTATACTAGGGGTCTCCAACCTTGGCAACTTTAAGACTGGTGGACTTCAACTGCCAGAATTCCTCAGCCAGCTTGCTGTCTTAAAGTTGCCAAGGTTGGAGACCCTTGTTCTATACTGTAGGCCTGCAGGAGGAAAAAAGTGAGCAGCAGTTAGGCTCAAGTAATATTAAAAAAGAAATTTTAAAACAATCACCTCTCCATGAGGACAGGGAGACTTCCTTTGGGAAATCCTGACTTCAGATTCACTACAAGCCTTATCCTCTTCTTCATGTAATACTGAGGAATTCTGTGAGATTGACCTGGTGAAAACACACAAACTAAATGTAACTCCTTTGTACAAAACACACAAATTAGAATGAGGGAATGGGGGTCTCCCAAAATGTTACAGAAGACTCCATTGACAGCTAGTTAGATAAATTAAGAAATCTAGTGGTCGGCACAGGGTTCACAGAATAATAATTGCATCTATGACAATACTTAATGATGTTCATGGGTTTCTCACCATTTTTTAAATTATTACTTATTTTAAGAAAACCAAAATGCCTAGATATTCATGAGATCTATGTTCTCCAATGAGAACCTGGCCTTTTTTAAACTGCAATAATAATTAAATAATTGTCTGAGGGACACCAAGCAAAATCATATGAATCTGAATCTGAAAAGATTGTTGACCAAAGGATTGTATTAGAGACAATAGACTTAAGGAATAGGATATCGGCCATAAGGTGTTATTGCCTGCAGCTCATTTACTGTAGTACAAGAGGGAAATGACAAGAGGTCACTTACTTGGACAGGCTTTTCTTTAATTTATGTCCTTGACTGCCACAATCTGATAAGCGTTCAAGGGAAGGTAGTGTCTGGATGGGAGGCAAGTGGCTGTCACTGCCATATGTGGGTAGCATGCCTGACACATGGTTGTCCCCAAGCACACGGACTGGAAGGGCTGCTGGGGATGGAGTGAGAGGCCCATTAAGGGCTTCCAGCAAGGAGACCACCTCATAGCCAGGAGGGATGTTTTCTGAAGACTGGAGGAACAGAGAAGGGTATGAGAAAGAGAGGTTATTCTTAAGCAGCAGAAATTGTTACAAGGAAGCTCAATATAGAACAGAAAGCTCTAACAACTCTCAAAGAGTACACAAAATAGAAAGAGAGACTAGGATCACTGATGGAAGAGGAGTTCTCTTCAACACTGTGGAAATCAGATTGCTTTTAAAGGGAAGTTAAAGATCTTTATTCTGCATTACTGGGTTAGTACAGGCTTTAGTTTTTCCACCCTATAGGTGAGAGTTCTGTGTCAATATCTAGAATATGTACACACACACTTCTATCCCAAGAGTTTGTTTTAAGGTAGTGTTATTACTGGTTACTGGGGCTTGAGCTAGCTTTACTGAATTGATTTGCAATTATTATCTTTTTTGCTGGGTTTTTTTTTTAGGCTATGCTTTGGTCATGGCATGTAATAATGAATTAATAATTGCCTAGGTTAAACTCTTTATTCTAAGCCAGGGGTGTCAAACTCGCGTCGTCATGGCGGTGTCATGTAACGTATTGGGACTTTTTCCCCCTTCGCTAAACTGGGTGGGGGCGGGGCCAGCATATGACACATCCAGCCCGCAGACCATGAGTTTGACACCCCTGTTCTAAGCCAAGTAATTTGGATTTCTTAGCCTGAAATGTTTTAGCTGGTAGAGAAGATTATGATGGTCTTATGACCTGAAAAAGGATAAACAGTCAGGAAGAAAAACATGTGCACACAAAGAACAGTCTTTCTGAACATAAATAAGACCTTTGTGGTCACACTCTTCTATACTTTTGCCATAAAAATAAAGACTTAGCTCACTCCTTCTGCAGAGAAATTCTTGACTCATATTTCTACAGATGATACATGCCACTTCTGTAGAAATGGGAAGGAAAAATGTTCTATGGATTCTCCAAAAAGTGGATTTAATAAGATTAGTCTAGAATTCTCTTTCTTAGCATCAAGTTTTCTAAGTGCACATTTGTTTAAAGACAAATCAGTAAAAAAGGAGGATCACTGAACAATATCATCTGCAGGCTGAAGTACTCTAGTTCAAAATGCCTTACCGGCTTTTGAATATTGCAACTTAGTTATTGAGATATTCTGGTTCTCCCCTAAACTTGATAATCGATCTGTGCTTAAGTGTGGATGCACATTAAAATATGGCGCTAGCAACTGCCTTAATCATCTCATCTGCCAAGATGCCAGCAAGTTCTCTAGCTCCTGGGTTCCCGCTTCTGGCGCATCATGTTTACTTGCTTGATTCTGCTTGGGGAATGACTGTTATGCTCCCTGAGCAACCTGGAGGAAAGATGGTAATTTTTTCATGTTTATTTTTAGAAAATATATTTTGCCTTTTCACTGTTTTTAATAATCCCAAGGAGGATTTTTGGGGGGGGGGGCTTCTTTCTTCTTTGGCACTTGTACAAGTTAAAATGTTTAAACAAACAATTTATTTCTTCTGTGGTTGTGAAAAAGACTATATCTCTGAAATTTACTATTACTCTCTCTCACACACGAAGTGTGTATTGTCTCTCACACTTTGGTATAATTAATTTGGTAAGTTAGTATAGTTGTGCAATTGGTTCTCGTTCTGCACAATGAAGGTATCTAAGTCTAGGCTTGCCACTTCCAGCTCTAATTTCATTACAACTTCATTGTCAGTGGCATTTCTTCCTGGATTACTCCTTTACAGAAAAGGTGGGAGTGGGGGAGAAAAAGCCTCATGGTACTCAACTCCTCTCCCCCAAAAAATGAGCAGCCCAGAAGACCATCTCAGCCAAGATGGAATAAGACCAGCATCTGAACAATCAATCCACCCATACTCACTGAATGTTCCTCTGAATCTGATGTCTGGGATGCAATGATGGGGTTGAAGTTGGTGGGGGAGAGGGGTCCCATTTTTTTCCTCATGGCTCTGATCTGTAGCAAGGCCCGAAATGCTGTGAGGAAGAAATGGGAGAGGGACGGAGAAGGGAATAAAACACATTTCGAATTCTGCTAGAAATTTCTCTGAAAAACCAACCGAGGTAATAGGTGACTGTGACCACTAAAATACAAGTCAAATATGATCACAATTGGCTGCACTATCCTTTCTCTTCTGATGGTTGGTTGTTAAAAATTAAATAATCTTAGCCTATCTCAGGTGTAGGCAATTGTTCATTTCTCAAAGTGAGAGGATCAAACAAACACCTGATCTTCCAGAGAGGACCCAATCTCAAAATTAAAAAAAAAGATCAGGACTTACGTAATCTGCAGATGGGACAATTGTTAGCTTGATAGCGCAAGGTGTCAGCACAAGTGTTGCAGAGACAGAGATGGCGGCATGGTAAAATCAAGGTGTCTCGGACGTCGGAGAGGCAGACTACACACTCTGCACTATTGTCACTCACCTCATCCTCTGCCACCTGGATTAGAAAAGCTTGCTGGTATGCATGTCCTTACAAACATGTGTCCATAGTGAATTCAAGGGAGGGAGGGAGGGAGGAAGGAAGAAAGGAAGGAAGGGTTTTTTTTGTTTTTTTGTTTATTTATATGCCGCCCTTCTCCGGAGACTCAGGGTGGCTTACAATGTGTTAAGCATTTAACATGGAAACTTCCAGACAATCTGGTTGAGACTGTGTACAACATGTACATTATTCTCCACATTTAGCTCTAGTTCTCACCTTTGAATCCTGTGTGTTATATTTGTTTTCTATCCCATAAATTTCCTGAAGGAGATAGCTCACTCCATCCACCTAGAAAAAGCACCAACACTGAAATTACGTGGGAAAGTAGGGGTTGAAAGGGGATATGAAACTCCAGAAAGAAAGACTGCAGAAACAATTTTCTTCTTTCTGTTTTACTTTTCCCAGTAAAAAACTGTATTATCTAACTTGAACAGGCACCTTTCCATAATAGGAGGAAAATGCTTACAGTGAATTGGTGACCACCTTTGTTTATATCCACTGGTTGGTTAAAAGCTCTTTGCAACCAGTACTGTTGGAAATGGGCTGGATGGCCATCAAATTCCTTGCCATTGCACAAGCAGCTTTCCCTAAAAAGTAACAGGAACTAGTACGTGCGGGAAAGCAGATAACCTGATCCCACCAGCCACACACTCACCACTTGCTTTTGTTTGAGGGGTTTCACACAAAAGCCGCCATCCGCATGCTGAGAGGAAGAAATACAAATGTTCAGGTGGACTTCAACGTCACAGTCCATCAAAAGAAATTCTAGAGGATAGGTGTGATGAAAGAGAACTCACTCCCTAAAACACAATTGTACTCAACAAAGAAAATGTCTCCTATTCATATCATGCCTGCCTTTTTCTTCAAAAATTTAACAATCACTCTCCTTTTAACTCAGACCATTTTTACTCACCCAGAATTATTCTACGAAACTACCACTACTCAAAAAAGACCCCTGTAGTTGTGTTATCTTCTTCTTCTTCGTTATATATTTTTAACCTTGTAACTAAATATTTTACTTTATTTATTATATTGATTCAACCTGTATACATTCAACATGGGAATTTGGATTCATGCATTTTGCACATTGGATCAGCAAGAACACAATGTTTACCTTCTCAAAAGTTGCCAGCAATACATGGCAGTGACCCATATGCTCTGCAAGACAAGATCAAAATTGAGGTTCAGGATGATGCATAATTTTTGCAGAAATTGACGCAGACTGCTACATTTTCCCCCTGCAGTTGTCCTTAATGGCAGTTGTCTTAATTGACCACAATTATAACCAGGATAATTAAATATACATATATGGTTCATTACAGATGCCTTTCTAAGGGTTTCAGTTACTAATGATATTCAACAGGACACAGAATCAATTTAATCGGCAGTAATTTTTAGAATGTACAGTGGCAACTTGCAACTTGTCAATTCAGCTTCCTATTATGATGCAATCACCATCTGGAGGATGCTGATTATTTGCACCCATTCCAATTTAGCTTTCAGTGGAGATATGATACTGAGATTGCTGTACTCATCTTAATGAAAGGCCTATACTTGAAACTGGCTGAGAAGACTGATCCCATTAATCCGGGAGAGGGTTCGAACTTGGGTGTCCTCCTGGACACGCAGCTGTCTTTAGAAGAGCATATGACAGCCATGGCCAGGGGGGCTTTTTATCAGGTTCGCCTGATCCGCCAGTTGCATCCCTTTCTGGATTGGGACTCCCTGCGCACAGTCACTCATGCCCTCATCACTTCCTGACTGGACTACTGCAATACTCTCTACATGGGGCTCCCCTTGAAGAGCATCCGGAGGCTCCAGCTGGTCCAATATGCGACCGCGCGGGTGATTATGGGAGCAGCGGGGCGTTCCCATGTAACACCTCTCCTGTGCGAGCTGCATTGGCTCCCAGTGGTCTTCCGGGTGCGATTCAAGGTGTTGATTAACATCTTTAAAGCCGTCCATGGCTTAGGACCTGGGTACTTACGGGACCGACTTCTGTTACCGACAGCCTCCCACTGGCCAGTATGCTCCCACAGGCCGGGGCTCCTCGGGGTGCCATCGGTCAGACAATGTCAACTGGCAACCCCCCGGGGGAGAGCCTTCTCAGTGGAGGCTCCTGCCCTCTGGAACGAGCTGCCCCCGGAGGTACAGAGGATCCCAGACTTGCGCACCTTCTGCCATGCCCTGAAGACTTTGTTATTCCAGCAAGCCGGGCTAGCCTAATTTTAATTTTAAATTGGATTTTAATGGGATGTTTTTAATTGTGGGCCAAAGTATTTAATCTGGTTTTAAATTGTTTTTAACTTTTATATTTATGTATTTGATCTTGGCTGTTCACCGCCCTGAGTCCTTCGGGAGAAGGGCGGTATATAAATAAATAAATAAATAAATAAATAAATAAATAAATAAATAAATAAATAAATAAATAAATAAATAATAAATAAATAAATAAATAAATAAATAAATAAATAAATAAATAAATAAATAAATAAATTCTCCTGGATCTGTAACCAATTTTTGATACATTGGCCATGGTATTCTTCCTGAACTTTCAGAGAAGATTGGGCTCTATAGTGGCTCCAGCCTTTCCATGTCTAGAAAGGGATCCTGAGGGTTTATTCTCTTGTACTTTGACTGATAGGATGACAGCATCTTACAGGATCCAATCTCGAACACATCCTATTCAACAACTACATGAAACCACTGCAGGAAGTCATCTGCAGCTTGACAAATGGGTGTCACTAGCATGCTTAGCCATTTTATCAGTGAGAGGGACAGCATATAAGTTTAATAAATTTAATAATTTAACTAATTTGACACTTAGTTCTCTTGCTCCTTCCAGCAAGCTCCAAGTAAGCAATTGGTAGCTGGTTCAGTTCAGTAACAGGCTGCTGAAGGAAAACATCCTAAAATTAAATCCAGACAAAATTGTGATATTATTGGTAAAGTACAAAACTGAATAAGGACTTGAGATGCACCCTAGTTCGGCTAGGAATGCAAGCCCTCTGATAGAGCAGGTTCACAATTTGGGAGAACTTCTTGGTCTTCACTGGATTTGTGGGCGATGTCTATGGCAGGGAGCACATTTTCACAACCAAGATTAGTGTGCTAGCACAATCTTTCTTAAGCCAGAGATTCAGCAATGCTATTAGATGCTTTGATTGACTCCTCTTTTGGTGACTGCAATCTACTGTGCTTGGGGCTTTCTTTAGAAAATGCCTAGAAGTGCAATTCATGCAAAATGCAAGAACTAATCTGCTAGCCTGCAAAAAATACAGAAATCCTATTATGTCTGTACTTTTAAAATTCCACTGAATATCAGATGCAACGGTCACAAGTTGTGATAAATTTAAAAATCCAAAATAATTCTCTTGCCATTAAGACCCTCAGGAGAAGACCACCTATCTGGCACACAGGGTGTGTTTGCATGTGTGTGCGTGTGCATGTGTGTGTGCAGAGGTGGGTTGCTGGGGGTTCGCAAGGGTTTGGGAGAACCTCTAGCTAAGATTCTGTGCAGTTCAGAGAACATGGCTTAGGCCCGGGGTACTTGCAGGATCATCTCCTGCCATCCTTCCATCGTCCTGTGCGCTCCCATAGAGCGGGCCTCCTCAAGGTGCCATCAGCCAGACTATGTCGTCTGGCGGCCCCTAGGGGGAGACCATTCTTTGTGGGAGCGCCGACCCTCTGGAATGGGCTGCCCACCGGCCTTAGGACAGCCCCTGACCTCCTCTCCTTCCGCCGCAAATTGAAGACATGGCTCTTTCATCAAATGGGCTGATCCGCAGGGGTGATTTTAAATAATTTTAATCAATTTTTAATTGGATTTTTAATGTTTATGTAATTTTTGTTCTGTTCTTTGTAAGCCGCCCTGAGTCCTTCGGGAGAAGGGCGGCATATAAATTACATAAATAAAAAAATAATAAATAAATAAAATAAATAAATAATAAATAATAAATAACCCCCAAATCCCACTCCTGGCTGGCCCTGCCCACCCCTCCTCTCCTCTCCCCGGAGTCCCCATGCGACCTGATTTGGATGCAGATAAGTGCAGGGTGTGTGTGGAGGCTCGGGGAGGGCGAAAAGCGGGCCTACAGGAAATTTGGGAAGGACAGAAACAAGTCCTCCAGAGGGCCACCAGAGCATGGGGAGGCCATTTTCACCCTCCCAGAGGCTCAGATACAGCCTCCAGAGTCCGTGAAGGGCAAAAACGTCCCACCGACCTGGTGCAGAAGGCCAACTAGGCCATGCCCACACCCACCCAGCAACAAGGCAGAGAACCCCTTGCTAAAATTTTTGAAGCTCACCCGTGTGTGTGTGTGTGTGTGTGTGTGTGTGTGTGTGTGTGTGTGTGTACTCTAGTGGTACAAAATTGTCTACCCCAGAATATTCTGATACATTCCAGGGATTGCAAGAAGAGATCTCATATGTTGCAACAGGCAGATTAGTGGATTGAGCAACCCCAAAACATGAGGACTGGGCAGAAAGTTCTGGAATAAAAGACTCTGCATTCCTAAGTCTTCTTTTCCATGCTCCCAGACAATGAAATACATCCAAAGGAAATACATCCCTTGTCCAACATCTCCCAAAATTAAGTCAGTGTGTAAAGATGTATCTTCTTTACCAGGCTTTTGCTCAGGGATTAAATTTTCAATTTTAATTTTCTAATTTTTTTAAAAAAACCTTCCTTGTCACCATTTCTTTGAACAGAAAGTAAACTATATACTGAATAGAATAAACAAATAAATAAAGCATGAATGTGAACCTTAAGAGCATCCTTACCATCTCCCTCATCTACCACTGCAAGAACCACCATGGGATAAATTTCACGGTCCAGATCAAAGCTCAGCTGCAAAGAATGAGAGGCCTGAGGTAAAAAGGCAAGTGATCTTAGAGAGTAAAATACCGGTAGCATCAGTAGAATTATAGTAATCCACTCATGTGCCCAGCAAGCATTACCACAGGTGTGCAATACTATAAATGCAGGCACCCTGGGGAAATCCTCATTTAGAAAGAAATGTCTGGAAACATTCTGCTTTTTAAAAAGACAAACATACAGTAGATGTAACATACAGTATATTCTGTTCCCCGATAAAAATCTTTATTTTGTGCAGCATGCACAGGCCCTGATGAAATATGAATCTAATAGGATAATTGATCAAAAAAGTAATTTCTCACTATTAATTTCTTTGAAGCATGCTTCTGTCTTACCTCTTCTTCAGCCCATTCTGAGGGATCAATACTATGGGAAGGCAAACAGAACTGCTGGCATACACCTCGCTTATAATGGACAGTCTCAGAGTGTAAACTGCTCTCCTTGGGTATATAACTATAAGAAAAAATTGGATAACCCAGAGTGAACAACCCCACACAATGCTCTTATCTTCCTAACCTAGTAGGGAGCCTTCCAAGATATGGAACATCATCTTCAGACAACATTTAAAGCCACCTTCTGACTGACTCAAAAATTTTCTTGTTCTAGCCATAAAGTTATATATCATTTCTGCTTGCCTGTAATATATTTTATTGATACAGTTGTTTTATCATTTTAATTGCAATGCCGCTCTGAAGAATCCCTAAGCCACTGAAAGATGTGTAAAAAAAATTCACCCCTAAACAATTAATGTTGTTATTGGCCTTTCAGTTAATCTTGATTCTTGGTGGTTACAAAAACAAGTCTCTGGAATTTTCTTAGCAACGTTTTTCAGAAATAGCTTGCCAATTCTTTCTTCCTAGGGCTGAGAGAGAATGTCTGGCCCAAAGTCACTCAACTGTCTTCTGGGCCTAAGACGAGACTAGAACTCAATCTCATAACTTCTAACCAGCACTTTTAACCACTTCACCAAACTGGCTATCATAAACTAATATAACTAATGCAGATATCACCAAGAAAAGAGCTCTTCTTTCAGGCATGGTATCAATATCATATTTCCATTTTTGTGTTACTTCCCCTTTAATTTGCTACTATCATGTTTATTAGAATATCAATTTCTCAAATGAAAAATAGTCATCTGAGGTCCTATTTTCAGGGCCATCCAACCTGCAGCCTTTGTTTGTTTTCCAGCTATGCTGATTGATTAGGAGACTGTCATTTGCATCTTTGTAACATCAGCATATTTCAGTTTAAGCTGGCTTCCATGAACACTTCCACAACTGTTTTTAGAAGCTGCAGTGATGTATTACAAACCAATTCACGGTGCATATGGTCCTCAAAAGCCATTTTAGGCTAAATTCTGCCATGCCACAAGGCAGAAAAGCATGAAGTTACGATTCAGGCACATATTGGTTGCAAGAACCTTGGAGATCACCTTTTCAAATGGGGCCATTAACCTCTACTTAGCTGATTTCTTCTCTAGCATTCCAATTTTCCAAAGAGATAAGACAATAAGCAATAACTAGGTTATCTGCAGTTGTTCTTTCAGCTGTATAATCTTTTCTATTTCTGAGCCTGATGCCTGTCTCCCCTTTCTCCATGTACTCATCTTAGCTGTCCATGTGAGTCACTTACGTGAATTTTGTGCCCAGTTTCCTATCAAAGATCCAGGGAGGGTGGCGGCAAGTCCCTTGCTAAAGCCCTTATTATAGTAGAAGTAACAACACAGAAAACACAGAATAGAAACAAAAGAGAGAGATAAACTGACTTACTTTTTGTAAGATTTTTTTTAAAGGATAAATCTAAATGTGAAGTCCTTTTGAGGCTGGGCTTCCTAGCATATCTGATGGGTCCTTATCTCATTTCTTTACCCAATACTGGAACACAGTGTTAATGCCCCAGGCTTTGTTAGACAGTTACCTACCAGCTGTGTGCAAGTGGTAATTAACTACCAATGGTAGAATATTTTGGTTGCTGTACACTGCTGGATTTTGTATACTATAACTGCCTTTATTTTCCACACTGTACTTTTCAGTATCTTAATTTTTGGGGGGAGGAGTGTCCTTAACAGTATTATTTTCCTTCTGAAATTATTTTCATTTTTCTTTATGATATGTGTGGTGTGCATATTACATGTATGTATGTGTATGTGCACAGATACAAACAAGCAAATGCACACTTGCCACTCTGATTAGGTAAAGTTAATTCTAATTTTTTATATATAATTGTTGATTTAAGATATTATAGAGCTGCTTTACTTTATGCCATATATCCAAAACATATTGGGAATTTTTAAAACCTGTCTGGTTCTTGGCATATGGATTAATTTTCCCTAATGTGCAGCTGCTCGTCATGAGTTAAAATATGTTTCTCAAAGGAGTGCTCTTAGAAAATAATATCATTTTCACTTTGATTCAATCTGCAGTATTTTAATGCTGAGAAAAATGCATTTCCTTTACAAGAGCATGCCATCATTGTGATTGGAAGTGCTGGCTTCATAGAATGGCAGATTCCATTCACACCTATAATTTCATGTTATATTAAAGCAAGACTTTTTCTTTCTTGCTTTCTTACTTTTTTTTTGGCAATGATGATCAGCGTGCTAGAAAGAACTCACTTCTCAGAACTCTGTAAGGTAATATTCTTCTAATGGATAAAAGACAACAAGGGGCATTCAGGCATCTTCCATGCATTTAGCCAGCATGTATTTTTAAGAGGATGATAGTGCCTATCCATTCTGCTGCCAATTTTTACATTTTTCAAACTCCATTCATTCACCACAATTTCTGAACCTAGAAATTCCCTATAAATATGTCCAAAATAAAAATGATGTTGTGATCGCATGTAAAGGCACTCTTTTCAAATATCACACATCAAAATGGAAGTTAATAGGACCAGGCTTCTTACCTCACATACATCAATCTCCTTGAGCTGAATTTGGTGGAAAGCTACCTAGATTGTGAACCCACCAGGCGTGATCAAACTCTATTACATATTTAGGAAGAAGCTGCTTGAAGCACCTAATTCTACCTTCTATCAACACACGGGTACAGTCCTTTCTTATATCCAATGAAATTTAAATCTGGCACCCTCTATCCCCACCTCTTCTACAACTTGATGCTAGGAGGCAATTAGCTGTGGAGTTACCTGCATTCCTACAGTAGATACTCTAGCCCTCTACTTACTGGATATAAAACAGCAGAGGTCATCACAGCATTTTACATGGATATATTGTCAGCTTTGGAAGCCATATTAGGCCGGAAGCTTCCATGCTGCCACCTTCTCACGTGTGGGAAAGTTGGAGGGGGGATTTAGTAGAGGGATTGTCTTTAGACATAATAGCATTCTTCCAGTCAACGTGAGGCATATCCTGCATCTGGAGAAGGAGTGGTCGGAGTGCCGTCTCGAGATGGGACGGATGGTGAGTGGAGCATGTGATCGACTGAGGAGTGAGGGATGGTTTGGGGGGGTTGGTTTACTGAGGGAAACCCTGACCTCTCCGATTCGGGTTTTCCCAGATGTGTCAGTTTACCTATTCTAGTAAATAGAACTTTGAAAAATGCTTGCTTCAGAGTTTTTACTTAAGAGTTGAGGGGATTTCTGGAATGCTGACATATATCTTGATTACAAATTTGCAGTTCCCTGAACAGACAGCCCTGTCCACTTTTCCTCCTAACAATGAGCAACAATAGCTATGAGGTGATCCCTTTTCCCAGTTCGCCTTTGATTTACCTCACCACTCCATTCTGAAATTCTTCAGTGGCTTGATAATAAATGGTTATGGCCACCCGTGCATCTGTATCAAATGTGAACTCCACGTTGTACTGGACTTTTGCTTTGCTGACTTCCTCGCCTGGAGTCTTCACTTCCTCTGTGCATCTAACAGAGCAGAACAAAGTAACCATATATTTTGTACAAATGCTGAAGATCCAACTTTTTAAGGAGTGATTTGGGGACTTCTAGGAGTAACCATCCCAATAAATCTGGAAGGTACCTGGTTGGAAGTTGCTACGGTATGATTGTACATGTTAGAATGCAGTATTGTAGGCTAATTCAGTTCACTGCCAGGAGTTCGATCCTGACTGGCTCAAGGTTGATTCAGCCTTCCATCCTTCCAAGGTGGGTAAAATGAGGACCCAGATTATTGGGGGCAATATGCTGACTCTGTAAACTGCTTAGAGAAGGCTATAAAGCACTGGGAAGCGATATATAAATCTAAGTGCTATTACTATTGTCAGCAATTGCCTCTGGTTTCTTAGAAATATGAGAAATATGGTTCTAGACCAGGGGTCCCCAACCTCCAGTCCATGGACTGGCATCGATCTGCAGCATGCCAGAAATCGGCCCACACAAACAAACAAAGTCCCATCTGCAAGATGCAGGCAACACCAGATGCCTCTTTTGGTCCACGGAAAAACCTCTCTCCACGGAACTGGTCCCTGGAGCTCAAAAGGTTGGGGGCCGTTGCTCTAGACCATAACCATAAGAAATGGTATTGCCTTTTCTTGAACTACTATCTCACTATCTTTATTGGGACATACTTGGGTAAAGCAAGTAAAGAGTAAAGGGTTCTTGAATTCAGGACTGGCACAGGTTTTAGATGACTACACCAAGAGTTTCTGTACCTAAAGCTTTTGTTGGTATTTTTCCCCCTATACATTCCAGGATTTGTCCATTTTTTTTTTATTACAGAAGAAATATCTAGTGGTAGATTAAGAGGCTGTTCTCTGACACTGAGCTCATAGATCAGCAGCAGAGTATATTATTTTGTATGCAGAAAGTACAGGGAGTTCAAGGAAGGTTCAGCATCTCCTAGAGCTAAGAAGCTTCCTAATAAAAACTGAAAAGAGCTCACTAGACCTGTGATTGTTGCAAATATAAGGAGGCCTTTAATATTCATATGTGCTGTTTCCATACTTCTAGAAGTATGTGTTGAAATCACAATACTGAGATTTGGTAGGAAAATATGTGACTATATTGCTTACTTCAGCTAATATTTATACCTATTGGCTACATTTATTTATTTATTGTCCCACCTTTATTATTTTTATAAATAATTCAAGGCGGCAAACATACCTGGGTTCGCCTCGTCTCCCTACAACTACAATCTTGTCAGATGGATTGGGCTGAGATAGAATGTTTGGCCCAAAGTCACCCAGCCAGTTTTCATGCCCCTCTGCCTTCTAGCAAAGTACTCTATGCAACCCTCTTCCAATAAATAATACTTCTTCTCAATAAATAATCCAAATATTTTTATTGTATCTTTTTAATATACACATTAATCTGCTATTTGGCAGTATGAGAGAACACCAGCGTTACCTGTGAGAGAAAAATTCCCTCACAGTTGCTGTGCCTATTAATGGCCTTTGACTTAGACAATTAAATAAGCCAATCAGAGAGCAGCTCCTGGCTTTGAATCTCCCGGGCTTTTCTATGCCCTCCCCTAACTGCCACTGTGACAGTATAAAAGGAGATGCTTGCCAGCAGACATTTTAGGTTCGGGATCAGAGGCAGAGCTGAAGTCACTAAAGCCTCTTCCTTCTGAGGAAGAAAAGCCTGAACTCCAGTTGCATAGAGCGATTACACCAGAGAGCTGACAGGACTCTTAAGAAAGAGAATGACATCTAATATTCTTTTTGAATAGACCTTGTTTTATTTTATGTAAATAAAAACAGTTTAGTGTAAACTGCTCGTGAGGCTCATTTGTTCTAGTAGATTGTAAAAGAGATAAAGTTACGGTCCATCAAGGACCCCTCCATCACATTACCTATGATTACCAATTATCTCAGTAGTTTTCCAAATTTCCTTTTCTTTTAAGGACAACATTATGTGTTCTCTTCCTTTGCTGGGCTCTACTATGATTGGGGTGGATGGGAGTGAGGAACATCAGCACATTAGTCACTTCCCATGAAGACTGAACTACCTGCAGCCAGACTTTTCACATTGCCACCAATGATTATAAGGGAACGGAATAACACCATAAGTGCTAAACCAGGCCTGTCAAACTGGCGGCCCACAGGCCAGATGTGTCACACACAGGCCATGCCCACCCCAGCTCTGCAAAGGCAAAAAAAATTGTCACAATATGTCACATGACATGATCAAGTTTGACAGCCATGTGCTAAACCAATTCTGCAAAAACACTGAAGTCCCAGGTTATTACAGGAACAGCTTTTGTCCAGAATCACTGACTCTCGAGTATGAGTATGAGAGTAGAAGAGATAAAGGACAAGAATACAAAAACAGAAAGCTAGTCCATTAGCATAATAAAATTCTTCCAGGTCGTTGCCGAGAAAGTGACAGTTGAAGATTATCCACCTGATTTAATGAAAACTGACACTGCTGAATTGCAGGATGAAAACAACAAGTATCAACGAAGGCCTTGCTTGCATGTTTTACATCTTTGCCTATTGATTAGATTCTCAGGAGACAAACACAGACGTGTTTGCAAAAACAGAGTAAACACAAAGGGATACATGGCAATGCATTTACAGAGAAACATTATAAATGGCTTCCATCCACTGCAAGGATGCCTGTTTTAGGTCATACTTCAAACACACTTAATTTCTGAATGCATTTGCATGTAGAACCGTATGCAAGTTCTAGATCGGAGGGGGGGGGGAAGACTATAGAGAGCAGTTAGCAATCAAAATCAAGGCATATTAACTTGGTAGAAAAAAATCTTATACTGAGACTTGCTCATAATTGCTGTTATGCTGTCCAGAATCCAACAATTTAGTTCTCAGGACTGAAGTGAGGAGCATTGACCACTAAGGAAGTTCTCCCCTCCTCCACGCAGATCTATACTGTTAGCACTGATTCCCCTCTAATCCCAGCCTAGCAACAAAAATGAATTCAACTTTATTTAAATCCTATTGTCACCTGTAGTTATCCGGAAAGCCAGACGGGGAAGATAAAGACCAAAAAGAGACAAGAAGCTGATCAAATCATTTTACACAACACTTGTAGAAATTCTTCCCCAGAATTGTTCACACTTAATCTCCATGTTAATCTTGAAGAGCTGCATGCGGATACGCCCTGCTGCACAAGAGCGTATGGACTGCTTCCAACAGGCAACATCTGTACATAATACGGTAGTTATTCAGAGCTAATTCTCACTTTACTTTTTGAAGTCAAGTTCAAAAAATACCACCCAACTTTCAAGAGTCCTAAAACACAGGACACTCTCAATTAGCAGCTGGCCTATGAGATTGAGTAGCTAGACCTCCCAATTAAAGAAATCCACAAAGATGGGGATTTCTGCTAATTGATTTTCATGTCGGATGAGAGCTAGGAAGAAGCTTCAACATTTTAAATCACAAGTACAATTGGAAGAGGACAAGAACTGGTTCACATAAATATGTGTCAGAGGGAAGCTTGCTTCTGCTAACATATTTGTGTTCTAGGCTATTGATATAACTGCATCTAAAAGCTGCAAAGATATTGTCACACTGTATGTAAAGAATTACTATATTTCTACAGAAATACACAATATTACGGATGAAAGCCTTCTTGAAAGTATTTGAAGGAATATTGGAGGAAAAAGAAATGACATTGCTATAGGTATATACTACAGTTGGCTCAGTATGGCTGAGATGTGCAGGAAACACACCACTATTATAATGGGGGACTTTAACTATCCTGATATCAACTGGGAAACAGCAGCAAGTTGGAGATTGAAGAGATTCCTCAGATGTCTAGCTGACAATTTTTTCATTCAAAAGTCGAGGAGGGAATTAGAAGGTCAGCTACCTTGGAGTTAATTCTTATTAGTAGGGATGAAGTGGTTGACAGAGTAGAGTTGTAGAAACTTGGGGGAGAGTGACCATGTCATACTAGAATTCACCATAATGCAGGCATAGGCAACTGAACAAATCAGACTCCTGGGAAACTGCCAGAGGACTGGAAAAGATGTGGTTCCAATATTTCAAAAGGGAGGAAAAGTGGATTCAGGAAACTATATAGACCAGCTTAACATCAACACCTGGGAAATTTTTGGAAAAGATAATCAAGCAATGGGTAAACAGGACAAGAATGAACTAAAAATAAATAAGGTGATTACTAGAAGCCAGCATGGGTTTGTTAAAAGCAGATCATGTCAAACAAACCTTATTGCCTTCTTTGATAAAGTGACTAAATTAGTGTACCAAGGAAATGCTATGGATATAGTATACTTAGGCCTCAATAAGGCATATGATAAAGTAGACCATAGCCTACTTCTTAGATAGAACAATGTGGGACAGACAGTACCATCAGCAGATGGATTTGCAATTGCTTCATCAACCGCACTTAATGTATAGTCTTCAATGGAACTATGTCTCATGGAAGGAAGCATACAGTGGGGTACCTCAAAGTTCTGTATTCGGCTCAGTGTTCTTTAACATTTTCATAAATGACCAAAATGAGGAGACTGAAGGAGTGCTCATCAAATTGGGAGATGACAACAAGCTGGGGGGAATTAATAACACTTTGGAAGATGACTCAAGATTCAGAAGGATCTTGACAGATTTGAGCATTGGGTCTATCCAACAAGATGCAATTCAGTAGTGAGAAAAGTAAGATCCTGCACTTAGGCAGGAAAAACCAAACGTACAAGTACAAAATAGGCAATACCTGGCTCAACGATAATAACTGTGAAAGGGATCTAGGTCTCCTAGTGGACCACCACTTAAGTATGAGCCAGCGGTGTGTTGCAGCTGGCAAAAAAGCCAATGCAATCCTAAATTGCATCAACAGAGGGTTAGAATCAAGATCACAAGAAGTGATAGTACTGCTCTATATTGCACTAATAAGGCCTTGCATGGAATACTTTTTACAGTTTTGGTCACCACAACACAAAAAAGATGATGAGGTTCTAGAATGAATGCAGAAAAGAGCAACAAAGGTGACAAGAGGTTCTGGAGGCTAAATCATACAATGAACATCTAAGGGAACTAGGAATGCTTATCCTAACAAAAAGAAGACTTAGAGGTGACATGATAGCCATTTAGATGAAGGGTTATAACAGGGAAGAGGGGATCGATTTATTCTCCAAAACACCCAAGGGCAGGATAAGGAGCAATGGGTGGAACCTTATCAGAGGGAGATCCAACCTGAAACTCCCTCTGGACAGTGAGAACAATTGGTCAGTGAAACAGCTTGTCTCACAGAGTTATGGATGCTCCATCACAGGAGGTTTTCAAAAAAGATTGGACAACTATTTGTTTGAAATGGTATAAAGTCTCCTGCCTTGGGCAGGAGTTGAACTAGCAGATCTCCAAGGTACCTTTTGGCTCTATAATTCTATGTTTTTTTTTTCTTAAACCAAATTTGGAAAGTAAAAAAAAAAAAAAATAGCCCCAAGTCATCTAAATAGAGGAGGCGCAGCATTGTTCTAGAGAAATAGCTAAAAGGGCATGCCATCATATACTGTACATCAGCCATGCTATTGTACTAGATAAGGGAATTTGGTACAGCAATGCATTTAAATTTATACACATATCAATGTTTACAGTTAATTAGGCCAAGAAATCTTTGCCAATTTATGTTTTGCTTTTCCTGTAGAAGGTCCCAGGTCACTTCCTTGTGATTTTACCCACAAGAGCCATAAAAAGCTAAGTTGGGGAGATAAAATTCTTGGAAAGCAATGTTGACCTGGATTAGCTTTTCCAACTTGGGCCTTTGAGAAGTGCTGAAGTGATAATTCTTTGAATTCCCAGTTAGCACAACCAAGGTGGCTTGGAATTATGGGATTTACATCTGGAAAAACAAGGCTGAGAAAGGCTGGACTGGAGAATGGCAAATCTGTAGTTACCCCATCACATCCCTGTCTGGTCTAACTTTGTATTCTCTTCTGCGGCTCCTAGGCAAGCCCGTTCAAGCAAACAAGTTCCCTTCAAAAAGCCTTAAGCCACAGGAAGTCCCATTCACTAAGTCATCTTAATGCTAGGCAGTTCTCTTTGTTGGGGTATTTTTTTCCTGCTTTGATTGAGTTAAAGGTTCAAAGTGCAGAACAAATCCCTGTTCTGAAATCACCGACTTACTTGACTAAACGCAGTGTATCTTTGCGGATGTTGATCAGGCTCCTCAATGTTTTCACTGGCTCCTGGGGAGGAGGTGCTGCATATGGAAACTAAACAGAACACAAGAGGAAATGCAAGGTTTAGATGTTGGAATATAAGTCACACTATGAGACTTGAACTGCAGTGAATAAATGAATCTTCATGCCTAAGCAATACAGGTAGTCCTCAACTTACAACAGTGATTTAGTGATTGTTTGAAATTACAACTGCACTGAAAGTGACTTATGATCATTTTTGACTCTTATGACCATTGCAGCATCTTTATGGCCATGTGATCAAAATTCAGAAGCTTGACAACTGATTCATATTTATGAAGGTTGCAGTGTCATGAGATCACTTTTTGTAACCTTCTGACAAGCAAAATCAAAGGGAAAGCCAGATTCACTTAACAACCATGTTACTAACTTAACAACTATGGCAAGAAAGGTGTAAAACTCACTTAACAAATGTCTCACTTAGCAACAGAAATTTTTGGCTCAATTGCGGCCATAGGTTGAGGACTACTTGTTTAGCCTAAACATCTGTTCCTGACTTTTGAGAATTAATGACAGATGACCTCCCAAAAGATATCAATATGTACTGCATTATGGCCCACAGCTCAATTAGCTTTGGGCTTTTTTCTGAATTCTGCAATTCAGCATGCAGGAAGGATCAAGTAAAATGACAAAAACAGCACTGCACCATCACAACATAACTTCTACCCGTGAGAGTTGTTTTCTAAGGACTAAACACAAACACAATCCTTGGGTGTATAAACAGAAGCACAGAATCAAAATCATGTGAAGTATTAGTACCGCTTTATAGAGACTTAGTAAGGCCTCACCTGGAATACCGCATCCAGTTTTGGTCACCACATTACAAAAAAGATGTTGAGACTTTGGAAAAAGTGCAGAGAAGAGCAACTAAGATGATTAAAGGCCTGGAGACTAAAACATATGAAGAACGGTTGCAGGATTTAGGTTTGGCTAGTCTAGAGAAAAGAAGGACTAGGGGGGACATGATAGCAGTATTTCAGTATTTGAGAGACTGCCACAAAGAGGATTTATTTATTTTCTTTCCTGCACCAGAGGGCAGGACAAGAAACAATGGATGGAAACTAATCAAGGAAAGAAGTAATCTGGAATTAAGGAGAAACTTGCTAATAGTGAGGACAATTAACCAGTGGAACAGCTTTCCTTCAGAAGGTGCTTCATCACTGAAGATTTTTAAGAAGAGACTGGACAGCCACCTGAAATGGTTAGGGTCTCCTGCTTGAGCAGGGGGTTGGACTAGAAGACCTCCAAGGTCCTTTTCACCAGTGGTGGAATTCAGCTGGTTCTCTCCAGATCACGTGAACCAGAAGCGGTGACTACGGGAGGCTCTGCCCACCCGCCCGGACATAATGCGTGACTACTGCACATGCACAGAAGGCCTGCACATGCGTAGAGGTGGTGCGTGTGAGCAAAACAAGTGTGCATGCACGCTCAGATTTGCAAACCGGCAGGGAAGGTAAGTGAATCCCACCTCTACCTTCCACTTCTATTCTGATTGACACAACATAGCATAGCAAATCTGTACACAATATTTTATTGCAGCACACAATAATTCCCCAGCAATAAGCTATTGCTCTGGCTCAATTCCACTTTTCTAGGACTTTGCAAGGTGATGTTGCCATGTAAATATATTTCCAGTTCACTGTACTCAGAATAACAGTATAACAGAGTTGGAAAAGACCTTCCAAATGAAGTGTTCTTTGAAGTACTCTTTTTTGGATGCCTTTTCTCCCATCTGTCCTTTGACTTATTCTCAATGAAACAAAGATGACATCATATTGTGAAGGGTGCTGAAGTCAGTAACATCCTTCTTCTGCAACTATGTGAAACATTCTGCCTTGAAATTCAGATCTGTATGTAAACCCAAGGGTCCCTAATAGAAATGCATTATGCAAGGCCAAACCTTTACACACACCAAGTTGCTTGCGTGTGTAAATACATATCTGTCGGTATGCATTTACATCCATGAATACACATGTCATCTCCCAGACCAAAGATCTTAAAGCACAGATTTACCACTAGGTTCTCCCTGGATCATGCACAGCCCCCAAAGCTTTTGATGTGACTCTCAGAAAGTTGCTATTTCCAAAAGTTGCTATTGAATTTTTTAAAATACTTGTGAACAGGATAATTATAAAATTAAGCCTGGATTGAAATCTTTATTACATTTAATCAAAAGTAAATGTAAATTGAATGGAATTCTTGTACTGGCCCCATCACCTTTTTATGGTTCACCTCAGCATCCAAAGGCCAAGACTGACCCCAAGCTTTACAAAATTGTGCTCTTCCAATTCTTGGAAGCACCTCTCACCGCACTATTTTTTTTCTCTGGTTGTTGCTAAGGCTCCGGGAGCAGGGCTCAGAGTGTGCACAATGACTTGCACAGTAGTTCCAGTTGGGACTGTTGCAGGGGTGCTATTCAGCAGGTTCCAATAGATTCTGGAGAACTGGTAGTGGAAATTTTGAGTAGTTTGGAGAACTGGCAAATACAACCTCTGGCTGGTCCCAGAGTGGGGTGGGAATGTAGATTTTGCAATATCTTTCCCCTGGAGTGGGGTGGGAATGGGGATTTTGCAGTATCCTTCCCCTGGAGTGAGGTGGGAATGGAAATTTTGCAGTATCCTTCCCCTGCCACACCACACCCACCACACCACGCCCACCAAGCCTCGGCCACAGAACCAGTAGTAAAAAAAATTGAATTCCACCACTGGACTGCTGGATACACCAGGCCCCTCGTAGAGAAGAAAGCACGGAAGGGAAGAGGGGCAAGAGAGATTTACTTTCACTAATAGAGCTACAGACTCAAAAAAAATCAAGATGGTGGTCACTCTGTAGACATTTAGGGTGAGTCAAGATAAAAAGGAGGTAGGAGACAAATTAAGGGCAAAGGTTCAAACCTAGCTTTAATATCAGAATATAGGTAGTCCTCAACTTATGACCACAATTGAGTCTTAAATTTCTGTTGTCAAGTGAGACATTTGTTAAGTGAGTTTTGCCCCATTTTACAACATTTCTTGCCACAATTGTTAAATGAATCATTGAAGTTATTAAGTTAGTAACTCAGTTGTTAAATCCCCCATTGACTTTGCTTGTCAGAAGGTTGCAAAAGGTGATCACATGTCCTGGGGACATTGCGACTGTCATAAACCAGTTGCCAAGCCTCTGAATTTTGATCACATGACCATGGAGATGCTGCAAAGGCGTAACTGTGAAAAATGGTCATAAATCACTTTGTTCAGTGCCATTGTAACTTTGAACGGTCACTAAATGAGTTGAGGACAACTTGTAATTATCAGCAGCAGATGAGCTACGAAAGTAAGGAACCATTCTCCTTCCCCTTGTATCTCACACCCCCTTTCCCCCACTCCCTTTCCTTCCCTTAATTTCCTATTTTTTTCTTCTCTCCTTTGTATTTTATATAATAAAAAAATTAAAATACTTTGGAAGCGAAAGTAGGGAAGCATTTATTTCTTTGAAAGCCCTAGACCAGGACTCTAAAATGTGCCTTTCAAGATGGAATGGTAAAAACAGGTAGAAGACTTATTTTTAGATGAGATTCTCATTTTCTTTGCATTCTCTGTGACTTTGCAGACATGCCTTTTGGGGCACGTAATCTCCATCCCCATTTGTGGGCACATGCATGTCTGTCCAGGATGCTTCCACTACAGCCTGTAACTGAGAGTAATGCAAACCACATCTGCACCTAGATTCAGCACATTGTAAAGAGAAAGGGCAAGTTGCCAGCAATCCCTTTATGTTCTTATATTCCCCCCCACCAACCCCTTGACAATTGCTCTTATAATAGACTAAAGTGCCCAGCGGAGTGAGAGGGAGTATTTTTAGCTTGCTGATCCAGCAAATGTTAATTTAGATCAGTATCTGGCAGTGTATCCTGTGATGATTCTTTGCTGGCTGTCTCAGAACTCCCTATTTAACCACCTGTATTCCAGAGTTGTAGTCCAAAAACGAAAAAGTTTTCTGCTTCGTGCTAGTCACCTGCAGTATCTTGTAACAAGAAATAAAGCAGAGAGATTTTTTTTCAGGTATATAGTTTGCTTGGAAGGAAAGGAAGCAAGCAAACTACCCAGAATCAAGACTGTGGAGACAGAGGAATGTGGTGACTTTAGTCATTCATGTGAGTGACCAAAACCTTCTGATTTTTTCAATTGAATTTACTAAAATCCACACTAAATCAAAATTAAGAATAAATGCCTTTTATCCATCACCCTTTCTTATCATGTTTGTGGCTTGCTCTGTTCTCTCTTTTCCACAGCACATCAGAAAGGAACACTTACTCATGAAATTGAAATGTGATTACAAGGTGTGTTTTTTTCCCTCTTGACCCACCTGCATCCTGCCCACAGTACCATCACACACTATCTTTCAAGTGAATTTATGTGAGCCTGTATATGTTTTATTACTCCATCTTCTGGAATGTAAGTTTATTTTTAGTTTTTATTACTGTTACATGGAGTTCTATTTTCTATTACTTTATTACTAGGATTGTTCTTTTTTATTATACATTATATACATATAATTTCTACATATTTATTATTATTATTATTTATTATATACATTATAAGTTGCTTAGAACCCAAAGGGGTTGAAGTGGTTTATAAATGTCTTTATTTCATAAATGCATTTATTCTTCTAGAAAATAAAAAGTCATAGAACGGACGTTGGCTTACCTGAACGTCCCTTTTCTGGGCGCTGCGACCACAATCCATAGCTGGGTAACTTCCTCATATTCCGACAGGAACTAAGTGAAAAACATTCTAATTCTTCCTCCTTGACCACGCCCACAATCCCATGATCCTCCAGTCTTTCACGAAGGCGCGGTAAGGCTGCATAACAAAAAGTCAAAGGTAACTGCAAAGAATGCAACATGTCCAACCCACAGCGGAGAAATAAGGGCAGGAAGCCACAACCAAGGCAACAAACAGGGTGGGGATGGATTGTGGTCGCAGCGCCCAGAAAAGGGACGTTCAGGTAAGCCAACGTCCATTTTCCTGAGAGCTGCTCCCATAATCCATAGCTGGAATATACCCAAGCTCAAACCCCTAGGGTGGGTGGCTGACTGCCCCCAGATGCCCCATCCACATGCACACACTGCAATACTCGGCGACCAAAGGAAGCCTCTGCCGAAGCGTAAGTATCAATCTTGTAGTGGCGAATGAATGGCATGACCGATGACCAGGTCGCCGCCTGGCAAATGTCTGCCACCGAAGCCTGTGTCGCCCAGGCCGCCGAAGTGGCCGCGCTACGGGTGGAGTGTGGTAAAATCCTGCCAGGCAGTGGCTTAGCGTTCAATTCATATGCCATAGAGATACAGGCATACATAGAGATCCACCGACCAACCGTGGAGGCCGAGATCTTCTGGCCCATAGAAGCAGGATGGAATGAAACCAGGAGAGCTTCAGTCCAGCGAAACTCGGCAGTCCGACGAATGTAGTGACAGAGGGCTTGACGTACATCAAGCGAATGCCAACGCTTCTCCCTGTGGTCATGAGGTGACGGGCAAAAGTCTGGCAAGATGAGCTCCTGAAACCAGGAGTTCACCTTGGGGGTAAAAGAAGGGTCCAGTCATAGAATGACTGTGCTATCACGAAAAATGCAAAGATCCTTTCTGACAGACAGAGATGTGAGCTCCGACACTCTCCTGGCAGAGGTGATAGCCAGGAGGAAGGTCACTTTAAACGACAAAAATTTTAGCGCCACCGACCCCAGCGGCTCAAAAGGGGGAGATGTCAGTGTCTGTAAAACCAGGGAGAGGTCCCAGGACGGGTAGCAGTGCACCGTAGGAGGACACAAATTCGTGGCGCCATGTAGGAAACCCCTGATGCTGGGAAATGGAGTGGAAGGGTGCACACGTAATCACCGTGGATAAGGCTGCCGTTTGGTGATGTAACATGGAAGGTGCCAGACCCTTGTCAAAACCGGCCTGGAGAAATTCGAGGACGTCTTGAAAAGCAGCAGAAGTGGGATCCACATGGTGAGGGGAACACCAGTCGCAGAAAGCTCTCCAAGAAGCCTCATAGATGCGAGTGGTGGAAGGGCGTCTGGCAGCTTGGATCATCCCCACCACTCCATCCGACAAACTCTCCTTCTTCAAGATGACCCGTTCAAATGCCAGACGGCCAACCGGAGCCACTGAGGCTCTGGATGAGAAATGGCCCCCTGGCACAGAGTGACCTGATGATGAGGGATTACCCAGGGGCTTGTGACGGAAAGTGCTATGAGGTCTGCGTACCATGGCCGCCAAGGCCAGTTGGGAGCCACTAGGAGAAGGTTGGCTTTTTCTACAAGCAGCTTCCGAATGACACGAGGTATGAGCGGAATCGGCGGGAACGCATACAAAAGGCCCTTGGCCCAAGGGCATCTCAGAGCGTTGTGTCCTCTGCTAACGGGTCCGGATACCGGGACACGAAGCGAGGCAGATGAGCGTTTGCTGGAGACGCGAACAGGTCAACCATCAGAATCCCGAAGCACGACGTGAGTTCCTGAAACAGAAGCGGATGGAGCTACCATTCCGCCGGGTCGATCTGCTCCCGGCTGAGCCAGTCGGCTCGGATGTTGGCCACCCCCGAGATGTGGTCTGCTTGTATTGAACGGAGATGACGTTCCGCCCAAGCGAACAGCCTCTCCGCCTCGAACATCAGTGCTCGAGACCTCGTGCCCCCTTCCCGGTTCACGTGCGCCTTGGCCGAAATATTGTCTGTGAGGATCAAGATGTGATGACCCTCCACCGCCTGACTGAAGTGAATGAGAGCTAGCCTGATTGCTCGCAGCTCGAGAAGGTTTATGCTGCTTCTTCGTTTGGACTCCGACCAACGACCCTATGCCACCAAGTTGAGAAGGTATGCCCCCCAGCCCTGAAGACTGGCATCGGAGGTTAGAGTCAGTCTGTCCGGCTCCAGAAAGTCACAACCTTTGAGGAGAGATGGAGATGTCCACCAACGGAGGGAGAGACGAATCTGTGTGGAAGGTACACCTCTTGGCTTGAGCTGGAATGGCCCACACGTTGGAAGGGGAGCAGAAACCACTGCAGAGCTCAAGAGTGTCTGCGTTCCCAGGGAACGATATCGAAACAAGACATCATCTTCCCCAGGAGGCGGGAAAGGAACAGCAAGGGAACCTTCTTTTGGGCAAGGACCTGATAGTTCAGCTCGACAATGCTCTGAACCCGGTCCGGAGACAAGAACATCTGGCCCCTGACCGAGTCTATCACTGCTCCCAGGTGTAAAAGGCGCGTGGAAGGTTCCAGATGACCTTTCTCAAAATTTATCGAGAAGCCGTGATTCTGAAAGACACTCAAGACTAGTTCCAAGTCCCTTGTCGCTTGGTCCCGCGATGAGAGGATCAAGATGTTGTCCAGGTAACATAGAACTCTCACTGGGAGTGACCGGAGCGTGGCCGCCACCACTGCCACCAGCTTCATAAACGTGCGGGGCACAGATGAAAGCCTGAAGGGCATCGCACAATACTGGAAGTGTTGACCGGCGTATTCGAACCTCAGGTATTTCCTGTGGTCGGGATGAACAGGCATATGCAGGTAAACTTCACGAAGGTCCACCAACTGCAGGAGATCCCCCGCCCTCACGCCCCCTAGGATAGAGCGGAGGGAATGCATTTTGAATCTGCGGTAGCAGACCGACAGATTCAGGTGTTTTAAATTTAGTATCCCCCTCCAGCCTCCCAAGTTCTTGGGGACCAGGAAGAGGACCGAATAAAAGCCTGTCCGGTACTGGTCCAGGGGCACCCGTTCTATGGCCTTGATGTCCAAAAGGTGGGAAATCTCCGTTGTCATTAGGAGATTTAGTTCAGGGGAGTTTGGGACCGGGCAATGGACAAAACGAATTGGTGGTAGGCCGTAGAATTCGATGGAGAGGCCGAACGAGACAGTGTGATGCACCCACAAGTCCGAGGTTGACCGAGCCCACTGGCGACGGAAAAGTTGGAGCCACAGCCAATGGGACCCGACGACCGGAAGTCACTTGCCCCTTTTGTACGATCTGAATCTGGAACCCCAGAAAGGTCGTTTGGCTGATTGCTGGGTCCTGCCACAGTCACGGAAAGGGTGTCTGTCCGGAAAATGGTCTCCACCGTGGTACGTGGTTCACTGAGACGAGGGCCTGCCGGGCCCTGAGATGGTCCAAAAGGGCTGCCGTTGCAAATACGGGGTATAGCGGCATTCCGGCCGACGATACAAGGACGGGAGCACCTTCTGTTTGTCCTTGTCCTCCACAAGAACTGGGTCCAAGGCTGCCCCAAAGAGGTTAGGAGCTTTATATGGCGCCGCCGCCAGCTTCCACTTCGCTTTGAGATCGGCCTTCCAATGGCGGAGCCAAAAGAGCCTCCAAGATGTGACAGTGGAAGCGAGTGCTCACGGAGCAAACTTTATGGAGTTCAAGGAGGCATCAGCCGAGTATTCAGTGGCCGCAACAATATTGTTTATGTTCTGATGCAATCTGGTTTCCTCAGGAGGAAGCCGTTCCTGTAATTGCCTCAACCAGATGACGGACCCTCGATTGAAAAAGGACGTAGCAGTCGCCGTCTTAATCGCCCAAGCCACCGCCTGGTGCAACTTGCGAAAAGCCAGCTCCGCCCGTCTATCCTCAGCCTTGAGCCCATCCAAAGAATCGGTTGAAATGACTGAGGCGGAAGACAGAGAAGCGACCTGGGCATCCACAGTATGGAGAGCCAAGAGGTCCTCCAGTTCTGGGGCCGCACAGTATAACTTCTTATCCTGGCTGCTTGGGATGGTGAGAGACCCCGGCTGACCCCAGGGGGTTTGGATAATGTCCGAAAATAACTGAGGACAAGGTATAAAGTCCTGTTCCTGTTTGGCAACCTTGAACAGAGCGTCATGGGGCCCAGTAGCAGTCTGCGACCCAGACGAAGCTTCACTGGTCGCTCCGAAGTTAGTTGTCAACCTGGCTTTATGCAGAAGAGATTTAAACGAGGGGCGGAATAACCTGGTGAAGGATGGGGTGTCAGGCATCAAACCCTCATCCTCTGAGAATTCTATATCCCCCAGGCATTCCTCCCCATGGTCTGAGTCCATAGGGGAGGCCCAGTCCCTATGCTTTGGTGACTGGGTAGGACGAGACATCAGCTGTTCCTGGGCAACGTGATGTCCGGTCACGGTCTGAAGTGGAATCTGCTGCTTGCTGCAATCTGGTCGCCAGGATAGAAGACAAGGTGGAAGAGAGCATAGACTGCAAGTCAAGGTGAGAGCCAGGTAGTAATGACTCCTGCGCGCAGAGTCCTGCGACAGTCGGCGTGAAGATCGCCTCCGGCAATCTGTGATGCGATGACTGGGAGGTGGCCAAGCCCACCCCCGACACGTCCAGCATAGACAGAGATACCCACTTGGAGAGGAGTAAATGTTGGCCAGACTGTTCCAAATCGCCAGCAGCCGGATCTGAGGGAGGCTGTGGAGACAAAGAAGAAGTAGATGGCGAGGGCGCAGTAGCCTGCATGGAGCCAGTGTCCAATCCCGGGGCAGGAAAAACAGATTGCTGTGCTTTGTCGCAAATACGTTCCAGGGCCTCGTGACGTCTCAAGGCGTCCCTGTCCTGCCCTGATGCCGCCCTAGTCTGGTGGGGTTTGCGGCTGGACAAATCAGACTGCTTCCCCGACGCCACTTTGTGGTATTTGATGGATCTGTGAGGTGGACTAGCCTCAGGCTCAAGGTCTGACGAAAGGGGCGAGTCAGAACGAATGACGCAGCAGTGAGGCGCACCATCCCCTAACGAGGCTCAGGAATAAAGTCAATCACTAGGAGCAGACGCCCTCCAAGGTTCAGTCCGAGTTGCGAGCAACTGGTGAAGGATGCTGCGGCCACGACAGAAAAGGGCTCTAAAAGGTAGGCTGAGGCAAAATGAGTCCAAATAATGGCGGCCGCAAATAGTGGATGACACAAAATGGTGGCCGCAGACAATAGACAGTCCAAAATGGCGGCCTCCAACAGTGGGCGCTCCAAAATGGCGGCCGCAACTCAAACCGTGACCAAAATGGCGGCCACCAGCAGATGTCCAAATATGGCGACCGCACGCGGTAGACGCTTCAAATTGGCGGCCCGAAGGTCTGCTAAGATGGCGACCGCAGCGAAGCCAGCAAGCCAAAGCTATCCCAGGCTACAGAATAAACGGCGTCAAGGGAGGTCTGACCTGGCCGCCGCTAATCCGCCGCCGCTGTCATCCACAAACCTCAGAGCATGTACGAAGACCGTGCTGCCGCTCCGGAGCCACCCACTACGCAAGAGCAATGAGAAATGGTGGTGGCTGCTTCTGAAGCCTGTCACAACCACCGGCGTCTATTGAAATGTGTCCGGATCCGCCCCGAAGGGAACAGAACTCCAGCGGCTGCTCACAGCGCCAAGCACTGAAGCGTGGGCGGCCTGGAGCCCCAGACACACCATGCGTTCTGCAGCAATAAGTCTTCTGCTCTCTCCGAAAAATCCAATAATCAAAAATAAATTAAAACGCTAAACGAACCTAGCAAGAAACAGTAAATTACAGTATCCTATACTCAGAGGAAGAAAATACACGTCAGTCCTGTCAGGAACTGAGTGAAAGACTGGGGGATCATGGGATTGTGGGCGTGGTCAAGGAGGAAGAATTAGAATGTTTTTCAGTCAGTTCCTGTCGGAATATGAGGAAGTTACCCAGCTATTGATTGTGGGAGCAGCGCTCAGGAAAAGTTCTCACAAGCCGGGTTCTACAAGATTGGAAAGACAAACGCCACACAAATCCAAAAGAGTCACTAGATGGCAGCAACAAGTTAGGTGTTTTTTATACTCCACAGACACCTCTAGTGGTCATTCTGGATTTCTGCAATTTAGATATGGTAGCCTTAAGAAAGTCTCTCCAGAAATACAGGACATGTTTTCTGCAATTACATTTTACATATAGAACACAGTGATATATTTTTAAACATACTGAAAACGGTATTTTCCAAGCATTGCAGTTACTTATCAGGAAAAGAAAAAGCATTGTAAAATGGGACTACTAATTCAGAACTGGATTTCTCCTTCAATCACAAGGTCTTATTAAACTCTAACTGGCATTCCCATCCATATCTATTTTATGTTATGTGACCATCATTTATCTTACACCAGCAAGAAGCTGAATATTACTATCAGCTTGCCAACAAACCAATCTGGCATTTACCAATTCATAAGGAGGTTAGGGTATGGACAAAGAGAAAGGACAATATCCACATTTATTGACAACTAGAAATCTCTTATCGACTTTTCCTGTAAAAATAAAAAAATGATTTGTGATTTATGGTTTTGATGATTAGACAGGAAGACTGTATTATTTTTAGAAAGAAGATATAATGCAACTTTGAAGAAAGGTTAAACTACAATTGTTTTTATAATTGCTGTGAAGAATATCAGAGGCCTTTTTATCTTTATATCCTTTACATCTGTCTCTTTTTTTTTTTAGTTTCTTCTTCCTTTTTTTCCTATTCCACTTTTAGCTTTTTCTTTTTTTCCCTCTCTTCACTTTTTCCGTTCTATTTTAGTGTGCATTGGTTCTCATTGTTGTTAAAACTTTCAATAACAATTGTTTCAAAAATGAAGCCAGGGTAAATAGCTGCTACCCCTCATGTCAAGTGTTTTAGTGCCTCCAAGTGGTAACATACTAAAAGGCTTTAACCCAACACACAGAAGGCAATAGGTATAATTACTAAACTAAGACAGGATTATCTAACAGCTGCTTTCATTTCTGAGGTATAATTATTGTTCAAATACAATGGTTACTATAGTGGGTCTGGTACATTTTAACGAATCTATTGCAGTATCTGCTGTATTGTTTTTGGTATCATGGTTTATGGTATAGAGCAGCAGGAAAAGTAGGAAGTCTAAAGTGATTACAATCTGCCTTTGCAGTCAAATGACTTCTGTAGGATCCCATCACAGATACTGCAATAGATTAATATATGCCACCAACCTCTGCATCTGAAAAATATAAAAGCCCCCACTACAAGTGTATTTTAAAAGACAATCTAATCAGGATATGATTCAACTGCAAATGTAGAAGGGTTTTAGAAAGTAGGATTGCCAGGTCTGCTTCCAAAAAATAGCGGACAAGCGGGGGGGGGGGGTTAAGTAGTAAAAAAATAAAAAAAAAATTTACAGTTAAATTATATATTTTCTTACAAACATTTTAACACGTATTAAAATAATCACTTCAAAACTTTACTTAAAATTCAAAACATCAAATATATTATAATAATATGTAAAATATTAAATTACATTTTACTTTGCTGTCATGTGTATTTTTTATTTGACTACGCAGCTTTGATCAATTCTTTGTGTTTAAGGAATAATTCTTTAATTTCAGTACAACGTTGAGAAATATTAAAAAATATACAAAGTTCACTTCGAACTGATGGTACAAGCAGTCGGTTACGTTTGTCAGTCCACAAATTTCCCATGACGCTGAAAATTCGTTCAACGTTTGCATTTGATACCAGAATTGATGCACAATACTGGAACAGTTTCAGTAAACTCGGAGCTGGCTCTTTCTTGAAAAAGTACGTCCATTTATCAAGGGATGAATCACCCTGCAGATGAACATAAACTTCTTCTAAGGCAGAAATTTCATCGAAGAGAGTGTTGGGTGGAAGTTCTTCTCGCCATAGTGATAATAACCAGATGTTCATCATTTCTTCTAAAGTTGGAGGATTATTGCGATCAATTAGATTGAAACAACTTAGCGTCTCATATACTGAATCGGTGAAATTATACCACTTTTCTAGGTACGCAATGGCTCTTTGATACACGTTGATGGCTTCTTTCTTGAACTTTTGCACGGCATTCTCAGGCAAATGTTTTTTACATAAAGCAAATAAAACTTTCATTCCAAAAAACTGCTCATCGTATTTTTTTTGCAAAGAATCACGCAGCTTACACATGATAATGTGAAGATCACATGCAAGAATTTTCTTGCTTTCCAGCTTCAGTAGGGTATCTTGCATTATTGACATGAAGAAGTGCGTGAAATATAAATACAATTCTGAAATTGTTGGTTCATCGTCCTTTGCGAGTTCATTTTCCTGATCCGAAATAAGGTTCCAGATAACCTTATGGCACTCATCAAATCCAAGAGAAATAAAATACGATTTTAGAGGTATCCAGTTTAAAAGAAGTCTTTTGACCGCTTTAAACAAACTTAACCAACGTGTTGGAACATGGCGCAAAACTTCATGGAATTCTGATTCGCAAAACTCAAAAAATGATTTCAACTCTTCTCGTTTCTTCGCAGAATTCGAAAATTCGGCAAAAACTTTCAGCACTACATTTTCGATATCAAAAGATAACTGCTTTAATACATTTTTTGCGCTGTTCTGTAAAATGTGATTATTGCAATGAGCATTCGTTCTTTGTCTCATTCTAACTTATGAAAAAAAAGACAAAACGCGATTCTCCTATCCTTATTCTCTTAGACTGTACAGCTTTAGATTACGTACCATTTCATCATAACTTTTGAATAAAAAAATGTCCACTATTTTGTGAAAAAAAATAGTGAACATAATGTGAAAAAAGTGGACTGTCCGCTCAAATAGTGGACACCTGGCAATCCTATTAGAAAGTTGAGTGACCCACTCATGTGGTGCAGTTCAGGTTTCCTAAATTCACTAAGTGCAGTTGTTGCGAAATATATATTGCGTTCCATAGAGATCGTTTAGACTTCATCCAAATCTAAAAGCTCCAAGGTTCATTTCCCCCAAGTTGCTGATTTCCCTCTGCAAGTTTGACAAACACTTGCTTTGTACAATTGTAGTTTTAAAAATAAGTGCTGTGATTATTAACTACCAAGAAGCTACAGTATGCCAAAAAGATTGCTGCAAATCTCACTCCCTGCTTCTGTTCAACCAGACCAAAGAAAACAAAGGGAAGGTGTGTAAAAAATAACTTATATGCTATAAGTTTGAAGCCAGACCCATGGTAGCAGTTATAATACAAATCAAAGAGACAAATAGACACTGTCAAAGTACAGAACCTATCTTAAAATTCAACAATAATAGTGCAGGATAACTAATGTTAGTTGGAGCCAGACTTAAGAATACTGAGAAAAAGCATCAAGGAGAACTGGCTCCAATTAAAATCAAGCAAGAGGTACACAACTTCACCAAAGCTAATGGAGACAAATTTGTACCAAACACTGCAGAAAGAATATGCCTTTAAACCCAGGATTTAATACCTTTAATCTTCCCAATTTCCTTTCCTGACTGATCTATATTATAAATCTTCATACCAAAAATAATAGCAATTGTTCACATGATTCCTTCCAAACTTCTTTTATTGGAGTTTGACACACTCATTTCAATTTCTTCCAATTTCACATGCTCGGTAACACTTGTATTTATATTGTATTCCAATGAGGATGGGACTTGGGCAGTACCATGGAATGATACACTGGGGTGATGCAAAAGTAATTCTGGGAGAATTTTCGGATAGAGAACAAAATGCCCATTGGGACAGAGTCACTGTGAGGCTTTACTCTGAACCTTCATTCTTGGTTGCTAACTTTCACTAGGCACTCGTGCTCTTACTTGTCTGCCTCCTCACTTTATGGAAGGTATCAACAACACAATCCCTGCAACCAGTGGTGGGTTTCAAAAATTTTTACTACCGGTTCTGTGGGTGTGGCTTGGTGGGTGTGGCATGGCTTGGTGGGCGTTACTTGGTGGGTGTGGCAGGGGAAGGTTACTGCAAAATCCCCATTCCCACCCCACACAAGGGAAAGGTTACTGCAAAATCCCCATTTCTTCCTGATCAGCTGGGACTTGGGAGGCAGAGAATAGATGGGGGCGGGGCCAGTTAGAATTTTTACTACCGGTTCTCCGAACTACTCAAAATTTCCGCTACCGGTTCTCCAGAACTGGTCAGAACCTGCTGAAACCCACCTCTGCCTGCCACCCACATAAATGGCTTCTCCTGCATCATCCCCAAATAAGAAAAACAGAATAACACAGTTGGAAGGGACCTTGGAAGTCTTCTAGTCCAACCCCCTGCTCAAGAAGAGATCCTATGCCATTAAAAAAAAACTCTCAATCTTAAAACTAAGCAAGGTTAGAATCTCAAATTATTTCAATGTTCAAGCATGAAGATAAAATACTGGGAAGGCTGGTCACTTAAATGATTTTTAAACTATTTTAGGGGGCCAACCACCTGAAAAGTTTACTGTTTCACACTTTAAACTTGCCTACTCAGAAGAATGTTAAAGTTGCTTCTGTGTAAGGCTCTGTAGTACAGTTGAAGTACCTCTTTTCTGCATACATACAGCACTTAATATAGAAGCACATTATCAGGTGATACTGTCCCCAAGGCTTAAACTATCTTCTTTAATGTTTTCTCAGAAATAAGCCCCTGGTTAAAAATTCCTTGTAAATTTAATTAGAAGCTTTTCCCTTAGAGCTTCTGTTACCAACCATTCCCATTCATGCAGTAATAGCATTATGCATAAATTGTCTGATTTAATTATTGCAAAACAGTCTAATAGTACCAAGTGATTTTTTTAAAAATGAAAAAATAAGATACTCCTGGGCATGAGCATGAGTAGCAGTGGAGATTAGCAGAAATAGAGAACTCATTAAGATACTTATAAACTGTTACTGATTTGGTTTGTACTTGATAAGTGCGAATCATATGTAATTGAAGTGACTGATAGAATTAAGAGATCTTAAGCTATACTTTTGCTGAAAAGGTGGGTTCCTCTTCCTTGTAGGTACTCCAATAGAGAGATAGTCATCACCTGAAGATACTTTAATTTTATTTTGCACACAACCAGGAACATGGACTCAATGGTGCAAGTAATACCAAACAAAATTGGGATCTACAAAATTGTATATCTTGTTCCAAATCAAAGCAGACCAAACTCTATTCCAACTTCCTAAGAACTCTACTATTAGTACCTGTCCCTATTTTGGCAGATCATAAGAAGACCACAACATACCAATTTACATTTTCTTGTGTCACAGGAACGCTTACAGAATAACACTGATCTTCAAATATTGTACTGTTCAAAAGCATTTTGACAGCAAGGGCAAAAGTGGATTTATTACAATTCTACAAAAAGGCATATAACTATGACCAAAATATTTCAACGCTAAAGCTCAGATTTTGATGCTGTAGTCTGTAATACCAGGTTGGATGGACAAGATTTGAAAAGGTATCTTCAAGCTGCTTACTCTAAGTAAAAAAAAGAAAGGCAAAGTTTACAAAGATTAAATTAAGCTGCACCCAAAGTCATCTTATTGAGATCCAATTTAGGCCATCAAGAAATCAGAAATAATTCAAGAAACAAAGCTAATAAATGATTTACATAAGATAAATTATACATAAAGCCCCAACATTTTAGCAGCCTTTTCCCAAACTGGACCTTTCTAGAAGTTTTGAACAAAATATCTGAAGGAATAGGTGTGGGAGAATTGATCTATAACAATCCCAAAGTACAGATAAATTTATTTTCTTTCTTCTCTTTATATCCCCTTTCGCACTTTTCTTCCTTTTTTCACTTCTTGTTATGTATTGATACTTTTGAGCGGGAGTTTCAAACCTGCCTTCGTTTCTGATTGGCTGACAGTCCCTCCAGGATTGTATATAAGGAGGGCTGCAGCCTCTGAGTTTTTGCTGAAGCCTCACTGTAAATTAAAGAGCTGTTGTCACTTGCTTGGTTGTGCCTCTCGTTATTCCCGAACCACTTCACTTCTCATCACTTTTTTCTTTAATCTTACTTTATATCAAGGGTGTCAAACTCAATTTCATTGAGGGCCGCATCAGGGTTGTGTTTGACCTTGGGGGGCTGGGGTGGGGGTGGCCAGGGTGGGCGTGGCCAGCTCAATGTCACTCGTGTTGGGTGGCCCAAGCGTTCTGCAAGTGAAAACGGGCTCCTGAGCTCCGTTTTTGGCTGCGACAGCATCTGCAACCCTCTGCCAACTAAAATGGAGCTTGGGAGGGACACACGCAGCCCTCCCGAGCTCCATTTTCACTGGCAGAGGCGTCACAGGCCGGTCCTTCACTGTTTCCAGGGCTGCCCTGCAGGCCATATCTAACCACCCTGTGGGCCGGATCCAGCCCCTGGGTCTTGAATTTGACACCTCTGCTTTATATTATTTCATGTTTAACTGTTATCTTGGTAAATTATTTTTCAAAAGTTCTTCAGCTCTGTGTTAAACTGTAACATGCTTGATTTTGACTCAGAGCAATGTTTGAATTCAGCTCTTGTAAGCCATGTATGAATCTAACCAATTGTTTTTGTTGTTCAGTCTCTAAGTCATGTCTGACTCTTTGTGACCCCATGGATCATAGCACACAAGTTTCCCCTGTCCTCCACTGTTTCCCGGAGTTTGTCCAAATTAACCAACTCTAGTTTATTCCAATAATTATGGTTAAGACAACCATGGCTTAGCATAATACAACAACCATTAGTGGCCATTAAATACTCCGCTACTGATTAAACATTTACTTCTGAACCATTTTTTTCAGCTTAAATTCAAATCATCATTCAAATGTTGTTTTGGCTCATAAAAGCTGCAGAATCCTTTTGAAAAATAGAACAGAACTGTTAATATGTTGCAATGCTATGTTGTTTTCATAGTTCTGGGATTTTTTAAAAAAAAGTACCGATATAAACAGAAGAGAGGCACTCTGAATAAGAATGGGATATCTACAGTTCCAGCTTGAGAGAAGGGAAGACAGTACTTGGTTATTCCTTATTGGTCCCAAAGGCTCCATTATGCCCTTTAGAAACTGCTGCACTTTTTCTAGTACTCATAAAAAAAGACAAATTAGCAGGTATCTTGTCTAGATCAGCAAATAAAAGGAATTAGCCCATCTCCCTATGGGAATTGAAATCAGATAAAGATATGATCTCTCTCAATGGAGAAGAAATACACGATACAGGCCACGTATTGTAGGATCAGCCAAGTATCACAGAAAGATAAAATTAAGCTGTATTTCAGAGAAGTTATTCTGTTCCTGTCATCCTCTTGCCTAAATGCGTTTCCATGTCTTTGAAAGGAGTACATCTATTCTGGTTTCCTGTAAATTAAGCTGTGCAGGGTTAAATGAAATAATGAAGAAATAAATCAACCTACATTCAGGAATTATATTCATGTCATTGTTTTATATTTATAGCCCACCCCAGTCCTAATGGACTTTAGGCAGGAAATAATAGTATCAAAAATAAATTAAAAACCCTACCTGGTAATATCAAAGGCACTATTCACTAAACCCCTGGGAAAAATGCTAGTTTGACCTCTTTTGAAATGCCTGTAAGGTAAGGGCCTTCAATATCTCTGGAGTAAACTTCCTCTATTAACAGGGGTTGTTGCCAGTGAGAATGGCCATCACCTGAGGAGTGTAGGCCCACACCTCTCTAAAGGACAGAACTAGATGGGAAGGCTCTTTTGAATTGTCATTAGTTTGCATTTCTTTATTTAGAGTTGCTATTATGGTTCCACCATTACTGCTCCCCACAGCATCAAAATCTGATGACCCTGACTTGCTGACAAGAAGCAAAACTCATTTCTCTATATCCCAATTCCCTCACTCCATGCAAAAGGAAATAAATTACACCTCCTCATTCACGCTCTTACTTTACTTTGTGGGTGGTGCTCAGTGAATGACTAAATAATTAGCAGCAAAGAGTCAGGGTTAGGAAATATGGTGTGTGTGTGCGCGTGCGTGCCTTGTTCCTTCAAGTCAGTGTTGATTCTTAGTAGCTGCCTGCACTTTTTTGGGAAAAATTTCCCAAATGGTTTGCCATTGTCTTCTTCCTAAGGCTGAAAGAGGTTGGTCCAAGGTCACCCAGCTGACTTCATACTCAAGGCAGGGCTAGAACTCACTGTCTCTCTGTTTCCAGCCTGGTACCTTAACTCCTACACCAAAGTGTAGGCTTTCTTAACACAGGAAAACAGTCCAGCAAAATGCTAGTACAACTAAACAACATCTATAGATATAGAGCAAGAGTGTCAAACTGGCGGCCCATGGGCCAGATGTGTCACACGCAGGCCATGCCCACACCAGCTCCGCGAAGTGGGGAAAAAATCACAAAACATCATGTGATGGCAATGTGACACTGCGAGTTTGACACCCGTGATATAGAGGCAGGATCAGTGGTGGGATTCAGTCAGTTCTGTCCAGATCGCGCAAACCGGTAGTGGCGACTGCGGGAGGCTCCACCCACCCACCTGTAGGTAATGCGCGACTATTGCGCATGCGCAGGAGGCTGTGCACATATGCAGAGTTGACATTTGTGAACCGGTAGGGAAGGTGAGTGAATCTCACCTCTGGGCAGGATCCCTTCAAATGCCAGAGGGGCAGAGCAAAGATCACGGAAAGCTGTTGTCTGCCTACCCTGCTTTTAGGCTGGTCTTTTCACTGTGAGAAAAGAGCTTCCAGATTAGATAGATCTGCTTGGGTGATGATCCATCATTCCCTAACATCCTGTCCAGTTGACAAAAATCAACCATCTTTTTTCACTATAAAACATTTGCACAAGTTAAAAAAAAGAAACGAGAACGAACACATTTACAGTTTTAACACAGCTAGTGTTGGCTATTTAGGCCCGGAGAGAAACTTTTCAAATATTTTCCTAAGTTATAATTAAATGAATCACTCCATGCTCAAGAACTGAGGCCCCATAGAGGGGGCTGCTTCTTCACCAAGCGAATGAACTTCAAACACGTTTCTTGAAGGAAATGCCCAATTACAGAATAAATAGGGGACCCTCAGAATATAAACAAGCAATGGTGTTTAGGCAGGAAACCAGCATCCAATTTCCCTCTGTCTCTTTGATGTCTAAAGAAGTGATTGCTCTCTTGACTAAGAACTAACATGTGCGGTGCTTTTGTGGCCCTTGTCCTGATATATAAAAATGAATCTTCTGTATTCTGCTGGATACTGGACATTCAATGTGCCAGAATCTTAAAGGGGGAAAAGGAAAGAAATATGAATAAAAGGAACACAGCATGGCCAGTGAGCAAAAGAACAAGGAATGCTCTGATGTTTGCCAGCTTTATTTTTTAAGACTTGCTTATTAACATTTATCCCAATACAGAGGCAGCAGCATTAAGGATAATTTCCATTTCCCCTGCAGAATGAAGAGTGTCTTAGTTTTTTTAAAAAAGCAGTTATTTCCGAATAATATGGGTTGAACAGATCCAGAGAGCTTCTGGGAAAAATGCTCCAAGACCATCAGCTTTCCAGCGTACAAGCTTAGCCATCTGCTCCAGGCATTATTAATTCACCTACTTTATTTGGGCAACTTCACTGCCTCAGCCAAATAGAAGGGAATGTTTTATAGCTCCCATGCTCTGCCTTTTTTTGTTTCACCTTTTCCACACTAATGTAATAAGACCGGTGGAGGGAGCTTGATTAATAAAGAGGAAAAGATGAAGCAAGCAGATTATGCAGACAGCAGCAGAACGTGATAGCCATTGAGAAGTATCTTGAAGTAAAGTCTAGTTGCACCAAGTAAGCTGGCATGATTATCTTAGTCTTTGGCTGATGAAAACCAAGTATTATGACTGCCGGCTGCCTGCAATTTGGCAGTTCAAATCTCAGCAGGCTCAAGGTTGACTTGGTCTTCCATCCTTCCAAGGTGGGTAAAATGAGGACCCAAAATTGTTGGGGGCAATATACTGACTCTGTAAACCACTTAAAGAGAGCTGTAAAGCACTATGAAACAGTAAAATCGCCATTCCCACCCCACTCTGGGGCCAGCCAAGAGGTGGTATTTGCTGGTTCTCCGAACTACTAAAAATTTCCGATACCAGTTCTCCAGAACCTGTCAGAACCTGCTGAATAGCACCCCTGGCTCAGATATACATGTGGTCATATCGAACTTTCCAAGAATCTAGTTCACATCAGGCTGCAATCAATCTCGGTTTCCTATCAACTCTGGTTCTTGGATTTTTCAGACTATAGAAGATTATAATGATAGCTGTCTATGGAATGGCAGCTAAGCTTGTATTCATTTCTTCCTAGCCCTGTCCCTGCTCCACTGCCAATCCCACTGAATCTTCATCAAGATTCATCAGAGTCTGAAACTGGAAAATCAAGCAAGGTGCCTGTAATTGTCAGCTCTGATCCTGCAGGGGAGTAAGAGCTGGCCACCCTATGGATCCTGGCTGCCTCTTTTATGGTCTCACAAGGTAAACCTCGCAAATCACTCCCTCTCAACTGGAATTTCTCCCTTCTGCAATGCAGGGCATATCGATAGGTTGTTTTGAGAGAGTTGGATGATAAAACACTTTGAACATGAAAGTGCTATAGAAAAGTATTATGAATTACTGCTACAATAGGCTTTTAAAGCGAGTGCCCCAATCCCTCGCACTGGAAGCAAAACAGGGAGATATAAAGCCTTGAGCATGTCAGGTTGCTTAGGATAAACTCCTCATAAAATGCTTTATCATCTAAGATGAATGAGGAAGGTAATGGACAACCATGAAAATATGTCATTGTTCTTTCTCTGATATCGATGTTGACCATGATCAGAGACATCAAAGCGGGCCCAGTATACTTTATGTTTGACTGCACGGTGCCATTATATTTTCTTCCCTCTATATACCCACAGCTTCCTTGGACATTGAATTATTATTTTTTCCTTTTTCTTATTACTGAATGGAAAAGCTCCTTACACATCCATCACATGCAGAATGCTTCAGGAGTCTGCAGAAACTCATCTTGTGTTCTTTATTCCACCCCAAGGACACTGTTCTGAATGCAGCAGAGAAGGAGGAGGAGAAAAAGCCCTTCTGTCCATAATTAACATCTCACACATCCCAGAGGTCTGTAGCAGGGCTTGGCATTTAATGCTTTGCTGTAGCTAATAGGCAATCAAGCGAACTTTCACTTGAGGATGGAGTCAGGGACTTTCCTTGATGCTCTTTAAACCAACAAACCCAGGCACAGAGAAGCTACAAAGGAATGATGGAAGATGTGGATAAGGGAGAAAATTGTTTCTCTGGAATGCTCTGTATTAAAATATCTGGCTTCTCTTAAAAGGTAATGAGGAGAGATACATCTATATACAGGTGGTCCTCATTTAGTGACTGCTTTGTTTAGTAATTGTTCACAGTTATGATCATGATAAAAAAAAAAACCTTGTATCCAATCAATACATTTACAACCTTTGCTGGTCTATAAAACAAAGGAAAATCTGAAGTAAAATCATAAGCATCCTTGTGGTTTCACTTAGTGACTGCTTTCTTTAATAATCAAGCTGTTTGTCTCAATTGTGATTGCTAAGTAAGAACTCTCTATATTTAAACTGATGAGTTTAAATTGTGTGATACAGGCAGCACCAAATTGCTTGGCACCTCTTTTGTGAAGATGGGTGTAGGGATGTGTGTTGCTTCAAGTTGGTTTTTGACTTCTGGCGACTGCCTGAATTTTTATTAGCAAGGCTTTTCGGAACTGGTTTGCCATTGTCTACTTCCTAAGGTTGAGAAATAGAAACTGGTCCAAGGTCACCCGCCTAACTTCATGCCTAATGTGGGACTAGAACTCACAATCTACCAGTTTCTAGCCTGATGCCTTAAATTAGCCTTAATTGGATAAGTAAAGGCACCCAGATTCTATACAATCATGGAGGCTCTAAGGTTTTGTGTGTAACTCCCTCCTCTGATTCATCCCATCACGATTTTGTCAATCTCCCCTCTTTTTTCAATCACCTTTCATTCTTCTTTCATATATATTTTGTAGTCAAATTCTCTTTGCGGTCACATTCTATATGACCAAACCATCTCATTATATGTCTTTCATACTGGTTGTTCTCTTGTGTATTCAGTTTATAATAATTCAGCATCCATTCATTCTTGAGCCTATCTTTTCTTGATTTATTACATACATATCCAAAGTAGACATTTTGACTACATTCAGCATTCTTTTAGGTTCCATCATACTTTAATTATCAAGTAAATGTAACAAATAATAATAACAGTAACAGAGTTGGAAGGGACCTTGGAGGTCATCTAGTCCAACCCCCTGCTCACACAGGAGACCTGTACTAGGGATTCGAACCGCCGAACTGCCGACCTTTCTGATCGACAAGCTCAGTGTCTTAGCCACTGAGCCACCTAGTCAGGTGGCTTAAATAAGCAGAAGCACGCTCTTATACACAGCCATTTTCATTTCTTTTGACAAAATACTCATTCCTCACCACAGGCTTCGACTTCTGACCACAATGGAGCCCAAAATTTATGTTGCTAAGTGAGACACTTAAGTGGGTTTTGCCCCATCTTACGACTTTTCTTGCCACAGTTGTTAAGTGAATCACTGCAGCTATTAAGTTAGTAATCTGGTAAAGTGCAGCTAGCTTTCTCATTGATTCTGCTTGTCAAAAGGTTGCAAAATAGGATCACAAAGCCTCAAAACACCTCAACTGTTACAAATATGAACCTATTGCCAAGCATCCGAATTTTGATCATGTGACCATGGGATGCTGCAATGGTCATAAGTGTGAAAAATGGTCATAAGTCACTTTTTTCAGTGTCATTGTAACTCTGAATGGTCACTAAATAAAACTGTTGAAAGTTGAGGACTATCTGTACCCATTAACTTTCTATCAGCAGTTGCACATCTTTAAATCCTTCCATTTTTCTATTAACAAAAATGAATAGTGTATTCCAGGATTGTTCAAAAGTTTCCCAATCTGAAACAAATAGAACTTGAAACAGGATGTTAAAGCTATTCCAGACAGAAACAGCCTTGTTTTAAGCCTGAAAGGGGATCAGTTTAAATTCAGAACCCTTTTGACGTGTTCAGAAAAACATCAAAGCATTTCCAGTAAGATTGGAACAATCAGTTTCAAACTTTAAGTGGCTGTTTCACAGCTCCAAACCAATTGTGTATGTACACACATGCATACATACACAAATACAAGCACATGCCAGAGCTTTTCTTACTGGTACAGGTCTGTTCCCAAGAAAGTTGAGGTCACTGTTCTCCCCAAAGAGATAGCCTTCAGGATGTGTAGAGTCAAACTTCTCACCTCCCATGATGAAGTGACTGGCAAAATAGCTTCCTGAAAGAGAGAGCACAAGTCTGTCAGAATCAAGTAGAAAAGGGAAGGTAGTGATTTATAGGACAAAAAAAAGCACTTCAGAGAACCCGGGAATCAAGCATGGCCAAAAGCAAATCAGTAGAGTGTAGAATAGCTCATAAAAATAAAGGGTTTAATTTCACACACAGCTGGCCTTTAGAATTGTGGACAAATATTTCAGAAACGTCCTGCTCCAAGATTGGAAGCCAAAAGGATAATGAGGAAAAAGCAAAAGTTTCAATTTTCTATCACTTTTTTGGAGGGCTTGCTGCCTCTACAAATATATTCCTGTTGATAAACATCTCCTGCCAGTTTCCAAACCTGAAAACTCATGTTTTAGAGTGGAAATAGCAATAGCATTTAGATATATACCGCTTCACAGTGCTTTAAAGCCCTCTCTAAGCAGTTTACAGAGTCAGCATAATGCCCCCCAACAATCTGGGTCCTCATTTTACCCACCTCGGAAGGATGGAAGGCTAAGTCAACCTTGACCCTGGTGAGATTTGAACTGCCAAATTGCAGTCAGCTGGCAGTCAGCTGAAGTAGCCTGCAGTACTGCATTCTAACCATTATGCCACCACCATAAGGCTCAGAGAGCCTACCGATCATGGTTTCTGCAATTCTTTCCAACAGTACCCTTTACCAGCCATGGCCACAGGAGGCTTTGGTATTTTCTTCTGTGTAAAGAAGTACCATGTTGTGTGTGTGTGTGTGTGTGTGTGTGTGTGTGTGTGTGTGTGTGTATGTGTGTGTATACGCACTGCCTCCTCTCCCAACTGGCTAGTAGACAGGCCACTCTCTCCCCTCCAGTTACAGACATTTGTCTTGGACTGCTGGACATTTGTCATGGACTGCTGGGTGTGAATTATTGGCACACAATTATTACTTCCAGTCGGGCCACATTCTTCCTGTAGTGCTTGGATCTTTCAGCAGATTACAGAGAAATGTGTGTGATGGAGAAAATAAATGTAACATATAAAATGGAGGCTGCACCCGTTTTCCTCCCTGTCTTTTGGACATGACCAGGTTAAATCCAGCTCCTCTCTTTATCTAATCCTATCAGACCCAAACTGACCCCCAGACAAAGTCTACTGTAATCCCATCTAAACAAAATAGAAGCCTCCTCACTACCTCTCAGTATGACCTAAGTGCAGCCTTAGCAAACAAATTGCAACATAGTGGAACCAATGATCCATCCTCAATCAAGGATATTCCACTGACTGTCTTAAGATCTTACCAACTTAACACTAGACTTTTCCAGTTCTGCTGCTCTCCTGAAAGGGCTGCTTTGGCTAACAGCAATAATCACATGTTGAAGGTCAGTAGAGATTCTCAGTCTTCCAGGTCATGGTTGTCTCAAAGGTGCTTTTTCAGGAGGCAACTGAACTTCATTTTTTCTTTTTGAAGATTCCAAGAAGCTCCTTCAGCTGAGACAGGATTGTGGGGAACGGACGTTGACTTACCTGAACGTCCTTTCTCAGCGCGCTGATGGAGAATCCAAATTATGGGCAGCTCCTCAGCTTGATTGCTAGACTGGGTGAATGTTTCTTTAAGAAACATCCTTGGCCACTCCTCCCTTGCTTGGCTAAGCTCCAGTTCATTCGCGAGGTTAACAGAAGGTGGTGCTGTCATGAAACAAGTTAATAGACAAAAAAACAGAAACAGTCCTGGCTAGAAGCAGCCAAAGGATGGGTTGGATTCTCCATCAGCGCACCGAGAAAGGACGTTCAGGTAAGTCAACGTCCGTTCTCCAGCGCGCTGCTTGGAGAATCCAAATTATGGGATATACCCAAGCTAGTCAGAAGTAGGGTGAGAGGCTGCGTCATCCCATAAAGAGACAGCCAGGACAGACTGTAGCACTCGACGACCAAATGAAGCCTCAGCTGATGCAAAGGAGTCAATTTTGTAGTGTCGAACAAAAGGAGTCAAAGTAGTCCATGTTGCAGCCCTGCAGATGTCAAGGATGGATGCCTGAGTAGCCCAAGCCGCTGAAGTGGCTGCGCTACGGGTAGAGTGAGGGAGGATCCTCCCCGGCAGAGGAGTCCGTCTGGTTCGGTACGCTGTGACGATGCATGATTTGATCCAACGACCAATTGTGGATGATGAAACTTTCATGCCCAATGTAGAAGGATTGAAAGACAGGAACAAGGCTTCGGATTTACGGAAAGAAGCAGTCCGCTTGATGTATCTACGGAGAGCTCTTTTAACGTCCAAGGTATGCCATTGTTGTTCAAGATGATGGCTAGGCGTTGGATGGCTAGGTAGAATCAATTCTTGGGCTCGGTGGTACAGAGAATTTACCTTGGGTAGAAAAGAAGGATCCGTACAAAGCACCACTTTATTGGGATGGAAAACACACAGGTCTGCACAGACAGAGCCCCCAACTCAGACACCCGTCTCGCCGAAGTAATTGCCACTAAGAAGGCAACTTTGAGAGTCAGACATCGAAGAGATATAGAAGCCAATGGCTCAAAGGGGGTGACATGAGGGCTGACAGTACTAATGGCAAGTCCCAAGTTGGGTATCGATGGATAGTAGGAGGACGGAGATTGGATGCTCCCCGTAAGAAGGTCCGTATACGGGGATTTTGGGTCAAAGGTCAATCGTCCACAGAAGACAAAACTGTGCTGAGGACCGCCACTTGACGCCTCAGGGTATTAGGAGCAAGGCCACGGTCCAAACCCTCCTGTAGGAACACGAGGACATCAGAAGGAGATGCTGTTGTGGGGTCCTGATGAGACTTGGAGCACCAGGTGCAAAAGGAGTGCCAGATGGCGTCGTAGATACGGTTTGTTGAGGACCATCTGGCAGACTGCATAGTGTGGATCACGCTAGCCGGGATGTTGTCCTTCCTCAGGCAGATCCTCGCAAACGCCAGACGGTCAACTGCAACCACTGAGGGTCTGGGTGCAGGATGACCCCCTGGCTGAGAGATATCCGGTCGTTGGGAATGTGCCAAGGACGCTCCACCGAGAGGTTCCGGAGGTCCGCGTACCAAGAGCGACGTGGCCAATTGGGAGCGACCAGGATGAGATCCGCCCTCTCCTCCAACAGCTTGAGAATCACCCGAGGAATGAGCGGCAGAGGGGGGAAGGCGTAGAGCAGGCCCTGTGGCCACCTGCTTCGAAGTGCGTCGCACCCTTCTGCTCCGGGACAGGGAAACCGGGAGAAGAATTGGGGAAGATGGGCGTTCAGGTGGGTTGCAAACAGGTCGACAGTTGGGAGGCCGAACCAATTCGATAGATCTCTGAACAAGGCCGGATGTAGGCGCCACTCCGCCTGATCCAGTTGAGTCCGGCTGAGCCAATCTGCCGTGACGTTTTGGACCCCGGATATGTGCTCGGCTGTCAGGGAGAGAATGGTCCTCTCCGCCCAAAGGAGCATTCTCGTCGCCTCTTTCATCAGTTGCCTGGAGCGCGTTCCCCCTTCCCTGTTGACATGGGCTTTCATTATTGTATTGTCCGTTAGGACGAGCACATGATGCCCTTTTACAGATGTTCGGAAATGAAGGAGAGCGAGGTGGACTGCTCGTAGTTCCAACCAATTTATGTTGTGCTGTAAGTCCCGAGTGGACCAGCGGCCCTGGGCAACCGATGACAGCAGATGAGCGCCCCAGCCGAACTGACTTGCGTCCGTCGTTAGAATTATCTGAGTGGGTTCCAGAAAGAACGAGCCCTTCCGTATGGACTGGGAGGTCCACCATCTCAGAGACAACCGTAGTACAGCTGGGAGGACAACAGTGATGTTCGAGCACGCTCGGAGGGATCTCTGATAGGGAAGGAGGAACCATTGAAGAGGACGACTGTGAAGACGAGCCCACGGGACAATTGAGATGCACGAAATTAGTTTGCCGAGCAATTGGGACAGGGTGATCAAAGGAACTGATCTGAGAGATAGAACCTGGGTCACCAAGGAACGAATGCTGTGAATCCTGTCGGGGGACAGGAAGACACGACAACTGACCGAATCTATGACAGCTCCAAGATGGAGAATGCGAGTGGTGGGCGAGAGCTGACTCTTGTCGAGGTTCAGGGAGAACCTGTGCTGTTGCAAGAGACGGGACACTATCCTGAGATCCTCTACAGCCTGATCTCGAGAGGCAGATAGAATGATGATGTCGTCCAGATAGCACATGACCCTGATGGGGATTTGTCGCAAGGATGCCGCCAAGGTCGCCAGAAGCTTCATGAAGGTCCGAGGGGCAGACAAGAGGCCAAACGGCATGGCCCGATATTGGAAGTGCCTGTTGGAGTAAGCAAACCGAAGAAACCGTCGATGTGAAGGATGGATCGGGACATGCAGGTAAGCCTCCTTGAGATCGATTGACGTCATAAAGTCGCCCTGTCGGACGCCCTGCAGAATCGACTTGAGCGACTGCATTTTGAAGTGGTGATACCTGACAAACTTGTTCAGCGCCTTCAGGTCTAAAATTCCTCTCCAGCCCACGGAAGACTTTGGGATGAGAAACAGGCGCGAGTAGAAGCCGGATCCCTGTTGTTCTACCGGTACAGGCTCGATGGCGGAGATGTCGAGCAGATGTTGAATTTCTGCGTCCATCAATGCTCCTTTCTCCGGGTTGCTCAGAATCGGGCATCGAAGGAAGCGGTTCGGAGGGCTGGAGAAGAAATCCAAAGTGAGGCCGAACCTCACAGTCTGGAGAACCCAAGCGTCTGTTGTAGAGGAGGCCCATTGGGGCAAGAAATGGAGAAGACGACCGCCAATGGGGAGTTCTGTGGTATAGTCACTTTCCCCTTCGGAAAGGCCGGTTGGATGCCCCACGGTATTGGCCTCTGGTGTTAGGCTGACCTCTGCCCCGATCCCGGTAGGCAGGTCGGTCAGCGGCCCGATCGCCTCCGTGAGAGTAGTGCCTGGAAAAATAGGACCCGCTGGGCCCGGAGTCAGTCTGAAAAGGCTGCCGCTGGCCATAAGGGGCAAACCTCCTATCATGGTGTTTATAAGAGGAAGGCATAACTTTTCTTTTATCCTTATCCTCCACAAGTAAGTCTTCTCCACAAGTAAGTCTTCTAAGTCTTCTCCACAGAGAAGAGAACCCTTGTAGGGAGCAGATGCCAGCTTCCACTTTGATTTCAGATCGGCTTTCCAGTGGCGGAGCCAAAGAAGACGCTGAGTGGTGACATTGGAGACAAGGGCCCGGGACGAAAATTTAGCTGCATTTAAGGATGCGTCTGCACAGTATTCAGTGGCTTCCACGATTTTATTTATGTCATGGTGAAGCCTGCTGTCATCAGGTGGAAGCCGCTCCTGTAATTGGCGCATCCAGATTAGTGATGCGCGGGCAAAAAAGGAAGTAGCTGTAGCTGACCTGATGGCCCAGGCAGCTGCTTGGTGTGTCTTGCGGAGAGACAGCTCAGCCTTTCTGTCCTCGGCCTTGAGTCCGTCAAGGACATCGTTAGAAATCACCGAGGATGACGTCAGTTGGGCCACAGGGGGGTCCACAGAGGGTAATTGTATTAAGTCTTGAAAGGAAGGATCTGAACAATACAACCGCTTGTCGAGTCCGGTAGGGGCAGAGATGTAAGCTGGTTGGGACCACGACCTTTGAACCACGTTTGTGAATAATTCCGGGCATGGGATAAAATCCTGATCCGGTTTCTGCAGGTGAAATAAGTCGTCATGAGAATTAAGATCTCTGTGTTGAGATGTTTGAGAGGGAGAAACCCCCATGTTTGTGGTAATCTTGGCCTTGTGGAGCAAGGACTTAAACATGGAAGGTCGGAAAAGTCCCATAAATGCAGGCCGTTCTGGGGCTAGGTCTTCATCCTCAGACAACTCTCTCTCCTCGAGCTCCACCTCCTCCCAGAGGGAGTCCTCTGTAAGATAGGATTCTGGACATTGGGAATAGGCATGTCGCGGGTCGTCATATAAAGGAGCCAAGGGGGGATAAGCCAGGACAGGAACATGCGATGCTTGGTGAGGAGCAGAAGCCAGGATGCGAGAGACAGTTTGAGATACGAGATCCTGGATATCCCGAGACAGAGAGGGCTGAAGGCCTTCTGATGGACGAAGGCCAGCTGCTGTGTGCGTAAAGGTGGCCTCCGGAGCAGCCCGACCCGATGGTTGGCTGGCTGGTACACTGGGTCCTGGAACCACTGATGGAAATGCAGCTTCTCTTAGGTGTTGGACCTCGGAAGAACATTAAGCAGACACAGAATGATCCTGAGGCACTTGGATTGGCCTGTCCGGAGACAGCTGGCGATGAGATGATTGAGCCCTTTGCTGGGCAAGAAGATACTGCCTTTCAAAGGCCTTGCGTTTTCTTTCCTCCGCCCTATCCACAGCGGCAGAATGTGCGGTAGGATGAGGGCTAGCAGACCTGGCCCTGACATCATGAGTTTTTGAAGTTTTGGAGGGTTGCTTAGACCGCTTTCTGGCTTCTGGAGGACTATAGGCCTGCTCAATTTTGGATGACATGTCAGAGTCAGCCATGACTAGGATGCAGACAAGGTGAGTAGCTGACAATTCAGAGAAGTGAGGAATTGATTAAGTAATTGTAACAATTTGTTCTTTTTTTTTTTTTTTAAGGAACAACAACTGAAGCAAACAACTGTTATGGATGCAAGCCAATAATCAACAGCAATGAAGGAGACCAATGAGGTGTCAAAACACCCAGAGCCCTTCGCCACAAAACAGAACAAATTCGCCTTAGTTAAAGCAGATGTCCTTGCATTATAGAAGAAGCAGGAAGCTCAGAAGGCTTTGAAATGGCGTGTGACTCGAAATTAGCTGCCGAGCGCCTTGCTGCCGAGAATCAAGTTCAAACAATGGCGGGAAGCAGAACTGACGGTAATTAGAGCAGGCCATTGTAGTCGAGCACTCCTGTCAGAAAATCGGCGGGAAGCTGCAGGCGATTTAAAATGGCGCGTGGCTTGAATTTAGCCGCCGAACGCCATAACTGCCGAGCGCTGCAGAAAATCGCTGAGGGAGGCTGTCAATCAATCAAAATGGCGCGCGGCTCAGATTCAGCCGCCAAGTGCCATCAAATTGCGAGGAAGACGACAGAGTCCGAATCAGAAGGAGCGGATAGCCCGTTTAAGCCTCCCAGCGTCGCATCAGTAATACAAAGGCGAAGCAAAATTTATGGGGGTTTGCTGAAGCGATGTAGGGACCCCCGGCTGCCACTTTTAAGGTTGGAGCGGTGTGGAAGGCGGAAGTGGGAATTCCGGCTATCCGGATCCCAACGCAGCGCCCGGCGGCGACTTTAAATCACTCGGAGTTGCCTCACGGTAGAGCTCCGAGGAATAAGGCAGTAACGGACAGAGGGGAGCCCCCTGGATAAACCCCCAGGGCCAACTCACCCACCGCCACAACAACAAAGCCAGTCCTTCCGACAAACAGCTGATGACCAATGCAAACGAATCCACACCGCTCAGAAGCAAAGTTAATATTAGGAAGAAGTTGGAAAATCCAAATACTAGATAGTTCTTCAGCCAATTTGCTAGAGCCAAGGTAAAGACCAGTCTCTTGCTTGACTGAGTGAATGAACTGGAGCTTAGCCAAGCAAGGGAGGAGTGGCCAAGGATGTTTCTTAAAGAAACATTCACCCAGTCTAGCAATCAAGCTGAGGAACTGCCCATAATTTGGATTCTCCAAGCAGCGCACTGGAGAATGGAAGGATTTATATTGCTTGCAGGCAGCTGGTCATTTGCATCCTTTTAGAGGGTCATTGAAACACTTGGAGATTTAGCTGTGTCCTCAGGATCACCTGAGTAGTGCTCCTGGTCCTGTAGTCTACATTTTTTTTCTGGAAATCCATTCCTACTCCCACACCATTCAAAGGGTGTTCATCCCAAATTGTATAGCTAAAAGTCTGTAGAGATTCCCAGTCATCCAGGTTATGGTTTTCCCAAAGGTGCTTTTTCAGGAGGCAATGTTTTCTCATGCTGAAGGAGCAGAATCTGCTTCACTTCCTCAAAAGCTTCCAACAAATCAGATCCTTAGGATTTCCCACCTCAAATTTGTATAAAATCCTTTACTTTTCATACAGAGTTCCTCTTTCTTGTAAAACAGGCGCCCAACAATAAACATGATTCTCTCTCCCCAGTGCTGCGCTGTCTACTTTTGAATTTTCCATGACAGTGTGAATACAGCAGAGCCTTCCTCAGTACATATCTCTCTCCCATTAGTCAGGTTTGCTTAAAAATTGAGAGAGAGCTTAGAGACTATAAGACAATATTCATAGGAGCTTGTTCTTTCAGCTCCAGGGTTTAGCTTTGTTGTTCAGGTTGATGGTCAGAAGGGACATTGCAGCAAATGATTGTATAGCCCACTCCCAGGCTGGGATTCACTTCAAAACTATGCTAAATTTATTTGAAGACAATTGTTTGCCTTGAAAAGAAAAAAAAAAAAACCCTGCCATTACATGATGGGTTCTCTTTTCATGAAATTTTCTGATATCCTTGAAAAACTGCAGAAAATACAAGCCGTGTTTATGTATATGCGTACGTCTCTCTCTCTCTGTGTATACACAACATAAGCTAGCCTTGGGTAAATATGCAAATTTTACACAAATATTTACCCTCTGAGATGCTTAAAATAAATTTTAAAAAACCACCGTATCATGGTAAAATGTCTTGTAATTTGCATATTTAAAAAGAGAAATGTCACTGACATACAGGAAAGGTATTTTGCACAGAATAGTCATTACATTTTTCTTTTATCTGAACTACTATATTGTTATCTATGTCTTTTATAGATTACACTGAAGCAAGTCTTTTAAAACTCACCTTCTCACCCTGTAGCAGCAATGGATTATCTGGAGGTACCTTAGGAACAACTGGCATATGTTCTAAGCCAGAGGTCCCGATCCCAACCCCCAGTCCACAGCCTGGTACCGGGATGCGGCCCATTGGGAGCCAGGCAGCACAAGCAGCAGGCAAATGCATGAACATGTGAAGCTCCATTTGCACAAGAATGAAACCATCCCATCCCCTCTCCCTTTCCCCGTCGTTGCTGCTGGTCCGTGGAGCTGGAAAGGTTGGGGACTGTTATTCTAAGCCATTACAACTCACCACACATATTCTGGTATTTACTAGAAACGGAATTTGTTATGAGCTCTTTAAAACTTTTCATATAAAGTACATTCTAAGCGACTTAATTTGCCTTTTCTAAACTGATTTCGTTTGAAATGCCTGAATTAATAAACTCAAATGAAAGGAAATATGCTGTATTCCTTTTGGTAACGTAGTTTTAAAATCTTTCGGAATAATTAAATCTGGGTGAGTTGAAATACCTGGTTTAAAAAAATATTTTAAGCTTCAAGCTTTACTGGGAAATTTCGTTTATCAAAGTAAGATATTGTGTGATGAATAATGCAGAGCATAAGCTAATACACTCTTTAAAAGGTGCAAATAATAGCATTCTTCTCGCTGTAGTCTAAAGTGTTTATCTATTTGCAAATCAGAAATCACCATCTTTTCAATCCCAGTTTAACAAAAAGTCCATTACGAGATACCAGAAATATCAAACAGTTTATCCTGATCAAATAGTCCAACTTTATGTTCCTTCCTTTTGCTCTTAACAATCTTGACTTTTAAATCATTCCAATGCCAAAGTCTTTAGCATTCAAGAGGAGTTTTCAAAACTTTTACCAGCCTAAAACTGTAAATCCTTTAAAGAGGCCTTATCCAGAATTTGTCTCAGGTATTCCATTTCTACATCTTTTCTTGATTTGTATTTTGAAATCCCATTTTGGTAATATCAACTTCATTGTCTTCCATGTCTTTAAACTGTATGTCAGGTAAACATTTTTAAAAAAATTTCTCATCATTTTCTAAAAGTGTATCCCCTGAAATCTGAATCCTGCTGAGATATTATTAATATTTCAGTCCAGTTTTCAAAAACTTCTTTAAGATAAGAAAAAGTTATAGCTTTTCTGCCTGATCTATTGTTCCCTCTAGTATCCATCTGAACCTTCAGCAAGCTTCAGTTCCTAATATGTTCCATTTCAGTTCCATTTTAGACTTTTCCCAAGATTATTTAATTTTCCCCACAACAAATCTGTGAGGTAGATTTAGCTGAGGGACTGCCTGGCCCAAAGTCACCTGGCCAGTTTTCATGCCTAAGGCAGGATTAAAACTCACTGACTCCTTATTTCTAGCTTTAACCACTAGACTAAACTGTCTCTTCACTGTATATCCATAAAGTAATTAAACTGAGTTTCTCAGAACATGACTAGAAAGTGCGTTTGGCTGGCTTACAGTCTGTATTACAGCCTTGCTGTGGCTGAGAGCAAACATATCATTTCCCTTTGTTGCTGACTCCCAATCCCTCCGGAGATGGCTGTTTTAAGGTCTCCTCACTAAGAGCTGCCATTCAGAGCACTTGTGGGTGATCTCCCAATTTTTCCTTCTCCAGAGAAATTCAAAAGACCAGTCTATCACCACTTTGTCATTCTTCACAGCGGTCGTTGTCTCCGCTCATTTGCAGAGACTTGCTCAGTGAGCCATAACTCACACCAGAAGCCAAGATAATATTACTTTAAAATGAAATAATATCTTAAATATGGCAAGAAATATCTTGCCATCTTAACTTCAGCTAACCTATTGTTTTAAAATAATATTAAGTGTATACAAATATGTATATGTCCTTGCAGGCCAAATAAAAGTTACAGTTCCAATTACACTTATATTCTAATCAAAGGATTTAATAGTAAGAACATCACATCTTTAGTAATATAATTTTAATGACAGGCAGGCCTGTGGTGATGTAATATGTCAACTCAGTAGGAGATAGGCCCTGATTATTTGCGTCTCCGTTCAGAAGCATATAGTAGCAAAATTGGGTTTTATTACTACTTGGATAGGAAGTGACCAGGATTTTTTATCCTTTATTTCAGCTGAGGAAAATAGAGGGCACAACCTTACACCTCTGCCACAGTAGCATTTTCACTAACTAAGCAATTCAGGAGTGATATACTTTGTTATAGAAGAAATATATGGACATCACACGCAGAAACACACACACATTTTATTTCCCAAGCTATTTTCTGGCTGAGTGGATTGAGGGACTGAAGGTCATTATTAAAAACTGCTCCATTAATTCAACATGCTCTCTTGGCTCTTTTTCTGTCCTTCACCCAGCAAGGATTCACAGGTTACAGAAGTGCACAATGATTACTCTAGTATTCTCTTTGCACAGCACAGTATAAGCTGTAAAAATAAAAACAAAAAACAAGGGCATCCCATTTTATTTCATTTAGTAAATTTGTCAACTGCTTTTCATTGTAAAACTGCTAAAGGAAAGCCTGTTACATTTGCCTGCATCCCCACAATTACATTCGTACAAGATGTAGAGATAGCGAGCAGTTTCTGAGAAACAATGATTTCAATTTGCTAGCACCATATAGAATGGAAATACTTCCTCTAAAACAAGGTTTGAGGATGCTTCCAGGTGAGGCTTTTATTGTGGTATCTCCCTGTTATTTCATAAGATTCTATAAAGGGATCGGATTCTTGTATTGGTCGTATAAAGACTCTGGTGACTGTGGTAGAGACAAATTGACTACATAAATAAATAATGCTCCATTTTTTCCATAATTTTTATTTCCAGAAAAAATATGCTTGGGAAAATAGAGGGAGGAAGACAAGCCAGAATCATCCCAGAAATCCATTCCAAGCAGATTCTTCCTTTCCTCCAACCATCAGCAAGTTCCCTGTAGGAACACTCATCAATGTTTGTTTACTATTTATTACCATCTTTCCCACTTCTAGTTAAACCAACTCATGGTGGTTTATTGTAACTTTACTAAAACTGTTTACACCTTGTAAGGATTGCACTATTACCTGAAAAAATAGGTCATCAATAACCATAATGAATAAAGAAACAAGTAGACAAAATAACAGCATATAATATCTTTAATGATACACTTTAATAAGTGTATCATTAGTACATTGCCCTTAATTTAGAACTATTTATTTTTCACAATTTTTTCTTGTAGATTTGCATGTGAACTGAAACAATCTAGTGAATGTTCCCAGATGGATCCTTGGTATCAGTTAAATCCCTTTTAACCTTCCCTCACCATAAAAAAAAATGTGTTTCACATACTGTCCATTGCAGAAGAGGATTACCATATACATTTTAAAAATAATTCATAGGTCTGATTTACTAAATACGAACATAGATATTAATACAACATATCCTCCATTCCCTAAATTGTAGACAAGCTAGGAAAGAAAAATAACATTTTCTTTCATTTCAAATGGGTGACTATACAAATATGATATATAAACAAAATAAACATTTAAAAGAAGAATTATTTTAACATTTCGCAAGTAAGAAAAACACCAGGTATCTTAAATACAGAAATGTTGCTAGTGTTTTTTACTATTCTGCAATCAATTATTGATGTCTGCTGCTTTTTGCCCCTATTTTTCCATGTGCATAATTTATAGGGAAACAGATGCACAGGAAAGATGGAGAGAGAAATTGCTGCCTAGAAATACACTGTGAATTCCTTCAGATCTCAACAAAAACAAAATAGGTACAACATTTTGGGCCAGTGTATGAGAAAGGAAATGGAATTATTCAGAATGCTGTCTTCCCCTGAAGCACTGAAGGTGGAGGTGGAAAGGAACAAGACTATATTTAAATAGCAACATAATTTAATCTATTAATATTTAGGGAGCATAGTATCATAAAGATGTCAGTAATTCTGATCTGGTCAATAACCACAAACATCATGGAAGTCTCTTACTATATTCTCTCAAAATAATTACAAATCATTTTGCTCACTTAGAGACATTTATCCCTTTGATTTTTATTTGTGTATGTGTGTGTTGTGAATTAACCATGGAATTTTGTATGGAAATTTTCAAGATTAACAGTGTGCAGAAGGTACTTTTCTACACTGGTGCCTAATCTATCTATACAGCCAGTTCCAGAATTGTAATTGTTTTTCAGTTAGCTCATACTGTAGTGTTTATGCTGTAGGGCATCCATTAGGTTCTCTAGCTAGATTGGAAGCTCAGTCCAGGAGCCTCGTAGGAATCTTACTAGCATCTTACTCAAACTCAGTACAGTAGTTCTTCTGATGAACAGCAGTTTCAAGTCAGTAATACCAACCTATACATCCTCACTGTCTTAATACCACAAGTCAGGAGAAAAAAAATAGTTTTTTAGCTTCAGCCCAGGTGTAATTTTGTGCTTGAAGTAATGAAAGTTCAAAACAGGATGTCATATACTAAGCCTTCACCATTCAAATTCATCTTCTGCAATCAAATTGCTTTAGTTTCAGGACATATGTGATCTTCTCAAAGTATAAAAGGATACCATTGATGAAAAGACTCTGTTCCTGCAGCTCAGGAGAGGTGGAGACTGTGGGTCACATGCTCCTTAGATGTTCCTTTTACACAGAGATTAGGAAAAAGCATATTCTACCAATAACTGCAAGGTATCCTGGCCATTCCAATACTACCTATCTTCAGTGGCTGCTTAAGGATGAACAGTCCAGAACTACAGTGCAGGTGGCCAGATTCTGGCGCAGCAGCACTGGGGATTTGTTGCAAACATGTGTCTTCTCCACCATAGTTATGTTATATAACAAATGTGGCAAATCCTTTGCACTGCTTAGTCTTTTCCTTTTAGCGCTGAATCTACAACGGGCCACACAGTTTATAGATTGTAATTTTAGTATAGTTAGACCATGTATAATTGACAGACTGGATATTATTATAGATTTTAGTTGTTATTTATTATTTTATACTAGAATTTTTAATTGTATATTTACTGAGCATTTTTGTTTGTTCTGGTCTCTGGTCTAAGACCGTAATAAACTGATTGATTTATTTGTGTTTCTGTTTTATTTTTTATGTATAATGTACACTGAAGATGGCATTTAATTTCGTTGTACGAGGCGCAATAACAATAAAGTAAACTAACAAACTACCCTGTTTCCCCAAAAATAAGACAACTCCTGATAATAAGCCCAATCGGGCTTTTGAGCACATCCGCTAAAATAAACCTCCCCCTGAAAATAAGCAGAGCTGGAAATTGGGTAAGAAGGCAAGAGGAGCCTCATCTTGCTCCACGCGCCCCAAAATAATAAGACCTCCCCGAAAATAAGGCCAAGAGCTTATTTCAGGGTTCATAAAAATAGAAGACAAGGTCTTATTTTCAGGATAAACACGGTAACTTCTCATCATTTACATGATCCCCTAAATCTGGCAGTTTTATTTTTCTAAATAACCTGAAACTCTAAAGTCCTTAAATCTTAGGCAAAAGTATCATGATTACAATTTTGAATCAATGCCAATCCAGGAAGTGATCCATTACATTTCCCTTACTTTGGAACAATATAAATACATGTATTTGTATAAATGCTGTATTTATCTAACTTTTGTTGTATTTATTTTCTGATACTGCTATGTAATATCTACTAGTCAAAGTACAAAGGGCTGTTCCATTAAGTTAAGCATTTGTTTCTGCTATGAAGTGCTTTATATTGTAATAAATTTTGATTGGAGAAAATCAGTTGAAAAACAAGAGTGATTAATTCCCAACTCCCATTTGGTTTTACCTTGGTTGGAGCACTGTGAATAAGGATTTGTGGCAACAAAACAAAATTGCTAAGTGGAATAATATTAACAATGCCTAGAAGAAATTAATATGTTCACTGGTGACCTGGCATTTTAACAAGCTACTAATTATATTCTTAAATGCCCAAGATCAAACACACTCGGGAAGGTAAAAATACACTTTTGAAAAAAAGCAACTAATGAGCCAACATCCAAAGTTTATATTTTATAAATAATGTATGAGCCTGTACTTCATATTTATGCCTTTTCAAAAGAAAATAATGCTTTAATTGTTGCCTCTCAGGAGTCTGGACCTCCTTTAGACCACTCTACAGCAGGTGGTTATTAGCAAGATGTAATCGTCAGAATTTACACCTTCCAAGGAGCAGCAGGAGTGATGGGTGGAAGGTACAGTTGGAAGCAGAGGAAAATGAGGCTTCTGTTATTATAAAGCAACATTACATAGAAATACAAGGAAGATCTATGACCTGCTTTTGCTCACAATATTTATTTCCACTTGCCAATCTTGGGAGGCAGCTATCCTCTCAGAAACGGTGCTGGAAAGCTACACTCAGTCATGGCCACCGAAGTGAAAACTCTTTCTGTTTTATCCCCTAACAAAACTCCACTTAAGAGAATCATGGTTTGGGAAAAGGCATTTTGCCTGAATGCTTGGAGCATTATTGGGCAGTTAAATGAGATGATGCCAGACTAGGGGAAATAGCCACCTGTTTCACAACGCAGCACTGGCTTTTATATTTTGGATCTCACCCAGCTTGTTTCTCCTCTGGCCACCGTCCAAAATTAACGTTCTGCAGTAAAAAACCTGATTGGGTTGAGACCAAGGCCTTCAGGGACTGCTTTTATCCTGGAGCTGATTGTTGTTCAAGTGCCACCTAGATAACAGTCATTCTGCAATCTGCACTCTTTTCATCCCAATTTGTGATAAGCACTCCAAGAATCACTACTAGAGCTTGCTTCTTTCTTCCTCTTCTCAATAACCCTTTCTTTTATGTGTGTCATGTTTTATTAAGTCTAAGCTAAGAGACTGTCTCACTACTGATATCTATTAAGCTGCCTTGGGAGCATCTTGGCCTAAAAAAGGTCCCCGAGATAATAATGCATACCATCATCCAGAATGCCAGCATGTAGAATGAACTGCTAAAAGAATGCTAATAAAACAATTATGTCAATAAACTAATTTCAACCCACAAGGATCTCTTTCTGCAAAACCCAACAAGTTTAGAAACATTAAGCTTCAGACTTTAAAAACTCCATATTAGCAATAGCACTTAGGCTTATATGCCACTTTACAGTGCTTTATAGCCCTCTCTAAGCGGTTTACAGAGTCAGATATTGCCCCCAACAATTTGGGTTCTCATTTTAGCCATCTCAGAAGGATGGAAGGCGGAGTCAACCTTGAGCCTGGTGAGATTTGAACTGTCAAATTGCAGGCAGACGGCAATCAGCAGAAATAGCCTGCAGTACTGCACTCTAACAACTGCGCCACTGCAGCTCATATTTATCAATAAGTAAGTTTTTTTACATTACCAACAAATATTGGTAGATTTTCTTAATATGCAATCAGTTTTATGGAATTCAACATGCAATGATTCCTACTGGAGGTTGGAACATTTTGTGGTTGGGCATGAGATCGATGAGTGAAGCAGATTTTATAACATAATAGAAATGAGACTTGTTTAGAGAATACATTATAGGTATAGGCAAAACCTAGCACCAGTTAGTTACATCTTTCCAGATATGCCTGCTCTATCTGTTTGTGCCTGGGGGGAAAGGCAGAAGGACCTTCAATTGACAATCTTGTAAACCAAAGAACAGGTCAGTGACAAAGAGAAGATGCAATCTCTCTACATCCTACTGCCCTCATGTGGTGAACAGTCATTTGGTACTCAAAACTCAGTGCCACTGGATTGGACCTCCAGCAGTTCAGTCCTTGTAGAAGAAAAGTTGGGTGAATAATGCTATAAATACAACCTAAACTAGTCTGGAATTGAATGGGCGTTGGTCTTACCTGATACCCCCTTTCTGATAGGTGGGCATGGCAGTCATGCCTGGGGAGTGACACTGCCTTCTTCCTATGAGACCGAGTCTGCTGTAAAGTTCTTAAGTCCCACCTCTTCCTGTGTAGTCCAGTTTTGAGACGAGGTAGAGCAGCAGACTGTTGTGTCTGAAAAATTAAAACATACATGAGACTGCCACCCAACCTCACATCCGGGAACGGCCCAACAGGGAGGGGCTGACTGCTGTGTCCACCTATCACAGAAAGGGCGTATCAGGTAAGACCAACGCCCATTCTCATGACGGTGGGCACGGCAGTCATGCCTGGGACATACCAAAGCCACGTCCTATAGGGTGAGATCAGGCCGGATCTGGGAAGCAGTCTCCAGATGTACTCCTTGCAACACTCTCCTTCCAAATGCCGCATCAGCCGAGGCGTATGTATCCAACTGGAAATGCCGGATGAACGGAGTAGGAGAGGACCAGGTGACCGCCCTGCAAACTTCCTCCAGGGGAGCCCTAGTGGACCAGGCCACTGATGTGGCTGCGCTTCTTGTGGAGTGGGCCATAATATTCCGGGGAGCCAGCAATGCCTGGACCGAATACGCCGTAGCTATGGTAGCTCTGATCCACCGGCCAATAGCCGAAGAAGACAGTTTGGAGCCCATGGACGAGGGCTGGAAGGTAACAAAAAGGGCTTCTGTGCAACGGAAAGAAGACGTGCGGGCAATGTAGATATTGAGGGCTCTGCGAACGTCTAGAGTGTGCCATGCCCTTTCTAGTCGGTGTTGAGGAGAAGGGCAGAAATTGGGAAGAACCAGTTCCTGCGATCTGTGGAAGACTGAATTGATCTTGGGAATAAACGCCGGATCCAGACGCAGGACCACCTTGTCTGCATGAAAAATACACAGATCTTGGCGGACCAACAGGGCCAACTCTGAAATCCAGCGGGCTGATGTTATGGCTACCAGGAATGAGACCTTGAATGAGAGAAATTTGAGGTCTACCTCCCAAAGAGGTTCAAAAGGGTGTCTAGTGAGTGCTGACAATACCTTGGGAAGGTCCCATGTTGGGAACCTGTGTATGACTGGAGGCCTGAGGTTTGTAGCTCCACGCAAAAAACTGCGAATCGACGGATCTTTAGACAGCGTGACAGCTGATGAGTAAGCCAGGATAGATGAAATCACGGACATCTGGCGCCGTAGAGTATTCAGAGAGAGACCTGAAGATAAACCGTCTTGTAGGAAACCAAGGATCTGAACTACCGATGCTGATGTGGGAACAATACTGCGTCTTCTACACCATCTGGAGAAAGCCGCCCATGTGGCGTCGTAAATACGAGTGGTAGATCTGCATCGAGAGGCTTGAATGGTTGCGATGACATCCGGTGGAACCTGAGCCTCCGTCAAGAGGAATCGCTCAATCTCCAGACGGCTAGCTGGAAGGACTGTGGATCTGGATGAATTAGCCATCCTTGCAACAGCGATACCTGACTGTCGGGAATCCTCCAGGGAAGAGCCACCAACAGGGACACAAGGTCTGCGAACCAAGGATGGTGAGTCCAATGGGGGGCCACCAATACCAGTTCTGCCCTCTCTATGATTAGTTTCCAAACCACCTTGGCTACAAGAGGGAAGGAAGGAAAGGCGTAGATTCCCTTTGGCCATGGGTTGCATAAGGCGTTGACTGTTTCCACTCCCCGAGCGGAGAAACAGGAAAAGAAACAGGGTAGTTGATGGTTGACTGCTGAGGTGAACAGATCCACCTGAGGATGGCCGAACCGTTTGGAGAGCTCGTGGAATAGCCGAGGGTGTAGGCTCCACTCTGCCATGTTGATTGGATTGCGGCTGAGGGAGTTTGCTAGAACATTGGACACCCCCGAAATGTGTTCTGCCCTGAGAGATATTAGGTGAGACTCGGCCCAGAGCCCCAGCCAAAGAGACTCCTGTAGGAGAGCTCGGGAACGGGTCCCCCCTGTCTGTTTATGTGTGCTTTGGCAGTGATGTTGTCTGTGAGGACTAGTACATCCCTGCCCTGGACCTGGGCCAGGAATCCTTGAAGGGTGAGAAAGATCGCCCTGAGCTCTAGGAGATTTATGTTGAGGTCGCATTCCTGAGGGGTCCACCTGCCCTGAATCATGGGAGTCTCCAGATGAGCTCCCCAACCTACTAGGCTGGCATCTGTCGTGATGACTAACCGTTGAGGTTCCAGGAATGACCAGCCCTTGGAGACATTCTCTGGCGTCCACCACTTGAGAGACTCGACGGCGTTCATGGTCAGATGCAGACGGAAGATTGAGAGACTGTTGAGGTTTTGCTGGTAGGGCAGAAGAAGCCACTGCAACTCCCTGCTGTGAAGATGAGACCAGGGTACTATACCATAACAGGACACCATCTTGCCTAGCAGGCTAGACAAGCTCAGTAGGGAAGCTGACCTGGACTGAACAAACCTAAGGGCCATCTCACAGAGACTATCCTGTCGCTCCTGGGAAAGGAAAATTTTAGTTGCCACCGTATCAATTACAGACCCTAGGTGCTGGAGACGGGTAGAAGGAGTCAAATGATTTTTCTTCCAGTTAATGGAAAACCCATGAGTCCTTAAAATATCCAGAGATGTGGCAACGTCCCGACAAGTCTGAAGCTCAGATCAGGAAAGGATGAGAATATCATCCAAGTAAAAAAGAATTCTGACCGGAATGGAAGAAATGTGAGAGATAAGGGCCGCCATAATTTTAGTAAACACCCTAGGCGCTGAAGATAAACCAAAGGGAAGGGCCTTGTACTGGTAATGTTTACCATTGTAACAGAACCTGAGGAATTTACAATGGGCAGGGAGAATAGGAATGTGTAAATAAGCTTCCGTTAAATCAATCGAGGACATAAAATCTCCCTCTCTAATTGCTAAAAGAATAGTGTGGAGGGATTGCATCTTGAACCGGCGGTAAATTATATACCAGTTCAAAGATTTCAGATCTAGAATAGCCCTCCAATCCCCCGAAGGTTTCTGAACTAGGAATAAACGGGAATAGAATCCCTAACCCTGTTGGAGAGAAGGGACAGGCTGGATGGCTTTTATAAGCAAAAGGTGTTTAATGGCCGCATCAACACGAGCACATTTGGCTCTGTCCAAGGACAAAGGACAACGCAGAAAACAATTGGGGGGGATAGAGTGGAACTCAAGAGATAGGCCAAATTGAATAGTATCTTTAACCCAAGAATCTGAAACTGTGTTATCCCATAAGTCAGCGAAAAAGGATAACCTGCCCCCAATCCTAGAATCAGGAGGAGAATTAATGGGCTTGGCGAAAAGACCGGCCTCTGGAGCCTCTGAACGGTCTCCTGGAGGAGAACCTGTACCCCTGTCTGACCTGAGAGTCCTGTTGTTGAGGTCCTTGTGGATGAAATGGCCGATGGGAACATTGCTGGTAGAAACTGGAGTCGTGGGCCCGAAAGGATCCTGAACGAAAGGAAGACCGTGGGCGGATCTCCGACCTCCTAGAAATAGATGGTAAAATTTTATGATGGTCTTTAGTCAGGAGGGGTTCCAGAGGTGCCCCAAACAATTTGTCGCCCTGGAAAGGGGAAGAAGCTAGACACCATTTGGCTCTTTGATCTGCCTGCCAATTTTTGAGCCAGAGGAGACGCCTAGAAGTAACTGAAGAACCGATAGCCTTAGCAGAAAATCGAGCTGCATTGAGGGTGCATCTGCAGAGAATTCCACCGCTGCCAAAATTTTGTTTAAGTCCTGGTGAGACCTATGATCAGTGGCTGGAATTCTCTACTGGAGTTGTTTCAGCCATAGGATGGTAGCACGGTTGAAGAAAGAGGCCGTAGAAGAAGCTTGTACCGACCATGAAGAAGCCTGATGTCCTTTAATGAGGTTTTGCTCCGCTCTTTTGTCCTCTGGGTGTAAAACCTTGTCAGCTGGGCCTGAAACCGGAGACGATGAAGACAAAGCTACTACTGGAGAATCTACAGAAGGAACCTGCAATATATTGGAAAAGTCCGTTGCCAAATTATTGAAACATTTATCCAGTGAATTAGGAAGAGGACCTGTACTTGGAAAGTTCCATTGTCTTTGAACTACATCTGAAAACAGTTTGGGAGCAGGAACCACTTCAGTTTGGACAGTGGGTTCTAGAAAAACAGATGTCGTTGGATCAGAGGACACAGAAGAGGAACCAGAGCTGGAACTCGGAACACCCATACCTGTAGTAGTTTGAGCTTTGAACAACAAGGACCTAAACATCTGAGGTTTGAATAGGCCCACAAATGCAGGTTGGTCTGGCTCTAGGCCCTCATCCTCAGAAAGTTCTTGATCTGGAATGATCTCACCCTCAGATAGTGAATCCTGACTGTCAGATTGAGGAGAATCATGAGCTTCATGATGAGTTACAGTACCTCTGGACTGCTGATGTCTATGAGAATGACTATGATGACTCTGCATCTCTGAAGCCTCAGAAGGAGTCCGCTGATGAAGACCCTCTGCAATACCCTGGCGGATAGCCATACAAATGAGAGAGGCTAGAGCAGGAGAAATTTCTGGAACATCTTGAGCAGGGGAAGAATGATCACACACACCCCAATTTCAGAACCTGACAGAGCAGGGGCAGTCAGAGCAACATCCTGGGTTTCAGCCTGATTAATGCTGGACTCTGCTGTGGACACTGGAAAAACAGTGGAAGCATCTGCCAAATTTGTATCACCTTGCAATGACCTATCTGGAGATAGAGAAGGTGTATGGGATGGTTGGGACCTAGTAGCTTGAATGCCTGTGGGAGGAGCCACTGCAGAGAGGTTGGAAGCCTGGGGAAGGCCTGGGGCTTTATCTTTTTCTGCTTGAGCCTTTTTAAAAGCTCTTTCCATGGCTCTGTGGCGTCTTTCCTCATCTTTAGAGGATTTAGATCCTTTAGAAGTAGAGGGGCGAGCTACTTTAGCAGGTGCAGGAGGGTGGGAAGAACAACCCTCTCCTGGGTCAGTTACATGCCCTCTCTTTCTCTTAGATGACTTGCTAGAAGCCTTGGATGCAAAAGTGTCGGCCATTTTGAAAATCCCTCGTGGTCAGAAAAAAATTCCAGATATTCAGAGACCTTACACAGATAATCACGTTCCCCACACAAAGCAGATTACTAGGTTCAGCCATCAATATAAGAATCACTTCAGAAAACTTGGGAGGAAAGCCCCAATACTTGCTGTTTTGTGCCTTGAGGGAAATGCAGAGATCGCTGGCCGTCCGGTATGGCGCGAAAGAGAAAGGTGCGGTAATCACGTCGCGCTAATCAGCTGTAGAACCGAAGTCCTTGAAACAGCAGGCAGCCTCTTTTAAACGTTCCAATATAGCCCAAAATTCCTCCAAAGGGCTCAAAATCAATCTATTTGCCCAGCAAGAGCTGCAGAGCAAGCTCGTGGGCAGAAATTATTTACGGTGCTGCCAGCTGGCAGAAGGAAGCCGCTCTAGCGGCTTAGAGCGGTTTCGAGCAAAAGCCTTTCACGCTCAAGCTAAACTATATAAGAAAATAAAATTAAAACAAAAAAGCAGAGTAAATACTCTAAATTCAGCTAAGAAACTACAGACACGACTGTCCCAGAGAAGACCGAGTCGAAAAACTGGACTACACAGGAAAAGGCGGGACTTAAGAACTTTACAGCAGACTCTGTCTCATAGGAAGAAGGCAGTGTCACTCCCCAGGCATGACTGCCGTGCCCACCGTCATGAGAATAACTGAAATTCCATGAAAAGACTTACTTAGTAATGTGAACATCAGTTCTCTCTTGAAGCTTCTTGGATGAGAAGCAAAACCTCTTCAAAAAATACCCAAGAAAGTCCAATTGCCTCTTGAAAAAGCACCTTTGGGACAACAATGACTTGGATGACTGAAAATCTCCATAGACGTTCAACTATGAAATATTTTTACTATTCCTGAAGCAATATCAAATGAGTTCACACATGACACAAACAACTTATTTCTTTATTCATACCCTATTATTATTGTTATAAATAACTCAACATAGTGAACATACCCAATAACTTCCTCTTCCTATTTTCTCCAAAAGCCACTCTGTGAAGCGAGTTGGGCTGAGTGAGTGTGATTAGTCCAAAATTACCCTTTCATGACTAAAGCAGGACTAGAACTCACAGTCCTCTGGTTTCTAGCCTTAACCACTAGACCAAACTGGTGTTATCTTATATTTTCTTTATTAAAATAATTGTATCTTTTTATATTTTATAATTCATTTATATAACTAGATGTTGCTTTAAAATAGAAAAGGAAGGTGTATTGTTTTCAAGGGAATATCATACAGTGGTGAAATCCAATTTTTTTTTACTACCGGTTCTGTGGGTGTGGCTTGGTGGCCGTGGCAGGGGAAGGATACTGCAAAATCTCCATTCCAGGGGTGAAATGCTCCCGGTTCAGACCGGCTCGGGTGAGTAGGTAGCGATGGCGGCGGGCAGTTCGGAGAACTGGTAGCAAAAATCCCTGCCCTGCCCCCCATGCCCAGCTGAGTCCCGCGATCATCAGAGCCTTTTTTTCCTTTTAAATGGCTCTGACCAGCCAAGCTCTGACATCCCAGCTGAGTTGCCTGCTAATCAGGCAACTCAGCTTGGATCACCAGAGCCATGTAAAAGAAAAAAAGTTTCTTTTTTTCTCCCTCCCCACTCCCAGCCTCCATCTTGCTTACCTTAGCTGCTGATCGCATGACAATCGCAATCCATGCATCAGCAAGCAACTGAATCTCCCTGCCTGCAAACAAGCTCATCTGTCAGCAGCTCTTTCTGCCTGCCTTCCTGCCAAGACTTGTGGACTTCAACTCCCAGCAAAGCTGGCTGAGGAATTCTGGGAGTTGAAGTCCACAAGTCTTAAAGTTGCCAACAGGTTGGAGACCCCTGTTCTATTGGGTAAGTTTTTTCCCCCTTTGGGAGTTTAAAAAAAAATAGTTAATTGGGGTTTTTTTTAGTTGTTCTTTTTTTAGACCTAGCCATTTAAAGTTTAGGAAGTTTTAAATTTAGCTGCTTTTATATAAAAATAAAAATAAAATAAAATAATATTTGTGCAGCTTTCTGAGATTTAGTGTGTTTCTGTAGTGTTTCACTCTAACTACACAAACACATAAAATCTCACAAAGCTGTATGTGGAATTTTGTGTGTGTAAAGTGTGAAAGTTGTTTTTTTGGGCTTTTTGTGGCTGTGTGAGGTTCCTGCTTGTTGCGGGGCCATTTTGAGTCTAGCACGGCTGCTTTTTCATTGTGGGTGAGCCAGTTGTGTTGTGTTGTGTTGTGTTGTGTAGGTTAAAAAAGGGCAAAGAAGTGACATTGACTTGGCCACGCCCACCCAGTCATCTTACCACCAAGCCCCACCCACTAATTAAGCCACACCCACAGAACCGGTAGCAAAAAAAATTAGATTTCACCCCTGCTCCACTCCCACCCCACTCCAGGGGAAGGATATTGCAAAATCTCCATTCCCACCCCACTCTGGGGCCAGCCAGAGGTGGTACTCAAAATTTCCGCTACTGGTTCTCCAGAACCTGTCAGAACCTGCTGGATTTCACCCCTGATATCATACTATAAAACAGAAAGGGAGGGGGAAAAACTAAAAAGTTTTGTTTCAGTGTAAAATATTTGCTGTGCTGTTGCCTGATGAGAAAATGGCCAAGAGCAAAAGAAGAGACAGTGAGAATGAGTGAATGAAGCAATGACTGCGCTTGATCCACCACACTAATGCCACGAAATGGCTTTGCATAAGCAGGTTTCTATTGCAAAAACTGCTGTGCAACCTGAATTAGCTTCAGTGTTAAAAACAAGCCCAATTCTTTCTTCGCTGGAGCCAGTCAAGGATCTATAACATTGATATTTGCTGAACGAGAAAGCAGCCTGGGTGTCTTCGTCTTCCAGTACGGCATGAATCATTTAAGTATCAGGGACTTGAGAGATAGATTTCTACTTCCTTGGATTTGTAAGAGAAATTTCCATTCAGAGTTACATAAAAACTAAAAAGACAAGTTATATTCAAATTGCCCACCCACCTGTGGGGGGGGGGGAAATGGCTGCTGGAAGTGCTAATATTTTAATTGCTGATTAAAAAGAGGGCTTCAGTTTAATAAGATTTTGATCTGCCTGGTGAGAGACATTTAGCATTTGCAACAGCATAACATTTCCATTTATAAGCTGGACTTCCTTCTGAAATGCCAGCCTTGGAACAGATGGGCCATAACTTATGGACAGAGGAAGAAAATCTAAAATGTAATTGTTAGCAGATTAAATCATCCAGGGCCAGGGAATTACCAGTTGGCATCTAAAACAGTATTATAAGAGGGGTCCATTGAAAAAAAGAAAAAGATGCAGCATGAAGGACTCAGCTTGATGTGATACCTAGGTATCATTAGTTTGCAGATTTCCCCCCACACACACACTTTTAGAGAAAGTTACAAGATCTTCTAAAGGTTAAAATAAAAAAAAAATATGCATCGCAATTAGGTATGTGTTTTCATACCATTAGAGTGTAATATCTATTCTACCCTGTTTCTCCCAAAATAAGACATCCCCTGATAATAAGCCTAATCGGGCTTTTGAGCGCATGGCAATAAGGCCAAGTGCTTATTTTAGGGTTCAAAAAAATATAAGACAGGGTCTTATTTTTGGGGAAACACGGTATTGGAACACAAGATATACTCTCCCCCTCTCTCTCTCCCCCTCCCTCTTTCTTTCTCTCTTTCTCATGTCCCACTGCGGTCATACATAGACCCTTGGTAACTGTTATCTATACTGTGTCTTTCTTTCATAGAACCATGGAAATCAAAGCTCATTGGAAAGTTGTGTGTTCTCTCACCAAGGCACAGTGCATCCAAGCATACTTTGTTTCAGTGTATTAGTTCCAGACCAAGCTCTTTTATTAGAAGGCATAATAGATAAAAAAATCTTACTTTCAAAACTTACTCCAAAAAATTAGATCAGGCTTAAGTGTAGCCTGAAACTCTTCGTGTGGAAGAGCTAAGACAAGCACATGTTGTAGAAGAAAGAAATAAGTTCTTCGTTAGTCTTTCCCAGCTTAGGTCTGTGTAAAAGTTTGGGAGGTCCTGAGGTTGGGAAGAAAGGCCTTTTAAAAGAGGATTCTCTTGATCACAGCAGAACTTGTTTGAAGCAGCCATTTTAAGAATGTTCAGAAGCTTCATCCAATCAAAACGTGGCAGCCCAGTTGCCAGTTGGTGCAAAGTATCGAGATAATTTCTTGTGGAAAGACCAGTGATGGTTGCCAATTGTTTCCCAAGCACAAATTAAAATATAGGCTTCTACCTTTTTTATTTTATTTTATTTTTATTATTTCAATTTATATGCTGCCCTTCTCCGGAGACTCAGGGCAGCTTACAATACTTTAAGCAATAGCCTTCATACTTTTGTATATACCTGCTTAGTAGGGCTTTTTGCCCCCCCCCACAAGCGGTGTTCTATTTTATACAAAGTCAGCTTATTGCCCCCACAATCCGGGTCCTCATTTTACCTACCTCGAAAGGATGGAAGGCTGAGTCAATCTTGAGCAGCTTGAGATCTGATTACCAGAAAGACCACCATCTTGACCTGAATGTTTAGACATTAAGATTGTCTTCCCTTTCCAAGGTCCCAATTGCCAGGAATAGAGACTTTCCCTTCGTTGTTCCCGAGCTATGGAATGGTTATGCTTCCCTGGGAGATGTGCTCAGCCCTCATTCTTTCCGCTTATAGGAAAACAATGCTTATAGCCAGGTTTTCAGTAGAATTAGTTCATTCTTAATTCTTTATTCTTTATTAGCCATAATAAAATAATAAATAATATATTTATTATTTATTATATTTAATCACACCTGGGTAAACATATGTGATAAAAATGGAATAGATATCATAATTGTATTTAAAACTCTCAATACAGGACCTTTTTCAATCTACCAGTTTCAAACTGTCTGGTGCAAAAGCAAAAACATCAAATGGTTTCTCTAAGAAAAGTTGCTTTGCTATGACAGATTTTATTGACCATCACAACCTTAGACCAAAATAGGCAGGAGAAGGAGAACCTAAACAGGATGAGGGTGCTACCAAAATATGTTTTGTAAGGGACTAAATGCATTGAAGCAGAGTAGAATTCAGCTGGACACCTGGAATCTAATACAAACTGAATGGGCACAATTAAAATGCATGTTATGCATGCAGGTGTCAGATGAAAAAGACAAGATGAAGAGGATTAGGATTTAGGGGAATTGTTGCCCCACCTCTCAAGATGCCATTGACTCAGCTTAAAGGCCATGATGGCACAGCTGGAAGCATAAATATCATAAAACTGTATCTGTCAAATTCTAGATTAAAGTCATGCATTTTAGATAAGTTTCTCAAAGCATTACTCTTATGCATTACCGCTGATCCCGTCTTCCTCAAATGTTTGCAAAGCATTCTCAATACTAGCATATTGCAGTATTTGCTTTGCATTATTTAATTTTATAGCAGCCAGAACCCAATGCTGCTTCACTAAAAACAAGCAAATAACAAAATCAATCCACATTTTCTGATGGCATTGACAACATGGGTAGGGACCAGCTTGAAACATTTAACTGTCTGTGGCAAATGATAAGCTAATGTTCTCCATCTAAATACAGAAATACTGCACTGAAGGATTTCATCTTTCAGCATGAGACAGAGTAGCCTTCTCCTGAGGGCAGAGGTGGGAGAGGCCAATGAAGGCCCAGGACACTCTCCACAGAGCTGTGGAGTCGGGAGATAAATGTTCCGACTCCGACTCTGACTCCGACTCCTCAGTTTTTTGTACTTCCGACTCCGACTCCGACTCCGACTCCCCGACTCCGACTCCTCTGTATTAATATGCGAATGTATTTTATACATTCCTTGAAGGAAAGAAAGGCAACATACATGTCATTACCACAGGACTACTGGCTGGGAAGCCAACAGTCTACTGTATTGAACAGTTTAAGCAAAAGACAAACACAATGAAAACAACAAAGTTTTATTAATTTTTTTTTATTAATTTAATTAATCAAGTTGCTGGATAGTAGCAGCAGGCATAAACATCAGGAACAGGAACTTTACCAGTTCAAAAATACAAACCACATTATTTGGTTGTTTTAGAACAAAAACAAAGCTTATCTATATGAACCAAAAACAAAATCTGTAAAACCTAGAAATGGTTTATATTAATCTTGAAATGTAGTTATAGGCTTAGCAAATGCAAATCAATTCAATGTAGAGTTCTAAGGAAGAGAATTGCCTCTGCCAGATCCTCTTTCATAGAGGCTCTTAAGTCAGACTTTATTATTTTTAGGGCTGAAAATAATCTTTCGACACTGACTTGGGTGGGTGGCATTGCAGTAACTATTCTGGCCACATCACTAACGATCTCTGGATAAACAAGGATGGCTTCTTCAACAGTAAGTTTTGATGAGCGATCATACTTTTCAACTTCTTTTAGTGCTTTATAAAACTCCTGTTGGAATTTTTTTATTTGGACATTTACTGGTTCTGTAACGCTTATGCGACGTCGCTTTCCTTTAGCAACTTCCATTTTGTCTAAGAAGGAATCAAAGTCTAATTCTTCGTTTGAAGAAGATGATTCTGAGTTACCACTATTGCTTAAAAGAACTCCATCCTCCTGTGGAGGTATTTCAGGTCGTAATCCCTTCATGCGAACTGCTACATCATAGAGGGCCTTTTTCCCAGTAGCAATCTGTTTACTGTTCAATAAAAGTCGGCTCATTGGGTCGACATAAATAGCCGCTAACAAGATTTCATTTTCCAGCAAAAGACTCTCTCTTTTCATCATTGAAGATGCAATGCCCTCAGCTATTAACCCTCCATTTTTGTTCAGGCGATATAACAGGCTCTTCCATTCCAAGAGGAATTTACCCGGGGTTAGATCATCACATTGCAACCTCTTGGTGACAGTGAAGGGGTGAGAAAGAAGGTTCTCCAGCTCTTTTGTTTGTGTCCACTGGCTTGCAGTTAATGCAAGATTTTCATTGTCCATTTCTTCTATGAAGTCTTTAAGTTCAAGCAAACGCTTCACCATTAAATAAGTGCTTCCCCAGCGAGTTGTTTGATCCAAAATGGCTCCTTTTCCTGCACGTCTTTTCAAAATTGCATCTGTTTTTGGGGCCCTGGCTGCAACAGTTACTTGCCGTAATTTGCCAATTAATGTAGCTGCATGGCGATCTTTTAATCCATCTCTTATGGCAAGTTGCAGTGTTCCCTGTAACAGCAGAACACAACACTATGGAAAGTATAAGTATTGCCACTCCTAATTGTGCGTTGCGTGCCTTATAGTGAAGCACATGAAAAGCATGCTTCTTCGCGGTCACTTAACGTGTTCATTTTGCGGTTACGTGAGGCACTGCATGCATTGGTCTTTATTCTTACAGTAGAGAAGTCATTAATTATAACTTTTTGTGAATTGGGACATTTAAACTTGCTTTTTTTAAAATTCCAATCTAAATTTAGTAGGAGTCGGAGTCGGAGTCGGTGCATTGTTTGCCGACTCCGACTCCGACTCCAGGTACCCAAAATTTCCTCCGACTCCGACTCCTCGACTCCGACTCCGACTCCGACTCCACAGCACTGACTCTCCATTTTGTAACCTCTAAATCCTCCTCTAGCGGTAAGAGCTGAAAACTAATGGAAACTGTCCTTTAAAATAGGGAGTAGATATATAAGGGACATATATTCTAATGGTATAAGGGAAAGAGCTTGAGAGATGGAATGAAGAGATCCTGCCTAAGGAATGATCAGATAAGAGAGGACATAGCCTGCAGTTGGACAGTGGGCAGAACAAGAGGCTCAGAAGTGGCCCTTCCTAGTTTCTTGGCCTTCCAAGGAGATGGTAGGAAATTTGCACTTTCAGATTTTGGTAATGTACCTTTACAATAAAGTAGGATTAATTTATCTGGACTTGTTTCTTGTCTGGTCTACCTGGTAAGGCTGACAATAGATGATGGCTATCGAATTAGAGAGAGCCAAATGACAGTTTGGTTCAGGCATCAAGGTAGAAACTGGGAGACCTAAACCCATCTTAAAGCAAAAAACCAACTGGGTGACCTGGGCCAGTCACCCTTAGCTCCAGGAAGTAAGCAATGGCAAACCACTTCTGAAAAAAACTTGCCAAAAAAATTTCAGGGACTTATCCAGGCAGTCACAAGGAGTTAAAGACTGTCCCCCAAAAAGAGTAAGCCCTACACTTAGGCATATCACAATTAATAATCAAAATCCTCAAAGCCTCCCAAATCCTCATCCACCCTTCTCTCTTTGCCCTCCATCATCCAAAGTGAAATACTGTACACAATTTAAAAATACATAAAATATAATTTCCTGGTAGGAAATCACAGAGTCCTTTTGTGTCAGGTATAATAGCTCTGCAAATGTGCTAACTGCATTTCCAAAGAAATCCTGGCTATTTTTATATATATATAGTAAAGAATTAGTCTGTATGCAGATGCTATAAGGTAAGGTAATCCTTGTTTAGTGACTATAGTTAGTACCAACAACTCAGTCATTAAGCAAAGTGGTCAGTATGTGAAATCACAACACTGCTTATAATCTCATTTCACTTTTCCTTTGCTTTACAGATCTTTGGAGGTCATAAATGCCTGGATAGCTCTGCAGATTAAGCACTGTAATTTAACACCAGCTGTCTACAATTAAAGTAAGTTCGGATCTTGCCAGGCTCAAGGTTTACTCAGCCTTCCATCCTTTCTAAGGTGGGTAAATTGAGGACCCAGTTTGTGGGGGCAATAAGCTGACTTTGTATAAAATATACAAAAGTATGAAGGCTATTGCTTAACGCACTGTAAGCCGCCCTGAGTCTCTGGAGAAGGGCAGCATATAAATCAAATTTTTTTAAAAAAATGCAAGGATTGATCATGAAATTATTTTTCATCACTTTCATAAGTGCAAATGGTTGCTAAACAAGGCAGTTTCTAAGCAAGAACTATATACAACTCTATATACAACTTCTCATCCAGAAGTAAATTCTTTATATGAATATTTCTAGTGGTTCACAGATTCTTTAAAAAATAATTCTTGCTCATTGTATCTGTTGGTTCTTTTCAGTCCCTTTTCCAGCTGTTCCTTTGTCCTGATTTTTACTTTCTAAATACTCTTCCCACCCAAGTTTCATCTCACCATCCAGTCTGCGTATGAGACCTGAAAATGGGACTGCTGTTATAGAGAAGTCAAATAAGCAATTCCTGGTTAGAAATGTCAGTCCTTTGCAGACTAAGGATTCCTAGGTTGTCACTCCAGGAACAGGAACCAGGATTTGGAAGCAGACAAAAATCTTTAGCTTGAAATTGCAATTTATTAGGAAAGGGAAAAACCAGGAATCCAATTTATATATAACATAAAGAGAAATTTTTTCCAGTTCGTTCAGCCATTCCCTTTGCCAGCAAAACACACATAGGAACAATCAAATGTTTGCTTGATCCATATTCTGGATTGTCACAACATCTGAACCAGACTAATTCTCTTGATGTTAGAATAGAGGCTTCCCTTCCTTTTTTAATTTGTTTAAAAACAAAGGTAAAGTTAGAGGACAAGTTGCCTTTAATAACTGTATAATGGCTGGATTTAATAAAATATAACAAAATCCTCATTTGTTCCTTAAGAATAAAGATAGACAAATCTATGCTTACAAACTGTAAAAAAAGTAAAATATGAGTGTTACTTCTGTACTAAACATACAGTATGTATTTGCTTTAATGCGAACCAAAACAAAACAAAACATCCTAGATGTAACCTCTCTGAGGCCCAAGGATAAAACAGGAAAATAAATATGGATGGTTTGAAAAAATCAGAATCGCATATGACTGTAGTTAAAAATGGATTTAAGTCTCAGAAAAGTGAATAACATTCAGTAAATAGCTTCAAGCCAATGTTTCTAAGCCTGAGCATGCTCCAGATGCATGGAACCAACATGGCCATTGCTGAGGACTCTGGAAGCTTAAGTTAATTGGTTTGGAACACCATTGCCTCTTCCTCTCGGTGTTTCTCTGCAAATGGGTCAACCCTGAATAATGTAATATACAGTTGCAACTATCTCTAAGGTAAGGGATGCAAAGTGCTCTGGATTCCCAAAGAAACAGACTCTACTTGCTAATTAGTGGTATTATTAGTGCACCAATGTCATTGATGAGAGAGAAGCAGTAGCATTTTTTTTTACTTCTAAAAGTCTCTGTCCTGGATAATATTATTGTCCATATATTATTAGAAAGAGAGGCTTGTAGAAGAGCCTCCTTAAAAGCTGGGGGGGACTGAAAAAAGTCTGACAAAGAGCTGCCTCAAGAGGAGCAAAGCCTAATTAAAGACAGTGAAATTATTGCACTAGATATAATCCCTGAAGAAATTTACAAGTTCTGAGGTCAGAGACTAGAAACAATTTAAAAAATAGAATGAAAAGAACAAATCTTGTATGCCTACAATGATAGTAAAAGTGTGAGAAGCCAGAGTCAGTAGGAGATAGGGAAATTTGCAGAGTCCTTCTGCATATAATTGCAGTGATATTTTTATGGGTGTTAGCATTCTGCCCAATTCCCACAAGGTACAAAGTTTGTAGAAGAATCTGGGTTGAGCCCCATAGGCAGAAGCAGCCTAGTGACCTGCCAGTGTTTACCTGGCTTTAAAAATAGGATTAGGACAAAAATACAAAGGAAGTGGAGGGTTGACAAACTGACAAGCAGCACGCAGCATTATCCAAACGCTATTTATTTATCAACAGCAGGGGTGTCAAACTTGATTTCATTGAGGGCTGCATCAGGATTGTGTTTGACCTTGGGGGCCCAGGTTGGGTGTGGCTGGGGTGGGCATAGCCAACTTGACATCACTTGTGTCGGGGGCGCCTGTGGTGGCCCAAGCGCTCTGCTAGTGACAACAGGCTCCCGAGCTCCGTTTTCAGCTGGGACAGCCTCCTGCAACCCTCTGCCAGCGAAAATGGAGCACGCGCCCCCCAACTCCATTTTTGCTGGCAGAGCACTGCGAGCCTGTCCTTCGCTGTTTCCAGGGTGGGCCCGTGGGCCAGCACCCCACGGGCTGGATCTGGCCCCCAGGCCTTGAGTTTGACACCCCTGATCAACAAGGAAAAGTTGGTCCATGTGTTGCTAGTAGTTCAGATAATCCACTGAAGTGAGAATTCATTTTTTCCAAGAGATCCATCATTCTACAGACCTGCCTCTCTTTAGCAAATCCAGGAAATCCAGGATGAGGCAAAATCTAATTGCATATCTTGTATTTTCATTGTTTTTTAGATACTGGATGTATGTAGTAGTGTGCTCAATCTAAGAGCAATCATGCTGAATCAAATTACCCTAGTTTGGTTTAGTTTTTTTATTTTTAATACTGGCTGGGCCTCAAGGCCATCATCTATCATCTGGTATTCAAAGATACACTATTTTTTGGAGATTATTAAATATTTATCATGAATTTGAATCTTTTTTAAAGGTCAATTTAAAATAGTAATGGTTATATCTTATTGTACTGAATTGTAGAGCTAGTATACAGTATTTGGGGATGAATGTTCAATACCATATACCACCCTTTAATTATGTTGCAACCCACATAATTTCCAGGTCACACTGGCAATCATTATGATTTCTCAAAACAATAGGAGCTATAGCTCAACACACAATATGTTATGGTATTGTGTATTAAAAAGTTCCTCAGTCTTATGGTGCTGAAAGATTTCAATTTGCTTTCTGGTGGGAATGCTTGGATACAGTCAAGACATCTATGAAGACCACTGTTAGCCCTTTGAGATAAGACAAATCAAGGAACAGGCAAAGCAGAGATTCTAGGAATGCTCCTTATTGCTATAGGATTGCCAGGCCCAGCCCAAAAACAACATAGAACAATCCATTGAATCCAAACTTCAACTTATTTGATTACAACCAATAGACAGAATCTTGCTAGATGAAACCATTACTATTCTCACTCTAGCAAATATACATTGGGGGAATCTAGAAGTGGCTATCTATATTATCTCATCTCACACACACACACCCTCCTCGAAATGTGCTCCCTCTTCCCTGGGAAACTACAACTTCATTGTAGTCCACCACAAGGACAAAATAACAAGATTTAGGAAGTCTCTCAAGAGTTTCTCCCTACTCCAACCTTTTGTTGTTGTTGTTCCTTCAAGTTAGATTTATTGGCTTCTGGTGACTGCCTGGACTAATCCCTGCAGTTTTCATGTCAAGATTTTGGGTTGCCATTGTCTCCTTCCTAGCAGCTGAGAAAGAGGGTTAGCCCAAAGTCATCAATTGGCTTTGTGCCTAAGATGAGACCACAACTCAACATCTCCCAGTTTCTAGCATCATACCTTAACTATTGCAAGAAACTAACTCCAATTTGAAACAAACAAAATCAAACTGGGGTCATTCTGAGTTCAAGCTGTCTTCTTGCACAAGACTGACTAATCTCTCATGTAATTGTTCAATCATTCCTTCTCCCTTCCCAAGGCCTGGTCTAGTCTTTCGCAGCTATTTAGATGTAATTTTCTTTCAGGCAGAAGTAATGTGATCTGAGGGTGGGGAACTATTACAATCTGCTACCACCACACCATCATCCTCAACAGGGAGAATGAACCTATTTGATCAGTCCCACAAAGAATCTAATGCAACAATTGATTTCAATAGACACTTGAGGAATTTCTTCTCTACCTCTCTACCCACCAATCCAGAGAGCTCCTTATTTTACCTAGAAGCTCTGGGAGATGAAGTGAAAAAGGAGATGCCTAGACTAAAGCATTGCTGGAAGACAAAGAATGAATCCAACTGAACACAAACAAGGACTTAACGTTCAAGCCTACATTGTGATAATAAGAACAGGACAACATCAATATTTATTTGCTCTTCTTTCTGCATCCACAAAGGGCTACCTTGCAGCCCTTTTTAAATGGCCCAGAGCCTATGACAAAGGGATGAGTCAGAAGAACATTTGTGGGGATAATAGGAGAAATTCTCCAGTCATCTGGAGGAGAAAACTGCTGTGAGTCATTTGCAGCTGAATGCCAGTTAGCCACATCTTGATGAAGTGACAGAAACCTGTTTTGGAAGGATTTGAACCTGGGAGTTCTTAGGAAGTAGGCAGGATTTTCTTTCACATCAACTTTGCCACGTCTAGCTGATAATCTGCCAGCAATAATAATACAAAGGTGGTATGCTACCATAAATTCCAAAGCATTTCTTCAAAACTGTTGATTTTTACATGAGGCCATCTGGTATGTGCTTCTCTTGAGTCGCAACATGACAAGTCTTGTCTTCCACTTTTAGTAACCTTCTTGCAAGCTGGAAAAAGGAATACCTTTGTATTTTGTCACGGAATAACCAACATGTTGTAGGAATATTAAATCACTGGTAGTGTAACTAGACTATTCCTGACACTGGGCATTTCCATTAAAATTGAAATTAAAGGCAGCAGATTATGAACATTCTTTCTTAGTATTAGGTAGCTTCATAATGGCCAATCTTTACCATAATTCATTCTTTCTAGATCTGCTTTAATACAATGAACATACAGGTTTAAAAGAAGTCACTACTTCTCCTTACAGACAGTGTTTTAAAATGGACTAAAGATGATATATTTTTCTCCATCTGAGAATGCCAAATAGTTCAGTATGATTATTGAGCAGACTGAGAATTTATCTTTGTCTTAGACTGGTATTTAATTATTGCATCAAACCTATTTCTTTTTGCACAGATACTAAACAATCTTCTTTCCAGAATATATTTTAGCCAACTCTCCTCCTCTAATAAAGTGCAATCCTATCTTGTTTAATGATATTATTTAAAATGATACAATCTGCAAATCTAATTAGATCTGCAAATCTACATCAGCAAAATACTGAGTTCTGCTTGACTGGCTTGTTGACCCTGACTTTCATATTCTACTTCAGTAGATTTTTAATGGCCCCATTATCGGGGACAGTTTTAGCATTCTTCTCATAAAAATACTATACCACTGAGGATACCAAGACTCTATCCATTCCCCTTCATGAGAAGAATCTAGCTGCCCAATGCAGTTAACTCCCATTAAGTCCTCTGGAGTGATCTTGTCCTGACATACAGTTGGCCTCAACAAAAGTGACCTTAGAAAACCATTAAAAACTTGGTTCTTCCACAGGCATTGGGGACCATATGACAAGAGATCCTATTTTACAAGATGTAGTAGATGTTGAAAGTCCCAAAATATCTATTAATTTTTGCTACCATAATTTCATTGTCCTTGAATGTTTATTTTACACTGATGTATCCTGCCAAAAGTTTCATTTGTGTGAGTTGGGCAGCCATATAAATCTCTTAAATAAATAAATATTTTAAAGAAGAATTCTAATGTTAGATACTTTACCACATAGAAAATGAGAAAAAAAAATTGCAGCAGGGTAAAATCCCTAGAATATCCTTGACCAAAATAAGGTTATTTTACAATGATGTGGTTTCAGCCTACCAGATTTTCAATTATATCATTGCACGTTATTTCATGTTAATATTCTTTTGGAATGAGACCAGTTGTGAGTATTGCCTATTTGGAAAGTACATGTGTAAACATCTCTGTAATCTTGTCAGGTTTTAGGGGTCACATATATTAAAGAAGAATCTTAATTTCCCACTTTAAAACTACCAGACACATTTGTTTATTACTAAGTAAGGATATACATTTTGATCTTGAATCACATAAGAAATTGATTTTGTGGAATAAATTAAGTTTAAAACAGCAGGGAAAACTTTTACTGGAATACTTCGGCTATATGGGGATCAATACTTTAAATCAGTTGATTCTCAATGGTTGTTTTAAAGATTTTGACACAGTGTGTTGAACATTAGTTAGTCACAATGTTAACAATATACAGTACATATACCTCCAACAGCTACCAAAGCACTTGCAATTTTAAGACTCCTTAAGAGATGCAGCATTTAACAGAAATCCAACAATTCAATTCTATAAGGAATTTTAAAAAGAAAATAATAGTTATATATACTGTATACAGTTAATGCCTAAATTGTGGAACTAAAAATTAGAATATTCAATTTTGGAAAATCCATATGTGGATTTTGGCCTGTTAATTTTTAAAAAAGGAATGGATATTAGATTTCTTGTTTTGGTACGGCAAAAAATAAGATTCTTTAATCTTTCTGATGTTGTCCAGCTGTAACCTTGTATGATTTAAAATTACAACATATCTCAACACATTTTGGGGAAGAAATTTTATAATTAAAGAACTTAATTATATTTCAATGTAACATAGTGATTTTGAACTATATTCCAGCAACACGCAATATGTCATTTTAGGAGACCTGGAGCATGGCAAAGAGGAGGCTTTTATATTACTGGAAGGAAACTTTCCCATTTCTTTTCACCTTATTTTAAGAAGTAGAATAGGATCACTTCTCATTCTAACCAAGGTTAGAAACAAGAAATATCTGGTGTAGTATTTACTATTTTATTGGATTGTTTACACTGCCTGCAATCATTTTCTGCAAGATGGGCAGCCATATAAATTTGAATGAATGAATGAATATACAAAACCACACAAACTCTATTATGGCTTAACATGCTGAATGAACTTTAAAAAATGGACATGTATCCCCATATCAGTTTCACTATAGTTATTCTTTTTATATCATAAATACATAAGGTTCCTTTTTCCTGATTTCTAACTGATGCAAAAAATCACTTGTTTGGTTCACACATCATATAAAATCATAATTTATTTACCCTGCTAAATAAACCACCTTTAGCACAACGGTTTAGTGTGCATTAAACATTATTTGGTTTTGGCTTTAGTATACAATATGATCTTATCCATTAGTATACAATATGAACTTAGCTCATATTTCAGAAGACAAAAAATATTTAATAACAATGATGATATCCATTAACATAGCCTACAAGTTAAAGTAAAATTGCAGGTAGTTCTCAGCTTGCAATCATAACTGAGCTCAGAATTATGGTCGTAAGTCATTATGGTCATAAGTCCAGGCAGCACATGATTGGACCTGATTTTTTTGACGTACAGTATTTTGCAACAGTTATTAAGCAAACATGGTGGTTGTTAAGCAAATACATTTTTCCTAATAGACATTTTTTTTGCCAGAAATCAGAAGTAAATATTGGAAACCAGCAAAGGTGCCACAAATTGGCCACTGGATTCTGCAAATTGCTGTAAAAGTGAGCTGGCTGCCACATTCCCAAAATGGAATCACATGGATGTGGAGGGGAGGCAGCTGTTATAACTTCCAAAACAAGTAGCTCAAAGGAGGTCTGTTGTAATGTAAAACAGTTGTTAAGCAAGTCCAGGACTACTTGCACTTCAAGAACACCTGAATCCCTGGGGACAGACTGTTGAGCTTTTAGAAATAAGAGATGGTACAACATTAATAAGCTTTATTTTTTAATTCATTGATTGTATGAACCGTAAGACAACCATATTTCAAGTAAAGGGATGGATCAAAGGATTTTTTGCACTGAAGGAACAGATGGCTGTTCATAGGACAAATTTTCCTTCCTCTGTAAGTCTCTCTCTCAGTTCTGTTCTGGGCGGTCTTTGAGGAGGCGCTAAGGGGAGAAAAGTTGACACTGCAGAAAGAATTCTGCTCACATAGGTAAGATTCATGAATTAAACTAAACCAGAAGTTTCAAACTCGATTTCATTGAGGGCCGCATCATGGTTGTGTTTGATCTCTGGAGCCAGGGTGGGCGTGGCCAGGGTGGGCATGGCCAGCTTGATGTCACTCATGTTGGGGGCACCTATGGTGGCTTGAGTGCTCTGCCAGCAAAAACAGGCTCCTGAGCTCCATTTTCATGGCCTCCTGCAGCCATCTGCCAGTGAAAACGGAGCACACGGTCCTCCTGAGCTCTGTTTTTGCTGGCAGAGGCACTGCAGGTTAGTCCTTTGCTGTTTCCAGGGCAGTCCTGCAGGCCAGATCGAAGCACCCCACGGGCCAGATCCAGCCCCTGGGCCTTGAGTTTGACACCCCTGAACTAAATCATAATTTTCTGAAAAAACGACAATAGCTAACTTCATTCATAATATCTAGCTACAGCTAACACACAATGAATGTTTTCACCCAACACTGAACCAAATATAAACTACATTACATCTATGCATGAAAACAGTTATAACAGGCAGTTTTCTTTATTCTTTCATCAACAACAGAAGTTTGAAACAAGGAACTAAAAAAAATGTGGACTAAAGATCAAACGAACGGACAAAGTAATGCCTTTTATGCCTTAATAATTCCAGCATCATACTGATTTGGATTTATAGTTAGCTCCATTCGGGATGCTCAGAGCAGTTAGCAAATGCAAGGGTCAGCAAAAACTGTAAGATTTATCTAAGTCATTTAGATTTCTCCAGTTTAACTCAGAGCCCTATAAATCAGTGCAGTAAAAAGGAATGAGTCATAATGCCCCCATAGCAATGCCAAGAATAACACGACTGTCTTATTAGGGTGGCCATCCATCCTATTTTAGCTCTCCTACCTCCTCCGACTCCCTTATGCCCTCTAACATGGCAAATCTGTCACATCCTGTCAGTTAAGTCTCTAACACTTCAGGATTAAGCTAATACTGTTAGACGTCCATGTCCAATCCATTTACAGACATTCTAGATGCCCCAAAAGCAGCAATGTTTAAAGCCCCAAATCTTGTGAGGTGGTAGCATTTTGGATCATAACAATCAACTATACAACCATCCAAATAAAATGTTGATTCATCACATACGTTAGAGTAAAAGCTAAATGTGGATTCCCATGTATGACGATCTAAACAGCTTAGAGCCAGATTGTGCTTTGCATAATCTTCCTATATAAATAATTTATCTTTATTTTAGAAACTCCATTGAGAGCTCTATTTTACATTTGACTATTGACACTATATTGGTGGGTATGTGGCCTGATGAACTGACTTGCCTAAAGTCCACAATTCCGCACCTTTGCAATTAACAGGTGCCTGTTTTAGGAAGACTACGGCCTGCATCTCAAAGGTGGTGGTTTTAATAGGACTCCAAGATCAACAGAACACCTGAAATAGCATTGCTAACAATCCATAAGGAAATACTTTTGAGGGCTCCACATTGCAAAGCATGACATCTGTGAAGACCACATACAACAGCAGGCCACTGATGGGTCCAAGATGCTCACAATTCTGAAAGTGACAGAAAGAAGCTGCCAGACCTCTGATAAAATTCCAATGCTTTCTGGATTTCCCTAACTTCCAAGTACTGTATTTCCAATTAACTGTGCCTCCTCCATTTCTTATTTTCCTCCTGTTACAGCACAGTGACTTCAGCATAATTGTCAATGGTTGTTTAGAATATCTCATATGGGCACGATCATTCATATTGTCTGTTCATAACAGAATAAACACTTCAGAATCTACACAACTGTAATAGCAGAACATTGTCCCTTTACCTGATTAAACCCCATTTCCAAGAGGAAGAGAGGATGCAGGACTGAAACAAAGATTTTTTGACAAAGAAACATCACCAGTTGATTTGGAACAAGGACATTTCTAGCAAGAAAAGGATCAAGCACCCCACCTCCCCTTCTCTCCTATCATTTTCCCTATCCATGCTTAGGCATAATATGTGACATGGCTCACATGATAGGATACAGCTGACATTGCCTGATTCTGCAAAGCAAAGGAGGATCAGATCTATTTTTCCAAGCCCACATACTTCAAAGATATTTCTGCTGGCACGTGTACTGACGTCTTTGTTTCGGATTTTTCCCAAGATATGATTTGAGGCTTGACTTTTTACTTTGCCACTGTGTTAAATGTTTTGCATAACTAGCAGCTGTTGTAGTATTTGAAAGGGTAATTAAATAAAGGCATACAACTTTTATCCAGGAAAATGGTCTCTGAGCAGGAACATTAGCAAGTTTATGTTTTGAATGTCACACACAGCACCACTTATAAAGATGTAGAAGACGGGTTTTTTATTTGTTTTATTTACCTCATCAAATTTATATGCTGCCTATCTTACCTAAGTGATTCTAGGCCATTTACAAAAAGAAGCCATACAACCATACAAAGACACATACAGTAGTTAAAAGCAAAGAGAGAATTAAAACAAAGGTTAAAAGGTTTAAAAAAAAGTCCTGATTTTTCTTTCCAGACTGAAGAACAAAGTTTTTTGCTGTATATCTACTCCCTCCTTGCTGCATCTTGTACTTAGCTTCCAATCTTTTTGCCTTTTGAAATAAGAAATACTGTATACTATGCTTCTGCTTAGCATTTGAGAGGAGAAATATCTGGACAAAAGGGGAGAGGCTTCATTTAGTTTTAGGGATCAGCAGAAGATCCCTTGTTCTCTGATTAGCCATGATGCTCATTTCTGCACAATCAACTCCCAAGCCATCTGTCCTTCTTCTTGCCCATCTCTTAGGTCAAGGATGCACTTTTAAAATAAGAAGCAAGAGTCCTGAACACAGAAATAGCGGGAAGGGAAAGACATAAAGTATGTTCACACAACACATCCATAGTTTAATTAACCTAATTTTTGAGATGCACTTGAGGGTTTGTTTATTTGTTTTGCCTTCAAGCCATTCTTGACCTCTGGTGACTGTATTGACATATTCTTAGCAGAAATGGTTTGCCATTGCCTCCTCCCTTGGACCAACAGAAAACAACTGACTGAAAGTAACATATTTAGTACCCTTTCTTTTGTTACCACTTCCCTTCTCTTTGAAATACTGTATTGTTTTTAATTTAAAGAGGTAACATTGGAGCTGAATTACCTGTTTTTGACTGATAGCTCCAACAGCAATCTCTGGGCAGAAATATTATGAAATTTATGTTTTAAATGTTACACCCAGCACTCTGCAGGTATTTCCTTACTTCTCACTCTCACTCTCTTTCTCTCTCTCTCTCTCTCACACACACACACACACACACACACACACACACACATTCTTTTGTGATAAAGGCATTCCTGTGTGATTATAAAGGTGTATAGTGGTTTATTTATTTATTAAATCAAATATTTATTATGAGTCATAGATCAACATAAGAACGGTGAAATACAATTAGTTTAAAAGCTAAAAAACATAAAATACACAAAGTTAAAAAAAATTAAAAAATTAAAAGCTACATATAAAGACAAAAATAAAAAAAACTTCCGGTTGGTGAATCGTGGCAGCAGGATGCTGTGAGAGCGATCTCTGCTCCGCAGCACTGCTTTTTCGCCGTGTCCTGGGGACCTCAAGGGGTGAGAAAAAAAACTTATAAAACCAATTTATGAGTGACTCTGGGTGGTTTACAAATAAAATCTATGCATCCATATAAAGAGAGATACTTAAAAGCAAAGTTAAAAAACAAAACAAAGATAAAGAACTAAAAAAAGGTGGAGGGGGCATTCTCAAACCACTGATCACCCCCACAATTGCATTAATTAAATTGATTAATTAAATACACAATGCATGAATGAAACTGCCCTGCAACTTTCAGGTTGTGGCTCCTGATAATTAGTTTTTTTATTATAAAAAAATCATAGGAAAAAATGCAAGAGTAGAGAAATTTAAAAGGCCATGCCTATTACTAACCCCATCCAAGGGCACTTGTTTGCTATGTTACTTCAGCACGGAAAGGCTTTCTTTTGAGTAGGTTACTGAAGATTTTTTTTAAAGAAACGCAGGCATCATCTGTTTAAGATTATAGTCCCTCAGAAAGCACCTTCTATCCCAGTTGGAGGAAGAGAAGTTGCTAAATGCTAACAGCCAGGCAGATACTACAAACTGATTCCAGCTGTTCGGCCTGCTGAAAAGGCAGGCATATAGTTTCAGTACAGAAATTGAATTCATGTTAGCGTTGACTTGCCAATGTTCTTTGGAAGCAATTAGTAAATAATTTGGGGGAACAGAGGCATCATTACAGGCTTTTTTTCCTTTTCCTTTTAGTTTCAAACCTGCTTAACAAGAGCTTCACCCCATCTTCAGTGACCAGCATATATATTATGGGAAGACAAAGTGGCTATAGGTACATGCACCAACCTGTTCTAGAGACCTGCTTATAAGCTTTGAATGAGGTTGCATTTCCCTAGACCCATGATGGCAAACCTATGGCACGCGTGCCACAGGTTGCATGCGTAGCCATATTGGTGGGCACGCGAGCTCAGCTCAGGCGCACATGCGCACACCGGCCAACTGATTTTTGGGCCTTCTGGGCCCACCAGAAGTAGGGAAACAGGCTGTTTCCTGCCTCCGGAGGGCCTCAGGGGTGGGGTGGGGGGAAGGCCTGTTTTTCTCTCTCCCCAGGCTCCAGAGCCTTTCTAGGAGTCTGGGGAGAGTGAAAATGGCCTTCCCCACTGGAAGTTGGCAAACGGGCCGTTTTCGGCCTCCGGGTGGGGTGGGGAAAGCCATTTTCGTTATCCCCATGTTCCTAGAAAGGCTCTGGAGCCTGGGGAGAGCAAAAAAACGGGCCTTCCAGTCCCACCAGAAATTGGCAAACGGGCCTCCAGAGGGGTGGAGAAGGCCATTTTCACCCTCCCTAGACTCCTAGAAAGGCTCTGGAGCCTGGGGAGAGAGAAAAACAGTCCCACCAGGCCATTGCGTGCCAGGAGCAGGGTGCATAGAATTATAGGTGTGGGCATGCGCACACGCGAAACCCACCCCCCCTGCGCTCTCTCAACTCTTGGCACGCAATGGCAAAAAGGTTAGCCATCATTGCCCTAGACAGTTCCAGTGTGCAATGGGGGGGGTGTATTTTTGCACTCACAGCTTCTGCTTGAGGGTAACTGTGGCCAAAAGGTCTTTTCAGAGATTCACCCCATTAGATTTCCTATATTGAGAGGCCCTATTCACAATCAGTCATATTTTGTATCAACTACAGTACCACAATGCACAGTCTACATGGAGCTGCCCTTGAGGACCATTCAAAAGGTACAACTGGTCCAGAATGCAACAGTATGCATAGTTAAAACATGCCAAGTCTGTCCTTGTGCTACTACATGAGTTATATTAGTTATCAGTGCAATTCTAGATCCTAGTTATTGTCTATAAATGATACAAGGCCTAGATATTTTCAGGACTGCTATCTCCCATTGTATTTGCCCATCCAGTAAGATCAGACTAAGTTGATATACCTCAGGTCCCATCTATTAAGCAGCAACATCTTATGGGGCCTGGGTTCTCTACTGTTCTGCTTCCCTCTGAAACAACATGCTCCCTTCAAATTCACACAGCCCATTCTTGGCTGCCTGCAAGATCTGGCTATTTCCACGGCACCAGCTGAACATATCAATACAGTGGTGTCCAACCTTGGCAACTTTATGATCTCTGGACCTCAACTCCCAGAATTCCCCAGCCAGCATGGGTTGCCAAAGTTGGACATTCCTGTGTTAAGGGTAGCCACCAATAAGAGTGAGTATGTTCAAGTGTTGTTGCTTTACACTCTGCCATGGCCATGGGGGTCTTGTTTAAATGTCATTTTGCTTCTAACCCATTAGTCACCCAAAGCTATGGACAGGTAGGTGACTATACAATTTGAAATTATAAAATAAATAAAATTATAAATAAATATATATATAAATAGTTTGGAAATACAGGTTTTACTTTCATGTACATGGGACTTCAAAGTTATTCTGTGCCAGAAATATACTTCTGATGAACATTAACCAAAAGGGCTTCAGAATGTTTTAGTAATAAGAGCAGTATCCTCCTGTTTGGCATTTTTCAAATTCATTGAAATTGAGACAGTCTATAGTTTAGGCTAAAGTTACTACAGATAGTTCTCGACTTACGACCACAATTGAGCCCAAGATTTCTGTTAAGTGAAACATTTGTTAAGTGAGTTTTGCCCCATTTTACAACCTTTCTTGCCTCAGTTGTTAAGTGAATCACTGCAGTTATAAGTTAGTAACCTGGTTGTTAAGTAAATCTTGCTTCCCTATTGACTTTCTTTGTCAGAAGGTCACAAAAGATGATCACATGTCCTTGGGACACAGCAACAGTCGTAAATATGAACCAGTTGCCAAGCCTCCAAATTTTGATCACATGATCATGGGGATGCTGCAAAGGTCCTAACTGAAAAATGGTCATAAGTCATTTTTAAGTGCCATTGTAACATTGAACGGTCACTAAATGAACTGTTACCTGTCTACCTGTACTGTAGTAAGCAAGAAAATTGTAACCATATACCCCAGTAAACATTAGTCTGCTCAGCCCTTGTAACATACATCACAGCCGTCAAGACGGGGACATCTGCAATAGGAGATCAAAAAAGATAGTTGTTTTCAATTAGAGGCTGGAGCCAGCATCTTGACTTTTCTGACTCCCCAAAACCCGATTTCATATTAACATAAAGAAATTAGATCAATACAATTACATATTGAATTTAAATGGACTTACAATCTTGTGTGTGTGTATGTGTGTATACATACATACACAGTATACCATATACATATAGCATTGTAAGAGTGAAATTCCCACCTCTTGTCGCTCATATACTTGGTTCCTAATTTCATTTAAGTTCCTGTTAAGTTTTAATGATTTTATATTGCTGTTTTTATTGTATTGTAAGCTGCTCAGTATCACTTTGGATAGTAAGATGAGTGGCATATAAATTTAATAAATAAATAAATAAATAACATTCAAGAGCAAAAAGCAATTAAACAAGCATTTTCAAGAGGAGAAACTACCCCGACTCTAAAAGATGACCTCTTGGGATTAGTCCCAAAAGGTTTGAATGTTCTGCCAGTTCCCTTTTGTTTTGAATTATGCTATCCTGATGGGAAATAGTCTTCAAAACATGTAATTAAATATAATGAACAGAAATAGGATTTTAGGTACTGTTCTAAAGATAGAAAAATATATTGCTCCTCAAAATCTCTTTATAAACTGTTTATCAACACTAAAGTACCAGTAGCTGTAGTTTCACAGCAAGTTTGTTGAAAACTTTCATATTTTATTGAAACTGAAATTATCCCCAACTAATCAAGCAAAGCAGAAATGTATAATATTCTAATAAAGAAAAATAAAACTCAATGAACTCAATGGGAATTGTTTTAACTAAGTGAGCAGAAGATTGGTCCTATTAACAAAATTCATGAATTTGGAATACAGAGTACAGAATTCATATTCTGTATTGTGACATACAGAGCTATTCCTGTCAGCCATGTGAATGTTACAAGGCTAGCATACTGTGGACACTTCCCCCTTTTGCTTCTACAGGCGCTTCTCCTATGCATTTCCAGGATGACCAGAGGCTAAAGAAAACAGGGATGCCATACATCACTGCAGGATAACCACATAATATCAGCTCCTCATCCATATCTCAACATCACTTTGCATCTGCTCCCCAGTATTTTTTCAGGAGCCTGATAATTTAACAAAAAGTGCTTTTCCAAGCTTAACCAGTAAATGGTCAGAAAAGATCCGTCTGCCTTAATTAACCCAGCTAATTGATGCAAGCACAAAAGTATACTGTTAGATATTGCACAATAGGTATGCAAGATCTTTATTCCGTTTTCAATTGCCTTTATTAAGGTTTGCTTCCTTAAACTGCTATTAGTACTATTACTACTATTAATAGTAAAAGGAGACAAGCTCCACCTTTGGAAAACAATATGCCTATGAAATTATACATAATTATACATTATACATATATATACATATATACATATACATACATATACATGCATATACATATATACATATATATATATATATATATATATATATATATGTATGTATGTATGTATGTATGTATGTATGTATGTATCAGCGCTCGGTGATGGATTAAAGGGAGAAGGATATTGATGGTCTTGCCTGCATCCAATACACGGCATTTGTTGTTTTAGAAATTAAATTCCCGCCCCCCATCAATACCAGAGTTCATCTCATTAGCAGCGGGGATGGTTAAAATGTTACATCGGAAGATTAATGGGGTATTTTAGAATGCAATCAGCGCACTAACAAGAGTATACAACTAAACAGGCAGGCACGCCAAGTGGCACAGGACAGACAAGAATTTGCCAGGGGCTTCTTAATTGAGGGGAGGAGGCGGATCTCAATTCAGGACCGCGCAAGAGTCCTGTTCTTTTCAAGCAAGGCTTTCCCAAAGAGCAGTTGTTGCCCGGACGAAAAGCAGCTTTTAGCCCCAAGCGCGATGCCACGAATGTCACTATTTCCATCCAAGCCGCCGCCGCCGCCGCAATCCTTACACGGGGAGAAAAAGAGGAGGCGGGAAGTAAAATAAATAAATAATCAACCTCCCAAAAAGCCAGAGCTTGCAATAGGCGACACTGCAAGGAGGGTCGTTCTCCTGACCCTCAAAACTCTCGGGAAACTCCTCCACAGAAAAAAAAAAAAAAAATCCGTCACGGGAGCAGCCCCACTGGCGGGACGGCGGCGAAAAGGCGCAAGGGGGGGGGGGTTTGACAGCAAGGGTCCCGGCGCTCGCCTTATAGCCCTTAGCCGAGCTCCGGGGTTGCAGCCGCCTCTCGCCATTCCCTCGCCCGGAGTCGGAGCGCGCGCAACCCTGCCATGCGGGACTCCCCGCAAACCTCTCGCTTATCCCACCCCCAACCCCCCAGCCTTACCGGATTTTGGGGGATATCTGTAGAGGGAATTGGACGGGATATCCACCTCTTCCACTCCGGCGTTCTGCCGGCTGGTGAGCGCTCCCATGCTTCAGGCGCGGCGGCAGCGGGCATCCGGGGTTGCGGAGGGGAGGTGGGGGGGGGGGAAGAGAGACGGGGGGGGGTGCGTCAGCTTCCCAGCTCGCACCTTCGCCCGCCGAGCTGGAGTCGGCGACGGGACGCGCGGGGTCGGTCGGTCGGTCGCTCGCTCGCTCCTCCTGCCGCGGCGCTGCTGCTGCTCCCTCACTGAGGAGGCTGCCGCATTGACTTGCCTCCTGCTGCTGTCCCCAGGGGGGTGGCGGTGCCTACTGCTCCCCAGCCGAGGAGGGAAGCAGCCATTTCGGCCCAAAAAAAAAAAACCTCCTCCTCTCCCCTCGCCCACCACTTTTGCCAGGAGCGCCGGGCTGAGGGGGAGCCGCGCTAGTCCTCCGCGGAGCACTGCAGCCGGCGAGCCGGGGGGAGAAAAGGCGCGCGCGGGCTCACCCGCGCAGTAACTACCTCAGGTCGAGCGGCGGGCGTCGCTGCTACAAGTGCAAGAGGCAACCCCAGGAGCAGCGGCGGCGGCAGCATCTCCGCTCACTGCAGTAGCTTTGCAAGGAGCTGGGCGCCGCCTTGACGTTGGCGGTGGCGGCTCCGTCCTCCAGCCAATGGGGGCAGCCACGAAAGGAGGCTGCCTGCTCAGCAGCCAGCCCGGCGGCGCTGGTTTCGCGTCCCCCCCCCTCCCCTCTCCCTCCCCCCCCTCCTGTTCCTTGCCCCCCTCCGTTTCTTTCAGCTCTCATCCCAAGTTCACCTTGGAACGATTTAAAAAGGAAAAAAAAAAAGGCCTGTTGGACCAGGCGGTGGAGAAATGCTTGGAGGGACAGCTTATCATTTTAAAGCACAGGAAAAGTTTCGGGGAGAGACTGTTTTTAAACACCGGAAGCTTCCCGTCACCGCGTCTCGGGCGCCTGCCTGGAATTACTTTCGTTCGTCTCATTAAAAAAAAATAAAATGTGCCAGCCGCAAGACGGGAAGAGAGGCCCAGCTAGTCCGACTGTGCCAAGACAGGAAGGAGCCTTTTTGAACAGAATGCCGTTGTTTCCTCCGTTTCCTAACAGTTATGGAGTTGCTGCACTAACCTCTCGTTTCTACTAGGTATTTTCTTACAAGGACATCCAGAATACTACCGATATGCCCAAACCGGCAGATCAGTCATCATAGTTGGGATGTCATTTGACATCTATATCACTTGGCACCCCCCCCCCCCATATCTCAGTCTTTCTCCCCTCTAAATCTTAGGTTCTCCCCAAATATCATAGAAGTTGGGGGGGGGAAGAAATGCAAGGTTTGTTTAGTTCCTGTAAGTTGAGGGGAATGTATTCTGAATTGGGCATGACATTGTGAGTCACAATGTATTTTGAAGTAAGTCACTGGCATTCATTGTTCAATCCTCCTATCACATTCTATTCCTGAATTTCGTAACACTGAAATAATCCCATTATTGTAATATCAGTAACCTACCGTTTATAACAGTAAAGGATGCTGTTGTTTGTCCTTAAACTTACTAGGCTTCATGAGTTTAGCTAAAATTGCATAAAGGAGCGGTCTTTTAAAAAAGAAATGGTTCATAAACTATTCCCTAAATCTTTCATACCTCTGTTTCCCTTCTTCAGAACCCTGAACTTTCTTTTTTAGTGCAGAATACATAGTTGCTGAACTCCCTCCTATGCACGCATATACACCCCAACTCGGTAAACTATAAGCTAGGCAAAGATGAGATGTAGCATCAGTTCTAAAATAGCATTTTGGTAATGTTGAATTCTGGAATTCTGGTGCAAAAGTAAAATGCCTATAGTTCTCTTTGGGGCTTGGGTATTCTGAAGGTGAACCAAGAGGGCTGTGCCAGTGTAAAGGCCATCCCTGCTGAAAACAAAGGCAGGGGCAGGGAAAAAAGCACAAAGAGATATGGATAAAAACTCTGAAGATATGACACTGCCTTCAAGGAAATATGAAGAAGAAATAAAGCATGAACCCATGATTATAGAATGGCAATATTTATTTATTGGTTAAATTTATTTACTGCCCATCTTGCTAGACAGCTTACATGAAGTAATGAAAAGAAGAGTAAATATAACGGTATCAAAGTAATGAAATGATAAACAATGGAATAAATAATGAAGGTACAATAATATGAGACTCAAAATGGGCAGGAGCACAGGAAGGAGGTGAGGTTTGCTACCAGTCAAGTGGCTACCTCCAGTGTTGTACTCTCCCATTAGAACTTTTAGATGTACCATGAAATAATTATATGGAGCAATGCATTGGAAACCAGCCTTTACAGTAGATTTAAAATCTATCTGAGCTGAACATGTTTACTTGAAAATATGTACCATTTAGTTCAGTGGGAAAGTCAGCCTGCTTGGGACTGCCATCTAATGTGGCAATATTGGGCTACCTTGGGCTGTCCTTTAAAAATATTCAGACGCTGCAGCTGGGACAGAATGCAGCAATGCAGACATTTCTAGAGGCTCTTAGGGTGGCCCATGTAACACCACTGTTGTGCAAGCTGCACTAGTTGCCAGTTTGTTTCTCAGTCCAATTCAAGGTTCTGGTTATTAGCTTTAAAAGCCTTTATGGCATAGGTTCAAACTAGGAACCATCTCACCCCCAATGAGATTAGCTTGCCCCACTCATTGTGGAAAAGGGGGGCATGCTGGAGATCCCGTCAACCAAGGAATTTCGGACAGCAGGATCCAGGAGAAGAGCTTTTTCTGCTGTGGTTCCTGGCCCCTGGAACATCATGCTGCTTGAGAGATCTGCCCTCATCCTCTTGGCCTTCCAAAAGGGCCTGAAAACCTGGCTCTGCAAATTGGCCTGGGTGGGGCGTCCCATTTTGGAGGTGGTTAGTATATTAAAAAGAAGAGACCACTTCACTTGCATCCCATTTATGTAGTAGTTCCTTCTTATCTAGATTTTTTTTTAACTTGTAATGTTTGATGTTGGATTCACATCATAGGCTGACCCTTAAGCAAACTTACTTTAGGCTAACATGAATGCAATCCCAACCTTGATGGTTGGTTGGTTTATAATTCAGGATGCCATGTGAATTTAAAAAAAAAAATAGGGTAAACTGAGTAATCCATAATTTCCAGTTCAGGTTGCTCAAACAATTACACCTTTCACTGAGTCACCAATGAAAACTGCCTCCCTCACTGAAATGTGTGTTTTATTATCACGTGAATATCTCAGTGAGTGAGATTTATGAGCTTTACTCCAACTCTTCCCTCAGAAAATGTCAATTGTGATATCATGCTGTTTTGAATTAAGAAATTATATATTAATGTTCACATCTAGATGATTGCTGATTTTACTAGTATCTCATTCATTAGTATGTACACCAATTGCTTCTCTAGAATTTCAGGCAGTGTCTGAAGATGCCAGAGATGGTGCCTGGGACCTTTAAGGGAAGCATATGTGACTCAGCTATAGCCTTTGTCTCTTTACCCCAAACAAAATGTATTATGTAATACACTGTTATGCTATTTTTCCAATTCTGGGTATCACACACAGAGAATCAATCAAAATAAGACCCAAAAGAAACAAAATCAAAAACAGATGCATCTGATAAATTAATTCATCAGCCTAATCCTTGGGTGGATTAGATTTGTCTAATAGCATAACATGAGATAAATGTCGGCTTTACTGTCTGGGAAATTAAATTGAGGAAACTGTGTATTTTGCCTAGAATAGAATAGAATAGAATAGAATAGAATAGAATAGAATAGAATAGAATAGAATAGAATAGAATAGAATAGAATAGAATAGAATAGAATAGAATTCTTTATTGGCCAAGTGTGGTTAGACACACAAAGAATTTGTCTTGGTGCATATCCTCTCAATGTACATAAAAGAAAAGATACGTTCATCAAGAATCATAAGGTACAACACTTAATGATAGTCATAAGGTATAAATAAGCAATAAAATCAGTGGTGAAATCTAAAATTTGTTACTACCGGTTCTGTGGGCGTGGCTTGATGGGAGTGATGTGACTGGGTGGGCATGGCCATTTTTTTTTTTTACTTTTAAAACCATTTTTTCTACAACCTCTTCGGTGAAGAGGTTGTAAAAAAATGCTTTCAAAAGGCTCTGACGATCCCAGCTGAGTTGCCTGATCCGCAGAAAAATATGGTTTTTTTCTTTTAAATGCCTCTGACAATCCAAGCTGAGTTTTTTAAAAAGCCTGCCGATCAGGCAACTCAGCTTGGATCCTCAGAGGCATTTAAAAGAAAAAAGGGGTTTTTTTTCTTTTAAAAGCCTTTGACGATCCCAGCTGAGCTACTCGATCATCAGATTTTTTTTTTTACTTTTAAAAGCATTTTTTCCGCCGAAGAGGTTGTAGAAAAAATGCTTTTAAAAGTAAAAAAAAGCCGCTGATGATTGTGCGGCTCAGCTGGGCGGGGGAGGGGGCAGGGATTTTTGCTACCGGTTCTCCGAACCACCCGCCTCCATCGCTACCGGATCAGGTCATCCAGTCCAAACCGGGAGCATTTCACCCCTGAATCAAATCATATTAGGGAACAGTCAATATAAATCATAAGGATATAAGCAACAAAGTTACAGTCATACACTCATAAGTGGAAGGAGATGGGTGATAGGAACAATGAAAAGATTAATAGTAGTGCAGACTTAGTAAATAGTTTGACAGTGTTGAGGGAATTATTTGTTTAGCAGAGTGATGGTGTTCGGGGAAAAAACTGTTCTTGTGTCTAGTTGTTCTGGTGTGCAGTGCTCTATGGCATCGTTTTGAGGGTAGAGTTGAAACAATTTATGTCCAGGATGTGAGGGGTCTGTAAATATTTTCACAGCCCCTTTTTTGACTTGTGCAGTATACAGGTCCTCAATGGAAGGCGGGTTGGTAGCAACTGTTTTTTCTGCAGTTCTAATTATCCTCTGAAGTCTGTGTCTATTTGTTAAATGATATCTATTTGTTCATTTGTGCACTTTTAATTAACCATTAACTAATCTAACTAGAATGTTCAGTATAGCTTTGTCCCAATATGTTTTTTCTTCTAGGAAACATTTGATCTTAATATCATTCTTCACAAAAGCTGATGCCTTATAATTAAATGTGTTAGCATTATAAAATGCTATAATTCTTATCACTTGCTAGAAAATTTGAGATTGTCTGATAATAGAATAGTCCACAGCTGGAAGTAATCAGAATAAAGAGACTATTTAGAGAAGCTTTCAGTTGTCTGTGTGGTTTTGCACTGCTTTTTTTCTTAGAAGCAGAGGCTGTGCTCATGCAAATGAACTAGTTAGCTACTTTTTAGCTTAGTGTGTTGTGGAACCCCAGTCTTCATAGTTAATTTGGGTTTAAGGTTATGATTATATTATGATTAAGGTTATGATTGGTTAGTTTATGGCATATACAAACCTAGATCATTCAGTAAAATAAAAATAAACAGTAACTGGCTCAGCTCAGGAAGAACAGAACTCCCATTTTGTGGAAGTTGCACTAGTTGCCATATAGCAATAGCACTTAGACTTATATATCGTTTCACAGTGCTTTACAACCCTCTCAAACGGTTCACAGTACAATCATTCCTTACTAATATAGGCATATATGGCTTGAGTCTCTGCTACCTTCAGAATGGAGGCTTTTCTGTAGGAATCCCTGATCTGTGGATCATCCTTCCCTAAGGCAATATGGTAGGTCTCCAACCTTTTAGCCTTCTGGAGGGCCATCTAGACTTGGCTCTTCCTTCAGGCAATGGTGTAGAGCAGTGGTGGGTTTCAAATTTTTTTACTACTGGTTCTGTGGGCGTGGCTTGGTGGGCATGGCATGGCATGGCATGGTGGGCGTGGCACAGTGGCCATGGCAGGGGAAGGATATTATAAAATCTCCATTCCCTCCTCAATCCAAGGGAAGATTACTGCAATATCCCCATTTCCTCCCAATCAGCTAGGACTTGGGAGACAGAGAATAGATGGGGGCAGGGCCAGTCAGAATTTTTACTACCGGTTCTCCGAACTACTCAAAATTTTTGCTACCAGTTCTCCAGAACTGGTCAGAACCTGCTGAAACTCACGTCTGGGGTAGAGTGAGATGGGAACTTGCCTATGGGTGATTTGTTGGGAATATCCCAGGTGGATGGCTGAGGCACTGGGTTTTTCTTTAGTTTTATGGTTTTACTGTTGGGGATAGGTAATATTGTTGTCATCTGCCTAGAATTGTGCTCTGAGATGGGTGGCCATATGAATCAAGTCACATCAGGTCTTCTTGAGGTAGAAACATCCCACCTATGGTGAAATGTAATACATATTCTCAGGTGTGAGGGAATGCATTCCACCACAGTACCCTACATCAGTGGTCCCCAACCTTTTTATCGCCGCGGACCAATCAGCCTTTGATAATTTTACCGTGGCCCGCTGAGCGCGCGCAGGGGTGAGGGCTTTGGGCCACACGTGCGTACCTGCGCGGGGCTCTCTTCCCTGGACCCTTTGCGCACGGCCCAGGAGCTTTTGCGCACGGCCCAGGAGCTTTTGCGCACGGCTCAGGAGCCTTTGCGCTGCAGCGTTCATGTCCCCCGGCCGCTGCGCGGCCCGGTGCCAGGTACTCCACGGCCCGGCACCGGTCCGCGGACCGGGGGTTGGGGACCACTGCCCTACATGATCTCATTAGAGAAGGAAGTTGTGGATCCCAGCTCCTTGAAAGATTAAGGGCCATGTCAACTTGGAGGCTGATCTTTATTGTAGCAACACTCTCCCTGTGGGTTTGCTCCAGTGGTGAAATCCAATTTTTTTTACTACCGGTTCTGTGGGCGTGGCTTGGTGGGCGTGGTGTGGCTTGGTGGGTGTGGTGTGGCTTGGTGGGCATGGTGGGTGTGGCAGGGGAAGGCTACTGCAAAATCTCCATTCCCACCCCACTCCAGGGGAAGGATAGTGCAAAATCCCCATTCCCTCCCCACTCTGGGGCCAGCCAGAGGTGGTATTTGCTGGTTCTCCAAACTACTCAAAATTTCCGCTACCAGTTCTCCAAACTGCTCAAAATTTCCGCTACCGGTTCTCCAGAACCTATCAGAACCTGCTGGATTTCACCCATGGTTTGCTCCCCTCAAGTCTAATTAGCCCTTACCTTGCTATCCTTCAGAAAAGTAGTGAAAACTATCCTTTCCTGGGCAGTAAGATTTTTAATTGTGTACGATAGCACACATGGGGGGTTGTGCTAGAAATGTTATTATTGTTTTATTGTTTTTAATATTGTGCCCAACCTAGAGCCTGCTAAATCAGAGAGCATACAGATCTTTATAATAAAACTACCAACCATGGATAAGCACCTTATGCAAACCCAGCTGCATAATAAGGTGGCTTTATGATTTTTCAACTTATCTTGGTAAAGGACTTCCTTTTCTTTCTGCTTTGTGGTTGCTCTTTCTTTTTGCTTAGGTTACAAAGTCCTTTGATCTTATCCCTTGCCCATGTAATTTGTTTCCCTAGTCCAGTGGTTCTCAACCTTCCTAATGCCATGACCCTTTAATACAGTTCCTCATGTTGTGGTGACCCCAACTATAAAATTATTCCTAAAACCATTGAAAATATGTGTTTTCCGATGGTCTTAGGCGACCCGTGAAAGGGTCGTTCAACCCCCAAAGGGGTCGCGACCCACAGGTTGAGAACCACTGCTCTAGTCCATGATGAGGCACGAAGTATGCCAATGCAAAAGGTTAGGGTTAGCCTTGTTAATAAGGTGGCCAAGTGGCACTTCCCACAGGGCAAGGTAGAGTGTAGTGATTGGTGAATTTCCCTGCAGCATGAGAAAAAGAGTCCCCCTGATTGGCTAAACTCACTGCTTGAGCTATCAGAATGTGATAGCCATCTGCTCACTCTGTAGGCCCTACAGTGTAGGGCATCCCATTTTTATAGCAGTTTGTTTTGTAGAAATTTGGGGATAAGGAAAACTGTGTCATGTGGAAATATCCTTAAAGCATTGTTAAGAAGACATTTTTGAGTTGTGATTTGTGGTGATTTCCTGAGTCAACTGAGACATCCAACTAGCCTATGCTTGCATCTGGGATTGTTTGGTGTTTTTTCCCTCTCTGCTTAAACTGCTAGCCTCAGTAAAAGATAACACCTGACAGAGTTTGTCTGGACTTAGAAACTAAGTAAGTTCAACTTGCTGAACATAAGGATAGGAAATTACCAGGGAATCCCAACACTGTAAAGTAGATTGGGAAATACAAAACATCCCAAAAGAGGCAAACGGATGCATTCATGCCTGTTCCTTGACAGGCAGAACCATTTCTGTACTGTCTGAACTTACCAAGAACTGAACTAGACTTGAGGACTTCACCTTTATCTTAGGCTGCTGAGTCACTATACTCAGCCTGTTTTATTTTGAAATCTTCTTTTAATATAAAAACAATATAATACAACTAAAGAAAGAAAAATAGAAAAAAAGAATCAAAGGTGCAAAAGAGAAGGAAGAATAGAAGGAAAAAAGAAAAAAGTAAGAATGTAGTAAAAAAAGAGGAAAAAAAATAAAGTAGTGACTTTGAACCTTCATCACAAGAAGTATATTTTTGTAACTCTTCACCCCCTCTTAATTTACAACCAATAATCTCTTCATCCCGTATCCCATCTCTTATCTATAGACAAATCCATAAAGCATCATCTTGTTCATTTTATACACTTATTTCCAAAATCATATAGTAAATGTGTCAATATTCCAAATTTGTCTGGAGCCTTAATTCATTTATAACTTTTTAGATCAAAATCTTATTTAACTTTTTGCCATTTATTTTTAATTTTTTAAGTTCCTAAATTTATTGTTATTTTTTCTTTTTCATGAATGAAGATAGATTCACCAGGTGGCTTTTCAGACATATTGTTTTAAACATCTCCAATAGCTTTAAGTTAAATAAGCAATTGCCAAAAGTGATTGTAAAGCAAAGTTAGCAAACCTAATGTCCTTTAGTAGATTCTGCTGTGGTTGTGAACATAATGGCAGATCCTTTCATGTCCTGGCACAACCTGCGTGACTGCTGTCCTACAGCCTCTTCACAAGGAGCAGCCATCCAAAGTATATGTGGGTGATCCCCTGTCTGCTCCTTGTTTGGAGAGGCCCCCCAAAAACCAATCAATTCACCATTTTTTTAAAAAAAATTGCCAAGTTTATTGTCTCCAATGTCTTGAATGTATGTTCAATTCACCGTATGTCTCCCAGAAGTTCCAAGCACCTTTTCCTCTTTGAAAGAAGTGTTGCACAGCTCTATTATGTTTAATCTGTTTGACTATAAAGGTCAGTGTCATAGAAAACTTCTGTTTCTTTCCTTGTGTCATTATTTCTAACAATGTAATAAAAAAATCTATTTTGGAGGCCTCAAGCTTACCCAGTTCATTTTTCTTCTTTCAAAGCTAAAAAACTCTACAGTGCTAGAGCATAATATTATAACATATCTTTGGAGTACAAAAAATGACAGGTGTATGCACATTCTGGATGCATCAACAATTTTTTTCAGTTTTATTCTAAATTATAGAGTTCCATTTTTTTTTATTAAAAATGCTAAGATGGAGGGTATTTTTAAGAATATAAAATTGCCATACAGTTTTTATTATAGGACCAAATCCTACCATCGCTTATGTCTTTCACCTCAAGAAATTATTACTACAATTAAATTATGAAACCATTTGGAATATATTTATTTTATTTTATGTTATATGTTAATTAAAGAGCCACGGTGGCGCAGTGGTTAGAATGCAGTACTGCAGGCTACTTCTGCTGACTGCCGGCTGCCAGCAGTTTGGCGGTTCGGATCTCACGAAGGTTGACTCAGCCTTCTATCCTTCTGAGGTCAGTAAAATAAGAACCCAGATTGTTGGGGGCAATATGCTGACTCTGTAAGCCGCTTAGAGAGGGCTGTAAAGCACTGTGAAGGGGTACATAAGTCTAAGTGCTATTGTTTTCATTATTCTGAGAAAATTATATAGGTTCTTGGGATAGAGTGGTAGTATAGAAATCTGTATAATAAGCAAACTAAGGGAGGTATTTGGTATGTTTGGTTTCCCAGTGGATTGGTACAAAAATACAGTGACCTTTAACTTGTATTTTATTGAATGAATATGGTGAAACTTTTTCAAACTAATTTCTACTTGCTATTTTAAAGGCATAGCCAGGAGTGGGTTCTACTTACCTTTACTACTGGTTCGCAACGGAGCCGCGCTTTGCTCACTCGCTCGCTCTTCTGAGCATGCACAGAAGCGTTCTGATGACGTCAGGTCGGTGGGCGGAGTTTCCCGCTGGTTTTACTACCCGTTCTATAGAACCTGTGCGAACGGGGGCAAACCACCACTGGGCGTAGCCACATTTGGTCTAAAACACCTTTTAAAGGAAGGATCTTACTAGGAATGTTTTGCATGTGGATATCCATGCAGCATTCACAAATGTCTCCTTAATCAAAAGTATCTTTTTCCAAAGCTTGCAATAATAGCTGTGTGATCCCAAGAAAATACGTTATTAAGTTAAAGGAGACACTACAGCATGTCTGTGTCTGCTCCAAAATACCTTGTTGCATGTTTATTTGTTCATGTCTATCTTCCTAGAACTATCAATTAAGAAGCCTAAAATTTTAGTCAAACTATTGAATTTTACAACTCTTGTTTTTAATCCTTGGTAATATTGTTAATACTTTTAGTGAGTCAATTAGTCCACTGACTTTGAGACTATTTATCATTCAATTTTTAAAATTTATTTTGTTTTAAGCGTCTTAAAATTGTGTTCACATCAACCATAATAAAGTATCAACATTAAAACAACAACTACCGTATTTTCCGGCGTATAAGACGACTGAGCGTATAAGACGACCCCCGACTTTTCCTGTTAAAATATAGGGTTTTGGCTATACTCACCGTATAAGACTACCCCTCTTGCAACACATACCAAATAAAAATTAAAAAACATCAACTGGCTCACCCACAATGTAAAAGCAGCTGTGCTACACCCAAAATGGCCCCTGCAACAAGCAGGAACCTCACACAGGCACAAAAAGCCCCCCAAAACAACTTTCACACTTTACACATACACAACACAACACAACTGGCTCACCCACAATGTAAAAGCAACTGTGCTAGACCCAAAATGGCCCCTGCAACAAGCAGGAACCTCACACAGCCACAAAAAGCCCAAAAATCCAACTTTCACACTTCACACACACAAAATTCCACATATAGCTTTGTGAGATTTTGTGTGTTTGTGTAGTTAGAGTGAAACACTACAGAAACACACTAAATCTCAGAAAGCTGCACAAATATTATTTTATTTTATTTTTATTTTTATATGAAAGCTAAATTTAAAACTTCCTAAACTTTAAATGGCTAGGTCTAAAAAAAGAACAACTAAAAAAAACTCCAATTAACTATTTTTTTAAAGCTCCCAAAGGGGGAAAAACTTACCCAATAGAACAGGGGTCTTCAACCTTGGCAACTTTAAGACTTGTAGACTTCAACTCCCAGAATTTCTTAGCCAGCTTTGCTTTGCTGGCTGAGGAATTCTGGGAGTTGAAGTCCACTACTCCCTGCCTGCTTGATTGCAGGCAGGGAGTGGCTTGCCTGATTAGCAGGCAACTCAGCTGGGATGGTCAGAGCTTGGCTCGTCAGAGCCTTTCGGGCTGGTCTGCCTGGTTACAGGAGAACGACACCCGGTGTATAAGACGACCCCCGTCTTTTGAGAAGATTTTCATGTGTGAAAAAGTTGTCTTATACGCCGGAAAATATGGTATTCTGATCATTATTATATCTTGTTCTTCAAGATGTTGTGCATTCACGGTCTCTTAATAGTATTTATTTATTTATTTATTTATTTATTTATTTATTTATTTATAAAATGTATTTGCTGCCCATCTCATATCCAACAGCTCTGGGCAGCTTTATTCCAAAATAATGTATTGTTGGTTTGAATAAACAAGATCTGAGGAAACTGATTTTTAAACTTTTGTTTAAAGTAATGAAGGAGTGTTCCTTCATTGTTTGTTCAATCCAAGCATTAGTTATTTGGTCAATTTCATCTGGATTACCAAAGCTTCCCTTAGGCCTACAAAATAGTCTAGAACAGTGATGGCTAACCTTTTCCGGACTGAGTGCTCAAAGCAAACCCCCCAAATGTAATGCGCGCGCAGCCCCCCCTGCTCCACACCCCTGTGCATGCACGTGTGGTCCCACACATGCACGCTTGCCCCCCTCATGCACCCCATGCCCTACCCCTGCACACGTGCCTCCCCACACGCCTCACCCCCCACGCAAGTGCGGCAGAGACCTGAAGACCAGCTGGCCGGTGGGAGGCGCACGCACATGTGCAGCAGAGCTGAACTGGGGTGACAGTTCACATGCCATCAGAGGTGATGCTGCGTGCCCCCTCTGGCATGCTTGCCATAGGTTCGCCATCATGGGTCTAGACGAAAAGCACACCCAAAAGTTCTAGCACTAACTTTATTTTAAGGTTAGATTAATAGAATCTTGCAAGACTGAAAGACTGAAAGTGGCTGTGGTGGTGTAGTGATTAGAATGCAATATTTCAGGCTAATTCTGCCAACTGCCAGCAGTTCGATTCTCACTGGCTCAAGGTTGACTTAACCTTCCATCCTTCCGAGGTCGGCAGGATCCAGATTGTTGGGAGTAATATGCTGACTCTGTAAAGAGAAGGCTGTAAAGCATTATGAAGCAGTATATAAGTCTAAGTGCTATTGCTATTGTTATGTCCCCTATCCTTTTTTTTTCTCTCTGGAAAACTAGAGAGTGTTCTTTCTGAAATGTTTCCACTTCTTCCCTCCTTTTGTGGATTGAGATATCTTTTACATGCCCAGTTGTCCAGTCTATGGCACTCCCACCTGTCTCTCAAGGTCATTCCCACATTCCAACTGCTTTAGAAGTTCTAAACTGGTTAGAAGTTTGGTTAGAAATCCATTGTAGCTCCTTAGCCAGTGACCCATTTTAATCTGGGGTTTAAACTGGGGTTGATGAAATTGGCATTCTATCAATAGAAAGGTGTTATAAAAATTAGTTTCCTTTGAATTTAAAATAAGATTAGTACAAATATTCAAAGTTTAATAATGCAATCACTTTGATGTTGGAAATCCTATTCAGAAATTATGTAGAACATTATAGTCTGAGTTTATCTTATTTACAGATCGTACCATATTTTGGAGAAGCAAGCAACTGGATTATGTATGATCTTCTTGGTTATCTCCTAATCCTTGGAATTTATTAATATATTTAGAGCTATAGAGTTTTTCAAGCCTGTGGAATGTGGATTGATCCAAAAAATGATTATATATCATTAGAAGGAGACACATACAACAAATCTATAGCAATGGATTATTTTCCACATTTGTTTTCTTTTAACAAGCAGGCAACAAAGATTTCTGAGCAACTTGATCAAATTTTATGGACTGTTTTGTTCATGCACTCTAATTTTTCAGACTTGTTTATTGTTTCCAACATTATGTTACATTGTTAATAGTGCTGTATTGTATGTTTGAGTGTGTTTGCATTTAAACAAAAATGCTACATATTTAAACTCTGATATGTGACAAATCAAGACAAATTAGGTAGTTGCCCTCCATTAGCTAGTATCACCCCTTGTAATCTAGCTAAGAAAGTCATTTTATTTGAATCTGATTGTTTCCACAAATACATTGCCAAGGATAACAAATATCTGTTCTCAGGTACTTCTATTTATGCTACTTTATTGTTGCTCTTTTTTGCTGCTTATACTTGGACTATTTTGGTAGATAGGCAATAGACACACACTGACATACTAACACATATTTTACTTTAACAGGGTAACTGACTAATTCTCTCTCATCCAATGCTGGGTACCTTATGCTTTTGTTAACACTCTTAAGTTAAGCTCCTACTTAATAAAGATATTTCCTTTAGTAGAAATGAAATCTCATTCATCTTGCTTTGCAACTGGTTTTATCACTTTTCTTTTTTACTAAATACTATCTTATTCAATGGGACTCATTGTCAGTAAGTGTGTATAAAACTATAGACTTAAAATGATGTCTTAAAATTATGTTCATATCAACCATTATAAGGTATCAACATTTAAACAACTACTACTCTGGCCTTTATACAGTTTTATGTTGTGTTCTTCAATTTCCAGTTCAGACTGGATTTATTCAGGCCAATCAGGATTCCCCAAATATTAGACTTTAACAGATGGATACATATCTGAAGTATATCTTTAACTTCTTTGGGTACTAAGAAAACTTTTGAAAATTGGAAACTTTTTGGAAATTTTTGAGGGACTGGACTGATATGGTTTATACACTGGATTGATATGGCTTAGTCAGATCTTAATAGTACATCTTCATCCCAGTTAAACCCATTGGATACAGATGCATATTAAAGCATAGATATAATCATCAAAGCAATTAGCATGTTCAAAGGAAAGTATTCAGTGTAGAATTTTTAAAAGAAGTACTTTATGATCATTTTCTAAAAATGAAGTATTTTTTTTAAAAAACAAAGTGTTTATATTATGTTCCTCCTCACTCCCATTCCAAAATAGCAATGGGAAAAGACTTTTGTCATCCTTAGAGATTTGCTTCTAACACCTTCAGAATGCTCATCTCTTGCTCAACTTTCTTATATTATCAATTGTAATTCTTAAGTGTCTTCATTATGCAAAACCCAAACCACCCAAACAATATCTCTTAGCATTATATCTGGGCTAGATCTGTCTTTCTATAGGATTCAGGTTACAAAGCTCTATGCTTTTCCTTGGGAGGAAATCTCATTCAATAAGCCTCCCTTAAAAAGATCATGGGAGAGCAATGGCACTATGAGTGGATTAAAATAGCAACTCTGAATCTCCCAGAATGCCCCAAGAGTGATGTTGCCTTAAGACACTGTAGGAAACTGAAACGGCGAGAATATGTAACCCTATGAAGTACTAAATAGAGTGGTCCCTGCTAAAGATGCCTTATCTGACTCTATAGGTCACACTTTAGATTCGTGTGTAAATGTGCCAATAGACTGTGTTTTAAACATGCACTGGATGCATTGGACTTTTAAGATTATTGGCAAAGTGTTTCTTCAGCAATCTTCTTAAACAGGTATTGCCCATAAGTCCTAAATTGGCAATTACAACTTTGGAGCTCCATCCCCACAAAATAATTAACTGGGTCATGGGGAGGGGGGACGATTATTGTGCTACTAGCACTTCAAAGAGGAATTAACCTGGTCAATTAACCCAAAATGTTAGATTTACCTCAAAGCAGGGGCAGTGATATTTAGGGTTAAACACAACTCACAACAAGCCATGTGATGAAACCTTTTATCATGGATGTCTAGGGAGATTCTCAGTCATCCAGGAAGTCATGGTTGTTTCACAGGTGCTCTTCCAAAAGGCAATTAGACTTTGTTTTGTTTTTTTCTTTTTCTTGAAAACATTGTGCTTCTCATCCAAGAAGACCTAAAGAATCTTCCTGGATGAGAAGCAAAATGTTTTCAAGGAAAACCAAAGAGAGTCCAGTTGACTTTTGGAAAAGCACATTTGGGGTTTTGACTATGGAAGTAACTCATATTTACCTATCCATGTCCTAGAGAGGTCCAGTAAAAAAGGAAACTCTCAAGGTATTGTATCTCTATACCTATTTCTGCTCAAGACCAGGCGTTTGAAATGTAATGGAAGTGAAGCAAATAATGATGGTCTCCTTAGGGGTTAGTTGGGCAGGCTGTTATAATAGTGGCAGCAACACAGACTTACAGTATGGAATCATAAGCTGTGGTGCATGATGGTGGGTGTACGGACTATGAGGTGGTTCACTGTGTTATGGGAATACAGTAGGGGATTTGTAGTGCCATTACATCTAGAACATGCCAAGTTGGGATAGGCTGATGTATTGAATTATCTATTTTTTTCTTTACTAATTCAAAAATAGGGGGGCGGGATTCAAACATTTGAAACATTTCAAGTTATTTATCAATTATTCTCTCTCTCTCTCTCTCTCTCTCTCTCTCTCTCTCTCTCTCTCTCTCTCTCTCTCTCTCTCGAATGCTCACCAAGCAACAGCGGCTGCTTAAAAGCAACAAGAATTGTATGTTAGGAGCATTTAGCAATTTTCCATTTGCTGCTGCTTATGTGCCAAGTTAGGAACAGATGCCCAGAGTTGGCTTAAAGTACTTAAAATCAGTGATAGTTTGGACACTTGACTACAGAGCAATTTAATCACCTTATCTATATTTGCTTAATGTTGGAATTTCTGACATACTGGCAATAATTCAGTATGTCAAAAATCAGGTGTATGTATTTTAGTATCCCAGCAGCTAATGATAAAAAGCAGTTAAGCTTTTAAGTTATATAGAATTCTTCATGAATCAGATTTTTCTCTCTTTATCTCATATACGTACACTATGCAATTCAAAAGCTTGCATCCTTACCATGACCAGACCAAAGGAACACGAGAGGATATATGGAAGAGTCAGAGCACACAATTTCTATAGAAAGAAGAAAATAATCAAATTAACTCCTATTAACCTGAAATGGCAGCTGTCATCAGTCTGTAGGGATAATTAACTGGAAACTTTCAGCATGCTAAACCCAAATTTAAATGGTTTGGTTTGGTCTTAATAAGTTCTGCTAAGCCAACCATTGTGGTTTATTCGACATAGCTATCATTAGAAAAATCCTGTTCATGAACCAACTTATATCTGACAACACTGAAAATAAATTGAGCAGAGGCTGGCTGCTCTCTCCACAGGTTTGGTTTCTTAGTTTTGCTTACAAATCTTTGTTCTCTTTGTCTCCCTTGCTTCCTTCCTCTCTCTCACCACAGTTTGTGCTTCACACTCCAAATTCTGCATATCGCAAAGAGCATAATTGGAATAAATTATGCAAATGTTAACACATGTTGCATAGTTCATTGACATATAGTTCAATAAAGACACATCCCTGTTTCATTGGATAATATGGTGAGTTGATAAAAAACCGCAGCTTTACACAGTCATGGTGAATCAAGGGAATCAAGGGAAAAACAACACCAGCCTCCTCGGTCAGAGTTCATTTAAAAATCATGAAACAGGCTGTTGAAGTCTAGAGAAGGCAATAATTCTCTGCTACGCTGGAAAATCCCCATAAAGCATAGACCATTATGTACAGCATTTATGTTTTACACGGCATTTGCTCCAGAAGCAGCAGAGTATTTTATGGTGCCATACTGCAGTGGAATGGCGCAGTGTGCTTAAAAGTGGCGAAAGAAAACCAGAGTTTAGCAGTATTTTTGAAATGCAAAATGGAGAGCTTGGCTCTTGTCTTTTCTTTGATCAAGCACGGCGGCAATGCAGTGCAGTCTTTACAGTTCACCATCCCAGTTCAAAAATCAGTACACAACTGGAATTTTTACAGACCGAATTATCAAAATTTTGAAAGAAGCAAAGATTGCAGCCACTACAATCACAACATTAATTGGGGCAGCTGGGACTTTCCAATCCTGAAAATCCTATAAAGCCTTGGCTGAGCCTCTCCTCTTTTCTTCACTCAGAGGTCTTCTAATGTGAGACTAGGCTGCTGATGCCATAGCTAAAGATGTTTTAGCAATTACCAAATGTATAAATTAACAAAGCAAGAGTAGTACCAGTCTTATGAAATCAACTAAGCAAGGACTTTGGGGGATAAAGGGAGTCCTGAATTCCACTCATTTTCTTGAGTTAACTTTGGATCCAGGCTTAGTAGTTTCCACCCTTCTAGCTAGTGCCTGCTGGGTCTATGATAATTCTCCACAGCCATCTCACCACAGGACAACTCGCTGCGGGACAAGAGTTACACTAATAAAAAAGACATGGTGGAATAGAATCATTAAAGAAAGAATGTAAAAGGAGGGACAGAATAAAATATGACAAAAATGAAAATATTTTTTGTTTATTTTAAATAAATTAATTTATTTATTCTATTTATTTAATTACATTTCTATACCGCCCTTCTCCCAAAGGACTCAGGGCGGTGTACAGCCATATTAAAACAAACCCATCACAAAAATTAAAAACCATTAAAATAATTAAAGCAATTTGGCCGTTTTTTTTAAACCCTTAACTAAAACCCCTTTAAAACCAATTTAAAACCCATTAACATTAATTTATTCGGTCAGGCCGGCTTGATTGAAGAATAGAGTCTTCAGAGCACGACGGAAGGCGTGGAGGTCGGGGATCCTTCTTATATCCAGGGGCAGCTCATTCCATAGGGCAGGAGCCCCCACAGAGAAGGCTCTCCCCCTGGGGGTCGCCAGCCGACATTGCTTGGCCAACGGCACCCTGAGGAGGCCCTCTCTGTGAGAGCGTATCGGATGGTGGGAGGCATTCGGTGATAGAAGGTGGTCTTGTAGGTATCCCGGTCCTAAGCCATGGAGCACTTTGAAGATGGTGACAAGCACCTTGAAACGCACCCAGAAGACCACTGGGAGCCAGTGCAGCTCGCGCAAGAGAGGTGTTACCCAGGAGCGACGAGTCGCTCCCATAACCACTCGCACGACCGCATTCTGGACCAGCTGGAGCCTCCGGGTGCTCCTCAAGGGGAGCCCCATGTAGAGAGCGTTACAGTAGTCCAGACAGGAAGTGACAAGGGTGTGAGTGACCATGCGTAAGGCGTCCTGATCCAGAAAGGGACGCAACTGGGAAATCAGGCGAACCTGATAGAAAGCTCCCCTGGCCACGGCCGTCATATGATCGTCTAAAGACAGCTGCGTATCCAGGAGGACGCCCAAGTTGTGAACCCTCTCCAAGGGGGACAAAATCTCCTCCCCAATAGCCAGCAATGGTATCAGTTGGCTATATCGGGGCGCCGGAAACCACAGCCACTCGGTCTTGGAGGGGTTGAGTCTGAGCCTGTTCCTCCCCATCCAGATCCGCACGGCCTCCAGGCAACGGGACATCACGTCAAGGGCATCATTGGGGTGGTCTGGGGTAAAAATGCACAGCTGCGTATCATCTGCATACAGTTGACACTCCACCCCCAAAACCACGGATGATCTCACCCAGCGGCTTCACATAAATGTTGAACAGGAGGGGTGAGAGGACTGACCCTTGCGGCACCCCACAAGTAAGGTGCCTCGAGGTCAACCTCTGTCCCCCCGTCAACACAGACTGCATACGGTCAGAGAAAAAGGAGGAGAACCACTGCATCACGGTGCCTCCCACTCCCAATCCTCCCAACTGATGCAGCATGATACCATGATCGATGGTATCAAAGGCCGCTGAGAGATCGAGGAGGACCAGGACTGAGGAACAACCCCTGTCCCGAGCCCTCCAGAGATCATCAACCAATGCGATCAATGCCGTTTCCATGCTGTATCCTGCCCTGAAGCCCGACTGGCACGGATCCAGATAGACAGCTTCATCCAGGTATTGAGGGAGCTGTCACGCCACCACACTCTCAACAACCTTCCTGCGAAGCAAAGGTTGGAGACCGGACGGTAATTAGCTAATACAGCCAGGTCCAGGGAAGGCTTCTTGAGGAGGGGCCTCACACCGCCTCTTTCAAGGCTGCTGGGAAGACACCCTCACTCAGAGAAGCATTTATAATCCCCTGAAACCAGCCTCGTGTAACCTCCCGGGAGGCCAGCACCAACCAGGAGGGACACGGGTCCAATAAACATGTGGTAGCGTTAAGTCTCCCCAAAATCCTGTCCACGTCCTCGGGAGCCACAGGGTCAAACTCCTCCTGGATAACACTCTCAAGATCCGCCCCTATCATCCCATCCGAGGCTACCCAATCGGAGTCCAGGCTGTCCCGAATCTGAGCCCTAAAAAGAACTATACTGCCATACATCATAAATATCTCAGAAACCACAAATAGATTACTACAACCACATGGAATCAGCGTAGCACACAAGTCAACTAAAGTCCTTCAAAAAATCTTAAACAAACCAAAAGACCCAGCAATCCCAGAGGAAAAAACAGGAGTCAGCTACAACATAAAATGTACGAACTACAACAACCACTATGTAGGACAAACAGGTAGAAGACTGGCAGAACCCATCCATGAATACCAACTAGCAGTCAGAAGACATGACAAAAATTCTTTAATTTCACAACATATAGGCAGATTAAACCATAGTTTCAGTTGGGAAAATGTGACAATCTGACCAGACCAAGTCCAAAAATGCCAGGGAATTTCTAGAAGCCTGGCACTCTGACAAATCAGCCATCAATAGACAGACATTAACAACATCTATAGACTATGCAAAAGAGATAATCAACCAGCCCAAAAGAGATAAGGATTCCAGCACCTCTCCACCAGTAATCGGCACTCAGATCAGCATAGATTAACTCCAAGGCCAACAATCAAGTAAGCAATATCCCAATCAAGAAACTGCCAAAGAGCCATGTAAACAGCCCAACCAAGGAATCTCTAAGACCGCCCCCACCACACAGGCAGGCAAGACACCAGATTATAAACTGACAGCAAACAGCACTCCTTACTAGCACTGATGATGTTACCTAGTTAGGATAATGAAACTTTTGCAAGAAAACAAACAAGCTCAGAGAACACCAAAGACCCCTAGTAAAGTTTTGCTGTTATTTCAAATTCACTGGGTCTCTTTGTATTCCCAAGAACCTGTTGTAACTTGGTATTTGATTGGACGTGATTTGTGTGTGTCCCTAATGATTTCCCGAATAGAGCTGTGTCTCATCAGCTCTAGGTTCACCTACTTGGAAAGCTCAGTAGAAAGTAAGGGAGATTTACACAATCTGCATGGCTCAACAGGCTGCGAATATGCAAGTGAATAGCCATAAGCCAAGCCTGGAAACCTGTGTAACACTAATCTGCTCTATTCTGGAACATCATCTTGGTGCTGGCAAGGACAGGATGTTTGGCTTTAAATTTCTAGGGAAGTTTGCCTGAACATTTTTACAAACACAACGTTCCTGGGCTAGGCCAAAACAAATGATTACCACAAAGATGTCCCAAATGCATTATTCCACTGCTTCATTAGAGGTCTTGGCTGTTTCTACACAGCAATCTAAGTCGAAACCAAATAAAGTAATGACGCCCGAAACCTAACAAGCAACATCCATGTGACTGGAGCGTGTCAAGTCAGAAAAGATGCATTCAGTATACAAAAGGGACAGGGATTTAGTTGTGATGCTGCAACCATCATCTTGCCTGTTTTTATCTCCTCACAAATGCTGCTGAGCCTACTCCTTAAGCAAACTCACTGCTTATTCTTAAAATATCCTTTCCAAAAATATTTTTGCAGCGAGAAATGCAGTTCAGCCACACACTTCCTGTACTTTACTACAGTTAAGCCTAACTAGTTCTAGTTTAACTGAATTACATAAAACAGTTGCTACAGAAGTTAAACACAGGAGAAGAAATCTGCATTTGCTTTTGAATGCTGGCCTTTATAAAGGCTCTTGCACATTATTGCATGTTCATCATATTGTCAGGGCAGTCTTTAAATCTTCCAGAAACTGAGCCCCACCTTCAGGAACTACGGTAGATAACAACTAAAACAACATGTTGATAAGTTGCAGCAGGGGTGGGTTCTACTTACCTTTCCTACGAGAGCGCACATGTGCAGATCACCCGTAGTGACGTCGTGGCGGGTCGGCAGAGCCTCCTGCCGGTTTTACTACCGGTTCTATAGAACTGGATCGAACCGGGGGCAACCCACCACTGAGTTGCAGATAAATGTTACATAGACATTCAGTCAGATGCAGAACAGAGAAATCAAACCACCTTTTGTTTTTTCAATGAGCTTCAAGGTGTAAATCTTTCCTTTTGAGCTATTCTTTTCCCAGCCTTGAATTAGGAATGCACCTGCTCCAAGTTTCCACAGTCATTCTGTCACCTCTGCAGAGTACTGCTGCCCACCTTGTCAAAATGAGCAGACAAAGAAGTCAAGTAAATAAGCTCCCTAATTTTTAGAATTTGTTCACTGTTTAGAATTGAATGTGGATCAAATTCAGACTTTCTATGTATAGGTTTTGCCAGAAGGTGGAGCCAGCAGCAGGGATAATAAATTCAGACTTATCAGTTGAAGAAGATTACTACAGGATAAAACATCGCCATTATACAAAGCAATAGATGTTTCAAAGCACATATTTTTCAACTGGACTGAAGGTCGATGGGGCAAGGAAGTGAGGATGCAGAAAGTAAAGTGACGTAGCTTGTCCCACCACTTAACTTTTCCCCACCAAAACTCTCAAAGCCAAGGCTGAGTCTGAAATTGGATATTCCATTATTTGCCCCCCAAGAGAGCCTTTTCCATTGCTCTGCCTCAATGCAGGGCAGTGGAATTTATTTATTTATTTTTATTTACAGGACTTATATGGCCACCTGGCTCATATGATGTCTCTAGGCAACTCTCAACAATTAATTGGGAAAAAAAGTTTTAATGTCCACTGGATTTTTTTAATGTTAAATTACTGATCTAAATGCAGGACTATTGTCAAAAGACAAAACATCCATGCTTCATGACTCACACACTCCAGTAAAGCCCATCTAATTATGGTTTCTTGAATAACCCACATTTATATTAATTCACTTAGATGCAACCAAACAAACTGTATTCTGGTATGGTACAAAATGAGAACCAACATGTAGAAATAAATAGAAGTAATTTGCATAGTTACATTGTTGTGAAACTACTTGGCAGCTGAACCCAGAAAGGATAATGATTTTCAAAAATAACTATACCGATGTAAATAAATTACGGGGAAAACTTTTTTCAAGGGAAGGGGGTAAGGAAGATTCTGCACAGAAAGGTACATAGTAATGGTGAAATCTGAACCAGTTTGCTACTGGTTTGCTGGGTGCACATGCGTGCTGTGTGCCAAGCGTGAGCTGTGCGCAGGCACATGCACAGTATGGGCCAAAAGAAGGCTTGGGAAGGTAAGTAGAAAGCAAGGGGGGATCAGCTATGCTGCGTGGTTTAGCTTTGCTAGAAAGCAGGAAATCCTGCTTTCTAGAAAAGCTAAACTGCGCGGCACAGCTGATCATCAGAAATACTGGTTCAGAGGAACCAGTAGCTTTTTTTTTACTACCGGTTCGCCTGAACCGGTAGTTTTTAATCACAACCGGTTCTCCCAAACCAGAGTGAACCAGTAGCATTTCACCCCTGGTACATAGATATAGGTTTCTCTGTTAACAATATGGAGTTGTTGCCTCCTTTTAACCCTCTTCTAACTGATGGCCCTGGGATTTCCTTTTGGTCTCTCATCCGTGCACTAGGTGTGATCCTGCTTAACTTTTTAAGAACAGGCTATGAGTTGGCTATGTGCCAGTACTTGCTGTAGATCACTGCAAAGCCCTCAATTTATGCAAGGCTTATCTTATAAAAATGAACTAAAGGGAACTATATAAGTTTGATAACTCAATAAAGAAACTAGGCCATCTGAAAAGCGCAACTAGTCTTGAGCTATTGGGGCGAGGGGGAGAAGAGAGAAAAGAGAAAGCAAGAACAGTGTATATTTCTTAATTCTTTCCCTCTGGTTTTGTACTGCAAGAATCATTCTTACAACCATCCTTATGTCTTTTTGTAAAATGCTTTTAATATAATAACAGGGGGGAAAACCAAAAAGAGACAAAACACAAAAATGCATATACACCATCAAAAGGTGGGGGAAAAAACTCATAACAAGTGCTAAAAATAAGTGAGAAAAATGCAACTTTTTACCCTTATGCGAAAGTGCAGGAGAGCAAGGGTTTGTCTCTCCACCGATTTCAGTACTGCTGCCCGCTTTTCTAAGAACCTGGCTAGAAGCTGGATTTGAAACTCTCCTCCATAAGCCTCCCACCTACTTAACCTTTTCAAGTTGTTTTAAAAGATACACGGCAGTAGTCAAGCCAGGTGCTGCTGAAGGAGAGAAAAGACAAAAGCAGCAGCATGGGAAATTGGGTCACTTCTGCTTCTGGCTGATATAAAGGCAGCAAATCAATTGCTGCCCCCCCTCCCACTCCCTCACTCCACAAACCAAATACAATCTAGCCACACGAAGGGAGATAAGGTTGTTTGCCACTGTTTGCTCTGCCCACCTATTTTTACAAAGCTGTGATACACAATTCCTGCTTCTTTTGTCTCATGGCTTTGCTGGGCTGCTTTCAAGATAGGGAAGCGCAATCGTGCATACCGGATTGCAGCATCTCGTGGCAAAGTAGACCCTGTTCGTGACACCGGGTAGAGAGCCTGTGTTCCCTATGAGATAGAGAAACATTCAGGAGAACAATGGAGCATTAACGTTGCTAGGGAGGTTGAAGCTTTGAGCGTTGAATTTAGGATCTCCAAAAGTGAACATGTTGTTCAGGAGTCACAGAATGCCCCCTTCTATCAGAAGATGCAAACAAATATATAAAGTTCTCGATTCTTCATGCTGAATAAAGCTACTGTCCTCCCTTTGTGGTACCTGGCAGGACACAGCAAATACACAAAGTTTAGTCTACGATTTTTATTTATGTATCAATTTTTAAAACCTCTCATCTGCTTCACAGAGGGACTCTGGGCAGAGTACAGGTAAAATATCAACAAAACAAAACAAAACCAGTATATAAAATTTAAAATGGCAAGGGTGAATTAGAATTTGCTCAGAAGGCCACGTAGCCTTAAACTTGACTATGGGGCAACAGTATGAATTGGAAATTGAAACACAGTTTGAATAGTTTCTCTGATTGCCTCTCTTGGTGTCTGCCTGCCCATCAGATCTAAGAGGGAGGGCATGCCCCAGGGTCCCTTTATCAACCATCCCATCTTTTTTTTCCCAAAATATTTTTTATTTTTTCCAACATAACACTTAAAATACATCTCTTTCGAGAGCGAAGTCTTGATCCGGTCATGAATAGGTACAATTGCTTACATTTTAAAAAGGCTCCATTCACAATTTCCCATTGTATCTTTTTAAAATTCAAAATCAAAACATAGAAAAATTTTTAGTCAAAGCTCTACAGCAGTGGTCCCCAACCTTTTTATCGCCGCGGCCCGCTGAGCGCGCGCAGGGGTGGGAGCACAGCCCAGGAGCTTTTGCGCACGGCCCATTGCGCACGGCCCAGGAGCCTTTGCGCTGCAGCGTTCATGTCCCCCGGCCGCTGCGCGGCCCGGTGCCAGGTACTCCACGGCCCGGCACCGGTCCGCGGACCGGGGGTTGGGGACCACTGCTCTACAGTAAAAGTTCGAAACCTATAAGAACAAGTTTTAATATAAATTCTAACATCATCATCTAAACAAATCTATTATATCAATACAGTTTTAATTTCAAATTAACTCACTCATTTTTATTTCTATTAATCAATCTTAATCATATCTTGTTCTTCTCCACTTTATATCTTTTTCCATCAGTATCAAAAAAGAGTTTTTTTAACAATATTCTAACCTCTTGTTCTAATTATTTACCTTACAATTTTATCACCACAAATCTTGATTTCAAATTCTATACCACTCCATTCTTATTACACTTTATAAAGCAAAGTTCTAATTCTTAGTCTCTTGACCCTTTCCTTAATTCTTAATATCTTAAACTTTATCAATTTATCTTTGATTTTATCTCCCTTGTCATCTATTACTCTTTTCATGTTACACAGATTTATCACAAAAATATGTTTTGTTTAGTCTAATTTCCAGCATATTTTCTTCCATACCTCCCTCTGTTATTTGGCTATTATTCAACATATTCTGTTTGGCTAGTTCCCAACATATTTTTCTCCAGAACACCAACTATTTTTGGCTAATTTCAATATAATCTCCTCCAAGCCTATCATCGTTATTTCCAGCATATTATATTTGGCTGATTTCCAGCATAGTTTCCTCCTATACTCCCTCCATTGTTTGGCTGATTTCCAGCATATTCTCCTCCAACTCTCCTCCTGTTTGTTTGGCTGATTTCCAGCATTTTATTGGCTGATTTCCAGCATATTATGTTTGGCTGATTTCCAGCAGAGTCTCCTCCAGGACTCCCACTCTTATTTTGCTGATTTCCAGCATAGTCTGCTCCAACTCTCCTATAATTATTTGGCTGATTTCCAGCATTTTAACTAGTTCCAACATTTTTCCTCCGAGTCTCAAACTCTTATCTAGTTGGTATCCATCCCTCTTATTTTAACTTCCCCTTAACATATAATTGTCACAGCACAATCTTTCAAATTAATTCTCAATATATTTCATAATAGTCATCATTTCCAGTATATATTAAATTAAATCACAATTTATCGCTAATATCTGTGTGTTTGATAGTTTGTTCAATAAAGCCTTAGTCCAGCATACTCATCAAATTAACATTTGTTTACCAATTAAAATTAAAGCATATTACATCAAGCAGTAAATTTTTCTTAAAATTGTCTCACAATAATATATACTCTTCTTTATTGTTTTTAACCACCTGTATATCATCCTCTATTTTAATTGCCATCTCTTATTTTCTATTTTTATTACTCAAAAAGCTTTTCTGTTTTTATCCAAAAATCATATATACTTTTAGGCTTTTAATCTTTACATTTCAGTTCAGTTACATTTAAAATTTATTACTTTATTTCCTCCTTTTCTTCCTTTTTCTATCTGTCCATAATTGTTCCATTTCAAAGTTCATCCATTCAAATTAAAAAAAATTCTGTATGTTCCTTTAATGCTTTTATAATGTGTGTTCCGTGTGTAGTGCATCAACTTCCTGTCTTTTTTTCCTGCGCCACACCTAATTTTTTTTCTCCCCAAGGCTTGTTAATTTCCAATCCACTTTCCTGCTTAGTCACTGCAGACTCCATGGCAATTTTGTAGCCATCTGTCTGTCTATCTTCATTAGCTTCGTTAACTTTCGAAGGTGTAAATTCCCAAGGAGACATTTCTCCAAACCGTTCCAAATAAAAGCAACGTCAATTTACTGGGTTATTAAAAGTCAATTCTTCTAAGCCAAATTTAATAAAACAAAGACTATTTCAGGTCCTCATACCATTTTTTTTCCTTTTCTTTTAAATCTTCAAGCCCCACGGCTCTGTAGCCGCTATTTGAAGTTTGGGGTCTTATTTTTTAAAGTCCAAATATGTGTGTTGTTTTGCCTGGGTTGGTGTCGCTCATCCGGCTTCGAGACGTTAGCTCTCTATTCTTCTCCACTTCTCCTCCTCTCCTCCAGCACGATCCTTGTTCCCGGCTGCCGCAGGATCAGGACAGCCGCCATGGCTGTCGTTCCACTGCCGCCAATGTGAAGGGAAAGCCTCCGGCCCCAAGGAACCTGCCCATTCCTCTTGGCATCCCAAGGAGTCTCTTCTTGTCCCTCTGTCCCTTCAAGACAGGGGAGGTCCGCAGACCTGTTGGCGGCAGCTTAGCAGACGGGGTTTTGGCAAAGCTCTGCGGAGCTCACCATTTCCCGTCTGTGTCCCTGCGGCGCCAACCGGAAGTCTCCATCAACCATCCCATCTTGTTGGATCATGGAACACTGCCTTCTCAGTGGCAACACCTGTCCTCCAGAACAGCAAAACTCCCCACCCCACCCAAATTGGGATGGTCCCAACCAGTGGTGAAATCCAAATTTTTTTACTAACAGTTCTGTGGGCGTGGCTTGGTGGGTGTTGTGTGGCTTGGTGGACATGGCTTGGCAGGTGTGGCAGGGGAAGGTTACTGCAAAATCTCCATTCCCACCCCATTCCTGGGGGAAGGATATTGTAAAATCTCCATTCCCACCCCACTCTGGGGCCAGCCAGAGGTGGTATTTGCCGGTTCTCCGAACTACTCAAAATTTCTGCTACCAGTTTTCCAGAACCTGTCAGAACCTGCTGGATTTCATCCCTGGTCCCAACCCTGTTAGCCTTTCACAAAGCTCTAAAAACCTTAACTGTTTTCATTCTGGCCAGGAGGTTAGATGAGTTCTGTTGTGGCTTTTTTTTATTGCTTACTTTGGGTGCCATGGGTCGTTGCTTAAAGCTGTTGTTCTAATTCTTGCAGGCAAACCAGAATCACCATTGTGTGATTGGCAAGCATATACTGTGGATGATTTAAATAAATAAATACAAAACGTAAGTTGGCAACTATGCCATAGGTGTGCATTTATGATTGTTGGAAGCATTCCAGAGTCGCATAATCGTGACTTTCCCACTGGCTTCCAAGAAGCAAAGTCAATAGGGAAAGCTGGGTTCACTTAATGACTGTGATTCACTTAACTGCAGTAATTCGCTTAACAACCGTGGCAGAAAGGTCATAAAATCAGGCACAATTCACAACAATCCCTTTGGTTAGTAATGGAAATTCTGGTGTAAGTCAAGAACTACCTGTAATTATATAAATCACGGCAAATGAAAATTTCATTGTTCTGAAGAAAGTTACTTATCGTACTTTTGCTGGTCATCCAGTGTTGTAAAGCGATTGGACTGCCAGACTATGTTCTGTCCCAGCTATGGATCCCAAAGAATGTAGCACATACAAACTCCGAACAAAACTCAGTTTACTTCAAAACACAGTCTTTTGCAAATGCAGGCTGTTAATAAAACGTTCTTAACAACCTGCCAGAAATTCCACAGATAAAATAGAGTCTTACTAGAGTTGGCAGAAAGCCTAGAAGCCAGGTTTGCAGAGAAAATTCAAACTCAATGATCAGCGAACGGACGAATGAACACACGTTGTTTCCTGCAACTTTTTACAAGCTGTGTGCAAACTTAAATAGACTAAGGGAGTGGCCAATTAGCCCCAAGCCTTACTCTCGAGGAGACCTCCTCCTGAGTAACCACTCCTGCCTTTTGGCAGCTCTGTGCGCTCGTGCATTGAGAAGAGGCTCCTCCTCTTCCTCCTCTTCACTTAAAGGAGCCTCTGGAGGTTTTGAATCCCTGCATCTGGCACCACATCTTCTTCAACCTCCTCGCTGTCCGACTTGAGCGCCGGCTGCACAGGCTGCTGGCGTGACACCACACCAGCCTCCTCATCGTGGGGATCAGCAACGATTCGTGCAGGCCGCTGGCGGGCCACAACAGACTACGATCTGGAAAGTCCCAGGCTTAAATCTCTCCCTACATTTCCTGCATAAACATAGGGCACTCCTACTTCTCAGCCCTGCCTAACTCACAAGGATGTTGTGAAAATCAAGTGAGGCTATGAGAGAAATGATAGAGTCCACCCTGATTTCTCAGACAGGATAATGCAATAGTGAAGTATAATTCATCAGAATTGTTTGATAATAATTATTTGCATAATAGTATTTTGAACACTTGCTTTTTTTGCTGCTGCTGCTGCTTTTCACTTTTTAAACTTGTTGCAGTAGAACACTTTTTAAAAAAAAAACATTTAAGAGAAATAATGGGGGCAAACTGTCCTTTTAGAAAGTAGGAAGAAAGTCTCAAAATTGGAGCACCGGAGATGGGAGGAAAAAAATAAGCACCTTTGAGGGAATTTGAACTTTGTGAATTTCAGAATTCACATCTTCTGAGTGAGTGTCCTGATATTCACAAGCTTCACTGCTTATTGAATAGTCTCCTGCAGTTCCTGCCTCGAGAAACTAAAGTGGGTGTGTAGGATTAGGCGTTTTAATAAAATATGCCTCTAAAATGTGCATTTAAATGTTAATATTATTGCAGGTTTTACAAATAGGTAAGGTGCTGGCAAATAAAAAAATAGGTCAGGATGGAGCCCTTAAAAGTGAACATTGGCATCCAAGCCTTCTAAAAGTGAGATGGACTAGAAGCATTGCATGGCTGCGCCTACCTTGTGAAAAAACCCTTTCCTAGGCAATCCAGCAGGCACCCCACCCCCCCAGACCTTATTAGTCTTCTGGAAGCTGGGGAAGAATGAGATGGGAGTCTGTGGGGTGCTCTCACCATTGTAGAGTAGGGGGAATAGTAGGAATAAGAACTTCACTTTTTCTGATGTAGCCCAGGGCTGCATTAACCCTTCTAGCAGCTGCCTCACACTTGGCTGGTCAGCGGTCAGTGACCATAACCAAGCCCTTCTCCAATGCAGTGCTTCCAAACCATGAATCTGCTATTTTGTCTCCTTTTTCCATACATTTTTTCTCTCTCTCTAAATGTAATATCTCATATTTTTCCCCTCTGGAAAAGACATCTTGTTCCTGTCTTTTCTTCTTTCCAGATTAGATTGCAATTTCATTCTGTCATCTTGGATCTTGGCCAGACCTCCAAACTTTTGATCATCTGAAAATCTGACAAGGAGCTCATCAATCCTATCATCCATGCCACTAATAAAAATGTTGAATATCATTGCGCTTAGGAATCCCACTGGTTACAGTGTTCCACCTCAATATAGAGCCATCGGTGCTGACTCGAACGTGATTAAATAGCCAGTTGTGGATACACCTGACTGTATTGCCATCAAAATCACATTATCACAGTTTATCAGTGACAATGTCAGAAGAACCCTGTGGAAAGCTTTGGTGAAACTGAGGCAGATTATAATCACAACATTTTCTAAATCTACCTTGTGAAAGAAAGACAAGATTTATCTACCATGACCCTTTTTTGACAAAGCCATGTTGCTTCTTAGCAAATGCATCATTGTCTCCGAGATACTTACAAGTGACCTCTTTTATTATTTGCTCTAAAATACCACATATTGAAATTAGGCTCATTGATAGTTAATTACTGGGGTCCTCTTTTTCCCCCTTTTCTTAAAGAAAAGAAGAGCATTTGTTCCAGTCCTCTGGGACATCTCCAGTTCTCTAAACTCCTCAAAAATAATTGACAGAGATATAACGGCTCTTCTCCTAGACCTTTCAGTGTTGTTTGAGGCTGAGCTATCTTTAGTTTTCTTTTCAAGATACCCCACTTTTGCTGTTCCTCCCATGACCTCTCCCTTATAGTTTCTCTTTGTTTATTAAAACCAACCTTTCTAAAATCCATGGATTATGTTTGATTGTTCTTTAACCAGACTTCTGTGAGATCTCCTAGTTTCCTGCTTAACTTTTTGAAAATTATCACTAACCCAAATCAAGAATCTATGCAACATCTAATATTTGGCAGGATTCATCTTCCAACAAATGTCTGGGTAGTTGAAATGTCCTATCACAACCAGTTCATGATTTTTAGGATTATTGTCTAGTTTAATAAATAGATTGAGTGAAACACAGTAGCCTCATAGCAAGATATCCCTTAGTTTGCCCTTTTATCCTAACCCAGAAGTTTACAGTACTCATGCTACCATCAGTTCAGCTGGACTTTATACAGGTAAGCTCATTCTATATATAAAACATCATTATATGAATTCTTCTCTTGTTTTCCCTTCTCCTCTGAGATAATGTGTACCTTTCAAGCCCAGTGCAGCACTGTTGAGATTGATCCCACCATGTTTCTGTAAACCCTATTATATTATACTTGCCTTTGTGTCTCATGATATCCATCTCATTTTGCTTGTTTTTCATACATTTGTTAGAATAGACATTTAAGATAATAGACTAGACTCCCTATGTTCAGTTTCCCTTTTTTCTTTCTCTCTGTACCTCCATTGTTACTTTGGCAAACTACTGTGGCTGTATTTAATCCAATATTTCCCAATTTGTTACTCATCAATAGCCTTAACACTGGTGCCCTTTTGTGTTTCAGTTCAAAGTCCTCCTGACGAAGTTAGTCCGCTCCTGCCCAAAGACTTACTTTCCCTCCTTAGTGAGGTGAATTGCATACCTCAAAGCCTCTTCCTTGAAGATTACTGAAGATTCAGTAATGCTATTGAAAACCCAAGCCTCTGTTGCATGCACCAACTTGACAGCTAGTTCACTTGAAAAAGTTTCCATTCTTTTGCCAGGCCTTTATCTTTAATGATAAATATTGATGAGAACATCTCCTGGACTCCAAGAAACTTCATCCTCTTCCCAAAATCATGAAGTCTCTTCTGATATGCTGCAGAACTTGCCCTGCAGTACCATGATTTGTGCCTATGTAGATGAGAAGGAAAGGTCTGTGATTAGCAAATCCAATGTCTAATCCGTCTTTCCTATCCGCCTTGATTTTAAGGCACCCAGAAGACAGCAGACATATGGAGATGAAAGATCTGCCTTCATTTTCTGTTCGATGGTTGGTGATGGATCATTTCCATTGACATCAAGTGGCAGAACTTCAATATAGTTTGTTTGATTTTGTGGATCATTCATGTTTGTATCTTCTTCTGAGGTTGGAACTGGTGGGCTGTGATGAGAATAGTTTACTTTGTGACTGTTTTGCCTTTGACAGCAACACGTGGCCAACTCCTGTGATTTTCATCCTGCGATGAAACTTAAGCTTACCATTTCTCTCCTGCCTGTGGCAGGTGATGGTATCCACCATCATTATTCATGATGGATTCATGTTGACATATAAGGTAAAGGCTAAGGCTCTGGTCTCCAGTTCCCTAAATGTTGTTTTCAGTATTTTCACAAACTTACACTTTACACAGATGAAATTTGCTTTGTCTTGTGGGAGAAGGACAGACATGACGCATCTTTTGAAGATGATGGCCAGAATCCCATCTATGGGCACAATGTCCTTTATGCTATTGAGGAAGAGAAAGAAAAGGAGAACAAGAGGTTTTTCCATGTTTTGGGGGCACTGGATTAAGCTGCTCAAATGAAATTGCTTGGCTGCAAGCTGTCTTCCCAAAATATACCATGATGCCCAGCATTTTCTTACCCATACCCCATCCCTTTCAATCCCCCAACCCTTAGCTGCAATGGAGAATACAGGTAGTTCTCCATTTACTACCACAATTGAGCTCAACATTTCTGTTGTTAAGTGAAACATTTGTTAAATGAGTTTTGCCCCATTTTACAACCTTTCCTGCCACAGTTGTTAAATGAATCACTGCAGTTGATAAGTTAGCCACCAATTTTTAAGTGAATCTGGATTCCCCATTGGCTTTGCTTGTCAAAAGGTTCCAAAAGGGGATCACATGACCTTGGGACACAGCAATGGTCATAAGTATGAACCAGTTGCCAAGCATCTGAAATTTGACCACATGATCATGGGCATGCCAAAAAGGTTGTAACTATGAAAAATGGTCATAAGTCACTTTTCAGTTCTGTTGTAAATTTGAACGGTCACTAAATGAAATATTGTAAGTCGAGGACTACCTGTAGAAGGAAGGTAAAGGCTTTGAGCAATTCACAAGGAAAAACAACCCGGACTGTGTTGAGGTAAAACCGCTAGTTGTCAGAGTGGATTAACTGGGTTAGAATGCTCATGAAGTAGATAATTCTCCCATCTTTGACTCAGATAATGTGTGGTATGAACAAGGTCATATGCCCGTGATGGCGAACCTATGGCATGGGTGCCACAGGTGGCACATAGAGCCATATCAGTGGGCATGCGAGCATTGCCGTAGTTCAGCTCCAGCATGCATGCATGCACCGGCCAGCTGATTTTTGGGTCTTCTGGTCCCACCGGAAGTTGGGAAATGGGCTGTTTCCGGCCTCCGGAGGGCCTCCGGGGGGATGGGGAAGGCCGTTTCACCCTCTCCAGACTCCTAGAAAGCCTCTGGAGCCTGGGGAGAGTGAAAAATGGGCCTACCAGGCCCACCGTGCCATCACGTGTTAAAAGTGGGGGCAGGGCTTGGGGGCACACATGCATGTATGGGGGCGGGGCTCATTGAATTATGGGTGTGGGTACGCATGTGGGTGACCTCCCCGCACTCCTCCTACTTTGGCATGCAACGACAAAAAGGTTAGCCATCACTGTCATATGAATTATTAAATCTATCTTTTTTCATCATTGGCACCATGAAATGCTCCGACTCTTCTCCTGGGGCAAATCTGATCTCTCTAGATGCCTGTTGTCCAACTACTAGGACATGGGAAACCACGGATAGCTTGCTGAGATACTGTTGTCTGTTCCTGGAGACACTTTCTCTCTTTTTGCTTGGGAAGGATGTTTGTGCCTTGGGTAATGCAGTCACTGCATACTGATTTGTGCCTTCCACGCATGGCTAATGCAGGAACATTGTCAATGAATGACAATGAAGATTGGTAAGTGGCAAAAGGAATTTCTAGAAATAATATGGGAACAGATCAGTATTGCTTCAATAGTTTTCGCTTCTATAGTTACTATTGCGTAATTGCATTTACTCGAGTTAGAAGTGCAACTGAATTAGGGAGCGGCAGGAGGTTTCCTCCCCCCCTTCCCCTAATAAGCATACCCATGATCAGGCTGTAACCAAACTTCCTCAAAAGACTGCCTGTCCCAGCATGTTTGACTGTCATAAATTGATCTACAGGAAATGATTAGCCCAGAACGGAATTATAGTGCTTCAACACCCTGGTATGAAAAATAAACATAATATGGTATTTTCACAGGACGCATAAGTCAACATTGGCATGAATGAACGAATGAATTTGGGCCAATCGCTCCCTCAGTGACACTTTAGAATGCCATTTTTTGTGGGCAAAAAGACATAGGAGGAAGAGTGCTTTATACGCTGTCTTGAATTTATGAATGAAAAATGAGATGTAATGAATTAATAAACAGAGCTCTTATTATCAGTGTGAAACCTCTAGCGCTTTATTGATGATTTGGAGGCAGGAGAAAATCAAGTTGATGTCAAGTGAATAAAAAAAGCAAAAGTTGTGTACAGATTAGAGGATTTCTCCAGTTGGGTTCATGAAAAGGTAACTCAAATCCAATCCAAATATAAGTCAGTGCAAACTACAACAGTCAGTCCTCAATTTACAACAGTTCATTTAGTGACCGTTGAAAGTTACAACGGCACTGAAAAAAGTGACTTACGACCATTTTTCACACTTATGACCGTTGCAGCATCCCTACGGTCACGTGACTTATATTCGGATGCTTGACAACTGGTTCATATTTATGACGGTTTGTCATTTCCTGGGCTCCTGTGATCATCCTTTGTGACGTTCTGACAAGCACAGTCAGTGGGGAAGCATGATTCACTTAACAACTGTGTTAACTAAAATAACTGCAGTGATTCACTTAACAAAGGTGGCAAGAAAAGTCATAAAACTCGGCTCATTCCTAAATGGAGCTGCCATGTATTAAAAGCAGTTGTATATGTAGTTAGCACTCCTGGGTGACTACACTTTGAAATAAAGTGGTGGATATTTTTGTTAAGAGCTGCCCTTTTCGTGTTAGGGCCAGGCAATGACCCCTAAGATGAAAAGTCAATTTTCCATCCCACCTCATAATGTCAGTCCAACCTATGTTAACTGTGATTCACATCTGCCAGTATACAGCAAAAAGTTGTCAGGAACTGACTGAAGGGGACCGCCTCCATTTTAGAGGGCCGCAAATGTTGGGCGTGCGATTGAGTTTTCTTTCATTCAAGGTCAAAAAAAGAAAGAAAAAAGAAAAATGAAAGAGAGAGAAAAAAACCCCCGAGTTCCGTATTTCTATAAAACTGTGGGTTTTTCAAAAGGAAGTTATTACTACCGGTACCAGTTCATTCCATTATGACTTAAGTAGAAGAAACTAATATAGATTTCTAAAAAAACATTTCCGATCTTCATTCTCTGAGCAATAAGGATCCGGAAGTTCGCGAGAGCGTAGTTTCCGATAAGAACGGTGAATGTTCTACCTTTTTTTCAATTATATGATAAAGTTCGCTTTCAGGATAATTATGTATTTTCAAAGGAAATGAGACACTGCTGCACATCCTTGCTTTTCCAGCTGGGTATATTTGTCACCCAGAAGTTTATCAATGAACTTGTTCTCTATAGCTATACTTTTTTTGTTCTATTTTTTTTTTTTTTTTTTACAACAGTGGAAAAAAGAACGGGAGGAGGAGGGAGCAAAGCAGCCAATCAACAAAGGGAGTAGAATTTCCAGTTCAGTTCAAACAAGAGCATAGTTTTTACCCCTCCCTTACGAGAAAAAAAGAACCAATAATGACCCCGTTCTCAGCCAAAACACTGAAGCTAACCAATGAGCAAGGAACCTGAGAGTTTACTTCCTCCAATGAAATATAAGCAACGGGGCAGAAAGGGTGGGAGCAAGAAAGAGAAACATCCACCGCCTGGAAGATTCGAATCGAACGTTCATACACGCAGAGAATACTGCAGCAACCAATCAGCGGGCTAAGAAAGCGTGGAATCGAACGTTGAGGCACCTCCGGCTTCCCCCTCTGCCCACCCCGATTCTCTCCACATGCTCCTCCCCTAGATGCTGTTGTTTGTGGTGGTTTAGCTGCCGAAGAACTACGAGAGGGGAAGGGGAAATATCAACACAGCCTTGTTCCTGCCGACTGAAGCTATAGAGGCCGAGAGGCGGCTTGGCTCAAACCCGGCGAGAGGACTAGCTTAAAGCCTGGGAGCAGAGAAAGCGCCTGGCATTTCGGGCTAGGAGGAGAAGAAGCCTTTGTCGATTTTTTTTCCTCCCCCCAAAAAACACGTATCCCTGCCGCCGCCTCTTCCATCACCGCCACCACCTTGAGTGCGTTTGGCTCTCCTCCTCCCTTCCGTGTTGTGGTTTCGCTTCTCTCGCCATGTCGGTGAATATGGAGGAGCTTCGGCATCAAGTCATGATTAACCAGTTCGTGCTGGCTGCGGGCTGTGCGGCGGATCAAGCGAAGCAGCTACTGCAAGCTGCACATTGGCAATTTGAGGTGCGTTGCGAGCTTTTCTGGTTCTCCGTCTCTCCCCTCTCCGCCTTTCTTTGCGGGAGGGGAAAGAATCACTACGACCGCCCTCCCACGCCTTAACTAATTTTTTTTGGTCTGGGGTCGGTGGTGGCTACGGTGGTTTAAGGGATATTCTGCTGCCCTGCCCCCTTCCTCCCCCCCCCCGGTGTAAGGCGAGGGAGCCTTTCCTTGGCACTGGGCATGTAAACAATCCATCAGAGCCATTTTAATAACTACTGTCTCTTTCTACAATGAGTGCCTTCCGGGGCTAGGAATGTGCTAGGCCTTTGCGTGTTGACTAATCTGTTGTTGCTGCTGGTCGTGGGAAAAAGGGGAGGAGGAGGAGAAGCGAGTGGACAACATTAATAATCTTGAATTGGCCAGGCGGCGAGAGTGCAGAACGCGTGATCATACAGCCTACTTGAGGGGGGGGGGAGTGGATGGCTGACTCGAGCATTCAGATGGAATAAATAGCTTTAAAATATTCCTCCATGGAAGTGCACATATCTCCTAAAAACAAAAAAACAAAAAAAAACCCCGAAGAGTGGAGCTGAGTGTGAAGGTTTTATCTTGCCCACCCATCCCCCTTCACTTCATTCCTGAGCGAGGCACCCGATTTGGAAGCAAAGGAATATCAAGGAGACTGTCCCGCCCCCCCCCCCCGCAGTCTCTTTCCCCCCCCCAATTATTTAGGGACGTTAGCTTCTGAACTAGGCCTGCTAATAATTTGCTGCTTCGTATGTGTGGTCTTTATTTAGCTGGAGAAGAAACTAGATAGCATGTTGAGATGTGGTTAGAAATTCTTGCTTTTAAAAGGAGTCTTGTTTGTTTACATATGGCCGAATCCTTCCCTGGTCTAGCCACGTTTTAAATGCCTCCTCTGTTTTGATTTACACAATGAGGAGAAAAAAGATTGGTTTCAGCCAAGCCCTTGGCATCAATAAAGATAAATGCCTTTGTCCATTTCTGCTGGGCATAGCATTATACTTAGGAAAGCAATCGGCCATGAAGCCAATCCCCACCCCACCCCCATGTTGCCTTTTAAAACTACACATTTTTGTTGCTCTGCCAATTTTTTAAAGTGTTAGGGATAGAGACTTTCTTATTACATTTTAAAAATGTTCCCCGACCAGCTTTTTTCCTACTGTGTTGGACTACAGTTCACTTCGTTCCCATTTGGAGGATGGCACCTAGCTAAGGAAAGGTGCTGTGGTCTATTGGCTTGTGGGTTAGAAAACCTACTCGAGGCTGACAATGATTACCGATGGGTATGTTGTCCTCTTGTGTGCCGTGTTTATAGTTTCCTTTTTTTCCCCCTTTCTTCCCCAAAGGGAGAGGAAAAATTAGCATTGTCCTAGATCAGTGCTTTAAAAAAATGGGAAGAGGAGGGAGAGTAATGGGCCGGCAAGAATGTCCCTGTAAAAAAATACATTGCTGTTCCTACCCTCCGACTTGACGTTTCCCTTGGAGTTGTGGCCCCTTGTTCTAACAGTAGGCTTGTGTATTTGTTTTTTTTTTTAAACATAGACGGCTTTGAGTGCATTTTTTCAAGAAACCAACATTCCCAACACCCATCACCATCATCAAATGGTAAGTAGTTCAAAGTTCTCAGGTTCATATTATTCCTCACAATCCTCCCCCCCCCTCCTTTTGTGAGCACTGGAAATTTACATGAGGTAAATAGTCTGTGTGTATGTTTTAATGCCTTGAGCTTTTCTTGTTTCCATGAACAGATACAAACTATCCTTAGCTTTTTTTCCCCTACCTCTTGGAAAGCAGGTCTAAAAGAGAAATAAAAGACCACGCTGAGCAGTGCTTGAGTTGCCAAGCCATGTAAATACGAGGAGGAACTCCTTGTCTTGGATATGCAACGTCTGCATAATTTTACACAACCTTTGATACTGGGAGGGAACAAGAGCCTGCAGCCAGCAGTGGTTGTGCATTCAAAGCTGTCAGCTCTACAGACAGCCATATTGCTCTGCAACAAGAGAAACACAGACTGCAAATGTAAACAAGAGCCAAAATGTCTGCCAGGAAACAAGGACTTCTGCTTCTCTCACCCTCCCTCCCTCCTTCCTCTGTCTTTACCTCATATGGAATTGTTTAACCATTTTTATACTCCATAATTACTTAAAATCCAGGGAGTTTAGAAGAAAGGAGGAAATGCTGGCAAGCTTTTAGGTACACCCCCTCCACATCTCTATTAGTGTATATTAGTGTGTTTCGTCTAAACTTGAGCAAAACTTTGTGTGACCTTGACTGAGGGCAGGGTTTTTTGGCAAGTAAAAGAAGTTTTTTGGGTTTTTTTTTTTTTTAGGAAAGTGAACTAGTATTGTGTGCAAAGATAATAGCAAATACAGACTAAGCTACAGCATTTCACTTGTCTATTGTTGAAGCTTATGTATAGCTTTAGAAATGCAAATAAATAAATAAATATAAATCTCTCATAAAATTCTCATGTTGCTTGTTTGTTGTTGGCTATGTAGATTTTTCTGTCTATATAGCAATGTAATTATATTTTCAATACTTATCTACTAATGAATGCTTTTAATTGTAGATTTCATATTTTGACTAGATAATATTAGAAATCTCTAATGTATTCTGATAAGACTATTTCTCCATTAGAAGTACTTGTTAATGAGAAAGTATAATTTGTGTTAGGAAGTTACATATTGTAAACTTTAGGAAAATATAAATAACATCTAAATGACTACTGGTTGCATCAGTGTGCTGTATTGTAAAAACATCTAAATAGCTTGTTTTTACAAGTCTCTTGAAAGAATCTATACAGAAAACAGGCTTTACTGCATTTCATGTAAAATAACTTTCTGCAATTTTTTGAAATTGACAAGGACCACGATTGTCAGATTTCAGTGTTCTGCAACTGGTGTTCTATCAAAAAGTCTTGCACTATTTTCGTATGATTTTATGGGGGAAAATTCTGGGCAATTGTAGTTTAGATATAGCAAGTGGGGAATAGTTTTATTAGAGCCAATAATTTGGATTAAGAAAGGGTTCTTCTACATAATGCAGAAGCTACAACATTCATTTCATCCCTGAACCTGGATGGTTTTTAATTGTGAAAAATGCAAGCTTTTTTTTAGAAAACATATCCAGATTTTGAAGGGAAGAGAGAACTTGTCTCAGCCATTATATGAAATAGTTTAAAGGATCTGAAAAGGCTGCTTTTCTACCCAGGTCTGGAAGGAAATGCCTACAATGTGTAATTTTTAATTACATATATAGCAATGTACAGGAAGTTCATGTATTTTCTTCTTCCACCAATGTAACAATATACACAGTAGAAACCTGGAACATAATATGTTCACCAATTTGCTTAGATAACCTGGATTATCATCATTTGGTTTTCTGTTTAGTTTTTAGAGAGTGGGCATAACCTACTTTATGTTATTCATCAGAATCATAGAAAGCTGCCTCAGAGTGTAATTGACAGTGGGGTCGTCTGGTAGACAGCAGTCTTTATGAGTATCTGCTCTCCCTTTTTGCAGGCTGGAGAATACTATATAGTATGAAAATGTGTGCTTTGCCATTCTGAAGAGTAGGTGTTACAAAGCATGTGAAACTTTGCATTTGGCTTAGAAAAATATTACAGTTCTGCCATCTAAAATACGGCAGACTTTCCAGACAGTATAATATGGTTTCAGAATATTTGAATTTGTTTATGTAGTTTGATGATTCTATTTATATTACTGGGGGGCAGGGGGTGAAATTGCAGGTTCATGTATATTTTCTCCCCGCTTCCCCCTGTGAAGTTCTCTATAAAACTGATTGCATGATGCTGGCATGAAAATTCAAGCTGTGCAATAAGAAACTAGTATAAGGGATAAATGTTCTATATGTGATTGCCAAGTGGTGACAAATGATTCATAACTGCCCTGGAAGCTAAAACAAGCAGCCAGTGAGCTAATTTAAGCATGCTCTTTTAAACCTAAATGTGAAAGTAGATCTCAGATTTGCTATTGAGCTTGAAACATGGGTGAACATCCTGGATCAGTTTCCTTTGTGACTTGCAAGGAATCCTACCCCTTCCCCAGTAAAAGGCTCATTGTCCTCAGTATTGGTTGACTTCTATGATTCCTAATGATTTCAAAGCTGTGCTGTGGAGGTCACCCTGCATTCTGGGACTGGGTTCTTGCTGAAAATGGACGTTCCTACAAAAGTTGTAACGAAAACAGTTCCAGCCCAAATTCTAAGACTTTTCCATTGTTGGAAGCAGCCATAGTGAATAACATATCTTCCTGGCTGGAGTGTTTTCTTCAGAATGCCTATTATGGGGGTGCTTTCAATCCACAGGCTGTCCATTACCCCATGTTCCTTCCTTCCTGCATGTCTTCCCCTCTGTATCACTCTTGCTCTTCCTGCCATACTTGTCCCATTTTTGTTTTAAAACCCTTATTTGGCCAGCAATTGGAATCCTTGCAGCTCAAGAACCAAAGTTGCAGAACTTCTACACCAAGATGTCTTTGGTTGTGAAACTTTGCAAGAAAGGAATCTAAGTGAAGACCAGTGAGGCAGCAGCAGTGGCTAGGAAGGGATCAGCAACATGGCTGTAGGGCTTGGGTGCCTTTGAAAAGCGTGTTTTGCCTCCTGGGGGGTAGAGTCACTCCGAGGTAGCCTGCTTTGTTTCCCAAGGGGCTGCATTTTTGCACTTTGCATTTCTGAACAGGTATTGCTGGTATGGAGATGAGCTGATGATGCCCTTTTGCATAGACTTGCAGTGAATGCTGGAGGTCTCTGTTAATAATATCCCAACCCCAATCAGCTTAGAATATTCACGAGACTTTCTTCTTATGCAGCCCTTTGCACAACTTCAATCAAGTAGGATTTCAGACTTGATTCAAGGTGTTTGAAATGCTTAGCACACAGCAGGGGAACCTAGTTCAGTTGAGGCTGTTTAATTGGTTTTATATCCAGTCCTTGGTGCTGGATATCCTTCTGTGCATATTGCTAACAAATACATTTCTGGTCTCTCTTATTCCCCCAAAGGAAGCTATTGTTATTAATTGACTGTTATCTGCCACCTGAAATACATATTCCCCCTCCCTACATACGCACACAGACATCACAAGAAAAGCCCAAAATGAATAAATACGCAACAGGCAGGAAAAATTCATCTTCCCATCTGGCAATTTTAAAATATCTTGTTTCTTTCCTTTGTGTGCATCGTGTGCTTTGCCAGGCCATCCCATTTATTCATAAATCTGTGTGTTAGATGCAGATTTCGGCCAAACAGAACCGCATGTGAACTGTAATGAGACAGCAGGGCCCATTCTTGCTTGCTCTGGAATGTTTCTCCCAACTGCTGAGCATTAAAAGAGTTTACAGTTTCTGCATTTGCCAGGGACAGTTTAACAGAGATTGCAAACAAAGGATATCCTGTCTCCTCAGCAAGGCTATCTTCTCAAGTCTTCCCTCCCCCTATCTTTTTATAACCAGTTACACATTAATCAGGAAACTAATGTTCAAGTTATGATTTGCCCAAACATTATTCATCTACATTTCTCAGTTGCTTCTCAGACTAACATGGTGCCTAGTTTTGAATTCCATTTTTGCTGCTTATAGGCCATTCCCCAGTGTGAATTAGGAAATTCATAGCTTGTGAACAAAACAGATTTAAGAAAGTTGAACAGAAAAGAAACTTTACAAAATGCTTTATTTAGGAAATGAAAAATAATAGGTATCAGGTATTCTTGCCAGTAGAAAGGAATAGCAGGAATTATAATGAAAAATCTGGGGTTGTCCTGTTAGAGAAAACTGATTATTATACACAGTTGGTGAAATTCTTGTAAAGATGCTGTAGAGAAATTTATGGAAGTAAAATCTGTATCTACTAGAAGTTGTGGGTACATTAGAATGCATAAATCTCTCTATTAAAACTCAAACTCAGAGGACAAAACAGAAGTAGAGATCATGTTTTAAATAAAGAAGGTCCAAAGTTCATTCACTAAAGTCTTTTAATACAGTTCTGCTTGGGGAATTCTGGGAATTGAGATCTGCAAATATTAAAATTGCTGAGGTTGAGAAACACTGAGTTAAAGGATGAATAGTTGGCGATGCGACCTCTACGTATCGATAGACCATTGAGATTGTGGAAGAGAATGTGTTGATTTTTAAAGAAAATCAGGGGGCAAAATCAGTGAAAATTGGGCTCTCTTTTTTGTGCTTGGACGCTTTGCATTCATCAGTTTTCTTCAAATTGGCTAGGAAAGTCTTGATTGAAAAATGTAATATAGATCACATCCTAAAATTTCCTCAAACAAAAAGCTGATAGCTATTACAGAACTGGTGATGTGGAATTTGAGACCATTTCATCAAATGTATTTGTCCTGCAAAAACCGAGCCAGGTTTATCCTTTAGCTGAATTACCTAGACATTGTAATTGCTGAGATTCCAAATTATGATCCCCTTTGATATGAATAACATAAAATGGGGATACAAGATCTTTAAAGGGCTCCAGAATTTATGATGTCCTTGGATTTCTGGAGTAAGAAGTGAATCCTAGGCTTAGGAATGGCTATTTTCTTGGCCCAATAGTTAGACCGTGGATCTGCAAAAATAGCTTTGGAGAGCACTAAACTAGGGAAGGAAGATAAAGTGCATAAATTATTTTCGTCAAGAATCATAAGGTACAACACTTAATGATAGTCATCTTGCCATATCTTATATTGCAGCTCCCATCTTCCCCTATCCATATGTAAGGGCTATGGGTATTGTTATCCATACATCAGGACAGCAGCAATCAGGGAACACTGCTCAGACACAACTAAGGGGTACAACTACATTGCTAACGATACAACCACAGAATTTTTGTCTCAGGCAGATGTGGCTAATCTTCAGTTGTCCTGGCCCCTTTGTTTCTGTTGTAGGCTTAATAAGGCTGATAGGTAATAATGTAGGAGGGAGGCACTCCAAACATTTTATTTCATTCTGTACTTTATAGTATCACGGACAAGGAACACATCCTGGATTGCTCTGCGTCTTATTTTTAACTCTGTTGAAGCTGCAAATCAACTAAATTCAGATCCCCCTTATTTCTTTTGGATGCTGCACGTCCCACATCAGTATATAGTAATGTCACTCTTAATATGTATGCCCCTTTAGATTTAATATATTTATTCACTTCTTTTCATAGATGCAGCGGACAGTTAAACTTATATCAATTCATCTAGAAAAAATATTTCGTGCTCAATCCAGAGAAGTCTCACACATACTCCTTTCTAATATTACTGGTTGGCTGTAGGCTTGTCTAGGACTGTCAGTGACTCAAAAATTGCTAAAGGCTTTGGTGGTGAACGGGATACTAAAATAGTACAAAATGGCACATTTAATAGAGTTTGCACAGATTACAAAATTTATTTTTTCTTAGCTAGAATTTAATGGTGAGCAAATGTTCCCTTGGCCCCTTCTAAGTTTACTTTTCCTCTCTTGATACTGTAATGGAGACTCACATTCCTCCATCAGAAGAGTATAGACAGTAGGTTAGTTATTTTAGTGTCATAACTTCCAACTACCCAGCAATTGCATATGTTCAAAGACTTTGAAGCTCAGTTACTCTCAGGCTGGAGTCAAATACTGGTTTCCCTGGAAATTTAACTTCCTCATGGATAAAGGTCCACTTGACCAGAGTCATCCAGGCCTGATAACTTCCACTTTATGCCACTGTGACCACTCTCTATGGGGCTTCCATTGAAAACTTCAGTAAGTTCAGAATAAAATGGTCCTAGCTGGTGAAGGCCTGAACAGATTTAAAGTAGTTCCAGTGTCTTGTCTTGTTTTTGCAGGCTTAAATAATCAACACATACATAGATACACACACACTGACCTATAAAACTTGATGCCAAACCATATAAGGCATCTTAAGGACTGTCATCTGGGAATTGTGCTCTTCTCAGGAGAGATATTTGAAATTTAAGATACCTTTTGCCTCCCTGGCCTTGCAATGTCCTCAGGTCCATGTGCCTGATGTCAGTTGATATGTCCTTTAAGATTCAGAGGAAATTTATTATTATTATTTTACTTAGGAGATTTAATATATTTAGCTGTTCACTATCTTAAGTGCCAATTGGGGAAAAGTCAGGTTACAAATATCTCTCTTGCTCTTTCTCACATACACATGCTAACACCAACCTAAACTTACATTTGTACCTTTTGTTAAACTGGCTCTTTTACTGTTTTATTTTTCCATTTGCCTGTGTGTCTTGTATTTTCAGTATTTTTAAAAAACATTTTTACAAACCGGCAAATAAACCTTGCTGGGGATGATTTTATTAACAAGCCAAAAATAGAAATACATTTTAAATACGTGATTATAAGGAGAAGTTTATAGAACTAAGGAAATTCTGTAGGTTTGTCCCTTGAGTTTGATTGGCATCTGAATGTGAATGGAGAGAAACAATCATTTGCAAATGGAGGATCTCTACTACAGAGCTTTTATAGTATGAAGGTATTGAAAATATGACATAGAAACTGAAACTCAGCTGTTTCCCTCTTGCTCTCCCCCATCCAAGATGATCACCTCGTGGTCTGTTTATGTGATTTATGAGTACAATTAGCCTACCTTGGATGTAGCGAAAAAGAGTTTTGGGTGGAGGTTGTGCATTGTATTATTTTTATGCTAAGGTTTGATAAATTCAGCAGCGCTTTGGGGAAACATTTTGATTCCTTATTGAGGTGTCCATTTTCCTTCCAAAAGAACAGACTTCAAGTAGTTGGAGCTGAGCAGACTTTCAGGTGTTAATGTGTGTCCTACAGTGTTGTCTTGGTCAAACTATCAAATATTTCTAGCAGAATCAGCACAAGTGCCTAAGTTTCCATCTGATTGCACTCTCCCTTTCTTGTCCCACCCTTTTATTGTTCTTCCCTCACTCTCTGTAATGTCGAAATGTCGATGTAATCTCTGTGGGGCAGAACTATTTGTGTGTACCATTTGTGTGTTTACTTATGATGTTCTGCAAAGCAGTGTGTACATTATTGGTGCTGTATAAATAGCAAGTACAGTCAAGCTTTTCCATGATACTGTGTCAGCATATGCATTATGGTATTACTATTGCTAACCTAATTAAGGATTGTAGTCTCTTCCCCTTACACACACACACACACACACACACACACACACACACACACACTCCAGACTCTCTCCTCTGAGGGATTATTTTAAAATATCAAGGATATTTAATATGTTTGCGGTAAGAAGATGGGTGTAGTATAGCCAGAGATGAGCTTGACAAATGATGTCAGGAAGTTACTTTGGCTTAGCTCATAACTAGAACGGGTTTTGAAAAAATAAAGAGCAAAGCAGTAGAAGCAAAAGTGAGGGCTTGGCAGCGTCCCGTGCTAAACGTCATTGTCTTGCAATCAAGTAAAGGAGAAAAGAAATGGCAGGAAGGAGATGTCTGTTTTTTTTTTTTGCATCAGTTGGGAAAATTGTCCTACATTTTTTTTGGTGATAAAAATATAAAAGTGAACACGGGGATTCTGTTCCATGGATGAATATATCAGAGTTGACCTAAGTTATTGGTAGTCTGCAGTCAACACAGGTACAGGTAGTCCTCAACTTAAAACCCTTTGTATAGTGGCGGTTCAAAGTTACAACAGCACTGGAAAAAGTAACTGATAATCTCTTTTTTTTAATATTTAGATCATTACAGCATCCCCATGGTCATAGAATCAACATTCGGACACTTGGCAGCTGGCATAAATTGTTGACAGTTGAAGTGACCCAGGGGTCATGTGTGCTTTACTTTTTGCAACCTTCTGAGAAGCAAAACCCGATCGCATTGCGGGCCATATTGTGACGTATCGGAATGTTTTTTGCCTTTGTGGAGCTGGGGTGGGCATGGCCTGCATGGGTCGTATTTGGCCCGTGGGCTGCCAGTTTGTCAGTCCTGAGCTACGTCAATGGGGAAACCAGATTCACTTAACAACAGTGTTACTAACTTAACAACTGCAGTGATTCACTTAACAACTGTGGCAACAAAAGTCATAAAATGGGGCAAAATTCGCTTAACTATCTTGCTTAGCAATGGATATTTTGGGCTCGATTGTGGTCATGAGTTGAGGACTACCGGTATAACAATTTGACTTAGTTTAGGAAAGGAAACTGAGAACCGGGGGGGGGGGGGGGAGGGGGAGGGGGGGAAGTATTTTGGCCATTCTCCCATATCTCTCAAAAGAGGCTGAGACATTTTTATATTCTAGTTGCACCAGCTCAGGTAGGAAAAAGTAAATAGACCAGCTGTAGAAGGATTTTAATCCTTACTCCACGGTAAGGAAAAAATGCAAGTATTTTTGCAGGGCCTTTTCTACTAGGGAGCCAATTGCAGGGGGCTGGGAACTGTGGACATAGGGTGAGGGATTAATCATTTCCTCTCTGGTTCGGATGTCTTGACTCAGCTCAGCACAAGGAGGAAGACTAAAAGAAGGCCATGGCTACTTGTCAAGTTAATATGTGAATTAGTTTAAGGGTTGAAGATAGCTAAAGAAGCCAAGAAGTTTAGTAGAGGCTTGAAAACAGGAAAAGAACCAAAAGGACGCAGAGAATATCTATTTGACTTTGTGAATTCCCTGAGAAGGTCTTGGGGACCTCCAGGGCTCCCCAGACTACATTTTGAGAATGATTAGTTTGGATGATTCTCAGCTCATTCTTGAGTTTTGCTTTTCTCACACTGAGCGAACTGAGATTGTTGGCTGCTAAGAATAATAAAAAGTGCCATTTTAGACACATCCAGATTAAAAGAAAGAGAAAAGCACCATCAATTCAGTTGCCAAGTGAAGATGGCAAAATGCTAACAAGGGACAAAAACAAAAAGCCCAGCCAGTTTCCTTTCTTTCCAGACTTTAGGATACAGAATAAGGGATTCAAGTTACAGGAAGACAGATTCTGGTTGGGAGGGGTTTGGGGGGGGCGTGAGAAAATCCAATAGTAAAGGCCCCCTTTTAACTGGAGATTTTCAGGTGGAGATTAGGTAGCTCTCAATCTGAGATGGTTTAATCTGGTTAAATCTGCTTTGAGTATGGCGTTGAAAAGGGCCAGTTAAGGCAAGAAGTTCCACTCTTGATTCCATGACTTCTCATTTTGGACTTGAAAAATAGGAAATTCAGAATGTGTGGAGGCCACATTCAACTCCTTATAGACACAGTAGATGTGAGTTTAAATGGACTCCAGAGGATGGTAGAGGACAGAAAGGCCTGGAGGAATGTTGTCCATGGGGTCGCGATGGGTCGGACACGACTTCACAACTAACAACAACAACAACAACAACAACAAATAGATACAGATTGCTGTCAATGTCTGGGAATGCAGTTTGGAACTACAAACCTTTGGTCTTTTTATAAGTAGGTAGGTAGTTTATTAATTGGTTAGTCTTACAAGCATATCAAAAGAATGAAAGAAAAATGAAATAAACAGGATTTAATTCCAGGGTAAACTAGATAAAAGAAAATGCAATGGTAAATGCAAAGAATCGACATTCAGAAAAATACATTGCCTTTACAGGATGGTCTAATCTGTTTGATATAACGGGTTCTTAGCTCAACTGCTTTAATTATAAACTTAGTGGTTCTGCTCACAATATATACATTAAGAGTCCAAGAGGAAATAGGACAATCTGCGATTCAGTTCCCACTGGGCTGTTTTTTCAAGTAGGGATGTTAAATATCTGTAAGCCTAAAAGGGGCATATAGTTGACAATCTAAACAAAACATGACAAATGCCTTTGTTGGCTTGGGATGCCTTTTTGTATAGGTTATTTTATAGGAATCAAGCATATGTTGATGCAAGAGGAGAGACGTTTGCTGTTCCACCTGCTTTTGATTTCAGTAGATTGATCATGGGACTATACCAGGGGTCTGCAACCTTAAATACTCAAAGAGCCATTTGGACCTGTTTCCCACAGAAGAGAAAACATCGGGAGCCACAAAACCAGGCTCGGTGTGGCCAACTCAATGTCATTCACTTCCACCAGTCACATGACCCCCCTAGCCACGCCTACCCAGCCAGTCATTAGGGCAGAGAACCAGTTGTTAAAAAACACTGGGACCACAAAATCTTTTTGGCATCTCTCTCTCTCTCTCTCTCTCCCTCTCTCTCTCTCTCTCTCTCTCTCTCTCTCTCTCTCTCTCTCTCTCTCTCTCTCCCTCCCCCCCTCTCTGTATCTCTCTGTCCTGGCCGCTCCCCCCCCCCCCCGTCACCCTTACCTTCTTAGGCCAGGCGAGGAGTGACTGGGAGGGGAGGGCAAGAGGCGGAGCCAGCCAGTGGTGGGATCACCTGACAGGGAGCCACAGCAAAGGGCCCAAAGAGCTGCATACGGCTGAGCCCTAGGCTATACAAACTGCATTTGAAAAGATGCAAGGGATCGGGAGCTTGGTTGCCTTGCATAATTCCCAGCAGGTAGAGCAGGAATGATATAAATGGATGTGACAAAGGCAAATGCTTTATTTACCAACTAAATTTCTCTGAGAAATAAGTCAAGAGAATTTGCCTTTAATCATACTTCCTGTATGCTTTGAATGATTACCATCCAGTACAGCCACTTATTTGCTTTATCGCACCGACCTGCAAATTGTGTTAAAAAAGCAATAGCATATTGAAGTTGCTGAAGAGGCTCATGGATTGTGGCCAGAGACCATTAGATTGATAAATAGGAAGTGGTGCAAGCTAGAATGAATAATTTAATTTATACGTTAGAGATGGTGTTGAAATCTCTTCAGCCATGCTGGAATCTTTTACTTTTGAGTGCTGTGCACATAAATGCCCTGCACTCTGCAGTTTCATGTTATAAAGGTTGTATCCTGCAGCTCAAAAAGACCAAATGCACAGACAAAACCTGGAAGCCGGGGAAGAGCTCTGTGATCTTTAATGGGGAGAGAAAAAAAAGGATCTTTCCTTCCATGGATAACAAAATCCAAAGCCAAAAGAACAATATCAGGAAAACCCTTTGCTTAGGCCAGATGTCACTGAAAATGTTTTTCTGGATTTAAAGCAAGCAAGTGGACAAACCGATCCATAATAAACTTGGAATTAGTGTTGGCTTGGAACTCAAAACAGTGTAGCGTAACGTTTGCTTTCTGTTCAACTGCAACATTTTCTCATTCCAACATTTGCAAACCTCTTGTGGTTCACAATGACATTGTATTATGCAAAACATTTCCTGAATGTTAGGGACAACGGGAACTTGGTGTGAAAGGAGCACATTCCTTCTGTGCAGAAGATCAGTTTGCCCCTTTGTACAATTGAGCTTTCCGGAGTAAAAAATATTTTATAGCAAATGCATACAAGTGTATAATTGCCTATATAAGGAAGGTGTGATTTGATTGCAGTTCTGTGGGGCATTGGCTATCAGATGCTTATCGATTAGAATCTTCAAACATTCATAAATTCATTGCATGAAAGGGCCACACTAGGCAGAAAGCAAGCTCATCTGCTAATTTATGCAGGAATCCTCAATTTTCTGAACTTTTAAATTATACCCTCCAGTTATAGTGTAGTCTGGAATTGATTTAGTTTAGTTATGGTATTGGTCTCCCATCCCTGATTTTGCTGGGGTGCTCATCTGCATGTTTGCATCCTTCTTAAACTACTGTAATGAGCCATTTTTGGTCTGTTCTAAATGTCTGTTTGTCTGTCTCCCTTTTTAACCCCCTAAAGGTAAATTTTATTTTACAATACATTAATTATGCAGAGTTGCTTCAGGTTCAAATGGTGGTTTTCTCACATAGATAGTGCTAGCACAATGTGGACTTACGAAAAGTCAATTGAGTAACTTGATCATTCTGGCACACATAAATGCTTTCACACAAGAAATGCTAATTAATATTTCCTTGGTTATTGACACTGTTGGGAGTTTTGCAGTTTCCAGGGCAAGTTCCAGAAATAAAAGTAACTGTCTGTGAAGTTCGTGGGTGTCTCTGTGCATAGATACAAATGGATGTTTGTGTCTGTGCGCGAGAGATAAATACCAACATAACAAGCTCAAGGCTATTTTTCCCTATTTGGATTGCTTTACGTGTTTCAGTCACCTATTGTTGTTAAAGAAGACTTTGCCCTCCATGGGCAATTAAGCTGCTTTATGCAAGAGAGGCCAAGCCTAGTTTTTCTGCCTATTTAGCTGTAGTTTTGCCTTCTGGTACTTTGAACTCTTGGCCATGATGGCTGGGCATTATAGGAACTGTAACTCAATATATTTGGAAAAGATTGGGAATAGAGCGACTTTAGTTAAACATTTCTATTCTTTGCAGCAAGGGGGAAAAAATCCCAAAGAGAAGTGTGGTTGACTAGCCATCCCATAAATGTTAGTGATGATGCCTTTTTGATGCCACAGAACTCAGTCCATTGAATTGTTTTTGTTGATGTGTGAATAGGGCAAGCAGGAAGGTTGAGCCACATATGTGGAGCATTACGCAATCACTTCCGCTTGGTTGAAACCTCTTTGTTGTGACAGGCTCCATTTTTCCTATTCTCGGCCTGCTGCTTCCAGGCTGGCCAAAGTAGATGGAAGGATGGGGGTGGTGCAGCCGGGACAGGCAATCTATCCTTTTCGTTTTAATTACTTTCACAAGACAGAATGCCAGATTTATGCCATGCAAATAAAGTGGAATTGCCTGGATTGCATGTGAGATGCCTTTGCTCATCAAAGGCTATGTGTAAGAGCTCCCTGGCACTTTTTAATCATATGTTTTAATCACCTATTTTAATACAAAATTTAAATGATTGAGGAACAGGGTTTGGACCAATATTTCTCTCTCTTCTAATCTTTTGTTAGTGTTTTTCTTCCATCTAATCCAAGGCAGTACACATAGTTTTATCCCATAACTCAGTGAGGTAGTTTGGCTTGAGAGAGCATGGTTGCCCCCCAGTCATTTGGTGAGGTTTTATGGTTAAATCTAGCTCTGCTTGGTTCTATATCAGCTTAATTTTATATCTCTGGTATTTCTATATCTCAGATATATTCTGTATCAGTGGCCCCCAAATCTTTGGGCACCAGGGACCGTTTCTTTGGAAAGAGGTTTTTCTGCAGACTGGAAGGATGTGGTTTCACATGCTGCCTGCGTTTTGCGGATGGGGATTCGCTTGTTTGCTTGGCCCAGTTTCTGGCATGCCACAGCCCGGTGCCAATCCCCGAACCGGGGGTCGGGGAGCCCCCCAGTTCTACATCTCTCTCGTATTTTTTCTTTTTTCTTTTACATAGAGAATAATTCAATTTTTCCCCCTCCTGAACCTGACCTCACCATTTTCCCACCTCCCACTGAAAAAAGGAGGTGTAATGTCACCAATATATATATATATATATATATATATATTTAAAAAAAATCATCCTAGCACCAGGTAGAAAAAGTGTTTTTCTACAGTAGAAAAAGTGTTTTTGTGTTTGAGAAGTTATAATTAGAATGGAATGGTCACAGCTTACCAGGAAGTAAAAAAGCTGGATGAGGGAAAGACTTGTGCAGTCTTTTTGTTTCAGCCCCTCCAGAGGATTTGTGATGATGCAAGCTGCTGGCTGAATTTGTTTGTACATGGGAAGGAAAAGCAGTCTGATGCTTGCTAATATGATTAGTCTACCTATCACAGAGCTGATGTTGTTTTTTGTTTTGCAACATGACGTCGTTACATTACCTTATGGCCCAGATCTAGTCAAATCCCCTTCCTTCAATTGGCTTGCTATGGGCAAGTCACAGTTTATAACGTTGACTTACCAGAACCATGGTCTAAGCTTGCTAGAGCCCTTCAGATGAAAGGCTACTATAAAATAATACGTTTGTAGAGAAGATAATTTTATATAACCCATATTATTTAAATATCCTTCAATTTGGTTTCTTTTCAGGTAAGTTGAGTATCAATAATGCCATGTGGCCAAGGGCTTGGGATTTGAAGTCCATCACATCTCTGGAGAGCCTTAGGCAAGGGAAGTCTGTTTTCCAGAACGCTGCTACTACACTCCAGCATAGCTCAGGGTTAAATCCTCATTTCTGCCAGCAACTGAGAGAACCTTTATTTAAATAACTTCCTACTCTGTGCTCTCACCACGCCCCTTTTGCACACAGTTCCCCAGTCTTTCTCTCAGTTGCTGCCAGACTGAGAGGGTTTTTCTCTGTGCTCCGAGGTAAGCGTTAGGCCTTTGTTTATTTTTGATTAGCCCCTTCTTTATTTTCGGTTTGGTAGGGTTTCCCCTTTTGTAAATTGGTTTATTTTGCTTCCCTGCCTGCCTGCTGTTAGCTGGGTTCGTGCCTGGGGATCCAGGTCGTCCCAGCCAGCGCCTGCGTGCGCTCACAGCTGCCGGTTTCTGTCCCCTCGGGGCGGATCCGGCTGATTAAGAACTGCCGGTGGAGTCGGCTGAGGGCTGCGCTCCCCCCCCCACACCGATTGCTTGGGGAGAGAGCCGAGTGGCGGGGCATCGCAAACGGCGGTTAGCGGGCGCGCTACCGCCACGGAGCCTTTCAGACGACCGTCCCGTCAGGTGCCTGCGGGCGGCGTCTCGGCCAGCCGTTGGATTGCCGCGTGGGCTCCGTTCCGGCATTTATAAGGCTTCCGGAGGGCGCGGCGTGGCGGAACATCGCTCGCCACCCTCCTGTGACTGGGCAAGCGGCCGGAGACCCCTTCCACGTGGCGACCTAGGGAGAGGCGCCAGGGGTGCAGCGGAGGCCGTTGGAGAGCGCGTGGGACCGCAGCATCCCCGCGCTGTAGCCGCGCGGCCGCCATTTTGATTGTTGGGCGGCAGCCATTTTGTCTGACCGCGTGGAGCGGCCCGACTCCCATAAGTTTGTTCGCCTTCAGAGGGCCCATTCTGGGGCGTCCACAGGCGTGTCACCGCTCGCACCTTCTCCCAAGTCAAGGAGATTTAATTGGCCCCACCAGCTGTTTCCCCCTGTTGGCTGGGGGGGGGGGCGACTTTAAGGCTATCTGCCCTACAAAGCCAGCCCTCCTGCCTGGCCTGGGCTAGGGCCCTGAAGTGTCTGAGCGCGCTGCGACCCAAGTTGTTAGTGGTCTATCCAGTCACTTTCTCTCTCCTTGAGCCAGAGAGTTTTGATTGACTGTGCAATTAATTAACCAAATAAATTAATAAATTAATAAATTAATTAAAAAAAAAAAAAAAAAAAAAAAAAAAAAGCCACGCCCCCTGGTCACATAGGTGGGCCCCTGGCTTCTATGATGGCGGATTCATCATTTTCCTCTGACGTGGAGCAGGAGGCCAGCCCGGTCAGAGCAAGCAAATCTCGCAAAAAGCAGCCGGCCAAGCGGTCCAAGGCAGATGGCCACAAGTCCCGGTCTTCTAAGTCTTCTTCAGCGGACAAAGATGAGCTCCGTCGTCATAAGGCCTTGGAGAAACAATACGAGAAGGCCAGACTGGCTTCCGCTTCCTCGTCAAGCCGGGACGCGGGGCTCGCGCTTCAGTCTTCTTGCGCTCCCCAGGATCCGGAGCGAAGGGCGGTCCAACTCAGGCCTTTGGCGTTGCAGAGAGGCGTGTCCCAGTCGATGCCGGACGTCTCGTTAGTGGGTCTGGATTCTCTACCGCCTCCACGACGCCAACCTTCTGCCACTTTCACACCTACGGCTGCGGGGCTTCGCCCTGTGGATCAGCCACCGCCCCCTCCTCAGTATGATTTCCAGTCGATGCTTTCCACCGCTCTGGCATCTATTATGGCGGCTGGCGCTCAAACAGCAGCACTGACTTCCCCTGCGGGGACTTCCTCTGGGGGGTTGGGGACTGCGGGTTCTCGCAGGGCCCGCTCCCCGTCCCGTCTGGACTCTGATTCGTCTGAAACTTCGGATCAGGAGGAGGAGGCGCCAGAGGACCTCGAGTTTTCGGAGGATGAAGACCTACCTCCTGACTCCCCGGCTTTCACGGGTTTGTTCCGGCCCGCATTATTCAAATCCCTGCTCCACAAGGCCCGGCAGACAACCAATTTGGGGTCGGTGGGGGCTCAACCCCCGGCGTCCCAACCCGAGCCTGGCCCGCACGACGCCTTGTTCAAACAAGTAAAGCAGGAAAAGGACTTCATTCCGTGCCCCCAACTCTTCACGGATGTGTTGCAGGCACCTTGGGGCCAACCTGGGTCGTCTACCGCGCCCAGTAACCTGGACAAGAAATTGTTTTGTTCGGCACCTGAGTTGGATGCACTGTTGGACTTGCCCGCTGTGGATGCCCCTGTCGCTAGTCTCACTTCTCAGTCAATGGTATCGTCTGATCCTCTTGAAGGTCTAAAATCTGAGGACAGGCGTACCGAACTGGCTTTCCGCAGGTCTCATCAAGCAGTTGCTTGGACGGTCAGGACGGCCACGGCTACGTCGTTCTTCAATCGTGCATCTCTGATTTGGCTGCGACAGCTCCGAGAACGACTGCCGCCAGAGGAGCGGCGTATGCTGCATGATATCAATAAAATCATCGCCGCCACGGAATACTCAGCAGATGCCTCGTTGAACTCGGTCAAATTTGCATCCCGGGCGATGGCAGCTTCCATTACTTCACGTCGTCTGTTCTGGCTTCGCCCGTGGAAGGCGGACATCAAAGCCAAGTGGAAGCTGGCGGCGGCTCCGTATAGGGCCTCCCACCTGTTCGGCGCTGCTTTGGATCCGGTCCTGGTGGAGGACAAAGACAAACGTAAAATTATGCCTTCCTCTTCTCGCAAGCAAGACAGGCGCTATACCCCGTACTCGCAGCGTCAGCCCTTTCGGTCTTACTCGGGGCAGGGAGGCCCCTCCACTTACAGACCTCCGTTCCAGCAGTCAGAACGTTTCACAGACAGGCAACGATTCAGAGACCGTGGCAGACCTCAACCTGCCTCTAAGCGTCCCTACCGCGGAGCCAACTCCAAGCCCTATCGCAGGGGCAAATGACTCACCGACTCCAGGTCCCGTCGGAGGGCGACTTCAATCCTTTCATCGCCAGTGGGACCAGTCCACGTCGGACGAGTGGGTTCGTCGCACGATTTCAGACGGACTCGCGATAGAATTCTTGGATCGACCTCCTCGACGCTTCCTGAGATGCCCCGTGCCCCTGTCCATGGACTGTCGCACCCTGATGGAGGAGGAGATCTCACACCTTTTGGAGATCAGGGCGATAGAACCGGTGCCGGTGGATCAACGAGGAACCGGGTTCTATTCGGTCCTGTTCTTGGTGCCAAAATCTTCAGGGGGCGTTCGAGGGATTCTCAACCTCAGAGATTTGAATCGTACGGTGCGTTACCGTCGATTCAAAATGCACTCCCTTCACTCGATACTGTCTTCGATTCGTCCAGGGGACCTGATGCAGTCGGTGGATTTACGGGAGGCCTACCTGCATGTTCCAGTGCTGCCTTCGCATCGTCAATTTCTTCGCTTCGAATATGCGGGCGGTCATTACCAATATTGTGCAATGCCGTTCGGTCTTTCTTCGGCTCCCCGTACTTTCACCAAGTTGGTGGCGGTGGTGGCGGCAACACTCAGTGCCATTCCAGTCAGGGCGCTCTGTTACCTGGACGATGTGCTGGTCCTTTCCTCGTCCAGACAACGGGCAGTGCGAGACATGGAGCAGGTGATCTCGGCCTTCAGGAAGCACGGCTTCACTATCAATCTGGACAAGAGCCACCTAGTTCCTTCAACCTCGATTTTGCATCTAGGGACGGTGATAGACTCTGGGAGGGGGCAGGTCTTCCTGTCAGAAGACAGAGTGAGAAGCATTCTGGCACTCCTGGACCAGATCTTAGCCCAGAGGTCGGTACCACTGCTGACATTGTCCCGGTTGTTGGGGAAGATGGTGTCATGCTTCCGCATTGTGCCATGGGCGCGCAGACACTCTCGCCCATTGCAATGGCTCCTGCTCCCCTTTCAGAGAGACCGCAGCTCCAATTCGTCAAGAAGGGTGCTGGTCCCTCCACGAGTTCGCCTATCGCTACGTTGGTGGAAGTCGACGGCCATTCGGAGGGGATGCAACTTTCTGGAGCCAGACCGGATCGTGATCACCACGGATGCCAGTCTCCATGGTTGGGGAGCCCATATGGAGGCACAAGTGGCGCAGGGACAATGGACTCCGGCGGAGCGCACTCACAGTATCAACTTGCTGGAACTACGAGCGATCCGCCTCGCTCTGATACACTTCAAGTCCCTGATTCGCGGCCGTCACGTTCTAATACTCACGGACAACACGTCCGCCAAGGCGCACGTAAACCGCGAAGGAGGGACGAGGTCGCGGAGACTGATGCACGAGTCGGAGCGTCTGTTCAGCTGGGCGGAGATTCATCTGGCATCGATCCGAGCGGATCACATCTCCGGGATAGCCAATACTCGGGCGGACTGGCTCAGCAGAGAAGTGATCGATCAGGCCGAGTGGCAGCTGCTTCCCAGTCTGTTTCAGGAAGCATCACTTCGCTTCGGGCAGCCGGTGGTGGACCTCTTCGCCAGCCCGGCCAACGCGCAACTCCCAAGGTTCATCTCGCGATTTCCGACGCCGCTCGCAGAGGGCACAGATGCATTGAGATGCAGTTGGCCGGCCGGCCTTCTGTACGCCTTCCCGCCAGTGCCATTGATTCAGCGAGTGATCCGGAAGTTGCTGGTGGAGAGGGCGGAGGTGCTGCTGGTGGCGCCGTACTGGCCGCGCAGACAGTGGTTCGCGGACCTCGTGGAACTTTCGACGTCGGCGCCGTGGCGAATCCCTCCTCATCGGATTGTCTTGCGTCAAGGGGCCATTCGACACCCCGAGCCCCAGCGGTTCCAGTTGGCCGTTTGGCATTTGAACGCGTTATCCTGAGGAAGGGCCGTTTGCCAGACGAGGTGATTGGGACGATTCAGGCGGCCCGTAGGCCTTCTACAACAAGGATTTATGAAGCCTCGTGGAGGGCCTTTTGCTGCTGGTGCGCGGGGGCCCATGTGGATCCGACGTCCGCGACTATCCAGGATGTTTTGGGTTTCCTGCAAGCGGGGTTGCGCAAAGGCCTGGCTCCGGCTACCCTTCGACGTCAGGTGGCGGCCCTGGCCACGGTGCTTTCCTTTCCTCCATACACATCCCTGTCCCATCACCCGTGGGTGAGGGGGTTTCTTCATGGAGCTACAAACCTGCGGCCGCCCACCGTTCACCGTTATCCCTCTTGGGATTTGGCGCTGGTTTTACAGGCCCTTACTGTTTCACCGTTTGAGCCGCTGGGTTCTATTTCTTTGAAATTTCTATCGTTCAAAGTGGCTTTCTTGATAGCTATTACGTCGGCACGGCGCATATCGGAGCTGTCGGCCTTATCCGTACGGAAGGATTTGTGCATTTTCCAGGCTAACACTGTTGTGCTTCGACTGGATCCTGCTTTTACCCCCAAGGTTAACTCTTGGTTTCACCGCTCGCAGGAACTGATTCTTCCGGACTTCTGTCCATCGCCCAGGCATCACCGTGAGGTTCTTTGGCACACGCTGGATGTGCGCAGGGCTCTAAGGCGCTACATTCGCAGAACGGAGTCTTTTCGTAAGACGGAGGCATTGTTTGTTTCGTTTCATCCAGCTTCGATGGGGAAGAAGGTGTCGTCGGCCACTATTGGTCGTTGGATTAAGGCCTGCATCTCCTCGGCTTACGAGAGGCAGGCGCGCCCTGTGCCTGCGAGAATTCAGTCTCATTCGACCCGGAGTGCTGCCACCTCGGCGGCCTGGGCTACCCAGGCATCGGTGTTAGACATTTGCAGAGCAGCCACATGGACTTCCTTGTCGCCGTTCATTCGGCACTATCGCATTGATGCTTACGCTTCGGCGGAGGCGTCTTTTGGTCGGAGAGTGCTGCAAACTGTGGTTTCTGGCTCCTCTGAGGGGAGTGGTGGTTTGCCCGGCCCTGGGAATTAGGCTTGGGTATGTCCCTATGCTGGAGTGTAGTAGCAGCGTTCTGGAAAATGGACGTTGTCTTACCTGAACGTCCTTTTTCGGAACGCTGCGTATACACTCCATTTCCCACCCATTTGGTTTCTTTTGTTGGTTTGTGTGTTTTGTTTCTGGTTGGTTTAATAAACTTGTTGTGTTTAACACGCTGTGTCTTCGTTCAAGACTGGGGAACTGTGTGCAAAAGGGGCGTGGTGAGAGCACAGAGTAGGAAGTTATTTAAATAAAGGTTCTCTCAGTTGCTGGCAGAAATGAGGATTTAACCCTGAGCTATGCTGGAGTGTATACGCAGCGTTCCGAAAAAGGACGTTCAGGTAAGACAACGTCCATTCTAGCTCATTCCACATATGCAACAGATGATTTTGCTTTAGCCCACATCTCTGCCCCAGTCCTCCTAACCCACAATGCATTTATGTGAAGGGACATAGCTGGAAAAGAGAGAGAAGTCATGGACCTGACTGATTGCAGGAAGCTTCTTTTGTTCCTAAAGTTAAAAAGCAGCTTCACTTTTTGTATTTTGTTTGCATACCTCTTTATAGACCCACACCCATATGTATATATTTGTGTCTGTGTATATACCCAAACAGAGGTTCTCTATAATGTAAAAGACTTCCTCTTCGATGATGGATTTCTCCCAGCCTAGTTATATGTGGGATTGGAGAGGAGGGAGGTGTTGGAGAGGGGACAGGAGTAGTGAGAGATCGGTTGTAACTCATTCAGAATAGCAAGATGGAGTAGAGCCACTGTTAGCTTGTTTTGTAACTGTTTTGTTGTGGTTACGCTGCTGCTCAGTCACTATGCTATTGTTAACGTGGCCCCAGCTTTCTAGAGAGAAAGAGAGTAGATGCAACTGTATTTTGAGTTTGATGTTAGTTTTTCGTAATGTACTATTCTATTATTGCTGGTTGGGGGGAAATGGCAACATGAGCCCCAGAGTCTGTCTTTTGTGAAGAAAGGCTAAAATTTTTGCATTAAGGGCACGTTTGCCCAGAATTTAAGCTGGCAAGTTGGTACCATAAAGAATAACAAAACATCAAAGAAGTAATGGCCATACAGCGTTAACAACACTGAAGAAATGGGGTTAAATATCGCTAGAAATCAAATGGCAAAAGTTGGCTCGCCTTGGCCGATTTGAAAAAGCTGAGCAGAATGAAGCCTAGGTGACACCCGGTTAGGAGGTCCCTGTGAAACCTGAAAGCTACAAGTTTAGGAGTAAAACAACTACAACAAACAAATAGAGGAAGAAAGTGGCAAAGCACTTCCATATTGTTGCTGGGCAAACAGTCTGGGCCTGTCCCTAAAGTCACAAGACTGTCAAGCCTCATCTTTTCAGTCACCTAGAAGTCTTCCTTGTGTTTGACCTTGAAATATCACATTGTTAGCTTAGCCTGGCAAAGGGTTAGATAGCAATTCAGAATATGGGTAGAGAGAACCTGAGCAGGATAAACGACGGAAGTGAAACTGTCTGCAGCCTTTGTGATTCCTGAAAGCGTTGTCCACAATACAGCCTCAGCCTGTGGCTCCAGGTGTGTGAGGGGACCTGTCTCCTGGCTGTATTAGAGATTGTGGGCTATGTTATGCTGCGTATTTTAATTTTTTGCATTTGTTGTAATTGTTTTCATTCTTAAATAGTTTGCTACCCAGAATCATGTGTCAAGATGAACAACTACATCATTTGATTTATCACTCACTCTTTCACACACACACACACACGTATGTAATGTATATATTTGTATGTATATGTATACACACACACACACACACACACACACACACACACACACACACGCACACATACACACCATGCATATATCTAAGTTTGGGGAATCCTAGGGTTTTCAGAAGTCTAAAACAAGTTAATGCAAAATCTGTAAACAGCTTAGTAAAAATTCAGGATACTAGCGAGGAACAGGGTGAAATTGTAACTAGTCCTGGAACTAGCCTGTTGAAGAAAAAGTTACACCCTGAAATGTTTTATATGACCAAGGACACAAAATATGAAGATTTTTTTAAAATATACTTTCAGCTGATGGAAACATGTAGTAGCTGTTACTCAACTGCATAGGAGGCAACTGAGCTTCAATCTATAAGCTTTAATCCATGAAAGGATGTACAGTTCTCTAGCTTGTGTACAGAAATGATCATATAGAACATTTGCTAAGTAAATGAAAACATACAGAAGCCATTCCCATGGTATGAAGAAATTGCAGATCATATCTTTTGAAAGACAGTGCTGGACTGGTTGCTGTTTAGGAAAGACACTGTTGTGTAAATAAATGGGTACATCTCATTATGCAGGTGCATCATAATGGGTGAGCAAGGCTTAATAAGCATACATTATTGGCAGGCTTTCAGTCTCTTGGCTGGAAGAGTTTCAGGGAGTGTTTGTTTTTAGTAGGGTTGGGGAATGGGCACACTTGCTTTCCTGTATGCCATTGAATGTAAATGACTGGTGAGCATATAAATCCACTTAATTTTCAACCTGTTTCATTTTATAGGAGGAATGAGGGTAATGCATGCGGAACAGCGGTTTGGTACAGTTCTTCTGTGCCTGTCCTCTAACCCTATAGATTCAGCCTTGGCTAGTACCCAGAATGAAATGGTAGTTTTCTTAGTGTGCCGTTCAAGCTAAAATGGGTCTTTTTCTCAAAAGGGTGAAGGGGAGGGAGAGAGAACCTCATTTATAAAAAGAAAAAGAAAAGTTGAGTTGATGCAACATATAAAAATTAGGAAACTGAATACAGCAGGCCTACGTTCATTCTCAAAACAAAGGGATGTGTGTGAATTTCACCCAGCAGGGAAGATAGATGGTAGCACTGACAACAATTAAGCATGTTGTGTAACAGCCAGATGTAGGCTGGGAGGCCTCCATCTTTGCTGTTTCAAGTTGGTGCACCTCAAACTGAGGACTTCAATGTAGCTTTTTAAAAGACAGTGAGAAGGCATTGAGGGGTCTGAACACTTGCCGGGGTGGTAGACCAAGTCCAGGCTGTGCCATCAGAATAGCAGAATGTTTCTAAAACAGTGTTAAAATACCCAGTTAGAATATAGCAATAACACTTAGACTTGTATACCGCTTCCCAGTGCTTTACAGCCCTCTCTAAGCTGTTTACAGACTCAGCATATTGCCCCCCAACAATCTGGGTCCCTCATTTTACCCACCTTGGAAGGATGGAAGGTTGAGTCAACCTTGAGCCGGTGAGACTTGAACTGCCAAACTGTTGGCAACCGGTGATCAGCAGAAGTGGACTGCAGTACTTCATTCTAACCACAGTGCCACCACGGCTCACATATAGAATATAGCCGTGATGGCAAACCTATGGCACGTGTGCCAGAGGTGGCACGCAGAGCCCTTTCTGTGGGCATGCTAGCCATCAGCAACTGTTCTTCTGGTTTCCAGCACACGCATGCACACCGGCCAGTTGGTATTTGCGCGCACCGGAGCACCAGAAGCCCAAAGACCAGCTGGCCAGCTCCAGCACCCACGAAGACCAGCTGGCGGGTGCGCATGCGTGTGCAGGAAACCCAAAGACCAGGTGGCCAGTGCATGTATGCTCATCGGCCAGCTGGTCTTCAGTTTTCTAGTGCTTTGGCGCACGCATGGCTATTCACACACATGCGTTCCAATTTGGGCACTCGGTGCTGAAAAGGTTCACCATCACTGGCATATAGCATGAAAAGCATGGCCCTCCCAAAGAGTTTGGGTGAAGGCATTAAATCTTGGGATGGGAGCATTCTGGAGGAATCTGCTCAATGCAGAAGGGAAGTGTTCAGGTCAGGCTTTTTTTGTCCTGCAGTTTATAGAACCAAAACGTTATCCTTTGTTTACACTCCTTGATTAATAATTCTTAACATGTTTTTATTGTACATTTATCACTATCCAGCAGTAGGTTTGTATGGTATGCTTTTAGCAGTCTTAAAGCATCTTTATATTGGGTTTAGTTTTATTTCAAGGCATCCTTGCCCTGGAATAGTTAGCTTTTAATGCAGAGGTCAGGCACAAAATGAATTTCTGCATCCCGAATTGAATGACAGAATGCAAAGAGTGTGAGAGGAAAGATGGTGTGCCCCATCACATTAGTCATTTTATGGCTGTCTCTCTGCGGACAGTTTTTTTGGGGAGAACAATAATTGCTGCGATTGACTCTTGTGGTAGATTAATTTTTTTTTTTTAACATCCACTCTCTCACCTACTGGAATGACAGTGTTATCATTAATTGATTGTCCAGGTAGCTAATCTTTTTTAGAACCTAAATTAGAATGGAAGATCCGGACCACTCCAGTTGTTAAATTCATTGGAATTTCTGTAACCGCAAGAGTGTCTTTTTAGTAAAAGGAATCCTTGAGAGAGCATCTAAGTGGATTGCAAAGTAGAAGGATGAAATTGGGAGGTGCACAAAACAGAAAATCTTTTCTTTGAAACCTGAACTGATTGTACTACAGAATTTCTGCTGAACTCTTTTGGATTAGCTGCAGCTCAACTGAAAAAAACCCTGGACTCTTGGTTGTTTTAGCAGGTAGCAGAAGCTTTACCTAGCAGGATCTCGGACTGATGTTACAGGGCAAATAGAGTAAGATGGTGGGCATTGGTCCCTCTTCACATGGCTCGTTCACTACCCCACCTCCACCATCTTCTCAAGGTCTTCTTGCCTTCCCAGCTGTTGCTGACATTTCCCAAGGAAACCCCCTCCTCCTCCACCACAGAATTTATTTTCAGAACAAAAATGTTTGAATTGGTTCCTGTGTGCACCGAAACACCAGAAGACCACATGATTTGATTTGGGTTAAACTATTCAAAACCTACTATTTAGTTCCCCGATTGAGTCACCAAGGGAGAGTTTTGTGCAGTGCTGGACGCAGTGAAGATGCCGTACAATAGACTGAAAACTGGATGGGGCAATTAATTGGGAGTGTTTCATTACATGCATAATTCCAAACTCCACCATATCTTGCCGTTTCTTATCTCTCAGAAGTATCATTTCTTTTTGAGAGCTAGAAGGGAGGAGACTCGATGGATTGAGAAGTGTACTGCAGCACCCAGGGCCAGAAGGGATGCTAATGAGATATAATAATAACAGTGCAAGGGCAAGTCCAGGAATTCCCCCTCCCTCTAAGTGGAACCTGGTTATGATACAGCATACAAGAGGGCTGTCTTTTCCACATAGGAAAATATAAGTGTCCTGGTAAGAGCGAGTTTACTCATTGGTGATGCCCATGACTGTAAATCACCAGTTCTACAGTACTTTTGTGTTAATGGAAATTATGCAAAGTGTATGCATTAATGCTCATTTGCATGCTTTGCTTTGATGGCATAGAATATGGAACTCTCTTTCATTCTTTGGAATTATGTCAGAAGTTGTGGGTCAGTGAAAATTTGCAGTACAACTTACCCGTACGCTTCTCCTTGCAGCTAAAATATTCCTGTGATTTGCAATCCATAGAAATGTCATCAGTTCTCTCCAGTTGCAGAAAACGCTTAACTTCCACTGACTAACCGGCTTCAGGAACACCTGCAATTTATTTATAATCTGGGCAGCAATACTTAACTCCTAATATGCTTGATTATATATATTCATTAGAATCTAGCTTTAGTGTGAATACTTTTGCAGTCAATCACTCTTGCCTCCCTTATTCATTTTCAGGCTTCCTTCAAATTAAAGCTTTGATCTTAAACTTTCTTGCCATAAAAGTCAGGCTTGAGAGAGCCAGTTTTTTCCTCCTTTAGCAGAAGAGTAACTATCCTTTGAAAACCCTGCTTAACCCTGACTATTCATAACTGCAGGCTTGTGAAAAGTATCACTCATGAGATTGCTTTTATGTTAATATCAAGTGAAAGATTTTAGCGCTTTGATCAGAACTAGATTGGTCAAGGGGACAAAAAAAGGGACAATGGGCCAAGCTGTTCTTCTATTGGTTTAAACACGTGCCCCTTGCTCTTCTCCCTATTATCGATGCTGTAACAGCTATTTCTACAGCCTGATATTTTTTCCAGCCTGATTTTCTTTTCCTTTAAATTGTGCTTCTCAAGAAGAATTTTTAAATGATAAAGCTAGCAAGCTATTAGCCAATTTATGAAAAACATCTATTAATTTCTGAATTATTGCTGCTGTTATCTTCTACAGACCAGTTGTTTCGGAATATAGGGGTACCACAGATAGTGTCTTCTTCCTCTCTTCCTTTTTCCTAAAGTAAAACATATCTTTTTCCTAAAATAAAACGTATCTTTTATTTTATGTACACTGAGAGCATATGCACCAAGACAAATTCCTTTTATGTCCAATCACATTTAGCCAATAAAAATTCTATTCAGTTTCCATTAACAAATGTGGAATACATAATAGAGGATGATGGTCAAACTGGATTGATTTTAATGTGGAACAGTAAATTATAACTCTGTTCACTTGATGTCTGTAGAGATTCTCAATCATCCAGGACATGGTTGTCCCAAAGGTGCTTTTTTTTCAGGAGGCAACTGGACTTTCTTGTTTTTTCTTTGAAGGCGTTTCACTTTTCATCTAAGAAGGTTCTTCAGCTCTGACAGGATAGTGGGGAATGGAAGGATTTACTGTATTTTTCAGACTATAAGACGCTCTGGACTATAAGACGCACCTAGCTTTTGGAGAGGAAAACAAGAGGAAAAAAATCTGCCTCCCAGCAATTTGCCTCCTTGCAGCAAACAGCCTGGTCAGCTTCACAGCCTGATTTAGCACGAGCAGCTGATTGGCGGTTGGATCAGCCCGTCAACTGTTCCAGGCTGCGGGGATCACCGCCCATCGCCACTGCCACCTATCGCTACCTCTGCAAGCTCCATTTTCGGCCTCTACACATCCCATTTTCGGCCTCCTTTTGGCCCGTTCCAGGTGGTGGGGATTGCCACTGCCTATTTCCGCCGCCTGGAATGGGCCAAAAATGGGGTGCGCGGAGGCTGAAAATGGGGCGTGTGGAGGCCAAAAATGGGGTGCACGGAGGCAGTGATAGGTGGCAGCGGCGATGGGCGGCAACCCTGAGGCCAAAGATAAACCTCCAAGAGCTTCAAGGACCATCTAAAAGGATGCAGATTATCAACTGTCTGCAAGGAAGATAAATCCTTCCATTCCCCACTATCCTGTCAAGCTGAAGAAGCTTCTTGGATGAGAAGTGAAACATCTTCAGAGAAAAAACACGAAAGTCCAATTGCCTCCTCAAAAAAAGCACCTTTGGGTCTGTTCACTTGAGTTAGATGTAAAAGGTTGAGCTAGAAGGTATCATGTGTTTGGCAAGAGAAAACTACCGAATCTTCAGAGAGTTGTTGGGACTAGTTTAAATACTGTTTCTGAGTGCTGCCATATTGATACCATGTTGATCAAGTGATGGAGTCATTAACTATAATTCTGTTCTTCTTCTGTCTTCTTCAGATGTGCACACCCAGCAATACTCCAGCCACACCACCCAATTTCCCAGACGCTCTAGCAATGTTTTCCAAGCTGCGGACTTCAGAGAATCTCCAAAGCAGCAATAGTCCCATTACGTCCATGGCATGTTCTCCTCCAGGGAGCTTCAGCCCTTTCTGGGCCTCTTCGCCTCCCAACCACCAACCTGCCTGGATCCCTCCTTCATCACCCACCAGTCACAATCTCCACCATCATCTCCACCATCAGCAGCCCATGTGGCCTCCTGTGTCTCAGCCAGCGCCCCCCCAGCAGAAAGCCATGGCAGCAATGGATGGCCAGAGATAAGACTTGACGTTTTTGGAATGGGAAAGAAGATGGGGCAAGGGGGGAAGAGGATATGGCAAATCTGAGGCACGGGAAATGGGAGGGGGGGCATTTTTTTTTCTCTGAAGATCGCACTGGAATATTTTATAGTTTTTTTTTTTTAATTGATGAAATGTCATCAGTTATCCCCATGATCCTTTTCTTCTTTTTCTTCTTTTCTTCCCCTATCCGCTCTTCAGGAGAGTTAATAACTGGTCTCTTCTCTTTTTTAAAAAGAAAAAAAAATATATAACTATAATATATAAATATATAAATATATCTAATGTATATATACATCACAAATGAAAGCAACGGAATTGCAAAGATCCAGGTGGTATTCTAAGAACGCTGCTTGGAAAGAGAGGCAGCTGCTTTGAAAACAGGATAAAGGTGCCTCCCTTGAAACATGTAGGTGTGGGGGGGGGGCTCAAAAATCGGGGGCTCTCTTGTTTTTGTTGTCCTCTTCTTTTCCCATTGGTTCCCGGGGATGTGGCAATACCTGTAGCAGCTAGAGGGTTGAGGGGCCTTGGGAAAAGAGTCATTGAAGGAAGCCACGCGTCCAAAATTGTAGCTGCCCTTGTCCTTGTATGAAGAGACCAGGGCTGGAAGAAGTTGCAGCTGAGACATGGGCCTGTCTCAGGCCTGTTCGGCAGAAGATTATCTGCTGAAAGAATCCAGCCTCCCTTCTCCATCAAAGTGGGGGTGATTTTTTGTTGTTAATTTTATGCTGCAGAGGCTGCTCCACAGAGTTTTCCTGTGAGCTACAGGAGAATCTGATAATAAATAAATTAGGGCAAAATGCCTCTGCTGTTAGACACTTTGGGGACTTTCCTCTTCAAACAGCATGTTGAGCTTGGCCCACAACTTTGTGTACACATAAGAAGTCTATTTTTTGCTCTCTCATGTCTCGGACAGGAGTTAATATATGTGCACTCTAACAAAATAATTTTGATAGCCAGCTAGCTCTTTCTCCTTGCAGCAGGCTGGATTTTTCCCCCTTGCTGGTGTTCTCTTCTGCTGTTGTTGTTTTTTTTTCCTTTCTTTTAAGAAGGGGAAAGATGCTCTAAGTTGAGTACAAATTTTTATCTACATTTCCCCATTTTGGCCTATTGAAACTTTCATGATGGCTGCAACAGGTACATCCCAAATCACTAAAACTTGTATCTTACCATGAACTGAAATATCTTCTTGTCCTCCTTCCCTCCCTCCCTCCCTCCTTCCCTCCCTTCTTGGAAAAATTTTCCCCCTTCAACTCTCGGGCTGATTCCCTTTAAAAAGGACAATGTTTAAGCATTGGGGAGGCTCATCCAGAAGGGGAAACAGCTGAAATTTTCAAAGGCATATGCATCACGGAGACACGAGCTATTATAGAAGATGGATCTGTTGAAGGAAGGCTCCCGAACGCTCCCTTCAATCCAGTGGCAGGCTAAGAGTTGAGGTTCTACATTTTTTAGGTTTTAAAATCAGAATCTTGCTTAAACAGGTTGAAGGTTTTTTATTAATTTAAAAATAAAAAAAAACACTTTTTTAATCTGACTGGTCCTTGTTTTTTGTCCTTTCAATTCTTTGTTGCTGGAGACCCTCAACGTAAAAATAGAAGCTGTCTCTTAAATCTCATAATTAAGAATTTATAAGAAGACAACAGGTAACATTGCAACTGCCAGCTGAGTTTGTGCATACAAGCCAATAGTTGTCAGTATTATATTTGCATTCCTTCAGAATTACTGTTACATGGCAGGTTTTTTTTTTTTTTAAAAAAAAATAAACACTTTGATGCCACATTCTTTAGCCAGAACAGTTTAACAGAGCAGTCTGCCCAGGAAGGATCAGGAAGAGCCAACGGTGAATAAACTGAATAACCCAGTAACCTACAGAGAAGGCCAGAGGGAGTGGTGGCACTTTGCCTTTGTTGAGTTGTTGGGTTTTTTTTCTTTTTCTTTTAAAAAGTTTCCTGTGGTTCCACCAGGAAACAATATGTGCTACCTCTAAAGCTGACATAATTCTTTCTCCAGAGTCTCGAATGATATCTTTTAGTGACAGAGAGCTTCCCTTAGCAAGGGATGCAGTGAGTGCCTTAAACTTTCTGAAGTATTAAAAATGAATTTCACCCTTAAAACCAACCTTTCACCCTACCTACATCACCCAAAGAAGAAAGCTGGGTTTGAGAATTTCAGCTTCATCCCTCAGGGAGTATTTTGACTACAATGTAGAGGGACAACATCGATGCATCCATATGTTATCAGTTGTCTACCTCTGATTGAAAGGGATCTTCAGTCTTTTCAGAATAGTGGCATCTCAGCAATTCTGAGAGGGTATGAACGGTGCTGTCAGACCAGCTGCCTTCTTGAGTGTGGCCAATAACAAAATGTCTTTGTAATGGAAAGCATAGCTTTTGAGCTACCATCTCCCCCCATTCTATTTTTTAACAATCCTTGTGGGAATAAGGTGGGGCCCAGAAGCATTGCTGAAAGTGCTGGTTATGCTTGAGGCTGTTGCTTTGCTTTGAGGGTGCCAGCTTCCTGTGCATGATTTTCAATTCAAATGATTTAAACTTTGGTAGAGAAGGGATTTTGGCAAGTGCTGAGGATCTTGTTGGCAGGCTGATTGTTGTCCCCAGGCAGCATGTTGATGTCCAGAGATGATAACGTTAGAATAAGAAGCGAAGAACCAGATTCAGCCATGGAGTTGATCAGCCTAAGTTGAATTTCAGTAGTAATGTTAACATTTTGCCTAATCGCCTTATGTCAGTTGAAAGTTGATTTTGGTGACCTGGATTTAACACAAAAGCCTGACAATATGGTTCTAAGGCCGCAGTAATAGCTGAATGAGCCAGAGCAGAGCCTTGATTCTCAGCTCTGCTGGAGTGTGGCTTGAAATGAATGCTGTCAACAGTCAGCTCATCATGTAAACCAAAGAGGCTGAAAGCTGTAGCTTGTCTAAAATGTGTTTGTAGCCTCTACTGCCCGTGTGCTTCAAATGAAAAATTTTGCCACATAACATGGGGCAGAAGGGTCTGTTTTCTGTAATTGCATGCTTGTTGAACTGGCTTGTTGACTTACATAACTCTGATGTACATTTTACACTTGTTTCTGTAATTCAGTTAGGATTGCGGGCATGGGAGAGTGGGAATGTGCTCAGAGGTAACTTCTTTAATTTATGGTTTGCTTCTCATACCAAGGACCGGGGGTGAAATCCAGCAAGTTCTGACAGGTTCTGGAGAACCAGTAGCGGAAATTTTGAGTAGTTCGGAGAACCAGCAAATACCACCTCTGGCTAGCCCCAGAATGGGGTGGGAATGGAGATTTTGCAATATCCTTCCTCTGCCATGCCCACAGAACTGGTAGAGAAAAATTGTGAATTTCACCCCTGCCAAGGACCATGCTAAACTTACATGGCTTCCCTCCCCCAATAGAGAGTTCTGATTGTGCAAACTTCAGATCTTCTGCCTAGAGTCCAGCCAGCAGGGTGTTATAAGCAATTAGATTGAGCTGAATAACCCCATTTCTTCCCTCCCCCCCCCCCCCCAAAAAAAAATACAACATGTTTCAAATTGCAACAGAAACTTCAGTGGGCATAAAATGTGACAGCAAGGAAACCAACCGGCATTTGTTACCATAATACAGAGCTTTGGACTGCTGATGTCCATATATTTTTAAAGAAGATGTTTCCTTATTCTACTCACAAAGGAGATTCGGGATGATTCTTTGTGTCCAGGTTCAAGAAGCAGCTGATAAATTACAAGGCAACACAGTGTGTAAACAAGAGTTAACTGGGCAGCTGTTGCTAATGGACTGCTTATTGCTCTTTGAAAGCATCAGTGAGCAGCTGTGGCAAAAGGTATTTTGGGAAGGAAAGAAGAACTGGCTGGTTGTATTGTATTATAAGACGTTTGGCTTCTGTCTGTTATACCCTTGGACGGCTTTGTTGTACTTTGTCTAGGGGTAAAATGACAAGGAGGGTTTTAGTCATCCAGGCTTACGCTGTAGAAATAAACCAAATTTTCCTTTGAAAAAATAGAAATATTTGTAACTACGTAAGATTGAAAGACTTTTTCAAGAATGTACATATATTGATGGGGCTTGTGTTAAACGGATACAATATAAAGTGCCTCTATTTAGGATGTGATATGTGGCATATCCCATTGTATGCACCACTCTGCATTTAGCTGCATCCTTCTTCCCTTTAAATTTATTTGATGTATTGTGGCTATTGGGCATTTCCAGACCACTTTACGTTATTTGAGGCTTTTTCTATCTATTGTCTTTTTCTATTTTTTTTTTACTTCAATGTTCTCTGAAGCCTGCTAATTTCTACCATCTAATTCTCTCTCCCTGTCTCTTGCATTTGAATTACTGTTAGAATAAGGTGCTACTGCATCTAAATGGTAATATTATGGCTTTCTCTGCACATCTTGCTTCAAGTATGCGTGTGTGTGTGAGAGAGAGACAGGCAGAAAATCTTCCTTACTGTAATATCCAGTGTCATAATTATGATGTTGTGGATGGGGAATTCATTGCTAAGAACAATGTCCTGGAGCTTCAAGTTTGAAATTCTAATTCAGCCGTTTAGAAGTATCAGGCTGTTAAAATATTTCAGTAAGGTGCGTTGCAAGGCATTTATTTAGAATTAGATTTCTAAATAGAAATCAGATTTTTTTTTATTTTTTTTTAAAAAACGTCTCCAGAAACTTCAACTTCAAAATCAAATTGATTGCCAAGTGCTTGGCATCTGTGCTTAGAACTATGAGAGAATAGGTTGGCTAAGTAGGTAGATTTGATGGTTAAAGGTCAAAATAAGTGAATGTGTGATAAATATTTATGGAATGGATCCTGCAAGGACAAAATGTTTGGGCCTATGTGGTTCACAGGTAGTCCTTGATTTGCAACAGTTCCATTTACTGACCAAAGTTACAATGGAACTGAAAAAAGTGACATGACTATTTTTCACGCTTGTGACCATAGGGAGGATCCCTATTGTCATGTGATCAAAATTTGCCCACCAATTGGCAACTGGTTTGTATTTATGACGGCTGCAGTGTCTTGGGGCTACATGGTCACCTTTTGTGACCTTCTGACAAGCAAAGTCAATGGGGAAGCCAGATTCATTTAACAACCTGGTTACTAACTTAACTGCAGTGATTCACTTAACTATGGCAAAAAGTGATAAAGTAGGGCAAAACTCACTTAACAAATGTTTCACTTAGCAACAGAAATTTTGGGTTCAATTGTGGTCGTAAGTCAAGGACTACTTTTGTTTTTCAAAACAGTGGACGGTTTCTATTCATCAAGGCAAAGTGGGCAGAGCCCCCTTGCTTTGGATAACACCAAATCAAAGTTTACATTTATCATTTGTGAAGAAAAGCCATCGCTTCCTTGGTTCAACGAAACAACTGATTTGTTGAAGAATGGAAAACTACTGTTACTGTTTACACTTGTAAATTCAGACATTTTGTGCAGATATTGTGCAACTGGAAAGAAATTAGTAGGGAGAACAAAGTGCTTTCGTGTTTTAAATAAGTCAGAAGTGGCATTCCTCAAGAGTTAGTCATGGGCCCATATTAGGAAATACTTTAGTAGTAACCTGGGTAATGACGGTAGGAGCCTTTTAATTAAGCTTGCTGATGGCGCCACAGTCACCTGCATTGTCAATACAGATAGGGATCAGGCCTAAATGCAGCTTGACCTGGCTGACGTTATGAGCTGAAATAAGGGCTTAAAAAGAGTACAGTCATGATCGAAATCGTGTGCTAGGAGTGACTCAATTTTTTTTATAATAACTTTATTGGATTTTTAAATAAGAAAGATTAAACACTAATATTTAAGATGAAGGAAGGAAGGAAGGAAAGAATGAACAATGCCAAAAGTACGGGGGTGGGGGGGTGGGAAGAGAAATAAAATTTTCTGTCTTTGTTCTACAATGGTTATAGGAATAAATTTAAAAGAAACTATAGTTACAATATAACTCATTTTTTCTATTATTCTAATTGTCAAACCCATTTGTCATAATTTCTTTTTTTTCCCCTGTTTCGTGCAAGTCCAAAGGGGGTTTCCAATAGGCATTAAACTTAATTAGTGTTTTTTCTCTAATCAAGGCTATCTGTTGAGCCATCTTTGCAAGTTCCATCCACCTTCACCATACACTCTTGGGATTGGCTTGCATCTTTTAGAAAAGAAAAAAAAATTCCTTGTGGTGACAATGCTCCAAACCACAAAGACTTCCTAGCCTTCTAAATATCTTGCCCCTTGATGAAGTAGGATTTTGAGTCTGAAAAATAAGTCCGCCGTTCTCCTCTGGGACCTCTTCAGGTGGCTTTTGGCAAACAGATTATTACTGTGACCACCACCATTTTGTTCTAACTTGCAATAGGAACAGCTTACAAGTGGTTGTAAGAGGCATGATCAATGTTTTCAACATTCAAAAGCTGTGTATCGGCCTTGTGTTTATTTTTCTCTCGTTGGTACTTCTGGGGCACACCGCAATTGGTGGGAGTCTTGCTGTCCCTATAAGAGCAGGAGTTGACATAATGTTATGAAACCTTGGCTGGATATTTGTTCAAAACCTTGTATCCAAAGGTACGGTGAAGAGGGCTGGAGGAGGCAGCGGGGGGAGAAGCTGAAATGTAAGCTAGCATCTTGGCTAGGCTTTGGAAACAAGTCTGAAAATAGCCTTACAGAATGTCAACCAATAGGAAGCTGAAGAAGTGCAAAAAGCAGCACCCAATGGCTTCAAGGATGGCACTTGGTAACACTTTCAGCGATCATTACATGCTATCTCATCTCTGGCACTTCAGAAACCTGGTCCCAGTTGGCTGGCGTGGTCCAAGAACTTGGAATCACCGCTGTTTGATAGTTGTTTGGCAGGTGCTGCCGTCTGTGCCCTTATAAGGAAGCCTTTCATCTGTTGCATAAGCCCTGATTGAAGCCTACCACAAGGTTGTTTCTACTCCTCCTGCTATGTGGTGTAGATTCTAGGAAACATGGATCAAGTTCCTTACAAGAAAGAAGGTTTCCTGGATTTCAGTTTATGTTGCAGTCCATATTGTGACAGATTCTACGAAAGTTCATTCGGAGCGTAAGATTTTCACTTCCCAGTAGCAGGCCTTCCTCCTTGTCTTGAGACTTGTTTTTGTTAGCATAAGGGTCAGGATGACCCAGTCACATTTTTTCCCCCTCATGCTACGGTTGCTGTTCGCTTTGATTTATATTTCCTTAAACCTTTTCTTTCAATGTATACTTGCTATATTTTAATTTTTAAAAGGACAGTGGGAAAAATAAACATAAAAACGAGAGCTACATCTTGTTGATAAAAACAGATACGTATAGAGACCTTGCTACTGATACGATCAGTGTACCCCATTTTTATAGGAAGTGGATTGTGGGGAGGGATTAAAACAGCTCTGTCCTAAGCATTTAGCTACTTCCATATACCACAATGCAGGCATTATCAGGAATACATTTATGACAGGCTTTATATTTGATATGGAGTGGCCATAAAGGTTCTGAATACTGTGTACACAAAACAGCTGAGCGTATGGTCATTGTCTCAATGTGTATTCCAATCCTTTCCTTGGGACAACCTTCGTTTGCATTGGATATGGATGCTTCAGAGACACAGATTTGTTTTAAGATCCAATCAGGGTTGTGTCCTCCTCCCCTGCATACTACATTGACTTTCTTCAGATTTAGTTCACACATGCAGATTTATCCTGGGCAACTTTGCATGTGATGTATGAGTCATTGGAGATCAAACACCGTGGGTATCATCACTGTCTCCTCAAACACCGTCTTGCACGCACATTAAGCTGTGAGTCACAGACAAATCAAGTTACCTGCCGAATATGCATGTAACCATCCCTTTGATTAATTCAACCTAAAGAGCTGATTTTTTTTTAAAGATACATTTTGATTGCTCAGAATTATCAGGCAACTGTCTCTACATAGTCACAACTGACACAATTTAACAGATGACACTCTGTAGGCTTTCCTTTATACAATGCCTACTTTTTTTTTTTTGCTCCTTTCATGTCTAGTATTATGATAACTAGCAGATTCATGATTGAGTTAACCACTGGCCAAGTCCCCTGTTCCAAATTCTTGCTTTTATATTCCAGGAAATTTAACCGTTCTGGCTTTTGCAAGGCAAAGTCCCCCCCCCTTTTTTTTGACAAGTTTTATTGTTTCCCTCCCAATACACACCCATATATTTTTTGAAATAGAGTATTGACCATATCACATCATATATATAATTCATCATATCCAAACATATTTTACCTTAGTTACAGTTTCTGCCAAAGTGTTCTTTTTCCATATTTGTTAATCAAATCTTAATTTTTCTATTCTTATTTTTCTAAACAGTATCTTCTTTCACCCTCAAATTCTATTTTTTTCTATTCTTAATCATATACATTCTCCTTAATTTTATTTTGTATTAATTCAATCTTTATCTTAATATATTTAAACATGTTCGGGGATGCCTTTCTTCCATTTCATCTTTTTTGTTTTACAGCAACCTTTCTTCTCTTTCTCTTTCTCTCCTTCCCTTTTTTTGTCCTTCCTACCTTCTTCCCTCCTCTCGCAAAGGTCCCTTTAAGTGGCTTTGCTTTGCTCCCAGGTTCAGGGCTAATTGCTACAGAGTGCAATATAAAATGCAGAGAAAATCCAAAACTGGATCCAAATACATATTCTATATGCCATGTTCTGATTTTGCTTTCTTTCTATAATTGGATTTTTTTTTCTTATATAACTTACCTCTTGTACCTGTTAAAAAGCGCAAACCCACTCATTTGCAAATATTTTACTTTTCAGCGTTAATGTGTTAGGCTTTAGGAAAGCCCAATATATTTATCCCTTTTCTAGCACACGTTCAGGACATAGAAAATTGGCCTACTGAAAATAGTGTAAATCCTTCCACTCATCTTAAATACCACCCATTTGTCTTTAAACAATGAACTGAAGGAGTACCAGGAATACTGAAATTAGTTCAGGGGCAAGCAAACATTCCCCCGGTTGCCTGAATGTTCCTGCTAGCAAGAGTATAATAGTCTAAGATCTGTGGAAATGCAAACACAGAGTAGATTAAATTCAGTCCTATTGTGTGTTTACACACACACTCCCCACACACAAATGCATAAGGAAAGCATCTGCTGTCTAAGAGGGAGGCCTAACAGCTATATTCTTACTGATCTCTTTTGGTTAATTCGTTTTGTTAATTTTTTTTTATATATACTTATTTCTTCTCTCTTCAAGACTGGATCTGCTCAGGTATTTAATGAACCAACATGGAGAGGAAGAGGCAGGATTTGGCCATCATGCTACTTTCCTCAGAGAGGCAATAGAAGCTGGCAGGCTCATTCACACACAGTACCTTTTACAATGGTTTTAAGCCTTATTCTTTCCTTAGCCCTGCCTATTTAACACAGAAGAACAGGAATACAGTTTATTCTCAACCGGGCTGCCCGCTGAGAGGCAACTTTAGCTAGCAAAGCAAAGGCTGTGGGTGGGTACCCTGAGCATTCAGTTAGGATTAATGTGTACACCACTTGTTCCGGCAATAACAGGCAGGTTTTCTTTAGGGATTGGGCCGACTTCAAGCTGCGCTTCCCATAGGCTGTGGCTTTTCATGTGACTGCTACCAGGCAGAAGTGCAGTGATCAGTTAGTGTTTAAAGGCTGCAACAGCAGCGCTATCTGCATAAAACATTAGCTTTCCCCAGCCGGATGCCCTTTACATGTGTCGAGGCTGCTTCTCCCAAAATTCCTCGCTTCCCTACTCAAAAGCTTCAAATCTGTGGTGCATTACAACTGGCTGTGGAGGGGTAGATCAGGTTTCAGCCTTCTGTGAGCTGGGTGGAAAAAGTTACTCATTACAGCTCAGAATTGCTGTAGTCATGCACTCTGTGGCCCTCTGAACTTGCCATTCAGGTCCTATCCAATGCTCTGTTTTGGCAACAAGATCAGGAAAAACAATCAGCGCTGCACGTTGATATTATTTTAGGAATCCCAAGTCAAGTATAGTTGGCAGCTACGCTGTGTCCTTCATCCTTATACGCAACCCCATAATGCATCTCACAAATGCTTGAACGTTGCTCATTAATGTTTATCGTGGGTAAACATTACCCGCTTGTTTAAAGTATAACATGCAACGTCTTGCTTCTCCATTTTTGTTTATCAGGATGAAAAAAACACAGGTGGATTTCTCAGATGGCTTCAGGGGAAAGGCTGTAAAACAAAGTCTGAAATTGTTACCATAAACTATAGCACAGCTAGACAATACCTCGCTTGCTGGGACAGTGCAAATAAATTGGAGCTTCAACCAAGGCCGAAACTCTCCTAGCCATCCTCAACTTTGCACCTCAAAGATTCCCTCCCTTCCTCGCAGTGGGTTATTTTAAGGCACTAAACGATGCTGTTGGACAGAGGCCAATTAAGGCCAGGGAAAGTTGAAGGGAGAACTAGTCTAATGTATTGGACAGTGAATGGCAATCAAAGAAATCTGCTTATTTCCTAGCCACAAGACAAGCTAGTGCTTCGGCTCTGGCAGGAATATCTGTCTCTTTGATTGTGTTGACCTTGTAGGAATAGTGGCTTTTTTCTTGTAATGTGTCCTGTCAGATGTTTGTGCCTGAACTTCTAATGATTTCTGCATTTTCTAGGACTGCAAAATCAGGAGACAGAACATGCAAGATGGGTACTTTTTATTATTAACAATTATTGTTACTTATTGATTTTTTAAAAAAAGATGGCAGCCCAACTCTCTTGTGGTGACTTCTGGGCGGCTTAGAAAAGTAAAACCCCCAAATACAAAACTCCAAATACACAAGCTCAGAAATACTCTTTAAAAAGAAGACTGGCTTTCTTTTGCAGCCAATTGTACACAAAATCTAGTGGTTAGGGACCTCCAGCTAACCACTTTAGTTCACATTACTTTTAATAAATAGGAATGACTGTGAAACAGTAGAAGAGAATTTGAACTCAGAGGCTACCCAGCTCTATAGTTTTGGGAAAGTGAAGGACTGGGGCTGAAATTAATACCAAATGGTATTAGGTTTTGTTTACACCAGCACAGCAAGGCTTAACAGCGCAGGCGTGCATGAACGCACATTCTCTAAATCTGGTTTGACATCTCTTGTGATCTGAAATGATCTGATTGAACTGTTGAAGGCCAAAGTCTTATTTCAAGTGATCTATTCCGATTGTTACAGTAATTCCTTTTACACACAGTCTTACCTTGCAAGACTTAAAGAAGTGCCCCTATTTGATCAAATCAATGGTCTTTTTTAGGAATGATGATTTCCCCCCTACTAAAGGTGACATTCCTTTCTCCTTATAGGGGATGGAGCTGCTTATCTCTCATTTCTTTGCCTAGAGGAGGTGGAGCACATTGTTTGGGCCAATATTTCAAAATAGTTGTTTTTATTTTTGAAGTTAGACTGCAGCTTTTACAATAATACTTTGAGTGAATGCTGTCATTTAAAATCTTGCTTTATTTATGTTAGTTCTGAGTGCTTTTTTTTAAGTAAGAAAGGGAACTAAAATATTTTAAGTATATTGTGTTTTAAATATGTTTCAAATTTCTCACTTTGCTACCCATCCCTCCCATCCCTACCCATCCCTTTTTACAATGTACTTTTGTTGCAATCTGTTTGTTTTTTTCCCCATAGTCAGCACTTGGGCAAGATTGCCATGTTTAAAAGGAAGTCTTTTGCATTTTATAGTTTCCTCAACTCTGCTCATCAATACACTGGTATCCTTGTTTGCTTTGCTTTGCTTTGGGTTTTTTTTCTCAAACAGAGTTGCATATTTCAAAAGGAAGTGTAAACAGAAAAGAATACAAACACACACACGATCTTATACAACACCAATTTCTTCTCCATACCAAGTTGGCATAATCATTTGTGTGGATTGCATACTTTTATAAAAGTATGCGTGTGTGCAAGTGTGTGTTCCTCCTTGAAGCTACACTGCCCCAAAGGTAAATTCCCATAAATGGGACAATCCCCATAAATTTACCTGTAAATAAGGGAACTCATGTACAAAAATCAGTCAATAACCATCTGAATATAGGTAGTCCTTGACTTACAACAGTTCATTTAGTGACCGTTCAAAGTTATAATGGCACTGAATAAAATGACTTATGAACATTTTTCACTCTTAAGACTGTTGCAGCATCCCCATGATCACATGATCAAAATTCAGATGCTTGGCAATCCATATTTATGGTGGTTGAAGGGTCCTGAGATCATGTGATCAGCTTTTACAATCTTCTGACAAGCAAAGACAACAGGGGAAGCCAGAGTGGCTGAACAACTGTGTTACTAACTTAACAGCTACAGTGATTCCACTTAACAACTGTAGCAAGAAAGATCCTAAAATGGGGGAAAATTCCCCATTAACAAATGTCTCTTTTAGCAACATAAATTTTGGGCTCAATTGTTGTCATAAGTTGAAGACTACCTGTATACCAACCAACCAAGAGCCTTGGTAGTACAAGGGTTTGAGGCACCCTGTTATTAAGCTGCTTAAGACCAGCTGCCTGCAATTACTGCAGGGTTCGAATCTCGCCAAGGCTCAAGGTTGACTCAGCCTTCCATCCTTTCTAAGGTAGGTGAAATGAGGACCCAGTTTGTGGGGGCAATAAGCTGACTTTGTATAAAATATACAAAAGGATGAAGGCTATTGCTTTACGCATTGTAAGCCGCCCTGAGTCTTCGGAGAAGGGCGGCATATAAATCAAATAAAAAAAAAAATTGTTGTCTATACTTCACTAACACATGAAACAAGCAGAAATAGCAAACAACCCCAACCCATAGGATGAAATGAATGAAATCTGACGTTAACTGTTTGGAGAAAGAGCAGAGGAATGTGTATACACACACACACAGAAACTACTTGAGGCAAGGGGAAGAGATAACTGAAGTGTGGAAAAAAGAGACATAAGCCCTCTTTCCATATTATCAAAAAGGTTAAATCTACTCTTAGCAGCCACTCTCAAGCAGGTAATCTTTGGTTAATCTTCAAAGGCATCCCTGTTTGACAGCAATAATATCTGCATGCATCTGTTTCTCCTGCACATTCTTTTGTTTTCAACAGCTTCAGCGAAGGGAAGAGGGATCCTTCAGCTCATAGGTAACTATGCTGAATGGGGGGGCTGGGGGTGAAGGGGGGGTGAAGCCTTGCCTTCTGTCTTGTAAATATCCAGCATTTTACTTGGGCTTCCACTGTAATTTTCTCTGTGTGTGAGTGCCTTTGAGTCAGGGTTGATTCCTGGCAACTGCCTGGATAAATTCCTGCAGTTTTCTTGGCAAGGATTTACAGAAGTGATTTGCCATTGTCCTCTTCTTAGAGCTGAGAAAGAGTGACTGGCTTCAAATCATCCAGCTGGCTTTATTCCCAAAGCAGGATTGGAACTCATTCTCTCCCAGTTCCTAGTGTGATGCCTTAGCCGTTGTATCAAAGTGACTCTCTTAAACAGCCTTAAACAGAACTAACCCCTTTCCTTCCTGTTTTCCTTTCCCGGACTACTTATCATTCATAAATGTGGCATCTGACCACATTACTGTTTCAAAGCCTCGACACTCAAGAAACAAGTCCTTTTACCGCAGCAACAAGGATGGGCCCCAGGGTGCGAAGAGTAGGCCACTGTTCCTCATGGTCACATGATTTTCCATCCTTCAGGGCTTTGCCTCTCACATGACTTCCTACTAGGGTATGGTGACACATTTTGGGTTTCTGTTTGCGAGTTCTCATTCAGTTCTCAGTCTTCAGATTTGAGGGAAGGGGTTTGCTTTCCAACTTCCTTTCAAAAAAGAATTTGTCCGTGGTTAAGGCTTATGTGTAAAAGGTCTTTCTTTACTGTATTGTCCTCTCTCCCAATTAAAACCCAAAGGAATTCCCTTCTAATGAGTTTTTTTTAAGTCTAGAAAATATAGCTAGTCAGGGAGAAGGGAGAATTATGGAAAGAAACCTAGCAGGAAGCAAAAGCCCTAGCAGGAGCAACCTGCACTACCTCTAGCAATAAAATAAGCTAAAAATCACCACCAAGAGAAATGTGAAAGTTATTCTCAAGTCCTTGGAGACAAAAGTAGAAAAACAGATGCCTCTTATCTTGGAGAAAAATGTCAGAGAAATGGCAAAGGGTGGTTATTAGACGCCACCCAATGCCTTCATCCAGAGACACTAACAGCTGCTTCTATACATTTTATGTACCAAGTGGGGAAAGAATAGTATCTCACAGATCAGAAGTGCCTTAAATAACTATGCTAAGACTTCCCTTCTCTTCCACTCTGGTTGGATATAACACCCACAAACAGCAGTGCATTTTTTCATATTTTCTTTTCTTTTCCTAAGAGCTATCCTTGCACTATAAAATTTAGGGAGATTGTTGGATGGCAGCAGAGATAGAGACACCCCCCCTCCTAACAATTTGCTGCCATCTAGTGGTAATTCAACTCTTATTCAGCCCAGTCTGATAGTCTTGATTAACATATTTTTCCTCCTCTAATTTTTTTCCCCCTGCTTTCAGAATGCTAGGTGTGTTTCCGATATTACTTAGCTTCTTGGATCTTAGTATATTCGGCAATAGTGGTTATGTGAAGATATGGAGGAGTTGTGGTAGCAGAGTAGTTAGAATGCAGTATTGCAGACTAACTTTGCCGACAGCCAGGAGTTCGATCCTGACCGGCTCAAGATTGAGTCAGACTTCCATCCTTCCGAGGTCAGTAAAATGAGGATCTAGATTGTTGGGGGCAATATGCTGACATTGCAAACAGCTCAGAGAGTGCTGTAAAGCACTATTGGGCGGTATATAAATTTAAGGGCTATTACTATTTTTTTTTCCCCTAAGATTTCCAGGTTATTAAACTTGCCTTCTCTAACCTGATAGTCTACAGATGTAGTAGACTCCGTCATTGTTCCTAGTCAGTGCATCCTTCCTTATCTGTCTTGTTTCCTTTTTATCAACTCCTTTATTCACACATGATAATGTCTCACTGGATACACTTCCACTATAAGTTAGATGTGCATCAGTGCTTTAAGTTGTCGTTCTATTAATATTTTATCTTCCCGGATACTGTGTTCAGAAATTCTCAGAATTAAAAATATGTGAATTCCTGACATTCAAAGTTGCTTTCTTTGAAGTAGAGATGTCTACGTGAGACGGCAAAGTAAATGACATGTTCAAAACATATTTGTGGCATGCTTATCCAATTCACCAATAAAGACCCACGGTAGATGTACTGCAGTAATTATTTCTCTAACATCTGATGTGTTGTGAAACAAGATATTAAGAGAAATCCCTTCCAATCTGGTCTTTGTTTTTAAGTCCTTTGCGACAAAGCATACCTCATCATACCGGTAACCCTCAATTTACAACCACAGCTGGGACCAGAATTTCCACTGCTAAGCAAAGTGGTTGTTAAGTGAATCATGCCTGGCTTTTACAACCTTTTTTTGCCACAGTTGTTAAGCAGATCACAGCAGCTGTTAATTAAATAATGTCATTAAGATAATTCATCCTCCCTCAGTGAGTTTGCTACTCAGAAACTGGCTGGGAAGGTTCCAAATGGCAATCAAAGGACCCCGGGACACGGCAAACATTGTAAAAACATGCCGGCTTCCAAGCACCTGAATTTTTTTTTTTTTATTGCAAAAGTTTTACAATTACATTTTCACCCCCTTTTTCACCCCCCACCTCCCGCCCCAAACTTCCCATCCTCCCTAACCCTCCCTAACCCTCCCCCCCCAGACTTCCCTATTACTTACTCATAACTAATGACACTAATATATAAGCCTGAACCCGTCCCTCCCCCTATAAAGTTTTTCCTCTTTATCCCTTTGCATTAAAATATTTCTAATACATTATTTTCAAATAAAAACTATTTGATACTTTCTAGTTTGATATTTGTTCTGAACATATTCTATCCACCTTTTCCATTCCCATTCATAAGTCTCTTGTGAACAATCTTTTAAATACGCTGAAATCTTCGCCATCTCTGCAAAACTGGCCATCTTCACAGTCCATTCCTCGATAGTGGGCAAAGCTTCATTCTTCCAGTATTTACCTATCAACAGTCTTGCTGCCGTTATCATATACAATATCAATTTTGTTTCACCCAATGTAAAACCCTTAACTATACCCAATAAAAACAGTTGTGGAGAAAACTGAATTTTTTTCTTCAAAACATTCTGCATGACCCACCAAATTTTTATCCAAAAAGCCTTAACTTTCCTACAGGTCCACCAAACATGATAATACGTAGCATCCAAACATTCGCATCTCCAACATTTTGGCTGAACATTAGGGTACATACATGACAACTTTTTGGGATCTAAATGCCATCTATAAAACATTTTATAGAAATTTTCCCTCAGATTCTGCGACTGTGTAAATTTAACATTCTGAACCCAAATTTTTTCCCATGTTTCCAACATCACTGGTTCTTCAAAATTTTGTGCCCACTTAATCATACAATCTTTAACTAATTCGGTTTCTGAATCCCTTTCTAGCAAAACATTATAAAGCCTTTTAATATGCATTGGACCTTTCTCTTTTATATGTCTAACCAATTCTTCCTCATGCAACATAATACCAGTTTTTTGGTCCTCTTTCCATCTCAATTGTAATTGATTATATTGTAACCAAGTTAGATTAAGTCCTTCATCCAACAGTGTCTGTAATGTCTTCAGCTGCCATCTGCCCGCATCTGTAAAAAGAACCTCTTTGTATAAAAACCCCCCGAGTGACATTATATTTGTATTCCACAAAGTATGACCAAGATCCAGCCATAGCGGTATTTTGTAATCCCATTTGAGTCGGTGCTTCTTCCAAACTCTCATCAAGGAGTCTCTAAGTATATGGCTTTTAAATACTTTATCTACTTTGTCGTCATAAAATAAATAAGCATGCCATCCAAATTCGAGATCAAAACTTTCTGCGTTTAGTATTCCAGTCTTTTTACTTCCAAACCAATCACTTGTTAAAGTTAAAGCTGCAGCATCATAATATAACTGTAGGTTTGGGAGTTTAAGGCCTCCTCTTTCTGGAACATCTTGCATAATTTTCAGTTTCACTCTCGGCTTCTTCTCGTTCCAGACAAACTTATTCACACCAGACTGCCAAACTTTCAATTGTTTATCACTTTTAAGCACCGGAATCATTTGAAACAAAAACAGAAGTCTTGGCAAAATATTCATCTTAACTGCTGCTATTCTTCCAAGTAAAGACAGTTGCAGCTTTTTCCAGGTCTCCATATCTTTCTGGACCTCTCGCCACAACACCTCATAATTATTTTGAAACAATTTCAAATTTGATTCTGCAACCTGAACTCCAAGATATTTTACCTTAGGTACAATTTCAAAACCTGCCCTCCTTTCAAGCTCATATTTACGATCTTGTGTCATATTTTTAACTATCATTTTGGTCTTTTTTGAATTCAGTCTAAAACCTGAAACTCTACCATAGTCTTGTATAATGTCATTCATCAAGATTATTGATTCCATTGGTTGTGATAGGGTAACCACCAGATCATCTGCAAATGCCTTTATTCTGTAATCCTCTTGCCTTATCATTATGCCTTTCAAAATTTTAGAATCCCGTATTGTGTTTAACAAGACTTCCAATGTTAAAATAAATAAAAGTGGGGACAACGGACATCCCTGTCTTGTTCCTTTTTCAATTTTAAACTCTGTCGTCAAACTTCCATTAATAATAATCTGTGCCTTTTGCTCTTGATAAATTGCTGAGATTGCCTGTATAAATTGGTCCCCAAAGTCCATCTTTTTTAAAGTCTTTAATAGAAAATTCCAATCCACTCTATCAAAGGCCTTCTCTGCGTCCAAAAAAGCCAGCACTGCAGGAATCTGTTTATTCTTATCAAGATATTCCAATAAGTCTATTACTTGCCTTACATTGTCCTTCATATATCTGCCTTCAATAAATCCCGCTTGATCCTCATGAATCACCTTTTGAATTACTGGCATCAATCTGTTGGCTAATACCTTCGCATAAATTTTATAGTCTGTATTCAAAAGAGATATTGGTCTATAATTCTCTGGTTTTTTAGGACCAACTTGTTCTTTTGGTATCAAAGATATATAAGCAGTTGTCCAAGATGGGGGTATTTTACCCCCTTGTTGAATGTTACAAAATAAGTCTCTAAGTTGTCCCACCATTTCAGCTTGCAAAGTTTTATAATACACTGCAGTCAGACCATCCGTGCCAGGAGCTTTGGCTGTTTTTAACTGTTTAATTGCTGCTGTTATCTCCTCCTCTGTTATGGGATAATTCATTCTTTCCTTTTGTTGATCAGTAATTTTTGTAATTCTCTTATCATTTAAATATTTTTCTATAAGTCCATTCTGCACCTCTTCTTTAGCATATAATTTAGTATAATAATCCACAAAAGCTTCTTTAATTAATTTTTGTTGAAAGATTTCTTTCCCGCCAATATCAATACTATCAATAGTCCGTATACTTTGTTTTTTCCTCAATGTGTAAGCCAACCATCTGCCCGGTTTGTTAGCGTTGCAAAATGTATTATGCTTCGCATATTGTAGGCTTGTTGCAACTTGTTCCGCCATAAGCATTTGAAATTGGTCTTTCAAAAGTTTTATAGCACCTCGAATTCTTTCATCTGTTGGGTTTTTAATAAGTAGCTGTTCTTTATTCTTTATTTCCATTTCCAACTCGATTCTTTTCTTTTGTCGGAACTGTCTGTGTTTAGAGTTCATATAGATAAGTACCCCTCTCATATAAGCTTTACTTGCATCCCAAACAATTTCAATTGGAGTACCTTTATTCAAATTTATTTCAAAAAATTCTTTCAAATGCTTTTTAAGTTCTATTATATTTTTTTCATATCTAAACAAGTTCTCATTTAATCTCCAAGAGCGTCTCTCAACCTTATCCATCTCAATTTCTATCCATACAGGGCTATGGTCAGTCAAGGTTCTTGGAAAAATCTTTGTTCTTTTGGTCTTAACAAGTAGATCATTTGACAACAGGATAAAGTCAATCCTAGAAAAAGATCTATGTCTATCAGAAAAAAAAGTGTAATCCAATACATTTGAATTATGTATTCTCCAAACATCTTTTAATTCCATATCTTCTTTCATATCAAAAAAAGTCTGTGGTAGTCTAATTCTAGACTTTGCCAAGCTCTTTTTATCTAATTTAGAATCAATTACTCCATTCCAGTCTCCCATAATTAAAATAGATCTATAGTCCCATTGCAATATTTTAGTATGTAATATCTTATAAAAATAATCCTGTTGTTGGTTGGGAGCATAAATTCCAATCAAAAGAATTGGTCCATTTGCTGTAAGCAATTCAATTGCTACAAACCTACCATCTTGATCTGCTTCTATAACTTTCGCTATTAATTTTTTATTTACATAAATAACCACACCATTCTTTTTCTGCGAAGTCGAAGATATAAAATGTACTCCTAATTTTGAGTTTATCAAATATTTTTGATCTTGAGTAGTTATATGCGTTTCTTGTAAACATATTATATCATTATTAAATTGTTTCAAATATGTAAATATTTTCTTCCTTTTCTGTGCTGAATTCAACCCATTGACATTCCAAGATAGACACTTAAAGGTCATCGGCCTCTTTCTGGAGCGCGGAGCAATATCTTTGAAGTTCCTCCGAAAGCTTCGATCTCGCTCCTCCCATAGCGCCACTCTCTTGTACGGTACTCTTAACTGCCTTCTTGTCTTGTCTTTCCTGTTGTTGTTGTTGCTGTTGTTTAAATAGCTTAGATTGAGCTCTAGTTATACGTTGATCTTTCACTTCAGCCAACTGAATCAAATCCAAAATTGGAGAAGAATCCAGCAAGGGCTCATTCAAAAAACCTCCTTCTGCACCTTGCACTGTTTCTAATTCCTGCTTAGACTGTTCTTCCAATTGCCTCTCTTCACTCTCCTTAATCTCCAAAACTGTAGATGTACGTGGAGATGGAGTTCTTTCCTTAAGTATAGTACTATAAAAATGTTGTGCCTTCTCCACGGTATTCAACCGATATCCTTCTCCCTTGTATCTAAAAATTATCCCAGCTGGTGCATCCCACCGGAAGGGTATCTGTAAATTTTTCAATTCCTTAACAAGAAAACCAAATTCTTTTCTAGCTTTCAGCATTTTAGGAGGACTTCCGGTTTCCTTGTCTTCGGCGTCGGCGGCGCTCTTTGAAGCTCCGCCAGCCCCGCCGCCTGTAGAGCCGCTTCGAAACGAAGAAGCGGCTCGAAAACTTCTAGATCCTAAAGGATTGAAGAAGAGAGATCGCAGGGCACTGGTTGAGCCCCTGTGACCCCCCAGGGAAGTTTCTGGGGAGAGAACAGGCGTGGCTCCCTTCCAGCCTGCTGAAACTCCGGGCGACGTGGGACGATTCTGCTTTTGCAGAACAAGCCGGCTGCAGGAAACTTAAAGCGAAAGAACCGGCTTTAATAAACAGCGAAACTACCTGAATCCTGAAATTTGGAAACGCAAGTATCAGCACTTTATTGACTTTCAATTTGAGAAATGCGAGTGAGTGAAAGTGCTTTGAAAAGAAAAAAATATGGCGCCTAGCCTCAGAGTTAACGAGCCAGTGAATGTGGATTGGTGAAGTTATCTTGTTTTGTTACAAAGTTTCCAAGTTGTTACAAAGTTGCCCTGCTTGTTAAAAGAGAAACAATAATTTCTCCCTTTTTAATACTGGACTTTGCTTTATTCCAGTCTTTATTTGATTAAATCTGGGGGATTTTTTTAGAAGTTTTTGTGCAGGAGGGAAAGGAAAAGGAACCTCCCTTTTCAGAAAAACTAGATCACGAGCCAGGATGGCTTCAAAGAAGCAGGAAGGGAAGGCGTCAGGGGGGGGATCCCCCACACACAAACATGAAAAGCAACCTCCCCCTGCTCAACAGTTACAAACTCAGAAAAAAGAATTTGATGTGGGAGATTTAAAAGAATTTATTTCTAAAACTTTGGATGACAAATTTCAAAAATCCCAACAGGAGATAGATGATAAACTTCAAAAATCACATCAGGAATTTATGCAGGAAATTAATGAAGTTAAAGACATGGTGAATCAGAATCAAAAAAAGGTGACCAAAAAAATATCAGAAGTGGCGTCTGGCCTGGTAGAATTTATTGGGAAAGTTGATTTTAAAGTTGAAGAATTTAAATCAGAAGTTAATGTCAAGATGAAAGACAATGATTATAAAATTGATGAAGTTGACAATAAAATGCAGAGAATTGAAGATGAGATTGTTATGATACAATTCCGGGCGATGGAATTTGCTATACGGCTTCGGGGAATTCGAGAGGAGGAGAGACAGGACTTGAGACAAGTTTGCTCTGAAGCCTTGGCTAAGATTTTACAAGCTAGTCCTGATTTGGTATTTCACAAAATAGATAAAATTTACAGAGTCAACTCTTGGGTGGCCAGACAAAGACAACTGCCTAGAGATGTGGTGATATATTTCACTGATAGAGAAATTAGAAATCATATCCTGCAAAAATCTTTTCATACTTCTGTACAAGTGGGGGGTTCACGACTTGAAATTTTTAAAGAATTACCTCCCAAGCACCTGAATTTTGATCACATGACTGTGGGAATGCTATGACAGTTGTAAGTGCGAGGATCGGTCATAAGTCACTCTGGGCCATTCTAACTTTGAATGGTTGATAATGAATGGTTGTAAATCAAAAAGTACCTGTACAAGGAGCTTGCTAGTAGACTTTATTCACTATGTAAAGTGGACACTTGGAGACTGGAAATACTGTGAGTGCATATGATTATACGTCAGTCAACTAATATAAACTGCAGGTGAAGCATTTCCACCCGGTCTGCAGGTTTGCTGGCTCTTTCCAGTAAGAGGTTAGGCAACCAGCCAAACAAGTTGGATTTCTTCTTCACTTTTACATTATTCCAGAACTCTATGATGTATTACAGGATAAGATGAAGGAAGGATGGGACATGCCTTGTGCTTAGTTTGGACATGTAGTGCGGTTGACGGCATTCTCAGGAGGATCTAGGTTGAAATCTGCTCAGGGTAGATACCGTATTTTTCGGAGTATAAGGCGCACCGGAGTATAAGATGCACCTACCTTTTTTGGTGAGGAAAAGAAGAAAAAGAAATGTGCCTCTGCCTCTGAGCAATTTTGCCTCGTTGCAGCAAACAGCCTCCTTTACTTTCATTTTCATTTTCAGCATAGCTTGATTAGCACAAAGGAAAAAAAATCTGCTCCAGCAATTTTCCTCCTTGCAGCAAGCAGCAGAGCCCTGCGCAAAACAGCTGAGAGCAAATCAGCTGAGAGTTGGGAGGCCGATCCAATCAACCTGTGCTAATTAGGCTGTGCTGAAGCTGAAAGGAGGTGTTTTTTCTTGCTGTTTGCTTGCAAGGAGGTAACTGTTGTGAGGCAAAGGCCAAGGGGTGGGGGCCAGTGGGTGGGCGGGGCTACATTTGGTGTATAAGACGCACCTAAATTTTCACCCCTTTTTAGGGGGGAAAAAGGTGCGTCTTATACTCCGAAAAATACGGTAGTCTCTAACTCACAAGGTCATTTGCTTCTGTGCTGCCAGAAGAAGATAGTGGGGAGAGGGGAGAGCTGGACAAGCAAGTAACTTTAAGCCTTTCTTTTATTATACTTGTCCATTCCTTCCATTCTCAGGACCTTAGAATCTCTGCTGCTAGCGTTTTGTCCTGCAGTTTCACGAATGTGTTACTTGTAGACTATTCAGAAAGTTTTATATGACAAATATATTAAGCTTTCCCCCCACTTTAAAAGGCATTTATAGGCCCCATTTTAACTGACAATTTCAGTAACTGTCAGAAAGATCAAAGTTGGGGGGGGGGAAAAGAACTGTAATGCCATCTTACATTCCTTTCATTAGAAATATATGCACGCTATTCTGAAGTCTTTGGCAGAGGGTATATAATGCCTAGCAATATTCAAAAGGGACTTTTCTGTCTCCTTCACAGTTCCAGATGGGAAATGAAGTTATGTGCCTTTATTAACCAGGTGCAGAGAATGAAATGTTTCCTCTCTTCTCACATGCTGTATTGAAAATATTTTTTTTACCGTTTCCTGTATATGTGGAAGAGCTCTGATAGATTTATAATTCCCATCAGAACCATAATGTTATCAGCTGAGTGTTTCAACATCCAGAGCTGCTCAAGGGCTATTTTGAAAAGAATGACAGAAATAGTAACCCATAGTCATTGCGAAGTGGCATACATTTTTTAAAAAAAAATACATGTTATTACTTTGAAGGTGAGGATGTGTGTGTAAGGAGAAAGATAATAAAGTGATGGTGAGAACTTTCTATAGACACCCAAGAACAGACCTGAGAACGGGTCCAGAGACAAACTCATCAGAGCTGATCAGGTGATATGGAAAGCAGTCCTGGAAAGCAGGTACCTCTCCCAATATATGTTGGGAAAGATATTTGCTTTTAGAACGCCACCCACATTACCTGGTATATAGGAAAAGGCAGATAACAGCTCTCCCATAACCAAAGTTGCTTTTGCTTGTACTTATTTCTACAACAGATATGGGATGGGAGCAGGGGTGGGTTCTACTTACCTTTACTACTGGTTTGCAACGGGGCTGCGTGTGCGCGCGCTACTGGTTCTATAGGATCAGTGTGAACCGGGGTCAACCCACCACTGGATGGGAGCAGATAGATGCAGGCAGGGCCCAATTTATGTTTCTGATCTTAATGTAGACAGACAGAGTGGAGGGAGTGAAAGCGGCAACTGAAAATTATGTGTCATTCAGAGGTGAGAGAGCTCCAGGCTCCCAGATGCTGTCTGGCTAAAGATCCAACTATCTTTAAACATTGCCCATGCTGGGTGGGGCTGCTATAAGTTGGATTTCAGCAGCATATTCTGGAAGGTACAAACTGACACATCTGTCTCTTATTTTAGATGCTCAATACCAGCATCTCGGATTTTAAAAAAATTGCTCTTCTCATTTTTTTCTGTTAACCTTCAGTTTTTGTTTTTGTTTTTTTTAATTTTGGCTTTTGTATGGCATTTTTCATGATGTGCTTTTGTAGCTTTTCCCGTATAGGCATATATTTTTTTTCCCTGGTACAAATACTTCTGCAAGTAAGTTTTCCTTCTGCATTGCATTCTAAACATTTGGCTGCCAGTATAGTTTTTTTTTTTAAGCACTTTCATCATTTATGTGTAGTTTTGTATCCACCTTTGGTTCAGCAAGCTGTACCCCATTTTTGCCTTTTTTTTAAAAAAAAAGTGGGTTTCCAAATCCTTTCAAATCCAAGTCTATGATTCAATAGCAGTAGTACCATTGGAACTTTAACCATGGGTTTTATCAACCACATTTCCAGGCTGGCTGGGATTTTGAAACAAGGACTATAACCCATCCTGAGTAGCAGACTGAAGGTTGGGGAAGGATGAAAGGATGCATAATTTATTAGAACATCTGTGGTTAAGACTGGCCCTTCCACCTCTTCTCAGGATTATGCACTGATGCTCTTAAAGCTGAAACAAGCCTCTCTACTTGTTGAGGGCTCCTCTTCCTTTGAGAAGCCTTGGCCTTGAGACTTGGCAGAATTTAGAAGCCAGGAAGGGGCTAAACTGATTTTTTGGGAGACTTTCAGGAAACAAACCCAGCCTGATATGGCCCGTAGATGAGTAGCTTTCTTCTGTCAAAGCAGAGAATGGAAGAAAATTGCCCGTCCAGTTTACCCTTTGAGCATATTCTTCATCTACTTTTGACTTGTATTGGTGGCTATTAAACTAAAGCTCTACATAGAAGGCTTACAAATAACACGGGATGGGCTAATTGGGCACTGGAGATATTTTGGACTAAATCTCTCAGAAACCGTTGCCAATGACCCTGCAGGCTGCTTTGATAGATGGAAATCCAAAACATCAGGAGGGCATTTGGAGACTTTTCCTGGTGTTTGATTATAAAGACAATTGACAATAAACATTGGTAAAACTGGGTTCTTGAATAAATATTATTGTTGCAAGATAGCGGGTGTAAATCAAATTAAATTATTCCATGATAGGCAAGAAAATATACTGTACGAGGAAAACACTTACTAAGACTTATAGTGCCAAAATGCCAGTTTGGTCTAGTGGTTAAGGCACCAGGCTAGAAACCAGGATACTGCAAGTTCTTAGTCCTGCCTTAAACATGAAAGCCAGCTGGGTGATTTTGGGGCAGTCATTCTTTCTCAGCCCAACTCACCTCACAGAGTTGTTGTTATTTGGAAAATAGCAGGAGGAAGAAGCATAAGATATGTTGTCCACTTTGAATTGTTACTAAAAATTATAATGGTGGGTATAAATAAATAAAATAAAGTAATTCAGAAAGTAACCCCAATTATTCTAAAATAAAGATTAAATCTAGGAATGTTACTCTCAAAATTAGCTGAGAGAAGGCTGATTCAAATGTATCCATCTTTAAGGGTTGAAATACTTAAAAGCCAATATTTAAAATTGACCCCTCAATCATTAAAGTCAAACAAACGAAACAAATAATGGTTTCTTATAATAATAATTTGCCCTTTACTCCTTCAGCTCTCTACCCTTTGCATCAACTCCAAGAAGAATTTTTAAAAATCTAACATTTAAGAAATAGCAGGTGAACTTATATTTGCTATATGACTCACTGCTTGAATGTTCTCATTTCTCTGGGGTGAGAGGAAAAATATTTACCTAAGAAAGAATAGATTATTTTTATTCACCAAGTAATTTATATAAGACATCCCTCCCTTTCAGAAAGATCTAGAGAATATGGTAATAAGGCAAATGAGTGTGTTGTCTGATAATTGTTTGGGGGAGTAGTCTTAAAATTAGTTTATTGAAAATAAAATAAAAATAGAATAGTTGTACCCGCAACACTAGAAAACTCAATTTATTCACGTCCCAAAGGTGCTTTTTCAGGAGGCAACTGGACATTCTTGTTTTTTTCTTTTGAAGAAATTTCGCTTCTCATCCAAGAAGCTTCTTCAGCTGTGACAGGATAGTGGGGAATGGAAGAATTTATATTCCTTGCAGACAGCTGGTAATTTGCATCCTTTTAGAGGGTCATTGAAGCACTTGGAGGTTTAGCTGTGTCCTCAGGATCACCTGAGTAGTGCTCCTGGTCCTGTAGTCTGCATTTTTTTTCCTGGAAATCCATTCCTACTCCCACACTATTCAAAGGATGTTCATCCCAAATTGTATAGCTAAAAGTCTGTAGAGATTCTCAGTCATCCAGCTCATGGTTGTCGGTTCCAAAGGTGCTTTTTCATGAGGCAACTGAAAGTCCAGTTTCTTCCTGAAAAAGCACCTTTGGGACAACCGTGACCTGGATGACTGAGAATATCTACAGTCAATTTATTCATAGAAGCTGTGAATAAGGGATGGTGGGAGGGCTAATTCTGATACAGAGAACTGAACGTGTTTCTAACCATCTAAGTTTCATGGAGTCAGTGGTGGGTTGCCCCCGGTTCGGACCGGTTCTATAGAACCGGTAATAAAACCGGAGGGAGGCTCTGCCCACCGACCCTGACGTCATCAGAACACTTCTGCGCATGCGGCCCCATTGTGAACCGGTGTAAAGGTAAGTAGAACCCACCCCTGCATGGAGTCCCATGACTTTTGAATGAAAAAGTGTGACTAGCAACCACAGGGTCTTATGGCATAGATTTAATGCAAAGAATACATGGGCCCCTTGCACTGGCTGGGCATTAAATTATTGTCCAGCTTTGAAGATTTCAAGCAGGGGTGGGCAACTATGGCCTCTTTATGACCTGCGGACTTCAACTCCCAGAATTTCTGAGCCAGCCATGTTCCCAATTCTGGGAGTTGAAGTCCACTGGCTGTAAAAAGCCCATAGTTACCCAACCCTGATCTCAAGGGATCAGAGATGGAAGTAGCTAAGCTTCTAGCTGCTTGCTGACCTTATGCTATTTGCAATGGTTTTCCTTAGCTTAGGCAAAGTAACAGAAGAGGTCAAGGTTATCTAATGAAGAAATGGAAGATAGCTGCTGATGGCACTTCCTGCAATAAAGGACTGAAATAGAGAAGAACATAGTTCATTTATTCTGCAGGCACATAACCCTGTGCAGAGGTTGCAGAAGTGACACCTTGTGTTTTATAAGTTACTGTACTGTGGGAAGGTAGTTGGAGATCCCTACCTGTTCACTTGACCTTGCCATGTTTTCCTAACAATTTTATAGAAGATGGTTTCTGTAGCTGCAAAATGGAAGAGGAAGGATAAAAGGTAAGCCTTGTTTGCATCATTCAGAAACCATCCACTCTAGAAATGAAAAGGCACTTTCTACTGTATATCACAAGTGAAAAACCCCTTTAGAGAGACTAGTTGCTTTTTCTCCATCAAGGGGTGAATTCATAATTAGGAGGAAGTAACTTGACTGACACAAATCATAGAGGCCCCAAAGAAAGAGGCTTAACATGCTTTTGGATAATGTATAAACATTTATTCCTATAAATAATTCTGGAGGATTAGTGATTCATTTGCTACTTGAGTAACATAAAAAATGGTTATAGAAAGTTAGCTCCTGCTCTCAAATAACCATAGCATCTTAGCGTAAGCCATAATTTCATGCAACTTTTAGAAGGCTCTAAATGAGCATTTTGGGCTCTTTGTTAGATTGTGGGATCATAACAATTCATTTAGCAGCTTTACAATATTCCAGGCTTGTTTCTAGGCACATTGACGTCCACAGGTTTCAAGTTGTCCAAAATATTGCCTCCAATTCTCCAGATTTCCAAACTGATTGTAAATTATTTTTAAATATGTTATAATTTTTGTTAAAAACAAAACAAAACAAAACGGGGAAGTCATAAAAAAGAACATATAATATCGGGTCTTTGTATAAACATGAAGTTAATGTTGCATCTCTGTGATCTCATAACACTGCCCATGTTTGGCAGTCAATTATTTGAAATACTGCAGTTCTGTGGAGGTTGTGTACTTTGTTTCCCCATTTGCAGGAATTCTTTCTTCACCCTGCCTCCGAACAATTAGACTTATTTCAGATGATTAAAATGGTCTTTTAAGGGGAAAGATGGCTTGATGGCTTTGTAGCTCTCCCTTGTACCCTCTTAGACCTTGTTTGCATATGTCTAGGTGAATGCACACATCACATTCTAAGGATATGGATATGAAGGATTATTTAAATCCGGCAACTGCTCAGAATAGGGATGCGTTGATTAACATTATTTGCTCCTTGTTCTCTGAGGACAATTGTAGATCATTTTCATAGTCTTTTGAGGTACGTATTAGAAATTGTGGCAGTCTGTAGGTGCCCGAAATACCATCTTTAACATAGTACTTATTTTTAAGAATGGTTTTGGACCATTCTTAAAGATCTTATAGATATCCCTAGAAAATAAATATGACAGGGGACTGCAGTCTTGTGCCTTGTTTAGAAGAGTGTCTGATTAACCCCCTCCCCCAAAAAACAGTGAACAAGCAGAAGTCCAAGGAAAAGGGATGGTGTATTCCAGCAAATTGGTGTTCTGTGACTGGCCATAACAAACCTCACATCCATTGTGGGTCACAGTATGCTTGCAAAATTACAGATATGCCACTGTCCCTCCAAAGTTTGCATGTCCTGATTCTAGGCCATCCACCCTTGTTGTGGGATATGCATCCATAGATTTTTTGCTAGGTGTCTCTGTATTTGTACACACATATACTGAGGGGGAGACATTCTAAAATGTTCTCCCCCTGCCTACCCAATAAATGTGAGATGGCTGCATTCCTTCAGATTTTACCGTCCTGTCAAAATAAGCAGTGCAAGTCCAGGTACAGTATATTCATTCAGAAGTTAAGCTATTCCATGGCAGAGAAGCCACCATTCACTTCCCCAACAGTACCTTGAACTGAGCAGCACTATTGTTGACATGTGACAACTACAGACTAGTCATAAGGGTCTTGTTTTCTGCATCGCCTTGTTTTTTTCCTGCTTCAAGAATGGACGGTAAGCTCATTGTCATAGACATGAAGAAGTGCCCTCTGTCACTACTAATGCATTTAAGGTGAACCCAGATGCAGTTCAAACCGTATCTAGATCCGTTCCAGTCGGGCTTCAGACCTGGGTACAGCACGGAAACGGCATTGGTCGCGTCGGTTGATGATCTCTGAAGGGCTCGGGACAGGGGTTGTTCCTCTGTCCTGGTCCTGTTAGACCTCTCAGCGGCTTTTGATACCATCGACCATGGTATCATGCTGCACCGGCTGGAAGGGTTGGGGGTGGGAGGCACCATTTTACGGTGGTTCTCCTCCTTTCTCTCTGACTGGTAGCAGTTTGTGTTGACAGGGGGGCAGAGATCGACCCCGAGGCCCCTTATATGTGGGGTGCCGCAGGGATCGGTTCTCTCGCCCCTTCTGTTCAACATTTATGTAAAGCCGCTGGGCGAGATCATCCGTGGTTTCGGGGTGAAGTACCATCTGTACGCTGACGACACCCAGCTGTACATCTCCACCCCGGACCACCCCAACGATGACCTTGAAGTGATGTCCCAGTGCCTGGAGGCCGTACGGATCTGGATGGGGAGAAACGGGCTCAGGCTCAACCCATCCAAGACCGAGTGGCTGTGGTTTCCGATGTCCCGATATAGTCAGCTGGCACCATCGCTGGCTATTGGGGGCGAATCATTGGCCCCCATGGAAAGGGCTCGTAACTTGGGCGTCCTCCTGGACTCACGGCTGTCTTTAGAAGAGCACTTGACGGCCGTGACCGGGAGGATTTTTCATCAGGTTCGCCTGATTCGCCAGTTGCGTCCCTTTCTAGATCGGGACTCGTTACACACAGTCACTCATGCCCTCGTCACCTCTCGTCTGGACTATTGTAATGCTCTCTACATGGGGCTCCCCTTGAGGTGCACCCGGAGGCTCCAACTGGCGCAGAGTGCGGCCACGCGGGTGGTTATGGGAGCAACATGGAGCTCCCATGTAACACCTCTCCTGTGCGAGCTGCACTGGCTCCCGGTGGCCTTCCGGGTGCGCTTCAAGGTTCTGGTTACCACCTTTAAAGCGCTCCATGGCTTAGGACCTGGTTACTTACGGGACCGCCTACTACCATCAACAGCCTCCCACCGACCAGTACGCTCCCACAGAGAGGGGCTCCTCCAGGTGCCGTCGGCCAAACAATGTCGGCTGTCGGCCCCTAGGGGGAGAGCCTTCTCTGTGGGGGCACCGACGATCTGGAATGAGCTCCCCCCAGAGATATGGAGGATTCCAGATCTGCGCACCTTCCGCCGCGAGCTGAAGACGCTTTTATTTCATCAAGCTGGCCTCGCCTAAATCTTCTCCCTTCTAAGTGTAAATTTTAAATTTTTAATGTATTTTAAAATATGGGTATTTTAAATTATGGGTATTAATTCAGCCAAATTTATTTAATTCATTTTATTCTATTTTAAATTTTGTATATCTATGTGTTTTATTTTATGGCTGTGCACCGCCCTGAGTCCTTCAGGAGTAGGGCGGTATAGAAATTCAATAAAATATAAAAAAAATATAAAACCTCAACGTGTGTTAAGATTCTGTTCCTTTGAGCCAAAACGTTGTTTGGGTGCTTGACCAGATTAAACATTCCTAGATACAATGTAAAGGATTCAGGTTTTAACTCTTGGGAATGTATGGATGCATATACATATTATTTTCAGTACCAGTACAACACAGTGGCTTGTTGTTGCTTTGTTTTGTGACTTTTTTTTTCTTTGTTCCATTGTTCAATTAAAACTACAGCCCTAGAAGGCCACGTTGGTTCACAAATTCTAAACCACATCCAACTTTCTAAAGTTAGGTAAGAGGTATGGATGGCCCGAGTCCAAATAAATCAAGGGCTGAAATAGTATGAGGGACCTAATGAACTTAAGCAATATTTGGAAAGAATAAACAAAAACTAGCAAGATGCAGTACTGTGGAAACAAGAAAACGTAATGAGGGCATTGAAGGCAACATGTTTGAAAATGCAATAGGGCTCAGTATATCTGTGGCAAAACCTGTGTTTGAGTAAAGAAAAAACCAGTATTTTGACACAGTAAAACTAAGAATGGCTTGAGGCTGCCTTAGGTGTTGAGGTGGGAATCAGACAAAGGGAATGTTATGAGGACACAGAAGGAAAAAGATGCTGCATGTTTGTATCAGGTGTACGTGAGAAAAGCCTTAGATCCCACTGTTATGACAACATATAGTTATTTGAGAAAATACTGCTTCAATACAATTCCATATTTGCTTGATGGTTACCAGGCAGACAGACCACTTTGAAACAAGCTTAACATGTTTGTCTGTTTTCTAACAGAATTGTGGCATTTTCACTCTAGAATTCCTCCAACGCCTCAGATGTGCTCATAATACAAGCTCCCTAATGCTGCTGGTTTTATGATTCTAATGGATGAATCTTGCTCAGATTAGAGTTTGACTGTGTTATTTGAAATGATCTTTACCTTCACAAGCAGGTGGGAGAATAAAGATCTCTGTAAGAAGGGTGTCCCCTCTTTTCCTTGGCCAGGTTCTTGTATCTTGTTGAGTCTTCTAAGTTTGTCCATGCTTATAAAGCTGTTTAAGCTAACCAATAATATGCCTGCATTAGCAGCTGCCACTGTTTTCTTAAATTAGGAGTTTTTTCTTTGTATCAAACTTGGAACCCATTCCACAACAGAAGTAAAACCAAGCCAACCTCAACCTCTCAACCCCTAATTTTCAGAATTATGTTGGTGTTGGAGGACTGGCATACATATATTTTGATGGGGAGTGGGAGTCAGAATGAAATTGTGATTATTATAAATTCCTCAAAGCTTCCACTATTATGCAAGGCATAGTGGAATAAATGAAATGAGGATACTAGTTAATAATTATTCATGCATCCGAGCACACATTAGTGGCAATACAGATAATCGATTGGTGACCTTAATGTGGAGCAGATTTTCCATTGTAAGTGCAGTTGAAAAGTGAGTCATCACATGACTGGCTCTGATTTTACAACAGTATATACTGTGGTTGTTAAGTGAATTGCCATAGCTTTAGTTAAGCAAATCACACGGATGTTAAGCAGCCATTGTCTTTTTGATGATTAATACTAAAAGGGGGTCCATCAAAGAAGCCTTCTTTGGGTCCAAGAGACCACTACTTCTACCCCTGGCATTCTGCCAAGATGGTAGCAATGTTGGGAGAGAAGCCCCACTGCTGGTCCCTGAGCCCTGGTCCACTCTGATAGTGCTAGTCTTTGCATGCTATCAGTAAAAAGCAGAGCAGGCACCTAAATTGCAAGATGAAATTCTTGAAAGGAAGTGCTCATTCTCATCCCTACAAACCATTTGGCTGATTCTCAAGCTCAGGAACAATAGCTCCTCTGCATGTTTAAAAAAATGCAATGAAGTCTTTCTGTTGTAGGATGAGAGACTAAGATATTTGTGTAGTCTGGCTGAATTTTGTATTATGTAACTAGGCACTGAAAGATCCACAGCCATACTGGGAAACCAAATGTTCTTTTCCACCAAAGTCTTGTTTGGTTTGGAAAGCTTTCTAAATTCTAAAGTGGTGATTTAAGATTCACTAGGGAACTAAATGTGTTGGCCACAGAGAAGCGGAATTAGTTGCTTGCCCAACTGAAACAGTGTGATTACTTCAAATGTATGCCTAAGATCAAGGGAATAATTGTTTGTCTTGTGAAGTCTAGAAATATTTTTGTTGGGTTCGCTCTGCTACTAAATTTTGACTGCTGGTGTCGAATTTGCTTACAGAATCACCCTGCGATAAAGGCTACTACAGCTAACCAACCGGCACATTAAATGCTTTTAAAGGTGATGCAGATTACCAACCATTCAAGGATGTGTCATTGTTTCATCATCCTGCACGTAATGCGGCACACTAATTCAATGGGACTCAGAGCCAAGGCAGATATTTTTAAGTGCTTGGCTATTTTGCGTTTTTCAGTGGAAAATAATGGTTTTTTAAAAGCAGCTACTGACAATCAATTATCCTCTGCCCTGCACTGAAGCAAAATACATCTCAGATTTGGAATCAGAGGAAAGTTAGGAATTCTATTGATCCTTATGAATGGCAGGGTAAAATAGTTTGCCAAAATAACTTGTTATTAATAAGGCAAGGCTGAATCATCAGTTACTAATTTGGTGGTGTTAGGTATGTCCTTGTACATGTGTATATTCATATGTACGGATCTGCACATTCATTAACAATACATAAAGCCTATCTTACCCACCAACCCTAAAATCTCAGTGCAGCACACATGTGAACAAGTTTATAAACTCTTCACCCTGCCTCTCCATACTGATTTATTGCTGTTAACAGTTGCTACCGATTCTCTAGAAGTTATTGTTTCTGCATAATATTCTGACCGCAGAGATTGCTCAGTCCAGGAGCATTACTTGCTGTGATTTCTGCACTAAGAAGAGTCTCGAGGAATTCTGAGCTTTCCAGAAAATCCTCAATGGATGCAAAATCTGTAAACACGTAGATATTTACATACTGATATTATGTCACCCGTGAAAGGCCAGAAGGCAGCCATTCTTCACAAAGCAGAGAAAAATTTCTCAGACTACAAAAGTGGCTTTCTTTTATATGGCCATTTTTATATCTGACTGTGGACACAAAGCAACAAACAGAAAAGGGAGACAAGCTGATGCTTAAAATCAGCTATTCTCTAGCCAGTTTATATAGAGGATTTTGTACTGAACTTCTCGTGGATAAAATGAATGACCTGTAGACTCAGTGGAACAATGCAGAAGAAAGCCTCACCCCACCCCACCCCTGCTCCACCCACTAGCAGATTCCTCCAGGAGCATCACTATAGGAAAGCGCAGAGACTGCAAACACTATGGGCATAGCCAGAGGGCCAGGATTCCATGGCAGCAGAAGATCTGCACCCTTCTCCTTTAGAATACTCTTTATTATCTGGCTTCATTAGTGAGAACCACGTTCTACGCGAGTGCAAAACTGGATCCTCTTGGCTTAGGTAGACTGCTCATCAGACCGTTGTCTCGAGGCAATCGTCATTCGGACATCAAAAGTTTCTCTTTCCAAATTTCCAGACTCTTCCGAATTCCTTAATGAAGCGGCAGACTTGTCTGTTATTGATTTAGCTGAAACACACAAAACAGCCACATCCAATTTTACTGTTGGTCTTATAAAAAATGGTTGAGCCAATCAGCAGAGTCCATTTTCCCTGTACAAACTTCTTTCCTTCCCCTGATTCCTATGCACAAAACCACCTTAATTTGACATTTTCCGGTCCCTGCCCTTAAATGATGAAAGAAGAGACTTCAGTCTGGCGTCTCTAGTTAAACCTGGCAAAACCCCCTGTCTGAAATCCTGAAAAGCTTCTGCTAGTCAGAGTAACCACACAGGGTGAGAAGAAGCCCTGAACTGACAAAGAAAATTTCCTGGGATCCCAGACCTGCTATGATGTCATTCTACTTGCAAGCCATTTTAACTACTCTGCCGCACTTGAAACTTGCCTGTCTCTTAATTCCTCTGATGATCAGTGATTGAACATCTATTTTGGTTTGAAAGACATACTTGAAGGTTTAACATACAGGTAGGTTTAAAATACATAATGGGCTATTTACAATACAATTCATCAAGCCAAATATAGCAGCAACAATTACAGTGAGTCTTCAATTTACAACCTGTCCTTTGATAACGGTTTGAAGTTATGGCAACTCAGAAAGGGCACTTTACACTATCACCCCTGCAGTCATATGATTGTGATCAGGGTGCTGGGCAGCCTATTTGCACTTATGACAGATTGTCAAGCACCTCAGTTATGTCATTGCTATTTGCAGTCTTCTCTGCTGGCTTCCACAGAAAGTGAATGGGGAAGCTGGCAGGAAATGTTGCCAGCTGCTGAAGAATTCACACACACACCATTCTTAAGGAGTGGGTAAAAATCCTTCATAGGGCTACACAAACGAAGCTTTGAAATTTGTGATCCCCATTTTGTTTCCCCAGCCCAGCATAGCAGTTCCCTTCTGTCCAGAGGGGAAAGAATATAATCTAAAGATTATGAAGATACCTACTTAATTTCTCCAGCCCTGCACAAGAATTCCCTTTTGCGCAAGGAGAAGACACTAACTCATGCGTTGAGCTGAAGAAACAAAGCAGCGTTCTTCCCGATCCCCAGTTCGTTTCTCCAGTCCAGTACACAAGTTCCCTTCTGCGCATGGGGGAAAGAGGAACCAGTACACTGGGGTGGAGAAACAAAATGCATCTCCACTTAGTTTCTCCAGCCCGTTGCATGAGTTCCCTTCTGTGCATGACGGGAAGGGAACATCTGTGAAGGCTGTAGAACCAAGACTTGGATCTACCACAGGAGGTTCTTTCCAGATACCTTCCTTACCCTCCTTAGGCACACCGATCTTTCTCTTTGTCTGCTTAATGACCACAACTGGGAAAGCTGGGTTTGTGGTCATCAAGTAATGTGATCACATGGACATCTTGCTCAACAATTGAGATTCTGATCCCAATTGTGGTTGTAAATTGGAGACTAACATAATCCTCTTTAGCTATGTATTTTTCATAGCAGAGGTTTTTTGTGTAGGGTTACATTAAGCGTAACTGCCATTCATCTAATAGTTTTAATATTGTCTATTAAAACATGGATCAGGTGTCAGAAATACTTGTCAATTTCATTTTGTGAGCCTCTATACACCTGCAATTGCTGTCACCTTCTCTTGCAACACACAGAATCTCTCTATTGCTGCACCCTTTATTTTTAAATGGCATTTTATGGAGGATGCCATTTAAAAGATGCATCAAAGTTGAAAGCCTTGTGACTAGCAATTCATGCCTGATATAGTTCTCAGAAAGAGCTGAGATTTCCTATGCTAAAGCTGCATTCTGTCCTTTCTAGCATGACCGAACCAAGTAACATGAATGAGCCCAAATGATAGTCAAATCTTGTTTGTTCTGCTCGGTGCCAGTCCTATTTCCCAAATGCTGTATTTATAAAACAACATCTCTTTATACAGTAAGATCTGTACAACCTGATTTACACTTAATGTAATGTTTTTATATGAAGTAATATCCGAGAAGCAAACTTGTGTTGGATGTTTAACATTTGAGTGCAAGCTATAGAAATCCAAGTTTCTCACTAGCATGCTTATTTTCCCTCTTTCTATTCAAGATAACATGTATTTGCTTCATACATTCTAAAAGTACTGCCAATCTGCTCTCCCAGATGAGTTGGATGACTGCTGCCATATTGGGAGAGTAATCCAAACATCTGGAGGACATCAAATTTAGGAAGATTGTTATCAGAGATCTATTACTCTACACATGTAATTATGTGTAAACCAGTCTATATTTAATCTGTACTCTGCTGCTAGACCTTTCTTGAATTCAGTTAATAATAAAAAGTATGACCAAGCCATGCTTGAAACAGTGCAGGAAATACATTTTCCAAGATTGAATCTGGGTCAGTCACTGGGTCTCTCAGTCACTGGGTCACTCTCTACTGGAATATTCTCTATTCCATTAGAGAGAAGTTCCTTGAAGATGGGCTCCAGCACGAGTCTGAAAACTTGGAAGAGTAAACCTCTGGTCCCAGTGACTGACCCAGGTTCAATCTTGCAGCATTATCCTGGGACACATATAGTTGCTTTCATTTGTAATGAATTTTCCCTTCCTTATCTGGGCAAGGTAAAAACACTTCACTGGTAGGTTCTGTACTTTTCCTACATTAGTCACTGGATAGGTAAGCATTGTTTTGGAATGATAAATTCACCATAAATTCTGAAAAGATTCTTCAGCCAAGCTGCTGCAGTGTGATTCTTTAATGACTAAGTTTGCATTTGCATCTCAGATGTGACCATTCAGCACCTCAGTGCTACCAAGGGGAATTCTGTATAATGGACAGATGGATTCATGGCCATGAAGACTGCAAAGAAAGGTAGAATCACTCAGCTGGGAAGAGTTTTCTCACAAAAACAATAAAAGGCCTACCGGGCATGGAACAGTACATTAGTTCTTAACTACCAGTTTCATTCCTACTTCCACAAAATGATATCCTCTACCAGTACTAGATTACAGCTCCTGTTATCTTCTGTTTTGAAGCTTTGGGACAAAGCAGTTATTGCAGTCCAACAGAGTTGGAAGGTCAGGACAAGGCTGGGAAAGTATGCTTTGTTTCTGTCTGGCTCATAAGGGACTCTTTACCAAAGAGATGATGATGTCCTGAAGGCTTTCTCATGCTTTAGAGATCCACTGCCTACACGAATCATAGACAGAAAGAGGGGTTCCTGTGACTGGATGTCTGCAGAAAGGCAGAGGCTCAATGCTTAAGCAGGATCTGGCAGTTTCCTGGGAAACTAACCTCATCTCTCATGGGAAATGGAAGAACATAAACATACTAGTGAAAGCTGCAAAAGAGAAAGTTGCAGTCTGGCTATTATATTGCTGGCGTAAGAGAGGTTCTAACAAAGAAATAGTCCCAGATTTCAATACTTTTAAGCATAACAAGTTACTTTTTTTTAGTGAAGACTGAATTAAATTTTGGGATTTGGTTTACCCCAAATTTGGAGATTTCACAAATGCCCACTTTTGCCTGGCCTCATCATTCAAAAATTTCGATTTTATGAAAGGTCACTAATTCAATAGCTCTTTGTTTTTCTCAAGGAGATCTTGTGAAGTGTAGTTCTGTCAAGAAAGGAACAGATTGTTTTGAGTCTTCAGCAAGTGTTATCTGCACAATGCCCATCCTCCAGTGATAAAATTGAATACAGACCATCTCTCAGAAACTTCATTTGAGCATCATCACTGTTCTGCTTTCCTCAGCTATTATTTCATAGACAATTGAAGGAAATACTCTCTAAGCATTTCTGGGTGGGCTTCAGGCATCATTTCCATTTCTAATCAAGCTTGATTCAGGATTGTAACATACCTGACATGTTGCCGACGGACACTTTCGCAGTGTGGGGGCGAGCAGGGAGGTTAGCCAGGTCACTGAGCATGGGGTGCTGCCTTTGTGAGGAAGACCGAGCAAGTTTGCTTCTTGTTCTTGGGACATCTGATGAGAGAAGTGTGAGGGGTGGCATCAATGTTTTGGACACAGATGAAGATAAAGTCTCATAGCAACTCTAAGAGGTCAAACATGCCCCACCTGTGAAATTGCTGTATGTTTCTCTGGAGCAATTCTCCACCAGAACAAACACAAAGATCTGCTTGTTCTATAGGTTGGCCTTCTTCCACCTAGATCTCTCCTAATTTAGCTACAGCTTCCATAATTTCTCACTTAAGGTCATGCTGTCTATGTTAGGGAATCAAAAGGCTCCAAGTTGGGGGATACTGCTATAGACAATTACTTGACAGGAAGGTACAGTGCCAAAATACTTCAAAGTGCCTGGGATAAAGAGAAAGAATTGACTAGTCTACTCAGAGCATCTGCAAACAGAAGACAAAACTCACATTCTTTTCCGGTTATTGATGGAAGATGTGTATCCATACGTCCTTTGTAAATATGACCATCAAGACCCAGTATATCTACTTCTTCATGCTGGAAGTAAATGCAAACATAGAATAAATTTCAGCTGAACCTTGCTAAAGGTTAACCACTTTTTACAAGGGTTTTTACTTGCAAAGCTGAAGAATAAGCTTGAAAACCGCACTCTGGTTTAAAACCAGATAGACCATTGGAACTTAGAAATTGGATTTTTTCCTTTTAAAAAATTCACAGGCAGCTACACATGTCTTGTCCCTAATCATTGCCGCCTCCCATCTGCTGCCTCATTTCCAGTTCTTGAAAATTGGAAGAGGCATGTCAGGTCTCTCAATTGCCATTCAGAAATCCAATTCTATTGAACTATACAGAGCGAAACAAGAGGGGATTTCTGCCCCTTGCAGTAAAAAGATACATGCGAGTATTGGGGACCCTACTTGTGCGGTAGCAGGGCAGGAGCAAACATGGAAATCAAAGAAATATGGCTTAAAAATTAATTGAACTCATTGAAGATTTTAATTCATTGTGGTCCAATTTTGTTTCTGAGCATAATTAAGCAAGCTGATCCTCTGATCTCTTGTTAACCTGAGGGTCCTATTGAGTGATCAGCTCCTTTCACACACAAAGGATATGCCAGTCACAATTTTGGAATGTCCCTGACAACACTGGGGGCTTCTGCCAAACGGTTCAACTTCAGAACTTTCTCCAAAGAAGATACTGTAGTTCCAATTGCAGGAACAATCACTTTGGCCCAATGTTGCTGGGGAGATTTCCATCTCAGCAATTCTAAATTGCCTTGTTTCCTTTCTTTCCATCCTTTTTCACCCAACAGAATCCTCCCCTGACAACCGCTGACTTAATTTTCGCCACCTTCACTTGAGAGTAAAAAGCTAATACCTCACAGTGGTATATGTTATCTGGCATGTAAGGTAAGTGGGATAGGTAGTGCATGTTGCATGAGGTCACAAAAACACAGTGAGGGGCTGTAATCAAGAAACCACCCAGTAGACACAGCTTAGCTTTTTCCAATCTGCAACCTCCCTCAGAATTCTTAAATTACATTTCCCACCATCTCTAGCTGACACAATCATGGGGGGAATGGCTGTAGGATTTGTAGTCATACTGCATGTGTGTGTGTGTGTCTATACATGTCTGTGTTATACCGGATGAGAAGGTTTTCAGCTGCATCTAGCATTATTGGAGTCAGAACAATGGACTTGTATTAGCATGGATGACTCTAGCAAAGATGGCCAAGTTGTGTTATCGCATCTCTGCTAATGGAGGGGAATAAAAAGAAATTAGAGGAACATGTGGCTTAAAAGACTTTTGTTCTTCAGTTGCTTTTATATTATAGAAATCTCAGAGACAGGTAGCAAAGTATATCCATTATCTCAAAGACTATACCAAACCACCAACCTTGACGTTAAAGAGTGTGAAAGGGGAGACTCTTAAAAAAAATGGTGATGTTGTTATCACTGTTATTCAGAAAGGCTTATACTCTTTCTTCTCCAAGTGCTTGAACAAGGCGAGAGATTGTTGTGAAAGACCGACAAGCTTGTCTGATCAAACAGTTGGCTGGCACTGGATTGCATTTCTCACTGCTGCCCAAATAGGAAGCCCTGGAAATTTCCTCTTCATGTGCTCTTCTGCTTTCAGTATTGCAGGCTGGGGTCCTTCACGTTTGGTTTTTCTAAAAAGAATCCTACACCCTGTTTTGCCCCTTCCTATTCTCCCACCAACACAGACAAAAAAGAAAAGCTGACAAATCTTGAAATAAGCTTCTGAAATAGAACTGTTCTGATTTTTCCAAAAGAAAGCATCTGCTAGTGGGGCCCCAATTCTCAAGGAAAAGAAAATGTCTCCAATCACAAGGAAGGACTAAACAAGAGATTTCTGTTCAGATCATCTTGCAGCAGACTTTGTATTCCTTCATCCTGCAGTATCTTCTTCCATTACACTATAAAACTGCCCAATCCTTTAGGAAGACACAAACTTTGTCATTTTTAAAGCAGAGGCATTAATATCAACTAGCTAAGCGATACTGCTTTTAATGGGCCTAGCGTAAGTATGACTGGGTCTCCACCCAACCATCAGTTAAAACAGAAAGGGTAACTGTGGACATGAAAATGACAAAGTAGTCTATACATAATGCAGCAAAGTTCACAATATCCCTTATACTCTACTGTAGTTGATCCAGACTGTATCTAAATAGGAATGAGGTCTTGAGGGAGGTACTGGTGGAGCCAGGCCTCAATTGCTAAAAAAGAGGCAAATTCCATGCTTAATAAAGATAAGATTTATAGGGCTCCCACCTTGAGGCACTGTAAGAATGTAAACAATGGACAAAGAACACCTGTGGTTTAACCCTGCTGGGCTTTTTCTTACATTAGGCAAGGGCTGGGAAGCCTACTACCTTCTCTGTATTGCTTAATTACAACTCTTAACAACTGTCTCCCTTGGCCAGTCAGTCTAAGGTTTCTAGGAATTGTACTTCAGCAACATCTGGAAGGCCACTAGTTCCCTAGATCAATATCAGGCTCTTCCCCAGGTGTATCAAAACTTAATGGCTAACAAATAACCTCAAACAAGTAGCATCCTGCTCATGGAATGAGCACCTCAGGAAGGGAAACCTGTCAGGCACTAAATGACAAAATGTCAAACCTGTACTACAGGTAGTCCTTGACTTACAACAGTTCGTTTAGTGACCGCTCAGTTACAACAGAATGGACTGAAAAAAGCGATTTATGACCATTTTTCACACTTATGACCATTGCAGCATCCTCATGGTCACATCAATATTCAGACGCTTGGCAACTGACTCATATTTACATCAGTTGCAGTGTCCCGGGGTCATGTGATCCCCTTTTGTGACTTTCCGACAAGCAAAGTCAACGAGGAAGCCAGATTCACTTAACAACCAGGTTACTAACTTGACAACTTCAATGATTCACGTAACAAACGCAGCAAGAAAAGTTGAAAAATGGGGCAAAACTCACTTAACAAATGTCTGACTTAGCAACAGAAATTTTGGGCTCAGTTGTGGGCCATAAGTCGAGGACTACCCGTATTTACATCTCCTCTTTAGGTAAGAGTTCCTTGCCCTTTTGGAAGGCTGATCATGCAAAGCAGTTAAAGGCAGCACCAACATTTTAAGCTTCAAATGCAATTGTCCAGCTCTAGGTCCGTGCCAATGTCCATCCACTCTCTCCTGCTCTCTCTCCACCTGGCTCCTCATTACCTTCATCATTGCCAGCATGGTGCTTTCATCTGGCTGGACAGAGGGCATACTCTGGCTGAACTGTTGCAGTTTCACATAGCGTCTGAATGGATGGGTGAGGGTATGGCTGCCTCCACAGTGTCGAGGTATATTCATGTAGCTAACGTCAGCCATTTCTGGAAGTCTCTCTCTGTAAAGAGGCAAGGACCCATAATTCACACGAGGCAAAGTCCAGCAGCCCTGCGATCCCAAAAACCCAAAAAGAAAAACTGCTTTGTTTCAGAAAGATTAGATTCATTTCGGGACATTAGCAGGAGAAGGGAGGGCAAGGGAAGCATTGCAATTAAGAATTAGAACTCAACCAAGTTCAAGATCTGGCACGACTTTTCTGTGGTGGCCTGGTTTGAAGTGTGATCTTGGCTCCGTGGCCAGTGTGAATGTTTAATTTTTTGGTTCGTTGTGTTGTAAACCAAGCAACTGGATTAATCTGGTGAACCAGAATGTATAAAAGGACAACACACTTATGTCCTGCCATGTGGACATCCACTACATCTTAGCGTAGTACAGCAAAATGACTGATTTTGAAAAAAACAATTGTTCAGGCTCACAGCAAGGGTTAGAATGAAAGAGGGGTCTCTGGGTGGCAATCTGCTCCTATTTCCACCTTTCAAACCTCCCTTGTCCCCTGTAACAGCTGAACATTTTGTGGCTAAAATTCCAATATTATCAGATAAAAGGTGCACCTTTTTTGAAGGAATAGGGGTAGGGTAGATTAGCTATAAAAAAAATAGCATCTCTCAGAGGCCTTCTATCCTATTTTTCATATCCCCAAAAGGGAGAAAGTGCTTTTAAAAATAGCCCTGGCTTCAGGTGATATAATAGGAGAATTCCTGTGTCCAAAGTGGCTTCCTTAAATGGTATTAATGGGCAATGAGATAGTAATAACTTTTTCTTAATGTTGATAAAACGACCACCAATATCTTAGAGAAGGGAGGACCCCACTGGGCAGGATAAATAGCTCGAGCATTCTGGTGGGAGAAAGTCAAAACTGTCTGCAACCCAAACTTCCAGGATGGGACGAGATATTAGAACTGTCCTTCTTCAACTGGAAAAGGAAGGAACGTCAGCTGACATATTGCTTAGCGTTAGTCTGAACATCATTTACAATGATGTTCTACACAAGGTCCAAACTCTGGACTCCACAAAGGCACTCTTAGGACATAATAATGATGAGTGATTACGTTCCACTGCTATGCTGAAAGTATGCCCACCTGCCCAGAAGACATAAAGGTAAGATGAGAAAGCAGAATCAAACAACTGGGGGTGGGGGAATGTGTGAGGAAATGGCAGAAACCACCTCATCATTGTGTGTTTGGGTAAATGGCATTTGGGAAAATAGCATTGCTCAAGCAGTCTTTTCTAAATTCACCTTGCTTGGCAGCCATATTTTAAGCATGTCCTTGTTAACTTTGAAAATTCCAAATCTAGCCTTTTAGCCTGAAAAGTTAGCATGTTAATTTGCTTTTTCAGTATCTCAAATTTGAAGCACAAATCGTGTTCACTCTGTCCTTGAGTATTGCAAGCCTCCATGACAAGAAAGCTCCTGAGGATTATGTTAAGGACAGGAAATCAGGAGTCAAGGTGGTTCAAATGAATACAGTTTATTGCATGCCAACGCTCTACAAAATACTAAACTGCTAACAGGCAAAGTGAATTGGCGGTAGAGAGGAATCAACAGAATTCAAGGTGGGCTGGACTTAGATCTCTTGTGCGCACAAAGGGACTCGAGATTGATGATGCGCTTGACCCCTCCCTCTGGCTCAGCCTAGTTCTTTCCTACAGATTATATGGTCAATTCTCTCAGCCATGAAGCTCTAGTGTAAGGTTTGGGGCCTATTTGGTCTCATGAGTGATGTGATAAGAGGTCCTGTCCCAGGGTTTGACATATAGAAGTCTCAAACTGATCCTATATGATCATGAGAAACAACCCTAACAAAACTGGTGGTAATGAAACAATAAACTGTCTTTTGTGGTCCTAAGAAATAAGACTGGGTCAGCAGAAAAAGGAAATAAGACACAGAGTCTAGATTAGTTTTGTTTTTGAGCAGGCTCTGCTATGCTTCTCAACAAAGCATAATCCACGTTTGCCCTTTATAGAAGTGAAAAGGAAAGTCTTTGTGGGGGAAAAAATAGATCCTCATTGGAGGCTCCCAACTTAGAGTCTTTTAAAGGGATGGGGATTAGAGAATCAGACTTTTAGACCTTCATTCTTCACAGCAAGAAAACTGTCCTAAGATCTCCATAGGTCACTTTTCTCATATCCTCCCATGATGGCGTCAGAAGTGCCAGTGTTTAGAACGTTGCTAGATCTTCCAAAATGGAAAAATGGACAATAAAACCCAAATAATATTTAAAAGTTGCCTCATTCTTGCGAGACACTTAATGCAACATGATTTTTTTTTCCTCACATAAAATGTGAAATAGCAGCTATTTTTAATGCTAAGATCTGTGAGGTTTTGCAACGGAGCCCATGGCTGGAAAAGTGGATGGATGGATGACCCCATTTGCTTTCTTCAAGTCACAAGTCAGCTGTTTCATAACTTGGCTCTCTCAACAGAGACACAGTCCCAGTCTTTACCACTTCACTCTTTCTCTCCTGGTCTGATCCATCCATTTACTGCTTGCTAATCAGATCATATAGGACTCCCTTTTGGCCTATCCCTTTTCCTAAAGACACCAGGAAACATTAAGCTTCTCCACAGAAACCCTGGGAATAGATTCACTGAAACACTTGGTAGAGTACATAGCAGCAGCCTGCTTGAGCATCATGTTCCTCGCCTCTGCCTTGAAGGACAGGAAAGCACATAAAACATATGGAACAAACAGAAAGTTATTTTCACAAAGCCACTTCTGGAAAGCAGTTTTCTAGACAGAAAGCAGAATTTCAAGTAGGGAAACAAGACATGCAGCAGTAGCAGGGTTAAACTAATATTAATTTAAAGCAGAAATGCAAGCTAAATTGCAAGGTTGGATAGCATGAAATTTGATTACAAAATTCTTGTATCTCACAATAGACAAGAAGTCTAGTCTGAGCCAGACTTAAGCCTAAGCTAGTTTGGACATTATTTTCAGATTTGGATTTGCATGTATAGGAGCCACTTTATAGACATCACTGAATACATTGTAACATGATAACAATCAAGTCTGACTTGTTTAGCAAATCTGTGAAGTTCTGAGCCTGTTTTGGGATTGCAAATGATTACCCAAGCAGCAAGTCCAACCACTAAAAGGTTCATTGTCTGATTACAAACCTACAAAAATGTAAAAGAAGCACATGAAAAGATTGCTTTAGGGTATGGCAAAATTCCTACATGGAAGAAATTTATGTAAATATTTCCTGCTTAATTTCATGATACTAAGCATGCATATGGAATGTGTGGCTTCCTTCCATATATACAAACAGAGATGATGTACATACAAGTTGAGATAAATTTCTTAATGGAAGCTCCTTTGCTGTATAGCAGTTTTTCAGTGTACGGTATATAAAAGAGAGTAGAGAATCTTCTCAACAAAAAAAACCTTCCAATCAAATTCCAGGAATTGTAATTGCTTACAGCTTCCTTTTGCAAACCTTTCCTCACTAAAACAATTTTACATGGTTATCAAATTTAAATAGGACCCTGATTCCAAGGTCTGAGTAAAAAGTCACTATTTCTTGGATACACTTAATCAATTCAGCTTTAAGCTAAAGCCAAGGAACTATTGGCCCTTCCTTCTAAATCAGGGGTCCCCAACCCCCAGTCTGTGGCCCAGTACCAGCTATGGCCCATTGGGAACCGGGCCGCTCAAATGGCAGATGAATGTGAAAAGCTCTATTTGTGATTAAATGCATTGGTTAACTCTAGATTGAAGGTGGTCTTTTACTGTGTCCGGTTCTTGGCCTATAATTTGATTTGTCCAGATCTGGTGTCAACATTCAGATTGATAGGACAAATGCTGTGTCCTGTGGAATATTCAGAGCTCATTGAGAGAAACATCATCATCATCCCTGTAATTTTTAAAAATTATTATTCCCTTTTCAATGTGCTGCTTTTATAATTTCCTGCCCTCTCTGCTTTCCTGGTAAGTTTGGGATGGGAGTGAGGTATGACTGGCTATAAGTAGGCAGAAATGAGTAGTAATGCTCAGTCTATTATTCACCATAACAGTGCTAAAGAAAGGCAGGGCAAGGCCCCTCTGATCTTCTGTTTTCCTGAGTGAAGCACCAGGATGACAGATTGATCAGAGCCCTGCTTTGTTTTCTATATTTTTGTCTGGCAAGATGAACAGTTTGTTTTATCCCATAAGCCCTACCGTTTGCCAAAAGGGCTTGAGCCAAGATACTGGGACTGCAGGGCATCCCTGATCATCTGAGCGTTGACCCTGGCAGCTCCGCCATAATGACTCTGCACCTTCTGTATGTCCATGAGCATCTTGGAATGGATGCGCCGTAACTTGTTCAGACTAGCACTCTTCTCCAGGGCATCAAAACGAACACCCGGTCCTAATTTCAAATTGCTACAATACAGAATAGGGAAGAAGTAAGAAGAGGAGAAATGGATGCAGCCCAGTGCCAGAGCAAGGAGACAGCAACAGTCAAAGAACGAGGATGGGGGGGAAAACATGCTGTTAAGCAAGGCACATGCACCCAACATCTTTTGCTAGCATTCATATAACAGGCAGCAGTGGTGCAGAATGTATTTGCCATAGATAACTTTCTGGGGACCACATACCTCCCCATACATATACTCTCTTTCTATTCTCACACATATCATGTGGCCCTTTGCCCTATCTCCCACATGCATACAAGTCACAACAAATAAATGGGAAGATTTATTCCCTAATTCTCAGGAAAGAGGAATCAAGCAGGCTAAGGCACTGGGACACTCTTAAACACAGATATGTCACTGGGCTTTTTAAAAATTCCAGCTACTGATCAAAACAAAATTAAATGAAGATAGATGATAGATAGATAGATATGGATGAGGTGTGTGTGTGAGAGAGGGGGGGGGGGAGAGAGAGAGAGATTGCATGAAGAAGGGAGATGAAGGGAGGCTATTGGAAGGGTCCTAGAGGCCATTTCCAGTTAGGAGTTCCCTGCCCTTTATTAATATAGAACTCTGTAATCAGCAAGAATGAATTAGATTCACACAACTATGAAGAGACTTTAAAGTGAATATTCTTCTATGGATTCATTCAGACTTAACCCAGACAAGACCGAATGGCTGTGGGTATTGACTCCTAAAGACTATGTTGACTGTCCATCATTGGTTCTGGGGGAGGAGAAATTGTTCCCCTCAGAATGGGTTCGCAATTTGGGTGTCCTCCTAGACTCACAGCTAAGATTAGAGCAACATCTGACAGCTGCGGCTAGGGGGACCTTTGCACAGGTTGCCTGGTGCACCAATTGCGACCCTACTTGGATCAGGAGGCTCTCCTCATGGTCACTCATGCCCTTGTCACTTCACGGTTAGATTATTGCAACGCGCTCTACATGGGGCTACCCTTGAAAAGTGTTCAGAGACTACAGTTGGTCCAGAACGCAGCCGCGCGAGCTGTCGTGGGTGCACCTAGGTACACCCACATTACACCAATTCTCTGCAAGCTGCACTGGCTCCCTATTGGTCTCCAGTCACAATTCAAGGTGTTGGTTATTACCTTTAAAGCCCTACATGGCTCAGGGCCAGGTTATCTTCGAGACCGCCTTCTATCGCATAATTCCCAATGACTGGTAAGATCCCACAGAGTTGGTCTCCTCCAGGTCCCGTCAGCTAAACAATGCCGGCTGGCGGGCCCGCGGGGGAGGGCCTTCTCTGTGGCTGCCCCAGCTTTCTGGAACCAGTTACCTCCTGAGGTCCGGACCATCCCCACCCTATTGGCCTTCTGAAAAGCCGTGAAGACCTAGCTTTTCCGGCAGGCCTGGGGCCATTGATCTCACTCTTGCGATCCGGCGAGATCCGGCCATGAATGGTATGAATGAGTTTTAATATTTTTAATGTTTTTAATTCTTAAATGTTTTTAATAGTGATTTTAAATGCATTGTGAGCCGCCCTGAGTCTTCAGAGAGGGGCGGCATGCAAATTGAATTAATAAAATAAATAAATAAATAAATAAATAAAATAAACTAAGATGTATGCTATATGATCCAGCCATAGGTTTTTGGAAGCAATTCTACAGATATAAGAAATCTAAGAAATGAAGAAATGTTTTGAAACTAGATGTTCACTTCCCATTTTCTCCACTGCCATTGAAAGTTTTACAGCAGTAACAGAAAATATTTTAAATTTCACTACAGGTAGTCCTTGACTTACAACTATCTGTTTCACAATTGCTTGAAGTTACGATGGTGCTGGAAAGGGTGACTTATGACCAGTCCTCACACTTTCAGCCATCGCAGCATCCTGGTATTGCAATTGGAGTGCTTGGCAACTGGTTTGTATTTATGATAGTTATAGTATCCTGGGAACACATGAACACATTTGCAACTTTCCTAGCCAGTTTCCAACATGCAAAGTTAATAGAGGAAGCCAGATTTGCTTAATGACTTTTAAGCAATCTAGGAGGCACGATGGCTCAGTGGTTAAAGATGTGAAGTTTGTCAGCTGGAGAGCTGACAGCCCAGGCTTGAAATCCGAGTGTTGTGCAATGAAATGAACTCCCATTCCTTGCCCCAGCTCCTGCCAACCTTAGCTGTTCAAAAGCATGCAAATAAGAGCAGCTAAATAAGTACCACTTTGGTGGGAAGGTAACAGTGTTCTGTATACCTTTGGCATATAACCATGCCGGCCACATGACCACGGAAAATGTCTTCGGACAACGCTTGGTCCCTAGATTACGAAACAGAGATGAGCACCTTCCCCTAGAGTTGGATACAACTGGATAGAGGAAACCTTTACCTTTAAGCAATCAGTCCTAAAACCGGGTATGAGCACGTGATGACTCACTTAATGATCATATCACTTAGCAACAGAAGTTCTGGTGTCAATGATGGTTGTAAGTTGAGGACTACCTGTACGTAACGAAGGTTCCATCCCAAGAACATCATTCGAGCTAGATGGATACTTTGCAGTTTATATATTCATTCCTCCCTATGGATTCTTACTCCAAATTTCTCTCTCACTCAGTTCCTGAATATAGAGATAAAGAAACTGCAAACAAAGAAAACACAGAAGCTCCTATCTGCATTTTACTTGCGGTTCAGTTGCCTGATTTGTTCCATTTCATAAACCATATACGGCCGGAGGGATTGATGAGCAGGTAAACCTGGAACAGCTGGGAGAGTCGTAATTCGCCTGTCAAGATAATACGCAGACCAGATAAATAAAGGAGGATGCAGAACAAGTGAAAGAGGAGAGGGCAGCTGCTCCTGGCCTAACACAATACCAGCATTTTATTAATGAAGAAAAGGCTAGCTCCTCAGGAGATAGATGGACATAGGCAGCAACTCGTTGAATAGCTGAATCTACAGCCTAGTAGAAGTGTTCCTATACTTGGACCTAAGCAGATTGATTACTGATCTGATTTTGAAAATGTCAAGCAAAGACTTACGGGCCAGGCACCACCATCTCTAAGGGTCGGTCACAAGAAATGCAGTGGAAGTGAGCCAGGAGTCTCCTGTTTGAGAACAAAAAAGAAACAACAAATCAGAGAAGGGAATGGTTGGAGTAGGGGGTAAAAGATATGTTTGGCAACAACAGGAGCGTGCTTCTTTTTTTAAACTAGAAGGCCATAGAGTGGGGATAAACGCAACCTAGCATGTTTATATCACGCAGAGGCATTTTTAACATACCCATTAAATTGAGTATTTATTTCCACAACAAACAATTCCACTTTAAAGAAGCCAAGTAAAATAAAACAAACATTCATTCGGCAAGGATTCAGAGTTCAGTTGATGGAAATTAATGAAAGCATAGTGGAAATTCTCACCAACTATATGTTAAAAATGCCCCCGGGGAGTGTTGAACTCTGAATTTGCTGCAGTATCAGGAATTACAGCATATTCAAAGAGGAGAAGGCAAGACAAAGAAACAAAGCGGGGCTGGAACAAGAGCTACATTTGACTTAAAATTATATTTTATTCAATTAGTTAAACGCAGTTAATAAGATTACTCTCCGTGCATTTAATAATTCCCCCCTCTTGCAATCTTAAAAATTTCAATAGTAATTTTGAAAGGGATTGGGGGACCACAAGAAGACTTTAGAGGGAAGAAATCTGGTACAAGAGGCTCAGGCTGTGCATCATGGGTAAATACAGTTACTATGAGGGAGAATAAAAGATGTCCCTGAAAGGATGGAAAAATCTGGCCACTGTACACATAGTCCTTCACTTATGACCCTAGCTGAGCTTAGCCATTACGTTCATAAGTCATGATGGTTTTAAAGTGGGTCACCATGTGACAGGATCCATTTTTACCACTTTTGGCAGTGGTTGTTAAGCAAATGTGCCATTGTAAAGTAAAGTGTTCCTTAAAGCTCGGTTTTTGCTGGCAACTGGAAGTAAACACCAGTTTATGGAAAAAACCATCATAGATTGTGGTCATGTGACTGTGGGGTGCTGCAAATGGCTGTAACTATGGGAAGGTTGCCAAGTGCCCAAAATGCGATCCCCATGACCACAAGGAAGAGAGAAATGTCAGAACTTCAAAATCAGGTCGTAAGTTCCTTTTTTGAGGATGGGGATGGGGTGTCTGTTGTAACTTCAGATGTTTGCTAAGTGGTAAGTTGAGGACTATCTTATCTCCAGAGCCAGTGAGCTGCAGATAAAATAGCATCATCCAATTACATTTGATTAAGGAGAGATTGCAAAAGGGTTTCATGAATGGAAAGATGATCTGAAGTATGATGATGGTTTGTTTGTGCTCAGAAAAGGAAAAAGGGAGAGAGAGAGAATTTCCCTCTCCAAAACAAGGAGGAGTTTTTTCTCTTCAATTTGGAGAACGCCAGAACAGATCTTTATGGGAAAGCTGTGTGGGGTGCTTTTTCCTTCCTGCCTCAAAAGCAGTGAATGAGATAACTAGCTTTCTTCCATCTCTTTCTACATAATGTTTGATCCACTCCAAAGGCCCTAGTACCAACGATCCACGGCATTACCAGCTATTAAAACTGATAGGGGCACCATGTGTTAAACTGATCATCTCCTCTAGTTCTGGGGAAATTGTAGCTGCCCAGATGCTACTGACCAACTCCCAGGCGCTCTCCCAGCATGGCCACTTGGGAAGAATGTGGGAGTTGGAGTTTAGTAACCTTGGGGAGGCCACAGGTTGCCTATCCTAGACCCAGCTCTCAGCTCATTCTTGCTGTTTGGGAGCAAAGAGATTTCCAAAATAGTCAAACTACATCACCCTTCACCCTCCTGGTGTCCACCCCCTCAGATTGGATTTCAGCTCCCATCATTCCTTCGGGTGGGCTGGCAAAGTCTAATAATAGACTTCTCACAACTTCGTGTGAAAGCAACTGTTCTTGTGGACTTTCAAAGTTTGCTTTGACAAAACAAAGAGGGGTCTTTCCCTCCGCACTGCACCAGCTGCGCTTAGTCCATATCTGTTTTCTTTCCAGGATCCAATCTGGGTCAGTCACCAGGACCAAAAGGTTTGTCTTCCGAACTTTTAGACTCGTGCTGAAGCCCATCTTCGGGGAACTTTTCTGTGATACAGAGAAGTTCCCTGAAAATGGGCTCCTGCATGAGTCCAAAAGCTTGTAAAACAAACCTTCTGGTCCCAGTGACCGACCCAGATTGGATCCTGCAACATTATCCTGGGACACATATATTCACTTTCATTTGCATTTTCTTTCCTTTTTCCCCTCCCTTTCACTGAAGGCCGACTTATCCACTGCACCACTGCCTTGCAGGTTCTTTCTGAGGAAATAAGATTGCTATGGTGATCTTCCTATCCCAAACATGACATACCTTCACCTAAAGCCTCACGATATGTTCAGGTCTGGGATGTGGGACCCTGACTCAGGAACTGGCACTGTCCCCAGTGCTGCATGAAGTGAGCAGAAGACTTGCTAAGCCTCCTTTTTCTCTGAAAAGGGTCCTCAAGAGAAACACCCCCTCCCCCAAAGTCCAAGGAAAACATGCTTCTTGGCAGCCAGTGCCTCCCCCCATGTTTGCATCTTATTTCTTCATGCCTTCACATATAATCACTCTCTGATTTAATTAAAGGATTTTCAAAGCAAGACACCAGGACAGGCAGGACAACTCCTGGGATGCCAAGATAGCTAGACAAAGAGATTCTGCTGCATCTTATTCAATGGACACTTAGCATAGGAGTGCTTGGTGTATTATTACCTAACAGTATGTAGCAGGAATTGCTGATTTGCACTGCTAAAGTAATCACATTCATAGCAGCTTCCCCCTCCTCTCTCCCTTGTCAATAAGCTGTGCCAGTAGGTCACACAAAGCACAAGTGCCCTCTGGTGATGCAACAGCGTGGTTGCAGCTTGCCATTCTAAAGGAAAGGACTGTAGGTATTCCTCAATTTATGACCACAATTGGGACCAGAACTTTGGTTGCTAAGCAATTGTTAAATGAGTCACGCTCAATTTTACAACCTTTTTGCCATGGTCATTAAGTAAATCTGGCTTCCCTCATTGACTTTGCTTGACTGAAACCTACTGGGATGATCGCAAACGGCCATCACGGAACCCCGGGATACTGCAATCATCATAAATTTATAAATACATAACGGCTGCCAAGAATCTGAATTTTGATCATGTGGCCAAAGGCACACTGTAATGGTCACTAAGTGCAAGGACCAATCATAAGTTGCTTTTTTCAGTGTTTTTGTAACTTTGAATGGTTTTTAAAGGAATGGTCGTAAGTCAAGGATTACCTGTATTGACTAGGTGAAGGTCTGGGAAAGCAAGTAAGAGTTCAGATAAGTGTTCAGTAGCTCCAGTTTTGAGAGTAACATGTGTCTGGCTGTCATACTTGTTAGTAAAGAAAAGTGTATTCTCTTTCAAATAAAGCTCAATTCCTGATTATGTGAACATATCCCTGCAGTTTTTCTCGAACACCAAATGGAAGATGGTTGCCTCTATTTTTTTTTTTTTTTTTTTTTAATTTGATTTATATGCCGCCCTTCTCCGGAGACTCAGGGCGGCTTACAATGCTTTAAGCAATAGCCTTCATTCTTTTGTATATTTTATACAAAGTCAGCTTATTGCCCCCACAAACTGGGTCCTCATTTCACCTACCTTAGAAAGGATGGAAGGCTGAGTCAACCTTGAGCCTTGGAGAGATTCGAACCAGCAGAAATTGCAGGCAGCTGTGTTAATAACAGGGTGCACTAAACCCTTGTACTATCAAGGCTCTTGATTTTGATATTTTATTCTGGGATGGTTTCCAAAACTTACCTATAAACCTGAGGTTTCCTATCAGCATCAATTCCAAACATTAACCCCCCAAACTGGTGTTTTTTGGTGGGGGAGGTATAAAAGTTCATGGCGGTGGCTTGGAAATATTTACATTTTCTGTAAAAGCTCTATTTTTGTTGTTGGACTGCAGTGGAAATGGAGAGCTTACTTTAATTTTCTCAAAATATGCCAGGTACTTGGAGATGCTGAAGGGAAATGTAAATGATGATTCAGCACATTGACATTCTCCTCAAGTAAAGCGCATTTTGGCTAATGTATGTGGTATCAGGGATTACAGGCTGCATTCAAAGACCCACATATGCATTTTCTCTTCTTATTTTTAACCGTACCACAAGTTTAGGATAGGAAGTCAAGGTTGACGGCTGTTGCCACTGAACATCTGCCCATTCTTGTACTGGGCTTTCTTAATGCTACAGCTGTCTTTCTCTAGCCTCTCTTACCTTCTGATCCCTGCAGCCTCATCCCCTTCATCTTGTGGAACCCTTTGCTTCAACTGTTTCCGAATATCTTTCCAACGATCCTCCAGCTGCTGCCTGAATGGATCCAGTTCCAAGCGGTCCAGCTGTTCAGAAAAAAATTCAGAGATTCTGGGGCTCAAGACACTGAGACCAAGGCTGGATTAACTGTCACACTATATGCAATACAGACTCACAGGGACCTATTAACCTCACTTCAGGAGAATCCAAAAAGTAATGTGGGCCATTTCTCTTTCCTGAAATATGTACCTATAGGTACCTATTAACTCATCACGTAGCAACAATATTTTTGCTTTCAAGGAGTTAACAGTACTGGATATTTGTTTGATATGCAAAGGAAGAGTTTTACTTCCAATGCAGGGGCAAAGTTCAAGCATGGAGTAGAAGGTTTGAAGAAATATGCAGTTGAGTTGGAAAAAGAATAAAACAATAATGGGACTCTATCTCCATCCTCATGAGAAAAGGCTGGAATATTTGAAATTTCTCAGCTTCGGGAAAAGGGCAGCTGTAAGAAAACATGGTTGAGACATAGAGAATCAAGCATGGCCTACAGAAAGCAGAGAAGGAAAGATTTTTCTCCTCATCTTACTCTTTTTCTGCTCTTTGCATAATTTATTCTGAAAGTGAAATTCAGACAACTTGGCAACTGACTCATATTTATGATGGTTGCAATGTCCTGGGGTCATGTCATCACTTTTTGTGACCTTCTGACAAGCAAAGTCAATCTGGGGAAGCTAGATTCAATTAATAACTGTGTTACTAACTTAACAACTGCAGTGATTCACTTAACTGTGGTAAGAAAAGTCATAAAATGGGGCAAAACTCACTTAATAACTGTCTCAGTGAGCAATAGAAATTTTAGGCTCAATTGTGATCATAAATCAAGGACTACCTGCATCTGGGTATGCATGCAAAACATTGGGACCAGAAGTCATTCAGTCAAACTGACTAGAAGCTGATGGAATCAGCTTTACAATCACATTTTAAGCAACCATTTAAAGTTACAATGAGACTGAACAAAGGAGACTTACAACAACTCCTTAGAGTTCCAGACATTGCAACAAGATGAGGCCATGTGATTGCATTTCCTGCCAGATTCCCACAAGCAAAGTCCAATTGGGAAGCTGGCAGGAAGTCAGAAGTTGCGATCACACATGAGATCCTCATTTAATGAGCCATGTAATCCTTGTTTAACAACAGCAACCAGAATTGCTGTTAACTGCTGTGGTTAAGTGACATGGTCATATGACATCATGCTTTTCAACTGCACTGTTTAGCAACAGTTCCAGCTCCAATTACTGTTGTAATCTAGGACTACCTGTAGACAGAAGGTAACGCTTCACACACAACATAATTAACCAACAGAATTGATTACCATTAACTTCTTCTCATTGAAACCACTAGGATATATTTTGCACAGGTTAGGAAGAACATGGAAAGGGAATGAAGCAAAGTACTTTATTCCCTTTTTGCATGTAGGATAGGTTATCACAAGACCGGCAGCTTAAGACAGACACTCTGATTTTTATTTCAACATTGCCAAGCTTGTAGAACAGAAGATGGTTGTGGATCATCTTCAAATCTCTCTTAAGGGACTAGGCAGTGGAAACAGCAGTGATGTCAAAAAGCCCACAGGCAAATATAAGAGGTCTGGGAGCTAATGTAAGCATTAGGTCTTGGCAATCACTATTCCCTAATAGAGGACAAGCCAGCAATAGCTCCTAGGCTGTAGAATTTGGCATTTGGGAAAAGTGAAGCACTTATGGAGTGGGTTAAAATCAAAAGCAGGAAGACTTCAAACACATTCAGCAAACAGAAAGGAAGACATCTGCTGTTCTGCTGGCACCCTGTTCTTTGTATTGTGTGGCAATACAAATCTGGTGCTGTTCTCTCTATAGGCTTGGTTCTTTAAAGAACATTCCCTCTGCTGGTGCCATGTCAGCATGAAGATAAAACAATGTAACATGGCTTTTTTTCCCCATCATAAAAATCAGCAGGCAGCCATTGCCATGTATATTTTATAAGCTTGAAAGACTTATCCATGATTTAAAAGGGAAAAAAGATGATGAATGAATAGCTAAAAGCAAAGATGTTTCTCAAATATAGAAAAGTACAGAAAGATATAATGAATGCTCTTGGTATAAAATGCCTTTAAGTAGACTATTTTTACTTTTCTCTTATTTCCTGCCTTTAGTAACACTGCCTAACTTAAAGTAACATTGCCTAACTCAACTCCCAACACAATAGCATAACAGATATGTGTATATCCATTTGCATGATTAGGACATGTAATATTAGCCCAGAAACAGTTAACTGGCTTCTATTTAGGGCCTGCATAGAAAAATAAAAGACATCAGCCTAAACTTTTGTGCCTGGGATCAGCAAATGGTTACAGGAAAGATTTATCTAACAAGTTAAACAGGCTCTCCTGAACTGGGAGAATCCTTATCTAATGCAACTGTCTGCTATTTTCTTGTGCACATACCAGTATATGGGAAGCTGATTCTTTAACATCAGTTATGTCAGACCTTTACATTTATCAAATCTGGATCTCATTCCTTTCCTTACTTTTCTGCTGTGTCAGTGGTGGATTTCTGATCCTTTTCAGGAAAACTTTCTTAGGTATGGACTAGGTACGGTATTTATTATACATTTTTTCCTTGAGGCTTGCTGATATAAAACTGTGAAGAAATTAACTGTTGGACTTTGTTTAGGTCCTTAGTTTGACTTGCATAAGTGGAGATTTATCATCGGTATGATTCTTCCCCCACATATTCAGGTAATGCTTTCACTGCTACACAGGCTGAAGCTTGTTTCATTTATTTCAAGAAAAGAATGCAGTATTGTCCAAAAGAAGACACCTAGACTGGCATTAAACATCATTACAGATAAGTGAATAGGAATTATTGCAATCGTCTACAATAGTTCCATTGGGTAGATTATGTCGCCTGGAAACAGTTGCTCCTTGAAACAAGTGTCTCTCAGGACTTCATTCAGCCTGCAGTGCTATTATCAATATGAATTTGCCGGGGAGATAATCATGAAATCTGGAGCTGGGTGTTATATCTATGTGGATGATATCCTTTTTCTCTGTACCATCTTTAGGTAATAATCAGGCTCCCTTGCATCCATGCCTATAGTTGATAATGGCTGGATAATGGACAGTAATAAACTAAAACTGGGTCCAGAGTTACAGGTTCAGAGGGTGGTCGAACCACCTTAGTTTTCTAGTCTGAGGCAAGAATGAATAGCACCTTTCATTAGCTTTGGCTGATGTACCAATTTTGGTTGATACACCAAATTCACCCTTAAAATGACACATATTAATAACATCCAAGTTTGATCCCTGTGACGTACTGTGTGTGTGGCTGCTTTTGTATCTATCCTAGAAACTTCGACTGGTTCAGCACTCACCAGCCAAATCTGTCGGGAAGAAACTCAAAAGAACCACATTATACCTGTGTTAATGACATTGGACTGTCTATCAATTTGCCTTTGGGTGAAGTGTGAAGGGGTATTATTATCTTATTATCTTTAAACCGGTATATGATTCAGTTCCAGCCTCTCTGAGGAAACACCTCTACAAAATTCCCCAGCCCTATCCACTCCCAGAGATTATTTTGGAAGTTCATCTACAATTGCTTAGTCTTAGTCTTAGTCTTAGTCTTCTCTCTAGCCCCTCCATTCTCTGGAACACATTCTCTCCTGGATTATGGGACCTAACAGCTTTGCTTCCTTTCAAAAACAGCCTAAATACACCTTGTAAATTGCTTTTAATTGTTATTGCTAGCTTTTCCTACTGTCTTGAATTTTAATTTCAATGTTACGGCTTACTATAAACTACCAAGGGACTTTGGTAGTTGGCAGTACAATAAGTTTAATTAATTAATACATGAATAATAAATACGTGGTTGATTTGTTTCTATACAGTTTTTCCTTAGTGTTCATACCACAAGGGGTTCTTAATTCTTTTACTTTTTTTCTAGATTGTGATTTCATTAAATTTTTGCTCCTGTGCCTTGCATTTCTTTATATTACTTATTTACGCTGGGGTCGTATTTTCTGTAAGAAAGCCTTCTCCTACAAGGAAGTAGAGGGAAAGGCTGATAGAATTAGTTCCAGAAACATTCCATGCAAAGAAGCATGGAAAACAGTAGCGGAATTGTTCCTATAAAGCTATTCTTTTTATTCTACTATTCCTGTCTTTCCAGGCTCCAAGTAGTTTATGATAGAAAAATTTTCAATGAAGCCTCATAAATAGTAATAAAATTAATACTTTCTTCTTATTATTTTTGTAGAAACAGGATAAGCAATTGGAGCTGAAGAAAGAATAAAAATAACAATGTAAATGAAGCAAAAGACAGGAAAATAATAGTCTTGATTTGTTGCCTACACAATAAAAGCATAGGCACTGAGGAGATCTCCCTGCAGAGCCTTCTTTGCCACCAGAGAAAAGGATCTATTTCCCCCCTTTCTTGTCATAGCTCATATGGCAGGGTTAGCTGAATAATTGGAGGAAACTAGAGGGCTCATAATTTTCATTTGTTTGTTTACAACCTCTTTCAGCTTCCTACTCTTTAGTGGAAGTGAAGCCAAATCCTCAAATTCCCAGCCAGAGATGTTAATTCTCAGTGCATCTGGGAAATATGAGCTTGGGGAAGAGACGTGTGGGTTAGTGTTCTTTAGATCAAAAAAATTTTTTCACTGTGTCCAAAAACAAGCTAGAAGTCAGAATGCAGACATAATGTGCTTCAAGTTATAGGGGAAAATACAAGTGATGAATTCTACCATCTATACATGTTCCTGGCCAAGGAGAAAAGGACCAACATTTTCCTAAGGTGCTTAGCAGCCTCCCTGCACATCACAATATGGACCACTAGCACAAGTAGTTCTTCTGCTGACAGGATTGCAAATGGCTAAGAAGGATACATCTTGCTTACCTTGGAGTCCATTTCAATCAAGAGTTTGTCTAGCATTTTCTGCCAGTCTTGTTCCTGCCCAACCATCTTATTTAGTAGTTCCTGCATCATCTTATGTAGCTGTTCTGTGGTGGCATCAAACTGGGTGCGACTGACCTTTGCCGCAAGGGCAGTCTTATCTGCTTTCTGAAAATGAAGAGAAAGGACAGCGATAGATCTTTAGTCTCATTGATATCTGAGGAACTCTCCCTCTTCTGCCCTCCAGAGCCACAAATTACATGAAAGTCCAAAATAGCACTACTCCTACCTGACCCAATCTCAAAGGATGGTAAATGCAAGTAGTCCTCAGTTAATAACCACTCATTCAATAACCATGCAAAGTTATGATGGCGCTGCATGAAAGGCAGAGCTAGACTCTCCTAGCAACCCCATTTCAAGCCCTGCTATGCTCATGCTCCTCCCCACCATTCGCATGCCTTCATGCACCTTCTGTACCCAGCCACAGCCATCCCAAGTTCTGACATGCTCATGCCACGCCACCCTATTAATGCATCCACACAAACCCTCTTCCACCCAGCAGCAGTCACCCCAAGCCCCACTGCACTTGTGCTGCACCTCCCTGGCCATTCCTTTCTTTCTTTCCAACCCAGTAGCAGCCATTTACCTGCCTGCCAGCTGGCTTTCAAACCACCTAAAACTTGCAACCTCCTGCAGGCTTCCCAACTGACTTTGATTGTTGGAAGCCAGCAGAAAGTTGTGAGGAGGTGCTTGCTTAACAGTTCACATCCCTGCTGGACAGCAGCAACTGGGGACTGCAGGGATTACCATCACCAAGTGATGCAGTCACATAACACCGCACTGTACATCCACATCACTTAGGAATGGAAATACCAGTCCTAGTTGCCATTGTAACTCAAGGATTACTTGTATCAGGATCACCATTTAAAACAGAGAGTAAGCTTGCTATTTGTGACTGCCCCACAGGCTCCATTTGTAAATAAAACTTTCTCAAGAGTATCTATCCATGGTTCTCTAAGGATGGTATATCCATTGTATGTCAGTAAGTCAAACTGCTTACCACATGGATTTCGGTCTCTAGGGAATCTTTGTCAACTTTTTCATTTTCCAGTTTCTCCAGTGATTTGTACAATGCCTTTAAGAGAACACAAAGCAAAACGAAATGACGTTGTTACCAAAATAAAAACTCCAGTTCCTGTTAAATTTATCATCACCACTATCTTTACAAACAATCTGTAAGCAGATCTTCCCTATTTCCGTAGGCTTAGATGTTGCCTATATTCTATCATATAAAAAAGATACATTAACATCCTATGGTTGATGTAAGGGATACATCCCTGTTGCTTATGGAACTGGGTTTGCCATTTCCTTCTTTCAGGATGTTTTTTCAACTTCCTAGTCGTCTCCTAGTTTGTGCTCCCCCCACTCCCCCCCATGCACATACAATAAGAGTCTACAGTTGTTTATTCCACCACTCCCCCAAACAAGTCCTTGGAATGTACCCCCATTGCACAGCTCCAGATTTCGAGTTCAGCACGGCAAGAGTCACTGGGTAACTGAGTCCAATGGGAACACACAAAGTCCAGGAAAGCAGTCCACGAGTCGAACGAGTCAGGATATACAGCATGAGCACACAAGGCACAGAAATAGGCACATTGCTGAAGGAACACTCAAGTCCTCAGGGCAGGATTAAGAAGGCAATACCAGTACAGTCCTTCATGAGAGATAAAGTTGCCTCCTCATGAGTAGTCTAGCTGACTAGTGTTGTGCCTATCTCTTCTCTGCTCTATGTGTCCTTGGATCAGGAGGTGTGGATTCCACTTCCTCCTCATTGCTAATTGGTGGCCACTGCTCCCAGTCTTTGCTTGCAGCCTTCTGGCCATCTTGCTGCAAAACTGTGGCTCACCTCACTCAGCCTGAGACTGAGGTTCGTCAGCTGAGGCTGCTCCATCAGGCTAGCACTTCCCGAGCCCTGATCCTGACCAATACTCGGCTCCGCGCTTTCCTCTGCTGACTCAAACTCACCCTCCTCTTCTGAACTCGCGTCCGGAGAGGGATCCAGGGGCAGATCCATAACATAGTTTTAAAATCCCCTAGTGGTTTCCCCATTCAAGTAGTAAGCAGGTCCTACTCTTCTCCAGGTACTCAAGATGTAGCCAAAATGGTTTCAGGATGCCCTAACAGTTTATATCTTTCATATCCTATTAGTGATTATAGTGTACACTAATTTTAAAAGGGTTATGTTTAACCAGTGATGTCACTGAAGTAAAGAACATTCATGTGATTCTGGTGTCATCAGGTCATGACCCCTACTGGATATGACATGTTTAATCTAATCCCATCAAAAAGAAAAAAAAGCTGCTAGTCAAGCATAGAGTGAATGATTAACTTAACCCTAACTCTAATCTTATATGGATTCAAATCAAAACTATCTTGTTATGTTGTGTCTAATGTTATTATATAAGATAATCTCGCTGTCCTTCTGTCCTCTCAGTCAAAAAATAATTTCATTGAAGCAGATCAGTACATCAAATTGGCATTGACATGAGTTGTCTATTATTGCTGGTAGCAAAGGCAAACCCACAATAGTATTTGTCCTGGCATTTTTATTTGTGGCATCTGACACCTTTCATCACAAAAGTTTAATATCTACTTTGACTTCACTGAACCTGAATTGGGCACTTACAGTCTTCTATTTCCCATCACATTTTTTCTGTTATTTCTTTCTTGGGTTTTCAATCCTTTCCTTTATCAGTGAGTGTCCCTCAGAGTGTGGTCCTAGGTCCAATTTTGTTCATTTCTGATACTTTGTTTTAATTTCTTCTTTACAGTTTAGCTATCCTGCTGGTAACATCCAGGTGTATTCCTCAACCTGAGTCTTGGCATGGACAATCTATTGTGGTCTTGCCTCTCCAAGTGCCTGAAATGTCCAGCTGGATGTGTTCTCCCCAACGTAAATTAAATTTGGACAAGGCTGAGCTTATTGTTTTTTCACCCTGACCATCCTTTCTTCTGCCTTTCACTTTTTGAGACTGCCAGGGTCTGATGTCTCTGATGGTATATAAGATCTGGACTTCTTAGCGATGTTTCATCAATACAATTACAAAATCTTGTTACTTTCATCTTATGAGTATCCAGAATTCCATCCATTTTCCCCTAAGCATTTGCTGCATGCCTTAGTGGTGTCTCATTTGAATAATTGCAACAGCTTTTTGGCTGATCTTTCAGAATCTACTCTCTGCCCTTTGGTTCAGGTCCAGAATAAGGCAGCCCATGTGGTCTTGGACCTCCCTGGAGTCACCTTTATTTCTTCCTTCCACCAATATTTACATTGGCTAGGTCTTCAGAAGCATTAAAAGTTTAAACAGCTGGTGCTGATTTTCCAGGCTGTGTGTATAGGAACACCTACTTATTTGAACAACTTGGTAACAATTCTTGCTTCTGTGTGCTTAGTTCAATTGTGTATTCAGGGGCACTTAGTTTTCCCTCGGGTCAGAGGAGCTGTCTCACATATAGCTCTTACTCTTTGGGTTTGACTCCCCCTTATACTATGTTTGGCTTTCAGTCTCCTCAGATTTAAAATGCTTCTTTTCTTTCAGTGGCTCAATACTGATTTCAATTGTAGTCACTTTGGGATTAAATGTTTTAATAATTGTTGTCTTTTGCTTTTAGTTTATACCATTGCTTACTTATACTGCTTATACTTATACTGCACTTAGGTATACCATATGCCCTTAAATACTAGCCACATGTATGTAAGAACTTTATTTTTCTGCAACAAAAACAAAGCTATAAAGAGACAAGAACTTCATGCGTTAATATTTACATCTATCTATATACTATTAAAACTCTCCTCCCATGATCATTAACTGGGTGAAATAGCACATCATAGGGCAACAGTTTTTGAACCAAGATACCTCAAATGTGTTAATTTACAGAATGAGTTATGATTCCCATGGAACTGAACTTTGGCAAATTCCTATAAAACATTTCCTGTCATAAAAATTATCATAAAACAGTGTATGACAGTGTATGACAAAATTTCATAGGACATTTGCTTTGCTGATGTTTGACAGTGTTATATAGTTCAACATGGGTTATTTTCAAGGCAGGTACATCTTTGTATCCCAACTTTTCCAGTCATGGCAGTACGTTAGTTCTGTCATTGTTGAAGACACCGAGGAAACTGGTAAGGAAATAGTTCTGAAAGAATGACCCAATGGGTCACAAGTTATCTACAATACAACTAAAACTCTCATTTCTGAAGTTTATAAACTTCATTTGGGCAAAACTGTCATAAGGCAACAGTTTTTGAATCATTGTATCTTAAATGGGCTTAATTAAAAAATACATCCAAAATCCAGGATCCATGATTCCCATGGGACTGAAATTTGGCAAACTTGTAGTCACTTCAGTGCTCACGCACTGCTATGCTGCCATGCATCCATGGTAAACTGTGGCCACGTATCATCCTTTCCAACATTGCCTGCCAGCTTCCTACAAGGAAAGTTAACTGCTTGTGGTTACAGGTAGCCCTTGACTTACAAATGTTCATTTAGAGACTGTTTGAAGTTACGACGGCACTGAAAAAAGTGACTTGCAACAATTTTTCACACTTACAACCATTACATCATCCCCACGGTTATGTGACTAAAATTTAGATGCTTGGCAATTGCCTCATATTTACGACGGTTGCAGTGTCCTGGGATCATGTGATCACTTTTTGTGATGTTCTGATAAGCAAAATCAATGGGAAAGCCAGATTCACTTAACAATTTGTGTTACTAACTTAACAACTACAGTGATTCACTTAACAACTGTGGCAAGAAAGGTCAGAAAATGGGGCAAAACTCACTTAACTAATGTCTCACTTAGCAACAGAAATTTTGTGGTCAAAAGTCAAGGATTATCTATATTCTGTTTCTCTGTTTAGATAAAGAAATATCTCTGAAACAATGACCCTATGGACCACAGGTTATCTACTATTCCTTCTTTCTGGGCCATTTTGGCTAATAACTACTTTACGCCTTATTATACAGCAAGGACAACAATCCTGATCAAAAACAGAATTGATATCCATTGCATTCAGAACAGTTTCCAAGAACTTCTTCCCATTTTTTTGATCCCACCTGCTAACTTTGACTCAAAGTTACATACACTGATCTCTTTCTGTTTCTGGTGATGATCTTCAACAAGATTGCCAGTAGTGGCATTCAGCTTCTCACAATCTTCTTGGACTTGCAGGATAGTACTCTGGATTTGGTTAAGCACCTCTTCATCCTGATTGGAAAAAAGCATGAATACTAAAGTTAACAAAAAAAAAAAGTGACAGTTTTATTAACCCTCCTGTTCTACTTTTCAGAATTCAAGCTGCTGCCTTTGGGCAACTTGGAGTAAATAATGAAAGCTCGATCCATCTCCTCATGACAAATAGGAATCCTGCAAAGAAAGTTTGCTCTAAAAGTCAGCAGAAGATATTTTATTAGACTATAATAAAATAAACTCAGGATATATGTGGAATAATATAAATGGATCTTTATTATATAACAGGCACAGACATTGTCTACAACCTGGGCCCTGGTTTACTTTTACTTACAGCAATCAGCTGTTATATACTGATATATTCTGACTTCCCATTAAAAGGGTGGAAGAAACAAAATGGGATTACCCTTGACATAGTAATGAAAGATAGATTCATATCTAGTACACTGACATGCTCTTTGGGTACTACTTATTCTCTTTTAGGCTTAGATTTATATGTGACAATCTAAAAATCACATTAATCTGAAACTGAGGGAAACTCCATTGTTAAATGCTCTGCCAACATCCAAGTTCAAGAAGCACATAATACTAAAAGTAATTATGTCAGACTGGGGTCCCTGCATTCAACAAGAGAGTAAAAAAGAAGTTCACAAAAAAATTCAAACAAAACAAAGCCCTGTGACCTTGAAATTGGCCGCTTGAACAGACGTGTCTGCACATAGTTCTAAAAGACTGATACTCTTTTAGAACAAAACCAGAAATCTTGTATAAGGTTGAAATTTGTGCCATAATTTCTTCAGCTATTTTAAATTAAAGATAAAATAGCAGACAAATCAATGGAACAAAAGCAAAGTAAAGCATTACTAATGGAGTACTATAGGAGATAGGCTGCAATTCCGAATACCAACAATCTTACTGAACTTCATGATGCAACGTAAGTTATGTGCTTGGCCAGGCTTACATTAAATGATTCTTAGAAAGCAATTTTGGGAAGTTGGGAACCTGCTAGTTTCAGGGGGTAAAATATTAAAACCTCCTGAAACAGGAAGACAATCATTAGGCAGAGTATGATATTTATAGTTCCTCTTTCTAAAACTACCAAAGGTAATTTCTATATCAACAATATTGCAGTTGTTGTGCTATTGTCATGAAATACGAAGTATGTTTAAAACAGATCTGCTTCCATTTCCCACACACAAGAAAACTTGCAATATGTTGAACTTGTGACTGCTTGAAAAAGCCTCAAAGGGAGAAAGTACTTAGAAAGCCTCACTAGTACAGCCATGGCTGAGATTTATTAAGAAATCATTGTTTTAAAAAGTTATCTTAGCATGATGTATTGACCAAGTCAGTAAATAATGTGATCTGAAAGTTATATGAATCTGCAAAACATTTCCCTCCCCACTAGCAAGCATGCAGCCACTATCGTTGGGGTAAAAGGTTGTGATAAAGCTCAGAGGGAGAGACTATGTTCTGCACACAAAAGCTCCCAGATTCAGTTCCTGGCTTCTCCAGGAACAGCTGGCAAATACCTATATTTGGCACTCTTAGAAAACACTACCAGGCAATACTGAGCTAGACAGATCATCCATACCTTTACAAAGTTCCAACAGGTTAGGCCTCCCTATCCAAACTGTGCCCCAAAGCATATCCATACTTGTCCATCTTGCAGAGGATTACCGTGTTCTTGGTTTTAATTGATTAAATTTCCACACCACCCATCTCATCTGAGTGGGCAGTTTCCAAAGCTATCCAGTTGAAAACTGAAAAGAAGAGCAGTCTGAGCTATCTTCTCTCTGGCCTTACCTGGCGTTGCTTGGGTTTCTTCGTTTTGCTTTCTGCCTGCCTCAACATGAAGTTGTTGACTGAGTCCTGCAGCTGCTCGTAGCGCTTGAACAACTGGCTAACCTTCTCACTGACATCTAAGCTGCAGGCTGCACACGTGCCTTGGACTTGAGCTGCACCAGACTCTGGGATGGGTGGCATGCTCATGGACAGCAAAGTTGACGAGGAGGACATCATGTTCTCTATGACAGATCTAAGCTTGTCTAACTGTGAGCAAGTGAGAAAAGCAGGAGTTTGGTTTCTTGAAAAGGAAATCCTAGTTTTCATCTCTAACATATAGTGGTGACAGGAACAAGCTGTTTTAATTTGTTGGGCTGAATCAGTATTCCTTGGCTTCGTGACTTTATTTTAGTTGGATCTGTAATGGCCAGAGTCCACAGACTTGGGACATGCACAATAGGAGTTTTTTCATGGGGGGTGGGGGTGGAAGTGAGTTCCAACATTGTTAGTTCCAGGACACTAAATTGGAGGATACCATCTAGACTGGCCCATTAAAGCAAAGCTGCGATAAATCTATCTATCTATCTATCTATCTATCTATCTATCTATCTATCTATCTATCAAATAACCTTATAATGGTAGAATTCAGATGCCTTATAATAATGTTGAATATGTCAATAATCATTTTAAAAGTTTCTAGAACTTCCCTGAAACTAAATCCCAACTCCAAAAGGTAGTTTCCACTGATGTTAATGAGAGTTCCCCACACATATTTTGTCCATGGGAGTAATAGGAAATAATAGAAAGAGCTTTGGGGAGTGATTTAGGACTTAGTGCAGGGAAGAAAAGGTCTGCTGCTGCTGCTGAACCCTTCCCCACTTCCACTACAATAATGTGGAACCTGAGCAAAAATAGTTTTGAGAGCAACTAGAAAGATCTTTCAGACCTTGACTCTGTTTAAAAGGTCTTCTCCCATAGGCATTTGCAGTCAGCCACAATGACACCCAAATGATGAATACATGTTTCATCATTTGGGTGTCATCGTGGCTGGCTGCAAATACATGTGTTATAAAGTAAGCAATTTTTCCACTATATTAGTGGGGGGGAAATAGGGGTTCCACATCAGATTGAACTGAATAGCTAAAGGATAGCCTCAACGTGGCACTCTCCAGATAGACTGGACAACAATGTCCACTTCCCTTGAGGGCTAAGGTTAATAGGAGTCATAGCCTACACCAGTGGTTTTCTGTGGACCCCTGGGAGGCTGCAATGTTGTCATAGGGGGTCCAGAAGGGCTTGAAATGTTGTGTTTAGTGGTCCAAGGCAGCAACAGGTATTTAAAGGGGGTCTGTGATGAAGAAAAAGTTGAGAATCACTGGCTAACACCATTTGGAGAGTGCCAAATTGGAGGCACTAGCTGTAACAAATCAGTATGTTTTGCCAACAAGCAGGAACAAAATGCCTGCTTCTTGTTTCTTTGATATGCAGAAATTAGCAAATGAAGCATTTAATCAACTGGGAGCTAAAGATTATCCTCCTGCTAATAGCTGCAGATCAAAAGCTCGTTCAAGGAATAACTCCATGGGTATGGTTCTAAATCAAGAAATAAAGGCTCTGCAAGGCAACCAAGGGCAGACTAGGTGGGCAGGAACAATCGTAACACTCTAGCTAGATGTTTCTTTCTGAAGCAGAAAAAAAGGCAAGGACCCATATGATAAACTTTGTTTTCTGTATGATTGTAATCCTGTAAAGTTAAATGCCAGCCCAGTGATTAAAGGAGGGAAAGCTGTGCCAATTTCTTTAAATTATTATAAAAATAAAATCCCCCCTTTGCTGACCCTTCCCAGAATTTGCCTATTTCCATCAGTTGTCACTTCTACCACTTTTCAACCTCCTGATAGTACAAGTTACAAACTCATGGAGGGCTCCCAATTCCAGGAGCTGATTCTGAGCCACATCTCTCAATACAAGAAAGTTAGAAGTTACCCATAATGTAATGAGACTTTGGGCATGTTGAAGATGAGCTGAAAAAAATGAATCTAGTGAGCTAATCACCAGGAAAGTTTCGTTATTCCTATATCTTGCTACTATTAGTTAATTGTTAATTGCAAGAGGAATGCTGAGCTGAAAATCATTGTTCCTGAAATAGAGACAGCTTTGCTTCATTCAGGTCTTATTTAGAATTGCTTGAACTTGTGCCATCCATTCATTTTCCATTGGAAAACCATCTCTGCAAACCCCATAAATTAGGAAAAATTGCAGGGGCTGTTGATGGCCAGGAATAAAGGAAGATAATATCAAAGCACTGTAATGCTTTTTTCAAACTGTAGTTACTCCTACACATTTCAGACTTTTAACTTCTCAAACAGAACTTGATTTAAATCTCTGGGTATGGTCAGGCAGTGCATACAAGTCAATTACTAAATTAAGCATTCAGGAAATCAGTAACTCTGAAAACTGACCATGGTGCCTACATAAAGGTAAAGCAAGAGATGAAACATCAAACTTGGGAAAGCCTTGGTTTTCAAATCATAGATTGGCTCTCAAGCTGACTTTTTGTGAGTGTTACTTAATCTCCTGCTTATATTTCAAAAGCTTCTCACTGTGAATGTGTGGACAACATTGTGAGTTTTGTCCATACTCCTGACTCATTTATTAGCTTGCAAGTTCAACATTCTGGTCACTAGCTAGAAATGTCATCAACTAATTCAACACATTTTCATTAACAAAGGATTTGTCCATAATGCGTAGGAATAAATATAAATTCTAGAAAGGATACAGCAGTTTTCCATACACACACATTTTCCTAGTTACTTGGGTTCTTTGTTGTTGTTGTTTAGATTAGCTAAAGACATTCTGATCTCAACACATCCTGAGTTCATTTGCTGACCTGCTCCTGGAGGTAATAGGCATTGTCTGTCATCGACTGCTCCAATTTGGCTTTCCCCATATCTTGTTTCTGTCTCAGCTCCTTTAGCTCTTTCTCTATATCATGCACCGTTGCTCTGCACCACAAAACCAACAAAAAAGAAGTGTCACTCAGCAAATAAAATTTTTTTTTGGGAGCATATGACATATATGTGTACTTTGTCTGCTATAAAAACTAATACATGGTTTCCAAATGTAATCTTGAAGCAAGGGTACAACAGCAAATTTGCCTTATTCTCCCCTTTTCTTGAGGTTCCCTGCAAATAGGATGGAGGTGTCTTTAAGGGTTTAGTGGTGTCCACCTGGAAATGCAAAATGCTTCCTATAAAACTGCGAGGGCAAGTGAGCAGGGCAGGTCATCTTCAGGTTAGAAACTGGATTAAATAGTACCTCCACAGGCTTTGAGTCAGAAACCCTTCTTCATTTTTTAAAATCTTTTGCTTCTACAACTATATCACAGGAATCAATTCCCCATAGCAAAACACCCACTACTGTGATAAGCACCTGGCTACAAGAGCCACATGGTACAAGCTGACCACCACAGTTCTTCCCATTTGGGGGCCAAGAGAGAGGGAGTTATTGCTCATGCCATAACTACTTGTGATAGCAGATATTGTGTAACCAGATCTTCTTGGTAAAATGCATGGTTTTTAATAAAAGCATTTTTGCATTGTCCCTGAATATATCATACAACTCAATTAGTCAAAACTGCATAATAACATGCCACTTTTTTGCTCAGTTACATGTTGCTCTGAAAATGGAGTGAGCAACATCTATGAATTTCATAATCTAGGTTTGGGGCTTTAATTCAGGAAGGGTACCAAGCAAGAAAACCAGCTCCTTGTTGTGACTGGAAGAAAAATTCCCTTGCTGATCTCAGCTATTTTCCAGACCTGGCTCCAAATCCCCCCTCTCCAACAGATAACTTTCATTTTTTTCAAACCCTTATAGAATGTGCCTTTAAATGAGAAAGAGCAGTTAGAATAGTTGAGTTCACACATCACAATAGACCACTGTAATGTACCACTCTTATTTTGTAAAAATAAATGTTCTCTTCTACTATTTTTCCTCAACATCCAGTTGGTTTCCATGCCTAAGCCAGGACTAGAACTCGTGATCTCCCATTTTCTAGCACAATACTTCAATCAGAAAGCCCATTTGTGTATTACAACAAAAGCACAGGCCGATCACATATTCAAATTCATTTTCACACTCTTCAAGATATACTAACAGTTTTGTAACTAACCTGCTATATTTAGTCTATTTTCAAATATGTGAGCAACACTGAATTCTTATAATGAAGGACAGCATGGAAATGTTTAAAATGCTGCTTTGGTACCATCAATCGATAATGCTAAAAATTACACTACAGAAACATTGCTTACGCATCACTTCCTACAAGAGAATGTGTCAAAAAAATCCTAATAGTAATTGTGGCTACACAACCAAAACTCTTGGTGGAGAATCAATTGAGTGATCCCCATTTGATTATTTTGACCCTGTGAGCACCCTTGCAACCAGCATCATGAGGCATTGACCATAGGTTTTATTTTGGCTGATTTTGAAAAGGCAACTGAAAGGGAGACCATTTCCAACATCTTTCGAGAAAAAATTATAGATTTTTTTTTAAAAAAATCATTAATATATGTTTTCTAGTGAATGGAATTGAAATCTCTGCTAGACAGGGCTTTTCTGTTTGTAGCAGTCAGAAAAGCCATAGGAAAAACAATAAATCCCTCCTCCCCCCCCCCCCCGCACCAAAAAAAAACAACCAAAGAAATATGACATCAGAATATTTGGCAATTGAGAGAGACAGATAATATAGTGATTAAGACTACAGGCTAGAAACCAGGAGACTAGTCCTGCCTGAGGCACAAAGTCAGCTGAAAGATCTTTGGCCAATCACTCTCTCTTAGTCCTAGCAAGGAGGCAATGGCAAGCCACTTCTGAAATCTTGCCAAGAAAACTTGAGGGACTTGTCCAGGGAGCACCAAGCATCAAGACTAATTCAAAGCATCTCTGCCCCAAATTGGCAACAAAGCATCAAATTAAGTTTGAAACCGCTTTGTGCACTTTAATTTAAAAAGTCATTCACTTCCTTGGAAATGATAATTAGGTTGAGGTCTGCCATGTACTTTTGTAACCTTTTAATATTTTCTTACAGAGTTTTTCAGAATAAAGATCTCTTTTCCTTTCTTCCAATAGCACGTACAATATGCATATGATAGATTGTCTGTCATTACTATATTTAGCAAAATCTTAAAAGCATCAATGAAACAAACATGCTTGGCCCATCAGCAATATCAGCTGTTCTACTGATTTCTAGTCTTTTACCTGAGATAACCTACTTGCAAGGTGATCTGATTAGCTCCCTCTATTTTCTCTACTTCTTCTCCCGGCAATTCTCCTTCAATTGCATTCTGAATCCTCCTTAACTAGAATCACAAATGGAAAGAAAAGTAATTTTTAGAAGTCAGGTTTGCCACAAACAACTGGAATTACAAAACTCCTGTATAGAATAAAACATCCTGTGGGAGAAAAGGGACAGCACAGCTTTCTTTATTGAAGCTAAGAGGCCTTGAGGCAGATAAATGGATCAGACCCCTCATAGACTCAGTTTGCCTATGTAGAAATAAAAGAAATATTATAGGTTGGGCAAAGCTTTGGATTTGATCTAAAAGAGATGCTTTCAGATCTCAGCATCTGTCTATGATTTATTAAAGGAGTTGTGCAGGATTGCTGGACTGCGAGTGAGGTTTTTCTGTAGCAGCAGCAGCATGAACTTGGAAGAGTCCCAGAGCTGCTTTAATAAATTTCTGACTGATACTGTGTTCATGTTCCAGTGTGTTTCAAAATACTTCCTCTGAATCAGAACCAATGCACTGCACAGCTCCACAGAGTATAACTGTTCTACAGCCTTCAGCCTGACAACCTGTAAATATGTTGGATTACAATTCTTAGAACTGCTAGTCAACAAAGGAATTTATTCCTAGCCATCTGGGAGGATATCCAATGAGTAAAGGATGATGGTGACCTATTCTAGAATGCCCAACAGTTCAAATACATGCAAAATGCTTAACTACAAATTAGAATCACATGCTTCCAATTCTGCTAGACTGAAGCTACAACACTTCCATAAAAGTAGTTTTTTGCAGCTCCCCAAAGTTTGGAACCAATCTGCAATTGTCTGCCAAGAGTCAGCCAGTGTTCTTTCTCTTTTCCTTGAGGTGACTGACCAACCAGAAGAAATGCCTAATCTCATCTCATAATCCAATCAATGTCCATTCCCACCCCTTGAAGTATTATCAGTTTCAAAAATCTGCTTGCTTTCACTTTACACAAAAAGAAAACAAACTGCTAGGATTCCTTTCCCTGATGTGGGAACAGGATGCTGAGACTCTGTAAAGGAAGTTATGATCAGCTTATTTATTTATTTAAGCCTAGGACATGGAGTCAGGCAAAATCTCTTGCCAAAGGGAGAATAATGGATTACTTGCAGTGGTGTACTGAAAAATGCCAGCCTTGCTGTGATATCTAATAAATCAGTAATGATAAGTGAGAATGACCTTGGGAGACAGAGGGAAGAGCTATGGCTTAAACTAGGGGTGTCAAACTTGCAGCACCACACTGTCGTCACGTGATATATCTCTACTTTTTTCTGCTTCGCTAAACCGCAGGTGGACATGGCCAGCACCTGGCCCATGGGCCACGAGTTTGACACCCCTAGCTTAAATAATGGTCTGGTAAACAAAATTTGAGACTGAGAGAAGGAAGGGTGGTGTACGCATTTCAGAAGGGACCTCCTTAATTTGGGGGAGAGTAAAGTGAAGAAAGGGAGAGTTACTTTCAGGCTTGCAAAATTATATTAACACAACCTTACAATTAAGGCAGAGCTAATAATTATAGCCATGCTTCTTATCTGGGCTATCTTGGAATGCTAACAAAATCAGAGCAGCTAAAAGCAAAGATGAACTAACCCAGCTCTCCAAAGCAGATAACATAAACAGGTCAATCAGGCTTTAAGCTGAATATTCTCAACAGTTTTCATTAGGAATAAAATGGAATCTTTATATAGCCTGTGACCTGCAATGCCCAATGGGGAAGCAAAGAAAGTGGAAAATTGGGCAAGGCAAGACTAGCTGCGGTCTGTCCTCACAGTCTTATTCTTGATGCCCAAGGGCAACAGCAGAAGCCAGAAAAGAAAGACGAAAATCAGATCTGTTGTTAGATGACCTATGCAGGAGATTCCAGCTTCAGTTTTTGGCACCTCCAGGCAGAGCTGGGAAAAACTGAGAATTGCTGCCAAATGGAGTAGACAATATTAAACTAGGTGAATTTATGATCTCACTCAGTATAAGGTCTTATTAAAAGCATGTAGTCACTTAACATGCAATTTCTACTAGGCCAATATTTCTGGCTAATCTGCCCTGACTGAAATGCTATTTGAGCATTGCAAATTTGAAAGAAGCTGTCTGGTACAGGATTAATAACAAAAAAAAGGACTCATTTTTAAAAGAAGGAGCAGTAATCAAAAGCAGCATCTGGCTGCATAGAATGACATCACATCAGAAGGCAGAGGCACTGCAGAGGGGGTGGGGTGTCTTTCACAAAATCCCTGCCTCCAAAAACAAGTAGCTTTCTCTGACATGCTGTAATAGAGTCATAAACCCAGCCCATATTTTTAGAGACCCAAAGCCTGAACTGATGATCACTGCAATGTCTTCAAATAGTAATCAGGATTTGACTTGACATATTCAGCAAAACGCTGTCTGTGCTTAGTCTCAAAACCAAATATTTAAGCATAAAAACATCTCACCTTCCATTAAAAGGGATCACAGTTCAAGACTGGATAATAAAGCCAAAAATAACTACAGGGAGCTTCATAATATATTTAGGTTAGAAAACTATTGATTACAGATACAACCTCCTTTAAAAAAATATTGTAACAAAAGATCCCATTAGTTTTAAAATAGAATTCAATGCATTATGCATCAATTACAGGTAGTCCTCGACTTACTACCACAATTGAGCCCAACATTTCTGTTGTTAAGTGAGACATTTGTTGAGTGAGTTTTGTCCCATTTGACAACCTTTCTTGCCACAGTTGTTAAGTGAATCACTGCACTTGGTAAGTTAGTAACCTGGTTGCTAAGTGAATCTGGCTTCCCCATTGACTCTGCTTGTCAAAAGATGGTGATCACATGACCTTGGGACACAGCAATAGTTATAAATATGAACCAGTTGCCAAGCATCTGAATCACATGATTATGGGGATTCTTCAAAAGTTGTAACTGTGAAAAATGGTCGTCACTTTTTTCAGTGCCATTGTAACTTTGAACGATCATTAAATGTACTGTTGTAAGTTGGGGACTATCTGTACTCAATAAAGCACTTTAAACAATGAGTCATTCAGCTTCCATGTTCTAGATAGCCTTCTAAAGCACAATCTCCTTGGAAAATCTGAAAGCAGCCATTCTCACCGCCTGATGCTCCTTCTCCACTTACCACCTCTTTCTCAGATTTGAAGTCTTCTTCCAAGGAACGCATAGCATCAAGTTTTTCTGACAGATTAGGTGGGATGGTAGCAAAGGTCTTATAAACTATTGAGAAATAAGGAGGAAAAAAGCTGTGAGTATGGCTCAGGTAGATTTTGCAACAAAATAATATATAATCAGCCAGACCTAGGCCCACTATCCCATTCCCCATCTTTTCAAAGTTCTGTTTCCTCCCCACCTGTTTCAAAGTAGTAGCATTCTTTACAATTTGAGAACAGGTTAAATCTTACAGCTCATCTAGATAGCCCTAGAAATATAATTTCCTTCCTTCCTTGAGAATGGGAGTAAGGCTGGTAGTGACTTTAGATTACTTCAGTGGTGGACTGGCAATGAGACAAAAGCTATGCTGTGAGGCCCCATTTTAGAGAAAATGTTAGTGCGGTGTTCCCATAAGCAGGATGCATGGACGAGCTGTTTTGGGGGCTCCTTTCCTTTTTATCAATACTATGAGATTCACTCCTTCAAAAGGATCCTGGCCTCTTGTGATTAAAATATGCTGACCTCATCCCCCTCTGCTCCCACAAAATATATGGAATGATGATGAAGACGACAATTTTGCTTTTCAAAAATATCCCAAAGGTGTTTTTTTAAGAGGCAACTGGACTTTCTGTTTGCCTCTTGAAAAAGCACCTTTGGGACAACCATGACCTGGATGACTGAGAATCTCCAGACTTTTCAAAAATACTTCAGCAATCTGTAGGTCAGTGATGGTGAACCTATGACATCTGTGCGAAAGGTGACATGCCACAACACTTTTGAGGACATTCCAGTGTTTACCAATACCCAACAAGGTTTCTCAAAAACACACCCCATTCTTGTGTGATTTTTGGAGGCCGCATGAGAATGGTGTGTGCTCTTGTATAGTCTCCAGACCCTCCAGAAGTCACCTATGCTCTTGCTCAACCTCCAGAGCACTCCAAAATTGTGTGAATGGAAAGTGCTTTTGTGTGGTTTCTGGAGGCTGCAGAAGCCATGGAAGAGCATTGTCCAATGCCACTTCAAGAATGAAGGCCTTGTGCAACCAGGAGCAGCCTCACGTAGGCCGCAGGGGTCTATCAGCAGAAAGAGTAAGGTAAGGTAAACAGGGCATGGCAGATCCCAGGAAGTGCCATACTGCAGGGGCAACCATGGCCATTTTGAATGGCAATAGTGGCGCTAGGGCTAAAGTCTGGGCCTCTATTTCAGGGTTAGCCTCAGCCCTACCACTGAATGCCGCAGTTTGTGATGGCTAGACGAAGCAGGGCAAGGTAATTGTTTTTCTTTAATTTCGGGTGGGAGGTAGGATGGGATGACATGCTAGCAGAGTCAAATTAGGCATTTTCTGAATTTTTGACATGCCAAGCCCAAAAGGTTCACTGTTACTGCACTTGTCTTCTTCACATGTGTTCTCGGGGTATCAGATAAGCTTCAAGGAAAGAATTATATTATAACATGAGGTGAGGGGGGTTACATGCACATGCAGTCCGTACGTGCATCAGTGAGGAAGTCCTGTAGCCTGCGGAGATCAGAATGGCCACACTTGTAGTAGTCCAGCATGGCGATTTGGTCTCTGAGAGTTTGGTAGAGGTCATTCAGCTGTGAAAGGGAGCGCAGGGCATCTAACGTCTCCGCATAGCGAGTTGGAGCCAAATTGGTTGAAGAGGAGGGGGTCTCAGAATACCCCATAGGAGTAGTGGAGGGGAAGAGGGGAGATGATGGGGGTGCAGCTCGAACACCTAGCACAGGTGGCACAGTCAATTGGCCTGCTGAAGCAGCAGGTAAGGCAGGAGGTTGATATCCAGGTGGAAAGAGCCCAGGCCCTCCAGGCTGGCCAGGAGATCCAGTTGGGGCTCCAGGATAGAATCCAGGGGGGCCAGGATATCCGGGTTGTGTCCAAGCTAAAGCTCCAGGATAGACTGGCTGAACCCCAGGGGCACCAAGATACTCTGCCTCAGTCCCAGGAGCACCAGGTTGGGCCCCAAGAGCACCAGGTTGGGCCCCAGGAGCACCAGGTTGGACCCCAGCAGCACCAGGTTGAGTCCCAGCAGCACCAGGTTGGGCCCCAGCAGCACCAGGTTGGGGCCCAGCAGCACCAGGATATGGAGCTTGAGCCCCAGGTGCTCCGGGATAGAGCCCAGGTACTCCAGGATAGGGGGACTGGGTTCCAGGAATTCCAGGCTCGGCCCCAGGAACAGCAGGCTGGGCTCCAAGAGCCCCAGGTTGGACCCCTGGAATCCCAGAATATGGAACTTGGGTCCCAGGTGCCCCAGGGTAGGGGGGTTGGCCTTCAGAAACTCCAGGTTGGGCCCCAGCAATACCAGGCTGTGCTCCAGGCACCCCAGCCTGGGGCCATGGAACACCAGGATATGGAACTTGGGCCCCAGGATAGGCTCCAGGTGCCCCAGGATAGGGTGGTTGAGCCCCAGGAGCTCCAGGTTGGGCCTCTGAAGCCTCAGGATATAGAACTTGAGCTCCAGCTGCCTCAGGATATGGAGCCTGGGCTCCAGGTGCCCCAGGATAGGGGGCTTGGGCCCCAGGAACTCCAGGACCTCCAGGCTGGGCCCCAGGAGCTCCAGGATAGGGCGGTTGGGCTCCAGGACCCCCAGATTGAACTCCCAGTACTCCAGGATAGGATGGTTGGGCTCCAGGTTGGGCCCCAGGTGCCCCAGGATAGGGTGGTTGGGCTCCAGAACCAACAGGCTGGGCCCCAGGTGCCCCAGGATAGGGTGGTTGGGCTTCAGGACCTCCAGGCTGAGCCCCAGGTGCACCAGGATAAGGGCCTTGGGCTCCCAGACCTCCAGGTTGGGCTCCCGGATAAAGGACTTGAGCTCCCGGACCTCCAGGCTGGGCCCCAGGCGCTCCCAGATAAGGGACCTGGGCCCCAGGACCTCCAGGCTGGGCCTCAGGTGCCCCAGGATACAGTGGTTGGGCTCCAGGAGCTCCAGGCTGCGCCCCAGGTCCCCCAGGATAGGGTGGTTGGGCTCCAGGAGCTCCAGGCTGGGCCCCAGCCTCCCCAGGATAAGGGCCTTGGGCTTCAGGACCTCCAGGCTGGGCCCCAGGATAGGGTGCTTGGGCCCAGGAAACTCCAGTCTGGACCCCAGGTGCTCCAGGATAAGGGCCTTGGGCTCCAGGAGCTCCAGGCTGGGCCCCAGGTCCCCCAGGATAAGGGCCTTGGGCTCCAGGAGCTCCAGGCTGGGCCCAAGGTACCCCAGGATAAGGGCCTTGGGCTCCAGGACCTCCAGGCTGGGCTCCAGGATATGGTGCTTGGGCCCCGGGAACTCCAGGCTGGGCTCCGGGAGCTCCAGGCTGGGCCCCAGGTCCCCCAGGATAGGGTGGTTGGGCTCCAGGAGCTCCAGGCTGGGCCCCAGCCTCCCCAGGATAAGGGCCTTGGGCTCCAGGACCTCCAGGCTGGCCTCCAGGATAGGGTGCTTGGGCCCCAGGAGCTCCAAGCTGGGCTCCAGGAGCTCCAGGCTGGACCCCAGGTGCTCCAGGATAAGGGCCTTGGGCTCCAGGAGCTCCAGGCTGGGCCCCAGATGCTCCAGTATAGGGTGGTTGGGCTCCAGGAGCTCCAGGCTGGGCCCCAGGTTCCCCAGGATAAGGGCCTTGGGCTCCAGGCTGGGCCCCAGGTACTCCGGGATAGGGTGGTTGGGCTCCAGGAACTCCAGGCTGGGCCCCAGGTTCCCCAGGATAAGGGCCTTGGGCTCCAGGCTGGGCCCCAGGTGCTCCGGGATAGGGTGGTTGGGCTCCAGGAGCTCCAGGCTGGGACCCAGGTCCCCCAGGATAAGGGCCTTGAGCTCCAGGCTGGGCCCCAGGTGCTCCAGGATAGGGTGCTTGGGCCCCAGGAACTCCAGGCTGGGCTCCAGGAGCTCCAGGCTGGGCCCCAGGTGCTCCAGGATAGGGTGCTTGGGCCCCAGGAACTCCAGACTGGGCTCCAGGAGCTCCAGGCTGGGCCCCAGGTGCTCCAGGATAGGGTGCTTGGGCCCCAGGAACTCCAGGCTGGGCTCCAGGAGCTCCAGGCTGGGCCCCAGGTGCTCCAGGATAGGGTGCTTGGGCCCCAGGAACTCCAGGCTGGGTTCCAGGAGCTCCAGGCTGGGCCCCAGGTGCTCCAGGATAGGGTGGTTGGGCTCCAGGAACTCCAGGCTGGGCTCCAGGAGCTCCAGGCTGGGCCTCAGGTCCCCCAGGATAAGGGCCTTGGGCTCCAGGAGCTCCATGCTGGGCCCCAGGTCCCCCAGGATAAGGGCCTTGGGCTCCAGGAGCTCCAGGCTGGGCCTCAGGTCCCCCAGGATAAGGGCCTTGTGCTCCAGGACCTCCAGGCTGGGCTCCAGGATAGAGTGCTTGGGCCCCGGGAACTCCAGGCTGGGCTCCAGGATAGAATGCTTGGGCCCCGGGAACTCCAGGCTGGGCTCCAGGAGCTCCAGGATATGGAGCTTGAGCCCCAGGTATACCAGGATAGGGAGCCTGGGCTGTAGGATATGCCCCGGGTGCTCCAGGAAAAGGGGTCTGGGCTCCAGGTGCCCCGGGATATGCCCCGGGTGCTCCAGGAAAGGGAGCCTGGGCTCCAGGTGTCCCAGGATAGGTCCCAGGTGCTCCAGGAAAGGGAGCCTGGGCTCCAGGTGCCCCGGGATAGGTCCCAGGTGCTCCAGGAAAGGGAGCCTGGGCTCCAGGTGCCCCGGGATAGGTCCCAGGTGCGCCAGGAAAGGGAGCCTGGGCTCCAGGTGCCCCGGGATAGGTCCCAGGTGCTCCAGGAAATGGAACCTGGGCTCCAGGTGTCCCAGGATAGGTCCCAGGTGTTCCAGGAAAGGGAACCTGGGTTCCAGGTGCCCCGGGATACGTTCCAGGTGCTCCAGGAAAGGGAGCCTGGGTTCCAGGTGCCCCAGGATAGGTCCCAGGTGCTCCAGGAAAGGGAGCCTGGGTTCCAGGTGCCCCAGGATAGGTCCCAGGTGCTCCAGGAAAGGGAGCCTGGGTTCCAGGTGCCCCAGGATAGGTCCCAGGTGCTCCAGGATATGCCCCAGATGCTCCAAGCTGAGGTCCAAATGGTCCTGGAGCCCCAGCAATGCCTGGCTGTGTTCCAGGGACAGCTGCTCCACTTGGAGCCCCTGGTGCTCCTGTCTGGGTCCCTGGTAGTCCAGTTGGTGGCCTCGGGCCTCCTTGTGTTCTCTGGGTAGCAGTGCCAGGCTGAGTTTCTGGAGATCCCACAGTTTTGCCTTCTGGTGAGGTTGAACCAGTTGGAGAGTATTGGACTGGACTTGTCTGCTAAAAGGAAAATGGAAAGGGGATAGATTTAATAACAGGTGAAAGACAAGGAAAAAAATGATTATTAAAACACTACATAGGAGGCAAGATTAGCTATATTTTAAAAAGTGCAATTTTCTTTCACTGACAATATTATTATAACTGTATATGATTAAACAGTGCAGGTGCATAATTAGAGAATGTGAACAATTTCAGATAGAATTTGGCATGGCTTTTGATCCTTGGTCACAGATGAATAAAAGTGAGTGTTCAGATCAAGAAGCAGAGTCCCTAATCAGCCTGGCTTACTAGCTCAGTCACTTTACTACAGCCTCACTCATTTTTGCAGAGCTGTTGTGAGAATAAATGGCTACCCTAAATTTCTCAGTGGAAAAGTGTAATAACGATGTGAGAAGATGTCTCTCAAGCAATATATTCTTACATCTTTAATTTACCCAAAGCTAAATGGCATAGTAACAGCCACACCAATCAAAGAATTTATTGATTTGAATAGGTGACCTTTTCTCTAAACCATCAATAAAACTTGTTTGAAAGGATAAGAGAATTACATCCCCAATGAAATTCTCTCTAAATGCTCTATTACTCAGTAGTATCCATTAAAGGTCTCCATAAACTTGTATACAACCACAGCAGAAGTAGGAGGGCATCTGAACTGGTAATAGGAGGACAAAGTGCATTTATTTTATATACATTCATTATCTATACACTAATGCTCTTTGTATAATAAATAATTGTCTTTGAAGTCTTCCCTAAAGAAAGCAAACATAATTTCTAGATATAACAGCAACCCAGTAGGATGATTTCTATTCAGGAATATAGGAACTGAAGGATACACTTTTACAAGTAAAATGAGCAATAGAAAAGGAGAATTAACATGGTATGGTTTAGCACTGTATGGTTAAAATTCAAGTGAATAAACTTGATGATACCATAGAAAATGTTTGAATTACAATAAGAGGGGAAAAACTAAACCATGTTTAGGAAAGCAAAACCAAATGCATAGGTATGGAATAGGTTTTATATGGCTCAATAGTAATAATTGCGGGAGGGATCTTGTCCTAGTGGACAATCAGTTAAATATAAGCCAGCAGTGTGCTGCAGCTGCCAAGAAAGCCAATGCAGTCCTAGGCTGCATTAACCAAGGTACAGAGTCAAGATCATATGAAGAGTTAATACTACTTTATAATGCCCTGGTAAGACCATACTTGAAATATTGTATCAAGTTTTGGTTACCATGATATTAAAAAAGATGTTGAGACCGTAGAAAGTGTGCAGAGAAGAGCAACAAAGATGATTGGGGGGTCTGGAGGCTAAACATACAAAGAATGGTTGCAGGAATTGAGTATGTCTAGTTTAATGAAAAGAAGGACTATGGGCTATATGATAGCACTGTTTCAATATCTAAGGGGCTGCCATAAAGAAGAGCAGGTCAACCTATTCTCCAAGGCACCTGAAGGCAGGACAAGAAGCAATTAAAGGAAAATAAATCAAGGAGAGAAGTATCTTAGAACTAAGAAGAAATTCCTGACAGAACAATTAATCAGTGGAATGACTTACCTTCAGAAGTTGTGGGTGCTTCAACACTGGAGATTTTTAAGAAGAGATTAGACAATCATTGTCTGAAATGGTATAGAGTCTCCTGCTTGAGCATGGGGTTGTACTAGAAGATCTCCAAGGTCCCTTGCAACTCTGTTATTCTCTTATTCTGTAATAATGTTGCATATACTATTGCCTGATCAAATAGAAGATGAAGCTTATGCCTCCAAAAATAAAATTATAGTTCTCTTAAAGAAACACATAGTAGTATTGATGAGAAACTGTAATTATCCCAACATTTGGGATACAGATCCCAACATCTGTAGGGAGATGGATTCCATCTAGTACAGTCCTTTCAGGAAATTACTGGTTTATCCTTCAAAGGGAAGAAGACAGGAGGATGAAATTTCCTCAACTTGATACTAACTCATTAGGATTATTTCACTGAGGAAATTATAGTATATTATAGGGAAGGTATAAGGTATATTATAGGGAAAGTAATTATGAATGAATGAAAAGGTAACTGAGGAAGAGCTTTAAAAAACAACATGCATGTAAGCAGTACAAAGGGGCCGATTACCATGGAAAAAAACACAGGCAGTATAGAAGTATGGAAAGATATAAGGGGAGGTAAAGGTCAGCATGAGCCAAGATTGATAAAGAATGCTAAAACCACAAAAAGTCCTTTTTTAGGTATAGACAAAAAAAAAAAAAAAGAGAGAAAAGAATTATTACAGCAACTGTTGGATAAAGACTGCAAAAAGTACCCCATCTCCTAAAAGGGGAGATACAAAATGTGAAACAAAACAAAGCAAAAAAACAAAAACAAAACAACCCAAAACAGTTCAGTTCTTACTTTCGGTTCAGCCTTGACCAGCAAAAGCATATTTGGGACCCGTGCGCTCCCACAGAGAGGGCCTCCTCGGGGTGCCATCAGCCAAACAATGTACGCTGGTGACCCCCAGGGGGAGGGTCTTCTCTGTGGGGGCACCTACCCTATGGAACCAGCTGCCCCCAGAGATAAGGAGAATCCAAGACCTCGGTGCCTTCCGCCGTGCCCTTAAAACTTTATTTTTTCAGCAAGCCGGGCTGGCTTAACATATTTTTAAATATTTTTAATTGGTTTGTCATTTTAAACTGGGGCCAAATTAATATATATTCTTTTAATTGTTTTTAATGTTTGTATTGTATGTTTTTATCTGGCTGTACACCGCCCTGAGTCCCTCGGGAGAAGGTGCGGTATATAAATTCGAAATAAAATAAAATAAAAAATAAAATAAAACATTTGTTCCTTCAGGCAAATGCAAAGAGCAGGTTGAAGAGGTAAGGTTGAATTTTGAGACTGATAGAAATATATTAGGGAATATCTATTTCTAATTAGTTTAAATGTCAACATCCAGATTAATATTATTTTAAAGTATTAAAGCAATTTGCTAATAGCCAGAGCAAACTATTATGTATTGATATGAGAGGTCTTGGAGAAATATGAAGTGTCAATTGATTGGGAGAGGACAAATGTTGTCCTTTATATCTCTATATAAATTTTGGCCATTATGCTGTACTTATAAATTGTTGGATGAATAATACAGAAGGTTCCTTCTTTCTTCAAGAATTAAGGAGAAGAGAGAGAGAGATTGCACAGTCCATGTCTGATAACTCTTTCATATCAGAAAGAGCAATTAAATTTGTAATGTACAAGAAAATAGGCAACAGTACCAAATATCAAACTTATTTTGGGATTTTTATTTCTCCAAATGTGGTACAAGTTGATAACCTATGTTTATCACAGCTTATTTTCAGCATGAAGTCATTATGGAAACATGACATTCTAACTAAACCATACTCACAGGAGATGGGCTCTTGCCCTTCACAAGGATATCTTCAAGAACTTCCCACCGTACCATTTCTTCTGGAGATGGGAATTGGTTTAACCTCCTCTCTAAGTCTTTCTAGAAAAGAATCAAAACCAAAACATATGAAAATCATCCTTTCTGTCCCATACATTCTGTTTACTATCATTCCTTCTTAATTAGGAATTTGGAAGCCCAGGGAATTACTTTAGATAAGAGCATCAAATAAGGAAGCAAATCATCCAGCAATTAGGTGCTCCAGGACTTATTGTCCTTTTCTTCTCAGTTCCTTGTTCTTTTTGTGTTAAATCTAATTTAAAACCATCAGCAGGGATTATCATCACAGACATCCCTGAAAGCACATATGTCATGATGTCATGACTCAAATATGCAACTTTATATACTTTTGTCAATTGTAATAATGAAAATGACGCCAATTACAAAATCATATCATCGGTACAATGACATCATAACAAGAAAAAACATGGAGAAGATTATTTGAATGAATGACAGCCTTGCTTTGTTAGGACCTGCCAATGTGCTGAGACTTTGCCAAAAAAATGACTATGTAGCAATTCAGAGAGCTGTAAACAGTGAAATTGGAGATCACAAATGAGATGTGGAGTTTCTTGTGCCATTAATTTGCAGCAGAAGCACTGGAGGGTGCTGTCAGAATTCATCTGCATGAACTCTGGCAGCTTTCTATAAAGTGAAACTGATAATGCAAGAGAATAACAATGCCAAGCTTGCACACTAAAAGAGCTTCAGACCAGGATGAAAGATGTAGTTAACACAGAGCAACTGGGGCAACTGGATAAACTGCTTCAGATACTTCAGATTTTACATAACCACTAGGGTGTGTGTGTGTGTGAGCTGGCACAAAAATTCCTTTTCTGTAGAAGGCAAGAACATACCAAATCGTGATCCAAGCTACTCTGATCGCTCAGGCAAACATTTAAACGATCATCAAACCCACGAGGATCTAGCTGCAAAATGAAATAAAAGTTTGGATTATCCTTTTTATTCAAATGTAAGATGTGTTTATGAATAAGTACTAAACATGTCATAAAGATAAGTTAAATATCACATAGGGAAAATTCAAGCAAAAAAAAAAAAAAGAATGCCTAAGTCAAAGTAAGTGTATTACTCTGGGGGCCATTTTTTTCTCTTATAAATCGGGGAAATAAGCATCTTTAATCCCAGAGTGCAAAGAAACAAAAACAAGCACCAGGGGATAAATTGGTCTCAAGGAACAGCTCTAGAGTACAGTTCATTTAATGTTACTCAAAAATATAAACAACTACCAATATAAATAATGTCTAAGAGTATAAACAGTTCTAAGCAGGGTATTCTTTTTTTGTAAAATTATAGTGTTTGGGTTTGATAAATTCAATATTGATAGATAATGAGGGAGTCTTTTAGGCATTGGTCCGATGACTCTCATCACAATTGGTATAACAACTAATTTCTTTTTCCATAAGTGTTCAACTTTGATTTGTCAGCCCCCGTTTTTGTAAATTTTTCCAATTGTTTTTCCTCAATCCTACCAGTAGTATCACTATTATAGTGACATCAATGAACTAGACTTTATTCTTTTCAAGAACTGTTTTATATCAACCATGTTATGAACAAGATGCATGTCTGTTTGGATCTTGAAGTCCCATAAATTTGAACCTGGTCATTTTTCAAAACTTCAATATAATGGTCCCAGAAATTTTTAATATAACTTGTGGCAAAAGTTTTCAATAAATAATTTACAACTCTACTTGTAGTCACTTTATAAAATTTTGCTGCAGCCGACTGATCAGAAGAAAGGCAATATTTTTTTAAAAAAATTTGATTTATATGCCGCCCTTCTCCGGAGACTCAGGGTGGCTTATAATGCATTAAGCAATAGCCTTCATACATTTGTATATTTATACAAAGTCAGCTTATTGCCCCCACAAACTGGGTCCTCAATTTACCTACCTTAGAAAGGATGGAAGGCTGAGTCAACCTTGAGCCTGGTGAGATTCGAACTTACAGTAATTGCAGACAGCTGGTGTTAATCACAATGCTATCAGTCTGCTGAGCCACCAGGCCCCCCTTCATGCAATTAGTTGACAAACCTTAAGCAGCTAAAATAAAGCCTTCAGTTTCTTTTTTAAATGTTCCTGATCTTAACCATGTGGATTTTTAAAATCTGCTTTTTTTTCCGGTATCTTTCAAGTATTGGCCATTGGCTCGTCCTTCCAATTAACAAATTCATTTTCAATTTTTTTTCCTAGATTCATCTTTCACTTTTGTTGTTTTCAAGAGCTTTCCTTGACTGACTTCTTTTAGCAAGGGTTCTTGGCTTTTCTTACAGCCAATGACTGCCACATGTAGTCATTATTATCATTATGATTGGTCCCATAGTCAACCAAATGCTTAAACTGGATTTGGCATTTTTATTCACCTCTGGAGTCTTTCCTAGAATCCTGGAATAGGCAAATGTTCTTTGATGTTGTTCAAAGGTGGTATTGCCCAAGGCACCTATTATTATTGTTGTTGTTGTTTGTAGTAATATTAGTTAAAGTACTATTTATTACATTATTTTCATAAAATGAATATTTGAAACTCAATGAACAATCTGAAATTTCATGAAGGGGTTGAGAAACTGAAGAGTTTGAGAGTTTCTGACCTACAGTTGTCCCCCCCCCAATGCAGTACTGATAAAATAATCTCTTTTCAATTTTCAGACAAGATAGGGAAACTCTGATTAACTCTAGTGGGCACTTACACACACACACCAAACTGTTTAGGAACTTGATCAATTCAGGGCTGTTGTAGGATAGTTTATATCCCACACTACTTTTGTCAAAATGTGCATGTATACCCCACCCTAGTAATTTCTGAAAAAATCATGAACTCAGTGTACAGGTGGTCCTTGACTTACGACCACAATTGAGTGCAAAATGTATGCTGTTAAGCAAGACATTAGTCAAGTGAATTTTGCCCCATTATACATTTCTTGCCACAGTTTGTTAAGTGAATCACTGCAGTTCTTAGTAACCCGGTTGTTAAGTGAATCTGACTTCCCTATTGACTTTGCTTGTCAGGAGGTTACAAAAGGTGATCACATGATCCTGGGACACTGCAACCATCATAAACACAAACCATTTGCCAAACTTCCAAATTTTGATCACGGGGATGCTGCAATGGTTGTAAGCAGTGGTGGGTTGCCCCTGGTTCACACCGGTTCTATAGAACTGGTAGTAAAACCGCCAGGAGGCTCCGTCCACTGACCCCGACGTCATCAAAATGCTTCTGCACATGCGCAGAAGTTTCTGTGCTTGTGCAAAAGAGCACGCGTGTGCGCGAGCAAAGCAAGCGTGTGCACGCGGCCCCACTGCAAACTGGTAGTAAAGATAAGTAGAACCCACCCCTAGTTGTAAGTGTGAAAAATAGTCATAAGTCACATTTTTCAGTGCTGTTCAGTGTTGTAACTTTGAATGGTCACTAAATGAATCGTTATAAATTAAGGATTACCTGTAGTTCTTTGTATGGATTAGCCTGTGATTTCAGGCCCCCAAAACAAAACAAAGCATTTGAACTGTTGCTCCTACCCTGATTTGTAATCTTTTGTTGAAAAGTTAAAAAGAATTCAACCTACCCTTGCTTTCTATATAGGAATTAAGCCAAATATAGCTGTTCCTTATATGTGTTTACATGTGCATGAATGTGTGTCTTCATTTGGAAATGAGTGCAGACTAAAGCACCTAGTCAGACTACCAAAGTGGTAAAATCTAGATCCCTGAGGTTTTAAGAAAGAACTAAACAACCAAGTCTTGAACATATGCAGCCAACTCCCAAAGGCTTGCAGGGCCAAGAGACAAAAATAAAAGCTGCTTACCACAGCTAAGTGCTCCTTGATTTTTTTTACTTCATCCTCCAAGTTGCTTGTGGCTGATTTCATGTTGCTCGTCTCATCCACTAAATCTTGTAACAGAGACATAGCCTACAAAAGGGAGAGAGTGAGAAAGTGAAAGATGAATGTATTCACTCTTTAAACCATTGATTAAGATGATCTCCAGTTTAGCCCTAGTCTGTCTCATGTTTCTGAGGCCTGAAACCAAACAAACATACTATGGGAAATCTATGTTTAGAGCTCACAAACTAACCTTATTTTAAAGCAGTTGATAGGGGACTGTATGAAAGAATGCTTTTCCTCCCAGCTAAATTGCAGCAAAAGAAGGAAAGGAAGTCAGGAAAATGCAGATTTTTATTCTTAAGGAAAAATTAATGCATTCTCAGGATGAATCTAGGTCTCTGTATTGATCATTCTTTGGAAATTAATGTGAAGTTACTGAAGGTATTAGAAAGTATTCCACCAAATTCTAGTTTTGAAGATGAGGCCTCAGCTTCCCCTCCAGAATCAAAATAATTCTTAACCAAATAAGCAGAGAGAATATTCACAGCAGCAACATATTCAAATTAAGTTCCCTGAGTTCTCTCTCAGTCAAAAGGGAATAAACCCCAATAGGTGTTTCTCTCTTAGGGGAGAACAGCATGTTCCAATTGCTGGAACAGGTCTTGGAGGGAGAACAAGGAAGCCACTGGCAGCTGAGACCAACAACATTCACTGAAAATGAACACTTCTATTCAATGTAATCTTCAAATAGCCACACACATTTTTTTTAAAAAAATCAGGAAATCTTGAGAAGAAAAAAAAAAGATGTCTTGAGAAATAAAAATTATACTGTCAAAAACTATATATACTAACTATACATCAAAGATGGTTGTTTTCAAAGATGGGATTCTACTTTTTAAATTAAATTAAATTAAATACTAAACATACAAGATTTTTGCAAGATTTAGAAGCCCAGCTTGTGATATACTCAGGTTTAGCCATTTTAAGATACCATTCATTGGAAGAGTATTTTGTTATGCATTCTGCTATCCCATAGATGCAGAAGTGCTACTAACAAAATGTTACTTTGGAAGAAAAAGGGATTTACTCAGTTGGTATCCCTACTTCGAACACAAGTCTATTTACTTGTTTACAATGGGAGAACCACCCAGAGAGCTAGACACAGATACAGTAAATGCTTCCTAAGAGTCATTGCAGGTACTTTATTTGAAACATGCAGCAGAATGAGAACAGAGAGAGAACTATCACCCCTTTCTCTCCCTAAATACTGTAGTGTTTCTAGAAAAGCAAGATGATTTGAAGGAAAGTTGGTTGCAGCCAGACTATCAGAGAGTCTATCAACCAATGCAATGGGTTTGCACAGAAGGCTATCTAGTTTTCATTAGCAACTATGTTTCTCAAATGAGCCACTAAAACATGAATTAAAGTTTAAAAAACTAATTGTTTCATCATGTGAGCCAGGAAACCAGAAAATAATAAGCCAACATGTCTGGAGGACTCAAAAGAAGGAATTCTGCTTTAGTCTACAGTAAAGATGAATAACCTATAGCCTATTTTGTTAGACTACAACTATGATGTCTCATACAAGCCATGTGGGCTAGATCTAAAAAGATCTGAGGATTTTTTAAAAATCTCAGATATAGTTACTGATGGCCTATGTCCTTATCTAAAAGAAATAACAACATCTCTATCTAGATTCTAGATCTAATAGAGAATTGTAAGACCACAAATCTTTTGAGTTTTTTTTTCTCACTTCAATGCATTTGTTACCTAGGAGTCTGTTACCAATCAAAGCACCAGGCATCTTATTAAGAAATCAAGTGCAGACATGCCTTCCCAGAACTTTGCTTGGTACCACTGGACATAACATTTGCCATTCATTAATTCAATGTTCACACAGTGAGGTTTTGCACCATCATGACCACTCAATTTGAATATAGATATAGATATACTAGCTGGATCCCTGTGCTTCACAACGAAACTATGTGATAGAGCTTGATAAATGGACACTTACAGCTTGAAAATTAATGAGTAGTTACGATTGGCCTCTCCTATCCCCTTCTCTCCCTCAGCCTTGCCCCACAGAAACATCTCCTATCCTATCCCCTTCTCTCCCTCAGGCTTCCTAGCCCCTTCTCTCCCTTAGGCTTGCCCCACAGAAGCTGTCCTATGCTATCCCATTCTCTCCAGATTTATTTTCAAGTTGAGAGAGGGAGTAGAACATCTAACTAATTAATAATATAAGAAATATTAATGCTCTGATGGTCATTTTGGAAAACCCTTTATTAGTGAGCACCTAGAAGCCAAGAGGAACATACGTGGCAAATTTCAAGTTTGTAGGCTTTATGGTTCTGGAGATTTCGTGATTATGACGTGAGTGGTTTTTGCTTTTATATATATAGATAGATCTGACTTTTTCTAAATCTTTCCCCACAACATAGAACTTTTCAATGTACACCCAAAAGCCTTAGAAACCAAGGTTCAGCTTGCAAGACCACTCGCTTCTTTGGGAATCAATGTCACTGAATAGAATTGGGATTAAGGATAATGAGGTTACTCAAGGTGACTCCTCTCTTAAGTGCCATGTAAGGACTTTAATTTGCCTGTACAATTACACATCAAGTTCTTCCTCTGAACTGCATTATTAATGTTAATAAGTTACTATTATTAAAATTGTAAAATTGTTGTTGTTAATTAATATTATAGTAGGGCCTTAGGAATATTATACAGAAGATTTCTAACGTGAGGGATGATTCTTATATTCTGGAGTGCAGCAGATGTTTCTGGACATCAGAAGGTAGAACCAAGAAGGTTCCTAATCTGTTTCATTTCCATATTCAGAAAAACTAGAATTTGTACTGCTGATGGGTCATTGCCCTGCATGTACCATAGGAGGTTAGTTAAGAAAGCAAAAAAACAGCTGTATCTTCAGGAGATAAAAATTAGTAAAGGTAGTTCTTGTTTAGTGACCACAATTGGACTGGCTACTCAGTCATTAAGAGAAGCAGTCGACGAATAAAATCACAACTGTGCTTATGATCTTACTTCAGCTTTGATTTGTACCGTAGATCTGCAAAGGTCGTATACTTACTTTTTCATCACTGCTGCAATTGTGAACGGTCTCTAAACTGAAGCAGTTACTAAATGAGGACTATTTGTAAGCCTGTTTAAGAAGACTATGGTTTCTACAAATTAGAACTACTGCCACATTCTGCCTAATTGTAGGACTAGTCCTGCAAATCTCTACTGAGAGTGTCTCTCACTACTAGTGATAAAAAATTCTGGGATTTCAGCACCAAAAGAAATATGGTAGTTACTAAACAGCAAGAGGAGGAGCAAGTTCCCTATTCCTCTCACCTGGTTCAACAGGGCATACTGACAGACGTCTCTAAAACAAATGGAAATTTCCTACAGACGGAATGCATTGCTATAACTCCGGTAGTGACCTGTTGCATGGTTTCTCTCTGTGGGGAGCCATTCTTTGAATAACTTCAGCTTGAGGTTAAACTATTTTTGATTCAGCAGTTCTAATTAAGAAAAAAGATGACTAGGGAAGATAGGGGTGAACAGGCATTACTGGCATTCTCCCAGGTTTATACCTGTCAGAGTTATTCTTTAATTGTAATAGATACCTGCCTGCCTGATTGGAATCCCTTAGATTCTCAGTCCTCTGGCAGAACAATCACATTCAGCTAGATAAAATTTTAAGTAGTTATGCAAGAAACAACAAAGTTAAAAGTTAACACAATGTTTTCAAAGATATGAATCCATTTATCATGCTTCTTCCCATACAATTCATATTTTGAGACAAGTTTTTTTGGTGCCTTCAAGCCAGTGCTGTTTCTTTCTTTTGTATACAACCCAGAGTCACATTATCTTAAATTGGGCAGCCACATAAATGCTTTAAATGGCACAAGGTTGACTGGCTCACGGTTTACCAGGGTGGATAAAAATCAATGATTTTTAAAAAAAAAATTAAAAAAAATCAGATTTTTTTTATTTAAATCGGATTTTTTTGATTTTTATCGAATTTATTTTAATAAAAAACTTTTGGGGTAAAAATCTATTGTAAGATAGTTTTCTATTTAAGATACATAAATAATTTAGTTTATTCAGCATGAAATGGAGCTTAGTTATGTAGCATGAGGCTGTATATTCTGCAACACTGGGACTATCGGTGAGTCAACAGTGGGTCAAAGGAGTAGCAGAGATGACAGTTGCTCTTTAAAAATTATGATTTAAATCGAGTTGATTTAAATCAAGTCTTTTTACTAGTGATTTAAATCATGATTTAAATTGTGATTTAAATCAACTTGATTTAAATCAAATCCACCCTGCGGTTTACTCAGCCTTCCATCCTTCTGAGGGCAGTAAACTGAGGACCCAGATTGTTGGTGGCAATATGCTGAATTTATAAACTGCTTAGAGAGAGCTGTAAAGCATTATGGAATGGTATATAAGTCTAAATGCTGTTGCCAGTGCTAAATGAAGGAAGGAAGGATGTTTCACACACCTAATGAAGAGGACAAAAGTCTATAAAAACTTACTCCATAATAAATGGATTAGCTTTTAAGGCACAACAAGATGTCAAATTAGTTTTGATTAGCATGGGGGTAGGCTCTCTTTTTTTCTTTGCATGCAAACTTTTTTTTAAAAAAAATAGGACATTTTGACTTATTTATAAGTCTATATAACTGATACACAGTTCCAATAATTCCTATCCAGGATAGCTAATGGCCATATTGAGTCTGGAGGACAGGTATTATAATCCAGCATATCTAAAGGGCACTGGACTAGCAAAGATTGGGCAGATCAGATCATATGCAAAGGAAAAATGAAATAATGTTTTTTCTTATAAACCAGAAAAAACTATATGTCAAGATTAGAGTTTTTTGCCAATCTCATTGCTACCTGAATGCTACCAATGATCCAATTTTTAATTAACACTTTATCTAGAGAAACTGGTAACAAAGAGCCATATGTAAAATTCCTTCCAAAGAATGATATAATAAAACTGGGTAAACATAATCTTTTTTCCTGATTAATCAAATAAGATATGTTCTTTTTACTTGATTCTCAGTGGATTGTCACCATTATAGTCTTCCTCTTGGATTTCTCCAAATCAATTCAAAACAATCATAAAGAAACTCCATCATACAGACTTTGAAATTTCCCCTTACATGTTTTGTTCTCATTCTTGCAACTGCCACATCAGGGTAGCCATTATTTTTTTAAAAAAATCTTGAGATAAAGATGATATGTAAAAGAGAAAAATAAGTAAGAAAAGCAAAACAAAAGATCAACTATTAAATACAGAGAAAAGCATTATGAAAAGACTTGCTATAAATTCTCTCCCTCCCTCCAAACTATTTTCCCAAACAAGACCACAGTTTGGTATCTACACTGAATGCAGTGGTGGGTTGCCCCGGGTTTGCAAGAACCGGTAGTAAAACCGGCGGGAGGCCCCACCCATCGCCCCGGATGTCATCATCAGCAATCTGCACAATCACGTTGTGAACCAGTAGTAAAGGTAAGTAGAACCGACCCCTGATTGAATGTTGACATTTGTTGCTGGTTTCTATTTAGAGTCCCAGTGTCTAAATTTGCCTTGCTGGGTAGTATTTTGTATGTAAAGGAGCCATTCCTGCTTGAATATTTTCCTATTTTAATCTCCCAAATATTGTTGGCAAGTATTCCCTTTACCAATGTTTTGCCAAGGTATTGTGTTGTGTCATTATTGTGTCAAGTTCATTCTTGCAGATGTCTGTATCTTATTAAAAGCCATTACTGGTTTTGTTTACAAAGAGGATGCTGGTATAAAAGCATTAGCCCACCCAGTACCTATAAACTCAACTTTTCCCAATTTCTTGCCTTGTGATTCTGGTTCTTTCTTTTTTACTTCCAAAAGAATGTCATTCATAGGGGCAGAGGTGGGGTTCTTAGTTCATACTGTTTTTATTTTTTTCCAACAAATGAAAAACCTCAGTCTACTGCACACCAGAAAACATACACTGGCTTTACAAATTAAAGTTATTAGTATATTCTTAATTCAAAAAAAACAGCTACAGTGTATATGAAGCAAACATCAAACCCAAATGGAAGTGTGATATCAGAAATTTGGAACCAGGGAGCATGATCTGATAGCACAACATTTTTGTTGTGGTTCATTTATCTCACAATACATGCAGATTATGTGATTCTGGAATGTCCCAGTTGAATAATCACAATGTGCTTTGAAATACAGTAAAGTGTATTATTAAAGAAAGCCATTATGGACCCCTTACAATGAAGGTCCCAATGCAAATTGACAGCTATGATTTTAAAAAATTATATATGTATTTGTTTGAGAATCTATATAAAGCTGCATTTTGCTAACATTTTAATTACTTAGATGGAAAGTTCACTTACCTGGTTGATTCCATTCTCACTGGCTTCAATCTTTTTCTGCATCTGCATCATTTGCCACATGTCAGATACAGCTGTGCCGGATCCACTTTGGGTCTTCTCTATCAGTTCAGTCCCTGAAGGAAGCTTCTCCAGTCCAGCAATCTGTTTTTCAAACCCTATGAGGTCTTTCCCCATACTTTTTACTTTATCCTGCACTCCTTGAGTTTGATCTTGCACTCCATGGACTTCATCTTGTATTCCCTGAATTTGATTTTGCACTCCACTGACTTGATTTTCTACTTCTTGGACTTGACCTAATACCCCTTGGACCTGGCCTTCTATCCCTTTAATCTGACCTCTCACGCCACGGAGATTGGTCTCCATCAGCTTTAGTTTCTTTTCCAAGTCAGCAAGCCGAGGATCCGGCTCCTCTTTCAAAATGCCTTCCTTGTCCTCCTTCTCTTTTGGTAATGCCTCTTGGCCCAATAAATCAGTAGGTCCTGCCTCAGTTACAGCAGAAAGCAATGCCATCTTTGGCTTGGTTGGAGGACCTCTGTCCATCTTCACATCTGCTTTGATATCTTGAATGTTGAGGTAGCTGATGACACTATGTAGGAGAGCGTGGAGGGCATTGAAATTGATAACACCAACCTCAGGGGTCCCTATGGAGAGATCCGCCAATTCATACAATGTGACTTTGACAGACATTTTGGTAACGAATTCTGAGTAGGACAATTGCTTGAAAATTTCTTTTAAAAAAATAAATATATAAAATCTGCTTTCAATGTAACTATATAAATCTGTTGCTCATATACTAACTCTTAGAAAATAAAACCTTCTGGTTAGGAAAGCACTTCTACCACTAAAGGATTTTTCTCCTTCACAAGGAAGATTCTTTTCTGCGGCAAAAAAAAGAGCAAATTCGCATCCCAAAAGAGCAATCTAGGACTATTATTGCTATGCTTTTTCTCTAATATTCTTAAGAATATTCTGTTCTTTCACTAACGGGATCCGATTTACGGAAGGAAGCCTTTCGTGCACCCGTTAGTTAAAGCCGGGAGAGAACAGGACGTCTCTCTTCGCTCCTCCTTGCGATCCGAATCTTCTCCGCCTCACAATCCAGCCTTGTTCCAGTTCTCACATTCCATTGGTGGCGTAACAAACCTCCCGACTCGGGGATTCGCCGCCGTAGCTGCCCATGTGCTTTTGTTTACTCCATCGCCTCTGCTGATTGATGCAGTTCGGGCGTTCGTGGTTGCTAGGCAACTCGGGACGGTTACGCGTTGCGTTGCGTTACGACCGCGAGCCGTAGGGCCTTTCGCGCAAAGGTCCGTTGGGGAATTTGAAATGTTAATGCGGGGGTGGATGGGGGGTAGCTTCCCGTTTAGCTTTCCCTGTCACAGCAGCCGTCGTTTCCGAGAAAAAAGATTCAACTGAGATCAAATGTGGACGCCCTCGCTCACAGTTACATACAAATATAAAGAATATATCTCATATATAATCAAAGGACTTTATTTTCCCCGCCAGAGCGATGTTAAAATACTGTAGAAGCAGGGGGTCTCCAACCTCTGAGCCGTGAGGTGTTTTTTTCAACCGGAACGGAGAAACGGCGGGCGACCGCCACCGCGCATCCCCACTTCCACGCGCTGCGGCCGAGCACGTGCATGCGCGCTTCATTCGCATGAGCGGCAGGCGCGCGGGCACCGCTGCTCGTGCAAATGGGGCTGTGCGCCCGCTGGCCAGCCGCTCGCGCGGAACCATCCCCTTTGCCCCTCCCACGCCGGTCCGTAAAGCCGGAAAGGTTGGAGAACCTCTGTTCTAGCAGACAAAAACAAGTGACTGAATAAACACCTGACTATTAAGTTCTCTAAGAAAAAACTTAGAGTAACTAAGAGTTTGTAACTCTCGTGAGTTACAAGGCTAGGCTTGGCCTTCTTTCTAAATCAAGTCCCCAAACCCCGGGCCGCGCTGTTCCTTTTGCGCCAACGGCGGGCAGTTGCCTGTGCATGAAGCTCTGTTTTGGGGATCACTGCTGTAGAATGATGCTCAGGCTTAAGTCAACCAAAGCTATTTTATAGCCTCATCCCGCCAACTGCGGAAGGAATATCCCCAATAATTGTTTGCTACGATGTTGTCTGTGTGATTCTCAGCCTATAGCTGAGGCAGTCTATAGTTTTCTTTAACATGTACTCTTTTTTGCCAGAGAAATATCAACAACCTCAGATATGCAGATGATGCCACTCTAATGGCAGAAAAAGAAACTAAAGAGCCTTTTGATGCGGGTGAAGAAGGAGAGTGCAAAAGTTGGCTTGAAACTCAACATTAAGAAAACTAAGATCGTGGCATCTGGCCCTCTCAATTCCTGGCAAATAGATGGGGAAGAAATGGAGGTATTGACAGATTTTATTTTCCTGGGCTCCAAGAGCACCGCAGATGAGGACTGCAGCCAAGAAATGAAAAAAACATAACTCATGGGGAGGAAAGCTATGGCAAATCTAGATAGCTTACTAAAAAGCAGAGATATCACTCTGCCAACAAAAGTGTATAGAGTCAAAGGCTATGGTTTTCCCAGTTGCAATGTATAGCTGTGAAAGTTGGACCATAAGAAAGGCTGAGTGCCAAAGAATTGAGGCCTTTGAACTATTGTGGAATGATGAGACCAAATAACATTCCTGGGTCAGCCAGAGACAGTTTTATTGCGCAAGGTTCAGAGCCAGTTTTGTACCTGAAGCTTTGAACAAGGAGAGAACTCTGATACAACTGTTTTATACATTTCTAAGACAAAGGATTCAGTGAGATCATACATTTTCCATATATGATTAACATGAGATCATACATCCGATTTTCCCTATATGGTTACATACATTGGATAATATGTTCATCTAATTACTTAAACCATTAATTTTAGTTTATAAAATTATCTTAGCCACACAACTTTTCTTAAGTGCTCGGAGTTGCTAATGGGAGAGTTACTGCTGTCCTTGGGTAAATTTATTGGATTAAGTAGCTCTTTGTAACATATATGTCTTTGTGTCATTCATAGTGAGGTCACTCAGATGTTTTCCATTTTCGTGACATCTAGGTTTCATCAGAAGATATATTACCACTTAATGAGGTTTAACTGTTTGTTAATGTAATCTCCAACAAGCACTTTCCTCTCTTATAGTAATGTGAATAGAGAGGTTCTCTCAAAGTTCATGTATCTAAGTACGTCTTTCCCTTATAATAATGTGAATAGAGAGGGCCCCCCAGAGCCCATATATCTGACTCTGTATGATTCCTTTCTTTTATTCACATTATTTCTTTTATCTACATTAGAACTATGATGCTGGAGAAGATTCCTGCGAGTCTCTTGGACTGCAAGGCGATCAAACCGGTCAGTCCTAGAGGAGATCAACCCTGACTGCTCTTTAGAAGGCCAGATCCTGAAGATGAAACATAAATACTTTGGCCATCTAATGAGAAGAAAGGACTCACTGGAGAAAAGCCTAATGCTGAGAAAGATTGAGGGCAAAAGAAGAAGAGGACAACAGAGAACGAGGTAGCTAGATGGAGTCACTGAAGCAGTAGGCGTGAGTTTAAATGGACTCCAGAGGACGGTAGAGGAGAGGAAGGCCTGGAAGAAAGTTGTCCATGGGGTTGCGATAGGTCGGACATGACTTCGCAACTAATAACAACTCTTCTTCTCTTCACCTCTCCCCTCCCCCCTTCCCCTCTCCTCTCCAATTGCTGGTACAGTTGGGAGTGACATCTGGCCAGCACCAAGTGGTTATTTTAGGCTGCTGTGGGCATACCCTGCCTGTCTTAACTGCTTGGACCATATGCCTGGTTTCCATAGAGGCATCTGTCTGCATATTGTATGACTTTGCTGGTCCCTGCTGCAGACAGGGTTCTTCAGGAAAGAGAACAGCCACTCCTCACACTCCAGGGTTGAATGACTGGAGTGGACGTTTGAAATGGCACTGTCAAAATGCTTAACAAACAAGTTGCCAGCACAGAGAGCCTATATTGCAGCCTACTTGCACAAACAAGAACTCTAGGATAGGACCCATCCTGGCTGACGGGGTACAGGGACAGAGTGAAGTGGAAGGAATAGTCCATAATGAACAAACTCCACTGATCTTGTCAAATGGGAATATAAATGCTGACCATAGGTTCAGTTGTGTTCTCCTGGCCAGTAGTATCAGGAGGTAGCCTATGGCCAGGAAGCCAGAAGAGGGTAGCAAAATGATGCCACTTCTCTCAAGTAATAAAAGCAGTTTTTTTAAAAAAAATGGAGATGGAAAGTCCCTTTGTAGCAAAACCAATGGGAAAACTTCAATGCACCCAGTGGACGACTGAACAGCAATGAAGAAGTGCCACAATCCAGTTTTCCTGCTGCCAGAGGATGTTTGGTGGGAGGGGAAATGAAGCCAAAGGAAACCCTGCCCTTCTTCACCATTTCTTCTCATCATCCTTTTTCACTGCCCTGTATAACAGCAGCAAGAGCAGTTCCATTTGCATGCTGAATACTAGGGCAGAATTGGGCTGGGCAGTTAGGGCCACAAATCTTGCATTGCTATATTTTTCTGCTGGGTCATGGAGCAGTGACAAAGACTTAGGGCACACATTAGAACTACAGTAAACGAGCTTCCAGATACATAACCATTTGAAGAGTCTCATGCAGTACCAGAAACCTTTGGATGTAGTCACTCCTTATGCCATCAAACGGACATCTGGGTCAAGAAAAGTGAGGATGGAAGCTACAAAAACACAAAGCCTTACCCATGTTATGTGTGATGTGTGTAAAAAAGGAGGTCAATCTCTGTGCAGTTGTGGCTGCCATCTTGAATTATTTTTTATCCTGGGCCAGACATTCCTGTTCTCAACATTATAAAATTAAAATTTTGGACTGACAATAAATATATTGAATAAAGAATACTAGTTATATTTTATTAAATGTGAATGGAATATATTCACCATTTGTCCTTATTTGGGCAGATTTACTACTTGGGCAGATTTACTACATACCTCTTTAAAGTCAAGGAATACCGGTAATTGTGAAGGGTCAACCACTGGAGGCAGGATGAAAGTAAGAATACCTATTACTGGGACTCAGAAAGCGTCCCTTCAGTTTGCTGGTATGAATGCATATCTTCACTTTGAAAATATAGATTAGAACCTTATATCAAATCAACTTTGCTTATAGTTATTAATATATTTTAAAATTATACAGTTCAGATAATTGAGAGCAGCTGTAAAGCGTGCTCCTCCCTTTCCTAAATCTTCAACTACTTCCCTCATTTTACAATGGTTAAACAATGGTTTGTGATTTAATGTGTTTTGTGAAACTAGCTAAATGAAGCTACATGAAATTTTCCACTGTTCTGTATATGAACCATAATTCTTTTTATTCAGATATTTTGAGAACCAAATGTAGAGGGAAAGATGGATAGTTCTATTTTAAGCAGCTGTGTATACAACTGCTTCTGAAGAAAACTTCAGAAACCAACATTCAGCAAACTGCAATGAGAAAAGTTGTCATATAAGGAATAAGAGTTCCATTAGCCTTTGTATCAGGTCACTTACACCAGATCATTGGAGGCCAATCTGAAATTTGTGGATATTAAATGCTCTCACATAGTTTTCATTAAATTCAGTACAAATTCTAGAAGTTGGAATTTATTTTGAAAATCAAAATTTAAAACATTTCCAATTTGCTTTTGAAAATTAATTTATAGCTGCTACTATATTACAAAATCAAGGAGCTACTTTAAACCCTACCCCAGCTAGTCTAATGGTCAATACATTGCCAAACTGACTGGATGTGTTTGGCTTATTTACCAGCAGGATGATACATTAAAGCAGTAGATCTGAGATGTTTTATCTCGGGATCCCTTTACATTCTTAAAAATGATTGAGGATCCTAAAGAACTTTGATTTATGTGGGTTACATCTATTTAAAATTTACTTTATTAGAAATTAAAATAAAATTTAAAATATTTGACTTCACAGATCCCCTGAAAGCCAGAGATTCCCAGGGATCTCCAGACAACACTTTTGAGAACCACTGTTGTAATGTATCAGTGTAGACAATAAGCCAACCACATATGGTCAATCAGAATTAAGTCTGGACTTTTACTCTGATTTTTAAGAGCAGCTTACCAAATTTAGCAGGTAAAAATCTCTTATCATTAATTTTTAAAGTATTATTTACCATCACATCCAATAGATTCATTTTTAGATTATGCATGGGCTCAAGCTTTTTTTTTTCCCCTGGGGAAAAAACATAGAACATTGCAAAAATTAGGTATGGTATTCACTGTATGTTGAATAATAAACACAACAATGAATCGATTTGGAAGAACTTTATTGGTCATATAACAGTTCTATAATTGTATACATTGTACCTATGTAAGGTCAGCATCTTGATGCTGGAAAAGAAATATTAGATTCTGTGAAGATTTTCTAACCTATAATTGGATATCTTCATAATAAGATGTGGAAGAGTGGCAACTGTCTTTCTCTACTTCCCATTGAAGCCAGACATACTCTCATACCACAGGACAGATACTTTACCACTTGGCAGACATATGCTAGTATCTACTTCTGTTCTAATAACAGTCATTATGTTATTATTGTGTCACTGCTCTTGCTATTATTCATTAGTTTTAAGTTTTTTCTCTCCTATGTTCGCTACCTGGAGTCATGATTGCAAGATGGGTGTCTATACATATTGATGTAATAAATACATAAATTCATGCTAAATATTTGTTTCTTAATGAGAAGGAAGTCCCTGCTAAATTCAGAGAGTATAATGGATGATCAAGAGGATTTCTTTGCCATATTTGCTACTTCTCCTAAGTGTTCATCAAAGCAGCAGTGCTCCACTTCTAGCCTGACTGACTGTAAGGGAGATGAAACCATTTGCCATATGTAGCATGTCAAAGAAACGGTAGATATTTAAAAGGACACTGTCTAGCCACTGTGATGCTTTTGGAGTTGAGAAGCAGCAAGATCAGAATGGAACATATACTTCTGTGTATTTCCAGAAACGTTCAATGTAGACATCTGTAAGACTTCTTTTTCTGAACCAAATTGAAGATTCTATGTGAGGCCTATGTGAGAGTAAGTAACAAGGACCTGTTGGTTTGCACCACACTGAGAGTGGCATTCAATGCATCTGGAGGGCAGCCATTTGGAAAGGAAATCTGCTTTTGAATATCAGAGCAATGGAAAAATAAATTCTCCTTGTTTTCCTTTCATAGGTTTTTCCATTGACATATCCTCTCACCTCCTATTTTTCTGAGCCCCATGCCAGCCAAAGGCAACTGATTTTGACCCTGTATGAACCGGTAATTGGAAATCCTGGTTGAACTTCTACTTATGAGGGAATATGGGTAGGACAGAGTTGGAAGCAGTTTGAGACATTAATTATCCGATTCCATGAAATCCTATGCTTAAAACAGCATCTGAACACCAGGATTCCCATGCGTCCTGCAGATGGCAGCACACCACATCAAATGGAGCACAAAGGCAGACTCAAGTTTTGTACTCTTACCTGCCAAAATAAACTCTGAATCTCCTCTTGTTCACACACTTCACCCTTGCCTTGGTAAGGTTGTAAACAGCATCAGTCAATGGTAGGGAAGAAGGCACAAAACCCAAAACCCAGGGCTGCACTGACTTCTTAAAGACCTGGGTACAATCTGTAAAGGATTTCTAAGAGGTATCCCAGCTGAAGGTAAAAATGAATTCTTAAATACATGAGGAACAACCAATAACTTTTGACCTTATCATTCATAGTAGAATAAACAATTTACAAGCCTCTTTTAAGTCTTCCCAGCTCCAATGTTCTCTGGAGTTCTACCAAAGGACATATCTGGGGTAGATTCTGCAGCCCTTTCTCTGGCTGACTGGAAAGTTAAGCAGCTGATAGATTGCCTCTCCCATTAAAAACCTGAGATCTGGAGAAGATCTTTCGGACGATAATCCCTATTGCCCACAAAATCTTGCTATCAGGCATGTGGGAAAAGATTTTCTCCTGCATTGCTCATGGAAATTGCTTTAAATTCCATTCCATTCCATATTCTTAGTAAACCTGTAAAAATGCATCTTTTTGCCAGGCCTTTATTGGTCCTTTTAATATTCATGTTTTAAATGTTTTTATCTTTTTTAATTTGAATTTCCCAGTCACTGTTTTAATCTGCCAGTTGTCCTGAGTGGTCTTTTGGTAAGGTGGCAGATAAATCAATTGATCAATTTGACCATTTAAAGAAAGGGATATTATTTAATATCAAGTTCAACATTATGTACCTGCACTAGCTCAGACGCTGGAAAGGGTACAATATTCAAGACATTTGCCTAACCATTTGAATAGAGATTCTAAGGACATGAAACTGTGTGGGCTATAAGGATTTGGCTCCTCCTCTCAATGTACACAAGTGTACTCAAAAAGTCATAAAAATACTACATGGTGCTGTGCTTCCCTACTTGCATGTTCTTTCATTCCAAAACTGAGAAGATAAAGTGCTTCTGTATATATTTATTAGAAGATAATGAAAAGATTTGAGGTTCCTAGCAGCATGTAAAATTAAGAACAAGCTGCAATAATAATAATTGATATATACTAAAAAGTCCTATCAAATCCCTAATAACTGAACATCAGCAGGCTTCAAAAATATGAAGTCACTTCACAGTGATTAAGCATTGCAAAATTATTCTGAATACATCTCCCGTTCATTTATGAAACTACTTTTAGAACTATCATGATGCACCCAAAGAAGACAAAAGAATATTTCTTCAAACTTCAGATTTAGGCTAGTTCAATTGCATCTACTTCTGTAAAGACAGTGGGTACTAGATTGAAAATGATTTCAGCTTTCATTTTAGAGCATTTCTACATGATCTATTTTTAAATTTTGATTTGAATTGAATACGGGCAGCCCACAATGGACATTTCACATTGCGTTAGATCTAAATTGTACTTTAGCATGCACTTGTTAGCTATGAATCCCTTACATATGTATCTCCATGTTTTCCTTCAATTTAGAACTAGCATTACTGAAGCACTGGGTTTTCTGAACTCTAGCTTGGGGAAATGAGGCATAATATTCAAGAGTATTACTTTTTTGTTGTTTTGGAAAGTTACCAATTACAGTCACTTTAAGTAATGTTAATTAAAATATAATGTCAGATCTTCTCTTCAAAATGATTAATATTTAATTTTTCAGAAGCTCTATGGTTTTGCTCTCTCTTATTTCACATTGTGCTGTCCATAACCAATTTTCCCATGAGTCAGAATATTTCAGAAACCAAAATCACAAACTTACTTCATCTTATCCCACAACCTCAACTTAAAGGAGTTTAATTAGCTACTAATTTAATTTAAGATGCTCCCCCTCCCTTTATACCTAAATGAAATGCAGAAAAAAACAAGACAGAAGTATGGAGAGGAAATATTTGTACTACTAAAGACCTAATAGTGAATTTGAATAAAGGTATTTTAAATTTCTGATTAAAAAGCCAAGGAGCACTTGCCTTATAAAACTGTCATTATTAGACCACTAGCTAGATTACAAGCCAAACTCTTTAACTCTATTTAAATGCTTGCCATTGGCATGCATTTAAAATATAATCTGGTATGCATTTAAAATAGGATCTTGCACTCAGTTTTGAGGATAATAAAATGTTAGGAAGGATATACCAGGAAAGATAAAAACATTATCAGAAGATTCGGTTGCTGTAAGAGATTGAGGTCTCCAATGCTATAGGAGAATTATAACATCTAAAATCAAGCTTCTTAAAAAGCCATGAACTAATAAAATAATTGGTTCAAAAGATAGCTTAGTAAGAGGCAAAATCTTCCCATGAATTCACGGTGATATAACAGGAGAGGCATTCTTTTTTCATCTTTACTTAAAACCACCAATAAAAAATTCCCACCAGTTTAAAAGCAAATAGATTTCTGTGCTTAATGAGGACATATTTATACTATCTCACAAAAGATAAATGTCATGCCTGACTTGTTTATGCTACTTTAATCCTAATCAGTCATCACTCTTGCTCTGGAATCCATGACCTGAACTTCATGACCCTGACAATTTGCTTAAAGCAGATAAAAATCCCAAATATTGTTTTAATGCTGCAGTATTTGCATTTTTACTGGACTATATACGGATGGATTTGATTGTTGTAAAACAGGTAATAAATATGCAGCATAAATCTCCATTTGCTTGAGTTTAGAAATCACATTTTTGGATTTCACCTACAGTTCAGTCAATGCTGTTTACCTTTAAAAAGTAAAGACTTAAAATCAAAAGTGTTTGAACTTTGAACCTAAGACCAACCCTTGAAAATCATAGCAATGGATTAAACATTTTTCTAAATCAGTCATCATTAATGATTTATGAAACTATCTCAAAATATTGCTTTTTACCTCAGAATACTCTGATTTGTTAACCAGACTGAAATAAGAACAAGATGTTCCCATGTCGAGATTTACATATCTGCACTCATGAGAGATATGTAAAAAGGTAGCTAAATTGTAAGCTGGTATATATAAACAAAGGGATTGGTTTGCTGAACAGCCAAGACCCTTCCTGGACTTCCAGTCTTCTTGTCCCTGAATATGAAATGGAAGTTACTTAAATATGCTTTGATGGGTGGAAAAAATGTAAGGGAAATTAAGGATAGATCCTTTTTCTCAATAGTAAACGAAGAAAGAATGCTACATAATCTTGCCTATATTTTTGATAAGTCATGCAGCGAAACCTTCTGAGAGAACATAAGTTGTTTTTGGTTAATATGTCTAGAAGACCATGTCAGATCTCTTTTGGCAATCACTGACGTGAATTAGAATCACCATCCCACAGTTAAGGCACTTAATTAGTTGTGCCAACATATATTGCTTGTGAAGCTGGGATAATATTTCTGTACTTTCAGCATTCTATTATAAATATTCACCATTGCTATGACTGTGCTTTTGATATAATTAATGAATTAAATGCTCTTAAGATTCATATTTACCCATGTTTTGGGACTAGGTTGGCTATAGCAAAGAAGAATCTTTTTCTCTCTCTTCCTTTAAAGCAGGAATATGAGAACAATACACAATAAAGCAATGAACAATATTTCCATGATCATGAAGACTCGGACAATAATATATAAGATGCTATAAAACCATTAAGTGATTATCACTGTTAATAAGAAAATCACAATAATGGGATAATTAATAATATTAATGAGATAACAAACAGTTTTATACCTTGCCTGGTATTAAATACTTCTAAAAATATTATGTGAAAAGAGAACACTTGACTTCAATATGGTCAAACTGAGAAATGTTTTATCTAAGGGGTTGAGGTATGAAGAGCTGTTTGAGCAAATGAGCTATGAGCAAATGGACTATGAGCAAAATGATGGTTGCATGTATACTTTTTAGAGGTTTGAGGTAATAACAATATTAATGAGAAAAGATACAAAAATGCATCAATAATTTCTTGAAAGCAAGTCTTCCCACTATTTTAATCATTACATGCAAGATCCAGATACCTTATTTTAGGCATTTCTTGTAATGATCAAAGCTGCCAAAAGGAAAATTTGCTAAAGTGAATAGACAGATAATAGCAAATTTAAAAAGAGAAAGAACTGTCCAAGTTGAAGAGGCCAAAATGAATCGGAATGGTTAGAAGAGCAGCAAGATAAGGAATACTAGGAAATGCAAAATAATGACACCGGGGGGGGGGGGGAGGAAACAGGACGACAGTTCCAATACAATGTCTCCAATTTAAGTGTGAAAGGATACAGGATATTGGAGCAGATATAGGAATCAATAAATCCCAAAAGAAGCAAAACAAACTAATCCAAAAAACTATAGATTAAGGAAGCTGAGTAAAATTTGGTCTGGTTTAGGCTTATCTGCATTGTGGGTAGCATTTTTCTCAAATCCACCTCTTGCCTTCCTATCTCTTGCGCCTATTCTACCACAACAGCAGGTTTGGGTTGTTGGCCTATGCAGGTAAGTATGATTTAGACTTTTTCAAACAAAATACAAGTTGAAATAAAATAGCATTAATAGCTGGCTTCATGAAATTTTCTGAAGGAAGTTAATGCTCTTATATTTTAGAAAATTCAAGATCTGCTCTGTAGAAAAGGGAAAACATGCTTACCTTTTGCTACCATATATGCAATTCAGTCTTAATTCAAACGACTTGCAATAGATATGACATTAAGATCTAATTTTCTATTCTGAAGGTCTGAAGATATGCAGGAATTAATCAAGCAAATTCCAAGCAGAGACGAGACCTCTGGAGTGGAGGAAATTCAAGAGATGAAATTTTGGTGTCCTAGGAACACATACCAGAGGGAAAAAAAGAAACTGTGTGGAAGTAGATAGCTTCATTTCCAAGCCAGAAGCTAATGTCTAATAAAATGCTCAAGAATCACTGCACTGGAAAAGAGGCTCAATCATCCCAGCAAAGGCCTTAATGTTAAAATACTGTAGTGTGTGATTGCTAACTTAGTGCTCTAAAAATCAGAGTTCATTTCACTAGGTCTGTGATGGCGAACCTGTGGCACGCAGCACCCTCTCTGATGGCACGTGAGCCGTCGCCCCAGTTCAGCTCTGCTGCGCATGTGCGTGCGCCTCCTGCCAGCCAGCTGGTCTTCGGGTCTCTGCCACGCATGTGTGGGGGGCAGGGTACGTGCAGTGGGGTGCGCATACAAGGGGGCGGGGTGCATGCATGCATGCATAGGGGGTGCAGGGGGGGTGCGCGCATGGGCAGGGGCGAGGCGCAAGCACAGGGGCTGCACACGCATTGTATTTTGGGGGTTCAGGCCTGCTTTGGGCACTCGGTCCAGAAAAGGTTAGCCATCACTGCACTAGGTTAACCATTCTATATCAGTGAATAAAGATGTGTATGGCACAAGATAGGGTTGCACTGAGTTTTCCATATCTTCTAACTAAAATATCCCATCTTATGCCATGCACAAACACAGAGTACAAAATCCCATTGAACTATATATTTTAGCACACACTTTAGTAACCATTATATATAGAATTGCTATGATTCTCTTTTAGGCAGCTAGTCAGGATTACAACATATTCTCTGTAACAAAAAAGAGGTAGCACATTCAACTTTTTACCTCAACTTTAGAAGCAGATAGCATCATACTATGTTATTGTTGATGGAAATGAATCATTGGAAACCGTTTCACAAAAGAAAAACTTGCTGCTACCACGATGTTAAAAATTGTTCCAAAGATGGCAAGGAAAATATATTTTTGTGTGATGTGAGGATATGCATGTAGAGCAAGTCTCAGTGCACCTTTAAAGTCATCCCCCAATTATCTCTCATGATACACAAGATATAACAAGAGCAAAAAGCCACAACTAGCATCATTCAAATAGTTCAGCAATATATTCCAATGCCTATCTGCACCCTGATCCAGTCTCTATGCAGGATTTGTGAACCTCAGCTCAAAATACTCAGCCCTGTTATATTTTTAAAAACACACTATCAACTTTATGGCACTCTTGCTCATATACATACTGTTTGCCCTTCTCTTTAAGGAAACTGATGGCAGAATGAGAAAAAAAAATTTTAATCATCCATGGTAATATTGCGGAAGAGGTAAGCCATAGACTCCCCATTGTGGATGCGACGGATAGCTTCAGAAAGGATCAAGCTGATATCCACAGTCTTTATCTTGGGACACTGCAGTTTTTGTACTTCATGAGGAACTGTATTGGTGACCACAACCTATCAAAGTATAGTAAAAGAAAACGGCATCAGAAAACATGGTTGGAATATCTATTTAGAATCCATCCATGAAAAATATTATCTAAGAAAAAAATCAAGCTAGCAGCTCTTTGGAATTATTATTGGGAAACAGATTATTTATGTATGTAAGATTTCATCAGATAAGAAGGAATTATAGCTAGATTTGAGATTAAAGTATTTGCGATGTCCCTTGGCATGGTTTGAAATGCAGTTAACAGAATTACTGTAAGACATAGAAAATCAAAAATGAATTTGTTTTGGATATAATAAGAGAAAGCAAATCTATCAGTTGCATCACCAGTTATCACTGGTGCAAACAGACGTAAAGGGTACAATACAGGTAGTCCTCGACTTATAACAGTTCACTTAGTGACTGTTCAAAGTTCAACATCGGTAAAAAAAAAAGTGAGTTATGACCATTTTCACACTTATGACCGTTGCAGCATTCTTGTGGTCATGTGATTTACATTTGCCAACTGACTCATATTTATGACGGTTGTAGTGTCTTGAGGTCATGTGATCACCTTTTGCAACCTTCTGACAAGCAAAGTCAATTCACTTAACTGTGTTACTAATTTAACAGCTGCAGTGATTCACTTAACAAATGTGGCAAGGGAAAATCGTAAAATGGGGCAAAACTCACTTAACAATAGAAATTTTGGGCTCAACTGTGATCGTAAGTTGAGGACTACCTATACAGAGTTTACAACTCAAGAATTTGATATGACATCCTCCTCCTAGACAGGATAGTCCTGAAATCACCATGCACTGAAACAAGAGTAAAATAGATCTGGAAGGATTTAGTGCATGTTTATATATGACACGGTTTATGAAATGACTTTAAAAAACCCCTTCAGTATGTATTTCCTTGAAAAGGGAACAAATTTCTCTGACCCAAGAGCGGTAATTATATGCCCCTCTGCTTGACTGGTGGCACCTTAGTATAGTGGTATGGCACTCTTTATTTTTACACAGCTAACATTCTCTGTCAATTCTATAAACGTCTACAACATCTGACATGTAGCTTTGTGTGTAGGTAATCTTAAAGTTGGTAGACACAATGCACCACTCTACACCCTCTGTACTGCTCTGTTATATTTCCTACTTGAAGAAATGTATCTGACTGCTGCCACTGGCAACTGCTTCCTCTCCCTCCACACCATTAATTCAGAAAAACACCTGGGAGGCACAACTTTTCTTTAGGAAAATTATACACAGATCTGAAAGGATAGATTATTTGGACAGGAAGGCATCAAAACAGAGCCCTTTGTTTCCATAGCCTGGAAACATTCAGCACTGAATTATGGCTATATGGAGAACAAACTGTGCTGAAAAGGAGAAAAGCAGGGATCTTAAGGCACAAAAAAAGACACATCTTTTAAAAGAAAAAATAAACCTTAGTAGGTCTCCTGTCTGAACATTTTGTTTTCAACTATTACTTTTTCTGAAATGACAGACTAATGACACTTAGTTTCCAATTTCAACTTATTCTTTTAACCCACGAAAGCCTACTCTCTGCTACAGGTTATTTACTATAAAAAGGGCAGAATGAGATGAATGCAAGTAGAAACTGCTAGAATTTCTCTTTGGGCTCTGTATACACACAGTAGCAGTAACCTCTACGCCTTTGTATCTGCCAATTGCTAATAACTATGGGATATTTCAAAACCAGAACTCTTTAGATAAGAGGCTCAAAATAAAGCTGCAAACAACACTTTCCCTAGAACTGCCAGCAAAGTAAAGTAGCTAGGCATACATACACCTACAGGCAGAGACAATTGGAAACAATTGAACTGAACTTGAAGTAGTTGGATGAAAAGGCGTTATCTCTTTCAAATGCTTTGCATGGACTTACTGTGTGTTATAGATATATTCATGCACATACTCAATTAGATCCCCCCCCCAATAAAATTTGTTCTTTTATTTTAGAGAAGGTTTTTTGGTTCTAGTTCTGCTTTTTGTTCTTTGTTTTGGAAAAAAGACATTCAAATTATTAATCCATTGCATACAGAAACTTGCCTCATCAATTGAGGACTCTTCAATTAGACGTGGGGCATCAGCAGACAACAGACCATGAGTGGCCATGATAAAGATCTTGTAAGCACCACGCTCTTTCAGGATTTCGGCAGCTGCCACAAAACTTTCAACATCATCAATTATGTCATCCTGAGAAGAAAAGCATATCCCAGTTAAATTCTGTAAAAAAAGAATAAAAGGAGCTATGCTCTTGCCTCAAATGCTTTAGCACTAATATAAATTCAAAAAGGTCTGACGAATTAAAAGTATTTTCCTAATGTTAATCCATCATTTTTTTCATCCACAAACATTTTAACAAGTATTTTCTATCAGCACAATATAGATTGCATCTTAAGATGTAATAACTTTTCCCCAAAATTTTTTGAAAGAATTAAAAAAAACAAACAAACAGATAATATTCAAAAATTTAAATTTAACTTTGACTGCATTGTTAGTTACCTCTCCCCCAAGGTTAGATTTACAAAATAGCTGCCCTGATTTAGAAATACACTATGTTCTAGAGACAACCTGGAATATCTGTAATATCTTCGGAAAAGGTCACGTTTCATCGTGACTTCATATTGTGAGAAATTTTTACACAGGTTCTCTCAACTGACATACCTAGTGTCAGGAAGCCAGATTTAACTACAATACCATTGAATTTAGTAACATAATGAAACAACGTACCAAGTTCGTATAATTAAAAAAGATATTAAAAGCTATCCTGCTGAAACTGGCTACAGTAATATATAATATTATATAATCTTAGTAAGACATAAGGTCAGTCATTCCCTTAGAATAGGAAAACTGTATACTGATAACCCTTCAGAATTGTGTTTTGTTTGCACATTTATCAAAACATACAGATTTCAGAAACCAATATTATGTCCTATTATAAACAGGATCGTGTGGATGATGTAGAACATCTGTCTTTAATTAAGCACAGCAAAAGTGGAAAGGGATATTGTGTGACTGCTGAAAAGTGTCAGCATAATCAATATTGGCTTTGAGCCCAGAACTAAAATCCAAGCTATATTCAGATATAAATAATTAAGCAGAGTTCAAACTGAAGATGTTCACATTGCTCTCTGGCCTTTTTCATTCCTTACCACAATTATGGCAATTCTACCTCCAACATCTCCAACTACTGTTATAGGTGGTTTCTCTTTGGCCATCATCACTATAGGAGGGAAACAAACCCAGAACCATAGATTTATTGTACAGTAGGTATACATGTTCTTGCTTTGTAAATTAATGCATAGCATAGTGTTTTACTGTAGTGTTCATATTGCATCACTAAAGATTTATCTTTAATTATTTCCTTATTGGTTACAATTGGATTATGACCAATAAGGAAGTAATTAAAGATATCTCTTTAATTGGATTGTAACCAATACAGAACCAATTACTGTATATGTGAATTAATATACATACATATGTAGATAATATATTGCAAGCTCCCTACATGAGATAAATATATTTCCATTTTAAACCCAAATGCCCTGAGCATTAGTGTGCCTGTCTGACATTTTAAAAAATTACAACCAAAGGCTGAAATGAAATTGGAATCAATCAGACTTGGGATCACTACTAAATGTTAAAAAATCAGACAAAATAATACAGACATATAATAAAGTAGCTGATACTGTACCATTCCAAATGTGATTTCATTCAACACTAGCTGAATACCCGTACTCCGCTACAAAACTATGTGATCAGCTTGATAAATGGACACTTACAGCTTGAAAATTAATGAGTAATTACGATCAGCCTCTCCTCTCCCTTTCTGTCCCTCAGCCTTGTCCCACAGAAGCCTCCCCTATCCTATCCTCTTTCTCTCTCAGCCTTACCCCACAGAAGCCTCCCCTATCCTATCCCCTTCTCTCCCTCAGCCTTGCCCCACAGAAGCCTCCCCTATCTTATCCCCTTCTCTCCCTCAGCCTTGTCCCACAGAAGCCTCCCCTATCCTATCCTCTTTCTCTCAGCCTTACCCCACAGAAGCCTCCTCTATCCTATCCTCTTCTCTCCCTCAGCCTTGCCCCACACAAGTCTCCCCTATCCTATCCCCTTCTCTCTCTCAGCCTTGTCCCACAGAAGCCTCCCCTATCCCATCCTCTTTCTCTTTCAGCCTTACCCCACAGAAGCCTCCCCTATTCTATCCTTTTCTCTCCCCCAGCCTTGTCCCACAGAAGCCTCCTCTATCCTATCCTTCTCTCCCTCAGCCTTGCCCCATAGAAGCCTGTCCTATGCTATCTCCTTCTCTCCCTCAGCCTTGCCCCACAGAAGCCTGTCCTATGCTATCCCGTTCTCTCCAGTTATTTTCAAGTTGGGAGGGGGAGTAGAACGTCTAACTAATTAGCATGAGAGTGTGTTATAATAATATAAGAAATACTAATGCTCTGATGGTCATTTTGAAAAATCCTTTCTTAGTGAGCACCTAGAAGCAAAGAGGAACATAAGTGGCAAATTTCAAGTTTGTAGACTTTACGGTTCTGGAGATTTCGTGATTACGGCGTGAGTGGTTTTTGCTTTTATATATATAGATTATTACTGTAGGAGGCAGTTGTGAAGACAGATTAATTCTGTGTCAGTGGATACTTGGAAGTGAGTTCCACCATGCCCATTTGTGGTGATAACCTTCAATAAAAATTTTAATTACAAACAAACCCAAATGCAAACTAGCTTCCTCAAAATTAACATTTCTGTTTCCAATAAACGGATGGCTACCTACTACTCAAAAGCAATAATTTGCTAAACAGAAATTTACTAACATTTTACTGGCAAATGCTACTTCATTCATAATCTTCCAACACCAATAGAAGCAAATAATTTGCTATTAAATTTCAGCTGATTATAGTGCAATCCAAATCATAATGCTAGCAGTAGTAAATTATACACATTTCTTTACCTATTGCAATATGTACTGTAAAAAGTGGGATACTACTTAAAAGTGCAAACCTACCCTATGTTTAGAAATATTATGTTTTACTTTTACATGCTTGCTGATTTTATAAAATATTCCAGTGTAGACATTCTTCCAGGCATAAACCAAAAGGAAGCAATAAATGTTATTAGAATCTTACTTCTCAATATGCTATTTCTACACTTAGATATGTTTAATCATATAAGCCCCCACTTTCAACATGAAGAAATGCAGTGTAAATACAGATAAATTCTATACTTGACAACTTGACGGGTTAGCCAAATATAACAGATTCCAGATTATCCCGATGTAGAGAAAAATATAATTTGACAATGTGAGTGGACAAGTTTGACAAGCTACTGTGTACAAATATAGAAAAATGTAACAACATACAGGGTAGCTCCAGGCCAGTGCACAACGTAGTATTTTTTACTGTTGGAGGAGAGTGCCGCCCATCATCCATGTCTTGCTCTGTGCACTGAGCCTCTCCATGGATAACTGCCAGGCCTAACCGCAGTCGCTCAGCATAAGACTGGGCCCTGCGTAAGTAGGAACCAAGTATTAGTCAAGGCAAGACTTTCTCTGAGAAGCTTTAAAGATATATTTACTTACCCATTTTTCAAACAAGGTGAAGAAAGGAGTCATGCACGCTTTTTCATCAATTGATGAAAATTAAAATTATGCTTCCTTTCAGCAAAATAGTACAGATGCTTTTGGCCCTTTGATTTTTTCCCCCAATAAGCATTTTTTTTCTATTAAGTATATATTATTTTTAAGCATTCATGGATGCACGAAAAAGCTGTGTTTTCATTTCTGAAAAATGTCTTATTGGGCTTCTAGGGAAAAAAAATGCTATTATTTAGCCTACTGATTTATGCATAAAAGATAATCTAAGCTTTTAATTTGGGGATCTTAATTAAAAATTTCTACCCTAAAGTGGTTCAGTGCATATATCCATTTAATTCCACTTATTAGAGATCCATTTTGAAGGGCATTATTTGGAGAATGATCCCCTAAAAGTTGGAAGTCATCAATAGTTATTGGCATACAAGATTCAATTTCCATGGTTGTGCATAAACCCAGATCTAAAGAGAAATATATAATTTGACAATGTGAGTGGATAAGCACATGGATTCCCAGGAATTCTGTACTAGCATCTTTTCCAGAGATTGTACAAAATGTTCTGAACCACATTTGGTCATTGAATTTTGATCTCTGTACAATCCTACTAGGTGGAATTTTGCAGATAAGAATTTTGTAATATAGGTAGTCTTTGCTTAACAATCTGTCATTTAGCGACCATTTGAAGTTATGACAACCCACAACCCAGTTCCAGAGTTCCAATGGCCGCACATGTCCTTGTGGACATGAAATCGCATTTGGGGCGCTTTGCAACAGACTCACATTTATGACTGTTTGCAGGGTCCCACGGTCACATGACCGCAATTTTCGGTGGTTTCTGGCATTTACTTCCAGTTTAAGCAAAAAATGCTCATTGGATAATATGGATTCATTTATCAACCAACACATTTGATTAACAATTGCTGCAAAACAGGTCATAAAATTGGGCATGGCTACATGGTGACCTGCTTAATTACCATCATGACTTGCAATCATAATTCTGGGCTCCTCTGCACTCATAAGTCAAGGACTACCCATATTCATATCTAAATAAATACCTCTTAGCAGCATCAGGACTCTTTGCTACTATAACTGCATTCCTATAATCAGGAATCTAAAAAAAAAAAAGGAGAAAAGGTTTTGATTTTAAAGCAGTTTGGTTCTGAAAGTAATTGCGTTTACAAGTAATTATTTGTTATTATGTGACTGGGGAAAAATCATTTAAGGACTACCATACTTGGTAACTTTTAAATAAGTGCTGAATCCATTACTATAAAATAATTACACTTCCTTTTTATTTAACTGTGTGAGGGATTACCCATTATAATATGAGAACATGAGGCTAGGTTGTGTGAGAATGTGAGGCCAGGATGAAGATGCCATCATGTTAATATGAAGCAGGCATGTAGACGAAGAGGACAAGAACCAGGAATCTTGTCAAAAAGATCTCTTCACGAGATAGTTAAGAACAAACCAAATTATTAAGGATCAGAGAAGAAATGATACTGCTCAGTCTATACATACATACATAATCAGCAGACAGACAAGGGAGATTGGGGGTTTAACATAGAGATTCCCTCATCCCATTGAGAGTTACCATACTTTGTTTTAAATCAACAAAGCAAGAGCTTTGTGGAATAAAAGGGATTCTGAAGCCTGCCCACTCTTTGAATCATCTTGGACTCAGACATGGCAGTTTCAGTCTATCTAGCTAGTGCCTGGCAGCCTAGTTGAGAAGGATGTTGGTAACGGGGATGAATGCGTGTGAGAGAGCAACTGCAGGTTTAAACATTAGGTCTCCATTTATTCCACCAGAACCTGACATGCCTCATTGTTTGGTTGAAAATGATTTCTGTGTGTTCCTAATCATTTCCTGGCTGTTCAATGGAGTTGCGTGCGTCATAACCTCTAGTCACAACTCTCTGGAAAACCCAGGTAGAAAACACGGGTAGTTGCAAAATCTGCTTGTCTCAATAGGCTGCATGTGTGAATGATCATAACCTAAATTTGGGAGCAGGTGTAACAATACTCAGTACTCCAAAAGTTTTTCTCATTATCTGTACTGTCTCAGTTAGGTATGAGATAATATAGATACAAAAACATCATCTTCTAATAGAACAAAGGTTATGACTATTAAGAGATCAAAATCACTTTATACCTCTTCCTGTATATACTGAAGCAAGAAAGGCGATGCTCTCAAGTTGTCAACAGGAAAGCTAAAAAAACCCTGTATTTCTTTTTGATGAAGATCCATAGTGATGATGTGGCCTAAACCTAAAAACCAAACAAGTATAAAACATTATATATACAACTTCCAACAATTACAGAGGGATAGCTAATTATTTAAGCTGGTACTAACAGCTTGCTATCGGGATGGACTTAAATCACAAGGCAGGAAATCTTATTTTAATGTTTAAAATCGCATTTAGTTATTGAAGAAAGATTCTGTAATTATAATGTGCATTCCTGATGTCTGTTATAACCTGAATACACATTCTTCAGTGTTTCAGGAAAGATTCATACTCTAAGAAGCAAACAAAGGATATTTAATCAAAACTTTTTCAGATTAAAAGAAAGTGGTATAATGATCTTAGCACCAAAAAAGCTGATTAACATTGGTGAAGTCATTAAGAAATGAACTAGCTCCAATTATTTGCAGTTACAGGTAGTCCTCAACTTACAACCACAATTGAGCCCAAAGTTTATACTGCTAAGTGAAACATTTGTTAAGCGAACTTTTCCCCATTTTATGACATTTTTTTCCAAGATGTTAAGTGAATCATTGAAGTTAGTAACAAGATTGTTAAACGAATCTAGATTCCCTTTTGACTTTTCTTATCAGGTTACAAAAGGTGATCACATGACCCCAGGATACTGCAACCGTCATAAAAATGAGTCAGTAGTCAAGTGTCTAAATTGTGACCCTGGAATGCACAATGATTGTGTGAAAAACGGTCATAAGTCACTTTTTTCAGTGCTGTTGTAACTTGAAATGGTCACTAAATGAGCTATTGTAAATCGAGGACTACCTCTATTTGGAGGATATTTTTCTTATGATATACTAACAGAATGTTATATATAACAGAATATACTAACCCATAGCCTTTTACATTATTGATTAAAAAAGGAACATTATCATTTGCATTTTGTGTCCCTTTCTTTCTTACACACAAATATAGGAAATAACACAGCAGGGCATAAACAAGGAAGGAAAAATCACAGATATTTTTAACACAAAGATTTGTCATTCGCTAAGCACACATGCACATGCACACACACATTAGCGGTAAAGCACAGAATCTTGGAATCTGTGATGGAAACTTCTAATCCGCATTTACTAGTGAGTTCATTACTATGGAGTCTCTTTCAAATATCAGTATGAGTGATTCTAAACATGTTTTCTTTTTAATAATTGTTCTGATAGCTTTTCTGCAGAAAGCTATTCTTATAGCAGAAGGCAAAACTCTACAAAATCAGTTATTCTTGTCGCCATCTTTGGTGACAGATCAAATATCGCTTAGATGAACTGCGAGAACTAAAACCAATGTTGCCTCTAATCAGCCCATTTACCTGCTTTAGCCAACATGGAAGCCAGGAGTTTACAGACTATTGAACCTCTCTTCCTCATTTTGCTTTGTTTGCTATAAGGGAAGTAGGGAATTACACCTGTGATGGTTTTGGCACAGGATGTTTTCAGTGCATAAACCATAATCAACAGTTCCATTACTGCAGTGTTCACATCTCTGAAAAGGTAGAAAATACAGATCAGTTATCTCTGTGTCCATAATCCTACAATATCGGATATTTTGTCAAGACAAAATCAATTGTAGGCTATGTTTTACACTACATCATAATTTGCTGAATAGTCCATACATAAAATTAAGGCACAGATTACAAAACACAATAGCTGGGAAAAATAGTTTGTAAATCATTAACAAATTTTTGCAATGCATATCCAGGCAAGATTTAAGACCATGTTCTAGGACATAACATTTTGTATACAATTAATTAAACTATACACTTAACTTGTACATAGTACATTTGAACTAAGAAGACATCCCAGAACAGCAGTAATCATTAGCAGCAAGGATAAACTGTAGTGGGGTTGGGAGAAGAGTATTTGCATGTGTTAATTTCTTAGAAAATTTCATACAGAACTAGTAAACTCAACAGGACAGTTCATTTATCCAAGAAAATGCATTTTAACTTTCACTATTCAAGGACAAGGTACAAAACTCTCACCTGGGAATTGTCTGAATAATGAATACATCTTGTCCTCGGACTGACTCTTTTATTTCAACTCTTGTTTCTGCAGAGAAACACAGGTAGTTAAACAAACTTTGCAAGACTGTCTAATGGTATCCTTAAACTACTAATAGCAGCATTGAAATACACGGGTTGGATGGGGTTAAAAAAGAATCCATTACAAATCTATCCTACTCTAATGAAAATAAAACATATCCTACAGAAATGAATGGCGTTTGAATCTTAAAAGAAATCTGTTATTATATATTAAATTTAAGGACAAAAGTTTTTACACCATAAATATTTGCTGATGTGAATAAATTCTGTTCTCTTTGCCAAGCCATTTCTGTCTGTCTATCCTTAGCCCTAGCTACCCTCCACCTCTTTCTAGATATTTGGAAAGTTGTACTATAGATTCCCCTTCTGAAAACCAACAGTGTACAGTTAACGGGTTGAACTAAAATTAGGGAAAGCCAGATTCAAGTCCACTCTTAGCAATGGATGAGTCTCTGTCTACCTCAAATGGCTGTTGCAGAGAAAAGGAATGGAAGAATAGAATGCTGAGTATATCATTTTGAGCTCCTGGAGGTTCTAATGCACAGTTAAATAATCGTAATAAATAAATCCTCATTTAAAGGGCTTTTGAACAGAAGATTTATCACATTCATAATTCCTCTGACAAGACTTCCCATTATGGCAGGGAGAGAAATATATAATTTATCAAGCAGCTTCTCAAAGCAAACCTGCACACATTAGTTAGACTACGTATATGTCATTGCCTCCAGGTGCAGTGATGAAAAGTTTTCATTGTTTTTTAATCCCTATATAGATCTTTCCCCAATTTATCAACTTTTATAAGCAACAGTAACATCATCATATAGTTTTCATGCTTCTGCAGCTGAGCACAAGACCAAGAAAACATGCAGCTGTAAAGATGGGTGCTTGGTGCACATTCCAAATCATACTTTGCTCTTCAAATCCAGAGCTCTGCACAGCCCCAATGTCAAGACACCTTCCATTCAAAAATTCTGATGCAGCTAGCTCGAATCTGAAATATTGATAGTAGATACAGGAAGACCTTGCTCTGTTTAGCAATTGTTGAAAGTTACGTCTTTGCTGGGGAAAAAAAAATTATTATGACTGTTCCTCACTTTTATGACCTTTTCAGTGTCCCCTGCAGGCACATGATCACCATTTGCATGCTACACAGCTAACTTCCAATATGCAGAAGCTGGCAATAAAATCGCAAGTCACAATCACTTGATGTCTCGCTTAATGACTGTGGGTTATTGGCTTAACAACCACAGTAAAAGCGAGGCTGTAGGTTCATTATCATCAAATAATGTTTCATTTAACAATCATGTTGCTCAATGATAGAGTTGCCAGTCCCAATTGTGGTTGTTAAGTGAGGACTACCTGTATAGCAACTCAGATGTAGGAAAAATCATGTTCCAGTCCAGGACTGTAGAGACCAATTCCTATCTGCACTCAGTTATGAAATCCATTAACTCTCAGGTCTACTTATCTCACAAGATTTTTGCATGGTTAAAAAAACCACCACTTTGAATCCTTGGAAAAACACATAGTAAATTTTGTAAGAATAAACACAGCCTAAGTAGTTCACCACACAGAAATGAATCTAGTTCAATAGTTACCTAGTCATAGACAGAAATATAGAAATGTTTCAAAATGTTGTGGAAGCAACAAGATAATCAAAAAAGGACTACAGGTAGTCCTTTGACTTACAACAGTTCATGTAGTGACCGTTCAAAGTTACAACAGCATTGAAAAAAGTGACTTATGAACATTTTTCACACTTATGACTATTGCAGCACCCCCATGATCATGTGATCAAAATTCAGATGCTTGGCAACTAGTTTATATTTATGACAGTTGCTGTGTCCCGGGGTCATGTGATCACCTTTTGCAACCTTCTCACAAGCAAAGTCAATAGGGAAGCCAGATTCACTTAACAACCAGGTTACTAACAACTGCAGTGATTCACTTAACAACTGTGGCAAGAAAAGTCGTAAAACGGGACAAAACTCACTTAACAAATGTCTCACTTAGCAACATAAATTTTGGGCCCAACTGTGGTTGTAGTTCAAAGACTATCTGGCTCTCATTGGCCATTTTAAAATCAGCAAAGAATAAATAGGATCACGAACAGAAACTACCTTTGGGTTTCAAACTTGTTTATTGTTTTTTGTATGTTTTGCTTACACCTATTGTATCTATGGGTCTTTGGACCCCCCAGATCTGGGGATATTCCATCTCTGATCTTGGATCGAGTAGCACATCCCCCTTTAAGGATGGCCTGCAGTCTGGTAGCCTTCTTGGATTTGCAGTTCTTGCTTGAAGAGCAGGTGCCAGTTGCGGCCAGGAATAAATGTCAATTCTATCTGGTACACACGTTCTGCCATTTTCCTAGAGTGGAGCTCCTGTCACTCATGACCTAGTGGCTTGACTAGTCCATTGTGCTGAACATGGGGCTGGCCTTGAATTGCACCTGGAAAGTTCAGCTGGTCCAGAATGTGGCAGTGTGAGCAGTGATGGGAATGCATCTGTAAGCCCACATAACACTTCTGCCCTGTGGGCTGCATTGATTTCTGGTTTGCTTCCAGGCGTGATTCAAGGTGCTGGTTGTTACCTATAAAGCCCTACATGGCACAGGACATGATTACTTGAGGGATTGCCTGTCTCTGATAACATCTGCCCTTTGATTCAATCCTACGGGATAGGTATACTCCAGGTTTGTCTGATTCAACGCCATCTATTGGGACCCTAGAAGCATGCCTTTTCTATAGCAGTGCTTGTCATCGGGAACTAGATTTCCCCTGAGATTTGGATGGCACCCATTCTGCCATTATTCAGAAGAGCCATGAAGACCTTGTTTTTCGTGCAGGCCTTTGGCAAGGGAGTATGAGCTTCACCATGCTTGCCATATTTAACTTTTAACCTTTATTGTTTTAATGTATTACTATTATTCATGTAGACTAGATTGGTCTGGTCAAGTAGTTTTTCTTTTTGTGAGTTTCTAAATGTAACAAAGAATGATCAGCTTGCATATGCTGTGGCATTTTAAATTGTTTATCTGATTGTTTCTAAGCTTGTATCTCTCATATTTTTATTCTGCTGACATACCTCCATTGGTTTCTTGGTACACCACAGATTTTCCAAGTTCAGCACCAAGACGCCTAAAAGAGAAGTATTTTCAAGATTTAGATTCTGCACAATAGCTTTAAAATGAAACTGTTCATTGTGCAATTATTAGAACAGTAAAGGTCACCTATCTACAACAATAAAACTTTAATTATACTCTATGAAAATTAGAAGTGCAAAGCTGAATCAAATCAAGGCATCTCTTTTCCAGCATACTGTTCCAATAATGGCAACCAGATTCTTAAGGGAGTCCATAAACACAACCTTGCCACACAGAATTTGTGTTTCTAGACAACTGGTATTGGGGCTGGTATTATCTCTGATACTTGAGATAACATAGAACCATTATTATTCCTAGCCACTGATCTGGTTTGCTGCTGTGTAAAGCAATTACATTCCTTTTGCCGCCTAGCCCATCATTAACTTTATATTTACAATCAAGTTAAATTTAATTATTTAAAATAAACACAAATCATAATAAATCACAAATCATAATAAAGCTGTACAGAGTAAAGCATGAATATCATTTTCAATGGTCATCTTGCAATCTTCCTTAATGACTTTTAAAATTTGGCTTCTAGATGTTGTTTGAACCCTGTATTGATCAAACAATCTACAGCTTTCTAAAAATAAAAAAGAAGAGCAACTATGTAATTATGAGCTACGTAAAGAAACTGATTTTGTACCAGAGTCCTATTTTAACACTACATTCATTTCTAATTATATTAAATCTGCAAGTTAAAACCTCCAAAGGCCAACATGCATTACTTTGGAAGGAGTTAAGAAAATGTGATTTATTTATTTACAACGCTCTGCACTTGCAAATATGATGTTTCTAAATGAAATTCTGAGCAAGCCTTATAATTTTCAGTGCCTTGTTCAGTGTTCCCTTCCCTGTTCTTACTAATACTGAAATATTAATTTTATTCTGATTTTATCATATTGAGAATATTTCAAGGGTTAACAATATTACATCAAAATGAACGTATCTTTGGTTTCAGTTATACATATACAGAGATTTTGGGATGAGGTAGGTCTGATATTTTTCATGAAATGAATAATCTTTCAAGGGCATGCTAATACAGCTTTTGGTGAAGTTGCCTATCCAGCTGTTTAGAAAACTGACTGAAGATCAGCTAATGCTAGCAAGTTTCCACACTAGTTAATGGCAACAACATTGCCTCCTCTGACAATCTCACTAGTCAAACTTGGGCTGCTAATTTATGAAGCTAACCAACCCAAACCCACTCAATATGGTAGACTGTGTATAAATATATATACCCTGTTTCCCCCAAAATAAGACATCCTCTGATAATAAGCCCAATCGGACTTTTGAGCGCATGGCAATAAGGCCAAGCACTTATTTCAGGGTTCAAAAAAATATAAGTCAGGGACTTATTTTCGGAGAAACACTGTAGGAGAGCATTGAGTTCCTTAAAATATTAAAAGGGTTACTTTTATAGAATTTAGATCATCTCAAATGAGACAATGAAGAGATATCAGAACAAATGAGGTGGTACAACAAGAACTGACATATTAACCTCCTTCTCTACAAGGAAGAAATTAAAGAAGTAAACCCCACTGGATGAAACTGACAACCAGGTCATAAAAAACAGCTATAGGAGATAGTCCAGAACTGTAGATATAAAGAAAAACTGAACAGAAAAATTCAGAATGAGTAAAAGCTAGTAAGGTATTAGATATTAAGAAAAGGTTTTCCAGCATTATTACCTATTAGATATCTACTCAATGCTGTTTTAACAAATTTTGATAGTGTATGAGAGAAAAAAACCTTGAGACAATATACAAAATCAATCCCTGTATCTACTTATTTCCAATCTCAAAAAGCAATAATAATAGACATGCAATATTTTAAACTTGCATGTAAGAAAATAAGGCTCCAAATATGTGGCACAACTGTGAATACAGAATGTAAATGTCAATATTAAAAAATAACAAGTTGTATATCATAGGTTTTTCTCATGCAATTTTATGTTCCAAAGCATGCTCTCAATAGAAGGCAGCTCAAGTAGGCTGAAACTAACAATATCAATACCCCAGCTTCTCATCTATGCAATGTTAATGGAAAAGTCAACAAGATTATTCCGTTAATAGCTTTCAAATTAGCCATCATGTTGTAGACTGTTTAATCAGTAAAAACTGGGGCCTATAGAATCTTATCAGTAAGTCCCTAGTAGTAAAACATAGGCACTCAGCTTTGACTCTGAAAACTTTGAGAGCAGAGCAAAATTTTTGCTTCTAATCTTGTAAAACCTCAGAGATACACTAAAAAGAAATGCCATCTCTTCTAGCTCCACAGCAACTTAAAATTAATATCACTATTAGCAAATACAGATTTTGGTTGGCTGTCAAAATCAGCCACTGAACCATTAGGTGGGCTGTGCAGGCGCCGAACAATTATCAACAGTACAACCTAAATGTAGTAAATTATACAAAGGAAAAAGGCAATTAAACAATATATTTAAATTGCCCAGCAAGAATGTAAAATACTATATTAACATATAGACATAAAGGGTTTTGTTTCTCAGCTGTATGAATGGAACTAAAACATGCACATACATGACAACTGGTATTTGAAATATTTTAGATTGGACTTTAATAGACAGTAAGCATTCGTAAATGCTTACTGTCTATTAAAGTCCAATCTAAAATATTTCAACTACCAGCTGCAATTTAATAATTCTTACAAGACTTTGCTTCTTTAAATAAGGTTCTTTAGTTTTGAAAAATACACATTCTTGAATTACACTGAAAAAAGTGGAAAACCAATTTTCCTTGGCAATTACTACAACAGGATTTACATCGTCTTATAGTAATTGCCAAGGACTAAAAGTCATTATGAAGAATGAGAGAACACAATGCTAAAAATTGTAATACACTCACTCAGTGATCCTCTTGGCCAGTTCTGTGCAGGCTGCTGAGGAATTTGCTGAGAAGACCCGGTAGCCACTTCTGGCTGCATTCATTGCCAAAGAATCATGCAACCCCCTTCGAACTCGAGAGTGAGAAAACACAGATTTATAAGGCAACAGCAGTTTCCTTGGCATCCTCCTCTTTAGTTCTCCAAATACTAGTATCACTCACACTGCACTGAGATGGTGATGTCGGTAAAAAAAATTCTGGTTAGGAAAGACTTGCCCGTTTTCCAATAATTAGGGCAATCAGAAAAAGTTACATTCAAAGCAGCAGCACTTAAGACATTAGGTGAGGGAAAAGCCCTTCAGTAAGACATAAAACTAATGGAGTCAAGGCTGGGCGTTTGCCTCCAGGAGTCAGAAAATCTTAAAAGCAAATCGTCACACTGATTATCAATACGTGGAAATGTCACAGGCCAAAGAGGTTGGTCAGAGAGAAAAGGAGATTTTTAAGTTTATTTGGGGAGGGGGGAGAGAGAGAGACTTGAGAGGACTGTCCACAATACGATTAGGCAGCGAAGGCAACAAGCAATGAAGCAATGCAATTTGGTTACATTACCAAACAGGGAAGACAGACACAGGAGGAGAGCCAATTTCTCTAGAGACAAAAGGGATAGTTCCAGAGAGGGGAGCGGAGGGGTGTCCTCCCCTCTGGCAGTCCCAAAGAAAGTTAGTTACAGGTAAGCAGGCAGGACTGGATAGGATCTTCCAGGTAGAGACTCTGCGGGGCAAACAGGGGAAGGCAGGAAAATCCCCAATCCAGGAGAGACGAGGAAGTTGGAAAAACGGGGGTTGGAGAAGAAGGGAAAGGAAGCCACCTTCCTGGGACTTGTGGAGGGTGGGGCGGCTGAGGAGTTGAACCTATGCAGCTGATTCAGAGGACCCAGAGACCCGCAGTTCTGACTGAGGCGAAAGGAAAGGAGACCCTTTTCCCCCACTGGGAAAATAGAGGGAGCCAGACGGTGTGTGTGGGGGGGGGGATAGGCAGAAGAGCGGGATTAAAAAACGAGACAGGTTTCGGAGGAAAATCGTAGGGTGAAGGCGCGGAGAGACACACACAAACGCAGAAAGAGCGAGGAGAGAGCAATAGGATGAGGCAAGACGGAGGATTCGAGCAGAAGCTTCCGGAGAAGCAGAGGCAGCTCCCGGGCAAAAGTCACTGAGGCGGCCGTGCGAACGTCCAGGCTCCCTCCCGCTCCAGCGATTCTCTTGGCCCCCAACTCGCTCTCAGCCTCAAACTCGGCGAGGCTCAAATCCGCCAGCACGCTCAGAAGAACACAGAGACGCCGCGCTAGAGCGCCCCCTCCCGCTCTCAGCGGCCATTTTGTCTCCGCGCTTCGCTGCTCTCGCCTGTTAAGACGCAGACATATTGAGTGAGGGCAGAGGGGAAACGGTCCGTCGCTAACCTACCTACCGCTTTTCCCCCTTTAGCGCACAGGCAGACCTTCGGTCGACTCACCTTTTAAAAATTAAAACGCCGGACCACTCAGTCTACGGTTTCATGCACCTTTTTTAAACAGTGGATTCTTTTCCATCAATAAAGATGGTTACCTGTCTTGGCGGGCCAAGTAACCGTTAACAGGGGGAATCTCCTTGGAGAGGAACTTAATGGTCGTTGCAACGGAAGTGGGCGGGGTTAGAATGTTGTGCGTAGGGAAAAGCGCTTGGTTATTGCAACTTGAATTTAGAGGAGAAGAGCGGCGGACAAAAGTGTCTGGAAGGAGATTTGTTACAAACCTGAGCCGCGCATGTATGTATGTTAGATATGTATGTTAGATATGTATATATGACACATGTATGATATGTATGAGATATCTATATGTGATATGTATATAATAGATATGTATGTACGATAGTTTGTATGTATGTATGCGCCTGCTAGTTCTATAGGATAGCGCTCTGCTCACGTTGGGAATCTTGCAGTTGAGTTGGACTGTAATAAATCCCATATTACCAATCAGTGCGGAGAGTGGCTTATTGGAGAAGGCTGCTGTTCCAAGGTGTGTGGAGTCCTGGCGTATATAATATACCAGGCGGCGCTGGCAAGGGAACGGAAGGTCAGATTTGTTTAATAATTATTCTAGCGCCTGTCGGATTTTATTAGACGAATTGGACTGCGCATGCGCTGACATTGCTTGTGGTTGCGGGGAGACTAAACTGCCTGGCTCCCCCACCTCCCCCCCCCCCCAAAAAAAGACCAGGTGATCTGTCCTTAACAAGATAGTTCTGGATCAATTTTACCGTGACCGTAATTTAGAAAGAAACTACTAACCATTTTGAAGGTTTGATCTTGTTATCAGCTCTCCAGAAGCAAAGTGACAAGAGTTGCCAGATCTGGGCTGCAAAAAATGCGGACGATCGGTGGTTAGCAGGTTTTCTGAATCATTTTGTTGCCAACTTGTGGTTGTCCGCATCTTTCAGTCTTTCAGATCTGATGCCCCTGCGTGAGGGTTAATGGGCAGTGTCCCCTCAAGTTTTCAGTCTGTTCTGATAGTTGTCATGAGTCGATAGGTATTAATGAGTAGCAGAAGAAATAGGAAATTTTATTTCAGTTGTGAGATTATTCTTAAATCCCTCATTAGGATACAGCATTCCTTTTATATTTTATACTGCTTTCCAAATAATTGTCAGAATTCATATTCTGAATTATTCTAGATAGGTAACTTTGCTATATGCTTTGTTCTATTAGCCATTTTAGATCAGAATATGATAAAATACATTTAACTGAATTAAAATGCAACAATGATGATGCAAATAAAGCACAATCTTTGCATAACACAACAGAATTGTTATGGCGAAGGAAATCATTTGATGAAGACTCTCTATATAATTCTAAACACTTTGTGATAATTAAAAATGTAAATCAATAACTGTAAACATATTAATGTTGTTTTTAAGAGTTTTAATATGATTTACTGTATGACAGCATATATGAGGGATGCGGTGGCTAAGAAACTGAGCTTGTTAATTGAAAGGTTGGCAGTTCAGCGGTTTAATCCCTAGTGCCGTGTAACAGGGTGAGCTCCCATTACATGTCCCAGCTTCTGCCAACCTAGCAGTTCAAAAGCACATAAAAAATGCAAGTAGAAAAATGGCCACCTTTGGTGGGAAGGTAACAGCGTTCTGTGTGCCTTTGGCGTTTAGTCATACCCGCCACATGACCACATGACGTCTTTGGACAGTGCTGGCTCTTCGGCTTTGAAATGGAGATGAGCACCGCCCCCTAGAGTCAGGAACGACTAACACATATGTGCAAGGGGAACCTTTACCTTTACCTATGACAACATATCCTTAAAAATTGATAATACATAAGATCCAGTCATAAATGCAGGGTTTAGAATGTAAAGCTATTGGAAGCTGATCAAAAAGTAAAATGTATTTTATTTTACATCATCCACTAATTAGCATTGTGCACAAATGAGAACAGTTTTTGATTTTGTAACAGGGAAAAGGAGAGAAGCTTTTCAAATATATTTATTCTCTTATCCTCAAATAAAATACATTTAAAAAGCAAATGCTAGTATTTCAAACATCAATATAATCTACTTTGTGGAAATGAAGTTATAGCTTCCTTTCATAGCCATCTTACTAATTTCATATGGTATGTCCTGAAATGTTCCCGCATTTGTTTTGTTGTAAAAATAAACATCAGTGTTTTTATTTTATCCTCCCAGATACGTTAGAATTAGAGGTAAGGAATGGGCTGCTGGGATGGCAGCAGCCCATTCATAATACCCGCAACAATACACAGCAATACTTTTCATTTAATTACCTCATCATCAAATTAATTTGGTAGTAATTGGCAGGAGCAATGGGAAGTGTAATCTCTTAATAAATTACTGGAGCTGTAATCTGTATTCTCATCATAATCAATTGCATCTATCAAGAATTGCAGGCAGGAAAGTGCTCTAATAAAAAAGCTCTACAGAGAATCATTAAAACTGCTCAGAATATCATCGGACTCCAGCTACCAGCCCTGGACGACATCTTTGAATCTCGCTGTTTGAGAAAGTTGCATAACATTCTCAGAGATTCTTCCCATCTTGTTTACAATTTTTTTAGACTGTTGCCTTCTGGCGGAAGATACAGAACAAAACTCGGACCACACGTTTTCTGAATAGTTTTTATCCAAAAGCTATAATTGCACTCAACAATGAACTAAAGGGCCACCATCAGTGAGTTGTTGGACAGTATTACTTGGTCTGTTGTGTGGATGTTTGGGTGGTTTAGGGGTGGAGAATTGTGGTGGGTGGGAGGTTGTTTGGGGATTGTTATGTGTGTTGGACCTAGTCTTTGGGTGTTAAGTGAATTTCGCTGTATCGGTATACTGTGTATACATGTACAATGACAATAAAGTTATGAGTATTTTCCTGCTTGCAGTTCTTGCTAGATGCAATTGATATAACATGTTTGCATTTATTTTCTGGTCTGGTTAATACATAATGCTAAGCAATTATAGAGTTAGTTTACTTTTCCTATGCAAATCAGACCATTCAACAAACCATGATAAAAATCCTGGCTCAGGAGATTTCTGGTGAGGAAATGGTAAACTGATCCCACAAACAGCAGAAACATTGTGGTTGAAAATGGCAACTGGATGCTGGATCTGGACCATTGAAATCTCTCTGGAGAAAGAAGAGATCTTGAGATTGCCCATATATACACTGGACAGCTGGGGTAAAGGTAGTAAGTACACTGCAGAAACCAGGGTGGATAAAAATCAATGATTTTTTTAATTTAAATCGGATTTATTTTAATAAAAAACTTTTGGGGTAAAAATCTATCGTAAGATAGTTTTCTATTTAAGATACATAAATAATTTAGTTTATTCAGCATGAAATGGAGCTTAGTTATGTAGCATGAGGCTGTATATTCTGCAACACTGGGACTATCGGTGAGTCAACAGTGGGTCAAAGGAGTAGCAGAGATGACAGTTGCTCTTGAAAAATTATGATTTAAATCGAGTTGATTTAAATCAAGCCTTTTTACTAGTGATTTAAATCATGATTTAAATTGTGATTTAAATCAACTCGATTTAAATCAAATCCACCCTGGCAGAAACTGAGGTTTGCAATTGCTTTCAAACAGCTGATATTAGCCGGATTCCACTAAACTCATAGCCCTCAAGGCACCCTTTCAAGGTTCAACCAAACCTCACTTAATCATTTTGGAGTTTATCTTTTTTTTAGGTTGCTTTTTAAAGATTAAGGACCTTCAGAACTGGAAATGTGATCATATTAAGTTCTTCAATTTTTAGGAAATAAGTTTTAATTATAATTCAGACTTTTCCAAAAAAAGATTTTTAAATATGCAGCAAAAGTGCTGATTTGAGAATTTTTTAAATGGATGAAAGGTCCAGATTGACTTGAATTAGAACTATGAAATTACAGTAACTATAAGAATCCTTCCTGTGGAAAGTTATCTATGTTTGCACTTGGAATTGATAAGGTGATTTTGAAAATTGGTCACTAGAGGGCACCAGAAGGAAATAAATTATCAATAAATTCTTTAAGAGAAATCTATGATTATTGGGCTCCGAAAATAAGTTATCTGCTATTATCGAAAAAATGGATGATGTCATTGAAGAGGAACAAGTTACATCGAATAAAACAAATTTGGATTTGAAAATGATAGCATATAAGAGATAGAAAAAGATGAAATAATGGATATACCAAAAAAAAAATACATTTGCAAATGAGACTTGTTGATTATTTAACAATTTAAAAGACACACAACTACTAAACCAGAAGAATGATGTAAATATTCTCCTTATAGTGGATTTATTAAAGGGACTTGTTGAAGTTGTCATTGATTTCTTGAGAACAGAAAGAATACAAACACAAAGAACATGTGGATAACCTTTTAATACTTTAATTACAAAAAGGGCCTTTAAAGAATATGAAAAGGAAGCAGATGTTAGGAAATTGTTTGAGGGGACTAAAGATTTTCAGGAAAAGGAGGAAAGAATATAAAATTGTTTTATTTGATCAAGGCTAAAATAAATAGATTGCTAGAAAAGGAGATAAAGTAAAAGAAAGCATTCAGACTAGATTTATTAGATATAGTTTATCTGGGCATTTATATCATGCTTGTGAAGAAGGCATGGAAGAGGCTGTTCTTCCTGAGAATGCTCAGGAAGATAAATCTATCTCAGGATCTACTTCTGTCCTACTCTTGCAAGACCATTGAGAGTGTCCTGACTTACGGCATTCTTGCATGGTATGGGAGCAGCTCTGTAGCAGACAAAAAAGCTCTACAGAGAATCATTAAAACTGCCCAGAATATCATCGGGCTCCAGCTACCAGCCCTGGGCGACATCTTCAAATCTTGCTGTTTGAGGAAGTAACATTCTCAGAGACTCTTTTCATCCTGCTTACAATCTTTTTGGACTGTTGCCTTCTGGCAGAAGATACAGAACAATTAAAACTTAGACCACACATTTTCTGAATAGTTTTTATCCCAGAGCTATAATTGCACTCAACAATGAACTAAAGGGCCACCATCCGTGAGCTGTTGGACAGCATTACTTGGTCTGTTGTGTGGATGTTTGGGTGGTTTAGGGGTGGAGAATTGTGGTGGGTGGCAGTGTTTGGGGATTGTTATATGTGTTGGGCCTGGTCTTTGGGTGTTAAGTAAATTTCGTTGTAAGGGTATACTGTGTATACATGTACAATGACAATAAAATTGTTATTATTATTATTAACGCTGTAGTTATTTCTGATAATCCTTAATAGACTTTTGCTGGCTAAGATGGTGTGATGAGATTGATTTATAAAGAAGGGTATGAGTTATGGAATGAAGATATGGGTTAGTTGTATTTTAAGAGATGGTGATATGCTGTTAATGTTGAATACACTTGCTGAGGATATAGAGCGAGCTTGTGTTCTCTTTTTCTTTATTTTTTCTGCATTCTGTGTATGTGTGTGTGCCCGCACCTGTGTATAGTATTAGTTTAATGTGTGTAACATAATTGTAATAAAAATACAAATCACGATAATGCATGAATTCATTCAGTATTTGCTGAAGGGTGGGCAGCAATATGTACATTTTGCAATGTATGCTTACTCTAAAGTGTACTGCTCCAACTAATTTAATTTCTAGCTGAAATTATTTTATCTGCAGGCTTTCTACTATAAAAAGCAAGTTCCCAGATTTGTGGTTGCTGTCTAAGTCTAGCAATAAATTTGAGGAAGAGCTACATAATCTGTTCCTTAAAGGGTTTTCTCTGCAAAATGGTTCTGTGAGACAACTCGCCGAGGGACAACTTGCTGTGGGGCAATTCAACAATTCAATTTAATTATTTAATTAAAAATATTTTAATTTTTGTCATTTACATTTCATTTTGTCACTCCTTTGGCATCCTTTCTTTAATGATTCTATTCTACCATTTCTTTGATATCAGTGTAACTCTTGTCCTGCTGTGTGTTGGCCTGGGGTGAGTTGGCTATGGCAAGTTGCCCTGTTTTGGGTTAACTTTTATTGTTAAGGATAGCCCAGGGATGGCTGGTGCTGATGCTAATTTTGTTGCTAATCAAATAAATATATCTTACAGATGGTCAAAGACTAGAAGTTCTTTATACAATGGATATAATTAAAAGAAAAATAGTGGGAAAACAGAAAGAATACACAAAAATACTTGGTTTACTGCATTAAGTGATAGAATTCCATAGGATCTGCAGTGTTACACATTATACAAAGAGTCTCTGAACAGCAAAGCCAATGGACAGCATCTCCCCCCGCCCCCCAAAAAAGATTTCTAAGAATGAATCTGCTTGTAGGAAAAATACATTCTCATTATCTGACCTGTAGGACAGTTAGATAATCAAGGCTTCATCCAATCAATGTCCCATGTCAGATAAAATGAGCAGCCAAGTCAAATGTGTAACTGACTCAATTTCCCCAGCTGAGAAAGAACAAAGGCAAACTTGAATTTGAAATGTGCATAATTTCTAAATAGAGTTTCATTTATTAGCAAGTGTGTGCGCGATCCCGTTGTGAACCAGTAGTAAAGGTAAGTAGAACCCACCCCTGTTCTGACCTGAGGAAAGCACAGAACAAAATAATAAAGCTGTATTTTAGAATAGGAAAGGTTTGATATTCTATTGATTAATGATAATGGCTGAGAATTTGAATGTTTTGTTTCTTCTTAAACAATTCTAATTCTCGGAACAAAGAGCCCAAGATAGAAAGTTCTTCTTCAGTAAACTGTAGGACCATTGCTAAGAATAATTACCAGTGATTACAAGTGGAAGTTGGAACAGAGTTGTCAACCTGACCTAAATAGATTGTTTGCAAATCAAAAATACTGTAAAAAAAAATACTGTAATTCATAATAGACACCACAACAATAAATATTGATAGTACTAGCCTAGAAACCTGGAATCTTGTGAATTCTAGACTTCCCTTGGGTATGAAAGGCTAGGCACTCTCAATGGGGAAAACAGCAGGAGTATTACATATATTACCACTTTGAGTTGTAGTATATATAAAAAAGTGGGATAAAAATGTAATAATAGCAATATTTATAATTTTAAAAATAGAGAAGGTACTTTTACACAAAATTAAAAGGCTGTAACATGCTAACCTATATAGATTACCATTACCTGGTTCAGCCCAGACAACCTGTCTGATTATTTATCAATTTAAACATTTAGGCTAGCTATTATTCCAACAGTGTGGCAGCAAGTAATAAGATAATACAATAAAGCCAAATAAAATAAATAATATTTTAAATCATACCCTTCAAAATACACAGATAAATTACCCTGACAGAGAGGCACTTAAAAGACAAAAGGCATTGTTTGTAAGTCTCAGGTAGAGGAAGGAAAACTACCTGGTACCGAAAGGCAAGTAATATTGGCAGCAGCAAAGCCTCTAGGGAAGGCCGTTGTACAGCTGGGCTCATCTCCCAATAATGTGGTTCTCCCAGCCCTAGGAGACTGAGGAGAGCGCCTCTCTGTTCCTACAGAGTGTAATATCCTCATCCAATATACTCCTACTCATCCAAGGGGTAATGTTACTGGCACCTGGTGCAATTCTTCCAGGGATAATGTTACTTGGTCTGTTAAAACTGTTCCAGATAACAGGCTTGCTGCTGTATTTTTCGCTACCTGCAGTTTCCATCTTCAAAAGGCAGACTTTTCATAGAGTGCACTGCAATAACCCAAAAATAATGCACTAAAGTGATCAGGCCATCCCTGGGAGTTGCAATTGCGAAGTGAGATATAGGTGGCTGGATGCATCCAGTGACACCTGGGCCTTGAGTGATACAGATGAATCCACAACCTGAATTATGTATCTGCTTCTGCAAGAGGAATATAGCTCCAGGTACGTTCCCAGACTTGCAAGCTGCCAATTCAGAGCATCTCTATTTTGCTGATAGTTAACTTCAGTTTATTACTGAATAAATTGAACATTTGCGCTGTCTTGCCTGAGTCTTATGAAATGGAAAATCAGTTCCAGTGACTTTAGATTTTATAATTGGAGAAGTTAGTTTCGGTCTTATTTTAAAAGATATCACTATTTATCTTTTTCCCATAATCAGGAGGAAGGGTGACCTTCACGTATTCCTTCAAGCATGTACATTTCCTGATCTAAAATACTGATATAATTCACTCATAGTACATCCATTCAACAGTGACATGACCATCTTGTGACTCTAAACTTGTTGATACATTTATAGAAAAAAAAATCAGCAAACGGAATAAGTTTGCTGGGATTTGCCAACTGCCTTTGTTCTTATGCAGCCAGTTGTCCTCTGTTGTTTGTGGCTTTACAACAAGAAGCGATAACCCTAGCTTGAATTTTTTGCTTTCAGTTTGCAAGCTCATAGCAGTTGCTTTCATTTCCAGATCCTTTGGCATTGTTGCTTGTTTTGAACAGAGGAGTTTCTGTGCCTATGTGCTACAATAGTGGCACATGTCCCCATTAAAATATCTAGAAATTCATGTTCTTTTCCTGTAGAACAGAACTTTCTTTTCCGGCCACTGTGGAGGGTTTGCTTCTGCAAAATGCTGATATTAATGAAAGTTGTCATGGTTTCAATTGAAGAAGGAGCACATCATTGAGAAGAACCATATTTATTGCAAGGTTCCTTGAGTACTTACTTTAGCAATAGCACTTAGACTTATATACCGCTTCACGGTGTTTTACAGCCCTCTCTAAGAGGTTTACAGAGTCACTATAATGCCCCCAACAATCTGGATCCTCAGAAGGATGGAAGGCTGAGTGAGATGGTCAGTATCGAACTCCTGGCAGTCAGCAGTGAGTTAGCCTGCAATACTGCATTCTGACCACTGCGCCACCACAGCTTTCTCATTTATTTGCAACTAGCCCACTTAAACTACTAGTTAAGAGAACTCTATTCAGGTTTTGCCATACTGAATCTCCTCAAAACCAACCAGTAAAAATTCCTGAATCAGTTTAAGTCCATTTTCATTCTGATATTTAGGTTTTTTTTTAAAGGACATTTCTCTTTATCCTTTTCCCCATAATCTTTGGGGGGAGGGGAATCCTTCATGCATGGATTCATGGGTATTTCATTCAGGGTGCATCCATCCATCTGTGACATGACTATCTCAGGACTCTGAACATGTTTGATCTATTTGGGGAAAAAGAAGCAGCAAAAAGCCAATAGAACAAGATTACTCAGATTTGCTGACTTCTTTGTTCTTGTGCTGTCGGGCTTCTTGTGTTTATTTATTTGTTCTTATTTCTATACCGCCCTTCTCCAAATAGGACTCAGGGCGGTGAACAGCCAAGGTAAAAGACAATACATACAAAATTTAAAAGCAGTTTAAAATAATTAAATATTTTGGCCGTAAATTAAAACAACCCAATTTAAAATCAATTTAAAATTTAACTCAAGGCAGCCCAGCTAGTTGAAATAAATGGGTTTTCAGGGCCCGACGAAAAATCCGGAGGTCTGTTATTGTACGTATCTCTGGGGGGAGGTTGTTCCAGAGGGTGGGCGCCGCCACAGAGAAGGCTCTCCCCCTGGGAGTCGTCAGCCGACATTGTCTGGCGGACGGCACCCTGAGGAGGCCCACTCTGTGCGAGCGTACTGGCCGGTGGGAGGCTATTGGTGGAAGAAGGCGGTCTCGTAAGTACCCCGGCCCTAAGCCATGGAGCGCTTTAAAGGTGGTCACCAACACCTTGAAGCGCACCCGGAAGACCACCGGGAGCCAGTGCAGCTCGCGCAGGAGAGGTTACATGGGAGCGCCTCGTCGCCCCCATAATCCCCCACGCGGCCACGTTCTGGACCAGCTGGAGCCTCCGGGAGCACCCCAGGGGGAGCCCCATGTAGAGAGCGTTGCAGTAGTCCAGGCGGGAAGTGACGAGTGCCTGAGTGACTGTGCGTAGGGAGTCCCGATCTAGAAAGGGGCGTAGCTGGCGTATCAGGCGGACCTGATAAAAAGCCCCCCTGGCCACGGCCGTCAAATGATCTTCTAAAGACAGCCGTGTGTCCAGGAGGACGCCCAAGTTACGAGCCCTCTCCGTGGGGGCGAGTGATTCGCCCCCAATAGCCAGCGATGGCGTCAGCTGGCTATATCGGGACGCCAGAAGCCACAGCCACTCGGTCTTGGAGGGGTTGAGTCAGAGCCTGTTTCTCCCCATCCAGGCCCGCACGGCCTCCAGGCACTGGGACATCACTTCAAGGGCATCGTTGGGGTGGCCTGGGGTGGAGATGTACAGCTGAGTGTCATCAGTGGGTGTTGTTTGTAACTTTGCTGCATTCATAGAGCATCTGAAATGGGAGATTTCAAAGAAGTACCAAAGAAAATAAGGAAGTTAATCAGATCATACAGCTTCACAAAAGTGAAAATGGCACAATATTTCCATTTTCAGTGTGCATCTTTCTTTTTACAGTGTGCTGATATCAATATCATGGCAATTTTCATGGCAGAGGGCTTCAGGAGGCCATCATGGCCAAAAACAGAGCCTCAACAAGTGACGTCAAGCTGGCTGTAAAATTCAGTGGGCAAACACAGGCTTGGTTGCTCGAATTCAACTTTATTAACAAGACACCAAACAGGAACCACCAAATATGGCAAGCAACAGAACCGAACGCGACTCCTGACAGCCGCTTAAATAGCGAGCTGTCAGACTGATAACATGCCGATTGGCATTGGTAATATGTCTGTATCTATATTGATTAAACCGCTGTGAATCCTGATGGAACTACAAAGTCATCAGTGTTTCTTTTTTATGGAAAAAAGTAACTTAAAATAACAAATTGTGTATGTCCTATGCAGGGGTAGCATGCAGAAGTTCTCCAGGAACAGAGGAAATCAGATGTCCATAAGTCTCAGTTACTATATTACGTACCATTGTTCACTGTCTGGATTCACACAATTTATTAAATCATTTTTTTTTAAAAAAAAACCTATATTTTAGCTCAGGTAAAACAAGACAGACACATTAAGATTGAGTAATTATTCCACTTTTTTTCCCCCTTCAATTATTTGTCTTCCTTTGTTTCCCAAACTGAATTCATAGACTAATCATTTTATTTCTTTGGTATAATTGCAGAAGTATTGCCTTTCTTTATCTCTCCTCAACAACATTCTGATTCACAAACTTTGACCTTCTCTCCTGGGTTTTTTTTTTTTTTTTTACCTTACCTCCAGCTAGAATATGCTCTTGTCACAGTGATATGTGACATTCTTCTTCAAATCTTTCCCCGGGCTTCTATTCTGGGATGCAGAAGAAATCCTTCTTTATTCTTGCTTGTTTGTTTGGAGCATTTCAATATAACACTAAAATACAATGACAGAAGTCTTGATCTTCAAAGCTCTCCATTGCATTGCCCCATTCCTTTTTCTGCTAATGTATTTTTTTTGCTAGCATTATACAGCAACTCTGCTGTTAATCGCTTTGTTGCTTAAGCCTTAGAACTCTTCACAAAATACTTGGAGATCTGTATAACTCTGTTCGGTCTTCAAATACCGTCTCAAAACTTAACTTTTAATACAATTTTTAATACTGTGTTGTAGTTCCCCCATCAAGAACTAGACATAGGTGTACTTAAGAATAAGTCTATGTAAGAGAAAATAAACACATGTCATTTATGGAAAGCTTTTAGTAGAGCAAGGATATTTGCTATTTCACATTCCTTCCTACAGCTCAGGGAAAATCTGCTTAAGAAGATTAAGGGACAGGAGGAGGAAGAAATGAAGCACACCAGCCTTGTGTGATTCACTGCATAAAATAATTTCAGGATTGTTCTGAATTTTGTTTCATGTGAAACCTAAAAGGAGCCTGAGTGGCGTAGGAGGCTAATGCCTCCTACTAAGGCAGCATTTAACATCCAGCTGCCTGCAATTACTGCGAGTTCAATTCTCACCAGGCTCAAGGTCGACTCAGCCTTCCATTCTTTCTAAGGTGGGTAAAATGAGGACCCGGTTTGTGGGGGCAATAAGCTGACTTTGTATAAAATATACAAAAGTATGAAGGCTATTGCTTAATGCATTGTAAGCCGCCCTGAGTCTCCGGAGAAGGGCGGCATATAAAAATAAATAAAAATAAAATAAATAAAAAATAAAATGTTCTAGGCAGAGGTGTCCAGCGGTGGGGAGATTAAAAAATAAATAAAAGTCAGGTTGCCACCGACAACTGCATGATTAAACCCCAGTCCTTTTTCAATGTGGGTGACAAGTCCAGTGTACATGAAAAAGATGTGAGGTTTCCACGGTGCAGCTGTAGCCCCCATATTGACTTTTTGAGAAACACAGAGAAGCCTCTGTTTCCAGGTTTCATTTCTTTTTAAAATGACTCTTGCAGTTTGAAGCAAAGCATACTTCCCATTCCATGTATAAACCTACAGTAGTTATTAGAATTAAAGAAACAGCTGGCACTATAGAGGAGAGGATGAAGAATAAAGAATTGCTATATTGTGGTATAAAAATATGATTCAATGTGCATTGAGAAAATTATACAGAAGATAAGTGCTTTGCTGCCTTAGAAAATAAACAGAGTAACATTCAGGCAGAGTATCTTGTAGTATGTTTTGTATGTCAAACAATGGAAAAAACAGTACTTCTCATCTCACATTCAGACCTTGACTTAGGAGCAGCCGAATCTTTCTTCAGCACTGACAAGTAGTCGAATCTTGATTAATCCATGGCTGCTGCCTGAGGCTATCTTCTCTCCCTCTGCCTGAAGGTAGAACCTGCCTACATTACAATAATATGAAAAGGAAAGCATCTGCACAGTAAGGTACTATTGTTTTTGTGATTCGTAGGCAAACCTATGAGAGATTGCAGGATCTCCTTGTTCACTTGAAAAGCATATCATGTAGACCTAGCAAATGGAGAGCTGTACAGGCAAAATGACCAAAGTTGGCCACATCAATTCAATAACATCTGAAAAAGATGCATATTTGGGGTAGTCCACAGTTCATCTACGGATATCATCTATGTTAACATACAGCATACAATTATGAAAAAACTATGTCAGAGAAATCTAAACTCCATATTAGGGCAACATTAATTTAAGGGCTGAAATGTCACCAAATGGTTTACAAAATGCTGAGTTCTCTGGACGTTAAAGTAACCTGATGGGATAACCCCTTGATCTGTGATTTATAACTGGTCGAATAGAACGCAGAAAGTCACATGTAGATTTATTAGTTTAGTTTTTACTATGTGGAAAAGAGATTTCGACGTACCCCAAAGACTGCTAGGATAAAAATCTGAAAGGCGGTTACTCTGTTTTATTGTAAATCTAAAATCTGTCTCCAGTACTAAATAGAACACAAAAATCCCTTCTGAGTCAGAGAGGAGTATATCCCAAGGGAATATCACCAAAGTAGATAATTCCATGGATTTATGGACAGGGTCAGGGGACAGGCAAGAGTGTGCAAATAGCATCTTGGTGGTAGTAGTAACCTTTCATGACTGTCTTACATTGTCAGCCTTTAAGCAGAAAGGAGAGAGTGGGAAGTAAGAGGTAGCTAATCCATTTTAGAAATAGTACAAAAGGAAACTTTCTTTTAGAAATGCTCAGGGAAAGCTATTTTTGCTTGAAGGAAGAGTTCATTCTTAACCCCAGAGCATTACTCACTATAGAATAATGTATAAATTACTGAGCTATTTGAAGAACATTGTGGTTACTGAGAATTGCTTCATTCAGTGTATCATAGGGACTCTGAGTGTTCAGTATTTCTTTAATTTGTGCATTGTTTAGTCATACATTTCAAGTTATCAATTAGCCAAGGAGAACAAAGAGATTTTTCCGGTATTCTTACCAGTTTAGTTTCAGGACTTCATGATCTAGGAATGCTTAACCAGATCAATGATTCATCCAAACTAGAAAAGGGTAAAGAATATATAGTATTTATTTATAATGATACTAATTTGAAATAAGAGTATTTAAATTCTTACTTTAATTGTTTAAGATATGAAGAACTTTATATCTACTGTAGGTATAGAATTGTGCCAGGAAACAATTTTAAAATATTTTTCTTTATTTTTTCATTTTCTAAAGTCAACATTTGGTGTAACTTCAAGAGGATTAAACAATACAAACACAGGAAGGAAACCATCAACTGCTCCTCAATGGTTGGTGAAAGAGTCGTTGCAGTTTCAGTTTAAATATTTGATTGCTTCACTTTTGCCTTAACCATCTCAAACATTGTACATTTATTTCTTCATCCTAGCCTGATAAATTTCTGTGCTTCAAAGAAAAAACCTACAGCAAACTCTTAACGAGTTAAAATTACTGTATTTTTCAGAGTACAAGATGCACACTAGTTTTTGAGGAGGAAAACAAGAATTCTGCCTACCAGCATCCATCAGTATTCATCTGATTAGTGTCCTTGCAGCAAACAGCAAACAGCGTGGTCAGTTTCAGCACATTATTGCAGCCTGATTCAATACGAGCAGCTGATTGGTGGTTGGATTGGCTTCCTGGAATATCACCAATCAGCTGTTCCAGGCTGTGAGGATCACCACAGCCCATTGCCGCCTCAGCGCATTGCGTTTTTGGCTTCCACATGTCACATTTTCAGCCTCTGCAGGTCGCATTTTCAGCCTCCCCCACCCCACTTTTGGCCTCTGTGCATCGCATTTTTGGCTGGTTCCAGGTGGCAGGGATCAGCGGCGGTGGCAGCGATCCCTGCCACCTGGAACTGCCTGAAAACGTGACGCGTGGAGGCCAAAACTTGGGTGTGTGGAGGCCAAAAACGTAATGTGTGGAGGTGGAGATTGACAGCGATGTGCTGTGGCAATCCCTGCAGCCTGGAGCGGGTCTAAAATGGGGCGAGTGGTGGCTGAAAATGCGACGCACAGAGGCTAAAAACGTGACACATGGAGGCGGTGATCGGCAGCGATGTGCTATGGCAATCCCTGCAGCCTGGAATGGGTCTAAAATGGAGCATGCAGAGGCCAAAAATGTGACACGCGGAGGCCAAAAACGGCCAAAGAATGGAGCCAGTGGGTGGGCAGGGCTTCGGCAACATTCGGTGTGTAAGATGCACAGACATTTCCACCCACTTTTAGAGGGGGGAAGTGTGTCTTATACTCCAAAAAATACGGTATATATCCAGTGGGTTTCAATTTAGTTTGCTACCGGTTTTCTTATATGCGCGTGCTCGCACGCAACGCTTCTGTGTGTGCCACTGCTGCTACCAGTTTGCCTGATCTGTAGCAACCCACCACTGTATATATCTAATCTGGGCACCAGGTATTGTACTCAGAGAATTTCTTATCAACAGTGTACCTGCTTCCTTCCTTTAGGACAGAAGTACCTAAGTATTCTTTCCTTTACAGAGCATATAGAATCCTCTTATTCAGTCTCTGAAGTTTATAACAGCTGCTCCTCATCCAGAAACATCATAAACAAGGAAACCCTAGAAATTATTCTGAAACTCCAAAGAATAAAAGCACTTCCTGACAGGTTCAAGTCTTTATGTTGTTGTTCCTCCATTTCTCCACCCCTTCTGCCTGGATTGCTTCTGTCTTCTGGAAGAATCCTTGGTACCAGTGTAGTTCTGAAAGGCTTCTTATGTCCAATTAATGAATTCCTTATCTTTCTTGAGAAGCTGGACGAGGAATGTTTTGTCTGTATTTCCTTCACCTTGTCTTCCATACTTAGCTGGCACTTGTAGCATGGGCAATTCTTGTTGCCTTAAAAGAGTAGAACAACACAGTACTTCTTTTGCAGGTTATAAAAGTAATTTCTTCCATCTCCATGTTCTCTGAAAAACAACATATGTGACCAAGCCATCTATAAAATGGTGTCTTTCCACAGTCCACCATTATGTGTACTGTATGAGACTGGGTATCGCTGGCAATGGTTACTGAAATCACCTGGAAAAGCTATATGCATCTAAATCAGCGTTGGGGTTTATCTACTCTATCACGCCCTAATAATGTTTGTTTGATTTGAGCTTTAATGTACTATATGTTGTGTGAACTCAGCCATTACATATTAAGCATGATTAAAGTTTTGTTCCTCAAAAGCAGTACCTTAGCCTGATATGTCATTTATGTCTGTACATTTTCTTTTTGAGAGTGCCTGGTCAGAAGATCAAAGGCAAAGCTGATGATTACAGCAATCTTGGCCAGTGTCCTACATGCACTGATAAATGCATGAGGATGCTACATATGTTGATTGATGTATATATCCCATATGTTAATAAAAAGTAACCTCAAGTAAACTTGATTCATTATGACTTCATTGACAATTTTCTTGGCAATCATATGGGATGGAAATGGTTTCTCATTGGCTCCTTGAGAATGATTTCTTTATGTCTCAGGTCTTATAGCCTTGATATTTCTTGATGGATTCCCATTTAGGTATTAAAACAGGATCAGCAAAGATTAGCTAGATCTTTCCATCTAGGTCAGCATAAATTTAACACCCTATTTTTTTTTAATTGCAGTAGAGATGCCTTTCTTTAGTCCTTAGAAGTAAAGCTACAAGTATTTGCTCAATTTCATTTCAAATTTCTATTGATCTTGCAACCTAATAGTATAAATAAAAATTTAGGGATATTGTAGCAATGTTTTGCGATTAATCTTGCACTATTTAAATCTCATTGTTAGTTTAAACAGAGTTTTTCTATCATTATTGAAATTCTCCTATTGTCACATTTAAATAAATCTACTTTCCCTACTCCCCCGGCCTCCTCCAAAAAACCATATATTTTAATGTGCATTTTAACTACAGTAATAAAATATGATGGCTTTCAACTTGGACACATGGAGATATTCCTTGCTAATTTTTTAAAATAATGAAATGAAATAATTACTTAATTTGTTGCCATCTTTGAAATATATGTTCAGCTATGATTTTTCAGCCTGTTTCAAATACAGTACTAAGTAGTTTCAAGAATATCATGTTTGCTGTTTATAGTAATAACAATATTTTTGTGGCTCCTCCAGGAGTAACAGAATAGTGAAAGATTTGAGTTACCTCAAGTATATACCAAGGATTTGGAAACAAATAGCAAGTCATAAGACAATTAAATGTTGAAAGTACCGGTATATGTAATATAATTATTCTAATCAAACTAAGTACATAGTTCCTAAATAGTAATTTGGATACTTTTGCAATTGGATTATTAGATGTATATATGCAGCATCATTAAAAAAAAAAAAAAGCTACCCTGGTGAAAGTCACAGGAGGTACAAGTGAACCCAACTTTAAATCAGTGCTCAAAAGCAGAATATCCTGGGAAACCGAAAGATTTCCTATTCTAGTTTTTAGAATTAAAATCTCCAGTCAGATTGCTGCCTTTAGGTCTCTTACAGCATGCAGGTACTTATTTCATACACACATATGTCAATTCCAAACTGGTTCAAAAGGCACTGATTTTCCTGGCTGTTTTTCTTACAAGATTTTGAAACTGCTCATAATCAATAGGAGAGCTCAAAAACCAGCAGCTAGCTTATGTCCTATTCCCACTCCTGTCATAACTTTGGGTTCACCTGGCAGATTTTTAAAAAAAAACAATTGTGTTCTCTGATTGCTCACTTTAAAAGAACTAGTGCAAGGGTATGCTGGTGCCACAGCACCTTAACCTCAATGCCCACAAGAACTGGAGAAATAGGTTGAGAATACTCCTTGCCCAAATCCACTTGCAGGCTGCCAAATTGAATTGTTAGAGTTGCCTCCTGTCCTGCTGCTGATCTGGAAATCCAATGGGTCTGCCAATCCTTGGTGATCAGTGGCCCCCAGGGCAGAGGTGGGTTTCAGCAGGTTCTGATCAGTTCTGGAGAACCGGTAGTGGAAATTTTGAGTAGTTTGGAGAACCGGTAAATACCACCTCTGTCTAGCCCCATCTATTCTCTGCCTCCTGAGTCCCAGCTGATCGGGAGGAAATGGCGATTTACATAAACAACAATTTGAGAACATCTACAATAAACTTAAAATCATAAAATAAAACTTTATAACTGTGACTCAAAACAAAAATAAACAAAAAGATGCCCCCAAACAGGGGGATACACTCTGGAATAGCTCCATCTTTAACATCTTCCTGATTAGAGTCAATGATGGCATCCATAGGAGAATGAATTGGTATTGAAAAGTGGTCCTTCCTGATTTCAGCTTCTATTTTCCAATGATGGGAATCCATCATTTGTTCTAGATAGATTAGGCTAATTCAGCAGCAGTGCATCAAAACCAGCACTTCAATTGCACCTAGAAGTTAATTGGTGGCCAATGCAGGGCCCACACTATATGTGTAATATATTCCCAATTATAGGAATGAGATGACCGCTGCATTTTGGATTAACTCAGCTTCTCATGGTCTTTAAAGGAAACCCTATGCCAAGTACCTTGGAGCCCTTTAAAGGGTATGAGCTGCTATAACATCTTGCCTAAAGCAAGTAGCAGGAGAAATTAAACAGAATATTGCATGACCTCAAGGAGAGGGAAATAGTCCATGCATATGACTTACTCCTTACTTATGACTTCTGATATATGACTGGGGAAATTTTCAGATTATAAAATCAAAATTTGTCACTTACTAGTGTCACAAAAGTCTCTTCTTGGTTAATTATTATTACTCTTATCTTTTAACCTTCTACCTTTTAACCTTTTTTTAAACCTCCCAACACGCTTTTGGGATTTCCTGTTAAATTCCCATTCCAATATCACCTAGATCCCTCCCTGCTTAGCTTTCTCAATCACCGTTAAGGTAAACTACAGCTACTACTCAGTAGTGGGTTCCATTTACCTTCACTACCGGTTCAGAATTGGTCGCTCACATGCAGCGCTTTTGCACATGTGCAGAACCATGATGACGTCCGGGCATGTGGGCGGAGCCTCTCACCGCCGCCACTACCAATTCACCTGAACCAGGGTGAACCAGTAGAAACCCACCACTGCTACTATTGCTGAGCACTTTTATTGAGAATGAAAAGCTAATTATTTCTCAGCTTGTTGATCTGCTATTTAGGGAAGACAAGACCATATAGTTCAACATTTCTGGCTGAGAAAAAATTATTGAAGAGCCTTTCCATATAAAGAACTTAGCCCCTTCTAGTTTCAGATATGCATACTGCATTGACCTCCATAAGAAGCATGCATAGTTATCAATACTTTTGTTAATCGTAAAATTCAAACCACTGAGTGTTGAAAATGAACAGTCTGCGGTCCCCAAATTCTTAGATACAGCATCTCTCCCAAAGTCACCTCAGAAGTGATAATTTCAATATAATTTTTGAAGATTAATATATGGATAGTATTTATATACTAAACTAAAACTTTTTTTTGTCTGTTAGCTTTACCTGTGGTCAACTCCTGATGTTTGACTGTGCTATGCAATTAAGTATGGGCTACTTTCAAGGCAGACACATCTATGAATATCTCCCTGAATTTTTAAAAACTTTTCTAGTACATTAGAAGCGCTGCCATTTTGAAAACATTGAAGAATCTGATAAAGAATCTGGTATTTGGTAATTTCATTTTATAAGACAAAATGACATAAAATGTTTCCTTGGTCAACTGCTGATGTTTGATTATACTTTTTTTTTTTTTGTATAGGGAGATGCATCTTTGAATATATCCCTGAATTTTTAAGAACTTTGCCAGGGACTGGTAATGAATCTGGTATCACTAAAATGATAACCATATGGGTCATGGGCAGGGATGAAATGCTCCCGGTTCGGACCGGCTTGGGCGAGTAGGTAGCGATGATGGCCGGTGGTTCGGAGAACCGGTAGCAATGGAAGCTGGAGGCTCCGCCCACCTGCCCCATTCCCCGGAGTCGGGGAATGCACCATTCCCCGACTCCTACTGCTCACCTTTCTTCCGCAGTTGGCTGTCAGGGAAGGCAAGTGCCCGAAAGGTACTGGAGTTGCTCACTCTCCTTGAATGAGCCGCTCTGGTCCAAGCGCCGGCTGCACAAGTGCACACCCAACCTGCCGCTGATAAGTGAATTAAATAAATGGTGTGCACTTGCACAGCCGGCGCATGGACCAGAGCAGCTCATTCAAGAAGGAGAGTGAGCGATTCCGGTACCTTTCGGGTGCTTGCCTTCCCTGACAGCAGGCCACGGGAGAAAGGTGGGCAGTAGGAGTCGGGGAATGGGGCGGGTGGGTGGAGCTGTGGAGAAAGGTAAGGACACGGCGGCAGAATAGAAATTTAAAAAGTTTTCCTACCGGGTTCTGTGGGCGTGGCTTGGTGGGAGGGGGTCTTGTGACTGAGTGGGCATGGCTGTGAGTGACTTTGAGTTGACCAAGCCCACTCAGTCACAGGACATCTCCCCCACCAAGCCATGCCCACGGAACCCGGTAGGAAAACTTTTTAAATTTCTATTCTGCCGCCGTGTCCTTACCTTTCTCCCACAGCTCCACCCACCCGCCCCATGCCCACGGTAGGGAAAAATGTTAGATTTCACCCCGGGTCATGAGTTATCTTGTATTAAGTAAAATTAATCCAGATAGTTAAAACACATTTAAATTTGACAGTTTGGCCTCCCCCACCCCCTAATTCTGTGCCAGTACAACTGTTAACGAGAGCAAAGCTATTATTTTCTTGTGCAATATTGCAGTTCTCCAGAGCTTGTGGGTGGTTTGTTTGTTCACTGGTGATAACACTTGCTTCATTCTACCTCTTGCCTCTGGGCTTTAGTGTGTTCCAGGTGTCCGCCCAGAGTAGAATGCAACCATGTTGGAAAAAGCCTTGGTTGCAGAATAGCCAACTTGCTATCATTTGCTTTCATCTCCCAGCTTAGAAAAGGATTTGAAAAAGTGTGGAATATACCAGTAGAACAAAAGGCAATTTTGCAATTGAAAAACACCCACTCAGATTAGATACTTCATTTTTTAAATGGATCAGACAATTACTGTAACACAATATGAATTAAACCCATGAGTGTACAGGGTAGATGGGTAAGCATTATTTTTTATTTCATTTTGTATGAAAGAACTTTTTGTTGGGGATCTGCAGTAGTTCTGAGTTGGACATTACAGGTAGTCCTTGACATACAGCCACTATTGGGACCAGAATATCTGTCCTTGAGTGAAATGAGACATCACATGACTGCTTTGTTCAAAAACCGCAATCCCAGCACTCCCGGTTGCAGTCTCCTAGGTTGTTAAATGGGGTGAAAGAGCTGCCAGCTAGAGAGACCTGACCCTGCTTGAAGCTGAAACCCTCCAGCAGGTAGTCCTTTTGCTCTCAAAGAGTTGGCCACTGGAGGAACTCTGTCCTGTGTGGGGCAAAACCTTCCAGTGGGCTGCTTTTTTGCTCTCAGGATTTGAACACACAATGAAAAGATATAAAAAAGCCTCTACTTGCAGGAAGTCCCTAAATGGCAATTCTCAGCTGGCCTCTGCTTCACTTCTCACAGTCAACATACTTCAAAGATAATTTAAGAGCCCAAATCTAATCCTAATCCTAGGCCTAAAGAATTGACACCTTTTATAATCTGTTGATCTTTACTTGACATATAAATAGGTAAAGAGGTTTATAATCTTTTGCCACAGATTTATTTGGCTTTACTCAATACTCAATTTTTTTTTTTAAAAAAAAAACCTTCTTGTTTGCAAAATAAAGAGACACATCTTCTTCATCTCCCAGCCATCAGCATGGGTAATGATACAACTTTGGGATTATGCACTGAGAGTTTGTGGCTGTATATAGTTCCTGCTAAGCAAGAAAGGAGAACATGGTTTAAAAAAATAATCAGAAAAAAACCCAAATAAAACAGGCAACACTTGCTTTTAAAAAAGGATAAAGGCAATTAGAGTTTTTTGTGTTAAAAATGCAATGACTTTTTTAAAAGAGGAGGAGGAGGAATGTGTTCAGGGTATATAAATAGCATAAAGTCAATTGTTTGAATAAGAAAAACAAAAACATGCAGGGATTTTTTTAAAAAGAGAATGCAGACCTAGATTTAAGGCTCAGGAGAACTCAAGCTTTATCCTCTCCTCAAAATGCATTCCAAAATAACCAGCTGAATCAAGGAGCATTGCTGATTCCATCTACCTACCTTTGAACTTTATCAGAAAGCAGTTGAAAGTAACATCACATCTTTAATCAACTGGGTGTTGATTGTGTTTTTGGATTTAGCTTGGCCTAGGATGTTCCCAGTTTCTCAGTTGAAACTATCATTAAGTCTGTCCATGCATTGTGAGATTGAGTTTTCATAATAGTCTTCTGATTGCTGGTTGGTGTTCATGGATGTGCTCTGCTTTTCTTTTGCCTATCTGTCCTACATAGTGGCTGTTAAAGTCATTACATTGTACGCTGTAGATGACTCTTTTTTTCTTCTTCTTGGGCTACTGGATCTTTGGACTTAAGATGGTTTGGAGCGTTTTAATTGGTTTGTGCACTACAGTGATGCTGTATAGTTGTAATAATATGTTGGTTGTTTCTAAAATGTTTTTGATGTATGGTATTGTTATCCTTTACATAGCCTGGTAGATTCTGTTGAAGTGGATTAAGTGGTTAGGCCCTTTTTAATTTAAAAAAAAATCTATTTTTTTGGAAGATGTTGTATAGGTGGCCTGTTTCCTTTTTATAGTGCTCTGTTTTTTTTGTTTGTCTGAATAATGTTCTTACATTGCTGGGTTATTATTTGGTAATAGAATCCTTGGTTAGTGTGGGATATTTTTCGTTAGACTTGCATTTCTAATTTGTCATTATTTCCTCTGCAGATGACGACATCCAGGAAGAGTAATGTGTTCTTTTTGTTTTTTATTATGACAAAGGTGTTGTTAATATACCGGATCCATACTTTTGGTTGAATGTGTGGGAGTGCAGTGTTTATAATACTCCCACACATACAACCAAAAGTATAAATCTAGTTTGCAAATGATATCTTCATCATAAAAAAGGGGAAGAGAAGACACACGAAACAACCGACATCTTCAAAGAAATAACATTCACAAGGAAAGAAGAAAACAACAGGTCAAAAACAATCAACTGATTATTACAATCACACGGCATCACTGGAGTACAAAAGTAATTAAATGTTTTACACTAAAAGTTTACATATCATGTAAAGTAAAGTGAAATAACTACTGGCCCAAGAATTAAAAATAGGAGTCATCTACATCACAGGTGACAAACTCGATCACATCACATGATGTACCATGATGTATCGCAATGTTTTTTGCCTTTGCGGAGCTGGGGTGGGCATGGCCTGCGTGTGACACATCTAGTCCATGGGCCACCAGTTTGACAGGCCTGATCTACAGCATATAGTGTAATGACTTTAACAGCCATTATGTAGGACAAAGAGACAGAATATTAGTAGAGTGCATCCATGAACACCAAGTAGCAGTCAAAAGGCATGATGAAAATTCCTTAATCTCATAACACATGGACAGATTCAACCACCATTTCAAGAGAGAAACTGTGAACGCCCTAAACCAAGCTAAATCCAAAAACACTAGGAAATTCCTAGAAACTTGACATTCAGACAAATTAGCCATCAATAGACATATAGAGATAAAGCACATTTACACACCATGCAAAAGAGACAATTAAAAAACCCTAAGAAAGAAACAAAAAGGCCAGAACAAATCCAGCAGCCTACATTCAGATAAGCAAGGATTAAGATCAGACACACAAGCAAAAAGCAATACCTTAATCAAGGAACTTCTAAAAAAGAAAATCTATCTCCCATCAACACTAAAAGGGTAAACTACTATATGTAAAAAGGCAGCAAAGGCCATACTGACTAGCCTAGTTGGATAATGAAACATTTACAATCAAACATTCAAGCTCAGAGAGTCAAGGTTCAACCCTGAGCTACATATATTCTCTTCTATTGGAATCATATACAGTATAAGGTCTCAATCAGGCTTTATCCAGACTTGCTGTGAAATTGCTGCTGGGCAATCAATTACTTTAGAATCAGTGGATCAAAGCAAAATAACGTTACTTTGCATAGAGAGTTATGAAAATGGAAGGGTAAAGTTATTTGAAGACATCAACACTTCTGGAATCAACGGATGGAAATAAATTGCTGACAATGCCACGTTTTCGTGCATTATTTGGTTTGGACTGCTGCTATTTCTAGCAACCTGCTCTTATTACTTCTTTGTTAGAGAGCCTCCCAGGCAGAGGTTCAGCTGCTAAAATTTTACCAAGCATATCTCTTTTCTGTGTTTAGGTCTTACAACCTTGGGGTTTTTTTTCCAGCAAACTTTGTGAGTTTATTAGCTGTTTAATGAGTAATGGGTGGTAATAGCTATTCACTTACCATAGAAACAAGGAGACATCTAGTAGTATTATCATGCTTAACATATGCTATAGAACAATATTTTATAGAGGAGTTTGGATAGATCTGAATATCCTCCCGCCCCCAATGACTAGGTTTTCATCTTTCTTTCTTTTTAAAAAATGGAACCAAGCAAGTTATGCCATAAGAAATATCTTCACTTTTAAGATGTTTCAAGCCACTTTATTAAGGTTCTCTTTTTCTTTTGGAATACGGTAATATACTTAGTTTTTCTTCCGGAAAGAGTTGCTATGCAAATATCAGTGGTTCTGTACAATGTTCAATGTACAATTGTTCATGGCCCAGGCAGAATCACTGACATCTGTTAGGTTTCAATGGGGGGGGGGGGGCAAGGATCATTCCTAATGCTATTTCAACTTTATGGTGTGAGGTTGGATGAACTTGTGGGGCAAGGACTGTGCAGCAAGTGAGAGTTAGTGGTCCCTGCTGCCTGCAAGTCCCAGCATCTATCTTCCTTGTCTTCACAATAATTACATCACTGGTGCCATCTCTAATTCCACAAAAATCCTTATATAAAATCTAGACTAATAACACGATCTCTTAGACCTCTTCCTTTTCAAAGAAAACTGGGGCAAAGTCTATTTTGTGTATGGCAGGATGTTCTTTAAAATATTACAAAATGTCTGTGTGTCTTCTGCAGAGATTTCAGCCTTTTGTGGTCATTAGAGTTGGAAACAGATGTCTATACTAATGGCACCAGTGCTATCAGCCTACTTGCCTGCTGAGTAGCAAAGAAATGAAAATTTTTGGGCCTTGAAGCCCTGCAGTTTGAAGACATTTTTGTTTAGTACATGTCAGGTACCCAGGAAAGGGAAAAATAAAATCTTCACAGGCATGTCTATGTTGTTCGTATGGCAACAGCACCAAATACAGGTAATTCTCGATTTACAACAGTTTATTTAGTAACCGTTCAAAGTTATAAAAAAGTGATTTATGACAATTTTTCACACTTATGACCGTTGCAAAAATCCCCATGGTCACGTGATCAAAATTCAAACGTTTGCCAATTGACTCATATTTATGAGAGTTGCAGTGTCCCAGGGTCATGTGACCACATCTTGCAAACATCTGGCAAGCAAAGTCAACGGGGAAACCAGATTGACTTCACAACTGTACTATACTAATGTAACAATTGCAGTGATTTACTTAACAACTGTGGCAAGAAAAGTTGTAGAATAGGGCAAAACTCACTTAACGACTGTTTCACTTAACAACATAAATGTTGGGCTCAGAGGTGGGTTCTAAATTTTTTTACTATGGGTTCTGTGGGCGTGGCTTATTTTGTGGGTGTGGCTTGGAGGTCATGTGACTAGGTGGGCGTGGCTAGCTGGTCAGAGTCATTTCTGGAAGGTCCTCGCACTTACAACCAGTCCTCGCACTTACGACCCGACTCATTTGTTTGCTTTTAACACTGATCAGCTGTAGGACGGCCCTTTGAAGCCCCCTGGCAAGAGTTTAAACAGTTTTTTTTCCCTCTAGTCATCAGCTGGGACTCAGGAGGCAGCAATAGATTGGGGGTGGGACCAAATAAAAGGTAAGAATAACGTGGGGGGGGGCGGGAGGGAGAACCGGTTTGGTGATGTCATATCGTCACTGCTACCGGCTCTGCCGAACCGGGAGGAACCCACCACTGGTTGGGCTGAATTGAGGTGGTAAGCTGAGGACTACTGTAGGTTTAAGCAGCTTTCTTCTGGGATGTTTTTACTTTACTTTCTGGCCTATGGACCTGGGAAGTCAGGGACAAACCAAATGCAACCCTACCTAGCTTTACAAGATCAGTCAAGGTCAACTAGAAACACCTGCCCTAATTCCTCGTGGAACTCATTCGAGTCTTCTGAACAAACAGCTGGGGACCGGTCGGGTTTTTAGTTCACGGGCCCAGCAAGGTAACTTTTAAAACGAAATCTTTCGTGCGCACAAGAGCAGAGCTAAAACAAAAACGCCACGGGCTTCTGAAGCGCTGGGAGTTCGTCATGAACGAATCCCGCTTCCCGCCATTCCCGGGAGCGGCCTGCCGATGGCCCCAGAGAGCAAAGCGCCAATCTCAAAAGCCAGCCCTCCGCCGCTCATTGAGAAGAAAGTCCCGGAGCAGCGTTGCTTCGCTCGCCTCATTGGGCTCAGCCCTCGCTTCGCGCCGCGTCGCCCGCTCCGCTCCTTGCGGCTGAGGCGATGGAAGGAGGCTCGGGCCAAGGCGCTTCCGAGGAAGTTTTGCTCTCGGGCGTCTTTCGCCTCGTCCCTTCTCTGAAGGTGAACTGTGCCCTGAGTCTCACGAGCGGCGCGGAGCTGCTGGTGCGCCGGCTGGACTCGGCTGGCCGGAGCAGCAACGCGGGCAGCGCGCTCAGCCTCTCCACTTGCGTGGGCTGCTACGCTTTCCAGGGCAGGAGCGCTTCGCAGCAGCCGGCGGCCGCCTACTTCAGCGTCGTTTGCTACCCTTTCAAGAGGGGCTGGTGGTACCGCGGGGAATCTCGGCAGAAGGTGGCGAAGACCTTTTGCGTCTTGGCTTCGCAGGACGCCGAAGAGAACCGGCACGTTGCCGAGACCTGGGTGAGGACGATCCGAGAGCTCTCGGCCCCCCATCTGGAAGGTGAGCGAATCGGGCAAAAACAGAAGAGATGTTAGACGGAGGTTCTCCAAACTCGCTTTGCCTTGCGCCGGTCGACAACGCGCTCTTTTATCTGAGGCGGTGCCGTCGGAGGCTGGGAGAAGTCCGGCCAACCTGATTTGTAAAGCAACTTTGGTGTGCTGTGCGAAGCCAGTGAGAGGGGGTAGATAGTCATTTATAGTTTTTTTTTTTTTTAATTTGATTTATATGCCGCCCTTCTCCGGAGACTCAGGGCGGCTTACAATGTGCTCAGCAATAGCCTTCATCCTTTTGTATATTTATACAAAGTCAGCTTATTGCCCCCACAAACTGGGTCCTCATTTCACCTACCTTAGAAAGGATGGAAGGCTGAGTCAACCTTGAGCCTTGACGAGATTCGAACCTGCAGTAATTGCAGGCAGCTGGTCTTAATAACCAGCTTAATAACAGGGTGCCTTAGACCACTGTACTACCAAGGCTCTTCTAAGTTTTGATTACAAGGGTTGCGAGAATGCCACCTGAATATTTTTATTCGATTGGATTCGGTTGGCTTTGTTCCCTCGAGTGCCTAAAACTGCAACCCTATCACAGGACTTGGGGTAAATATCCCTGGGTAAAAGGGACGGGACAAGGCAGGACAGGACAGGACCTTAATTCTTCTCAAAATGTATAAAGCACTATCTAGATTTTTAAAGAAAAAGTATATAAAATTGCTAAAAATTAGAAAACTGTTAATTGACTTTGAAAACTGTCCCATTCATATCCAAAGGTGCTTTTTCAAAAGGCAACTAGACCTGTTGTTTCTCTTGAACATGCTTTGCTTCTCATCCAAGAAGCATCTTCAGGGTTTTTCAAGAAAAAAACAAAAACAAAAAATCCAGTCGCCTTTTGAAAAAGTATCTTTGGGACAAGATGGCTGAGCATCTGTGACCTGGATGACTGAGAATCTCCATAGACATTTATCCAATTCATGGGGGGTGGGGGGGAACAAGAGAAGTAGGTCCAACAGTCTGGTATTACCTTAGCCAAGGATGTCGAAAACAAACCTCTTTTTAAATTAACTTTCATAAGTAATTTGGCACATTTTGCATATTATCAAATATTAAGGATGCTTTCAGAGAAAAGTTTGTGTGTGTACTACTTGATACATATGGGATTTAAGGCTGGAGCAAAGATATTGTCAGATGTAAATGCCTTATTCTCTAATGTGTAAATAGTATATGAACGGGGTATCAGGGGTTAACTTATTCTTCACTTCTTAATGTATTCGTAATTCACCACTCCCATATATAGCTCCACCCATTGTATATATAAGGAGCTACCTTCACCCTTCTCCTTGCTTCTATCTGTGAATATTCAGTGAATATAGAATGCCTATTGTAAATAAAAGGAAATATATTTAAACCTTTAACGCTTACTAATCTTATTGAGTCTGATCCTGAAAATATTGCAACAAGCTGGTAGCAGAGGATGGTTAATTGACTCAATAAAAACTTAAAAATGTCTAAGAAAGATAGGCCCAACACCAGGGCCTACAGCAAAGAAATGGAAACAGAACAAGAAATAATCAACGAATCCACAAACGCAATTTCGAGAGAATCCGAAGAATACACCACTGAAGACGAAGAAATAATAGATGAAAATGATGACCAGGAGGAAATCGAAATAGAGAATAACGAACTCAGGTCAAAGATATTAAAACTATTAAAGAGCCAGAAGAATGATGAAAGTCTCATCGCGAACCTCCAAGACATGCTGAAGAACAGCGGAGCAGCGAGAGAGAAAAACATCACTAATGAAAAGTCTAAAGACCCAAAAATAGTGAGTGATATGACTGCAGAGAAAGTCATTGCGAAGAAGAAAAACGGTGATCCCGCGCGAAATTTTGAATGGCAGCCATCTTGGTTTCAACAGGCCTCCAAGGTGAGCGAAGCAGAGCCAATCAAAAAGCTCAATTCAAAATTTCTGGCGCGAAAAGCATTATCAGACAGCGAAAATGAAAAAGAAGATTCAAACACCTCAGAAGAATCAGAATCAGAAAGTGAAGATGATTCAACAAACTGCCAAATAAAATCAGCAATGAAAACGCTTTTTGCTGCATTTGGGCCAAAACTAAAAATTACTAAAAAGCTAACGAAGAAGCGAGCGAGCAAGCCAATGCCTCAAGACCTGCCCGCTCCCATCCTAACTACGAGAGCGCCGACGCCCGAACCCAGAGAGCCCTGCCGATACCGCCCTACGCCACAGACCGAAGCAAGCACCAACGCCCTCAAAAGAAGAGGAAGAGCAGCCGCCGTCGTTAAGACTCCCAAAATCGAACCAGAGACCGATTCGTCTGAGGAGGAGCAGAACGAGCGAGCCGCAATGAGGAGAACCTTCCACGACGACTCCAAAGAAGAAATGGACAACGCGCATGCGCAAAACTACGCAGACGATCCGGGAAGACATGAACTAGCGAGAAGACCGTGCAGGCTCGTTGCGAGCATCCCCACGCCGTTTTGCAATTTTCTCCATTTACGAGACCACGGACTACCTCAGGTTGTAAGTAATGGACCCAATAATATCGGAAATTTACCCAGTGACTTCCCAAAGCTAAGGGTTGATGGCATTAATTTGCAAGAATGGTATCAACAGCTCCAGGTTGTCTTTATGAAGGAAAACTTACTGTTTTTTATCACTAGTCCCCCAAAAAGACCTTGGACTCTAAAAATAGATTGTTTACACCATAGAGCATTTTTCTTAATAATATCTAGTGTGTCTCCTGCAATGTATCACAGCATTAAGCCAAATCTGACTGTTTCAGAAATTATTCAATGCATGTTTAATTTGTTTCACAGTGACAGTGTAGCTACCACCACAAGGATGTCTAAAGATTTCTTTTCATCTAGAGTGAAACCAGGGGTTTCAATAAGTGAGCATTTAATATCTTTAAACAAAATAAGAGCTGAGCTGCATTTGAGGGGGGAGGTGATTTCAGACCAAACAATGAAAAGTGTTATTATCAACTCACTTGATCCATCATGGGACAATTTTATGTCACATTTAGACACAATTAATCTAGGATACTTATCCATAGAAAGTCTATCCAATAAATTGATAGCAGAAGACAATGCAAGAAGGAATCGTTCTAACAATCACACAGAACACAAACCATATAGGAAAGTAGCTTTCCAAGAAAGATATAATGAAACATTTAAATGTCACAATTGTGGGTCCAGGGAACACAATAGAAGAGATTGTCCCAAAATTTCAAAGGACAGACATAGGTCAGAATATAGAAACAAATACAACTATAGACAGTCTTCTATAGATAGACACAGATATAGAAGCCCACCAAATTACAAAGAGAATAGAGGGGGCAGAGATAATTCAAAGGATAGAAAATCTGGTTCACTGAATGGATTAAATAAACAAGACAACACTAACATACAGCAAAATGAGAACAATAATTGGCTTATTGATTCTGGAGCAACTAATCACACCACTAATAACAAAAATATATTGTCTTCATTTGCAGAAGACAAATTTGTAATAAAGGTAGCTAACCAAGAAAAGGTTCAAGTATTAGGTAGAGGGAATGTAACCTTGCCTGGTCTAGGAAAAATAGAGGGGGTATTACTAATACCTGAAATACCTCATAACATATTAAGTGCCATAAAACTAAGTAGAGATTCTGACATTAACATTGTTTTTTCAAAAGGAAAAGCGACTTTGGAGAAGAATAAAATAAATATAGGCACTGTGATGATTAAGGGAGGCCTACCTTATCTGATAATAAAGGAGAAATGGCTACATAACATTGATTCAAATATGGAAGATTGTATTGAAGTAGATGATGAAAATATTAGCAACAGTGACAATGATGAATGTAAAATATCTCATGATCACATAGATACACACAATGAAAAAAAACCAAAAATAGGTAAGCCAATTCATGATGAGTGTGCTCACATCTTACATAGGAAGTTAGGACATGCCAGTTTTCCTGTAGTACAAAAAATGGCTGAACACGCAGAAGGTGTTAAAATAAAAAATTGTGAAAACTATTTGGAATGCTCAGTATGTAAATCTACAAAACTAAAAACTAGTCCCAGGCCAAGAAAATCTACTAGATCAACTAACAAAATTTTTGATTTAGTACACATGGACTTAGTTGGTCCATTAACTCCATCAATCACTTATAGAAAACGTTACTTCCTGACAATAGTAGACGATTATAGCCGCTATGGGTTTGTTTATACATTAAAACACAAAGATGAAACCTTTCAAAAATTTAAAGAATTTTACAAACGCATAGAAACACAACATAATATCAAAATAAAACAAATCATGACAGATAGGGGATGTGAATTCATGTCTAAAGAATTCTCCCAATGGTTAAAAGACAAAGGAATGTTACATTACACATCTAGTCCATTTTCTGCATTCCAGAACGGGATTGCAGAGAGGAAGAATTCTACATTACAAACCATGATTAGATGCACATTGGAAGATGCTGGCTTAAGCAAACAATTCTGGTCAGAAGCCTTACATTATTCAAATTACACACAAAATAGAACCTGGTCCAGTATTGTAAATAAGACACCATATGAAGTGATGTATAATAGGAAACCAAAATTAGCACACATGCACATATTTGGAGTCACTGCAGACGTACACATACCTAAGCAATTAAGAAGAAAGGGAGAAAACGTATCCAGAAGACTCAGATTTATGGGATATGAGACTGGCACTAAAGGGTACAGATTCATTGATAACAATAACAAATTTATAGTCTCCAGAACAGCTGTGTTCCATGAACAGGCCAACTGGTCTAAATTACATCTTAATGAAATATTTCCAAATAAATACAAAGATACAAAATCTCATGAGAAAGGGGCCATAGAAAAGCAAAATATCAACAAATATAAAAACAAAACCAAAACTTGGACAAATAGCCAACACAAAATAAAGACAGACACACTAACAAAAAAGGAAGCAAGATATTTGCATGATAACGATAGTAAACCTGAAAAAACTGTTAGAAACACCAGAAATCAAATGCCAAATAAATACAAGGATTATATAATGCATATGGATGGTGAGCCAACAACACCTAATACATATGAAGAAGTGTTAAAACTCCCTCATGAAGAAAAAGAAAAATGGGAATTAGCGATGAAGAAAGAGATGGAAAGTTTACAAGGATTAAATGTATTTACACCTGCAATTGCACCTAAAGATAAAACAATTATTGGTACCAGGTGGATATATAAAATTAAGAACTTAGAGGGAGGCAATACTCTATACAAAGCTAGACTAGTTGCACAAGGTTATGCACAGAAATATCCGGAGGACTATACTGACACGTATTCCCCCACAGTAAGAACAGAGAGTGTCAAAACAGCTCTAGTGGTAGCATCAGCACTCAATCTTGATGTATTTCAATATGACATACAGACTGCGTATCTACACGCAAAACTAGATAAGGAAATATACGTAAGAGCACCTCACAGTCAATACACAAACAAAAATGAGATTTGGTTGTTAAACAAGAGTTTATACGGGTTAAAACAATCTGGTAAACGATGGTATGATTGTTTAGTAAAAGTACTTAAGACCATGGACTTCAACGCTACCACTGCTGATAACTGTTTCTTTGTCAAAAAGGGTAATGATTACATTGAATTTGTATTGATTTATGTGGATGACATTTTATACATAGGAAAACATAAAGAGAGAAGAGAAACTTTTGTAACTAAGCTAAATGAACATTTCTCGTTGAAATCTCTAGGCAAAGTAAACAAATATCTTGGTGTTCAAATTAATAAGACCAGAAGGGGATTCAAACTTACTCAGAGAGATAAGATCATAGAACTTTTAAATAAATGCAATTTAAACAATGCCAAACCTTGTGATACTCCTATGCAAACTGATTTTCTAAGAAATACTGATGAATCTTCCCCCGAATTCAAGGATAACACATTTTATAGATCAATCATAGGTTCACTTCTTTATATATCTAATTGGACAAGACCAGATATCGCCTTACCACTCAATTTATTATCCAGACATGTCAGCAAACCAACAATGTATCATTGGGAAGCTGTTAAAAGAATTTTAAGATATCTGAAAAGTACACTAGACTTTTGTTTAATGTTAGAACCTAATGATAATAAAGAACCAAAGCTTACATGTTACGCAGATGCGGACTGGGCTGGAGACACTTCATGTAGAAAAAGTACATCTGGTTATATATTTCTCTTAAATGACTGTCCAGTTTACTGGTACACTGGTAAACAAGAACTAGTGGCCACTTCAACGACAGAAGCGGAATATGTTTGTTTATCCAAAGCTGCAAATAACCTTGTATGGTTTAATGATTTAATTTCAGATGTTTGGAAAAAACCTGCTTTGCCTTTTGTTATGCATGAAGACAATAAAGCAGCCATTGAAATATCTAGATCTGATGCCATTGGACAAAGATCTAGACACATAGATATAAAATTTAAACATGTGAGACAATTGTCTCAGGATGGATTTATTAAAGCAGTACATTGCGATACTTCAGAACAATTAGCTGACATATTGACAAAGCCTTTACCTTCTAAGCAGCATAAATATTTAACTTCTAAGTTGTATGTTTTGTATTGTCCTGAATCTGAATGTAATTGGTGTTGCATAACGAATCGGCATTTAGAGGGGGATTTGTCAGATGTAAATGCCTTATTCTCTAATGTGTAAATAGTATATGAACGGGGTATCAGGGGTTAACTTATTCTTCACTTCTTAATGTATTCGTAATTCACCACTCCCATATATAGCTCCACCCATTGTATATATAAGGAGCTACCTTCACCCTTCTCCTTGCTTCTATCTGTGAATATTCAGTGAATATAGAATGCCTATTGTAAATAAAAGGAAATATATTTAAACCTTTAACGCTTACTAATCTTATTGAGTCTGATCCTGAAAATATTGCAACAGATATTTTTTATATTTGCAGTTTTCACATGTGTTCCTAAATTTTATTCATTTTTTTTAAAAACTCCCCCCAAATCCTTTAAGATGTCATTAGAGCCATCTGTTTGGAAGCATCTATATTTGGAAAGAGTCTTCTAATATGGAAGTTCATAGTCAATAAGCAAATTAATGAATGTGCCAATGACATAATGTGCACATTTCTGTGTGTGAATGCAGGATAAATATGCTTACAGTAGCATGTAGATACACATTATGGTCATATGTACATGTTCTGAAAAAAATTCCTAGTTTTGAAACTTAAGAAGTGATCTGTGTAGCCTGGCCTTCTGTGAGTTAGAAGTAAATCCCATTGATCATGTGATATATTAACATTTGCATACTTGCAAAAAGTTCCAAATTACAATGAGTATGCTGTTAGCCTTTTGCAAGGCATTGAAGTCCTGGTTGTTTCCCCAGGCATTTGAGTCAAGGGGTAGATGAGATCTACCACTATTGTTGGTCAGTTTATCTTTAGGCATTGGAGGTGGGTGGGGTGATATTCGATGTGTTTGTTTTAACTTTGTAAGCCACCCAGAATTATTTGTGTGTGATGGGCAACTTTATCTATACTACTAAAACTTTTGTTCCTAAAACCTTTAACTGGGCAAAATGGTGCCTTATAGGACAATAATTTTTTTAATCAAGATCCCTCAAATGGGCTTATTTACAGAATGCATCCAAAATCTGGAACCAATGACTCCCATGGAATTGAAATTAGGCAAATTTTCTAAAACAGTTATGACATAAGGTTAATACAGAATGTTTTAAAAAATCCTGTGGTCAACTTCTGATATTTAACTGTGCTATACAGTTCAACATAGGCTATTTTCAAGGCAACAATATCTGAATATGAATTTTTAAGAATGTTTCCAGTGAAAGCAGTACATTAGAAGCTCTGCCATTGTTGAAAGCATTGAGAAATCTGGTGTGGATACTGTATATCTCTGAAATTATGTCCCAATGGGTCAAAGGTGTTCTGATAGATAATATGAATAAATGAATTTGGGATTGTTGCCCTACTCCTGAGAACATATATTTAGGAGAATTATGTTTCAATTGAAGAAAGGTGTCTCGACTCAGTTAGATTAACATCTAACTAAACTGTATAGGATAGCATCTTAAACATCATTTCACTTAATGAATGAATGTGATGCAGGAAAACAAGAATGATAATTCAGGTAGAGATATGCAGTTATAGGGTAAAGCTGATATTAAGCAACATATCATATCCTTGGCTGCTATACAGCTTCAGAATGGAGCTTCCACTTGCGAGAGTGAAAATACATGAGTGCAGGACTTGTTGGTGTTCCAGATGTGCTTTATTTTCTAACAGACTAGCACAGGGGTCGGCAACCTTAAACACTCAAAGAGCCACAAAGGTCATAACTGGAAGCCCCCATTCAATTTTCAATTCTGGAGCTGACCGGAAGTCCAGTTCCCCCACCATCGTGTTTCCTCCTAGTGCAGTGTCCTTTTTCTTCTGCTGACCGGAAGTCTGGTTCCCTCACCATAAAGTCTCCTCCTAACACGGCGTCCTTTTTCCTCTACCTGTCCTAACCAAAAGCCCTATCAATTGTGGAGCCGACCAGCAACAGGGAGCTGCAGCAGAGGGATGAAAGAGCCACATGTGGCTCCAAAGCCGTGGGTTGCTGACCCCTGGACTAGCCCATTAGTTGAAAGATTTGAAAGATTAGTTTTCATCTCATCAATAAAAAAGGATGAACTCTAAGGAAGTATAGAGATCGCATCAAAAGGCAAAGGGGACGAGCAACCCTCCCTGCCTTTACTAATGGATATCTATGGCCAGTGATTTTCCTATATAAATTATAATTTCTTACAGACTTTCTTGAGATTTAACTTGATCAAAATGCATACAATAAACTTTTAGAGAGAACATGTTTAGAATGGAAGACATGCCATTATTTTTGGTCTTAGGAATTTGGGCTAAGGGGCAGAATATACCTCACCTTTCTACTTTCAGAAAGGCCTTATCTTCCCTCATCCCTCGACATCATTTTGTAATCCATGCCAGTTCTGTGGGACTTGTTCAGGATTTCTCTGGAAAGAACATATGACTGCAATCCTAAGTGGAGAAAATTATCCTACTTTGCCCTTTAAAAAATTTCAGAACTGTCGTGCTGGCTCAGCCAAAGTCCATCACTCTAGCAACATGTTTCTAATAGTAAGTAGATGCGTTGTGAATTTTCAGATTGCCCTTGACTTTTCTTATTGTTTCCTGTTTGAGTGGCATTTGTTCCTTTCTCTTTATTGGATTTTTATAAGCTGAGTTGTTCTTCTAAGATGGAACCCTCTTAAGCAAATAGGAAAGTAAATAATAACCAGGAGATCTTTGGCATACTGTAGTTTATTAAAAGAACTGGTCATGAAACAGAGAATGAAGTTTGATTAGGAGAACTGACCCCAGTCTATTGTGTTCATCAAGGCTTTATCAGTTCAGTGTAAGATTTGCCAGGCCTGGAGGAAAATGAATGAATCTGAGGTATAAAGAGAAAAGGATCTTTGCAGATATAAGGTATTTGTCCAAAAGAGGTATCCTACCATGTCCAGCATTGTTAAGTTAACCCTTAGGAGAAAGCACCCACAACTTCAATTATTTTAATGTAGTTGCAATTATTTTTAAGTAACATTGAATCACTTACCTTTAATGGAGTGCTGGGTCTGGTGTGCCAATAAAAGGTTGTGTGCAAAATTTGCTTAGAAAAAGTTAGGGCTGGCATGTCTGACCTGTAAAATTTTGAAGTTTCACTAGATGCCAGCGAAGAGATTCAGGAACAAACTCTTTACAGCCATCCAATGGTCATTTGGAGTTTTGCAGCTCAGATTTGGTAGTCCTAGTAATTGTAGACTGGAAGAGATTGGTGGTTGAAAAAAGAATAACATTAATTTCTGCCTGGACAGTAGGTTGCAGTAACTTTCAAATGCAAACTTATCTGGCAAGACAAACTTGAGAAGCTTGTGCAGTTCCAGGTGCCTTTAAAAAGTTTATATAGGCTTCTGTCAATAGGTATTATACTACAGTAACTCTGCAGACCAGGCTGTAACTACAGTTTCTTTTGTGGTAGATAAATCATTTCCATACAATGTATATCATGGGGTACAGTCCGCATAAAACCAAAGCTTGGCGATGGATAAATAAAAGCATTCGGGGCTGTATATTCATTTATTTAGATTTAGGAGATGTATCTTTGGCAAGGATTAAATAGATTCTACTGATTTGATCTTACTCCAAGAATCTGTTTCACCAGGAGTAACAATGGGATAAGAAAAATGGATGAACACGCAGTGGGAAGCAAAATCCTTTTCCAAGTTTTATTTAGAGCTATTATTACAGTTTCATTCTTCCGTTAACCCAGAAATGTTGCTGTTATGTGCATCATTGTCTAGTTATTTGGATAATAACAAGGAAGCTCGTATGTGGTTTGAATCACCCCTGAAAGCAGTGAAAGATCAAATTCTTTCCCAAGACATTTATTACTCTGAAGGTTATAACAATAGTTCTTTATTTCAGCCATTCTGCGAGTCCTTTTGCTAGCTCTTTTCAAAACATCTCCTTGGGGAATTGTGCTACACACATCATACAAAAATGGCCAAGTTAGGCAGCGGAAAGTTAAAATGAAGAGCTCCACCAGGTGGGTTTCACAATGGCTGTAGTGATGTGCTTCTTCATTGCCACTAAATCCCATTCCATTATGGCTCTATGGGCAGCTTTTGAGTTTGTGTTACTTTTTAAGAATAGTGCAGTTTTCAAATACTTGGAGAGCTCTCTGACTGAGTGACAAGCTCAGTCTTCTGAGGTTAGCTTTTCAGCAGATACTTGTTCAGAGAGAGAATTGGTGCCATTCTTTTTTTTAAAAAAATGTTCCTCAGAATTAACAAAAGTGACTTTTACAAAGTGCTACTGTTGCTTTAAGAAAGAATCCACTCCTAGAAATTAATATGATTTTCAAAGTGGTAGCACCATTCTTTTTCTTCTTCTTTTTTTTTTACAAGCATGGAGCATTTTTCCCGAATCATTTTTGAAGCATGCGCAACCCTTAAAAGTAGGACCATTTGCCTTCCTATATTCTCTGCAATTATCTTTCTGTTTGCTATGTTGCAAACAAATGCTGAGCATCATCATCACTTTTGCAGGGCTTCCTTCTCATTAAGTAGAAACACATGAAACCACTTTCCTTTCAAGCTGATGGTCTGCTTGGTTTTGCCTGTGGAAGCGCATGAACTTGGAGTCTTAGAGATGCTCAGGGATAGCTCCTTCGTTCAAGGCTAACATATGGACTTACAATGAATGCCTTACTCAGACTCCTTCTTCCCGCAGCTTCCAATCATGCAGGCATGTCAGTTATTCGTGGAGTTGCTGTGTAATATAAATGCACACGGTCCAGAACCAGAAAGATTTCAAAACCTCGCGGTTGCTGTCAACATCATCAGTATGGTGACTCAGCAATTTTTTAGCCATGAAACACAGATGAAGGGAGGGGGGGAACGATTTGAGATTGCTAATTGAAGAATGAAAAGTACTGTTTGTTAAACAAATCTTTTTTCATTTTAATTGTTTTCCAGGAAGAAGGAATCCTGCTGCTTTCCCCTCTGCAAGAGGTCGTTGGGAGGGTGGGAACGTTTTCAGAAGGGAAACAGGGAGGGGGTGAAACAGGGAGAAACAGTTACTGACTCTCTGCTCAGAATTCTGCTGTGTAAAAGCAGTTTGTGGACTGCTAAAAGAGACTTCTGCTTCATTGGGTGTTGTGTTTAGACAGCCTTTAGTCTGTCACAATGCATGCCCTCGCAGTGGCTTGCCCCTGGAAAGCTTCTTGATGTCCTTGTGACCTAGAGAGAAGAGACTGAGGGCTATAAGGCAGTCATAAAAGTCAAGGTGGCAATCCTGTGCTGATACACGTAGGGGACAGGGCATGTTTGTGGACTCTTGATATTTTGATCTTCTCCCAGAGGATATCCTTAGTAGAGATCATACTATCTCTGGCAGCATATGGTGTGTTATTCTCTTTCCATTAGTTCCCATGCTGGCTGGGGAATTCTGGGAGTTGAAGTCCACAAGTCTTAAAGTTGCCAAGTTTGGAGACCCCTGCATTAATTGTTAGCATTTTTTGTTTGTTTGTTTCTACAAATTTTCTGGGCTTGATTAGATCTGCAAAAAGTCTGGGTGGTTCTCAGGAAGATATGAGTTGCTGAGGAAAAAGTAAAGTCAATAACCTCTATCATTTATGCTTGTTTGGAAATCAAATCGATATGTTGGTGTCAAAAGCTAGAGTGACAACCACTCACCTCCATAGGCACAAAACTGAAAGGCTTAAATCAAAGAAGAGGACATTGGAAAACGTCCTACAAATAGGATCTTTCTGAAGAATCAAGATTATTTTGAACCACTCTCTTCTATTCCCTTGCAAACATGCAAATTACGCAGCATTCTTTCTACTTTTAATACTAAGCTGTGCTCTCCTGCTAATATTTAGGACAGGATCCTAGTGTGCACTGTATCATTTTCTGATGTAGTATATTTAGCTGAGAAGAGAATTGCTCAACAAGTGCCTATCATTTGTTCATTTTTATGGTATTGTATAATGTATGTGAAAGAATGAAAACAGAGCTGTATGTTTCTAATGGGAAGAGATAAACCAAACCAATATGTCATATGTTACTTTAATTACTGAAAGATTACAATTTTAGAAGCCTGCCTTCAGGTTGTCTAAAATTTTTTTCTAGACTGAATGCTGAACGCTCCATGGCATAGGACCTAGTTATCTTCGAGACCGCCTTCTGCCACCGACGACCTCCCATCGACCCGTGCGCTCCCACAGAGAGGGCCTCCTTGGGGTGCCATCAGCCAAGCAATGCAGGCTGGTGACCCCCAGGGGGAGGGCCTTCTCTGTGGGGGCTCCTACCCTCTGAAATCAGCTGCCCCCAGAGATAAGGAGAATCCAAGACCTCCGTGCCTTCCGCCATGCCCTTAAAACTTTCCTTTTCCAACAAGCCGGGCTGGCCTAACAAATCTTTTAAATGATTTTAAATTTGTTTGTCTTTTTAAATTTTGGGCCAAATTGAGATATTTTCTTTTAATCTGTTCTTAATGTATTAATTATGTGTTTTTATTTGGCTGTACACCGCCCTGAGTCCCGGAGAAGGGCGGTATATAAATTTGAAGTAAATAAATAAAATAAATAAATAATCAACCCAACAGAAAAAGTCAGGAAAAGAAGATAGGGAGTAAAAAGTAAAAACAGGATTAGTATGATAGGATTGGTATGATTAGTACTGATATGATCAGGTTATGCCTTCCTCTTTTGTGCCATTGAAAGATAAATCTAAAGCACAAGTACTTTGGACAGTAGCCAATTTAATTTCAGATTCTCTCCAAATGTTCCTTTGTAACTGTCTTGGAATTTGGGTCTTCATCTATTGCACCAACATTAATCTAAAAAACTAGCATTTGAAATGCACTGGACATTAAAACTAAAACAGTTTCACCCATATAAGCAACGCTGTGACTAATGTGATAGCTAGCCACAAAGATGGAGAGCCAGGATATTGCCAGCACATGTGAATTGAACCCAAAGAGAAATTATATCTGAGCACTGACTTTAGAACAGAGGCTAGACTGGGCAGATGAAACCAATATGAATGCAATATGGAGTGTGACATTTCTTATGAAGATAAATATATTCAAATTACTTGCTAGACATTCTACAAACAATCAGAAACAGATCTTGGCAGTTCTTGGTATGCCTATTGTGGGATTTGGGTCTGTGGAAAGTTATTATTTCCCTGTTATAAACAAGGAGCATGTAATAAGGAAACACTTCAGAATTAAATTTACATAAACCCCCCACACGATATCTGAAATAACATCTTTCTTATGGTGTTACCTTCTTGGTATGCTTTGCATACATCATTCAATGTCTGCAATCTGTCACTTGCACACGCTGTATATATCAGGCATTTGCACCTTTAGTGTGTTTGGAGAGATAAGGAAAGTGTCAGAGTGTTATTGGGAGCATGCACTTAAAAAAAAAAAAGCAGAATGAAAAGTGAATTATACTTCCAGTTAGAAAAACAATGTGAATAGAACAATTTTCTAAATATGACCACCTCAGAGATTATTTAAACAATTTCCAGTAGCAAAAACGATGCTTCGCTCCACACTGAAATAACTACCAGTTTAGGCAAAGCCATTTTCTCCCATACAAACAAACCCATCAGCCTTTTACGTAGATAAATTCAGGTATTCACTTTAAATCCAGAATGAATCAGAATTTGTGGGTATTTAGATGCAGAATCATTTGGGTTGCAGATTCTGCGTGCCATAATTGGTGTCCATGTATAGAAGCAAATGAGTGAGCAACCTGGGAGGACAAGCTTACATCATTATCAGCGATCTCTTGGTGGTGCCTCAGAAACAAGCTGCTCAGCAAATGCCAGGAAAGAGGCTGTGATCTCGCTTATGCTCTGCTGCGGGAGGACACACTTAGCCATATGTTTCCTGACCTTTGTTTTCTGGGTGGAGAAGCTGACTCCTTGCCACACCTCCCCTGTAGTATAGGGAACAAGATAGAAAGCTTGCGAGCCAGGTTGGTTTCTGGCTGGAGGTGGATTGTGAATACCACGGATTGTGGTGTGGCAGAGCTGGCTGCCTTGCATAAATTGGCTTGCTGGTGTTTCGTGCTGAAGAGATTCCAAAAGAACCTGCCCAGAATCTTTAATGCTCTTAGAGTTGGGTGGAGGGCCTGCAGTACCTAACAGGGAAAAAAAGAGCAAGAATGCATCTTTTCTCTGATACCAATCCTCAGGAGAAGAAAGCCACAGAGAGCAGGCCCGGTTCACAGTAAACCGGTGTATGGTGAGTTTGTTATGATTTAGTTATTTGTATGAACCCAGCCAATAATGGATTATTCAGTGAAACATAACCATACAAATCAAGGCCTAGTGAAATTTGAGTCCCGTTATTAATACATCTTTGAAATGGTCCGTAGGAACCATATGGCTGATTAGTGGTTCAATAATAATTTCCCTGACAGGACTACGCTGCTAAAGGGATGAACACGTTATGCATAGATTTTCTCAAACACACAGAGTTGATTTTCTTTCAAAGTCACATCACTTTTCTCCTGTTTATGAAAGAATGTGCAAATGCAGCTAAGGCCCTATTTAAATATCAGCCACCTCTATATTGTTATGAATAACAGCAGGATCTCTGTTTTCCTTTCTTGGGGCCCCCTCTTACAAGTATATCTTGGTAATTGGGAGGGGTGCAATGTGGAAAAATGACTCAGCAGTTTTGACTTCTTGCAAATCAGCAGGTCTCTGCTTTCAGAGACATGACAAATTTTCTTCGGGATTTTTCTTTGCCTCATGCAGTGCTGAATCATAGCTACAGGATTTGGCCACCGCAAAATCATCTGGCAAAAATAAGCGAAGTTTATTCTCTAGATCTTTTCCCTTCGCGTTTCAGAAATAAGCATTAGAACAGTGGGCGGGATGACGGAGGCTGAAATTCAACATATCTGAAGAACACAGTGTTAGAGAAAGTTTGAAGTACACGAACAAATACAAGAATGCCACAAAAGGTTACAAATTCAGATGCAGTCATGTGGTGACCCGCTTTATGACTGTCAAGACTTACGACCAAAATTGTGGGCTCAATTACAGTTGTAAGTTGACAACTTCTTGTACATGTAAGGCATTTATGCAAAAGGAATGAGCTACATTAGTGGTCTCCAATCTTTCGGGCTCTGTAGACCACCGCCGGCAGTAGGGAGAGAGGGGATGGTTTTGTGTGCTCATCCACCATTTACACAGCCTGGTTCCCAACGGGCAACGGCCCAGGAGTTGGGAGACTCCTGGGCTACATGATATTATCCCCAAAATAAAAAAATATAAATTTAACAAATAAATAACTGAATAATATGAAAAAATTAATTGTAATATATTTCCGATAAATAAAGAGCAAATTGTGCTGGACTTTGCAGTGAAGACCAAGATGAGGCTATCTTTGTTACAGTTTGGCCTGTAGATCCCAGGCATCAGAAGTTAACTATGTCCTATAAAGCAGTGGTCCCCAACCTTTTTATCGCCGCGGACCAATCAGCCTTTGATAATTTTACCGTGGCCCGCTGAGCGCGCGCAGGGGTGGGGGCTTTGGGCCACACGTGCGTACCTGCGCGGGGCTCTCTTCCCTGGAGCCTTTGCGCACAGCCCAGGAGCTTTTGCGCACGGCCCAGGAGCTTTTGCGCACGGCCCAGGAGCCTTTGCGCTGCAGCGTTCATGTCCCCCGGCCGCTGCGCGGCCCGGTGCCAGGTACTCCACGGCCCGGCACCGGTCCGCGGACCGGGGGTTGGGGACCACTGCTATAAAGTACAAATCGATGGGAAGTACAATAACACCAAATACGAAGTGAGGTGAGGCACAGAGGTAGCTAAGAACGCAGGGTTTGTGCTGTAGTTGCTTATGGTATTTGTTGTGGCCCTGCTAGCGTATTTGGGAAAGCAGAAATTGGTTCTGTCCTTAGCTAAGATTGTCCCAATAACCTTCTTAGAGGATTTCTGTTTCTTTCAAGGTGGAGTTCTACTATGTTAGCTTGGGTTGACTGGAGTTTAATCTGCTTGGAGGCTGCAGTTATATAGTTGATCTATAGTCAGTCAGTCCTTCTACACAATTACAGTAGGTCTCAATGGGTAGGACTCTAATATTTGATATCCTTTTTAAATAGGACTAGCTAACCATTATGTCATCCTTTCAGAGATATTTGCTTACCTAAAAAGAGAAACAGAATGGCCAGGAGCAAGCAAAAAAAAAGGCTTCTGATTTTCTTCCAACTTTCTCATTGACTTTGCTTGTAGGAAGCTGCCAGGGAGTGCCAGAAATCTCCTCTTCCTCAGTGGCCTGTGGAACTGCCTGCCACTTTGTTAGAAGGAGGGAAAACAAGGATCACCATGAACTGTGAGGAAAGCTGCACCCCGGCTTCAATCTTGAGATGTTCCCAAGGGCCTCTCCTTCTGGGGAGGAAGAGGGCTCACTGCACATGCTCCCCGTCCAGCCAAACATACCTTGCCAGAAAGCATCTGAATCACACCCTCGCTCTTCCCTCATCAGACTGCCATTAAGAGGTTTCCAATTTTGGCCTCAGTTCCAAAGCAGCCAATTGCCACTCGCCTGTCAGGATTTACTGTCATCCAATTGTGTACAATGGTACAATTGGGCAGAGAGCCAGTTTCGTGTAGTGGTTAAGGTGCTGGCCTACAAACAAAGAGATTGTGAGTTCTAATCCTCTTCCTTAGGCACAAAAGCTAGCTGTTGATTTTGGGGCAGTCACTCTCTGTCAGCCCAACCTACCACAGTAATGTTTCTGTGGGGAAAATAGGAGGAGGGAGAATTGTATATATGTTCATTGCCTTGTGTTACTTATAAAGTAATAGAGGTGGGATAAAAGCCTAATAAAAATAAATAAATAAATAAATATAGTGGCCAGAGGGAGGTGGGAAAGAAAGCAGGGCTCCATGCAACCTACAGGTTTCTGAGAAGTGTACTTGGAAGGCACTATGAGACTGAAATGGCTATAACTTCCCCAAATTACATTCCCACTGGATTCATAGCACCAGGTATTCTGTAAATTAGCCCATCAGAGTTAATGATGGTTCAATCTATTTTCCAATTCTCCCAATTTGAAGGTTACAAACAAACAGGCATGAGAATTTTAGCAGTGTATAGAAATATTAACTGCCCATTTCAAAGGGCAGAATTACCAAGTTCTGAATCATAAACTGAAACCTGAAGAGCAAGATAGGAAAGACTAACCTGCTTCTTATAGGAAGTGCTTGCAAAGCACAGGTTGTTATCATCCTTTCTGCAAAATATTTTCAGTTGGGAGTAAGTACTTTGCCCACTGCATCAGGTCTCTGATGGGACCTTTCATACTTTGAATTAGATCAAACCTCTTGTCAACTCATATGACAAACTAGACTCTATTTAGCATTATGACTGTAAACTTCCAGCTGACAAAATACCGGATACCTGAACGGGGTTTATTTATCTTGTGTATGTCCACCCACAGTCCTGGGCGACTCCTAAAATTCTCTCTTGAGCAGCTGGCAATCTACCGTGATGTAATTGTGCTGTCAAAATTTAGCATTGTGGCTTTCCAGTGGAATGCAGTGGTTTCCTGGTGTTTTTTAGAATAATAATGCACAGGATGCGGAGGAGTTACATCCTAGATTGTTGATGAAAACCTTGACCTGGCACTGCCCGTTTTTTGCCTTTCCCTCGGATTCTTACTCCCATCCACTTTGGAAGTATGCTCTCTGGTATTCCGCTCAAACACCAAATTCTTGGGGCTCAGAACTGAAGAAGCTTCTTGGATGAGAAACAAAACATCTTCAAGGAAAAATGAAGTCCAGTTGCTTTTTGAAAAAAGCGCCTTTGGGACAACCGTGACTTGGATGACTGAGAATCTCCATAGACACTTGAGTTTGAAAGATTACCCACCAACTGGCAAAGGTTAATGATAAGGGGAACTCACAGTCCACCTTAAACTAAGACAGCAACCCCCAGCTCAGGGACCTCTAGATGTTTTGGACTACATTTCCAGAACATTTGTCCAGTGTAGGGGTCTCCAACTTGACAACCTTAAGACTTGTAGACTTCAACTCCCAGAATTCTCCAGCTAGCCATGTCTAGTGGTAAAGGGAAATCTTGTGACTGGTTGTAGAGAAGTACAGAGATGACCTTGAAAAAGGGGTGTGGAGATAGTTAGCAAAACATAAACCGAGTCCAGGAAAAATTGAGAAAGAAAATTAACACAGCTCCGCCTTGATTCTCTTTGGTGCAAGAGGGAGGGAAGGACAATTGTCATCAGGCTTTCAAGGTTCTGTTATTGTAGTCTGCATTAATAGAATTCAGCTCTAAATTTGTGGTGTCAGTCCTGGTCTTCCTCCAAGGGCTGACACTGGCTTTCCTCATTATGAGAACCATTTTGTGATTAGGAAGCCTTCTGACAACAGCCATTTTTGTAAAACGCCCTCCAGATAGATGTCAGAATTCTGAAGATGCTCATCAACTCAGAAGAGGCTTATAATGACCAACATGGGTGTAACACACCTGGATTTTATGACGCCCCAGGAGACTAAGTTAGATTGGCAATATTGCAGAATGCAAATGGACAGGAGATACGCAAAGAAGGCAGAGAGGTCAGCAATTCTTTGAAAAGGGCAGAATTCACATGATGTAGTGAGCAAGAGACAGGGTGGATAAAAATTGGTGATTTTATTTTAAAAATGGATTTTCTTATTTAAATCGGATTTTTTTTTTAAATTTGGATTTGTTTGATTTTTATCAAATTTATTTTAATAAAATGCTTTTGGAATAAAAATCTATCTAAAGATAGTTTTCTATGTAAGATACATTAATAATTTAGTTTATTCAGCAGCATAAAATGGAGCTTAGTTATGTAGCATGAGGCTGTATATTCTGCAATATTGGGACTGTCAGTGAGTCAACAGCAGGTCAGAGGAGGAGCTACTGCAGTACAGAGATGACATTTGCTCTTTAAAAATTATGATTTAAATCGTGATTTAAATCAATTAGATTTAAGTCAAATCCACCCTGGCAAGAGATATAAATGGTTATTTTTAAGCTTTTAGGAAATTCGACCAAATTCTTTATCAGATTGGGAAGTTCAAAGATAGTGCGACTGAAATGAGAATGGAATGTTTGGCCACCAGATGTAAAGGCACAAAAGCAAGAACTGTTCTGTTTGGTGATGAGATCTCCAGACCTTTCATAGGAAAAACTCTTTGATATGGGACACACACTTTTGGAAAAGTATTTAAAACTAAGCGCTTTCATTTCAATTAGTTTTTTTTTTTTTTTTAGCATATCCTGCGGGTACAAAATGCCTCTGGAAGAGAGGCAATGCAGGTTCATCTCTTGTTGGCCATAACTGGCTCTCATTGTGACCTCAGCATGCTCCTCTCCTAAATTGACCAAGCAAATAATTCTAGCAGGGTTGCATTTTCTCCTCTTTGCAACAGTCAGCCAAATCTGCTTTTGATTTAGAGAGATCTAATAGGACATGGGCCAGACGTCTGGAAAGCACCCTTTGAAGGGTATAGAGGAAGTGAGACCAAAGAAGAGCTGCCTTTTCCAGCATCTGGAGCATGGGTGACTTGGAAAGGCGGCCTTCTGTCTGGTCTTCTCTCTTGAGTAGCGCTATTGGTTGTTATAAAGGAAAGTGTATATAAAGCAGGTTATAAATCATATGAGGCAGCCCTCGTGCACAGAGATAATTTTAGACTCTACGTTTAATGGTTTGCTGGAGCCCACTCTTTAAGCTGACAAGCTGAATAATGCTAACTTGTCTAGGGCACTTCCCAGGGCACTTCCATGCTTTATTATTTCTTACACATTCCTGGTACACGTGTGCAAAAAAAAAAAAAAAATGAAGCAAAATAAAACCCTGCTCAAAGGTGAGATCTTCTGAGCAGTTTCCCCATTTGAACTCATGTACCTCATGACTACAAGAATAGGGTGGAGCTGGCTTCTTTTGTCCTAAACACATGTCCTTAGAGCATCTTTTCTTCAGAGGAAAATAGCAATAGCACTTAGACTTACATATCACTTCACAGTGCTTTACAGCCCTCTCTAAGCAGTTTACAGAGTCAGCCTCTTGTGTTCTGACCTAGGTTTCCTGAGTCATTTAAAACACACGAGTAGTCTCAAAAACCTCTTTTATTGCAACAGCTGTGAATTCTGTTCATTCACAGGTGAGTCCCAATTAGTTGTAAAGAGTCCTTTGGTGAGAAGTCCTTCGGGATAATCACTCAACTTTATCTCCCTTGACACGCTGCAAAAGACCTAATTGGCAAAGCCACACAGAGTCCAGAATCAAAGCTTCAGGCTTTAAGCTGAACCGAATGAACAAACGTTGCTTCCTACAAAGGCCCACGTGTCTTCGCTCCTCTTTTAAGTCTTATGGGAGGAGCCAATCATCTCCCAGCCCTACTCCCGAGTCGTCCCTTTTGTCTTAGCTGGTCTTGCTTTCTGGCAACTGTGCACATGTGCACACTGGGAACAAGCTGTTCCTCTGCCTCGCTGAGGTCTGACTCTGGAGACTCCGGAGGCAGCACGTACCTCCCAGAATACAGAGCCCTCATCCGAGCCTTCCCCAGACTCCAGGACTGACCCATGGTCCTCCTCAGCCTCCTCACTGTCCAACTCTGCTGCCAGCTCCGCAGGCTGCTGGTGGACCACAACATCTTGCCAACAATCTGGGTCCTCATTTTACCCACCTCGGAAGGATGGAAGGCTGATTCAACCTTGTGCCTGGTGAGATTCGAACTGCCAAATTGCAGTCAGCAGAAGTAGCCTGCAATACTGCACTCTAATCTGCACCACTGTGGCTCTCATAGATCAAGAAGAGAATGAATATTCCTAATCACATACACACCTGGGAACTCCCACTTCCCCAATGAAACGTTCCTCAATGAAACCATTACAATTATGTGCCACAGCATGGCAGTAAACTTTATAACCTCTGTAAGTATGGACTACCAATTTCAGTCCCTATTCTGATACTGGGCCCATCATTTGCTGCTTGCAGGGTGGGTATTGAACACTCCACCCCGGATATTTGGGCCCTGGATCTCAGGCCAGTAGTCCAACCCTTGCTGCATTACAGTGAAGTTTCCTTCCCAATGTACTGTACTGTAGGTCTATTGGATGACAATTCTGGATATCTGAAGTTGCATACCTTTCATTTATTGTATTCTATTTTGAGTGGATTTTATCTATTTTTGCCATTGGGCATGATCTGGTTTTCTCAATAGAGTGCTTGCCTCTTTGTCTCCTGGGCCATGTCCTTTGGTTATGCAAACCTCCCAGCGACAGTTTGTACACATTGATGCACTGATGCTTGTTGGGAGTAACCAGGGAGTAGTGATGGCATGAGAGTATGTGGGGGCGGGGGAAGAAGTAAGGGTGGATTTTATGACCCTGTTAAAAGAGTCCATATATGGTGCTCCACCTCTGCTGGGCTAAAAGACTCTCCCTGACATGTCGACACACAGTCTGGGAATGACAAATCATTGAAGAGAGTGTTTGTCATTCTCATTCTGAGGCCTTGTGACAGAGAGGTAATCTAATTGATTTGGTCAAATTTAATAGCCTTGTTAAATTCTGGGACGAACAAACTCCCTCCAACTGCACACACCTGATCTAAATTCAGGGTTACAGCAAGGAGTTGGCCTCTGGGCCAGCATCCAGGACCCCACATGCTGGGGGCTCCAAAGGCCATTCCAAAGTTTCACATCAGTTGCATTGGCAAACAAGGCCCATCAACAGCAGATGGATTATGAATGCAGGAGATAGCAATCTGACACATATCTTCATAGAGTGTCAGCACATCTATTTGATGAAAGCTCCTTTCTTCTTATTTTAAGAGGAATGTTCAAGGTAAGTTACCAGGCAGGTAGAGAGATACAAATGCTCCTTCTAGCCTATCATATTTTCAAAGTCACATTATCTTTTTCTAAAACAGAATGGCATTTACTCCACTCCATAAATGGCTTTAGCATCTGAGCAGTAGAAGCCAGCTCGATTTTATCCTGATAGTCATGGCCTCAGTCTTAAATGTGAAGTGGGTAAGGCAGATTGAAAACAATCTTTTTTTCTGTGCAGAAGCAGTGGAAGAACATGAAATAGCAATGGCCAGGGTCTGATGCACTTCAGTAACTTAATAATTAGAAGCATCCCCCACCATTAATAATACAATTAAATTAAGCAAAAATGTTCCCTGATTCAGTGTCCCTAAGGTGTATGGGACTTTTAACTACTGATTAGGCTGGCAGGAATTTTGGGGGATGTAGTTCCAGAATATATAAAGGGTTCCTTTGTTTTACCCTATGGATGATGTGGCAGCACAATTCACTTAACGAGCAACATGGTCATTATGGTTGCTATGGTCCATTGTGATTTCATCCTCCTCCTCCAAGGGATTCTTATTATACTTGTCACCCCTGCCTTTTGAGGAGGTACTTCTGGGTGCTAATCTTTCTGGAGTAGACACGGATTCTGACAACCAATAACCCAGTCTGACTTCCACTCTGAACTGGTTTAGGGGTATTGAGCATGATACAAATATCCTAGGAGACCTCACCGTATGCATTTTGAATTAGAGAAACTGTTTCCATGCTATTACTATGCAGTATCACACTATTTCTAGAACTTCTCTCACACTGCTGTTTGAACCCAGCCATTAAAGTTTGTAATCCATATATAGTTGATGGCTAAGAGAGATGTGTTTAATCATATCAGTAGTGGTTTGTACATGAACCATAGTTTAAAAAATCCCCACGACTTAGTATGGCGGGTGCATTCAATTCACACTCTGGACGGCAACAAATAGAATCTCCAGTGATCCACTGGGGCTTGTTTGCCAAACAAGATATTCTGGATTGCTGGATTTTGATGCTGCTCGAGTTGCTTGATGAATGTCATGTGCATGTGTTGTACGTGTGTTGCATTGTGACTCCGTCTTTTTGGGTCTCTTAATGGCATTCAGTGTCTTTCACTGGTGTCCTTCTGAAATGCTTTGCCAGAATGAGACTCCGATCAAACTTTCTCCAGTTGCTTCAAGATGTCAATTTTAAAACACATGCAAGTGATAAAATTTACCCTTTTAGAATGGCTTGCTAAGAAGATAGAACAGGCCTCCTTAATTGCCACCTTCTGGAATCACTCTGAATAACTGGAACAAAGCCAGTGCACTTTCAGCACAGACAGTCATCCAAGAGCTTAATGAAATCTATTGAAATGCAAATAAATACTTTACTAGATCCTGCACCAAGCAGGGATTGGTACAGATAAATCATGAACACTGTGACTGTATGAAATGCCATGGATCAGCAAAGAGGTGGAAGACCTTAAGTAGGAGAGAATTTCTTTGATTGGACCAGCCAATGCCATCTCTGGTCTTCTCTACCAATTCCATTCCCCAATCTCTCCAACATATTTGAAGTTGCTCATAAAATTGCCTTCAGTCTTGCCAACCCCAGAAGACAGGGGTCACTCTGGACCAATCAATACTCTCTCTAGCTGTCCATTATGGACTGTATGTTTGTGTGTGTGCGCATATGTGTGTGAAATTCTTTGCCTCCAAGGGCAGCAAAACTCACCTCTTCTCCATTTCATGCCAAAAAAGAAATACCAAACAGAAGTCCTTCTCACTCCCCCACCCCCCACTTTCCACTCTGACTGGAAATTCTGGGAAAGGGGAGGGAGGATTTTGTGAAACAAAACAAAGCTTTGAAAACATTCCTAACATTCTTTTGTCATGTTTAAAAGCTTCTATAGGTGGAAAGGAGAACGGCCTATAGCACTTTTGCAGCTGCATATTTTTCCAAAGCTTGTAACCATGGTTATACAATAGATGACTACGCTGGGAAAGAGGGGAAGAGAAATACAGTACTGTACATAACTCAGGCTGTAGAAAGGCAACTCTAAGCCCTGGAGTTGGGATGAAAACGCAAACCACCATTCTGTCGATCAGAAAGGTCGGCAGTTCGGCGGTTTGAATCCCTAGTATAGGTCTCTTGCGTGAGCAGGGGGTTGGACTAGATGACCTCCAAGGTCCCTTCCAACTTTGTTACTGCTACTGATACTAATACCATTCAGTCAGTGTCGCACGTGGGTGGGTGGGGGGAAGAAATCAATTTTCACTTAGCTTTCAGAACATCCCAGTCACCCCACTATCCAGCCAAAATGTTCAATCAGTTCTCCAAACAAGTCAGCAACCAACAACCTGAAATCAAAAGCCTGGTGCAGCTTGAAATGGGCTCAAAGTTATTGTATGGAGGTTTCCTCTGTGCACCATGAGGAGATCAGAAGCCAGATTGAGAACGATCATGGAAAGGTCCCATGTTTTCCCGGCATTATGCTTTTAGCATGCTTAAAATAACACTTTGGCTTTAAAATAGCTTTTTAAATGGGCATCTGTAATGGATGAGACCACACTACACCCAAGACAAGGGAAATGACTGCAGTGCAACACAAAACAAAAAAAACAAAACAGCCCCAAACAAAACAAAAAAACTCTCCACAACATTCTAACAAAGACAAGTGCTCCCTCACACCCTGCCAAAATCCCTCAATTTAGCTATCATCAATCTGGGTGTATGTTTTCACTTATTTGTTGTCTATTTTCTGCTTTCCTAAAAGCAAAGCTACACGCCTGTAATTGAAGAAACAGCTTCATTCCTGCTGTGTTTGGGGCAACCTAGTCTCTCTGGGTAGCTTCTCTGAATGGTAAGCTGGCGTTCTGGGGACACAGAGAAAGTTCTGTTTCATTTTCCTAAATGATCCTGTCCTGCCCTGCCATCAGCAGTGTTCTAGAATGCTTTCATTGGGAGAGATAAGCATGTTTCCGCTTGGTGAACTCTATTTGGGGGTCCAGGAAAGTTATCCCTTGCCCAGCTCTGTGATATTTGAAACCTCATTTACTTGTCTGTGGGACCCAAAGGTGCTTTTTCAAGAGGCAGCTGGACATTCTGGTTTTTCTTTGAAGACCTTTCGCTTCTCATCCAAGAAGCTTTGTCTATGGGACAGAAAGGGATTGAAAAAAAAAAAAACCATTAACACTGTTAATGGTTTTCCTTTAAAAGTAAGAGAAATAATCCATCTGTTTAGAAAGCACAGGTTGAAGAACATTATCATGAATGAGAAATGTCTTAGATATGCCCACTTTGGAATACCCTCTCCCCTCCCCCAACTTAAAGGGGCTTGTTTCTGAATAGAGCTGACTTGTAAATCAAGTTATTTTTTGTGAAGTTTGTGGTCAGTTGTCATGCTGAACTTATGGCTGAGTGAGACCTGGGTTAATAGCAGCTTGTTTCTGATACTCCTGCTAGCAGATTGTTCAGCATTAAGACTAAATAGTTTGGGTGCTTGGAATTCCAATGTATTATGCAGGATGTAGTGTTACTGTATGGTATTAGGCAGGGGGTGGGTTCTACTTACCTTTACTACTGGTTCTCATCGCACCTGTGTGCTCGTGCTCGTTTCGCTCACGCCAGCTCTTCTGCGCATGCACAGAAGCTTCTGCGCATGCACAGATCACCTATAATGACATCCGGGTCAGTGGGCGGAGCCTCCTGCTGGTTTTACTACCGGTTCTTGCGAACCAGTCCGAACCGGGGGCAACCCACCACTGGTATCAGGTCAAATGACATCAATAAAATAGATCTCTGAATTAATTTTTACATTTGATTACATTGCATTAACTTTATTATCTTGAGATAGGTAATAAATAGGTAGATGTTAGCTAGTTAGATCGATAGATTTTTTTTTATTAAATCCTTTAAGCAAGAAGATAAAAGCTAACACAAATTAGTAGAAAGTAAGAAAAAAGAAAAAAAAAGACAGAGGGCAAGAAAGGAACAAAGTTAAAAGAACATAGAAAAGAAACATACAGAAGTGGCTTCTGATATTCTTCACAGCAGTTATAAACACAAGTATATTTTGACCTCTAAGGTTACATCATATCATTTTTTAATAATTATCCTATCTAATCATCAAAACCATAGGTCACAAGTTCATTGTTTTCATTTTTATGCAAATCCATAAGAGACATCCAATCAGCAATACATATAAAGTCTTCTCTCTAATCAAAGAAGTTAATTTATCCATTTCTGCAAAATCTTTAAACTTCACCAGCCATTCCTCTGTAGTAGGTGGTGTCGCATTTTTTCATCTTTATTCATACTGTAATCTCTCTGCTGTGACTTTGAAACCATGCTTCTAGCCCTTGTCAACCTCCCCAGACTACCTCTGCCTCCTTTTTGTTGTTGTTGTACCACTTAGGAGGCTGCAAAGGGATAGGGTGGAGTGAGGGGTCTTTTTCCTCTATCAGTGTGGTGGAGTGCTAAGCAAATCGATGTTTCTCATAGATTGCCAATCTGCCTTTGTGCTTCACATGAAATCAGTAAGCAGGATATCAGTAAAGTGAAGGAGATCAGCAAAGGAGAGGGATTTTTGAACAGGGTTGAGAAGGCACATCTAAAGGGAAGGATGTCTTTTGTTCACAAAGCCATTGATCTTTTGTTGGGATTGGTGATGCTCAAAGCTGCAAGACTTAGCATTCCACTCCTTAGTCATTTATACCAGTGGTCCCCAACCTTTTTATCGCCACAGACCAATCAGCCTTTGATAATTTTACCGTGGCCCACTGAGCGCGCGCAGGGGTGGGGGCTTTGGGCCACACGTGCGTACCTGCGCGGGGCTCTCTTCCCTGGAGCCTTTGCGCACGGCCCAGGAGCTTTTGCGCACGGCCCAGGAGCTTTTGCGCACGGCCCAGGAGCCTTTGCGCTGCAGCGTTCATGTCCCCCGGCCGCTGCGCGGCCCGGTGCCAGGTACTCCACGGCCCGGCACCGGTCCGCGGACCGGGGGTTGGGGACCACTGATTTATACCTTTTGGAGGATTGTGTGATATGTGCTTGTGCCTTAGCAAATACAGGAACCCTCCCGTTTTTTATTGTAACCAGGAGTCAGAGCTAGGAACAGCCTATGTGCTGAAAAATAATTGTTACATATAGTAAATAGGGATCTGACAATGAATTCTCAGTAAGGCTGGTTCTTTCTTAGCTCTAGACCAGGGTGGGGGCGGGTGGGAAGAGGATAGTGGTGATATTACTTTTCCCCAGGGAATTTTCCAGTCTCATAAATCTGGCTCAGAATGATGAGTTAGAAGAACGGAAGATCGCTTTGAATTAAGTGCAATATTGCCTGTTGTTCAACTCAAGCTGTGCATTGTCTGGGGCTGGTCAACAGATTTATTGCCCATAATAAAAAATAATAATCTAACAGAAGAAGTACAGGTCTGAAAACATGCATGGTCTATTTTGGAATGATGCATTTCAATGATTTTTTTCCTGCAAGAAATGTGGCATGAAACTTTTGATACGGATTCCAGGGCCGCTTTTTCACTCTCCCCACCTCAGCGTCTCTTCCTCAGTGTGGTCCTCCTTGCAAAGCCACGAAGCGCTGATGTACTGAGAAATGCTCCCCTCCAGCTAATTAACAAGGGAGTAAAAAAAATAGACATTCAGCTGGTTGTCATGCTAGCTTCACGCTGCATGTGTTGTTGCATTTTTTTAAAAAAAGGATTTGCAAAATTTGAAGAAGACCTATTGGCAGGTACCAGTGGAAAGAAAGAAAATTGAAGAGAAAAAGAAAAAAGTTTTCTAACCTCCACACTCCAGAAATATGTTACTGATTATTCTCTCTGCACCATTTCTAGGCTAGAAATTAATTGGATGTCTAACGGCAACTATCCCAGTAATAGAGCAAAACTAGGAGCTGGACAAATCCTTTGTGCCGAGAACACTTCAGAGTTTCTCTAGCAGCCTGTCTTGAGGGCCCAATCATTCTGGACTCCCTAAACCATGGGTGTCAAACTCGCCGCATCACGTTGCTGTCACGTGATGTTTCACGATGTTTTTCCCATTCACAGAGCTGGGGTGGGCGTGGCCTGCACATGACACATCCAGCCCACAGGCCGCCAGTTTGACATCCCTGCATGGCCTAAACACTATTTCTGACTTCCATTTTCCTGAGAGTTGACTTAAATATTCAAAGGGTGTGTGTGGAAGGGTGGCTGATTAAGTTTTATTTTAGATTATCATGACCTTGGACACTTCTAATTTTTCCCCAACATTCAACCAGTTCTCTACCTAGAGAAAACATATATTTCTTTTGCTCATTCTTTTCTGTGAGAGCTACTATAGGAAAGAGAGAAGAGTGTGATTGGGAAGTGGGAATGTGACACCCTTGTGCTTAGGTGTCTCCTGACTGTGTGAAGGGCTGACTTGATCTCCAGAGTGGACCGTCAAAGAAGTCCATCCTGAGGCCTTTTTGTCACGAAGTAGGGCAATAGGGAGGGGCATTGAAGAGAGATGAAGGTGGCCTTGCTGGCCACCGAGCTATGGCGAAGCACATCAGCAAGGCCACCTTCACCTCTCTTCAATGCCCCTCCCTATTGCCCTTTCATTTAGAAAGCCTGGCAAATGGCCCAATTCAAAGGAGAGAGGGAAGGAATTTCCTTACATTGGAAATATTGTAGCACTGTTTCTTTATAAAGACAAGATAAGGCAAAATCACCATTATTCTGCTTTAAAAAAAAAGAAAGAAAGAAACGCTCATAGCAGGCAATACAAACAATAGAAATGAAAACAAAATCAAGGCAACTAAAAGCTGTAAACAACAGGGGAAAATCAGTTAATTGAGGCTCAGGTCAAGTAACTTTGCTAATTATTTTTAGCACGAAGAATGCTTTACATACTATGTCAATAAGAATTTAGTAAGTAAAATGGACTTCTCTGAGTTGCTTTGATCTGACTTTGGACTGTGTTCCCTAACTTGTTGCTCTTCCAAAATGGTGGGACTCCAATTCCTGGACTTGCTGAGCTAGCATGCTGACCCTGAACCTTTTCACTCTTTTGATCTTAGGCGTGTGTGTGTGTGTGTGTGTGCACACTACATTACACAATGCAATACTATACCATGCTACACTTGTTATTGACATTAATTTTTGATTCTCCCATTTCTTTTGTTTCTCTACATAGGAGGAATACATGGCTTACTTCCTCAGAAGTGCCAAGTGATGGTGCTGCTGAACCCATGGAGTGGAGCAGGAGAGGCCCTGCATCTATTCACCTCTCAAGTTCAGCCTATGTTGACAGAAGCCAGCATCGGATTCCATAAGTTTGTCACTGGTGAGTCTTGTAGATGGCTCAGAGCAACTTAGGGAAACTGGTTTAGTACAGGTAGTCCTTGACTTACAATAGTTCATTTAGCAATGGCACTGACTTATGATCCTTTTTTCACACTTACGACCATTGCAGCATCCCTGTGATCATGTGATCAAAATTAGGATATTTATGATGGTTGCTGTGTCCTGGGGTCATGTGATCACCTTTTGTGAACGTCTGACAAGCAAAGTCAATGGGGAAGCCAGATTCACTTACCAACTTACCAACCTTGTTATTAACTTAACAAATGCAGTGATTTACTTAACAACTGTGGCAAGAAAAGTTGTAAAATGGAACAACATTTGCTTAACAAATATCTCACTTAACAACATAAATGTTGGGCTTGATTGTAGTTGTAAATTGAAGATTACCTATAGATATGGCTCAGACTTCCATTTCCAGTTCTGTTCACTCATTTTGCCTTTGGCCAAGCCTGGGTAGAATGACATTATTGGATACTTTTATGTTGTAGAACTCTTTGCAGTTTCAATGTATGAGCGTAAGTAGTTAATTCAACCTGCTTCAGTTCTCCTTATGTGGAGGTTATAGTTACAATGAACTGTGTAATTCTGTGTAAAAAACATAACATGTATGACTAAGTTAAAGCTATCATCCCAGTTAAGCTTATGGCAATAAAGACCACAATAATGGGAAGATGCTGGATTTGGAGAATAGGGCATGTCTGAAAACTGTAATTGTATCAGCACAAAGTCACTAAGTAAGAAACTCCAATTATCTGACTGCCTTGTGTATCAACTTTGTCAACTTCTCTGGCATCCTGTCTGTTTCTGGGCTCACTTTAAAGCAGTGGCTTCATTAATATAACTCTCAATAGTTTGGGATCAGGTTATCTGAAGGATTGCCAGCTTGTCATGTGGAATCCTCCCCAGATCTTTCCAGATTCCTCCAGCTGGTATCATAAGATAGTTTTCCATATTCTCTTCTTGTAATCATACTGGATTAGATTTGTTGATTTCTTTTTTTCTCTCTTTAACTGCCCAGATCACTTTCTGTAAAATTTGCTTGAAAACAAATGGTTTTAGCAAACAGATAAACAAGGGAGTTGATTAAATCAACCGAAGCAATGGAGAGAGTGAGAGAGAGAGGGATAGAGAATGTAAGAAGAAAGACGGCTGTGTATTTGTGGACTAACTTAGAACTTATACTCCATCTGAATTAACATCATTTACAAGACATATAAGTTTTGTTTTGTCTTTCTCCTCAGAGAAACATAATCATGCTTGGGATTTGGCAAGGGAGGAGGATATGTCCAAATGGGACGCAGTGGTCATTATGGCTGGAGACGGCTTGCTTCATGAGGTAAGGAACAGGGCAGATGGTTGTAGAGACTTTATGGTGTCATTGCTCCAGTACATGTCCTCCTCATTTAAAAAAACAAACGTTTTATTGGTGAAACAAAACAACCAGAAGACATGATGAAATACAATCCTAAATATAACAGCACTAATAAAATCAGAAAAGAATATACAGAATAGTAATTAAATGAGAGGCACTGAAAGAAACTAAAAATGTATCCATAAACTTTTAATAGCAATCTAGCTCAATACTTTAATGTGTTATTCTATCTAACCCTGTAGGCTATTTATTGCTCCATCTTCTCAGTTTTGGTGCAATGTTATTTCAATACAATATATTTATGACATATACATAGATTCTTAGTATTTTATTATTTAGTGCCTTATTGTAATGCTTGATCAGCAGAAGCAATAACAGAACCGGGTACAATGGGCTTTTTTAAAGTTACCATTTTAAAATACTTCTCAAATTTGGAGTTGAGATTTTATTTCTCTATTTTACCACTGTGTTCATAATTTTGAACTTGGACTTGATTTCCTAACTAAGGGCACAAAAGTTAAACTGGGAATGAGCAGTTTTTTACTTTTACCTTTACAAGGATGGACTGAACAAATTTGCAGAGATGCTTCAGAAAGCAGAATCAAGAAGTGCCTGGGTTTCTCCCTTCTCCTCCCCCTCCTCCCCCTCCCCCTCCTCCCCCTCCCCCCCCTCCTCCTCCTCCTCCTCTTCCTTCTTCTTCTTCTTCTTCTTTTACAAGGAAAGAATTTCCCTCATCTTCACAGTTGGGGAGAAATTCTTGATGCACTTCAAGAAGGAAGCCATGAGTCCAGATGATTATAAACTCCCATGGTTTTGAAACAAATCCCCCTTGGCTCTGGAGCTGATAGGGTGAATTCCTTTTAACTGACTTCAGTGGGAGCTAAAGGGATAGCAGAGAGGCTGGGTGGGGAATGGAGAAAAGTGTAGGGAAGAGGGGGAACATTCCTGTCTAGGACTTCAGGACAGAATTTTTGCCACACCTTAGTAGAACTCCTCTCAGTGTCTCTGACAGTCCTACTCTGATTCCTGATCAAGATTCTCCTCTTTTTTTAGCAACAGAAGACAAAACAACTGTACAATTTTAACTAGCAATGCTGAATCCAAGAAGCAGAATTAGTGAATTTTAAGTTAAATTGGATTATTTGAATTGGCAGATTTTATAGCTTTGTCATAAGCACTATTGATGAGAATGTGGGGTTAACAGGGAGAAGCTTGTCATTATTGCATATTTATTTCAATCTGTCATGTGGGGTTAAACTAAATCTTATAGCGTTGAATGCTGCTTGCTGAAAACAAGGTCTTTCAAACGGCTTTTTGCAGAACCCCAGAATTTTGCAAAAACAGAGGTTCTATAAGGGCAAACAAACAAACAAACAAACAAACAAACAAACAAACAAACAAACAAACAAACAGATAAAAGAGAAACATTTGCTCAGATGCATTGCTTCTTGATCAGGGGTCCTGGGATGTTTTTTTTTTTAAACTAATAGTTTAAATAGGACTTATTTCCAGCCTTGCAACTTGTGTATACTGTAAAGGCTGACCCAAATTTGAATCACACTCCTGAGTCTGAGTCACATAGATTCTTTGTCCCAATAAGTATGTTGAAAGTGACTGGCTGCTTCCGTAGTGATCATTGTTCAATGCAGCCAAAGTCCAGTTTAGATGCAAAACCAGACTTCTTTGGTTTTGATTTCTGATCAGACTTCTGATTGACTGTCATCTGTGTCTTTCAGGTAATCAATGGCCTGATGGAGCGTCCTGACTGGAAGACCGCGATCCAGAAGCCTCTTTGCATTCTCCCAGGAGGCTCTGGGAATGCTTTAGCTGCTTCACTTAATCACTATGCTAGGTATGGCATCTCCTAAAGATTGCTTGCACTGTTTGTACTATTACAAATGAGGCCACTCTCTCTCAGGGCCATCCCTACTCTTAGCACAGACTAGTGAATAACTGGAAAGAGAAATGGAAGGAGGGTCATTCTGTCCTCCTGGCAATACAGTCTCCCTTGAATTGAACTTGGCTTTTGGTGATTTCCTGAACACATCACTGTAGTTTTTCTAGCAATGAAAGGCATTGCTGTGGCCCTCTTCTGAATGTTTTTAGGTTTCCAGTTTGACCTGTAACCTGGGTTTTCTTGATATTTTAAATTTATTTTTAACATTTCTGAACTGTCTATCTCCCTCAGAGAGGGAGTATACAACAAAATATTAAAATATAAGAACAGTATATAAAAGTTAAAAAAAAGGCAAGGATGATAATAACACTGTTAAAATTAATTAAAAGGCAAAGGGAGGGCTCGCAGGGCACTAGGCAGCCTCATGACTGCATGCTCCTCTGTGCTCCCCATATAAGGTGGCAGAGCCATACTTTAACAGGAGACTGGAGGCTTCCTATCTCACCTCTGGGGGAAAGAATATCCCCTCAGAAGTGAGACTTCTGGGTGCAACGGCCAAGAAGGCTCTCTTCCTTGACCCTGCCCGGTTCTTGTAGTTTTAATCCATTTTGTAGTATTGTAGTTTCCATCCATTTATTCAGTCACGGAATTGAACCTAATTAGGGTCTCTAAATTAGCCAGTACTGCCTCCTGCTTTAGCTGCCTTTAAGTAGGAATATTCAGTGCCTTTATGTTGCTGCTCTTAGACAGATTCTGCACCTCAAATTTTGCAGGGAGGACTCTGTGACTCGTTTGCAACCTTTTCCAATGCTCATCACCAACCCAAGGCCTACGATCTGGCCATTGCCAGATGGAAACCCTGCCTGGTCTTCCATTGGTGCCCGAGAGCCTGTGGGCCTTTCGGATTGGAGCAAGAGTCGTTCCTGCTTTCTGCTTTGTGAGGCAGCCATAGGTAGAGCAGTTTCACACCAGCCCTTCCTCTGACTGACATGGTGCATAATATTTCCTTGGAGTGGTATCATGTGTCATTTTAAAGAGAGGTGTGGGGGAAGTTCTTCTCTTCCAAAGCTTCCTTTATTACTAAATAGTCTTTAGCTCAGCTTTCAATAATCTTCCAGAAGCTACAGCTCCTCCCATCTCCCTCTGTGCTGGCCTCTCTGCCCTTTGCACAGCAGGCCTCTTTTTCCATCTGCTCTGTGGCTAATTCCCCCCACCCCCACCCCCGCTTCCCTTTGAGGAGGGAGGGTGAAAGAGGTGTGTTGAAGGTATTCTGGAGGGGCTATTTTCCTTTCTGTTACACTGGCTCAGCCACCTGACGGTCTCTTAAGATAAATGCTCTGGTATCATCATGGCGGAGAAACAAGACCAGAGGAAACAAGTCTGGGTCCTGTCAAACAGCCTCAGCCGGAAAATGAGTCACTCTTAAGCTTTAGATACATTGCAACCCTGCCTTCTTCAACATGGTACATTCAAATGCATTTGACTCAGCTAGGGAGAGCATCAGGCAGAGAAAGCTAATTATTCACTAGGAAAAGGGACGGATTGTTTTTCCATCCCCTTTCCTCCTCTCTGCTCTTTGAGGGTTGTATTTCAGTCACTCCCCTCTGCAACTGGATGCTCTAGTAGAGTTGTACCACTGACTCCTCCATGTAATCTCTCCAGGACAAAGGCTGTTGGTGGTGTCCATGATGGTTAATACTACTTGCCAAGGCTTGAAATTTAGAAGGCATCTGGTTGCTTTTCCCTTGCCCTAACTGGTTCATTGAACCGCTGTAATTTGATAAATGAGCTAAAATATCTCAAAGGAATTCTCTAATCCCAACACGTGGTCTCCAAGAAAGGCTGACCAGACATTATAGAAAGTTAGTTAAAAGGCCAAAGTGTGTAATCCTAAGGTCTTTCTACTGGAATCTAGAAATGCTCTGACGTCAAAATGGGATCACTTTCAGAAGGAAGAAAAGTGAGATGCAAACTGAGATATCGAATACTTATCTTAATCATGCAGAAATTACTTGCAGAATTATCATGCTGAGTGGTAGTTCTCTAAATTATTCTTGAAGAAATCATTTGTATTGAAAACAGCTACAGAAATTATTTTAAGAGCAGTATGTATATGAATTTAATGGTTATTTAATCTGGATTTTTCCCAACAGCAATATTCTTTTTACATAAGTTAGATCTCAGCTACACCCCCAATACCTGGCATTGGCCCATGTTAGTGAAATCTGTTTCCTGTTTCGAAAGTTTATTGCTGATGGTGCACTTTCTAATGGCAATACTCCTATCATGCTCAATGGCCTTGCTTCTACCTAGGAATGAAGTGTATGAGCCCTCCTATCAAGATTTACAATGTTCACTTATCTTTATCTTCTTTCAAAGAAATCAGGATCATTTTTTGGCAACTCTGCCTCATTAAACTGAGATAGGGTGAATGTCTCAGGGTAATTTCAGGTAGGCTGGAGTATTTGAAGAACCCGAGTCAAATTAGATGCATTTAGCTCAGGCCAGGGGAAAAAATGCAGTTTGTGGGTGGATGTACCTCTCCCCAGACACAAAATGGCCGAATTTAGCAGTATGATTATACGGTATGAACTTTTATTCTTGTGGATAGGAGTAGGTTTGAAAGGCAAGCCCTCTGTTCCTTTAAACCTTTCAAATACTGGAAAAGAAACATGTTTTCTGTGAGTCTTTGGAAACTGCCCTCCCCATATCCTCAAATATTGCCCATCACTTTCTGATCTCTGCCCTCTACTGAACCGAATAAAAAGACTGCTTCTTTACTAGAAGAAGCCTTTACTAAAAGACAACTGGAAGTGCTCACCTGATCTCTTTACATCCCATTCGCCCCTTTGTCCTTTGTGACAATCCTTGCTGTAAGCAAGTCCAAATACTTTTCTTTCATGTTCTTTTGATTACGTTAAGAAGCATATGTTCAAATTGTAGCTGTTGCAGTCACTTGATCCCTAAAGACGTCCAATTGTTTGCTGTCTTCTACTGCCATTATTTTAACTATCCACACACTTCCTAATTCATATAAATTCCTATTGAATTATATTCCTCTTTAATTCCCTCAAACTCCTGCCTGTGAATCCTCTCATCAGTGGAAAATCCTGTGATGGGTATGTTGGGGGAGGGGGGGAAGTACTGCAAAGCTGCTCATGTGTCAGAAACCCCTAGCAATCCTCCAAATGCAGTACCACCATTGCCAACACACTCCCATTTTGACACATACAAGCACTTGTTCTCATTTCAGAATTACATTTAAACTGAAGAACTAGTCAAGTTGAACATCTCTTTTAAGGCAATACCTTTATTGAGCTTTCTGAATGCTTTATTTGTCTGTGAGCAGACATGCTTTTGAGTCACTGTTGACTCCTGGCGACTACCTGGACGAGTCCCTACAGTTTTCTTGGCAAGATTTTTGGGAAGTGGTTTGCCATGGCCTCCTTCCAGGGCTTAGCATGACTGAGTAAGTCACTCAGCTGGCTTCCTATCAAGACAGTATTAGAACTCAAGAGTCTTCCAGGTTTTAGCCTAATGCTTTAACTGCTACACCAAACTGGCTCTCACTCAATGCTTACAACAAACTCCTTTTAAAGCTATCAGTAAACTAAAACAGGTGCTGCTTTAACATGGCTATAAGCCTAAGCAAGGAGTAGGACTGACTTTGTCTTTTAGAAGTTTTTGCTAGGGGTCTAGCCTTGACTTTCATCTTCACATACTGGAGCTTTCTTCTCAAACCTATACAGAATTAATGTAAGGGTTCTAGAATGGCAGTGATAAAGCTTCCTTCAAATCAAATGCAACTACCGCTCTTTGAACTCTGGTTATATTTATTAGACGGAATGTTAAGGTTACAAGAATTCCAGTGAGAACTATGCTTTTAAATGTGGCATCAACATGGCTACAATTCATGACAGCAATGCCCTCTTTTGGATTTTTGTTGTGGTTGGAAGGCTGTTGCTTTTGTGAAGATGATGTTCTCTGCATCTCTTCATTCTTCCTTTCTCTGCTGAAAACGTAGGTGCTTTTTTTCTTCAAGTTAAAAGGGGGAAAATATTGGGAGACCTGTCAGCTCCTAGAAGTCAAACAGACCCCTTGTAACAGGATGCTGTGCACATCCATCGCTAATATTCAAGAAGGAGTGGTTGACAACTTTCATCTCTAGCCTAAAGTGCTACTGCTGTGACAATGACATCTTAAATCTTTGGGTTGCTGGAAGAGGCTTTTAGCTAAAGGCAATTATAAGAGGTCATTTATCAAGAATGTCTGAAGTGTTGCAATTGTACTAGAATTTGTATTATCTCTGTACTAGGTTTGCTACCCATTGCAGTAATGGTGATTCTCATTATATAACCTTGCCATATGCAAGTAGCATCATGTAAGTGGCATTGACATAGAGCAGGGGTGTCAAACTCGCATCATCACGTGATATATCGTGACTTCCTACCCCTTCGCTAAACTGGGCGTGGATGTGGCCAGCTTGTGATGCATCCAGCCCTCGGGCTGCAAGTTTGACAGCCCTGACATAGAGTATCTTTTATATGGTAGATGTTACAGGTTTGAGGTCAGCTGTTCCTCCAAGTTCAATATTCTTGCATGTTTCTGATGGGAGAAATCAAGCAAAGGAAAACAGTTCTGGGGTAGCAGCTGCCTTCAGAGAGAGGCACTGATCTTTATTTCTGGCTTGTGAGGAGCACATCTACAAACCCACTGTGAACATGATTACTCCAGATGACTTTAGGTTTTTTCTTTTTATTACATTAAAACATTTTATCTTGGGGGTGATATTTGGAGGAATTAAGGATGCATGTCGTGCAACCTTGGCATTAAGGAGCAGGGGAGATCAGCTGGGGGCCTGTAATATATAGGAGAGGAGGCTGCTTTAATGGTAGGTCATGTTTTTTAGTATATGCTTATGCTTAGCCGCTTACATAGGGCTGTAAAAAGCACTATGAAGTGGTATATAAGTCTAAGTGCTCTTGCTATCTTAAACACATTGGAAAAGTAGTCTTGTGCTGGTTTTCTGCACTAGGTTATACTTCTCCCCATGGGTGGGCTTACACATCCCGCTAAGTAATGAAGTGGCTTGTCCAGTTTTCACTTAGCATGATATGTGAATCCTAAATTTGCAAGTATAGATTGGGGTTTATAGCTCAATGTTATGCCCAAAGAGTTACTAGGGCATGTGGAGTGGCTTGTTCAAGAAATCATGATTTAACCTAGGCTGTCCTTCCCTCTCTTTCCCCATTACAGCAAAAGTCATGTGGCAAAGGAGGAACTGTTGATGAATTGCACCTACTTCTTATGCAAAGGCCTGCATGCTCCCATGGACCTCGTTTCCCTCCGCACGGCCTCAGGCAAGCGTCTCTTCTCCTTCCTTAGCTTTGGCTGGGGTTTTGTCTCTGACGTGGACATTACCAGCGAGAGGTACCGTAAATTGGGTAGTGCCCGTTTTACAGTGGGCACGTTCCAACTCCTCACGTCACTCCAAGTTTACAAGGGCCGCCTCTCCTACCTGCCAGCTGAAGTACAAAGCTCTGCCTCAAATTCCTTGCCTCCTACAGAGGTGAATACCTGCCCCTCACCTCAGCATCCTCACTGGGTCTCCACTGCTAATGGGAAATCTCCTGTCAACATCCTCCCTCAGCCTGCATCTCCCCTCCTGAAGGAGGATTCTGTGCTGGAAGACTCCTTGTTGGTGCCCTTTGAGCAGCCAGTTCCCAAGCACTGGACTGTCGTCCCTGAGGAGGAATTTGTTTCTATAGTTGGCATTCAGCAATCCCACCTGGGAACAGACTTTATTATAGCTCCCACAGCCAAGCTGTTTGACGATGCCATCCATCTCTTCTACGTAACTGCTGGCATTTCCCGGATGGGAATGCTCCGGTTATTCATGGCCGTGGAGAAAGGGAATCAGTTGGCTCTTAACAGCCCTCATGTCCACTACGTGCCCGTGAAAGCCTTTCGGCTGGAGCCCCTAGAGCCCAAGGGGTTTATGACAGTAGACGGCGAGGTGTTGACATGTGAGCCAGTGCAAGGACAAATACACAACCGGCTAGCCCGTATTATTAGTGGATCCTGAATGAGCATCAGGAAGAAACAGTGGAAAGAGTTTTGTAACACCACTGTGACACTTTGGAAAGTTGTGAAGGTATCTCCAAATGCTGCATCTACTGCATTCAAAACACCATCAGCATTGTTGACAGGGATAATTCTCAGGGAGAGCTTGTCTTTTTCTGCAACTTTTAATTGCGATGCAAATAGTGGAGGAGCTTGTCTTGCCCATGATGTCTCCCTAAGCTGCTGTGCAGTGAAAGAGGCAAGTTTAGAGTCTCCTTGCCCTCTGCATTGCTGTAGCAGAAGTATGCCTTCCAATTAAACCAAAGCCACTTCGCACACCCTTCTGTCTGGATAAAGGTGTCTTAATCCTTTGCCATTCGGAGGACCAATTTTATGATTTTGTAAGGAGTATAAAAGACATACATACATGCCTTGTGTGTAGTTGCTTATATTCCTATGGAGAAATGAAAGACTTATTTTGAAAAAAAAATGTCATCGATGCTGTGATTTTGGATTGCTCTTATCAAAAGGCAAAGCACTTAATGTAACATTTCACCATCTTTATCATTCAAATGCAGGTAGGTAATGGAAACATAGCCGGACAACTTTCTCCAGGACACAACAGTTCTTCAATTAGATGCACATTTGATCAACAACTTGTAGGTTATTTCCATAAAAGTCCAAAGTGGCACCTTTAGGCATTCACCTTCCTTGCATATATTCCTGGCTAACATTTGTAATAACATAGTCCATCTGACAAACTATAGATTATTGGTAGATTAAAAGCAGCTGTCAAAAAATGGGATAATGGCCATCTTTTTATTGTAGCCTGCTGTTTCTTTTTAAACTGCTAATGCAGACAACTTATAGTTAAGGGCAAGACAGTTTGGGGAGGGTGGTTGTGTCAAGGCTATCAATAGTTACAATTAGAGCCCAAACTGCTATTATCAATCTAAAAATATGAAAAATGGATAGAAAGAACATACACTTCCCCAAATCTCTGGATTGAGCAGTATAGAACTCGTCATAATAAAGGAGAATTTGGAGAATGAATGCTTTAACTACTGTTTCCCCGAAAATAAGACCATGTCTTATATTTTTTTGAACCCTGAAATAAGCGCTTGGGCCTATTGCCATGTGCTCAAAAGCCCGATTGGGCTTATTATCAGGGGATGTCTTATTTTGGGGGAAACCGGGTATACAGTTGCTTTCAATTTACATTCAAAGCCTTTATGATTGGACCTATAACATAATGTAAGACGTGGGCTGAAAGTGCTTTTGAAGCAGAACTGAGAATTCCTACTCAACCCTAATGCAATTCTTTGAAGAATTATGTGTGTCCTCCAGAAAGTAGGGTCAGATCCTGGTGAACAGTTCAGAAGTTTCAATCAGTCTCAGAGGAATTTAGAGACGTAGATTTGCTACAAATCCCCCAACTCTGCAGCTTTTATAATCCAAACTGTTAATGAAATTAAAGTAGACAAAATGTGGTTTCCTGTCCTCACAAACTATTTTGAGGAAAAATAAATCCCTATATGTACTGTATATATATCAGATAGCATTGATTGCTATCCTAGGAAAGCATCAGATCTGAAGTTATGTAACTTATCTTTAAATAGAATCAAACTGAAGTCCTGGTGACTTAAACATATCCATGTAGTGCTATTGGCAAGAATATAAAATTGCTTTGTCATGGCCTCCTTCGGGGTGGGGTGGGGTGGGGTGCTGGTGTTTATTCAACTCCCAAGTCCAGTGGAGAGCACAGGTACTCCCCGACCCTGCTTAGCTTTTAAGATAGGTTGACCTTGTGCTGCCATCTGCCAAATAGGATTTTATTCTAGCACTTACTTTGTAAGGGTAGTAGATATTACCTATATTACCTAAGATATCTATTACTAGATATTATTGGCCACATTTTGAATAGCTAATAATTAAGATTTGCACATACGTGAACAGATGTTTACTGAGTTTTGTTATGAATAGCATTCCCCTGATATCGCTATGTACAGATATATCTCTTCAAGAGGATTTACTAGTCTTGAAGTCTGCATAGCATCTACTTGGACTTCTACCGTTTAATATTAGGCTGATTTCTTACAGATTTTAAAAGAAATACAAAGCACATGCAAGTTGAATTGGCTTTCGCATTTGGCATGTATTACAAGTAGTGGAGACTATATTTTAAGATGGGGCATATGTATCTTACATTTGATAAACACTGGCTTTCTGAAACAGCTAAGTTACCAGGCTGGTTACTACAAATTTGCAAAAATCAAAGAGAGGCAGAGTGTAAAAGTATTTAAAGCACAAACTGGGATGTGGAGGCCAGATAAATACATCAATACAAGCAATTGTTACTTTGTCTGTTAGGAAAAAAATAAGAGCAGAGAGCACATATAATGGTCACTGGGACATACAGGCATAGATAAGAGAGAACCAATTTCCAGTGCAACATCATGCTAAACATAATAAGGGGGTAGCAATGAAGAGAGTTCTACTTTCCCCCAGGCCATTTTAAAACCGTTGAGTCAAATAGTTGCTGCTTGGATGACTTTGACAAAAGTGTCAGCCTCAGGGGAAACATTTGTAATTCAAAACAATGAACCATTATCCAGGGCAGACTAAAACTCAGAAATGAGTTCTATCAGCATGTTGAGCTCGAAGAGAAAAGGGGCAAAGCAGCTGACTTCTGTTTTCACAGACAAAATCTAGTTTTCATATCATGCACCTGAGGCAAGCTTGTGCCTGGTCTGTATCATTGCAAAGATCTTTAATCTTGTGTGATTAAAGAGGGAGAAAAAAAAGTTTGGAGCAGCTTTTAAAAGTGCTAGTGGATTGACTCTTTCAGGTAAGAAGCCTCAATTGCTTTACTTCCCAGGCCTTTCAGAGGACAGAAACTAGACAGCCAAATAATACGTGTGTGCATCCTCTTCAATATTTATTTTATGAGGCCATTATTTTAGTGTAAGTATAGTGTACATCACTCCACTTTTTGATATCTTCCATAATAGTTTATGTTGTCTTCTAGAGCAGAGATGAAGATTGTGATAAATCAGTCATTAAGGGGTGTCTTAATGATATTTTAACATTCTCTTGATGCACCTTGCTAAAAAAAAAAAAGGAATTGTGTGTGCGCAAATGTAAAGAAGAATGATTACTGTGTTGCATAAATTTATGTATGCTCTGACAGACATAAATGTGCCTCTCCTATCCAAAACTGGCCAAAGGTAAAAAAAAAAAAAGCCTTCTGATTGCAAAATACACAAACAGGAATATGACGCAATATGCATATTAACACAGCAACCAAGAGAAGTGGGATTGTTTAACAGATAATCAACACAATTATTGTTGAAGCTTCAACCGTAGTAAAGGTAGCTGACAGTGAAATTGAGGAGATGGTGAAGTTTAGCACCTTGAAAATTTAAAGGCGAGAAGGAAGGGTTCCAGAGAAACCCTCCTAGTGAACGTATTATAGCATTCACAAGCCCTACAAGGTAAATCGTGATCCTGGGAAAGACATGTCAATCAAACCCTTTTGACATGCTGACATCCCTTTCAGAGTTTCAGGGTTACATAAACCTGACGCTTCAAGCTGAAACGACACACAGCATGAACAGCCAAATCTATGAACAGCGGCGAACGTAACGGCAAGCCACTTTCTCTCCTTTATTACTGCATCTTGATTAGCCAAACAAAATTTGCCAGTAAAAAAAGATTCATCACACAGTACTTTATACATATATTGTAAGCAACCAAGCATTCACAGCTGCAAAAGTAACATACCCTAAGCATTGCCCCGATATGACAGCTCCATCGGTTTTAAATACTGTACAGAATCAAGTCTATAAAGTTTAGTAATATTTCTTTTCCCTTTCCCTCCCCAGCACTTAACAGTTAAGATTTTAATTTATACATCACAATCATGTGGCCCATCTCAAGACTAACAATATGCCTCATGCTTTGGCTTCTTGGTGTGTATGTATAAGCGTCTGTCTCTTCGAGTGTCTCTTCACTCTGGATTACATACATACACCCAAAAAAGGTACACGGCTGCAATATGCCCAGTGGCAACTGCATAATCTAGAGCTTCACATTATTCAATAGCTAAAGGGGGGAGGGGGGATGTAAACGTCTGTGCAGGCCACTGGTAAGGGCAAAGAACAGCAAGGATAAAAGGGACAGAGCTTGAGAATGTAAAAGATGTCAGCAGGTTCCAAGGAGGAAAGAATAAGCAAAATCTTCTGCAGGGGCAGAATTGCTAGCAATTCAGACAAGTCCTTCATTGTGTTTTGAGAAAAGATAGCTCTCCTGTAGCTTGCATAATTTAACATTTTCATGGCTCCTCTCACCTTATTAAACCATGTCTTGGAACCAACTAGGCAGTTTACATGATTACGATTTGGAAAAAGGCAGGCTTTTGAAAAGGGTCATCACATTAAGATAGGCAGCTGGTTAATTCTCTCTGGGGAACTTGGAGGTGACACTATCTCATCTGCGTAAGAAATATGACAATACCTCAGAACAGAATTGCCCTTCTGCACAATTAATGGCAGGCCTGGTAGTGCGGGCAACAGGTAAACTCTATTCCTAACCTCATCTGATGACTATCAATCTAAGTACTCTGAATTTTTATTAAGTTGGGCTCTCTGCTGAGTCATAATTGCCTGGGCCGCAATAGCTTGCCTGCTTTATTCTCTTAAAAACAGAGAAATGTTATTTCTCAAATGTTACTCTGCAATACTAAAATAATTCACCCACTACATTCCAAGCCAACACAAGATTTATGTCATCTCCCTCAATATTCTCCAAGTGGATTATTCTCTTGGGAGGGTGACTAAGAGGGACATCTAGGTTGTTTTCAGAATAGGAATAATAAAGGTAAATAAATGTGAAGCCATGCAAAGATGAAGGAAACACCAAATGAAAAATAGAATGCAGGTCTGTTTTGAATGCAGGAATGTGGACAATAACCAACTGAACTTTGTTGGAAGCATGCATTTTCAGTCCCTGCAACCACTCCTTTGTCACAATACCATTCCTGGAAACAGCTAAAGCAAATGATACAGAATTTGGGAACCATGAATAATATTAATGAAAAGGATGTGATTTTATTTAAAGATGCTTGATTAGAGAGGCCCACTGTCTACCAGAATGTAGACTTTGTTGCTGCAGTGTTGATATGAATCCATGGAGATATAGAGTCAGGCAGAATTGCCACTTTGCAAGCACATAGGTGAAAGCAGAAATTCAGAAATTATGGTTTGCACCATGCGATATTTAGAGAATCATCCTGAGGTACCTTAATGTTCATAGTTAATTGTATAATTTTCGTGTATCCAAGAGAACAGTGAACTATGCTATATGCACTATTCCTCTTCAAGGCAAAGTGGAACAAGATATGCTATTGTACACTTAAGACAGACCAAAAATTCCAAGTGCTCATCCCAACAAGTACAGCTTGCCTTGTGCTTACTTGCTCCTCATGATTAAGAGATTAAGCAATTAAGGAAAGCAAGCTGCTTACATTTATCATTTGGTGGCTTTCGTACAGCACGTCCCCTTAGTTCCAATAGATATAATCAACAGTGAAAATAACTAAGAATGATGCAGAGCAGAAAGGTGGGCTATTCGTTTCCTTCTAATCAATAGACTTTAGTGAAGTTAGGTCAAGAATAGAAGAATACTACAGCATTACATTTTCCAATTATATCCTTATATAAGGATCTTTCAGGATTTAATCAAAAGGCAATCCCCATTTTCAGCAATATCCACAGCACCCAAGAACTCAAAACAAGGGAGGGGTCGTCACTTCATTGACTAGGAGTTGAAAGATCCAATCCCAACTTCACTTAAGTTCTGAAATGGGAAGGCCGCAGCACCTGTCTTCATGGAATCAAGCCCCAAGGGGAAACATCATTTGTGTGAGAAGGGATTGGGGTGTGGTGGAGGGAAGTGATTGTGTGTGTGCTCAATCACCCTGTGCATCTGAAATGTGATTAAAGAGACAGCCTGAAATGAGTTACGGAATTCTGCTTCTCTATAACAAACCAAGCCAAGGAGGAAGGGGTGCAGTGAGACAGTCTATTTATTGTTAACAACTTTTGCTAGGTTCTTCCTCCCTGTGCTGCCCTATCTTTCTGTGTGCCTGTCTGTCCCTAACTTGGATTTTTTAATTTATTTATCTTCTGTCCACTCGGGGATACTAGCCTCTACTAAGGCAGCCCGGTACTGCTGCAAGACACCACGGATGCTTTTTATGAACCCTTTAGACAATGGAAAGAGGGGGAACCCAATATCAGGGTAGCCACTCCTCTCAGGGAGAAAGCTCCTGTAGCTCTTTCTCCTTTTCTTTGGTTTCACACTTGGCTGAGCGGCAGAGTCCTGAGCAACTTTACCCTCATCTGTTACGTCTCTGGCAAAATGTGCTTCTCTGGCCTGGCCCATGCTCTCAGAGTCTGAACACTGATGGGTGTCACTAGCAGCCACTGTTGACATTCCGCAACCGGAGTCTTCCAGCTCCTCCTTGCCATCAGAGAGTTGGCTAGCTGCTCCTGCAGCCCCTAACTCTTGCTCTCCCAATGGCCCCATATTGTCTACAGGACTCTCAACCAGAATGCCTCCTGCCGAGTGCGCAAAGGAAGACTCTGCCAGACAGGCGTGATCATGGCTCCTTTCCACCAGTTCATTGGTCTCCACCCAGGACTCAATACGATGAATCAGGCGCCAACCATTACAGCAGAAATGCTCATAGATCTCCTGCTCAAAGACTTCTACGGGCTTGCGCAGCAGTTGCATCATTGACTGCACCACACGGATCAAAGCCATTTCATTGTAGCATCGGCTGTTTTCATAGCCCTCTTGTAAGCCCCGGTCACTGTCAAAACCAGCCTCATTGTAATAAGGCTCATTGACTAGGATAAGCCCTAGTAGTAAAAAAAAAAAAAAAAAAAAAAAAAAAAAAAAAAAAGTGGGAAGGGGAAAGGAAGGTAGAAAATAGTGGGAGAAATAAGATATTTAGTACATGTATAATTTAGAAAATGTACATGCAGGGCGACCGAACATGTTTTACTTAAAAATATAATTGGAAAAGAAACAGGATATACAAATGCATTAGGACAATGAATTTACTAAAACTTAAAATAAAAGTGAGAAACAAATACTCTCTATTTTGGAAAACTGTATTTTTCAGAGTACTTTAAAGTATTTTTTTATTCAGGATTGGAGATAAAAATAATTTTTATTTAAAGTGCAATTGTTCCAAATTTGAATTATTAATCCCAATTTACTTGGTTTTATTATTTTGTGAACTCAACTATGGAAGCATTTGATGAAAAGCCATTATAATACAATCTCTCCAAGATTTTGGAAAATGACAAAATGTTCCCTTTTTGGAGTTGTTTTGAAGAGAAAAAAATTTATATGAAAAGGAATTCAGAAGGAATGCTATTTTAATATGAAGGTCATTAAGTTTTGGACTAATGCTTTCTTGCTTTTACTTTTGCAAAGTACTTCTAAGAAAAGGCTCAATTGCAGCTTTTTCTTATAGGTTCTCTTTATATCAAATCAGATTTTCAATTTAATGCCTCCCATTGTTAAACAAAACTAGGTAATTTAGATATCCTCTTAATACGAGGAATTGCCTTTTTTTTTTTTTAAATCAAACTCCCCTAACTTGTTTGGGGATACTGTTACAATCTAATATAGAAGACATACCGTATACATGGATAAACCACCATACAATTCTTCATGAGAAACATGCCTAATGAGAAACACACCATTTGTATGTTTTCTAAACATACAATCATGTCTGAGTTATTAATCTCTGTTTTTACTGTTAAACATTTTGTTATTAATATAGTTTATAGATGACAGGCTAACAATTTGCAAGTAGATTTAGTAGTTTAACAGTTTGAAAGTTTTTTGGCCTGTTTCGCAGGGGGTGGTAAACTTAATATTGTTATATTAATCAGAATTCATTCAACTAGGGAGAACGTAAGGTCTATATGCATTAGTTTTAGGTTTTTTTTTAAAGACACTTTTTTGTTATTGTCTTTTTTGTTGTCTTTTTTCTTTTATTTTTAAAAATATTTTGGTGTTTTGTATTTTAATCTTTTTTGAATAAACTAAAAATTTTGGGAAAAAAAATCTCTGAAGATTTATAGCATATGTAAAAGGTGTTCCAACCTGCTCCTTGCAATGAACGTCTAGGTTCTCAATTGCATGGAAGTGCTGCACTGCTTTGTACAGAAGTGAACTGAACAGCTGCCAAGAATGGCAGTGATGGAGCATCCATGAATAGCAAAAAAAAAAAAAAAGCTTGGCATTTCTTTGTTTTTAACCACAAGCCCAGGGAGCTTACCTGCTGCCAATTCTCCATATTGGCAGCTATCCCACTGGTGACTGAGGCTTTGCTTTTAGGGCATGAAATAAATAGCCATGGACATCATTGTTCCTGGGCAAGGAAAACAATCCACAGCTTGCCCAGCCAAAAAACAACATTTTTCTGTCTATTGCAGTAGGTTATGAGCCAATATTTTCTTCTACTACCATCTTACTGGAATTTACCTTGGATTGAGATGAGCACCTGAAGAAGGCTAGATTTACTGGTCCATCTCTCTGTGCCCTGGAATAGTCAAATAAGAGCAATCAGTTAATTCAACAGCAAGGACTACACAGCATCAAAATGCAGACGCAGCAACTTTTAAGAACAAGGCATTTGCAATGATCCATGCTCTGCTGACTTCCATTACTACTACAACATTACTGTTCATATGAATGATATCAGTGTCTAGAGATTCTGGGTAAAACAAACTTTTGGGGACAGGATAGCATATATACTTTTCTTTACATCTCTAATCAAAAAAATAATGTACTGTAAGATAGGAATTCTATAATATGCCCATTGAAAGACAAAAGAAGATTAATCCAACTGGAAAACCAGTAATAACAATGAAGGTGTTATAAGAAACACGCATAGAATATATTTTAAAACAAATTTCTATTATGGGAACGGAGTTCGGTGGTAAGCATTCATACAATTTTCATGATGGAGTAGGTGGAGGGAAGAGCACTGCCAAAGAAAAAAACTCTGAAATGAGTTGTGAAGAAATTCTTTCTAACAGATGTTAGTTTCATTTGCTACATTCAGTTTATATTTTGTCTGAACCAAAGTATTATGAGAACTAGATTCCAAATGTATGGGTGCTGCAGTAGGCTTTTTTAAACAGCTGGTAGCTACAGACAAACCCCATATGGTTGGACAATATTGGGGATTAAAACAGTATCTTTGAACAGCAGATAGAGTAAGCCATCTTGCTGTTTGAGTTAAACCATTAAAGAAAGTATTGCAATTGCATGCAGTTTATAATATAATACTGAATAACCCAGATCAAGAGGACTATAGTAAAAGTCAGCAGCAGTTTTTACCTTGCCTATCCACGTGCCCAGAAGGCTTACGCAAACCTTTCCGTTGTCATACAAATTAGGATTCAGTCTGCCACTGCACTGGGAGAGGTAACGGAAGAGTGGGGGCACAGCTGGATAGATATTGGGGAGTTGGATGTCAAATAAAAAGAGGCCATCTTCATACGGTGTGCGCGTAGGTCCTTTGACCAGTGCTGAGAAGAGATCCTGTGGAGAGGCTATGTATAAGTCCACGCAATAATCCATAAAGAGGAACCAGAACAAACTAAAAATGTTATATCCAAAACTATGAAGAAAATGCACATAAGCATTCTTTTTGGTTTCATATCAATATACTTAGTATACACCCCGATAATTCATGCCACACTGTACTTTGACTAAATGTTCAGAAAAAGTCATCAAAGAAAATTTCTGTTCTACTTAGTTTTGTTTGTTCCACATTTGCTGAGTAACACAGAAATAATAGCCCATACCAAATAAAAATACTGCTATTACGCAAACTGAGATTATGTATTATCTTGCTGAGACTAAACAGATAAGAAACCTGCACAAAGTCTCTCTGAGATAGAAATATCTTATATCTACACCTCCTTTAGTTCCATAATAGAAGTAAGGATATAAATGTAATTACACTGGCAAGTTGTTGGTACCTTCTCAGAAAAAATACAGAAAGGAGTACCTTAGAATAGCCATATTAATTCATTCAACAAATGACAAAGTTCTGCTACATTTAATAGCTATCTACCAAGCAATGTTAACATTCTATTGGCAACATTATTGAATTAACTCCTACTCATATATACACGAGTGTTTATTTATCTTGAGGAAAATAACAATGTGACAAATGAACAAGTGTAGTTCCTAGTTTTAATTACCTGCTAATAGATAAAATGAATTGGGGATTTTTTTTTCTTGTTGGTATAAAAAACCAACATTTTTTTCATTAAGAAATATCTTAGACACACAGTAACATCATGCTTTTTAATAATAAAATTATAAACAATTTTTAGAAAATTGTACCTAGGAACAATTTTAAAACACAAGGTATACCTTTCTTTATGGACAATGATGTTCATATATAAAGGTTTACATGACTTACCATTCTGTCTTCAAATGTTTTAACCATGATCCCATCTGGCAATGAAGTTGCTAACAAAGCCATTTCTTTCCTCACTGTGCTGAAAAACTTCTTGGCTTCTGGAGGCTGAAATTCCATTTTCTTAAAGGCATGGCTATCTAATGGGGCAATAAATAAATTGGGGTAGCAGATTACCTAATTTTTCACATTCTCCTTTGCTCCTAACATTTGCTCGAAACTTATTTAAATTGTAGGGTTAGTAAAATAGACAAAAATAACTCTGATATGCTATCCTTGTAACTATAAAACAGCACTAAAGTTATTAACAAATAAGGTAATTATTAACAAATATTGCCAGAATGCTCAAATGATGCTTGTATTAAAATACACTGTCTAGCCTGAGCAGGGATCACTAATTTTATTGAAGATTGTTGAACTGAATGCAAGTCACTACTGTAAAGACTTCATACAAGACCTGATAAAGTTACAAGAAGAGAGATATAGAGAGAAAAATTTGAGAGAGGGGTCAGTCCAGATATAGACTTAATGTTATATTTTACACCTGGCTCATATGTTTAGAAAGAAAGGGGGACCACTATAACTTACTTTCAAACACTGGTCCCAATAAAACAGAATTACAAATTTACGGCTTTTCAGAAATTGCTGGACTTCAATTTCCCTGACACAGGCTATGCTGAGTGGAGCTAATAGCTTGCAATATTATTAGAATGCCCTAAGGCCGTGATGGCAAACCTATGGCATGCGTGCCACAGGTGGCACATGGAGCCATATCGGTGGGCACGCGAGCTCAGCTCCAGTGCACATGTGCGCACCGGCCAGCTGATTTTCAGGCCTTCTGGGCCCATCGGAAGTTGGGAAACAGACTGTTTCCAGCCTCCAGAGAGCCTCCAAGGGGGTGGGGAAGGCCGTTTTTGCTCTCCACAGGCTCCTAGAAAGCCTCTGGAGCCTGGAGGATAAAAAACAGGCCTACCCGGCCCACCGTGCCATCATGTGCCAAAAGCGAGGGGAACACCGGGGGGAGGGGGGGTGTCACTCGCACATGCATGGGGGGTGCATAGAATTATGGGTGTGGGCACGCGCGTGTGTGACACCCCCCCCCATGCTCTCCCCGCTTTTGGCACGATAGGAAAAAGGTTAGCCATCACTGCCCTAAAGTCTTTCCTTAGCCCCACTTTAAAAACTGACCTGGAGCACACTCCAACACCGAGAAGACTTCCCCCTTGGCACTGGTGAAGGTAACACCAGGCTTGCCTCCACTCTGCTGACAAAGCACTGGGGTTTCGCTGGGCCATTCTGATGCCACTGGTGTCTGTGTCTGAATTTCTCTTTCTTCTTTCTTCTCTGTGTCTGCCATTGCCTCCATCTTTTCTTCTTCCACAATAGCTACATTGTCCAGGGTTTTCTTCAGATTCTCCTGAAGCTTCTTTATATCATCTAGAAACTTCTTTTCCCGTGTAGGCTTTTCTGGTTCAACTGTGGGAGAGGTTGGATAACCTGTCAGCAGTTGTTCAACTGTCATATTCTTCAAGCTTTCCAAGATCTTGATGGCCTCCTTCAACTCTCGGAAACTCTTTGGAGTTCCTTCCTTGCCTGATTTATCTGTTGTTAGATCAGCCACTGCCATTGCCACAGCACCTTGTACTTGTTCTTCTACCTTTTTCACCTCTTCCACAGGTAGTTCCTCGGGTTCAACTTCCTCAATTTTTGTGTGGTCATCTTCCATGAGGCCATTATCTGTTTCCCAACTATCGCTCTCATCCTCCCATTCATCTGAAGAAGCACCACTAGTGCTGCCATCTATGGAATCAAGATCTGTCTCTTCATCCATTTCAGATTCTATATTGTACAAGTGCTAGAAAGCAGAATGAAAAAGAGGAAGAGCCTCAACACATGGCAAAACACACAATCCATTTCATTTCATGATAATGTAGTCTGATTTTCCTATAGCTAAAAGGGATCAACCACATTAATTGCAAACTCAGAGTTCCTTAAACTGGGCTACTATATATATATTTAAATAAATAAATAAATAGTTTAAATAAATAAATAAATAAATAAAATCTTTTGAACAAACAAACAATATTTCTCCATTTATGGAATACCTCAAAGGCTGAACTTTTACTAGGAAGCAGACCCTACACAATAAATCTGGAATGCTGAACCAGCAATTATCTCTGGAATCAAGGGGATTCTGAGTGCTAACCAGTGCTGAGAGCTTGCAACAGATCAGAGAGCAATATGGATTATCTTTTTAGACTGAAGTCTCCAAGATAGCTGTAACATTATCTTATATCTTTATGCTATTTAACTTCACCTTTGCTATTTCTACTAAGCTGCATGTTTTATAAGACAGTTAAGAGATGGAAATCCCTGAATTAATCCAAAATACCTGTTTCCTTTTCCTCAGACATTGCTCTATCAGTAACAGTCAATGTGAATAATCTTTAGCTCCTTACCTCACCACTACAGAGCATAAGGAGTTAATGCCCTTGATTTTTTTAAGGAATGATGACCTTTCTGGCATTTTTCTGCATTTTCTTTGTACTGTCCTTCAGGCTATCATACACCCACTCTCCCACTTTCAAGGCTCAACAGATTTTGATAAAATGTAAGTCTATATGTTTTTATAAAATGTACATATATCCTTCAGCATATAAGTTTATACAGGGTTATGACATTTATTCTATAGAGTCATGAAACGGGGGAAACATTTTTATTTAAAACAATACACCTTATAATGCTGAATTGCACAGACAGCTTGCTTTCACGGAAGATCCCTCCACATGATATGATCATGTGTGACAAGAGCAGGATGGGATATACCAGAGGGCTTTGTATCACACAGCCATAATTCCGGCACTGGTGACTATAATTAAAGGGGAACTGCTCTATTTAAGAAAAGGAAGCCTTGAATGTTATTTAATAGGCTGCTGAAGCAAGAGCAGGCCCTTTACTTGTGTTTTAGTAGCTTCTGTGCTATAATGAAACAAAAAGACAGAGGCAAACTACAATATTTTAAGTAAGTTAATGGTCACTAATTTTGTTTTTGAGACAAATGCAGGAGTTCCTTAAAAGACATATTTATTAGAGGCCTTAAAGACTGCATTAAACATCTTTCAAAATAACAGACCACATTTAGATTCCAAGAATAAGCAACTATATAACAACATAAGCTCCTGGGAAGGTAAGATTTTATTACTAAAATAAAAAATAAAAAATCACAGCAGCAAATCAGAGCAAACTTTTTATTACACAGTGTTACTGAGATGCCAATAGAACTAGTGTAATGAACTAACGAGCAATTTCTCATATATTCTAGAAAACTCTAATATATGGAAGCCACTTAATAAAAACAAGATAACTAATATTTTACATCAACCGGAAGCAGCTTATTTACCTGTGGCAGAACAATTGTCCTGGAATTATCTGCCCATACAACTTCTACTTTACTGCTGAAATCCACTCGGGCCACCTGTCCCACAGAGGGCTAAAGAAACAAAAGCAACCATTATTTATTTTATAATATACACCCTACTTTTTTATAACCATCCAAGTAAGGTAAGCAAGATAGCTGAGCACACAATAATAATGTACTTTTTAAAGCTATGCCATTAAATTTAACAAAAGCACAAATACTAATGCTAAAATAATCCTTACATCAGTTCAAATGGCCAGGTTAAAGAGATCTATTTTAAGATTAAGAAAGGTTTGCTAAATCAGGCCCAAAGCCTTTCAACTCCAATGCTTTGTTCCCCCAGGGGCTGCCATATTTTTACCAAAGTCCGCAAAAATTTGAACACAACAGCACAACTATTGAAAGGCATATGGAGTTTCTAATTATCAAGGCAAATTCTGACAGGATGTTGCCTGTTACCCTTCCCAGTTTTACCACAGGGTAAATTGGTAGACAGAGCAAAAAGAAAGAAATATACTGGGTCAACAAAGTTAATCTGAAACGAACACTACACGATGGATGCTTATTGCCAGATCCCAATTTGACATTTAGAACAATCTGGCATTAAGAACATAGGATCTTTGAGATGGAGATTAATCTTTGTAGTGCGATTACATTGCATCAAAAAAGTGATTATTGGCAAGGATAGTTAACTTTCATTCTCTATAATTCTGCATTCTACAACACCCTACATATTCTTTCCCTTCAGTAGTTGCTTTCAAATAATTTCCAATCTTTATCATTCAATTTTAACTCTCCAATAAAAATAGCAAAAAGTTACTGCCATGTTACAAAGCGTACCTCCTCTCTGCACATTTGTACATGACTGGAAGAGTGGGTGGGAGGGTAGGACAGTATAAAGCATTTCCATCCTGGATTGAAGTCTCCTAAAGAGATAGTCCCTTTTCTATAGCTCAACTATGCAATGTACCAATGATTTTCCCAGATGGGAAAAAAACTCTCTTTCGAGACATTTAAGAAGAAAGTATTTCTGATGGGAAATTGAGAATCTGAGAAGCACACCTACTCAAGAGGAAAATGGCCTCCTAAAAGGAAATCTAGACAGGCAGATAAAAACCCGGGTCAGGCAGGAACCTTGTCTCTAACTTCTGGAATAATAATTATTGCTTTTTTCAGGTAAATGATAAACAGGACCAAGAATATAGTACAACCAGAGGAATTAAGATTGCAACAGCCACCATAACCATTACTACTAGGAAGATTTCACATACAACATGCTTTCTAAATTAATCTCAAAGGCAGAGGAGTGTACCTTTAAAAATCCTTTCCACTGTCACAACTATGCCTCCCTTTGGAAGAAAATAAATTTCAACTACTGTACAATATTTGGAAAGCTTGCCATCTAGTGGTGGTTAAGAAATTGAGTTTTGAGCTCTTGAGTTCTTAACTTTCCAGCTTTCATAGAAAGCGGACATAAAATCTGCCCAATTCATATTTGATTGAAAGAGTGTAGGAATGTGAACAAAGGCTTCAGATGATCCATGCCAAGAGCAAACATGTATTCTAACCAGAAGTATGTTGGAGGAAAAGGAGAGTGCGAGAAAGTCAAGGACATTGGGCATGTGTAGGCTGGCTAACAAGGAAGCCTTTTAGTTCAAAGCAGAAGACTAAATAGATAGCTAGCCCAACATCTCACTTTTTTCCAGGTCATGGTTCTTACGAATTGTACCAAGAACATACTTTACCACCACTCACCTCATTTTCACCAATCGAAGCACCATCCTCGGCATTGCCAATGCGGATTACAAAATCAGTTGTGCGGAAGCGGAAGTCTGGATGATCGGCAATGTCATACACACTAACATCTTCCTCCTCCCCAACCAGCTGGAAATGATCACACAAAGATAAAGGCCGGTCCATGCACAGAGTCTCAAAGTTCAAAATCTTGTGATTCAACCTTGTGTTCCTTTCTTATATACCGCTATTATGAAGTGACCTTCATAATACCTAAGAGTCTTTTAAAGAACAGGTAACCACTCTTAAATATATTCTCTCAGAATATGAATGGCATTGAAGAGAAGTCATTTGACAGTGCCAGTCCCTTCCTTTTTTGGGGATACCTGTTGCTAAAAAATATTCCCCCCAAAAGGACATAAAGCTTATGTGTAGTTTATACTTAGCTATCAGAAAACAAGGAGGAAGCTTTTCACCTCAAACACGTAACAGCTGACATTCTGTACGTAACATATTTACCTAGCCTTGTGCATAGCATGTTATACTGCTCAGCATTGATTCTGAAGATGTCTGATAGGGCTCCCTACATGGATCTCTATTGTCTAAGAACCTATAAGTATACTATGTTATAAGCACCATCTACATACATTAATTGAGAGCTGCATTCTCTTCTAGACCAAATTTTATGAACATTTGAAGGTTATCTAAATACAAAGTTTGATAATGATGATTATGCCTTTGAATCAGTTTTAACTCCTGATGAGCACCCGGACTAATCACTGCAGTTTTCTTGGCCAGGTTTTTCAGAAGAGGTTTGCCCTTCCCTTCTTCCTAGGGTTGATAAAGTGACTGGCTCAAGGTCAACCAGCTGGTTTTAGCTCTAGCCTGGACAAATTGAAAAGAAAATGCTCTTCCCCCCCAAATGTTTTGACATTTGGATAATTTTTTGTTTAGCTCTTGTAGTTAAATCTTAGCTTAATTTAATAGTGAAAAACCAAATTTAGATCCTCTCAAGAGACAGACTGAGCCAGTAGAATACTGGGCACATTTATATACACCTGCTTTTCTTCCAAAGCTCAGAATGAAATTTTCCTCAGGAAATTTTTTTTACACCCATTTAGCAAAGCAAAATTTTATTCCAGAGGCCAAGAGAAGAAAACAAAACAAAACAAAACAATCGCACAGTCTTTACTTCTTACCTCCACATCATCTCCACTAGGTCTCAGCTTGAACCATTTCACCACACAGGTACGACCAACATGGTCGCCTGACTGCACCACTCCGTACATACCAGGATCCTGAGAAGTCTGAGCTGTTTAGGATTGAAGAAAGAAGCATACTCTAGTAAGGGAAAATGATGCACTGTAATTTCTATTATTCTTAGAAGTATCCGATACTTGTTTTTTTCTTGATTTATACTTTATTGCTGGTGATGAATTAAAAAAATAGAAAACCAAGCTTGGCTGGCTTCGACAGTTAATCAAACTTGTTCTTGTCATAGTTTTGTCTGCCCCTGATGGCTCTATTATACTGAACCTGACAGTGAGTACAACTGTGAGTGGTGAGGCCCTGCCTGCCCCAGCTCTAGCTTAGAGGGATGGGTTCACATTTCCACTCCCAAGCAGCATGGGATTTCTCAGTTTTCCAAGTTCCTCCAAGGTATTGTTTGCAGCCATCTGCTAACATGGCTTTTAAAATAATGGATGCACGAAGGAAAAAAACATGAAGATTCACCTTATTTAAATCAATGTACTTGTTTTTAACATATTTGTTCATTTTTTTAAATTGGAAATTTAAAAGGAAAATTGGTTATGAACGGAAAAATGCATATGTATACGCATATATATATATGCATATATATACACACACACACACACAAACACACACACATACACAGAGAGAGGGGGGGAGGGAGGGAGAGACAGTTATATAGAGACAGTTATATAGAGAGTTAGGTAGATAAACAGATAGATAGATGATAGACACTTTATAATATGCCTTCATAATATGCCAAAATTAAATTATTCAGGTAATTATATAAAACGATTGTTCTCAGAATCTCCTAGACAGCATCTTGGGATGGCACCTTCCTCTAACCTTGAGTGGAAGGAGAATTTAGAGTATTTTATACACTAAAATAATAAAGTCCTTAAACTATTTTAACCCAGTATTTTACTATTCAATACTTTCAGAAGGAAGCAAATGAAACTTCTGACTTAAAATAACCTTTGAAAACTCTGTAAGAAATCACTGAAACCTTGCTAAAAATGTAAGCACAAAAGAAACATACATTTCTGTCTTGCGGGAATACTACAATTTGTAGTATTATGTATAAAAGATTCAGATTGTGGAGTTTTTTGTTGACTTTCAATGTGGTAAACTGCTAACTGGCAGTTTCCCAAAATTTCTTTTGCTAAAGACTTGATCCACCAGTAAGTCAGATGACTACTACAAGAGAACATCTGGACTGAAAGCAAACTATGTTTTCAATTCTTTTTGTTCTTCATATATTTGAAGAAAAATTGTGAGAGACAGAAAAGCAGTGTTCTACTTAATGAGAGATTTTATTTCGATAATATAGAAAAGGGTTACATTCTGATATTTAAAAAAGTCCTAAAGATTGCTATTCTGTAAATTATTGATTCAAGAAATCAGCACTTTCCAAATTATGATTATTTCTACAACTGTTGGGTCTGGTTGACTTGGGGTGCTGGTAGTAATATTTATATGTGTAAGGAAAAAAGCTACATTATTTTAATTACAGAAGTAGTATGATGAAGAGTACAACTGCTGTTGTCATGCTATACAACACTGATAATCCCTAGGTCAATGTAAACTACAACTTCCAGAATTCCTAGTCAGCATTATCCAGACTGACTGATATTACAAAGCTGTAATGGCAACTCATATAGGCTTCCGCAGGATAAGAAAAGATGCACGAGACACTACTGGCAATTTGAAAATCCAGATTGAAAAATCCATGTATAAATTGTTACTAATAAACACATTATCCAGAGGAAATGCATTTCACCAATTACCTCTTTTATCTACTACAAAATCCCCAGGGCAAAACTCATTATTGTCCAAATGATGGACAGGAAAGAGCTCATTGGAACGAATGTTTTTCTCCACTGTGCCATCCTGCCACATCACATCTGCTGATGTCATCGTGGTCACCACTTCCACAGCAACCCTGTTACCAACAAGGATAGAAAATTACTAAGGAAAAGTATCACAGCAAGTCAGGGTAAAGATTAAAAAGAACGGTGGCATTTTAAAACAGCATAAAGAATTGACTTTAAAGCTGGAACCAATACTAAGGCAGTTTTTGAGAGAAAAACCTTTTGGCTGCAAAAGCTGGTCTGTTGAACAAAATGATAGGGATTAAACAGGCTCCCAGAACACCATGATGGAGATTATGCTACAATGGAACAAAAGGCATAGTCTTTATTGGGGAAGGTTGTACTACAGAGCTGCCATTTCCCTGAAATTATGAATGAATCATTTCTATCTCATCCCAGGCTGGATAGTGAACAGGAAATATAAAAAAGTTACAAAGCAATATCCTTCCAAAACCGATATGTGATGTTTTAATATCCTATGCTGGTGCTCACAATCAGCTCAGGCCAAGCTATAGAAGAATAAATCAAACTTGCTTTCAAAATACATGGAGGGTTGGGGTTCCATGTACTTTTGGGGACAGAGAATTCCACAAAATGGGGGTTATAGAAAACAACAGCTTTCTACACCACATATATCTTGCAAGGGGTATAGACTGGCTCTCCAGATTTATAGGGTATAGATGTATAGTCTCCTGCTTAAGCAGGGGGCTGGACTAGAAGACCAAGACTTATTTTTAGTCTGGACAGGCAGATTCAAAGCTGATAAAGCATTACCTGTTATATCCTGGTGCTTCAGAATCTAATGCTTTAAAAGAAATGAGTTGGGCAAGGTACCAAGAACTGTCTTGCCAGAAACTGCCTTGGCTTTCCAAAAAGGTTATTATTTTAATAATTATCATCAGTGGGGTAAATGTCAATATATTGGGGTTTGATTAGTGCAAAAAGAACACTGAGTCAGCTGATTATTTTTGGTAAAAGCTTTTATGCTTTGCTTAACTCTTTCTTCCCTAAGAAAGGTATACAATTTAATTGGATATCTGTTAAGATATATTTTAAATGATATAACTTGAAAACTGTATCCTTAGTTTGCAGGCAACACAAATCTTCCTACATTCTCAATAATAAGAGACATGTTTTTATTATTGATATGTTTTTAAGTTATGTACAGGGTTTTACCAAGAAATTAGGTCAGGTTAATTTGACATGTATAGGTGGGATGATATGAGCTCTGGTCTTACCTGTCACCTGGTTTAAATTCCCGGGAAACCTTGGTTTTCTTTTTCTTATGTTTCCTCTTGAGATTTTTAATAGAAAGCGGGATACTTTTTTTGCGACCTATACCACTGCCGCTCTGAGAAGAAGCCGTGGAGCTGGCAGAAGATGTTACAGAACTGGTGTCGTCTGTGTCATCGGCTGCTTCATCATCAGCATCCTGTTCTATAGACTGCAGATTGTAGTCTGAGGAGCCATCATCCCGTTTCAGTACAAAGGCTGGTTGCAACTGCAGCCCAGCTCCTTCACAAGACAAGCCTTTCCTTTTTTCGTCAATGTGCTCTCTTTTTGCGTCCTGCATGCCTATAATGTCACTGACAGAGTCCTCTGCTCCACATTTCAAGTTGGCTTTAAGATGTTCAGGCTGTTGGTCACCTGCTGCAGCAGATTCTCCTTCAGGGAGATCAAGGGTACTCTGAGCGTCTGGGGAACATGACATGATCTTCACTATTTGTTTCTTCAGCAGTCTCCTTACCTACAGAGGAATCAGCGCAGGTCAAGAAACACAAAAATTTCCCACCATTTAAAAGAAATTGAGCCAATTTTTTTTTTTAAATGCTTCCTACGTGGGAGCTGAAAATTATTTATTTACCTAGAACTGCTATTTATCTTCTAAAGTGCAAGATGTTTATTGTTTGGGGAATCTGTGCATACAGATTGAACAAGCAGTCTTCCAATATTCCTTCAGATGTTACTCATGTTGCCCCATGATGGAAATTTTGTTAGTGAATTTTGTTATAAAGTCAAATTCACAATATCATCTTTTTAGTGAAAATGAGATGACATGGAGTCCATCATGTGGTTATATAGTGAAAGGCTTTTAGATTTTTCAGCAATTCCTACTTATATCAGTAAATATAGAGCCGTGGTGGCACAGTGGTTAGAGTGCAGTACTGCAGGCTACTTCTGCTGATCATCGGCTGCCAGCAGTTTGGCAGATCGACTCTCACCAGGCTCAAGGTTGATTTAGCCTTCCATCCTTCTGAGGTTGGTAAAATGAGGACCCAGATTGTTGGGGGCAATACGTTGACTCTGTAACCGCTTAGAGAGGGCTGTAAAAGCACTGTGAAGTGGTATATAAGTCTAAGTGCTATTGCTATTGCAATAATAAAATATGGGACAGTCTCATGACTACAGATGATTTGCAAGAACTGAAAAATACAGAATGAATGGTGCCTGTGCAAACTGCCTAAATTTATATATCCTTTTCTTTGTTCTTAACTCATGGCTTAAACACATACTCCTATACATATATACAGTACAGTACAGTACAGTACAGTACAGTACAGCATATAGTATATGTATACTACCATAATGGTGCTTACACTGCAAGGAAATAGTGTAATAGCTAAGTATGCAGAAAATTATTAAAATGGTTATATTTCATAATCTGCTAGTCATTTTAAACAGCTACACTGATAAATTCTTTAGAAATACTAAAGAGTCAAATAGAAGGTTATGAATAAATTCCAAAATCTGTAACAGACTTTTATTTCAGAATATGGAGAGTTTAAAATATTAACTTTTTATAGGGAGAAAACATTATTTATATATACTGAGACATTTCTGTAACTGGATTTTAGCAAGAAATCTATTGAACATTAAGGTGTTTTCAGACAGAGAACAAGTGTGTATATTACAGTACCTTTTCAGGCTTTACATTGGATACGAAACAAGGACAGGCCATCTGCAATATTAAACACCATCATTTTGGTATTACTATTGAATGCAAAGGATTGTTAACAGAGGTAGAATACACTCAGAAAATTATTCCAGTTTTGGAAACATTTCATTCACATTTTCATTTGTATTGTAACCCCTAAAATAAATTAAAGAAATAGATTTTACAGTTATGTTTTTCCTCAGAAGAAAATACTACTTTGAAAGAAAAAAAAAACAAAACTATTACTTGAAACCCTTCAGGCAGAATGCTAACTGTGTAATCCTTGCGTAGATGGTTAGCCATGTTTTGAAACCCGACAAAGACTTCCACTTTTTAGATGTCTAAACATGCATGGGAAGGTTTAGCTTTAGCTAAGAAATGTAAAATATACTTTTAATAATTTAAATATTAAATATTATTTTCATCACTATGACATATATAGGCTTTTTTCATTGTCATTTTACTCTATTGGTGATGTGCTTTTGTATTTCACTATTTTAACGTAAGAAAAAAAATGCAAAACTTGGTTTTGCCACCATATTCGGAAAATGCTATGTATTCTTTGATGAATGAGGTTTAACAGATCCAAATTAAAGAATGTGCAACTGAAATCTGATTATATTTTTAGATTAATCCCAAAACTGCTTATAAAATTAAGAAATGGGTGCAGTGATTGGAAATATTGGCTATGAAATATTAAAGGCATACATTTATCCAATGTTACTATGATTGTAAAACAGCAAGATACTGATTTACACTAAATATAGTTTCTAATATTTTAAAAAAATGTTAAACATACAGAATAGATTGCTTGTTATTTATGAAATACTTAAACAGCGCTTTACAATATAAATTCTGAATGAATCAGCATTTCAAATTTGGATTTTAATCCAGATTTTATCTAAAATAATAGACAAAGGTTTTGAAATATAACAAAACTACACCTCTGTTACTACTATATGTGTAAACAACAAGCATAATTCATGTGAAAAATATGATATACATCAGTACTCAGGGTCTCAACTATTTAAAAAGTTGCCATATAAAAACAAATTCCACCATTTATCAATTAATTCAAACAACAGAACACTATGCATTTTCTCTTGAATGATCAACTATCATGAATTTCCCTCCAATGATACAGGAATTCAGTTCACAATTCTGGAATCACTTAACATTCATTTTTTCCTATTCTCTTGCTGAAGAATAAATTGGAAATATAACAACACTAATAATTAAAGTTTATGCTAACCATGTCTGCATAACCTACCTACAAGACTAAGTGATGTCTGAATATGATTAAGCATTCAATTAATATTATGCTTGTATGTTTCTTAAAATATCATGTCCTGGATGATAGAATTAAAAAAAGGAATGCCATCCCCAAAGATCATTCCATATTCTTAACCATGGCAGAAATCGGCAATAGTGGGAATATACAGAGCCAAACAAGAACAGTTAGAAGTAATGAACAAAGCAGAATTCTCAGAAAAAGTTCAATATTCTCAGCTAACTTTTATCAGGGCACATACCTTCTTAGAAGCTGATCCTTCTGCTAGAACACAGTTTCTCTCTGGACATTCACACGTGATTTTTGCTGGCTCCACTTTCTCCGGAAATACATACAGACACCTTTCTCCAAGCTGCCGTTCAGCATGGTCAAAACAACCCAGACGTTTCACTCTATTAAAAGTGAAAATGAAAGTAGTGTCACCATACTGTTGGATGGTATCTTCCTCCTGATTCTTCAGCATTCGCTGAAATGTCTAAAACTGTTTCAAGTACATGCACAGTGATACATTATTGGGGAAATCACTATTTGGGAAATCAAAGCGATAACTACTTCCTAATTTTACAAAAATTTAGAGTAAACTTAGTAATAAAAAGATTTACTAGTGGAAAACATATTCCTATGGCATGTACAGAAACAGGTCATGGGGTATATGGGTGTGCGCACGTGTGCCTGTGTGCACACACACACACACACTCACACAAGTACATGGCTGGAAAGCTTTATTCCTTCAGAGCTCAGTTAGCTCACAACACCTCTGTATAGAACTGCTAATGGTGTAACTTCTATATTGAGCAAAGTGCACAATTACTGGGCCCTCCAAATAAACATTTCCTAAAAATGTATTTATTTATTTAAAACACTTATACAGCTCCCCATTTTAAAATCAACTCAGGATGAGACAGGCAAACAGAAAGCTAGGTCTGAGATGAGGAGTCATATAATGTCATACGATGGCCATTCCCGATATAAGCTTTGGTTGTAAGAAAGAGAATTAAGCAATTTTCAAAATCAGCATGCCCAGCAACTCACATTTATGCATGTCTTAATATCATTTTCAGATATATAATTCCATCACATGATGTATTTGCTTTAGTTTAATTGATGTAAAACATATCAAGAAAAAAATCATGATTCACAAAACTATAGTGGGTAGCTCCCTTCTCCCCAAACCAAATCAACAGTATGCTTTTAGCATAAAGCAGAGGAAGGTTAAGCTTGGTTCATTCGTGTTTTTTTAAAAAATATTTTTATTCAAAGATTAAAAAAACAATAATAAAAAGCTAGTACAAAATAAATAATTATAATAAAATAAATAATAAATAATACAAAATAGAATTAACGAGAAAGAAAAAGAGGAAAATATATAAAAAGAAAATTGAAGGAACAGAAAATTAAGGCAAAACAGAAAAGGGAAAGGGAAAAAAAGATATTTAAGGAAGCGATTTCTGATTTTATTTATAGTGGATAATAGCAAACTTGATATTTTTCCTCTCTCTTTGATTTTTTTTTAAACTAATGCTCTGAAGATCTCTTTTAGCTCTGAAGTAATTGTAATTCCAATGTGCTTAAGATAGTGAGGCTTTAGCAAACCCTTACAGAGTCCCCCTGTGGCTATGAGCTTGATGTCAGCTCATGGCACCTGAGTTGACTATAATCCTGCAGTCTTCTAGCAAGGAGAAATACAGATAGTTCTTCACTTACAACAGTTCATTTAATGACCATTCAATGTTACAAAGGCACTGAAACAAGTGACTATTGACCATATTTCACAGTTACAAACTCTGCAGCATCCCCATAATCATGTGATCAAATGGCATAGTTATGACCGTTGCTGTGTCCCATGGTCATGTGACCTTTGGACAAGCAGAGTCAATAGCAAAGCCAGATTCACTTAACAACCAGGTTACTAACTTCACTTAACGACTGTGGTAAGAAAGGACATAAAATTCGGCAAAACTCATTTAACAAATGTCTCACTTAACAACAGAAACTTTGGGCTCCTTTGTGGTCATATGTCGAGGACCATCTGTAGTAAGAGCAGTAAGATCCAGGAAGGGGAAATTATAAAACAACGCATTTTATGAAAGTAAGTGGTTATTCTACTTTTATCAATTCAAAGACGTGAAACAAGCAGGCCTTTTCGGAAGCTGGTATGAACTGTTTTTTACCTAGATAAATTCTCTTGGGTGATTAAAGATGGTGGTGGGCTTATACTATCAGTTCCCCCAGGACAGAAGCTCTTAGTGATCCAAGTAACTTTCAGTTCTACTACTTGTACCTAAAGAAGAAAAGGTTGGATTGTGAGAAAAATATTTCATTAAGATGTCCTTGTATTCTGTAACTGTTTACAAAATTAACATACAATTTCTGATAAAATTTCGTTTCTGAACCCACTAATCTCAAATTCTGAATTTCCTTTTGATTTCCATCTTTTTCTGTGATATATAATCCTAATATTAATTATGCAATTTAAAGAGATGTACAACATATTAGACTTTTTTTTTAAAAAAAATATTCTAGTTCTTCAACATAGGCCAAATAGAAAACAGACAGCAAAAAAATTGCATTATAGGACTCTACTTTTCCCAAGGCTGAATTATTTCTTATATTTTCTTCTTTGTTCCTGCATATTTTCTTCAAGGTTATTTCTACATTCCTTTGCATTTACTTGTCAAAAGGCATTTTCTCCTGAGGGTTTTTCTGACTAAACACTAACAATCTAATATCCAGATGGACGTAACTTCTACATTATAGACTTCTTCTATTAGGAATTTAAGTCTATGAACTGATCAAGAAAAGAAAACACTGAAATGAAATTGTTTCTAAAACAGCAGGCAAACTCTCTTAGTTTCAAAATGTCCCTCTCAGACATTTCAAGACTACACACCAAGCTTTGTTTTGGGGAAAATCCAAATAATATTCCATAATAGGGTTATCTCGTTGAAACATACCTCTTCTACCACAACTCTGAATTTGCTCTTCGTACTGAGTACAGGTTTCACTCCTGAAAGCCACTGCACATTTGAGAAGACTTTTGAAGGACCAATGAGAACTTGCCCAGGATAAAAGCCGTATGAATCATCAAAAAACAGGCCCTGAAAAATGAAGCAAAACCAGAAGTACAAATCAGATATGATAAAATCATGGTCTACCTTAGTTGAACGAATTTTCCACATTTTATCTTAATTTTATCATTATGGAAATGCTTAATAATAAGCACATAATAAGTTCTCCTTTCTGCTCTAGTCATTCTAAATAACTACAAAAATCTCATACCTAATTATGATTGGCTAAAGTACAAGGAATTCAGTGCTACCAAGAAATGGACAAGTAATAAGCTGGCAACAACTGTTACTTTAGGCACACATGGTCAAACATTCAGGAAGACAAAGACGAGACTATTAGCCCATACAAACAGGACCTGAGATCAATAGCTTATCTATTTCTACATAAGACAGTGAGGATATTGTTGAGAAGGGCCAGGTTTTGCTGCATGAAGCACTTTATTTTTCCTTATTTTTCCTAGCAAAAATAATTGTCAACCATTTACTTTTAGGCAAGAGAAATATATTATATACTAAATTAAAAACATCTTAATAGGATCAAAACTGGTAGTGGCTTTGAAGTGTATGGACAATAGGATTGTATCCATCTGAATGATTTTTGGCTTCAAATATCTGCATAACAGTTTGGTCCTAAGCTGCTATTCCCAAATGGAAAAACATGCTTAACTATTTTATCACATTACATAATAACATAACGCCCCTCCCCCGTTCTTTCCCAAATTCTTAACATTGAATAAACTTTCAACTATAGGTAGTCTTCAACTTACAACCATTTGAAGTTACAAGGACACTGAAAAAAGTAATTTATGACCATTTTTCACACTTATGACTGTTGCAGCATCCCCACAGTCACATGAACAAAATTCAGGCAAACGGGAGGCAAATTTATGACAGTTGCACTGTCCTGGGGTCATGCAATCACCACCCAACCGTCCCAGCCAGCTTCCAATAAGCAAAGTCAACGTGAAAATCAAGTTTCGCTTAATGACCGAATGGTTCACCTAACAACTGTAGCAAAAAAGGATATAAAATGGGGCAAAACTCACTTAACAATTTCCTTGCTTAGCAATCAAAATTTTGGGCTCAATTGTGGTCAGGGACTATCTGTATACTATGCTCTACCTAATCCTCAAGAATATGTTGCAATGTATCTCTACAAATTAAGACTTATTAAAACGATTAAAAACATACTGAATCACTGACATGTGGGCAGACGTCATAGAGTTTTGCTGCGTCTTCTGTGCTCATGGAACATCTAAAGAAATACATAACCATTGGGGAAAAGATTGCAAAAGAGTTAGCATAATCTACCTAACAACATATTTAAATTTACATGCTCTTATGCTGGAATTTAATGTTAATTAATGAATAAAAAGAAAAAAGGTAAAAGGTTCCCCCTATCCAGTGGTGTCCAACTCTAAGGGATGATGCTCATCTCACTTTCTTAGCCAAGGGAGTCAGCGTTGTCCGAAGATGCTTCCGTGGTCATGTGGCCAGCATGGCTATATGCCAAAGCACACAGAACACTGTTACCTTCCCAACGAAGTGGTACCTATTTATCCACTTGCCTTTAAATACTGAATAAAATCATTGGTCCATTAAACTTGTATGTTCAACTTTGACTGTTGGGAGCTCCCCAGAGTTTCAGGCACAATCTTTCTTAATCAGTCCTAATTGGAGATGCCAGCAATTGAACCTGGACATTTCTACATGCAAACCATTTTTGGGGGGAGGTGGGGGAGTGATTATTGAGTGCCCCTCCCGAGCAGGTTTATCTGTATTAATTTTTGTTATTAACTAGGTCATATTCCCATAGAGGAGAAAAACACGGATTTAACCAGACTGCATGTGTCTCTAATGTGGCAGATGGGAGCAATGCCCTTTAATACTCACCAAGCTTTCTGCCTATCTGATTTTATTTTTTTAACTTTATTATAATTACCTAGCATGCACCAAACAAATCAGTAACATCAAGCATACGTATATGATCCCTTGGATACCATGGAGCACTCCTAGCAAATAGACATTGTTCTTTTTGCCTTCCGGTAAAATGGATGTTCTGTAATTGGTTACAGAACACACATAACAATTTTGTGAGGGGGCTTTTAACAGGGTCCCAAAATTCCAATATGCCCAATGGCCCCAAAAGACTGAGGTTTTCCGACATAAAGCCCTACTGTATGAAGCCCTAATGTTAAGAGCAATATTAAGGCCTTTAATAAAGCCTGATATTGTTATGGTTGAGTAATTTACTTTGGAACAGATGGATATATTTATATATCACCCATAAAATTATGAGAAATATAGTTCTATATGGACAAAATATGTCTTACATTCTAAGATTTTAGGAGAGAGTAGGGGGGCCAGAAAAAAGTACTCAAGATGCTGAATTCAAAAAGAGAGTTGTCTTATTTGCTCAACACAATGAAATCATCAGGGTAGAGGATCTGTTCAAATAATCAGATAGTGAAGTACTACTGGTAAATACTGAGAACTCATTTATATAACACGTAGTTCAGAAACAGTAATTACAGATTATCAATTATATCAAACAATTACAGTATTTCGAGAGTTAGTGTCCAATTCTGCAGCCTTTTTTTTTTTTAAGAGTGTCTCCTAAGGTGGGAGTCCCCAACCCTTGGGCTGTGGCCCACTAGTGGGCCTTGAGCCATTTGGAACCGGGCCGCGGAAGTGGCAAGCGAGCACGTGCACATATCACGACTTGCGTGAGCAGCGGGCAAGCATGTGCGTGCCACTTGAGCAAATGGAGCTGCATGCACGCACTTGCTTGCCACTCACATTCCCCCCACCCGCCCGCTTGCAAAGCCAGAAAGGTTCGGGAATTCTGCTCTAAGGAGTTTTGGCTACTACTTCCTCTGTATCTGATAAGTAGCCATATTAACTGGACTGATGAGGATTGTAGTCAAAAATATCTGGAGAGCATGATTCAGTTAAGCAAATGTCAAAACAGTTTGTTTTTGAAATTTTAGTTTCCTACTTAACAAGTTGCTTCAACAGTTCTTATATGCTTATTGTGCAATTCAGATGCCCCACAGTTTCCCATTACAACATAAAAGCTTGCTAAAACTGACATTAGTTAGCTACATAAACCAGCTAAGGAAGCTTTTGCAGGTAAGGGAGAGAGAAGAGTTAACATTAAAAATAGTAATGTTAGAAATGCAAGAACCAAGCAATCACCCCAAATTGCTAGTTTTCACTCAGGTTATACAAGTAATAACTCTGAAACAATCCCTAACTTCTTATGAAAAGATTCTATACAGCATGGTTGATTAACATCGTTGGTATCTGAGAAACAAGAGTACAACTGACAAATCAGTGTTATGAGACTTTAATTTGAAAACAGCTAATGACATACTCCTTAGCAAAGCAACAGAAATACCTTGCGCCATTGGAGAGCTTCAGAATGATTTGGTTCTTTAAATCATACACCTTTCCTAGCCACCAGTCATAGGCTATGCAGTCACCGTACATAAAGGGCTGAGGGGGAAGGAGAGAGTTAGAATGCCTGATTCCACAGTTTATTATATCAGAGCTAGAAATTATTGTGATTTGATTAAGTTCATAAAATTGTAATAGGGTAAACTAAATCAAAGTAGGAACTACCACAAGAGCAAATGACCATGATCAATTGAACAGCTTCTAGATGATTAAAAGGATTTCCCCTCCTTTATAAAATCCAGATATACAGAAATGTGTTAGTGTTTGCATTTTATGACCAACACTATAGTGGAGCTGAACAAATAAACATAGAATAGAAATTATAATAGAAACACATATAAAACAGAAACTTGAAATCAGGAAACTGTCATTTCTAGTTCTGTCTCAGACATAAAAGCTGGTTGGGTGACCTTGGACCAGTCACTTTCTCAACCCATCCCACCTCACAGGATTGTTGTTGTTGTGGGGAATATAGGAGGAGGAAGGAGTATTATGTATGCTTGCTGCCTTGAGTTACTTATAAAATAATAAAGGCAAGATAAAAAAACATCTAAAAAAGAAATAGCTGGAAACATTCAAGAAAGGACAGAATGTTTTGTATGACAATAAATTGAGAGGTAGCTTCCTCAGCCTTATAAGAACTTGTGTGACAGCCAGTGAGCTGTGGTGATTGAAGTACAGGTCTGGCACTAGCAAGCCACAGGTTCTACACCCTCAACAATGGAAGCTTATTGTGAGATTTTCAGTCACTTACTTAGCCGCTACTAATAATACGTTGAAACAATTTAATAGTAAGGCACTAGAGGAAAGAAATATAATAGTCTAGTGGAGATTAAATCCAAAATTTGATTTTATTCTGAAAGAATAAAAGGACTTGGTTTATGTTATAATAAGGTCTTTCAATAAGAGCTTTCAAACTGGAGATCAAAACTAGAGATGCAAAAGCACAGGAAAAAAAATCTGGAATAACTCAAAAAAAAAAAAGTATTATGACATCTTTTATACTACTGTATTTTAAATGATGCCTAACATGGCTAAGAAAAGTGTTCAACAATTGTTAGTCAGTTTTTACTTTCCAAAATGATTTCTAAAAACTTCATATGGGAAGATTTTTTTAATAAAAAAATATTTACAGTGATAAGTCAATATAATTCCAGTACAGAGGACACAAACTATTTGATATAGTGTACTAGTGTACTATAGTGTACTAGACAAAAATGGATTTCTTGTTCTCTCTAAGGCTTCAAAGGCTTCAAAGTACTCAGAATACAGAATACAGGAAACATTTACAGTAATTGTATCTCTACAGGATGCTAAATTTAAGTTTTATATGTAAATTATTTTTCCTCCCCAAATAATCATTTCCTCACAAAGTCCTAGAAAAGAAGGATTCTTTTTAATTTCTTCAACATTTTTAGAAATTCTTTGAATATGGTCACAAGTAACAAATCTTCTGTTCATAGGCCTTAGAAAACTACCTTAGAGGCAGGTTCAAGTGGAATCCCAAATCATGTAAGATTTAAAGGCATTACTCTCTCTAGATCCAATGTGAGCTGTAGTAATTGAAATTGCTTATTTTTCTTGATTTAAAGTTATATTTGTTAAGTGAGAAGAGTTCTTTCTGTGTCAGGCTAAATAGTTTAAAGCATTCTCACCCAGATATTCTGAAGATCTTTACTGTTAACAGGATACAGGATACAGTTGGTTCCCACCAGCTTTACTGCACACTCTATATTGACATCAACAACTGTCCCACACTGGCTGTCCTGGAAAGAAAAACAAATATTTCTTTAAATTTCAACATGGTTTCAATATTTGAAGAATCCTTCAAGTTTCACCCACTGCTTACATAGAAAGAGAGTCAAGACCCATGAAATACAACCTAACAAGATGAATAAAGAGCTTTAATGTTTTTCCCCCACCTATTTACTGGGCAAAAAACCCTGCTGCATCCAGAGTCTTTTCTTATTTCTACATGCATCACTGTTATCTAAAGTGTGGAACTCTTACATCAGATAAACTATTTCTCAGACTAGGTAGCATCTGCTCGCTATTCAAGATGTCAGAACAAGGAGGATAGCCTTTATATACAAGTCAATTCAGATTATTGTCAAAAGAATTCCACAGAAAACCAGTATTGCTTAAACACTGTTTTATGCATTCAAGTGTCGATGATTATAGAGCTTGTATTCTTTGAACATTTAGAAAAGTGCCAAAAATCTTTTCATAGAACAAATATCAGTAAATAGTTATGTCATGTATCCTAACTGATGTGTCCCTTTTTTCCTCCCTTTAATTCTTCATATTTAAAGCATTATTTAATTAAGATAATCAATAACCAAGAGGATGAAATATTATTTTTGATACCCCTTGTGCTATATTACTTGTTCGCTGAGAAAGTAGATACAAATCTAGACACATCATTATCTTTTTATAATCTGGCATTTGCTAGAATGATTTATTTATTAATGAGTGGCATCTACTTAAAAATGAAGCCAATAGCTGACTTGCAGAATTATTCCCAAACTTCAAGAGTTATTAAAGGAGACACTAATACTGAAGAGATCTGTCAATATAAAATAAATGAATTACTTCAGGGAAGATAAGGCTGTTAATGGCTCTAGTCACGATGACTAGACATTGTCTAATATATCAGCAGTATATCGCCTCTTAGTATCAGTTGCTAAGGAATACAAGATGATATTATACAGGTAATCCCCTGGTTACAAGCATTCCCTTAGCGAACATTCAAAGTTACACAATAAGTTCCCTCTAGTGTTTATGAACAAGTCCCAAAACTAAGAATCTTGTACCACCACCACAGTTGTTCACCCTTAAGAACAATCACAGAGGCTCTGCAACATTTGTCCTGAACGTTGCCAGCCAAAATGAAGCTTCCGAGGGGCGGATCCACCCCTCTGATGCTCCGTTCAGGCCTCCGCAGGCTTCCACAATTATGTGGAGCATGAGGTATTTCATTGAGTCAGGGAGGTCTTGGGTGGTCTTAGGCAAGTGGCCTGTTCCATCAGTAGGCCCCTCCATGGCCTTCCCCACCCTGAAATACCTCATGTACACTTAACGATCCGTTCAAGGTATGAAATTCACTCCCATGAATCCTTGGGTTATGAATGGAATGGGCAGGCTCCATTTCATTTGTAACTCGAGGACTACTTGTATTATAGTTTGTTTTACCTGTGGGCGTCTCCTCTTTTGGATATTACCCACGTATGTTTCTGTCTCCAAAAAACAAACATTAACCAGTATGTAGCAAAGGGATTTCCAAGCTGAACATGATATCCATGCACAGTAGTATGTCAAATAGAAATGCTAAGGTCTAGAGATTGCATACTGATTACAATTGTAATATATATAGTATGAGGTTACTCCTTGCAATGCAGGTGTACAAGAATAGTGATTAAGGACTCAAGATTTCTTAAAATATATATTTCACTATATTCCTTTTCTAATTGTTAAATGAGAAAATTGTTCTTAATTTTCAAATAAAATGATCACTGAAAGCAGCTGATGATTTATATCTTTTGGGTGCCAGGGACCGGTTCTGTGGAGGGCAATTTTTCTGTGGATTGGGTGTGTGTGAGATTTTGCATGATGCCTGGATCCCGTGCATGGAGCTTCGCTCACTTGTGTGGCCTGGTTGCTGCCGGTGAGCGGCCCAGGCATTGATTTACACTTTCTTGACTGCTTGATTTCATGATACTTTGCCACTAAGGAAAAATGTTTACTGATTCCTGAAAAATGGCTAATAATATACAAGCGTCTTTTTACTTGTACCTGTAATAATATTTATTCCAACAGTTTGAATAACTGCAAACTGTTCCCTGCAGAAATCAGTATCCTAACCAGAGATTCATCTGTGAACAGCAGTTTAATAAGTAGCAACACATGAGATATTACTTTGTCTCTTTGTCCTATACATAGCAAAACTTACACGTGAGCCCATATGCCTAACGACATCTCGAGGCACCACTGATCTGTCTTCGAGCTTCAACTAGAGTTGAAAAAAAGAGAAGATAGTATTAATTCTAAGCATATTTTCCGACATGAACAGCCAGTACTGTATTGATTATAATTTGTATAATTTACACACACACACACACACACACACACACACACACACACACACACACTCCTTCAAAATTGTATCCCTGGGTATAAGAGCAATAAATACATAATGAAGTTTGCAATCATACAATACAATTTTTGCATCTCTCCTGTGGGTCATATACTTGGGAATCCCACAAGAAAATACATTATTCTATTCGTAATTTGTCATTCCTCAAAACAACTCAGGCTTTCCTTGATAATATCTTCCATTCCTATACTTAAGAAGACCTAACCTGCTTATTGTCAGAATCAGACTGCACAACATGTGCTGAAACTGTTCTTTCATCACTAGCCTGAATATCACCATTAATATTGCATTATAATACCATATAATCAATATACTGGAAATGCCATATATTCTGTATATATTCTGTGTTATTTTGATTAATGAAGGGATAGGTATTCCTACATCTGCAACAGCTATGCTGCACAAAAGAATGCAGTCACATACCAGCAATATCGGGCAGTGATAATGAAATGGGGACTTTTGCATATTAACATTTGTATACTTCCTTGACAAGGTACATCATAATGCCTCTTCTGTTTCTGGGCTGTCTCTGGAACAATGCTATCTCTCCATCAATATTAAAATATGGCAAAACATTTCCAGAATGCAAAATATGGTAAAAGGCAAGTACTTACATTATTAATAACTTGTCATACTAGAAAATAGCTATGAGGACATAGTCTACAAATGTCATCTATTTATACCCAGTAACTTCTACTGTACATGCTTCCCAGTATTGTGCTTGTGTAAAGATTCATCATCAAATAAAGCAACCCGTGATTGCATTAAAAAGCTTTTTAAACAGCTATCTTCCCCACAAATTTGCATTCTCTGAAAATCAATATTATGACACAATTTTAAATTCTGCTTCCACATATTCTGATAAATACACGCAGGGATGTGAATTGTTGCTTCACCTTCCAAATTTGATCATTGCTGCACACAAGCAATTCCCCCTCCCCCCACTATGCTCATTTTTGGTCTCTGTTTTGGTCACTTTTGCCTCTCGTCTCATACTTTCACTTCACTAAAAACCTATAATCTGGCAAAACAATACTTATCTGCAACTACCAACCCAAAGGTCAACAATTGTTTAGTGTGAGAGAAATAGAACTACTTTTATTACACTACACTGCTTCCTGGCAATTCTGAAATAATCTGCAGCCAGATTTTAAATAATGTCTTAAGTATTAAGTGCAAATTTTCAAGTATCTTATAATATACTAGTATTAATTTATACAATATATGCTGATGAGAAAGAAAACTAACATTAAATATCAGAAGTCGGAAATGGACAATTTACATATTCTAGAGCTGTTCTCCAGACAATACACCATGATCTAATGATCTAAAATAAGCCCTCCATTTGGGAAATCATTGATATTATAGGCAACATTTAACTCCAGACCCCACCACAAAAAACAATAAAATCTACTGTATTCAAAAAAGTTCCAATAATTTGTGTAAACTAAAAGCTTTGTATCAGTTTAATCATTTGTATAATGTTATAACAAATATCATGAATTACATAAATTGATGCAAAAGATATATTACATCATTCATAAATTTAATAGACAGTCTGTTTAATGTGCTTCACCATTTAACCGTCCTTGAATGGGTTATTTGCAGGAAAACAGAGCTCTTCTTGTGAAGCTATTATGTATTAAAATTATCTTGCTTCTCTTTCCAAGTACAATCAAAATGTCTCATATAAAATTAATAATTCTGATACAGAGTTTCCATAGAACCTCCAAAATAATTCTGGTATAGCAAATTCTGTTAATAATCTGATGAAAATGTGACAATAAAGTGGCCAAATATGGCTTTTTGGATAATTGTTACATTATGGTCAAGCTGCAACTGAAAATGCTCTGACAGGAAAAAAGGATTTTTATACATGCTTGTAGAAGCAAACTACCTTTAAGGTGTACAATCATGAAGCTCTAAAAACTTTAGCTGTGTCCCTTAATTCCTTCCCAAAATTGATATCAAAATACCTCTCTCCCTATTAAGTAGAGTTCCCAGTCAAAAAAAGGTAGTGCAGGCTCTGACGCTTTGAATTTTGCCAGTAAAATCACCAATGAGGGCACAACCAAAGTAACATTCCAACTAGCCTGACCCAGTACAGCAAAAGCTTTTAAATTACAGGAAGACCTGAACAACCTAGACAATATTTCATCACATTGTTATGTCATGAAGTCCTCTAACTTGGAACTTGAGGGGTCTGATCCAGCAAATTGTCAGTTTCAGTAACCCACAATTAATCAACCACTTGAGGCTGACTCAACAGATAATCAGCGGGAGCAGATGTGGAAGAAATTAAGGGACAATGGGCCAGTGCCTGATCAGATACCCAGCTGCAGAATATACTAGCAGATTTGGAGAACCAAACAAAGAGGAACCACTTAACTCTTGAAGAAAGAAAGTTATCAGGGCATGCAATGGAGCCAAGTGATGGCCTCTCAGCTGGAAGCTACTCATCAACCTCTGAGCTACATTTCTGTATTGATTGCTTCCTGTTCTGCTCCTTGACCTAGCCTTTCAATTCAGGCTGGCTGACTAAGCTCCTTGTTGTTTGTTAGGCTTTCTACTGCAGCCCTATCCTTTTTTTCCTTTGAGCCTGTGCTCTGTTTGTTAACGATACCTTCACTCTGGACTGAACTTCAAACTACCATTGTTGCGCCCAACAATCAGGCAAGGATGAGCAAATGGGTTTTATCAAAACCAGACACACATCAGATAACATTTGGCTAGTAGATTTGAATAAAAATGAAGTGTAATTCAATTGATAAAAATTTACTGAAAAGACATGTATATTACCTTAGCAAAATGTAGATTTCCTAGAGAATTTATAAATTGGGACTGGATTCTCTATGTAATCCCCATTTCCCAAGTGAAAGTTAATGATATTTTTTTTCATCTCACTTTATAAAGATACTAGACATGGATGTCCACTTCTCCCTTTAATCTTTGTTCATAACGTTGTACTATCATACAAGATCATAATATCCACAAATTTTAAGTAAGTTACTTAATAATTACTTAAGTAATTTATTATAATAAATTACACCCAGGCTTATGGTCATGGGTGATTTCAACTTGCGGTCCGTTGGTGAAACGTCTGGGATGGCTCGGGAGTTCATGGCTTCCATGACGGCCATGGACCTGACCCAGTTAGTTCATGGCCCCACTCACGGACTTGATTTTTGTCTCTGGCCAGTGGTCGAGTGATCTTATTATAGGGGATATAGACATGGAACCCTTGTCATGGTCAGATCACTCGCTCCTCCGCCTGGACCTTCGAACCGCTACACCCCACTGCAGGGAGGCGGAGCCAACAAGATGGGTCTGCCCCAGGCGCCTGATGGATCCTAATAGGTTCCAGATGGAGCTTGGGCCATTTCCTGAGTATCTGGCACACGACTCAGCCGAGGACCTGGTGGCTGCCTGGGATCTGGCAGCTGGTGGGGCCTTGGATCGAGTTGTGCCTTTGCGGCCTCTGACCCGGTGCCGATCCCTTGTGGCTCCTTGGTTTACCGAGGAGCTGAGGGAGATGAAGCGCCGGAAAAGACGCCTGGAGAGCGGTTGGAGGGCCAGTCTCGCTGAATCTGACCGAACACTGGTAAGGTCGCATATGAAGACCTACCTAGTGGCGATAAAAGCGGCAAAGTTTAATTACTTTTCCGCTCTTATTGCATCATCAGAGAATCATCCGGCTGCCCTGTTTAGGGTGACCTGCTCCCTGCTTCATCCGGGAGCGCGGGAGGACCCCCTGGAAGGCAGGGCTGAGGATTTCGGACAATATCTGTATGACAAAATTGCTCAGATCCGGGGAGAGTTGGACTTTGACTGGGTAGATTCGGGCAGGGTGACGAGGAATAGTCTTGAGAATGTTATCTGGGAAGAGTTTGACTCTGTGACCCCTGATGACGTGGACAGGATTCTGGGGAGACTTAGTGCGGCCACATGTTTACTGGACCCATATCCCTCCTGGTTAGTACTGGCTTCCCGGGAGGTTACACGAGGCTGGCTCCAGGGAATTATCAACGCTTCGCTGAGTGAGGGTTACTTCCCCACGGCCCTGAAAGAGGCAGTGGTGAGGCCTCTCCTCAAGAAGCCTTCCCTGGATCCGGCAGTATTAGCCAACTATCGTCCTGTCTCCAACGTTCGCTTTGTGGCGAAGGTTGTTGAGAGTGTGGTTGCATGACAGTTTCCGCAGTACCTGGAGGAAACATCTTATCTAGATCCATTCAAGTCAGGTTTCAGGCCCGGGCACAGCACGGAAACGGCATTGGTCGCGTTGGTAGATGATCTCTGGAGGGCTCGGGACAGAGGTTGCTCCTCTGTTCTGGCCCTGTTAGACCTCTCAGTGCCTTTTGATACCATCGACCATGGTATCATGCTGCACCGGTTGGAAGAGTTGGGGATGGGCGGCACCGTGCTACGGTGGTTCACTTCCTTTCTCTCTGACCGGTCGCAGTTTGTGTTGGCAGGGGGGCAGAGGTCGACCTCGAGGCCTCTCATATGTGGAGTGCCTCAGGGGTCGGTTCTCTCGCCCCTTCTGTTCAACATTTATGTGAAGCTGCTGGGTGAGAGCGTACCACCAGTACGCTGATGACACCCAGCTGTACATCTCCACCCCTGGCCACCCCAACGATGCCCTTGAAGTAATATCCCGGTACCTGGAGGCTGTGCGGATCTGGATGGGGAAAAACCGGCTCAAACTCAACCCTTCCAAGACTGAGTGGCTGTGGTTCCCATCATCCCGATATAGTCAGATGACTCCATCTCTGACTATTGGGGGCGAGTCTTTGGCCCCCTCGGAGAGGATTCGCAATCTGGGAGTCCTTCTGGATACGCAGCTGTCCTTGGAGGAACATCTGATGGCTGTGGCCAGGGGGACTTTTTGTCAGGTTCGCCTGATACGCCAGTTACGGCCCTTACTTGATCGGGATTCCCTGCACACAGTCACTCATGCCCTCGTCACCTCTCGCCTGGACTACTGCAATGCTCTCTACATGGGGCTCCCCTTGAGGGGCACCCGGAGGCTCCAACTGCTCCAGAATGCAGCCGCGTGGGTAGTTACGGGAGCTGCATGGCGCTCCCATACAAAACCTCTCCTGCGTGAGCTGCACTGGCTCCCAGTGGTCTTCCGGGTACGCTTCAAGGTGTTGGTTATCACCTTTAAAGCGCTCCATGGCATAGGACCTTGATATCTTCGAGACCGCCTGCTGCTACCGACGGCCTCCCATCGACCTGTGCGCTCCCACAGAGAGGGCCTCCTCGGGGTGCCATCAGCCAAACAATGTAGGCTGGTGACTCCCAGGGGAGGGCCTTCTCTGTGGGGACACCCACCCTCTGGAACCAACCAAGAGATAAGGAGAATACAAGACCTCGGTGCCTTCCTCCGTGCCCTTAAAACTTTCTTTTTTCAGCAAGCCGGGCTGGCTTAACTCTTTTAAATGTTTTTAACTGGTTTGTCATTGTTTTTTTAATTACGGGGTCAAATTTATATATATCTTTTTAGTAGTATTTTAATGTTTGTAGTTTATGTTTTTATTTGGCTGTACACCACCCTGAGTCCTCAGGGAGAAGGGTGGAAAATAAATTTGATATAAAATAAAAAAAATAAAAAATAAATAAATAATACACACACACACACACACACATTATATGCTAATGATGTTCTAATTATCTCTGGACCTCATGCTTTAATTCTTACTTTTATGCATCTGATTAACACCTTTGGACAAATTCCAGGATACCCCATTATAACTGGGGTATATAACTTGGTTGGGATTGATGCCTGTGAGTAAAGACTTGCCTATTTATATATTAAGTGATTATCATTTTCATATATCCATTCACCCCATGAACAGATGACAGATATTATTTCAGTCTGTAACCACCTCCATAAACAGAAACCAAATGAGTCACAGATCATGCAGAACTAGTAAGTAATATACAAGGCTCCCTTTCCTAACAATGTGAGAAGACACAGGCTGGTCACCCTGTTTGACATTATTTTTTAACTCATCTTCTGTCATTGTTTTAATAAAATTTAACAATGTCAGATAATTTCAATGTCAGTTTACCACTCACTGGATCATAAGTTGTTTCACAACAACAACAACAACAACAACAACAACAACAACAACAACAACAACAACAATAATAAATTCCTTAGGGCTGGTGGCAGTACTTAGTCAAACCTAGTTGACCCAGAAAGGCAAACCGGGTTAAATGGAACACCCAAAACTTTAGGAGAAAATAGAAAATGAAAATAAATACTACCAAATTAGAATTAAAACAATGTAAAAGGACTTCCATACTACAGATTTACTATATTGGCATGTTAATACATATACCAGGACTCAAGGGAGTTTTTATTTTATTGGTATGTCACTCTTCTAAAGGTGTACTGTACATAAGTGTTTTATATGAAGTAAAACAAGAAGCTATAAAGATTATGCAACAAAGGCAAATAGCTGTCCTGAAGATTCTTTAATGCTTCATCTCTGCACACCGATGATGCTGTTAAGTTTATACCAGTGGTGAAATCCAAAAGTTTTTACTACCGATTCTGTGGGTGTGGCTTGGTGGGTGTGGTGTGGCTTGGTGGGCGTGGCAGGGGAAGGATACTGCAAAATCCCCATTCTCTCCCCACTCTGGGAACAGCCAGAAGTGGTATTTGCCGGTTCTCCTCAACTACTCAAAATTTCTGCTATCGGTTCTCTGAACTGCTCAAAATTTCTGCTACCGGTTCTCTAGAACCTGTCAGAACCTGATGAATTTCACTCCTGGTTTATACCTCCTCCTGCCTTCATTCTGGACCAGATTCATTCTCAAATTCATCTAGAGACTAGAATGAAACGGATTTAATAATGCATGTCATTTAAAAATATCTCAGCAGCTAAGACTACTTGAGCATTTCCTTATTTACAACATGAGTATAATTACACACCAAATAAAACTATTTTTTAAGAGATAATGTCAGTGCTGCAGTACAGCAGGCACAATCCTCTGCATTAAAAAAAATCATTCACAATCTCCTAGCTCCTTAGGTTTCTCTTGGACAACTTCCAAGACAATAGTCTAAAACAAGATGGATAGGCTGCATCTCTCCAAGCAACTCTTCCATATTTTCCATATTTTCAACAACTGACATTGAATCTAAATGAAAAGGAAGCTGCTAGGATTCTTAGACAGATGCCATATGTAGACTACATTCAATTCAGCATCCAAGTCAGACTGGGAGTGAGTAATAGGCAATTGAGGGCTACAAAGAGCTTAATATTATTCATCTGGGAAGCTGGTTCAATGAATCCCTCAACACTAAATGCTTCAGAGGGACATTGAGAACTTCTGTGCTGGATCTGAATGTATTTAAATTTGGAGATTTTTTTGTGGGGGGAGGAATCTCTCGGCAATATTACAAAAACACACACAGCAGAAGCAAAATAAAGAGACAAGTACCATTTCTTACCTGTAATGATTATATCATTTTACTATCATCCAACTTTTTTACTGCATGGAAATAATAATAAATTAACCCAACCGTGGTCTGTTGGAAAGTATGTCTATGACATCTAATTATGTATTTCACAGATTAGCATCAATGTATCTGTGGCAAAATCTCAGTTAAGAATACTGCTCATCAACATTCTAAGTTTTATAAATTACTATTCAGTAAGCAGCCTAAATGAGGTTGCATGACAAGGTTGCCATGGAAACTATTTCCACAGTAAAAAATATCAGACAAGCAATGATCCATTGAACAAGACAGTATTCTTCCATAACAAGAACTAGTAGCTATATTACTAGCTCTCAAGATTGCTCTTCCAATATTTCGTAACACTTCCTTACTGTTCCTCAGTTGAACACAAAAAACCCATCTATTTAGTGTCTAATATTCTCAAATTATAGTTTAAAGTTCATTTACAGAAACATGGTCTTAATATTAAGTCAGTAAAAAGCCTGCTTTGTTTTATATTTTCTTAATTGGCAGAACTTGGTACTACTTAAAATTAAAAACACTTATGGGAAATACACTTTTATTCTAGTGGTGAGCATGGTCAATGTATTACTGAATTATCTCTTTATGGAAAAGCCATTGTGCAGATAAATATTATGAAATTATATTGGTTTTGTTGGCAAACAAATTGAAATAAAAATCACTAGTGCCTCTTACCTATGTACTGTAAAAGGATGTCACTTTTTTCAATTATACAGTGGTTTGCTTCATAACATATAGTAATTGTTTGTTTTGTTAGGACTAGTTTGCAATACCAGTGATTCTCAAAGGTTAGCATCTGGTTTTCCCTTCCGGGAAATTTAAACTAAGAAAATAGCAACACTAGCACTAGGTGGCACTGTTATCTATCAGGAAATTTTTCACAGGATTCTGCATCTGACTGACACTCCCAGAGTTGAGACAAATTGGAGTAAGGACATGCTTTCATTAAAAGTAACAGAGCAGTAAAAACTGAACAAGAATGTAGGGTGGATGGGAACACAGGAACTATTCTACCATCTTCTCCCTTGTAATAGGCTACTTTTTAAGGAAGCGGGGGAGGAAAGTGATACACTACAGAGATGTTCAGTACACACAGGTGAAATGAACAGTATTTGCCATTGCAATCCCAATGAATGAAGCTCACAGGGGCTACTGACCTTTCTATTCTGAGGTATTTTAAGATAGGAACGGTATAAAGCTCCACTGATTAACAGAAAATTTGACACCGAGAAACAGTAGATTTACTTCAGTTGTACATAAATGTCTTGTAAGAGCCCTCGTGCAAGTATCAAATTCTAAGGAAATGTTAAACAAAGAACAGTTAGATTTCCAAGTCTTTGAAAACCCTGGCTTTTATCCCAGTCTGGCTGCAGAGCCTCTGTTAATTTTTCTTTGGTATCTTGTTCGTTTCATCCAAATGTGTATGATCCTTTTTAAATTGTCATATTGTCTTCACCATTTAAAGTGTAAGCTGCCCAGAGTAATTTGAAGTTGGGTGCCCTCTAAATTTAATACATAAGTAAATATCACAATAAGTCATTTTTGGCAGCATGTAATGTATACACGCACACCCACGCCATCAGATTAAAGGTAGTCCTCGTTTAGCAACCACAATTGGGACTGCTCCTAATAGCTTTCCCATAAGCAAGGGAATTGGGTCTGAGAATGGAAATGCTTGCAGGTAGATGTTTACGTAATCATCTCCTTAATTTTAGTCAACTAACCAATACACCAAAAAATGAGTGAGAAGAGAGACTACGTATTCATTTAGTAAAATTCCTGTTCTGATTATTTGTTTATGACTGAGAAAGGAGGAGCTAATACTGATGCCTTCCATGTTGGATTTAACTTTAAATATTATTGTGGAATTAGGTATTTCCCAGGAATATTAACACCTTTTTGTAGAATTGACTTGATTCTCAGCATGTAAATCTAGAAGTCCGCTTGATGAATTATTTGTGATAAATGATTGAGAGAATTAGTGAAGGATACAAACAGCAATTAAAAATTCTGAATTTGGGACATACCATTATTTGTTAATCTCAAGACTGGTTGTTGGGAAGAATGGAAATAAAAGAAAATGAAGGTCGGGAAAAGAACTAAAGCAGGGCTGTCAAACTCCCGGCCTGTGGGCCGGATGTGTCAAGCGCTGGCCATGCCCACGCCAGGTTTAGTGAATGGGGAAAAAGCCCCGATACGTTATGTGATGCCCCCGTGATATGAGTTTGATACCCCTGAACTAGAGTGACAACACAATAACTGAAAAAAGGGAACATACAATTCCTGTATTTAACATGTATTAGGAAATAGATTAATTTGCATCAGAATGAAAGAAAAGTTGACATAAAGAGAACGTAGAAGGTAGGTGGAAAAGTATTAAAAAGTGTGTGTAATTATGCTAATGAGAAAATGGAAAAGGATGGTGGGTGAAAGACTGAGAGAAGCTATGGATGAGAAAAAATGAACGTAAACGAATAACTGGCAAAAAGATGAATGGCAGAGGGGTACTGTATAAGGTAGATAGAGAAGAAAAATATAATTGCAAAAATGTAATCAAAAGAACAAGCAATGGTTAGGATTAAAAGCCACAGAAAAAATGTAGAGTGATTTTGACACTATAATTTTGGAAGCAAGTTAAAAGGGGTAAACACAGAGGCTCCACCAAAGTGGACAAAAGTTAAAAATAAAAGTGATGAAATGATCTGGGATGGAACTGAAATAAGGGAAGGCTAAAGGAGTAATTTATAGATTTGTATGGGAAAGACAGTGATATATGTCAATACATGTCAATGAGATGAATATTATAGATATAAAATTTAATGTCCAGCTCTGAAGAGGGCATTTTCCCTGAAATCAAGCCAATGTCATCAATTCACTTTCCCTGATAAATAGCAGAGTCATTCCTATAGTTCAGATTGCAGAAGAGTATGAAAGTTACTGGAACAATCTCAACTTCATTTTTTGTTCAGTGAAAACATTTCAATTCCCTCCCTCTTGCTCTTGCAGTGATGTTTGAACTATAGTTAAAAGATGGCGGCAGATGTTTTATAAAGAAAAAATGCATAAACCAAACAAAACTGTACAGCTACAAAAGTGTATGCAGTACATTGAGTGTATCAGTTCAGCAGCCAAAATGCTTTATATTCTGAAGATGTATTTCACCAGCTGGAACTGGCGGAGGGTGGAGAATGACACTCAATACTACTCTGCTCATCTCTTTTACACAGCGCAGTTACTAGTATTCATATCAAAGAGCATCAAGTACAAAATAAATGTGAAACATCAGAAAATAAAGTAAATGCATATAGAGCTCTTAATTAAATCATATGAAATACAAATCAATTTTCAAGAAAACCCCCACAATTCCCAAATAAAACACAATTGCTTGAGCGGCATGAATAGAATTTCACATCTGAGCATTCCTCCCCCTTTAGTATTTCTACCTCAGCCTTTCCCAAATTATACATTTTCCAAAACCCTGGATTTTAAAATTTATTTATTGCATTTGTATACTGCCAAGTCTGCCAGAAAAGACTTCTGGTTTATAGCAAAAATCCAGAAACGATCAAAATCTTGACTACTGATCATCAATAATAAAATGTCTATGGTATTAAATTGTTATATTAAAGCATAATCATATAATATTGTCATCATCATCCTTACTAACTGAAGAATTATATCGTTATCTTTCTGAATGTTGGTAGTAGCTAGGAATTTCCCAGAAATTCACAGCCAGTATGATCATTGTAAAAAATTCTAGATGTTGAAGTCCAAATGTCTAGAAGGCATCAAATTATAAAATGTTATTATATAGCAAAAAAATGGGGTATCATGTGGAAATAGCCTTTAAACCAATATGGTGGATAGAGTCACACTCACAGTTTCACCAATACTGAACTGTATCCATTCTAAACATAGCAATTACTTTATCTATCTGAAATATTAGTATAGGTAATCCTTCACTTACAACTATTCATTTAGCGACTCTTTAAAGTTACAACGGCACTGAAAAATATGATTTATGACCAGTTCTTGCACTTATAACTGTCACAGCATCCCCACAGTCACTTGATCAAAGTTCGGGTGTTTGACAACTGACATATATTTATGTTGGTTGCACCATCCTAAGGTTATGTGATCATCATTTGTGATGACCTTCCCAGATGGCTTCCAACAAGCAACGTCAATGGGAGAAGCTGGATTCCAGAGATTTCCATGCTGGAAGAAGTTTTTATTAAAGTTTTGGAATTATTATAAGCCCAATATTATGTCTGATAAAACCACATGGCTGTAACAAGAGGAAAAAAAACGTGGCAATGGAGACAGATTCATACAGTAAAAGGTTACTTTTTAGATCTCTGCAGAGATACATATTTAGTTTTACCTACTTTTAAGCTATGCATGTTAATCCAAAAACATGCATCCTGGTATTAGGAAAACAAGAGATTAGTTAAGAATCACCCAGTTACTGAAGCCAACACTGTCACATATCTGAATATCATTTTCCTCCCCAAATTAATGAACACAATCTGGAACAATCCAGACTCACTCTAGCAAATATTCTGCTGTTTCTCTAAAGAGCTTGTTATTGTGGGGTGTGTGGGGTTTGTTGTTTCCCTTTACCTTTCACACATGGTATATTTAATGTTTGACAATTGTCTCTCCATTAGGAAATGGATGCTTGCTGTAAAATATTTTTGCTGTAAAATATTAGATATCAGTAGTGGGCAACACCACTTTTCCAGACTGGATCAAGAATCTGCTGCACCTCAGAATCATTATTCCAGGCCAAATTGACTGATTAGGTCATTGAGGTGCCACAATGTTCTGAAGCTTATACAACGTGGCCAAGCATGACTCACAATATTCCAGAAACTGCTAGATCTGATCAAAGTTTAGACATTAAATAGATTTTAACTACATCACTGTTTTTAAATTTAGCCATAAATATTGGTTTTCAATCACAGTTCTTTTCCACATTTGGCAATTAGGAATCTTGATCAAGAAAAATGTACTTAGATATGCAACTAAAAAATCCTGATAAGATCTCCTAGTAATAGAGCAACATTATTTTTAAGAAGACTAAAATAAAATAATGAAATAAAATACATAAAACAAAAAACAAAATAACCCAAAAACAAAATAGACTTTTAGTAATTCTTTCTGTTGGCATATTTAGATTTCAGCATAAGATCTGGAATACAAAAGATCAAAATAGAAGTCATAGCATAAAAATGCATTCCTCAGTTTATGCCTAAGTGATGATGTTCAACGGTGTATCATTATTCCAGAGCTGTGATTTTGTGTAAGAGTTGTCTGGAGGCTATAAGGATATGTATGGGGTGAAACAAGCTGAGACAGATCCCTAGCTAATCTGTTAATCCAGAAACATTGAAACATTGTTCTAGGAGGGGTCATACTCCTCCCAAAGAGTTCAATATGACATAGAAGTACTCATAGACTCGTAACTTCTTGAACATAAGATGGAGATTGGGGCTAGGGGATAGGTAGCTTCAACTAATGTATCCCATTGGATACATTGCATGGCCCTATTTGGACAGGGAAACGTTGACAATAGTTATTCATATCTTCATTACAACATGCTGTAGTGGGACAGCCTTTGAAGATAGAATGTGGTTGGCAGCTTCATATTAAGGAAGCCAATTATACTAAAGTTACACCCATCTTATGGTTGCTGCACTGGTTTTTTAATGTAATGTAATGTAATGTTATATTGATTTTAATTGTCCTTTTTACTTGCATGCTGTTCCAAATAGATACTGCAAATAAATAAAAGTCCCAATGGAATTTAATCAGGTTTACTCCCAAGCAAAGCTAACCATTATTTCCTGAGAAATGGCTGCAGCTGATCTGAGAGCAGAATTATTTTCCCATAGCAAATCTTTCATGTATATGCACCTCCTCCTATATTTTAAGAAGGAAGGATCCCACTGTAAAATATCTCCAGAGGCCCACCGTTTTTAACAGGGATACATTATATTCCAACAAGTTCCTAATGGAAGAGGAAAATCTGTGGTCCTTTATATATTACTGTAGATTAAATTTTAAAGTAGTGATGTAGTTAAAATCTACAAATTTTAACAGCCTTAGCCAAGATGATTAATGCTAAAGATGTTGAGAGATATTTCTAGTGAGCTTTTTAAAGCTGTGTTTCAGATGATAGTATGTTCCATCAGAACAGTAAATGTTAACTACTTTTTTTCAGAACTGATTCATTTGAATAGTTTTAGATTCTGCCTCTTCCCAAACTCTAACAGCAATCTTTCCCAAATAAAAGTTCTCCAGAACTTTTGAGGTTGGAATTTCAAGAATTCCTAACCAACACAGCCAATAGATGAAGAAGGCGAAAAAGACAAACTTTAAAGACAAAAATGGTTATTGTTGGATGAAGTATGCATGGTATGAGAATCCAGGAAGCCAATTTTTTCCCCAGGAATTATGACTTTGTATAGAACAGGGGTCTCCAATGTTGGCAACTTTAAGCCTGGAGGACTTCAACTCCCAGCCAGCAATTCTGGGAGTTGAAGTCCACCAGGCTTAAAGTTGCCAAAGTTGGAGACCCCGATCTAGACTCTATATTAATATATTGGAAATACAGGACAATAATTCCATGTTTATTGGTTGTGGCAGGATAGACATATGGATAATAAATAAACAAATTAAGTTGTTAACTTTTTTTAAAAAAATCTGAGTTGTATTGTTACATATATGTACGTTGGTGTGGTATACACAAAAAAACTTCTTTCTTTCGTTTTCATGGAGTTATTTTTGTTGTAGTGTTATTTTTGCATTTTAGAGTATTTCTTCCCTTTTCTCATTTAATTGTATTAAAATGTTTTTTTTTTAAAAATCAAATTTTGGTCACTGAATTCTTTTCTTTCTTGACATTTTTTATCCTGCTTCCTAAGTAATAAGCACAACAGGGATAATAAATTTTATTGCATACTAGGATGAAGACACTTTTAAATTATTTTTGCACCCACTGCAGTTTAAATTTGGTATCCCTTTTTTCTGTGTTTCCACAGCTTAATTGACTACTTTCTTTCCAGGTTACAAGCTTTGTGGTAAATAATTACTGATGTATTTAAAACTCCAGCTTTGTAAAAATAAAAATAATAATAATAATTTCAGAATAATTCATATAGTGAAATTGGGCATTAGGCTTACCTTGAAGCTGTGGCATCGTCCAGACATGGGTTGCTTCAGTTGGATCTGCTGTTGGCTGAGTCATAGTTTTTTGACCACACCCCTTGCTTCTCCCTTTCAGGCTCAGTTTCGGCGAAGAAGGGCACAAGAAAGATCTCCAACAGGAACCATCACCGTTCGAGATAAGAACGGGTCCAACACGGCAACTGGAAAAGAAGCTCCTTGGACATTAGAAAAAGTCAGGTACAGGCCCTGAGACAGAGGGAGGGGCTGGACGATGCCACAGCTTCAATGAAAACCGGCATTCAAGGTAAGCCTAATGCCCATTTTCCATTGATGGCTATGGCATCGTCCAGACATGGGACACACTAAAGTTTTGGCAGTCCCAATGGCGGGATACCGAAGGGCCTGGAGAGACCCCGGCTTGATGCACCTGTTGTAATACCCTCCTGCCAAAAGATGCTTCAGCTGAAGCAAAAACATCTAAATTATAATGGCAAATAAATGGTGAGGGAGTGGACCAGGTGGCCGCCCTGCAGACCTCCTCAAGAGGCTTGAGTTACCCAGGCCGCTGAAGTAGTGCACTCCGCGTGGAATGAGCAGTGATGCGGCTGGGAACGGGAAGCGCCTGGGCTTGATATGCCAAGGCAATGCTAACTCTGATCCAGCAACCAATTGTTGCGGAGGAGGCCTTATACCCTAAGGAATTTGATAAAAATGAAACAAATCAGGCCTCAGATTTTCTGAAAGAGGCAGTTCTTTTAATGGAGATTTTGAGAGCCCTCCACACATCTAAACCTCTGCTCCAAGCCATGAGAAGGCCTGGGACAAAAATTAGGAAGAACAACCTCCTGAGCCCTGTGAAAAAGGGAATTTACTTTAGGGATAAAGGAGGGGTCCAAGTGTAAGACAACAGTGTCTGGTCTGAAAACACAGAGATCTTCTCTAACAGAAAGGGCTACCAGCTCAGATATGCGTCGAGCCGATGTTATGGCCATTAGGAAGGCTACTGTGAGAGTGAGGAAATGGAGGTGGACAGTTTGGAGAGGCTCAAAGGGAACCCCAGTTAATGCCTTAAGTACTTTGGGCAAATCCTAAGTGGGATATCTATGAATTGAAGAAGGCCATAAGAGACTGGCACCTCTCTTTTTTAATAACTGGGTGATGAGTAAGTGGCACCCCAGTGGCACCAGACAAGGCCGTAGATATGGCAGCCATGTGTCTCCTGAGGGTGCTATGGACCAGGCCGCAGTCTAAGCAATCCTGCAGGAATTCAAGTAGCTGGGGAGCGGAGGCTGAGAGGGTTAACCTGGTGGGATTTACACCACCTCTAAAAGGTTAGCCAAGTGGCATTGTAGAGCCTGACAGTGGACCTATGTCTGCAGGCTTGCACGGTGTGGATAATCTCATCCGAATACTTGTCCCGTTTTAGAAGGACCCTTTCAAGTGCCAGGCAGTCAGTTGGAGCCACTGAGGTTCCGGATGAATTAGGATTCCTTGGCACAGGACGACCTGATCCGATGGAATCTTCCAAGGTTGCGATATGGAAAGACTGACCAGGTTCGCAAACCATGGCGACTTGGTCAATGAGGAGCCACGAGGATAATTTCTGCCCTGTCGGTGATGACTTTCTGAATCAGGACCTGGATTAGGGGTAGTGGAGGAAAGGCATAGTGAAGTCCTGATGGCCATTTCAGTCAGAGATTGTTGACCCCCTCTGCTCCTGGTGTCGGGAACCAATCGAGGAAGTTGATTGTTCAGGTTCGTCATGAAAAGGTCTATGGTTGGAATCCCGAACCTGTTGCATATCTGTTGGAATATGTCTGGATGGCTCTGTCACTCGGCATTGTCCACCTGAGTCCTGCTGAGAAAATCCACTTGGGTGTTCTCTGTCCCTGCTATGTGGTCTGCCTGAATGGATAGGAGATGTTGCTTGGCCCACTTGCCAAGTCGAAGGAATTCCTCCATGAGTCACCTTGAACTAGTCTCCCCTTGACGACTGACATGAGCTTTTGCGGCAATGTTGTCTGTCAATATCAGGACATGCCTGTTTTGTACAGTCCTCTGAAAATGACTGAGGGCTAGGCGAATGGCTTTCAGCTTAGCCAATTGATAGGGTTGATCAGATTGTTTTCTGACCAACAGCCTTGCACTACCTGCGATTCGAGGTGGGCTCCTCAGCCTGACAGGTTGGCATCTGTAGTGAGAACGAGTCTGTTGTGGTCCGCGAAGAGACATCCCTTGTCTAGAGAAGGTGATGTCCACCAATGTAGCAATCGCCTGACAGAGAGGGGAACTCTGACTGTGGTCATGATATGAGCCTGACACTTTCGTTAGAAGGGAAACAAGAACCACTGTATCTGTTGAGTATGAAGGTGTGCCCAGGGAATGATCTGAACACGAGACCATCTTGCCCAGGAGTTTGGATGAAATGGCCAAGGGAACTGATGGGTTGTGAATTTGGGTCCCCAATTCCCATATGTCGGACCTCCGTTCCAAGGGCAGGTAGCCTGTTCCCTGGAATTGATGATGACGGCAAGATGGATAATTCTGGTGACTGGAACCAACGTCCAAATTGTGAGGTCCAGATCTTTTAAGGCTTGGTCCTAAGAATGAGCCTGAATGTCTAGGTATCCCTGGAGTCTGATTGGTTTCGACCATAGGTGAGCTGCCACGACGCCAGGACCTTTGTGAAACATCTTGGGGCCGAGGCCAGTCCAAAGGACAGGGCCCTGTATTGCAGATGTTTGCCTGCATAGCTGAAGCGCAGGTATTTCCGATGTGCTGGCAGAATGGGAATGTGGAAATAAGCCTCCATGAGATCTATAGAAACTAGAAAATCACTGGGACGAATCCCTTGAAGGATAGAGGTTAGTGAGCACATTTTGAATTTGTGGTAGACTATGTATGAATTGAGGGACTTTAAATCTAGAATTGCTCTCCACCCACCCCCGATCGCTTCAGAACCACGAACAGGATGGAATAATAGTCCTGTTTCCACTGACCTTGAGGAACCTCCTCTATAGCATGAATTTGAAGGAGATGTTGAACAGCTTGTTTCATCATCTGTCATCTGATCTTGCTGTGTGAAGGAGGGCACTGAAGGAAGCGGTTGGGAGGTTGGGAGAGAAATTCTAGAGGAAGGCCGAATTTTACTACCGAGAGGACCCAAAGATCCGGTGTTGAGCTTTTCCATCTGTCCGCAAATAGGGCCAGGCGGCCTCCAATTGGAAGAGTGGGCGGTGAGTCATTTACGACTGCGGGATTGGCGAGAGCCAGATCCGAGGAAGGACTCCTTAGACTGCGGGAAGGGTCTGGTCCTGTCCCAAGAGGACTGACAGTCTGATGGTCGGTTCGACCCCTGAAGGAAAACTTGAGGAGAGGGGCTTCCCTGGAAATAGGTACGAAAGGACTACCTCCTGTAGAATGGGGAGGACCTGCTGTCAGCACGTCTGGTAGTTAAAGGCAGAATTTTTCAACGAGAAGCGGCTCAAGTGACTCACCGAACAGTTTCTCTGCTGAATATGGAGCTGCAGCCAAATGCCATTTTGCCTTAAGATCTGCTGGCCACTGGTGAAGCCAAAGCAGGCTGTGGGCGGACACTGTAGAAGCTAGACTCTAGATACATATTTGGTTGAATTTAAAGTGGCATCAGCTGAAAATTGAGTGGCAGCAATGATCTTGATATCCTGATGGAGACAAATCTCACTAGGGGGTACCCTGGCCTGCAACTGCTGGAGCCACAAAATAGTGGTTCTATTGAAAAAGGAGGCCAAGGAAGCCGCTTGAATTGCCCATGCTGCAGCTTGATGATTCTTTTTAAAGAGAATATCAAATTTCTTATCCTCCAGTCGTAGACCTTCAGAAGTATCCCCTGCCACATATGAAGAGGAAGAGGAAAGAGCTGCTACAGTATTGTCCACTGGGGGAACCTGCAATTGCTGGGCAAACCTAGGTGCTACAATATAATATTTTTTATCTGTACAATGTGCTGATGATAGGGTTGCAGGGCTGGACCATTGCTTTTTAACAATATCTATGAACAATTGTGATGTTGGAATAAAACACTGTTCAGCAGGGGACTCAGAAAAAAGGCCCTGTGGTTGTCCCTGTTGAGCTTCCTGCGCTTCCTTGAGGTAATCATCCTCTTTTAATGCAGCAATGATTCGGGCCTTATGCAATAAGGACTTAAATCTATTTGGGGAAAATAAACCTGTAAAAGCAGGCGTGTCTGGAATCACCCCTTCATCATCTGATAAATCAGAATGACGCTCTTCATCAAAAACAAAAACCTCACTTGCTCTGGAAGCTTCAGAAGAATGAGAGCAAGTAAGGCTGGCTGAAGGAGAACCTCTGATAGGGGCGGAGCGCTCTGAAATTATTGAGCCAGCATGCCCTGTAAGGCTGCGGCCATGCGAGAGGCAATGGCTTGATCAATAAGGATTTTTAACCCTTCTGGTAAATTTTTAAATGGATCCTCTGGGGTTCTTTCTGGTAAAGGAGAGTCCCTTGCAGAAGCTGTTGTTGCAAAATTTCTCCCAGATTCAGGAGTTCCAGGAGTAATCAATTGGCATGCAAGGGGATTTTGAATTGTGCCTTGTTCTTCATGAAGAACTCCTTCCTCCCCTTCTGATGGCCAAGCCTGGTTAACTGCAGGAATAGGGAGGGAAGGAATGGTGGGAAGATCAGGAACCTCTTTTTCAGGCACATTTGCAACAGCTTTGGATATCTGCTTCTCTAAGGATTTGTGTCTTCTTTCCAAATCCTTCTCCTCCGCTTTAGAAATGTGCTTGCTTTTGCAAGTGGCTTTCTTTCCTGTGGCCTTGTTGGCTCCCTCCCCTTGGGAAGAACAATCCGTCATCTTGAATTTATACTCACTGCGACCAAGATGTCGGCTGGAGAAGAAGTAGTTTCACTTTTGCCATGTGGAGGAATAAACGGCGGCAGCTTGTCGGAGAAGACCGATGTCAGCCAGCACACACGTAAGCAGGAAGAATTCTGCTGAAAAGTGACTGTCCAGGTGGCCCTAGAAGCAGTCACTAGCTAGCGCCCATAGCCACGATTCCAAGAACCGATGGCTGGAAATATGCCATGGGGAGAGAGCAAGAAGTAATCTTGCAACTCTTCCCTAGAAGAAACTCGTTGTTGGTGGTATGAGGGAACGAGGAAAAAAAACCTCCAAACCTCTCTGAAAAGCTTGTGGGTGGCAAAGCGGCAAAACTGTGCTGTTTAAATTGCCGCAGCGCTTCAAAGAGCCACCCTACAGCTGATCGTCGATATTTTAAAAGTGCTGGTGGCGGCCGTGGCTGAAATAAGTGATCCTGAAACTGCTGCCAGGAATCACTGTTGAAATTGGTGGTACAGTGTTCTGAGCCCTGTGCACTAGTTCGTTGGTGGTATAGGGCTCCAATCTCACCCAAAAAGCAAAAATGGCTGTGTGAAGGGAGCAGTCCAAAATGGCGGCCGCCAGAGCGAAGAAGAAGGCTGGTAGACCAGGACGCTCCAAAAAAGGCTGGATAGACTGGTAGGCTCAGTAATTAAATAGCCTAGTAGACCGGTACCCTTGAAAAAGTACCGTATTTTCCGGTGTATAAGACGACTTTTTAACACAGGAAAATCTTCTCAAAAGTCGGGGGTCGTTTTATATGCCGGGTATAAGCCTACGATATCTACCTTGACAGACTGACGGAAGCGGTAAGAGCAGCTACTACCATCTCTAGTCATTGCTAGAGATTTCTAACCCGAATCTGAGTTGCCGGCGCTGACTGATGACGCTACGGGAGCGCTAACATTGAGGGGAAGCTGTGCCGATCTCGTCAAGGCTGCATGCCGCTGAATGCTGGACCCAGCTGGTTGCTGCGCGGAGCTTTCCCCACCGTCCCAGGCATCCAGGTGGATATTACTGACGCTCCGACTTCCCCAGACAGCTGGGGCTCGGGGGAAGTCGGAGCATTGGTAATATCCACCTGGATGCCTGGGACAGTGGGGAAAGCTCCGTGCAGCAACCAGCTGGGTCCAGCATTCAGCAGCATGCAGCCTTGACGAGATCGGCACAGCTTCCCGAATCTGAGTTGCCAGCGCTGACCAATGACGCTACGGGAGTGCCGACAACATTGAGGGGAAGCTGTGCCAATTTCGTCAAGGCTGCATGGGTGACAGGACAGGGTGACAGGAAAAAAACCTGGTACGAAATAGCCCTCTTGCTGCTACACGTGACCCGTTACCTTGACAGATGGGCAGCCTGGCTTGTAGGTTCTGTTAAGTCCTCAGGGTTATGTCCTACCCACAGTCGTCACTGTTGCTGCCCTACTCTAATTGGCTAAGACGCTTTGTTCTCCGAATAGAACAGGTTCATACAGTACAGCACCAGTACATACAGTACAGTATATAAATGGCTAACAGTCAAGACCCCATCATGGCTCCACCAGCAAGAAGAAAGAAATATGAAGCCGGTTTTAAACTTAAAGTTGTAAACTTTGCCATGGAACATAATAACTGTGCTGTTGCAAGACAATATGGAGTAACAGAAAAGATGGTTCGGGACTGGAAAGCAAATGTAAAAGCATTAAAGAGTATGCCAAGGGGTAAGTGTGCATTAAGAAGAGGCACCTCACATTGGCCAGAACTCGAAAAACATGTAGCAGACATGGTGAATGAGCATCGCCAAAACGGTTATGTAGTGACACGAAATAAAAATACGTTTGTTTGCACTTCAGTGGGCCAAATCTAACCCAGATCACAGCAACAGATTTAAGGCCACTGTATCCTGGTGTACTAGATTCTTGGCAAGACATAATATGGTACTGAAGCAAAAGACGAAAATTGCACAAAAATTACCTGCAGATCTTGATGCCAAAGTAAATAGTTTCCATCGATACGTAATACAACAGTGCAATAAACATGGCTATGCGTTAAGTAGTATCGGAAATATGGATGAAACTCCAATGAATTTTGATATGACTGGAAATAAAACTGTCCATCCAAAAGGTGAAAAAACAATTTTAATTAAAACAACAGGACATGAGAAGTCCAGTTTTACAGTGGTACTAGCATGCACAGCTGATGGCTCCAAACTGAGAGCAATGATTATTTTTAAAAGAAAAACAATGCCGAAACTCAAGTTCCCTGTTGGTTGTTTTGTACATGTGAATGAAAAAGGCTGGATGGGTGAAGAAGATGGATTGATAATATATGGAGCAGGCGACCAGGTGGACTTATTCAAAAACGTAGTCTACTGGTGTGGGATATGTTCAGGACTCATTTAACTTCCAACACCAAGCAAAGGCTTGCAAGAATAAACACAGATGCGGCAGTTATTCCTGCAGGATTGACATCGTTGGTACAGCCAGTGGATGTGTGCCTAAACAAGCCATTTAAAGATCGCATTCGAGAACAGTGGAATGAGTGGATGGTTAGCGGCGAAAAGTCATTCACAAAAGGAAGAAACATGCGTGCTCCACAGTTGGATGTTTTGTGCAAGTTTGTCATAAAAGCCTGGAATGATATTGATGCAGAAACAGTAATCAAGTCTTTCAAGAACTGTGGCATATCAAATTCATTAGATGGTATGGAGGACGACTACTTGTGGCAAGATGAAGGGGAAGCCGAAGCTGAGACCACACCATCTGATACGGAATTAGATCCATATGATGACTGCCTTACAAATGTATCACAAGATGTCATTGATGTACTTATGATATCAGATGATGAACAGGAGGATTTTGAAGGCTTTTAAAGGGAAACTGTCACGCCAGCAAAACCTGTAAAAATAGCTTGCAGTTATGATGGGCGTTGCTGACTCGCCAGGGACTTGCCCGGCACTTGCTCTCTATTGTTTGTTATCTTCCTCCTATCATCATCAGTTCCAGTTTGGTTGACAGCTTAGAAAACAAACAGCATAGCAGCTCCCATAGGTTTATTGTCTTATCCTTCCTTTCAGCTTTAGAGTGAATTAGGAAAAGTTTAATCCAATTGCACTGTTTTATGTTTACATGTTTGATGACAAACAGCCTTATGTTTATAAGTGACAGTTTTCCTGCTAAGTACCTGCATGTCCTAAGCATTTGAATTAAAATTACCATAATGAAATCAAATCTGATGTTTTTAAATTTTTATTTGGTGTGCGTTGGAGGAGGGGTAGTCTTATATGGTGAGTATAGCCCAAACCCTCTATTTTAACAGGAAAAGTAGGGGGTCGTCTTATACGCCCAGTCATCTTATACGCTGGAAAATACGGTAAAAGGAAAAAAAGGAAAAATTTAAAAGGTCAAAAAACTTAAGAGTAAATTAAAGGAATTGAGCAGACCTGGGCTGAGAGCCAGATCTGCAAGAGATGTTTCTCTCAGGCTGACTGAGTCGAAACTGAGCCTGAAAGGGAAGAGCAAGGGGCATGGTCAAAAAACTATGACTCAGCCAACAGCAGATCCGACTGAAGCAACCCATGTCTAGACGATGCCACAGCCATCAATGGAAAAGCTGCAGAGATTTATGTTTTTTGAACAATAGCAAGCAACTTCATTACTAGGTTGCATGGCGTGATCTGCAGTGGCTGCCATTTTCCAAACAATTCAATGTGGCCACTTCAAAAATGGTGGCCACTTCCAGATTGTATCATGCTGCTCAGCAACAAAGAAGTCTCTTGCTTTCCCAATGCAGAAAACTGCAGTGCTACAGAGACCACATTAGGGAAGCAGAATGGATTGCTCTGTTCCTGGACTGCTTCTGAGACACAGCCATGTGGCCCAGGAACACTGAAAGATGGAATGTCCTTCTGCAACATGAGGTCCAGAGATCTTCAAAAGATAAGTGCTGGGTGATCCGGAGTGGGGAAGACAAATCCAAAGAACGTGGAGACCCAGGAGCAGGAAGCAAAGCATGGAGTATCTCAGAGAGTGGGGAATGCCCGGGCTGGGTTTCCCAGAGCCTTTCTCACTCCTGAGGCATCTTATGCTCTGTTTAATGATCACATCAGGACAACAGGTGATGAGGGTCATTAAGTGAGGCTATCTCGCTTAATGGACGTCACAACATGTGTCAGTAATGAGCAAGTTCCATTATGATCATATATGGAAGACTACCTGTAGTGTACTTTGCTTCATGTTGTTTAGTTGGCCATTATTCTATCAACTTGGATGCCCTCTCACTTTTCCCCAGACTCTTGGTCTCTTCTTTTTCCAGCTGGTGAGCTCACAAAGGACAGCAGAAGTAGTTATTACTAAACTTGATCTATGTGACATCATACTCTGCATTATCAGATTTCATTCAATTTCTACTTCTTTACTCTGAGGTCATGCATTAGTTGCTGATCTTTATCTGTATTGGCTATGCCTATTGATTCGAAGCCATCAGCAAAGTCAGGCAAACGTTCATCATAACTCAAAGCCATTAAAAACAGTGAAAACGCATTTAGATTAGACACCGGCAAGATTTAAAAAACTCCTCTAGAACAGTACATTTTATCTACTTCAACACCTTGTGCATAGTTTCAAAATAAGGCTCATAAAAACAGCACCTTTTTTGCTAGATTTTGAACAGTTTTATTTTTAAAAGCTGTATTTGAATGATGTACTGTATTTTATATATTTCCTTTTTTAGATATATTTAAGTTGCATTTTTCTGACTATATTATTAATGATATATCTAAAATTTAGCCTGAAAGATTGTTTTCACTTAACACTTTAAAAGCCTTTTTCAAAAAGACTCAGACAAGAATCCCCCTAGCTCCATTATTTGAATGGAGAAAATGGGAGGAAAGCAAATAGCAAACTGGAAAATCTGTGGTTCAATTTTCTCCAATTTTTAAAGGTACTGTGTGGTATTCTCAATTTCTCCTACTGTGTGAGGGTGGGGTGTGAATGTATGTGTTTTTATGCTGGCGAAACATCATTTTTGTAAAAGGATATTTTTAATTTAAATACTATGGAAATGGCACCCAGACAAAGGATTATATAAATCTGAATAGGCAAAACTATTTTAAACAGCAGATCTGCCTGCCTGCCTACTTATCTGCATTTCTTGATTTTCTCCTTGACATTTAGTTTCTGTAGTCTTTTTTCAGCATTCGGAAACACATGGACACTGAATGTACAGTGGGACAAAAAAGTTTCCAGTTAATCTATCTCCATTTTCTACCTAATATAGAGCAAAACAACGTGCAACAAGATATCACTCCAAGTTTATCATGAAATCTGCAGCATAGATCAAGCTTATATGTTTGAACAGTACCAAATACCTTTAAATGAATTGGTCTGAGAGTCAATTACACATTCAGCAAACATATATTTGTAAAGCCATGATTATAATTCAAGAATTTGCATACATATTCAATTTTTCTGTTGGAGTTAACAAAATAGCTTCATAAATGCTACTTCCCATTAAGGCTTTCCATCAGTTTCAATTGCATCCACAAAACTGCGTAATATCAATATATTTCTTTGAAAATAAAATAGGGGCTAAGACTTTTTAAATTCAAATTCTTATAGAGAGAGGCAAATGGATGTTTTAGCAGAACCCTTCATTTATTACAAGCTTCAAATATTTATTCATCCACAGAGGCCAGAAAAATGACTAGGTGCAGCTAAGTCTTCACTACACCAGAACCTTCCTGATATTCCATAACTAGAACATATACTCAAACTCTGTTAAAGGGTTCTAGAAATATATCTGAAGAAATGTTTTAAAATTGCAACCACTAGTTTTTATTCTAGATAATTGTATAATCAGTCATGCAGTAGATAATAACTTTTATCTAGGACTAAAAGCAAAAATAAAAAAGAAGTAAAGTTTAAACATCCCGGAAGACAAAAAAAACCCTTTCATATTCTTGTCAAGTGAGCTAATTCAAATGAGTTTCTGAGAGAGAAACACAGAGATTTTCTGACGTCAGGCTGCCTTTTCAATCTGATCCATGCTAAGTAAGAATTCTGGAAATCACAGGCCAACGTATACTAATGGTATGACGTTCAGATTGGCATGAGTGTACTGAATCTAATACTGGAACAGTTCCTGTAAAATATGGGATGCTTGTCAGCACAGCTCTGTTAGAGCTCCTGGGATGAATAGGAATTATGTGAAAGAACAAGTTCCCAATATTCAGTCCAATGCTGATTAGTGTATATTTTAAATATATAGCCAGTTACAATTCTTTTGTTGTGAGCTGCTGTTTTGGAATTTCAAGCATGACAATGGAAACACAGGTCAGGATGAAATTTTAGCTCCAATGCTTATTTTTTGGGGGACAATAATTAAGTATCACAAACTGCCAGATCCAATGACTAAGCTGAAAAAATATGTAAAAGCAGGCAGCCCTGCTTAGCAATCATTCATTCAGTTAGAAGTCATAATGGAACTGAATGAGAAGACTTATGGCCAGTTCTTGAAGTTGATTATTGCAGCACCCCGGCAGTCATAGGATTGCACTTGAGTGCTTGACAACTGGAACACAATTTCAACAGTCACAGTGTCCTACAGACATGTGATTTCCATTTGTGAACCTGTGTGCCATCTTCCAACAAGCAACATCAATGGGAAAGTTGCACGTAATGATTTCAACTCAAACTGCTATAGTAAGTCAGCGCAGCAACACATTTTTTGCTACTATATCCAGCTCCAGGGTTCCGGCAACTGCATACTTCCCCAATGGTCATACGATCGCATTTTGGGTGCTTGGCAATCAGCTCACCTTTACGAACAGTTGCAGTATTCTGTGACTAAGTAACCACAATTCACACCATTCCCATCCACCCCACCTGAGTTTCCAGCAAAATACGCCCACAGGAACCAGGGTGGATAAAAATCAATGATTTTTTTTAAAAAAATCAAAAAAATCAGATTTTTTTAAAATTTAAATCAGATTTTTTTTATTTTTATCGAATTTATTTTAATAAAAAACTTTTGGGGTAAAAATCTATCGTAAGATAGTTGTCTATTTAAGATACATAAATAATTTAGTTTATTCAGCATGAAATGGAGCTTAGTTATGTAGCATGAGGCTGTATATTCTGCAACACTGGGACTATCGGTGAGTCAACAGTGGGTCAAAGGAGCAGCAAAGATGACAGTTGCTCTTTAAAAATTATGATTTAAATCGAGTTGATTTAAATCAAGCCTTTTTACTAGTGATTTAAATCATGATTTAAATTGTGATTTAAATCAACTCGATTTAAATCAAATCCACCCTGACAGGAACACATTGGTTCATTTAATAACTGCAGCATTTGTTTAATGGCCACCACATTCATCTACTGAGCAGAGTGTTTGCTTAATGACTGCTGTAAAACAAGTCATAAAATTGGATTTGGTCACATGGTGCCTTGATTTATAGCCATCATGACTTACAACAGAAATTCCAGGCTCCATTACGATTGTAAGTTCGAAGGCTACCCATAGTGCATAAATCTACATCATAATCTATAAGTATATTTTCTCTAAAGTGCTTTAGACTGAAATCTTGCATGGCTACAAATAAATAAGTAAATAGATATAAGGGGGGGAAGCTCACTTTGCAATTTGAAAAGCAAATGACTTAGCTGTATTATCAAGGCTTGAGAGAAGGGAGGAATTTGGAATAGAATGCAATGCAATTAGGTCACTTGTCAAATGACGATAAACAAATGAAAATGCTCAAATCTCTCACTTACTATGCTGCTTAATAAAAAGGAAAAAACCTGGTGTCTCACACTGAATTTCTATTAGATCCCAAGAAACCATAGAGCAGCTGCCCATTATTCTGCAAAATGTGCACATCTAAACAAAATGTAGAATATCCTTAATATAAAACATCAGATTATCATATTAATTGGTAGAACATTAAAAAAAAACAATGGAAATGCTTTGTTATTGTCCCAATTCTCCAGCTCCAAAGAAATCAGGAAACAGAGGGAGGAAAAGTCCTATGATCCTCTAAGCAGGATGGATTTGATTTAAATCAAGTCGATTTAAATCACTAATAAAAAGGCTTGATTTAAATCAACTTGATTTAAATCGTCATTTTTAAACAGCAACTGTCATCTCTGTCCAACAGCGGCTCCTCCTCTGACCCGCTGTTGACTCACCCATTCACTTTAATGGGACAGTTGGAGATGCAGCAGTGACACAACAAGGTGAGGGACGTGGCAGGCAGGCAGGAGAGTGGATGCCTGCTAACAGGTGCTGCCAGGATGGATCTGAAATGACAGGACTCATTCTTGCTGGTAGTTAGAATCTTTAATATCATTATTTTCAAACAAAGTGAAGGTTTTCTATTTAGCTTGCACAGCTTGGATTCATTGAATGAGTTTTACCAAAAATGTAAATATTGCAGAATATACAGCCTTATGCTACATAACTAAGCTCCATTTCATGCTGAATAAACTAAATTATTAATATATCTTAAATAGAAAACTATCTTTGGATAGATTTTTACTCCAAAAGCATTTTATTAAAATAAATTTGATAAAAATAAAAAAAAGCAGATTTAGATTTTTTAAAAAATCCAATTTTTTTTTTTAAAAATCAATTTTTATCCACCCTGCCTCTTAGAAAAGCTTCTCTCATGAACGGCAAGTGACTTTACCTGACCTAGGAAGCTGCAGAAATGAAAATGATGGACTGAGATTGGAAAAACAAAACCCAGTAATAACTAACTTGGTAGTGTTCTGAGCCACAGTACAAAAGCTTGTTCCACAGGGATGCATTGGGAGATTTTTACAGTTTTCTCAGCAGCACCAACCTGATCCATTCCTATCCTTTGTGAGCTTTCTTTTTGCTTGCTTCTCCCTTGCTCACCAATCTTGGTTCTGCTCAATTGCCAGAGCTAATGTGCTGATGGACCCCCCTTCTCCTACCATTTCTCTTCCAATGTGACAATGACATTACTTTTCTAAGTCCACTTGTTGCATGAAGGAATTATTTGGAGAAGACAGCATAAAATGAAGGAGTTAATCTTTCCTTCCCTCCCAAGAATTTGGCATTTTTCAGCAGTGTTGGTTACAAAAATTACTTCAGATACTACATAGAAGATCACAATTATACAGATTTTTCTAAATACTATTTATCTAATATAATATCAGCAATTGAAGTAGACCAAGCTAAGAAACAGGATTCTTTAAAATCCATATGATGCTATTTACTGTTGTAGGGTACAGTATATCCTTAATTTATGACCATCATGGAATCTGAAATTTCCATCATAAGTCATGATGGTCATATCCTGAGGCACCCAATGTTACAATCTTTTTTATGGTGGTCATTAAGTGAATAACAGTCATTAAGGAAATCAATGTATTCCAATCATAAATTGAGGACTACCTGTAACAAAATCTTATACAGCCTTCCTGTATATCACATCCCTCAAAGTAACAGTTATAATTGATTGGTTTTGAACAATAGATCTATTTATAAAGCAAATCAGTAAGACCCTAAGATGCTGATAGACAATCAAAGTGACTTCAAAAATCCAACTACAATGTTATCACTTCACTTACCTCTATTCATTAATCTTAAAATATACAATTGGCAATAAAAGATACTTCATGATTGAAATACTATTTGATCAGATAGTCCAATAGCTTAAAACTTACTTGTCTGTCTTGAATCATTTTGGTGGCTCATAAGTATGAAACAACTTGTACCTGAAAGTATTCTCAAAGACAATTATTAAAGGAATGGCTGCCTCCTTCCTTCTAGAATATCTTTGGTGGAATTTGGGTTATGAATTGCTTGTGCATAAAATGGGCGCTGGTCTTACCTGATACGCCCTTTCTCTATCGGGTAGTCACGGCAGTCAGGCATGGGTGAGACATCATCTGTTATCCAATAGGATCGAGTCTACTGGATTGTTTAAGCCCCGCCTCTTCCTGCTTGACTCCAGTTTTGAGGCGAAGGTATCCAGCAGACTGACGTGTCTATAGAGGTACAAGAAGAGAAATAAAAAGCCACCCACCCCGACTGGACCCAAAAACAACCAACTAGGGTGGGGCTGACTGCCGTGACTGCCTGATAGAGAAAGGGCGTATCAGGTAAGACCAATGCCCATTCTCCTATTGGCTGTTATGGCAGTCAGGCATGCGACATACCAAACATACCGTTGCAGAACCCTCCTACCAAAGGCAGCGTCCACTGATGTGTAAGAATCCAACTGGTAATGCTGGATGAAAGGAGTCACCGAGGTCCAAGTGGCAGCATGGCAAACTTCCTCCAATGGTGCCTGGGTAGACCAGGCCACTGACGTGGCAGCACTCCTGGTGGAGTGAGCCGTGATGTGACGGGAAACAGGTAAGGAGTGGGTCTCGTAGACGGTAGAGATGGTGGCCCGAAGCCACCATCCGACAATGGTGGCCGTGATCCGGGCACCCATGGAAGAAGGCTGGAACGAGACGAAGAGGGCCTAGGTTCTCCGGAAGGAGGAAGTGCGGGCTATATATATTTTGAGAGCCCTGTGGACGTCCAAAGTATGCCAGACCTTCCCCAGCCGATGGTGAGGAGAGGGACAAAAGTTGGGTAGCACGAGCTCCTGAGACCTGTGAAAGGTGGAGTTGACCTTCGGAATGAAGGCGGGGTCCAGGCAGAGCACCACCCTGTCCGTGTGGAAAATGCAGAGATCCGAATGTACGGACAGGGAGGCGAGTTCCGAAATATGGTGGGCGGAAGTGATAGCCACTAGAAACGATACTTTGAAGGAAAGAAATTTCAGGTTAACCTCCCGTAGAGGTTCAAAGGGAGGCTTGGTGAGAGCCATCAGTACCTTATTGAGATCCCACGTTGGGAACCGGTGGACGACTGGAGGTTGCAGGTTGGTAGCGCCTCTCAAGAAGGACCGAATGAGAGGGTCCTTGGAAATTGGGTTCTAAGAGCCGTATGTCAGAATGGAAGAGAGCCGCCACCTGACGGCAAAGGGTGTTGGGCGCCAAGCCTGAAGAGAAGCCCTACTGCAGGAAGTCTAAGAGTTGTATAACTGAGACTACTGTGGCCTCTATCTTGTGCCTGTTGCACAACCTGGAGAAGGCTTTCCATGTAGAATCGTAAATGCGGACGGTAGACGCTCTGCGAGCAGCTTGAATGGTGGTAATAATGTCCGGGGAGACGAGGGCCCTGGTCAGGAGAAACCGCTCAATCTCCAGGCGGTCAGTTGGTAGGATTGAGGATCCGGATGGAGCAGAGTGCCTTGCCGCAAGGAAATCCGGTCATCGGGAATCCTCCAGAGAAGAGCTACCGAAAGAGACACCAAGTCCGCAAACCACGGGCGGCGTGGCCAGTGGGGTGCTAGGAGGATAAGCTCTGCACGTTCTTGTAGGAGCTTGCGAACAACCTTGGAAATCAGCGGGGAGGGAAGGCGTAAAGGAGGAGCCCCGGAGGCCACGGGCTGTGTAAGATATCCACCATCTCTGCCCCTGGAGATGGGAACCGGGTGAAAAAGCGAGGAAGCTGATGATTGCTGCTTGAAGCAAAGAGGTCCACTTGGGGTCTTCTGAACCAGGTCGTCAGCTGGTTGAAGAGAAGAGGAGGGAGGCTCCAATCTGCCTGATCGATTGGAGCGCGGCTGAGGGAATCGGTGCGGACGTTCGCCGTCCCGGCAATGTAGTCCGCCCGAAGAGATGTTAAATGCGCTTCCGCCCACAACCTGAGACAGAGCTTTCGAACAAGTCCCCCCTAGTCTGTTTATGTAGGCTTTGGCCGAAATGTTGTCCGTTAGGATCAGGATATCCCGGCTGAGGATGTGTCGTTCGAAGCTCAGGAGAGCGAGATATATGGCTTGTAGCTCTAGAATGTTGATATTGAGGGTTTGCTCTTGCAGGGACCAGTGGCCCTGGGCCATGTGAGGCCCGAGATGGGCCCCCCAACCGAACAGACTGGCGTCCGTCGTGATGACTATCCGATGGGGTTCCAGGAACTTGCAATCCTTGGACATCGCCTCTGAGGTCCACCAGAGAAGAGAGTCGACAATGATTGGGGGCAGAGGAATCTGAGAGGTCACGGTGTTCGTGAGAGCTCGTTGAAAGGGCAGCAGAAGCCACTGCAGTTCCCTGCTGTGGAGACGAGACCAAGGCACAATGCCGTAAGCGGACACCATTTTCCCTAGTAGGGTAGAGAGGCCTAGGAGAGAGGCTGAACGTCACCACCGGTAACGGGCAGCGAGGTTGGTAAGGCTAGATTGGCACTCCTGCGACAAGGAAACTTCCGCTTTGATCGTGTCTACGACCACCCCCAGGTGTTGGAGACGGGTAGACGGGGCTAAATGGCTTCTGGACCAATTAATGGAGAAGCCGTGGCCCTGCAATATCTGAATGGCGGTATTAAGATCACTAAGGGCCTGAGAGCATGACAGGATGAGGATGTCATCCAGGTAAAACAGGGTTCTAATAGGAATGGAACAAATGTGGCCAATTAGAGAGGCCATTACTTTAGTAAAGGCCCTGGGGGCTGAGGAAAGGCCAAAGGGAAGGACCTTATATTGGAAATGCTGACCATTGTAGCAAAGGCGGAGGTACTTACGATGGTCCGGGAGAATTGGGATGTGTAGGTAAGCCTCTGTCAAATCAATGGAGGACATGAAGTCCCCTTGCCTAATGCATAGCAGTATAGTTTGGAGGGACTGCCCTTGTCACCTCACGGTTAGATTATTGCAACACGCTCTACACGGGGCTACCCTTGAAAAGTGTTTGGAGACTACAGTTGGTCCAGAACGCAGCCGCGCGAACTGTCATGGGTGCACCTAGGTACACCCACATTACACCAATTCTCCATGAGCTGCACTGGCTCCTATTGGTCTCCGGTCACAATTCAAGGTGTTGGTTATTATCTTTAAAGCCCTAAATGGCTTAGGGCCAGGTTATCTTCAAGACCGCCTTCTGCCGCATAGCTCCCAGTGATTGGTAAGATTCCACAGAATTGGTCTCCTCCGGGTCCCGTCAGCTAAACAATGTCGGCTGGCAGGCCCGCGGGGGAGGGCCTTCTCTGTGGCTGCCCCAGCTCTCTGGAACAAGTTACCTCCTGAGGTCCGGACCATCCCCACTCTATTGGCCTTCTGAAAAGCGGTGAAGACCTGGCTTTTCCGGCAGGCCTGGGGCCGTTGATCTCGCTCTTGTGATCTGGCGAGATCCAGCCATGAATGGCGTGAATGAGTTTTTAATGTTTTTAATTTTTAAATGTTTTTTATGATGACTTTTTAAAATGTATTGTGAGCCGCCCTGAGTCTTCGGAGAAAGGCGGCATATAAATTGAATTAATTAAATTAAATTAAATTAAACCTTGAACCGGCGGTAAATAATATGCCAGTTCAAAGATTTTAGATCAAGAATAGTCCTCCAGCCCCCCGAAGCTTTCTGGACTAGGAAAAGACGAGAATAAATTACCTCGCCATGTTGATCACAAGGGACGGGTTGAATGGCCTTAATATCTAATAGGTTTGAATGGCCAAGTCAACTCGTGCCCTCTTGGCACGGTCCAAGGAAATGGGGCAGCGCAGAAAGAGCTTCAGGGGGTTGGAGTGAAATTCGAGCGAAAGGCCGAATCGGGTAGTTTTTTTGACCCAGGAGTCAGAGACAGTTACATCCCACTGATCGGCGAAAAAAGCCAATTGTCCACCTATTAAGTTATTGGATGGGAGCCTAGCAAGACCTCCGGAATGGATGGCCCCTCCCGCCCCAAAAGGACCTCTTGTTGCTAAATCGGGAACCCTGCCTAACCTGGGAATCCTGCTGATGTGACCCTCTGGAAGGGAAGGAGCGCTGCGAGCATTGTTGAAAGAAGGATTCGTCTGAGCCACGAAAGGAAGAGGACTGAAAAAAAGTGTGAGGGCGGGTCTCTGAACGACGAGAAACAGAAGGTAAAATCTTGGAGAAGGAGAAAGAATCTGTTCCTGCAGTTGCCTCAGCCAGAGGATTGTGGCCCTATTGACAAACGAGGCCGCCGAAGAAGCCTGCACTGACCAGGCAGAGGCCTGATGTCCCTTGATAAGGGTTCTTTCAGCTTTCTTCTCTTCCGGGTGCAAGTATTCCTCAGGAGGACCTGTGAGCGGAGATGAGGACGAAAGAGCAACAACTGGGGAGTCCACAGAGGGGACCTGCAACAGATGAGAGAAATCAGGAGCCATATTATAGAATCGTTTGTCCAGATTATTAGGGACAGGGCCTGAACTTGGAAAGGACCACTGTCTCTGAATAACATCAGAGAACAATTTGGGGGCAGGGACCACCTCCCTCTGGACTGCAGGTTCCTGAAACAAGGAAGTAGTTGGATCCATCGTAGTTGTAAGATGATCAGGCGTCAAGGGGTTCCCCCCCAAGCGCGTAGTAGTTTGCCCCTTGAAGAGCAGGGAACAAAACATTTGGGGACGGAATAGCCCAACAAATGATGGCTGATCAGGTTCCAGCCCTTCATCATCTGAGAGGTCTTGATCCAGAATGGCGTCTCCCTCTGAAATGGAGTCCTGACTGGCAGAATCAGCAAGGTCGCGGGCCTCCCTGGACTCCTCTACGTCCTCATGTTGAGATGGCACCCTAGATTGGTCCTGTGGGCTGTTTTGTACAGAAACCGCAGAAGGAGGCTGTTGTTGGAGACCTTGGGATATGTCCTGGTGTATAGCCTCAGAAATGAGGTCAGCCAATGCTGGTGGGATTTCAGGGAATGGCTGAAGGCCCTGAGTAGGGACCTGAACCACAGGAACAGGGGAATTCTCCTGCCTAGGGCAATTGGTTAGAGGAACCTCAGGCACCGAAGGAAAAACAGACGCTGCGTTAGTAGGGTAAGAAACTTCCCCTTGCAGAGATCTATCTGGAGACAAGGCCGGAGTAGAAGGCAGTTGGGTAGGTAGAGCGGTAGAGCTACCCATTGCTGCAGGGGAGGGGCCTGCGGAGACCTCTGGGAGGGTAGGGCTGGGATCGTGCACCGTCGCCAGTTGGGCCTTGTGGAAGGCTTTTTCTATTGCCTTATGGCATCTTTCCTCCTCCCTGGAGGGCCTGGAAGCCGTGGAATGGGCAGAGCTAACATTCCCAACCGCCCTGGATTTGGCCTGTCGACCCCTAGAGGAGCCTTCCTCAGGGTTGTCCTCCCGAACTCGCTTCCCTCTATCCTGCGCCTGGCGGGAAGACTGCGATCTCTTGGCGTCTGCCATCTTGAATTGAAAGCAAAACGCGTGGAGAAATAAGGCCTCACTGTCTTCCAGGCACCACCGCTATACCCCGCCTTATCCTTTCAGCCAACTGTTAGGGTCCCCCAATACTTGCGGCTGCCTGCACTGAAGTCCGCTTTGAGCAATCGGCCCGGGTAGAAATCGTTAGCCGTCTGGCTTAAGCGTGATGTGATGTAGGCGCGGAATGGAGCATCGCGCCACACTGCTGCTGAGCAAAGGCTCTTTGTAGCAGCGAAACCTCTGCTGTTGCTGAGAAACGGCAGGAATCCCGGGCAAGCGCGGAGAAGCGTTGCGCCACACAGCTGCAGAGCAAAGGCTTTTTGTTGCAGCAATACCTCCGCCGTTGCTGAGAAGTGGTGGGATTCTCGGGCAAGCGCGGCAGAGCAAGCTCGTGCGCACGTTCAAACGGATCTGCCCGCCGGCAGTCCGGTGCCGCTTGTAGCGGCCTTCAGCGGAGCCTGGCGAGAGCCGTTCACGCTGGGATATGCCAAAATCCAGTCCGAGTCCGATTCAGAGTCAAATAACCAAACAATCCAGAAATTGAGCAAGAGCACTAGAGACACGTCTGTCTTGGGCAGACTGAGTCGAAAAACTGGAGTCAAACAGGAAGAGGCACGGCTTAAACAATCCAGTAGACTTGGTCCTATTGGATAACAGACGATGTCTCACCCATGCCTGACTGCCGTGACAGCCAATAGGAGAATGCTGAATTCAATACAAATTACATTTTTAAAAATTGTAAACAGGAATCCTCTCTCCACAGCTCTTTTACTGTAATGCAAGCACAATTACAAAAATTTGCTTTTTTAAACAAAAAAATCGCAGTATTTATGAATGAAAGAAATGTAGCTAGTGAAGAAGTTCAGTTTCCAGTAAAATTAAATATCATTATTTTGTACTGTAGCCTGGAAATCAAAAGTGTGAATGCTGACAAATGACTGTGCTTAGCCAGACGGTTCCATAGATGTACAGGTAGTCATTGTTTAAACTCAAAGGCATTCTATTATGACTGAATTCATTAAAATCCTCTCAAAGGTTTTTGTTCTAAATGTACCAATGTACTAGTACTAGAAAATTCAATATGAAGGAACAGCACCATTAAATTTAAGCTTATACTGGTAAGGCATATTTAATTAACACTCCTCACATTTTTTCTGGATGCAATTTTCATCAATATACTAGCCCTAAATCCAGTTTTAGAAATGTTTATTTCTGCTATTAGTTAAGAAACCACTAATTGCTGTTTCATGTTTCTGTTGGCTCAAATTGATAATTATTAGTCAAACGTAGTCTTTTTTAAATTTGCCTTAATTTTAATTGTTTAATATTATCTTTTTATCACTTTGTAACTGCCCAGAGTTGCTACAACAAGATGGGTTCCATATAAATTTAATAAACAAACAAACAAGTGAAACAAATAAAATAATTTGCATCTGTGTTCCAATGAAACGTCTTTACATGATTATTATACTCTTTTGGTAATGCATCTTAAACGGTAGCAAAAATAAACTCCGCCTATAAAAATCTATCTGGCTCATATCTGCTGCAGTGAGCCCAAGCTGTGAGGATGGTTTTCAAAATTCAGATGACAAGGAAGTTGGTATTGCAGGTCAAATCTTATAGCTCTTTTCACCCCTCCCCCACTCTTTGGAATGCACTTTGGATGATTAACAAGGAAATTAGTGTTTGTATCTATATTCCTTGGGGTGGGGGAAGGGATTACACATAAATAAACAGGCACATTATAGAGGATGCACATGGAAAGGAATGTGATACTGCTGGCTGTTTGCTTAGTGTGTTTGTAGATGGAAGTGATGAGCTTCTCAGAAGGCAAAAAGCATTAACTAGTAATTTGTTCAGGTCTGATTAATTTCATGCATCAGCACAATTAACTGCAAGTCATCCTGGTCCAGTGACTGCAAGAACATCTCAAGCTATGTTACCCCCACCTTTATGTCAGAATGAAATTCATATGGAATATTTTAATTTATCCAAAACATTCCACTTTCATCTGTCCAACATTCTAACAGTCTGCTGGATTCTCTGGGTAGTCTTTGACAAAGTTGGGACCAGCATGCATCTTCTAAGGAAAAATTTCCTCATGGTCTCTTCTCATACATACAGTATTACTCTTGTTCTGTGTTTTCCCTATAACCGTGATGGCGAACCTATGGCACGTGTGCCCAAGGTGGCATGCAGAGCCATCTTTCTGGGCACATGAGCTGTTGCCCAACTCACCTGAAGCTGTGCATGCACGCCCCTGCTGGCGTTCAGGCCTCCGATGCACATGCATGCAATTCAGGGGACCCAGCTGGTCTTCGGATCTCTCCTGCGCATACATGCACATTTGCGCACGCGCATGAGTAATTGTGTGCAGTGTGTGCATGCATAGATGGCTTTTGCGCATGTGCATTGCACATGTGAAAACCATGCACATGCACAGATGGTGAAACTGCACATGCAGCGCACTGGGGGAGCTGCGCAAAACTATGCACATGCGCAGATGGTGTGGTTGCGCGCACAGGGGAGGAGCTGCACATTAGTGTGGATAGCATGAGCCCATGCAAAGTGCGCAAAGCGAGTACCTGTTCAGCACTCAGTGATTAAAAGGTTAGCCACCACTGCCCTATGTTAAACAGATGAACACTGACATGCAAGAATGACATGCAAATCCTTTGCCCTTATTCCATTTTGGGGTGACTTCTCAAAGCACTGCCTCTCTTATTCTTGGGTGATTTTTGTAGGATGGTTACCCCTAAGAAGAATAATTAATGATTGTGTGCATTTTCTCTATTTGTAGACTGTCTGACTATGTTTGGTTAGTGGGCAAAACACTTAGCAATGATTTTGTAGACTTTACTAGCTTCATGAACTTCAACAACTCTTTTTCTGAGGTCTGCGAAGACCTCTTCTGATTGAGGCGTGATTCATAAAAATGCTCTGATGTAAAGCATATTCTGATGGTGGCAACAGCAATGGATCCAAGCTTAATTCAGTTATTAAATATTAAATGAATATGTGATATAGTTAAGTTTGTATTAATTTAGTATGTCAATTTTTGCTTTTGTTTACTTATGAATTATAATGCTAAAAACAATCAATGTGCTATTACTATTTTTTCATTTTTTTATAATATTCTCTGCATTTTTTTAATAAACTTCAATAAAATTAAATATGTATACAGAGTCATACACAGATCGTTCTCATTTAGTGACTGCCTTGTTTAGTGAACTTTCGCAGTTACAACAGTCATGAAAAAGTAACTTTACAATCAATCCTCACATTTATTGCCTTCACAGGACTGCAAAGCAAAGCAAAGCAAAGCAAAGCAAAGCAAAGCAAAGCAAAGCAAAGCAAAGCAAAGCAAAGCAAAGCAGAGCAGAGCAGAGCAGAGCAGAGCAGATCAGAGCAGAGCAAAGCAGGAGCAAGTTCACTTAATGCCCATTTTGTTTAAAGACTGAGTTGCTGGTCCCAACTGTGGTTGTTAAACAAGGACTACTTGTATAGTTGTCAAGTTTCCGAAATTGTACAAAGGTACAATAACAATGCAAAATATCAAAGTTTTTGGTACAGCACCCATCTTTTGCATAAAGTGAAGAAAGCATAAAACAATAAAGAATCCGGAGTTGAACTCCCCATACCAGTAATTTTGAAGGTAAATAATTTAAACTGGAAAAAAGGTAAGGCTTAATTCTGATGATAATGCCTTTCCACCACCAGTACTTGAGTTGTTTGTATAGATTCACTTAATTCTTAGAACACCATTAACAGAAACTAATACTTTGTGTTTTGAGGGACAAGACTGTTCAACAAGAAAGGAGCAAGACAGATTACAAGAGGGAGTTTTTGCCAACTTGGGTGCTGTCCACCTTTGAAGCCATTCTACAGAGGAAACATTAAAAAAACAAAACCCTAGCATTCTCGCTAGTAGGTATTCTCATTCTTTTTTAATGTGATACAGAAAAAGGAGACATTTAAGAAATAATAATAGTGGAATAAAAAATAAAATACCAACATAAAAATACAATACTGTAATGATTATACTGTCAGGAAAGCATGAACATACATTGGTAGTAGCTAAAATAAATTAAACCTAAATAGATAGATCCACTTAATGGCCCATCTATATCAATACAAAATTAATTTAATCCTTAAACTGATACATAAGAAAACAGTATGGCAGCATCCAATTAGTCTTCAAGGAAAGATTAACTGGATCCTAGCATACTAAAGAAATGCTGAGGATATAATCCGTGTATAATTTTTGTAATACAAGTAAAAGCAGAGGTAGATTAATTTTCTTCCCAAATCCAAAAATGGAGGAAGGGAATATTCAAGCAGGTATTACATATCTAATTAACTTCAGAATTTATCTCTAGAACTCTAGAATTTATCATTAAGCATTTATCTTCTGAAGCAGAGGGGAATACAATGTAACGGCATACAGGTAATCCTTGATTTACATCTTTTCTTTTAACAATGGTTCAAAGATGGTGGTCTCAGAAAAAGCAACTTATGACCGGGTCCTTGAAGTTATAATTGGATCTGATCACATAACAAAATTTCAGTCCTGATTGTGATCGTAAGTGGGGGGACAGAACAGAAATTCTAAATAATAATTTGGCCAGATCTGATAGGAATATATGTACTGTGTTTCCCTGAAAATAAGACTCTGTCTTATATTTTTTTGAACCCTGAAATAAGCGCTTGGCCTTACTGCCATGTGCTCAAAAGCCCGATTGGGCTTATTATCAGGGGATGTCTTATTTTGGGGGAAACAGGGTATAGTTCTAGACACTATGGTTTAACTCCTCAAAAGGGCCCAGGTGAATGAGAAATAGGCAATGGCCCACTGAATCTTATGAAAAGAAGAATGAAGGAATAAAACAAGTTCTTGGTGCTCCCTGAGCTTGGTTGTTTTCTTGCAGATGGTTTCATTACCCAAACTAGGCAACATTATCTGTCCTAGGACTAGCACTGATGATATTGCCTAGTTTGGGTAATGAAACCATCTGCAAGAAAACAACCAAGCTTAGGGAGCAGCAAGGACCCCCTCATTCAAACCTTGAGCTACAATATTCTCCTTTATTGGTGAAACATGTTCAGCTGGATATGTAACTATTAAGAGATTGAAGCTGTTTTGCATCATTTAGAATACAAATGGAGCAAATTTTGTTGTTCATGCTGGCTTTTTTGTCACTCCCCTCATGATACAGTAGTGCTTGGGGTGTGGAGGAGGAGAGGAATAAGAGGATACCATTTCCTATACAATCCAGTAGCACATAACAGCAAGAGATCCTAAATTGGAAAAAAAGCAAGCCAAACAGAATTAGACTTTCAAATGATCCTTAGCTTTAGTAGAATACCAGACTTAAAGATTTAAATGAAGCCTTATGTTTTCTACTCCCTTTTTAAACTCTTTTCTCAGAAAAGAAAATTTCCAGCAAACAAACGAACATGAAGTTCCTACCAACTTTGGCTCTGGTATAAATGCAGAATACTAGTTGTTTTCATTCTCATGCTACTTTAAAAAAAAAACTCTTTCAGGAAGAGGAATGCCATTCAAGTTAACATTTTCATTTCATATAATAAATTACACATATTAATATTCTATTAAAAAAACCTCAGCAGCAGAGTCACCACCCTGTATAAAATTAATCCATGCAGGCAAATTGAAGTAAAGAATATATTACCTTGTTATGGATATACATGTGGGCTGGTCAGGTTAAGAGTTCAACTGTATAAATCTTAGACTAATTGTGGGAAGCCTTTTGTTTTCATGATCTATCAAGCTACTATAAGTATCAGATACTTCTTAGGTAATCTCCCAAGAGACTAGATAAAATGTGAGAAACAAGAAGTCTGTTATATTAGGATTTTTAGGTTGCTAATAGGCCAATAACTCAGATCATTAAAGATCATATATTGCATCAAAACTTCCAATTCTTTATAATAAATGTAAGAAAATCTAGAATTCTTTGTTTTAGTTATCCACATAATGGGAATTCTCTCTCTCCACTATCACCTTTAAATATAAAAATAAAATTATATACCTGTTTTTTTGCTGCACCAATAGAGGATACATTGGAACATTTAGATTTTCAGGCTGCAAAAGCATGTAACTGTCTCAAAAAATAAAGCAATAATTTTAATTCCTAAACTGCAGAAAGAAGTTGCTGTCTTGAAATGGAAATCATTAAATACCTTTCTTACAAATATATGTATATATTCAATATTGGGGAGCATGAGAAAAAAGATCCTCTTATGTGCATAGGGTATATGTATGCCACATATTCCCCAAATAGCAGTATTTAGAATATTGGACAATTTTAATTCATAGCAAATATGATATGGAAATACATTTTCATTTAAGCATTTGAGACTAAAACCCTTTAGAATTTTAAAGGAAAGTATTAGCTCCTTGAATTAAGTTTGGAAGAGAGCTAACATTTTCCCCTCCACAACTGAATGAAGAAAAGCTTAGAAATAATTCCATTGTGGAAGTAGATAATAACAATAGACTCATAACAGCCTAAATGAAGAGGATCAATTAAAAAATGATGAAAAAGATTGCTTTTTCACATGCTTTCTATTAATCTCATTCAGATTAATAAATCTAAAAGGGATATAGGATCCAGAAGAATGTGAATAGATCCTAACAAAACTTGACTTTCTGAAGATAGCTGAAAATGAACTCTAGGCAATATGCAGAATTTTCATATCGAGAAAGAATGTAAAAGTAATAACTGAAGAAATTTTATTTATTCCAGCTATTGCAGTGTAGTGAAACCCTGATTAACCAGACCTTGTTGCAAGGAACTTTCTGCCCCAACAACATCATTAGTAATGGGATCTTTATGGAAATATTTCGAATTGCTAGAATACAGTTCTCTTCAATTTAATGGACTTTCATAAATAACCTCTTCCCACAATACAATAGTTTCACTTTAACCGTCATCTTTCTTGTTTTCAGACTAAATTGCTGAAAGATTTCAAGTTTTGAACATGTTTACTACCCTGCACAGAGCATTCTAAAGTTTACCTTTATTATTTATTTAGCACATTTAGGTCTGACCCATTTCATTCTTAGGGTAACTCTGGGCAATGTACAATTAAAAGCATAAGAATGTAAATACCATATAAAAATGCAATACATTAGTAAAAGGAGCCAAGTAGAAACAAAATTAAAATGTTAAAAATAAGATGTTAAAAATAAAATGTTAAGAGACGAGGAAAGGATCTTAAGGTGCGAACTACACTGAATTGCATCATACTCAGAGAGTCAGCAGAGCCATGTGTTCAAACCCCTTTGAAAGGCCAGGAGATAGGAGGCCCACCTCTGTGCTGGGAGGAGAATATTCTACAGGACAGGGCAATAGAAGTGAATGCACTCTTCTTGGAGCCCATAGCCGATAAAAATTGATTAACTGATGGAATCCATAACATATCTTCCCTGTCTGATTGGTTTGTGGTAGGCTGATGTGATGGAAATAAAATGGTTCCTCAGGTAACCTGGTTGCACACCATGTTTGACAGGGGTGTCAAACTCTCATTGTCACGTGACGTATTGTGACTTTTTCTTCCTTTGCTAAACCGGGCGTGGGTGGGCTGCGAGTTTGAGAGCTCTGATATAGGGCTTTAAAGGTTATAAGCAACACCTTGAATTGAACTCTGAAGTAAATGTACCCAATGCAGCTCACGCAGTAAAGGCAATACTTTGGTGGAGCAGCGGACTAAAGCGCTGTTAAATAGCATTTAGCTGCCAGCTGCCTGTAATTACTGCGAGTTCAAATCTCACCAGGCTCAAGGTTGACTCAGCCTTCCATCCTTCCGAGGTAGGTAAAATGAGGACCCAGATTGTGGGGGCAATAAGCTGACTTTGTATATATATATATATATATATAAAAGAACACCGCTTAGGGGGGCCCAAAAGCCCTACTAAGCAGGTATATACAAAAGTATGAAGGCTATTGCTTAACACATTGTAAGCCGCCCTGAGTCTCCGGAGAAGGGCGGCATATAAATCGAACCAATCAATCAATCAATCAATCAATACATACATACATACATACATACATACATACATACATACATACATGCACCATCCCTTGAGGCACATAAGATTGCTTGTGGGACTGCATTCTGCACTAGCTGAAGCTTCTGGATACTCTTCGAGGGTAGTCCCATGTACTGTAATAGTCTATAGTTTGCATTGCAATAGTCCATAGGGAGATAACCAGGCCATGAACGACCAAGAAGATGGCCCCCTGATCCAGGAAGGGGCATAACTGACACATAATTGGATAAAGGGCCCTCCTAGCCATGTCTGCCACCTGCTTCTTGAGGTGCCCAGGAGGACCTCCAGATTACACACAGAGTCTGTCTTGGGAGGTGTAACCCCATCCAAGATCAAAGCTGATAAACTCCTGGATATAGAGGAGCCCCCTACCCACCAGCTACTCCATCTTACAAGGTTGTATGTCATCCAGGCCATCACAGCCTTACAGGTACTGCAAAAAAAAAAAAAAATATCCACAGCATCACTTAATTCACCCTAGGCAGAGATATATAGTTGAGTAGTATCAGCATACTGATGATGTCTCATCCTATGGTGATGGATGTTCTCACCTAGTGCTTTTGTGTAGATTTTAGAAACGACCAGACAGCACACCAAGCCTTGTGGTAACCCACACAAAAAGGAGCCATGGGTTGGACTTCTCACTCCCTACCAATATTAATTGGAACTGACGTCAAAGGAAAAAGGTGAATCAGCACAGAATTGTGCCACCAACCTCCAACTTCCCAAGTTGGCCCTAAAGTATCAAAAGCCATCAAGATGTCAAGAAAAGCAAGGATGGATGCCAGATGAGGAATAATGGATGGAAACTGAAGGAGAGATTTAACTTGGAAATAAGGAGAAATTTTCTGACAGTGAGAACAATCAACCAGTGAAACAGCTTGCCTTTGGAAGTTGTGGGAGCTTCATCACTTGAAACTTTCAAGAAGAGATTGGACTGCCATTTGTCAGAAATGGTATAGGGTCTCCTGCTTGGGCTGGGGGGGGGTGTTGAATTAGATGACCTACAAGGTCCCTTCCAATTGTTAATCTGTAAATCCCCATTCTGCTCCTGTCAGAGATCATCAAGAAGTGTGACTAGTGCTGTTTTTGTTCCTGACCAAAAAGGGTCCAAATAATCCATTTCATTCATGATCCTCTGGAGTTGTAGTTCTACCACTGTCTCAACTGCCTTCTCTAAAAAGGGGAGATGCAAGATTGGATAAAAATTGTCCACAATAGGGTCCAGCAATGGCTTCTTGAAAAGAGGGCACACCAGTATCTCTTTAAAAAGAGCTAAAAAACATCTCCTCCATCAAGGTTGAATTCACCATTGCTTGGATCCACCCAGGTGAAACTTCTTGGACAGCTTTGGTCAACCAGGAGGGATATGAATCTAACTCACAGGTGTGTTTGCAGTCTGATGGACCCTGTCCGCTTCAGGTCCAACAGGATCAAGCTGTTTCCAGATAATTAGGTAGGTTCCTCCCCAGGCATCTCCACAGGACATTCCCATGCTTGGCATACAAGTGGGATCAGAACAGGATGATTTTATCTGCCAGATGCACCGAGAAATTTCCTGTGAGGTCCTGAAGGTAGGCGTCCGGGGGGGGGGGGGGCTTGACCAACAGGACTAGATGATCTTACACACACAGGGCCACTGGGCAGTATTCTTCAGATGCAATAAGAGCAAAGAAGCATTGATACTTCGCTGCTCTTACCTCCACAAGGTAGGCCTTAATAGCAGTTGTAGCTCATGTTCGGTCAAATTGGTTTTCCTCTAGACCAGGAGTATTCAACCCATGGCCTGCAGGCCTTGGACATCTAGTAATGGGATATAATTAAAAATATATAAAAAGGAACTTTGTTATTTATGTAATTAATTATATTATAGATATTTTAATGTGGCCCAAAACAATTCCATTTCAATCAACGCGGCCAGGCATGCAAAAGGTTGGACACACTTGATGTCTCTTGGTCCCTGGAACTTTATTGCCGATAGGGCAGAATATACTTCAAAAAATGATTCAGAAGAAATGTTTCAGAACTTATACCAGTATACCAATAAATAACCTACATTTTTTAAGCTTCGATATAAGAAAAAAATGCTGCTTTAAGAAATCAACATTTAACGTTTAAAGAAACAGTATCTTTTTTCAGGTTTACACAGAAGCCTAGGAAAGAAACATTTGCCACTATCTAGGACTGAACTTTCAACCTTCCAAATGGGAGGCAAGAATCTTCACCACTAGGCCACCATGCTACTCGCAAAGAAAAAAATATCTGCTGCGAATTCTGCGTGGCATCAGGAAGGGTATCCGGCCAGTAAATGCTCATCTCCATCCAATTCTCCCAACTCTACCCTAAATCAAGGGATTACAGGTCATAAAAAGGGACAGTATCCAGAAGCCTCAAAAGGTATGCCAATTTATTCCAAATGAGAGAACTGCTGGTCTCACACAGAATCCAAATAAGCCTTTTAATGATACAAAAACAAGAGCTACTTCTTCCTTCTCGTTAAGTACAACCAGTTTTGTAGCTGCCTGCATCTTCCAATCCAACAGAATTGCAGAAAACCAAAAAAATCTAATTAGCTTTTTGTACTATTTGAAGTAGCAAGAGAGAATATTTATCACAGATCAATCGAATTTCTCAGTATTATCAAGCAAGCGATGGCATGGAATATAAATAACACCATAATTATTTCTGAAAATGTTTCTTTTTAAGACACCACCTAATTCCCAGAGGGAAAGGAAGAAGAGAATAAGATGTATTGGATAATAACAATTTATAAAATTACCTTGCCTACACACAAATACAAATCTAAAAAGACTTCCTGAGATACAGGTTCGTTATGTTAAGGAGAAGAAACCCAGGAAAATATTGGATGCTTGTAGTATTCTTGAAAGCTTGATTTCAACTTCCTTTTTTAGAAAAAAAAAAAAATGAATTCATAATCTGAATCTGAGGAAGAGAGTGCCAAGTTCTCATCTAGGAAAAATACAGTATTTGTCATATAATAATAACAGTTTGAATGTATTCCTTTGGATAAGAAAATACAATAAAGATTGTTCATTTGAGAATGTTAAATATATCCCTTTGGCATGTAGATTGCACTAAAATGTGAATGATGCGCTATCTATAGAACCTCCTACTCCAACTCTAAACATTATACTGTGCCTGCATATTATATATGACATGTTTTATAAAGCAAAAATGATGGTAGGGATCTAACATGGGCTGCATTTTATAATCTCTGAATTGAATCCATCAGCTTTTGTCAAATCCAATGATTTTCAAGTTCATCTCCTAATAAATTTTAACCAGACTTCACAGAACTAATTTCCTGGATTATTCCTACAAAGGATTAAAGGAAAGCCCCCGAAGTTTACATACAATTAATAAATTTATTGTGTATATGTTTATGTATCTCTGGGCCCAGTAGCCATTCATATGTTGAATCTTTTAGGCACAAGCTCTGAAAGTTTTTGTTTTGCCAGTGACACCATTTTTCTACTCTTCTTAGATTTAATGGGTGCAATAATTGAAAAACATCAATAGCACTTACATATTACAAAGTGAATGCATCACTTTCTTTATAGGAAAGCATGCATAAATACCAGATCAAGAAATTATGCTTGCAACAATGTGTATAGAACTTACCTCTAACAGTGCATAATTATGTGAGACATAATATCCATCTCATAAATTTTCAGATCCAGACATTCATCTGCTTTCTTAGATTATTTTAGTGCCTATCCCTTCCCTCCTTTTTGTGAGACTCTTAGAACAACTTTGTATTCAAACTTTACACTTCTGAAATCTTGATGTAAATTAGTTTACAAACTTTGGTAATCACTTCACCAGAGGAAATTAAAAATAATTCATTTAGGACTACATCACATTGAGCCTTCTATTCTCTGTGTGTATGTGTGTGTATGTATGTACACAAACACACACATACACATACCATAACAGGACAATAATTTTCTTTTTTTTCTATGCACAGTGGATGATGTGTTCCAATCAAGAGTTTTCAATCTCCAATATTTTTCATTTCAAAGGTATTTTGTTATAGTCATTTTCTTTATTCCAGAAAACTATTATAATTTAGAAAACAATATTAATACAAAATGATTTCTTTAGACTCCACCACAATTTCAGACAGGATAATACAATCCACCCTTAATATAATTTTAATATCTCACAAAAATATGCCTGAATTCTGTACCTCCAAAACCTCCACTCCCCTACATATTTAGAACCATATAGTCAGAAACAGAGGTTGGATGCAGTTCTGTGAATTAGAAACAACCTAAGAACACCAAAATATTACTGCAAGACAAGAAAAATCCCTTAATTAAGCCAAGAATGATTATTTCTAATATACTAAGACTCCGTTCACTACACAGAATTACAGGTGAGGCCCAAACTACGGTGGATGATGCTGAAAAGAATGTATTTCCTTACAAATTATTAAAAATGACTTTGGGAATGATGAGGTAAGGATGCAAGAAACAGGATGCTGCCCAACTGAGGCTGCCTAGTGCTAGAGTGCTATTTCCCAAAAGGCACTCTGCAGCTTTTCTCTTCAACTGATATTGTCTGTAAAGAAAAAAATGAGAGCAATCGTGGCCAAAGACAGGAGGTGGTCGAAGGGAAGCCAATGTCATCTTGACACATTCATAAAATCCCATCTGCATGACCCAGAGCAATAAAAAAAACCTCCACCAGCACCTGGAACTTTTATTTCCACGTTGGTGCAGAAACCAAGAAGTCCTTCGGCGCCTTAATGAGGTCTATTTTGCATAAAAAGACACTGCAGACCAGGCAACCCCAGTGGTGCAAAGGAGGCTTTCCACATTCTGGCGGCCAAAGAGACCAGCTTCTTCCAGCCCAACTTCTTCTCGGACCCCCCCCCCCAAACGCTACCCCCCCTTTCCCCTTATTTGCCCCCCAAAACCCGCTCCCACCTGTCAACCCCGGGAGACCCTCCCAAGCCTAATGCACCTCTCTCCCTTCCCCACCCTTTTCTCAGCCGCCGCCGCCGCCGCGGCCGCCTTCTCAGCCCCATTGCGGACACCCCACCCACTCAATCCACCGAGCCGCCGCGTGTGCGGACCAAATGCAAAAAGGAGCCTCGAGCGGCTGCGTTACCTTGGTCTCTTTGACGTGTTGCTTGATGCCCTCCGGGTACCACTGGACTCGCACGTACCCACGGCGGAGGGGGCTCCCGCGGCTCTCCTCGCCCCCACCGGGGCCCCCGGACTCGGAGCCGCCGGAGCTGCCGGCTCCTCCTCCGCCACCCCCGGGGCCGCCTCCCCCGGGGCCTCGTCCGCCGCCACCGCCGCCGCCGTCCTCCTCCTCCGAGTCGGAATCCTCGCCATGCATGACACGGACTAGGCCGAAGCGCACCGAACCCCGATAGCGGCCGGACACCAGGTCGTGAGTGAAGAGCAGCCGCTGAAAGCCGGCGGCGGGGGTTGCAGCGGCCGCCGGCTGAGCTCCTGGCGAGGCGGGAGAAGCGGGCGGCTCCGCCATGGCGCGCGGCCGGGCGATGACTGCGGGAGGGAGGGAAAGAGGGAGGGAGGAAGAGGCGGTGGAGCTGGAGAAAAGAGCGGCGGCGGCCGCCGGGCCCACACAACGCAGTCACCACCCGGCAAGAGGCGGGGCTAACACCTTTGGCCCCGCCTCCCTGAAATAGCGGGCCCCGGCCGCTTCGCGGGGCGGGGCAAAGGTGGTGCGTGCTGCGGGGGCGGAGCTCCCGGCTAGGCTGAGTCGGCTGAAAAGCGAGCGAGGCGGCTTAGGCAGGGCCGGAGAGGGAAGGCAAGCGAAGGGCGGGAAGAAATGAAGCCGTTGGGGTGGGAGGGGGGGATGAAAGCTCGAGGAGCAGCCTCGAGGGAAGAAAAGGGGCGGCCTATCTGCCTGCTCCCCAAAAGGAGACTGGCAGGTGGGACGGAAGGCGCCGAAAAGAAACCGTCCCCGGCGGGGGAAAAAAAAAAAACGATGAAGAAAAGGAGGGCGCGGGAGTTGTCTTGGGGGCGTTTTATTTATTTATTTATATTTTATTTATCACATTATTTGTATGTCGTATAGTCGCCTGGGGGCGTTTTTTTTAGATTTACTTACAGCCCTGCAGGATCGCAGATCTGGCCAGCTCGTTTTCACGCTCAACTTCTGCCCCGGAATGAATGATGGAAGAAGTGATGAGTACCGTGTTTGAAGGGAAAGGAGGAATGGAAGAGGAGACGAGAAAAAGCAGAGAGAGAAAGAGAGAGAACTTGGAAGGGCTAGAAGCAAAAGGAGCACAATGGGAAAAACCTGGTTAGAGACTTGGAGGTATGTGTTGATTTTATCCGTACAACCCAGTATTCTGCACTAATGAAGAATTTGACATGCTAAGTAAACATAATATTCCTATTAACTTTTTTGGATGTGGATCACTGCTAATGTAGGTCAGGGGAAGGATGCCCGGAGCCTCTGGATGTTTTGGCCTGAAGTTTCCATAAATCCTAACTAGAGTATTGAGTAATTTTGAAAATTGTTACCCAAAATATTTGAAGGGCATCAGATTGTTGCCCCAGTTTTAGATTTATACACCACAAAGAGTCAAGGGAAATTGGCACAGGAGTAGCTTGGAAATGAAGGAGGTGAAAAGTCAATAAGATCATTGCAGAAGCAGTGGTTCTCTCCAATAGAAATAATAGTGGTAAAATAGAGTGAAATCTGATTTTTACAGAATTAAAGTGCATCATGAAGTAGTTGTGCTACTCCCAGAAAATGAAAAAAGTAAAGAAAAAGAAGATATTTAGTTAAGTGATATTTAACATTTGGTTCTTCATTTTTGTAAAAAGTAACTCATACTATGTGATTGTACCAGTTACATTATAATAATAGTTTGCTTAAACGTAATATGGGGTTAAATTCATAACCCACGTGATGGCATACACATGATTTGCATGCACAATATGGACAATCACATGCAAGCAAATTACACTTACATAGTCGGAGAAGAGCCATGTAGCCATGTTAATCTGTAGACAAACATAATATTCAAAAACACTCTATTAAAAAGCATAAGCTTCCATGTGCTTAGTGTGTGAAAATAGTTGGTGTCTGTAGAGTTCTTAGTGACTAAGATGGTTAAACTGTTTTTATAAATAATGATATGTACTTAACATTGACATCCAGTGTAATGATTATATGTTTTCAATAAATATAGATGAAACAAAAATACAGTACACATAGCAGGAATCGAGGATAATTTTCAAGTAATTCACCTTCATATTTAGAAAATCTCATGTATTCTCTATTATGATACCATCCTCAAGTCTCTAACTATACATTGTAGAAGAAATATAGGATTTCACATTGCTAGGCTACATGAAGTTCAGAGAATTATTTGGTTAATGATTTAACTTATATTCAATATTGATTGCAGTATGTTATAACAACATGGCTACCATGAGGGAGAACATATCACTATAATCTATATAGGTTTTCAATAGCTTGGCAGCAGATTTGTAATTTGGCAACAGTTCTGTAATTCAGAACTGTTGCTTGCCATAATGTAGAACCAGAATGGGCAAATTTTCCCAAGGTGTCATGTGAGAAACTGGAATTGTTATGGAGGGTTGATGCTCCCCGTCCCCCTACTGCACCTCCTGCCAGTGCTGCAAGCCGGACAGGGATAGTCAAAGGGCCAGATGTGGCCTACAGGCCATAAAACGCCTAACTCTGGTTTAGAATATGGGCCTAGGGAACAACTGATATAACTTAATATCAAGACTCAGTATTTTTTTCTGACTCGGCTACAGATGTGATTCTCTCTTTCATTTCCATTTGGCCTAGTTGTACATCTCATTATTGGATCTTGTTGCAAAATGAAAAATCCATTACTCCAATTATGAATAATTATTTAAAAATTTATTTACATTTTCTCCTTCTTTAAAACACTATAACCAGCACAAATATGGAAAGTGATAGGAGCAAAATACTTTCACCTCACCCTCAAATTTGGAATTTTTTAAAAGATACCTTTCCACATAAAATTCAGGCAATCCTTATTCTTAAAATTCTTCTCTTAGAAAACGTACTTGCTCCATCTTGTGGTCATTTGTTTTCTTACCAGAAACATTTCAAGGACTTCTGACCAAATGATTATTTCAAATTATGAGCTGAAATCATTCATGTTTACAGAATGGAAAAGAACACACCAAACAATCAGCTATATGGATGAATACTTTTTATCCTGTAGAGATTCGGAATACTTGCTGTGCTATAAAGGGATATAATGTAATTATTGTAATTGTTAATGGATGAACTTGCTGTCTCAGTCATTATTATTTTCCTGTATTGCTGTGTATTTAAATTCTAGAGTTATCTCAAACAGTACTCCCAAAGTTTTAATAAAGATACCCGTAACCAGGGGTGAAATACTCCCGGTTCGGACCGAATCGCCCAATCTGGTAGCGATGGAGGCAGGTGATTCGGAGAACCGGTAGCAAAAATCCCTGCCCCCCCCATTGCCCAGCTGAGCTGCGCAATCATCAGAGGCTTTTTTTTAATTTTTAAAAACATTTTTTCTACAACCTCTTTGGCCAAAAAAATGCTTTTAAAAGAAAAAAAAAAGCCTCTGATGATTGCGCGGCTCAGCTGGGATGATCAGAGGCTTTTAAAAGCATTTTTTCTACAACCTCTTCAGCTGAAGAGCTTATAGAAAAAATGTTTTTAAAAGGAAAAAAAAGCCTCTGCCGATCAAGCAAGTCAGCTGGGATCGTCAGAGGCTTTAAAAGCGTATTTTTTACAACCTCTTCAGCCAAAGAGGTTGTAGAAAAAATGGTTTTAAAAGTAAAAAGAAAAAGAAAAAGGTTGGCCATGCCCACTCAGTCATATTACCCCCCCCCACCAAGCCACGCCCACAGAACCGGTAGTAACAAATTTTACATTTCACCACTGCCCGTAACAAACATACAAATATTAGTAAGGAAATAGTAATGGAAGAGGTCAGAATTTTTAACTGTGTTCTGTGAAAATTAAGAATAAGGCAAGCAGTCTGGTGAGATTCTTGTAACATAGGTGATAAACAATAAAGTTACAACCTGCAACTCAGGTTCAACCTGGGTTATAGTATTGAGACGGCACTGGTTGTGCTTGTGGCTCAGAATGAGGTGGTAAATCCATCCTTGATCTCATAGGTTTCTCAGTGGCTTTTGATATCATCAGTTATGATGTCTTTCTGGACTTGCCTAAGGGATTAGAAGCTTGTTCTCCTTCTTCTGGTACTAGTTCCATTTTAGATTGGGAGAGGGTCTAATCCAGTGGTTCCCAACCTTTTTTTGGCCATGCCCTACCTAAGCATCTCAAATCCTGATGCCCCCCCTCCCGTGACATATAATTCTTACTTTATTCAAAAAGTGAACTCTACTCACGCTGTTGTGACCCAGGCCCAAGTAAGTAGTAGGAAAATCAATCAGTGAAAAAACAAACAAACTTTATTCGAACAGCTAAGAATTACTTCATTCGCAGCGTCATTCAACTAAATTAAAGCAAATTTCTCCCAACACAAATTTTTCAGTCCTATCGCAGACCTTAGTCCAATTAGGCAAACTGCCAAAGGCCTTTCTTGGCAAACGTTCAGAAGTCACAGATACAAAAATAAATACAAGACGTAGACGAAGAAGAAGACGAAGACGAAGCTACCAACGTTGTTTTCCAGCAAAGCCCAAATGCTGTTGCTGGTCTGTTTTAAGCCTTATGGGAGGGACCAATCATCTCTTGGCCCTACTCCCGAGTTGTCCTCTTTGCTTGAGCTGCTCTTGCCTTCTGGCAGCTCTTCTCACGCATGTATTAGGAACAGGCTCCCCCTGTTCCTCTGCTTCACTACTATCAGTCTCTGGAGGCTCTGGAGTCCGCACCTCACTCCCCGATGGCCCTGGCCCCAGCCCCATCTCTGCCTCCCGACGCAGAGCCCTCATCCGGGCCTTCCCCAGCCTCCAGGACTGGCCCATGTTCTTCCTCAGCCTCATCACTGTCCTACTCTGCTGCCAGCTCCGCAGGCTGCTGGCGGACCACAACACATGCGGAGGAAACCTAAAAGGCCATTAACTTGGTTTAAACAAGGTTCAAATTGCCCGCATTAAAAATCAAATTGCTGCCATATGGGGTGTGGGCCCCACGTTGGGAACCACTGGTCTAATCCTTTGCTTGTTCTAGTTGGGTGCCTCAGGACTTGACTCTCTTTCCAGTCCTATTTAATATTTGTATGAAATAGTTGGATGAGGTCATCCATTGGCACCATTGGGAGTGAGATATCAGTATGCCATTGATACTGTCAGCCGTAAACAATCAGCTCCACACACACAGGTCCAATTTATTGCTTTATTGCTCAAACTTATTCACAGAAATCTTTTCAAACTAACAGTCTGCACCTGGGTAAAACTAGGTAAGGTTCAATGGCATTCAAGGGAGGTTGGACTTTGTCCTCTTATGACTATGTAGAGACTCTTAATTCCCCACTTGATTTCTCTCCCTGGTTCTGCCAGTCTCTCTCCAACAGATACTGAATTATTATCACTATCCTTGATTGGATAAGTGAATGCTGTTGAGATGCTTGCCCAGTGGCTATATGAGTCTGGATGAGGAAGAACAGGCTGCCACTCTCATCAAGACCCAAGGGTTTGGGGCTGCCTGATTCTATAGATTTTTCATCTTTTAATATTCAGTGAGATAACAATCCACTGAATCCCACACAATTTGGGATTCTTCCTAGACTTAGGCTTCCTGTTTGAATAGCTAGTGGCTGCAGAGGGGAGGGACAAATTCATTTTGTGTGTGCCAAATCCTCCCATTCCTGAATTGAGAGGCTCTGGTTACATTTGCTCATCCCTTAGTCACTTCCTGATTGAATCACTGTAATGTGCTTTATACGGAACTATCCTTAAAAAAATACTTAGATGCTTCATCTGGTCTAGAAACCAGCGGTGGGTGCAATTTTGGGTGCACCCAAAGTTTGCCTGGGTTACATTGTTGTTAAATGAGCTGCACTGGCTCCAATTACGCTTATAGTTACAACTCAACATACAGTTTAACATCTTTAAGTCTTGCAAGAATATTAATTTATAGAACTTATGTTTTTCTCATTGATTGTTATTAGCCATCCAGAGTTCATATGTGAAAAGGGCATCCAGGTAAATTTTCTAAATAAAAAAATGTCATAATATATAACAGCATGGTATCACTCAGCTTTATACTGCCAATAAATTGACACATTTATTACAAATCTATATAGAATTCTTCCTTTGTGAGACAAATTGTAGTTTTTTTGTTTAGTCATTATGACTAAGGAAGATTTTTAAAAAGGAAATTGATATTATATTTCCACACCATTATAAAATTTAAACCACTTCTTCCCACCCTTCCTCCAGTTTTCTTTTAGAAATTATAAAAGGAAGCTTTTATTGATTTCCTCTATCCCATTTTGTTCAAATTCTACAAACCATATATTTATTGAATAACAAATTGTGGATTGCTGAGTACCTTTTGAAATTTTAGGAACTTTATTGGTTTTCTCACAAAATAACTTCAGGCTAGTCAGATAACAATCATTTTAACTGAAGCAAGACTGATGAAGTTGCTGCTTCCCACATAAAGTTACTCTTCCTACAGATGGTCACATTTTCAAATCAAGCAATGAGTTATAGGGATCCACTGTTTTTATTTTCCAGGAGGACCTAGGGCAGTAATGGCTAATCTTTCTGGACCGAACGCCCAAAGTGTGCGCACCTGAACCCCAAAAATGCAATGCGTCTGCTGCCCCCTTGCACATGCTCCACAGCACATGTGCGCACACCCTCTGTGCGTGCCTTCCCCCTAGTTGTGCGCGTGCGCCCCCACTTGCGCCCTCCAAATACGTGCATGCGCCCCCTGCACACACCCCACATAAGCGCACGCCCTGCCCCCCATGCATGTGCGGCAGAGACCTGAAGACCAGCTGGCCGCGTGCATGCACGACGGAGCTGAACTGGGACGACGGCTCGCGTGCCCACAGGGTGCTGTGTGCCACCTCTGGCACGCATGCCATAGGTTCGCCATCACGGACCTGGGGGAAATTTAGAAGCTGGTGCTTTGCAATATATCATTTTCCCATTTCTTTTTTTTAAAATTAAGATATCTTTAAAATGTCAAGTTGAGCAAGGAGGTTGGTGGGTTCTTGGCGGGTCTAAGCAATCAGTCTGTATAAGAAAGCCTTGTTACTGTTTTGCCATAGTATAAGGATCAGGTGCTTCTTTCAGTGAGGATGTATGAGCAGGAACAGTAACAACTTTAATGGATTGCTAGAAAAATGGCAAAACTGATACGAGTATGAATCTGTCCTTTGAATAACTCCTTTTGCTACCACAATTGACCTTCGTAGACTGTGGTAGAAACTTCGTAATTCTGTGAGGCTGCCTCCCAAGTGGATTAACATCAGAAAGGAATTAGACAAAGTTGAAGATCATCCCACTACCATACTGGCAACCTCTTGGCTAGACCCGTTATGAAAGAAAGCTGTTCCTTGCTTGGAGGCTTTCAGATGAGAAAATTGGATCATTTTGAGATTGGGGCAATTTGAAAATGAGATTTGATCCATAGGAATATATTTGATTATGTATTTCTCTTTCACTTGGCATGTCAGATTAATCAAAGATTAATCATCTATTTTGCTGCTGTAAGGAGGAAAACTGATGAGAAGGCAAGTGGTTGAGAAGGTAGTGGTGATGTTGTCTGTATGATATGATGATGCAGAAGATACAGCAATGAAAGGTTAATAAACCAGGGAATGAAAAAAAGGTTGGGGAGTGTCAGGCTGTCCCCAGGGTTTTTTGCTCTCTCCCAGATGGAGTTTTCCTCGTTGCCATGTTAGCATCCCCATCACATCTTAATGTGTTGAAGCTAAATGCCAAATCAATAACTAAAAACATCTTCCATCCATGGTTTGATTCTGGATGAAGTGGCAAGCACTTTTAAGGTGCAGAAAAGAATATAAAACAGGTTTCTTTAACTTGGCTGAAAAGTTTTGAACTTTTTGTATCCCTGGGTTTTGCATCTCCTGATATTCTCTTAATGTGTAAAGAGATTTAGGAAAAGTAAATACGTATGCTTTAGAAATTTGGAATGCTTTAAGAGAGTGGGCCTGCAGCATTGCCAAGCATTATGCAGTTGTGTCATTTCTTATTTAAATTAGATTTCTTGTAAGAAAAATTGAATTAATGTTGGAAAGAAATACTGAAGTTGTAAATATAACCTCCATACCTACATATTTTATCAATGATTAGGGTCTTCCTTCTCTGCCCCCACAAATACAGTGAATGAGGCAGCAATTTCAAAATAAAAGCCTCTTTAGACCCCCCCCCCCCATCTTCATTTTTTTCTCTTCAATTTGAGGTCCTTTTCCCAATAGATGGCGCTCTTAGGTAATTTAATGTAACACTAAATAAAATCTATGAGAATTATTTTCATCACTCAGTTCTCTTGCTTAAAAGGTAGAAAGGGTCATACATGAATACATTAATATTAAACTAGGTACAATTTAGTGAGAAAGAATTAAATCTTCTATTTGGGAGATGGTTCTTGGGTCTCTTCAAGGAATTTACCAATTCCTTTTCAATAGTAATGTGGAACTAATTCAGTTATCTTAGCCTCCTGTCCTATGGAGCCAGTTTAGAAGTCTTCATCATGGGCCACATTAGACTGTTACCTTCAGCATTGTTTCATTTATATAGATGTGTTATGGCTTGATTCTTGTGATTATTAATATTCTTCTTTAGGACTACAATCTACACTGTTCTGTAAAATAAATATAGTTCCTCCTTTTGGATTTTCTCTTGTTTTTCATTTTTGTTTGTTTGGTATATCTTTGTCCTTGAATGTTAGCAGAGCTTCATGTAATCCTTTTGGGCATATGGGTGTGCACATGTTTTCAAGTCAGTTTTGATTCCTGGACAGGTTCGTGCAGTTTTCTGGGCAAGATTGGAAATGGTTTGCCATTGCCATCTGTCTAGGACTGAAAGAGTGACTGGTCCAAGGTCATATAAACTTAGCTGAAATATAAATACAACATCATCTAATATTTATTTCATTTCATGAGAAAGCCATCCAATTTGTTTGAAAAAGTTATCCCCGCCACCTCCCCAGTTCAATTAATTTAACCAAAGGCACAATGAATTAGTTATGAGTGCTTCATTAATCAGGGCTGGTTTGAATCTGACATATATATCTCATAAACTTTGTTTCTCTTTAATATAGTGGAGTGCTTGCCCATAGACTCTAATAGCACATCATGCATTGCTCAGAAAATTCTAAGAATCTCTTGTTAAAAGCCATTAATTCTCAGCAGTCTGGAAGAGATTAGAAAATCTTTTCAAAGTCCCACATTTAGAGTTATAGTCTAAAACAGAAAATATTATGGGCAGTATGAGCCCTCTTAAATTTACTCCAAAGATAAAGCATACAAATAGTTCATCACAAAGCATACACTGAGTACAAGGCAGAAGACAGGAACTAAAAACAATTCGGAATTAGGAAATAAAAACAATTAGGCAAAAGCAAATATTACTACAAGATACTATGTTCAAGTTGAAATTTGACCCAGGGGGAAAACTTACTTTTAAAATTTACAAAAAAATTTGTGGTTGGCAATATTTTGAAACTTCAGCAGTGCTGTGATTCAGTATCGTTTGTTTGTTATGGGCCTGTTTTTACCTCTCTGCAGTCTCATAAATATTTCTAAATATTATTAGAAAAAGTGTAAAATGTTTCTAGTATTCTATCTTTCAAAGAAAACTGACTGTGGAAGGTTCTCTGGAACTTTTTATTATGAGAGTAGCTTGAATCTATATCTAAACCCAGAGGATCTTTTATAAGGAATTAATCTGATATTTTTCCAGAGACTATCCACTTATGTTATTGTTGCTATGAAAACAGTGAATCCTCCCAAAATCTAAGTGCTTATTTTATAAGACATGGGCATACGAACTGTAATGCATTGTCAAAGGATTATGTAATGCTTACTCTACAAATCTAAGTATGCCAACTCTGCTATGTTTTATTATTGCTACTTCATATAGGAAGACAGACTACTGCATTTTAAAATATTCCAGGTAACAGTGTATACCACATATTTGCACCATTTTATACAGCAACAATTTGTGCATGCGTTGTGTGCCTTTGTGTGCTCTAACTACACTCCCGTGTGCCAGATTATGGTAAATTGTTCATGTCCCTTTTTAATTACCTGCCCCTTCCTGTGTTAAAATAGTTAACTCTGATTAATACTTAACTTTTCAGAGGCCACCCCCTGCTCACATACACATTTCCTTGCCCACTATACACATCCCAGGTATATTGGATGTTAGAGTTATTGATTGAATTAAATAATTAATTGTATCCCACTTTTAATATTTTTACAAATAACTCAAGGCAGCGAACATATCTAACATGCCTTCCTCTACCTATTTTCCCCACAACAACAACCCTGTGAGGAGGGTTGGGCTGAGAGAGGGAATGACTGGCCCAAAGTCACTAGTTTCATGGCTAAGGCAGGACTTTAATTTATGGCCTCCTGCTTTCTAGCCTGGTGCCTTAACCTCTAGATCAAACTGGCTCTCAAATCTTATTCAAATTATTCATATTTTATTCAAATGATGATTAAAAAATCTTAAGGTTCTGATAATAGTTGGGTAGTACGCCTTTTCAGATCTTCATATTAAATTAAAACTCAAATGGCATAGGACTAAGTTATTTGTTGGACTGCCTAGCTCCAGTTAAATCATCCCATGCCACACACTCTTCTAGGTTAGATATGCTCTAGGTCCCTTCTCTGTACCAGTGACACCTAGGAAGCATACTTGATCATTGATAGCTCCACTCTTATTGAATGATCTTCACAAAACATTAAAACCAGGTTTTCTCCCTACGTGTTTGAGCTAGGATACAAGTTTTAAGAACCACATGGCATGGTTGGATTTTTGGCCAGATGGCAGTCTGCTTTTGTTCTTGTTTATTATTTTTAATGTTTTCTTAGCTGCCTGGAGTCATTCTGGCAAGTGAATGACCATATAAATTGATAAAAAACAAAAAAGGATGAAGATTTTTTTTAAAAAATACCCTTGTACTCAGCAAACTGGGAACAGAGATTCTTTGTGTACCTATGTCTCCCTCTTGAAGCAATACACCAATTACTTAAAATGTACTGATTTGAAATTTGTCAGAATTGATGTAATTCTTTTTGCCATTCTAAATGGTAAAATATGTTTACAAATGAAAATAACTAAAAAAGTTTCAGAGTTTCTCCTAGTCAATCCCTGTTAATTTTAATCTGTATTTTTAGATTTATTTATAAAATATGTTAACCACTGTAATGGTACATTCAAAGTCTGAAAGAGATTCCATTCTGGACACTTGGACATTTCTCTTTTTATCACTTAAAATAACACTTTTTTTGCCAGCACACACAGGCAATAAAATTCCTGCGTTGGTATGCTGGGTGATAAAATGGAAAGTGGCAGTGAAAACAAACCAGTTTTTAAGCTTTTTTGCAATGTAGTCCTTTTTTTTTTTTTATAATTAATCTGATTTAAAAACTCCCCCAAGAATCATGGTTTTTGGGAGTAATCAGCTGTCAAGCATTCAACCAGAATATAACTAAAGTAATCATTACTGTTATAATAAGAACTTTGGGATGACCAGTTATTTCTTTATGTAGCTATTATATTCTAAGTACCTCTAGTATTTGTCAATTGTCATTATTGTATCATGGGCTAGTGTTGATTTTTAGGGTTGTATTTTCCCATTCAAATGTCTCCAAACGTTAAGTCCTTTAGGCTGAAATCCCATATTTGTATGCAAATGTAAGCAAATACTGTTTTATGTTGTTGGAGTATATTGGGCTTCAGAGCCCCTTTATTTCTGTATCTTGTGGACCCATGCATGATGCACATTAAGATTAAAATATTACAAAGGACTTCACAAATTTTACACACTGGGGTATTATTTTGAATCAGTGACAGTATGTGATATGATAAGACAATTATGGTTTTCTAGTATATCCTTGCCAAAGGAGCATTAAAAAAATTGATGATAAAATATTATGGAATATTTAATACAGCTTTCAATTATGAGTTAATAACTTTCGAAATGGGCTTAAATTCACATTTTGCACAAGGCAAACCAATGAATATTAGAATTACCGTAGGATTTGTTAAATCATCCCTAATTTTAATTCTGAAATGATAGATTTTGTGATCCCTGTTGAATGCATACAACTCAAATTTCAAGTTTTTTTTAAATAGGTAGCATGGCTGTTTTGGCTGGAAAAGCCTATTTAATGTAGAAAAACCTCATTGTCTAATATGATGGTCCTCTGATCCCTGAAACATCATTCCAAGGACCATATAGAGTTGCTCTAATATAAGAGGAATATTACAGCTCCTGCTCCTTTCCACCCAAGACTTTCTGTTTTTGAAGTTGAAAGTCTCTGACCATGGAAACCATAGTGTATGTGGATAGGGCAGAGCAATGAAGGCTGAGGATTCTACCACAATGGGAAGGATTGTTGTTGTTTTACTAAAGGAGGAATGTCAGGAGAGACAGAATGTAGCTTCTTCAGCCAGTAGGGCTTCTGGACAGACAGCTCTGGTGTTGTTCCTGGGATCTGTTGGAGCCACTCTTGCGGCTTAGGAGTCACAGCCCCAAGTGCTTCTACCACTGAGACCACCTTGGCTTTTACTTTCCACATCCTCTCCAGTTTCTCCTCCAGCCCCTGGTATTTCGCCAGGTTCTCATAGCAATAGCAGTTAGACTTATATACTGCCCATAGTATTTTTCAGCACTCTCTGGGTGGTTCACAATGTCAGCATATTGCCCCCAACCATCTGGGTCCTTATTTTACCGACCTCAAAAGGATGAAAGGCTGGGTCAACCTTAAGCCCCATCAGGATCAAACTTCAGGCTCTGGGCAGAGTTTGCCTGCAATACTGCACCTAACCTCTTTTCTACCAAGGTTCATACTCCTTCCTGATATTGCTGTCACTTGTCACTGCTGTACCTATCATCCCCATTCCTTGTCTACCACCATGATGTCTGGTTGATTGGCTAGCACCTGCTTGTCTGTCTGATCTGGAAGTTGCACAGGCTCTTAGTTTTCTTATTCTCCATAATCTTCTGTGAGATCTTCCATCTGGACTTAAGAGGATCTAGCCCATATTCCATACAGATATTCTTATATACAATGCAAGCTGGTTGCATTAGTTGTGCCATTCAGAAGATGCCAGCACTCGCAAATCTGACTATCATGACACACGCGTGCACGCACACACACCATGAATTAGTTTCTCGTCTCCATTCTCAGTCTAAACTCAGCACTACTTTTCTTGCCGCTTGTTTATATTCTGTGTATGTATCACAGATAACTGAATATATTAAAGACATATGAGTACAATTTCATACTCCAAGAAAAATATTTAGAAGAGATATTATTAACCTATTTGTTAATGTGATAATAAGGAACAATTTAGTTGGTGCAATTAATGGATCAAAGGCAATTCCAGGAAGGCAATTATATTTACAGTAATATTGATTGAGTACATTCACTTTCAAGCAGGATGTCCTTTGAGAATGAATAGTTCCAGGAAATGTGTATGCAATGTGCTTTTGTTCCACCAGTATTCTGCCAATGTGCCCTGCTTAGCTATTCACCTGTGGCTTGTAAGATGCCCTTTGTATTTAGTAATAAGCTAAAACACTTTATCCCTTGGGAGAAAATCATGCCAAGAAAGTAAAGCCTCCTACAGTCTTTTTGTTGACATGTCGCCTTAAAGCTCTTTTGCAATTCTGTGTCTCCTGAGGGTTTAAAATGTTTTAAGAAAATCATCATGTGCTACTAAAAAAAACAAATGTATAAGCTGGAGTTCCCCAAGTCTCTGGAAAATAAAAGCTGGGACCCCATTAACATTTACTGCAGTCTTCTTTGTCCTTCTCTCTAGCAGCAATTCTGCCGAGTGTCATTCTGGAGAAGTTAATAGACTACTAAAAGAAAACTCAACACACAGGTAAGAAAGATACTGCAATTCAATTTAATTTAATTTAATGAAGTTGTTTTCCAAGGTCAAGAAAAGTTTAATTCAGAAGTTAATTTGAACTGTTTCTCCTATAGCAGATAGTATCTGTTCATTACGAAACATTAAATTGTAATATGTTAAGTAATCAGATCATCTGAGCAGAAAAGTATAATAATATGAAGGTAAGATTCATTCCTCATTGCTATCCCTTGCTTATATTACAAATCTAGAAAATACTTTCCATGGGGTCACAATGGGTTGGGCACGACTTCGCAACTAACAACAACAAAAAAAAAATTCTGTCCTGGTATTTTGCATATTTTAACTGTAACATCTATCTGTTAACAATTAAACATCATTCTTTTTACATAGCACTTGCATGTAACCACACAATATTTTTTTGTAGTTGGACTTTCAGTATAAAAGAAAATTCAAGTTATTGTGAGAGAAGCTTGATGGTTAACTGCAGGGAATTAAATCTTAAAATCCTAAAATTCCAAGGATTTAGAATTATTTAGAATTTAGAGAATAAGTTCTGTTGAAAAAAGGGTACTTTTAAGAAAATGAATTCAGGATTGGAGTATGATTTAAATAACTTCAAACAATTTATTGTCACAGATTAATTTATATAAGTTAATATATATATTACATAAACCCAAAACGAGAAGTAGAGTTTAAACAATAGTTTTTCTAGACCAGAGAAGTGATGTCACAGACAATCTATTTTCTGGTCCAAGATAATTCGTTTCCCACAATTGTGTAATTTAAAAAAAGAATTTTCTGTACCAATTGGTATAGTTAAATTACATGTCTTTAAACAGTGATTAATAAATAAATCATATTAAATAATTTTTAATGCTTTCTGCTTTGGAGAAAATAAAATATGAATACTTTCCTGGAAACCAAATTGTGACCTACCGTCAGAAATATCCTTGCATTTCCCAATAAATTAAAATTACTATTATTAATTACACTAAATTTAACTGTAAACTACAATTTACAGTTAAATTTTTTAGAGGTGGAATTTCATCTTAGAGTTTACTAATGTCAACAGATGCAAACAATCTCTGGAAAATGATTATTAGTGAGAAATGGTACCCTGTAATATGTAATGTTGCAGCAGAGCTTCTATTACTTTTTGTTTCTTCTTATGAATGTTGCTTAGGTAAAGAATGTTGCACACAGTAGCACATTTTTTTTACTTTGCTGGGGCAGGGCAGAGGGGCTGCATAGTAATTAACCTCCAGAGATATGCTGAGTAGATCCTACTATAGATCAGTAAACTGGGTAAGAATTTCACTGACCTAGATGTACAAACATTCAACATAGAAGACAATCCACTCAGATTGCTTATACATTATTGCTAAATTTAAATCCTTTATTGTTAGTTTTGGAAATTCTAAAAGTTCAGAAATACTGTTGTCAATAGTAAAATAAATTCACACAGAAGTGACTGAACCTTTTTATTTGAAGTTTGAGAAAAAAGCTTAAATCTGCTACCCAGATTGTGAAAAAATGTTTTGTGGAAGTTAAAACGAATAGATATTATATAAATACAGTCTGCCCGTCTACTGTGTTCTGTTCCAGGCCACAAATATAGCAGCTTTGAGAAACATGGAGAAGCTGAATTTTACGTGTGCCATCCTCTACTTCAAGTTATTTCACAGATCAGAAAGTAGACAGATCATGAAATGTACAATAAGCTGCATGTATTGTAGGAGAAATCTTACTCAAACCCAAATCAAGCAGGCTTAGGTATTATCGTAGCAGGGTTGATGCCACCTGTATCTCTGCTGTTAGTTCCTCTTGAGCACCCTTGTAGATTCTGTGCTAAAACACAGAGCCATGCACATGAATAATACAAATAAAATTGCAAGGGCCAAGAATTAGTTCCTAGAAGTTTGGTTGGGATGAGGCCACTTAAGAAATCTACTTAATGATCACTTTTCATGTTTAATTGCTAGCTTTATAATGGATTTACTAGTTTCCCTCACCTGTTTTGTTCTTCAGTTCCTTTTCATACCAGAAACCACATTCAGAAACAGCATAGTTAGAAACAGTATTTAGAGCATACACATGCATATAGCATGCCCTGTTCTCACAGTGTTAAGTTGTAGTCATAAAGCCCCATAAAAATCAGTTTTATATGGATATTCACATGGATTAAATAGCACAAATCGTTGTAGTTACAGTAATCTGTAACTTTGTTAATCAAATGATACAGCCCACTTTTTCTGACATGGTGTTGCATTTATGAGCATTTTGCTTGTTTTTTTCTTTGGTTGTCATGAACTAGAGCTAGCCTATACCTAGTAGATCCTATATCAGCTAAACAAGCATCAGTAACAGCATAAGTGCCAGGATTTCGGTTTTCTCTTTTTTTCTACATCTCTGATTTTGCTTCTGATGGTTATTCACAAGGTTTAGATTTTGCTATGCATATCCATATTTGTGCAAAAGTCCATGAAGGAATTTGAACTGGGTGTATATCACTTGAAAGCTGCAGCCCAAAATCTAATAGCTTTGGTCTAAAATAGACTCATTGTCTGGAATGATTACCTAAAATGGACAATATGAATAAATCAAAACCCAAAGTATGGTTTGGCTATTGCATTTTGTACATTTAATATTTCATCAGACATCTGTTCAAACTACACAGACCATCCGACATGGAATATATAGATGTATATATGTAAATATATGCTAGTATATCTATGATTAGCAATTTAATTATTCAGAAAATATTTGTAAAAGAAAATAAAACAGCTATCTAAAAAAAATAAGGCTAGTGATAACATATTTTTAAAAGCTTATTTTAGATTGTGTTTAGTTCCATGGCTTTATAAGAAAGCAAGGTTAAATGTTTGAATCATTCTAGTGAAGAGGCAGAATTAACTTGTTCAGAGGTAGCTAATAGTTTGTTCTTAAATCTCCTTTCCTGCAAGTACACCAGGAGGTAAAATATCAACTTGGGACAAGAACCTATAATTTACACAAACTCTATGCTTCACTATGTAATTGAAGGCACATAGCATGACTGATGATTCATCCATCAATAACAAATATAGCAGCTTTGAGAAAAATGGAGAAGCTGAATTTTATGTGTTTCATCCTCTACTTCAAGTTACCTATTTCACAGATCAGAAAGTAGACAGACCATGAAATGTACAATAGGCTGCATGTATTGTAAGGGAAATCTTACTTTTACTTACTCTTACTCAATCTTTCTTAGGAGTCTCAATAGAATAATTACGTTTCTCTTGTGTTTATACATATACATATACATATACATGTTTACCGTCTTTCCCTGAAAATAAGACCCTGTCTTATATTTTTTTGAACCCTGAAATAAGCGCTTGGCCTTATTGCCATGCGCTCAAAAGCCCAATTGGGCTTATCAGGGGATGTCTTATTATATCTGATTTATAAATTACGAAGAGCCACAAAGAATGCCTAGTATCCCATACTGTTCCCCCCCCCCCCCCAAATCTACCTTAGGCTGCGCCTTAGCATTCCTCAGTGGGTATGACAGCAAGGATCAGAAATTAGTGGTCATGTCAGTTTCTTAACAACAAAACATTGCAATCTCTGCAGGTCTTCTCATCTGCTGACTAATTGTGCTGGAGGCAATTGACAGCTATCCCAAAAGGAGGAGAAGAAACATTTACAGAAGAGGCAGAAATACATAGAAGATGTCTATGATCAGTGCTTTGCCATTTTTCAAATCCTCTTATCTCAGATCTTCACAAAACTCCCTTAGGAGCCAGCGTCGACACACTCTTCCTGCAAGTGAATTCCGTTGTCTCACACCTGAAGATGCCATTGGAGTATTTGAAATTGAGAGAGAAGGTAAAATCTATTTCTTGTGTTTAATCTTATGAAATACATTTGTCATGATATGGAAGAACTATACTGTATTAATGGGCTTTTGAATAAGATAGTTACATGCTGGTGTGCGAGTGAGTGTGTGATATGAAGAAAAGCAAGGAAGCAATAGTATGGTATAGTATCGTAAGCTGCAGCCAGTGCAATTAAAAAGCAGAATTTCATCTTTCTTGCACTTTTTCTCCAAATACATCTATCAAGCATGGCACACGATTGTTATCTCCCATATTCCCAAATGCTGAGAAGTCAAAGCAAACTAGCTAGTAGAAAGGCAAAATATTACACAGTATGTCTAAATTCAAAAAGAGAACTGATTTAGTATATTGGTGAAAGGCACCATATTAGAAACGGTTCTAATGAGTTCTAGTTCTATGTTAAAGAAAGAAACTAGCTCAGTGACTTTGAGACAATCTCTCTCAGCTCTAGGAAACAAGCAATGAAAACCCGCTTCTGAAAATGCTGCCAAGAAAATGGCAGGGACTCGTCCAGGCAATCACCAGGAGTCAACAGATATGAAAGCACCCTTCTTCCCAGAAAAACAAATAAAGGAAAAATATTATAATAAATAGGGAATTATTGGGGAAAAAATACCACTCTAAAGATTCATCTGAAGCATTAGAAAAGCCAATACTTGGAAAGACTTAGTGACAGTAAAATACTGTGTATTCAAATTTTCACCAGAATTTCAGCCATAGTATAATACGATATTGATAGTTAAATTAACAGTGCACCAATAAAAACTGCATCTTGCCTTATGTATAAGTTTTATTTAATACAGTTAATTAATATTATATTCAAAAAGATAAAAACCAAACTGTTTATTTTCTAAGCAGTAAGCAGAAACTGAACAGAACAGCATCTCCCTCAACTACAAGTTGCAATTGGGTCAGGCATAGAGGGGAAGAATTCTGCTGGCTAACCACAGAGAGAACATTTCTTTTCCCAGTTCTAATGTTTGCAGCAGCTCTATAATCTATGTATGTTCCATATTTTGCCAAATCCCCCCCGACCCCATTTGTATTTCCTAGAGACACTGGAAGAGACATGTATGATGAAACTGGTTTTTTTCATAGATAGTTTGGGATTTTCAGCTAAACCTGAACCTTAATGTGATTTAGACTATGCCCCAGCATAAATGTGGTGCACATTTGCATTTGAAATATAATAATTTCTGGAATAGTAAATAGGCTAAAGATTAACTCAGTTCCCAAAAATGTATGACTTTATGCATTTGAACGCTTGTCTGCTAGCTCTGTCTGTAACTGAATCCTGGCATAGTTGATAAAAGAAAACCCATTGCAATGAAAGGCATTAGTTAAATCCCCTCATAGAAAACCTTATAATAAGAAGAAACCAGATTGGATTATTGAAATCTCAGTTTCAAGACTCAAAAGTTTGTCAGTTTCATCCTCTCACCTAGTTTCATTTTTTTCTTGGGCAGGGCCAATATTTTCCTAGTTTTCTGGAAGTTTAATCTTACTGTAATCAGCAGGACAAAATTCAACATCTCCCTTTCTTCTTCCCTCAAGCCTTTATTTCAGTGTCAGAAGATTGCCCCCTGCACCTGGATGAGATTCGCCATTTTCTTAACCTATGTCCTGAGTTGTCACTTGGCTTGTTTGAAGAAGGCCAACTAGTTGCTTTCATTATTGGCTCCCTCTGGGACCAGGAAAGACTCAGCCAGGTAAGCCAAATATGTTTTTGTTATTTTATACAGTATTTGGGAGAGAATGAATGAGAACAGAATCTGAACCCTATTTTTAAAAAATAATTCAGCATCTCTTATTACCAACAAGGGAGGAATAGTAGGTATGTATGTAGATAGATGCACTTACAAATATATACACAGCCATCTGCGTACCAAGCACTTAGAAAATATGCTTCTATTTATATAAAATTGCATTTTTGCAAACTTCCAGACACTATTTTGTTGTTAAATAAGCAGAAACACTTCAGATAATCTGAAGAGCTTTCACACTTTTGCACCTATGAGCAAACTGCTGAATGAGAATAAGTTTATTGAAATGCTGTAGTCTTTGTTTCATCAGGGCCAGCTTCTGGACAACTTTTTCTGGGCACAAAAATGTAAGCAGGTTCAGGCTTGATTAGTACTTGGGTAGAATCAGGGACTCCCAGAGCTGTAGACAAAACTGAGAAGTTGAAGAAAACATTGGAAGTAAACAATGGCCAACTACAGTTCTTTTGTTGTCAAGGAAATCACATGGATGTTGCCAAGACATCACAAGATGTGTAGCTCATCTACAATGAAGCTTTAGTTTATTCAATAAGTTTATGGAAACTGGGCAAGATAGATTGAGAATGCAAAAATCCTGGTCTGAAATTACTGGATTCCTTGAAGTCATAGCTCATCTATCCAAAAGTTAAAAAAAAAACGTGAATAAATGAATTGTATGATTCTTACTGAGAGACTAATGACCCAAGGATCTGGTAAAGCAAACATTTTGAGATGAATATAGTTGTCAACAGGAAGAGATTCAAAAACTAATCTCTAAAAAGCAGTTTCTTTTCTCTTCTCTCATGGCAGGATGCACTGACTCTACACAAGCCTGATGGTACCATAGTCCACATACATGTTCTGGCAGTACATTGCACTTTCCGCCAGCAAGGCAAAGGATCTATCTTGATGTGGCGCTACCTACAGTACCTATGCTCTCTGCCCTATGTGCGTCGAGCCACACTGATGTGTGAGGACTTTCTCATTCCCTTTTATACTAAGTGTGGCTTTAAAGTGTTAGGCCCCTGTGAGATCACTATTGGTTCATTAAATTTCATTGAGATGAACTGCGCTATTCGGGCTCATGCATTTATGCGCAGAAATAGTGGCTGCTGAGATATTTCCCCTTCTTGTTAATTTCCAACTATCTGGTTAGAAAACAAAATAATATCTGCTGTGATTCTCAGTCCTTCAGATGGAGCTGAAGTCTAATGAATCCAGGAAGTGCTGAAAGGCAAGACCTTGGTTGTCCATGAGTATAAGAGCCTTCTGATTCAGCAGTATCGAGCGAGTAAACCTACTCAGTCTGAAAAGGAAGTAGTGATAGATCCCACCCTTTGAAAGTTTCACCATCTTTACTATATGATGCTTAAGAGATCTACAAGTGACAATGCACTGTAAGCTGCTACAGTCATTCAATTGTAAGATAAGAAGAATGTAAAGATTACAAGCAATTCTATCTTTAAAAATTATAGCTAAGCCTGACTTCTCTCTTGTGTCTTGCACTGGTCAAGTTCTCACATGAGGGTAAAGCTGTAATGAACTTTAGCATGTTGTTGTTTAGTTTGATGTGACAACTAGATCACTTTGCATTGAATAAACCATGTGGAAAAAAAGTGTTAGGTGAGCACTGGGTGAACATAATGACTGTAAAATAGAATAAGGAATAATGAAATAATTTATTTTCTCAAATTTAAACCATGAAGGCAGCAAAACATAGCTGCTTGCAGTTCTAACTACTAAGATTTGGTAGTAACAGTTATGAGTATTGCAGAGAGTCATTATAAATTACGGATTTTGCCATTCATGTTTCATTCATTAATAATAACAGCTCTATTTACAAGGAGCTTTGAATTCATAAAATTGGTGATTTCAGTTTCACAGTCTTCAAGTAACTAAGTGTATTTATACAAAAGTATACACTTACAGTATTTACTGTAAGTGATTGCTTTTTGTTCACTGGAGAGCAATTTATACCTTGTTATACTGGTATGTAAAGGTATGTAACTTCATGTTTTATAAATATATACTGCCTTAGCGATAAAGCCATGAGACTTCCGAGCAGAATTCCTGTAAATACTTCATAATTTAATTGTCCCTTAATGCATATGATGTGCAGTGAATTCTACCCATGAAGATCCCCTTGATATAGGATGGAAGAAAAAATAGATGTACAGTGTGTTTTTATTTGTCTTTGTATATATGTATATCATTGTTCAGTTCTATCAGTTGTGAGTAAAGGGAAATATTTGTATAAATTTTTCATTTAAAGCCAGATCATCATCTATTTGCCCGCCATCCTGTTGGTTTTAGAAAACCAGTAATAACTTTTTATCTGTAAAAATGAAGTTGATAACAAGCCTGAACTCCAGAGATTAGGCAGTGGAGTAAAGCAAGGGCCAATCTGTTAACCAATCTATTCAACATGAATCCTACTAATTTGCATGATACAGATAGTCCTCCACTTCAGGCTGTTCATATAACAATGGTTCAAAGTTAAGGTGGCTTTGGAAAAAGTGACTTACAACCTGCACTTGCACTTAACAGCAGTTAACACTACCTTGGTGATTCGTTTAACAATCACTGTAAAAATAGTCTGATTCTGACTCAATTTACAATGAAAATTCCAGTCCCAATTGTGCTAGTAAATTGAGGGCTACCTGTATAAGTCATAGTACATGATTGCCCCTAAAGTGATAGAAAGCTACTTGGGAAAAATATTCTTTTTTGATGTAGCACAAGCTAATCAGCCAGAGGTTTGCAAAATATTTTGAATTGGGGGTGGGGGGTGGGGCATGTTTCCACAGTTGAAATGGCCATATTTTGAATATAGGTCAGAATGCTTTGTAGTATTGTTTGGATTTAAAAAAATTAACTATAATCAGATATAGACGTGGGCGTTTTCTGGTGCAATCTGGTCTACTTACCACAATTGCAGTAGAGATAAAAGCTGAGCAAAGGAGGAAGTTAGGCATTTTGCCTTACTTATGAAGAGAGCAGATACCTGTTTGTTTGCTTTTATTCGTGTGGGACTGGGAAAAGGCTCCTTACTAAGACAGTATAAGCCTATCTATTCAAAGTAAGCACTGCTAAATCCAGTGAGATTAGCTCCAAGGAAACTATTTAGCAGATGTCAAATTTATAATCCATTGTGTGTAATCAATGACTATAAAGTAGTTGCACATTTGAATTAATTACTCAGTCAGCCTTGTGCATAGGAAAATGTTAAAGTTCTTGCCACTGAATAAGGAAGCATTCTCCAAATGTTATTGCGTGTGCCATTTACCACTTGTCAAATCAGCAATAAATGTCTTTTTTTCCTAACATGTTCTTGATCTTTTCCCCTCTTCCTATATCATGATGTAATCAATCAGACTATGACACTTACTGGGAAGTTATTTTATAGAATACAGTCATGTTGAGATTGTGATTGGAGGTGATGGCAAAGGATCATCATCAGAGTAACTTCCATTACTCGGTTACTCCACAGGTACACGATACAGATAATGAACAAGATTCCAAGAGTAGGGAGTATGAACACTTCAAAAAATTACTGATCAAGACAGTAGAGCCACAGGGCTTTGTGATACATATATTGTATCATCATAGCACTTTTGTGAAGATACTTGTCAATCAAAGATTTGCAAGGAACAGCAGTGCAGTGCAGTGCAGTGCAAGGGAAATGGCAAGTTTTAACCAATTTTGGGAGTAAGTGGGATACGGGTTAAGCATTAAAATTAATATACTTTGGATGCAAAGAAATGATTTCCAAAACGATCTTTAATGAAAAGTAGATAAACAGTGTCAACTGGGACACACTGTTCAGTTTCATCAAAGGAACAGTCTAATATTTACACATTAGCAACAATAATTATAGAAAAATATTCTCAATCAAAGGCTGTAATAAATTACCACTTAGAGCACAGTAAGATTTTGGAATGCTTTGTTGCTCAGGGCAAAACAATGAGTCAGAATTCTAAATTAACCGTAGTTAGTAGTTACAGCATGTTCTCCGGGAAGATGTACCTCCAGTTTCAATACTTCTAATTGAGGGTTAGAAATACATGCATACAAAAACATATACTCCTCATAGAATTTAAATTCATTTATTTATACCAAAAATATTTTTTACACTTCTCATTTTGTCACTAGAGAATCTGATTATCTTCCTTTCCTTTTAGAAAGGAGTTATACTTCAAGTGTTCTTTTAAAGAAATCCCAGGTTGCTGCGTTATCAACCCAATGTAAATATTGGAATAACTACCCGCATTTCTTACTGAGGACAAGGTGCCTTTAAAAGCAATGTTCTTGGTCAAAAAGTATTTGACCCTAGTGACATACAGAGATTGTGAATGTAAAACAAGAATTTGCATATAAAAATGCCCCTTGTACAAAAAGATGGGGTTTATTTTCACAGTACAATTCCTAGTACCATAAAAAGGCACTAAGGCAGGGAGAACTGCCACAAGGTCCAAGCACCATATTGCACCATATTGCGCCAAATGGCACTAGGAAAGGAACCCCAAACCAGGATTTGCATAAAAAGGAGGGATTTCAAGTAGGAAAACAGAGACTGGCAGATAGTCAATGGAAACAGTTCAACAGGATGTCCATAGCTAATAGTCTTTGAAAGTCATTGTCTGGCTGACCTCCATCTCACAAATGCCCAATCGGCCCCACAGGTGAATGATGTCTTTGGATTCTTTGCCAGTTCTTCAAAAGAAACTTTACCTCGAAGGCTGAGCTCATGTCTGGAAGGGATCTCAGGAACAAAGCTGTATGGAGACTGCCTTCTGATGCAAGGCACATAAGTGGGAAATGTTCTGATATGAACCCCTGATTTATACTCGTAACTCTCCAGGTAATGGTTAATTGATATTTAGGATTGCCATAGAGTTACACCTAGTTATATTTTACATCACAAAAGATGGCAGGGACTACCCACTTGCTCAACTTCAGCACTTGGTGCATGCTGTTTCATGAATGATACTTAAAAATTCCAAATAGGAAACTGGAAATGAAGATGTTCTGCTTTATACAGGCATAGCTGCCTTTGTCCTTGTTCCTCAAAATCCTTTCTACTAAATCCACTTAATGCTTCATTGGTGCAAGGTCTGGTCCAAGTCATACTTCTCACAAAACTTGGTTGTGAAAGGCAAGCAGGTTAGATACTCAGTCCAATGCCAATTAATGGGATATACATACAGCCAGATCACAAGAGATGCAAACAAACCAACGAAGATCAGTAGTGAGACAATGATCATCACCCGTTTGCGGTATTTGTCTGCAGTACCAAAAGTGATATAGGGCAGGAAGGCAAAAGAAAGTAATAGGCCACTGAGGAAACCAAATATATGTGCAATATTGTCAATCCATGGCAGAAGGCCACAGGCAAAGAGAAAAAGGACAATCCCAGAAAGATTAAAAAAAGCCTTCCAGGGATTCTCTAGGACCTGCCAGCTTTGGAACAGCTCCACAAAAAGGCAGGCTAACAAGCCAAACTGGGATCCTGCTGGGCCCACCTAGGATAGAAAGAAAAAAATTAATTAATTATAGCATGATACCTTGACGAACAAAGAGACATTCCTCCCCACACACACACAAGCTAGCAGGTAGTCTATCTCCAAAGTTTTGACAATTAGGATAGCTTAGAGTATTCCTCAGAAAATTGCCAAAAATTCTTATCCTACTACTGCTTCTGTCAGAACCATAACACAGTATGTTAATTAAGGGGCATGAGCACACTTCAGATCTTGAACAACCAATCTTTTCCTGAGGTAATTCTCTGATCTAGAAGAAGTCACCAAGGCAAGCAGTTTTTAATAACAATATTCCTCCGAAATTCCTCCCCCTCAGAACAGGTTCGCAATTTGGGTGTCCTCCTTGACCCACAGCTGAGATTAGAGCAACACCAAGGCAGCTGTGGCTAAGGGGACTTTTGTACAGGTTTGCCTTGTACACCAATTGCGACCCTACATCGGGAGGCTCTTCTCACAGTCACTCATGCCCTCGTCACCTCATGGTTGGATTATTGCAACACGCTCTACATGGGGCTACCCCTGAAAAGTGTTCGGAGACTACAGTTGGTCCAGAATGCAGCCGCTCGAGCGGTTGTGGCTGCACCTAGGTACTCCCATATTACACCAATCCTCCGTGAGCTGCACTGGCTTCCTATCGGTCTCCGGTCACAATTCAAGGTGTTGGTTATTACCTTTAAAGCCCTATATGGCTTAGGGCCAGGCTATCTTCGAGACCGTCTTCTACCACATAGCTCCCAGCGACCAGTAGGATCCCACAGAGTTGGCCGCCTCCGGGTCCCGTCAGCTAAACAATGTCGACTGGCGGGTCCGCAGGGGAGGGCCTTCTCTGTGGCTGCCTCGGCTCTCTGGAATCAGCTACCTCCTGAGGCCCGGACCGCTCCCACCTTACTGGCCTTCCGGAAAATGGTGAAAACCTGGCTTTTCCTGCAGGCTTGGGGCCGTTGATCTCGCCGCTGCGATCTTGCGAGATCCGGCCATGAGCGGTGTGTATGGGTATTTTTAACGTCTCTTATTGTATATTGTTCATGTTGTCTTTGTTGTAAGCCGCCCAAAGTCCTCGGAGAGTTGGGTGGCATAGAAATATGAATAATAAATAAATAAATAAACAAATAAATAAATAAATTGTAGTTCAAATCTATCCACAATGTGAGAGCCAGTTGTGATAGATTTCAGTCTTTGGTAAGTAGGAATTAATATAACATACATTATATTGGTCAGGAAACAGGCTATTGATAAATGAATCAATGGTTTGATTCAAAATAAAAAGAGATCTAAAATACAACTGTAAAAATACCAGAGGGCTGGGAAGCATGTAACTTTTTTAAATTTTATTTCATCTATGCAAAAGTTAAGTTTTTAATCATAAACAGATGAATGAAATGGTCAAGCTGAATTTTATTTTATTTCATTTGCAGTCTTCAGTTCATCCTATTGCCATACTAGTTTGCAATTTTAAAGGCTATGTAAATTCAGAAACATTTTTATTTATCATATTTGTATGAAAGTAACTCTGAGAAGTATACAACACTTAATTTAAAACAATTTTATATGTTTCTATTAATGCTTTTAATAGAATAATATCTTTATTTACACTACTTCTAAGTTAGCTGCCATTTGCAAGCAAACTTCTTTTGCATTCTGTATTTTGGTAACACTTTTACATTAAAATATGAATTGCTCAATATAAACAAGTATTCTTGTGAATAGCTGTTTCTTCTTTCTGTTGTGAAAATGATGACATTCACATTCAAATGTAAACAGAATAAAGCAATGCTCAGAATTCAGTTTATGTGAATATATTCCTGATTAAATGAATGTAAGCTTTGTCTAGATCTTGTGAAGGATGTGAAGCACTATGTATTTATGGAATTCATGGGCTGCCCTAATTTGTCACAATTCTGGGTGGCTCACCAAATACAAATACAAAATACAAATGCAAAAAAAAAAAAAAACCAAGAAAAGAAAAAGAATAATAGTTTAAAAGCAAGGTACTGCTACAAAAAGAAACTAAAAGAAGAAGCTGAAAACCATTCAAAGCATCATACTTGCCCCCTCTATCCCAAAGCCTGGGGACCCAGCCAGGTTTTAAGGGCTCATTTAAATAGGGTCACAGTGGGAGTCATAAAATGGTGTTTCAGAAGGCAGATGCCATTGCAGAAAAGGGTCCTGTAAGATGGCACTACTTAATTGCTGGGCATTGGAGCTTGCCAACTTTGTCAGAACATGTGAGATGGGCAAAATTAATGGTTCCTCAAACAAACAAACAGAATTAGCTGCTCGGCTATAACAGGGCATTCATTTTATTTCAAACTGTTCTCAGTTTTCTACCAAGAAAACAAGTACACACACAAACATTAATGAAACATATCAGAAAGAAATTATATTAAAGGGCTTTGGTCTTTGTCCATTCTTAGGACTAAAGAAAATGTGCATTTGAAATGGGCTAGATATACTTGAAGATTCTACAGAAAATAAATCCCCCGAAGATGTCCCCAATACATAAGTACATGGGAGAGCCAATGGTTCAGAATGTTGACAACTCCTCCGTTTTAGGTTTCCCTTAGAGCAGAGGTAGAGAACGGCCCCTTTATGACTTGTAGAATCAACTCCCAGAATTGAAGCTCCAGCCGGCTCAGAAATTCTGGGAGTTAAAGTCCGCAAGTCATAAAGGGGCCATAGTTTCCCATCCCTGCCTTAGAGCATAATTATCCTCTCCTTCCTGGTGCACACATGTAAATACACACCACTGATACACAGGGAGAGCAGTATATGTGCATACACTGTAATATCTGAAACCACGCACTTGCTGCTCTGATTAGGGTCTCAAATACACAGGAAACACATCTACCTTGATTAGACCCACACAGACAAACAGCAACACATGCACATATTCTGAGTAGTATACATGTATATACAAACAGATGCAAGATATTACAGTACAGTACAGTATTCAAAGTACATGCCTCTTATGACCAATCCAGTAAAACTTTTGGAAAGAATTCCAAAAGCCGTGCACTGCATATTTTCCCTACCTTGTTTTAAAGGCATGGAACATGTTTGTTCAGTATGAATGTTTCCTTTGCCTGTGAGTTTTTGCAGCATTTAAAATTCTAGAAAAGAACATTCACTGAACAAGATAAAAGAACCAGAATATAAACTCAAGAATTTTCACTCATACATTTCCAAGCATGTTTTGCTCACTTGTTTATACAGGCTGATATTAAAAAAAAAAATTCTAAGCAGAGCTGACCTTGGTTAATATCTGAATGGATGAGGAATAACCACTTTCATTTTATTAACAAAACAAAATGGACATGTCAACTGGAGTTGAATTTGATCTAAGAGGCATTTTCCTTTCAAGAAAAAGTGTAGTTCTTAACTTTGTACCAGAAATTCCAGTCATATTGCAGTGATTAAGAATATGACGTTTTACTTGATTATGGGAAAGGCTGAGTAAAGAGGCTTATAGATTTGCAGGACACAGAAATATCACTGGAACTACTCTTGCAGAAGGTATTACAGGTAGTTGTTGACTTATGAACACAATTGAGCCCAGCATTTTTGTTGATAAGTGAGACAGTTGTTAAGTGAGTTTTGCCCCATTTTACAGCCTTTCTTGCCACAGTTGTTAAGTTAGTCGCTTCAATTGTTAAGTTAGTAACCTGCTTATTAAATGAAGCTTCCAGAAGCTTCACCTGATATTGAATGTGGCCATTCGAACAATTTTAGGTGCCCAAAGAAGGGTTGCATGTAACACCTTTGCTCTGTGAATTGCATTGGGTGCTAGTTTGGTTCCAGGTTCAATTCAAGGTGTTGGTTGTGACCTATACAGCTCTACAGAACTATCTTTGTCGCATTACATTGGCTCATCCCACCTGGTCAGGCAGGGAAGATATGTTGCAAACTCTGTCAGTTAAAGAACTCCAACTGGCGGACTCTAGAAAGAGAACCTCCTCTGCTGTTGCCCCTCCCTCTGGAATATTCACTCCCTCCCAAAGGTGAGGCAGGCCCCCACTCTCCTGGCCTTCTGAAAAGCAGTTAAAATAATTTCTGTGGCTTCCTCTGAGGAGCCCAGAGGAGCATATAGCTGTAGGCTGGCTGGTCCTCGAAAGCCCTCCCTTCACCTTTTAACTAATTTTAACAATGTTTAATCATCCTTGCCTCCTTTTAAATTTCTAAATTTTTAATTTGTATGTACTGTTTTTATACAGTATTTTAAGATAATTTTTCTATTTTATTGTGTACCACCCAGAGTTCCTCTCTGATGGAGATGGGCAGTTCGAAAATGTGAAAAACAATGAATAAATCAATAAAATTGGGATTAAAATCTAATAAAAATAAATTGACATGCCCTAATGAATTAGAAAACTAAAAGATAAAAACTGTTCTCTTGTGGATAAGAGACAGAGTCAGCTGAAGGATTTCTATCTTAAATTATGCCAGTTTTCAAATAAATGAAGGTGGGGCATCATCATAATTTTTCAGTTAAAAGATGGGGACATTGTCATGATGCTACAGTATCATTGCAGGTGATATGCAGGGGTTATCCATGAGTTGGTACTTTGCTGCCTCATGTTCCCAACAAAGCAGCACCTGAGAAGCGGCTGATGCTGTTGAAGGGATTAGAGAAATGATCTCCTTTACAGCCTGTTAGAACTTCAGATTAGCCAACAATCTCTTACATCACTCAAAAGGCATGTGTACTATCATGTGAGAAACAAAAACAGACCCAACACGTGCTGGCCTGGCACATGGAGATAGAAAACTACTTCTAGGAGAACTTTATCTTGTCTCAATTCTGCCTCACATAGAGAGTAAGGCAGATCACCCATCTCCGTAGATCAGTAAAAGAAAACCTGTCTATCTGTGCAAAATATTTGCTACTGACTTCTCACTGAAACAACTGCACTTTTTTCAGGATCAGAAAACAAAAGTAGGTACTTTAGTGAGTTGCCATGATCTTAAAATCAAAGATGGCTTCTTCAATGAGTTGTCTTCATACTGTAAAACAGTGGTCCCCAACCCCCGGTCCGCGGACCGGTGCCGGGCCGTGGAGTACCTGGCACCGGGCCGCGCAGCGGCCGGGGGACATGAACGCTGCAGCGCAAAGGCTCCTGGGCCGTGCGCAAAAGCTCCTGGGCCGTGCGCAAAAGCTCCTGGGCCATGCGCAAAGGCTCCAGGGAAGAGAGCCCCGCGCAGGTACGCACGTGTGGCCCAAAGCCCCCACCCCTGCGCGCGCTCAGCGGGCCACGGTAAAATTATCAAAGGCTGATTGGTCCACGGCGATAAAAAGGTTGGGGACCACTGCTGTAAAGCACCTTTTCAAAGTCAAATCTGAAGCGCTGCACAGCCCCAGTATTTGATTTACTTAATAGAAAACATCATTTAATTAATCTCTTATACTTCAGTTTTAAGCCCGTAGATTCTTCCCAGTTATGAACAGGCACTACAATTTATAATGGGAGCCATTTCCTTAATACAAATCTTCTTCTAATGATTCTGACTGGAGTTTGGCAAATATTCTTTACTGCAAAGCAAATTTTCATTTTTAAATTAATAATAGATGAAATGGAGGTGTCACGGGTGCTATTCTACCATACCTGATACTAGCAGTATATAGTCCCGTGATGGCGAACCTATGGCACACGTGCCAGAGGTGGCACACAGCGCCATCTCTGTGCGCACACGAGCCTTTGCCCCAGTTCAGCTCCATTGCACATGCGCGTGTGCCTCCTGCCGGCCAGCTGGTCTTTGGGGCTCTGTCCGGGGCACGTGCGCATGCATGGGGCTCATGCAGGGGCCGGACATGTATGCACGGGGGCCGGGACACATGCGCAGGGGCTGCACATGCATTGCATTTTGGATGTGTGTGTGTGCGCGCGCATGCTTTTGGCACTCGGTCCGGAAAAGGTTAGCCATCACTGATATAGCGTATAACCTTTGCCTCCAAACAACAAAATCATTTAGCACTTTAGCCTGTTTTTTTTCTGAATTACATCCCCACCCTTTGTTATGCTAGAGTTTTCATTTTAAACGAATTCTGACAATTTTGCTTGAAAAATGAGACTTTCCAACTGTTTATAATGACCATTTAAGACTTCTGTTTTTGCAGATTACCTCTGTGTGTGTGCATGTGCGTGCATGCGCATGAGAGGGCATCATCAGAGCAGGTGCATCTCTGTATGTTTACCCAGGCCAACATTGCACTGGAATGGAAAGGCTGCTGAGCCGTTCTCATTTCTGTGGTGCCTGTGGTTTGAAGTGCATAAAGACCAAAGGCTCTCAGTTAGAGGTTTGCAACTAGTATGTAAGAGTAGGCATCCACTGGTCCAGAAAGCTATGCATCACATCTTGTATACTGTTTTGTTGCTTAGGCTACTAGGAAGGGACGTGGGAAACCAAAGGGAAGGGTTGTTTCCATCTGCTGGTACAGACTTTCAGCAAACCTTCCACTCTTCTCCACTCCCTTTCAAATCAGCAGTCAAAGAAACTGAATCAGCACTTCTTTTTGTTGCCATATGTCAGCAGTGACATCATTAAATACTCGCCCACTTCCCAGTCTGCGCTGGGCCAGAAATCAGATGGCAGCTGGCCAGGCCAGCTGACTCACCAGCCATGTGCCAAGAACAAGGAGAAAGCAGAGGGGTGAGACAAAGGGAAGACTGCTCCTGTGGTCAAGAGAATTGCTTAGTGCTCCTTCTGAAAACTTTCCCTAATGAATTTACTTTCAAAGAGGTCCATGGGTTTTCAGACTAGAAAAGCGACGGGACTCCAATTGACAAGAACAACATAAAAATGTAAATAGAGTACTCTCCCAGAACTGAAATTGGAGGTCACATCTGAATGATCCCCAAGTTTTAAGTGCAAAGAGAATCCTGCCCACCCAAAACTAACAGATTACACTGTTCTTCCCTCATATGTTAGCTTTCTATTTGCAGATTTGCATCAAGGAGTACTTAAACGTTTGGGCCTTTTTAAAGACTGAAACCATATTATCTTAGATCTCATCTGTCATATTAATTTACTGAACCTATTAGAACTTGCTATACATGTGATTCACAGCTAGCTTTCCTATTTGTGTGATTTCTGTCTGTGATGACCCGGAGCATGGCACAAAGGCAACACAGCTAGAAAATAAGTACAAGTCCCTTTATTAGCTCCAAACTTTGCTCCCAATGTCCCTTTACTCTCCAGTCTGGAGAAAAAACTCTTCCACAAACCTGTAAGCAGGCAAAACTTCCAACTATACATCCAACAGGGCAAGATAATGTAATAATCCGGCAGGGCAAGCAAGATAAGAAGTCCAGACTTGAAGTAACACGGCAGTAAATCAAACCAGTTGGGAGGATGCCAGGAACTCAGATAAAGTAGGGAACACGAACTCAGTGTTTGTTCCCAACAACCGCCCCTCTCATTTGCCTCTCCTTTTAAACTCCAGCTCCAGATGTATCTTGTGAAGGGAGTTGGGGCCCTCTCCTCCCTTGTAAGCCACGACTCACGTTGCTCTTTTCTCCATTCTTCCCTGTGTGTCCTAGGATGAGGAGGGGGTGGGCTTTGGTCTTCATCAGAATCCCCTCTCCCTTGTTCTACCTCTCCCCTGCTCTGCCCAGCCTGACTTTGCCCTTCCCCAGTTTCCTCCACAGTCTCTCTCTCCCTCTCCCTCTCTCCCTCCCTCCCTCCCTCTCTCTCTCTCTCTCCCTCTCCCTCCCTCCCTCCCTCCCTCCCTCCCTCCCTCTCTCTCTCTCTCTCTCTCTCAGCTGTTCCTCTTCCATCTCAGAGTCAGACTCCCGACAGGGGCATGACACTGTCTGCCAGAGGAACTGTTGAGATGTTTTTTTTTTTCATGCCAGTGCTATGAAGCAACATGTTTGGTGTTGAAGTCACCAAATCCTATGTTAAATTATGACAGAAGGCAAGCATACATGAAGCTAAAGGAAAGGAATTGAAGAATAGGGATGGGATGACATAATCTTAGCTGCATGGTCAAATAAAGAAGGGCACCACTAGTTTTACAAGTCGATTTGTAATTATTAAGAAAAATATTTTAAAAAAATAGATTTTAGAACAATCTATCTTTAGCAAGCTAACTTGGGACACTTCTCTGATTAACCCAAACCAATATGGTATACATGTCTCCTCATTTCCCTTCCCCCAATGTTAAATTAAATTAAATTTTAAAGATTAAATGCAAGGTAATAAAAAAGAAAGAAAACAACTGAAAAGGAGGGAGGAGCTCAAAGGAGGAAAAAGTCAAAGTGACAAAAAAGGAAAAGGGATGCAAAAGGAATACCTTCTCACTTTCTCCAGTACAGTTACAAATATATAATAAAAGAATCTCTTTTATATTTCTGTCATCATAATAAATCTAATCATCAAATCCTAAAACCAAAACTTTATTTACAATTTATTGCAATCTGACATCATGACAACCTGAAAGCTGGAAACAAACAAACAAACAAAAAAACACTCCCCACTCAATAACACAAGTCAGATCCAGTCTTCCAGCAATACAATGTTTTACAATTTATTTATTTATTAATCATATTTCTATCCTGCCAGAGCCACAGGGTTCTTAGTAGCTCACAAAGTTAGAAAGTAGAATAAAATATTGAAACACAAGGATCAGAGAAACAAAGCCCAAACATAGTGTATGGTATTAACCCTCAAAAGTTCTCTGGATAAGCTCTGATTTTTTTTTTTTATCTTCTGGAAGGTGGAAAACATTGGTTGCAGAGAAATCTGCAATAGGAGATTGCAGAGGGTTGGCCCCATCACTGAAAGACAAACACTTTTAAGCTTCCTGACTTTCCGAATATGAGATACAACCACAAGGTTCTCAAGAAACTGATTTCAGTAGATCGTTCAGTTTCTTTGGCACTGTGGAAGGCAAGAAATGACAAAGGCAAGAAATGACAAAGAAATCTAATATTTCTCTGTTTACTGGGTGGCACAATGGCTGAGGACCTGGAGCGACTAATGGAACCTCAACCGTTGTGCACAGGTCTCGAACCTTAACATTGTCTTAATACTGAATTTGTCAGTTGGAAAGCTGAGAGTCCAGGTTCAAGACCCATGTATGATGGGATGAGGTTCCATTAGTCACCCAGGTCCTGCCAACGCTAGCAGTTTGAAATATGCAAATGCGAGTAGATAAATAGGTACTGCTTCTACCTGAACGGTTATTGCATTCTGTATTTTCATGATGACGGAAATGTTTTCTCAGACAAGAGAAGCTCCTTTGCGGTCAGCTGCGTGTTGCCAACTACTCAGGAGATAGCACAGTTGGGTCATGCCAACTGTTCTTTTTACTAATCTTATTTCTATATTCCTTTGCTTTAAGAATTTAGTACTGGATGCAAAACATTCTTGTTGATTGTTTACAGTGATCATATTCTACTATTGCTACTGATTTTGAAGATTTAATAGCATTTTCAAATTTGGGGCTGCAAAACATGGTCCAATGCACCTGGAGAATATTGCTTTTAAGCTAATTCATATAACTGTAAGAAGATTCTTCTTTAACAGAAAACCACAATAATGCCCTTACCTCTGCCCTGTAGGGTAGGAAGATGGCACTAGCCAGATTGCCTGTGATGCCACTGAGGATAAAAATGATAGTAATACGAAGCCAGCCTGCCAGCTTTTCCAAATCTCTGAGCACTGTCATCTGGAAGATCACAGACACCAGACAATGGATAATCCTATGGGAGATAGACAATTGAATCAGATCAACGTTCCCCTTTCCATCAAAAAAAAAAAAAAAAAAAAAAAAAGCCCTTCTCCTTCATCTCTGCACACAATATCAGCCTGCACAATGTTACAGGTTACAACTGTTGTGCTAAACATTTTCCACTTTGATAAATAGCCTGAATTGCCACAAGGGATCCTGAAATCAGTTAAAATACCAGCAGATAGATTGTGGCCTCTTCATAGACTTGTTTGATCTTAAGTACTTTGAGATAAAGTTTTGACTCCCGCTACCTAACAGGAGTAGCACAACATGAATCTGCACAACCATTCCCATCATTTCATACAGCTGAAGTGAAGGGATTATGGAGAGACACAACTTGAAAAATGAGGAAGCCCATGAGGTCCACTTAATTCATTCATAAGAAACAAAAAAATCTGGATAGGTTTGAAGGGCTACACTTGCTCAAGCCAATTATCAAACAGGATCAAGGATTAAATTCTAAGGTATTTTATTTAAAAAAAAACCCTTTGATTGTATAATCACCCTACATCATTAATGATATTTTAGATAGGGTGTGGGTGACACCTTCTGACTGGGATCATCCCATTTTCATCACTTCCTTTATATTTTTTTACTTCCATTAATCCCTCCCCAATGTGTTAAAGTGCAGAATAGTTGCAAACTGTTTTTTGACTGCTAATGCTGAAGAATTTCTGTCTGGAATAATGTATGAATGCTTGCAGAGCAAAGCCAGGAAAGACCAGGCCTGAATCAGTTAGCTAGGCCTCATTTCTAGCTTTTTGGCTCTGGTCAACAACACTTTCTGACACCCCCTCCCACCCCACCTGGAGTCAGAAAATCAGACAAGCAGCAAAAGAAAACTGAACAACTAACAAGAGATAAGATCCTGACATTCCCAATGCAAAAGTATGGACACAACAAAAACACAAAAAGGCAGTTTCAAAGCATCAAACTTCACCCTTTTTTTCTCTCTTACCCTGCATGAAGGAATAAAGACAACCAGAGCCTGTAGAACTGATCTGGAATCTCTGGGTTAAGAAAAGGCAAGAGGCCACACACCTCACCCATGCAGTGAACCTGGAACAGAAAGAAAAAGAAGTCTTTAAATTATGTAGATAACCCTTGTCCAACCTGCTGCTTGCCAGTCATGGATTACATCTTCCAGAATCCCCAGCCATCATCGCAGGAAATGGCAAAAGCTGTGATAATGAATATATTGAAAACCACACCAGATTTTAGAAGAATGTGGTGTAATAAGCAGGTACTAAATGATGGAAAAACACTGGTCTTGCTTCTTGACCCAGTAGGACTCAAGGATGCCTGAGCATACTAGCTCTCTTTTCAATTTACCACAGTTCTTTCTAACAGCGTGGTGCCATGGCATTTTTCAAAACCTGCATTGACCTGCTTGGCACTACTTCAGCTTATGGATATTTAACAGAAAACCAAGGCAGCTTCTGTGAACCTTGCTTAGACACTTAGGCTTAGCAACTACTTACAGTAAGAGGTCAGATACTTGTGCTGTCCCTCCTCTGAAGCTCTTTAGCTCTTTCCCCAAACAAGAAATACTATTCTTCTAGCCTTAATCTACAAGTAGAGTAAACATTTGACATCAGCACATCTTATTTATTTATTGTTTATTTATTTATTGGTTCGATTTATATGCCGCCCTTCTCCGGAGACTCAGGACAGCTTACAATGCGTTAAGCAATATCCTTCATACTTTTGTATATACATGCTTAGTAGGGCTCCCCCCCCCCCCAGCGGTGTTCTTTTTTATACAAAGTCAGCTTATTGCCCCCAACAATCTGGATCCTCATTTTACCTACCTCGGAAGGATGGAAGGCTGAGTCAACCTTGAGCCTGGTGAGATTCGAACTTGCAGTAATTGCAGGCAGCTGGCAGCTAAGTGCTATTTAACAGCGCTTTAGTCCACTGCTCCACCAGGCTCCTATATAGTCTTTCCCATATCTGACTCCCACTAAATGATCCAGCTGCTGGGATCTGAAGTTCAACTCCCTTTGAAAGTGTCAAAATAAGGAAAGCTGCCTGAGGACATTACTTGCCTGTGAACAAAGAGTTGCTTCTTCATGGAAGTGGCCATGCTTGAACTCGCAGTACTCCCGAGTTGTGATCTCACAGCTAATATAAAGAGAGTGATAGAGTCAGTTTAATTCATCATCCCTTCTTTTATCTTGATTTCAGTGGTATGGATTTTAATTGCACCGACTTTATCAGTGCAATTGTATAATTTATATATTATACAAATATATAAATTTATATTTTTATTTAATTTCATTCTTGTGAGCCACTTTGGTTGCTTATACAAGTAAAAAAACAGGGTACATATTTAAAAATAGCAATGTGCAAAATGTTTTGAATTCAAAACACTTGTATAACAGCAATTTGAAATTTTTTGGAAGTCCTTTTGGCTTCAAAGACCCAAAAGGCTGCTTTGAGCCTGAAAGGCTTCCAAGATGGTCAGAGCACTTAGGTTTCATGCTTCAGCCTGTAATAGTCCAATTTCAAATCATTTTGCAACTCACCAATCAATACTAATTTACCTAGCTAATTTTCAAATATGATGGAATGTACTGGATCCACAGGAGGGAGGGGGTGCATTTCAGAACAGTAAGAGGCTACTAAATCCAAATGTTATGCATAAACGAAAGGATGGAGACAGTCCCTCCTTAATAGTCCAGAGAGTGTAGCTACAAATACTGGAGTGTTCAGTCTGGCAAGATTTTGTCTTTAAGTGTGAAACAATAAAGAATGCAGTTTGGAAGAATCATCATGTGTCATTCTTGGTTTGGGACTGACAAAGCTCCTGTCTTGCACAATCAAGATTTGTGTTAATGATCACAAAAAAGCCATTGTCCACACTGTTAAAGCCTGATGAGATTTGAGCTCAACATCTGAAGGATAGCAGATTCCCTCATCTACCTAGCAAAGACTGTCCCATCATCATATTCAAAGAATACTATGTTATGTGAACATAGCTATGATATCTTTCAAGTACATTTCTAAATATGTCAACAAAAACAAAACCCATAACCTACTTTAAGCCATTATTTGTTTTCATCTTATGCAAATTAAGCCTAAATTGTACTTCATTCAACATGACTTTATTTCAAGTTAAGAGCATCCAACTGAATTCTCAGATAGCTTCTTAATTGCCTGAAGATCAGTTCTGCTCTAGAATTTCTCTGAGTGATCTAAGCATTTTAAAGTAACAAATTTATTAGGGCATAAACTCTTTTAATCAGATGCATTAAGATCACACAGAGTGAACTCTGTTAGTTGAAAAGCTGCTAAATAAGGAACCTTTTGTGAGAGTTTAGAGAGTGAATTAGACATAACAAAGTCTCATTTACATTCCTGGGGCTTAAAATAGCTTGGTGACTAATAATTTCAATGTTTCTAATGAGCGATAACGGTCTATATTCTAAAACAATAGTAACAGACTCAAATGCTGTATTAAACAGCAGATCTGAACAACAAAACATGAAAAATACTAAGCTATGTTTCTTCACTTTAAATATGCATGTTAATCAAATACACTTTACCTCAAGCATTGCTGAGGGAATTATGGGAACCTTTCTATCTAGGCAGGCTTTAAAATTGATCCCAAAATGGAACAGAAACATTTTCATGGTTGCTAAAAACAATTTTTGGACGCTCCCCAAATCACAAGCATTTACCTGCCTTTGGTTCCAGTGCAGCATGGCCTTCCTTTAATATCACAGTCCATATGCAATAAACCAGTGTGGTTACTTTTGACCTGATCGGTACATATCTGTAAATAAAAGACGTTTACAATTAAAGGGGAAAAGAGTACACCCAAGATCGTTTTAATTTTGCATAGTGCCTATAGTAAAGAGCAGTGGTGGGTTTCAACCGGTTCTACCCGGTTTGGGCAAACCGGTAGCAGCGGCAGTGGGTGGCTCTGCCCAACCACATGGATATCATCACGGATGCTCTGTGCATGTGCGCATGCTCACATTTGCGAACCGGTAGCAAAGGTAAGTGAAACCCACTACTGGTATAGAGTTATATTTTAGGCTATGGAAAAGTAAGAACACCACCACCAATACAATATCCCAAAATAGCAGGCATATAGTTAAAATCGTTTGTTCATTTTGTTGAAATTTGGGCTCAGAAAACAAAGATTCCTACTTGTATCCTTATGACTTGTTTGCATGGAAAAGTGGACTAGGGCAGGGGTGAAATCCAGCAGGTTCTGACAGGTTCTAGAGAACCGGTAGTGGAAATTTTGAGCAGTTCGGAGAACCGGTAAAGGAAATTTTGAACAGTTTGGAGAACCACTAGCAGAAATTTTGAATAGTTTGGAGAACTGGCAAATACCACCTCTGGCTGGCCCCAGAGTGGGGTGGGAATGGAGATTTTGCAATATCCTTTCCCTAGAAGTGGGGAGGGAATGGAGATTTTGCAGTATCCTTCTCCTGCTACGCCCACAGAACTGGTAGTAAAAAAATTTGGATTTCACCACTGGACTAGGGTATGGCTATATATGTGGACACTTCTTCACACACATGCTACATAGAAACATGCATCTGAAGTTCCTACATTCCAACAGCAGAGAGTATCATTGGTGCAGGGTTGAACTGTGGAATCCTTAGTGCTCTCTGAGCTTGGTTGTTTGTTTGCAGCTGTTTCATTGCCTGACCAGGTAACATCACCATTGGAATGTGAGGAGGACCTTGGAGAATGAGGAGAAGAGATGATGCCTAGGAAGCAGACAAGAGATGCAGATGTCTCGGTAGCTTAGTGGTCAGAGAAAGAAACTTAGAAAGGCTCTGCCCTAATTGATCAGGCAGTTAAAAGTGTCTATGGGAAGTTTGTACTTTTAGACTTGTAAGATTCTTACAATTAAATAGAATTAGTTCTTCTAGTCGTGTTTCCTGTCTGGTTTACCTAGGAGGGCTGACACCTAGTGAGTGTAAGGTTTGCTCCGTGTTTATGTACAGCAGCTTGTCTTGCCAGTTTGGGTGGGGATATGGTTTTCTTCTTGGTATTTCCTTATTTGTTGCTTGATTGTTTGCCAACATTCATGTAACCAGGGATTAACACCAGACACCCACACTCACCGGCACTGATGATGTTACCTAGTTGGGTAATGAAACATCTAAAGCAAATAGCCAAGCTAGATAGCACCAGGGATTCCACACAGCAATTTTTCCTCTACACACTTTCCTACCATTTTATCCTAGTTCGTGAAAATAAACTCTTTTGCTACAATTCAGCCTTTCACTCTATGTAAGAAGTACAAACAGGGTACCAGAATCCACCCTGTTTGAATTTGGTAAATGGGTATTACTTAGAAAAAAATCCAAGCATGCATGCAGGAACTCCCAGTTCCTTCTCTCATTAGGCAGACTTCTCTATGAAGCAAACTGTGCTGTGCCAGGTAACCAGGCAGACAAGCAGCTCCTTCTTTCTTATCCTCACATAAAATCATATTGAGTCAACATAGAAATTAGTGAGACAATTAACAGTGATGATTTATTTAAGCCCCATTAATCTCATTGAGACTCAGTTCTTTCAAGGGAAAGAAGGTAGGTAAGTAGGTAGATAGGAAGGAAGAGTCAGGTAGGTAGGTAGGAAGGAAGGATCTTTACTGGCCACTTGGTGATGTCATCTGGCCAGACATGAGGTGGATTTGAAGCTGGTTCCTCACAGGTCCTGTTGGAAGACAAACAGATAGCAGTGAAGAGTTAGAAATTCCCTAACATCTTACATTCCATGTTTCCCCCTCTCATCTTATTCATAAGACACATGACCTTTGTTGAGGTGAGGATATGTCTCACCTGGGATCCTGAGAACAAACTGCTCCTGATATCCTCCAACTTGAATTGCTGGGGTCAACAGTTGGTGGATTATAGTCTGGCCACTTTACGAACGTGGCCAATGTTTCCTATGGAGAAAAATGACTTTGTAAACTATGTAACAGCATCCGCAAATAATATTTCTGTAATACACATCCAGATTTTTAAAGGAATAAAAATCTCATTAGAAGTCTGCTCATATAATTTTCTCCCACATGTAATCTCCCTTATGACCATGATCACCATTTCTGAGAATGTTATTGAAGTACAATAACTACCCTATAACAAAGTATTAAGTACAGTAGAAGAAAAATAAAGAAAAAAAGAAAAAGTCTAGAAAACATGGAGGGTGACTTTCAATTATTACTAAAATTTACAGTATATTAATCCCATGACCAGCCATAGCCCATAAACATTGATAATTATGGAACTGTTAACAATATTTGAAAGGAGATTGTTACAATAGAATTTAAATGTACATTTTAGTACATCGGCTTTTCCTCTGCTTTATTTCTAGAAAACAGTGATCACTAACCTCACAGAGAAAAAAAATGGCAGAATTAAACCATGATTCTCAAAGCTCATGAAGCTCACATGGAAGCTTTCTTCAACTTGAAACCTACTGGCTGGGAATTCTGGAAGATGCAGTGCCAAACTCATTTCAAACCCCAGTCTGAAGAAGGTCATTATCAGCTGTCAGAACGTGCTCTTACCGAGCAATCCTCACGCAGAGTCTGAACACAACCCGAGTTATCATTCTGTACACAGCAGCCAGAGTGACGCTCTTTCTCCCTCTCTTTCTGAATCAGCTTCTCAATCTGTTGGTCCTTCCGGATACAGGGGGAGAACTTGGCTCCCAGATGGATCAAGTCAATCTGAAATAGAAAGTCGCAGTGTAAAAAACATTCAAGAAATAAGGATTTTGCCATGTAACGTCTCCTCCCACCCCATCCCAGTGAGTGGTGGAGCACTTCAGCAAAAGCCATGCATATTGAGAATGACTCAAAGGGCTAAGCTGCATGCTCCCTTTTGTTACTGTTGTGGAAGGTAGATGGATTGCTATGCATGTTCTGTATTCTTCCTCTTCCAGGTTTCATGAAAAGTAAAAATATGTGTTGTGCATTCCAGAAGAATTTGCATGTGTCCCCTTCCTTATACCAGCTCTTAGATGTAAATGTAAAATATTCTCTCTTCTTCTTGGGAATTCCGTGGAGTAGTTACAATTCTCAGCTGGCACCTAAATACTTCTTTTTGTGGCACATTTTCTTAATTAGGGTTGAAAAATGTATGAGAGGAATGGAACAGCTAATGCTGAGGTGGAGAACACACCCACTGATAGGGAGCAGTCTAATTTTTCATGTGGTGCAGCTGGTGACCATATGATCCGATGGGAATAATGGCCAACCTGTGAGCACCATGCAGCTCCCATCCATTTTTTGAACCTACAGAACCTCCAAAATCACACTATACTAAGATCTGATGACAAGTTGTTGTTGTTTTTTTTAATTTGATTTATATGCTGCCCTTCTCCGGAGACTCAGGGCAGCTTACAATGTGTTAAGCAATAGTCTTCATACTTTCGTATATTTATACAAAGTCAGCTTATTGCCCCCACAAACTGGGTCCTCAATTTACCTACCTTAGAAAGAATGGAAGGCTGAGTCAACCTTGAGCCTGGGGAGATTTGAACTTGCAATAATTGCAGGCAGCTGAATGTTAATAACAGGCTATTAGTCTGCTGCGCCACCAGGCTCAAGTTACTACAGCTTGGTTGTTGAGAAGAGAATCTGCTTAGTTGTAGTTTAGAACATCTACAGTAGTGTGTGATAAGAGTCTCTACTTCTGCTCTAGTTGCTTACAATCAATTCAGACCAGGAAGTTACAGACTTCTTATGCAATGAGTCATTGAGTAGCATATGGCAGAAATTTCTTTTTAGAAGCAATTAAAAAAAAAAAAAAAGGAAAAACAGCCTTTACCGAACTTGGGCCAATCCAGAAGTTCTCCTGTTGGCTGTATTTCACACTTTCATACACACCTTTGTTTCGTAGTATCTGCAAAATAATGATGAAATTCCAAGGTCAGGTCAAAGAAATAACAAGTACCTCAAGGTACAGATTAAAGGGGGCCTTTTCCCCATAAAGGCAAATGGTAGATGTCAGCAGGAGTGGTTTTCTGAGTGTGTCACATTTTCAAAACCTTTCACAAAAAGATAGGGTTTCATAGAAAACTGAAGAATATTTATTCAAGGGAAACTATTTTAAATCTTTTTTTTTGCTAACCTGCATTTGAATCTATAGTCTTCCAATTTTCTGGGTAGACTGCATCAAAGAATCTTAGCCCACTCACTGCTTTATTTATGTTGCTAAAAGAAAAGTATGCCAATCTTATCCCAAAGGTTCTTTTTTAAGAGGCAACTGGACTTTCTGGTTTTTCTTTGAAGACATTTCGCTTTTCATCCAAAAATCCTCTTCTTGGATGAGAAGCGAAACATCTTCAAAGAAAAACTAGAAAATCCACTCGCCTTTTGAAAAAGAACCTTTGGGACAACCATGACTAGGATGACAGAGAATCTCCATAGACATTATACAAATCTTAAGTTTCTCTGGCTGCAGATTTTAGGTTTTTTGCACTGGGCCAATTAGTGTCATTCAACACAGAATATTATCTACTAGAGGATTCTGAAGTTTTTTCAGATGTTCCAGTTGCCACATCTGTTTGGGTCTGCTAGATGTATGGTAAATACCTGATAAGATCTACATTGAGAGGGAGTTAATTTCCAGGTCCAGTTTGACCTGCTGTTTGAACTTTCAAGTCCCAAGTTTAAATCCAGGGTGTCTCCCTTAGGCAGCCTCCTCCAGATCCAATGGAGCTATAGAATTCCCAGCTAACCTAGCTATGGGCCATTCTGACTGGGAATTCCGAGAATAATAGTTCTAATGTATCTGCAGGGCAACTGATTAAGAAAAGTTAATTTAGATAATTAGACAAGAGTCCTGCTCCCAGTGTCAGCATTGCTTGAACTGACTGTATGCCAGTCCATTGCCTGGCTGATACAAAGAGCAGTGCATGACCAGTTCAATAGATTAGATTATTTTTAAAAAATTCTTAAAATATTAGTTAAGAACCATGTTGTTTTATTGGGCGTTTGGAGAAAGGTTGCATTTTACTTCAAAAATTCTTCATTTGTAATTAATATGTAATGGTTACATATGCCGGCTTTATTTTCAATAGTTTACATTGTACAGATAGTCCTTGTTTAGTGACCACAATTGGGAATATCTCAGTTATTAAATGATGTGGTCACTAAGTGAAACCGTGACTGTGCTTACAATCTTACTTTAGCTTTCCTTTGCTTTACTGATCTATAAAGGACATACATGTGAGGATCGGTTGCAAAGTTACTTTTTCATCACAGTCGTAATTAGGAATGGTGACTAAATGAGGCAATTGCTAAACTAACATTAATTATATACCAAGGTATCTTTTAAATAGTAGCTGGCCACCCAGAGGTTTTTAAAAGATGGGGTAGAAAAGATGTTCACGTTTTCATATTTCACAGAAATCACCGAGTAAGCAGTACTGAAATATAATTAGACTCACTAATTCTGTTTTCACATGCTGAGCAAAGCCGATTGGAGCAAATCCGTAAGTGCAAATGATAAGTAGAGTGATGATGATGTGGACAAATGTGATCCAGTACGTAAAATAAGGCCTGTTTCAGACAAAGCAGAAAGAAAGGGTGGTAGAAAGTGTCAGAAACTAGAAAAGATTCTGTAGATAAATCTCAGTCTGATATTCTTTGTTAAGAAAGAGACTAACTAACCCTAACATTTAGACTTATATACTGCTTCACAGTGCTTTACAGTCCTGTCTAAGCAGTTTACAAAATTGCCCTCAATAATCTGGGTCTCTATTTTACCGACCTCAGAAGGATGGACGGCTGAGTCAATCTTGAGCAGGTCAGGATCGAACTCCTGGCAGTCGACAGAATTAGTCTGCAATACTGCATTCTAACCACTGCACCGCCACCACTACACCTAAACATTTAGAAAGCATGGCTAATTCAGTAAGTATCTGATCCACAAAAGACAATGAATATGCAGTATCCAGGACACAACATGGAAGAGAACGACAGATAACTTTCACAGTCAAAATATCCCCTTTTCCAATTGAAATACACTCCTTGCCCACCTACAAATAGATCGTTTATTTCTGCTATGGGGTGAACACACTTTAGAGTGACTTAATTACTGATTTGTTACATTTTAATCCTACTTCTTCTCCAAGTTCAAAGAGGCATTTAAAAGGGACTCCTTTAACTTCATCCCCCTAGCAATCCAGCTGGGCAGGTTGGACTGCAAAAAAACGACTAATCCATAGTCACCCTGGAGCTTTGGTGGTCTGCTGCTACCTGTGGCTGTCTGTGATCTCCAGCTGTGACCGTACCACACTGCTGATGCTCCGACGATACGTTCTGTTCAGCCAGTTGCCCACCACTCCCAACCCATAGTAGCGCTTCTTGCGGTCAAAGGCAAAGTGCTTCACTCTGGAAGCAATCCGAGTGCCCCTTTTGGGAGCAGGAGTTGTTTGTTGGAGGCTTTTGAGGGCAACAGCTCCTCCATGCCTGCAGAACAAGAAAGGACATATTTGAAAACTGAGCATGAGTTTGACAGCCTGATACATATAGAATTATTCCAGGATTCTAAGAATTGTGTTCCGCAAATGTTACTTGATCTCAGCAAATGGGTATGTCTTTGAAGCAGGGGTGAAATGCTCCCGGTTCGGACTGGATCGCCCAATCCGGTAGCAATGGTGGTGGGTGGTTCGGAGAACCGATAGCAAAAATCCCTGCGCCCCCTCCCCCATGCCAGCTGAGCCACACGATCATCAGAGGCTTTTTTTTTTTACTTTTAAAAGCATTTGTTCTACAACCTCTTCCGACGAAAAAATGCTTTTAAAAGTAAAAAAAAGGTCTCTGATGATCGCGCGGCTCAGCTGGGGCTCATCAGAGGCTTTTCAAAGCATTTTTTTCTGCAACCTCTTGGCCGAAGAGGTGGTAAAAAAAATGCTTTGAAAAGTCTCTGACGATCCCAGCTGAGTTCCCTGACTGGCAGAGGCTTTTCAAAGCATTAGAAAAAATGCTTTGAAAAGTTTAAAAAAAAAAAAAGTTCGCCACGCCCACCCAGTCACATTACCCCCTCCCACCAAGCCATGCCCACAGAACCGGTAGTAACAAATTTTACATTTCACCCCTGCTTTGAAGTATCATGGGCCTGATAGGTAATCCTCGACTTATAACAGTTTAGTGACCATTCGAAGTTACAACGGCACTGAAAAAAGTAACTTTTGACCATTTTTCACACTTATGACTTTTGCTACATCCCCATGGTCATGTGGTTTACATTCAGCTGCTTGACAACTGGTTCATACTTATGATGGTTGCAGTGTCCCGGGGACATGTGACCATCTTTTGCAACCTTCCGACAAGCAAAGTCAAGGGGGAAGCCAAATTCACTTAACAATCTTGCTACTAATTTAACAACTGCAGCGATTCACTTAACAACTGTGGCAAGAAAAATTGTAAAATGGGGCAAAAACCCCACTTAACAAATTTCTCACTTAGCAACATTCTGGGCTACATTGTGATTGTAAGTCGAGGACTACCTGTAACTGGTTCTCTGTTTGCCACCTCCCACCCCAGCACATTTTCTTTTGCAATGCCTACTTTATGCAGAGAAAGATAAGAAAATCAATAGAGCAGTTGATTGAGTTAAGTTTAATCTTGAACAGAATTTTTTTCTGGGAAATGATAAGATGACCAAGATTCAAGTGTCTTTGTTTGATTCTTCAGTGCATCAGAGTTACTTATCTGAATTTTTAATATCATCTTTCCTCTCCTCCACTATGTTTGAATTATTCTTTTTCACCTTGCAGCTGTCACCTTCTCTACAACACTAACCGTGTTTCCCTGAAAATAAGACCTTGTATTATATTTTTTTGAACCCTGAAATAAGCGCTGGGCCTTATTGCATGCGCTCAAAAGCCTGATTGGACTTATTATCAGGGGATGTCTTATTTTGGGGGAAACAGGGTAGATGTAAATGTCTTCAGCATTTAAGACAAGCGATTAGCATTGTCTACAACAGGGGTCCCCAACCCCCGGTCCGTGGACCAGCAATGGGCTGTGGCATGCCAGCAACCGGGCCACGCAAACAAGTGAAGTCCCATAGGTGGGATGCAGGCAGCACATAAAACTACACCCCCTCCAGTCTGCGGAAAAACCATTCTCCATGGAAACGGTCCCTGGTGCCCAAAAGGTTGGGGGCTACTGGTCTACAACTCTTAGATGTAAATGTCTTCAGCATTTAAGACAAGCAATCCAAGTGGCCAATCTTGTTTCAAAAGGCTAGTTCCCTGCTTCAGATCCTCCTGTTCCAAAGCTTTCACTTTCTGAGGAAAGAGATATTGATACCATTTTAAGCTACTTAAAATGGTCTTTGCAGGGAATATTTATATTCATAATAGAAATGTTGTCTCCATCCTTCAAATACTTATCAGGATGACATACTTTATAAATATCTTAAAAGTGCAAGACATGCATCTATAATTCAGTCGTGAAGCAGCAAAAACCAGGAGTAGAGTTTATAGTTCACTGGAAGATAAATTGTTGCTGACAAATGGAAGCACTTTATTTTAGGATTGTTTTAAAAGTCTTGCTGTGACAAAGTAGCCTTTATAGCACGAAGAATCCAAAACAAGAATGTCATAGAAAAAAGGATGTGTGTGTTGTTGTTTTTTTTGGGGGGGGTTCTCTGGAGTAGGAAAGCTTTGTTTCCAGGTGATTGTGGCAACAACAGCTCACAGTTGGTGACATGAATCAGGGTACATTTCCTATGAACAGGAGGCTAGGGGTGATGGGCCATCAGTCCAAATGGGTGTCTAAGACTCACTGGAAAGGCTGGTCAGCCTCGGGTGACTTGCCGTCTTCTTGTAAGGAAAGGCCACGGTAGCCAGTAGCAGAGAGAGGTGGGGATTCAAATACATCATCTTGCATGGAGCACATCTCCTCATGTGCATCAACCTGTAAGAAAGGGGAATTGTTCCTCATGGCCCCATTTCAAGTGAGAACTGTATACCTTGTTCAGTGAAGGATCCAGTCATTCTGGCAAACACCATTGTTATCTAGGTATCTAATCATACACACCTTTGTAACATCTGATAGAAAAAAGCAGCACACACAAACTGTGTACTGGATTATGGATTACTGCCCAATATCATGTTTTATATAGGAAACCCCCCCCCCCAGATATGATGAGGCTGCAGTTGCCAGAATTTCCAAGCAAATTGAATGAATGAATGAATGAGTGAGAGAATACACACACATACACACCCAAACACACACACCCATATATATATATACACACACACCCTGCTTCCCCCAAAATAAGACATCCCCTGATAATAAGCCCAATCGGGTTTTTGAGCGCATGGCAATAAGGCCAAGTGCTTATTTCAGGGTTCAAAAAAATATAAGACAGGGTCTTATTTGGGGGGAATCACAGTGTATGTGTGTATATACAAACATACATATGTACACACACACTTATATAGTGTATGTGTGTGTGTATGACAAGCAAAGGAAGGAAGGAAGGAAGGAAGGAAGGAAGGAAGGAAGGAAGGAAGGAAGGAAGGAAGGAAGGAAGGAAGGAAGGAAGGAATCATTACAGTCAAAGGCTAGCCAGAGAGTCCAATAAAGTAGAAGGGGTGGCTTTGTTTTTTTGAATGGCAGGTTTAGTTCATAATCAATAAAAATTCACATCATCAAAAAAGAGTTTAATGTAGGACATTTGAAGACAATTTATTTTGCATCTAAACATACAATCAATGCTCTGCTTATGTTTGCCTGACAGATTAAGCCATAATATAGCTCAGCTAACAATAAGCCAACTGCACTCGCTAGCAATTCCCAGGGTAAGCTTCACTGACAATCTATAACAGTGGCTGGCTGGGGAATTTTGGGAGTTGATGTCCACATATCTTAAAGTAGTCCAGATTGAGAAACATTGATCTATAGAAATTTAGTTTCCAAAAATGTAATTCAATTCAAATTCATTATTTTCCAATGGAATAAAATGGAAGGGAAGGCAGGAATGTGAGAGGAATCAATCTATGGGAAAAGTTGGGGGGGGGGAGGGGAAATAAAGCAAAATATATTGTATACCATGGACATGTAAACATCTTCTTTCATTCACACTCAGCCTTCCCCTTTGCCCCACTCCTATATACTTCACAAGGTTCACATGCAATCCACAATTTACAGGCTGTGAACTCAACATTTAAGCATTTTGTTTGATCCAGGACTTCTGGCTTACTCTCTGCAGCGCTGCCCATAATTTGCTAGCCATGCTTATTTACAAGAAGAACCAGCGGATGTGATTGTGCATGTTCACATGTAAGTCTTAGCAAAGCTTAGCAAGCCGTGTGAATAGTGCAATATAAAAGGAACATAAAGAAATCAGTCAGACAGTAGCACAGTGGACCCTTGCAATGTTTTCTGAGCACAAAATATTACACATCAACAGTGCCTTTGCCAAACAAATAATGCTTCAAACTAGTGAGAGTGCAATTACTAGAAGCAAGGCCAGGCAAAAGTAGTTCCCTCATCCCAATGTGTGGAAGGAGCCTTACCTTCACCCAGTGAGCGCCCCTGTCGGATAGCTCTTTCCCACGCCATTCATGCTGTATCAGAAACACCACTTCATGACCAGTTTTTAAAATTGGGACAATGCTAGCTGCAGGATGTCATGGATCTATCTCCCCTCCCCATTTACTAGATAAATTCCTCTGGGCAAAGGACATGTCCAGGCATGCCTAGATTAAAAGCAACCCAAATATTTATATTCCAGCTGTTTTCCTTGTGACTTGTCCTAATGCTACAGCTACAGTAGAAATCAAGTAGAATACAGTCGAAATCCACAGGAATTCAAGGCAAGCGTGGGTCAGTTTAAATCTCCCACTTTGGAAGCTTACCTAGAAGAACGCTGTTGGTGAACCTGTTTTGCCTCCTTTAAATTCATGGTGAAAAGGCCGTATCTTATAGCAAGGAGTATTTTAATAATAATAAAATATTCAAGTTCCCAAAAGTTTATGTAGCTAAATATGATATTAATTAATAGAGACTATGTTTTGTTTTATTTTGAAATGTAATTGATCTTATTAGTCTTTTTGCCTAGCCTCAGGAATGATGTTACTCACACATGGGGCTATTGAGTATACATGCCTATTTATTTCTTGCATGAAAAAAAATAGAAATATCTGGGGAGAAAATCCCAATCCTCTTCCAGAAGAGCAGTCCTTGGGGCTGTATTCTCATGAATGGGTGAGATAATCATGAATGGTTTAACAATCATGCTAGCACATCCACCTTAAAAAATGTATATATAAGCCATAGTAAAATTGCTAGATCTGGGCTGGAAAGACGGCATCAAAGACTTAAGAACTTTCAAAATTTCTTTTGCCTGGCAGCCTGTTTTACTTCACAGGGCTGAAGGTTCAGCTTCTCCCAGGATCATCAGAAGGCACCAAGCATGACCACTTGCTTGAAACAAAGGCTTGCTTTGAAATGGCGCAAGGATTTTTAATTTATGGGTAGCACAGCATCACAAACTGAAAAGAGAGGGAATGGAGGGAGACTCAGTAAAGAAGCGAGAAAGCTCTCAAAATCCATAAAAAGATTTTCTGAACTGTTGCAGTTCCTTCCCTTTGCAAATTTAACAAGAGGACAGCAGAAACCATAGAAGGAGCGATACAGAGCGGTCAGAGCAGAGGAGGAGAATGTAACAGGAAGGCCATGGAACCATGCTTGCCTTACTGAAGAAGGAAGAGTCAAATGTATCCATGCCATCCACCGCATCATCGTCCATGAAGCTAGGATACATAAAGCTCCGTTTGTTGCCTCTGCGTTTTTGCACTGAAGGATCCAGAACGGATCGCCCCTGTTGTAAGAAACAAATTGGAATGGTGAATGGTCAGGTTCAAAACATTCACTATTAATGATTCAGGCTATTATCAGCAGCTTCAACTCCAACTGGAGTTACCAGGACATGATCAGCCCTAAAGTTGCCTTCCAAAAGGGAAGATGCCTGCTAAGAGGAAGGCACAGGACTTGGCACATGATTAAACACTCTGAAGTGTTTAATCCAAACAGGTTTGAGATACAGTTTAAACCAAGATAGCTACAAGGTTCATTTCAGTAAATCTCTGTTTTGCGGCACGGTTTGTTGGGTATAAGCCAATAATATTAATATTGGTTCTAATTATGAAGTAGATAGTTTTACATAGCATCCACCTTCCAGCCAAATGTCACTAAATCTACTCCATTCTTTTTCTGTGCTGTACAACAGCTCCCTCTGGTGATACTTCTATTCAGATAATCTGAATTGAGAATATCCTTTACTTCTGTTGTGTACCTATTAAGGTTTCCAGTCTTAGAAGGGGAATATGCCGTCATTGTGTGCCTATTTGTGTGCTCACCAAACACGGTTTTCTTTTGATCGTGACCGTTCTCTGGACAACCTACTTCATAACGCTCAACTTTAGAAAGCTTGGAATATGAAAATCATCGAAGTATAATTATACTTTCATGGATTCACTGAATTCCAGAGTTCAAATACAAGCTTAGAAGGAACAGCATAACAAAATATAATGTATAACTTTTTCAAAAGTAAAGTAACTGATTCTCCAATCTCGTTGAAATTAGGATTTAATGTGAAGTTTCAGAAAAAAATCATCCACAGGAACTGTGAAGTAGGAGAATCCAGCAAAAATATAAATGCCCTCCCACACAATATAACTGCAGACACATATTGCAGAAATAGGAAAATTATTTGGAGAAATAATTGCAAACTGGGATTTAATATATTTTCCAGTTCAGATTTGAATTGAAATCCAATATATCCACAATTTTTTTCCTTCTCTGGAATTCTGGTGTTGCTGTTGGTGAGCAGAAAGATAAGGAAGCAGCACATATCACATCCTTGACACCATTATCTAAAGAAGTAAAGAATTGAAGCTCAGAGCTTTACCACAAAACTAGAACTCACTCTGATAATTGCTGCAGCTGCCTTAAAGCTCATATGGGCCACGGATTCCCTTTTCCTGCGGGGCAGGCGGGTGTAGCCTGACCGTACACTACCTAATGATGCCAAGGACACAACGCCAGGAGTCAGAGGGGGAAGGACAGGATGTGGGGTTCGTGGACGATCCACTTCATCTGGGTGCCTGAAGGGACGGCCTCGGGCCAAAGGGTCTACAATCTGAAAGGATAAAACAATTGAAGCAATTAGTCAGTACTGAAATGGAACAGGAATGTTGCTTTAAATTTTAATTGAATCAACCATGGGACGGTGCCTTAGACAAATGTTTGATTCCCCTCCCGTCATAGGATTTCCTCTGACCAACATCTCCCTGATCCCTTTCAATCATGATTTTTCCCATCATCTGATATAGAGTCCTTTTAAACAGATGACGTTTCTCTCTGAGAATGTGGCCACCCATAACCTCTTTAAGTTTCCTTACAGAAAGGGAGAATTAGGATCAACTCTTTCATTCCGCAAAAGGAGGCCATCATCTCAGTTGCAAATGAGGTGGGACAATGCCAGGTAATTTTCTTCACAGCCATAAGCTGGCCTCCTGAACAGCTAGATGACTTGTGTAAATAGAGGGGTGCCGTCTTGTTCTTCACCTGATGAGATTTCCTCTGACTGACTGTGGATTCCCAGACCCTCAGGTGGAGTTTGTTATTGGCTGATACCAGATTTTTTCACTTGGCAGTGAGTTGAACTTGGGAGACCTTCAAAAGATGAAGTTCTGACTTTCTGGTGGCCCTTTTCCCCTCAAGCTGTACATCCAAGAGGGATTATAACTTCTTTTTTTTTATTTAAAAAGTTTTACAAATACATTTTCTCCCCAGTTTCCCCCCCCAAACCCTCCCTAACCCTCCCCTCCCCCCATGACTTCCTCAAGATAAAATCCAAATCAAAATCACATTTTGTAAGACTTAAACCCCTCCATCCCCTGTGTACTGTTTATATCTTCATAAAATTCAGTTAATCTATCCCTGCATAATACATTCAGCTAAAAGCTATCTGATATTTCTTAGTTTGATATTTATTCTGCACATAATCTATCCACTTCTTCCACTCCCAAACATAAGTCTCTTGAGTCTGATCTTTTAGATACTCTGAGATCTTCGCCATCTCTGCAAAACTGGCCATCTTCAAAGTCCATTCTTCTATAGTAGGCATAACATCATTTTTCCAATATTGACCTATCAATAATCTCGCTGCTGTCACCATATACAATATCAATTTTGTTTCACCCACTGAAAAGCCCTTGACTATACCCAGTAAAAACAATTGAGGAGAGAATTGAATTTTTTTCTTCAAAACATTTTGCATAACCCACCAAATTTTTATCCAAAAAGCCTTCACTTTCTTGCAGGTCCACCAAATATGATAATATGTAGCATCTAAACAATCACATCTCCAACATTTTGGTTGAACATTAGGATACATGCACGACAGTTTCTTAGGATCTAAATGCCACCTATAAAACATTTTATAAAAGTTTTCCCTCAAATTCTGCGATTGTGTAAATTTGACATTCTGGACCCATATTTTTTCCCATGTTTCCAACATCACTGGTTCTGCAAAATTTTGCGCCCACTTTATCATGCAATCTTTAACCAATTCATTTTCCGAATCTCTTTCTAACAAAACATTATAAACCCTCTTAATATGCATTGGGCCTTTCTCTTTTATATGTCTAACCAATTCTTCTTCGTGCATCATTATACCAAGTTTTTGATCTTCTTTCCATCTCAATTGGAGTTGATTATACTGTAACCAAGTTAAATTAATCCCTTCTTCCAACAGTATTTCTAATGTCTTTAGTTGCCATCTGCCCCATCTATAAAAAGAACTTCTTTGTATAACAACCCCCCGAGTGACATTATATTTGTATTCCACATAGTATGACCAAGATCCAGCCATAACAGTATTTTGTAATCCCATTTGAATCGGTGCTTCTTCCAGACTCTCATGACTGTTTGTCTGCGTTACCGACTCTCTTATGCAATGACACCTACCTTGGGCATTTTTGTTGGCTTTGGGGATTCTGTGCCTTGGAAAGAAGGCACCTCCTGGCTGTTCACTTCTATTTCTCTGTAGGCAGGTTTGAGTTTTCCATAGCGCAGGCTGCAGTGCTGAAGGCTCTTGCGCTGCCAATTCTGCTGCTTTCCATCCCAGTCATTGCTGACGCCAAACCACTGGGCTGCTCCTCTGAGTATAGAAAAGAGGAGACAAATGCCATAAGACAACCATGGCTTCACAAGCAACTTCAAGATTTTAGGAAAGTAACTGAGGGCATCTAATCCATCCAGGTCCGAACATTTATCTAGTTTTGTTTCCACAAATGGCTGATCTATGGACGTGTTTTCATAGATGGAAGTGGGTGGGGATTGTAGGGACACTTTTAAAGCTGACAGAATAAACATGAAGAATCGTGGATAGAAATATTCAATTTTTTTCATCAAATCTTCAAAATATATTTAAGGAAAAAAAATAAATGGAATCTAGCCTGTGGTAAAGCATGCCAAGTTGATGGTGGGGCTGAGCCCCTTTTTATGGATTATATTTTCTTCTGTTTATTTTTTTTTCCAGTTTCTGGAAATTCTGGAAATGGCTCTGTTCTATGAAAATGCCATGGGCATGCTTAACAACTGATGTGGAGAAGGAATAATAACACAACTACTGTATTTCCCTGAAAATAAGGCTGGGTCTTATATTAATTTTTGCTCCAAAAGATGCATTAGGGCTTATTTTCAGGTGATGTCTTATTTTCTGGGAAATACAACACTAAATGCGTCCTTCTGGCTAACAATCTTAATTGGGGCTTATTTTTGGGGTAGGGATTATATTACCAGCATCCTGAAAAATCATGCTAGGGCTCATTTTCGGGAAAATACGGTATCTCACATACAGGTTGTCCTTGACTAACATACAGGTTATCCTTGACTAAGGATGGTTCAAAATTTCCACAGCCTCCGAAAAAGTGGCTTTTGACTTGTCCTTGAAGTTGCAACCCTTGCATGATCCCTGCAGTCATGTGATTGCAAATTTGGGCACTTGAACAACTAGCTTGCATTTATAATGGTTGCAGCACATTGCAGTCATGTGATCACAATTTGTGAACTTCTCAGCCAGCTTCCAACAAGAAAAGTCATGTGGGGATGTCAGATTCACTTAATGTTCACATGAGGACCATGTAATTTGCTTAACAACAACTAACAACTATTATAAAATTAGTCCTTATCATGTGATGGCTCATTTAATGAACATATGGCTTAGCAACTAAAATTCCAATTGTGGAAGTAAGTCAAGATCTATCTATAACAGGGGTGTCAAAATGGATTTCTTCAAGGACCGGATCAGCATGATAATTCTCCGTGGGCCAGGGGGGAGGGGGGAGGGAGATGGGACGGATGCCTCCTGCGGCATGCTGCTGGCCAAAACAAGGAGTGGAGGGGCACACGGGCCCTCCCTGTGCCCCATTTTGGCTGCCAGAGGCACCGCGGGCCGGTCCTTTGCCATTTCCAGGCCGGCCCCATGGGCCAGATTTAAGCACCCTGCGGGCCAGATCTGGCACATGGGCCTTGAGTTTGACACCCCTGGTGTATAATGTAAAATAGCTCACAAGAAATAGTTGATACTTTATCAATCTTATTTCCCTTTGTTTGACAGAGGTCTCAATTTTGAGCAAGTCCAGGTTTGAGCACTGGCTAATCTTTTAAAGAAATAGCCATAGCACTTAAGACTTATATACCGTTTTACAGTGCTTTACAGCCCTCTCTAAGCTGTTTTATAGAGTCATATTACCCCCAACATCCTCATTTTACCAACCTTGGAAGGATGGAAGGCTGAGTCAACTTTGAGCTGGTGAGAATCAAACTACTGGCAGTCAGCAGAATTAGCCTGCAGTACTGCATTCTAACCATTGCACTACCACGGCTCTTAAAGCACTGATTGCAAACGTAATGACATTCAGTTAAACTGGGAGCCTATACATTCTCAAGACGAAAGTGTGCTTAGTGTACAAATGAATTCAGTGAGTAAGTTCATTTACAAGGACCAGAAATTGAGTTTCAAAAATATCTACCAAGTCTTTTTAATGTTACTAACAGCGCAGCAAACACAAAAATCAAGCACTCACAGACTCACAAATTATCCTCAGCTGTCGTTTTTCATATTTCATATTCATATTACTATTGCTTTGTTTTTAAATGCTGTAAGATGCCCAGAGCCATTATTATGAGACGGGAAGCGGAATAAATAGAAGAAATCAGACAAACAAATAATGATAAGTTAAACACGTTAGGATAAAGTTCTCCTTACTTGCGAATACTCTGGGACAATGAGGTTTGCCTATGCAAGGCAGGATGTCTTTCGAAGTTGCTGTCCTGTCTCTTCAATCTCGACTCTTGGAGGCTCACACTTTTTTGAAGAGCTGGGTTTTTTTTCAGAAGCTAAAGAGAGACATTGAGGTCATCAGCAAAGGGGATGGGGAGGACGGATTGATCCGAGACCTCTCAAACTATCCACACAAATTATGAATTCTCAAGAAATTATACTTCCTGATCACGGAGGGATCAGGACCTTTCTCCAGTTCATGGCTAGATAAGCTGGGAGAGCTAATTAGTCAGGCGCAGATATCTGTGTGAGGGTAAAATAGTACATAGATCAAATTACACACTTGCCTCTGAGCAGTTTATAACCTAGGGACCAGTGAAAGAGAAAAGGAAAAAAAGCAATGGAATAAGGGATGGGATGGATGAAATTTTCTACTCCTGGAACTACAACATTCACAAAAAGTCTCTGTAGAATACCAAAGAACTGGCTGGAGCTTACAAAAGGTTTTTCCTTATACTGTGCTTATATGATCCGTTCTCCCTTGTCACTAGCTAGCTAGTGAGTATGCACAGTAGAATAGATACTGATTTTAAATGGTGCAACATAGCAAGTCAATGTAATAAAAGCTAATGTAATTCAACTGGCTGATTATCTTAAAGATTATTATTATAGTGGCTTTTTGGAAGATGGTCCATCTAAAGACAGATCGTCTGGATTCAGGAATGGTTTTACTGAAACGGTAACAATTCTGATCAACGAGATCAGGGGTGGTACTCACTTACCTTCGCTACCGGTTTGCAAATGTGAGCATGCGCGCCTCCTCCACACATGCACAGAGCCTTCTGTGCATGCACAGAGAGTCAAAAACGGGACGTGATGACGTCCAGGCAGGTGAGCGGAGCCTCCTGCTGCCGGTGCTACCAGATCATGCAATCCGGATAGAGCCGGCTGAATTTCACCACCGAACAAAATCCAATTTAGCTTGAACCTCTAACAGCCACCTTATAAGGAGAGAACACCGCAGCATATTTGCATTTTTGAATACTGCAGCCAGAAGACATGAACGCTTGAAACACTCTTATTAGACAACTTATATCCAGTGTCTCATCTTTCCCCTTTCAGGGAAGGTTCTGCAGAAGGCGATAGACACAAAGGACCCTGGCTGAAGCAGATAATCTGGAATGGGTGGAGATGGCATGATTGTTTTTGTGGGTCACCAAGGTTAAAACTTGACCGAGGGGAGTGCAGCTCCTGTTTTACTATTAGATCTTTCAGCAACGTTCGAAGGTGTGGAGTGTTGTATCCTTCTGCACAAAGATTGAGAGTTAGGAGCACTGAATTTCAGTGGTCCCACTCCCTTCTCGGTGTCAATGTGTAGTCTATGATGGTGGAGTTGAACAGCGAACCAGTAAACAAACCATGATCATTCCATTACAGGAGCTGAAAGCCAGTTCTTTGAGACTCAAAACAACAGCTAATATCAGATTGCTTTCAAGAGCGAAACAGATCATAAGGAGCATTTGGGAAGTGTTTTATCTTAGAGCAACTGGCTTTTAAACACCAAACACGGCTTTGTGCTTGAAACAGCCTGATTTCACACTTGAAACAGGATGTTTTGATTTTGAAGCGCTTTTTTTTCTTTTACACTACAGTAATGTACATAAGAGACACCTTTTGAGATAGCACGTAACAGTGGAAATCTCACAGTTAATAGACATTTATGGATCTCAGTAATTCATACCACTGTTTGGCTGCTTTCCTCTTCAGGCTTCACTGGTGGGATCATGATAGAGAGGTTGGGGGGCTTCTTGCTCTGAAGTCGACTGCTGCTGGTGCTAGAACGGCTGCTTCCATTTTTATCGCTGTCTGCCATCTTGGATCAGAACGTATTGGTCTACCTGTAATGAGGAAAGAAGCAAGGAATTTAAGATTGAGTACTCCCTCGTGTTCATTTGATTAAAGGCAATCTTCCCCACATTTAAAGGCATCCTCCTTGTAACTTCTAACCATAACCCCCAATCACCAGAGGGAAAGCAGTCCCAACATACTTTGAAAGCTCTAATTTGGGGGAAGAAGATTTAGGGAGGGTGATGGATCAGGGGTGAAATGCTCCCGGTTTGGACCGGATCGCCTGATCCGGTAGCAATGGCGGCGGGTGGTTCGGAGAACTGGTAGCAAAAATCCCTGCGCGCCCCCCGATGTCCAGCTGAGTCACACAATCATCAGAGGTTTTTTTTAACTTTTAAAAGCATTTTTTCTACAACTTCTTCCGCCGAAAAAATGCTTTTAAAAGTAAAAAAACAAGCCTCTGATGATCGCGTGGCTCAACTGGGATCGTCAGAGGCTTTTAAAAGCATTTTTTCTACAACCTGAAGAGGTTGTAGAAAAAATGCTTTTAAAAGTAAAAAAAAAAAAAAGTTGGCCACGCCCACCCAGTCACATTACCCCCCCCCCCACCAAGCCACGCCCACAGAACCGATAGTAACAAATTTTTACATTTCATCACTGTAATGGATCAATAGATCAACTTTCGTTGAGCAACAACTACAGCTGGTTTCAGCTTGGTAATGTGCAAAGTATTAATTAACAAATTAGTTTTGATTTGCAGATCTGCAACTCTAGGTGTCTAAAAACAGGTAAGCAATATGGAAACAATATAAAAACACTAAAAACAATCAGGCAAAAAGCCAATTAACAATAAGGCAAAACCACAACTACACTGTTTTCACCCTCCAGCTCAGGATTTAGACACGCATCAACCAGAAGCCACTGATTAATCAATATTTATTTATTTTAATTCATTTGTATCCTGCCTATCTAAAATTACTAAGCTAATCTTTCAAGAGTATGCTTACAGGTAGTCCTCACTTAATGACAGCCTTGTTTAGCAACTGTTCAAAGCTATGAGGGTGCTAAAAAGTAATTTATGGCTGCTCCTCACACTTACTACTGTCATAGCATCTCTGCAGTCATGTGACTGGTGGCATTTACCAATGTCACAGCATCCCACAATCACATGATCGCCATCTGTGAGCTTCACAGTCAGCTTCTAAGCTGTGGAAGGAGTCCTGGTGGTATGCAGTACTGCAGGCAAACTCTGCCCACTGCCTGGAGTTCGATCTTGTCAGGGCGCAAGGTTGATTCAGCCTTCCATCCTTCTGAGGTTGGTAAAAGGAGGACAGACTGTTGGGGGCAATATACTGACATTATAAACCACCCAGAGAGGGCTGTAAAGCACTATGGGGCAATATATAAGTGCTATTGCTATTCTAACAAGCAGTCAATGGAGAAACCAGCAGAAAAATTGAAAATTGTGTTCACTTGGTATCTCACTTAACAACAGACCTACCAGTCCCAATAGTGTCTTTAAATGAGGACTACCTGCAAAGGTAATATATATGGTATTATTTTGTATATTTTCAGGAAATTATGTTTAACTAGAATGGGAAATACTTCAGATTTCACATTACAGGCCAGTATTTCCATATGAGGATATAGGACCGATGTCTGTACAATGGATTAAAAACTTTTTCTAAACAGAATGGAGAACCAAACATTAATGGGGTCTTAGGTATAAGCAGTTTGGACATGAAGCAGAAACTGTCAGGAGGGGCACATCATTCCAGTCTCTTTTTAAAAAATATTTTCAAGTCTTGGAACTCTACTTAGAAATGATGAGAGGAAGCCAAGTGAAATAGTTTGGGAGCCTGACTTTTAGTAACCTCATAAATTACTGACCCTTTTCCTAAACTGGTAATCCCTGCAAAATTATTTATTTATATATATTTGTTTTTCTTTCTTTTTCGTAGGTTTTATGTGTATGTCTCTTTAGCCAGGTTCTACCTATGTAAACCGAGATATTATACAGGGAGGATACATGAGATGAGGGTGTGGCTAACTGATGAGGCCTTATAAGGCCGAAATAGATCTATCTTAGTCTCCCAATGGGCAGCAAAGGGTCTGCTGGCTGCCAGAAGAAAAAAAAAGCCCAGAAACTAGTGAATTGTGATTTCGCTGAACTAGGGCTGCATAATATCTTGGTTTACGTAGGTAGAACCTGGCTAAAGAGACATACATACATACATACATACATACATACATACATACATACACACACACACACATACATATATTTTCCCAAAGGTCTTCACAGTCTTATTTCATTTTATGTTAATTATACACACACACACACACACACACAAAAATACACTATTCTTGTACAGAAACCCGTTGCTCATTTGAAGTTTGGCATCTCAAGGGATTTGTGCCTTTAATCCGAACGTTTAAATCAATTCTTTCACTCCGTTTTTAAAAACACCTTCAGTTGTTCACTGATTTCCAGAAAGAGCCCCAGAAATGAAGGGTTTTTTTGTTGTTTTTTTTGGTGAGATTTGGATTCAGATTGGAATCGGAGCTTCAGAGACAATCCATCTGTCTCTGTGGTAGTAGACTTTTTCAACCTGTCAAATCAGTCATCCTAAACCTGTTTACACAAGGGACCTTCAAGGATTAAGGATAATAATCCTGACCTATTCACACTGACCAGCAGTTGTATCATTCTCTGCAGGAAGAAAGAAGCTTCAGAGAGTCATGCTACAAGAACACAAACAGATGAGGTTTTGCAATTGCTGGATGGGTCAGCTAGGGTTTGTAGTGCCACTTATGTGACCTCACCAGTTTTACTACCGGAGCTATTTAGGTTAGACTGCCTCAGCCTTTTTACCTATTAATACTACCATGGGAAAAGCTAACCGCTCCTAACAGCTTACACAATGGTTAAATAATATCTTACATATAACATGTAGCTGGTGACTCGATTATTATATACATCAGATCACAGACCATAGCAGGAGTCTCAAAGGCTCCATAAAAATAGTATCTATTTTTGTTCATGCAGTCCTTCATGGGGTCAATGTTGTATCTTATATCCAAGAGAGAAGATTCCCCACCCAACTACTCGCATTATAATATGATAAGAATAATCTCTTACAAAAGCTCCAAGAAAGGTATGGTACACCAATGCCATTAACAGCATTAAATAGCCATGTCCTTACCTGAGCTGCAATAACAATAATTATATATCAGCAACTTGGGGTAAAAGATAAAAGATCTTCAAGTCAAGCTTGATTGGTGACCTTACTATGCCTTGGTGTAATTTTCCTGGTGGTGTCATATTACTAGCCAATGTTGTGGGAAAAATTTGTCACTGCCTTGTTCTAGTTTTTTTTTTAATCGTGTTTCCCCCACAATAAGACCCTGTCTTATATTTTTTTTAACCCAGAAATAAGTGCTTGGCCTTATTTTCAGGGAGGTCTTATTATTTTGGGGCATGTGGAGCCGTCCTCTTGCCGTCTTACCTGATTTCCATCTCTGTCTCCCTAACCCTAACCAGAGGAAATGGCGGGGACTGGCTGTGCATGCATTTAAATATTTTTGGGGAGGGCTTATTTTTTTTGGGGGGGGCTTATTTTAGTGCATTCGCTCAAAAGCCGGATTGGTCTTATTATTAGGGGGATTTCTTATTTTCGGGGAAACAGGGTAATATATAATTTTCTAATCTGGTTTATACCACTGAGATTGGTTAGTGGTTTCCCATCCTAGTACTAATCAGCTCTGCTCATTTTCCAAGCCTAACAAAGATCAGCCAGGGGTTTCAATTGGCTGAGGTCACTATTATTTATATGACATAATTTATATGACATTTATATGACAGCACAGCACAAATCTGCTCAAGAGGCAAAGCATGACAATGGAACTAATAAAGAAGAAGAATCTGCCCAGCCAATTCAATCTTGCACGATTAGCATGCTCTGGATTCCTTCGATTAATCAATGTCATCTAAAAGGACCCTGAAGTGCACCTTCTTTGTAGAAGCAGCACCTGCCTTCTGGAATGAGGTTCTCCCAAGATCTGGATGGCCCTCACTCTACTGTTGTTTAGAAGAGCCATGAAAACTATCTATCCACTCTGTCATTCTTGCCATATTTTGTCTTCTTCCGCCCCCCCTCCTCCTTGGTAATTAGTTTTAGCACTAGCACTAGCAATAGCACTTAGACTTATTTACTGCTTTACAGTGCTTTACAGCCCTCTCTAAATGGTTTACAGAGTCAGCATATTGCCCCCAACAATTTTTGGGTCCTCATTTTACCCACCTCGGAAGGATGGAAGGCTGAGTCAACCTTGAGCCTGGTGAGATTTGAACTGCCAAATTGCAGGCAGCCAGCAATTAGCAGAAGTAGTTTGCAATACTGCCCTCTAACCACTGCGCCACCGTTTTATATTTTCTTGTTTTGATAGTTGTGAGCCCCCCCCCCCCCCGGTTGGGAATCATTGGAAATGGGTAACATTCAGGTTTCATAGATGAATGAATGAATCTGCAGAAATTCTGAATTCACCCTTAAGTGAAAAGGCAAGGCATTTTCTTTTTTTAAAAAAATAGGATTTTGAAAAACTGAGACAAATAGTGGTAAGAAATTTACTGACAGCAAATTGATAGTTAACCATTCATCCAAGGAGTCTTAAAGATCTCTCACATGAAATTGCTGGCCTTTAGAAAAAAGATACGCAGATGTCACCAAACAGCCTTCTATTTAAGAGGGTTCAAAGTGTCTTATGTAACAACTATTTTTAAAAAGGGATTTGCAAAGTTTGGGTAAATTGCTTAATTGTTTAACACTGATTCTAGATAATTTACTGGAAAGCATTTATTAAAGATAAAATGATCTAATATTTAAACAAGCCCGTCTTTTGAGAAAGTACAGTGATCCTTGTCTTAGTAATCATTCAGAGTTCTTGCATCAAAGAAATGTGATATCCATCATAAATCAGCTGTGGAATTCACTTCCTGAAGATGTAGTGATGGCATAAATTTAAAATATTTTACAGACATGAATGTTAAGATACACTATGTCTACATTGACAAAAATCAAGTTGATTATTGCATGAAATTAGATGCTGGATCTAATCCAATAAATTTAAGAATGGGAATCTTAATCCCTCAACACAAAACAAAAACATGAAACCTTGTTCCCATCCTCACATAAAACCTTAACTCTTTCCCAGACTTCCTTTCCTCCAAATGAAATATATATTATTTCCATATATTGCACTGTGGTTAAACCATCAGGAATGAAATTTCTATTTCAACCTTCCTTAACCTGGTGTCTATAGTATGTTAGGATTGCAATGTCCAGAATTCTCCATGCAGCATCAGGCTAGAAAGTGGGAGACATGAGTTTTAGTCTTGCCTTAGGCATGAAAAAAATAGCATGGTAACTATAGGCCAGTCACTCTGTCTCAGCCTCAGGGTTGTTGTTGTGGGGAAAATAGGAGGAGGGAGATGTGTTGGATATGTTCACTGCCATGAATTATTTGTAAAAATAATAAAGGCACGAAAGAAAGAAAGAAAGAAAGAAAGAAAGAAAGAAAGAAAGAAAGAAAGAAAGAAAGAAAGAAAGAAAGGGAAAGAAAGAAATCCCCCTTGGATTGGGGATCAAGAAAGCTGAAGTTCTAGTATACTCAGAGGACACCAGTTTGAAACAGCTTCTCCATTTGGTTCTAGCAGCTGGAAAGGCCTATGGATTAGAAGGAAATGGTACATATCCATTCATAAGTGCTTAACCAACACTGCACTAATGCTCAGAAAATAGTCCAATACCAACTTGTGCTGCATCTTAAAAATGGATTGTAACAACCCAAGTAACTCTACATGGGGCTGCCCTTAAAGACCACCCAGAAGCTGCAACTAGCCCAGAGTGATGTGGCACACTTGGATACCCCATGGTTCACCTGAATAATACTACAGTTGCAGGAGCTGTACCGGCTTCCAGCTGCTTTCAGGATGCAATTCAGAGTGCTGGTTATTTGGTTTAAAATAGAGGGCCAGGTTACCTGGGTATCACCTCTCCCTGAGGGTATCTACCAATCCTACTATATTAGATAGAATGGGCATAGTCCAAGTCCCTTGCTTTCAATATTGCCATCTGTTGGGACCTTGGAGATTTGCATTGTGAATGGCAATTCCAGCTCTTGGAACCAGCATGGGACAACTCGTTGTGGGACAATTCAACAATTCGATTTAATTATTTAAACTAATTAGAAAAGTTATCTTAATTTTTGACATTCACATTTTATTTTGTCCCTCCATTTGCATCCTTTCTTTAATGATTCTATTACCCCATTTCTTCAATATTAGTGTAACTCTTGTCCCCTGGCCACAGCAAGCAAGTTGTCTTTTTAGCCTTCTAGAAGTCTGGGAAGACTGGCTCTTCTCTCCCTCCCTCCAAACATTGGACAAGGATGGAGGTTGAGCTGCTTTGGGGGTTTGGGGAAAGGGTAGTTTTGATTTTAATAAACCAGAAAAAGTATGAGTCTGTGTCCTAAATTAGTCTTGAAAGAAACAGACAGAAGTTTTTGTATGATCAGACCAAGTTCCATTCATACAATAAAATCATTTTTGGATTAGAGATTCCCATTCTTTAGTTCTAAATGTGTCTTCTCACTCAAACCATATCCCTGACTTGTGTGTGGTTTTGTTTTTACCCAACCATGTCTGCAGTATAGAAGATAGGGTGGTCAGATAAAATGATGCTTCTTTAAAAAGATACTTAATTCCCAGCTGGTGTTTTTTCTATTAGTAATGTGGATGTGGCAAACATGATGTGCCACTGTGGTAAAACATGTCCCTCTTGTTTTACTCTTGCAGGACAGGCTTAAGCAATAACAAAGCTACATACTCCCTGGCAAAAGTGTGTATTTATTTTCCTGTTCTTCAGACATACCAAGTTCCATCAAGTACATTTTTAAAAATTCACTGCAATGACATAAATAGCCGTTAGAGGGCAGTGGCCTCGTGTTATTCAAGCTTTCTCTGCTGGCCTAAAATAAACAAGAGCCTTACTGTGGCACCTTGGAGGCTTACTGGGAGGAGAAAAATAGTAAACAAGGAGGCTCAATATAGACTGCAGTGTTTTTATTAGGCAAGTTCAAGTGCATAGAAGATAAGCAGAGAGATGGAATTGTTAGGAATACTAATGTTTCTCAACCTTTGCAGCTTTAAAATGTGGGGACTCCCAGAATTCTTAATCCTTCCTAACTCTTGCCAAGAGCATTTTTAAAACTAGGGTTTTCAGCTTTCTAACTTTTAATTGTCTGATCTGATCTGCAGTTGGATGCTGCTTCTAAAAGCGTGTCACCATGGCTTTTACACATTCCTTCCTCACCAATGTGCCCCTCTCCAGATAAATCAATTAAAATAATCAGAAATCCCATCCAATGTGAGCAGTGGTTCAATATAGGAAACACACTCTTTGGGAAACACTAAATGAACTATCATACGACGCTTTAAATCTATTATTTTAGCTGCTCAATAATATACAGTATTTGAAGGATTTTTTTTTTTTAAAAATGGAAATATGGGGTAGTTTTTGTTTTTTTTTAATTTGATTTATATGCCGCCCTTCTCCGGAGACTCAGGGCGGCTTACAATGCGTTAAGCAATAGCCTTCATTCTTTTGTATATTTTATACAAAGTCAGCTTATTGCCCCCACAAACTGGGTCCTCATAGGTCATAGGTCATCAAAATAGAAAAGTCTCCTTCAAGTCAAACTTGTCTCATGGATGTTTTAAGAAGATGAACATATATCCTATGGAAATGGTTGTCCTGGCCTTCTAGATTTTCTTTTTCCAGCTCCCCAGTCTTATCTATAGCCCTGGGAATCTCAGTTACAAGGATTAACCAGTCTGGTCCCACTAAGCGTTAGTGGTCAGATAAGTACAGCTATCTGCTGAAACCTCTCTAAATTAAATTAGCAGACCAATATCAATGCTTTACGTGCTTCAAAATTTATAGGGAAATGATTAGGATAAAACAGCTATATAACATAATTTCAGTTAAAGCATATCACTATAGTTAGTTTAGCAATTTTCTCATTTCTGAGACCTATGAGATGTATCAGGTGGGTGTTTTGTGTGCGCACATGCAGTAAAATTTGAGAGCATCTGTGTCCATTATGCCCAGCTGATAAGCCTCCTGTATTAGTTTCATAGCTACCTTAAAGGGAGATCTCTTCTTTTGGAGAAGAACAGCAAGCCTTAGTCCAGCATCCCAGCAAAAATACATTGCATGGGAGAGGAAGCCATAAATGTTTAAGAGGCCCCTCTCAGGAAGGGAGCAATGTAATAAATAATCCAGGCCCTCAAGTATCCCAGGAGGACAAGCATCCTATACAGCAATTCTCAAAGTGCTTGAGCAGGCAAGAAATAGAGCTCGTGTCAACAGAGAAAGAGGGGCTGATGCATTAGTAGTTTGCCTCATTCATTATAAATTTTGGGACCATCGCCATCTTAATGTTGAGGGAGAAAATATTTATACAAGTCGATACAATCCACAAATAGGAAAACAAGACCAGCAGGTATTAGAAACCACCAGAGCTGGCAGAAAGGACTTCAGCCAACTCCCCCCCCTCACCCCGAAAAGCAGGAATAATGGTATAGAAATGCAACAAGGCAATGGTTTTTTTCGGTGACTCCCCCAAACAGACACAGTGGATTGAAGGGTGCGTTCATATATCTAATTAACTTCTTGTAATTATCTGAGAGATCTCAGGTGGACTCCTGCACCTCCTATGGATATTTCTTGTTCTTGGAGATCCTATAGCAGGTTATTGGAAACAAAGCTTGTCATAACCATGCAGGGCTCTGAACTTCATTCAGAGTGCTTAACACACTAAACGCACCACAAAAGACATGCATCTTCCTAAGCCAAATCTAACTTAAAAGTAAAATAGTGTTCTATTTCCAGTAGGAAGTTATGCATTGGTAAGATTATTTAACCTACCTGAAATCAATTGGAAGTTTTATTAAGGAGTTGTCATTTACTTCGGAAGACCCAAATAGCAGTGTGTCATCCCCTCCCCCCAATTGTCCTATACGTTCAGGCTGTTTCTGGCAAAGGTGTCTGCAATTTACCTCAGGCAAGAAGGCCAGACTTGAACAATACCCATCCCAAAAATGGCGTTTTAAGGTTAGGGGTACCATTAGAAAAGGTCCAGTTCTAGTCTACTCTTAGCCACAAATGTTCTGTGGATGACTTTGGACCAGTTGCTCTCTCTACCAGTTGTTATTGTAAGGCAAAATAAGAAGAGAGAGTGCTGTGTACACTATCTTAAGTTGCTGTGCAAAAACCAAAATAAACTAATGAATAAATGAAGGGAAAACTGGGGTTATGTTCTTTTGGCAAGCGAGCAGCCCATTCACAGAGAGAATGACTAATTATACAAGAATGGCCATCAAACTCGGCTGCCAGCGCTACCTTCAAGAATTCTCTTTCTTTGCTTTTAATCACCTAGCAAATACAATGGCAAAATACTGGAATTCACACTCTACCAGCATAGCAACAGACCTCATCAGTTGGCACATAGTTGTATCTGGGGCCTGGATGACTTGTTTTTCCATGACAGGCAACCTGCCAAGGAGGAGCATTTAACAATGAATGGTTTACCATTTTTACAGAAAGAAAGGAGGACCATCAGAAGCTGTGGCCTAGCTCCTTTAACCTCCCTTCTTCTTGAGGGTGACTGCAAGCAAGACAAGAGCTATTGTGCCCAAGGGAGCTCAAAGCCACATGATGAGAATCAGCCCTTTTTGGGGACCACCAAGGCATTTCTTCAACAAAAATGGAATAAATGACCTGGCACGGCAGAAACAGAAACTCTTTCTCTCAGCAGGAAAACAAAGGCTTATCTCCACAGGAATGAAATAGCAGAAGGCCATGTTAGCTGGGGAATTACAGAGGTGGAAAATCCAATTTCATTTGCAGGGCACCAGGCTGGAGATAGCAAAGGTGCATAAATAGAGCCTCAGCATGGAACCATAGAAGACGAGAGAATTTTCTCTGACCAATTAACTGTACGCCGCTCTTTACATTGCATTGCTAAAACACACTATTTTGGAAATGCGTCTGTTACATTTCTCAACCTTTTGCACCTAGAAGAACCTTTCAAATGTTTTTCAAGTTTCAGGAACCCCTGCACACTCAGACTCAAATTCAGGGCAGAAGTTACAAAATTGTATTTGTCTCCTGTGTACACCCGTATAGATGCATTAAGTGTGTTCGTAAATTAAAATAAAGAATTAAACGTCTTCCTGTCCTCTGTCTCCTTCTCCCCCACCTTTGTGGATGGTTCCTGAGGCTGCTGATTCCCAGACCAGACCAGCCCCAGATCTTCTGTACCTGCCCTGAGGCAGAGCCCCCCTGGGCCATTGTACCTGCAAGAAAGGCAGGCATGCACTGGCAAGGAGAGCCCTCACAAGGAGAGGGTGACTCTCTCTCTAACCACCTGCTGTGCTCCCCTCTCCTCTCTTCCTTAGTCCTCACTCACTCTTCTGCTCATGCTCTGGTCATCTCCCTGTTTGCATGTGTATGCACAATTCCCCACCCCTGTCCAGCATATGCACATACTCCGGCAGGCCAACCCAGTGTTGGAGGTTGGAAGGGTTTTGTTTGGCCTCTTTTTTAAAAAGAAATCATGATCTCCAGGGAACCGCTAGTGACCTCTGATGCAAACCTAGGATTCTGTGGAACCCCAAATAACTGATATTGGTTAATATCAGTTATTTCAATCTTCTACAATTTGACACCTTTTGTGGCTAAGATGCTAAGCTTGTCGATCAGAAAGGTCGGCAGTTCGAATCCCTAGCGCAGCATAAGGGGGTGAGCTCCTGTTACTTGTCCCAGCTTCTGCCAACCTAGCAGTTCGAAAGCACGTAAAAATGCAAGTTGAAAAATAGGGACCGCCTTTTGTGGGAAGGTAACAGCGTTCTGTGCGCCTTTGGCATTTAGTCATGCCGGCCACATGACCACGGAATTGTCATCAGACAGCGCTGGCTCTTTGGCTTTGAAACGGAGATGAGCACCACCCCCTAGAGTCGGGAATGACTAGCACATATGTGCGAGGGGAACCTTTACCTTTACCTTAGAAATATTGGACTAGAATTCCCACTATTCTCAGTCATCAGGGCTTGTAGTCCAATACACTGGGAGAGCACCAGACCAAGAAGACCAGCTGCTCCCATTTGAATGACATCTTCCATCATCCCCTGCCAGCACACACAATGGGTAATGCCTAGGCACGTTGAGGCCTGGGTTCCAAATACATTAGTGTATGGGAAGGCTGCATTTGGATATGAGTTTAGCAGTCGTTCATAAACAAAGTCCCAAATAAAATTTAGTTATAGGTTAGCATTGATTATATAATGCTGCAGCATTCTAAATCAATCTATCAACCAAGAAGCAATATTTCAGTATTTCTAGAATATAGCCAAGCAACTACCTTATAGTTTTTGAAAAATAATCTTCCTTTTTCAAGCTTATTTCCAAAGGTTTGTATCTTTTAGAACATTAATCAGCTAACAAACAAGGGTAATTATTTTGGCTCCATCACAGAAAGCTTAGCTCATGGGTAATTTTTGTGTGGTACCAATTCTTCAAAGAGGGACAGACTGGGATATTGGTTAAGGCACCATGCTAAAAATCAGGAGACTGTGAGTTCTAGGCCTGCTTTAGGCACAAATCCAGCTAAGTGGCTTTGGTCCATTCACACTCTCAGCCCTAGGAAGAAAGTAGTTGCAAACCACATCCGAAAATGTAGCCAAGAAAACCTTCTCCAGACAGTTTCCAGGAGTCAAAGACTGACTTGAAAGCACATTTACAAAAACAACATTTAAGTTTCAATCCAAAATTGCATAATCTACTCCGTAACACAAACAGCCACACAACCCACAGATTGATTTCCCCCCCCCCCCCGTTTGCTCCCATAGTTAACAACTGCCTCTCTTGGAAAGGTTTAATATACAAAAAAGAGACTCAGTTGAGATGGAAAATTTCCCTTCCAAGGTCCTGTAGACAGTCAGAAAAGAGACTTATTCTCTGTTAGCAAGGAAAAGAATGAACCATCTAGACTAGTGATGGCTAACCTTTTCCAGACCAAGTGCCCAAAGTGTGTACATGTGTATGAATACAAATGTGCACGCTCCCAAACCCCCAAAATTCAATGTGCACGTGGCCCCCGTGCATGCACCCCGCCCCCTGCATGCGTGTACAGTCCTCCCGCACCTGATGATCAGCTGGCTGGCAGGAGGCACGTGCGCATGCACAGCAGGACAGAACTGGGGTGACGGCTCATGTGCCATCAGAGAGGGCATTGTATGCCACTTCTGGCATGCGTGCCATAGGTTCGCCATCATGGAACTAGACTATGCCAACTGTAAACTATCATTATGGAACAGGAGAACGCAATGCATCACAAGGGGAAAAGAAGAGAAAAAGAAGACAAGACCAAATACCATGTAGTAGTGGTTTCCCAAAGTAAGATCATTCACAGATATCTCTAACACTTTCCCATGTTGCCACCTTGCTAACATGGCTTAGTTGGCTTTCTTTCATCAATGCAACAATCCCACTTGCTATGATTTGATTTACTTAGTCAGCATGCTAGGCCTGAATCCATTCAGACTTCCTTCACTATACAAGGATCCTATAATCAAGAGACTGAACTCATGGAATAGAAGTAAACATTATTTACTTAACAACCCAGCTGGTGCTTGCTGAAGGAACAAGTAAAACATTTCCAACCAGGCAGCATATTATCCGTAAGCCAATGATGGCGCCAGGAACCAAAATAGCAGTACGGCCCACTCTGTCACAGGGGCAGCATAACAATTTATTATTTGTAAAAATAATCATAAAAAATAACAAGGACGGGATAAACACACACCCATTTGCACTTTGATTCAGGTGACTCTGAGGATACAGATAATCCTTCAAGTGACTACTTTCAGAGTGCTAACAACTAGATGACTGTAGTAAATTGATGTTTTACCGGGTTGGTTCGAATCCCAGAAGGGCATGGCTAGCCGATGAGAGCTAAATAGCTTGAAATAGATCTATAGTAGTCTCCCTTTATTTCTTTGTTGATAAAACATAAATTTAACATAAAAATAGTTTGTTGCGAAAGTGACTGCCTGCGAAGGCCCCTGGATTGGGGCTGAAAGGCAAAAACGGAACCATATGCTTTATCCCATAATTGGCTAGACCAGGTGTCCCTGATAGACCGGTCACACTGGAGAAAAAAACACTACATGACTGCAAATTCTTCCATTCCCACCATTCAGTCAGAACTGAAGAAGTTTCTTAGATGAGAAGCAAAATGTTTTCAAGGGGAAAAAAAACATAAAAGTCCAGTTACCTTTTGGAAAAACACCTTTGGGTCTGATTGTCCTCCTTATATTCCAGCGAATTAGGAAGGTATCCACCTGAGCCAATTATCTCATTTTGGATTTTAAAAAATGGTTCAGCCCTTTTGCCTAGGTAACAGTTCCTACATATTTCCATCAAGGTCATCTTTCTCATTCTCTACACAAAGCAACTATGGTGTTGCAGGGTAGAAGTTGCTCTGTTTTCGTAGATGGAAGTTGATCTATAATGCTGTTCTACAGAGAGAATATATGGAGCTCACATTGAAAGGTGGAAGAACACGCATGTTCTAATACTCCTATTGCTCTCAGAAAGACTCAGCTTCTGAAGGAGGAACTTGGACCAGCCCCTGAGGAAGGAACACGCTCAAAAAAAATCTTACTCCTCTTCCTTCCTTTTTCAAATAGAAAAAGGACCTCTGGTTGCCATCACAGGCTGGCTGTCAATCTAGCTGAAGACTTCTTGGGCAGGTAATTGGCTAAGATGGTCAGGAAACACAGTGGCAAATATATAACAAAAACATTTTGTGGTCCAAACAGGAGTATAATCAGCTGATGGCCTCCTACCCTGCTTATGGGGTTAAGGCTACTTAGAATCAGCTGCAGAGGTGGTATTCAGCCGATTCGTGTGAACCGGTAGTGGAAATCGCTGGTGGGCCAACCCCCCCCCGGCCCAGCTCTAAGATGTCCTATTTAGGCACATTTTTGAGACCAGGCGCATGCGCGGAAGGTGCGTGAGCAAGCAAAGTGCATGCATGGAAGTGAGTGTGCGCACACTGGGCGAACTGGTGGTAAGATTATTGGAAACCCACCACTGATCAGCAGGGGAAAAAAACACCTCAGAAAGGGCAAAAGACATCCCTTTCATCAGCCTCATTCTGGGTTAGTTTTATTCAAGTGAAAAGTACAGGAAGAGGTTTGCAGGTTTGGCCAAGATATTTGTGCCTGAGGCAATGAAGTGTTTTACATTGTTTGTACAATGCACAACTCACTAAGCCGAAATGCATTAACACCCAGCACACCTGTCAGAACATTTTGACCCAAGGTGGAGATCCTCTCCTCTTCCCATGAAATAAAAATACAGTGTTGCCCAATTAAATGGCTGGCAGATAATTTCCCAAATCTCACTCTGCCCAGAGCTGGTCCACATGGTTTACTGTCCCCAGCATAATACCTTTTCTTTCCCTTTTTATTATATTGTTATAAATCTTGATACATTGCATTGTTTCAATACAGTGGTGTTTATATGATGATTAGAGGTTAAGTTATTTAAATAATAGGCTGAACAAAATATTAAAAATACGGAAAGGAAAGAAGAACATCTATCAATATAAGCTACAATTTAGGATATTGATATTACAACCATTAAATTATTTCGCTTTTACATCCAAAGTAAAAAACTATATTAAAATAAGAACCACTGAAACTCAAATCAAAATATCAATTACATGGTATTGATTTTAAACTACCCTGTTTCCCCAAAAATAAGACATCCCCTGATAATAAGCCCAATCGGGCTTTTGAGCGCATGCGCTAAAATAAGCCCACCTGAAAATAAACCCCCCCAAAAATAAGCCCTTCCTGAAAATATTTAACCACATGTGCAGCCAGTCCCCACCATTTCCTCTGGTTAGGGTTAGGGAGACAGCTGGAAATCAGCAAGATGGCAAGAGGAGCCTCTTCTTACTCCAAAATAAGACCTCCCTGAAAATAAGGCCAAGCGCTTATTTCAGGGTTCAAAAAAAATATAAGACAAGGTCTTATTTTTGGGGAAACACAGTAATTATTTAATATTAAAATCTCCGTTGTATTTTTTATATTGCTAAAAAGAAAAAAAGATGGATGAAACAAATTTAACACAAGTTAAAATACCTTTAAAAAAAAGAAAAAAGAAAAAGTAATAAATAGGAAAAAAGGGCTTTGAAAGAATATCTGAAGGACAGTGAAGAAGATACACTGAAGCTAGTATACCATGTGGGTTTACTTACCACGGGAGAGACCAAACTGTCCTACGTGAAAGCCCAAATGAAGAACAGAAAAGAGACATGGGAAGACATGGCCAGTACATTAAAAAAAGAAAAAAAGAAAAAGCAGGCAGAGCAAATAACAAGAAAACAACAATGGCTAAGAACAAGAAAGTTGAAAAAAGAGACAAGAGGGGCTAATTCTGGCTGCAAAAGACCAAGCCTTAAGAACAAATACATACAAAGCCAGAATTGAGAAGACAGCAGCAGACGGCATGTGCCATCTCTGCAAGGAAGCTGAAGAACAGTGGACCATCTACAGTAGTTAGCTGCTGGAAGGAGATAGCATAGACTAAGTACAAACAGTGGCATGGTTAAGTCTGGGATATTGTGTGACAGAGGCTTGTCTGTTTTAATTTTAAAACTAAAGAGCACTTTAGCGTCTTCTTTTTCTATTACTTTGTCTGTTTTGTGGTCCCACCAGTTCTCCCTTGCAGACAAATAGTGATTCTTGCAGATCTTCCATGGACCATTATTAATACTTTGTTATGCTGCTGTTTGTGGTCAGTCTGTACCATCTTCTGGCAACAGCTAACTAGCTGGTCCACTATTTTTCAGCTTCTTTGCAGAGGCGGCATTGCTATCTGTTGCTTGTCTTCTCAATTCTGCCTTTATGCGTTTATTCTTAAGGCTTGGTCTTGTGCAGCCACAATTGTCCCTCTGTCTCTTTCTTTAACTTTCCTGTTTTTAGCTATTGCCAGGCTTTTTTATCTGCTTTGCCTGCTAGTTTTTGTTTTTAGTGTATTTAAATGGCCATGTAATACTTTGCTTTGACTATCTCTTTTCTGTTCTTCATCTGGTCTTTTTGTACATGAGTTTGGTTTCTCCAGTACTCAGTAGGCCTTTAGTGCATTTTCTTCACTGTCCTTCAGATATTCTTCCAGTGCCCTTCTTGAATTAACTCATATACTTGCAAATATGATAAGTAGTTTATTCATTGCCAATAATTTTCTGGTCTTCATACCAGGGATTTTAGTTTTACTGGAAGATGCCCAGGTGCTAATTGCCTTGATGGTATTTTCTCCACTAACTTTGGACTTTAAGATCTTCTTCTTCTTCTCTCATGATGTGCTGACTTCTAATCTTCTTCTTGATTTCAATGTGATTGATGTTGTCAGCTTGAAGGATGCCTAAATATTTGTAGTGATCTTCTTCCTTCAAGCTCTTGATGTTATTTCCACAGGGCACTTTGATTCTTTCACTTTTCATTATTTTACCTTGTTGATAGTAAGGATGGCACATTGGTCCTGTCCAATCTCTATCTTCGCTATATAGCAGGGGTGAAATCCAGCAGGTTCTGGAGAACCGGTAGCGGAAATTTTGAGCAGTTCAGAGAACCGGCAGCGGAAATTTTGAGTAGTACGGAGAACTGGCAAATACCACCTCTGGCTGGCCCCAGAGCAGGCTGGGAATGGAGATTTTGCAGTATCCTTCCCCTGGAGTGGGGTAGGAATGAAGATTTTGCAGTATCCTTCCCTTGCCACGCCCACCAAGCCACACCACGCCCACCAAGCCACACCACGCCCACCAAACCACGCCCATAGAACCAGTAGTAAAAAAAATTGGATTTCACCACTGCTATATAGTGTATATAGATAATACTGAACAATGATTCTATTTTAGGTGTTTTTTCATGCAGCTTCAGATCGTACATCTAAAGGAGATAAGATAGCCTGGCAAGTGTTTTTGATATCTGATAGCCAGGGCCTGACTTGTTCAGTATTGTTGACAGATGAATCAATTCAATTACAAACAGTGAGTGACAGTGAGTCTCCTTGAAAGATTCCTCTCTTCATATTAACCTTTTCCAGTTTATCACCATTGACAACAACTTGGTTTTCTCTTGTGCCCTTGATCTTTACACAAAACATCTGTTGTTTCTATTGTCTCCTATTATTTCTAGGCACTTGACTATCCAATGATATGGAAGGGAGTCGAATGCCTTCTTGTAATCAATCCAAGCTACATTCATGTTAGTCTTCCTTCTCTTAGAGTTTTCTAAACTCATCTTGTCAATTAAGAACTGATCATTTGTTCTTCTGCTATTTGGGCAGTTTTCTTTCTATTGTGGAAAGAACTTATTTTTACTAGATACTGTTGGATTGCATCACATACAACAGCAGGTAGCAATGCATGAAAATGATTATTTTAAATTTTCTAGCCATCCAACTCCAATGGGAATAATAATATTCTGTCACTTCATTCTATACCAGGCTTTCCTAGATTATTATTACTGATTTTTGTGGGTGAAATAATTTGTATACTGTTCTCCTTCCCAATGGAAGCAAGAATATACAAACAAATATAATAATAAATTAATCTTCAATTTCAAAAACCCAATGAAGGAATCTTTGACAAAGGATTCTATCATAAATTAAAACACTAAAAATAATAAAAGGGTACTTTGTGACTTTAGTTCCCAGGAATTATGGCCTCCAGTGATTTCAACACATCTACAGGTGTCAAGACTGGCAAATGCTGCCTTATCCTATGATTTTTATTGCCATATAAATCTCTGGCTGTTGCCTTTCTTTTTCTAGGTTTACTTCCACCCAGCTCCTCAATCAATGGCCTTGAGACTTGCAATTACAGCTTCAAGCCATTTTCTGCCCATTTCAAATATATTAGCTCAAGCAGGAGGAAGCCAAGACAGGAGATGACTTTAAAATTTAAAACAGGGCAAAGGTCGGTCATATGAGTAGAGGGGAAGCCAGTTCTTGTTTTTAACAAGTTGTAACAAGGAGGAAACCTTCCCCCTTGCCCTTTCAGGAAGGAACGCAGTAGAAATCCCTGTCTGTTGGGACAGGTTTGGTTCAGCAAAGCACAACCCTGGACTCAACATTGTCTGAATTATTCTGCCAAATGAAAATTTAAGGGCAATGAAAGGAAAGCATTCTTCACAGATGTTGGCCAGAGGATAGGGAAGGTTCAAGCAATTAACTTTCAGCTGTTTTAAGAATGTACCATCTCAATTCTCAAATTAAGTATGTTTATTGGAAAGCTACTTGTAACACTAGAAGTCGGAACGAATGACAGCCAACCTCCATATTCCCACAGGAGAGTGTTCACCTCCTCCCAACTGACTTAGATCTGGGTCTATCTTAGGCATAAGCTCACTGATCAAATGCTCCTCATTCTCTGCAAGCCAAACCATTCTCTTCATATTAACCTTTCCAGTTTATCACCATGGACCAACAACTTGGTCTTCCATTGCACCATTGATCTTTGCACAAAGTGTCCGATATTTCTATTAATGCCTTTATTTCTAGGCACTTGATTATCCAAAGATACGACAGGGAGTTGAATGCCTTCTTGTAATCAATTCAAGCTACGTTCATGTTAGCCTTTCTTCTATTACTGTTTTCTAAAATCAATTAGGAACTGATCATTTGTTCCTCTGCTGTTTGGGCAGAGACTAAGGAAAGCGATGTATTTACCTTTTATTAGATAGATGTACAGTTCAGCCTACCTTCCCTCTAGGAATTCAAGGCACCTACACCAAACTCCCTCTTCCTGTTCACAGAGAGGCTTGTTGAAGTAAGAGAATGACTGCCCCAAATTCACTTAAGGGGCTTCTATGTCTGATGGTAGACTCCACAATTCAAGTTCAAAATCTTCACTGCTACATCTCCCTGGTGCACAGAGCAGTGACCCACCACATCAGAAGTTGTTACAAAATCATAACAAAGATGAACTTCAAATGTCACTTCATGTAAACTATAAAATAACTTCAGTGTTTGAAACATAGTAGGAACTTTGAGCTGTCAGAATGACATTTGGCTCTCATTTTTCAACCCATGGATATTTCTTGGTTGGTATCTTAAACAGTGATAACCCATTAATTTATGTTTAGACACAATCAAGCCATAGTTTGAGCTATCCAGATTCCATATAAGCCAGTAGCAAAGCATGGGGTTTTTTTAGTAGGCGATATTTAGAAACAAGGTGATGAATCGATATACTACCAGTACTTTTGATATCATACAGAACAAAGTAGCTCAGTTTACAAAGTTAGAAATTGTAGTGCTTAAGGTGCCACAATACTCTCTGTTTTTGCTGGACAAGACAACCATGATTACTCTTCTGAAGCCATTTTCAAAAATAGAAATACAAAATTAAATATTTGAAGTAATTTCTTGGAAACCGTTGCTTAAAGAAGGAATAAAAATATTAGAAAAATCAGAGCGAAGTAAAGAGTCATGGTTTCATGCCGTACAGGCAATCGAACATTGATTACAGAGTCAGTCCAACATCTGAAATTGTCCGTGTACCATAAGGTCTAATATTTTTAAAATTATACAGCAGATGCATATTTCCTGACAGCACTTTTTCCGCCCTTGCCTTTCATTGCAACACACACATTCCCCAGCAACGCCACGATTCCAGTTTTTTCTTAAAGAAAATTATTTAGCATATTTGTATAGCCACCATCATCACATGAAAGTAACTCTTTATCTACTTTCCGTTCACACTAGGCAGGACTTAGCAACGGTAAATGACAGCAACTTCATGACTTACTTGGACTACACTACTCTAATGTGCCCCTCATAAGGCTGCCTTTGAAAACCACCCAGGAGCTTCAGTTTGTCCTGGGTACAGCAGCCCAGTTGTGTGACAGACAATGTCATGAGGTCAATACACCAGAGCTGCAAGTGAGTTTCTGCTGCTTCTGAATGCAGTTCAAAGTCCTGATGGTAATCTATACAATTGTTTACCGTTTGCTTTCAGGACTATATTTTCCAACCAGAATCGAATCAATTTTATTCCATGTATCCTGGGTGAAACTGCTGCTGGTTCTCCCTGTCTGGAAGGTGAAGGCATTTTTTCCCAGTGTTTGTGTCCAACCTCTGCAACAGCTTCCCTTTGCAAATTAATGTAAACTTCCATCCATGCGGCTATCCTTCTGGAAGCATTTAAAGATGGAACTCTCCTGGAGAGCTTATGTGAATGGCAGGAGTTATTTCTGGACTGGCTTATTATAAACTTATGTTAATATTGCATTCTTTGGAATGTTTGTTCCAAACATTTATATGTTGGTTGCTAGCTTTAATCTGATTTTTTTCCGTGGACATTTCAGTCATAATGTTGTGAACTTGTACTATGTGCTCAACTGTTAACTGCCAAGAGTAAATGTCAAGCCTCTAAACAGCAGAACATAATCAAGGAAGCAAGATTCACATGGGACCTTTCTAAAATGAGCTTCAGTGCCAGGAATTAGGATTAGAGTAAGAAAATTGTGAATATTGAAGCAGCATGGCTGAGCCTTGCTAGGATCTCCAAAACAACAGATGTCTTGAGAGCAGCCTTAGTTCCTTTGTCACTTCCTTTATTCCATGCCTCTATGGCTTCTATCCACGCCCAGTACAACTGGGTGAGTTAAGAAATTAACAGGCATGGGACAATGCAAGCCCAAGTCCTCTGTGTCTGCAGGTCTCAAGACAGCTGTCCCCACTTCCTTCACTATTGGTTCCACTACACCCAGTGCCAAGGAAGCACGTACAAGACCTCAATCTTTCTGGCTATTTATTAGATTTTTTTAATCCCACCTTTATTACTTTATAAGTAACTCAAAGCAATGAATATACATAATACTCCTTCCTCCTCCTATTTTCTTCACAACCACCACCCTGTGAGGTAGACTGGGCTGAGAGAGAGTGACTGACCTACTGTATTGACATTAGTTTTGCTGATAATCGATACCTGTCTCAATTGTTTGCATGAATGTGGGAACAGGCAGGAAATAAATACCTGCAAGGTACTGATATTTAAGTGACCTATGCAGAGAAGAGTCACAGAGATAATAATGGGCTTGGAGGCTAAATCATATGATGAATGGCTAAGGGAACTAGGTATATTTAGCCTAACGAAAAGGGTCAGAGGAGACCTTAAAGCTGTCTTCCAATACTTGAAGGGCTGTTACAGGGAAGAGGGTGCTGTTTTATTCTCCATAGCACCTGAGGACCGGACAAGAAGCCACAGGAAGAAGCTCATCAGAGAGATATCCAACCTGGAAATAAGGAGGAATTTCCTAACAGTGGGAATGATTAATCAGTGGAACAGGTAGCCTCCCAGAGTTGAGAGTGTTCCATCACTGGAGATTTTCAACAAAATATTGGACAGCCATTTGTCTGGGATGGTATATAAGGAATCCTGCCTTGGGCAGAGAGTTGGACTAGGAGACTACCAAGGTCCCTTCCAGTCTTTTGATTCTATGAGTTAAATTTATAATTTTTGAAACCAGTTTTATATACCAATGTAATTCAAGAATGACTCTATCATGATTTACCCAGACAATAAAGCATATATCGTTATATTAAGCTAAACAAGCATCCATTGGTGCCGGCTTAAATACCAACAAATACAGTTACATATTAAACATAATGTACAACCATATTGTTTTCAGAACAGCTTAAGATCACAACAACAAAATGTAATATAAATCAAACAGTCTCTGTCTTATGAGGAATAGCATTAGAGGCATTGATACCGTAGTGCAGGGGTGTCAAACATGCGGCCTGTGGGCCAGATGCGTCACCCGCTGGCCATGCCCATGCCCGGTTTAGTGAAGGGGAAAAAAGTTGTGATATGTCATGTGACATCATGACGACGTGAGTTTGACACCCCTGCCGTAGTAGTTGTTGCAGCTGGATCATGTTTGCATGCTTACAACCCAATCCAGTTAATTGGAATTAAACGGAGCAAAAATACTCAAAGTCCTTTCTCTGCCCAGAGTAAAGTCCCCCAGACTGCAATCATCTGCACAAAACTTTTAAAAATATCACAGGCAGCAGCAACTTTAAAAGAAGTGATGTAGGAAGTGAACTCAAGAGCATTAGTCATCCTTGTATTGTCAGCTGCTCTCAGAAGCAAGTTGCTGCCCTGTCTCTGTTGCCATCAAGGGCCTCTTTGTCACACATGCTTCATCTACGAAATCTGTTCCTGATAACTGAGTGGCAGCAAGACTGGATGGTTGAAGGACCTTTCTTCCTTCTCTCAAGGGACCAGGAAGTGGGGGATTTCTTTTTCAAGTCTCAGTGTAGTTAACTTTAGTAGTAGTGATTCCACAGGAGCATTCCAGCATACCCTCCTCTTGTCTTATGTGTTCCTCCATCTGAACTATGAATGCACATATTTTTGAATACTGTAAAGCATAACTTGCAGCCTTTTCCCCCTTACATTTTGTATCACACGATGAAAACAAAGAACAGACAAAAAAAGAAAATCTTCACAAATATAATTCTCTAGAGCTAGAAAGAAGACCCAAGTAACAGTGTTCTTTTAATGATCTATTTTAATAAGCACCTTTTTAATAGATTAAATACAGTATAATTGTCTTAGATGATCTTGAAAGCTAAGAAGAGTCAGAACCAGATGGGAGACCACTAAAAACTCCAGGGCTGTACCTACACTGGGAAGTTGGACAGAAAGGAGGGAGGGAGGGGGGGAGGGAAGGAAGGAAGGAAGGAAGGAAGGAAGGAAGGAAGGAAGGAAGGAAGGAAGGAAGGAAGAAAGAAAGAAAGAAAGAAAGAAAGAAAGAAAGAAAGAAAGAAAGAATCTTGAGAGATGCCAGTGGTAAACTACTTCTACATTGCAGCCAGGAAAACTACATAGACATGTCCATTAAATAAGCATGAGTCAAGCTCAACTCAAAGTAAACTTACTTAACTTTTCTGAAATGGTAGGAATGGATTTTCCACACGGTCCACACGAATAAATATAATTACTTGCTAGCTAATTGGCTTCAGTTCATTGACTGGCATTCAAAATCAATGTTCTCCTGTGGACAGAACAGCTTCTTCCAACTATGGAAAACTTTAATTCCATGGAAGCTCATCTGGTGGTAGAAAGGGGAATGGAAACTATTTTACCAACTCTTTTGATGTGGAGGATTGAGAGATGAACATGGTATGCAAAAACAAAACCAGGGAAGACTACACTGCTCAGGGCTTATACTTCTCGATGGCAGGGAGCCTTGAATTCAAGAAAACCAGGGGTTCCTAGTTCGAAAAACCCATGAATACCACTACCTAGATCTGAAGAGTTAGAACAAGGAAATAGGGTGAGCCAACCAAGTGGCTATGAAAAAACATGTCTTTGCATGAAGTAGAGAAGCCACCAGTAAGCCATAAAATTTCTATCTAGGGCAGAATCTGATCTTGCAGTCATTTTCCTAGTGAATCCTCACTGTTGCAGAAAGAAAGATGTACTATCCAGTGCGCTACTTCTTAAATTAGACCAGTTGGGAGAGACAAAGGAATGTCAGAGTGTTCTGTTTTAGAGCATGAAAGCCATAACAGTGAGAAAAGGAAGGCAGTTTTACTGGAAAGGGTAACAGTACAGGAAGGAACAAGTCATGTTAGAAGGAGAAGTGACGCAAGCCAACCATATGCCACTTGCTGATCTCCTCATGAAAGACACACTTGTAAAATAAGCAGTTTCTGAAATGTTACACAAAGGAGAATGTTGAAATTCGGTTTCCTGATTTATTGGTTTGCCATAATACCTTCACTGGATTTGTGGGGATGGGAATCCTTGAGTCAGTCTTGACTTCTGGTAACTGCCTGGGCATGTCCCTGCAATTTTCTTGGCAAGATTTCAGAAGTGGTTTGCCATTGCCTGCTTCCTGGGGCTGACAGAGAGTGACTGGCCCAAGTTCATCTAGCTGGCTTTGTGCCTAAGGTGGGACGAGACCTCACAATCTCTCAGTTTGAGCCTGATACCTTAACCACTACACCAAGTTGGCTCTTCACTGGAAATAGGATATTGTATTTGTGCTGGAATGAGAGAAGGAGAATGACATCACATTTTCATGTGATGTGACATGAGCTTCAAAAAAAGCATTTTCTGAAATTCTCATCATGTAAAGGCTTTCTGGAACAGGACTATGGCCAGAAGTATTAGTTAAATTAGACAATATAAGTAATCCTTGAGTTACGACCACAATTGAGCCCAAAATTTATGTTGCAAAGTGAAACATTCGTTAAATGCGCTTGTCCCATTTTCTTGCTACAATTGTTAAGTGAATCATTGATTTGTTAAATTAGTAACACGGTTGTTAAGTGAATCTGGATTCCCCATTGACTTTTCTTGTCAGAAGGGACACTGCAATCGTCATAAACATGAACCACTTTGCCAAGCATCTGAATTTTGATCATGTGACTGTGGGGATGCTGCAACGGTTGTGTCAAAAACGGTCATAACTCACTTTTTTTCAATGCCGTTGTGACTTTGAATGGTTTCCAAATAAACTGTTGTAAGTCAAGGATTACCTGTAATTGGTTTTCACAAAACTTGTAACCAATTTCGTTCTATACATGATGTACAATGACAATAAAGGCTATACTTCAAACCTGCACATGTCTCCTCAGGAGAAGGAAGTCATTGAGAGGGCACTGAATGAGTGTTCTGACCTAGGCTTCCAGATATAGTAAAAAGCACACAATTAGTCCCAAAAACCCTTTTTTTATTTTAATGGCTGTGAATTCCTTTCATTCACAGCACCTGCTGAATCACCAAGAGTTTATAAATAGTCCGACAGAAGTCTGCCACAGTCCTTCGAATAAGGCTGGTAAACACCCACCTTTATCTTCTTTGACATGCTGCCAAAGACCTAATTGGCAATTATCTTGGCAAGGCCACACAGAAACACAGAGTCAAAAACAGAGCTTCGAAGTACAAGCCGACACCATCCACAACATTGCTTCCTGCAAAGGCCCACGTGCCTCTGCTCTTCCTTTATGTCTTATGGGAGGGACCAATCATCTCCAAGTCTTACTCCCGAGTCGTCCCTTTTGTTTTAACTGTTTTTGCCTTCTGGCAGCTCTGTGCATGCGCGCACTAGGAACAGGCTCCCCCTGTTCCTCTGCCTCTCTGATGTCCGGCTCTGGAGGCCACACAACTCCCAGATGGCCCTGGCCCCATTTCTGCCTCCAACGCAGAGCCCTCGCCCAAGCCTTCCCCAGACTCCAGGACTGGCCCATGTTCCTCCCCAGCCTCCTCACTGTCCGACTCTGCTGCCAGCTCCACAGGCTGCTGTCAGACCACAACAATGAGTTTCCAGGAAAACATATGCAGAATTATAGGCCAGAGGTGATTCTATTGGGGTGCACAGTTTTTCTGCCACCTATTGTCTGGACAACCACATGTTGCTCTTCTGTATGATCTTCATCCAGAACTGCCTGTTCTCCCTCCCCATCGCTACCTGCACTTCTGATCATCTCTCTGAGGATGTCCTGAGGCCTGTCTTTTCCAGCTCACTTCCTCTGCCCTTGCTGTTAAATGTTATCTAATTTTGTTAACAACCAGCTTTCAGGAACCAGACTGAATTAGCTAGATAATACCCCTGGGCATGGCCTAACTTATTATTTTTACCCATAGAATTTCCCTCACCAAAACAAAAATCCTCCAGGATCCAACAGTGCTGGCATAAGAACAGCGGGAAACGATGATATGGTGATCCTTTTGGGAGCAAAAAATGTCCATTGGCAACCTGCATATACATTGCAATATATAAGCAAGTCATGACCTGTATTTTCCTCTTCAAACAATAAAACATTCAGTTTCAGAATCCCTGTAACCAAGTTACATTATCCAGCCTTGTTCACCCTAATGCCTTCAGATGTGTTGGAATACGTCTCCCATCACCCTTAGTTGGCATGGCCCAGCCACATGGGGAAAACCTGAGATAAATTATTTATGCACTTATCAATTCCCCTTTGTCTGTCTTTAGATTAGTATTTGTGCCAAATTTATTAAGAGAGCAAGGAACACTCACCTCACCACTTCTCCACAACATAAAAACTTATAGGGCACCATAATAACTCTTTGATGGTGTGGCCATGAAACAGAAAAGAGATTGTACAGAAACAAAATTAACTTAAGATTTATGTAGGGCCCCTAAAATGAAGAGTCTAGTTACAGATCAACTACTTAAGCTTCCAATGTAAAAAAATAAAAATAAAAAATAAACATCCATATACTGTAGTAGTCATGTAGCTTTTTAAATTCTTTCTGCAGGAATCTGAATGCTACAGAGCTTGAAATGGCCTTTATTTATTTATTTTTAAATGAGCCCATATTTCCAGAAGCATTCTCCTCCTTAGGCACTTTCAAAAAAAAAATGTTAACTGATCCGTAATGAATCTCAACTGGTGGAATAAAAAACAGCAGAGTCATCAATATTATTATTAACAAACTGCACGGAACTTCATCAGAAATCTATCAGGCAGGCAGCAACTGATCAAGAAACAATTCCACCGTGAAGGATTTCTGGTTCAAGAAAGGCTAACCATGCACATAACAAGCTGCAGCAACTAATCACTGGACTGTGATTCACATTTCCTCCCAAAGAGAATGGTGGAAGAACATTAGGAATGGGTGGAAGCATCTGCTCTCACCCACAACAATTCCATAAACAAAGCAAGGCAATTACACAATTTAAGAGTTTCATTTGGAAGCACTCTATAGTACTATTCGACGATCACTTGATAGCGCTTAGCTTCTCCAGGAAACTGGCATGGTGCAATCTGAGCAATACATTCTTAAACAGCCCAGTCTGCTAGGCAAACTGGCTACTTTTTCTATGGGGTCATATAATTTCTGGAGCCTCTCTATTCTGGTCTTCACGACATGCATTTTCATTGATTCAAAATTTAAAAAGAGCAAGAAGAAAAGCAAACACAAGAACATTTGTGACTGCATCTCAAGCAATCTCTGTTTTCTTGCTGCACCTGAACTCCTGATGAAAACTAACCCTAAAAAACACTAGCCTGATTTATCAGCCACCTGTCAAATCTTATGATTTGACAATTGTTTTGCTCATGTCTTTTCCTCGTAGTGCTTATGTGGCCTGAGAAAAAGATATAGAATTAATTAATTCTATAATTAATTAAGAATTAATTGAACCACTTTAGTTAGTGAGCCCAATCTGGAAGCCCCAGACAATTAGAACTAGAACTCCGATTAATTCTTTATCAGCACGAGAGAAGCCTACGATGTTGGCTAGGAATTAGGGGAGTTGCAGTTCAATATGTCTGGAAGCATAGAGGAACAAAGACATAACCTTGGAGAAATATGCAAAGATCATTAGGAAAACATGAGCTCAGTCCGGGAAAACAAGACCAGCATGAGAAAGAAATATATATTCCCCCTTGACTCTTTGCGGTAGAAGAGGGAACATAGGGGAAACACTATCAGGGTTTCAATCTCCTATTATTATAGCCAGTAAATAGAATTCTAGAATTTCTTGTGGTGTCTGTTTCCTGACCCAGCCTATCTTGAAAGTATGACAGGGAAAGCAGGAAGAGGAAGAGGAGGAGGTTCAAAAGAAGATTCAGCACTAAAATATTCCAGAATATTTCTGAAACAGTTTCTCAATTCCCTCTACCAAGGCTAAAATAAACATAAGGCAAGAAATCCAGAGCAAGGTGAGACAACTATAATTTTATTTTCAGTTTAAAACAAAACTTTGCAAACTCTAGATTACTAGAACAAGTGGAAAACTTTGCTAAATATAGCCTCCTTTTAAGGCTCAAAACAGTATTGCAGACCTGGTGCTATAAAATCAAAACTTTAAAAAGCACCTCCTGTTTTACTAGCAAATATATATAATTTAGTTTCCATGGCACCATTATGGAGCATTCAGGACTGATTCAATTATGTGATTTCATGTGTTTCTATCGACACTGCAATTACGGTAGGACATTCATACAGGATTTAATCAGGGATGATATCGTGCATTCATGCAATAATGCATGAGAGATCTCTATCTCTATCAAGATGGATCTACACACACTCCATTAATGCTTCCTTTGACATTCAGAAAATCAATGTAGTGGTTTGGATACATCTGCTACCCAGTCTCATACCAACTTTCTTATTGACTGTACCTCTTGGGTTGGACAGTATAGCAATAAGCTCCACATAAAACTTGACTGAAGTACGTGGAAGAAGATCTAGCAAACCTAGACTTAACCCAATATAAGGAAAACAACTGGCCCACCACAAAACAAAAATGGAAGAATATGATGTCAGTGGACCCATAGCCCTCACAACCACATTTTGGTTACATTGTGGGTTATTTATCAGATGCAAGCTAAGGACTTTATGTTCTCCTTTAAAAATTGAGGCTCCCTACTGAACCAATGAAGACAGAGAAACCTGCGCTTTTGTTCACATAATCAATGCAGAGGCATGAATATATGAATAAACCTCTGCGCATTCTGTAATTTTCCAAATCAATTTATTTTCTGTGGGTATTAATTCATTTTTCCATTCTTGCGCGTATAGTATCCTAGCTGCAGTAGTGATGTGGAGGATTAAGTACTATTTTTCCTTAGTTATTTTGTCTGGTTTCATTCCTAATAAAAAAATCTCTGGTTTCAGCTCTATGTTATATCCTGTAATTTCCAAATTTCTGCAGAGGCAGACCGGTTAACGAAATTATTTAGGAACCAAAAAGATTCTGATTATTACAAATGTTGGAATTTATGGTATAATTGGGTGAAAGAAAAGAGAGGGAAATGAAATAGATTGTATTAGTGGTATAGCGCAGATTTGTGTACGTTAGTTGCAATAACCTTGTATGTATATATGTAAAGTATTGTATTTTTAAAAATGAAAATAAACTTTGTAAAAAAAAAAAGAATATATGAATAAAAAAAATTCCACTTTCATGCAATCCAAACATTTTAATATTCAGAGTTGTAAGAATATAGTTACACATGTCTAAGACACATGTTATAAATGGACCGGGGAGAAGGGAAACAGGTAAACATTTTGCAAGTGGAAAGCTATATTTTTAAACATCGTAATTTTCAACTGTCAGTAGCCTTTAGGCTTTCTTTAACAAGGAAAGAAAAATGGGTGGATGCTTTTCAGCTTAAAGAGAGAAATTACCTATTCACTACAAGCCTTTAACATTACTTACCCTCAGAATCTACATTTGGAGGGACACTAAATTCTTGCATGATTCAATATTTATATCACATCACTGATTCCAATGGCACCCATAATTAGGAATCTGTATTACGGTGTGTAAGAATCTAAGCTGATATATTTCCTCTACACACACACACACACACACACACACACACACACACACACACACACACACAGAGGATCTGCTTCTTTCTGCTATCAATTACAGTTTCAGAAAACAAATATACTTTTTCTTACACCGTTTTGAGTATCAGGTTATGCTCTGGGTCTTTTGCAAGCCAACCACACATAGCAGGATGGATAAAAATCAATGATTTTTTTAAAAAAATTAAAAAAAATCAGATTTTTTTTATTTAAATCGGATTTTTTTGATTTTTATTGAATTTATTTTAATAAAAAACTTTTGGGGTAAAAATCTATCGTAAGATAGTTTTCTATTTAAGATACATAAATAATTTAGTTTATTCAGCATGAAATGGAGCTTAGTTATGTAGCATGAGGCTGTATATTCTGCAACACTGGAACTATCGGTGAATCAACAGTGGGTCAAAGGAGTAGCAGAGATGACAGTTGCTCTTTAAAAATTATGATTTAAATCGAGTTGATTTAAATCAAGCCTTTTTACTAGTGATTTAAATCATGATTTAAATTGTGATTTAAATCAACTCGATTTAAATCAAATCCACCCTGACACATAGTAAAGAAACCACTAAAGAAGCACTAAATGGGGACAAGGGGAGGAAAGGCAGGATTTCTGAAGTACTGAGTCAGCGCCCCATATGCCTCCATCACAATGCTATGTGGATTCTCCGTGATCCACTTGAAGCCATGGGCACTGGCGGGATAAAACGTGGATGGTGAAATGGGCAGTAAAAGAGTTCTTGATCTGACAGGGGAATGTGAAACAACACCCACTCTAGTGAGAAGGCAGATGTAGAAGCCAGCTGGGAACTCACTTGTGGGTGTCTTAACAGCTGTTGCAGAAGATCTGGAAAAAGTAGAGGGGGCAGCCAGCATCTGAAGTTTCAATTAGTAGCTTTTGTTTACAGGCTGAAAAAGCAGTGACAATGATGCATACCATGGCAATCCCCATGACCTAATCTGTATAACCAGGGGATGATTCAAGTCTCATGACTTACAGAATGTTGTAGTGACATTCTGACAAAGTTTTATTAGACTTAGAAAGCAACACTTGGAGCTAGTAGGATTTCTTGAAGTTTCTTGAAACTTTATGAAGAGAATGTCCTTGGAGATTCTCAATCATCCAGGTCCTGGTTGTCCCAAAGGACAACCTTTATGAAGAGAAGCTGTTTAATTAAAATGATCCAAAACAGATATGAGTAAAGGTAGTCCTCAACATACAACCGTAACAGTGCCTTCCTATTATGCTTGCATGTTGTGATGGCCATAAATTGGGTCAATCACATGACCGACCCCATTTTATGACCTTTTTTTGTGGCAATCATTACGCAAACGCTGCAGCCATTAGGCAAACTCATTGCTAAGCGAGTGGTCATAAGTCAAGGACCAACTGTAATATTGTCCAAAGTAAAATATAAACATATTTAAGTAGCAATTAGTACCTGACAGAAAGAAAGTGGGGAACAAAGGAGGGGCTACTGGAATGCCCTTTTAATATTTTTTAATTTTTTGTTTTTCTTTTAGTTTTTTAAACATTTTTTTGAATATTTTTTTCTTTTTGAGGTTTTTTTTTTTTTTTTTTTTTGCTTGCAGGTCTTATCTAATCCATAAAGAAGCATTGTAAAAAAAAAAAAATCTCCCAAAAATTTCAATTGATTTTATATTACATCCTTTTCAAAAATAACTCATATTTTAGAAATGATCTCATTGCATTTATGTTGTTGGAGATGCAATGAAGTTAACGTGTTATTTTTGTGCTGGACAAAGACAATGAACTAACAATAAAAAACCTTACTCTTCAACATTGGAAAGAAAAATATATGGCTCCAACTTTTCATTAAAATGATGAATATGACAGATCATTAGACAGAGCAGCTAATGAATTGCTTTAATGAATTATGAGTATCACTTTATTTATACATGTCCATAAAATGTATTATATCTTTCTGTCTATTTTAGCTTTTTAATAATTTTGTGTATTCTTTTTCTTTGTGTTTATTAACTGAATATAAAAAAGGCAAAAACATGGGAGATAATAGGATTTTATAAAAGACTGCAGAGCAGGTTTGCAGAGATCATCTTTTTACTTTGTTCATTTATATTCTTCTAAATCTCGGTATTTCTAGACATCCTAGAATTTTTGAGTGGGTTGTTTGGCTGCAAAATAAGAAGAGATTAAATGCACATTGCTCACTTCTTACCCAGAGAATAGGATAGGAAGGATTAATAGTGCCATCCCCTCAGTCTTCAATATGTTGTTGAATTATAGGAGAAGAAACAAGGTGTTCTGCTTTTTTTTAAAAAAAGAATAAGCTGCAAAAATAGGAACCTTAAGCTCTCAAGGGATTTAGTTTATTTTATTCACCTGCTCATCCCTATTTCCAAAACTGCAAAACAACAAAGCAAAATGCCATCTTTCTTGTCCCAAAGGTGCTTTTTCCACAAGGCTACTGGACTTTTTTTTTTTTTTGGGGGGGGGGGGGTTGAAAACATTTTGCTTCTCATCCAAGAAGCTTCCTCAGTTCTAATGACTGAGAGTCTCCATAGATATTTGCCATCTTTCTTCTTCTGATGCCCACACAGTATTGCAATGCCCTCTTCAGCTCTCTGATCCTGAAAAGAATGTGACTATGTGTGTTTTTAAAGGAGCGGCTCCTGGCCATTCTAGTATAAAGATTCATGTAGGAGGCATACAAAAGGAATGTACAAGACACATTGGTCAATATTTGTACGTCTTTCACCCCCCCAAAATCTTGTAGATTACAATATACACCAAACAGATCATTCTGAATTGTACATCGTAGGAAATGTGCAACAGATTCTTGCTGCCACTGAAAGAAGGACTTTCAGATAAATATTTCAATTTTTATAAGCCCTTCTCCATGTAGGAAAACAGGTAAGATTGAAACTGGGACACAAAATTCTCTCTTATCTCCTAGAACAGTGATGGCTAACCTTTTCCGGACCGAGTATCCAAAGCACGCATGCGCCCAAACTCCCAAAATGCAATGCATGCACAGCCCCATGCATGTGCATGCCCTCCCATGCATGCACGTGGCCCCACACACACACCCCGCCCCCGCACATGCGTGGCAGAGATCCGAAGACCAGCTGGCCAGCAGGAGGCTCATGTGCATTCATGGTGGACCTGAACTGGGGTGACGGCTCGCATGCCCACAGAGAGGGTGCTGCGTGCCACCTCTGGCACGTGTGCCATAGGTTCACCATCATGGTCCTAGAAGCTCTCTTATGAATTGCTGCCCTAGAGTTAAAGATTTAATCAGAAGATAGGTACTGTGCTGAATTTATTGACTTTTTTAGTAGATAATATAGTTTTGGAAAGAAGTGGCCAGCTGCAGATGTGCACAAACGTACAGACAAGAGGCATTTGACACTGCCTGTCCCAGTTTCCAGGATATTCAAGTTTGCACAATAATCTGTCTCTGTCAAGTCTGCTTCCTGTCGTGAAGCAAGGGAAGGTTTCAAACACATGTCCTCATTTACTAGAAAGGGAGGAACTTACGTGCTGGCACAGCGCAGGCTGTCAGTAATGCTGCAAAACCAGTTGGGAAGCAGGATTGCAATCCAACCAGTTTCCATTTCAAGATTTGTCCTTTGTCGCAAAACAGACCATTGAATTTAGCTAGCTGCCCAGCTTTCATTAGGCAGCTTGTGATTTGTTTGGTTGAAAACCTTCACACCCACTTTGCCACTTTGTTCTTTCCACTTCGTTTTAAACATGCTATGGTTATAATCCTAAAAACCTTTTACCAAGAGAGATGGGCTACAGCTAGAGAGTCACCGTGGTGTAACCATTGCTGGCGTTGGGACAAGGCCCAATTTGTAATTCCCCTTCCACCAAGAAATCCACATGACCTTTTAGTCCCCCACCCAGGGAAGCCACTGGCACTGAAATGGAGGAGGAAGTTTAAGGGATGATGTTGAGTCAGTCACAATCTGCCAGACCAACTCCCTGACAAGGTTGCCATGAGACTAAAAATAAGGGTGAGCCCACATATGTTGCCCTGAGTTCTTCTGAAGACAAGCGGGAGGAAAACGTAACCCCATATTGCCAGAACTTTGGAAAAGAAAGATAATGGTGATCCTCATCATTGAGCAGGAAATAACTGTACAAATAGCAACCTTGTTAACTTTGTTCCAGCTGTGAGTTTTCCTCTGCCGGATATTGATCCCATCCCCACAACAGGAAGCTGAAACCATCACATGGCCCACAGACTCTAACACAATGCATTTTTTTTCTGGGCAGCTATAAATTGCCTCTGTGTCGCTTGAGGGCCTTGAACTACTCTATCAAAAGTAACACACACATACACTACGCTGTTGACCTTTCCGTGAAATAATGGCTAACCCTGGCTTCCTTATAAGGCATCAGCAAACCTTCAAGAAATAGCGTGAGTCCTGCAAATTATGCAGTGAGAGAGAAAGAGGAATAAAATGAGCAGATTTTCTTTTCCATTTTGGCATTTCCTTGCTTAGCATTAAGGAACTCTTTGCTCACAGAGAAGCCAAAAGAAGAAGAGGCCACCATAAGGTCATTGATTAAAAAGGCTACAAAAAGACAAATATGGTCGTGGAACTATGGCCAGCTCCAGCCTCTTCATTTTTTCTCCAAAACCTAAAGCAGAGTCCCTTCTTGGCTCCATAAATGGCTAGTCTGTATACCCAGCAACGAGCATTTTCATAAGGGCCAACAGGCCAAAAATCTTTTCAAAGGAGAAAACTCTTGGGAAATAAAAGTTTCATTTGAAAACATCTTCTGTTCAAATCTTTCTAGAGGGTTTTCCTTACAGAAACACTAACGTTCTGTTTTAACACACGGGCCAAAAGTTACCCTTCAAGAAAGTAGCCTACCAAACAGAGACGATCTCAGTTTGCTAGCTTTGTTAATTATAACTATTTCTAAACTAATCATAAAAACATGCCCTGATGCTAGTTTGTGGCTTTATGAGCAGTGTATGCTCTATCTTTAAAAGGGCCTGCACTTTCCGGACAAAAACTTAATCTGGATTACCGTAACAATGTAGTCCACAATACGTGGAGTTAAAATGAAAATATATACAGTAGGTGACACATTCTTTACATATTTAATATTTCTAACACATTAGAGCCTGTTGGTGTAGTGGTTAAGGCATCAGGCTAGAAACAGGGAGGTAGCGAGTTCTAGTCCCACTTTAGGCACAAAGCCATCTGGGTGATCTTGGGCCAGTTATTTTCTCTCAGCCCCAGGAAATAGGTAAACCACTTCCAAGATGTTGCCAAGAAACTTTCAGATTTCTTCTATCTAATGAACCTTGGAGAGCCTGGGGGGGTGGGAGTTGTATCCGTTTTACACCCATTGGTGGGATTCAAATAATTTAACAACTGGTTCGACCAGGGTCAGGTTGGCTGTCATGGGAGGCGTGGCCCATCCCCGTCATCCAGATCCGCCACCCATGTGGGACGAACCTCCTGCGATGGCCAACCTGACCCTAGGTGAACCGGTTGTTAAATTCCCCCCCAGTATCAAAGTGGATCCTGGTCACTGCACTGTGCTGCAATGGAGAAACAGGAAATGGAGTGGCCGGCACGAGGGAAGGAGGAAAGTGGCCTTCTCCTTCCCTTGCGCCGGCCGCTCCATTTCCCATTTCTTCATTGCAGCACAGTGCAGCGCCCAAGATCCACTTTGATAGTGAGAAGGGGGTTCACCTGAACTGGTGTGAACCGGCTGAATCCCACCACTGCAATGACTGATTTCTGTGGAAGTAATGTGCAACTGGCATAGAGGTTATATACAGAACCCATTCACATGTAGAATCTATGCAGAAAAGTGAATAGCACTTTATAGAATGTGTAGCCTTCTTGCAATTCTAAATGACTAATTTCATGCAACTCCCTGCAAAGGAGAAATTCAATGCCCTAGGCGGAAAGGAATACCCAAAACAAGAAGGGGACCATCTTCATTTGGAGCTGAGGTTTCCCTGTCAGTCACCATTCAGCCATGCAGTCTGTCCAATTATTCCCAAGAGAAAGTAGCTTCAGAAGAAAAAGAGGCATGCCCCTTATTCTCTCAGAGACTGCCTGCCAATTTTCACACAGGAAGTGCTATTTGTCAAGGAAGTTTGTCATATCTATAGTGATTGAAAACAGAACAAAGAATTGAAGGAGCCACAAATAGCATGGCCACCTGGACAGCCTTAAATTCAATTGACAGTATTTATTTTTCAATCTCCTGACTAATTTTGGTATTCAATCTGAACCTCAATTGGTAAACTGAGTTCTTTAAAAAATAATCATGATACGCACGGACAAATCATTAGATTATGTACTAGTCTTTGATTCTGGACACCAGAGTTGTACATTTGCTTTTTCCAATCTTCTGAAGAAGTTGAGAGCAGCATTAATAACAAATCATAGTTTCACCTAACTCCAGAACACTGCAAATCAGGGACAGATGAGTCTAACATTATCTGTGCATGTAATGGGGGAAGTTCCAAATAGCGCAGTCTTGGAACATGCTGGAATTTCTAGCATGTATACACTATTGAAACAGCAACGTCTGCGCTGGCTGGGGCATATCGTGAGAATGGCTCATGGTCAGATTCTGAAAGATCTCCTGTATGGAGAATTAGTGCAGGGAAAGTGCCTCAGAGGGAGACCACAGCTGCGATATAAGGATATCTGCAAGAGGGACCTAAAGGCCCTGGGAATGGACATCAACAACTGGGAAACCTTGACCTCTGATCGTTCAGCTTGGAGGCTAAAGACGCAGCATGGCCTTCTCCAATTCGAAGAGACACTTGTTTGGCAAGCTGAGGCAAAGAGGCAGTCCCAGAACCAGCAAAATCTGGGGGCTGGGCAGGGGACAGAGTGTATCTGCCCTCAGTGTGGAAGGGATTGCCACTCTCGAATTGGCCTTTTTAGTCACACTAGATGCTGTTTTAGGATCTCTTTCCAGAGCACGATATGATAGTCTCTTGAGACTGAAGGATGCCAATGAATGGGGGAAGGGACCACAAAGACTCAGCATCACTACTTGGCATCCTTGCTTATTGCCACAGTCCATGCATTGTGGTAGGTGGCTTCACCATTATGAGGTCTATTTAGCCTGGGTCCACTGCATTTGGTAACATCTAGCTAGCAACATGGTTATTGAAACTGCCAATGGACTTCTGACAATAATCAATTTTCCACAGGCTCCTGGCATTTTAATTGCTCTCTTTGAAATCTCTGCAACAGCTAAGACGGAGCTGGCTTCTGATTGAATAAGAGCCTCATGCTAATGAGAAGCATCAATTAAAGACGGGGAAGGAAGCCCAACAGCAGCTAGAAAGATGTAAGGGCATCATCAAAAATATCATCTTCCCTAAAGATGAAGCAAACATGAACCCGAAACTGGCGCAAGTGCATCTGAATGAGGCTATGGACTTTGAATTCACTTTTTAGATTTATAATAATCAGTAAAGAGCCACGAAGGTTATAGCATAATGCAGTTTGGGTTTAAAGTAGTAAAGTTTAATTTTTGTTAAATTATGGGGAGCAATCTGATTAAAGAACATGTAAAACCAATCATATGAGTTAATTAATTAATCTCAAAATTAAATTTGCTTACAGGAAACTTTTGAATCAAGGCATTCTTGATGAGAAGAGATCTTTTAAAATGGCACTTTTGTTATTAATTCTGCTGCATCTTTTGATTAATTAAAATACTTAAATTGATTAATTGGCCAAAGGCCAGGTCATGTCTAGAAACACTTACTGTTGATTGTGTCTGTTCATTCGGTAAGATCCAAAAGAGTGGACATGTTTTAGTGACCCTGTTGCAATGCCTATACTTTGGAACAGCATTCTCTCCCCCACACCCAAAATTTTGGATAATCCTGACCATGTTGGCCTTCTGTTAGACTTTAAAAACCTGTTCCTCCAAGGCAGTGAGCCCGTTTTGATAAGGCCATCTGGGTTTCAGAATAATGAACATGCTGAAATTGTCTTTGGTTATATTGCATATTATTATTATTTCTTTGGTTTTTTATGTTCTGTGGCCATTTTGTTTTGTGCTTTTAATGCTATATAGAGTGACTTTGTGAGTTGGGTAGCCATATATGTTGCCTAAATAAATAAATAATAAATATTTTATATCTTGAAAAGACATAAGTAAGCAGATAACTTTTCTTTAGCTGCCACAAGGAGTTGTGTGAATCCTAAAACTAAGCAATCCACCCCAGCCCTACCCTATTAACTACACATCTGTACATAACTGTACATCTCCACCCCAGGCCACCCCAACGATGCCCTTGAAGTGATGTCCCAGTGCCTGGAGGCTGTACGGATCTGGATGGGGAGGAACAGGCTCAAGCTCAACCCTTCCAAGACTGAGTGGCTGTGGTTCCCGGCATCCCGATATAGTCAGTTGACTCCATCACTGACTATTGGGGGCGAGTCTTTGGCCCCCACAGAGAGGGCTCGCAATCTGGGAGTCCTCCTGGATACGCAGCTGTCCTTGGAGGAACATCTGACGGCTGTAACCAGGGGGACCTTTTATCAGGTTCGCCTGATCCGCCAGTTGCGGCCCTTTCTTGATTGGGATTCCTTGTGCACAGTCACTCATGCCCTCGTAACCTCTCGCCTTGATTACTGCAATGCTCTCTACATGGGGCTCCCCTTGAGGAGTACCCGGAGGCTCCAACTGGTCCAGAACGCAGCAGCGCGGGTAGTGACGGGAGCAGCGTGGCGCTCCCATGTAACACCGCTCCTGCGTGAACTGCACTGGCTCCTGGTGGTCTTCTGGGTGCGCTTCAAGGTGTTGGTTATCACCTTTAAAGCGCTCCATGGCATAGGGCCTAGCTATCTTCGAGACCGCCTACTGCCACCGATGACCTCCCACCGACCCGTGCGCTCCCACAGAGAGGGCCTCCTCGGGGTGCCATCAGCCAAACAATGCAGGCTGGTGACCCCCAGGGGGAGGGCCTTCTCTGTGGGGGCACCTACCCTCTGGAATCAGTTGCCCCCTGAGATAAGGAGAATCCATGACCTCAGTGCCTTCCGCCGTGCCCTTAAAACTTTCTTTTTTCAACAAGCCGGGCTGGCTTAATTTCTTTTTAAGGGTTTTTTTAATTGTTCTGTTTTGCTTATCGTTTTAATTAATGGGGCCAAATCTATATATATTTTTAAATGTGTTTTAATATTTGTATCTGATGTTTTTATCTGGCTGTTCACCGCCCTGAGTCCTCAGGGAGAAGGGCGGTATACAAATTCAAAAATAAAATAAATAAAATAAAAATAAACTAGTATGGCTGAGTACTAGTTAACAATTATATTCAGCAACACAAGCTTCCAGAGGTTAGTTCAGAAAACATGTGCAATTGATATATAGACTAAATCCTTCTGTTTCTAGTAACTCTAGAGAAACTAGTTGAGGTAGAACCCTATGAAGTTCAAAGTTCTGAATGAGTTTTCTGGAGTTGTTTGGTCTGTTGATTTTCCCCTCTGGAGCAACAGTTGGCAAAGAAAGAAAGAAAGAAAGGAAGGAAGGAAGGAAGGAAGGAAGGAAGGAAGGAAGGAAGGAAGGAAGGAAGGAAGGAAGAGCGCCATCCCACTTCACTTGCAGAACATAGGAAGAAATCTTACCAGTCACAACATTCTAGATGTAGTAAGTTACTAGACAGCAGCTAGACATAACTAGGACCGTTGGTTTATTATCTCTAGCCTCTAATCTCTACTTTAGATAAGCTACCCATTATTCTTCTGGTCACATTACCTCTTTTGAAGCCTAATCATTTTCTTTAAGCCACTCATTCATATATTTCTTCATTGTTGTATGTTCTAAATGTTTTCATTTTTAAAAGATTCTTTGGTGTCAATTCATGTCTTGGAAGGCCTAAATCTCTCCAGACTGACTACCAGACAGTGGCTTTAAACTGCCCTTGTGTTTCTTATATTACAGAAAGTAGAAGGCATTTTCCTTATTTTCTCTTTCTGTCTATAACTCCAATTGAGTTGACTGGACAGAAAATTTAATAAATAAACAAAAACAAATAAATAGAGAGGGAGAAGAGAAGGTAGTGGCTGCAAATAGCAGCCATAGGTAAATCAAGTTGAAATGAGAAAGAGACCTTTTAAGATTTGCTTGGGGGAAGTTGAAATTTATACATAGCAAAGGAGAAGGAAACATATTCTTCCTAGTGAATGCTGTGCAGCCAGAAAAAGAAGAAAAATAGACTCTTCCATTCATTTGTAGCATGCTGATCAGAAAAGCTGGCAGAATGTAAAGAATAATAATAATAATAATAATAATAATAATAATAATAATAATAATAATAATAATAATAGCTGCTCAAGAATAAGCACTACATACTAATGCCATGAAAGCGAAGATACAAAAATCCACTGACAAACTGCAAACTTTGCAATGACAAAGTTGAAACTGCTTCACATTTTTTTTTTTTAAATTTGATTTATATGCCGCCCTTCTCCGGAGACTCAGGGCGGCTTACAATGCGTTAAGCAATAGCCTTCATACTTTTGTATATTTATACAAAGTCAGCTTATTGCCCCCACAAACTGGGTCCTCATTTTACCTACCTTAGAAAGGATGGAAGGCTGAGTCAACCTTGAGCCTTGGAGAGATTCGAACCAGCAGTAAATTGCAGGCAGCTGTGTTAATAACAGGGTGCTTAAACCACTGTACTATCAAGGCTCATTTTAATATGCGAGTGCAGCAAAATTGTGCAAACTGATTACAAAGCTAGATATGACCAAGTTCCTAAATTAATCCACTGGTCATGAAGTAAAAAATACAACTTATCTGTGTCCGAAAAGTCATGGGAACATAAAGTGGAAAAAGTTGTGGAAAATGAGAGGGCAAAGATCTTGTGGGACTTTTGAATACAGACAGCTCGTCATTTGGAATACAGACAGCTCGTCATTTGGAACACAACACGCCAGATATCACAGTTGTCAAAAACCGAAGTGTACAATTTATTGATATCACTGTACCAGGAGACGCCAGAGTTGAAGAAAAAGAACTGGAAAAAAAATCACGAAATATCGCGACCTGGCCATTGAAATTACATGATTATGGGTGAAACATGTAAAGTGATACCCACTGTCATTGGGGCACCATGTCCAAGAATTTTACAAAATACATCAAGAAATCGCAGCTTCCTGCAATAACACCAGTGGAACTGCAAAAAACTGCACTACTTGGAACACCATACATTTAAGAAGATACTTGGTTGATACCTAGGATGCTGGCAGCAACCCGTATCAATCATCAGCGCCAGTCAATGATATTTGTGATACATTTTTAAATATTCAGTTGATTGAATTTCATGTTTAATAATAATAATCTTGCTGAATATTGCAGGCTAACAAATGCACTAATCTGCAAAACGTTGTTCTAGAAGTCCTTGTTGTTTAAAAATTTTATATAGAATATAGCAATAATATATGTATTACAAAAGTAGATTACAAGTCAGGTGTCCTTTTTCTTAAAGGGGGAAAAAATAAAATAGATTTAGCACGCGATAAAGACCAAAAATATGGTTCTTCTGTTATTGTCATTTAAGGACCAACAGTCAACCAATACATGATTATTTTCATAGTCTAGGAAGGGCAAAACAGCCTTGACTGATAAGTAGGTCAAAGTCTTGCCAAGCATAGGCACTTCAGCATAACTAACAGCTAACAGATTAATTTTTCATCATAATTCTTTATTTCCTCCAGATCAAAAGGAAACTGTTCAACCTCAAGAAATTTGGTCACAATAAAAAAGGCATCTTGGGGGATGCGATGAGATTATACAGAGATTGTGATGTACAATGCAAGCATTCCCTGTATGATAGAAGCTCTTGTTTTCTGTTTTTTTTTTTTCAAGCCTGGGCCACCAATTTTATTGGGAGAAAATCAATGAAAAACAATTAAAGTACACGCTACATTTGAGTTACCCTCATGCTTAAAACTGCAGTTGTGAAGTAGTCTTCAACACATGAAATTACAGATTTAAACTTACCACTGTTCTTCTTCAGTATTTGTCCCCTATAAATTAGTGGACTTTTAACTTTTAGAATTCTCAAAAATGGCTAGGAAGGCTAGGAAATTTTAGAAGATGAAGTCTTTAGCAGGCTCTCAGGTTTGGAAAAATTCTTTAAATTCAGCTAAACTAAAAAATTCTCAGACACATTCATCCTGATAAAAGATACTTCAGCTCTTAAAGAAACGTCATATATAAGGGTTTCTTTCTGATGACAAGAAAATCAAGTTTGAGTCTTGGATTGATAGTGACACATTAAAATAAAGCCTTCACAGCTGAAGTATAATCATTTAAACAGAGGTATTATGTTAACTAGCATTTTCTGTTTTATTGGAAATCCTATAAAGAGCGAACTGAGTTTGTTTAGTTTTCAGAAACACTGACAAGGGGAGAAAGAGAGTAAAACGACTCTCTTCAGCTTAGTTCATACATCATGTTAGGTTAGGGTAAGGGGAGTTGGGTACAATATATGGTTCAGCATGTTGGAGAAATCCAGTCATTACCTTGGCTTATTTATTAATAAGGTTATCATGTTAATTCATAATACAGAGCATTTATTAAAGACAGAACATTACAGGAATAAGTTTTGTTCGTTCAGGTTTAGATTTGTTTTACCACATTTATATCCAACCAGCTTTGTAGAAATGCTGGGCAATTTACATACAATAAAATTAATACCCATACAAATGTGAATCTTCTTACCAGCAAAATATCTTGCACACCTGTCATGGCAGCCTGAAGAAAGCTCTTTTGCCTGATCTTTCCCTAAAGGGCATGGGTCACCTGAAACAGTTAGGCAGAATTCCACGGACTTGGTGAGGGTAGAAACATATTTTGTTTGCTTTTGTTGCCTTAACAGCCCAAACATAAGATTCACAGCAGTGCTTAATTTTATTCACTCATTTAGCATATTAGGTGATGTCCACATTCAAATACAGGTAGTCCTCAATTTACAATCACAGTTGGGAACGGAACTTATGTTGCTAAGTAAGATGATTCTTAAGTGAATTGTACCCAATTTTAGAATAGAATAGATTAACAGGAAGGGACCTTGGAGGTCTTCTAGTCCAAACACCTGCTCAGACCGGAAACCCTATACCTGTGATGGTGAACCTATGGCACACGTGCCCAAAGTGGCACACGAAGCCATGTCACCCAGCACGCATGGCCTTGCCTGTTTGCCTGTTTGTGTTTCTGGCACGCATGCGTGCGCGATGATCAGCTTTCCTTCGCGCGCATGGCAGTGCCGAAAACCAGCCTGTGCATGCACGCCGGTCAGCTGGTTGTCGGGCGCACATGCGCACTAGAACCCGGAAGTTTGGCTTTTCCAGAGTCCGGCCCTGATGAGCATGTGTGCGTGCGACGTTTCCGCAGTGCCGAAAAGGTTCGCCATCACTGCCCTATACAATTTCAGACAAATAGTTGTCCAATCTCTTCTTAAAAACTTCCAGTGTTGGAGCATTTACAACTTCCGGAGGCAAGTTTTCAATCTGTTTTGCTAAGAATGTTCAGCAAATCACTGTGGCTGTTAAATGAATCATGTTGTTAAGCAAATCTAGCTTCCCCTAGAGACTTTGCTTGTCGCAAGACAGCTGGAAAGGTTACAAAGGATGATGTGATCCGGGGATGCTGTACCCAGTGTAAATACATGCCTGTTGCCAAACGTCTGATTTTTGATCCTGTGACCATGGGGATTCTATGACGGTTATAAGTGCGAGCACCGGTTAAGTAACTTTTTTCAGCACCGGCATAAACAAGTGGCTGTAAGTCGAGAACTACCTGTACTTGAAGGGACGTCACACAAAAAATGGTCATGAATTATTCTCTGTCACTCCAGAATGAACAACATAGAAATTATAGTCTTACATTTCAGGGTGGTAGACTGGATGTTAGAAAAATTCTAACGATGGATTTCTTTAGTTACCAGGCTAATTTTTCTGGTTTTTTAGATATTAGGAAGATACACATCGTACTACCATGTTTTTAATTTATTAAAAATTAGCAAAAAGATAAGAAAATGGGAATCAATTTATGGAAAGGCAAGGATAAGTGAAAGAGTGTTTTCAAATGGAGGGCTTCTGATCATTGGTCAGTGAATCCAGTTTTCATTCCTTACTGGATATTTTTTTTTCTTGCTAAGGAAAAAAAAAAAGATACAGAATAGTGGGCAAATGCAAATGATGTCATCGTGACTCCAAAAAATCCCATCTTCCCATGATCGATCAAACCAGATCTGAATTGCTTCTTCCCTATTGACTGATGGCAATCTCCATGTTTCAGACTAAAGTAGCATTGTTATCTCTGCTTAAGCGATACCCAGGACCTTGAAGCTCAGGATTTATTTCATGCAAAGCATTTGCTCTGCCACTTATTTACAAACCTTCCCAAAGACCATTTCTAAGAGCAAGAACTTAGTCGTTATGCTGATTACAGCGAAGGTTATACTGAAGTATAATCAAGATTGACTGATTTATACTATTTGCTGAAATGCAGCTTCCATTATAAATAATAGATTAGCCTTTCTCTGCAGGAAACCGAATCAAATGTATCCAGAAATAAGCAAGTCTTCAAAATGTTCCTAATTATTGGGAAACTAGATAAGGTATACACATGAAACAGCACTCAGATATTGATCCTAAAGCCCAGGCAGACTCTTGTAGATTAGACTACCTTTGAGATAAACAGCACAAAATCATCTAAGAGTTTGGAAGATAATACCTTAAATTAGAACACATTTGGTCCAGAATACCTAAACAAACACCTGTGTCCAACTAGTGTTTTGGTTGTAGATTCTGTTGGACAATCATATTTATTATAGTAAGTCAAATATTTAGTTATGACATATGGTATCAAGATTTCTCCACATAAGGCTTAAACTAAGAGATTAGATTAAGTTGTTAAAAGGCATGTTGGCCACATGGCTTCTATGAAAAGCAGAGAGTTCAAATTGTATCATGCTCTTGAAAAGGAGTGCCACTAAATCCAGAAAAAGATGGGTATTTCCATCCAGTCAGCAGATTTTTCTATCAAGTCTTCTATTCTTCAGATTAAATTCCAGCTTCTTTCTCTTCACCCTCCCCTCCGCCCAAGCTGCTTCCAAATCCCTACTCAGAGTTTCTACTACCTTTGTAAGGCTAGAGAAGAAGCTATAGGCCTGTGATGGCGAACCTGTGGCACACGTACCAGAGGTGGCACGCAGAACCCTCTCTGTGGGCACGCACACCATCGCCAGCTGCTTTTCTGGTTTCTGGCGTGCCGGCCAGCTGGTCTTTGCAGGAACCAGAGCACTGGAAAATGGCCTTGAAATGGCCCAGAAATCAGCCCCAAAACAGGCTGGTTTTTGGGCCATTTTCAGGCCGTTTTTCAGGCTGTTTTTGTCAAAATGTCCTGAAAAACATCCTGAAAATCGCCTGAAAAATGTCCTGAAAACGGTCCCCAAAACAGCCAAAAAACCACACGTGCATGCCAGCCAGCTGGTCTTCGTGTTTCTGGCGCTTCAGTGCGCACATTTGCATACACATGCACACGCATTCGGGTTTGGGCACTTGGTGCCGAAAAGATTCACCATCACTGCTATAGACTAAGCCCATATTAATTACACTTTATCCATACCTTGATCACTAATGTCTGATTATTTCACTCCATGATTCCATGTAGCCACTCAAAATATAGGTAAAAGATTTTTGTTGTTGTTGTTAGTTGCAAAGCTGTGTCCGACCCATTGTGACCCTATGAACAATGTTCCTCCAGGCCTTCCTGTCCTCTACCATCCTCTGGAGTCCATTTAAGCTCACACCTCCTGCTTCAGTGACTCCATCCAGCCACCTTATTCTCTGTTGTCCCCTCCTTCTTTAGCCCTCAATCTTTCCCAGCATGAGGCTCTTCTCCAGTGAGTCCTTCCTTCTCATTAGATGGCCAAAGTATTTGAGTTTCGTCTTCAGGACCTAGCCTTCTAAAGAGCAGTCAGGGTTGATCTCCTCTAGGACTAACCGGTTGGATCGCCTTGCAGTCCAAGGGACTCGCAGGAGTCTTCTCCAGCACCATAGTTCAAAGGCCTCAGTTCTTTGGCGCTTAGTCTTTCTTATGGCCCAACATTCAGGTAAAAGATAGAGGACTTCAAATGCTAAGAAACCATGCAATGGGTGTTCCTTGGCACCAGCTTCAGAACTCCTCCAAATAGGATTGAAGTCAATGTAAAACGACAGTATGCCTCAAACGCTGAAAAAATTCTCATGGAAAGTTATTAAAGCTCTGAAAACTGCAGTGGAATTCAGGAAAACAACAGCGTCAGCGTCAGACTTTCCCTATCCATTTCCCAACATAAATCAGCTACCAAGAATATGGTTGGAATGAAACCTGCCCTACTGTTCTATCCCTGACATTTCTATGGCCATATATACATTTGCCTCAAACTAAAGACTCTATTTTTTCCTGAGTAGAATAGAGTGCAGAAGAGCACAGAGACAGCTTTGAAGAAAGCTTAGGAATGAAAGAGAGGAAAAAAAATCTGGAAGAAACACAAAGTGCCATGTTTTGATTCTCTTTAATATATGACAGCAGCCTCCAACCTTTAAGGTTTGACAGCCCAGTGAGGGAGGGGGGCTGGCATGTGTGTGCCAGCCCACTGCTCATGCGAGTCAAGCTGCGCGTGTGCCAGCCCACCGCTCGTGAGAGTTAAGCTATGCATGTGTGTACGCACCAACCTGCCACTTGCACGAGTCAAGCTGCACACTTGACATTACTGCATTACTTGGAACCTGACACTGCACACATGCACAAGCGTTGGCCAACTGCTCACACAGCCTGCTCTGAACAGGCCACAGCCTGGTAGTGGACCGCAGCTCGGGGGTTAGAGACCCTTGGTATAAGAGACAGGAACAGAAAATTTCAGGCTTTCAAGATCCTGTTATAACCTGCAAAAATATAGTTCTATGATCTTTGTGGAATCTGTTCCTTGATCACAAAGGACTGATGTATCCTCATGCCAGCTCCTATACCTCATCATCATCCTGCCACTAAGACCACCCAAAGATGACTTCAGGTGCTGCAAGTGGTGTTTTCCTTCTTATCCTGGCTCAACATTTTCTATCTGGACTTCCAAGCAATCCATGGCATATGAAGTCTGAGATGATGTGTCAAGACTGGACATTCATTCGTCTCCATTGGTCTGGCAGATGTGCTGTGTCTCTGCCATGGCCCTTCCATCTAGGCCAGGGATGTCAAACACAAAGCCTGCACAGCCATCCTAATCTACCCAGTGCGAAGAGGAAAGATCAGGCCAGCGTAGCTTCGGCCCAGTCTACCCAATGCAAAGAGGAAAAATGCCAGCAGTTTGGGGAGTAGTGTCAAGCTGGCCACGCCCACCCAGTTGGTCATGCCCGGCTGGCTGGCCCCTTGAGGTCAACCACAGCCCTGATGTGGCCCTCAATGAAATTAAGTTTGACATCTCTGATCTAGACCATGGGTTAAGCACCTGTTCTACAGTCCTGAGACTAGAGGCCCAGCTTAAAAAAAACCCTGGTTGATCAGTCAACCTAGAGCAGGGGTGTCAAACTCACGGCCCACATGTGTCACATGCTGGTCACGCCCACACCCGGTTTAGCAAAGGGGGGGAAAGTCGCAATACGTCATGTGACCTCGTGACATGAGTTTGACACCCCTGACCTAGAGAGTATGAAGCCCTGAAACTGATTAGCCCATCACTAATTTATTACAAGTATTTAAAAGTGTCCTTGAAAAGACATGGCATGTTTGTAGCCTGCAGGGAGGGTTGATTCCCTTCCCAGTGGTTGCTGCACTCCAGAAAGCTCTGGATCTTTACTTATTTTCCTGCCGTAGTGTTTTTTGGGTAACTTAAAGATCCCACATCAAACCCTACATAAATTTTGTTTTGTGAATCTCAACTCTTCAAAAATGGCTGCAATTCTGCTGGTCAACCACTAAGTATCATGCAAAACATGGAAATATTAACTTGCTACAAGTAATGAAATAAAACCACAGTGCTATTGAAAGACTAACCAGTGCATTGTGCATGCCAACTGGAAGAGGCTTGTCACATGATAGAATGGGAATTTCAGGTTGCATAAATAATCAGACACCTTACAGGACTTCCCAACTTGCGGACTTCCAACTCCCAGAATTTTCAGCAATGGGGATACTGGCTGTGGAATTCTGAGATTCGAAGTTCATAGAATTGGAAATTGCCATAATTGGGAAACGGTGCCTTAGTATATTGAGCATTAAAGGAACACAAACTACAGATATGGGAATGTTGTGAGGGTTAGCAAGATTGAAGATAACATTTCTTGTCTCAGCTTTACAATAGGAGGAAAAATATGATACTGTCACATAAGATACTGTCTACAACATTTTTAATACCACAGTAATAAAACTCTTCAAAAAAAAAGACTGAGAGGAGCTAGCAAAAATATTTCTGTGAAAATCCACCTCGTTTTGTTTTGTTTTTTACACCATCTCTTTCGTACTCTTCCCATTTTACAACAAACTAATCTGATCAATAGTCAACAGTTCTACCGAAGGGTAAGTTGTGTTGATTAGAACAACCCATAGTAAGAGATTCTCTTCCTAGGGAGGGAAAAGAGAAAGCAACAGGAAATCTTTGCACATGTAAGGTAGAAAACATTTGCTTATTAGAAGCAGAGCTGGAGCAATTTCTCTGATGAAATTCTGCAACTGCTTTAGCTTTAAAATAAATTCTTCAGCTGCCATACAAACAAACAAACAAACAAAGAAGTTCCTTTGACCCATCTTGCCCATATCTGCAGCCAAGGACTTTTATAGCTAGTGATAATTCTTTGGCAAGCCACACTGAATGCCTCCCAAACAGCACTGGAAGAAGGAAAACCTTGGAAAGCAGGCTTGCCCCTGAGGCTCCCTACATCACCAGAGAGCTAACTTGGATAGACCAAGAACCCTTCCAAACACCATTACAAGTGATGTTGGAGGAAAAAGAAGGAATGACCAAATTGTCTTCCCTTTTCTTTCTTCAAGGTGCCTCGGGGGGGGGGGGAGGAAGGAGCTGTAATGACAGTACCAGATCTGATCCAAACAGCTACAACAGAGAGATAGAGAAAACAGTGATGTCTTCACAATTGTCTCAATTCTGGTACCCCAGTTTTGAAAGCTCTACCTATTGGAGAGACACAGAGAGACAAGAAGACTTTCTTTTTCAGGAAATTCCAATGTTTTGATCCAAGGTAAAGGTAAAGATTCCCCTTGCACATATGTGCTAGTCGTTCCCGACTCTAGGGGGCAGTGCTCATCTCCGTTTCAAAGCCGAAGAGCCAGTGCTGTCCGAAGACGTCTCCGTGGTCATGTGGCCAGCATGACTAAACGCCAAAGGTACACAGAACGCTGTTACCTTCCCATCAAAGGTGGTCCCTATTTTTCTACTTGCATTTTTTACCTGCTTTCGAACTGCTAGGTTGGCAGAAGCTGGGACAAGTAACGGGAGCTCACCCCGCTACACAGCACTAGGGATTCGAACCGCTGAACTGCCGACCTTTGAATTGACAAGCTCAATGTTTTAGCCACTGAGTCACCACATCCTAACTTTTGATCCCAAGTGAGTTTAGATAATTGATGCCAGACAATGTCAAACATTTGTTATCAGTCTGGAATTTGTAACGCCTTTTGACTTTTAAGTCACAATCACAAGTTAGATTCCACCTTAAAATTCTTAAGTCATTACTGTAGGTTATGTATGACGATCATCTAGCACCAATTCCTATTGTTAAGAACAAAAGGCAAAGGTCGAAGAGACCATAGAGAGTGAGCTTAACTCTGAAGAATATATTTTAGTGCTGTAAAAAAAAAATATTTATAATACCGAACATACTTTTATACTGAGGGAGTGACTAGGATGAAACTCCTTGTTAGGGTTGAGTACTTCTTTCTCTACTTTTTCTTTAAAAGAGGCATACTGTAATCATTTTTTCCCAGGCAATATATATAGCTCAACGAAACTAATCCCAAAGCAAATTACTTTCACTGGTTGATCTCCACAATTATTCTAAAGCCAGCAGGTTTCCCCACACCAAGGCAAAACTGTTCTTTCAGAAGAGCAATGATTGGAAATGATACCAGAGTTAAACTGTGTCCATCCTTGAGACAGTTGCTAACTCTATGGCTCTGATGCCAGAGATCTTCAAGATTTAGCTTGAAGTTCAAAACAGTCCCTGAACAGCTAAATTCAACAGACCCAAATTCCATCCAAATTGTGCCCCAAAATAGCTTCTAAATCACATGGCTGTTTCAGGTCATTCTTTCAGAATCTTTTCTGGATAAAATACTATTTTACTCTGCCTCTATTTGTATGCTGCCCATGTTTTACAAAACTAAGATATTTTGTGTAATTGAATAAGATATGCATAGCCCTGTTTTCTGCTGGGCTAATTCTGTTTCACTAAAGACTGAAAATATTATCACCTGGACTGTCCTATATTCTTATTTTCACCTATTACTAAAAATGGTAATATCTAACTTTTAGATTTAAAAAAGCAGGACTGGGTAGCCTGAGGATCAGATTACCTACCAGCCCACAATTCTCTCTCTCTCTCTCTCTCTCTTTCTGTAATCCTATATTCCCATAACAATAAATCCCAAAAGGCAGTTTCCTGACAATCTGAGATGGAAAATATACAACATCTGTAATACAGTAAAGCCTCAGTTTAGCAGAACCCCATGCTACAAACCTCACATTTAGCAGACCCAATTTCCATCCTAATTGTGCCCTAAAGTAACGGTTGAGTCAGTAGTCTGGATGAGGCAGTTAAATTGATGAAATTTTACAGCACCCCCTAGCAAGTCACATCATTTATTTAATGACTTCAGTATGCAAATTGATGCAAATATCATGATATTTGCACCAATTTATATAATGTACATTAAAAGAAACCCTGGGCTGACTTTAAATCAGTGCCATATTCTTGCTGAGTAGTCAAGATTTACACAAGGGGTTCTTTATCATTCCCCCCACACTGGCATGTGGGAATGTGGCCAGCCAATCCAGCCCTAGCTTCTCCCCGTACCTCATATTCAGGAATACAATGATAATTCATATTATATAAATTTCATGAGTTGGTGAACCTTAATACCACATTATGCTTTCAATATCCATCATTTAGAATTTTTTGGAACTTATTAGAATCAGCTATTAAACTGACCAGCAAGCCATTTTGAGGCTTTTCCTGTGTCATAGGAAGAGAAGAAACATACTTCAGAAGTCATCAAGTAATCATCATCAACTCACTGCCTTACTTTATCATACTTTATTTATTTGGCTAATTGTGGTTAGACACACAAGGAATTTGTCTCTAGTACAGAAGCACTCAATGTACTTTCAAAACAACAGAATATAATAATATTAAAGTGTACAGCCCAAAAAAGGGGAAGTAAAAAAACAAAAGGGAAAAATAATACCGCAGACACACCTTATGGGTTAACACACACACAGACATTAGACAAAAAAAAAACTTAGTATTTTGTCAGCTACAAGAATTAGGTGTTCAACAGGGTGATGGGCATGAGGAAAAAAGCTGTCCCTGTTTTAGCACAACAGTTTTCTCTTCTCTTTCTTCTATTCCAGGAATTCATTTCTTAGTACTGTAAGGCTTCTCCATGGCTAGGCAACTGTCTACCCATTTATCTTTCTAAAGGGGAAAAAAGGGGGAAGGCAGTTTATACTAACCAGAGAATTTTGTCTTTGACTGCCAAACAACAGTTCCTTCATTATGACTATAAAGCTGTGTTATTCTAATGTTAAAAGTCTCACTGATAGAAGTGTGTACTGGAATTTCAAGTGGTGTGACATAAAAGAAAATCTATATGCATATCCCATAAATATGTCCCCCATTTCATACCCCAAAAGTATGTCCCCCATTTCATACACAAATTCAGAATGAATTGGTGAAATTTGTATAAAGCGAGTTCATAATTTCTGTGTCTAGTGGTGCTCATAGGCCTGTGATGGCTAACCTATGGCAGAGCCTTCTCTGTGGGCACGCGCACCATCGCCAGATGCTCTTCCGGGTTCCGTCGCACGCATGAACGCCGGCCAGCTGCTCTCTTCTGGGTTCAGGCGCTCCGGCACGCACGCGCTCCAGTTTCAGCACTCGGTGCGGAAAAGGTTAACCATCACTGTCATAGGCCATCATAAAAGAAAATCTTCCTTTGGGCTATGAACCTCTCACAGAACAAGTTCACTCTGTTTTTTCCCCTCTTTTCTCCTCCCAAAGTTTGAACTGCCTGAATCCATATTCTCTCTTTTTAATTAATTCATTTTGGTATTTTTTCAAAACCGGTTTCCACTCGAAGACAGGAATTCTGTCATTTTGGCAATATGGACCTTTCTTGTTACAACCCTATATACATTTTATATTTATATTTCAATCTCCTCTAGGATGCAATAATAATGCCTCATTTCCTTGAATTGAACTCAGTCTCTTAAATCAGCAGAGAACATTGAGGTTGTTCACAAAATCATGCTAAACTAGAATGCAGCTTAACATGTGAAGCAGGTGCTTTTGGAGATATTCTCAAAATGGATATTGGGGGAAAAATGTGGCCTAAGCATTTGTAATTGGGCACCAAATACCGCCTCTGTAATGAGAGAGCAGGGCCTTTCCTCAACAAGAATCCTGTTAACTAAAATCATGAATAAATTACAAATTTACTTTAGATATAGATCTCCTTGAATCAGGTCTTGGTATTCTCAGCCCTGAATAAACCATAGATAATTTAATCAGATAGCTTTGAGTGTTTTAAGCAGGAAAAAATAAGCGGTTTCAATTCACATTGTATGATTTATAACTTTTTGCTTATCAGGTCCTATATCATATTTCCCTCTCTAAAGCTGTGTTTGTACAACACATCATAAACCAAGTGTAACAAATTAGCATTGTATTTTAATACAATATGCAATGACAAAACAGACTATATTATGAATTCACAAAGAATCAAGTGGGTTGTATATTTTTGCCCAGCCATTATGATTGGTGGTATTTTGTTGTATGCTGTTATACAAATTATTCTAGATGTCCCCTGTATTTAAGGTTGCATTTTCCTCTGAGCTGAGGTCCTTAGTTTTAGTAATATTTTTACTGAATAGTTTTAGTAAAAAAAAAATTGCATTATTTCCCTTTGAATCTTAGGGCAGTTGGAACTATAATGTAAATAAAATTTAAAAGCACAAAAATGTTAAATAACAGCTATATGAAGTACATAATAGGCACTTTAACAATGGGATGGCAGCCGTAAAATATTACATCACTGTCCCCTCTATACAGTGGAGACTTTGTTCCATGTTCTCTTGAAAAATACTGCCAGACAACCTAAAGTACTGTACCACAGTATCTTCTTTCACTTGTAGCAACTTCCAAAAGTTAAATGTGTTGGCTGCTGTATCTAAAACAGCATGATATGTGTTACCCAAGATTACCAAATGCAGACCCAAATTAGTCTTTAATACCACAATCACCATACTTATTTTGGTGGGTCTCAACCTGAAGACACTCATACTTCCACACATTTTAATTCACACACAGCTTCCCTAGAGAAATATTGAGGAGGAAAATATATCTAATTTGGTAATCACCAACAAAGGACCTCAAGAACTCTTGGGGTCAAATCTGTAAACAATGAACCAACCCCCTAAAGAGTCTGGAGTCCTTTGCACTCTGACAGAATTAAACTCCATTGAAATCAACCTTACTTAAAACGATGAGTAAATACTGTAGCATTTACAGCTCATTACAAACTATTTTCATCAACTGGAAGTAGCTGGCATTCTTATCAGAACTTAGAAAAAAAGAGGAGGGGGGAAAAAAAAAACCCGGTCGGCAAAATCTACAGATGAATCACTGGGATGGAAAACTGGGTTGGGGAATAGAAAAACTAAAGAACTCAACTTACAAGGAACAGGAAAGCAACAAAAAACCTATGTTGCAATACTGTAGTCTTATCTGCAATAGCGGGTTCTCCCAGAAAGGCGGCGAAATTACGCACATGGGCAGAAGTCTTGTGAAGGAGAAGGTGGGGGGGGTGAGGTTGGGGCGCAGAGCAGCCTTGACCCACGCTCTGGATGAGGATGATGGGCGTTGTAGTTTTAACACGGCGACAGGCTAACAGCCTTGCGGGTCAGGGAAAAGAACAAACGAAAGGCAGCGGGCTACCGGTAGAGCGGAGTCTCCCTGGCGAAACTAAGCGTGAGAAAGCATGCGAATAACCCAGCATCGTCGGCAGGAAGAAGGCAAACCAAACCGGAGAGGCGCCCCTCACCGAGCTCCCACACTTACCGACACTTTTACCGACGCCCGGGAGAAGTGAATTTTCCCTTTTGCCGGCGCGCTTCACGCCGAGACGGCGGCGGTCCGGAGACGGCGAGGCGAAATCGTTCTGACTCAGTCGCTCTCCTCTCTTTTCGATCCACCCCCGGGGTTTGCCCGCTCCAGATCCACAGCTCGCAGCAAGCAGTCGCCGGTTCGAAGAGGGCGTGAACGTGATCGGATCAAACCAACCCGGTCGCGATTAACTGTCAAATAAGGAAGCAACCGAGGGAGAGAGTGGAGAAGAAGCCACGAAGACCGACGCACGAGGTCGCAGCCATCGTCCGCCCCAGACCCCGGAGCTCCTCTCCCTTCCTTTCCTTATCTCCCGCCCGCAGCAAAAAAAAAAAAAAAGCGCGGCCACACAGCGGCAACTAAACAGGAAGAGTCGAGCCCTCTACCTGGGAAAGTAACGAGGGGCGGAGTCTCGTCCCCATAGGCGGAGGCAAAGAAGGCGGGGCACCCCTGGCTCGAATAAAGCAGGTGAAGGACCCACGCGGGCGTGGGGGAGTCGCTTCCTTTTCTCGAAAGCGGAGGCGTCGGGGTGGCATCTCCGGCCGTGCACTATTGGGAGGAAGTCTATGGAGATCCTCAGTCATCCAGGTCACGGTTGTCTTTGAGGAGGCAACTGGACTTTCTGGGTTTTCTTTAAAGACGTTTCGCTTCTCATTCAAGAAGCTTCTTCAGCTCTTCTTCTCACCATCCAGTCAGAGCTGAAGAAGCTTCATGGATGAGAAGCGAAACGTCTTCAAAGAAAAAACAAGAAAGTCCAGTTGCCTCTTGAAAAAAAGCACCCTTTGGGACTATTGGGAGGAAGGGAATAGCTTCAACTGGGTTCATCCTTAAGTGAGAAGAAGTTGAGGAGAATTATGCTCAAAGGGCAGCCTTCCCGGTTGCTATCACCATGCGCTGGATTCAGCATACTGGTAGTTGCCATCCAGTATGGACAATTAACTGAGTTACCCAAATCAGAATGGAACTGGAAGGGACCTTGGAAGTCTTCTAGTCCAACCCCCTGCTCAAGCAGAAGACCCTATTATAGGGTAACCAGATTTACTTCTGAATGAATGTTGGGGAGGCATGAATTACCCAATTGGTGCTGTACCACACTAGAAACTGGGAGATCCTCAGTTCTGGTCCCACCTCTGCTTGGTGACTTTGGGCCAGTCCTCTTTCAGCCTTATGAAAGAGGCCAGGGCAAACCACTTCCAAAAAACCTTGCCAAGAAAAGGCACTGAAATTTAGAAGGGTGTAGATGTCTTTTTTCTTATAAGGGTTTTCCCACCATTTCTTTTGCTGGTTTCTTATCACAGACATGTTCACTACAAATTTTATTGTAATTGTATTTTTGAAAGAAAGAAAAAGAGAGTGAAAAAAATTTGTAATTCTCTACATAGGGGTAAACTTGAGAAAACCTTTTGAAATTTAGTGACCAGAGCTGAACATAGGATTCGAAATGTAAAGGAAAACCTTTATATTTCTCAATTGGGAAAGCTAGATTATAGATTAGAGAATTACAGTCATCATGAAGATTACATCACAATCTCAAAATAACTTCCTAGTTTGTCTAGACTATCCATGTTTTCATAAATTTAGGATGAACCATTTTTATACATCACTTTCAGTTGCTTACACAAATTATATTTGACATTTTCTGTAATCTTTCTACTTATCTAGTACTAAATATGTTAACATTTTTAAACTACCCTATAAAGGCAGAAAAAAATGCCTGGGGACACACACACACAGTCTTACACTCTAAAAGTCAAACAAGTCCTGGCTCTATCACTATCATCTTCCCCCAAAGTTTCAAAAGCCATTTCAAAGTGGTCTCACTATTGTGAATGCTGTTTAAGATCATAAATTCACCTCCAGATGACCAAAGATAACCCAGAAATCCCCAGCCATTTTGGGGGGGGGATATATTTGGGATATATTGTTAGGGACACGGTGGCTCAGTGGCTAAGATGCTGAGCTTGTCAATCGAAAGGTCAGCAGTTCAGCAGTTCGAATCCCTAGTTCTGCGTAACGGGGTGAGCTCCTGTTACTTGTCCCAGCTTCTGTCAACCTAGCAGTTCGAAAGCAGTTAAAAAATGCAAGTAGAAAAATAGGGACCACCTTTGGTGTGAAGGGAACAGCATTCTGTGCACCTTTGATGTTTAGTCATGCCGGCCACATGACCACGGAGATGTCTTTGGACAGCGCTGGCTCTTCGGCTTTGAAATGGAGATGAGCACCGCCCCCTAGAGTTGGGAATGATTAGCACATATGTGCGAGGGGAACCTTTACCTTATTATTTGGCATTGGGGGCTTTAAGGGTGAGAGCTGTCAAGGTGCAATCTAAAGCTGCTGTGAAATGACTTTGGGGTAGGAGAGTACATAAGCCAGGAGTAGGTGAAAAAGATGTTCCTACAAATGGGAAATGGTGTTCACTGCCAGCAGTTCGATTCTCACCAGCTCAAGATTGACTCAGCCTTCTGAGGTGGGTAAAATGAGGACCCAGATTGTTGGGGGCAATATGCTGACTCTGTAAATGGCTTAGAGAGGGCTGTAAAGCGGTATATACTGTAAGTCTAAGTACTATTGCTAGTGCTCCTGCCTTGAGCAGGGAGTTGGACTAAAAAAACCTCTGAGGTCTCTCCCAGCCCTATGATTCCATGTTCTATGCTCTATAAATGAAAAACACATGTACTCCATGTGGGTTATCTCACTCGTCATGAAATGAAATGAAAACCCTTGTAGTTTTATGTCCTTTGAAGTCATGCTTTCAGTAGTTGGTGAAAAGTTATAAACTTTGCTAACCCTTTGACTCATAAATGAACTGCTGGCCCAATTAAATCAAAGCTTTTTCCTCTCTTTTGCAATTAGAAGACTTGTCATACCAGGCAAAATGAATCTTACAGGGGTGCTGAAGCTAAACAAGGTTACTTCTGGTTAGCATTTGGATGACGATTGCCTAGAACTCCAGGGCTATTGGCTAAACATTTTTTTTCTGCCTTTGACCCAGTTTTGACTTCTGGTGACTGCCTGGACATGTTCCTACACTTTACTTGGCAAGATTATAAATGTGAGTTGCCATTACCTTCATGCCAGGGCTGAGAGAGACTGACTGGCCCAAGTCAGTCCTAAGGCAGGACAGGAATTCAGTCTATCAGTTTCTAGCCTGGTGCCATAACCATTATACCACACTGGCTGTCTTGGCTAGATTGGAAAGTGGAAAAAACATTCTGAACAAGCCACTTTCACAACATTGCTAGGAAAACAGCATGGGAACAATACAACTTAAGGTGTTTACTTTTCTTCTGCACAGATTCCTCCTGGTCTCTGGTTATGAAGCTTTCATCTGCCACTGTGTATTATATGCAATATGTCTTAAAGTTACACTGTTACATTTATGTGCACATGAGAATATACATGTTTATGCTATACAGTACCCTTGTTTCTTTCTGGTGCATAAGTAGCAGCCTGGGTTAAAAGCAGAGAAGTGTTAAGTTTCAAAGGAAAGTAACTGACAAGGAAAAAAATACTTTTACAAACATAGCTGTAAATGTGGTCAGGAACAAGCTAGGCTTAGCAAGCCAAATTTAGCATCATGTACAAACATCAGATTCTGACTTCATCCACCAAAAGGAAAAAAAAAGGAAAAAGAAAAGACTCTGGCACTGTAAACAAATAAAACAAGTTACACCTTTGATCTGATTTCCTTGAGCTGGAGGAAGCCATAGACACATGTTACACTAAGTGTGGGGAATTAGGCCATGGAGGGGCTCATCGGAAGCAGGACTTGTGAGCAGGTTAGCAGGTGTTTTGCCACTGAACCAGCCTTAAGGCTTCATGCAGGTATAGGCTATGTTGCTGCTGTGAAGCCCCAGGTTTCAAACCTCAATTAGTTAATTAAAAAAAAATATTTTTCTGTGTGACTCACAGCATGCTTTTGGCCACAGCTGTTAAAAATCACCATATTTTAGTTTTCACACTTCTGAGTGACAAAAGCTGTAGCTTTATCACAGAGAAAAAGAAATACCACCCCATTTTTCACATAAACCAGGAGAATCAAAAAGATCTGGTTCCTTCATGTATGGGCATGACATGGCCTATTGTCTTATCATCATCTGTTTCCTCACTTCAGTTCTCAGTTGTCCTGAATTTAGCATGCCTACCAACCACCAAAACATTGCCCAATTTTGGTTTAATGTGACCTGAAAATGCAACCTCCTGCTGTGTTTCCACACCATGCTAAGTCACAATGTTGCATCAGCCCAGCTAGTTTTAGCTTGTTCAAGAAATCATGGTTGAAACCTAGGTGGCTTAATGCAAAGTATCAACCCAACCCCCATCTCTCAGGCAATCTATTAAATTTCTCTGACAGGAAAAGAGGCCACTGAAACTCTGCTTCTTTTAGCTACAATAAAAACCTTCACTTGACAGTTTTAAAATTTCCAAGATAATTCTTTCTCCAGCCACCCAATTGAAATATTCATTTTTTTTTAAAAAAAATGTATTTCTTGGAGAACACAAGCTCAGGATTACTTCTCTAGCAAAGAGAGCAAAATGGAATTCTAGTCAAATGGCTGGCAGGCCATTGATTATAAAAAAAGAGATAAATCTTGCTAGGAAAGAAATAATTCTGTTTCCCAAAGTTCACATTGATTAGATTTAGCTTTCCTCATTTTTTTTAAAGAACTGGATAATTTCCTCCATGTCTTTTCTTATACAGTTCATGATGGTATATAGGACACTCCAGCAGCTACTCTATTTACAATAGCCCCATGAAGTATTCTGGGCATGTTAAACCTAAACTCCATTAAAGAGTACATGTTCACCACCAGTTTTTCCCATTATGTGCAGCTGTTAAAGCTTCACAATATACGGTCTCATCCGAACCCAAATAACTTCCATTCTGGATTTCCTGAAGCTGGAATTCGTCACCAAGACAAACTCTGCTCATTAACTGAGCTTTCAAAAGACTCACTCTCTCTCTCTCTCTCTCTCTCTCTCTCTCTCTCTCTCTCTCTCTCTCTCTCTCTCTCTCTCTCTCTCTCTCTCTCTCTCTGTGTGTGTGTGTGTGTGTGTGTGTGTTGTGTGAACCCAGCCAATGGATGCTTACAGAGAAGGATTTTACTATGCAATCATTCTGCTTCAATCATGTGCTTTTATATCGTGTACATAGCAACCTCTCTGTTGTTTTGGCCCTCACCCTGGCAGGTTGGGAGGCTGAATTGCCCTCATTTTCGTTACCCCATAAAAGAGAGCTTGTGTTGCTCTTAGTGAGCTCTATTCAATCTGGTGCCAATCTAGTAATCCGACCTTTATTGAGACACTGTGTGCTATGGAACTTTTATGAGTATGGCATCTCTCTGGTATTTATTAAAGGAGCCAGACATATTTTAGAAGTTTTGATGGCCCTACCACTTATGATATAAATATATGTAGTCAGCAATGTCCACTGGCTTCAAAATGGTGAGTGTGTCTGAATGATCTAAGCCCTATTCTTCTTTACATGTGTGTGTGTGTGTGTGTGTGCGTGCATATTAAAAGGGGGCATGGGTTTATTACCTAGTTGCATCTGCCATTTTAAAGCCAGATAGCTTTGAATATGTCATAGTATATGACACAGAGATTAAAATGCTGGATTTTAGGGTGGGGTAGGTTCAAATCTCCATTCTGCTCTATAGTTTACTAGGCTTTGTCGGTTAATAATTTTCCAACATATTTTATTTCACAAGGTTGTTATAAAGATAAAAAAATGGGTTTAAAAGCCTAGATTTCTAATTATTAGAAAATAAACAAATTAGAATATATATGTCTCTGTGCTTGTGTGTGTGTGTGTGTGTGTGTGTGTGTGTGTGTATACATCGTGGAGAAACGGGGGGGATTGCCTACATATAGAAAATGTGAAATTTATTAAAGCCTCAGTATACTGTCCATATCGGCTACTGCTCTATTGTAGGTATTGAAGTCTAAATTTAAATAGGAAAAAAGCTAGTTTCTTTTCAAATGCAGGAAATCGATAACTACTTTGAGCAGACCCAAAGGTGCTTTTTTTTTGAGGCAACTGGACTTTCTTGAGCACAAGAAAGTCAAGTTGCCTCCTAAAAGCACCTTTGGGACAACCATGACCTGGATGACTGAGAATCTCTACAGACTTTTACTTTGAGCAGAATTTCTGTGAAAAAAAAGAAATGTGTAGTTGAATAATTTTTTTCTCTGTATAAGGTAAAAGCTGAAATGGGGTGAATTGACATGCCTACTTCTTTTTTAACTGAAAATGACAATAAAGCTGTAGCTTCTTTTTTTTTAAAAAAATAAGTTTTATTAATTTTCTACTGTTACATTTATTTAGTGCGTAATAAACATCGTGTTGTCTGGGTTATTTTGTTTTCTTAACAATACAAATATTAAAGCTGTAGTTTCTTGAAGACTACCCTAGTTATCACTGGGTGTGTTTTTATGGATCGTAGACGACCTTATGAAACATCAAATACAGAAAAAGGAGCATTATCTATGCACACTGCTTTTGTCAGTAGCAGAGACATAGGGAAGGGAACAGTAAAAGGAGAGGTGAGTGGAAGAATATTCAAGGGATAGCAAACCTCAGACAGTAGTTAGGTGTGACATATTTTTTTTTTGCCTTTTTCTTTAAACTGACTTTATTGCCATCTGCTGGAAATATTTATGAATGTTCCAATTCCTTTTATGATAACAGATTTACACAGATGTAGGTAGAACTAAGACTGTGCCAAAATCAATCTTGCACATTCTCAGAAATGTTTTTCTCCTGTTTTTTCTCTTATTCTCACAGTGCTTGAGAAATTATTTTGAATTATCATGATGATATTTTTTCCCTTAACTGCTGAAGTTGGTGGAGGGTGCACTCACTCTGGGGATTATTAAAAGACTATAGACATCTTTCTGTCATTCTGCACCCTCCTTGGCTGTCCAGTTTCCCCAACCTGAGTAAGGAAAACAGTTCTTAGTAATGTTTTCCTTAGGATTTAACGGCTGTGAAAGACGCCACAAAGCTTTCGGATTGCTAGAGAGAGAATTCAACAATGAAAAACCTCATAACTAAAACGTGCAAGAGCACCACAGTCCATCCATAAGTATTTCACTAAGGTTCCTTTATCCCTGGATGGAAAATTCAGAAGCCAAATTGCTTTCATCAAACAAAATAAGAACTGATAAGGGGGGGAAAACCAGGGAGGTTTTTTTTCTGCTTAATACTACTTAGAACTCCATCATTTGCATTTTTTCAAGGACTTTCTAAGTGCCTGCAAATGTAGGGAGCATATGTGCTAAATGTACATGCAGAAAATGTACATGGTGCTTATGGTGCTAAGGAAGAAAAATGGAATATCAGTTATAAGCAATGCATACCCCACCATATATAAATACCAGGACGTAGAAGCACCAAGTACATAGAGGGACTATAGTTCTATAGCAACTCTGAGTGACTTACATATAATAATTAAAATAGTTCAATTCAATCTTTATTACAGTCACAGACCGGCACAATTTAAAGAAAATATTATATGTCAAGAAAAATATTAGATAGCTGACCTGAACGAAACCATAAAAGTCAAACTGCCAATGGTAAGCAATCCAAGGGGCTCAACCTCTATCACACACCAGGGCCTGGAGGGACAACCAGGTCTTACACTGTTTACAAAATGTCAGAAGGGTGGGAGAAGTATGGCTCCCTAGGGAAACATCATTCTGCAATAGTTCCAGCAGCTGATCACTACCCTGGACTGCCAGGTTCCTATGTTGTTTGGGTTTTTTTTTTAATTTGATTTATATGCCGCCCTTCTCTGAAGACTCAGGGCGGCTTACAATGCGTTAAGCAATAGCCTTCATACTTTTGTATATTTATACAAAGTCATCTTATTGCCACCACAATCTGGGTCCTCATTTTACCTACCTTAGAAAGGATGGAAGGCTGAGTCAACCTTGAGCCTGGTGAGATTTGAACTTGCAGTAATTGCAGGCAGCTGATGTTAATAGTGCTTTAGTCTGCTGCGCTACCAGGGCTGCGCTACCACGGCTACACTAGTTTTCCACTAGTGTAGACAGTAAGGAAGATGGCTTGATAGAGGGGAGATCCATTATCAAAGCAACAAGGAGTGAAAAAATCAAGGAATATAAAAATGTCTTTGTTTCCCCTGGATCATCTGAATATAGGAAAGGGAGGAGATAAATCATAATTGGACCTGGAAGATTCTGTTATTCTAGTTAGTCTTAGTACCCTGTTTCCCCCCAAATAAGACATCCCCTGATAATAAGCCCAGTTGGGCTTTTGAGTGCACGGCAATAAGGCTAAGCGCTTATTTCAGGGTTCAAAAAAATATAAGACAGGGTCTTATTTTTGGGGAAACACGGGTAGGTAAAGGTAAAGTCTTAGAAAGTAGTTTAGCCTCCTATAAAATTGATTTCTTAGTCTGATTTACATCTTGGGGCTGATAATGGGTCAGCAGCTACCAAGCTTTAAATTACCTTTTGCTTATGCCAACAATGGCCTGTTAAATCAATTAAGTTTTCATCTTTGTTTTCCCATCCCCTCAGAAATTCATTGTTCCATTCAACCCTTACATTTCTCAGTGGGCACATTTCAGTTTTGGCTTTCAGAATGAATCTGTCTTTGTTTTCCTAGGTTTCCCATAGTACTGCAAAATTTCCCATCCCTTTTTAAAACTTTCTAAATCTATAAATTGACAGATTGCTTCTATGAAGCAGTTCATTCTTGTTACAAAACTTCTGTAATCTCCAGCAAAACTAGGAATGAAAATATACTCTCTTTCCCTTAACCACTACAGTATCAAAGCATAATGGTACTATAATTCTTCATTTTAATGGTTATATTACTATTTTTACTTTGTTGTAAGCTGCCTAGAGTTGCCTGATAGTGAGATAGGTGGCTGATAAATGTAATTAATTAATTAATAAACAAACAAACAAACAAATAAGAGAAAGGAAAAAAGAGTTTGTATTAAGGTCAAAGGAAAAAAAAAACCTTGATTAATGTCAGCCCTTTAAGGTAGGCCCAGTCAAGAAACTGGCATGGAAAATATTCCAGAAATGTCTTTTATTGTAGTGAGATAACAGACTCTTGAGACCATCTCCAAATTTCTCTCTATCCCATCTTATACTAACCCAAGTCAAGGTGGGGTAACTTTGAGTTTCTTTTTCATGCTTCCTTCTATCTCTGGACTGAGTAATCTTTTCTGCAAGTCCCCCTTTGTTTCTCCCTTCTCAACTCTCTAAAAACTTCCCAAGGCCAACTGTACATTGTTGTTACAGGTAGGGAGATTGCTAGATTGTGGGATGAACAATATACCCAGAGAATTATCATTCTATCTTTATAGTCAAAAACCAAACAGCAGACCTGAGGTCCTACACTAGAGTGGAAAAGTGTCTTGGTAGGAATGGGGCAGGGGTGGGTTCTACTTACCTTACTACCGGTTTGCAACAGGGCCATGCACATGCTTTTGCTTTGCTCACACGCAGAAGCTTCCTGATGATGTCAGGGTTGGTGGGCTGAGCCTCCCATCGGTTTTACTACTGGTTCTTGCAAACCGGTCCAAACCAGGGGCAATCCACCACTGGAATGGGGGCATCCAACCAGTAGTGGGTTCCACTTACCTTTGCTACTGATTTGGAACCGGGAGCGTGTATGTGTGCTCACTTTGCTCGCTTGTGGCACTTCTGCACATGTGCAGAGCGTCTGTGATTATGTCCGGGCGGGTGGGCGAAGCCTCCCACCACTGCCGGGGCAAACCAGTAGAAACCCCACCACTGCATCCGACCATCCCATCTCTATATACTCTATACCCAGGTAGGCCTAGAAGAGTCACATTAACTTGTCTGCTCATGCAAAGGATTATCTGGAAGTCCTTCTCGTCTGTCGTCCTATCTTCCTTCCATGATGTTTTCCTCATTGTTTATTTTAAACTAGAACAGAGATCTCTGTATAATTGTGTAAGGCTCCATATACAGTACTTAACACAGTACTAACAGAAGAAGAAGCAGAATGAAGCAGAACAAGTAAATGCAATTGCTTCAACTGTCCAAAGAAAGAAAAGTATAGGAACCAAATCTTATAAACAAAACAAAAAGAAAGAGTCAGAGAGTTCTGTGCTTTTCATGCCATTGTGCAGGCAGGAAAGGGTGTTCCAGTATACATCACCCTCTTAGACAATAGGAGCCCAGTTCCTACCATTATTGTTTCTGATTTCCCCAGGTTGCAAAATGCCCTATATATTTTCATATCCAGCATAAAATCTTCTCATGTTTTGCTTCTTTCCTCTTTGAACAGTAGAGAGCACTGTGAGTCTGCTGTGAGTCCATCTTCAGAAGCTGAGAGCGTTGTTTTTGTAAATCCTTGTCTCTTGCTATAATGACACGTTACATAAATGCCCTATAGACAGACCTTTTCTAGCCAGGGTTTGATGCAGAAATGAATGTTCATCTTTTCCCAGAAGATTTTCTTAGCATGTTTTCTAAATAAGTAAATTCTAACCAGTAAACCCCCCCCCCCTGCTTTCAAATTTAAATAAAATTTACAATTCTCCCAGACTAGAAAAATTGACATTTTACAATATCATAACAACTAGGCCTTTAAGGCAATGGGAGAATTGGGTGCCTTTCTTTTGTTACCAGTGTGCTGGGGTGGCTTGTAGCAGTTTCTTAAAAGTCCTGGGTTACCAGACAGAGGAGCAAAATTACCCTTCATTCTGCTAGAAACTCCCTTCTAAAAACTAAGGCCAAGCTGGAAGGGGAGGACCTGCAGAACAGCTGCTTCCTACAAAGGTTTAAACCAGCATTTCTCAACTTCAAGTTGAAGTCTACAGATCATAAAGTTGTCAAGTTTGAGAAACACTAGTCTAAGCTTCCTTCTTCTTTTCCCCCCCTTCCAATGAATACTGTGAGGACTCTTCTACACAGCAATCAGTTTTACCATACAAAAATCTCAAAACATTTTGGCTCTGCCTTGTGAAGGACCTCATTGCTGGCCATTCTTGCAATACTGAGAGTTCCCAACAAGGTGACTCCATTCCATTTCAGCTGGCCAATGGGAGACACAAACGTGCCTTCAGCCAAAGGGGCCACCCCCTGCTTACTGGTAGTCCTCAATTTATGACCACAATTGAACCCAAAATTTCTATTAAGTGAGAGATTTATTAAGTGAGTTTTGGCCCATTTTACGACTTTTCTTGCCACTGTTGTTAAATGAATCATTACAATTGATAACCCAGTTAGTAAATGAACCTGGGTTCCCCATTGACTTTGCTAGTGAGAAGGTCGCAAAAGGTGATCGCAGGATCTTGGGACATAGCAATAGTCATAAATATGAATCACATGATTAAAATTCAGATGCTTGGCAACTGGGGATGGGCAAAGGTTGTAATTGTGAAAAATTTGTTTATTTATTTATTGGTTCGATTTTTATGCCGCCCTTCTCTGGAGACTCAGGGCGGCTTACAATGCGTTAAGCAATAACCTTCATACTTTTGTATATACCTGCTTAGTAGGGCTTTCGCCCCCCCCCCAAAGCAGTGTTCTATTTTATACAAAGTCAGCTTATTGCCCCCACAATCCGGGTCCTCATTTTACCTACCTCGGAAGGATGGAAGGCTGGTTCGAATCTCTCCAAGGCTCAAGGTTGACTCAGCCTTCCATCCTTTCTAAGGTAGGTAAAATGAGGACCCGGATTGTGGGGGCAATAAGCTGACTTTGTATAAAATAGAACACTGCTTTGGGGGGGGGGCGAAAGCCCTACTAAGCAGGTATATACAAAAGTATGAAGGTTATTGCTTAACGCATTGTAAGCCGCCCTGAGTCTCCAGAGAAGGGCGGCATAAAAATCGAACCAATAAATAAATAAACAAACAAATTTTTCAGCCTGGTGAGAATTGAACTCGCAGTAATTGCAGGCAGCTGGCAGCTAAGTGCTACTTAACAGCACTTTAGTCTGCTGCACCACCAAGGCTCATGGTGGTGATCATAAATGATCATAAATCACATTTTTCAGTGTCGTTATAACTTTGCATGGTCAGTAAAACAAACTATTGTAAGTTGAGGACTACCTCTATTGTCCTTGCCTCACTGAATTTCTTTTTATATTGTGTGGTAAGGAGGAAATCCTGCTCCCTTAATTTTTAAAAGCCTGTAGAGCTACTCAGACTAATGTGACAAGGAAATCAATTCCCTTGAATTTAAAATCTGAAACAGTAAGTGTGGTGGGATTCATAGCTGTCAGTGGCCAGAACTCTCATGGTCACAATGTTGTACTCGTTGCATAGTTGATTGTATTGGCTTGGGGAGGGGACGTGGTTGGCCTGAGTCTTTGTGGCTCTGAAATAGGACACAAACCCATTCCTGCAGAATATCTAGCACCAAAGAGTGGGAGCCAGTCCTTGGCTTTCAAAGTGGTCTTCTTTTTATTTCTTCTTGTGGCTCTCTTTTTTTCATACGGCCTTTAAGAAGCAGCGCAACTGCAGACAGGAGACAACATTGAAGAAATCAGGGCTCCGTTCCAGCAATACTTTGCAAACACAGCCTTACCCCTCCACAAAACAGAGGAGGCAGAAAGAGGTTTGATCCTTCATGTGGAAGGCATCTTGGGCACGAGACAGATAGGCCATGATTTAATTTTTGTTGATTTTGTTCCTGTTCTAAAAGGGGAGAAAATGTGCTACTTACTTGAATCTCTTATAGCAAGGGGGGGGGGGAGGCTGAGCTTTGAGCGTAAAGGTTGTCAGGCAGCAGCAAAATGAGCACCACAGAAGAACTGGGTTGCACCTGGTGCATGTATTATGGTTATTTCTTAAATCCAGGAGATTTGTGGAGAATCTAAATAATACCAGAAAGTAAGTATGTGTGCGTGTGAGTAAGTGTGAAAAAGAGAGAGTGGGTTTTCATTTCTCTGTGTTCAGTAAAAGCATAGAAACAATAATATCTAATCCTAAACCATATTGATCACTGGGATGTGCTGGACTATGAATATTACTTAGCCACAACCTAACAGGGGGAACGCTAATATAGACGAAAAGCATGTTGACTCCACAGAATTCGACATTTTTCTTGCACAAGGAATTCTGGGAAATCTGAGCTACTTCACTCACAGCCGAGTATCATGGCTATTGCCTAGAGTTCTAGAATGCAAGCCCTCCACCTTACTACTATAACATTAGATCTTTTTCTTGACAAGATGAGTAGGATATTTACTCAATGCCTCCAAGATGGCATTGAATAGGAGCTCAGTGGAGGTTGGGAAGAGAGAAAGAGGAAGCAGGATTGTTTCAACTATCCTGCAAGTCAGCCCATTCATATTGATGTCAAAGTAGAGTTTTCATCAGCTCAGAAAACTTGTATTAAGGAAGCTCCAATCTGCTTCTAACATTAAACTAAGTAAAAAAATTAGCTTGTTTATTTTTGGCTCAGTGTATGTGGTCTTAGGCACTGAAGTTTGGAAGTTCATGGTGATGATTTAGTGCAGAGGTGGATGAGTTTCAGCACAGGACTACCTCTATCATGTAATGTGCACCTTTAGGAAAACAAATAGTTTTAGCAACACAGAGCTTCCCAAAGAAAGCCTTGGATTAAGAGACTGGGCAGTCCTGAATTGGGGTGGGTGGGTGGGGTGGGGGGAGAAGTTCAGGGTAGCCCCACCCTAGAATTTCTCATGATATATCTGGTAGGTTAGAAGGTTTATAGCTTTAATTTGCCAATATTTTGTCCATTAGGTGTAAGAAAATAAAGGACCAAGCTCAATTGGATTTTGCTGTATTTTTTCTGGCTTTGGACCCGACACCCTTTGACCATGAGTTGAAAGCTGCAAGATTTCAGCCATTTAAGACAGGAAATTCTAAGAATGTCATGTCAGCCCTACAAAGAACTTTGACATGGGTTAGATAGAATAAACCTGACACTGCAAATCCCACCAGCTGGTGGAAACAAATAAAAATCTCTGCTCTGCTTATGCAGTGGTAGGTCCTACTCAGTTTGCACCTGGCCTCCTTAAAATAACAGTGTGGCTCCCTGCATCTAAAACTGCCAATGGTACTTTAACCAATTAACCAAAGTATGATGTGCAAACTAGATTATTACACTGTGATAAGTCTTCTATGGCCCTCCCAGTGTTATCAAACTACAAATCCCAGCCACCTTCCCCATTAGGCAGGCTGGATGCAGTAGCTAGGATCTGAAGAATAAAATAAGAGCAATGCTAAAAGTCTTGGGTAGGGCTACCAGATTTAGGTAGTAAGAAACCAGGTAACCCCTAGATGGCACCAAAGAGTTCCACTGGTATGGGTTTCAAACTGTCATTTCCTGACAGAACAATTAATCAGTGGAACAACTTGCCTCCAGAAGTTGTAAATGCTCCAATACTGGAGGTTTTTAAGAAGAGATTGGATAACCATTTGTCTGAAATGGTATAGGGTTTCCTGCCTAAGCAGGGGGCTAGACTAGAAGACCTCCAAGGTCCCTTCCAACTCTGTTTATTCTATTCTATTCTATTCTATTCTATTCTATTCTATTCTATTCTATTCTATTCTATTCTATTCTATTCTCCCACAGGTACACCTACTTTGTAATTGGGGCGTTGTCCTTTGGACTGATGAATGGTATGGTGCATAAGCTGCTCTTTTGCTGTTTGAATCCTTGTTTCGAAAAAATACAACAGAATGACAAGCAGAAACTCTTTCATTTTCTTAGCTTCACTTGACAAGCAAACCTTGGCTATATGATCTTCTGGCCCATGACCTTCTGACAGCTCTCCAGGGACTTGGGCAGAGAGGCATCTTTTTCATCACTGCTCAGCTGAACATGCCAAGGACTTAACTAGAGACTTTCTGGATGCAAACCAAATTTTAGGATCTGTTTTCCCCTTATCTCCAAGTTAAAGGCTGTGCTGGCAAGCAGCCAGGAGGGAGGCAGCCCCTTCCTTTGGGCTGAACTACAGAGATTTCTTCACAATTCCTCCCCTCCTCCCCCAGCATTTAACCATTATATCTTTTTCTCTCCCAACACCAGATGAATCCAAGGGAAGAGCATCCCTCGGTCATTTGTCTTTCTATAGTATACAGTACACAGCAAGGAAGCATTTCTGCATACAATTGGCTAACCAATGGGGTATTTTTGTTTTATTGCTTTCCCAAAGCATAAACATGTGCCAGGCATGTTGGCAGCGCAGGATTTCATGAAACAGGGAGGCAACCCAACCAGAGTAAGGAGCCCATTTCCCCCGGCACCCTTCTTCTGGATTGTGGTTTAGGATTTTTATTCCCACATAAATGTCATCTTGGTGAAACATTATGGCTATAAATAGAGCTCTCTGGTCTGGTTCCAGAAAGCAGCCTGAAGCTCTGTAGGGACTGCAAAAGTTAGAGACCTGTTCTGCAAGATCAGGGCTGCACCGAGAAGTGGAGAAGATGGTGCCCAGGAGGCCCACAACAGATGGACTGTTTGTTTCCACCGCTCCTTCTGATAAATGGAAAAAGCACATTTCCCCAGGCCGTTAAAGGGGGATGGCATGAAATAGCTTTGAAGCTTCGGGAGTTTTTAGAGCTGTTCCAGTGGACTGGACCAGGAGGAGACGACCAAAAGCAGGAAGAGCAATTAGAGAATTCACATTCGTTGACTTTAAACAGAAAAGGAAAGGAGATACCATGTCAAAGAAAGCCTGACAGCCCTGGGCAGGAGGTGGCTGAGCCGCCTGCCCTCGTCCAAGTCGAAAGCCTCTCTGGATTTTAGAAAGCAGATTGATTTTCCAGACAGACCTTTCACTCCTGTCACAATATATTACAACATTTGAAAAGGAGATGTCTATCCGGAAACATATTCAGGAAGGCTTGTTTGTTGTCTCTTGATAGCATGTTCTGCAAAGTCATATTAGAGGTTTTGATACTTGGCAGCAAAGAAAGACAAGAACAACAATGTGAATGTTCCTTAAATGGATATCATGGAGATTAATCTACCATATAAATTGTGAAATGGCTCCAGGAATGGATTTTGTATCTCAGGTCATGTGCATGCAGTATGCTGGTTAGGAATCAAGAATCTTCGAGCTCAGAAGGGTTTCTTCTTACAAATAATGTGTCGATTTCTAGTCAGCTCAGTGTTATGGCTCACAAAGGGATGGAGTTTATGGATCAAAGGTCAATCTTCTGCTGTGTCTGAATTTTACAAAGGGGCATTTGATAGTATCAGATGATATCAGAGATGCTTGTACAACTAGAACAGGATTGCCAAACTCCCAGCCCATGGGCCGGATGCGTCATGCTGTGGCCACACCCATGCCCGGTTTAGCAAAGGGGAAAAAAGTCCCAATATATCACGTGACGACGCCATGACACCTTGAGTTTGACACCCCTGAACTAGATGGATTGTCTCTTGGGGAAGGCAAGGAAGAAAAGGCCTTCTGGTTATTCAGAAGGCCTTTTCAGGAGGTACACAAAGTTTCAACACTGCCCCGTCCCCTGCTTGCCTGTTTGTAAATGGCTTTTGCAGTCAAGATCATTTTATTTCAACAAGTTTTGGATTATATATTAATGTTGCCAGTGTTTTTTTACTAAGCTCAAGAGTGAGGCGGGGAAAAGAAAGGAAAGAGTAATAAACCAGTATTGAAAGAAATTTGGTTTCCTGGATAAAAATGATGTTTTATTGAAATCCTTACATGGACAGAAAGGCAATATGTACTACTTTTTTGGTAAATAAATACAATTGAAAAGCAGAGAGCCTACAAGGTCTGCATACCTTACTCTGAAGTTTGAAAGAGTTTTTTTTATAGATATCTGGTCTCCCCACTTTTGAGGGACAAATACTCCAAGGGGAAGACTCGGCCTCAGCAACAAGCCTTTCCCTTATCCTAAGGTCCTCAGATGAGCTGGATTACAAATTCTGCTATTCCCTACCAGCAGTCCCATGGAAAACACCTGCTTGGGCAGGCTATGCTTAAGTAACAGAGGAGATGATTCTGTCTTTTATTCACAAGTGAGACTGCTGTGAAAATTATCTTTCAGAATCAAAGAAAAGGGAATCACTTTGAACATGTTCCTCATCTCTGTCTGGGATGTTCAGATATTAACTCAGCTCTGGTGCACAGCCAAACCCTCAGCTGTGTTTATCCTTATAGGTTACAATAGTATTTACCGTCAGCACAGTAGTGAGCAAAGTACTCATCCAATTACCTGAAATTCTTCATAGAGAAAGAGAGAGCAGAGCAAAACCAGATGGGAAGAGAACTGGTTACAGGAGCAAGGAGGTTGTACAAGACGGCCTACTCAAGGGAGAGATAGTTTAAGATTAATGTTGGGGGAGAGGGGAAAACAGCAGGCAAACACCTTGACAAAAATTCCAGTACCAGCCAGCAAAAGCCATGTAGCAGGGGTGAAATCCAGCAGGTTCTGACAGGTTCTGGAGAACCGATAGCAGAAATTTTGAGCAGTTCGGAGAACCGGCAAATACCATCTCTGGCTGGCCCCAGAGTGGGGTGGGAATGGAGATTTTGCAATATCCTTCCCCTGGAGTGGGGTTGGAATGGGGGTTTTGCAGTATCCTTCCCCTTCCCCGCCCACCAAGCCACGCCCACAGAACCGGTAGTAAAAAAAATTGGATTTCACCACTGCAATGTAGCCAGCAAGGGCCATCTAAAGAAGCATCAGGGATCTATATTCAAAATTTTCATTAGGCAAAGTTGCGTAATGGGGATGGAGGAAATCCCTGCTTATTATCAGATAATAGTTTCCAGAAGATTCCAATGTTTGTTAGAAATCTGTTGGTTTCACTTGCAAGATTAAGATCTGGGAAGTGGGAAAAATATTGGTTTCCCCCAAAGGGTGGCCTTTCTATGGAGAATGTCTGCTCAAAGTGTCAGTTCAGGGACCAAAAGAAGCCATATCTTAGAAACAAGATATGGCCCCTCATGTTCTGAAATTCTGAGATGAAGGCATGGGAATGAGGTCAGAAGTGGGTTTCAGCAGGTTCTGACCAGTTCTGGAGAATTGGAAGCAAAAATTTTGAGTAGTTCAGAGAACCGGTAGTAAAAATTCTTACTGGCCCCGCCCCCATCTATTCTCTGCCTCCCAAGTCCCAGCTGATTGGGAGGAAATGGGGATTTTGCTGTAACCTTCCCCTGGATTCGGGAGGGAATGGAGATTTTACAGTATTCTTCCCCTGCCATGTCCACCAAGCCATACCCACCAAGCCATGCCATGCCATGCCACGCCCACCAATCTACGCCCACAGAACCGGTAGTAAAAAAAATTGAATCCCACCACTGGATGAAGTGCTATTGCCTGGGTAAATAGGGAGGAATTTGTTGGTAGGGGTGGAGCCTAGTGACAGTGAACAAGCTAAGGTGTTGTTGAAAATGGAATCTGATCACCTTATGCCTTCCTAAAGAGATACAGCTGGTTCTACTTTGATTTATATTTGACACATTCTTAAATCACCGGTGCATCATTTGTGTGCTATTGCTGTTTTCTTGCCATCAAAAGCAAGACAGCGATTGCATTAGAAAGGCTGCATCAGTTCTGAACTGGATGGCAGGTCCAACCCATTTAATTGCCCTCCCTATTTCATAATTTTGTTCTTCCCCACCCCATAACATTACAAGACCGCTTGCAAATCCCAGATCTTTCCTGGCTAATCATCACTTAAAAAAAAGAGATGGAAGAGATGATTAAAAAGAAATACAGGAGAGATAGAAAAAGAAGGGGGCATCTGTGCCTCTTCCCGTCATTTGTATGAGTGACAAGCTTAACCAGAAAGTGCCCACATGAGAGGGTCATTGGGTCACCTCCCTTCTTCTGCATGTCTGGATTCCTCTGGACAGAGGCCGTTCCTGCCAGAAGCAGGCTGCAGGGCCAAAGAGGCAGGAAGCAGGGAAGATACACAACCATTAGGTAAATGAATTGCACCACAGGCATGAGTTCCTTTGCTGGTTAATTTCCCTTGCTGCCTTTCCTCAAAGGAGAAATCTAATTTCGGTTGACAGATAGTTGTAGATAATCATTGTAATCAAAGGTGGAAATGGAAATAGTCAGGGCCACACAGAGCCCACTCCTTTAGATTCAGAGCGGCATGTAGAAAGAGGGAATTTTAAAATTGTTTTGTTACTAGAATATACCCCAAAGAAAGAAAAACTACTGCAAAACAACACATATACATATACATATACATATACATATACATATACATATACATATACATATACATATACATATACATATACATATACATGCATGTGTGTGTGCAGATAAACAAAACCCTAAATAAAAAAACAAAGATGCAAAAGAAAATCCCACCAAACCAAAACACATACATCATAAATCTGCAAAGTGATTTCAATCTCAGAACAATGAATTCATCCTGGCCCACTCCAGAATTAATGGATCAGCCTTTTTACTGTGCCCAAAGAATGCCAACTAAAGGCAAGAGGATGAACACCTTTCTTCATTTCAGAATTTTAAGCCTGGCATGGTAATTTTTTTCTCCCAATGCAAAATTATTATTTTATTTCCACCCCAAGTTTGTTGTTCAAAACGTTTGATATATCCATATATAGAGAATCTCCATAGACATTTAGCTATGTACTTTGGGATGAACTCCCTTTGAATGGTGTGGGAGTATGAACAGATTTCCGGAAAAACTGCAGACTACAGGAACCATTTGCACTTCAGTTTGAGATGCAGACAACACAGGCTCATCCCCAACAACCTGTGCCTGTGTTCAAGAGTGAAGGGACACAGGGCAGAAAACATCCTGCAGCAACAATAGCTCGACAACACAGTCCTTTCAGCAGTTCCAAGAAGACTCCACACCCATTTCCACTACTCAGGTGACCCTGTGCACACAAATAAATCTCCAAGTGGCCTCAACAACTCTCTGAAAGAATGCAAATGACCAACTGTCTGCAAGGGATATAAATCCTTCCATTCCCCACTGCCAGTCTGAGCTGAAGAACCTTTTTGGATAAGAAGCTAAACATCTTCAAAGTAAAAATAATAGGGGGCAGCAAAACTGGACCTTAGCAATTGCTGCCCTAGCACAAAGAGAGACCAATGACTGGAAATGATTCATGCTTACCATGTAACTAGCAAACCATACAGTAGAACCTCTGGACACGACCATAATTTGTTCCATAACTTTGGTCACAAACCAATTTGGTCGTGACCTGAACCTAATTTTGGAAATTTGGCGTTTACCAAAAAAAAAAAAAAAAAAAAAAGCATGAAAGGGGAAATCGGCTGCGAAAAAAAAGTAGTGAATTTTTTGGTCAGAACCTGATTTGGTTGTGGTCAGAAGCGTTCGTGACTATTGTACTTAGGAATTTACTATAGAATCAGTAAATTAAATAAGTTGAGTAAAATACATTCAGTAAATAAAAAAGTAGATATGCCATAAAAATCAGGGTAGCGGCTTGGTGAAGAAAACAGAAAATCAAGTCTTTTTCCTTCTGTCTATTTTTTCTCCAGCTCTTAAATATTGATAGTTAAACATTTGATAATACTTTGACCAATATTGTGTCTCAGCAGGTGGCAGCACCTGCTCTTGGTACGGCAGAATAAAGTCTTGTTGGAGGGGACATCATCAGGGAATACCCAGGTTATAATTTGGAAAGTATCCAAGAAAAGGCAAAGGGAAAATATTTCTGAGCTGTTATTAATTCATGGATGTGTTCATGAGTAACCCAGAACTCAGCATCACCTTCCCCTTACCAACATTCTGGTCCTATGCCATAAATTATTATAGTTATGCCCAACTTGGGCTACGCCTCCGAGAGTCCTTTGGTTGATCAAAGGGATTTTGGAGATCTTTTAATCCAAATTCCTGCCCAGATCACCTCAGATCACCTCAAATGAATAGCTGTTCAACTTTTGTTTGAAAACCTCCAGTAAGGTTTGAGAATGATTTGAAAACCTGTAATAAGGAAAGCTGTTCCACTGATTAGTTTGGATCTTTGTAAACATGTTAAATGGGCACATTTAACATGTCCATGTTAAATGTGCCCATTTAATGTACACAAGAAAATATCCAACCCCTTAGCCTGCTCTTCTTTAAGGTAAACATACCCAGTTCTTTTAATTGTTCTTCATAAGGTTATGTGCAAGACTGCCTCTCCCTGTTTTTTCTACTTGTCCTATTGGGTCCAACAGGATGCTCCCAGTTCCTTCAATAAAACATTATCATTTTATGTGACCTTGGAAGGATGCCTTTTCTATCTCAGCACCCACCTGCCCTCTGGGACCCTGTTAATTTATAAGGAAGTTGTGTTACCTTGATGAAAGGCAACATGATTTTAACAATACAGCTTTCCTACCCCTATCCCTCCTCATCCCTGGCTTCCCACCACTTCCTTCAGTATTTTTATCTGTTAGGTAGTCAATTATAGCTGGCTAACTTTGGGGGTTGGGGGGCATGTGTGGGGGGCAGTGTATATAGGTTAGTAGAAAAACAGCCAGTGAGGAATTTCAGACTTCCTTATGTTAAAACAACCATAGTCAGGCAGCTGTGATTGTATTCAGGCAGCTGAATAGCCTATAGTGAGGACTAAATGTTTTCCACATTCAACAATCTGGTTCCCAGGGAAAGTATTATGTTTTATGTACAGTATATTATTTCTTTGTAGTCCAGGAAGAAGCAGGGCATTGTCACAGGGCATCTTGCAGGAGTTTTCTTGCATCTGTTCTCTTTTGTAGCTTCAGATAGCCTTTTGGCTATCTGAAAAAGAGACAACCATCTAGTCAAACATCTGATGGCTTTTCCAGTCTGCAATGTCTGGACCAATTCATTTTCTAAAACTTTTTAATCTTTCCAATTTTCAAACGTTTCTCCAGGCTTAAGAGCTCGTATGTGCAGCTCCCAGTGTAGACATTACTGAGGCCAGTCACTTAAACTTCAGCGGATGTAGTAAAATTTCCAATGGTTTCAGAGCATTTGGTGGATCAGAAAAAGTTTACTTTCTGTCTGTAACAGAGGTGGGTTTCAGCAGGTTCTGACCAGTTCTGGAGAACCGGTAGCGGAAATTTTGAATGGCCCCACCCCCATCTATTCTCTGCCTCCCAAGTCCCAGCTGATCTGGAGGAATGGGGATTTTGCAGTAACCTTCCCCTGCCACGCCCACCAAGCCATGCCCACAGAACCGGTAGTAAAAATATTTGAAACCTAGATGCACTAGCTGCATCTACCCCATGTGCAACCAAATGTTTGCTTTAATTCTTTCTTCTGTGGGAGTCTGTTAGTCAAGTCTCCTGTCAATTGTGTGGCCAGGGTTCAACAGTGGTTAAGTTGTGGGAATTGTTATTGAGAGGCTCGTTTCAAATATCCCTCCCCATAAACTTCCCTGGGGATTTTGGGAGTCACTCTCTCAACCCAGCCTTATTATGGTGATAAAATTAAGGGAGAATGACTACATATAGGTAGTCCTCGACTTACAACCCCAATTGAGCCCAAACTTTTTGTTGCTAAGTGAGACATTTGTTCAGTGAGTTTTGCTCCATTTCACAACCTTTCTTGCTATACTTGTTAAGTGAACCACTGCAGTAGTTAAGTTAGTAACACGGTTGTTAAGTGAATCCGGCTTTCCCCATTGACTTTGCTGGTCAGGAGGTCACCAAAGGTGATCACATGATCCCAGAACGCTGCAACCATCATAAAATATGAATCGGTTGCCAAGCGCCTGAATTTTGATCGTGAGACCATGGGGATGCTGCGACGGTCGTTAAGTGTGAAAAAACAGTAATAAGTCACTTTTTTCAGTGCCATGATAACTTCGAACAGTCACTAAATGAACTGTTGTAAGTCGAGGACTACCTGTACATTGCCTTGAGCATTGAAAAGATAAGTGGAATTTAAATGTATTCTGTGAATGTTTGAATCGTTCAGGTGCTTTGCACCAATGGTCCATTTCTCCAGATTGTAGATCCACTGAAATCAAGGTCTCTCTGTCATAGTAATAGCAGTAGCACTTAGACTTATATACCACTTCTTAGTTCTTTACAGCCCTCTCTAAACAGTTTTACAGAGTCAGCATATTACCCCCAACAATCTGGGTCCTCATTTTACCCACCTAGGAAGGATGGAAGGCTGAGTCAACCTTGTGCCTGGTGAGATTTGAACTTGCAAATTGCAGGCAGCTGGCAGTTCGTAGAAGTAGCCTGCAGTATTGCAGTTTAACCACTGTGCCACCGCTACTCATCATATAAATTCTACAGAATATATATAAGTTATTTTTTTCTGACAGTGTTAATAATGAAAGGTACTGCATATTGGCAATGATGTTTTTGTTTTTGTTTAATTCTTTCGCAACTTTAACAAGAATGATATTAAACAACAGAGATACTGAACAACAAAAAGGGAACGGACAGGAAGTGAAACTGATTCCTGTGGGAATATTTTGACTAGCATGTTAGCTTGTCAGCTTTTGACTCATTCAACCAAAGATTGCTCTATTTATTTTTGGTAACATAATTACCTCAGAAGAAAGAAATGGCAATCTAGTTTTGCATTATTGTCAAGGAATTAACATAGACCAGTGTTCAGGAAGTCACTGGAAGTTGATTTTAATTTAAAAAAAATATTTTTAGATAGTGACTCTGATATTGAAGTATTAAAATAAGATTTAATAGAAGTGTTGGAAGAACAGGTCTGCGATTCAAGTCTGAATAGTAACTGAAGTGTTACACCCATTCGCAAAGTAAGAAGGAAAGTGACAAAGGTATATTTAATGTCGTATCTATCTTCCTTATTTGTTTATCCAGGATAGAAGGAAAGGATGGAAAAAATATCGCAATGCCGCTTCTTTAGCAGAGCTAGCACAATTTTAAATTTGTATCTCATTTAGTGACCTTTACTGATTTCAGCTCTGTGGCATCAATATTGTACTTCTTCCCAATCACACATCATCTAGATGTGTTGGACTACATCATCCTTAGCAAGCATGGTCCATGAAAGCTGTAATCCAATTTATTTGGAGGGCTTTACATTGGAGAACACAAAATATTGTGTGACTCAAAAACCCATGTTATATAGCTTAATCTTATTATTTTCTCTGTCTTTGTTAATCTTGGAAGAGGCAGTATATTCCTGCTCAGGAACTGAAAAATGGTCATCTCTTGCCTCCAAAGAGAATGGAGATACCATTTTGACATCAATGAAGAAGGATTGTGAAAGTTTCACGAGCTAAATAAAAAAGGCAAAACATACTTAAAGGGATTTCTACATATAGAATTCAATAGTCATGGCTTTTCTTCCTACCAAATAATACTAATACTAATTTCTATTAATAATAGTTGAGGAATTAATGATATTTTTAGTTATTTTGCACTATGCCAGTCCTCCTGCTCTAAACTTGGAACCCCGGGAAATGTAGTTTTGTAAGGATAGCAAGCATTCTAAAACAAATACTGTCCACTCTGTCCAAAACAATACCATCCAAATTCCTTGCGGTGAGGGAGTCAATTCATCCATATAGATATGTTCCAGACTAAAAATACATAATCTTTGGATGGCTGCTGGCAAAACTAATTTGAAGAGACAAAAGTCACAATAGGCAATGTGCTGATGCAAAGTGGGCAGGGCCTTAGAAAACTGCTTTACAGGTTTTTATACCTATAAATGGTACCACAGATCTTAGGGTTGCTGTGTTTCAACAAAGTTCACAGGGCTGCAAAAGCAATTATTTGAGTAGATACACACAAGGTCTGCAGCCTTAGACTGCCCATGTTTGCTCCAAATTGCCTGTGCTTTGTTATTTGCATTAGCTGGATGAAATCTGTCATATAGGACTAGGCTGGTGCTTCCCAAATCTGAATAAATTACCCCACTTTGGGTAAAAGTGGGTTTTCTTTGGGTAATGGCACATGAAACTATTACCCATCACAAAAGGGTAAATCGACTTAAAGATTGCCATACATAACATATTTGAAACTCTCCCAAAGTTTTCCTATTAAGATGAAAATCGATGAAATTACCAATGGTAATTTGTTGTTGAAATGACCTAAAGATCATTCAGTGACATTTTTATGATACAAGTAGTCCTCGAATTATGGCCATTTGTTCAATGACTGCTCGAAGTTATGATGGTGCTAGAGGACTTATGACTGGTTCTCAGAGTTCAATAACACTTTTTAATCAGTGGTTTTGGATTATGAAGGAAATGTTTGGAAGAATGACTTTGAGAGACGAGGGGAAGAGATGCTGCCTAAGCAATGATCAAATAAAAAGGAGAAGAGCCTGCAACCGCTTAAGGGGCAAAGAAAGCAAGTTAAAAAGAATCTGCCCTAATGTATCAGACTGTTAAAAGTGACAGATTTGTACTTTCAGACTTGCATGCTTTTTGTTAATGTAGCCTTACAATAAAATAGAAATGAGCTTGTCTGGTTGTGTTTCCAGTCTGGTTTACTTGGAAGGATTGACCCTGAGCTAGACGAACAGAGTCCAACACAGCCTGCCATCCACGTGTCATAAGCTAGAAACAGACTGATCCTTCTCTTTACTCTCCTTTTCTTGGCATAAGAGATTTAAACATGCACTAATGGGTACATGTTATACCTTCCTAGGTACAACATGTATTATTATAGTAAAAGCAGGACAGGCCTGTAGAAAAACACACATGGTGTGTCAACTTGCATTCGTTTAACATTTGTTTTTAATGCCCTTAAAATGGAATATACACTTGATACCAAAAGCATGTTTTTGGAAACGAAGATATGTTTTGAAGGCGTTTAGCATATAAAGAAAATCAGAGTTCTATGTAAGTACATAGGGGAAGAGTTAGGGCAATTTAAAATCTGAATCTATATGTTTATATTGAGGATTAAAATATCTATAAATCTGAGATTGATTTGATGTAGAATTAACAATAGTAACATATTAATTAATCAATCAGTCGTGGGTAGGCCAAAGGGAGACAGTGTGTTGATCCCCAAACGTATAGGACTTCGATTCTTATCAGCCCCAGGTAGCATGGTCAAGGGCAAGGACTTTGTGAGTTGTAATCCAAAACACCCAGAAGGCTCCATATTGCCTATCTCTGGGTTAACCTACTCTGCCATAGATGATTTTCTATTACATGGAGACAACACAGAATGGTGACACTTATAACAAGGAACCGATGTATAAAGATTAAACAAAATCACAAGACAATATATTGGCAGCATACAGAAGTCATACAAATAATACAGAGGAAAATTACAACAGGGTTCAGCCAGTACGTTGGGTCATAAACAAGAGGATTTAGTACGATAAGGAGGAAAACATTCACAAATCACTTTTCATTAGCACCAGAAGCCCATTTTATAAAATACACTATTAAATTATATGTATTAATATTTATTATTTTATACAGTGCCGTATTCTTGTGCATGGCTGTTTAACAGATAATCCCCATGACAAACAGCTTTTTTGCTCCCAAGGACCCGACAATTCAAAGTTTGGAAGAATTGGGAATGAACTGAATGAGAGTCAGTAAAGAGCTATAAGTAGTGTCACAGCCAGGTACCCTCCAACTGTGCTAAACAACAACTCTGATCACCTCTGCCAGCATAGCCAACGGGAATTGTAACCCAGCACATTAGTAGGGCCCTGGCTGGCCAAGGCTATTCTGCTCTAACTTTGCCTTTGACCTGCACAAGCTCTGAGTTTTTCAGCTCATTTTACATTTCCATCACCAGCTTGCTATAGGCAAGGTTATGCCATGTTTTTTTGCTTTTCTTTTGTATTCTTGCGTGGCTGTCCCTTTTTCATTTATAATAAAATTACTTTACTCAAAACTGTCTGTGTCTGTGTGTGTGTACACACACACACATAAACACACACTTTTGACTAAAGTAATTTAGTCTGTGTATACAACATAACAGTCAAGAGTTCCCCACCATCATATGTGTGTGTGTGTGTGTGTGTGTGTGTGTGTGTGAGAGAGAGAGAGAGAGAGAGAGAGAGAGAGAGAGAGAGAGAGAGAGAGAGAAGACAAATTGTTATGGATTGAAATAATATATAGCTGCAAATTTTAAAGAATGGATGTATTGCTTCAAGGATAAATTAATTAATGTGTAGTACATACAGTATTTTCCTTTCAAAAATGTCATCCTGCTTTGAAAATGAATTTCAAAATACATTTAGATTGTGACATGGGATCATAGTTTTACTGTAATGACTTTCAGAATTTAAGGTCATATTTTTTGAAGAATGGTGGTGAAGGAATTTAGTAGTAGTAGTAGTAGTATGGTCCATGGTATGTCTTTTAGCAGGAAAAAAATGTGTATATATAAACATTAGAACTGTAAAATCTTGTAACCAGTCTAGATTCTTGCATCTTTAATGGCAGATTGGCTGATTCCTTATTTCCATGTCATGAAGGATTCCATTCTGATTTTTCCAAATCTGTTCTCTATTAAATGAACAGCCAAGTCAGCCAATAGTCAGATTTTTCCCTTCTATTTAGGTGGCAGTGCTATTTGCTGGAGTTCATTGGTGGTCGTAGGAACACAAAAATCCTAGCAGAAATCCTTTCGAATCTAATCATGGAAATTGGAAGGAAAGCGATTAAAAATGATTGTTACCTCAAAGCTATCTGGGCACAGTATTGCCAACTCCACAGCAGTAATGCTATGTACAGTTAGACCTGCATAAACCTCATTCACTTACAAGGGATTTATTCTGTTATAATTTTTCGCAGGGGGCAAGGTCTAACAAAGAATGTACTTCCACGTCCACTTATTGTTAGTAGCCCAATAAGACCTCAGAAAGCCAACATATATAGGACTGGATGAAATGATTCAACTCAACTCACACAGAGTATATCTTAGGCATCATGAAACAGCTAAAAATTAATATATTGATTTGTTCTTTGAATACATCATATTTTTTTTGGTTTCAGGTGTTTTAGGTATTCAAGCTTTGGCTAAATCTTCTACAATCTCAAGACTTCTAAAGTTTTGTAAAAGGGGAAAGAAACATTGTAATGGAATACAAAACTAAGAACAAAACAGTGAGGACTGCTGCAAACACAATTCATATAATTCCAGAGAAACTCCAGTCCAGAGGAGTTAGCAGTAGAGAAAAGCGTAAAATGACAAGACAAGACTAATCCTTGTCCCACGGTGCAGATTTTGAAATCTAGACTAAATGTATTGAGATCAAATGTCCTTTTAAGGACATGGTCTGAATGTATCATGCGGATATGAGATCCTGCAAGCACTTATGCACACATCACTAGTGGTTTTTTTGGGCGGGGTGGGGAAGCAAGGACATGGATTTATCAGTGATATACGGGCACAAAAGTACTTGCAGAATTCAAATACTGGAACTTGTACATTCTCACCTTAGTACAAAAGATGGAAACGTATCAATTCAATGCCATTTGATGAAAAGTCCTCTTCAAGACAGACAAAAATGGTAAGTCTCCAGAGTTATCAATGTGGATGAATCATAACAGTCATGATCTATATATATATATATTTTCCCTCTGGGGAAATTCAATACATTCCCTCCCCCCGTCACAGTGTACATGATTTTAATTTGCCTGGCTAACTTCAGGGAGAGTGTTTATGCACACCTGGTTTTTCCATAGCTTAGCTGGCCTTAGCTATAGAAATTATAAAGCATTTCCACTGACTAATATGTACACGGGATAATTAAAGGAGACAGATGTAGATCTCTTGGGTGCTGTCCTGTTCCGGTGCCAGTTTAGTCTTCTGAGAGACGGCATTTCAGGTCTGTGGGAGGGGTTCTGCCACTTTGCTGCTGCTCCAGCTGCTGCTGCCACCACTGTCACCTGGGGGTTCCTAAAAGGGAAAGGGAAAAGGGAGAAAAACAAAACCAAAGGAAGCTTAGGTTATTCACTTCTGGGATTTTGACAGCTCAGAGGATTTTGCTAGATGTCTGCAATGATTGCAATGATCTCATGATGTCCCTCTGAGGGACCTCACATTCTACCATGTTTGATGGGCCCTATTCCTAGCCAGGTGTGTATAGGATTGCAGCTCTTTGTTTCTGACATTCACAAATTGCTCTGTGAATCATCTAATCCTGAAAATGAATATCAACAACATAAAAAGAAATTTTTACTAGGGTTTTTTGCTCTTTTTCCCCCCCACTCCAAGTTTGAATTCACCTTCCAATTCTGCCAAAAAGAGCTTCATTACTGGAAACATTGATCTCACCCAGATTTTTAAAGACGAATTTCAACATTATTATTTATAATATGTTTATCACACCTTTTTATCCAAGTAACTTCATGGATTTTTTTCCCAAACTTTTTCTGGCCATAGAACTTGATACTTTAAAAAAATAAAATTTGGAAACTCCTGCTTCCTGACTCTAAAACACAACAAAGTGAGAAGTCATAATGACCCCAAATATCTTCTAGGGGGGGTTTTAATGTAAGCTAACCAGCCCTGCCCTTTTCTATATTTTTTTTAAAAATGGCTATGGATTCTTCTGATTGCTGGCTGCAGTTTGAAAAATGAAGTATCTTTTTGGTTGCTGAAAGATGGATCTGAGAGGGAAGAGTTAAATCCATCTATGGTAACTGGAAGGCAGGGCTTAAGTTTCTCAAACCCCATTGAGAAATCCTCTCACTTTCAGATAAGTGCACTGACTTTAGCTCAATGCACTCCAAGTTCTTTTTGAATTGAATAATTCATTGCAACAGACAAAAAAAAACCAGTGGACAAGAAATGGAAGGAAATGGAAGAGCAATAGATAACATTTAGCAAACACAGTCAGTAGTTAGTATCATGGGATAAACTATAGCAGTATTCCCATACTGGAACAGTAGCTATTACAGTACCTTCTGTACATGTTTATCTCAGCGGTGAAATCTGAACCGGGTTCGCTGGCTGCAGATGCGTGCTGCGCGCCAAGTGTGCACTGCATGCACGCATGCACCATGCACACCAAATGCACGCTGTGTGCACGTACATTCACCGGGTGCACCAATCATGTGCTGCATGCATTTGTGGTGCACACAAAACGCACACTGTGCGTGCATGTGCAGTACGCACCAAAGGAAGCTTGGGAAGGTAAGTATCACGGGGGGGGGGGGAGCAGCTGTGCCGTGCAATTTAGATTCACTAGAAAGCAGGATTTCCTGCTTTTTAGCTATTTTAAATCGTGCGGCACAGCTGATCGTCGGAAATACCGATTTGGAGAAACCAGTAGGTTTTTTTTACTACCAGTTTACTACCGGTTCACCCGAACCAGTGCAAACCAGTAGGATTTCACCACTGGTTTATCTTACAATGTTTAATAAATATATGTGGATCTGCCCTACAATTACAGTAGAACCTCTGGTCACGAATGCATCTGACCATGACCAAATCGGGTTCGGACCAAAAAATTCACATTTTTTACCCCTGCAGCTGATTTCCCCTTCTGTGCCATATTTTTTGTAAGTGCCAAATTTCCAAAATTAGGTTCGGGTCACAACTAAATCGGTTTGCGACCAAAGTTATGGAATCAATTATGGCTGTGACCAGAGGTTCTACTGTACCTACTGGTGGGATTCCTTCTATTAGAGTTGTTGAGAGCTGTTGTGATGCTATTGTGCTGCTGGAGAGAAGCTGTTCCTGGCCAAAGCAATGCAACCTGCTGGTGATAAATGATGTAAGCTGCTGTTTTGTAAAATAGGTGTCCCCAACCCCCAGGAAGCAGCCCACTATCGGGCCTTGAGCTGTTTGGAACTGGGCTGCAGAAGTGGCAGGCAAGTGCGCATGCATGCATCCTCACTTGCACAAGCAACGGATGAGCGTGTGTGCATGCTCTCCATTTGCATGACCGGCAAATGGAGTTGTGCACATGCGCACACTTGCCCACCACTCATGTGAAACAATCCCCCCTCTTCCCCCTACTGGTCTGCAAAGCTGGAAAGGTTGGGGAACTCTGTTGTAGGAGACATATAGGCCACTGGCTTTTCACCCTTCTACAGCATGTTCGAGATATATTCCCAGCACGCCACATATCTAGCTTGTGCCTGGTTCATTCCTCCCCAATGGGAAGGTCAGAATGCTTCCTTCATCCAGAGCTGGTTTTTTTGTATTTGACGTTGGGGAATGGCAGGAAATTTTCTTTTGGTTTTTATGTGAATTCCAGAACTTATCTTTTCACCCAACTATCTTTGTAATTCTGCTGCCCCATGCAGGTCATCTGCTGACGTGTGAATGACAGCATAAAATTGAGGAATATTTTCTTTGGTTCTTTTGCCTTGCCTAGTAGTAGTGTATTTGTTTGGGCAGGCTGGGAACCATTAGTTGTTTCTCTAACTGCTTCCTACCAGAAAAAGTTTGTGGACTGTTATCGTCAGAATGGGATCTTCAGGCTCCTACCCTTGGCCATGCCTCCTTCTCCTCCAGGCTTCCACCTCTGCCCATTTACCTCCAGCTTTCCTCCTTGGCTGTCCCTCCCCTAGCCATCTGCTATTGTTGGACTGAAGGAGAGAAGCTGATCTTCTCATGTACTTACTCTCCTTCAGGATTCTACACAATATTGGCCACATTTGTTACTAGGACTGTGTCAATAGACTCTACTCTTAGTTCTTTTCCTGAAATGGGCTTAATGGTGGACTACCTCTCAGTGCTGTCCCATCTCTGGAAAACATGGATCTGGCTGCAAATTGTAAGCCTTCCATTGAAATATCTGTCAGGAGCTATTTGCTGATGTTGTCTCTTAGGCATCTGGTTAATGTGTGAAATTGCCCTCTGTGTTAAATCCAGGAAGGAAAAGAATCTAAGCAGATGATTCCCAGGATATATCTTTTGGTTCATCCCCAAAGTAGAAATCCTGCTGCCAGAAAAACCAGCCCTAGAAATGGAAGGAGGAAATGGTGTTTGTTTGTTTAATTTCAGATTTCCCACCACCGGGGTCAGAGTTCTCTCTCCCTCTGCAGATGAAAACTCAAAATATCCTATATCATCTGAGATTTATAGCTCTAATCAAAATGACACTGAATAATTCGGTTGCCTTCTGTAGCTGTTGATTAAATCTTTTCATACTATACTTATAAAATGGCATGATTAGCTTGGCTGAATGGTAAGGACAACCTTAATAAAACGGTTAAATATTTGATGGGCCAATATCTTATGAAAACAAACAAGAACCCTTCCTTTTGAGTAAGGAAGCATTGTGTGGTCAGGGAAAGAGAAAGACTGAGGAATTAGCTGAGTCCATTAAAATGACAGCTTGGCAATTATTTTATACTTAAAGGCTCTGGGGCACCTTGAGGGCTGTTGGCAGGTTTTTGCATGAAGACAGAAACAGAAATTTTTCCATATTCTATCCCTCTGTGAAATGTGAAGATTAATGCTGTGTAATTTCTGGTCATTAACCAGCTTCCCATGTGTGGAGAACAGAACAGGAAGTAAGTGGCAAAAGACAAATTCTCTTTATGCCTTCCTTTTTACCTTGTGTTGGGGTTTTCTTTTTTTGGTTAGGGTTGAAACCTGTTAGGTTGAAACATTAAATATATATCTGGATCCCACATACTCCACCTCGGTCTTCACCACCTAATACTTAATCTTTTTCTTGCCAAACACTGAGGGAATTAATCTTGGTCCTGTCAGAGTTTATGTTAAGCACTCCTCAAATAAACCAAATTGTTTTGAGCAAGTGAAGAAGAGACAATGAAGTCAGTTCTTGCTCCAGAATCACAGCAGGAAATTTCCTTCCTTCCTTCCTTCCTTCCTTCCTTCCTTCCTTCCTTCCTTCCTTCCTTCCTTCCTTCCTAATTTACTTACTTACTTACTTCTTGTAAGAATTTAAATTTAAAAATTAAATTTAAAATCTAAATCATCAGATGAAAGCAACTAAGCTTGACTATTAAAACCAAGGCCATTTTAGGGGTGTTCATTGTATTAAACCATCTAAGTCTGAAGTGGATTGTGTGGGAATCATATTATTTGGAAAGGATCTGGTGCTTTCCAATGACAATACAGATAGTCATCTTCACAATATGACCATTTGCTGAGAGACCACTTGAAGTTACAAGTCACTGAACAAATAATACTTATGCCAGTCCCCAAATTTATGACCACTAAAGGGCCTCCAGGGTCCTGTGAGCAAAATTTTGGCTCTTGGCAGCTCACTTGCACTTATGACTATAGGGGCACTTCAACTCCCACCCTCCATCTCAGCCCTTTTGGCTGTCCTGCACAGCAGCGCTCTTGATGATGTTGCTGGGGCTGATGTAGATACCTGGGGCCTTCAGCAATCTCAGCCAGATGCCACCAGCCCAGGCAACTACCTCAGCCAAGAAGTGCCACTTGAAACTCTCACTGCAGTCAGCCACTCTCTGACTCCATAATTCAAAGCCCCAGCCACTCTGCCATCCTGCGCTCTGCAGGCCCTGTTGCACCCAACTAACCTTCACTGTTTTCTTTCCACTGCTGATAAGTAGTATCTGGCCTGACCCTTTGTGAAGCAGTAGGCTGGCTGTGCCAAGCTTTCTTCCCAAGTCCACTTGCACTGTTCCCCAAATAGCATGTGCTGTTCTCCAAATATCGTGCACTGTTCTTGTGATGCTTTGGAAGGCCTCAGAAGTTTTCCGAAGAGTTTCTAAAGCATTATGGGAATGGCACACGCCATTTGGAGAATGACGTATGTTATTTGGAGAACAGTGTGAGTAGACTCAGGAAGAAATGGCCAGCAGATGTTTCACATAGGAAGAAGGTAAAGATCAGCTGGGCACAGAAAGGCCTGAGGAGTGCAGGACAGCTGGGTTGACTGTAATGGCTGGCCACAGAATGGGGCTTGAGGTGGTACTGCTTGGTAATGCTGAGACTAAAATAGAGCCCAGATGATGGTGGCAGCGGGCTGAAACTGCTGACTGCCCTGGGGTAGGAGATGACCAGGCTGAGTCTGAGGGAGGGGTCAAACCCATCATTGAGCCACAATGGTGCAGTGATTAGAATGCAGTACTGCGGGCTACTTCTGCTGACTGCCAGTTGCCTACAATTTGGCAGATCGAATCTCACCCAGCTCAAGGTTGACTCGGTTGACCATTCTCCCGAGGTTGGTAAAATGAGGACCCAGATTGTTGGGGGCAATATGCTGACTCTGTAAACTGCTTAGAGAAGGCTGTAAAAGCACTATGAAGCAGTATATAAGTCTAAGTGCTATTGCTAATGCTATCAGTCATGAGTGCCTTCACAACCACAAGAAATCTAAGCCCAGCTCACCTTGAATTCCTCTGACCCTTAACTATTGCCAATTTGCTTGGGCTGTTAGTAGTTCAGATTCTTGTAGAGACCTTAAGCTTGCAATAAATCTTTATACCCATTTGGACTGCCTGTATCTCCTGAATTCCCTGGTGCTTGACACCTGGGCCTCTACCCCAGTGCTGCTACCACAAAGGAGTGCCACTGGGCAGGGTGGTTAAAAGAGAAAAGATGAAGGTAGAGATAGGTGGGTGGCGGAAGTTGAAGAAGAGGTGAAGAAGGATTGGGGCTGAAAGGGACCAAGCCAAGAAGGCGTAACATCTGGTGGGATTCGGTTAATGACAGTAACAGGGACTGTCACTGAACAATGCAATCACATGACAACATGCCTTATGACTGCATCACTTAGTGGTAGCAATTCTGGTCCTCATTACTGTTATAATTCAAGGACTATGCTTGATTAAGACAAGCAGGGCTGTACAGAGGTGCTTTTCTTCAATAATGACTTGAGCAAAGCATTCCTGCAAATGCCTTCCTCAAAGGAGAAGGATTTTTCCCCCTAATACAGATGTTCAGCTTCATCTGGCAGCAGGATCTTCTGCATATGGGCCCCTGCTCTGTACAATGACTGCTGTTCATGAGGCAGATCAGACCCTCAAGGCAAACTTCCCCACCTCAACTCTCTTTTGAAGTAGTTCTCTGAAATAGGCAACAACTAATTTCGCAGTGGATTTGCCATGTTAGCGTTTCAAAATGAGAAGTGTCAAAGCCATTCATAAGCAGGATGCACTGTGTTTAAAAAAAACTTATATTATTTCTGTAAAGATAAAGATCATCAGCATTGATAAAACAAGGGGTCTCAAACTCTGTAGTGCCGCAACTTCATAAAATTTCAAACAGAATTGACCTTTCTCATCAGAATTCAAGAATCTGCTCGAAATAATACAGGCTATCTAAAATTAAATATACAGTCTTGAGAAATACAGTGGGTTTGGAACATGAGATTGGCAGTCCTTTAATATAAAGTATTCCCTTTGAGCTGACAGACATTTCATCATAATAGAAGGTTATATATTTGATCCCGGTTCTCCACTTAATGAGGAGAATAAGCTTGCAATTCCTGTTGAATGTAGATGGTGAAAGTACGAATGCTTACAGACATTTTTTTTTCTTATTTAGCCTCAAATTTTAGTATTATTGATATGGTGTATAATCAAGCAATTTTAAAGATTATTTCCACTTGCAGTCCAAAATTCACAATTCATACTTCCGCTAAGAACTGGGATAATATAGTACAATTTTCTACCATGTGTCTTACTGAACTAAGCTATGTACATCGAGCTCTGATTTTAAAAGAAATTAATAAAAGTCAAAGTCCAGTATTTGGAATCATTTGTATATGAGATGGGTGGCAAATAAATAAATAAATTAAATGAATGAATGAATAAAAATAAATAAATAAATAAATATGGAATAGGTTGTATATGAGATGGGTGGCAAATAAATAAATACATACATACAGTACATACATACATACATATATAATTTATTTATTTATTTTATTTATTTTATTGAATTTCTATACCGCCCTACTCCCGAAGGACTCAGGGCGGTGCACAGCCATAAAATAAAACACATAGATATACAAAATTTAAAATCGAATAAAATGAATTAAATAAATTTGGCTGAATTAATACCCATAATTTAAAATACCCATATTTTAAAATACATTAAAAATTTAAAATTTACACTTAGAAGGGAGAAGATTTAGGCGAGTACAATTAAAGCTGAAGCCAAAATCTCACCTTTTCTTATTGTTTGCAAAAACAAAATAAGACTAAAAATAATTAATTTTTATTGCTTTTTTAAAAATAAAAAATAATAACCAAACCTCCAAATCTGCAAGACTAATATCAGGAGACAGTCCACAAGAAGGCTGCCTTGGAATCTCATATGGGAGGCTGTTCCAAAGGGCTAGAGCAGCCATTATGCATTAGATGCATTTCCAGGTCCCATCAGGCGGCAACATTTAAGGGAGGGGACCTGGATTGTACCCATTCTAATTAATCTGCTAGGATGGGCAAATACCCTCATGGCCCACAAATAGCCATAAAAACTGGAGTTTTTGAAGAAAATTAGGGGGCCAAGGACTGCAATGCCTGCTTTAAACGTCACCAATGCTGAGGGCATTTTTCTTATCTAGCCTGAGATTCAGGTAATAATCTTTCATTCATTTCTTTACCACAGCCATGTATTGGTTAAACTCTTTTGTTGCTTCAGCTGGATGGGATGAAGGATATAATAGAACGGTGATAATAGAACAGTGATTATCATCAATATTCTAACGGCATTGCTTTCTTTCTTTTCCAATTATCTCTTTCAGCAATTTCATGCTGACATTAAATAGCAGAGTTAAATAAAGTAGAACTCCTATGGGTTTTGCATTCAGAGGGAGATAGCTGTTCACCCTGGACAGCAGTACATAAGTAGCCTGACTTTTTTGAGATCATTGAATAAATAAACTAGTCCAAGGCAGGGATTGTGGCAGTTTGTCTGGAGGGACAAACAATGCCCACTCCTAATTCAAAGTGATAGTTGTGCAATGTGGCTGTCCATGCCTATCCTAACAAGCTTCCCTTGCTGGCGCTTCCACAAATTCCCTAAAAATGTTTTGTTTTTCTTTTGGTTGCAGCATTAAAAAAAAAAAAGTATATCTCAAAGTGGAAGAAAGATACAAGACTTGAGGTTCAACAGACAGAGGTACTATAAGAGCCAAGGTGGCACAGTGGTTAGAGTGCAGTACTACAGGCTACTTCAGCTGACTGCTAGCTGCAGTTCAGCAGTTCAAATCTCACCGGCTTTCCTCCTTCCGAGGTGGGTAAATGAGGACCCAGATTGTTGAGGGCAATATGCTGACTCTGTAAACAGCTTAGAGAGGGCTGTAAAAGCATTGTGAAGCGGTATATAAGTCTAAGTGCTATTGCTATACTCTGAACTTGACTAACTCACAATTTGCTGTGAATCAGTAAACGCTAGAGTTGGCCATTGAGAGCAATTCTCCTGACATAGATGAGATTGTCTGTCAGTGCTTCTGTTACACAAAGGGAAAATAACATTTTGCCTACCCACTGGCACAGACGGAGCCTCCTCAATGAGAGCAGTTTATAAAATTTGAGTAAACAAATGAAAAAAGTTCCCCAATATGTTTGAGTGGGAAATTTAAACATAATAAGTGTCACACACGCCCTATTAATACATTAGGTGGGAGAACTTTCATTAGCTGTAAGAGTATCACATTAGTCAACTCAGGTTCATTCATAAAACAACATAGTGATTTCTGGGGGGCCAAACTAAATGCTACAATGCAGCCACCACATCCAACATATAGGTTTGTCCCTTGCAAAGTAGTCTTCAGCAAAGGGTCCCAAAAAGTGCTTTTCCAAAAGACAACGGGACTTTCTGGGGGGGGTTTCCCCCTTTGAAAATGTTTCGCTTCTCATCCAGGAAACTTCTTGGTGAAATGAAGAAGTTTCTTGGATGAAACTTTTTTCTTTTTTTCAAAAGAAAAAAAAAGAAAGAAGGTCCAGTTGCCTTTTGGAAAAGCAGCTTTGGGACACCCATGACCTGGATGGTTGAGAACTTCCACAGACTTTCAGCAAAGGGAGTTTCCTGAGCAGAGGAAAGTAGCTGCAGCCATCTCTGGGCAGCCTGTCTTTTTCTGAAATCCCCCTAAATTCTTTGCCCCCAGATGTTCAGGCCAGAGGTGGGTTTCAGCAGATTCTGACCAGTTCGGTAGCAGAAATTTTGAATAGTTCGGAGAACCGGTAGTAAAAATTCTGACTGGCCCCGCCCCCATCTATTCTCTGCCTCCCAAGTCCCAGCTGATTGGGAGGAAATGGGGATTTTGCAGTAACCTTCCCCTGGATTGGGGTGGGAATGGAGATTTTACAGTATCCTTCCCCTGGCACGCCCACCAAGCCACGGCAAAGCCACGCCCACAGAACTGGTAGTAAAAAAAATTTGAAACCCACCACTGGTTCAAACCAGCTTTTCAAAATCTTTGCAGGGCTGCTTGAAGTGGGGAAGAGCCAGGAGAGTTTCAAAGGGAAATAGATAGTTTTTCTTACAGGGAAGAGCCATTTCCCTTCTTGTGTATGGTTTGGCTCATAACATCCTCTTTATCTCCTTCAGCCTGCCACTTTCTGTCCTTGGCAAAACATTCTGGCACCTAAATAAAGCCAGCTAATGAATATGCATGCATTATTATGTGCCTGCTTGTCTAATTCACAGAATTTGGGTTTGCGGGTCAGATAGAAATGTTTATTTTTAGCATCAAATTCTAAGTACAAGCTTGAGGCAGGGAAACACAAAATTCTCAAGGATGCTGAAACCCCTCTTCGAGGCAATCCATCTTGACTTTCACTTTTTGTTTGCTTTTGTTCTTACACAACTGTGTACATTACCAAAATCAAACAAAGTCATGAAGCATGCCTGCAGGCTGGTTAAAAAGAGGGGGAAAGATAATCAAGGAAGGGTTTCTGGCATATAAGAAGCATTCAAACATTCCTGCAGCTGCGCTGTGTATGTGATTCAAATATCATAAGATCTCATGTTCAATACGCAAGGACAAAGTATATGTAGGAGGTGAATGTATATATGCTTCAAATCGCCTACAAATGACTTTGTCTTTAGACCTTCAGAGCAAATGACAGTTGGGATTTTACCAGATTGAGCTTCTGTGAGGGGTCAACTGAACCCAGTTAGAAGCCCTCATCCTGAAATCTGAAAGTTCTTTTTAGAATCTGGTAACTGCACAAAGATCCATAGAGGATCTGCTTATGGCAGCAAGTTGGCTAAAGATTGCAGTCACATACCTAGGATTGGTTTAATTCTTGCACATTCAGGTGAATGCTTGAATAGATCTTTGGTCTACCACTCTTTTTCCTGCATTTGCCTGAAAGGAAGCTGAGATTTTTTTAAAAAGGTTACTTAAATTAAGTGACAGCAGGAGGCTTCCTAAAGTAAATTAAGTTTCTTAGCTTCCTCATTACTGCTGTGTTGGAGTTCCTGACTTTCAGTGACAAATGGGCAATAGATCTCAGAAATGTTGGCTGAGCAACCAGAGCCAGCAGCTGCAGGATTACTGGAAGAAAAGTTGTTTACCCTTTGCAAATATACAAAAACTGGAAATGAAGAATTAATGATCTGTTATTACAAATCAGATTCAGAACTAGAAGAGGATATCTGAAAAGAATACATCAGTTCTGAAAAGGGCAACGAGCAGAATCAGAAATAACAGAGCAGAGGCTGGTAGAACATTCAACTATGACATGAAATAAAGTATTCGTAGAAGTAGAATTGGAAGAACTGTAAAAGTCTACCCAGGGCAATGAAATAGAAGCCTTCCCAGAAGTATTTCGGACTATATTGGCAAACCACGGGGGAAGGGGTATACTAGGAAATGACCAGGCTGACCCTGAGACCAGGGTCAAATGCATCTTCAGTCTGGTCTGGTGTCCCTACATCTCAAAAGAGTCAGAAGTCCAGCCCCCCCCACCTTGTAGTCTGTTGATTCTTATCTGCCGCCAATTTCACTTGACTGTTAGTAGATCAGATTCTTGTGTATAGCTTGCATGGAATAAACTCACAGTGCTTTTGAATTCTATCCTGACTTCTGGTTTCTTGTGCCTGACGGGGGGGTGGGGGGGTGGGTGGTTTTGGCAGTAGAGGAAACCAGCAAAGCTACTGAATAGTTTTCATTCCCAAACCAAGCACTCTCTCTCCTCTGCCTTCTCCTCAGAAAGAACAAAACCTTGTAGCTAAAGAAAAACAAGAGAAGTTCAAACAGAGAATGACTGGACAACTAGAACAGCATAAAAACAACATAACAAGATTGCCTATATTGAAGCTTGTTCCAACGAAACAGCTAGCACAAATATTAACAGATGCTAACACTGTAATATCAAATAAAAGCACCAGCGCATTACAAGAAACAAACCAACTAATGCACAACATGGATGCAGCTATAACTGAATATCTTTGATGCAAAATCAACAAACAAAAACAAACAGTGCACCACCCCAAAAAAATGATTAGGCATGCTAAGAGCAGCATGCTAAGATAACTCAACATAAAACAGTTCATTTAGTGACCATGCAAAGTAACAATGGCACTGAAATAAGTGACTTATGACCATTTTTCACACTTACGACCGTTGCAGCATCCCCACGATCATGTGATTAAAATTCAGATGCTTGGCAACTGATTCATACTTATGACCGTTGCTATGTCCCAAGGTCATGTGATCACCTTTTGCAACCTTTCAACAAGCAAAATCAACGGGGAAGTCAGATTCACATAACAATCATGTTACTAACTTATCAGCTGTGGCAAGAAAAGGTTGTAAAATGCGGCACTGTACAACAGTGCTGTTGTAACTTTGAATGGCCACTAAACAAATGGCTGTACGTCAAGGACTACCTGTACTTAATTTATATGCCACCTATCTCCCTGATAAGGCGACTCTGGGCAGCTAATGAGATGATAACCACATTGTAATATGTGGTATAAATTGACTTTTAGTTACATGTAGCAACATTTTTTAAAAAATCAAATCCTAGGTTCCCTGGAGTCTTTTAGTCTCATTCAAGCAAAAATCCTGCCCTTGGCCATTTGTGAAAACATTTGATGTTAATGTGTTTAAACTGCACGAAGGATGTGGTGAAAACCCACAGGATTACTCCTCCAAAACACATTCACTGTATGGAAATGCTGATTCCTTGCCTTTTAGGGATCTGCAAAAAGTAAGGTTTAACTGGGCAATTACTAATGCTACATAACTTTCCCCTTCCCCCATGTTTCATTCAAGATGTTTTTGTTGACTCATTCCCTTGTTTTGGCTATAGATTCTGTTAGTGAGTTTGTGGAAGAGAACCTTAGAGACACATGGGAAAGGAGAATGAAACACGGAATTACTTTTGAGTTACTTTTAGCCGCTGAATTACCTCCATTTCTGAAAAAAAAAAGGGAAGGGGAATTTGCTGTTGAGTTTTATGAAAGAAAAGGAATGGTTTGAAAATTTAGCAAAACGTTATTTCTGTGGTCTTCATCTTAGTGGTATGCTTTGGATTAAAAATATTAAAAGTGAAAATATGGCAGCAGGCTATTTTTCATCATTTCAGGCTTCTTACGAAGGAGGAGTAGAGTGGGATAATCTGGAACTGTCAAACTGGCATCCAGGAAGCTAAATCTCAGAATGAGGTTAGCAATCAATGCTAAAAATAATAGAAGTGCCTTCCTTAAATATATTCCATAAGTAAAGGGGGAAAAAGGAAAAGAAAATAATCAGTATATTAGCCAGTCAATGGCAAAATGTTAGCAGGCAACAACAACAACAACAACAACAACAACAACAACAACAACAACAACAACAAAAGACATTGCTGCAACTCTTACTTCAGTTTAGACTTTAGTTCAACACAAAAGTATACATTCGAAGTGAAAATTGTGAGGAGCAAGATAAGATTGAAGCTTGGGATGGGTAGATATATGGTCAGCTTAAATATCCAGGACGAGATAAATTGCATACTAGGATACTGGAAAAAAAAACCTAGGAAGTTCCATAGGAAATCATAAAGAAGTTATTTGCAGCCATGTAGAAAATAATGCATTAATAACCAGAAATCATAGATTTATCAAGAACAAAGTTCATCAGACTAACAATATCTGGAAGGCATTCACATTGAGTGGCTTGGATTCAAAAGTGCATGAATTAATGCTTCCTCTATATAATCAAACCATAATCGATAGACTACAAATAATATATTCGTGGTTGCTAAAGAAGGGAAATTCTTTAGCTTTGAGAAAGGAGACTAAAGTGATAGCGCTCTTCAAGTAACTTCCATGTTACATAGAAGTTCCAGAACTGTTCTCTTCCATTTTACAGTGCAGGACATAAAATAATGGATTTAAGTTAAAGGATGGCAGAGTTGTACTGGAACAGTATGAGCAGTTTGATACTGAAACTAATTAACTAGAGAAGTGGTGGATTTCTTTTCACTGAGATGCTTTAATATGGATTTTTGCTCTGAGCAGGGGGTTGAGCCCAAACGGCCTCTCACTTTTATGATTCTATGGTTTTCACTTCAAGTTAAGTCTAAGGCTTTCATCATTACAATACTTCATGCACACATAGTAGATTAAGCATCTAAATCTCATCTCTGACTCTTTAATTACAATGCTCACTCTAATGCAGGGGTGAAATCTACTTACCTTCCCTATCGGTTTGGAAGTGCATGTGCCCCGCGCGCGGATCCTCTGCACATACGCAAACCCTTCTGTGCATGTGCAAAGGGTAAAAAACAGGTTACTTCCTAGTTAAAACCAGGAAGTAACAATGACCGGGTGGGTGGGCGGAGCCTCATGCTGCCATTGCTACCAGTTCTCTGAACCACCCACTGCCATCGCTACCGGTTCAGCCAAATCAGTCCGAACCGGTAGCATTTCATCCCTGCTCTAATGGTGTCGTCACCAAATCAGTCACTTGCCACTAAATTCTTTTGCCTTAGATGCAGATGCCCATGCTCCTGCTACACAAATATCTTCCAGGTGCCTTCAGTTTAAATTTGCCAAAGCATAACTTGCTTTTTGACTTACAGCCTGAGGAATCACTCAGCCTGGTTCAGCCACATTGATGCTGAGTTTTTGCTCTTGTCATGGGGGAAGAAGCCAACAGGAAATCAGTTGCTTTTTCCAGGAGTTTATGCATAGCAGTGCTTCAGCAAAGCAAGAAAAAGAGTGTTTGTATAACGGAGTAGGGAATATGGTTGGACTGCAAATCAGCTTAACTGTATATGAAACTTTGCCAGATAACCGTATTTCAATCAGCTGCCCTGCTTCTGCTTGGTTCTGGGAGTTTTATTTTAGTTTCGTAAGATCCAGAGATTCTACTATAAAAGAAGAGATGTTTACTCCAGCAAAAATATCTCTGCTTGACAGTTGGGAGAGGATTGAGGAAGAGCCCTGGAGGCGCAAGTGGTTAGAGTACAGTATTGCAGGCAAATTCTGCCCACAGTCTGGAGTTCAATCCTGACAGGCTCAAGGTTGACTCAGCCTTCCATCCTTCCGAGGTCAGTAAAATGAGGACCCAAATTGTTGGGGGCAATATGCAAATAATGTTGACATTGTAAACCACCCAAAGAGTGCTGTAATGAGCTATGGGGCAGTATATAAGCCTAAATGCTATTGCTATTGTGAACAGCAGCAGAACTAACTCGCCTCATTTAGTACGATATAACAAGTAGTCAAAGAGTGGGTGCAGGAACTATGACACCATTGTGTGGGGCAGATGACCTTTGACTGACTGGGATCATGAAATCAATGGTCAACAAGGATAGGAATTTCCAGAGTTGTTACTGTCTGCCTCTAAATGATATAAAATTACTTTTATGTTTATATTTGATATACTCCAAAACAATAAGATGCTTACTAATGTTGACCCAGATAATGTTATTATTGCCTTTCAATTTATATAGCTGTCCATTTGATGTGTGGGTCTTTTGGTGATACATCTGCACACAACTAGAAAACCTACAGTCTGAATCCATGTCCTTTATTCCAAAGCATTGTGACAATGTATCACAGATGAAAAGAACTCTCTCTCTCTCTCTCCCTCTCTCCCTCCCTCCCTCCCTCCTTCCCCCGCTTCTATCTTCCGTTCTGCTCCCCCCCAATTCCCTGTGCACTCTCAAATTAATATTGGACTTTTTCACTGTTCTCTCCTGAAAATCCTGTATAAACTTCAGGATATGGTATTTAACAAGTTATATACAATAACCTGTTTAATAATACTGAAATGATAAAGCAGGGGAAAAGGTTTTATCAAGTTCTATTTTTATAATAGTATACCATATCTCCAATTCTGAATCCCTATTTAACAGCTAAATCAACTTCCTGTAAGACCCATTACCCATGGCAGAAAGTCAGCAATATTCCCTAAATAAAAACAGTATATAATAAAGAGTTTGGGAGATTGTCTTTAAAAATGGTTGATTATTTGTAACCCTTTCTTATTTATTTATAACTACAGAAGATATCACAGTATATAGAATCTCAGTAGTACCACTACTGTATATACCAGGGGTCTCTAACCTTGGCAACTTTAAGACTTGTGGACTTCAACTCCCAAAGATCCTCAGCCAGCAAAGCAAAGTTGAAGTCCACAAGTCTTAAAGTTGCCAAGGTTGGAGACCCCGGGTATAGAGGAAACATACAAGCAGAATACTTTTTTTTTTTTTTTGCTTAAGAAGGTTTGCACAAACAGAACATTTCAAGGAAAAACAATTTTCAGTAGTATTTGCTTAAATACAGCTGCAGCACTAAACACCTGTTCAGCAATGACAGTACTGACTGAAAGTTGATCTGGAAGCAGCTTTGCAATTAGGGAATTCATACTGAGTGATCGATGTATCAGTCAGCTCTGCATATCAACAAGGAAAAACTATCATTAGATCCTACTTTTAGTTTTCAGCAATAACAATGGCTAAGCAATGCTCACTGCAAAAAGTTCAATAATTAATGACTAGGAACATTCGTCAGGTTCTCTCAGGTTTATCATAGCCGTAGCATAGAGTTAATAAACATTTCAATTTTAGATTTAAAATATTTTTATGGCTACTGTTCAATTAATTTATTTTTATTACCGGTATGAATATGTGTTTTTAAAACTTATTTAGTATGTTTATATACTTTACTTTTCAGTCCAGAAGGTTTTGAAAAAACAGCTTAAAAAAGAATTTAAAGTCGGCCCCAGCATCTAACATTTCTGAAACTTACAACAGTAAGTTAAACAATGTGAAAAAAATAGCAATACAATCTGTGCTAAAATACTGGACCAAAAAGTTATGTTGAAATACAAAATTCTTTAACAGCCATTAAAAATGAAAGGAGAGGAAAATCGGCAAGCTTATCAGGGTGAAGGAAGTCCAAGGCTGCTATTTGAAATCTCATGGAAGAAAATTTAGGGCATCTGGAGTCAGGCGCTATGTGCCAATGTCAATGCTCTAGAACAGTGTTTCTCAACCTTGGCCGCTGGACGATGGGTGGACTTCAGCTCCCAGAATTCCCCAGCCAGCTCTGCTGGGAGTTGAAGTTCACCCATCATCCAGCGGCCAAGATTGAGAAACACTGCTCTAGAACCAAGATCACAGGCTGTTTGGGTTAAGAAATCATATAGAGGCCAGAGCAAATATATTAAAACAATAATACCTGCTAGTGCTCATCAATAATTAAATGTGACGCTTTGTGTATCAGCAAAGTTTTGGAACTATCTTAAAGCTCAGCCTTACATAGAGCACACAACCATAACCACCTCATCAGGATATTACTACTAAGTATCTTAAGTTCAAAGCACAGTGAACATACTGATGAAGCTTTTGAAACGTTCTAGGTCATGGCTCCTACTTGTAAATCAAAGAGCAAAAGTTGAAAATTATTATTTTGGCAGCTTATTTTGGAAGCGGAATATCTCAAATATAAACATAATAATAATTTTATAGCATTTAGAGGCATTGGCCCAACGAACAACGTACGTCCAAAAAATCATTATTTTCTTCATTGTCTGGCCCAATGATCAAGGGCGTATTTTGGCCTTGCAGCCAACAGTTATCCATTCTTATCTTGAGCTTGCATTTATTGATCCTCCCTTAATTCATCATCAGCTACAAATATTTGTTTAGGGAATTCTTTGCTTAGAAATGGATCAGACTGAAATGGATGAAGAAGCTTGCAGGGTGGTTGCTATGCGGAAAAGCCACAATCTGCCACCATTACTTTTAGAGTCTTTCCTTCCAATATAGGAGTAGAGCTTTTACAAAATAGTATGTTAATGTAGCAGTTCCTAGGACAGTCCAGAAAAAGATCAGCGTAGGTTTGATTGAAAGCCACACTGCCCTTTTTACTTTCCCACCTGGGTGGTGAGTTATGACACTCAGGCAATTTCCTCCAAACCAGGTTGAATGCCAGGCAAAAATGGATCAAAACAGCCACCTTCCAGGCTCTGCGTTGTTCTAAATTTTAAAGGCTAACACAACAAATGTGAAACTGGCAGAATACAACAGGAATCTAAGATTATTGTTTTGTTTTGTTCTGTACTGTTTTATTTTATTTAGGAAATTTATATGCTGCTCACATCCTTTACACTTTTTAAATATGCATGTGGTGGGAATTTCGCCTATCTGTGCGAGAATGATTTATTTAAGTGATATTCAGGAATCACTCATGAAAGTATCTTTGGGGACTGGGTCTGCACACATGTAGAGTAGCTCTATCAGATAATTGTATCTATAAACTGACTGGAAGGTGAAGGGATGAGTTAAAGGCAACCCTCTGCTTCCCCTTCTGATGGACAGCTTTCCTTAATGAATTTTGCTGAAGCTGGTGTCTTGTAAGACCTTCGGTCATTTCAAGTTGTTGTTTCTAATGCATCTCCTAGGTACTTGTACATGGAAGCTTGCCCCTTACTTGATAATCACTGGGTGAGTTGAACTCCAGCTCTCTGTTCCACCACAAACAAGGGTGTTCCCTGATCTCTAGAGTGCTACAATTTTCTTGAGGAACATCAGCCAATGGGTTCTCAGACAATCCAACTAATTCCACCCAAAGCACAATGCAAGCCACTAGAACTATGCAAGTCATTCAGCAGAGTAAACATGGTATGATGCAATCTATGACATATCTCCTGGGCACAGAGAAATCAAGAGATAAATGAACCCTGGTTTCCAAGAATGTTCATTTTGAAATATTTGTTGCTTCTGAGGTCAAGAGAGAGGGAGGAAAGACTTGGAATGTAGATAGGAGATCTGATGAAACATGGTGCAGCTGGCTCAAAATATTTACAAGAAATTTACAAGAATTACCAACCAAAGTCACAATTCAATCTTCCTTCCTTTTTCTCTTCCCTTTTAATTTATTTGTTTTTTAAATTATTTATTCGGCAGATTTTAAATTTGAGTTGTATATTCTCTGTATATTAAAATAAAGACAGATTTTTAAAAAATATAATGAGCTATAAACATATTTCTGAACATGCATATCTTCTTTCTGGGTGGTAATTTTTCCGGTTGATGATACCAATTGCCAACTGAATAATGTTTAGTAAACATCATTTCTGCAAAATAGCAGTAGCAATAAACAAGTATACCAAATGTTTTAATAATGTGCTTTTTGAAGATATAGATTTATTATATCTCACAGAAACAAAATAGCCCAAAGTGTTGATTGTATATTAATTTGACAAGTGTTTTCCTAATTATTTTCTTTCGTTTTGTTGCTAAGGTATCTAAGGCTGATGCCAATCTTGCTAATCTGAAGAGATATTTCTTCCCTGTCACCTTTATAGCCCAAGAAACTAGAGAACATCCCTTCTTTGCCACACCTAAATTTCTTTTATGAGCTAAGCTGCTTCTTGTCTGACTACTCCCCTGGCTGTGAGTCTTCCTCCTGCCTCCCAAGGTCATTCCCACATACCATTTCACCTTGTCGTCTCTGACTTTGAGAGCATCACACAACATGGGCCACAAAGCTAGTAATAAAAGCTGTGTTGGTATGTTGGAAGATTCAAGCCTCTTTTCGATGTCAACTCAGTTATTTGAGAACTACTTAAACATGATTAACTTTTGTGTGGCTGAGAGCATGTCTGAATGATCCAATTATATGATCCTATATAATTGGCATTCTCTTTCTGCAGAAATGCTAATTTCATGGGGAAAACATGAAGAATCAGTTCCCTCATACATAGCTGGGGGATTTAAATACAATTCCTTCCATGGAATAACTGCTTGGAGACAGATGGCTGAGACAACACTAAAAAGTTGCTTGAATGAGATACTTTTGAATTTTGAAACCCTACTGAAATTCCCCAGGGCTCTTTTGAAAACAAATATGAATCAGTTGCCAAGCATCTGAATTTTGATCACATGACCATAGGGATGCTACAGCGGTCATAAATGTGAAAACCAGTCATAAGTCACTTTTTTCAGTGCCATTGTAACTCCAAATGGTTACTAAATGAACTGTTGTAAGTTGAGGACTATCTGTATTTAACATCTTGAGACTGTAGATGTGACAACACTAATGTTTGAATGACTCAGCTAAATGACCCCTAAACCATGTAATAAGTTGACCTAATACTTTCCGCCATGAATAGATCAATTTCAGATTTTGCTTCCCTACAAAGATTCTCCCCTATAATCTCATTTATACAACAAACAAGAGGTGAAAATATTCTTTCTGTGTTTATTATTTCACCAAGGGTATGTTAGGAAAGTGGGTTTTGCCACTAGGTCGGGGCTGTCAAACTCCCAGCCCGTGGGCTGGATGCGTCATGCGCTGGCCACGCCCACGCCTGGTTTAGCGAAGGGGGAAAAGTCCCAATATGTCACATGATGTCGCTGTGATGATGTGAGTTTGACAGTCCTGCACTAGGTAATTTATGATTTCCTATCTAGACCCAGAGATGGAGGTTTTTCTTTAACTTGGGAAAGCAAGAGTCTCCATAGAGAGGCTGGTTTTTACTTATTCTGCATGTTGTATAAAACTGAAGTTACTGCTCAGGAAAAAGAAGAAAAGGAGGAGAGGAAGAGGAGAATGACAGGTTGCCTATTAACGTGCAACTGGAGAGTCAGATCCACTCTCTTGAATAATTTCTTGGTAGTATATTTGCTAACATGTGCTGAAATCAAAATTTCAGGCAAATCCACATTTTAATGGCTTAATTGAGTTGACGGGTGTCACTTATTTAAGAATGCCTGCTGATATGAAATCTCATTACTGCAGCATTTAAAATTGTCAAAGGAATGTGGTCCCATGCATACAAATTTCAAATGATTTCCAAATCAAGGTTTTAATACTGACAAGAGAGTAATGTTAGAAAGTATTACTTCATAGAAAGAGTAGTGGAAGCTTGAAACCAACTTCCAGTGGAGATAGTGGGTTAATCATCAGTAACTGAGTTTAAACATGCTTGGGATAAACACATGTCCATCATCTGACAAAAATAAAATAAAATAAAATAAAATATAGAAATAATAATTAAAATTAATTAATTAATTTTAAAAAACAAGAAAAAAACAAACTTTAAGGGCAAACTCAATGGGCCATTAGGTCTTTTCTGCCATTATTAGAAATCTATGTTTCTAATTCTAATATAGTTTACTTAAGCTGACTGTATTGGCTTGATTCAGTTCCATATGTGTGATTGTAGCCTTTCCGACTTCAGCATTGTAATTCTAGGTTTGGGGGCAGAAAAATACAAAGGTATTCTCTCCCCCCGCCCTCACCCCTGACGGTTTCTCTGTAGGTGGGCTGAAGGGAGACATCTGGTTTAAAAAAAGCTAAGAACTCTCCAATTGAACACAGTCAAGGAGAATCGGGATGTTCACCCTGATTGCCGTCATCTTGTCAGAAATATTTTTCACTGGAGAATCCTTGTGACAAAAAGAAAAGTGTGTTTGTGTGTGATCTGCTGGAGGACGGTTTGCATTATTTTCCCTCTAATCCGTAAGAGCTCCCATTCGAGTCAGGGTTGTTTTTTGTTTTTTGCTCTGTTCCTGAACATAATCCTCGGCTTCTTCTGATATTTTAAAGCATACAGCCATTCAATTTCCATGGCTTTCTTCACGATACAGTCGTTTTAATTTAAAAATAAACAGAGAAATGTAATTTTCTTTTTTAAAATTGGTCTGATGGCACACACAAATGCGTTGAAGGCAACCTTCTGTCTATCTATCCTTGCTTGAACTGGGAGAGGCGACATATAAACTGAAAAATTGTCTTGATAATTACTGTTTAAAATCAGACATTGTGTGTGTGTTTAGTGGTGTTAGGAATTGCTGGCTGTCTGATTCAAAGAGTAGTATGTAATTCCATTTATCTTAGACATACATTTCATTCTGCCCTGAAGTAAACACCCAATTTTAATTGAACATTCTTCAGCTGGCTAAAATATTTTATGAATTTAGCCTGGACTTTTAATGTGTTTATCACACTAAGAATACAAAGTTTTTCTCCCTGTCAATCTTCATCTCTCAAACTGATCAAGACTGTATTAAGCCACCCTATGTTAAATAAATTGCTTCTTTCATTTTTTCATAGCAAAAGCTGCAGCTTGTCCCAACCATCTCAATGTTACCTGGAATGTTAGGCTTCATTATTAGCATTTTAAAAGAGTCTAAGGCCTCTTTTTTTAACTTTAGGGAAACATATTTTTTTCTCCTTAACTAAGGCCATTCTTTTGGTATGGAAGAACTTGTCAGTTCTTTCAGCACTAAAGAATAGAGAGCATATTCTGAAAATCCCTGAATCCACTTGCAAGTCTTAAGAAAGATGCAAACCCAGTTGAGAAAGAATAAAGTAACTTATAAATTTGCCAGTTGTAGAATGTTATCTAGAATCAATGTTTTCTATTGTTCAAGTCTCACGTGTCTTTGTTGCTTGATTACTTACTTTCTGATGTATCACATATACTAAATATATGTATCATTTGTTTCTGTACCTTATAAAAAGAATGTTTTTTGCTTTCTGAATTACTTGATAATTTATATTTTTGGGTGGGCAGAGAAGCCCCTTTGCAAGGGTAAAAAGTGTTTTGAAGTTTTGAGGCAAAGTTGTTGCTAAGTGAAACATCTGTTAAGTGAGCTTTGCCCCATTTTATGACATTTCTTACCACAGTTGCTAAGCGAGTCACTGCAGTTGTTAAATTACTAACACGGTTGTAAAGTGAATCTGGCTTCCCCATTGACTTTGCCTGTCAGAAAGTTACAAAAGTTGATTGCATGACCCTGGGACACGGCAATGGTCATAAATATGAGTCAGCTCCCAGGCGTATGAATTTTGTTCATGTGACCATGAGAATGCTACAACGGTCATAAGTGTGAAAAATGGCCATAAATCCATTTTTGTCAGTGCTGTTGTAACTTCGAACGGTCACTAAATGAACTGTTGTAAGGCGAAGACTATCTGTATCATTCTCAATAGAGTAAAGCTATTACATCCCTTCATTTTTATGTCAAGCTGGAGATGACTAAAACAGAATCCAAATGGGCAAACTATCAATAGTATTGAGTGAAAGAATTCTTCCTTCTAATTCTTAGTACTCGTTTCTCCAAAAATACCGTAAGACCAGGTCTTATATTAATTTTTTGGTCTAAAAATGTTTCCAGTTAGATCTTATTTTCGGGGAAATACAGTACTAAATGCATCTGTATGGCTGATGATCTTAACTGGGGCTTATTTTTAGGGTAGGGCTCGTATATTACGAACATCCTGAAAAATCATGCTGGAGCTTATTTTCCGATTGGGTCTTATTTTCGGGGAAGCACAGTAGTATGGAAAAGATGCAGCTGAGCTGAAATCTTGCAGCCAGGTATCCCATTTGTGCTACCTCTTGAAATCTGATCTGAAGCACTAGCCTACCCTAGTTAGCAGTGTCCCTTTCCAAGCAGGGGACAGTGTACCTGTACGTGTATATAGCAAGCTTATTTTATCCAGTTAAACCAGATTTTTCAGGAAGAGTCAAACAATATCGCACCCTCATTATATCTCCCTTGTTTCCCTTCCAGTTACTGCTTTCCGTATGTGCCACTTTAAAGACTGAACTGCCTACCATGTGCTGATTCATTGTGGAGGCAGCATTGCCTTTGGGAGACCATCCAGAGCCTTGGCAGATTCCTTTCTACATCAGCCTAGCTGACTAATTCTTTGTTCTGTCTAACCCAGTCTGAATCAATAGGGGAATCCCAGTGCACTCGTCTAATATCTCTGAAAATAGGCCAAAACTGACATGCTTTGCCACCTAAGTAGATCACTGAGGTGAATCACAGCTTTCAAAAACTGTAAACGAATCAGCATCAGTGAAGGAATAAAAATATAACTGAGTTTGGAGAGAGATGAAGTGGGATGATTCAGTGGGCAGAGATCACCTGATTTCTTATTATTTATAATCTGGGAGGATTTAATTTTGAGCTAGGGATTGCTCTAAGAAAGATTAAGATATTTTATAATCCCACTAAGTATGAATTGAATTTCCTGGGCTGTAGAAAGACTGCAGATGAGTCATGTGTATGGTAGTGAAAATTACCAGCCTGATAAGACATCATGCCCATCCATCAGTGGAAGATTTGTAGAATTACACTTTTTTCTTGATGGATTGTGATTTAAATACCTCTATTAACATCAAGCTGAAATAAGTAAATCTGAAATAAATACATTCTGAAAGCTATTACCATAAACTAATAGCTTTTAGAATGGAAACTGGCTTCTGCTGAAGCAAAAAAAAGACTCTTGCGATACTTTAAAAGGAAAGATTTATTGCATCATTTGTAGATCATTGTCCACTTTACCTGATGAAAAGGACTCGGATCCACAAAGGTTTATACAATTAGCAACTACTGTTAAAGGTGCTACAAGATTCTTAACAAGACCCATATAGCATGGCTTCATACATCCTAGCACCGCATTATTAACAAATCTGGTAATTCTAAAAGTCACAACTGAACACATTTCATCTTCTTTATGCTGGCTTTCCATTCTAACATGATTACTAATGCTAATACAGTACAGCAGGGAGTCCCACACCAGGCCGTGGAAGCAGTGGGCGTGTGCGTGCACGAAGCTCCATTTGTGTGAGCGGCGGGCGCACGTGTCTGCTGCTGGAACAAATTGAGCTGCAAGTGTTCACCCACAGCTCATGTGGAACCATCCCCTCTTCCCCCTGCCAGTCTGCAAAGCCAAAAAGATTGGGGATCACTGCAGTACAGTACAGACAATTGCCTATCTCTCTAAAAGGCCAAGCACTGGATTTCTTCTTAAATACCTACAGAGTTACGCATATGAGCCTATTGCAAGTAGAGTGAAGGGTCATGAGAATCAGGGTGAAATTGTGCAGGAATCCCAAGCCTTCCCTGCCACATTACACTCCCATTATTGAGTTTGGAAAGTGCATCCAGCCCACCTCCTTGTATGCAGCCGTCACATGAGTGTAGATGAGGCTCCTCATCTTGGCCCAGGCTCTCTGAACTTCTGGAACACTGAACTCATTGGTGTATTGTTCTGCAAGCACTTCCAGTATGACGCCAGTCAGAATCTGAGAGAAGAACGAAGATGAAAAGTTAGGAGAACAGAATTTCTCAGTGTCCTCCATAGTTTCAAAACAAGGCGTGACCATTAGCCCTTTTTAAATTGCTATCGCTTTGGCCGTGTGCTGCCATAATGGAAGTTTATTCTTAGCTGTTGTACAATGCCCAGTAGATGAAGGCGATTAATAATAACTTAATATTGGGCTTCCCTGGGATTATAGACTATAGCTCTTTCATTCCTCGGCAGCCTGTTTTGGTCTAAGGGGTGTACCTAAATAATTTTAGGCCTTGGGATATAAAAGTCTTAATTTCCTGATCTTTCCTAATCATCTTAGATGACTAGGTTATTTCAATTCAGAGGCATGAAACTAGATGTTCTCCTTTACTTCATAGCCATTTTATGCTTCACAATTGCTTGTCCTTGATGCTCTGAGCATGTGTAATAAGACTATGCACCCTTTGGAAATGACACAGAAGAAACACTGCAGACATTCAAGCTCGAGCACAGCACATTTCTGCTATTCAATAAGGCAGACTGATTTTTTTTTTAAAAAAATCAGGTTAATATGATAAAAAGTTGTGAATGTTTTATGAGCTACTCATTTTAATGATTCAGTGCTTATGACGTGAAAAATAAGCATTTAGTTATATTAAAATTGGACTTGTTTACTATTTTCCTCATCATCTGACAGGCCCTACGTGGCCATTTCAGCAGCCTGAGGGACTCTGCATTTCAGCCCCAAGGCTGCACCACAGCTTGTGCAGAGGGAACTGTAAAGCAGACTATTTGGATGGTAACACAACATAATTCCAAAATCAAATCAATAGAACAAAATCTGTGATAAAATTAGATGATCAAATACTTAATAAAAGCAAGAGAATTAGAAAAGTTTCTTGATGTTAGAAAAACATCAGTCTATGTGTCAAGAGAATTCTGCAAGCAGGAGCCCCAAAAGCTATCCTCAACACATAATGTTATTAAGAAAACAGCCCCTTTACTCATAAAGAGTCATGGGACAGCTCATCTAGAAGCAGATCCCACCCCCCCAGTAGCTACCTTAAGAGTAAGTATTTGCATTCAAACTGGACGGAGACTATTTTCTGCACAAGTGAGATGTGTTTCAATTACTAGTTCTAATTAGTACTTTAGCAGCTGCATTTTGTGCTAACCCCTTGAACTGAAAAATGAGTCGGCAAGTGCTTCCGACTTCAAGTGAGTGCAGTAGTTTATTTTATTTTGCTATCTATGAAAACAGCTTTTTTTCCAGGCTTCTTCACAAACTTAAGAAAATACGTTTTTCTTTAATGAATCAAAAGGAATCTGACTCTTAAGCAATGGGCTCATACAGAAGCCTGAAAAAAAGACGGGTGTGTTTGAATAAACGGCAGAGAAGTGCTGCATACACACCATCTCTAAAGCACTTCTGAATCGCTGTCAAAATATGCACAACCTCCCACCTGCTACTTCTGGTCTGTCTTCAGAGATAGTTCACTTGTGGTTCACTACAACAATCCTGGTTGAAGATTCCTATTGCATGAATAACTCTAACCAAAGTATTTCTATCCAGGAGAGGCTGCAAGTAGTTCCCCAGTTTGCTATAGATTAGAAGTAATAGAACCTCAGCATAAAAGAGATGAAAAATAAAATATTTGAGAGCATTCATAATATAACTTACAGCTGGTGCTGCCAGCTTCATGTTTGTGTCTGAAAGTCTAATTGGAAGTTTCAAACATCACAGTCACAAAAAGGCATCAATCTTGTCAGAATAGTGGGCAGATCTGATATTTTAAAACTATGTGGCAAATATTCATTATTCATTGCAAAAAGTTAAGAACTTTCATCTTTCTTCAGTTTATGTTTTAACTTTTTTCTGGATTGGGACACACTTTAGAAAAACAAACAAACCCAAATCTGGAATTTAGCCACCACCTCATTGCTAAAAAAATAACCAGTGACAGTTTTAAAAAGAAAAGAAAATGCTTTGTGCCATGCCAGCTAAGCTTTTTGGTTTGGTTTTTTTTAATCACTACAGGTAATTCCTGGGTTATGAGCACTCCCGTAGTGAATGTTGGAAGTTACACGATCAACGCCCCCTATCGTTTCCAAATGAGGCCCAAAACTACAAATCTTGCAGCACCACGGCAGTTGTTTGCCCTTGCCGGCCAAAATAGAGCTGGGGGCTGGATCTGGAGGCTCCATTTCAACCTGCAGTGGGCCAGGGGAAGCCTGCAGAGGGCCAAACGGAGCCTCAGAGGGCCAGATCCAGCCCCTGGAGGCTCCATTTCGCAACCAGCCAGGGAAGGCCCATGGAGGGATGAACGGAACTGCGGAAGGGCACATGAGCCTGGAGAGGAGACTGCTTGCTAATCTTCACAAGTATTTCAGTGGGTCAGGGAGGCATTGGATGGTTTTAGGCAGGTCGCCTATTGCATCAGTAGGCCCCTCATGGCCTTCCCCACCCTGAAATACCTCATGTGCACTTAACAAGCCTTGCATTCGATTAGTGAATGTGTGGGTGAAAGGAGGGAGTGATCGCATTCAAGGTACAAGATTCACTCCCATGAATCCTCGGCCTACAAATGGAATGGGCAGGCTCCATTACACTTGTAACTCAAGGACTACCTGTATAACAGTATATATACTTTAAATCAGCAAGGCAGATCAGAACAGGGTACTTTATATCTGATTGTCAGCTGATATTATGGAATGTGTTCTGCCAAACTTCTTCCTTTCTGTTCTACATTGTGACTGCTATAATCTTTAGTGTCTCAGCAGTGAAACTGTAGATAATTTAGATCAAGCCAAATCTAAAAATGCATTTTTAGATTTGGCTTGATCTAAATTATCTACAATTTCACAGCTAAGACACTAAGGATTATAGTAGTCACAATGTGCTTTGTGCAGGGGCTTTTAATGTCTCTTGAGAGATTGTAGGACAACATTTTTATTTGAATCCCCACTCTTATTACCAGATCCTACTGCAGTGTAACATATTACCCATTGTGATTCTCCATCAAGTGTACAGGAAATTCAAAACATTGAAATACCATATTTTTCGGAGTATAAGACGCACTGGAGTATAAGATGCACCTTAGTTTTTGGGGAGGAAAATAAGAAAAAAGCTGATTGACAGGTGGATCGGCCTCCCGGAATACCCCCAATCAACTGTTCCCTAAGGTGAATTTTAGCAACAGGTTCCTTGGTTATGAGCTTTGTGCCTTGCTTTTTTTTTTTTTTTTTTTTGCTTTTTTTTCTGCCTCTGAAACTTCTGAAACTCTGTTTCGGAAAAAACTTTTTTTCCTGCCTCTGAAAGCCTCCGAAACAGAGCTTCAGGAAAAAAGCCTCTGAAGCTCTGTTTGGGAGCTTCTTTTCTGAAGCTTCATTTCTGATGCTTTTTTCAGCCTCTGAAACCTCCATTTGAGAAGCTGGGCGGGGCTACATTCGGAGTATAAGACGCACCCAGATTTTCACCCTCTTTTTTTGGGGAAAAAGGTGCATCTTATACTCCGAAAAATACGGTAATTCTTGCAATACTAATTAGTCTATTTCAGTTCTTCATAATTATTGAAGGGCATAGGGTTTAAGGAGGAAGCTGTATAATCTATCAACTATCAAAATTATGATGTATCCAAATTTGTGGGTAATTCATTTGGTGCTCTTTGCTCTGTAGTGCACCTTCCCTCTGTTTTGGGCACACTTTGAACTAAATTTATATGTATTTATGAGAACTAGTGAGTGACATAAAATTTTTGTCTATACTGAAGGACAATCATGGTATCATCCATCGGTCATCAACTAGAACCAATGAGAGATCTAGAGTTCAAAATCTATAGAAACAGAACTGCAGTAAGGTGAAGTTACTCCAGGTGCTCTATTTACGACAAAGTCAATAGCTTAGATCACGGATGGCAAACTCGCCGTGTCACGTTGCAGTCACATGACGCTTCACAGTGTTTTTCCCATTCATGGAGCTGGGATGGGTGTGGCCTGTGCATGATGCATCTGGCCCATGGGCTGCCAGTTTGACACCCCTAGCTTAGATCAAAGAGCACGAGCAAATAAGGGCTCGTTGGCTTGAGATTCTTTAGCAGAAAGAATATAGTTCCCTAGAACTGACAGAGGAAATCAATCCTGGAAAAAGACACAACATAATAATCTCTAGAGAGCAGCATATATAACTGCAGTATTTTCCATTAAAGTAAAAAACCTCTGAAGGACAGAAAGACACTCTAGTCTTCTCAATCTAAAAATGACAATCTGAGTAACCTTTCAAATAGCCCTTAATCCACTATTTTTAAAAAAATATTTTTGGAAAACAGCAATTAATTCAAGTCTGAGTTTGCTGCCTCCCTGTAGAGTGAATAATGGAAAAAATGTATATGTATTTGTTATAAGTACTCTTAGGATATTGCAAACAAACTCAACTCAATCCTCATCTTAAAAAAAATGGGAATGATTGTAAACAGAAGATTTTAATATACACATTTAATTGTTCATGGATCTTACAAGTAAACTGAATATTGATGATTGCACAAAATAATAATAATAATAATAATAATAATAATAATAATAATAATAATAATAATAATAATAATAATAATAATTTTATTTCTATACCGCCCTTCTCCCGAAGGACTCAGGGCGGTGTACAGCCTATTTAAAAACACAAGACCAACATCAATTTAAAATTTAAAATTATTAAATAAATTTGGCTCCATTTAAAACCCCAGAAATTTAAAATACCCCAATTTAAAATTATCATGTCGATAACCCGGCCTGGCGGAACAACAGGGTCTTCAGTGCACAGCGAAATACCCGGAGGTCGGGGATCTTATGTATTTCCGGGGGCAGTTCATTCCACAGGGCTGGGGCTCCCACAGAGAAGGCTCTCCCCCTGGGTGTTGCCAGCCGACATAACTTGGCCGATGGCACCCTGAGGAGACCCTCTGTGGGAGCGAACTGGCCGGTGGGAGGCTATTGGTGGCAGAAGTCGGTCTCGAAGGTACCTGGGTCCTATGCCATGGAGCGCTTTAAAGGTGGTAACCAGCACCTTGAATCGCACCCGGAAGACCACTGGGAGCCAGTGCAGCTCGCGCAGGAGGGGTGTCACATGGGCACAACGAGTTGCGCCCATAACCACCCGCACGGCCGCATTCTGGACCAGTTGGAGCCTCCGAGTGCTCTTCAAGGGGAGCCCCATGTAGAGAGCATTACAATAGTCCAGCCGGGAGGTAACAAGGGCGTGAGTGACCGTGCGCAAGGCGTCCCAGTCCAGAAAGGGCTGCAACTGGCGAATCAGGCGAACCTGATAAAAGGCCCCCCTGGCCACGGCCGTCATATGCTCTTCTAAAGACAGCCATGCATCCAGGAGGACACCCAGATTGCGAGCCCTCTCTGTGGGGGGCAAAGATTCACCCCCAATAGTCAGCGATGGCACCTGCTGACTATATCGGGACGCCGGAAGCCACAGCCACTCAGTCTTGGAGGGGTTGAGTCTGAGCCTGTTCCTCCCCATCCAGACCCGCACGGCCTCCAGGCAGTGAGACATCACATTAAGGGCATCGTTGGGGTGGTCTGGGGTGGAGATGTGCAGCTGAGTATCATCAGCGTACAGATGACACTTCACCCCAAAACCACGGATGATCTCACCCAGCGGCTTCACATAAATGTTGAACAGAAGGGGCGAGAGGACCGACCCTTGCGGCACTCCCCATGCGAGGTGCCTCGAGGTCGACCTCTGCCCCCCTGCCAACACAAACTGCGAGCGGTCGGAGAGGAAGGAGGAGAACCACCGCAAAACGGTGCCCCCTATTCCTAACCCCCTCAACCGCTGCAGCATGATACCATGGTCGATGGTATCAAAAGCCGCTGAGAGATCTAATAGGACTAGGACAGAGGAGCAACCCCTGTCCCGAGCCCTCCAGAGATCATCCACCAATGCAACCAATGCCGTTTCTGTGCTGTACCCGTGCCTGAAGCCCGACTGGGCTGATGTATAGATTCTGTTATTAGAATGAGATCAGGGGTGTCAAACTGGTGGCCCACGGACTGGATGTGTCACGCACAGGCCACGTCCACCCCAGCTCCCTGAATGGGAAAAACATCGCAAAACGTCACGTGATGGCAAAGTGACGGTGCAGGTTTGACACCAGTGAATTAGATGGAGATTCTACATCACTTAATTATTTTGAGATAATAAAGAACCAAATTGGAAATTGCAAGGACCTATTAGCCACTGAATATTACTGTTTTATGTCTACTTTATTTGGTTTGGGGTTTTCTTATCAATGTTCAAGGACATGATTTTGCCCTTACCTTAAAGTAGACAGGGTCGACTTTGTGCTTGATAGCATGTGCCTTGCCCACCAGAGCTAGCACAGAGGAGACCTTTTCTGAATCGTATATATTCTCCACCACACTATTAATAGCCCCCATGACCCTCCTGGCATGTTTACGCAGCTGCAGGCTCCTTTCCATCTCTAGTGGATCTTCCATGTGCTTGAATTGGCTGAAGTACTGCTTGGCAGATGGGAAGTTGACAAAAAACCTGCACAATACCAAAAAGAGAAGAGCACCGAGTTAGTTTGGAAAACAATATGTCACAATGTGTTTTGGGGTGGGTGGGGAGGAGAGAGTAGTGGAAGTGAAGTGAAATCCTTAAAGTAACGATTTCAAGAGGGAGACCCGGATGCCATTTTTCCTCACATCATTAGGGCAGCTTCTACCATAATTATGCTGGTGCATAAGAGCACCAGCGTGCCTACTGTCCCTGTCCTAATGTTTCCTCTATTTGTATCTATTTTATGTATTCAATTCATGCTTATACTTATATAAATTACCTAAAACATTCTTGATAAATAAATAAATAAAGTTAAGCTTTCAGATGAATTGTAATCATGCCAGCAGAAAAGTCAATTGTTTTTAAGGAATTTTGGGGAGCCAATGAAGCAATATTTTATAACAGAGCATTTTAAAACTGGAAGAAGCCTGAACTTCAAGTGATTTGACTGTGGAAGTAAAAAGTAAATCTAATTTTATGTGGAAGAACTGTTAGGATGAATGCATATCTCCCATATTTATCATTTCCTTTCACTGAGTATCATCAAGAAAAATCTGCCTGTCTATTGCAGCTAGTTTAAACCAAGCCTAGTGCTTTTATTTCAGTCAATATATTCCCCAGGATGATACTTTAAGTTTCTGTAGAGATGATTATCCCTTTAGCTCATTTTTAAGTCAATGCATAAAACTCTACCAAGCATTCATTTGTTCACTTATTTTATTGGATGTGTTGTTAAATTTTCATATTAGCCTCATGGTAATTTACAATAAAAATGGTGTAAGCAATAAAAATGGTATAAACAATATAAATGATTAAATCATCCAGTCAGAGGACAAGGGCGGTGGGCCAATATATCACAATTTAATGATGAGAACATTTGGTTCATGCAAAACTGTGCTTTTGTGGGGGAGAAAAAAACCCAACCCTTTGTTCTGTTTGTTTCCAATTTTTTTTCAGTGATGCGTATATAGGAGCTGTAATACCATTGAACTGGTTGAAACACTAGTCTAGTTCACTTTCTTAATGAACTATTGGGGATTTTAATATTTTTTTTTCTTTCCCGGTGGGACCAGTCTGTCAGGACAAACTGGTCTACCCAATTATGGGACGGAGCATATTGCTTCCGTTTTCGCCTTTCAGCCCCAATCTAGGAGCCTTTGCAGGCAGTTGCTTACGCGACAAACTTTTTTTGTGTTAAATTTATATTTTACAGACAAAGAAATAAAGGGAGACTAGTATAGATCTATTTCAAGCAATTTATCTCTAATCTATTTAGCTATTAAGCCCTGGTTCGAATCCCAGAATAGTATGGCTAGCTGATGAGAGCTAAATCGCTTGAAATAGATCTATACTAGTCTCCCATTATTTCTTTGTCGGTAAAACATAAACTTAACACAAATATTGGGGGTTTATGTACTAATTACACTCATATTCTGCTTCCCCCCCCAAGAAACTCAAACTGGGGTGGGGTGTGGGGTGGGGAAATGGGACATTTCTATCCTTCTCAACAATTCTGGAGAGATAGGATAAGGACTACCGTTACCTAGAGTACTTCATTGCTGAAAACTTGGGAAAAGATTAGCATGTGAATGAATCAGAATTTCAGTCAAGCTCTCCCCTTCTACTCCCAAATGCATCTTGTCTTCAGAAAGGTTCAAAAGCCTTGAACCATGTGGCATAGAATGGCAGCCTGAGGTATATTCGCCATGGCTTTGAGAGTTGCTTCCTGATGCTTGCACAGTTTGCTCTTCAAGCAAATTCCTAGTAGGCCAATTTCACTCCGGAGACAGGTGGGGGGGGGAGGGGGAAACAAAACCACCTGGCTGTTTTTGATCCTGATTGTTTCCTCCACCCACACACCATGACAGTGCATCCGACTCTTTTGGTTTCACTTGATTAGGTTGTTCCCACTTGGCCGGTCTCATACAAGAGGTTGTCAGGGAAGCCGTGTGAAACCGCAAATGGAATAACTGTATCTCCTGCTGCCTTCCGTTAGACATCTGGGATTCATCAGCCTGCCTAAAAGTAAGTTCTGAAGTGCGAAGAGTGTGTGGAAAGCAAGAGGATGGGAAAGGTGAGAGACAGAGGGCAGGAGGGGGGCAAGGAAGGGAAGGATTAAGTGCTTTATTTCGCCTTTTAAATATTCTTTCATTTTCTTTCTGATCCAGTCCAAATGCCTGTCTCTCCAGTTGATTTTGATAGAGGGAAGATTGCTTCTCTCAAGGAGAAGCAGCAACTTGGAATTAAGGAGAAACTTCCTGACAGTGAGGACACTTAACCAGTGGAACAGTTTGCCTTCAGAAGTTGTGGGTGCTTCATCACCAGAGGCTTTCAAGAGACTGGACAGCCACTTGTCTGAAATGGTATAGGGTGCCTGCTTGAGCAGGGCGTTGGACTAGAAGACTTCCAAGGTCCCTATTCTCTATTCTGATTGAAATGTGTGTCAAGGCTGCTGTTAACTAAGTCTCACTCTTAGGTTTCTCTGCAAAATACTCAGGTACAGGCCTGTCCAATGCTTATTTCTGCCAGCAACAATAGATTCCACCCATTTTTTTTTCCAGGGTCAAAAAGCAGCTATCTGATAGATGGTCCCAAAGCAGCCTGCCCAAAAAAGAGGTAGCCAAGCAAGTGAGACAAAGTGGATGCCGGATTGATATCTTAGTAGAATAACTGATGTGTTACAAAAGAGGAAAGAAGGCAAAGCAGGAGTCAAAGCCAAAGGATTGTGGCTAATATCTTAATTAGGATGAGCCAAAAATGGCAGAAAAAATATGAAATCTTTGGAAAAGTTTTGCAAGCAAGATGTTACAAAAAGCAAGCTGCTTAGATTAATTTTACTCCTCACTAGAGATACAGAATTCAGCTGGGTTATTAAATTACAAAAGTTACTTTGCAACCTATCCTTGCATTTTTGACTCTTGGCAGATCTGTAAAGCAAAGGAAAGCTGCACAGGGCTGTCTTAACAGCATTATGGGCCCCGGGCAAAGCAGTGTACTGCGGCCCCTATGATAACTACTCACAGGAATAAAAATGTAAACGGTCGATAAAATTAAACATATTTATTTTATTGGCACTTTCAACAAAATCGGTGTTGAAACATTAAAAACCTGCTGTGCAGCAACAACTAATCAACATGATAAACATTTGAACAATACACGAGGCTTGAAAAACACAATAATACTCAGTAAGCCATACAGTTGCTGTATTTATATAATACAAGGTGCATTAAAGGGTTAACCTACACAGATTAATATGGGGCCCCTATACTCGTCGGGCCCAGGGGCAAGTGCCCATCAGGCCCATGCATTAAGACAGCCCTGAGTAGCTGCAGTAAGATCATTAGCACAATTAAGTCAGCAACTATTTTGCTTAATAACCAACTTGCCCGTCCCAACTGTGGTTGCTAAGTGAGGATTATAATAAATATATTATATATATAAAATTATATATATATATATTATAATATATATAAAATACACAAACACACATATGTAAAACATATTTGTCCTTGTTGTTCTTTCTTTACTATCAGATTTCTTGTCTCAGGACAGCAAATCTAACATATATTTTCATTTCTGTCTATACATTGCAGAAACAATGTTTCGGGTTTCACTAAATGCATCCTCTCTTTGAAAGTGTTTTCTGTCTGAATGAGTGTGCGATGTAAGTCTAATTAAAAGGCCTTGAAAAAAAGGGCGAATGAGGAGCTCTGAAAATGACATTCAACAATTACGATCTGGACAAAGCAGACACACAGGTCACCTAGTCATTGTAAGAGCTGTGCTTTTTCTTATGTAAATTATGGCTATTATTTAAAACCTGCTTTTGTACACATATATTAGTAGAAATGAATTTTATATAAATCCTTATTGATTATGGTTTCCTAACTGGTCATGCTGATTTATATGAATGCATCCATATAAATCAGAGCTTCATTTATTTCTTGTCTTGGGCCATATTGAAGGGTTGGTGTTAAAAAGTTTTAAAAAGAAGGCAGAGGGCATAGTGAAAGAAGCTGAGGACCGAGTTAAAAGACCCTAATGTGATATAATGTGATTGTTTTATAGAACGTTGCCCCCCCTCCCAAAAGCATGTAATATAAAACTAAATAAGTTACATTGAGTGATTGCTATCTGCTTTTTAAATAGGAAAGAAACCAGCCCAGCACATACTGATTGTGAGGAATGCATACAGATACATAAAAGTCAGGAGTGATATCGTCACCACTACCGGCTCGGCCGAACCGGACCGAACCGGGAGGAACCCACCACTAATAAAAGTACATAAAAGTAGGAGCTGCAACATTTTGCAGTTCTGTATTGAGCATTTTAGATTCTAATGCTCCATTATGTTTTTCCTGTCCCACCTCCACTCGCCCTCCCCCATCTCTACAGCAGGACTTTCCTGCTATCCTGTCCACTAGGGCTACATTCCACTTTCCATCCTCCTTAAAATGTTTTTGAGGTTTTCACTTTTAAGAGGCTTCCCTTCTAATGCATTTATATTTCTGCAAAGAAAAAGGTGTGCTTTCTGACATTCCCTCCTAAGTATGAAGTATGGTATTTTGACTATACAAGCAAGTACACTCAAAGCCAGGTTTGTCAGAGTTAAAGCCCCTTCAAAATACATTCTGCAGGTGTGCTTTATTAATCTGCTCCATGGATTTTGGCTTCCCATGGATTTCAGCTATGTTTGCTACAAACCTCCAAGAATCATTAGAGATGAGTGGTAAAGGAATACATGCAATTGATTAATTAACCCTCAGCCAGGGGTGAAATCCAGCAGGTTCTGACAGGTTCTGGAGAACCGGTAGCAGAAATTTTGAGCAGTTCAGAGAACCGGCAAATACCACCTCTGGCTGGCCTAGAGTGAGGTGGGAATGGAGATTTTGCAATATCCTTCCCCCAGGAGTGGGGAGGGAATGGGGATTTTGCAGTATCCTTTCCCTGGAGTGGGGTGGGAATGGAGATTTTGCAGTATCCTTCCCCTGCCATGCCCACTAAGCCACGCACACAGAACCAGTAGTAAAAAAAATTGGATTTCACCATTGCCCTCAGCCTTTTGAATAATAGCTGGGAGTGAGGATCAAATTGCAACTATCTTTCAGCTTGGCTTACACATGGATTTCCCCATGGGGAAAAAAAAATCACACCAAGATGGAAGAAAACAATTGTGTGAATCCAAAGCTTGGTGATAACAACAAAAATATTATTGTATGCTACCGGAAAGCTTTGCAGATCTAACACTTGCTATTGCACAACATGGACAAATAAAATTGATAAAAGGCAGCTGTCAAAGTATGAATTCTATGGAACTGCTTATCTTATTAATTCCTTTTAAGCATCTTCTGCTGTCTTTTGAGACAGACGGCTGATAAGATGTGTACAAGATGTCTTTTGAAAAAGATCTCTTTTCCCTTGGCCTTTTGAGGACATAGGTTTTGTTTCTGAGATTATAATCCTATAGTTAAGAGTGCAATTCTATAGCTAATGGAAGGGTCTATGACAATTTGCCATGGCCAACTCGCAATGGCCAACTCAACACAGTCAACTTGCCATGGTCAACTTGCTGCGGCCAACTTACCATGGAACAACTCGCTGTAGGACAAGAGTTACACTAATATCAAAGAAATGGTGGAAAAGGATCATTAAAGAAAAGATGCAAAAGGAGGGACAGAATGAATTGTGAATGACAAAAATTAAAATAATTTTTAAAATTTATTTTAAATAATTAAATTGAATTGTTAAATTGTCCCATGGTAAATTTAAATTAAATTTAACTGGCTTTTAAATTGGGTTTTAAACCTCTTTAGATAAATTTGGATGTTTTTAATCTTTGAGCCTAAATTACTTAATCTGTTTCTTAATAGTTTTTAACTTCTATATGTATTTGTATTTATTATGGCTGTTCACCGCCCTGAGTCCTTCAGGAGTAGGGCGGTATACAAATATGAAAAATAAATAAATAAATAAATAAATAAATAAATAAATAAATAAATAAATAAATAAATTGATTCAGGACTTCCTGAATCAAAAATATGATTGTGCTCAAAATTGGAGAGCACTTCTAAATCCGATTGGCTTCTTAAGAACTGTGAGTGGGGCAAACAAAATATTATTCTGTTCATGAATTTGGTTAATTTGTTTCAGGATCCAAATTATTATTATTTGGTTGTATCTATTGGGAAATCCAGACTGAAAGAAATAGGATCCAAGATAAGAACTGTGCTGTTGGACAAGGAGGTATTGCTAAGGAAAGATATCTTAAATTTATGGATTGTTATATCCTTCCTTAACAGCAGAATTTGAGAAATGGTTGTATTCAACAGAAAGATTTCTAGTAAGGCTGAGAATATGTTTTCAGTTTGTATGTCTTTGAAATATGAAATCTCTTCAGTATGCTGGAAAAGTGATCTCAATATTAAACAATGTGGTATATATTTATTATCCTTGTAATCTTTCCAATATTACTTATGAAATATATTTACCATGTGAGATTCTTGGTTCTCTCTGAGCTTGGTGGTCTTCTTGCAGATATTTCATTATCAAACTAGATAACATAATCAGTGCTAGGAGGGAGTGGGGCTTGCTCTTATTTTTGTATACCGGTGATTTGCCCTGTCAGTGTTGGTGGGAGTGTTCTTGGTGGTTCATTAATACATTTGCCAGCCTGATAAGATAATTTAGAATGGAACCTAGTAAATCTGGAGTTTGGAGCAAATGGAGTAAATTTTAACACATGAACACCTTAAAACAAGAATCTTTAACCACAAATAAGAGCCAAAGGTATGCATATTATACTAAAGCCCGTTTTGTATAAAATTAAGCCCTTTGGAGTATTCTGATTCTCTCTGTATATGTGTATGTTGTTGATGGTCCTTCAAGTCAATCATCATTTCTGATGCCTACATGGACAAATCTCCTTTTGACAACTTTTTTGGAAATAATTTGCCAATACCTTCTTCCGAGGCCAGAGAAAAAAAAATCACTACCTCAAAGTCACCCAGTTGGCTTCCTGCCTAAGGGAACACTTATTTTGACACAATGACATCAAAATAAATAGGATAATAAGGATCAATAAAATAACATTGTTTTGAAGTAACTGTGGACCAGTTGGATGAAAAATATTTATAAAAGCTTTGCTAATGAGGAGAAAGCCTTATTTCAAATGAGGAAAGAGTTGTCTTTCATTTGTTTGCTTGTTTGTTCATAAAAGGGGGTCTCTGTTTCCACAGTTACGTCAATTAAGAGAGAGCGGGAATATTTTCCTATGAAGTCAAAATATTATCCACAACTATCCTGATCTGATTGAACCTTATGCAATTGTTGGCTTTTATAATTAAAAGAAAATAATTTTCCTCATAAATGACTAATGGCCTGAGAACAACACACGGCTCTAACTATTCAGTAATTGTGATGCTTAGTATTTTATTTAAATGTGCGCAGTGGATACCATCCAGCATAATAACAAATAAATTTCTCAGAAAATACACAGTTTGTATTAATGGAACGTTGCCGGATTGTGCCTGTTCTTTAAATAAATACTGTAAAACTCCACAATTACGGAATTGTAAAACAGCCACTATTTTTATTACCAGCAGCAGTTCTAACTTCTGATCAGGAAAATAAGTAAAGGAAGCTTCAGGGACGATACAACTTGACAAGAGTTAGTAAGCCCTATTTGAAATTTAATCATTCCTTAAGATAGCAATATTAAAAAAATCACACCCAGTAGAGGCTCCCAGGGTTCTTAAACCATAGGTATGCTTGGGATTTTGAGAACCTTTGACCAGTTATTTCACAAAATGGCTACTAGTCAGGAGGACTGTTCTCCAAAATGTAATATGTATTTTGCCAAAGAACAAAGTGATGCAGTTTTCCTCACCATTCCTGCCTCCTCAGCTTACTTTTATATTTTGGGATGGAGAAGATGGGAAGGATGAGCATATTTCTGGGAAAAGGACTTGGCTATCAGAAGCCACTTTTTATTATTATTATTATTCAGAAATGTCTATGCCAAGACAAAGGCATTTTTGGGGGGGAAAAGATTGCTACCCAGGAGCTTTATGTTATCTATTTCTTTTAAGGAAAATATTTAAAAATAAAACCAGGCAGACATAAAACAAGGCCTAGGGTAAATTAAGGAAAAGTATTGCTGATCAGATTAATCTAGTGAGAGGGTGAATTGTTTTCAGTGATTGTATAAACTATTTTTCAGGCATTTTAAACCTTGGACTTGGGTATTAGTCTTCCCTGTCGGGGTACAAAGGAGGAGTGTGAAGATTTTTACTTCCATAAATTCCATGAATTTCAAGATGAGATCTAACCTGATTAACTCTTTTTTATCCAGTGTTCTAATTTATAGGGGTTTCTTATATAGAAATTAACAGGAAAAAACAGTATTCAAGTCACCAAGGCCCTCCAAGATGCCATAACAAAGGCATCCACAAGATTATACTGTTACAAAGTACCGTAAGATCTGCCCTTTTATACATGTATGTGACATCATGATACATTATAAAAATGTGGAACCTGCATTCCATTGATGTGAAGCTTTATCATCTGCCTCCCACCCACCTGCCCCATAGATATCGCTATACTCTAATGAAGCAGAAGTGATGGACGATAATATAAGTCGTAGCACAACATGTGTCTTTTCATTTTGGAGTCCTTTCCCATTTTCCACTGCCTCATTGATTAGTTGGCTGATTTCTAATTCTATATGTGACAGAAAAGTTTGATCGGAAGGCAAGTAAAAATTCTCAGTCTCTAGAGTTATATAAAGGAGGAAAACAGTTAATATGTTTAGATCTGATGCTCATTTTCTAAACCATAGTTTAATTTGATAGTCTGGACTGGATCATACTCCCTAACATGATGCAACATGCATACCAAAAATGGGAAAATGCTGCTTTTCCAATGTTTGATTATCAGAACTGTACTAATATGGTTTCCAGTAATGAGTAACTGATAAATAAATTACAGTGAAACTTGTTAATTAGGAGTCTGAACAAACCAAAGATTAACATTGCATTGTAAGTGGCAGTAGAAATCCATCTGACTAGGCCTTAACCGATTGTAAATATCATGGTTAATATTATTACTCCAGAAAAAGACAACTCAGGTCCTTTGTGTTCAATCTCTAGTGAACAAACTAGCCAATTTTGGGGAGCACTGGACTAATATTGAGAAAACCCATTGATTTTGGGGAGCTGGTGAAAGTTAAACACATAGCGTCTCTTGTTTTTTCATGTAATCTGTTGACAAGATCTATATCTCTATTATCTTGTTGACAAATTAAAATATGTATTACTCTTATTTGATCTACTAGCCTCTCTAAACATACAGGAAAAAATGCTATAGATTCTCTCTTTCCTTCCATTGCTTCCACCTCTTCCCCCTCCTCCCTACATTCTTATGCCAGTCTCCAAATGGTAGAGAAAACATGGACAATCTAGCTACAGAAGGATTGCTGTTTCAGTTTTTGTCTGAGCACTAAGCCCTTGCTCTTGACCTTATGTAGGCAACTGCTTGTCCTTTCCGTAATTCTGTTATCTTGATTTTAGAAGCCCTGCTTTGATTGATCAAAAGCTTTCAGAGGTATTCACCTCAAAGAGCAGAAGCCACTGCTGTGTTTTGAAGTAATTACCAATCTTACAGAATCTTGTGCTCAATAGTCCTTTAACTATCATAGGCAATCTATTTCATGAAACCCAGGTAATGGCCATGAGATTCACTCTGTCTTCATTATTCCTGTGGCTATGGCCAGAAATTGAAATATCCCTTGTTTCATAAATCTGACTTTTCATTCTGTGATTTCACAAGCCATCTCTTTAGCTTCAATAGATGTGTATAGTATGAGATACATCATACCTTTATTCTAGGCCAGGAAACAATAAGGAAATAGTATAATTTGTTTGATTATTACATCTTTCCTCCAACAGCCCTCATTTTATCTTTATCTCAACCATCATGTGATTTTTCTTCTTCTTCTTCTGTGCCTTCCAGTCATTGTTGATTCCTGGCAACTGCCTGGGTAAGTCCCTGCAGTTTTCTTGGCAAGGTTTTTCAGAAGTGGTTTGCCACTTCTGGTTTCTCTCAGGTTTCTCTCAGCCTTCTTCCTAAGGCTGAGAGAAAGTGACTGGCCAAGGTCACCCAGCTGGCTTTGTGCCTAAGGCAAGACATGAACTCACAGTCTCCCAGTTTCTAGTCTGGGGTCTTAACCACTACATCGAAGTGGCTCTTTATGTGAATTTGGTTGAACGAAAATAAAGTGACTGGCCCCAAATTACTCAGTGAGAACTACTGCCAAGTGAGATCTCTCTATTGGCATATTAATAGCATAACCATTATACAGTACTGCATTATAGGACTTCCCAGATATTGTAAAGACATTAAAGTGAATAAGGTAAGAAAAAGTGAATAAGATATACCTAAGGATACAAGTTAATCATTCAAACAGAATTTCAGTTTTTCTTCTGCTGTTTGCCCCCTTGCACCAATTCCTTTATATAAGCATTTGGCTTCTGAAGCTTGGAATCACATGTCTCTCACCACATGTTTACTGAATATAAATCAGCTTTGATCTGTGAAAAACTGATCTAAAGCCAGTTTGGGTTTTGGGAACGTTAGACTGGTTGAGAAGCCATACTGTTGGTTAGATATTTACATCTTTAAAATATTAGTTCATTCCTTTCCTGATCATTTACCAGTGACTTGTTTTCTAAAGGGTTTCTGCACAGTTTCTGCACGGCAAAGAAAAACCTCATAATAAATATGAAATTAAGCCAAAAAGAGAGAGAGAGAAGAAATAGAAACTTATCATATTCCAACATTACTGGAACTGCTTGGTATTTAAACCCACAGAGTTTACATAATCTAAAACTATTTCAAAATATTTAACCTTCTATGAAACAATTACTGTATATGATGTTTCTTAGTTATCAATACATACAATTATCTGCCGTGCTGACTGGATAATAATTCTTCCATCATTATTCATTGAAGCCTTACATGTGGCATTTTAGGCTGTGGTTTATGGTAATCAGAACTTATGCCACATCAATTAACAGAGAAATAAGTTCCTTTCTTACAACTAAAAGTCTGTAGAGATTCTAAGTCATCCAGGTCATGGTTGTCCCAAAGGTGCTTTTTCAGGAGGCAACTGGACTTTCTTGTTTTCTCTTTGAAGATGTTTCACTTCTCATCCAAGAAGCTTCTTCAGCTCTGATAGCTCTGACATTCCCCACTATCCTGTCAGAGCTGAAGAAGCTTCTTGGCTGAGAAGCGAAATATCTTCAAAGAAAAAAGAAGAAAGTCCAGTTGCTTCCTGAAAAAGCACCTTTTTAAAAGAAACTAAAATCAATCCAGAATAACAGAAATACTAACCCTTATAATCTGCTGAGTAACAGCATTACGAGCTGGAAGAGAAATTTCTACTAGCAGAGAAAATCTGTTGCACTAGGCTAATGTCCTCACTGAAAGCACCAGTTGTACTTGTGAAAAACTCCACCAGCATTAATTTTGCTACTAGTTGCATTCCTACCAGTGGGCTCAAAACTGAGGGGGACTAGCTTTGGATCCACTGGTTTCAAAGCTTGTCCGTTCCCCCAAGAGGTCACAGGATGTGATCATTGGTGAGTCTGAGTAAATGGAATGGGACGACTTGCCATGGCCAACTTGCCGTGGGCTGGCATGTTGAATTCTTCTGGTTTTCAATGGGAGAGTTTTGTTTATTGGTTTGTTTGTTTTAATCATTACAAAAATAAGAGAAAATGTGCCTTGTATGCTACCTCATTTGATAAATTGGCAGGATTTTGGAAGTAGCAGACGATCCACTGCTTAATTTCCACATAGTGATGAATATTCTTAACACTACAGGAAATTACGGTAGGTTCCATTTATATCAGGGGGAGAACCTAACCATGAGTAATATCCCGATGATTTTAATTAGACTAAAGTGTGACTTAGTCTGCCTCCAAATCAGCTGCATATGCTTGCCTTAAAAATATTTACACTAAGACAATAACAAGAACAAGAACTGGCTATTTCTTATTAGGTAAACAAGCACTTCCTAATACTAAATTTCCTCTAATAGTTAAAAGCAAACAGCTTTGTTGCTATTTTTAATGAGAAATTCTAATCAAACATCAATTATGGGAGTTAGCGATGCCTTGCTTTCCTTGTCAGTGACATCAATCTTTGAACACATTGCCAAATATGAGGCTGGCCTGTTTTGTCACTGTTTTAGTGAAAGAAAACAATGTAAATCAAGCATTTCCCCGTGGGAGGAGATATTCTGTTTCTCATGAAGATTTCTCCTACAAAAGGAAGTTATCACTTATTCAGATCTTGTTCATTTTGCCAGAAACGTTATTTATTCTTTGCTAATATATCTATCCATGTATCTATTAAGTGAGTCTCTTGCAATTCTATTGAGCTCAGGCTAATTAATAACTCCTTTGAAGGTTAGATATCAGAAAAATACCTCCCCCCCCCACCAATCAGCTGTATGGCTGAACAGATCCAGCCAAAATCTCAGTTTCAGCATCAAGAGTAGAGGGATGTGCATTGAAAAATGTTTGGATGCAGCTGCCAACCATTCTGTCTTGAACCCAATGAAATATCTAAACCATCTTGGAGAGCTTAAAAGAGGTGGGTATTAGGAAGCTTGCCTCATGCAGCTCTTGTCCCTTTGATGATATCAGGGATAGCATCATTTCCACAACAGGTCAATGTCATCATTCCAGAAGGGAATCGCTGGGCTTCATTCTTGATGAAAGATAGCAAAAAGAGTGTGGAAAGATTGAGCACTTACTGGGTCTATCTAATGCTGCCATTTTCATTTTAGCTCCAGTATAGCAGAAGTGCACCCACACCCAATTGGATTGTGCAGGATTTGGGTGGCATAGCATATTTGGAATATGAACCTCAGAAATATTAGGGTATGTTTGGTGTTTCATCCCCCCCCCAAAATAGGGGAGAATTGTCATTTGTAGTCCAATTTACTTTGAAAGGTTCTGTGGGCTATAAAGGGAATGCTGCTTGGTTGCTTTTGGCTTCCAGCCTGTAGTTTTCAGAAGTAAAATAAAATTTGAGTGTCTTTCTGGGTACCTAGTCAAATCCCAAACTAGCACTGCACAAGGATATTGCTTTCAGATTATCTATATTTTCCATATTATTTCAGGATTATTGTTCAGGATTATTGTTCAGGAGTCAGGCTGTGTAATCAGTAGGGATTTATTAGGGGAAAATAGGCAAATTTTACTTAGTCACAAAGCTGAGAAAATCTGCAGTTCTATTTAATCTGTATACAGGTTGCTTATCAACTCGTTGATGGAAGTCCTCCACGCAAAACAATAATGATTCTGGTTAATGCCTGGACTAGCAGTTTCCACTTAGAGTCTTTGAGTTTAATCTACCCTTTTCTCCAGAGTGAAGTGTTCTTAATGAAGGAGTAGACTCAATGGCAAAACCTGTCTCTCTTTCCTAGAACAGTTAAACACGAGCCTCTCAGATGTCACTATATTTGAAACATCTCTCACTGAAACAGACAAAAATGAGGACTACCTAGTTTACTTGGTGGAGAAAAAATGCATGAAGAGGTAAATCAAATAGGACATTTATCTCCTTCACATACTTATAATTATCTCTTTTCCCTACCGGTCATTTGGGATATTTAAAAAAATCCAGATAAAACAACAATAAAACATTAGATTATTAAAGGATTAATTATATGTTGTGATAAGAATGCAGAACATTTGCCACAGGCATCCTTTGAGGCAGTGGGGGAGTATAAAGGAATGTAGAGCTGATCTCAAGGAAGGAAGAAGCAAGCTTAAAATCTCAATGGAACGATATAGTCTTTGCAGCCTGAGCATAATAATTAAGGGTTATTTATTTATTTATTTATTGGTTCGATTTATATGCCGCCCTTCTCCGGAGACTCAGGGCGGCTTACAATGCATTAAGCAATAGCCTTCATACTTTTGTATATACCTGCTTAGTGGGGCTTTTGGCCCCCCCAAGCGCTGTTCTTTTTTATACAAAGTCAGCTTATTGCCCCCACAATCTGGGTCCTCATTTTACCTACCTCAAAAGGATGGAAGGCTGAGTCAACCTTGAGCCTGGTGAGAATTGAACTTGCAGTAATTGCAGGCAGCTGGTGCTACTTAACAGCACTTTAGTCTGCTGCGTCACCAAGGCTCAGACCATTAAGACCATCTATTAAGACCATCCTTCCTAGAAAGAGAGCTCCATACTTAAGATGCTGTTATAAAAAAAAATACTGTATTTCAAACTATGTTTCTAGATCATGGGAGATGTAACTAGGGATGTCATTTGCAAACTACAAGCCTGTGAGCATGATAAGAGGCATTTTTCAGATGTCCTGGTCCAGGAGTGTCAAACTCACATTGTCATAGTGGCATCACGGGATGTATAGGAGCGTTTTCCCCCTTTGCTAAACCGGGGGTGAGGATGGCCAGTGCGTTATGCATCTGGCCCATGGGCTGCGTGTTTGACAGCCCTGATCTGGTTTATGAGCATCTGCACAGAAGACAAGAGGAAGCAAATGACATCATGCACATATGATATGGATTATGTAATGGAGGCAAACCCTATAACTTACATTGTGTGATGGCATCACGATGATGTGATGTCATTTTGTTTTGGACCTGGACACAAACCATTTAGGGCTCTACACAGAAGACCCATGATGAATTAGAAAGCTGACTGGAAACCGAACCAATATCAGAACTACTGATATGTGGCCTATAAAGGATATTGTCAAATAAACGTTCTTTTCTCTATCCAATTTTCCTTATAAATCTTTCACCAAATTGACCTCAGCTATTCCAATTACAAAACCAAGGTCTGAAAGCAGATTGGAAAGGATCCAAATAATCAGCTTCATTCAAAAAATCTCATAGATGCCACTGCCCACTGGAGCACTTTATTTAGAAAAGGAAGCTTGAAAATTGAATAATAATTAACAAGGGTCTTACAGCTGTTTTCTTTAGAAGAGTTATAAAATAAGCATTCTTCAAGGAAACATTCATAGTTTCTAACACCCAGTTAGTCAATACCCCTCTGGCAGTTTTTCAAAACCAGAATGGAAATGGGTTTAAAGATCATGTTATTGGCCTCCACCCTTCAAATGATTTGTTCCTGTATTTGGACGGAGCAAATTAAAACACATCCATCAAAGCTGGTCAACAGGCTGCCTCAATAGTTTGATTTTCCTAGTGAAGTCATAGTCCAAAAGGGCACAAGTATTTTGCAAGCTTGTTACAAGAAGTTGTAGGAAATTCTTCCTTCCTATATTGCAGGATGAAACTGTGCTTATATAACAAAGGCAGGGATGACCCCTACGGCAGTGTTTCTTAACCATGGCGACTTGAAGAGGTGTGGACTTCAACCCCCAGAATTCCATCCAGCTATGCTGGTTGGGGAATTCTGGGAGTTGAAGTCCACACCTCTTCAAGTCACCAAGGTTAAGAAACACTGCCTTACGGAATAGGTCTTATTAAATTTGCTTAGATTCAGCTTTCTGTTTTTCCTGACATTTTGTAGCCATATGCCTGAGCTGTGTACCAAGCAGAGGATTTACGGAGGGACTGTGAGCTGCCTGGGTCACCTCCCCCACAATGAATCAACAGGATTGCCAGATCTTGTGTGTAGAGAATCCCCTTCTAATTAGTCCCTGAAGTTATTCTGCTTATAAATTCCCCACTACTGTACAATATAAAAGCACCAAAATTCTAAACCCTACTAGATAATATTCTCTCCATGACTGCGGGATATTTGAATCTTTATCCTTTTTCCAGAATAGCAAAAACCTCTTTATCTATATGCCCTGCTATACGTATCCCAAAATGAACTGAGAAAAGCCTATGGTTGCCATGGAAGCCATACATTGCTGAGCTGCTTCTGTTAAGGAATGCTGAAATTCCCTGACATGATCAAAATCCTTTGATACTCTAAAAAGTTTCTTAAACATGACATAACGTATATATAACCAGAATGAGCCGTCTTTTTTGTATTTGAGCATCCACGAATAAATGATAGCTTAAGTTTTAGCAGTACAGTTCACGTAGCCTTGCGGTTGGGTTTTCAGTGAATGGGTGGTACGTATTCAGACTTTTCCATTTCTCATTCTAAGTTTCAAATCTTCTCAAGGAACTCTTTTCGGCACTGAATTGCTATTACAGTAATAGGACATAAACCAGATTTGGAATTAGAGTACCAATGATTTTCCTGCTGCATAAATATAAATCTATCTCCTTTTAAATTTAAACTAGTTGCTTGAAATGCCTGGTCCAACAAAGGACAAACAGTTGTTTCCTCTCTGATTTCAAATAGTAAATATTTTCCTGGGGATGACAAAGTTTATGGACCCCTCGCATCCTGGACATAAACTGTTTCAACTCCTACCCTCAAAACGACGCTATAGAGCACTGCACACCAGAACAACTAGACACAAGAATAGTTTTTTCCCGAACGCCATCACTCTTCTAAACAAATAATTCCCTCAACACTGTCAAACTATTTACTAAGTCTGCACTACTATTAATCTTCTCATCGTCCCTATCACCCATCTCCTCCCACTTATGACTGTATGACTGTAACCTTGTTGCTGGTATCCTTACAATTTATATTGACTGTTTCCTAATATGATTTGATTGCTTATTTGTACCCTATGACTATCATTAAGTGTTGTACCTTATGATTCTTGTTGAATGTATCTTTTCTTTTATGTATCCTGAGAGCGTATGCACCAGAGACAAATTCCTTGTGTGTCCAATCACACTTGCCCAATAAAAAATGCTATGCTATGCTATGCTATGCTATGCTATGCTATGCTATGCTATGCTATGCTATGCTATGCTATGCTATGCTATGCTATGCTATCCTATCCTATCCTATCCTATCCTATCCTATCCTATCCTATCCTATCCAAATTGCATTGAACTAGCTCCAGGACTGTCAGCCTCAGATGGAAGAATTATTTCCAGCCTCATGGATGTTCCCTTAAATGGATTAAGATGATTTTCATCAATTCTCCCACATACTTTGAAGACAGTCTTCTGCTCTCTGTTAATTACTGAAGAGCTCTGTAGTAACATGCAGGAAATAATGCAAGGGTCTGCAAAGAGAAAAAGAGGGAGGGGAGAGGGAGGGAGGGAGGGAGGGAAATTGGCAAAGATCTCCCCCCCTCCCTTTCCACCAACAGGAATGGGGAATGTGGAAGTCTGTTTTGCAGGGTGGGGGGAGGAAAGCATGATCTAATTTGTTACCACTTTGTTTGACCACTTTGTATTTTCCCTGTAGAGTGATAATATCTAATAATCGTTCCTGAGAGCTGCATCCTTACTGGGTTAATGTATTTGCAACCAGGTATAGAGCAGCAAATAGAAAATTGGGGTGAGAAGGGTGAATACCTTTTTTTTTTTTTGCTTTAATTTATATGCCTCCCTTCTCTGGAGATTCAGGGTGGCTTACAATGCGTTAAGCAATATACTTTTGTATATTTATACAAAGTCAGTTTATTGCCCCCACAATCTGGGTCCTCATTTCACCTACCTTTGAAAGGACGGAAGGCTGAGTCAACCTTGAGCCTGGTGAGATTTGAACTTGCAGTAATTGCAAGCAGTAGATGTTAATAACAGTGCTTTAGTCCACTGTAGTCCACTACAGGCTCTTCATACTGGACCCCAACCATGAAGCATGTGGGAGAATAGAAGCTGATCAAATATCTTAGCTAGTCTAGTCTATTTGCCAGAGGGATAGTTTCTATTTTTGAATACTTGTCCCTATTCTGCCCTTATATTTTGTTAAGTTGAGACATTGTTATTGTGATTTGCCAGCATTGCCATTTTTCCTATTTCCATTCCTTCCCCAGATGCATCCCCAGAAATAAAATCTCTTAGCAGATGCATATGTAGATAAAACTATGTGCTTGAAGACCAAGTTGTTGTGCAATAGACAGCCTGCCTTTCTACAAACCTACACCTACTGAGAATATTTTGAACTAGAAGTAACAACTATTTTTAGTATATCTTTCCCAAAGAAATTGTAATGGTTTTTAAAAATAATGGAGGACAGAGTGCTGTGCAATAATTGCATATAACATCTGACTGGGAAGAACTTTCAAAGATATGTGAAAAACAGGAGTGCTGAAATCCAGGTTGGACTTCAAGCTGGGTAGATGTCTAAGGCTTCTTTCAACAGAATGAACAAGAGGACCTCTAAGTGTTCAAAGTTGTCTTTTCATCTGCAAAAACTAATACACATGCTTCTCTGAATAAGAGGGTTCATGGAACAGAAGTCAATTGAAACAGATGCTAAACAACTATTGAATTGTATATTCAAAAGCAAAGCATTTGGCTGAGAGAAGGTTCCTTATAAATCTGTATTTGGCTGAGAGAAGGTTCCTTATAAATCTGTATTTTCAAAGGGTATGACAAGTTTGTCATCAAATTAAATGGGGAAAGAAAGACTGCATCTTAAAATCCTTAAAGGGTAGAAAAATATAATTGTTATAAAATTTGAGATGCCAAGAGAGAAGATGGACCTTTAACACATCCTTTATTTTAAGAAAAGTTTATAAGTCTAGGATATGACCAGGACATGACAATATGCAATATGCAATATGCAAACACTTCCACAAGGTCTTGCAACATAGTTAGATGAATCCCATAAACTCTACTGCTCTCAACTTTTACAGATTTTGAACTGATAGTTGGCAAATAAGACTGACAGAGACCTTGTATAAGGAAGTCTGCTTGATTTTGGCAGATTGTTGACAGAAACAGATTCCTGTGAGTTTCCTCTACTAAAGGCAATCATATACTAAGAAGTGTGTTAGAAGCATGGCAATTTCTCAAGTATTTGTTATCAAAATAATCAAATTATCACATTTTTCTACTATCTTATCTGTAACTTAACATGTGTCAATTCTGCAGGGGAGAGTGAACAACAATATATAATATGTACCCTTTTCATCAGTTCCCAGTTCACTTTGTTGATGATAGAGGGCTTCTGTATTGGCCATTTACTTTTTTACTTTACTTTTACTTTTATTTGATTTGTATACCGCCCTACTCCCGAAGGACTCAGGGCGGTGAACAGCCAACAATAAAATACATACATACAAAATTTACAAAATTTATTTATAAACTAATAACTGTTGACATTCTTATAACATTCTTCATAACATTCTCTAGATTTTCATGGAAGCCACCTATTATTTTGAACAGTGGCCCCCAACCTTTTGGGCACTAGGGACCGGATCTGTGGAGAGAGTTTTTATGTGGACCGGAGGAGGCACAGTTTTGTAAGCTGCCTGCATCCTGCAGATGGGGCTTCGCTTGTTTGCGTGACCCGATTTCTGGGACATGAGGCTCGGTGCTTGTCCGTGGACGAGGGGTTGGAGACCCCTGATTTTGAACATTTGTGCTAATTATATCACTGCATATCACCTGTTTGTATTTGTCATGATTATAACATTATCTATATAAAGATATTCAAGTCCCATTGGTCTGTTTCATGGTAACTTTGCAATATACGAAGAATGTGGCTAGTAATATTTTGGGAATTCTAAACACCAACTGATAAAGTTTTGGCTCATAATTACACCAGATGGGGTTGAAAAGAAAAAAGTATGGATAATTGATGTGGCAAAACAAGGAGATAATAGAAGATAAGGAATTGGAAAAGATCACAAAACATCAAGATTTGAAAATCAGATTGAAAGATTATGGCATAAATCAGCCATTGTGATCCCAGGGGTTATCAAAATGCTGGGTGCATACCAAAAAATCTTGAATGGCAGTTAGAAAATCTGTCCACTGACAACATTTTCATTTATTATTTACAAAAGATCACACTGCTTCCACACATATACTATGTTGATCCATCACAACATCTTAGCTTGGGAAGAATTTATGTATATGAAAGCTAGCACTAGCTAAAGAACTGACAGCTGGAATTTCACACAACACACACATACACACATATACATATATAAAATAGCAATGGCACGACAAAGTAGCAACAAGATCTGAAAATAGGAATAGAATAACTAGGGCAAAAGAAAGCAAATGTAGAAGCAATAGTAATAGGTGCCTTGTATGCAATCCCAAAACATCTGGAGCACCACTTGAACTCATAATAAGCATTGATGAAATCACCATCGATCAATTGCAAAATGCAGTTTTACTTGGAACTGCTTACATCCTGCAATAATATCTTTAGTATTACTACAACATCTGTTTATTCTAGGCCCTCAGGAAGGACTCACTAGGTGAGCAAAAATCCAATCTAAACATCTGGCTGATTTTACAGCCAACCATGATAATAATATGCTCCATAAAGTTCCAAATTACAATTTCCATGGATTTTTTTATTCACATTGTATTATTACCACACTATTTTACCCATTCTCATCAAAACTGCCCCATCTCTCTTAAACTAGTGGGGTCTAAATGGGAAATAGTATAGCTGTCCATGTGATTTTGTGAGTGTGGCATAGAAGCTAAGTTCAAAATCTTGATTTCAGAAATGCCTTGCTATCTGAATCATAATTTTTCAACAATGTTTTCAGAATTTGGAATGCTGTTTTAGATTCTTCTAAAAGGCACCCAATGTTCCTTTTGACATTCACCCAAGAGGTGTCCTTCCTTTCCCTAGTTTCTGTTACAAGAGCTGGGCTGTTATGTTCAGGCTCCATTTTCTGGAAAAGGAAGTGGGCCTGACAAACGGGATTTTGATAGGCTGCACCCAATGTAGGATTTGGGCAGTGGGGTTCACATGGCTTCTTGTCAGGTCATTTTTGGCTCTCAGGAATATGAAGTGATTTAGTAATAGAGACAAAAATATTCCCAAAAATTGTAGGAATGCGGTTTCTTGGTCATTTAGAGAAGCAAATTCTGCAAAGGCAGGCTAGATGCAATTTGGAGTGCTTTTCCTCTCACTATACCTCCCAATAGTTTTTTCAAATGACCTAGTTCTCCAGGCTGGAGTGATGATCTATTATCCAGCTGTGAAATACAGGGAGGGGGCCAGCTGCGTAAGAGCTGTGATCACAGGTACTGTTCGTTTTAAATCACAACTGCTGTAATATGAGGGTGTGGAGACATTTGCTGGAGTAGATTCAAAGTGCTACTCGGCAAAGGGAGTGATAAAAGGATCTTTCTAATTAAAATGCCTTTGTGTGCTTTTCCCTTTCCTCCTAATGTTTCTCTATCATCATCCCACCAGCCTGTTCTTATCAGATTGTAATACTGTTATATTATTTCATATTAATGTGCAAAGTAGCTATTTATGTCAATCTCAGCTCTCTGTGTAAAGAGAGTAAGAGATAGATAAGTACATAGTGCATGTAGTTAATGGTAGGTTATGAGCATAACAGTAGATTATGAGAGTACCATGGACAGCCAAGAAAACCAACACATTATTGAACAAATCAACCCAGAGTTCTCACTTGAAGCACAAATGACCAAGCTCAATTTATCCTACTTCAGACACATTATGTAAGGACCTAGTTCTCTTGAGAAGGCTATAATACATGAGTGTTAAACTTGTGGGATCATGTTGCCATCAAGTGACGTATCGCAACATTTTTCCCTTTAAAGAGCTGGAGTGGGCATGGCCTGTGTGTGATGCATCCAGCCCACGGGATGGGTTGGGGTGAGTTGGGTTGGCCGCCAGTGTGACAACGCTGCTACAATGCTATGAAAGGTAGAAGGAGAGAGAAGAAGACAATCAGCAGCAAGGTGAATGAAGTCACAGTAGCAATGCGCACACCACTGGAAGAGCTGAAAGACCAGGTGAGGGACAAATTGCCATGGAGAGAATCTATCTATGTAGTTGCTTTGGCACTGATACAGACAAAATTGACACTAGCTTGATGGCACACAATTAACCAAACTGTTCAGACCCCAAAGGTCAATCTGCTCTGCCATTTTTTCCAATAAGGGACAGCCAACTGCTTGTAGAAAGCAAAAAGATGAGAAGGAGAAGGAGAAGGAGAAGTAATAAAGAACAGGTTATGAGGTTCACAGCCATCTCCTAATACCTGATGTTTAAAAATATCCTACGCATGAATGTAGATCTTCCATTTAACTCTACGCTTTGTTAATTTACCTTATGATTCAAGTAATACATTAAGACATACTGAGTTTGGTTTTGATGTGTGAATTTAAATTATTCTAGTTCAAATAAATAATGGGTAAATAAACTATCAGTGTGTTGTATGAACTCTTTTATAGGTAGTTTAAGTCTTGAAGTGAATGTAAAATTAAGGTAGGGTTCGACTGAAATCCAAAACTAAAGCAAAAGAAAGTTAGAGAAGCTACACTCAAGATTTTAAAGGTCGTTTAGCGAAACTATGCTTTTTCTTTTTCTGCAAAGTGCGTTCTTTCATATTTAATATTTCCATATGTTTAATCATGCTTTCTACCAATCTAGCTGGGAACAGTGATTTGTTTGATTGATCTGTAATGTCCTGGATATAGTCCTGATTTACTTCTTATTGTAATTAATAATGTAATTATTGTCCTTCCTTCTTTAACATATGGTTATACTTTAACAGTATGGAAACCATCCAGTTTAATTTTCAGAAGATAATGTGAAGCTAGAACTCTTTATTTGGCCAGATCTCTCTCTCTCTCTCTCTCTCTCTCTCTCTCTCTCTCTCTCTCTCTCTCTCTCTCTCTCTCTCTCTCCCTCCCTCCCTCCCTCTCTCTCTCTCTCTCTCTCTCTCTCTCACACACACACACACACACACACACACACACACACACACACACACACACTGTGTGTGCTAATGTTTTACTTCTGTTAATAAAAACCTATTTAGCAAGGTCTCTGAATCCAAACACTGTTCAAAGTCTACTACTATTCATACAGATGACCGCAAAAGTTTATTTGTACAACAACAGCAGCAGGAATGAAACTTCTGGCAAGATTTGCAGAATCAATACAACTCAAGGCCTCTTTCTGTGATGTCATCATTGTGCCAGATCCTATAATCTACATCATGGGTGTCAAACTCGAGTACATCACGTGACATATTGTGATGTATCGCAATGTTTTGTGCCTTTGTGGAGCCAGGGTGCGCATGAGAAGCTCATAGATAAATTACTGGTTCAAGCACTGCAAATATAAGCAGTATTCCTTTGAAAACAAAGGTAAGGTGATTTATACGTGGATTACACTGATCAACAGCTCAATGCATTTTTGGAAGCTATGGTAATCTCTCTGCTGAGTTGGCTCCTATCCTTGGTGTTCTTCCTGCTTCGATGTAATTGCTTCTATACTCACTGTAGCCCAAAGACATTATTAAAATATTTGTAACAGGAGGTAATTACTGAATTTTCAGTTTGAGAAATATCATTCTAATTTTTTTTTAAAAAATGTTGTAAACTTTATATGCATAACATCCTCTTCAGGATTCGTCAGGAAAAGTTCAACAAAAACCCGGCTCCCTCTGATTTTCTAAAGAAAGGTTGGCAGGCAAATTCTTGTCACTGAATTTATTCCAAAGTATTTATGCTGCTGAAGAAAATCAATAGACAAAACCCATTCTTTGAAATTAGTGTTCACCCCCCATCTCTCCTGACTGGATAAACAAACTGCATTGGATTTAATTAAACAAGTAATTCCTAAACTAGTTTAGCCATCTAAAACCCATTAGAAAAGCAGTTAGACATAGCTAAAGTCAAGAGCTCCCATGAATACAATGCAAGTAGAAAAATTACAATTAAAACTTTTCAGTTTTTAAAATTATAACTTCTCTCAAGCTATTAGTAATATGTTCTAGAGATGATTGTTTAAAAACAGATATTTTTTCTTTAACTATCCAACAGTTATTTAAAAGTTACTTGATGAGACAACAATTTTTCACATATTTTCATTATCTAACTGCAGAGTTTTAAACAAATAATTGCAAGCTACATGGTCACTGAAGTATGGAATTAAGTTTGGAGTTTACCTCAGAGCAATTAACCTTATATCTTCTTCCAAAACATTACTTTGTTAAGATTATCTGGTCTGAAATATACTTAATATTCTTGTAAAAGAGACATGAAGAAAGGAAAACATGAAAATTGCTACACAGCTAAATACAGTGGTACCTCGGTACTCATAGTTAATTGGTTCATGGAGACATGATGAGTATCAAAACAATGAGTACCAAACAAATTTTTCCCATACAGAATAATGTAGTGAGTCACAAGGCAATTGACCTTGTCAAGTTATAGCTTGTGTGTTGAGTAACAAACAAACCAACTATGAATACCGAGGCAAAATTTTCATGTCAGAATGCATTGAGTACCAAATTCGATCAGTTTCAAAGTAGTTGAATACCAAGATACCACTGTCTTGCTCAGTACCACCTCAACATATTGGATCAACACATTCTCTGCTAAAGGCAATCTTGTTTTTTTAAAAAAACAATACAAAACTCTTATATGTATTAATCCAGAAACAATTTCTGCCTTCCTGTGTTTGCCCTCCTTCCCTCAAGGTTTCTTCTCTGTTCAGCATAGCAACACTATCTATTTGCCCACATGATGGGCAAAATGTTTTTTGGAGATGGAATTCCTGCCTTTTAGATATTACAGATTTAATGGCAATTTTTCACTGATAATTAGACTCAGACTTCTCTCTCTTTCTCTTCCCCCACTCTATTCATTACATAGTTGAACTTGGATTGTTAATCATCCACTATATATTGCTTTTTTCATACTTTATCTTCAGTTATCATATGTACATATCCACATAATATACAGCCAGTGTGGAACGGCATATTATTCTGAAATGGCTAACTGCAAAAACCTACTCTTATGATTGATAAAATGGTTGTTGTGAGAAGCATACATATTTTAATTCCTTGGGATTTTATTCTTCAGCTATTGTTGACTCTTATTTCGAACAACCGTATTTGGAATTGGGATTAGCTAAACTTCTCTGTTTGAACAAAGATAAGGTTTATTATTCACAGTAGCATTTCTGTAGCAGCCTTCAGACCACTGCCAAATCTTATTTATTTATTTATTTATTTATTTATTTATTTATTTATTTATTTATTTATTTACTTACTTACTTACTTACTTACTTACTTACTTACTTACTTACTTACTTACTTACTTATTTATTAATTAGTTCAATTTATATCCCACTTTTCTCCGAAGACTCAGGGCGGCTTACAATGCATTTAAAAAACCATTATAAAAACATTTTAAAATTAAAACATTAAAACCCATTCACACCATTTATGACTGGATCTCACAAGATCGCAACAGTGAGATCAACGACCCCAGGCCTGCCGGAAAAGTCAGGTCTTCACTGCTTTTCGGAAGGCCAATAGGGTGGGGGTGATCCGGACCTCAGGAGGTAACTGGTTCCAGAGAGCTGGAGCAGCCACAGAGAAGCCTTCCCCCGTGGGCCCGCCAGCCGGCATTGTTTAGCTGACGGGACCCGGAGGAGACCAATTCTGTGGGATCTTACCGGTTGCTGGGGGCTATGTGGTAGAAGGTGGTCTCGAAGATAATCTGGCCCTGAGCCATGTAGGGCTTTAAAAGTAATAACCAACACCTTGAATTGTGCCCAGAGACCAATAGGGAGCCAGTGCAGCTCACGGAGAATTGGTGTAATGTGGGCACATCTAGATGCACCCATGGTAACTCGCACGGCTGCATTCTGGACCAACTGTAGTCTCCGAACACTTTTCAAGGGTAGCCCCATATAGAGCGTGTTGCAATAATCTAACCATGAGGTGACAAGGGCATGAGTGACTGTGAGGAGAGCCTTATCCCATTTTCTTCTCACAACAAGCCTGTGAGGTAAACCTAATGATAAAACAAATTGTGGTTCAAATTGTGGTGAGCAGGAAGTTGAACAAAAGGCCAAAATATTGATCTTATTTTGTCATGTTGTTCCTACGTTCCCCCCCACCCCCGGAAGCAGAATATTCTTTTGAATACTTCATACTTTCTTCAGTACTGAAATCTGGTTAGCAACTGTTTTCTTGTTGGCACCAAGAGCCAGAGATAGTGTGGCTAACTTTCAAAATTATTTTTAGTGTGTTTGCGTGTGTGTGTTTGTGTGTGTGTGAGGTAAAGGTAAAGATACCATTGAGCTGCTTGACTCCTATGGGTGTGTGTGTGTGAGGGAAGATTTATTTTTAAAAATGTCTAATTTGTATTTCAGAAATCTAAACGAAGGGCAGCTTATTCAGATTCAGTTTTTCATCTTTCCCTCCCACCTTTCCTTGCTTATCCGTCATGCTTAGATCTGGTGAGCAAAATCCAAACAGCATTTATCTTTCCAGGCTACTCTGGAGCCCTGCTTGGAAATTAATTTCAGCATGGCTTGCAAGCTGTAAGAAACAGGGTAATCTCTGGTGTTTTTCTATGTACTGGCTTCTTTGCTTCTCCTGGAGTGATTCTATCATTTTCCCTCCTGCCTGCTCTTGACATCCTTCACTGAGTAATGACTTTGCAGTCACTGTGTACATGCACAGAATGAATTCAGGGCAAGTCCTTCATAACTGTGCACTGTAATCTATCCATATATTCTATTGTGTTGGCTTGGCTTGGCAGACAAATCATGTCACTGATGCCACAGACATTTGCCAGGTGTTTTTTTGTAATCAAGATATTTTTTAGCTGCTGGAATGGATACTTATTCCAATCCAAATATTCTTTATATCAGTTTTCAGGTGGGAGCGGGTGGGGAGGGGAGATAAGTAGGAGCCAGATTGAGGTACAAAGTCTTGTTCAAGAGAAGGAACAAAAGAGAAGGAACAAAAACCAAAGGCAATTAGGGATTTGAATACAGATATTCATCTCTGCATGAGTCTCAGTGAGATTTTGTTTTATTGATGCACAAATAGCTCAGTTTGTCTAATATATCTACACGTGGTCAGAATTGAATTGGGCCATATATGGGCAAAGCTTAATACACATCACAAAGAAATAAATAAACTTCTTCTGAGCTATAATTGGCACTTTCCAGAACAAACTAGGTGCGTGTACTTGATGAAATAACTTTGCTCTTCTTCCCCTTCTCCAAATGAGCTTATGTTTCACATCAAGGTAGCAAAATTGAATGGCAATAGTGGTACAGGCAGAATATTGGCATGCATATTTGCATATGTAAAGGGTTGACACACATGTACTACCCCAGTCATTTGCAGAAAAAATGTTTGTGTATGTATATGTGTGTGTGTGTGTGTTAATGCAAGAGACTTCTGTGAGGGCAAAAATAATTCAGAAAAGCAAAGAGATTTCTGATGCCCTGCGGACATTTTTCTTGACATCTGCTTTCCCATACAAAGGGAAAACAGAAAAGTCTGAAAACAGAAAGACAGGTTTCCTACTTCTGTTGTGTTCTTTCCACTATTCATTTAGAATATAAATGTCTGGCTGGCTGGGGAATTATGGGAGTTTTAAGTCCACAAGTTTTAAAGTTGCTCAGGTTGGACACCCCTGATTTAGAAACTTAAAACTGAATTGATGGCCATGTTAACAGGACAGCAAACTTCATCCTCTCCTATTGTTCAAGACACATAGCAAAGAAGTAATCTGAATAAATGCTTTGCTTATACCCATCTCCAGAGAGCATTTTGTTTAGTTTGTTTTATTCATTCTCCTCTCTCTTTAACTTCAGCTTGTCATGCCATAGAGTGAAGCTGATCTGCCAGTTCCATTTTGTATAATCTGTGTTGATCTTTGGTTCAGTGGAAACCAAATATTTGACAGAAATATAGAAATCAGAAATCTGTTACTTTATGGATCAAAAGATAATCATGGGACATTGTCATGTTCTATGAAATAAAAAAGTCAGATAACTGTACAAGTTATCTTTGTAATTTTTCTGTGATTATGAGGTATATCTCTGTGTAAGAAGGCTAATTTTGTTCCAGCTTCCTAAATTGATATTTGATAAAGAAAGGTATCACATAACATTCTGGATCTTTATACTATAATAAGTTTTGGTTTTTTGACCCAGTTGAATGGGTACTTCTACCTGGTAAATACATTGTCAGCGTCTGTGTATGTGTGTGTGTATATGTGTGTGTGTGTATGTTTTCGTAGATTTTCATGTATACACTTTCATATATACACATACATACATATATATATACATACATATATGTTTATGCAGCTATGTATACTAGCTAAGTACATCTCCAAATAACAATAAAATGATTCTTATGAAAAGAATCATTTACACAATCAGAGATTATTGGGGAACATAGAAGATAAATGGAAAAATGTACAGTTTCGTACATTCAAGTCAAGAAAAACAAATGGAAACGTGATCTGAAATTTAGGGCCATACTAAGGGAAAAGTTATGCCCTTGCATGATCTTCATCATTCAACATGGGGGAATTAAAATTAAAATCACCACAAAATTATCCTGATAGATTATTTACCCCAATTTCCTACTCAAGAATAAAATAAGAAAAGTTCCATTCAATTGAAAAAAAGTCATTTGGTGTAAATTCAAAAGGTTCATTAGTAGGTATATGGGCTGTTGGTTCCTTTTCTGAGTATTCTGATCAGCTGCTTAAAGTTTGACGGATACCCTGGAATACATGTGCCTTACCTTGCCTTGGTTAAGATTGGAAATCTTAGCACTATCACAAGGGATGCTCAATATGTTTTGTGGAACGAATACAAGAAGCGTTTAAAAAGGGATAGGTCTCCTCCCCCCCACCCCAAAGAACATGTTTTAAAATAATTGCGAATGAAACATCTTGGGTTTAAGTTAAATTCCTTAGATTTTTTTCCCAGAAAACAGAAGATCCGTAAGAAAATGAATTCTTCCAGTCCCGCCCCCCTCCGAAAGGATCTGAAAGCATATCTAAAGATGCGACTGACAATCCTGTGTTGTCCCAATGGGACAATGGGGTGTGCATTAAACAGCTTTCAAACAATTAGTTCTTGGAAAATTTCTGAAAAACAAAACCAGTATAATTTTCAACAGAAAAGCTGATGGGAAACTTTAAGAAAAACTGGGAAGATACCACCATAGTACATGTGTGGATGTCCTCATTGCTGCAAAATCCAAAATTTTCTCTACTCTCTAGTCAAATTGGATGTTCTTGGATTGCAAGGTATTCCTCCCCCCCTCAGAACTCTGTGAAGTTGCTATAAACTGACCTAACAGTTTATTGGAGAATATGCTTGTTAAAAATGAAAGAATCTTACTTCTTTTTGAATGTCAGTTTACATAGTCTCTAAGTTAAACTTTGTATAACAGCTGAAAGCTACGGCTGGAGTTCCTAAGGTTTATTTAAATTTAAAATTGGGAATTGGGGGGGGGGGGCGCTTGGATTAAATTGGAGCAATAACATTGGAAATGTGCTTTTCCTGTCCAAATCCTACTCCACCAAACCAAACCTAATTTATAGTTGGGAATGGTTTCAAGTCCAGATCAGTTCAGTGACTATTTCTTTCAAGCCTGGTTTTTATCTCTTTGCATAAGTCTTTTTACCGTGATTTAGAAAGGACAAAAAAAACCCTCCTTTTACCAATGTAAAAAGAGCCCCTTCCACACATCTCCAAAAGAGTCTGCAGGAGTTAACATGAAACAAGGTCAGATTTTGAAATAATTCTCAAGGTAATTTTGACAGTTGTATACAGGATTCTATAAAGGGTTATTTGTAGTGTGTGAAGCCCAGTAAAATCCCTAGGATCAGGTAGGCTATAGAAAAATAAATTAAGTCTGGAGAATTATCCTACTCATAGGCCACCTCAGTTTAAACTAGCTTTCTATTTCACTTATCTGGTGACATATAAATACCCAGGCTACATTCACACATCGCAGTAATCCATGGTTTGAATCATGATTTTTTTTTTTTAAAAAAAGCAAGCCTTGCAACATGCAAAGTCAGAAATCATGGTTTTCAAGCCACAAAGGCTGGGTTTGTACTCCGAACTATGCCAAAGCGAAACAAGCCACATTATTGCTCAGTGCCATGTGTAAACTTAGTCACAGGGCTTCCTTCTTAAGATTCCTATTACCCTCCCCACCCACTGCCCTCTGGCAATTTTGCCAAGAGCTTTCCAGCAGAGTGAAGCATCCAATTATCCTTTACCTGTCACCCTTTGCCTCCTTTACACTAACCCCCTGGCTATTAACCTTCACGGCAGACTCAAGAGACAACTTCAGCCTCATATTTTACATTGATACAGCCACCCAGCTGAGGAGCAGATGGTGCCGACAAGCTTCAGCAGCCCTGTTTGGATTTATCTTGGCTCATAAGTTGCAGTGTTTCACCCAGGAGTATGATGTATATCTTTTTCTATCAGCAAAGAGCTAAACCAAAACCATCCCTTCCTGCTAAATCCCCCAGTTGTACACAAAGAATGAGATGACCTTTCTGGCTGAAATATCGATTGCCACCAACTAAGCTACACAGAGCTTATTTTCCCCTCTCTTTGCTACTCAAACTGTTGAAAATCGAAATGCAATGCAATAATTCCCAATCACAGCTAATCCGCCGAAGGAAACAGTTACTAGCTTCCCACTCTGTCCCTTGAACCAGAATTTGGCATCTTGTGGTCATTGTAAATACCTGATCAGAATGGAGACCCCAACATCCTCGCAGTTCGCATAGACTCTGTTCCACGTCTCTTGAATCATCTTCCTTTCGGGATCTGACAGCTCTTCGCTTCTTTCCCATCTCTCAATCTCCATTTCTCCTTGGACTTTCTCCATGAAAAACAGGCAGCAAAATCTTCCAAGGAAGCCAAGAGATTAAAAAGATGTGTGAGTCTGGCGGGTTTTGTCTGTGTGTGTGTGTGTGTGTGTGTGTGTGTGTGCGCGTGCGTCCAGCAAGAAGAGATAAGGTGTTCTGTTGGGTTGTGATGGGGTGGCTGATACAGCCCTTGCCTTCTTCCCTGGGTCTGAGTGGCTTCCTATATAGACAGACCGAGATATGTAATAGAGGTAATTAGGGAGGGAGATGGTGTGTGATCAGATTTCAGATCTTCTAGAGCAGTCCATTGCTGTGGTTTCCTTCAGCTCAGCATGTGTGTGTCTGCATGACTCGGAAGAGAAACTGGCAAAAAGTAGAATATTCAAAGGCACTGCAAGACCAGCCTCTTTACCAATGTGAGAATGTGAGCTCACTTTTCGCTCCCCTCCCCTCCCTCCTCCTCCTCCTTCTCCTGTGTGTGCATTTGTGGGTGAGTGAGTGAGAGGGAGAGAGGGGAAAAATGAGTGTCAAAAGCTCCTGCTTTGACTGTTTTATGCCTTGTGTGCTTTCTCTGTTTTCTGCATCTGCAAATGGCTTGGAGAAAATGCAGCATCTGAAGTGAGCAGTTAAACTTATCCCAACAGCTGGTTTAGCTGAGATGATCTTTTTTATGGCTTCCCACCCCCCAACATCTGCTTAGATTGTTTTTATCAACAGCAGCAAAAAAAAAATCCTTATCTCTCAGGGTCCCCCCCCCCACTTTTTATTTTTGAGGGAGGGAGAACTGGGAGAAAAAAGACACTCTTGAATCAATGTTTATCTTTTGCACCATCTGAATTATATCTTTCCACTGAAGGAATGTTTCTAATTATACAAGGCTTGGGTTTCATTTTTTTTTTTACTTCCTTCTTATCTGTGAATCAGATATTAGAGGAATAATCTGGTTGAAAGCACTTGTGAAAGAACTGTATTAGTTTATAAACTCTCCTTTGGGTTTTTAGTTTGGAGATGAGATAGCTTTTTTTCAGTCAAGAATAAAGGAATAGATTAGAAGCAAATATTGCTGCTTTGTGGGAATACTAGTAGGTTTTTGGCTGGCTCAATGTGTTTGTTTGTTATTTCAACTTGGATTAAAAATACTGCCATTTAATTCATTTCTCTCTCCCTCCCTCCCTCCCTCCCTCCCTCCCTCCCTCTCTTTCTCTCCTTTTTCTGTAAGCACATACAGACCTAATTTAGCCTTCCAAGAATTGATGCCTTCTAGGTTTTGGGATTATAACTCTCAGAACTCCATGCCAGCATTACCAAAACTTGCTTTTGGCTAGGACCAACAAATAAATTCTGTATTTATAAATGCTAGGCTATAGTAATTTGTTACTGTCCTGGCCAAATCATCTGGGAATTGTGGTGGACCCCTAAACTAGATCAAAAGGAGTTGGAAAATGTTGATCCTGCCCAAGAATTCCACCACTTCAGCAGATGCTACCTTTGAAACTTACTTTCAAAAGAAATAATGTTCTGGATCAGAGCCATTGTGTCAAGCTGGGAAGGAACAACAGTTGCTTAGTTGGAATCAAGCCCTTATAAAATTAATTTCCACAATCAGCTTCCTGCTGGACAGCTCCCCTTGTAACCTGAAAGTAATTATTTTTGACTCCTAGGGCTGCTCCTGGCTAAGTATCTAGGCAGCAAGAGTGACAACAACGACATACGTTGTTCTTTAAAGAGAACAGGCATGGGTGAACCATCTCCTTCCAAACTGCAGACATGATTATTCCAAAGAAGCACCAATATTTCTCATCAATACTCTGTCAAGTTCTGCTTGTTCTTATCCTCCTTGGAAGTCATTGAAATGTCTACCCATGCCAAAACACAAATCCTACAGTATTACTGTGAAAACTACAAGAAAGTTTACCTCAATGGACATTATGTGCTGCTATATTTAAATGAAGTATGCTACTTTTTCAATATAACCCTTTTGGTTATATTGTGGATTACGTGTAAAAATTCTGATTAAGGTTTTGTTATAGTTTCTTCTCTCAAAACACTGAAAGCACTTTGCCCCCCATTTCAGAGGGAAGAGCTTGTGGCTTAACATGGATTTTGGCTCCTAAGAAAATTCTTACCGGTTTGCCAATCTTCTGGGAGAAACAGGCTAGTGGACTAGGAGGACCATTTAATATGGCTTTAATAAAGAACTGCATCACTAGAATTCAGCTGACCCAAAAGGATTTAAATAGTGAACATTTTTAAAAAAAAATTCAGACCAAACTAGCAGAAAAGATGATACATATCTGTATCATAAATATAATTCAGGTGTTTCAATCTTCTTTTACAACACAGCATTTTTACAGGAAATTGGGAAAACAAGAGTGATTGAAGGGGCAAGATTGAAGCTTGAAGTTGAAAAGAAACACGATAAAGTAATAATTATTTACCCAATGAGTTTGAACCTCCAGGGCTAGATGAATAGCATCCAAGGGTATTGGAAGAACAAAGTGATAGGATGGCTAATTGTGAGAATGACAATGATGATCATCACAAATAATCACAAATTTAAAGGGGGAAAAGATGATGAATTATGGCCAGTTAATCCAGTGGTGGGTTTCAAAAAATTTTACTACCAAAGGTATGGCTTGGTGGGTGTGGCATCGCTTGGTGTGTGTGGCAGGGGAAGGATACTATAAAATCTCCATTCCCATCCCACTCCAGGGGAAGGTTACTGTAAAATCTCCTTTCCCTCCCCAATTCAGGGGAAGATTACTGCAAAATCCCCATTTCCTTCCAATCAGCTGGGACTTGGGAGGCAGAGAATAGATGGGGCGGGGCCAGTCAGAATTTTTACTACCGGTTCTCCAAACTACTCAAAATTTCCACTACCGGTTCTCCAGAACTGGTCAGAACCTCCTGAAACCCACCTCTGAGTTAATCTGATACCAATATTTGGAAAGATTCTAGACGTACCAGTAGAGATTCGTCTGTGGGGACTTGGAAATGCAGTAATTATTAGGTCAGCATCAGATTTGTTACCAGACTAATTTCACCTCATATTTTGACTGGGTGATGCTTTAATAAAAAAAAAAAAAAATCAAATGAATTTTCCACCAAATCAGCTGACTTTAACAAATAACTGTAATGATGGGAAGGAATAACCTTGAGGAACAGAAGGAAGAGCCACTACCAAGATAACAGTCAGGTGAAAGAAAACAGAGTCATGGCTAGAACTTTAACCTGCGTAAACATCTCAGGCAAGACTCTCCCTATTTCTCATGAAAATAAAGGGAGGGAAGGGGAAGTACATTCAGACTTGCAGGAATCTGTTGCTATAACAGAGGTAATAAAAGTAGTATTAGCATTCGTACCATCTTGAAAAGCTGCCAATAACAGAGAGCTGAAATGCTGCCAATAACTGAACTTATGTGAATATTTTGCTCTTAGCATTTGCAGGGAATATTGCATGTGGTGCAGATGCAGGTGAAGCTGATAATGTAGTCTATATCTCCTTAACATTACTGAAAAATATTACCTGAAAGTTTGATTGACCAAAGCTATGCTGGAAGGTGAGAGGTCTCCAAAATCTATAGGGCTGTCTCTGGAGATAACCATGGAATGTGGGAGAGTGTGACTTAGAATGTACAAAGGAGTAAAGAGGAAGAAGTGAGGAAAAAAATCAGAATGTTGTATAAAAAGGTATCAATAGCAATAGCACTTAGACTTATATACAGCCCTCTCTAAGCGGTTTTACAGAGTCAGCATACTGCTCCCAACAATTTGGATCCTCATTTTACCCACCTCAGAAGGATGGAAGGATGAGTCAACCTTGAGCCTGGTGGGATTTGAACTGCCAAATTGCAAGCAGCCGGCAATCAGCAGAAGTAGCCTGCAGTACTGCACTCTAACCACTACACCACCGAGGCTCTCAAATTAATCTCTCAATGGAATGAATAGAAAATAGAGGTAGGGAAAGAAAATGTGGGAGCTGCATGGAACACTTATGGGACACAATGTCGCCAAGTAATATGAAAATATGAGAAAAAATATTTGGTGGAATAGTAAACCATTATATAAAAACTTAATCCATTATTTGGATGACAAAAATAACAGAGTTGTAAGGGATGTTGGAGGTCTTCTAGTCCAATCCCATGCTCAGGTAGGAAACCCTATACCATTTCAAATAGTTGTCCAATCTCTTCTTTAAAGCCTCCAGCATTGGAGCACCATCAATTTCTGGAGGCAAGTCATTCCACTGATTAATTGTTCTAACTATAAGGAATTTTCTCCTTATTTCTGGGTTGCTTCTCCCCTTGGTTAGTTTCCATCAGGTGCTTCTTGTCCTCTCTTTAGGTCCTTTGGAGAATAGGTTGACCCCCTCTTCTTTGTAGCAGACCCTTAAATATTGGAACACTGCTATTATGTTATCCCTAGTCCTTCGTTTCACTTCACTAGATATACCCAATTCCAGCAACTGTTATATGTTTTAGCCTCCAGTCCCTAATCATCTTTGTTGCTCTTCTTTGCACTCTTTCTAAAGTCTCAACATCTTTTTATATTGTGGCAGTCATATAAAAAAAGATACATATAAAATGCATATAAAAGAGACACTGTTGTGAAATATTAGGATGAGAGAAAGAGATTGTATAATCATCCATAGAGGAAAGGATAGATGAAAAGAATGTAGTCAACACAGAACTGTTAAAAGAGGAGAAAATTTGATTTTAACTAATATTTTTTTAAAATGTTTTTGAATTAGATGAAGTGGGCTCAGTAGAATGACTAGAATTAAGAACAAAGGTATGGAAATGATTTGGGATGAAAAGTGAGAGAATGCTAGAGGAGTTTTGAGATATTTTCATGGGAATATAGTGGTATCTCAAAGAATGGAGCTGGAAGTATTCATGAAAAAGTGATCTAAAGGAAGTCAAACATGTTTTCAGAATGTTGAAAGATTGTTAGATGTAAATTGTGTAATTAGTAAAAGGTTAAAGTATTAGTGTTGTTTGCTTATGACATGCCTATGTGATTTATTTAACACACAGAGCAGGGGTGTCAAACTCGCATCATCACGGTAGTATCACGTGATATATCGTGACTTTCCCCCCTCTTTGCTAAACTGGGCGTTGGCGTGGCCAGCGCATGATGCATCTGCCCTGCGGGCCGTGAGTTTGATAGCCCTGACATAGAGAGACTGATTTTATCTCTGACAACTAGAAAACGCAGTTTTCCCAAAGAGACAAGTGCCTGTAGTAAGATTAAATGCAAAAACTACATGGAGATTAGTTTGCACAGGGAAGGCATTTGGCAGAATTATGACTGAAAAGCTATGAAATGGGACAGCAAAATTTAGGAAGCATTGTACACATTTATGCCAGCAGAGGATTCAAATCAGACTTTATCTTATTAGCAAATCACTGAGAAATGTATGAATGTGATAAAGAAATTTCATCTTTAGCCTTAGAATCATCCAACTAGCAGCTCATTCCAGAATGTTCTGGACCCCCTGAAGGACCAGCTCCAGGTCTGAAGCCTTAAAGACAAAATAAACTCAATCCAGAAAGCAGAGCAGGTATAGGCCCAACCTCTTAAGACACAATGCATAATTAACAAACAAGTCTCTCTGTGAGCAAATCCTTACACAAAAGGAGGATCTTACCAGTAAAAAGGAACTGTGGGTAGAATATCTGATGCCCAATAATGAAGGCTCAAGAATGGCTTCAACAGTTTTCAACTTTTAGCAGCTACTGGTAGAATATGATTTGTCCATTGGGTTCAGTGCTTGCTCCTTGACTTGCCTGCTTTCTCTTGTATCTGGTGTTTTTTAAGAAATTGCCTTGAATTCCACTTTCGTTTTATGTTTTGCCTTTGTTGTTAAATCCAAATCACAGGCTGCTTTCTGACCTGGTTTATAATTGACTTTGGATGCTTGGCTTATCTGAGACCCCTCCCCATCCTGGTTTGTTTCTGATTGAGAGCTCTTTTGTTCTGCAGCATAGACAGTCCTGAGGCAGGGTAATGAGGCTCCATTTTTTTCTTAGAGTATCCTTCTTTGCACAGCAAGATGGTTTGATGAAGACGTAAACAGCTTCTTTCAGACCAAGAAGGGCTGACCTTAGCTTTTGAGTGATGTGCTAAAATTGCATTCCAAAGTCAATAAGTAAATAAGATAAGGCCATGATAAAAAACTGCAGGATAAAAGCTGGGTCTGATTAAATATAATTAAAATTAAATATGGTTGATATGATTACTTCCTATGTATTTAATCATCTAACCCTTCAAGATTATTATTTGCTTTTTGGCTTCTCAACTCAAGACTTGTGGGGGTGGGGTGGGGGGCAGTTGTGCACTCTTAAGTCAAGTTTATGAACAGTTTCCAAGTAGGATGTAATCCAGGACTCTCATACTTGTATGATTTTAACAATTCCATGAGTGTCCAGAAAAAAAATCCAAATGCTCTGGATGATTTCCAAACTGGAACTGATCCAGTTCAAGCATTTCTAGGAAAAATAGTTTTATGTTAAGTATTATTTTTAATCCTTAAATAATACTGAAATCAAAATAAAGGTTTACAGGGTGGTTTAAGGACCAGCATTGCATCTCTCTCTGACATTCAGATCTGAGCCTATACAGAAGGAAGGGCTGCATTTCCAGATACCAAATAAGTTATCAAGAAGTGTGTTGCTTGAGTTACAAAGGATCCATTTTAAAAAAGTAAATAGGAGGCTGGGTGAAACCAATGGAACAGAAAACAGATAGGAATGTACTGAGCAAAATCTGAAAACTTGCTCATGTTTAGAACAATTGCTACCAATAAATATTCAGTGCACCAAAATTGCTGGGTGAATAAAGTAGCTTCATATTACTGTTGAGTCTAAAGCCTGTTTCAGTTTCATTGTACATCCCACTTTTCAGAGTCATTCTGTGGATAAAGTGCGGTAATCACACTTAAATCAAGCTGTATTTAAAGTCAAATCTTTTACATATCCAACTTTCATTGTGAGTCAGAATTACTTTATTACAGCCTTGATACTTCAAGAGATCCAATCAAATAGGTTTCCCCACCAGGACTTAGAAGCCCATGGAAAAGCGGGAATGTGAATGTGAATAATAGTTTCAGAATGAATTGAACATGTGATAGCATGCATTAGCTCAATAGTTCTCATTGTTATAAGCAAAAAACGGACTCAGATGTTTGTGGAATAAGTTGCCTCACTCATCAAGTATCAAGTGGCAACACAGCTCATTTTAATTCAAGCATAATATTTGCATATTGTGTTCCTTCCGATGCTCATTTCCAGTACCTATTTATGAATAGAGCTTATATACCTATGTGACAGGTTATAAATGTTACTTCTTAATGCACATTTTCAAAATAAAAACAAATGGGATGGGAATGGGAAAAAATTACAATGAATGTATGTTTGCTTCAGGCTTTGGACGCTGACCTGTTTTCATACTTTTTCTTTGAGTGCTGTGGAATGTATTTGTTAAGAAGCTGAATATGGGCTGTCAGTTTCTAGTTTCGATCACATCTGTACAAAACAAGAGAGGAGGCTTTTTTTTTTCTTTCAAAGGAGAAATTTGATACTGAAATGACACTCAAGATATAACAGATTGGAACACTGAGAGGGCAAGAAAAAAAAATCTGGCTTTGACCATAGAACAAGCATCCAATAGTAGAAGCCAAGTTCCACGTTCCTCAGGTTTCTTTTGCAAGGCAGCAGCAGCAAAAAACAATCAGATTGGCAATGCCTCTTTGGAGCTATAATTGCAGGTAATCCTCGACTTACGACCACAACTGAGCCCAAAATGTCTGTCGCTAAGTGAGACATTTGTTAAGTGCCCCATTTTGACCTTTCCTTGCTAAGCGAATCACTGTGGTTGTTAAGTTAGTAACATGGTTGTAAAGTGAATCTGGCTTCATTGACTTTGCTTGTCAGAAGGTCGCAAAAGGGAATCACATGACCCCAGGACAATGCAATCTTCATAAATATGAGTCAGTTGCCTAGTGTCTGAATTTTTACCACGTGACTGCGGGGATGCTGCAACAGTTGTAAGTGGGAAAACTGGTCATAAGTCACTTTTTTTAGTGATGTTGTAACTTTGAATGGTCACTAAACAAACTGTTGTAAGTCAAGGACTACCTGTACTGAACTATTATAATAGAGGATACATAAAAAAAAAAACAAAGTAAAAAGACACATGCTATGGGTGGCATGTTGTTATCTATTGTGAGGTAAAAGGATTCCCCCAACCCTGGTTCAATATTTAAGAAAGCGAATAGGATTCTATTGATTTTTGTAGGGCTTTCCCCCTCAAATTAGCAGAGTTTGTACTTTTCCTTCAAAGGAATGCCAAGACAGGATATAATAGTCAGGTTGCAAAACTCTGGACCACAATTAGATAGCCATCAAATGCCATCAAACCCCTTTGCTGTTGCTTCATGATTATCCTGGATTTTGTTGCCCAGATTTGGTAACTCTAGAACTCCAGCTGAAGGCATCTTTGAAGAAATATCTTCATTGTCCTTTCTCCCTACAACATTATGGCTTCTCCATCTGAGCCCCTGTACTGGTTCAAGAAAATGAAGAAAGAAGGGACTTTCCCCATAGTTACTTAGTAGCTTCTGGATGCATCGAAAGAAAACTCCCATTATTTCCATTCTGAGTGATGGGATAAAATAGTTCCAAACATTTATTTATTTATTTATTTATTTATTTATTTATTTATTTATTTATTTATTTATTTATTTATTTATTAGTTTGATTTATATGCCGTCCTTCTCCGGAGACTCAGGGCAGCTTACAATGCATTAAGCAATAGCCTTCATACGTTTGTATATACCTTCTTAGTAGGGCTTTTTTGCACCCCCCCCAAGCGGTGTTCTATTTTATACAAAGTCAGCTTATTGCCCCCACAAACCGGGTCCTCATTTTATCTACCTTGAAAGGATGGAAGGCTGAGTCAACCTTGAGCCTGGTGAGAATTGAACTCGCAGTAATTGCAGGCAGCTGGCAGCTAAATGCTACTTTTAACAGTAGTTTAGTCTGCTGCGCCACCAGGCTCCTTTCCTCAGCTTGCACAACATGAGGAAATCGGTGCTCATTTATTCTATTCTTGTCTTGTTTTCTATGGTACAAATGCTCTCAAAGCTATTTCCGAGCAAGCTTCCTAGGTACGTGTCTTCATCAGCAAACTTTCAAACATGAGTGCAAAGGAAACTGAATGTTGCCAGCAATGACAAGGTCACCCACTTTGCACTATGTTTATTTTAAAGGGAAACTGGTTTATTTCCCACATACAACCACACCTATATATGGCGCAACAGCATTAGTTTGATTCTCATACACTCAGGATTACATGACATGGAGAAGCAACAACTCAGGAAACAGAGGGGGAGTGGTGAAAAAGGCTTCTTTAGTAGGCCCATCGATAGCACATGGATAGGCATGCTAATTATAAATAACCCAAAAAAGAAAGGTTGGAGAGAATAACAGATGCCAAATTTGGCTGTGAAGGTGGCCCTGAAAAACCCATACTTTGTTCAATACCAAGGAAAACATACTGCAAGTGCAAAACGGAAGAATATAAATGGGTAAAACTAAATATTTTCAAAGAAAGAGAACAAGAATAAAATATACTTACCTGCCCTAGAGAAGATGGATTGCAAAAGAACTTAAATTTCCCAGTAGCTGTTGGGCAAGATTATTGTGTACAAGAAGAACCTTGAATTTAGAATCAAAACTTACGCAAGGCCAAACACTTTGTTAAAAAGAGAGCTGCAATTATCCAGTAGTTACATTTAACTTGAGATTCACTCTTAACTCTTTCCCTTTAGACCTTAGACCTCCATTAAATCTGGCTTTGAGATAAATAGTCCTTCTTCAGGGAAAAACAATGGAAAATACTTGATGTCTTGCAGTAGCAAAGCAACCAAGAGTGCCAAAGAGACAAGAACTCTGGATCTTAAAACATAAGGCAAGTTCTAAAAAGAAAAAGAGAGAGAGATAGTGCTAAGTAGGAATCTCATGAATCAAAATGAATTCCAGATCATTTGTACAGTTCTTAGGAAACAGCATGCTAGTCTAGAAATGGACAAGGATCATGCAGGCTAAAGAGTTACCCGTAGTTATAACCTCCTGGACAAAGGAGAACCAAGGTGAAAACCTGCTACAGCACATGATTAGATTAACCTTTAATCTCAGAAGGTACTCAAATGGTAAACATTTGATCAACAAGACCAGGTGATTAACCAAAGGATCACTGACTCCTACAATTTGAATGAAAATAGTCCTCTCTCCCTGCCACCCCCACCCCCATTTCCAAAGATGATTTATAGTCATCATTCTACCTAGGTAACCTTTTGGGTGTTGCTAGGTTGCAGAGGATATGTGCTTATCTTTTCAGAAGGAATGTGCCTTTGAGCACAAATCTTCTGAATTCCCTGGGGAGAGGATTTTAACATCAATATAACTGGTGGCTATGTTGCTATTCTTTGTGTGAGGGAGTAGCAGAACAGAGGTGGATTTACACATTCCTGATCTCTTTAAACTTCCGCATAATGACCTTTCAATGAAAAACAGATCCTCTGAAAAAGTTTGCCCAGATGAAACATACCGTATATACAGTACATAGGAGCCCCTAGCTGAATCTGTCTAAATTCAGGCTGTCCATTAATCAAAACAAATACACTTTCTTCTGTAATCTGGGGATCTCATTCTGGAAGGCCTGAAAAGACAGAATTCAACTTTTGTTCCCCCCCCCCCGCCCTCTCCAAAAAAAATCCCTCTGGTAAAAAAACTTAGGAGGGCTTCACTGCTGGATAATTTCTGATTTGCTAGCTAGATTCTGGAATCAGAAATGGAGCACTTTGCTTGGCAGGAGAAAGCAACAGCTGGTCTCCCCAAAGAGGCTGCTTTCTAGTTATCCTCCACTTTCTATAAAAACTGAGATTAGTGCAAAGAAAATAAAGGATGCAACACATTCTGAACATGTCCTGAAAGCAGCTAGTAAATTAGCTATTAGCTAATTAGTAATTTGGCTATTTGGATGTCTATGCTATTGTTGAGTTCTCTCTTTTATTTACATTTTTCAAATAATTTTTACTTCTGAGATTTGACTTCAGCAAGGGACTTTCCAAAGAGTGCAAGGTTGCATTGGTCCTTTATAGGAAGTTAGGATCCACCCCTCTCCTAGAAAAATGAAATATTCTAGGAAATATTAAAAAGACAGAATATTTCCTCTAAAAGAGAAATAGAAATCTTAAAACAGAAACTCAGCCCCAGCTCCTTGCCCCCAGCAGATACTTTGGTTATTTACAAGACAAAAGGCTGAGCCAGCTCATCTACAACACAAAAGACATGGTCCTCAGGACATGATAGGATTAACCCTCACACAGGATCCAAACCAGGACAAAGCCATTAAGCCATAATAGGAATTGCCCAAAGTTCCTTCATTATATCATCACCCAGCAAGATTCAACCAGGCCTGGGACACAGACAGCCTACAAAGTTAGCTAAGACCCCCACCCACTGGGAGTCTGACAGCCAATGGGATACATTTCTTGTACAGGAACAGGAAACTGTAAGGCAGGGCCCAAGAGAGTGTATAAATATATCCCTCTCTCTACTCCATGTGCTCTTTTTTGCCCAGGACCCAAAAACCCCACGTGGTCCTGTCCACCATTAAACCATCTTTCCAAACAGCTTCCATGTTTCCAGTGTCTTTTTTCCCACTTGGAACTGAACCCAGATGGACATTTCTTCCAACACCTTCTTGTGTTTCAGGACCTGGGCAAGATTTCTTAAGTTCTGTATTTCTGAGCTCTGAGAAGGAAGTAAACACTTAAGCATTTTCCTTTTATTTTTCCCACGTGTGAAAGGAGGGAAGCTGGGAGGGAAGCTGAGAGGGAAGTGTCCAGAACTTGCCAGCTAAAAATGCAACTTAACTCAGGGTGGCCTATCGCACATAAATATATCATACCTGGACTGCAAAATCAGGAGAGTCACTAAATGGCAGCACAGAGATACAGAAAAATTAAATTCGTCCTTGTCATCCAGTTATGGCATGCCTAATTATAATGATCTTTTATTCAACAGATTTAGATCTGGAAGGGGACAGAGGTTCACTCATTAACACAACACATCATCTTTCATAGCAAAAGTTCTAGATGCTATTCTTCCATATTTATCTGGCGTGCACAAATACACACAACCAGTAGAGGGCCACAAAAATATAGCACCTTCTGCAAAACTTTCTGCATTTCATGAATGTCCACATTTTTAGCGCAGGTGTGGTAGCCCTAAGTAAGCAATCTTGCCTCAAACCAAGAACAACCATTGCCATGAGATATCATGGGACATGAATCAAGCAAAAGGAAAAAAAAAAAACCAGAGGTAACAAGAGTTGAATTGATGAACCAAATTGATGAATTAAATCTCAATATTTGATTTCCTTCCCACAGTACCTAAATGATATCGTGGGAAGGAAATCAAACCCTCCCCCCTCCCCCCAGGTCTTCCTTCCACTCTAGTCACCCCCAAAATTGGGACATTCAAATTTACAATTAGAATGGGCTTAACAGAAAGAAACAAAAGTATTGGGAACGTTCCTTTCAGGAAGCTGATTAAAATAGCAAAGCCCTGATTAAATAGCAAAAGATCCTTTCCCCAAAGAGATTCCCACTTCCATCTACAATGCAAAATAAGTGGAAACCACAACTCAATGAGTTGCCTGATTCCAGAGGGCTCTCCTTAGGAAGCTCCCAAAGGATTTCCAAACGTATAAAATGCTGACTTTAAAAGAAAGAACTTCTGTTTTGGATCTGCATCTGATCCAAAACCTGAAAAATCAAAGTAACTCTACATTTTGAAGAGGGATTAAGGAGAGAAATAAAATGATAAGTCATCTAGCTTAGTGTGTACATGTGCATGCACACACAGAAGCACACACACACACACACACACACACACACACAGGCATACATACTCATACATACAATAGGGTGTCAAGAGTTCAAAAGATATTGAACATTTGGTCTTTCAAAGAGCCTTTGCCAAAATTCTCTTTGGCAGAAATGGATTTAAATGGCAAATGCAATTTAATGTAAATAAGCACAAGGTAATGCAAAAAGATTTTAGAGTGATTGCTCCATGAAATTTTACAGAAAAATGATTGGTCTCATTCCACACAACAACGAATCTGCATACAGACGGGAGGTTGAACAACTAGCCTTGTGGTGCAATTGGAACAATCTTGAATTAAACATATTCAAAACCGTAGAAATGGTGGTAGATTTTAGGAGAAACCCTCCTATACTATCACCTGTTACAATACTAGACACCACAGTATCAACAGTAGAGACATTCAAGTTTCTAGATTCTATCATATCTCAAGACTTAAAATGGACACCTAACATCAAAAACGTCATTAAAAAAGTACAACGAAGAATGTTCTTTCTGCGCTAACTCAGAAAGCTCAAACTGCCCAAAGAGCTGCTGATTCAGTTCTACAGAGGAATTATTGAGTCTGTCATCTGCACCTTCATAACTGTCCGGTTTGGCTCTGCAACCAAACAAGACAGACAAAGACTTCAATGGATAATTAGAACTGCAGAAAAAACAATTGCTACCAACCTGCTCTCCATTGAGGACCTATATACTGCACGAGTCAAAAAGGGGGCTGAGAAAATATCTAGACTTCTCACATCCTGGACATAAATTGTTTCAACCTCAAAATGACGCTATAGAGTACTGCACACCAGAACAACTAGACACAAGAACAGTTTTTTCCCAAATGCCACTGCTAAACAACTAATTCCCACAACACTGTCAAACTATTTACTAAGACTGTTTTACTATTATTCTTCTCATCCTTCCTATTACCTATCTCCTCCCACTTATGACTATAACCATGTTGCTTGTATTTTTACGATTTATATTGTTCTGTTTGTTTCCTAGTATGATTTGATTCCTCATTGTAATCTATGACTAAGTGTTGTATCTTATGATTCTTGATGAATATATTTTTTTTCCTTTTATGTACACTGAGAACATATGCATAAAGACAAATTCCTTGTATGTCCAATCACACTTGGCCAATAAAAAATTCTATTAAAATACAACAAATGATCTTTTCTTTCCATATTTCATCCTTTACCTCTAAACAAATCCTTAAAACCTCATCATTTTAATCCTGATCAGCAAAAGTTTGTTAAGGGTTATCAAAAATAACTGGACAGTTATTTTATGTTAAAATAAAATAAAACACACCAACTTTATATTCTTCCTTTTATTTTTAGCAATATTATTTAATCTCTTTAAATAATCTCTAGAATTTGTTTTCTTTTCATTTTTAAAATATCTTCTCACATTTTCAAAGCTTTTGCAAGCCTATTATCAACTCACCCAGATAAACCAGACAGGAAACACAACTAACTGAGCAAAATCTACTTTACTGTACAACTACATTAACAAAATCTTGCAAGTCTGAAGGCACAAACTTTCTGCTGCCATTTTTCACTGTTTGATCCATTAGGGCAAGTCCTTCCTAATGTGGGAAGCTACACCCCTCCTACAAGAATGAAATGTTTTGAGAAACGTTAAAAAAGCCAGAATATTATATTTCCCTGAATGATAAAAGAAGAAACATGTTTTAAAGACAGAAAGCAGCTCCCTGCCCCCAGCAGATATTTGGTGGCCATTAAGAAAGACCAGGCCAGCCAATCTACAAGACAAAAGATCTCCAGCTCCAGGGTGATGGGATTAAGTCTTTGCCCTTCAGGACAGTGGTGAAATGTAAAATTTGTTACTACCGGTTCTGTGGGCGTGGCTTGGTGGGGGGGGGTAATGTGACTAGATGGGCATGACCAGTTTTTTTTTTTTTTACTTTTAAAAGCATTTTTTCTACACCCTCTTCCGAAGAGGTTGCAGAAAAAAATGCTTGTTAAAGGCTCTGACGATCCCAGCTGAGCTGTGCAATCATCAGAGGCTTTTTTTTTAACTTTTAAAAGCATTTTTTCAGCTGAAGAGGTTGTAGAAAAATGCTTTTAAAAGTAAAAAAACAGCCTCTGATGATCGCTCTGCTCAGCTGGGCATGTGGGAGGGGCACAGGGATTTTTGCTACTGGTTCTCCAAACCACCTGCTGCCATTGCTACCGGATCGGGCAATCCGGTCTGAACCGGGAGCATTTCACCCCTGCTTCAGGACATAATAGGATTAACCCATCTAGCAGCAGTCACCACATGGCACAATCACCTGGGGATATTGCATCACCCAGCAAGAAAAGGTATAAATACCCCCCACACACACTCAACTCCATGTAGTCAGCTGCTTAGAACCACCCATGTGCTTCTGCTTCACCATTAAACCATCTTTCCAATCAGCCTCCATGTTTCCAGTGTATTTCTCCTGGCTTGGAACTCAACCAGATGGATATTTCTTCCAACGCTAAGTTTCTTCCTTTGACTGCTAAGCTATTGGATGCCTTTGCCTCTTTTGTCTGATTGCTTATTCTGGTAAACATAAATATTTCTTTACAAAATGTGTAGCTAAACTATAGAACTGGCTACTATCAGATCTGGTGATTTCCACCAGATAGGATGATTTTTCAAAAGGTACTAGACAAGTTAATGGAACAGCAGTTGGTGGAGAAAGATGGTGACAGAGAGTTCTCACCTTCCTTTCCAGGTTTGGCTAGGATCTGGACTAAATCAGCAAGCCTGGTTAGAGTCTTGATCCAGACCCTTTATTTTCTCATTTGTTTTTACTGAGCTAGATGGATCAGTGGGTTAACTCCCACTGCACAGGTTTACCTGGTGTACCAATTGCTTGGATCGGGAGGCTCTCGTCACAGTCATTCATGCCCTTGTCACCTCACGGTTAGATTATTGCAACACGCTCTACATGGGGCTACCCTTGAAAAGTGTTCGGAGACTACAGTTGGTCCAGAATGCAGCCGCGCGAGCTATCGTGGGTGCGCCTAGATATACCCACATTACACCAATTCTCCGTGAGCTGCACTGGCTCCCTATTGGTCTCCGGGCACAATTCAAGGTGTTGGTTATTACCTTTAAAGCCCTACATGGCTCAGGGCCAGGTTATCTTCGAGACCGCCTTCTACCACATAGCTCCCAGCGACCGGTAACATCCCACAGAGTTGGTCTCCTCCGGGTCCCATCAGCTAAACAATGCCGGCTGGCGGGCCTGTGAGGGAGGGCCTTCTCTGTGGCTTCCCCAGCTCTCTGGAACCAGTTACCTCCTGAAGTCTGAACCACCCCCACCCTATTGGCCTTCCAAAAAGCGGTGAAGACCTGGCTTTTCCGGCAGGCCTGGGGTCGTTGATCTCGCTGTTGCGATCTTGTGAGATCCGGCCATGAATGGTGTGAATGAGTTTTAATGTTTTAATTTTTAAATGTTTTTATAATGGTTTTCTAAATGCATTGTAAGCCACCCTGAGTCTTTGGAGAAAGGCGGCATATAAATTGAACAAATAAATAAATAAATAAATAAATAAATAAATAAATAAATAAATAAATAAACTCAATATAAGGTAGCTTTCTATATTTCTAATTTTTGTTTTCTTTTTTTATATTATTTTCATTTTTAAATATGATGTCCAAAGATGTCCCAAAGGTGCTTTTCCAAGGCAACTGGGCTTTCTTGGTTTTATCCAAGAAGCTTCTTCAGTTCTGAAGTACTTGGATGAGAAGTGAAACATTTTCAAGGAAAAAAATCAAGGAAGTCCTGTTGCTTTTTGGAAAAGCACCTTTGGGACAACCATGACCTGGATGATTGAGAATCTCCATAGACATGTCCAAGGATGATTTCTTAATGCACAATAACAGTCTAAAGCTGTTTAAATCACTGGGTGCAGCTGAAAACCAGCTAACTCTCCTCATTTGATAGAGTGGATGATCCCAGGGAGCACCACTTAACTAACAACACCCTGCAAGATAATGAAGTCCCCCTCTGATCCAGTCCTTCTGCCAATCCTTTAGAGGTACACTAGTCTCAGCAGAGATCAAAACAAACCGTTTTTAAAAAGAATAAAATATATAAATCATGAAATGTAAAATATTTAAGAGGCAAGAATTCAGTGTAGAAAAAGATAAATTTTAAAAGCTGTCCAGAACATGGGGAAACAGGGTCTTAAAAGAAATTGACAAATTTTTTGCAATGCTCCAGGTGAACCACAAGATGGTAGTGGTCTGCTACAAATATCTTGGATTCTCTGGCATGAAATTAGAAAGAGTCCCAAATATTGTCCAGTCCGCATTACACTAAATTTAAAAGAAAGAAAATATCTTCATGTGCAACCTGAGGTTTGAATGTTTGAATGAGAACTGATGGGAATGAGAACTGATAGGAAACTCAATTTACTATCTTGTACAAAGTAGTAAGAACATTAGACTTAAAAAGAACATAAAAAACACCAAAGCTCTTGGTTAGACTTTTGCCTTATTCTTTGCAATAAGAACACATCAGTTTCAATTTCCCTGGACTTACCACTTCTTGAACTATTGCGAGGTCTTGGGGACATGGTAAATTCTATATCATTCTAGCATTCAACCACAGTTTCTCTGAAGTTTTCTCTCCTCATTTTTAAAGGATCATTCATTTTCCTTTTTAGCAGATGAATTGACTTAGTATACGACCCAAAGCATCCCTTTCTCTCTTATGGAAATATGGATCCATAGTCTGGCATCAAGTGTCAATAGATATGCTACTTTCACAATAATTGGAACATACTTTACATGTCAAATCACCTATTCTAGTTGACTTAATCTGTTAGAACAAATTTCAGTAAAATGGGAGTTATTTTAGGCTGAATATACTATAGAATTGGCTTAGCAACACCGACAGATGTCAGAGACTAATAGCATGGCTCAAAATTGATCAACAAGGTGCAATAAATAGATCAACAAACAGTTGTGAACAGATGCAATGATATGTCGAATTATCTTGAAAAACCAAGTGAAGCACGATTGTATAATTGTAACAGTTGTTATAGTAATAAAATAGTATTGACAAAAATGAAAAAACACAAAAAGCTACTTTAGAAGGATTTTTTTTCTCATGCTGAAGAAGCTTTTGTTACTTCTGGACCCAGCTAAAGAAGATTAGACTTGAGGAAATAAATGACTTCTTAGAAACACAGAGTTTAACAAATGAGTCTGATTATTCCCAGCCAACAAACTTTATTCAACAGAGGAGGAAATATTATCTCAGAGGCTGGGATTCTTTATAATAACATACATTGGACTGTCTTCGAAAGCCTCAGAAAGCTCAGAGTAATTGGAAATAATAGAGGAAATCCTTGCTATCAATCACCATAGCAATATAGCATATTTTAGAAGCTCTGAGGTCTGTAGCAAAATAATTATTTTTCAAAGTATGTTGGATATCTTGCCTGAAGAAAGAAGAAGTGTACTGCAATCAAACCAGGGCAATGTCCGAAAAAGAGGAAGAATAATATGAAAAACTCAGTAATATCCTGATCAGTAATGGATCAAGTGTAACAATAAGACAGATGAGAAGCTTAATTTTAATTGGTTTTGATTAGACTTCTCCCCTATCCAATCCAGTAAGCTAATTCATATCAACAGAAAAGATTGTCTTCTCTTGAAGGAAATAGAAATTGATCTCTGTGACAAAAATTACCAGCTACAGTATATTTTGTTTCATGAATGAAGGTGAATATATGTGTCCCAGGATAATGTTTCAAGATCCAATCTGAGTCAGTCACCGGGACCAGAGATTTTGTCTTCCAAGCTTTTGTTTCTATATTTTATTTCTTCAAATGTGCCATTAACCATTGTCAAGTGTGCCCATTGTACATAGAATGGGAGAGGACGTGTTCTCTGAGAGATGTTCCAGGCATGTGATTTTGAAGAAAGAATGATTCTTTCTTTTTGGTTTTAACTCTGCCCTTGCTCCTATTCTCAATTATCTCCATTATGAAAATAACCATGTCTTGGAGACAGAACCCAGCTTTAGCATAATAATCTCCATGATTTGGAATTCAGACTGTGGAAACTGATAAATCAAAGAGGGAGAACTCTTGTAGATTGCTATCCTATCTATCCAGATTGACCCCCTAAGCAAAACTTTTATTGCTTAAAGGCTTGACCTCTAGTCAACCAACTTATGTTATTGAGATCATGTTTCAGAGATTGGAGGCTATTCATAGCTGTACAAAGAGGAATAGGCTCAACCTTGACAAGAATGAACAGATATGGATCAATCTGATCCTAGTGATTTTCCATCTTTAGTACTCAATAAGTGGCACATTCTCATACAGAACTGGTGTATCATTTGGGGATCACAGCTATCAGAAAGGCTTTGCACAGATTCATCTAGTTTGACAATAGCACCCTTTCCCGAGATCACGAGTTCTTTCTCATGGCCATTCATGCTCTGATTATCTTAAATGTGAATTATTGCTATGTGGTCTATATGGGGCTGCCTTGAAGGCCACTTGAAACTTCTCTCAGTCCAGAATGCAGCAATGCAAGCAGTTTTATGTGCGTCTTGGTATGCTCATGCAAGATCTCTGCTATGACAACTGCACTGGTCAACAGTGAGCTTCTGTGTGCAATTCAAGGTGCGGGTTATCCTATAAAGCTTTTCATGGCATAGGACCTGTAAATCAGAGGAGCCAAATCTCTTTCATCATTTCTGCCTGTCCCTTCAAATCCAACAAAGAAGATGTGTTTTGGGCCCCATTCAGGGGTGAAATGCTCCCAGTTCGGACCGGATTGCCTGATCCGGTAGCGATGGTGGCAGGTGGTTCGGAGAACTGGTAGCAAAAATTCCTGACCCCCTGCCCCTCTCCCCATGGCAGCTGAGCCGCGCGATCATCAGAGGCTTTTTAAAAAAACTTTTAAAAGCATTTTTTCTACAACCTCTTCGACCAGAGGTTGTAGAAAAAATGCTTTTAAAAGTTAAAAAAAAGCCTCTGACGATCACAGCTGAGCAGCGCGATCGTCAGAGGCTTGTTTTTTACTTTTAAAAGCAATGCTTTTAAAAGTAAAAAAAAGATTGCACGCCACAGCTGATCACCCCCCCGCCCGCGCGCTATTCTACTTACCACATGGCATGCCTCCTTTTGGCATGCACTGTGTGCACGCAGCTCACATTTGGTGCGTGGTGCGCACTGAGCATGCAAAGCCAGCGAACCAAAAGTACACCGGTTCAGATTTCACCACTGGCCCCATTTACTAAGTAATATCACCTGATAGGAAGTGCTGTGGTTCCTGCCCTATGGAATCCTCTTTCCCTGGAGGCTCAGACTACTTTGAAATGATCTTTCAAAATCTGTTTTTTCCCCTCAGGCTGTGGTATAAATTGGTGATGTGCCCATGTTTTAGGCATTGTGCAGGAAAGCAGCCTTAGTTTTATTAGTGCAGTGTTTCCCAGCATGCTGGTGAAGAATTCTGGGAGCTGAAGTCCACATTTTGTAAATTTGCCAAATCTGAGAAATATTGGTCTAGGGCAGTGATGGCTAACCTTTTTTTTCCTCGGGTGACGAAAGCATGCGCATGCCCACACCCATAATGCAATCCCTCCCCTGCGCTGCCACACCCACCCACCCCCGTGCATGCACGTGCAACCTCCCTGCGCCCCATTTTGGGCCTAGCAGGTCTCCCTGAAGCCTCCAGAGTCCGGAAACAGCCCATTTCCGGACTTTCGGTAGGCCTGTTTTTCGCCCTTCCCAGGCTCTGGAGACTTTCCTGGAGCCTCTGGGAGGGCAAAAATGGCCTTTCCTTGGCTCTCTGGAGGCCCTCCAGAGGCCGGAAATGGCTCATTTCAGGACTTCCAGGAGGCCTGCTTTTCGCCCTCCCAGAGCCTCTGCATGAGCCCTGTACTTACCTGACATCCAAAACAGGCCGTGTGGAAACTCCTGGGAAGGGATGGCAGTGTGGGTGAGGCCAGCCGAAAATCAGCTGGCCGGTGCGTGCACATGTGTGGTCCCATACACGTGCCATAGGTTCGCCATCACAGCTCGCCATTGTTTCTCTCTCTTTTGGATAAAGTAAATTGACATATTTGGTATAATTCATTTTTAGGCATAGTACTTGTTCTGAATTTGTATGCCACTTAGTCAGTATTGATAAACAGAAAGATATAGTGGCACTTAACACAGGCTTTGGTGCCAGAGGTTTTTAACAACCTTTTCTTTCTCTCTCCCATGGTCATATCAGGCATTTGGTTCTCAATGAACAGAAACTGTCATAAAGCAAGAGGAGTGTTTTCATGCTTAGGAGACTTCCTTTCAGGATTGCAAGCTGAGAATACCTTGTGGAATTGGTAGCTGTCTTGGAAATAGCATATTATTTGCACAGAGCCAAAGAAATATCTAGAGTCGGTAAACAGATGCACAGTTAAGAGTTCTTCTTTTCTGTCTTGCCCTGCTTCTTGAGGAAATGCTGTGTTAATCATATGTTTTGACAGCTGTGAGCCATAGTGGGGAAGAGACACTAAAAAGGGGGATAATATCAACCGATTGGGCTATAGAACTACAGTACATGGGCTTTCCCTTGTTTTCTTTTGACTGGGATTATTTTGAGGGTGTTTTTTTTTTTAGACCCCAAGGTTGGCACAATTGTTTTATTGTGTTTTTTTTCTAAAATGTCTGGAAATATAGCTGCTGATTTATGGCAACTAAATCAATGAAGGTTAGTAGTGAGATAAGAGAAGGCTTTAGGGATTGCAAAGGGGGGATTTCAACAACTTCAGAAACAGATGCATTTTTGGAAAGGATAAAAAAAAATCAAGGTGGCATCTACCATAACATACTTGAATCTCTGTCCCTTCTTTGTATCTATTGCATATATGTTATATATAAAAAGGGAGCAGGGTTTCAACTACATGGCTATAGCCACCTTCTTGGCTTCCTCCTCACAATGGAGGTTTTTTTGTCAGATCCCTCAGATTATCCAGCTGAAATCTTGGACCATCTTGTTGATCCTCAGTACTGCAAATATAAACCTGTATGTTAAGAAGGGGAAGACTCCTGATGACCCAGGACTGGGATTTAAAGGAAGCCTCCAGCTGCTGCTGAAGTCCTAGCACCCACAGTCTGTTGGCCTATGGTAAGGACTATGGGAGTTGTCAGTCTGTGTTTGAAAGGATACAGGTCCTCCTAGTCCTACTTAAACAATTGCTTCCCAATTCATTTCCAGGGCCTTTTGGGTCCCTTTCCACTCACTGTTAAGCCTCAGCTTAAAGATTCTCTAGAGCAACAGCTTTCCACTTACCAAATCAGGATTCTTACAGGCTCAGGAAGGTCCTTCAATCTATGGGCATCTAGACTAAAGCCAATAGTTGCTAATCTTATCCTCTACCTCTTTTTCTCCCAAGCGTTTTCCTTTCCCTTGCCACTGCCTGTTTCCCCTTAGTTTTGTTCCATTCCCCTTCCTGCATAATTTATTTTCCTTCTCTGTTTGACTGACTTGCTCCCTGCTGTAGATTTTTAATTAAGGACCTTGTCCATATCTGTCACCCTCCATTCCTCTCGCCTCTCATCTCTGTTCCTGTGTATTCCCCCGCTCTGCCTGCCTATCCGCCTGTTTTCTGTCTGTGGCTTCCTCGGTTTTTTTATCCCCTTTAGAAGCAGCCTTAGTGTGTGCCCTGTGCAGCGGCTGCCCCTGGAGAAGATGGAAAATGACAGGAGCCTGACCTTCTGCTTGTCAGAGAGCAAAGGGATCAGAGTGTTGTCAGTTTCAGACAGTTTTGGAGACAGAAGGAGCTCCTTCTACTTTCCTACAGCTTTTGAAAAGATCAAGTGCACGGAGGGGCAACCTCCATTTTTATTCACAATGCTCAGGAAGTGCAGAAATGATCTGTGGGCAGAAGTGATTGAGCTTCTAATTAGGAGAATCTCTTGGTCCCTGATTTCTGAAGTGTCCTTTTGATTCATCCCTTTTCCACAGGAGTGAAAGCTTTAGTTTTTCCTATTCCACCCTCCCCCTCCCCTGTTTATTCCCTTCTTTCTCTTGGGATATTTTGAAGGCTGCCAGTTGTTTTGGGTCTGTCACAGTGGTGCAGCAAATTCAAGAAATATCACAGATAAGGAAAAGCTGTACTGGCTGATCCCTTCAGAAATCTCTTTTACTGGCAAAGATGGATGACATTACTGTGTTTCCCTGAAAATAAGACCCTGTCTTATATTTTTTTGAACCCTGAAATAAGTGCTTGGCCTTATTGCCATGCGCTCAAAAGCCCAAATGGGCTTATTATCAGGGGATGTCTTATTTTGGGGGAAACAGGGTAGGAGCTGGGAGTTGCAATTTAAAATCTGATTGGCAGACTTTCTTTTCCAAATACTCTCAGGTAAAAGATTATTCCATTCAGGGTGAATTCTCTAACTCTCCCCATCACCTGGCTGAGTTTGTCCAGCTGGACAAACTTAGCCCTTTGGCTCACCTTGAGAAAGCTTTGCCTCTATCTGTCACAAACAGAAGTGAACAAGCTTGTGCCAATCCAGAATCTCAGTTTTAATGAGATCTTTCCTGATGAAAATGAGAATGCCAAACCTTTACATATTAAAAGGTGTTTATTAGGAAACACCAGTACTCCCATCAAGAGGGGTATAATAATTTAGGTCTGATTGTGTTGCTTTATTCTTATTTTCCAAATTGGCCAGAAATCCAGTTAACTTTTAAAGTTTGTTTTCAACCCTTTCTCTCTTTCCAGTAGATAACAAGCATACCTCCCCATTTTTCCCCTTTGGTTCCAGTTTCACAGAATGCCTCCTCGGTTATGATAAAGAACAAATCTAACTAGATGAAAGGAAGAAAAGAGAGAAGAGGAAGGCAGGAGGGCAACTGCAGGGTGTTAGCTATTTTCTTATCTCCTCCACCACAATGTATCAGATCACTTGATAGCTGGATCCTGTCCTTGTTCCAGCCCGGCTGCTTGAAATTGATAAAAAAAAAAAAACTTTTAAAACTTTGGGGATAAAGGAGAGGCAACAAGCTGACATTTTTTACAGAGCTGTGTATGCGTGTTTCCCTCCCACTGAAAATTGAATGCAATCTCAAGGTGGCAGGTGGCTAATAACCATATTCATATCATTCTGCATTTCATCATGGCACTTGACGTGCTTGCTGTCAAAGATCCTAGCTGAGGTTCAAAGCAGACCCCCATTTTAGATGCAGATCGTGCACCTGATGTGCCCATAAAGATTCATTGATTCATATCTTAAAAGCAAACAAATCTTTAGAAGAATTTTAAGCTTGGCTTTTCATATACTTTTTGGTTTTCCGAAGTTTAGGACAGACATCTCGGGCAAGACTCATACTGCATGCCTTTGAACCTGGGGTGTCGCTGTGTCAATCAAGTCTGCTTTTAATTGATCTCTTCTGTCCAAGTTCCAAATGTTGAAAAGTGAAGGTTATTAACAATCAATGAGACAGAATTTCAGCCATTCATTTCCTTATCCCTTTCCCTCTTTCTCCCAGATGTTTCCCATCAGGTATACTGAACCCATTCTAATGATGTGAACCAGGGGTGGGCTCTACTTACCTTTACTACCGGTTCGCATCATGCCCGTGCGCTCTTCTGCACGCGCAGATCACCTATGATGATGTCCTGGTCAGTGGGCGGAGCCTCCCACCAGTTTTACTACTGGTTCTTGCGAACTGGTCTGAACCGGGGGCAACCCACCACTGATGTGAACTCTCATGAACTTGCACCCTAGTAAAGTTGCTGAATCTGGAAGATGTTATCAAGACTCCTGTCTACTACAATGCGACCATGTTGATATATTGACCCAAGAATGAGGACGTAGGAGAGAATAGAATTAAAAAGATGGAAATGAAATTCAGAAGATAGTGATAGTTACCTATTGATAATGATTATGCTTAAAACAGTTGGGAATGATCTAGGCCAGGGCCATGGGTGGGATTCAGCTGGTTCAGACTGGTTTGGGCAAACCGGTAGTTCTGACGATCAGCTGGCCCCGCCCACCCACCCCGCCCTATCCTGTCCTTTATCACCTTGTTTCTAGCTTATCTGAATCGTGTGTTACAGCTGATTTCTGTGCCTCAGCTGTTCTACTTACCAGGGCTAACTTAGAAAGTAAGCAGCTAAGCTTTAAAAACCTCCAATTTTAGTACTGTGTGCAAGCGCCCTAGGCGCGCTCACCGAACCAGTTGTTAAACCAGTTGCAGCCCATCACTGGCCAGGGCCTAGGGCTTAGGCATTTTAGCATTGATATTGTGGGCAGGAGAGGGGTGCGGTGGCTCAATGGCTAAGACACTGAGCTTGTCAATCGAAAGGTCAGCAGTTCAGCAGTTCGAATCCCTAGTGCCTCGTAACAGGGTGAGCTCCTGTTACTTGTCCCAGCTTCTGCCAACCTAGCAGTTTGAAAGCACATAAAAAATGCAAGTAGAAAAAGAAGGTAACAATGTTCCATGCACCTCTGATGTTTAGTCATGCCGGCCACATGACCACGGAGACGTCTTCGGACAGTGCTGGCTCTTCGGCTTTGAAACGGAGATGAACACCACCCACTAGAGTCAGGAACGACTAGCACACATGTGCGAGGGGAACCTTTACTTTTACTTATTGTGGGCAGGAAATCAAATCCTCTCCCTCTCCCAGTTTTCCACTGTAATCTTCTCCAAAATCAGGACATTAAACATTACAATTAGAATGGGCTCAACACAAAGAAACAAAGTTTTCAGAATATACCTTCCAGGCTGATAATAGCCCTGATTAAAAGGCAAAAGATCCTTTCTCCAAAGCGAAAGTTAGCATTGTCCAACTACAATGCTAAATAAGTAGAAACCACAACTCAACAAGATACATGACTCCAGTGTGCTCTCTGTAGGTTAACCTGGCTAAGTGCACTTTTTTAGAATCAGAATTTCTGAGAATTAGAATTATGTTTAATCTGTGTAATAATTCAAGCAAGCTGCTGGATGAACTAGAGATCAAGCTTTTTATGATTAAAGTGGTCTTGCACTTTTTTTTAACATTAAAAACAAGGCATTGAAAATTCAAATTCCCACCCCATCTTCCAGCTTTTGGATATTGCCACCACTGGAATCAGATTTGTATCTTTTGATATATTTTTTTTGCATTCAGATTGACAAGTTTATTCTATACTGACTGAAGCTAAATGTTTCTAACAAATGATGTGATATTAGAAGAAAAGTTGCCTATGAAGTCAATCAGAATAGAGCTGGAAGGGACATTGGAGGTTTTTTAGTCCAACTTCCTGCTCAAGCAGGAGGCCTGATACCAGGTGACTGTCCAGTCTCTTCTTAAAAACCTCCAGAGATGAAGCAAGCATAACTTCTATACTTAGGTTTGCTAATAGTCAGAGAAGATTCTGGAACAATGCTGATAAGTTGCATTCAAGAAGGCCTTCAAAATAATTTTTATTTAAGCAAGACTTTTGACTATAGTATGGTTCTGGCACATTTTTTTTTACCTGTAATTGCTTTCTCTTATCATTATGCTGAGTGTGGAATGTTTTAATGTAAGGAGAAATTCATTGTTGAATTATTCATGAATACTGTCCATTCAGATTGGGGTAATGTATAATTAGTTCTAAAGAAATGAGTAAATTAAGTCTGCTGCAGGATGGGGTCTGTGTGTTACTATGGCATAATATTTGGCTATTGATAAGAACTATAAAGACTTCTGAGTTGCTGTTGATTTTTAAAGAAAAGTAGTTTTGTCGCCCATATATTGAAGGGTGGAAAAAAATAACACAAACTTTCCAAATGAGGACAATTAATTACAACTAAGTGTATTGTTGTAGTGCTTTTAGATAGGCAATTTGTACTTATAATTTGTGGCTTAAGAAATAACACTCATACAGATAATTTCAAATAAAGGTTCCCCCCCACGCCCCCCAGAGGATCTTACCTGAGTCACTTCCTTACATCAACCTATTTCTGGTTCAGCTATGGAATATTTTAGTCTTTTTATTTTTAATGGGTTTAATTTTGTTTTTAAGATAAAGTCTATATATGGACACATAGTTAGAATTGTACAACTGATTAACAAAGATACCAAGCAAAGTACATTGCTTTCCTAATCTTAAAAAGGGGGGGGGGAAATGTGATTTTTTTGAGCTTAGTAACAATGTCCCCACTGTGTTATTGTTTACAAATAGTAAAAAGAAAAGGAAAAAAAAAAAGAAAAGAATAACATTCCTAAACAATGTCTGGTTTCTGACTCTAATTTTTTATTAAACATCCTGGACATAAACTGTTTCAACTCCTACCCTCAAAACGACACTATAGAGCACTGCACACCAGAACAACTAGACATAAGAACAGTTTTTTCCCGAATGCCATCATTCTGCTAAACAAATAATTCCCTCAACACTGTCAAACTATTTACTAAGTCTGCACTACTATTAATCTTCTCATCATTCCCACTACCCATCTCCTTCCACTTATGACTGTATGACTGTAATTTTGTTGTTTTATTATTTATATTGATATTGTTTCCTGATTGCTTATTTGTACCCTATGACTATCATTAAGTGTTGTACCTTATGATTCTTGATGAACGTATCTTTTCTTTTATGTACACTGAAAGCATATGCACCAAGACAAATTCCTTGTGCGTCCAATCACACTTGGCCAATAAAAAATTCTATTCTATTCTATTCTAAAATTAAAACAATTTTTTTAACAATTTTCTTTTTTACAACATTTCCACATCGGTATTCATCTCTTATATATCCATTTTTCCCCCTTACTTCAATTTACCTTTATCTATACATATGGTTCTATTATTTATTTATACATATTGGTATATCAATGTACTAAACTACAATCATACATTATGCGTCATTTCCATTTCTACAAGTTTGTTATTACATTTTAACTCCTGTATCTTCCTCGTTTAATCTTTCCTTACCCTTTGCATCTCTCCTCTAACCATTCATACCATTTATTCCATACCATATAGTACTCTGTTTCTCCCTTATCTTGTATTTCTTTTGCGAGTCTATCCATTTCTGTGCACTCAAACTTTCCTTATCATGTTTTCCTCTGATGGTATATTGTTATTCTTTCAACTTTGTGCACATATTATTCTCACTGCTGTTGTGATATGGATAATTAAATATTTTATTTTTTTGTCATAATTCCCTGAAAGTATTCCTAACAAAAATAATTCTGGTTTCATATCTATTTGCTGTTTGGTTATCCCTTCTAAATATATTCTTATTCTATTCCAATATTGTTTTGCTTTGAGGCACGTCTATCACATGTGGTAATATGTTCCCTGATTTTTTCCAACAGGTTGATGAAGTATTCAGGAACATTTTAGCCAGTCTCGCTGGCGGAAGATGCTACCTATAAAACATTTTATACATGTTTTCCTTATAAGCTACTGACATCATCAATTTATAGTTTTTGTTCCAAAGTTTCTCCCATTTCTCCAATTCAATATTATAGCTGAAGTTTTTGGCCCAGGTTTCTTTAACTACCTCCTCCTCCATTTTATATATCTCAATAAATAATTGTAAATTTTCTTAATCAATTTGTCCTCTGTGCCTTGTAAAATCTTATGAAGCTGTAATATATTTGAAATTGCTGAGAACTTGTCTTTTCTTTAAAGCTCTGAAGCTTATGAGCAGTTCCTGTTCCTTTGCAGAACTGTTCCCCATCTCCCAAATCTTTGTTGGCCTTTCAAGGGAAAAGATGGCTTGAGAGCTTCTCAGCTCCCTATTATAAAGCCCACTTAAGTTTATTTGCTTTGCATTTGTCCAGGCAGAAGCATTATAGCAGGATGGTGGACAGGAGGCAATCTAAGGCATTTCCCTGTGTCTGTCTGTGTAATGTGTGTCTGTTACTGCAGGATGTCTGGCAGCCTGGAATGGAGCAATAACTAAATGGCTTTCTTTTCTCCTCATTCTCCTTAGTCTTGTTATTGGCAGATAAAAACCCTACTGCAAACTACTGTATCTTCAAAGTTGATTTAAGAAATTGAAAAATAGGAGATACTTCCTTGTTGATTTTTTCCCCCCCATTTCATTAGGTGGGTGTTTGGTTTGACAAACATCTGATTTAAATGTTGAGCTGTGAGCTTTTGTTTGATGTCTAAAGATATAAAATGTCATTGAAAGGGATGAGCTATGGACAATTGATTTTATGATGTGTTTGGGTAGAATGTGGTAATATGTAAGCATAAGCAATTGCCAATCAATTTCTATTATATACATCCATTATATTATTTCACAATCATGTTCCACTTGTGAGAACAAGCTGATGTTAGTTTAAAAACTATTCGTATTCTGAAGAACTTAACTGGTGTTTCTCTTTTTTTTAATCCTAGACAGACAACACCAGTGCTTCTCAGAGAAAAAAGATGCAATTGGGGAGCATTTTGAGAGATAAAAAACATCTAAACCTGCTCTAAGAGATGTTTACTTCAGCTTAGTCAAGAAAGCTAAGCTTGTGCTCACACTGGCCTTTTTGTCATCTGCAAAGAAGTAGGCAGCACCCCGCTACAACAGATTGACTTAGTGCATAGTGTTACTAACATTAGTTGGCATTAACATTTCCATTAGAGGATTCTCTATTTACAGTGCTCAAAACCAGCTAATTATCTAGCATTTTCTCTTTCGTGTGACAACAAATTGAAGGGCTTCTTTCAGGAGGGATTGTTGAAGAAATACTTATGGTACAAAATAACAGAGGTGGACAGACGTCAGAGAAATTGTGAAAGAGGGTATCAGCAAGAAGGCAAAGCATGGAAAGCAACACAATAGTCTCTAAAAGAACAGGTGGCTGGCCAGAACCTAAAGGATTTGCAGATTATCAGGGAGGGGGGAGTGGGCAGATGGTAGTATTAGAGGAAAGAAGGGAATGCATTGAGTGGAGAGGAAAATAACTCTGAAGATCATGTGCCAACAACAACAAAAAAAGCAAGAAATGCTGCAGCCCAGAGGAGGGGTAGACACTGTGAAGGAGTTGGGAGACAGCATGAAAACAGAAGTACTAGAAAAGTCTGTCATTTGTTGAGCAAAATAGTGTTCCAGAGGAAAATAGTGATGGAGAAATGATTTCCAGGTGATTTTATGCAATAATTTCTTCCTTTGCCCCATTATTTTACACAGTTCCTCATGCCAGCAAATCACACAAGCAAGGAAAGATTAAGACTTTCCAAGACTTCGGAATATGACGCATGCGTAATAGCTGAAGTTGTACACAAACAGAGTTTCTTTCAGTGGGGGTCTTAGAATAGAATCTTAATCCTGTGCAAATGAGAAGAGGGGAAATTTTCCCCAGAAGAAAAAGCCTTTAGCTTTCTCAGCTTGTGACTCAGTGCCATTGCATGACTTGGTCCATCTTGAGCCGTGCTCTCTGAAAGACTAGAGGCCCGTGCCCTCATTTTCCTCCCCATTAATTCCATCTTATCCTCCTCTAATCTTCTCTGAAAGGGTCAGAAGAGCCCACAGGTGACCAGGAACAAAACAGCCCCCCCTCTTCTTCTGCCTAGCCTCCTTCCCACGCTATCAGGGAGTCTGTTCAAGGGCAGGAATGCCACTCTGCCTGTTGCTTTCTGAGTAGCCCAATAATGCCCCTGGTTTGGTAATGGAGGAAGAACCATGTGCACCACCTTCTTGGCCATCACAACTCTAATACTGCTGCTACGTCGACACTTCCTCAACAAAGTTGAACCGTAGGTCTTGTCATCCTCTTCTTACTATAGAGAAGCAGTTTTAGCAGCTTTTCTGGCAATGAGCCTATGGGTGGGTGGTGTCTGCTTCTTAGTCATAAAGAGCTGTAGTTTGTATGCATGTATTGTTGCTGTTTTGTTGTTGATTTTTGGAAAGTGGATTTTGAGATATTAAAATGGCTGTTTTTGCTCTGGTTTTTAATCTAATTTCTAAGATAGGGCTGTTGTGGGTTTTTCTTTGGTGCCAGTGCATATTCTACCCAAACAATTTTATTTCAGAGAGTAGGTCTTAGGGATTACATAGAAATGATTCTCCACAAGAGACTTTCAGTATGGCTGTCTAGTAAGCTATATGAAACAAAGTCCTGATATATTTGGGGTGGCACTGCTCAGCCTCACGACAAGGCTTCCAAAACAGGTTTTTCTTTTTTAATTTGTATAATGTTCTTACATTTTCTTACTAGTCTTTGAAGTGATATTTAGCCTGTTGATCCAGGGCTGAATTATCAGTCACCATGAATCCTTACACACACACACACACATACATACACACACACACACACACACACACACACACAAAATTCAGGTTTTTATTAGGCACATCCACCATCCCAAGAAGAGTTAGGATATTGTTTAAGATGAGTTATGGAACAATAAGGTGCATTAATGCTTGTATGATGCTTAATCAAGCCATGTTGTGCCTTCCTTTGCTTAGTAATTCTCTAAAGTTAGACTGAGCAGGGAAGATGGGACTGAATGGCAGAGTCTGTATATTGAATTTTGAGATGAAATGCAGTGCAGGGTTTTCCTTCTGTGCCAAAACATCAAGCAGAACCCTTTAGATCCCAGTAAAGATACTGAGATTTAGAGTTCCTTGTCATACCATAGGAACACCTCCTAAAATGGGCTTCCACATTCAGCTGTTACCTTCTAAAATGCCTTGATTGTTGGCAATGGCTAGCTCTGCTGTAGGAAATGTGGTTTATTTATTTCCTTTATTTTCACTACATTCATTTAGTTGTAATGGTGCTGTACAATATTTCAGTCCTGTTGAAACCCAAATCTTCAATCTCTAATAGTTGGGAGAAAAGATAATACCAGTTAGCAATTGGGAAAAAGGAAAATGAGATAAGGAAATATAGGAACAGGAGTGACTTTAAGATAAACTAATCCCTCTTTTTTTAGCTTAATTTGTTTTATATTAGTCTGATATATGGTTTCAAATATCGAAATTTTTACATTTAATTATCTATTACTTATATGCCATTAATTGTAGGAACTGAAAATAACTTCCCAATCAATTACTGTTTTATGATATGCAAATATTTGAATTTGCCTACATGCTCTATAATTACTAAAATCTTTTTTAAAAAAAATAAAAAGTAGGAGAAGATAGCATACAATGGTGAAGTTATGATATGAGAGAACTAGATTTTTGGGAAAGAGGTTTTTTGTTTTTAACTGCAAGCTCTTTTAGCACCAAATTAATACAGATAATGGACAATCCAAGTGGCATTTGCAGTAGGCTGTATGCAAGTGAAAACCAATCCTGCTTTCCAAATAGGTTGTATGGCATGTGGATTTTGCAGAGTCAGATTCCGGTTACGGTTTAAGTACGGTATCTCTTTGAAACATCTTAGATGTGTGTGGAGTATGCCTATTACTTGTGCCAAATCTCTATAGAGAATAAGGAAGATGTTCTTGACAGAGATATGCAGGATCTATAGCCTGGGTAAAAGCACATTTTAAGTACACAATGTCCCACTAATATTTGGAAGCAACTCATGAGACACCTTTCTGATTCACTGTCCTATTAAGAAGGCGGCGAGCTTGCAGCACAATCAGGATTGTAAGATTTTATTATTAGAATCAATCTAAATAAAATTAGTTTTAGCTTTCTTGGAGCTGAATTTTTGGTCTAGTTCACCTAGTAGAGCTGATAATGAATGTTTAAAAGAACCAATGAATCCATTGGATACATCTGGTAAGGAAATGTCAGGCTACCTATACCTGGGAGTTATAAAAACAACCCAAGTAAACCAGTTGCATATACAATTTGTTTGCCAAGATGTATAAACTTTATTTGATCTGTTTGTATAAATCTCAAGGAATCAAGTTTAAGTCAAGATAATTTTTTTTAGTCGCACAACACTAAACCAATCCCATATTTTTCTAGTGTAATGTTTAGATCCAACTTCGGTAGTTAATTTATGATTTAGTGTTTGATGCAAAGCTACCCAGTTGAATTAATTTAATAAACAATTGTCATCCATGAGCAATGATTGTCCAACCTCTTCTTGAAATTGTACAGAGATGGCAGTCTAGTCCATTGTTTTAAAGCTCTTTGCATCAGGAAGTTTTTCCTTATATTTAAATGAGACATATTAGTAAATATGTGTTATTTTAACAAGAGGTTGCTACTAGAATACAATCCAAATCTACTCTCCACCCTTAAAATACTAAATAGTCTGAGCCCTAGTGACCTTCTTCAGCAACCCTGTAGAAAACACTACATGTGATCAGTACAAGAGATGCATTGTGCTTAACTAGGACTTCCTCCTTCCTTTCTCCTACTAGTTTTCATTTTGCTATTTGCGAAATATTTGTCAAAACATTAAATTATTTAATCCCCTCTTCCTATCCTTCTCTTTCACTCTCTTTTTCAAATACACAAGGGGGGGGAGAGGAAGAGATGTGTGCTATCCAGAAAAACACCATGTTGGTGAACACTTCTGATTAAGCAGTACAGTAAAACAATAGGCAATCAACAGAAATTATGTGACTGAATCCATCTTTCCTATTTTATGTTGTCCGTCTCATTTCCTTTTGCTGTTTTAAGAGCTTTTCTCTCTCTTTGGTCTTGTAATTATGGAATTGAATAATCCCTCTTTCTGGGAAGAAATTTGAATTAAAGCACCTCAACAGACAACTATCTAAGCATAGATATTTTCTAAAGCACCTGTAGGCCAGACAAGGAATAATGGATGGAAAATGAACAAGGAGAAATTTAACTTGGAAATAAAGAGAAATTTTCTGACAGTGAGAACAATCAACCAGTGGAACAGCTTGCCTTTGGAAGTTGTGGGAGCTTCATCACTTGAGACTTTCAAGAAGAGATTGGACTGCCATTTGTCAGAAATGGTGTAGGGTCTCCTGCTTTTGGGGGGGGGTTGGACTGGATGACCTACAAGGTCCCTTCCAACTCTTAATCTGTAAAGTAAAGTATATCCAGCAAAGGGAAGCCTGCCACTTCTCTGGCTAATTGGTTCCATTCTTAAACTGTTCTTAATATTAGAAAGCTTTTGTCAAACATTCAGTTGGAATTTAAACTTCAACCCATTATGTAATTTCCTGTAATCTAGAATGAAAAAGAACCTTCTGTGTGGAGAAGATCATTTTCTTACCTATGAAAATCCTGAAAAGAAGATACAGAAAGTTTCTCCTCGTTATCAGTCAGATGAATAGGGCACTTTCATTGATGGAAAATTTTAAAAATTATTTTGGATTTCAATCTAGACATTGATATATTTTTATATAACAGGTCAAGGTCTTATCATTATAACCGTAAATATGCATGTCATGCAGTCAGTCATTTGCACTAAACTGTCTGGAGTTTTCTATATCTACGTATTATTCACAAATGATTTACAGATTGTACACTTTGACTGAATTTTATATATTTAGTGCAGTTATTTTCCAGCTGCAAAAGGAGAACATTATGAAGGGCTGTGTATATGGTGGAAATTTGTCCTTAATCATCAAGAGTATAGCTTCTTGAAAGAAAAGACCTGAGGGAATGTTTCTATTTTTGACGAATTACAGTGCAACTTCAGATGTATCCTGTACCAAATTTGGAAATGCCCACCGTTACGCAGTTGTTAGTAAAAATTGCCATCTTTTAAATTTCAGGATTATGTACATGGTTCGCTCTGCTCTGAACGGATTTTCTTTCTAGATGAACAGCTAAGAACACAACAGGAAAGAAAACAGCTGTAAGCATTAATGATAATGCTTAAAATAAAGGAAGCTGAGGGACCAACCCACCAAACAGTGCTACCTATTGTCATACGTAATGATTCAATACCTGCTTTTCTTCCTTCTCTATGGGGATAAAATGCCTATTTTTAGAATATAATTATCATTTTTTATTTGAAACCAAATATTAGCTGTCTCCAATAGTAACTCATGTATTGACTGCTTATCTGTCACTTTCCTTCCTCAGGTTGATAAACATGTCCTAAATCCATCTCTAAATTCTGACAAGAAATGCTCTTTATTTCATTCATTTTCACTTCCTAGTGAGGTTTTTAATGTGCCATCTGCTTGCCTCATTCACAGAATTTTATAGGGAATCCAAACATTGCCACCTTCCACTGGTAACTCTCCAATGTATTCTCACCTGTTTTCTATCCATAGAACAATGTGTATCCGAAATTGAACATTTGAACATGTTCATGTGGAACAACTTGCCTGCAGAAGTTGTGAATGCTCCAACACTGGAAATTTTTAAGAAGATGTTGGATAACCATTTGTCTGAAGTGGTGTAGGGTTTCCTGCCTGGGCAGGGGGTTGGACTAGAAGACCTCCAAGGTCCCTTCCAACTCTGTTATTCTACTCTAAGCCCATGTTAGAATGGTTTGAAAATTCATCCTTGTTCAACTGGCTATGGAGATGGGTGTGAGGGACACGCTGAATGGGTTCTTCTCCTTCCTAAATGGACAGTTTCAGTCAGTGGGGAAAGGAAGAGGTTGAGCTGTCTGGCATTCTGATTTGGGGTGCCAGCAAGTTTGACTCTTTTTCCCTTACTGTTTAATATGGATAGTCACTGAGGCAGGTGGTCAAAAAGAGAGGTATTATTAATATGTGGGTGATATTCAGTTATACAGCTGTTACCTTGGGTCAATCAGCAGCTGCAATTACTATTTTGTTCTGATGCCTAGAAACTGTTAGGGTCTGGATGTGCAGAAACAGGATGATACTTAATCCCAGCAAGGCAATGGTAGGGGATAGGGAAGGTGACTACTCCAAAGGAAGCCCATTTGGTGAAGCAAGTTAACAATCAAGGGATGTCCTTAGACTCAGCAACATCTGCTGGAAGAGCAGTAGGAGGTCATGGCCAGGAGAGACTTTGCACTAGTTCATCTATCTAGTGCCACTTGCAGCCATTCCTGGCATGGGAACTTTGCTGATGGTGGGTCATACCCTTATCACTTCCAATCTGCACTGGACTGTTGCAGTTCACTCAATATAGAGCTATCCTTACAGTTGGTTCTAAACACAGCAGCCCAGATAGCTACCAACTTGATTAGACTTATCCAGGAGCCATATTGGCTGATATAAATTCAAGATCCTGGTTATTACCATTAAAGGTCTGGTCCTGGATAGCTCTAAGACCACCTGCTCTAGGTGGAAACTACCATCCTGTGAGATCTATGAGGGAAAAAGCATCTTTCAGATCCTATCTCTGAAGAAATGTCATCAGGGATCTCAAGATAAGGCTTCTTGTCCCCTTCCCACCTTCCTATGGAATAATATTCCCCTAAAATAAGAGTAGTGCCTCCTTACATCTCTGAAGATTTCTGTTGACCTGGCTCTTCCATAGGATTTGGGGATGGAAAGGAATTGTGAAGAGTGTGATGCCAGTTATTGATCGGGGGTAGTTTAATATTTTAGATTTTTTTGGGTATTTATATCATTTTAATTACTGTATGTAGGGATAGTAAATTGCTCAGAGACTTGTTTGATTGGAGCAAATTTTCCAATTCTAACAAATAAGTAACTAAAGTTGAATTAGCAAAGAAACATTTTAAAAGAGTAAAATCATTTCAAACCAACTTATTACAATAATTTAAGCCCATATTTGTTTTTTCTGTTTTAAATCTAATATACATACTCGTATAGCCATATCACACCATTCCTGTTGAGGATAAGCAACATTATCAAAGCACAGAAAAGGAATAAGAGTCATCCAAATGAATTAAAGTTGTAAGATAAGAAAAATAAATAGATGCAATTCATTTACACCAATCCCACTCACTCTATCTCTCCATAATTTAAAACTTTGCTTCCACAAATCCACACATGCTTTATACACTATCTTTGTCCTTTAAATCTAAATCCTCATTCATTTTCTCTGTATGACTAAGCCACAGCATACTTCTTTTTTTAAAGTGTCATGCTTGGGCATATGCAAACTTACTTTCTTTTACTGAAAATAAAACTTTAATAAATGAATTCAAGCATTTTCTGCCCAACCTTAAAACTTTCCCAGAAGAACTAAGCAATTTACCTTCTTCTTGCCCTAGCCATCAATTTCTTCTGTATCAATACCAGCAGCCTTTGTGGCTCTTAAAAGAGGTGCTGTTTTGCCAGATGCCAGTCCCAGCCAAAGACCTTGTTTCTTTTATGTGATAGCCTATAGGGAAATTAAATGCCATATCTCTGAAAGCAGACAGAAGGGGGGAAAAAAGAAAGAGAATATACTGTGGGAAAACAGCTTCAAAAAACAGATAGGACAGCATGGCATGAGAATCGAGGGTAAGATAAATATCATGGCATTGGGATAAAATGCCAGTGAAGAACTACTTACATTTGTCTGAGGTGCAGTCTGTACAAACAATTCTGTACTGTCTGTACTATCATTTTTTAGGGAGTTCCAAATAACTTTTGAAAGATTTTTATTCAGCACAGAATAAGGTAAACAGTTCTAAGAAAGATCTTGACATCTTTGGCCAGGCAATACCTTTCTTCAGCCCAACCAATATTGTGAGCATGTTTTCAAGTCCTGTGGGTCTCTTAGTCAAGCACAGTGTTACATTAGACCATTTCTGGATATTACAGAATAAATATAATAAGCAACATTTTATCTGTTAATTTTTTTTTATCCACTGTGTTTTTACGATGGAAGATTTTAATGTTTTTCAATGTTTTCATTTTGTAAGCTGCCCAGAGTCATTGGATACAAAATGGGTGGCAAATAAATTTAACAAACAAACAAACAGAACTCTGTTACTATTCTGGTGGATTATGCCAAGTCCAAAACTTTTTGGTTATCAACTAACAGGACAGAAGTGTAGGGAGAAAGAATATTAACTGCTCTCTACCTCTAGATTTAGGATTGGCCTAAAAATGTTTCAAGTATTTGAGGCACGGCGGAGTGTTGGGGATTCTTTAGATCATCAGTCCACTCCATCTTGCTATGTCTAATAATATTCCCTCAGGGGACTTTTAATTAATATGAGAAAGAGTCCTTCATAAAGACTGACAAGGAGGAGAGGAGAGATGAATAGTAGATTTCCTCTCCACTATTCGGAGATTATCCTCTAACTTCAATTACAGAAATACTACATATCCCAAGGTTACTAAAACCCTTTTACAGGGGCTATCAAAATGTGCCTTAAACAGATAAGTTACTCAGACATAAGAGGTAGAGTTATAAAATCATATCACAATGATATGAAGAAATTCCATTGACAATGTTATAGTTTATTAGAAAAATGTCTTTGGAATATGTATTTGGGATGTTGTGGTCGATAATGCTGCAGCAAGCAACCCTCATTGAAAAAACCTTAAAAGGTCTGTTAATTGAATTCATTCATTAGATCAAACTGGATTTGTTCTGAAGAGACTCATGTTGGAGAAGCTAAATTTTGAATATATTGATAATATAAGTAAATTGATAATATAAATTAATAAAAATGTTAATAATAAAAACAAAAAAATATTTTTAATAATAAAAAAGCAAGAAAGCAGCTATGATTTCTCTTAATACAGAGAAAGCATTTGCTAATTTAGAGTGATTCCAGAGAAGATGAACTCTGGTTTGAATATAAAGCATAAAGAATAAGAAACCAAGTTCCTGGAAAAAAGAGTTTTGTCAGAAAAATATAGTAAAACAAAGAGAGGAAAGCATGTCTGCTCCTCTTCTTTTTTATTTCTACTGGTATTGGAACCATTTCCAAGGAAGGCATACCAAGAAAATAAAAATTTAATAATTAAATTGGCAAATGAAGAACACAAAACTAAAATCACAGGCAAATAATATTGCACTTACAGTTACTCATCCAAAGAATTGCCTAGAATTAATAATGGAACATATATAGGAGTACAATTCAATGTCAGGATATTAGATTAATAAGATTCAAATCATATGGAATTTATCTGAAGAAAAAATGCAATATCTTCAGTAAATCACAGGTTTTAATATCACTGCTAAAAAGAGAAGTACAGGAAAATTTGAGGGAGGGGGCAGTCCAGAAGTGTGAACTAATAAAACAAACAAATATTTGCTTTACAAAAACAATAATTACATTTTTCAGAATAATTATTCACAGACTTGGAAAAGCATGATGGTAGCTATCTTAAGATGAAGAAATCCAATATAGTTATTTGTAGGAAGATCTGCAATGGTAAAAATGAATATTTTACCAAGAGTTGAAGACACGATATTAAATGAATTAAATGGCAGAAAAAAATAATTTTATATAGTCCAATAAAAGGTTGAAGATCAAGCAGAACTGTATATGCTATAGAGACGGCAAATATTAAGGCATTTCGTGAAGCAGATATTTCATCAAATATCACAAGAATGTAAACAGATAAGGAAGAGAAAAGCAGAATTTAACAGATTTAGCCAGCATTACTTTTTCAAAATGCAATTACTATTTTACAAGAGAGTTTGTCAAGGAAAAACAGACTTACTTGTTGTCTTTTATTTGTTACATCACATGTTAAATTATAATTCCTATCTTAAACTATTCAAACCTGGGTGAGAAAAAGCAGGTTAACAGATGTGAATTCTAGCTTATCTTAAATATTCCCCATGGATTTTAGGAAATCAATAATTTTTATTTAAGTGGGATGATGTTTTAGATTGAGATAACATCAAGATTGGAGAGGCTAAAAGGCAAGAGAACATTTTTAGTCACAAAGGACAAAGCAATGCCAACCAAAATATAAGCAGGAATTTATTCTGGTTAGAGAACTATTTTTTTTTTCTTCCATTCAGTTGTGTCCAATTCTCAAAGACTGCCTGGACTCATCTCTGCAGTTTTCTTGGCAAGTTTTTTCAGAAGTAGTTTGCCATTGCCTCCTTCCTAGGGCTGAGAGAAAGTGACTGACCAAAGATCACCCAGCTGGCTTTATACCTAAGGTGGGACTAGAAGTCACGGTCTCCCACTTTCTAGCCATAATACCTTAACCACTACACCAAACTGGCTCTCTAGAGAACAATACAATTAGACATCAAAATAACCTTTTCAACCAATGTTGTCAGATTTGTCCCTATGAGGTGTGACCTCTACCTAAAGAATTACAATAATTGCCAAAGTTGCAGTGGCTATGGAGTGAGCTAAGCAATTTTCATAATACGCATTTGTGATGGACTCAGAGTGGATAATTAGTGATTCTCTACTACTATATTGCAATTGAATTGATTTGGAGAAAAGAATAAGTTATGAGAAAGATTTGCATGAAGGGAAGTCTTGTTCCAATGAATTTAGTAAGAGTTTGTACAATTAGTTTTTATATCGAATTTTGTTCTCAGCACACTCTGTCTCTTCCCTGCAGCCCCCACATATTGTGATTATACCATGCAAACAGCAGGATATATTCCCTATAATCTTCAGAGGTGGGCTTCACATAATTTAACAACCAGTTCGCCTAGTGCAGAACCGAAAATGTGAGTGTGCGCGGCTTCAAACACACAGCAATTTCATGTGCGCAGCTTCCAGCACACTGCCTCGTTGAGTAGAGAGGGCAAGGCGCGGCAATCAGCTGGGCTGCGTGGGTGAGGCGAGCAAGCCAGAGAGTGAGATATATAGAACGGGATAGCACCAGGGTGGGTGGTCAGGCCCAGCCGGTGGTCGGAACTACCGGTTCACTTGAACCGGTCCGAACTAGCAGCAGCCCACCTCTGATCATCTTCAGTATGAACATCCCCAACACAACTTCATCCAGTTCTCCAAAACATAGCTGCATTTATAGCCAATTGCTGCTAGTTCCTGCTCTATCTGTTGAACTTGACTTCCCAGCAAATTTTCTATTAAGTTTCCCAGTGACAATTAATTATTTGGAATATGGGTGTTTGCAATCGGCTGTCAAACAATTGCTCAAAGTTCTTTTTATAACTCAATGTTATCAAACCAAATGAGAGCCTGAGCATGAGAAAATGGATTGGGGCCACAATACAACTTTTTAAGCACTCCTCCACTGTGTCTCTTATCCTGATTCCTATGTACCAGTAATTCCATTCTAATTGTCAAAACTAAAAAAGAAAAATCTTACCCACCATACTATTTGATCACTCCTTGAGCCTTATCACAATCCCTTCAGATTGCAAATTACAGTTAGTCCTCAATTTACAACAGTTTGTTTAGTGACTATTACAACGGCATTGAAATAAGTGATTTATGATCATTTTTCACACAACCATTGCAGCATCCCCATGGTCACGTGATCAAAATTCAGATGCTTGGCAACTGATTCTTATCTATGATGATTGCAGTGTTCTGGGAGCATGTGATCATGTTTTGCAACCTCTGACAAGCAAAGTCAATGGGAAGCTAGATTCACTTAACCTTGGCACTAACTTAACAACTCCAGTGATTCACTTAACAACTGTGGCAAGAAAGGTTGTAAAATGGGTCAAAACTCACTTAACAAACATTTTTTTTTTTTTTAAAAAATTGATTTATATGCCGCCCTTCTCTGGAGACTCAGGGCGTCTTACAATGCGTTAAGCAATAGCCTTCATACTTTTATATATTTTTACAAAGTCAGCTTATTGCCTCCACAATCCGGGTCCTCATTTTACCTACCTTAGAAAGGATGGAAGGCAACCTTGAGCCTGGCAAGATTCGAACTTACTAATTGCAGACACCTGGAGTTAAATTACAATGCATTAGTCTGCTGAGCTATCCAGGCTCCTGACAATTTCATTTAGCAACAGAAATTTGGGGCTCAATTGTGGTTGTAAGTCAAGGACTATCTGTATGCCCAACTGTGATGACTCTCCTGGACGATTCCACAGATACCTCTCTAGATGTCAGCTCGGGGGAGGATGAACCGGTTCTTGGCATGTCAGGGAGCTGAGTTAATTGATGGCTCCGAGCAGTTGTCTGGAAGGGATTTGGCTGTGGCTCCATCTGGGGAAAGCATGCAGTTGCAGCTGGTCAGTAAGGAGGAGGAGGAAGTGCCTTCCGCACCTGATCCAAGAACATGTAGGGCAGAGAAAAGGCAGAAGCAGACTACTCGAGAGGAGAAAGCCTCGCTCTTCTTGATGGGCTGCACCAAAAGCTGGCTATTTAGCACAGCAGACAGAGGGAGGCGGTGCTGGGAACAATGTGTTTGTTTCCTAGCTGTGTGTTTTCTGGACGTGATGATTCCTGCTTTGCTTTGGATTGGCGCCTTGATTTGAATCGTGCCTTGGAAAGTGGACTTTTCTTGACTTGTGAGCTCTCTTGTGTTGTGGATTTATGTTTGCCTGGTGGATTTATTTTGTTTGAGAAACTTCCAAGTGCTTTGTGGACTAACATTGGTCTGCTTGTGGCTGGACTTAATTGGGATAGTTCTGGGGGGTTTTTTTGGTGAAGGGAATTGCTGGGAAGGATGAATAAACTCACTAAACCACAGTTGTGTGTGTGTGTGTGTGAGTGAGTGGGGCAGCGCACCAACCCCAATGCACAATTTCCCCATTGTATCCCTGCCTTCTCCAAATCCAAAAGACATATTGCAAAGTGCTACCCATGTGTTTGTAATCCCTGAGCTTGCAGAGGGCACTGCTCTGCCCAAGCCAACCAGCAACTGGACACAAAAATATAAGCTTTTCAGCATTCACACTCTGCTCTATGGCCATCCCTGAATTTCTTGCCAGTCCTTAGAGCTCCAAATCCATTGTGTGCACCAATGGTGGGTTTCAAAATGTTTTACTATCGGTTCTGTGGGTGTGGCTTGGTGGGCATGGCAGGGGAAGGATACTGTAAAATCTCCATTCCCACCCCACTCCAGGGGAAAGTTACTGCAAAATCCCCATTTCCTCCTCATCAGATGGGACTTGGGAGGCAGAGAATAGATGGGGGCGGGGCCAGTCAGAATCTTTACTACCAGTTCTCCGAACTACTCAAAATTTCCGCTGCTGGTTCTCCAGAACTGGTCAGAACCTGCTGAAACCCACCTCTGGTGTGCACAGAAAGCAGCTCCTCTTCCTCCCTTTACAAATGGATGTTTTGTGGCATACTTCCCCCACCTCTTTTTTTTTGTGTGTGTGTGTGTGCACTTTTGTAACCTAGTGATTTCCTATTGGTGAGGTGATCTGGATTGTTTTCAAAAGAAGGCTGATTTTTGAAAGAGTGAATTTACTGAGAAATCTGTAACGCTTCTTCTCTACCTGGTGTCTGATCGGCTTCATTGAAATGGCATTAATTATTTTGCACCGATCCATATAAAATAATATTCTGTACTCAGTCCCTAGAACAATTTTCATTTGTTCAAATAGATTCAGTAATTCCCACTTCTTCCTTTGAATTGCAGTGAATGATAAGGAAAATTCATTTTCTATATTGCTGTTCTTGAGAACAATAATACAGGTAGTCCTTGACTTACAACAGTAAATTTAGTGACTGTTCGAGGTTACAATGGCACTGAAAAAAGTGACTTAGGACCGTTTTTCAGATTTATGACCATTGTAGCCTCTCCATGGTCACATGATCAAAATTCAGATGCTTGGCAACTAACTCATATTTATGACAGTTGCAGTGTCCCGGGGTCATATGATCACCTTTTGTGACCTTCTGACAAGCAAAGTCAACGGGGAAGCCAGATTCACTTAACAACCGTGTTACTAACTTAACAACTACTACAGTGATTCACGTAACAACTGTGGCAAGGAAGGATATAAAATGGGGCAAAACTCACTCAACAACTGTCTTGCTTAATTAAGGCTTAATTGTGGTTGTAAATTGAGGACTACCTGTATAGTTAAAGGTGATATAAAAGATTCAGTCAGTTCCTTCTGTGTTGCTCCTGAAACTGGAAGCCTAGGGCCATTTACAGACTCCCTGAAAGTAAGTCCTTCCATTGGTGTTCTCAATATTATTGGGACTTAACAAGATTAGCTATTGTTAGTTTGCTCTTTTGTTATATTGTTTTCCTCTTTTAATCTTCTTACTGAAAGAATGCACTGTAAGCTGCTCAGAGTCCTTCTGGATTGGAGCACATAAACCGAAATAATAAAGGGTGATGCTTGCTGTCTCTTTAATCTGTACCAGTGAGAAGTCAAGGAGTGTTCTCCTTCATATATTGATAATATAATGAGGCCCCTTTGACACAGGAAAGCAAGTGTTTCTTCCAGAGATTTTGAATTTCAATTCCTATCATTTCTGTATAAGCATCATTACTGGTAAAGGATTGTGAAAGCTGCTAGTCCCAAAATCTAGAAGGGAGTAAGTCTTTCCCTGACCTACAAAAATCTGAAAGTAACCAAGGTTCTCAGATGCAAAGTATATTGTAAATCCAACTTTGCTTTTCAGTCTTATCTAGCAACAGCTGCTTTGCACTCCCATCTTGTATGCAATGATATACAGAAATTGTATCAGCCAATGAACTAGGATCCTGATGATAACCACAAATATTTTAGCACAGGATATGGTAGACAGCATTGTAGGCACTGCCAGCAGTGTAGAGTGATGGTAGCATCTGATTGCTGATTGTCATTGGAAGCTGCCCAGAGTTGGTTGAAAGATGGGTAGCTATACAAATGTTATAAATGAATACATAAAATAAATAAAATAAATAAATGCCAAACACGAGGAAAGGCTGTTTCTTATTGCTGCCAAAAATAAATAGACTCTCTTTTCACCCCCAAACTTCAGAGAAACAACAGAAGAACCCAAGAAGACTGAATCAGATTCTTCTAAAAGGTAACACAGTCTATTTATATAAATGTCATTCATTTTGATAAAGTTTTCGTAACAGAAACTCCTGACCGGCAAATATATTACTGTGGCCATTCCTATTTAGACCCATTAATAGAATTAAACACAAAGCTTGCTGCAATTTTCCAATCTCAAAGCAAACACTATTTGGTTTAATAGGACCTATTTCTGAGAAGATTCTAACAGAATTAAGCAATTAATTATACAGAACTAGAATGATTTACCAGCATTAAGCTGCCAGTAGTCTAGTTTCAAACACCCTGAAAGTCAGAAAGGGCCTATCTTAAATATTCTGTTGCAGTGAATGTACAGTAAGCTGTATTGTGTTTTGTATTTCTCTACAGAGAAGCAGGAAATTGACTCTGGCCCTGCACTAAGTACAGAAATGGAGGAGAAACATGCTTCCCTGAATTATAGTATCACCTGGTGGAAAATTCACAACCCGTTATTGACGACATCATAGTAAGTGCATGGACAGAGAATAGGTGGCACTTATGGAATAATAGTTTTTAGGCGTATCACTCGAAAGATAGTGACCTCATTCACATATGTGCTAAATCATAATGTTATTTATTTGGCTTTGGATTAAGATGTTGAATGAATCCTACCATTGAAGTGTGGCTTGCTTGTGGTTTGCCACGTTGTATGAACAGAGGTGGGTTTCAGCAGGTTCTGACCAGTTCTGAAGAACCGGTAGTGGAAATTTTGAGTAGTTCGGAGAACCAGTAATAAAAAGTCTGACTGGCCCCACCCCCATCTATTCTTTGCCTCCCAAGTCCCAGCTAATTGGGAGGAAATGGGGATTTTGCAGTAACATTCCCCTGGAGTGGGGTGGGAATGGAGATTTTACAGTATCCTTCCCCTGCCACGCCCACCAAGCCACACCCACCAAGCCATGTCACGCCCACCAAGCCACACCCACAGAACCGGTAGTAAAAAATTTTGAAACCCACCACTGTGTATGAACCCAACTAACTCTGGTTTAACAATAAATTATCATTAAGAAATTTGTGTAAGGTGTGAACACAATGCATAGTAATTACATCTTTTCTCATACAGTGCAGATAAAAGGAAAATGTACAAAAATTACCAAAGACAGGTAATGTTGTTTGGTCTTCCTGAAAAATTCTGTGAACGAAGCAAGGCAATAAATCAATGAAAGCCTCCAAGAGCCTCCATCCTTATCCATGAAGGATATACTGTAATGGGATGTGAAAACGACACAATGTACACAATGTACAATTATATTACATATTTGCATGGTGACATCATGTTATCAGGATGTGCAAGATGGAATCAAAGCTAAAGGAATCCAGATAACTAGAACATTTTCTGTTCCCTGTTTGTTAAATTTATATGTTGCCCATCACATAAAGTGACTCTATTAGTTTCTTTAGCCCACATTTCCCCACCAAATCAGGCTAAATAGTGTGCACTAATCTTATTTCTTTATTTGCCAAATTATAGCCACCCATCTCACAAAACAAGTAGCGATTACTAATCAGTAGCAATACCCTATTTTATTAATAAGCATCACAATTCCACGATGAGACACAGCAAATTCTTAACCAACTTTGGGAGAGAAAGGACAATTTTCTTTCCACGGTTTTTCAAAGGCAGAGATCACAATCCAATGGCAAAACTAAGTGGGGAAGGCCAGCAGGACAATGACCCAAATGGGACTACTGAGGAACGTGAACCCCAAAGTCTGCATTGGTACAATATTTTTTTTTAAACCAAGAACAGCACAAACGCTTAGTAGCAGTGGGTTTCAATTTTTTTTACTACTGGTTCTGTGGGTGTGGCTTGGTGGGCGTGGCAGGGGAAGGATACTGTAAAATCTCCATTCCCTCCCCAATCCAGGGGAAGGTTAATGCAAAATCCCCATTTCCTCCTAATCAGCTGGGACTTGGGAGGCAGAGAATAGATGGGGGTGGGGCCAGTCAGAATTTTTATTACCGGTTCTCCGAACTACTCAAAATTTCTGCTACCGGTTCTCCAGAACTGGTCAGAACCTGCTGAAACCCACCTCTGCTCAGAAGCATGGCGATTCTAACCAATATGTATATACATTCTGAACAACTTAATGCTGTTTACAGAGTTAAAGCATTAAAAAACAGACACGCAGAGACAGGAACCAGCTTTAAAATAAAGTGATTTTTGGCATTTTTCCACCTCTCATTTTCAGTTATTTACTCTTGCTACAGCTTTGATGATGCTCGAATAATCTGTGTTGATCCAGGCTGTATCATCTTCAAAAGGTTCTGTCTTAAAAAACAGACAGAATTTTTAAAAAAACGTATGGCCACAGATTAGCCCAACATTTCTGTTGTTAAGCGAAACGTATTTTAAATGATTTTTGCCCATTTTGCATTTTATGAACTTTTTTTTGCCACAGTTGTTAAGTGAATCACTGCAGTTATTCAGTTAGTAACACAGTTGTTAAGTGAATCTGGTCTCCCCATTGACTTTGCTTGTCAGAAGGTCACAAAAGCGGATCACATGAGTCCAAGACACCGCAACCGTTATAAATATGAACCAATTGCCAAGCATCCAAATTTTGATCATGTGGACATGCTGTAATGGTTGTAAGTGTGAAAAATGGTCATAAGTCACTTTTTTCAGTGCTGTTCTAACTTCAAATAGTCACTAAACGAACTGTTGTAATTCGGGGACTACCTGTACTATTTCTTTCTTTGAGCCATCCATTTAACTAACAAACAGCTCACCAGTGGATGGTTCACTCCTTCATGATGTCCCTTCAGGTAGAATAGTTTCACTACAGCTTTGAAATAGCTCACATGAGTAAGGACTACCACTCCATTTACCTGGTTGAATTCAATTTTTTTTACTACCGGTTCTGTGGGCGTGGCTTGGTGGGCATGGTTGTGGCTTGGTGGGTGTGGTTTGGTGGGTGTGGTAGGGGAAGGATACTGCAAAATCTCCATTCCCACCCCACTCCAGGGAAAGGATACTGCAAAATCCCCATTCCCACCCCACTCTGGGGCCAGCCAGAGGTGGTATTTGTCAGTTTTCCGAACTACTCACAATTTCCACTAACAGTTCTCCAGAAACTATCAGAACCTGCTGAATAGCACCCCTGACCTCAGTCGAATTGGGGGCGTGGTGAAGCAAAGAAAGGCCCAGCATTTCAACCGTTTACCAGCAGATTGAAAAACATGCTCCAAAAGAAAAAAAAAAGCCCAGTGAGAAAGGGGGTTTATTTTAAAAATATTGTTTTGGCCAATTTCAGACTAGGAACTGTTTAAATATGAGGCAAGTGTGGTACTCACCACACTTTTGAAGCACAATTGAAGTAACAGATTCATCAGAAATTAGGCAGCCATTTTTGACCAAAGGCAATGCAGGAGCTTTTATTTTAAAGCTGATTGCTCTGCCTGCATACATGTGCATTTTGAACACTTCAACTCTGTAAATACAGTAGCATTATTTCCAGATATATTATAAGTGATAAACCAAGGCAGATAACTATTTTGACAATGCTTAACTACCAGCAAGAATAAGAGGTTGGTCGCACAAATAACCAGATCAATTAAAATCCGAGTAGATAATATGATCTTGCTTCCTTACGTTTATCTTATCACCCTTGGAAAGTGGCCTCTGAATAGGATGGAATTCAGCAGCTCAAGATAAATGGCACAAATAAGGCAGGGCCCAGAGGGGAAGCAGCATTTTTGCAGCACTGCACACTAGCCAATCATAGTCAAGACAACGGCAGACAATCCAGCGAGGCACAACTAGACAAACCAGTTGGTTATCTCACCTTTGTTGGAAAGTGGAAAACCCTGGTTTTGAGGCAGTGAAGAAAAACAGGATGGAACTACAGCATATATTCTGGTCTCCAAAAACAGCAGGTGGGAGTTCATGCTGGGGCATGCAGTAAGTGTCACACCTACTGTATCAAAACCTGCGCTTGTCTCAATGAGCATTATGATTTATACCAGACAGAGGATCTAGCGGGGGTGGGGGTGGGGGCAGGGAATCTCAAGAACGTATTTTAAAAACTATTCGTAACCATGGCCATTGTTTTCCAGTAGAGTTCGGGAAAGAAGAAATGAAGTCACTGCGCCTTTAAGTTGCAAGACAGAAAGAAAGAAGCCACAAGTGGCAAGAAAAGGCAGCATTAAGATCTCCTGCAGGAACATGCTGTTGCAAAGTAATGGGAAGAGATACCCTGGAGGAAACATTTTCCATGGCCTAAATTGAGAAAATTACATGTGTTGTGGTTTTAATTTTTTCCCAAGATGTAAATCCCTAAAGAAATAAAGAAATAAATAGTCCCATGAGCCCAGCAAAAGTCAAAACACTTGAATTATTCTTGGATCAACAAGGAGTACAAGCTACCAGATGAAATGGAGGATTTACTGGTGAGACTGGAGTTTTCAGTCACTCAACCATTTGATGGCATGTTTTTGGCACTATGAGGTGTTTCAGCATTCATGTGAAAGCATGTTGGGTACTATACATATGAATTTGGAAGGGTTCACATATGAACTTGAAACAGGTCCAATTCCTTTGCCTTGCCCTCTTCCTGCACATGACAGTTTCTTCCTTCCTTTCTTAGTATAAAGATACGTAGTTTGCAGATTTGGCAGAAACAGCAAACTATGTTTTACATAAAGATAGGAATGGTGGCTAAGTACATTTATTGGTGACTGGATACATCTTGTAGACTTTTTGAAATGGGGAAAATCAATTTGAGGTTTATGGTTTTGACGATTTGAGGATAGATTATAGAAAGAAGAAAGTCATAATATGAAGAAGACAGATATAATTTTAGAGAGAGGGGTTAGAATATAATTGTACTTATAACAGCTGTTAAGAATATTGGAAGCTACTTCTTTATACCTTTCTTTTTTTCCTATCTTCTTCAATTATTGCACTTTTAGGGTTTTTTCCTGTTATTTTTCTTAAACACCCCCCCACTTTCTATCTAGTGTATATAAGTTCTAATTATTATTCTTAAAACTTTTAATAAAAATTATGTAGGAAAAAATGGAGTGGTGGCTGGGGAAAATAGTGTGATAAAAATGCAGGCTGGGCAGGCAAGAAGTCAAAAGGCTCAGGAACTTAAGGCTTAAATTCAACCAGAATGTTACATGCAAACATCTACATTGCTAGCTCTGAAACTCAGTTTCCTTGGTGAGATGATCGAAGTTACTTCTTTATTTGTTGCATGCCTATTTGCAGAAATCTGACTGCATTTTCTTGAGAACTGCCAGATAAGGTTTCAGGCTTTCTGGGTGGGGAGAAGTAATATCTGCACCACTTCCTGCTGTGCAAGAATTCTAAGCTTAGCCCCCTCTTCACACTTCCTCCCACTCTAATTGGAGATTCCACCACAAATAACAAATACTGCTCCAACTTTCCCCAACTAGGCCAGAGCACCTCCATATGGTTGGAAGAGACCATCAGGTTGATCAGATCCCAAGCATTAAACCCACTTTCTCGAACTTGCTGCATCCTAGAACTGATGTATCTACAATCCCAAAACAAGAGGGTCATGCTACTGGAAGTACTGGGAGTTGTAGTTGCAACATAACTAGAACTGTCACATGGAAGAAAGGCCATTAGCAATATGGCACATTCCAAAACTGGTGTTTTGAATGATGAGAAGACTATTTTCTTACAAAAATGAAAACGAGGGAAGGCAGGCTACCAAGACATCCAAAATGGGGATTTAAATATTTAAATAAATGGAGATGCACAGCTAGGTATCACTCAGCTAATACATGTCCACACTCAATTAGGAAACATTTAACCCAGATATTTTGCCCTGAATTCTGTTGCTCACAGCCACTGAAATGTAAAATCTGAGCAGCAGCTAGAAGAGCAATACTACTCAGCAGTGGGGGTGCTATTCATGTTAGTTCACCATTTGCTTAAGAGAATGGAAGAACTAAAGTATCTTTAGGGAAGGCTTGAATTGTTTCCACTCAAGATTTATACAGTGGTGCTAAAGTTTCATAGATCCAGACGACAGATTAACTTTTGGAAGGAGTAAGCACATTCTAAATGCAGTTGAGGGCATGTCATGAATACCTTAACAAAATGGTATCAAGGGGCTGATCTCTTCCTAAAAGGGTTGCTATGGTGACAGTGCCCAACTGCAAAGCACCCATCTACCAAAAAACAGGCAAATGAGGTTCCTCATCATCTTTTCTGGGCCCGTCCACCCCCACTAATGGTATGACATAATCCTGTATACTTTCTGCATTTTCTCTATGTGTATAGACTGCATTCTGTACAATCACATTCTTGTAATGCTAGAGTCTACTGCATTTGCTCTCAGCATGCCGACTTATTTATTTTGAATTAAAAAAATTTTTTTAAAGATTAAAGGGAGCAATAATTCTGGCAGGAAAATGACTCCGGGTACGACATTTCCTGCTTCTGCTATATAGTTTGTAAAGGTTGGAGTAAGTGTTTGATCATGGGGCAATAGAGATTATACATAGTAAATAATATAAACTCCAAGAGGTAGTTAATAAAGGCTTACATTTCAGTTCTTACATTTTCCTAACTTTTCCTTTAACTCAGGATTAAAAAAAAAAACTTAATGACCAGCAAGTTCTTGTAATAAGATTTTCTTGCTCCTCTAGGAACATTTCATTAAGTCTTTACAACTCCCATTCCATATCCTTAATGAGGTTTTTTGGTCCGGAAATAATGTCTGTCATCAAAATCACTACTCTGTTGGGGCCTTCTTCATTTTTGTAGCTGATTACTAGCAAACAGAGAGAGTGGGGAGGACACAGAAGGAGCATCTAATTAAAGAGAGACTGGGAAGAGGGAACAGAAGCTGAAAAGGCTGAAGGAAGAGAAATTCTATGAAGTAGAAATATGACCAGTCAACTCTGGACCATGGAAGCTTATAAATAGACTTTGGAAAAGGTTGGTGAAGCCTAAGAGAAATACTTTGCATCATCTTTTGTAACATATTTCCTACTTTCCTGTATGTTGCAGCTTTATCATACTTTAAGACACAGCATTCATATCCCATTACATTGGAACAAATTTGATTATCAGTAAAATGATTTTATGACTCCATACTAGTTAATTTAAATGTTGTGTATGTATATACCATGGGTGTCAAACTCAAGGGTGCTTAAATCCGGCCCGTAGGGCCAGCCTGGAAATATGAAAGGACTGGCCCGCGGTGCCTCTGGTGCTAAAACAGGCTGCTTGTGCCCTCACCCCATTTTCACCCTCCATGGCCTCCTGCAGCACTCTGCTGGCCATAAACTGGCCAAAAACTGCCCCAAAATGCCCCAAAAATGGCCTGAAAAACGGCTCAAAAAGAGCCAGGTGAATGTTGCAGGAGGCCATGGATGGTGAAAACGAGGCGCAGGAAGGTGCCCCGTGCCCCGTTTTGGCTGGCAGGGTGCTGAGACAATCTATGTAGGCATTCTGTGTCACTTTGCAGAATTGTCTTCCAAAGGTCAATGAACTGCTGAGCTCCAATGGCTGGTTGAAGGATCATTCTCTCCCATCTGGTGATTGACCTCCTTGTCTCTGTCGATAGCCATTTCTACAGTATTGTAGCTCTCCAGGGCAGTCTCCTTCATTTCTTTTTTGTGGTATAGTCAGAGGAATATTTGCCACATAGAAAATCAAAATTTGGTCCCTCCATGAAGTCGTTATTTCCATCAGTTAGGAGATTTATCTTACAGTTCTGCTTGTTTATTCTCGAAAACCTAGCATAACATCTTAAGGATTTCATTTCTCATTTCTCTCTCTTTCTCCTACATGAATACTAATTACAAAAGTTATAAGAACATAGCTGAAAGAAAATTCCAGAATCTACATTGGGGCAATACCAGGGGTGGGCTGCTGGGGGTTCACAGGGGTTCAGGAGAACCTCTAGCTCAGATTCTGTGCAGTTTGGAGAACCCCCAAATCCCACTCCTGGCTGGCCCCGCCCACCCCGCCCACCCTCCCAGAAGTCCCCATGCGGCCCATTTGGATGCAGGTAAGTTCAGGGTGCATGCGGAGGCTTGGTGAGGGCGAAAAATGGGCCTACTGGAAGTTCGGGAAGGGCTTCCGGAGCCTGGGGAGGGCGAAAATGCTCCCCCACCATGGTGCAGGAGGCCGACTAAGCCATGCCCACCATGGCCACGCCCACCCAGCAACCGGGCAGAGAACCCCTTGCTAAAAGTTTTGAAGCCTACCCCTGGGCAATACCCTTATTTAGCAAACTCAATTTCTCCAAATAGCTTGATAGTAAGCGAGTGGTCCAACACCAAAACTTTGTCCAGAATCAGCTGGAAGGAACTGAAAAGTGGGTGCAGAAAAGCTAGTGGTATCTCCTTTTCTTTCAATTTGAAATGGATAGAAAATGAAAAGTAGTAGTGGGAAAACTGTGGGAAAACTGTGAGCAGAGGGGTAGAGTAAAGTGGCAGGGGTGGAGTTCTTTTCTCTCCTGTTCTTCTCATGGCAGTGCTGCTGTTTTCTTTCTTCTTGGTCCTATCCTGGAAGCTTTCTGGAGAGCATCACTGACATCTGGAAGAGAGCACAGTGACTTTATGAACCTTGTTTCTATGGCGTAGAACAACTGTGGGGGGGGATACAGTTGTCAAAATGGCATTTTTCTTTCTACCTTGAGGATGAAAGGAAATCACTGCAGTGGGGCTATCTCAATGACAGCTTTCTAACTAGGACATGGAATACAATTGGATGGGCTTGACTTCAAGCATGGATGGGATTATTTGGAAACAGAGGGCTCATACATATATTGAAAAATGGACAAAACAAGTATATTCTACTTAAAACATTCAAGTACATAAAGCTCTACCAGTTTATCTTCAGTCCAATTCTACCTCCAGGTACCACTGTCCAAGAATTAATAATGCTATACCAAGTAATCAATTTTTAGACAGGAAACATCCCATTATTTGAAAAGCGACAACATTCTGCTCATAATATTCCATGGAAGAAGATCCTCTGGGAAAGCTGCCCTGGCTGACCTAATAGTGGGTGGATTTGCTTTTTTTGAGCAAGGATTTCTGGCCCACCCCAAGCCTTTACTGTCTGCAGTTAGATTTGTGTTAGTCCCAGAAGGTTCCTGATGAGTGGGAATGGGCAACTCTCCATTCTGCTATTTTCCCATCACCCAAAAACCACAGTTAGTTTTTATGAGAAAAAAAAACAAAACAACATTGATGTTGATTATATTGGGCCAATAGGCCTCAGAGAAGGAACTGCTGGCCTCTTTCCAAGTTCTTGTTTTGACAACCATTGGGTCTGCTTGGATTTTGGGAGACTCTATCACCAAGCAACTCTATGTAGTTGGACCTTTAGCTGGAAAACCTTCACTGGAAATAAGGGTGATCTTGACTCTAGGCCATATTTCTCTTTATCTGTACTGTAGAGCCAAACATGACATAGATTTGTATCCTCTTGACATTTCAAGGCAATGGTGTAAGAGCGAGAGTTGAAGAGATCTTGGATAAGAGGCCTTGGGATGGGTCATAAGGGGCTTTTATTTCCCAGTTTTTCTGCCCACTCCCCCTTTTTGCCTCTTCTCATAGTCACCCTTCCCACCACTGGTTTTCTTATGACTATGTCGATGGGATGTCTGAATGAACAAGAGCAGGGTTTTCATTCTCTTTTTCCATTAACTTTTTAAAAGGCTTGGGTGCATCGCAAGGCAAATCTGTATTTATGCCCAGCATCTTTGTATCAGGGGTGCTATTCAGCAGGTTCTGACAGGTTCTGGAGAACCGTTAGTGGAAATTTTGAGTAGTTCGGAGAACCGGCAAATACCACCTCTGGCTGGCCCCAGAGTGAGGTGGGAATGGGGATTTTGCAATATCGTTCCCCCAGGAGTGGGGAGGGAATGGGGATTTTGCAGTATCCTTCCCCTGCCATGCCCACCAAGGCACACCCACAGAACCAGTAGTAAAAAAAAATTGAATTCCACCACTGCTTTGTATCCCCAGAAAATCTCTAGGAAAAGAGAGGCAACTCCTAGTTGTACATCTGCTCGAACATTCGTGTGATTGCATTTTTGTTTGAACTAAAAAGAGCCTTGATTCTGAATTTGTGAGCTCTTTGGACTGAAGTATGGTGTTAGCAATATGACTGACTCAAAACTTGCCTCGCAGTCGGTTGGAAGCAGTCTCTTTGTATACTTTATATTCTGTATCTGTTTTTTTTTTGCCGGACAGATTTATTGATGTGATGGCTATCCAATATGAAATAAATCTCGGAAGTCTCCATACAGGACATGCAACAAGATTTGTTGTTCCTTTCTTATCTTTGAATTCTACCACATCACTGCTGATTCCACTTGCAGGCCACACCCAAACTATATCTCTCGGTGTTTTTTCCTCCCTGTAACTTGGCCTAAGAAAATAACATATACCCTACTCCCCAGACTGAAGGGACTTCAGCATAACACTTCTACAGAGAAAACGGAGCAGTGAGAAGAAACGGTAAATTGTAGTGGACCCTTTCTCAGAAATTCTCTTCATCCACAAGCAAGATTTCCAGGCCACCAGCAAAAAGAGGACTTCTCCTCCTTTCTGTCCTCATTTCCTCCCATCTGGCAAGCATAGTCTTAACATCAAATCTTGTCTGGCTTTTTGCGTATCTACAAACGAACCTCTTCCTGAGCAGCTGTTCTCCACTGCTCAGGGCTTCCCTAATAAGGACTAACTGCTAATTAACAAGCTCTACTGGGTGACCTTGATTAGTACCCTGTCTGAAATTGACACAATCTTAATTAGTTACACTCTGAAGGCTTTTGCCTTCTAACTGCTGTAGCACATTCCTGTGATTGAAAAACCAATCTTTCTGATGCTGGAAAAAATAATTTCATATACATGTAGGGCCTATGTACTTTTTTTGCAATTTTTCACGGTAATTTATTACTTGCTGTTTATATGTACAGTGTGAGCTTATGCACCGGAGACAAATTCCTTGTGTGTCCGATCACTCATGGCTAATAAAGAATTCTATTCTATTCTATTCTATTCTATTCTATTCTATTCTATTCTATTCTATTCTATTCTATTCCATTCCATTCCATTCCATTCCATTCCATTCCATTCATTTTTATCGTGGATGCCAAGAAAGTTAAACAATTAGTGTGGCCTCCTTATCATACACACACACCCAAATTTGTACTCCTTTCCATGTCCTCCTTTGCCTGTCCAACTACCTGGTAATCCTATCCACAAGCTTTTTTAGCCAGCCAATTTACCTCACTTCAAGATACCAAGGATTGAAGTGCTTCTTGCTGAAAAGCAGAGGTTTAGAGCCCAGACTAAGGCCTTGAGTCCAGGACTGGAATCCTGGATGTCTGGTTTGCCTGGAGCATCAATCCATCAGCCAGACCATATTTGCTTTCTCTTCTATGAATAGAAGAATGTATGTTCGAGAGATATACTGAGATAACATTTTCTGTTTGCAATTATATTACATTTTCTTATATCTTCTTATTTTTGTTATCTTCTTTTAGTTATCATTTTGGTTTAATACAATATATTGCATCAGAAAAGATGAAATTACAAAGCTTTTGCCTAGAAATACATAATGTGATTTGCCAATTGAACTAGCAATTGCGAAGTCAAACAATATCCTTTAATAATTATCCTATGAGGGTATTTTTCAATGTCCAAAATAACTTAGTATTTAAAAACAACTCTGATAATGGAATGGACTTATCCTGGAACTATTTATGGGTTGTAACTCTGCACATTCTGTGAAATTACAGCTGAAATGAGCTTCTCTTAATATAAGGCTTTTAAATGTTAAATCTTGCTGATTGTTCATAATAAAGATAGACTTTCTTAAATTAGGTAAAAATTTATATGAATGAATTTGTTTATTCTGATTTGTGATGCTTGCTATATTTGTGGCTATTATTAACAGTAGACTTTAATAAAAAAATTGAACTAGGAGTATCTTTATATGTAGAATTAATCTAATATTACTTTGAAAACATGTATTTTTAGTTTATTCCTCTTTTTTCTTAGTTGCACTTTTAAAAAATTCTGTAAAATTGAAAAAAAAAAAGTCTATTCCATACAGTTGCATGCTAATAGCCTTCTATACAGGGGTGAAATCCAGCAGATTCTGACAGGTTCTGGAGAACTGGTAGTGGAAATTTTGAGCAGTTCTGAGAACCAGCAGCAGAAATTTTGAGTAGTTTGGAGAACTGGCAAATGCCAACTCTGGATGGCCCCAGAGTGGGGTGGGAATGGAGATTTTGTGATATCCTTCCCCCAGGAGTGGGGAGGGAATGGGGATTTTGCAGTATCCTTCCCCTGAAGTTGGATGGGAATGGAGATTTTGCAGTATCCTTCCCCTGCCACACCCACCAAGCCACACCATACCCACCAAGCCATGCCCACAGAACTGGTAGTAAAAAAATTTGGATTTCACCACTGCTTCTATATGATCAGTAGGATCATATGTTAAGATAGCCACATTTGGTATTTGACGAAACTCAACCAGTGTTGGTTTTATTTGTCAGATTTAGATCCTACTTTTCCTCCAGGAGCAAAAAGTGTCTTGTATAACACTACATTCTCCTGCTTTTCTGACAACAAGAACAACAAACACCCTTTGGACTGAGGCCCTGACCTGGCCCCACATTATCCAACCAAGCCTGCAGAGCTGACATTGCATTTGAGCCTGGGTTTCCTCAGACTCTACTCTAACCCTTTTACCACAATACCACACTCGGAAGGAATCTGCAGACAGAAAAAGTGAGGTAGATTAATCTACCAAGAGAGTTCCCTATCAAAAGAATGACTTTCACCAAAAACAACACGATAACGGACTTCATTTATATTACCTACGTAGGACTTTGACTTCAATTTTTTTAGCAAACGTTTTTTATTATTTTCAATGTGCAGTTCCAAAGAGAGAGGCTGCAAATTCAAAGCCACAATCTCATTTATCATGCTGGTGATTATACCTTGATCAGATGCTCAGTAGAGCACATTAATCCTCCCAGCGAGCTGTATGCAAAGGGCAAAGGTGAATTGTCCTGCCTTCCCACTTAACTTGTGGTGGGAGGGAAGGGGAGAGAACTGCCACAAAGCTTGAAGATTCAGCTTCATTTTTTAAGTTCACTGACGCAGGGGACAAATAAAAAGACTCCTCTGATTGAAGGTCACAGATATTGTCAGGTCTGATTCATCAGCCATTCCTTGAATGGGAAATTATGCAGAATATATGAGAAGACAATTGATCCAGCATTTGGAGTAAATGTTGTGAGGCTAGTAATATTCGATTTGTTGCTTGCTTTTTCTCCAAGAGTTCAATGCTGCTTCCATGGAAAGCATCTTTTGTTAATCCTCGCAACAACAACCCTAATGGGTAAATTGGCCAAGAGAGAGTAGTGTAAATTCATACTGGACTAAGCCTTTTTTTCTAGTTTCCTGGGTGGAGAGGAGGATGGGAAAGGTAATTAATTGCATGCCTTCCCTTTTAGTTGCTCAGAAAAAAACACAGGCAGGACCAAAAAGGATGAAATGCAACTGTGGGCGGAAGAAAACCAGCCATTGTAGACTAACACCAGGCTTCCAAACATTTTAACTATCCCATTTAATGCTATTTGTGCTTTAGTGGAGATGAACATGTTTATAGTAAATGAGAAACTCTAAATATTTAAGGATCATAGGACAACGTAAGGTTTATACGAGCTCTCATTTATGAGGATAGTTGGAGAAGCACAACCATGGACTCCAACAGCCATTAATGTCTTTTTTTTTCCTTTGCTCCAATTCCCATAAAAGTGTGAGTGGTCAGTGTTGATACAAAATCCCTAATGGATAGAATTACTGACAAGGCCTGGCAAGACAGGAAAGGAAATTGTTTCTGGGGAGGGATTATCTGAGGCTAGAAGTAAGACCAGAAAAACAAGACAGAATACGGATGTAGTTTAAGGGCTAAAGGGCAGGAATGAAGCAGAACAGACGGGGAAATTGCATTTGAATGAAAAGCATGCCCAGTCTATTGGAAATTGAGAGCCAGGAAGAATAAAGTTGTAGTCTACTCTGTGGCACGGGTCGATGTTGGCTATGATGAACAAGGTTTATTAAAATGAAGGACCTGCAGTGTGTTAGGGGAAAGAACATATAAATTCTGCCAAGGCTGAACATTACTGATGCAAATGATGCGCATAGTTCTTTGGAGAGAACTTTTAATGAGAAATCAGGGTAACAGTTACCTGTTCTCCTGCTCACTCAGCAATCCAGTGTAACGTTATAGACTACAGCCGTGATGGCGAATCTATGGCATGCGTGCCAGATGTGGCATTAAGAGCCCTCTCTGTGGGCATGCATACTATCGCCAGCTGCTCTTCTGGTTTCTGGTGCATGCACACCAGCCAGTTGGTCTTTGCAGGAGCCGGAGTGCCTGAAAATGCCCCAAAACCAGGCCATTTTTGGGGTCATTTTCAGGCCGTTTTTGGCCCGAAAAATGGCCTGAAAAACAGCCAGAAAAACAGGCATGTACACACCAGCCAGCTGGTCTTCGTGTTTCCAGTGCTCCGGCGTGCACTCATGTATGCACATGCACGTGCATTCTGATTTGGGCACTTGGTACCAAAAAGGTTTGCTATCACTGGACTAGAGAATAACCTTGGAAGATGGTGGGAAGAGATGCACACTGGGCAACCAGCGGATAAAAGATGTCTCGGTTCACAGAATGAGTGAGGGCATGGGGAATGTTTCAGAATGGACCCTCCCTAGTTTACCAGAGAATAAAAGAAGAGGGGGATACATACAGTCTTGCAAGATTCGGTTAATGTAATCTTAAAATAAAGATAGAGCAGAGTACACCTAGTTATGCTTCTTGTCTGGACTACCTTGTGGGGATAACATTCATTTAGAGCAGGGGTGTCAAACTCACGTCATCATGGCGGTATCACGTATCGGGACTTTTCCCCCCTTCGCTAAACCAGGCGTGGGTGTGGCCAGCACGTGATGCATCTGGTCCGTGGGCCACGAGTTTGACAGCCCCGATCTAGAGATACTTGTGCACTCCAACTGGCCACTGATGGTATTGCTTGTTATCCAGGGACTGAAGAAAGAGTTCTTTGGCCAGTTTGCTCCATTCACACAAAGTTTGTAAATGGAATAGGAAGATAGGGGCTTCCTTGCAAGATTGTATTGAGCACTGATTCCTGCAAACAGAGGATTTAACACATTAACATCCATTTCATGTAAAACATTACCCTGCAAATGAACTCTCATAAAATGAATCTGTACTAATAAGCCACCCAGGGCAGAATGTTAACCAGTGATGTCAGGAAGGATACAAAACTTGGGGAATTAGAGAGATTAGAGATATTGATGGAAGCTTCCATCAATTAAAATGAATATAACTGGATGTACTTTCCTGAAATGGAGGCTTATAAGAGCCAAGGGAGTAGCTCAAAGTGGAGGCTGTTGGATTTAGAGATCATTTAATAAAAATATTGATTTTGGCTGATACTTTACTTGGATATATTAATAAAACCAGAAGAACAATTTATGGGAAATGATTTTATATAAATTCCCAATGAAATGAAAAAGAGGAGCCCATAACACAGTATTTAGCCTCCTGTTTGAGAGACCCCTTACTTTGAAGGGTTATCCAAATCTGACTTAAACACAAAGTAAAGATAAAGAGAGCCAATTTGGTCGTTGTAAAGGCATCAAGCTAGAAACCAGGAAATGGTGAATTCAAATCCTGCCTTATGTACAAACTAGCTGGACGACCTTGGGTCAGTTACTGTCTTTCAGCCCCAGGAAGAAGATAATGGCAAGGCACTTCTGAAAAGCATTGCCAAGGAAACTGCAGGGACTTATCCAGACAGTCTTCAGGAGTCAACCCTGATTCAAAGGCACACATACACAAAGTAACCCTCAGGTCAAGCTTGACTCTTGGTAGTCATCTGAACACGTGCATATTTTTTAAAGTAACAATGTAGAGATTTTCTATTGCTTTCTTCCAGGATGTTTGTTGGATTTCATCTTGTCTAAGGCCTGAATTTCCCAGAGATCTTCCACGCAAACTATCCAGTTCCAACCTTGTTTAGCTTTTTTTTTGAACCAGGATCAGGTGGGCACTGCTACTTGCAGTCAGTTTAAATATAATGAAGTATTTAAAATGGAGTGCGAGGGCATTGCATAGTTCATTGTAAATTTGCAACTATTCCTATAAAATATGGGCAGTCCAAATCTTCCCTGCCTCAAGTGAATTGGAGAGGAAGGATGGGCATCCACGCATGAGTCTCACTGTCTAAGTAGGGATTAACTTGTCTCCATTAATTCAGGAAAATCAACAGGAAGAGCCTGGAGTCACTGAGATTGAGAAATCTGGGATCAGTGCCCTAAGAAGAAACACTGTCTTTAACTTGTCCCATTAGGAGTCTAGGCTAAACCACAGCATGGGTGTTCCGTCTGGTCAGCCATCCCAGCTGTTATCCAGAGGTTATTTCACTCACTAAAGAATTTCCCCATCATTCCAATTCACCACCCAAACACAATTCTAGGAACGTCTCCAGCTTGGTTGTTATCAAAAGTCATAACTTCCAATCTAAGCACATCTCGCTGAGCCGTGAGCATTGCATAACCAGGTTCCTTAGCATAATTTCCATTCTTCTGACGTTAGTAGCTGCTGCAAATCACCCTTGCCAGCACTTCATCTTGAGAAGACGCCTCATCGTCTCCTGGTGTTCTAAAAGCAACACAGATGATTACAGTTAACAAAGTTTAAGCAAGTCCCAGAAGTTGTAACAAGTTCTCGTTACAGAACCTGATATGTTCTGGATTACAAGGCCCTTGCCTTGTTCTGGATTGCAGGCCCTTGCCTTTGCTATGTTATCTGAAGCAGATGGGACCTGATACCCAAAATGTCTACGGATTTGTTTTTCAAATGTTAAAAAACAAAACAAAAAGGAACAGATTGAAAGTAGAGCCTTTCTCCACTGCTGAGTTAAAGTTCCATCCACCCATTTCCCACTCAGAAGAAAACGCTATTGGATGAAACTTCCCATTGTTGATTCCTCCTATCCCACATTTATTGGGGATCCCAATTGCTATAGTCACCTGACTTCCCTCTAGGTAGCGCAAGGTAAGGCAGGACAGTCTTCCTTTTTTGCTGTTAGTTGCGAAGTTGTGTCCGACCCATTGCGACCCCATGGACAACGTTCCTTCAGGCCTTCCTGTCCTCTACCATCCTCTGGAGTCCATTTAACCTCACGCCTACTGCTTCGGTGACTCCATCCAGCCACCTCGTTCTCTGTCGTCACCTTTTTCTTTTGCCTTCAATCTTTCCCAGCATTTATGCTCTTCTCCAGTGAGTCTAAGTAAAGTCTTCCTTTAGATGCTACCAAAATAAGAGGCGGGGTGGGCAGGTCAAGGCAGAAACATCACTTTAATCCTGTTTGTTTATTTATATCGAATTTATATACCGCCCTTCTCCCTGAGGACTCAGGGCGGTGTACAGCCAAAGTAAAAACATAAACCACAAACATTAAAATGCAATTAAAAAGATATATATATATTTGGCCCCATTATTAAAAGCAATGACAAACCAATTAAAAACATTTTTAAAAATGTTAGGCCAGCCCGGCTTGCTGAAAAAAGAAAGTTTTAAGGGCACGATGGAAGGCACCGAGGTCTTGGATTCTCCTTATCTCTGCGGGCAGCTGGTTCGAGAGGGTAGGTGCCCCCACAGAGAAGGCCCTCCCCCTGGGGGTCACCAGCCTACACTGTTTGGCTGATGGCACCCCGAGGAGGCCCTCTCTGTGGGAGCGCACAGGTCGATGGGAGGCCGTCGGTAGCAGCAGGCGGTCTCGAAGATATCTAGGTCCTATGCCATGGAGCACTTTAAAGGTGATAACCAACACCTTGAAGCGCACCCGGAAGACCTCTGGGAGCCAGTGCAGCAGGAGAGGTGTTGTATGGGAGCGCCATGCAGCTCCCGTAACTATCCGCGCAGCCGCATTCTGGACCAGTTGGAGCCTCTGGGTGCCCTTCAAGGGGAACCCCATGTAGAGGGCATTGCAGTAGTCCAGGCGAGAGGTGATGAGGGCATGAGTGACTGTGCACAGGGAATCCCGATCAAGAAAGGGCCGCAACTGGCAGATAAGGCGAACCTGACAAAAAGTCCCCCTGGCTACAGCCGTCAGATATTCCTCCTGCTTAAGGAGGAGAACTTGTTTCCCTGAGCTAAGACAGGTTGAAAGGACAAAACAACAAACAAAAGATGTCAGGCTAGGTTTCCATCATGGCTGGGGTCAAGTGGGGAAAGGCCCACCACTTTCATAGAGAACAACTCCCAATATGCCATTCTCAGTTAATTCAGCAATTTGCCTTTTGATCGCTGAGTAAATATTTCCTTTGATTCATACCAGCCTGGCTTTGCATGGAGTGTATTCATTCATCCAAAACTGAATGAAATAGGCTGGGAGGATGAATCAGTTTGCAACGAATGTCTCTTCCCTCCCCTTGTCTATGAGCGTGTCAGGCTCCCGAGTCAATAAAGAAACATCTATTTCATACATATAGATTTTCAGCCATCAAAACTATAATGGCTTAGTGTAATGATCTTTGCTAGCTATTAGAAACCAATTACTTATACAAGTTACCTATTGTCCATAAGGGTAGCAAGTGCATTATGCCATCATAAACTTCAGTGTAACATACCTTCCTGTTATCCTTGGAAGAGTAAGCATTTCATCCATAGATTTCGGATCATAGAATAAATCCCTCCGGATTTATTAGTACTGGTATATATCTAGATATGGCTGGCCTACAACTTCCAGCATCCCCTTAGAAAATGTTATCTTAAAAGGATAGGTAGTCCTTGACTTACAACAGTTCATTTAGTGACTGTTTGAAGTTACAACGGCACTGAAAAAAGTGACTGAAAAAGATCACTTTGGCAAAAAAAAGGTCGTAAAATGGGGCAAAACTCAGTTAACAAATCTCTCACTTAGCAATAGAAATTTTGGCTTCAACTATGGTCGTAAGTCAAGGACTAACTGTACCAGATTGGGGAAAGTGATGTATCTGCACAACAGATTAAATAGCAAAATTATTTGTTCAGGCTTGGCACATGAACCTAGCCATCCTGTTATCGTGTCCTAATATGTACATCCTGGCTTGTTTAGCAAACCATGAATTTAAAAATCATCATTTATCATTATGTGCAAATGAAGCCATAAAGTGAGTCATAATAGTCAGCAAAGAGGGGCAAACTGTGTGACGATGTCATAATGCAATGCTGCGACTTTTGTTTTTGCATTAGACATTGTGACACAAATATTGTTGTGAATATAGCCACATGCCAGGCTTCAAGTTCAGACACATACAAAATATAACCCCACATGGGAGATATAGCTTCTAGGCACAGGTAAAATGAGACTGCCAGGCCTCCCCTTTTGTTAGATACAGAAAAGTAATTCTTTTTTTAAAAAACAAAGGTAGAATTCAGGAGAAGTCTTTAGATGGAGAGCGGGCAAAACTGGATTTTTTCATCTTTACAACAGTCTCTGAATCATAGCTAGAAAATTCCAGGAAACTGTAGAAGTCCAAGATGATTGAAGCACAGGCACATTTGCCTCTGAAAAGAACTGCTCTTTTTGTAGAAAAAAGTATAAAGCTGTATCCATGAGTTTGCACTACATTACTTCTTCTTGTTTTTTACGCTAAATTCTCACAATCTCTCTCTCTCTCTCTGCATATGCTTGTGATGGTATTAAATGTTTGGTATCCCTCTTGTATCTCGAGTTCTGTGCATGAGACCATATAATTTTTAGAGTTTGTATCAATAATGAAAATAATTTGAAAATTTTCCAGTATTTTTATGAATATTTTGGCAGGAAAAAAAACTTCCTCTGTAGCAGACCAACCTTTTCCTGCATTCCTTTTGGAGCATGGTGCTTTCTTCTAAATTTTTTAAAACAAAGTTTGCCAACTGTGTTTGGGGCAGTTCTACAATGTCACTGTTAACTCTGAATGTTAGTCTAATAAGATATAAAGTTGTAAAAGGTGTTCTACCTTGTAACTTTTGAAAAACTAAATTATATTTTATGTCCTGTGAGATACAATAGGTTTAATCTTCTAAGCAGGATAGGAAGGGCAAAATTCCCCAGCTGTTATGCCTGTAAGCTATATAAGCAAGAAGTGATATTACTGAAATATTTCAAAGTATATTGACTTCCCCCTGGAAAATAGATAGTGGCAGCAGAGGAACAATGAGGCCACTAACCCAAACCCAGGGGCGAAATGCTACCAGTTCGCTCCGGTTTGGGCAGACCGGTTGTAGTAAAAAAAAAGCTACTGGTTTGGGCAAACCAGTAGTTTAAAAAAGCTACCGGTTCCTCCGAACTGGTATTTCCGATGATCAGCTGTGAAGCGAGGTTTAGCTTTGCTAGAAAGCAGGAAATCCTGCTTTCTAGCAAAGCTAAATTGCGCACCACAGCTGATCCCACCCCTCACTTCTATTTACCTTCCCAAGCCTCCTTTTGGTACGCACTGTGCATGCGCATGCCGTGCGCGCTTGGCACGCAGGGCACATACACGGCCAGTTGAATCGGTAACAAACTGGATTTCACCACTGCCCAAACCTGACTAGGGTTCAAAAGATGCCCTAGGGCAGGGGTGGGCAAATGTGACCCTTTTACAACCTGTGGACTTCAACTCCCAGAATTCCTGAGACAGACTGGCTTGGCTGTCTCAGGAATTCTGGGAGTTGAAGTCCACAGGTTGTAAAAGGGCCACATTTGCCCACCCCTGCCCTAGGGTTTTTGGGACAGGAGATTTGGGACTTATCAGCTTTCAATCCTATGGCCTTAAGACATATACTTAAATATATAAAATCATGGCATTTGCTAAAAGCATCATTTGCAAGTATGTCATTAAATTGGTACTATAGCAGTTTATTATGCATGCCACCTCAGCAAAAGGAAAAATGAAACTAGGTGGAATATGAGTGGGAATTATTTTCTCAGAAGAACAGCCTCTAAATCTAGATGCTATTAACTAATCCTGATAGGAGACTTACTGCTGCTATAACTATATTATGGTCCATAAAGGCATGACACATGATAAAATTCAGATTTGCTATGGAGGTAGATGCAGAACAGTGCCCTCAGTATACACACTACAAAAAAACTGAAGGAATACTACTTACCAGATTGCTTCCATAATATTTCTTTTCTCATAAATTCTTGTGCTTATTTAATTACTTTTTACAGACAACCCAGACATTGCCAAACCAGTGAGGCTGGATGTTTTCTATGTTACGGTCCTGTTCTTTTTCAAACACGACTGTGGCACTTTTTATGAGAGAAGATAAATAAAACTTTCAGTAACTGAAGACAGGGCCATCGTGATCGCTATGGCCCAAATATGCTATTGAGAGGTTTAAAGGATGATTTCTCTGTATTTTTTTTTTAAAAGGAAGTTAATGATAAAAGAAACCCTCCCTTTCCAGTTTGATGAAGATGGGCTTTTCAATGGTAGTCAGGGGTGTAAGAAGGTCCTGGGCATGGGGTGGGGAGTCTTTTTGCAGGCTATCTGGATGAAGAGTTAGAATAGTGAGTGTTTGTGTCCATGGTGCAAATCATCAATGAAGAAGGCCTTTTTGAATAACTGACTTTGTGTTTCAGGCTGGGACATAATACTGAGATGGCATGGTTCACATTTAGAAGTTACTTTGGTTGGATCAGGATAAAGATAGTGCATTCATCTTAGTTCTCCTTGGTCTCCTGCCAATGGAGATGCACTCTACATGGGATTGCCTTTGATAATAAAAATTTCACAAACTGACTACCTACAAAACCATGACCTTGTTGCTAAGATCATTCACTGGAAATTGTGCCAGAAGTTTGGATTTGAGTACAGCAAAAACCACTGGGAACATCAGGTTGAGAAAGTTTTAGAGAATGAGAAACTCAAGATCTTTGGGACTTTAGGATTCAGACTGACAGGCACTTGGTCCACAACACACCTGACATAACAATAGTTGAAAAGAAAAAAGTATGGTTCATTGACATTGCAATACCTGGTGATGCACGGATTGAAGATCCCGATTGTAATTGGAGCCCTTGGAGCAATACCCAAAGGGCTACCCCGCTATTTAGAAATTCTAAATTTGCTGGACTTGAACATTTTGACTCTACAAAAAACCATCTTACTCAGAACAGCTTACATCCTCCGACGATACCTTAACAGTTCCTAGGTCCTTGGTTAGGACTCGAGCTGCTGAGCTATTAACCAGCCTCAAAGGCTGTGAATCTCACTAAAGATTAACTAATCTTTAATTAGTTATCTTTAATTAATCTTTAATTAACTAATCTTTAATTAAATAATAATAATAATAATAATAACAACAACAACAACAACAACAACTTTATTGTCATTGTACATGTATACACAGTATACCCATACAGCGAAATTCACTTAACACCCACAGACCAAGTCCAACACACAAAAAATCCCCAAATTCCCACCCAGCACAATTCCCAACCCCTAAACCACCCAAACATCCACACAACAGACCAAGTAATGCTATCCAACAGCTCACTGATGGTGGCCCTTTAGTTCATTGTTGAGTGCAATTATAGCTCTGGGATAAAAACTATTCAGAAAATGCATGGTCCGAGTTTTAATTGTTCTGTATCTTCTGCCAGAAGGCAACAGTCCAAAAAGATTGTAAGCAGGATGGGAAGAGTCTCTGAGAATGTTATGCAACTTTCTCAAACAGCGAGATTCGAAGATGTCATCCAGGGCTGGTAGCTGGAGTCCAATGATATTTTGGGCAGTTTTAATGATACTCTGTAGAGCTTTTTTGTCCACTACAGAGCTGCTCCCATACCATGCAAGAATGCCATATGTTAGGACACTCTCAATGGTGCTGCGATAGTAGGACAGAAGTAGATGCTGAGATAGATTTATCTTCCTGCGCATTCTCAAGAAGTACAACCACATGAAAGCTTCAATTGGTTCAGAATGTAGCAGTGCAAGGAGTCGTAGGCATACTGCAGTATGCCCATGTAACACTACTACTTTATGTGGTGCTCTAGCTCCCTGTAAGCTTCTAGATACAATTCAAGGTGCTTGTTAGAAGGCTTTTCATGGCACAGGTCGTAATTAATTGCAGGACCATCTATCTCTAATTATCTGCTCATTCCATAAGATCTGGCAGAGGGGACATGCTGAGGTTCCCTTCTAGAAAACAATGTTACCTGGTAGAATGCAGAAGACATGATTTCTCACCCCTCTGAAAAGCCCTGAAAACCAGGCATTGGGCCATGATATGGGATAAGCCCATCTAGAATGAAAGGTCTTGAATGAGACATGTGTTCGATGGCCTCAGTTACTTTATTATTAAATTATTCTGGATTTTTTTTTTCTGTTCCAGCTATTCATGATATTGTTTACTTCCTTGGGGTTTTTTTTGTTGTTGTTATGCTTCTGCAAACTGTAAGTTGCTCAGAACTGTTTTGCAAATTAGGTGGCTTTATGAATCAGTTGGATGGATAGATAGATAGATAGATAAATAGATAGATAGATAGATAGATAGATAGATAGATAGATAGATAGATAGATAGACCCAAGCAATACTCCCTATAGTTTTATTTACCCTGTGATCTTAATAAACTGCAACAGAATTATATAAGCATATTCCGAACACCTCATTGGGAATGAGGAGCACAGAAAGGGAGATTGGGTGATATTGCACTATTTCCTGTATATTAAGTCACCCTCTTGGTTCTTATAACAAATTGTCCCCAAGACTCCCTCCTGTTGTAATGAGAAACTGCTGTCAAATTCCATCAGTTGTATCTGTGTTTTCATTCCCAAATGGAAATTCTGGAAGGATGTATGGTATCTCCTACAGTTCTTTTAACTGTAGCAAATGCTGATCTGTGCTTTCAGAAGTAATGCCTCCTTGTTTAATGGTGAATAAGACATTATCATTTGTTCTGGTTATGGTGAGCCCCTTAAGAGGATTTTCCTGCCCATTTCCCTTCTTTTTAATTCCCAGGTACTTCAATTCAATGCTCCTTGTAGGAACTGTCTTTAACTTCCTTCAGACTTTCTACCGCTCATTCTTTCCTTATCATTAATTCAGGCACTTCTAATTTACTCATCCTGACAAGGCAGAGGAAATAATGGGCTAAAGTCTAGTACCCAGGGTACTAGACTAATCCTAACCCTAAATCTAACCCTAGAACCCTATATGGGTCATGTTGTCAGATGTATTTTATATACCAGGTAGAAATGGGCCTGTCATACTTGAATTGATAGCAGCTCAAGAGGTAAGAGAAATGCCTCCCTCCCCCATCAGCTATCATGAACCAAATGCCGTGGATGATGGGCAATGTAACCATAATATTTGGATAGGAACAAGTTTCCTTTCCCTGGATTAGATTCCTGGATGAGGATTGCTTGCTTTAAAAAATGATACCGGTAGATGGGAGCAATGGCCCTAATTACAATTCCTGATGTAACTAAAAACATCATTAAATGTTAGTTTAGGCAGGAGACACAGGTCTTCCTTCTGGAGTCATACCCAATGTTGCTTCCAAATAAGCCTACACACAATGTCCATGGAATGCATAACATGGGAACTATAAGGAGAAAGATAAGATGAGAAACCCTGGTAGAAAAGAGGAATGGTGAATACTGGGCAGAAGTTTTCAGATTTATCCTAACGTTTTTGCTGCGTGCATCTCCTTATATACAGAACAGAACAAAATAACAGAGTTGGAAGGGACTTTGGAAGTCTTCTAGTCCCAACCCCCTGCTCTAGAGGCAGAACCTATACCATTTCAGACAGGTGGCTGTCCAGTTTCTTCTTCAAAACCTCCAATCATGGCGCATCCAGACCTTCTGAAGGCAAGCTGCTCTGCTCGTTAATTGTTCTCACTGTTAGGAAAGTTCTCTTAAGAAAAGGAAATTTTATACAATAGATGAGAAAGTCAAATTACGGGGAGCTTCCAGCACTACCACCATTATGCCACTGTATACTTCTGGATTCTCACCTAACCACCCTGAGAGTAGTAAGTGTGGTCTGAACTAGAAAAGGCTGTTGAGAAAACTTTGCCCATGACTTGCCTAACCCTGCCTCCTTGTCCTTTTTTTTAGTGCTAAAGTAGAAGGGGCTCAGTCTGGCATTTGTTTAAGTTAGGCTAGCCAGGATGCTTCTGTTGATGACTCTGTTGTGGTGAATAAGGGATTACGAAAACAGAAAGGTGTATGGACTTCGATAGACAAAAACTGGGGGGCTGTTATCATGAGAAGAAGGGTGGATGATCAGCCTCAGAAAGAGTGATTTATATGATTTAATGATAAACTTAGGAATAGCCACATACTGTACTGTGTATGTGGAAAGTGAGATAGCAAATATCTAATGTTCTTACAAAAAGGTAGCTGTGTTTCCTCTCTCCAGCTGATTTGAACAGCATTGCATTGGTATGAGGTTGGGAGGAAACAACACCCAATATCTCCTCCAAACTGCTAGCAGCAACAGGTTAAGACCTCGCTGGAAGCAACTGTCTGGGATCCATTTATCACCTCCACAATCCCTCACATGCATGGGAAGGCCTTGGTCCCACTCTCCTCCCTTTGGTCCGACTTGTCCTGTGGCCTCTTCCCCTTCTTCCCCTCTTTACCCGCTATGCAGGACTTTGAAATCCTTTGGCTTTCTTTTCCCAGCCTTGCTCTTCAAATAAATAGAAATTGAGAAGCCTCTCAGCATGGTAGCCTATAAATCACAGCTGCCACTTTTGATTTGGGGAGAGATGCAGGGAGAGATGATGCTAGGAACTGAGGTTACTGAGGAGAAGAGGCCGAGTTAGAAGTGAAGAGAAAATGTAGCCTTATGCAGGCTCTCCAAATGTATAAAACTAGGGAGGGTGAGAAGGAAAAGTGAGGAATGAGGGTAAAGCCAGCCAGATTGTCAAAAGCTGCTTGAATAGGTCAAGTCCTACGGATTTTTTTTTTATTATTTGATTTATATGCCGCCCTTCTCTGGAGCCTCAGGGCGGCTTACAGTGCATTAAGCAATAGATTTATAGAGTAGAATAGAATTTTTTATTGGCCAAATGTGATTGGACACACAAGGAATTTGTCTCCGGTTCATAAGCTGTCAGTGTAGTGCATACAAGCAACAAGTGATAAATCATGATCATAATCATCATAAAATATATTCATAATCATAAGTGATAGTCATAGGATATCAAATAAACAATCAACATAAATCATGCTAGGATACTAAATAAAACAATATAAATCATAAGATACAAGCAACAAAGTTACAGTCATAAGAAAATAAAGAAATAAGTAAGAGAAAGAATGAGAAGGATAATAGTAATACAGCTCTACTAGATAGTTTGATAGTGTTGTGAGAATTAGTTTTTTAACAGAGTGTTGGAATGGGGGGGGGACAGTCCTTATTTCTGGTTGTTTTGGTGTGCAATGCCCTATAGCCGTGATGGCGAACCTATGGCACAGGTGCCACAGGTGGCACGCGGAACCATATTGGTGGGCACACGAGTGTTGCCCGAGCTCAGCTCCAGCATGCGTGCGCATACCGGCCAACTGATTTTCAGGCCTTCTGGTCCCACTGGAAGTCGGGAAACTGACTGTTTCCGGCCTCCAGAAAGCCTCCGGGGGGATGGGGAAAGCTGTTTTTGCCCTCCCCAGGCTCCTAGAAAGCCTCTGGAGCCTGGGGAGGTGGAAAAATGGGCCTACCGGGCCCTCTGTGCCATCGCATGCCAAAAGCAGGGGGAAGTGTGGGGGGGGGGTCACGTGTGCATGCGCTGGAGGGTGGGGCGCATTGAATTATGGATGTGGGCACACACACCCATGACCCATCCCGCTCCCCCCGCTTTTGGCACACGACGGCAAAAATAGCGCAGCCCTATAGTGTCGTCTTGAGGGGAGAAGACACAGTTTACGTCCAGAATGTGAGGGGTCTATAGATATTTTCACAGCCCTCTTTCTGGCTCATGCAGGATACAGGCCCTCATTGGAAGACAGGCTGGTTGTGATTGTTTTTCCTGAAGTTCTAACTATCTGTTGAAGTCTGTGTCTGTCTTGTTTGTTATCTAGTAAGCTTGCCCAGTGGGGAAAGATGTGCATCAGACGAACCACAGTAGGCATTGCCCACATCTTGTCAAAGGATGCAAAGGGCAGTTTCTGCAGATTTATCCACATGCCTCTTCTCTAGAGATACCGTAACTTCTAAGCAGTGTTTGTAACTTTGACAACCTTAAGATGTGTGGAGTTCAATTCCCAGGATCCCACAACCAGCATTGAAGTCCACACATCTTAAGGTTGAGGAACACTGTTCTAAGGAGAAAGACAGGTTACAGTGAAGTGGACCAAATCTCACCAGCACAGACCAAATGAACTTGTGCTGACCAGCAATGGTGGGCACTATTCCCACAGGCTGGATATCCTAATTGAAGAGGTTGAATTAGACATCCACTCCTGGCATTTCTTAATTGTGAATGTAATCACAGAGTAGCAAACAAGACTGACGTGAGATGGAACTAAGAAGTAACAATATTATATAAAATAGGAGGAGGAAAAGATTTTGATTATGACTCTGTGAAGCGATTAAGTTTTAGGTTTTGTTAAATTGTAAGTTTTAACTGACAGATCTCCTGGTTGTTCTACTACATTCCTCTTTAGCATCTGGCTCTGGCAATGCCAGTCATAGCTGGATTTAGGAGAATATTTGTAGCTCAGGGTAGAAATGAAGGGTTCTTGGTGCTCTGTGAACTTGGTTGTTTTATTGCAGTTATTTATTTCATTACCAAACGAGGTAACATCATCAGCACTAGTAAGGAGTAGGGTTTGCTAACAGTAAATAGCCAACCAAAGAACCTTCAAGACCACTCCCACCAACACTGATAGGGCAAGCCACTAGAATATAAACTGAGAATAAACCCCACTCCTTACTAGCACGGATGATGAGAGAGTACTAAGGATCCTTCAGAGCTGAAATTAAAGGAAAACAACTTTAATAGCAATAGCACTTAGACTTATATACCGCTTCACAGTGCTTTTACAGCCCTCTCTAAGTGGTTTATAGAGTCAGCATATTGCCCCCAACAATCCGGGTCCTCATTTTATTGACCTCGGAAGGATGGAAGGCTGAGTCAACCTTGAACCAGTGAGAATCAATCTGCTGAACTGTTGGCAGCTGGTAGTCAGCAGAAGTAGCCTGCAGTACTGCATTCTAACCAATGCACCATGGCGGTTCTTAATCATTTTTTTTAAAACAAGTTTTATTGGTTCCCCCCACATTTGCCCACATTTTTTCTGAACAGAGTATTGGCTATATCTTATACAATTAATCAAATTCAAATACATTTTACTCAATTACAGTTTTTGCCAAAATCTCCCCCCCCCTTTTTTTTTATCATGTCTCAATATTTCTATGCTTGCTTACATAAACAACATCTTCATTTGCCCTTAAATTCTAATTATTGCTATTTATTCATATTTGTTCTCTTTTATTCTTTAAACAATTCATTCTTTATCTTAATATCTTTATATTTGTTCGGGATTGCCTTTCTTCCATTTCATCTTTTTTATTGTACAGCAATCTTTCTCCTCAAACCTACCACCTCTCTCTTTTCTTTCCTTCTTACTTTCTTTTCCCCTCCTCTTCTTCTCCTCCCTACTTCCCCTTCCTTTCTCCTTCTCCTCCTCTCTTCCTCCCTCTCTTACCCTCACTCCTACTCTAATTTCCCTTCCCTTCCTTCCTCCCTTCCCTCTCTCTCCTTCCTTCTCTCTTCCATCTCTCTTCTCCTTCCTTCATCCCTCTCTATTGCTGTATTCATTTTCAATTATGAAGGACTTGGTTAGTTCTTGGCATCTCTAGGTAAGGCTGCAAAAGTCCCCATAAAAAATCTGAACTGGTAACTGCCAATCTCTGTTAATAATATTTTGCAGACAGACAATTACAATCAGTATTTGTTTGTTTGTTTCTATTTCATATTTCTTAACCATTCATCTCCCTGGCAGGGAGAGCTTCTCATGTCCTTAATTAGTTCAAAGCAGCTTGACTGTAGAGAGCTTTTGTCTTGTCCTGAGGATTGCACATCAATCTTGAAGGATGCAGGAGTAATCAAGAGCTGTTGTTTGGCTACATGCTTCCTCTAATTCTTCTGTTTCTGTGCCTGTGGTACCTTTTAGCTAAACTACAGTATATAAGAAGAGAGACTGTGAGAGCTGGGCTGGGCGATGTAGCTGGATGGTCCTAGCCAATTTCTTTCCAGCAGATGCAACAGCAGAACTGCTTGAAATACAACTCCTGAGTCAAGTCCCCTTAAAGCTTAATTGGTATGTTCTTAAAAGCAATGATGGGCAGTCAGCAAAATTGCTGTTTCTGGGAAACAACCATGTGTCTGTGTTGGGGGTGGGAAATGAAGCTATCCACTCTTTGAAGCAAGCAGCTGAAACATCAGAAAGTTGCTTTGCTAGCAGACTTCATTTAGCCAAGGCGGTTTTACTAGGAGGGAGAAATTGCAATTACAGAAGACAATGCTGAGCTGATGTATGGAAAAGTAGACCGCTGGCTTAGACTGTGGCCTCCATCATTCATTTTTGCCCTCATTGTGTGTGTTTAAGAGAAGGGGTTATGGAACTCTCTCGAGTGTTGTCAGTTCTGTTTTTGGGATGTGAGCAAAGTTGGAGCTCCACAAAACAATCATCAATTGAATAGTTGTGTGGAACAAGGAAAAGCCTTCTGCTCCATCAGTTTCTCAGAAAGCAGTTGTGTATGATGTAAAACACATGTGTATGATGTAAAACACAAAAAGAGCCTTGGTACTACAGTGGTTTAAAGCACCCTGTTATTAACACAGCTGCCTGCAATTTACTGCTGGTTCGAATCTCTCCAAGGCTCAAGGTTGACTCAGCCTTCCATCCTTTCTAAGGTAGGTTAAATGAGGACCCAGTTTGTGGGGGCAATAAGCTGACTTTGTATAAATATACAAAAGTATGAAGGCTATTGCTTAACGCACTGTAAGCCGCCCTGAGTCTCCGGAGAAGGGCGGCATATAAATCAAATTTAAAAAACAAAACAAAAAAACAAAACAAAATGTTTTTATTGAAGAGAAGGGAAAGCTCAAGAATGTACAAACCCTACGTTCAGAACAGGCCTCTGTTTTCAGATCTCTGAGAAATGGAAATTACATAATTCTAGTTACAAGTTTTAATCATTTGCAGTTGATGGTGGGAAAGGATAGTGGTGAAAACTGAACCTAAGATGTGGCTACCAAATGAATTCCCTGAATACTCACAGAAAGAAGGACAAAAATAACTTAATTTATCTCTCCTTTTAGATCAAGGAATGGGGAATGTATGGTCTACTAGATATTGTTGATCATCAGTTCCATCTTAACAGAATAACAGAGTTGGAAGTGACATTGGAGATTTTCTAGTCCAACCCTCTGCTCAAGCAGGAAACCCCAGACAAATAGTTGTCAACTCTCTTCTTAAAAACTTCCAGTGTTGGAGCATTTATAACTTCTGGAGACAAGTTATTCCACTCATTAATTGTTCTAACTGTCAGGAAATTTCTCCTTAGTTCTAGGTTGCTTCTCTCCTTGATTAGTTTCCATCCATTGCTTCCTGTTCTGCCTTCAGGTGCTTTGGGGAATAGGTTGATTCTTTCTTCTTTGTGGCAGCCCCTTAGATATTAGAACATTGCTATCATGTCACCCCAGTCCTTCTTTTCATTAAAGTAAGCATACCCAATTCCTGCAATCTTTCCTGGTTATGTGCATGCTATGTGGTTGCTGGAAGGTATAGTCTTCTATAGCAATGTTTGCATTATATATGAAAGTACTTTGAAGGCTTTTTGAGAGGAATGGATAGGACTCATCATGAAGCTAGAACTGGGATTACCTCCATGGCCCCATCTCAGCAATCTTACAGGTTATGCATTTGACCAGTTAATTCTTTCCTTTAATCCAATTCCCTCAATTTGCAGCTCTTCAGATGTGTTGAATGTCAGTTTCTACAATACCCCAATCAGCAAAGCCAAAAGTTGAGAAAGTTTCCTTTAATAGTCTCCCAGAAACATTTAAATACAAAGAGCTGAAAGCTCAGAAGCCCCTGCCACCACAATGCTGTCTTTCATGTTTCCTGACACCATCAAGATGTTCCCTTCACTTTTGTTTTCCAAAACTGTCACTGCTTGTCACATTCTCCTGCTCGCACCCTTGATCTAAAAACCTTTCTGAACCTGAAGGAAGACTACGCTGCCTCATTCTTCTGTTAGTTGTCATCTTATCTCTTCAGTTATTAAATTATTGTTATTGTATTCTTACTGCCACAGAGGAAGGAAAACTCTCTGACATAAGGCTAAAACTGAATTCAGAATCCTGAAAACAAAAGGCTTCAGACCACCTGGGATGGTCAGACACAGAAGTCATCTGCTTCCTCTTCCCCAAGGTGCTTTTTTCAAAAGTTCTCCTCCAAGAAGCTTCTTCAATTCAGAAGTGTACTTCTTCAGAACTGAAGAAGCTTCTTGGATGAGAAGCAAAACTTCTCCGGATTTTTCGTCGGGCCCTGAAAACCTATTTATTTCAACTAGCTGGGCTGGCTTGAGTTAAATTTTAAATTGATTTTAAATTGGGTTGTTTTAATTTACGGCCAAAATATCTAATTATTTTAAATTGTTTTTAAATTTTGTATGTCCTGTTTTTTACTTTGGCTGTTCACCGCCCTGAGTCCTATTTGGAGAAGGGCGGTATAGAAATTGAAACAAACAAACAAACAAACAAATAAACAAACAAACAAACAAACAAATAAATAAATAAATAAAAGCAAAGAAAGTCCAGTTGTCTTTTGAAAAAGTACCTTCTGGATAATCATGACCTGGATGACTGAGAATCTCCATAGACATCCACCTCCTGCTTACAGATTTTCCACCATTCCCTCCAGGAATGTGATAAAATTCTGCTCAATTGCTGCTGCCTCAGTAAGTACTGAGTCTGGCCACAATTTACCTTAAGGGTTACCTCCAACAGCTTAACAGTCTGCCTTCAATTTGCCTCGCTATTTGCTTTATACAGGACCTTGTAATACGACTGTATTTTAATTTAGGACTCAGACCAGTGGTGAAATGTAAAATTTGTTACTACCGGTTCTGTGGGCGTGGCTTGGTGGTGGTGGTGGGGTAATGTGACTGAGTGGGCGTGGCCAACTTTTTTAAAAAAAACTTTTAAAACCATTTTTAAATGGTTTGCTCGCGCTGCGAGATGCCCCCCTCTCGCGGCAATGGCCTTCCACTCTATCGAAGGCCTACCTTAAGGACGGGCTTTGGAGCCCCGAGAGGTGGCATGTTTTAAAGCGGGGATTGAGGGGTTTTTTAATTAGGGTTTTTAATAATCTTTTAAGGGGAACTGGGAGGGCGACCAAAGGGGATGGGGGGGGTAATCCACCTAGGTCAGGGCCTAGCCCGGCACAGGGTAACGGCGCAGGACGAGGGATTGGGAATATCATCAGCACGGTGGAGGGGAGGGGCAGATATGGTGGGAGCAGAGGACCTTATCTTGTGCCGGGGGTGCGCACTCGCTACTTGAGAGCGATTGCGCGCCCCGGTCCTCAAGGCTCCCCTCGGATACTAGGTGGCTCAGATACTCAGGACCTGGGCCTCCGGCTGATGCTATGCAACGCTAGGTCCGTGGTAAATAAGGCCCCCCTCATTTGCGATCTTATTCAAGAGGGGGGAGCGGACCTGGTGGGTATCACGGAGACCTGGTTGGGCCCGGAGGGAGGGGTCCCTCTGGTTGAGATGTGCCCACCAGGCTTCAGAGCATTCCATCAGCCGAGGGCCCAGGGGAGGGGCGGGGGGGTGGCGGTTATTCTTAACGAAGGTCTTGGTCCGAGGGAGACCACTGTGCCACAGATTGCCGGATGTGAGTCCCTCTTTGTGAGATGGGGTCATGGGGCTCAGATGGGCTTGCTGCTTACGTACCTGGCTCCCTGCCGCATGGCAACGGCCCTGCCCGAGCTACTCGACGTGATAGCCACGGTGGCAGTTGATACACCCAGGCTTATGGTCATGGGTGATTTCAACCTGCCATCCGTTGGTGAAATGTCGGAGATGGCTCGGGAGTTCATGGATTCCATGACGGCCATGGACCTGACCCAGTTAGTTCATGGCGCCACTCACAGGGGGGGACACACGCTGGACCTGATTTTTGTCTCTGGCCAGTGGTTGAGTGGTCTTATTATAGGGGATATAGACATGAAACCCTTGTCATGGTCAGATCACTCACTCCTTCGTCTGGACCTTCGAACCGCTACACCCCGCCGCAGGGAGGCGGACCCAATTAGATGGGTCCGCCCCAGGCACCTGATGGATCCTGATAGGTTCCAGACGGAGCTTGGGCCAATTCCTGAAGATCTGGCACACGACTCGGCCGAGGACTTGGTAGCTGCCTGGGATCGGGCGGCTGGTGGGGCCTTGGATCGAGTCGTGCCTTTGCGGCCTCTGACCCGGTGTCGATCCCTCGCAGCTCCTTGGTTCACCGAGGAGCTGAGGGAGATGAAACGCCGGAAAAGACGCCTTGAGAGCGGTTGGAGGGCCAGTCTCGCTGAATCTGACCGAACACTGGTAAGGTCGCATATTAAGACCTACCTAGTGGCGATAAAGACGGCAAAGTTTAATTACTTTTCCGCCTCTATTGCGTCATCAGGAAATCGTCCGGCCGCCCTGTTCAGGGTAACCCGCTCCCTGCTCCATCCGGGAGCGCGGGAGGATCCCTTGGAAGGCAGGGCGGAGGATTTCGGATAATACCTGTATGACAAAATCGCTCAGATCCGGGGGGATTTGGACTCTGACTGGGTAGATCGGGGCAGGGTGACGAGGAATAGTCTTGAGAATGTTACCTGGGAGGAGTTTGATGCTATGACTCCCGATGATGTGGACAGGATTTTGGGGAGACTTAGTGCGGCCACATGTTTACTGGACCCGTGTCCCTCCTGGTTGGTACTGGCCTCCCGGGAGGTTACACGAGGCTGGCTCCAGGGTGTTATCAACGCTTCGTTGAGTGAGGGTCACTTCCCCACCGCCTTGAAAGAGGCGGTGGTGAGGCCTCTCCTCAAGAAGCCGTCCCTGGATCCGGCAATATTGGCCAACTATCGTCCTGTCTCCAACCTTCGCTTCTTGGCGAAGGTTGTTGAGAGTGTGGTCGCGCGACAGTTTCCGCAATTCCTGGAGGAAACATCCTATCTAGATCCGTTCCAGTCGGGTTTCAGGCCTGGGCACAGCACGGAAACGGCATTGGTCGCGTTGGTTGATGATCTCTGGAGGGCTCGGGACAGGGGTTGCTCCTCTGTTCTGGTCCTGTTAAACCTCTCAGCGGCTTTTGATACCATCGACCATGGTATCATGCTGCACCGGTTGGAAGAGTTGGGGATGGGGGGCACCGTATTACGGTGGTTCTCCTCCTTTCTCTCCGACCGGTCGCAGTTCGTGTTGGCAGGGGGGCAGAGGTCGACCTCAAGGCCTCTTATATGTGGAGTGCCTCAGGGGTCGGTCCTCTCGCCCCTCCTGTTCAACATTTATGTGAAGCCGCTGGGCGAGATCATCCGTGGCTTTGGGGTGAGATACCACCAGTACGCTGATGACACCCAGCTGTACATCTCCACCCCAGGCCACCCCAACGATGCCCTTGAAGTGATGTCCCAGTGCCTGGAGGCTGTGCGGATTTGGATGGGGAGGAACAAGCTCAGGCTCAACCCTTCCAAGACTGAGTGGCTGTGGCTCCCGGCATCCCGATATAGTCAGTTGACTCCATCACTGACTATTGGGGGCGAGTCGTTGGCCCCCACTGAGAGGGCTCGCAATCTGGGAGTCCTCCTGGATTCGCAGCTGTCCTTGGAGGAACATCTGACGGCTGTAACCAGGGGGACCTTTTGTCAGGTTCGCCTGATTCGCCAGTTGCGGCCCTTTCTTGATCGGGATTCCCTGTGCACAGTCACTCATGCCCTCGTCACCTCTCGCCTTGACTACTGCAACGCTCTCTACATGGGGCTCCCCTTGAAGAGCACCCGGAGGCTCCAACTGGTCCAGAACGCAGCAGCGTGGGTAGTGACGGGAGCAGCATGGCGCTCCCATGTAACACCGCTCCTGCGCGAGCTGCACTGGCTCCCGGTGGTCTTCCGGGTGTGCTTCAAGGTGTTGGTTATCACCTTTAAAGCGCTCCATGGCATAGGGCCTAGCTATCTTCGAGACCGCCTGCTGCCACCGACGACCTCCCATCGACCCGTGCGCTCCCACAGAGAGGGCCTCCTCAGGGTGCCATCAGCCAAACAGTGTAGGCTGGTGACCCCCAGGGGGAGGGCCTTCTCTGTGGGGGCACCTACCCTCTGGAATCAACTGCCTCCAGAGATCAGGGGAATCCAAGACCTCAGTGCCTTCCGCCGTGCCCTTAAAACCTTCCTTTTCCAGCAAGCCGGGCTGGCCTAATTTTTTAAGTGTTTTTAAGTGTTTTGTTTATTGTTTTTAATTAACAGGGCCAAATTTATATATGTATATTTTAACTGTATTTTAATATTTGTATTTGATGTTTTTACTTGGCTGTTCACCGCCCTGAGTCCTCAGGGAGAAGGGCGGTATACAAATTCAAAATAAATTAAATTAAATTAAATTAAATTTTTCTACAACCTCTTCGGCCGAAGAGGTTGTAAAAAAAAAATGCTTTGAAAAGCCTCTGACGATCCCGGCTGAGTTGCCTAATCGGCAGAGGCTTTTCAAAGCATTTTTTTTTTTGCAGAAAAAATGCTTTGAAAAGTTAAAAAAAAAAGTTGGCCACGCCCACCGTCACATTACCACCACCACCACCACCACCAAGCCACGCCCACTGAACCGGTAGTAACAAATTTTACATTTCACCCCTGGATTATAGGGTTGTACAACTGGGACTGTAAACTTAAGTATCTACATGCAAGATCAAGAATGTAGCTTCGGACTTCTAGAACAAATTTTAGGATTTTACAAGAGTCTCTGAACCATATTCAGCAGCAATTACTAGTCCTTATAACACTCAGTAACATTTTAAAGACTAGGCACCAACCTAGAAAAAGAACCTTCCCTTATCAGTAAACCTTAGTGAAATCTAGCTCATGCTCTGTGGCTAAAATAAATAATGCCTTGTTCTCATTCCCTCCCCACTGCTCTCTGTGCTCTGCAGCTGGATGATGTTTTGCAGGATGAAAAGCAGTGGGCTAAAACTGTGTAAATCATGGTTGGGATGAGGCAAGGCCAGTATCCATGTGACAAGGGACAAAAGTGACTTTTTCCAGGGTATTCCACTCATGCTATAAATAACCAATAAACAGAGCTTAATGAATAGTAAATAAATCTTCTTGTGTGGGCTGATGGCAGCACTTCACTTCTGTTTGTTTGGCCCTACGAAGTGTCTCTGTTGACCCTTGTATCCTGGCTAAGACTAATTTTATGTGCACATGCTGTGTAGTAGCCTTTCCCTTCTATCTCTTCATTTTTCTTGTGTAATATTCAAGTCGGCCTATGATTTTTGTTTCAGCTACATTTGGCAACCAGCAGCCCCATTGGTGTGGTTTTTTGTTTTTTTTTTAATTGGAAGCATTGGACTGATTCTACTTTCCTTGCTCATGTTCATACCACATGTAGACCAAACAATATACTGTTTTAATGTCGGCACACATGAGGCCAGGAGAAGCTAGCTCCAGGGAAGACAGTTGAAATTATCAGAAAGAACACCGAATGGGTGCCCAACCTTTTTCTTGCCTGCCTCTTGCCCTCTATAAATTCCCTTCCCTCCAAACAGATTTTCAAACAGAGGGGATAGCCCTTTCTCCCCTTTCCCTGGGGCTCCTTAAGACCCACCTGTCTTGAGAGAAAGCAGCAGAATTACCAGCTCTTAAAGGGACTGTTCTTGTCGTTTGTAACTTGTCTATTTGCTCTAATATTAAATTGTGAACCACAACAAAGGCTTTGACAGAAAGGCAGTATGAAATCTCAGAAATAATGTGAACCAGCAAAAAATTGGTTACACACTAGGCTGTTTTTTGTTTTCAGAGTGACAGTACAGGTGGACAGATAAGGCCAGTGTCAGTGCAAGCTGTTTAAGTTTGGCTTTGGAATTGTTTGTAGTTGCATGCTGCTGCACGGAGATAGGATTATTCATTTGGTCAGTCCAGGCACCTGGTGGACTCTTCAAACTTTAGAGGGAGCATTGTCAGATGTAAATGCCTTGTTCTCTAATGTGTAAATAATGTATATATGGAACATCAGGGGTTAACTTATTCTTTGGACTTTAATGTATTCATAATTTACCACTCCCATTTCTGGCTCCACCCCTTGTATATATAAGGAGCCACCCTCACCTTTTTGCTTTGCTTCTATCTTGAATATTCAGCGAATATAGAATGCCTACTATGATTAAAGAGAAATATATTTAAACCTCTAACTCCTATTATCTTTATTGAGTCTGATCCTAAAAATATTGCAACAAGCTGGTAGCAGAGGATGGTTTATTGACTCAATAAGTAATTAAAAATGTCCAAGAAAGATAGGCCCAACACCAGGGCCTACAGCAAAGAAATAGAAACTGATCAAGAGATGATCAACGAATCCACTAACGCGATTTCGAGAGAATCCGAAGAATACACCACTGAAGAAGAAGAATTGATGAGTGAAAATAATGACCAGGAAGAAATCAAAATAGAAAATAACGAACTCAGGTCAGAGATATTAAAGATATTAAAAAGCCAGAAAAATGATGAAAGCCTCATCGCGGACCTCCAGGAGATGCTGAGGAACAGCGGAGCAGCGAGAGAGAAAAACGTCATTAAAGAAAAACCCAAAGATCAAAAAACTGTGAGTGAAATGACTACTGAGAAAATCGTTGTAAAAAAGAAAAGATATGATCCCGCGCGAAATTTTGAATGGCAGCCATCTTGGTTTCAACGAACTTCAAAAGAGAGTGAAGCAGAGCCAATCAAAACGCTCAGTTCAAAATTTCTGGCGCGAAAAACGCTATCAGACGAAGAAAGTGAAAAAGAAGTCTCAAACTCTTCAGATGAAACAAAATCAGAAAGTGAAGACGATTTAACAAAATCTCAAGTAAAGTCAGCAATGAAAACGCTTTTTGCTGCTTTTGGGCCAAGATTAAAAATTTCCAAGACATCAACGAAGAAGCAAGAAATCAAACCAACAACTCAAGACCTGCACGCTCCCATTCTGACTTCGAAAGCGACGACACCCGAGCCCAGAGAGCCATGCCGATTCCGTCCTACACCGCAGACAGGATCGAGTGCCAACGCACACAAAAGAAAGAAAAGAACCGTCGCCACCATCAGAACCCCAAAAACCGAGCCAGAGACCGACTCATCTGAAGAGGAGCGGATCGAGAGAGCTGAAATGCAGAGAACCTTCCACGACGACGCCAAGGAAGAAATGAGCAACGCGCATGTGCAAAACTACGCAGACGGCCCCGAAAGACTTGAACTGACCAGAGAACCGCGCAGACTCGTTGCAAGCATCCCAATGCCGTTCTGTAATTTCCTGCACTTGAGAGACCACGGACTGCCTCAGGTTGTAAGTAATGGACAAAATAATGTGGGGAACTTACCCAGTGACTTCCCAAAACTTAGAGTTGATGGCATTAATTTACAAGAGTGGTATCAACAGCTTCAGGTTGTTTTTATGAAAGAAAATTTACTATTCTTTATAACTAGTCCTCCAAGAAGACCTTGGACTTTAAATATAGATTGTTTACATCATAGAGCATTTTTCATAATAATATCTAGCGTGTCTCCTGCAATGTATCATAGCATCAAACCAAACCTAACTGTATCAGAAATAATTCAATGCATGTTTAATCTATTTCACAGCGATAGCGTAGCTACAACTACAAGAATGTCTAAGGATTTCTTTTCTTCTAGAGTGAAACCAGGGGTTTCTATAAGTGAGCATTTGATAAATCTAAACAAAATAAGAGCTGAGCTGCAATTAAGGGGGGAAGTGATCTCAGATCAAACAATGAAAAGTGTTATTATCAATTCACTTGACCCATCATGGGATAGCTTTATGTCACACTTAGATACCATTAATTTGGGATATTTATCCATAGAAAGTCTATCTAACAAATTGATAGCAGAAGACAATTCAAGAAAAAATCGTTCCAGTAACCAAACAGAACACAAACCTTTTAGGAAAGTAGTCTTTCAAGATAAATATAATGAGGCCTTTAGATGCCACAATTGTGGATCCAGGGAACACAGTAGAAGAGACTGCCCCAAAGTCTCAAGAGAGAGACATAGGCCAGAATATAGGAGCAAATATAATTACAGACAGTCCTCCACAGATAGACACAAATATAGAAGTCCACCAAATTACAGAGAAAGTAGAGGGGGTAGAGAAAATTCAAAAGAGAGAAAATCTGGGTCACTAAATGGACTAAATAAACAAGACAGCACCAGAACACAACAAGATGAGAACAATAATTGGCTTATTGATTCTGGTGCAACAAACCACACCACTAACAACAAAAGTATATTATCTTCATTTAAAGAAGATAAGTTTGTGATAAAGGTAGCTAATCAAGAAAAAGTTCAAGTATTAGGCAGAGGAAATGTGACCTTGCCTGGTTTAGGGAAAATAGAGGGGGTATTATTAATTCCAGAAATACCTCACAACATACTGAGTGCTATAAAACTAAGCAGAGAATCTGACATCAATATAGTTTTCTCAAAGGGGAAAGCAACTATAGAGAAGAACAAAACAAATGTAGGCACTGTGATGATAAAAGGAGGTCTACCCTATCTGATAACTAAAGAAAGATGGTTACATAACATTGATTCAAATATGGAAGGTTGTAGTGAAGCAGATGATGAAAATGTCAGTAACAGTGACAATGATGAATGTAAAATAACTCATGATCACAAAAATACACACAATGAGAAGAAACCAAAAATAGGTAAACCAATTCATGATGAGTGTGCTCACATCTTACATAGGAAGTTAGGACATGCAAGCTTTCCTGTAGTACAAAAAATGACTGAACACGCAGAAGGTGTCAAAATAAAAAATTGTGAAAATTATTTGGAATGCTCAGTATGTAAATCCACCAAACTAAAAACAAGTCCCAGACCAAAAAAATCTAACAGATCAACTAACAATATTTTTGATTTAGTACATATGGACTTAGTTGGTCCATTAACTCCATCAATTACCTATAGAAAACGTTACTTTCTAACAATAGTGGATGATTACAGTCGCTATGGTTTTGTTTACACATTAAAGCACAAGGATGAAACATTTCAGAAATTTAAGGAATTCTACAAATGCATAGAAACACAACATAATATCAGAATAAAACAAATTATGACAGATAGGGGATGTGAATTCATGTCTAAAGAATTCTCCCAATGGTTAAAGGATAGAGGAATGCTACATTTCACGTCCAATCCATTTTCTGCATTTCAAAATGGAATTGCAGAGAGAAAGAATTCCACACTACAAACCATGATTAGATGCACATTAGAGGATGCTGGTTTAGGCAAACAATTTTGGTCAGAAGCCTTACATTATTCAAATTACACTCAAAATAGAACCTGGTCCAGTATTGTGAATAAGACACCATATGAGGTGATGTACAATAGGAAACCTAAATTAGCACACATGCACATATTTGGAGTCACTGCAGACGTACACATACCTAAACAGTTGAGGAGAAAGGGAGAAAACGTATCCAGAAGATTAAGATTCATGGGATACGAAACTGGAACCAAAGGGTACAGATTCATTGATAATAATAACAAATTTATAGTATCCAGAACAGCTGTGTTCCATGAGCAGGCCAATTGGTCTAAATTACACCTTAATGAAATATTCCCAAATAAATGCAAAGATACGATATCTTGCGAGGAAGAAACAACAGAAAATCAAAATACTAACAAAAATAAGAACAAAACCAAAACTTGGACAAATAGTCAGCATAAAATAAAGACAGACACATTAACAAAAAAGGAAGCTAGATATTTGCATGACAATCATAGCAAGCCTGGAAGATCTATTAGAAACAATAGAAACCAAATACCAAATAAATACAGAGATTACATAATGCATATGGATGGAGAACAAATAACACCTAACACATATGAGGAAGTATTGAAACTTCCCCGTGAAGAAAGAGAAAAATGGGAACTAGCTATGGAAAAAGAGATGGAAAGTTTGCAAGGATTAAATGTATTCACACCTGCGATCGCACCTAAGGATAAAACAATTATAGGTACCAGGTGGATTTATAAAATTAAGAACTTAGAAGGAGGCAATACCTTATACAAGGCTAGACTAGTTGCACAAGGTTATGCACAGAAATATCCAGAAGACTATACTGACACGTATTCACCCACAGTGAGAACAGAGAGTGTCAAAACAGCTCTTGTAATAGCATCTGCACTCAATCTGGACGTATTTCAATATGACATACAGACTGCGTATTTACACGCAAAATTAGATAAGGAAATATATGTAAGAGCACCACACAGCCAATACACTAATAAGAACGAAATTTGGTTATTAAATAAGAGTCTGTACGGATTAAAGCAATCTGGCAAAAGATGGTACGATTGCTTGGTAAAGGTACTTAAGACCATGGATTTCAACGCCACCACTGCTGATAACTGTTTCTTTGTAAAAAAGAGTAATGATCATATTGAATTTGTATTAATTTATGTGGATGATATTTTATATATTGGAAAACATAAAGAGAACAGGGAAATCTTTGTAAATAAGTTAAACGAACATTTCTCCTTAAAATCCCTGGGTAAAGTGAATAAATACCTTGGTGTACAAATTAACAAAACTAGAAGGGGATTCAAACTTACTCAGAAAGATAAAATCATTGAACTTCTAAACAAGTGTAACTTAAATAATGCCAAAACCTGTGACACCCCTATGCAAACTGATTTTCTTAGAAACACTGATGAATCTTCCCCTGAGTTTAAAGACAACACATTTTACAGATCAGTTATAGGTTCACTCCTTTATATATCTAATTGGACCAGGCCAGATATTGCATTACCTCTCAATTTATTGTCAAGATATGTTAGCAAACCAACCATGTATCATTGGGAAGCTGTCAAAAGAATTTTAAGATATCTGAAAAGTACATTAGATTTTTGTTTAGTATTAGAACCTAATAATGACAAAGAACCAAAAATTACTTGTTATGCTGATGCAGATTGGGCTGGTGATACAACATGCAGAAAGAGTACCTCTGGTTATGTTTTTCTATTGAATGATTGTCCAGTTTACTGGTATACTGGTAAACAAGAACTGGTAGCCACTTCTACCACAGAAGCGGAATATGTTTGTTTGTCCAAAGCTGCAAATAACCTTGTATGGTTCAACGATTTGATCACAGATGTTTGGAAAAAAACCTACTTTACCATTTATTATGCATGAAGACAATAAAGCGGCCATTGAAATATCCAGATCCGATGCAATTGGACAAAGGTCCAGGCATATTGATATAAAATTTAAGCACGTGAGACAACTATCTCAAGATGGATTCATCAAAGCAATACACTGCGACACTTCTGAACAATTAGCTGACATATTAACGAAGCCTTTGCCTTCTAAACAACACAAATATTTAACTTCTAAATTATATGTATTATATTGTCCTGAATCTGAATGTAATTGGTGTTGTATAACGAACCGGCATTTAGAGGGGGATTTGTCAGATGTAAATGCCTTGTTCTCTAATGTGTAAATAATGTATATATGGAACATCAGGGGTTAACTTATTCTTTGGACTTTAATGTATTCATAATTTACCACTCCCATTTCTGGCTCCACCCCTTGTATATATAAGGAGCCACCCTCACCTTTTTGCTTTGCTTCTATCTTGAATATTCAGCGAATATAGAATGCCTACTATGATTAAAGAGAAATATATTTAAACCTCTAACTCCTATTATCTTTATTGAGTCTGATCCTAAAAATATTGCAACAAGCATGTTGCTGTCTCCGGGATTCTGCTGCACAGTTCAACCTAGTCTTACAGGACACTTGGAATGAAAAGAGCCATAGATTGGATTATACCTGCATGAACTCTTTACGTTTCTTGATTGTGGAAGGCCACCTGGTTTTCAGAAGAACATCGGCTGATGAAACAGCACAAGAGATGCCTAACACAACATTGGAGGAAGATAAAAAGAAATCTGACCAAGTAAAAGTTAGAGCCTTTCCTAAGGATTACACTGCTGTAATAGGGATGGCAAAACAATTACCGGTATTTTTTTGTGGAATCCTGGGGAGTGGCTGTTTTTCAGTAACCTCGGAATGGGACAACCCACTGCAGTCAACTTGCTGTGGCCGACTGATCACATCCAACTCGCTGTGGCTAGCTCACCATGGCCAACTGGCCACGGGAAAACTCACTGCAGAACAATTTTATAATTCAATTTAATTATTTAAATAAATAAACATTATTTTAATTTTTGTCATTCACATTTCATTCGTTCTCTCTTTTTTCATCCTTTCTTTAATGATTCTATTCCACCATTTTTTTATTTTTATTTTTGATATTAGTGTAACTCTTATCCTGCAGCAAGTTGTCCTGCAATCACTTGGCCGTGGTGAGTTGGCTGTGGCAAATTGTCGTAAACCCCAGTAACTTGGTCCCTTAAAACAGACATCAATATTTACAAGGCCAATGTGAGAACTAGTTTAAGCAGCTGTTGGATAAAGTCACCCATACTTGTTGTAGCCTGAAGGAGCTGAAGTCTAAACGTCTAGATCCAAAGTAGCTGCTTGAGGCACAAATTTGTCTGGAAGGAGCTTGATTTTGCTAATTTTGATAAAGCAAACAAGATACATAGAGTTCTGAGTTTTCCCATCTGTGTTTCAGATCCATGTTCCTCCTGGTTGATCAAGGCCTTCCAGGAAATGACTTGTAATTGGATCATTGTGGTGGATAATACTTCTTTGAGGGAGGATTTGGTTCTGCCTGCATTGAAATTGGTAGTGCTCTTCCCTCTTCTCAAGAAGCCACAAAATAACAGAACTGATTTTCATTTAGTCACCCTTTTTAGAGAAGATTGTTGAGGTTGGTGTGCAACTCCAAACAGCCTGAAGGGATGCATTAGCTGAACTCTTTTCAGTTGGGTTTAATATCTGGCTTTAACACTGAAATTGTATTGATCAGTGCTTGTTGATAATCTTTGGCAAGAGTAGGAAGATGATGGGGCATCCATCTGGCTCTCCATTTTGTAATGGGCATAAGTAATGCCATCCATCTTAGCATTTTTTTGAACTGGCTCAGAGGATTAAGAATGGAATGCATGTTGTTACAGTGGTTGTCTCCTATCTCCAGGGATAGTTCTAATTGCTATTGGGGGGGAGGGAGAATCTAGATCTAGACTTCTACTCTCTTGGTTGTTTCAAGTCTCTATTTAAGTATCTATATGAAGCCACAACAGTGTTCCGTGCGCCTTTGGCATTTAGTCATGCCGGCCACATGACCACGGAAATGTCTTTGGACAGTGCTGGCTCTGCAGTATTTGCCATTCTGGCACATGGCCTATTGATTGTTGTTATAATTTCCTTTTTCATTGTTTTGGATTGCTGCTATTTTTTGTTTTCATTTTATTGGCAGCTGCCCAGATTTGTACCAAGATAAGAAGTCATAAATCAAACACATAAATACACCCACCCATCTCTCACTCCTGATATTCTCCCAAAGTGATAGGTGTGTGTGTGTGTGTGTGTGTGTGTGTGTGTGTGTGTGTAATCATTGGGCCACAATTACATGTAGTTTGTGAGTCACTTCTTTCGAAAAGCCATTTGATTGCTTATATAAACAGGATAGTAGAGTATAAACTTAATAATAGCATTTATGTCTTGTAGCTGAAGTATAGACAACAATCATTAAATATACCATAAACAACAAATACTAAATTTGAGTTGCTATTCACAGCTTGATTTTTAAAAAGTAAGATGTGATAGGCAGGTGGAATGGATACGTTGCCTCTCCAATTTTTTGTTTAGTAGAATCCACATTCTACATTCTAACCAGAATAATCTCTGACTGTTCCTCTGAATCTGAGAGAGGGCCTTTTATATTTGGAGCATAATATGTTAATAGCATGTCTGGTTCTTGCAGTTATTCTTTTTAAAGTTTTGCTCATTCCTTGCTCACAAAAGACATTATGTTTTTACTCTGGTTCTGTTCCTGTTCCAAATGCATAAGGAGCTCCTTGGAGTGACCATAAGGCAATGCTGTGAGCACCATCTAGCAATCATTTTCCTTCCTATGAAAAAGTACTTTCATCTATCATCTCAGTATTTTTTTCAGCATTTTTTTTGGGCGGCATCTATGGCATTCCCTTGGAAAGGAAAGGGGAATCTGTGGGTTGGGTTTAATCATTGGAAATCACATTATTGATATGTTCTTGTTGCTTCTTGGCACACATAATTTGTTTGAATAACTAATACAAGTTATCCAATGACCATAAATATTTTCAATCAGCTTTTCATCTCAGAAAAACATAATTCATCTACTTTCTTATATCAACAAACTCCCAGTGGTTTCCTGACAATGTCTGGAACTTCAACTCCCAGAATTCCACATGCAAAAATACTAACACAGAATAAAACTGATTATGAAAATTTCAAATCACCATCTGGCAGTATACTAATAGAGAGTTTTACCATTAACATTGTGAAAAGCTCAATTTTCACTGCTTTCCTAAATTTTGGGAGGGATGGTATCATGTGGAATTTTGAGAGTGTCTTCCAGAAGGACCACCCCAGATAAGATTGACTTCTGGCTCCTCCCCCTGGATCTCCCCATGAAGAAAATACCATCATTCTCAACAGGGTGCATGAACCTCACAGATAAGTTTTATTTGAAGTAGTTGCTTCTGCAGGCACCTGAGCCAGTCATCAAGATGACTGGTGTTTTGTGAATTCAAGGGCAGACTATTGCACCGGTACTGTGTGTGGGATAGACAGCATCACCACCAGATGGATTTATAGCTGGCTGATCAACCATATTCAACATTTAGTCCTTAATGAACTGCATTTACATGGAGGGAAGTATGCAGTCAGGTACACCAAGGCTCTGTCTTAGGCCCAGTACTCTTCAATCAATGATTTAGATGAGGGGATAGAAGGGGAACTCATCAAATTTGCAGGTAACACTAAGCTGGCAGGAATAGCCAGTATCCCAGAAGATAAACTCAACATACAGAAGGATTTCAACAGAATTGAACACTGGGTCCTATCTAATAAAATGAAATTCATTGGTGAGAAATGTAAGGTTCTATATTTAGGCAATAAAAACCAAATGCACAGGTATAGAATAGGTCAATGATGGGTAACCTTTTTGGTGCTGAGTGCCCAAAGCGCATGTGCATGCATGTGAACACACACACATGTGCCCAAACCCCCAAAATGCAATGTGAGTGCCCCCGTGCATGCCCCCCTGCACATGCGCCCCAGGCTCCCCTGGGCCCCATTTTGGTCCTGCAAAGCCGCCTGCACCAACCTGCACCCTCCTGCACATGCACCCCACCCCCTGCACATGCGCACACCCATCCCTATATGCACCCCGCCCCCTGTGCATGTGCAGCAGAGACCCGAAGACCAGCTGGCCGGCAGGAGGTACACACGCATGCGCGGTGGAGCTGGACTGGAGCAACAGCTGGCGTGCCCTCAGAGAGGGCTCTGCGTCCCACCTGTGGCATGCGTGCCATAGGTTCACCATCACGGGAATAGGTTATACTTAGCTCAACATCAGTAAGTGTGAGTGAGAGGGAACTTAAGAGTCCTCATGGACAGTCACTATTGAGCTAGCAGTGTACTGCAGCTGCCAAAAAGCCAACTCAATCCTGGGCAGCATTGACAGAGGGATAGAATCAAAATCACATGAAGTGTTAGTACGACTTTAAAATGTCCTGATAAAACCACACTTGGAATATTGCATCCAGTTTTGGTTGCCAGAATATAAAAAAATGTCTAGAAATAGTGCTGAGAACAACGACAAAGATGATTAGAGGACTGGAAGCTAAAACATAAAGAATGGTTCCAGGAATTGGATATGTCTAGTTTAGTGGGAAAAAAAGGACTAGTGGGTGACATCATAGCAGTGTTCCAATATCTAAGGGGCTGCCACAAAGAAGTGGGGGTCAACCTATTCTCCAAAGCTTCTGAAGGCAGGACAAGAAGCAATGGCGGGAAACTAATAAAGGAAAGAACCAACCTGGAACTGAGGAGAAATTTCCTGATAGTTAGAACGATTAATCAGTGGAACAATTTGCCTCTAGAAGTTGTGGAAGTTTTAAAGAAATGGTTGGATAATAATTTGTCTGAAATGTTATAGGGCTTCCTGCTCAAGCAGAGGTTTGGTCAAAAGACCTCCAAGGTCCCTTCCAACTCTTGTTATTCTGGGATAATTTTGATGATGCTGTGATCCACCTTTTAAAGAAGGTAGCTTGCAACCATCTGTCACTGGGATACAGTATTATGGCACTGTCTGAAAATCATTCATTACTAGATGGTTCTGTAACAAGTGTGAAAATAAAAATATGTGTGTTTTTATTCAAAAATCTACCTGTGGCTCATACCACCTGTTCAAATCATTCACAACACTTCCCTAACTCCTATTGCTGCAAATGGCCCCAATCTTCATTTTGGGAAGAACATTTCTCTATTTGAAAACATCTGCATGGCTCAAGGGTCACAGTTTATGAAGAAGTTTAATGACAGGAAACAGAGGATGAGAGACAACAGAGGAGGAAACACTGGGCTTTCCAAACTTAAGCACCCAGTCAAAAGCAGAAGTCTCATTCAAAACCCTCAAGAGTGTTCCGTGATACAAACAGCACAGATGAGCAGAGCTGTTATCCCCAAATGGCTATGCTGCATGATGATTTCAGGACATTATCTCCTGGATAAGTATTGGAGGTGGGGAGGGAGGGGAGAGTTATTCCCCTCTCTCTCTCTCCTACACAAACGCATATGCCAGAAAAGATCAGCCATCTTGCATGAAGCATGCCTTCCCCTCCCTCCCACTCTGTCTTTGGCAGGGAGTCTCTTTCAGATGACAGCTGTGGGGAAAAAAGGAAAATGCTTTCAAATGTGGAAGGGTAGAAGCAAGGCAGATTGTTAAGCTACAGCGTACTTTCTGTCGCTGGGTCTGATTTCGCATAAAACAAGAGGACGGTACAGTAAGGCAGACATCTGTTGGCAGGAATGTTTGAAATTATCTGACTGACTGCCATAAAAGCAAAGCAAGCTAGATGTCTTTCCCTAGTCGGTGGCTTCTATGAGTGCTACTGAAAGGCCTGGTTGGGGCCTTTCACTTCCGAATTCTGTTTAGCCCAGAGGGCAGTAATGGGTTTCAATTTCAACCGTTACTGGTTTGTGACACTTCTGCACATGCGCAGAGATGTCCAGGCAGGTGGGCAGAGCCTCCCGCCGCCGCCACTAACGGTTCACCCGATCCGGGGCGAACCGGTAGCAACCCGCCAGGAGGGTGAAGGTTCATGAGCAGCATTCAGGAAGATTGTACTATATTTTAAAATGGTTGCTGTGGTAAATTAAACTCTGATTTTTAAAATGTTGCTTAACTTGTGAATTCGTTTTCCACCTTTTTTCTAAGTAGCGGTACAGGGGGGTTCTGTGAACCACCCACAAGTTTAAATGGTGGCTGTTACTTATTTTGGAAGGGTGACTAAATTAAAAAGAGTAAGGAAAAGGAAAAGAAAAAGAAAACAATTGCAAAAGAAAAAAAATAAGGGGAAAAAAGAGCAAAACCGCACAAAGTGATGTAAAAGCTTCTCAAGCATGCATGTATTTATTTATTTGTCTTCAGCATCTTCACCAGTGTTTGATCTTCTAATAGGTGCAGAGCTTGTCTCCCAGTTGATGTCAGGCTAGTTGAAGTCCCCCACTACTATTGTGGTGTGCTTCCTACATAGAGTACCCTAGCAAAAAGTCCACCCATTTCCTCTGTTCAGTTGGGTGGCCCGTAGTATACACCTATAGCAATGTCATTCTTTTTTCCCTTTTATATTGATCCAAATGAATTCAAGATGGTTTTCATCATTGTTCTGCTGTTATTTCTGAAGAGATGCAGTTATTTCTTATATATAGCGCAACTCCACCTCCTCTTTTATTAGGCCTGTTTCTTTTAAATAATTTAAATCCCTGTGACCTATAGCAATCTACCCACAATCTTTGGAATATCTGTAGAAATGTTAGTGAAGGAAAATATTTTTGCTATTTCAACAGATGCTAAACAGTTGCTGCACTAGCATTATCTTATTTGACATATAGATTTAAATTCATTTTTAATGTATAATTTTTTCCAAAATATATTTAATAAAAGTGGCATATTTATTACTTGCCCAAACCTAACTCCAGTGAAAATATATTTTTTTTATTCATGGAGACCGTTATCAAGGTTATCGGGTGTGGGGGAATTGTGATATGACAATATTTGAGATTTAATCCTTCCCTTTTTAGTGATGCAGAGAACATAGCCGTTTCTCCCAGTGTGTTGCTTTCCCAGTACATTGCGTCAACTCTTGGAATTTTCAAAAATGGCCATGCTGACAGGGAATTATGGAAGCAAATGTTTAATTGGTTTGGAAAGATCCTCCTCCAGTTCAACATACCCAATAAGAATAGGGTTTGTATTGCTTTTTCACAACAAACCTTGTCAAACCAGTTCATTCATGGCTTGCCTGTTGCTACCCCTTTAATCAATACCCTCATAAAATACAATCAGTGGATCAATTTTCTTCTGTCAAATGTAAGATGGTAAAAGGAAAGAAAAAGACTTTGCCAATTCCCACTTTTATGTTCTCACTATTTTCACACATACCCCACCTCTTATTTCTGGGGTATAGGTACAGCCCAGCGGTGAAATCCAGCTGGTTCTATCCGGCTCGCGCAAACTGGTAGTGCCGGTGGCGGGAGGCTCTGCCCACCCGCCGGCACGTCATTACGTCCCATTTTTTGACTCTCTGTGCATGTGCAGAAGAGGCACGTGCGCGCTCCCATTCCCGAACCAGTAGTGAAGGTAAGTGGATTTCACCGCTGGTACAGACCACCATTTTATTGTTCCATTGGTGAATCTGAACAAGAAAGAAAGGAAGAGTGTTTGTTTCTAAAACACAATTGTACCTTTATTTATTTCTTTCACTTGCATTTTAGGGTGAAATGTCAGTATTCTTGTCAATTTCATCTGGGAAGTAAAAAATGATCCACTAGTTTCATTTTTCCTTCACCGAACCTGCCCAATGTTTCACTTTCAATCAGTAAACTTTTTTTTTTCAAGGGTTTCTTATTTCATGAACAGAGTAGCCCTGGATGAAATTACGACACAAAACAGCTGTCAGTGATTGGGGTGGAGGAGGCATTCCTGCCACAGTGCCCAGTAGCCAATTAGAGTGGAGTGATTTGCTTAAACACAACAGATGTGAAATAAAACAGATAAACTAAATAAGGCTCCTGAATTGGATGTCAAAAAGCATTGTGTGGCAGAAAAGTATGGGTGCATACTGCCTTCCTTGTCGATTAAAGGTACCTAGAGGGTGACACTGTGTGTTTCTACAATTGAAAAATGGTCCCCACTTTCTCTGGAGCAAGCTGGTCATGTGGATAAGTCCTCTATCATAATTAATCTATACAGGTAGTCCTCGATTTAACAACAGTTTGTTTAGTAACCGTTTGAAATTACAATAGCACTGTAAAAAGTGACTTATGACCATTGTTCACACTTATGACCATTGCAGCATCCCCATGGCCATGTGATTTACATTTGGATGCTTGACAACTGGTTTATATTTATGACGGTTGCAATGTCCCGGGGTCATGTGACCATCTTTTGTGACCTTCCAACAAGCAAAGTCAAGAAAAGTCGTAAAATGGGACAAATCACATTTAACAAATTTCTCACTTAGCAACATAAATTCTGGGCTCCGTTGTGGATGTAACTCGTGGGCTACCTGTAACACCTACTGGATAGATTTTGAGCTACTTAGTCTTCTTTCCTACTGGACTCCAGGAACTTTTAAATGGAGAATTCTTAGCCTCTTGTATCCCACTTCTTGGGGAGACTTCAGATGCCTTGTATATTTAATCACTATAAAAAACAATTGGATGGACTGCATTTAATCTCTTTCTATCCCCAAACACATAATAGTTTTTTTCTTAGTATATTAAAATGTTTTCTTCTGTCTTTAAAAAGTAATGTCCAGGCAAAGCAAACAGAATCTTAGAAAATAAAGTTAAACAGTGACTCTGAAGGATCCACATTGTATTTTGTACAGATGTTTTGTCAACGACAGACAGAAGCTTGGATGGTAAGCTTCCAAATAATTATTTTCATGAAGCCGATTCTTCAGTGACGTTATGGCATATTAATTCACTCACTCATTCATTCATTTATTTATTGGATGCAGCAGGATTTCTGGCAAATACTTACTGGGACTCGTCCACATGGCTTGCAAGTCCCAACAATCCAGGGAACCTTATTCGGGAAATTACAATTAGGCTTCAGACCACATCAAAAGAGAATATTACAAAGATTCCAGAATTTTCTGCAAACGAAACAACTTCACTACATGATGAAATGCACACCTTGGGACCTCTTGTGGTCTATAGTAATGGTGGCGTATAAAATGCCTTGATTGCTGCCTGCACATAAATGGTTCATTTTAGATTGCATCTGGACAGAATCCTATAGCTTCGTACTGTTCCCAGAAGTTAAACAAATATATTTAATTGGCTGCATTCTGAATCCTATTAGTTTGTTTGCTTTCTTTTGTCTTTCCTAATCTTGGACACAAAGATGATTTGTGTACTACTGAGATAAAAGAGCTTGGAATGCTAAAATGGTTGGATTCAACTAGAAATAGTCCAGCTGGCCAACCAAAATGGCCCCATTTTGGCTTCATTGCTGGTGTCCCTGTCACATATTGTTTGAATTGCTGGAGCCCCTCGCCAGCTGTAATTGAGCAACCCATTATTTTCAGCCATGCAGTGAAAAGTGTGACGTAGTAAAGAATACAGTACTTCTGTGCCAATGTGTTGTAAGTCAAGGGGAGGGCTATGACAGCCCTGTTCACATCTGATGGGAGCTGTTCAATCCAGAGTGGGGAAGGCTCATATAGACTATCCCTTCAAAACTGGTTTACTTGTCAAAGCCATCAGAGAGGAAAGTTGGGGGCTGTGTATGAATGAGAAAGCTCCAAAATCTGTAGCTGCTTTGCCCAATTGCCCAATAGAGTTATAGTAATTGTTTAGGATCAAAGCTGTGGCAGACCGATTCACATTTCTAGCCCTTGGCTTTCTCATCAGAGTCCACAGTCCCAGAATCACCACATTTTTAAAAACTAGCAGAAAAGGTGGCAACCAAAAATACATGTCAAGATTTTGCTGTTGCTTTGCTGGGAAAAGAACTTAAAAGGGTGAACAAAGCACTGAATTATCTTGTTTTTTCCTTTCCCCACCCTCTGACCCAAGAGCCTGAACCACTGAGCTCCAGCTGAACATGTCACTGTTCACCTCAGCTGTAGGCTATGTAACTGTGATGCTCCAGTGCTTCTGTTTCCCCTGACCCTTCGGTCTGTTTTCGCCTGTGTGCACTGATGTCTGAAGGTGCTAATGCCACAAGGTCACTGAATTCATCACATGTCACTTATCCCTTGGTCTTGTGTTTCAGGAGATGACTCTCACAGCAGGAGAACTGTTCTGAAATGTTGCTTTGTAATTTCCAGGTCCCACACTGACCCACTGACTCAGTTTGGTGTAACAGTGAAAGTCCCTGAAAAGAAATGTTACATATAATTTCCATTGGAAATATATCTCAGGGCATAGTCAGATGCCTTTAAGCCCATCCTTGAGCCAGCAAAAAATATATAGAATTTACTCCCCTTTTCTGTCATAGTTACAAGATCAGTGACTGGTCCTGGGCTGCAATTTAAGTACAGTGGTACCTTGGTACTCATTGTTAATTGATTCCAGGAGGCGTGATGAGTTCCAAAAATGATGAGTACCAAACTAATTTTTCCCATAACTAATAATATAGTGAATCACAAGGCAGTCAACTGCAATAAGTTCTATCTTATGAGTCAAGTACCAAACAAACAATGAGTACCAGGATAAAATTTTTTTGTCAAAATGTGTTGGGTACCAAATTTGATGAGTGTCAAAACAGTTGAATATCAAGGCACCATTGTACAGGGGAAATTAAGGTTGTTTTGCCTGATTTCACTTCCTATTTTGGCAGGGGCAAAACTACTATCAACTTGTCTCTCCAATGGATGTGGGTAGCAGAAAATGCAGACAAGAGCTCGGAATAGTAGATTTGCCTCACTAACAGAGTATAGGCATGGAGGCACTCCAAACCAAGAAGTTTCTGAGCATGCAACCAACATTGTTATCAAAAAGTGCTAAACGTTGTCCAGAAATGGCCTGGCTGAGAGGTGACAAGACAGAGGAGGGGCACAGGGTGGAGCAAGAGGGAGCAGCTGATGGGCTCTGCCCATGACAAAGCTATAAAAGAATGGCAAAACTGTGAATTTAATATTAACTTTGTGGCTGGCCACACCTAGAAGTAGCCTATGGATGGCCGTGGAACTGGAATCAAGTACACAAACAGTATCTCCACCTTCAATAATAAAAACAGCAACAAAAAAAATAGTCACAGAAAACTCCTTGTAAGCAAAATAGAAAACTGTAATAAAAAGAACTGACCTTGAGCCAGACATCCTGGAATGTGAAGTCAACTTAGGAAGTCTGAGCAACAACAAAGCTAGTGGAGGTGACAGTATTTCACTGAACTATTCAAAATCGTAAACAACGATGCAGTAAAAGTGCTACACTCAATATGACAGCAAATTTGGAAGACTCAACAGTGGCCACAGAATTGGAAAAGGTCAGTTTACATTCCAATTCCAAAGGAGGGCAATGCCAAGGAATGCTCAAACTACCGCACCATTACACTTATTTCACCTGCTAGCAAAGTTATGCTCAAAATCCTACAAGCTAGGCTCCAGCAGTATGTGGACCGAGAACTACCAGAAGTGCAGGCAGGATTTCGAAGAGGCAGAGGAACTAGAGATCAAATTGCCAACATACGCTGGATCATGGAGAAAGCTAGGGTGTTTCAGAAAAACATCTACTTCTGCTTCATTGACCATGCTAAAGCCTTCGATTGTGTGGATAACAACAAATTGTGGAAAGTTTTCAAAGAGATAGGAGTACCAGACCATCTTATTTGTCTCTTGAGAAACCTTTATGTGGGTCAAGAAGCAACAGTGAGAACTGGACACGGAGCCACTGATTGGTTCAAAATTGAGAAAGGAGTTCGGCAAGGCTGTATACTGTCACCCTGCCTATTTAACTTATATGCAGAGCACATCATGAGAAAGGCGGGGGCTAGATGAATCACAAATTGGAATTAAGATTTCCATTAAGATATCAACCACCTCAGATATGCAGATGATACTACTCTAATGGCAGAAAGTGAAGAGGAACTAAAGAGCCTTCTGATGTGGGTGAAGGAGGAGAGTGCAAATGTTGGCTTGAAACTCAACATTAAGAAAACTAAGATCATGGCTTCCAGCCCTCTCAATTCCTGACAAGTAGATGAGGAAAAAATAGAGGTAGTGACAGATTTTATTTTCCTGGGCTCCAAGATCACTGCACATGGGGACTACAGCCAAGAAATTAAAAGACACTTGCTCCTGGGGAGGAAAGCTGTGGCAAGGTTAGACAGCACATTAAAAAGCAGAGACATCACCCTGCCAACAAAAGTGCGTATAGTCAAGGCTATGGTTTTCCCGGTTGGTTGTGAAAGTTGGACCATAAGGAAGGCTGAGCATCAAAGAATTGAGGCCTTTGAAGTATGGTGCTGGAGAAGACTCCTGCGAGTCCCTTGGACTGCAAGGCGAACAAACTAGTCAGTCCTAGAGGAGATCAACCCTGATTGCTCTTTAGAAGGCCAGATCCTGAAGATAAAACTGAAATACTTTGACCACTTAACGGGAAGGAAGGACTCACTGGAGAAGAGCCTAATGCTGGGAACTATTGAGGGCAAAAGAAGAACGAGGTGGCTGGATGGAGTCAGTGAAGCAGTTGGCGTGAGCTTAAATGGTCTCCAGGGAATGGTAGAGGACAGGAAGGCCTGGAGGAAAGTTGTCCATGGGGTCATGATAGGTCAGACATGACTTTGCAACTAACAACAAAATAAAAAGAACAAATCACACAGAGTTGGCAGGCCCACAGTTGCTGTTTAATTCAATTTCCCATGCAGCTCTTTTAAAAGAGCACAAAAATCATGTTTACACAGAAGCTGTGTAAGACTTGATGGCTGCCTTGGAAAGCATCAGTCTGACATTAGGCAGGCAGATGCTTCTATGGAAGCCATGAGTGCTTTTTGCATACAGGAAGATCTCAAGTTCAGTCCCTGACATCTTCAGTTTAAACAGATCAGATGCAATGTGAGAAGACCAGTGGCATGGTGCTTTGCCTGCTAACTTATCTCTATTGAAGAGAAGGAGGAATCATCCAATTAATTATTCCTCTATTCTAGTCTGGATTTCAGAAGGGAGCTGCAAAACTATTCAACTGACTTTCCTTTTAACAGACCTGCAGTTCAGGAGCCAGGAGGGTGAAAGGAAGAATTCCTCATGAAGAGAAAAGCAAGACCAAAAGCAGATGAACAAATGAACGAACAAAGTCAGTTTTGCTGCTGTTTCAACTACACCTGAAACAAATGAGCTCAACTTATAATTGCTCAGATGTCTGTGTATTGACCATCCATGTATTGAAATATCTGTGTATTGACCTGTTCCAAATGGAGACAGAATCCTTATGTGGAAGCATTTGTAGACATATTTCTATTACTGAACAGTTTGAGGGGGAAAGTAGGAATAACCCCCAATTGTGAAGCTATTTTCAGTCTTCATGATACTGTAACACCATAAGACTGATATGTGGGTGTTTTTCTCAGTAAAAGTAAGGGCTGCAGACAAATTATGATACAAGCAGTAAATATTTGTGTTTCTAAACTTAGTTATCTTCCTTCCCTGTCTTTGTTTTAAACAAAATTGTTGAAAATGCAACACTTGAGTAGGGCTGCTGAAGAAATTTACAAAAATTTTAAACTTAACAAAAATAAGATATTTCTGTATGCTAATCCCTCAGTTAGATTATCAATGTTGAAAACAGACCCAGATTTAAATGATTTTAGATAACTAGGGGCCATTGCTTCCCCACCCAAGTGGACATTTTATCGCATCTACACACAAAACACTTTTGTCTTAGATATCATATTTGTACATTACTTTTTAGTAACTGTTCACCAAAAGGTGTGCAATACAAGTTTAAGACATAATAATAAAACAAGGTGATATCTGGGATATTGTTCATTCAATTAAACAGATGTGATTCCCTACCTCACCTTCCATATTTGGAGGAATGAGGGACGTAATAAAGCTGAATTGGCGTGTATTCCATGGAACAAAATTGGGTATATATGGAGTTGGAAAGACTGATGAAAACACGTTGCATAGCTCACTATATACAGTTGGAAACAACTGAAATACATATAATACATCCACCAAAATATGTTTCATATAGAAACTTTATTATCTCCAAAAATTCTGCACTATGCTTGTTTTGATGTGCTTGTATTTTGATTGTTGGCCAACATGCAACTTGTAATTTGCCACATGCTTTCTAAACATTATTACATTTGCCTCACCAGTGTCACCTGCCAATAGATATCTACTGAACTTTAACAAAGGGACATTCTTGTGCACAAAGGAATATAGGAGCAGATTAATCTGTTTTGAGATTTCACTGGGGCAAGATAGGAGATGCACAGAAGAAGACTTCATTTGCTTTAAAACAATAGCCATCCCTTGGGCAACCCTGGCAAATTGCTTGCCTCAGACCAAACCAGGGATGGGTTCTACTTACCTTTACCACTGGTTCACAAAGGGATTGCGTGTGCTTCGCTTGTGCGCGCGTCTTGCTTCTGCACATGTGCAGAAGCTTCTGCGCATGCACAGATTGCTGATGATGACATCCGGGGTGGTCGGCGGGGCCTCCCACCAGTTTTACTACCTGTTCTTGTGAACTGGTCCGAACCAGGGGCAACCCACCATATCAAGTCTAGAAAATGCCTCGGCTGTCTCCAGCTTGTGTGATCTCACATCATCTTGAATGAAGACACAAAGCAATCCAATTAAAAAGTACCGTATTTTTCGGAGTATAAGACGTACCTTAGTTTTTGGGGAGGAAAATAAGAAAAAAGATGATTGGCAGTGGATCAGCCTCCCAGATTACCCCCAATCAGCTGTTCCCAGAGATGAATTTTAGCAACAGGTTCCTTGGTTGTGAGCTCTGTGCCTTGCTTTTTTTTCTGCCTCTGAAACTTCTGAAACAGAGCTTCAGAAAAAAAGCCTCTGAGGCTTTTTTTCTGTAGCTCTGTTTCGGAGGCTTTTTTTCTGAAGCTTCTTTCAGAGGCTTTTTTTCTGAAGCTTCTTTCAGAGACTTTTTTCAGCCTCTGAAATCTCCGTTTAAGGGGCTGGGCAGGGCTACATTCAGAGTATAAGATGCACCGGAGTCTTATACTCTGAAAAATACAGTATATGTTCTCTAAAAATTTGACTATCTAACCTTTAAGCCGTCAGTTATTTGAAAAATGGTGTGAGTGAGAATTGCTATAATTTGCCTAGTTTCTATTGTATTTATTATATATCACATTTGCATAGCCATCCGTCTCACCTAGTGACTCTGGGCAGCATAGATAACAAAACAAAAAGTATAAAAACCATTAAAGCTACAATTTAAAGTAAAAGGCAAGAGAAAAGAATGACGACAAAGAATACGGAGAGTGACCTACCATACAAGCACCTAATGGGCTAAGCTCTATGATGGGATTCCCCAAGTTTGTTGGCAAAACCCTGTTTTGAAGGCCTTCAAGGTGAATAGGCTTGGGGCCAGCCTCACCTCTGGGGAATGATGTTCCACAGACTGGGGACAGAGGCAATTCATGCCATGATGACACTGCTCTTCACTGAGGAATAGAGGCAGTAAGCAGGGGTGAAATCCAGCAGGTTCTGGAGAACCAGTAGCGGAAATTTTGAGTAGTTTGGAGAACCGGCAAATACCACCTCTGGCTGGCCCCAGAGTGGGGTGGGAATGGAGATTTTTCCATATCCTTCCTCCAGGAGTGGGGAGGGAATGGGGATTTTGTAGTATCCTTCCCCTGGAGTGGGGTGGGAATGGAGATTTTGCAGTATCCTTCCCCTGCCATGCCCACCAAGCCACGCCCACCAAGCCACACCATGCCCACCAGGCCACGCCCACAGAACCAGTAGTAAAAAAATTGGATTTCACCACTGGCAGTATGATATGTACGACTTCTGTCATTCAGAGCACATTCAGCAACCAATTATAACCCTTAGGTTCCTTCCCATGTGTAGTACAAGCATAGGAGCCTCTGCTGGGTGCCTCAGAAGCAAAAGGAAGCCAGACAAAGCAGTGCAACTCCTTTGCTTTTAAAAGTCAGGACCATCATACTTCAAAAAGCAGCTTCCAAGGGGCGAGTTTGAAGTGCAGCGCCTTTCCAGGTTTGCATTGCCCAAAAGCAACAAAGAGAACAGGATTTGCATTCAGATAAAGGTGACCAAAGCACCAATTCAGATGGAAGATGCGTGGAAGTAAGGGAGATTTAAGGTCTGAAGTTTCGGAGTTTTTTTGGCTCCTGCAATATTTCCATTGCTTAGGCTACGGGAGCCCATGGGGAACAAAAGGGAGGGACAAAAACAGTGCAAATCAGGACAGTGAGATGCCAATGGCATTCAGAGCAGCGCTTCTGATTGAAAATCTAGGCCTCAGGAGGACATGGGAGCAGCAGCTGTATCAGAGAGCCACTGTGCAAAGAATTCAGACTAGCTATCAGGAGCAGAAAATGTGAAGGGTATTATCAGAACTACAGGAGATGTATAAATGTCATGCTATTTTCTATGTTTTTCTTAACTTTGTCTTTCTATGTATAAACACAAAATAATATGGCATGGAGATATCTTCTGTCAATTGGAAAATATCAGCTATATTTTCATTTCTGATATCTTCTGTCAATTGGAAAATATCAGCTATATTTTCATTTCTGATATATATACCAACACAGAGAGACACAAACACATAACCTAAGCATACTGAGTTTCTCTGAATCTATTATTGATATTAGTTTTCTACTCCAAATACATGGAAGCCTAGCCCTAACCCTAGGTGGATTTTCATCCCAATAGGATTTTCTCATTTATTTATCCAAAAAATGAAAATGTTAAGAGCCTCTTAACCATAGCGAGCCTCTCCGAATGCATTGGTGATATTTGTTTTCCTCTCTGAATTCATAGACACCTAACCTTAAGGAGAGATGTATTTGTATGAGCTCTCCTAAGCAGTGTGTGCCACTATGAATTTTTTTGTGAAGTTCATTTCCTGTTCCAAATTCATGGAAGCCACACATGTACACGTGTTTATAGAACATACAGAATTTCCATATACTAATGAGCTGTTCAAATCTTCAGAACAGATGGGATGAAATGAAAAGCCAGTATCTCTCCTGTTATTTTCAATAATGAGTGAACATTATGGAATTTTATTTGGATTTTTCTCTTCTGTTTGTGATTTTGAAACAGCTAATTAACTTTACTCATGGCAGTACAAATATTTGCAGTGCATCAAATTTTTTACAAATGAGCTGTTTCTTTCAGTTCTTCTGATACTGCAAATCAAATCACTGGATTTTTTGTTTACAAATTCTTCTTGTATCACATTTCAATCCAAATCTTGGGATAAATACTTAATGCTGTTACTACTTCGTACATGTCCTAATTTGTAGAGAATTTTCTGTTTTGTTATTCACAAATAATTGTCAGATAAGTGTCAGATAAAAGTGAAACAGCTTATTCTTCAATTTTATGCATATGCTTTTGAAGATAATTATGCTAAATCCATGTCAGCGTGTTATACAACATGCAACGTTTGTTAGCTTTTTCCTATTTGCCAAGTAGTAATGAGCTGATAAGGAATCTTACCTGCAGTTCTTATTTAAAAACAAACATATAACTGATTTGGGGGATTATGTTGTAGCAGGACAAACCTGCTAATTTCTATGATATAATGCAAAAGCCATCAGAACAAGTAAAATGAAACTGTTAGAAATCTGGGTGTGACAGTACTGCACCCTAGTGGTAAAATGTATAAAAAATGAAAAAAGCAAAATGTGAGTATTCTACATTAATAATAATCTAGGGGTCAGCAACCTTAAACACTCAAAGAGCCATTTGGACCCATTTCCCACAGAAAACACCGGGAGCCACAAAACCCTTTTGACATCTAAAGTGAAGATAACACTGCATATCTTTTTTACCTTTATGCTATGTATTTAAAAACTATTGGCATACTGGGGGTTGAAAAGCTCAATAAATTGTGTGCCGGTGAGTGTCGCTCATTGGCGGTTGTGAAGCATATTTTGAGCACCAGGGAGCTGCAGCAGAGGGATGAAGGAGCCACATATGGCTCCAGAGCCGTGAGTTGCTGACCCCTGATCTAGGGCAGTGATGGTTAACTTTTTCTGGACCAAGTGCCCAAAGTGCGCGCATGTGCACCCAAACCGCCAAATGCAATGTGCGCACAGCCCCCGCACATACGCCCCACCATGCATGCATGTGTGGCCCCCACCCCCCACATGCATCTGCACCCTACCCCACTCCCTGCGCATGCACACGCACGCCCCCACATGTGGCCCCTGCATGTATTCGTGGCACCCCGCATACGCGCCAGTGGTGGGTTGCCCCCGGTTTGGACTGGTTCTATAGAACTGGTAGTAAAACCAGTGGGAGGCTCCGCCCACTGACCCTGATGTCATCAGAAGTGATCTGCGCATGCGCAGAAGCAAGGCCTGAGCGTGAGCGAAGTGAGCGCGTGCGATCCCGTTGCGAACCGGTAGTAAAGGTAAGTAGAACCCACCCCTGTGCCCCACCCCCCATGCATGTGCGGCAGAGACCTGAAGATGACCGATATGTGCAACAGAGCTGAACTGGAGCGATGGCTTGCATGCCATCAGAGAGGTCACTGCTTGCCACCTCTGGCACGCGTGCCATAGGGTCGCCATCACGGATCTAGGGCCATGTTTCTTAAACATTTTCCCCTTAGGATTTTTCCCACATTTATAAACAATGGACAATCCCCAAAGAAGTTTTTATGGGTTATATGTATTAATATTTACTATATTAAAAATAAAAAATCGATATATTTAGTCCTGCTAGCATTTCTCACGATTGCTTGATGGGATTTTAATATTGTATTATTTTTCAACATAAGCAGGCAAATAATTTTTGTTTGTGATGGAATGACTCTTGGTAGTTTATAAGATTAAAAACATATACACTCTCCCACAGTGGTGCCCAAAGAATAATTATAAACTCTGCATAGTAGAAGATATCATCCTGCCTGGCCTCCTACACTTGGAGGGATCTGGGGAGGGGTTAGCAGCGGGGGCAGCAGGAGCCATCTTCCCACTGGATAGATGTTGCCACTAAGAAATCCAACAAGATTATTTGATAGAAGAGATCCAGGGCATGACTTCTCTCCTAGAATTTGGTGAGGCAAATTCTGCCTAGAAGAAAGGCAATCCTGCAAATAGGAAGGAATAACATGAAAACTACAGTACAATCTACAACATGCTTTTCAGAAAGAAAGAAAAAAAACCCTGAAAACATAACTATATCCCCCAAATCCATCTATTTTCTGGCCTTCAAGAATGTTATAAGAATACACTTGGACATCTAGTGTCCCTCACTGTACGCATTCTGTGTCTCCAAATTTCATATACTTTGGAATTGGTCACTCTTGCTGAGAGACTTCTATAAACATAATACTAGTCCTCAATTTATGACCACAATTGAACCCAAAAAATTTTTGTTAAGTGAGACAGTTGAGTTTTCTCCATTTTATGACTTTTCTTGCTACAGTTGTTAAGTGAATCACTGCACTTGATAAGTTAGTAACATAGTTGTGAATCTGGCTTCCCCACTGATATTGTTGTCAAAAGGTTGCAAAAGGTGATCACATGACCTTGGGACACAGTAACGGTCATAAGTATGAACCAGTTGCCAAGCATCTGAATTTTGATCACATGATCATGGGGATGCCTCAAAGGTTGTGTGAAAAATAGTCACTTTTTTCAGTGCAGTTGTAACTTTGAATGGTCACTAAATGAACCCTTGTAAGTCGAGGACTATCTGTAATAGCCTATTTACCAGTCAGAGAAGTCGGTTTCCTTCCATAAAGCAGATTAAAGGATTAACAGAGGGCTCAATTTGAACTAGATCTTAATTTTTAGCTACAACTGCATTCCAACTTTGTCTCTGTTTACTGTACATGTGAACTTGCCTGGATATTGAGATCATCTCAGGGGTGAAATCCAGCAGGTTCTGACAGGTTCTGGAGAAATTTCAAGTAGTTCAGAGAACCGGTAGCAGAAATTTTGAGTAGTTAACCTCTGGTTGGCTGCAGAGTGGGGTGGGAATGGGGATTTTGCAGTAGCCTCCCCCCAGGAGTGGGGAGGGAATGGGGATTTTGCAGCAGCCTTCCCGCAGGAGTGGGGAGGGAATGGGGATTTTGCAATATCCTTCCCCCAGGAGTGGGGAGGGAATGGGGATTTTGCAGTAGCCTTCCCCTGCCATGCCCACAGAACTGGTATTTTAAAAAATTGGATTTCACCACTGGATCATCTCCACTGGATCACTTTAAAAAGAATTTGAAGCAGAAAATAGGAATAAATCGACAACTCTTGCAATGAACCTATAAACACAGTACAGCCTTTCAAGAATCTGCATTGAGAAGAGTTATGAACATATTTATAAATGATCTGGAATTTTCAGTTTGAGATGGGTTGTTTTCCACCTTATTTAGGGAATTTAAAAATAGGGATTAGAAAAGAATTCCAAATGATCTGCTTAAGAGTGGAAAATATGCAATACAATTAAAATGTAGCTCTTGTTATTAAAGCAGATATAAAGTGACTGCATTGTGGAAAGGCAACTAAAGTTCACTTAAACTGCTGGATCAGAGCAAAAAGAGGGCTTGAGAACTGCATGGATTCTTGTAAAAATGTCAGTTTGTCACAACTATGAAAAAAAAAAATGATCTCCTCACTAGGAAACCATTAGAAACTCTTCCCCCGATTCAGATGTGAATGCATGACATGTCCGTATTTAGATCGGGGGTGGGGGGTGGGGGGGAAAGGAGGTGGAAGTGTTAGTAATCTGCTTTGAGATCCCCAAGAATATGTTGGATATAACATATCAACATAACAAATTAAAATTTATTTAAAAAGATGCTTGGATCCTATTTCTAATGCAGAGTGCCTTGCAGGATTAAATAAACCGCGATCCGGGGGGGGGGAAAAACCTCTTGATGTCACAATAAACAAACTTTTATGATATCTCCAGGTTCTGGGGGGGATGTTTGCAACGTATTAACAGAACCCACCTGGCAAATCTTAAAGAACATGCGCTACTCTAAACAGAGGAACGTCTGCCGAAGACGAAGCAACCATATTCCTGCAGCAAGCTCCTACATTTACAAAGGCCCGCCTTCCAAGGTTTGCAGATCACTAAACATTCCCTCTTATCGAAATACCCCTCCCAATGAGCCACGCGCTTGCCGGGAGTTTTTGGAGTCGCGCGAGAGACCACGAGACTTCCATCCCGGGCGGAGGAAGTAAAAATCCATTTTGCGCAGGCGCGAGTTCATTTCTTTGAGCGGCGCGGCGCGATGGTGGGTAAGACGTTGACTTCTTGCGGGAATCCAATGCAATCCTTCGCGGAGTTTTTTTTCTAAGAGGATGCGGGGCCGAAGTAAGGACGGGGGGTGGGTGGGGAGGGAAGCGAGAGAGAAGATGAATCGGTTGACAGGCTTCGTCTGCCGTTTCGTTATTTTTAAGGTTAGAAGACTTTGGCTTCTAGGAGCTGGAAAACTCGTGCGGGCGGGCGTTTTCTGATGGTGCATGCGGCGGTCAGGGTAACACATCTAGATTGCAAAGATCCCGACGATCATTAGACAGCAGCAGTCAGAGATGGAATGCTCTTTGCTGCTGATGCTGCGGGATCGTCCTGCGAAATGGAGGGCAGACCTCTGCTTTAGTAAAACGCAAACTTAATTGTTTCTTTAACTTGGGGGCGGGGGGGGGGGCGAGGAATCCACTGATTATGTTTTTATTCTGTAATTATGGACCTTCCTTTAATTGAGATCAGTATTTTTGGAAAGTTACCATTCCACAAAGATTAAAGAATATGATGGGGGTTTTTTTAAGAAAAAAAGAGAGGATTACACAGAACAATAGGTGACCAGAAATAGTTTTATCATTTGTACATTTTTGTGGATTCTTCAGTTCAACTCTATCCCCACCCCTTGTGTGATAAGACTGCAATTCCATAATTTTTATGTACCTGGAGGGAATTAATTTGGAAAAGCTTTGTTAAGAGGTTGTGTGCTCCCCAGCATGTGTTGGGTGTCTGTTCACGAGTATGCGTAATAATATAATTTATCCCACATGGTGTGGGATGATTGGTACAGGTGGATTGATAACCGAATAAAGAATAGATAAAAGTTAATACAAATTTTAAGATGCATATAGGAATTTGGAATGATGAAATGTAAAGGAAGAATCAATCCAACTTGTGTAGAAAAATAACACTGTCTGACTGATTGTATTGTATTATAATAAATTTCAATAAAAAATTAAAAAATAATAATATAATTTATTTCCTAACATAGCATATCATACAGCATGGAAGTATCTCAAGTCTCTGTGGATTGGAGGACATAACTCTCCATCAGCTTGCATGCATAAGGTATGTTTAAAATTCACTAGGGGTCAGTATTAGGATTTGTTTGCTGCTCAAAAGACAAGATTTGGATTGGTTTAGTAACTTTCATCAAAGTTATAAAGAACTGAGCTACTGATGATTCAGAGTTATCCCTGTCTGAAAAGAGAATGTCATTCTTTTTGTGGAATTGTGGATTCTGAAGCTCAGTCCTGGAAAATTTAAAAGCAAATGACGTAAAAATAAAGCTGCTTCTGATAATATGTGTAACTGATCCTCAGGTTTGCAAGGATGCAGGTATTGGTCATGGGAGTCAACCCAGGCAGGAATGCAGATGTCACATAACTTCATTGTAAGCTCTAAACCCAAGAAAATCCCTTTTTGGAGAAAAGAGTGTTAGTGATGCATCTCTTCTGATCTACATTCCAAGGTATGTGTGTGCTTGGATGCACTTGAGGGTTGCAGTTATGAAAGTCAGATACTGTTAAAGCAGAGAATTGCCATTTTCAAATATTTGAAAAATGTGAGTGCTGCTCCATGTTTCTGGGGAAAAAACCCAAATGGCCAACTGCTCCAAACAGATTTTCTTTTTTGGCCTGACATGTAAAAATTTAGTCTGAGCTCAGTGGTCAAGAGAACTCTTGAACTTTTCCACTTAGTCAATTACCCAGTAATCTTTCCATTTTAAAACTTTGTAGGCATTCTGAAGATAACAAAATTTAGAGTATTAATCAGAAACAGGAAATAATGCTTCTATGTTTGTAACTTGCTGGAATACTCTAAACACATCCAATGGGATGCATTCTTTTTGTTTGGAGAGTCAAGGTGTACATATTATTGTGCTGCTTGAGGATTAAGAACTCTTACTTTACTCCAAATTACACTTGCATAATCTTGGGTGACTGATTGGTAGCTTGCTGGCAGCTTGTTCAGGGCCATGTATATTAGTCAGGTTAGTTGACCAAATTGAATTGTGGTAGGTTTCCACAATCCTTATAATTTGTAAACCAAGTGGTAGGGTTTAAATATTGCGTTGAGACAAAACAAAAGGCATAACTTTGGGGTTTTCTGGTCCCTCATGCAAATACAGGCAGTCCTCATTTAACAACCACTTGTTCAGTGACTATTCAAAGCTAATGATGTGCTGAACGAGTGGGATTTACAACCCAAGCTCATAGTTGCAGCCATTCCAGGGTCAGCATGATCCTGTGATTGTGATTCAGGCATGTGGCAACTGGCTTTGCAATTAATGATATTAATTGCACATGATCACCATATTTAACCTTCACTGCCAGCTTCCAACAAGCAAAGTCAAAAGAGGAAGCTGGAAGGAGTTCACAAATGGCAATCATGTAACTCGGAGACACTGTCACTAAATGGAATTCACCTAATAGCAACTGGACTGCTGGAATGGTTATCATAAGTCTGTGGTAATGTGACATCATGCTTTATGACCATCCGACTTAGCAGGGAAGTTTCTGGTTCCAGGTACTGTTGGTAAATGTCCTCACTTGTTTGCACTAAATCCACCCTGCCTTAGTTTTTCGAGATCAGTCAGTGTTAACTTAAGAGTTCTCATTTCTCCAGCTGGATTTTAACTGCTTTTCAGTTCTTTTGGCACTTGTTCACTCAAGCCTGTGATGTGATGTTATCCCTGTCTGAAAATTCAGCCGTGAGGGAAAATTAATATCAGCTGAGGCTATCCACCAGGGAGTGGTCTTCTGTAGCAATTGCTTTGCAAATGATTAAATTGACTTCTCGAGATAGTTACAACTTAAAGGCAGCAATTGTATCTTTTTCCCCTTTAGAACAATGTCAGCATTTGATGGTAACAAAAGCAGCCCAACCCACCTCTGAAACTTTTCCTGGAAGCAGAGTTCCATGTAAGCCTGCTGGGAATGGGACAGACAAGATTACATCTGGATGTGAGTAGCACTTTGACATGGACTGGGTTTCAAAGACTCATTACACTAAATTGTGGTTGACTAGCTCGAGGACCAGTGTCTTGTATGAATTCAGACAATTGAATAATCCAGTTCGTGGGGGTTAGCATGAATATGGCAATAATGTCATTTGATTGTACATTGCCAGTCATTGAAATAAAGGAAGACGTTTATGCTTAGGGTCCTTCTAAAATGTGAAAATGTGGAGTTAAATTTGGTAAGGAAGATTGCAATTATCTGTGTGTCAGCAAGGATCACACTCTAAAACCAGAGCAAGCCAAATTTGGTGTCTGGAACCGGCAGGGAAAAGAAAAATTGGATTTAACAATAGATCCAGTCTAGCTAGGGGCTGTGGAGAAAACCAAATGCATCCTGATGGAAGAAGTCATTGGAAGCAGCGGCTTGGAATGTTGTCAACTCTTCCATTCTAAGGCCTTTCCATCTTGGTCATGTGACCCAGAGTGGAACATAGATTTCCCAGAGCATCTGTTTGCGCAAACACATTATTTGATTACAAAGAAACTCTCCATACTTTTCTCTACCTTGTAATTCTTTCCACCCCAATGGGACATAGGAAATAAATGTGGTAAAGGGTCTTTCAAGGCTCGCTCTGTCAGTTGAATAATTCCAAAACAGAACAGGATCACTTTAGGAGTGACAGTCGCAGTTAGCATCAGAAAAAAACTGGGAATGGGCCAAATCTGGGCTGGGTCTGTGAAGAAGAACATTTCTAAAACAAGTTTTCTTAAGTGTATTTCAGTTGGGAGTTGGGCAGTAGCTCAGAATGCCACTGGCCACTCCAGTTTATGCCTCCCTCAGTCAAATGATCAAGGTCAAAATTCGTGCTGCCAGTCCTGTGTTCCCCATGCACATGTACAGGCAAGCATAGCTGTAATACAAGAGGAGTACACATACATATCCAGAGGAAGTATTTAGGTAGCCATTTGACTCAGAGGGAGACAATTTACCCAGTCTGAGGCCAGTGCAACATGATGACAATCTGCCAGTATTTGAGCCCTCCAGAGAAAAGGAGCTTAAACGAAACAGACAAAGATGCTGCAATGCACCAGTCAGGCACAGACAATGATAATGATCCAGATTTTGAACTGAGTATGTGTGGTGAGCCTCATCTCATAGCACAATCAGAATTAAATGATCTGGTCAGAGAACGTAGATTTGTCAAAACCAAAGTGGACATGTTCCATGTCTTCCCTACTTTCCAAAATGATGGGAAAAGAAGGCATGGCCACTCCCCCCCCAATCAAAAAGTCATTTCCTCAAGCTTCATATGGAACATTAAAAAAAATGAGTGTGTAGAATTCTGCTTCCCTGCGTACGTATGTGCCTAAATGTATACATTTTCCCAGCAAATATTGTGAAAATGAATTCCATGTTTGATACACATATCTTGCAAGGACCATAATTGCTTTTGTTGCATTGTCTGTAGGTGTTTTAAATGCCACGGCATTTAAAATCTGGAGGGAGCTGAAGGTTCGAGCTACTAAACGTCGGCCTCGAAACCTTAATGACTTGGAGAGGTTCTACAAAGAGGAGTGGGACAAAATCCCTCCTGAGATCCGGAGAACTACAAGACACATCTGACTTCTGATTGCTCACAAGGGTTTTGCTACCAAGTACTAAGTCATGTTTTGCGAAGGGGTGAAATACTTATTTCACTCATTAAAATGCAAGTCAATTTATAACTTTTGAAATGTGGGTTTTTTTTGGGAGGGGGGGGTTGGTTCTATTTCACTGTTAAAACAAGCCTACCATTAAAATTACAGACATCATTTCTTTGTCAGTGAACAAACATACAAAATCAGCAGGGGATCAGATACTTTTTTGAAAATGTGTATACATTTTCAAAGCAAATGTGTAAGCAAATTACATGTTTGATGCACATATCGTGCAAGAACCATAATTGCTTTTGTTGCATTGTCTGTAGGTGTTTTAAATGCCACGGCATTTTTCAAGACAAAACTAAAGGTTATGCCAGCGAATACAATGTAGGTTCTTAATTTGTGATTCTGAGGTTTGGGGATCCTCTGGAGATGAGCATTCGGGGTCTGCAAGATCACACGAAAGGGAAACTCCAGTACTAACTAATTCTGTTCCCAAACTGCTGGCTATCAAGATTTTATCAGCAGCACTTGCCTTGGTTTTATATTCCAGGGTGTCAGCCTCACTTTGCATTTGTATAGTTAGCAAGGGGTAGCTTGGTAGTGTTAGAGCATCCAGCCACACTGAGTTGGTAACGTGTTCTCATGTCAAAGAGTGGGTGATCGAGTGAAATTCATGTGTTAATAGTATTTTTCCCCCTTAATTTCTTATAGCTTAGGTATAAATTGCCCGTTTAAAGAAACAGAAAGGTGAATATGATTTTGGAGCGGATAACACAGGTGTACCTGGAAGGCAAAATTGCGAAACTGTCTCTCACTTACTTTGGTCATGTCATCCAGGGGAATTCACTGGAGAAAGTAGTTATGTTTGGAAGAATTAGAAGTAAAAGGAAATCAGGCCACCAAAGAACACTGGCTGGATACCGTTAAGGCTGACAGCAAGCAGAGCAGAATTGGATGATGTGGAGAGAGGCCTGGCCCATAGAATCACCAAGGATCTGACACGATTGAATGGATAACAATGTGTGAACCAAGGTTGGAACCAGTAATTTCCTCGCTGAAGTCTCAGTCTCTAAACAATGCCTGAGGGTCTTCAGGCCAAGCTTATCATGAGAACTCTTGTGTTTGTGATAATGAGGACAGTGGTTGTGGTATTCTGTGCTGGCTTGAAAATGCTCCCTTTATTGCACACTTCCTTTTATCACCAACAGTTCTATAAGGTTTTAGTATGTTTATTAAACATACTGCCCTGTGGAACGAACTGCCCCCGGAAATACACAAGATCTCCGACCTCCATGTGTTTCGCTGTGCCCTTAAGACCTTGCTGTTCCGCCAGGCAGGGCTATCTATGTAAATGATTTTTAATTGGGTGTTTTAAATTGGGTTTTAAATTTGGGCCGAAATTAATACTTTTAACTATTTTAAAACTGTTGTTTGAACCTTGTGTTTTTAATTGGCTGTACACCGCCCAGAGTCCTTCGGGAGAAGGGCGGTATATAAATTAAATTATAAATAAATAAAAAATAAATAAAAAGGATTGGGGGAAGGTTTTAATAAAATGTTATATGTACATTTTTTTAATGGGTATAATCAGAATACAGCAGGAATACATTTCAGCAATATTTGTTGGTTTTGAAAACGGCTGAATCCTTTTCTCTGTTGAAGAAAGGATGTTTCAAGTCTTTAAGCTGGCTGGAGGCCATTAAAAGATTACACAAGATCTCTCATCCTGTAGTTTGTTACCAGTCCAGTCCATCAAGGAAGCCCTCAAGAAGAGCCCTTACTATTGCTCTGCCACTTCATGTTCTCAGATAACTAGGATTCAAGAGATGTGCTACCCCTGATCTGGAGATGAGGTAGCCAAGTGAATTAGTGTCACATCCCATTGTTCAGTGTTTCACATAATTAATTTTAGGCAATGGCCATTATTTCAATAATTGCTTTATTCAATGCTTGCCATCCGTGTTACATAATCAGCAGAAAGAGTCTGGACACTTTCATAATGGAATTCTGGAGCATACTGGGCATTAGCCATGTTGAGCCTTCCATAAAACAACACCCTTGGATATGTGTGCTATTCTACCTAAGCTTTCTGCAAGTTGAATATTTTTGTATTGCAGACTGGAGGGGGCAATGGGTTGTTACATGTGCGAACCAAGGTTGGAACCAGTAATTTCCTCGCTGAAGTCTCAGTCTCTAAACAATGCCTGAGGGTCTTCAGGCCAAGCTTATCATGAGAACTCTTGTGTTTGTGATAATGAGGACAGTGGTTGTGGTATTCTGTGCTGGCTTGAAAATGTTCCCTTTATTGCACGCTTCCTTTTATCTTAGTAGGACTCACAGAAAATAGCTAATGGGCAGGACTGAATGCCTTTTCTGAGTAGGGTATGCTCATTCATTTTACAATAATGAGCGGAAAGCACATGTTTTTCTCCTCTTTTCCTCCCCTTCTTCAGCTAGGCCTTCTTTTTGATTTAATTTATTCAGTCAGAAGGACAGAATTTTCTACTCTTCTCTCCCACCCTCCACCCCATGAAAAGAAACAAAAGCACAAAGATCATTCAACATTTATGCAATTATACAAAGTGGGAAAACGTTTCAGGTTACATCTATTCCCCTTATGTGCTTGCAACCCTCTGTCACTAGCCATTACTTTTCAGCAGAACAAAGACATGATTCTGATCTTCTCGTTGCTATTTACACTTATCATACAAACACCAGTGTGAGGTGTTCGCAAGGTTACTTGTGTCAACAACATCCCATTTGCTTCTTGGAACCTAGTGGTTGTTTAATTAGCTTGACAGGAAATTTTGGCCCATGTGGACCGCAGTTAGAGTTACTCTTCCCCTCTCATTAGGTACATTCCCCCCCTCCCCATTAACTGCAATGTTTTCTCGCTCATTTAATATGACTGCATTTCTAGATGAAGTTGTGCGCCCTATGAAACAAAGCATGCACCCTGTAGAAGGGCAGAGGGATGACATAGCTCAGATTGCATAATGCACCTGGGTAGCGCTAGATTTTTTTTCCCCTTCTCCATTTTTTTTTAAAAAACCTATTCAGTGACCCATGTTTCTCACCACACATTCTGTTATGGCATCTGGGCTGATGCCTCCAAAACGTTTCCAAAAGTAGCAATTGAATTTTTATTTTTTAACCTGAGAGCAGGCGAATATGATTATATAGGAAATGGTAAGACAAGTAAATTTCAATAATTGTTAATAAAATTTTTATAATTTTATTTTAAATTATATTGCTCTGCCCATTTTGGGGGATTCCATTCCCACTTTGGATGAGATCAACTCCAGTTTGTTATTCACAGGCCTTGAAGCTTCATCCTAGGAAAAAAAAGTTTTACCTTCCTGATTAAAAAAATACTGTTGGCTCTGACCCTATGCCAGCCTTTTAAACAAATATAATCACACATGTGAAAATGACTTATATTGAGTTTTGATTAAATCAATAAGTGGGTTGAAGTAAGACAGATCATTATGAAATCAAAGTTTCAAACTTGATATAAAGACAGCATGTTGTAATAATCATTCCGATTTTTTAGAGATGTTATTTAAAATATGGAGAAGACAAAGACTGGGAAAGCAGTAAAGGAAAGCATCATAAAGAACTGAAGATCCCACTAATGTCAGTTTGCAATTTGAATGTGTTTTATAGCCTCTTGTTCCTTAATGTGAAGCCTTGAAATTCCTAAGTTTAAAAGTTTGGAATTCAGAATCTGCAGCCAGTTCTATGCACAATTGGGGGTGGGGGGGGGGGAATGGTCTCCGCATCCTGAAATTGTGTGGTGCTACATTGCAGGGACAGGGTCAATTTTGAATCCTCTACATGCAATAACAAGGAGGAAATTATATAGCAGAAGGGTTTTAAGACTTTGTGGTTGTTTCATGTCTCAATGCAGCTGTAAAAGCAGGCAGGCAATCAATTTTGACCAAATGGGACCCTAATGCTAGCAGCAAACACCCAAGCAAACAAAAGCAAACCCAGTTCTCCATTTGCTTCCAAAAGAGAGGAGATGCAATGGAGTGGCATATGTCTAGCTATTGACCCACCTATAGTACAAATGATAGGAATCCTTTAACAAATTCTAGAATTCTTGGACTGGAACAACTGGGTTCAGAACAATGAGAACAAATGAAGGATTGATTACAGAAGTTATATCACAATGGTTGGCAATTTGCAATCCCAGCCTCCCAATCCATCCTTACGCAACCTTGGGTCTCCAAATTGAGATTGTGTGAAATCGGCAACAGTATTAACTGCCATTTCATGGCAAGGAACACTTAAGGCAAAATACAAAATCCTAACTGCTGTCAAAAATTTAGTGAAGAAAACATAAATCCTAGTTTCGCTAGAACATGCTTAATTCTCATGAAGTGACTTAAGTGCATTGTAAGCAGGAGTCCACAACTCAGGCTGTTGGGAACCGGGCTGTACAAGTGGAAGGGGAGCATATGAAACTTCATTTGCACATGGGCAGGATTACGTTATGTGTGCAAAACCATTTCTGCTGGTGGTCCGGAGAACCGCTGTATTATACTATTCTAGATCTGAGCTAGTTGACCCAGCCAATTGACCTTATCAGACCTGGTCTTCTGGGAACGTAACTCCACCCAGTCAGTCAGCTCCTTTCTATTGTCATCTCCCTTCTTTGAGGGTTCCCATTAGGCTTTCAAAGATTTTCATCTGAGATGGAGTCCCGGTCTGGTCTTATTTTCACCCCTATGGGTGCAAGAATTGGAAACAAGAGCGATACTGAAACTTGTAATGGGCAGTAGGAATAATACTGAGGAATAGGAGAAAGCCACAGCCAAGGCCAGTCAGATAAATGAAATCTTGAGTTTAGGGTAATTTGAGAAAGCATTTCAGGTATCTCTGGTTCTCATTGAAGAAAACGGGGGAGGGGAGGCACATCCAGACTTGCAAGATTCTATTATCTTATAATACTGTAATAGTAATATGGGCATTCCTAACATGGATCAGCTGAAGGGCTGATAGGTGCCAACCTCCAAAGGGAGGAAAAATTAAAGACCAGAAAAGTGAGAAGCTTCCAACTTCCTTTACAATATCTGGTAGGGCTAGTTATAATGGCCAATGGAAACCTCTCATGCTGCCATTTAACAAGGAGTAGGTTGTTTGGAACAAAGGATAACTGTAACAAGCTATATTGTGAGAACAATCATGTGCCACAGTCCCACGTTTTGCTTTAATACTCTGCCTCCTGATCCTTTAGCCTCTTGTTCATCCCTCGTTTTTTTCTTCCTAGTGTTTTTCCACAAGTGCAGTGTCTATTTTTTATTTTTTCAGATCATTGAGTGTTGATCCATCGATTATGACAGGAATTGATTGACCAGTTTGTTGCCCAAGTCTTGGTATTGTTGGTTGAGAGTGACTGGCCCAAGGTCACCCAGCTGGTTTTCATGATTAAGGTGGAACTAGAACTCGCAGCCTTCTGGTTTTAGCCTGGTGCCTTAATCACTAGATTAAACTGGCTGTTTTTATTTATTTATTGGGGGGCTATTTTGCTTTTTGATATTCCAGAGGTGTCAAAACATGTGTTCTCTAGCTCTTAAAGAAAACTGAATCATCTGAATAACAGTGACACTCTCAAATTTATTGCTACTTTATATATAAATACATTTAATAAGAACACTTGGTTAGGTTTGCATCTGCAAGTATCCCTTTTCCCAAGCCACAATTCGTCTTTAGAGAAATCCAGGCTACTGAAACATTTAGAGAAGTATTGCCCACAACTTTCTTAGCACAGATTGATTTTGAACGTTGTAGTCTTCAAGTCTTACCACATCCAGTTAGAAGGCCGATCTCTCCCACTGTGGAGGTGGAAGAATTACTCAGTACTATTGCAGCTGATTGTGAAAACAGAAGGGGGCCAATATTTGTACACCTCAAAGGATCCCTGAGTTCAAGTTTGTGATGGATGAGAGATCTATATAGTCCAAGACAGACTGGCGAAGATGTCCCTTCTTACTAGAAACAACTATTGGAATAGTATTCACTTTATTAGAACACATTAACCTTCAATAAAGCCATTTTCTCTGGATGCAGGCCATGCAGAGTTTGTGAATAGGAGCCCTGTTCTGATGGTTGTGGCCTTCTGCATTTAAGACTGTAAAATGATAGTTGTGAGCAAAGTTCTGTGGTCCTCAGCACCGATTAGCTGGACATGTCCTAAAGGGGGGACAGTGGAGTGACGCCCAAATCTGCATAATGTACGCAAGCATAGGAGAATGCTTGCCTACAATAAATAAAATAAAACTGTATTTGAGATTCTCCTGTACAGCAGTAATGTTGCTGCATCTCCTGGCTGCACCGTTGTTAACAGCAGATGGGTCTGTCTGTACCAAATCCAATGGGAATGATTCCCAGAGTCCTTGACTGTCCAATATGTTTGGAGTGCGCTGCTGATCAGTTTCATTTCTGGACAGACACAAAAAAAGGGCTCCTCTTCATGAGAAGAGCTCTCATACAAAGAGTCAAGGGAAGATGCACCCTTTTTCCCCCCCTTCTCCCCCGAATATTCATCGCTGATAGAGCTTTATGACGCCAACTCGATGTAAGCTCTTCCATAGCTCGGCTTCTAGTAACATATCATGATTGGCATAGAACACCAAGGGCTTTTTCTCCTGCTCGTAGTAATGATCCGAAAACAACTTGTAATTCTCCGTGATGAATCCATAGGCACTGACCTAACGAAGGAGAGGAAGTGAAAGGATGAGCGAGGGAGAGGCATGGAGCAAGAGATACAGTTTTTCATGCTGGCTGCTTACATGGCCAAGGAATTTCCTTGGAGAAACAAAGCTGCATCAGATGGAATGTCAGCCAGCATGAAGCAGATGCCCAAATGGCACATGGTTTGGAGTAACAAACAAAAAAGCAACATTCCCATTTCCTCCAAAGCACACAAGGGGAATTAGTGCACCTTGTAAGCAAAAGATAAGTCTCCCATTTGATGCCTCTCTCACTGTTTTTCGTAAGGTACCAATTCACCCCACCAGTAGTTTTAAATCTCCGCTGTCTGTTAAATCAGCTACCAAAAATTGGAAAACTACTACACTATGGGAATTATTACCTGATCACAAGTGTGTAGAGCTGTTAAAAGCATAAGTGCTCCAGTGCTGGGTATGTAGAGATGGCCAAACTGAGAATTAATCATTTCTGATTTTAAAAACCTGGGAAGAGAAAAAAGCAGGTTCAGCAGAATTTTTTATTGGAAAAATCAGAAAACTTTGCTCTCCCTTGGTTTCCATATGTTAGAAAGGTTTCACATGTCTCCTTGTCATGCTAGGTTTCCAAACTAACAAAATCTGATATGGAGTGTTTTCAAATGCCTGCTTTCATGTTTGTATTATTGGGGGGGGGGGGAAATCATTAAATATCATTAGGGTTTCCAGGTCAAAAAGAGTAGGAGTTTTGAACAAAACCCAAATATTGGGAACCCAAAAGATGAACTGGTATGTAATACATGCATCTATGCTGTTGTTTGCTTCTGTGCTACTGTTCATACCAGTCAACAAAATATTCAAATCCCCTTCTCAGCCTTGCCCCTGCCCCGTATGTGAAAAGTTATGTGAAAGGTACCATGGAGCTGAGGAGGCACAGTGGTTGGAGTGCCATACTGCAGGCTACTTCAGCTGACTGCTAGCTGCAGTTCGGCAGTTCAAATTTCACTGGCTCAAGGTTTACTTAGCATTCCATCTTTCCGAGGTGGGTAAAATGAGGACACAGATTGTTGGAGGCAATATGCTGACTCTGTAAACCACTTAGAGAGGGTTGTAAAAGCACTATGAAGCGGTATATAAGTCTAAGTCAGTGATGGCTAACCTTTTTGTCATCGCGTGCCAAAAGTGTGTGCACACACGTGCCGGCACCCAAATTGCAAAGTGCATGTGACACCCCCCTCCCCCAGCACGTGCGCGCGTGACAACCCCCCGCCGCATTTCCCCCATGCATGCACGCACGACCCCCCACCCCGTTTTGGTCCTAGTAGGCCTCCCTGCAGCTTCCTGGGACCAAAAATGGGCCATGGGGGGGTAGCACCCTTCCGTGCTCCCCCCGCAACCCCCCGGGCATGCACACGCATCTCCCGGATGCCCCCTGCCCCCTGCACATGCGCTGCAGAGCAGAGACACGAAAATCAGTTGGCTGGCGGGAGGCGCGCATGCATGCGGGGTGAAGCCAAGCTGGGCGACAGCTCACGTGCCCACAGAGAGGGCTCCATGTGCCACCTGTGGCACACGTGCCATTGGATTTGCCATCACAGATCTAAGTGCTACTGCTATTACTATTGATACATAAATGGCTATTCAGTGAATAATCAACTGCTCTTAACAGCAAGTTTTCTTGCAGCAATAAAAAACTCAAAAACATCACCTTTCTTTTAGATAATGCATAAATTCTGGGTGCAGCAACTTGAATTTCCCTGCAGATGTCTCAGATCCAAAATATTTCCAAGGGCTATGGAAAGAAACAAAAGGGGGGGGGGAAAGCTTTAGTAACACTTCTGTGATTAAGCAACTCAATTAACCCCACAACTGGAAAGAAATTTGAGAAATTAAACAATAGCACTCTTGGCAAGATCTGAAACAACAGTATTCACAGTGAAAAAAGAAACTCCAAATATTCAAGACATGATTTGGAGCCTAGTGTCAAGATGTCAAAGGGGACTTCCAATGCTGCCCATGGAAGCCTTCACTCTGACCCATCAGGATACCAAGCCTCCCTAATCCAGCTAAATTTTGCCATCAACTTCTTCAATAATCTTACTTTTTCCAGCTCAAGAGAGGCACAAGAGAGAGGATAGCGTGGCATGCAAGGAGAGTTATCCTCTTCCACCTTTCTTTCTATAACATGTGCTATCAACAGGACGATTTATAAGGGATGTAGGGGAGTTGTGCATGATGTTTTATGTTGATGTTGTATGTGCATGTAAGAGAAATACCCATTCCAGCAACAGTCTCTGTGATGCACTTTCCAGTTATGTTACCATATGTGACTCTGTGGTACAGAAAACACTCTATCTAAAGAAATGTACTGGGTTGCCCACAGTTTAATCTGCTTTATAAGTGGAAAGTTTTTAATATAGTGGATATTTCTGAAAAGAGAGAGGAACATAACACAGAATGCAGATTAGGATTAGTATAATCCAATCCCCAAAAGTGAGAGAAAGTGGTGTGGGTGAGGGTTCGTTCTCCGTGCTTGTGGATTGGTTTCTGAACATTTTGTTACCAGGCTAGGTAACATCTTCAGCGGAGTTTAGGGGATGTCAGTGTTCTTTTGTTTATAAGGGCTTCATGTGGTCAATAGATCTTGTGATGGTGAGGTCACATGCTGAACCAGAAGTTTAAAAACATTAAAATAACATTGTATATGGTACAAAACCATGAAGTATAGGAACAAGAATTGTGCAAGCAGAATTACTTACGTATCACCCTTGTCATAGCCCTCTGGGACAGGACTGCCCAAAATGGCAGACCGAAGCATGACGTAGTCTCGTACATTTGATGGAATGAAAATGTACTGTATGTCCTACAACCAACATAAAAGGAAATGTAAGCATGAGGTTTGACAAAGGAAAATATGTTGCAGTGAAGCATGTATAATTCCAGCCATTTATGTATAACTTTTCCCAGATAAACCATTTTGTATCTCTGTTCCCAGTTTTTACTCCTTCTACAATAAATATTTAGTGGGCATTGTATAGCCATGATTTGATAGTTTTTGAAAGCCTTCACATATGCTTAAATAGCTGATTTAGTTTAGGAAGTCTTCACACTGATGCTGTTTTAGCATCAAGCCTACCACTAAAAATCATACAAGATTTTAAAAAGTGAAGCTGGAAAAACTCTTATTGTTCAACTTTCCTGGACTGAAAAGTATTCTACAGGCAATAATCTGCAAAACCAGCTACCTACATTAGAGCAAATGTGACTGAAGTTAATAGTATCTTAGTCTAATCCTGCAATTAAGGAGAATATTTGTAGCTCAGGGTTAAAATTTAGGGGTCCTTGGTGCTCTGAGCGTGTTTGTTTTCTTGCAGATGTTTCATTGCAGAAACTGACAGAGCCATCAGTAAACAGCCCAACCCAAAAATCCCTAAGACCTCCCCCACCCACACAGACAGGCAAGTCACCAGAATATAAACTGATAGCAAACAGCACTCCTTACTAGCACTGATGATACTACCTTGTTAGGGTAATGAAATGTCTGCAAGAAAACAAGCAAGCTCAGCGAGCACCAAGGACTCCTCAATCCTGCAATTGAAAAGAAGAATGTAGTTGTGCTTTTACTTTTCCCTGAGGGATCTGTGTGAAGCCATATTCTGCATAAGCAACAAGGGAATTCTTCATAGTGTTCACTGTAAAGCCATAGAAGGAAGTCTTGGTCCCAACGTCTTCCTCAAAACCTTTGGTGACTGCCCCGTTAAGCCTGTAAGGAACAAAAGAAGCAAAGCCTCAAGAATATAGTTATCAACAAGGCACAACTAAGTAAATAACTTAAATGTCTGAGATTTTATTCTGAAAGTTTAAGAGCATGGATCTTGTGGGGGTTTTAAATATCCATAACCACCCAGAAATGATGCCTCTGTCCCTTTCAAAGGAAGAGGGTTTCTACCTGAAGACAAAGTCATGAGCATCTATCTTCTTCCCTTGGCGAGACCCATTCAAAATTCCTCCATTCCCAACTACCGCACAGGAGATGCAACAGTTAAGGAACCTGGTTTCATCGACTAGCTGGCTGTGGATAGACTCAGTGAGAAGCTGCACCGTGGATGCAATAACTGCAGATTAAGACAATGCAATGATGCAAGTTAGGAAAAAGTTCTAGCAACAACTCCAGCAAGACAATGAAAACACTATCTATAGATTCAAGGCGGCAAGAGAAATAAGCAGAGGGAATTACACTGAGATTAATTATCATGAGACAAGCAAAACACTCAATTCAATAGCTGAATACAAGCTCTTCAGAGGACCCCATACCTTTCATCTCATGTGGAAAAGGGGCATTTTAGGCTAAATCCAAGGGAGAAAAAGACCATTTTGTGGTTATGGACTGTGTTTAGCTCTATAAGGTAATCCTCGCTCTATGATCATTTATTCAGAAACCGTTTGAAATTACAATGGCATTGAACATTATAACTGGTCCTTGGAGTTCTGTCATCTCAGCATCCTCAATCATATGTTTGTGATTTGGGCATTTGGCAACCTGTTCCCACTTATGATCAGCTGTAGTGTTCTTCAATCATAGTTTGCAACCTTTCCTGCTGAATTCCACAGAAAGTCAAAGGGGAAGTCAGCAGGGAAGGTCACAAGTCACCGAGATAAGTCTTCTCCACTGCACACCCTCCACCAGTCCCTCTATGCTTGCACAACCAGCCACTCAGACACCCCCATGTACCTTCCCTGGCCTGTGCCACACCCTCACTGACCCTTGCACATCCTCTCCGATCCACACTGCATCTCTAGTGCTCCACCATGCTCCCTATCCCATCTAGAATTAGTCATTTATCTGCCTGCCAGCCTGGGACTTGGAACTTTCTGCTGGCTTGTCCACTGATTTGGTTGTAGGAAGCCGGCAGAAAATTGCCTTAGCTAGCCACAGGATTCGGTTAATCACAACAGCCAACACTTGCAGGGATTGATTGCTGTTGCTAAGCAAAGTAGTTGTGCTTTACAACTGCATTGATACAGCTAGAATGTAGTACTGCAGGCTAATGCAGTACCAGCAGTTCAATTCTCACCAGCTCAAAGTTGACTCAGCATTCCATCCTTCTGAGGTCAGTAAAATGATTGTTGAGGGCAATATGCTAACTCTGTAAACCGCTTAGAGAGGGCTGTAAAGCACTGGGAAGCAGTATATAACTTTAAGTGCTGTTACTTAATCACAGAAATTCCAGTCTCAATTGCCATTATAAATTGAGGACTACTTTTAGGTCAAAACCAGAACGTTGAATTGAGCCTTGAAATCAATTGCAACGAATGCCGTGTCTGCAAGATATGTTACTGCACGTAGAACTATCCCTCTCTGTTTGTAGGTGAGATTGTTGCATTCTGCATCAATGGTAGAATTGGAGTTGTTTTCAAGGCAAACTCATATAACATTATAACCAGAAGCCAACATGGATTTGTCAAAAATAGGTCATTGCAATCTTACTGCATTCTTTGACAAAATGACTAAATTAGTGGATCAGAGAAATGCTGTGGACATTGTATACTTGGATTTCAGTAAGGTATTCAACTAAGTAGATCACAACCTAATTCTTGATAAGATAGAAAAAGGTGGGATAAATAGCATCACCACCAGATGGATTCATAACTGGCTGACAAACCACATTCATCATGTAGTCTTTAATGGAACTACATCTACATGGAGGGAAATATGCAAAAAAGTAAGGTTTACGCTTAGGCAAGAAAAAACAAATGCCCAGATCCAAAATAGATGGTACCTGGCTCAATAGCAGTAATGGTGAAAGCAATCTAGGAGTCCTAATGAACAATCATTTCAATATGAGCTAACAGTGTGCTGCAGCCACCAAAAAACCCCAATATAATCCTAGGCTGTATTAACAGAGGGATAGAATCAAGATCACAGAAAGTGTTAATACCACTTTATAATGTCTTGGTAAGATCACATTTGGAATATTGCATCCAGTTTTGATCAACATAATACAAAAAAGATTTTGAGACTTAGAAAGAGTGCAGAGAAGAGCAACAGAGATGATTAGGGGGCTGGAGGCTAAAACAAAGGAAGAATGTTGCAGGAATTGGAAATGTCTAGTCTAGTGAAAAGAAGGAATAGGGGTGACATAGCAGTGTTCCAATATGTGAGGAGCTTCCACAAGAAGGGGGAAAGGGGGGACAACTTATTCTCCAAAGCACCTGAGGGTAGGACAAGAAGCAAATGATGGAAACTAATCAAGGAGAGAACCAATCTAGAACTAGAGAGAAATTTCCTGACAGAGCAGTTGATCAGTAGAATAGTTTGCCTCTAGAAATTGTGGGTGCCCCATCACTGGAGATTATTAAGAAGAGATTGATTGGACTGCCATTTGTCTGAAAGGGCATGGGGTCTCCTGCTCGAGCAGGGTTGGACTAGAAGACCTCCAAGGTCCCTTCCAACTCTCTTATATTGAAGTAGTTTAAGAATGATGGTGTGAGTCATAATTGAAACGAACACTTAATTCCTATGTGACCCTACGAGACATCCATGAATCTATACTATACAGATATATCTATGTTGTATACTGAAGAACACAGTTTGAGCATATTTAATGAAGGTAACACTATTTCTACTAAACAAAAGATATACTGATGTCCACTTTGAACAGTCTTTTTGTGTCAGAAATATTTTTAAGTCTGAGTAACAATCTTTGATGAATTATATGTCTCAAAAATGATTAATGGTTTCAGTCCTGCTTCTAAAATGTCAGACGCTGAACTTCAGCTTTACTGCCTTAATAATTCCTTTTGAATTAGCATGAGGTCCTGCAAGGAGTGGTGGTGAAAAGTATTTCTTTGTTCTTTCCTACTTTCTTGGCATTGGAGCTACCTCTTTTTCTTGTACATCAAATAACTTTTACACAAGAAATGTCACAAGAAACCTTGCGAATAATTCTTTACCAAGTTCTAGGTCTAGACACACTAGGGATTTTCACGTTTTCCCTAAAGTTCTCTACAGCTAGTTTAATCCTACGCTGCTTCACTTCTCCTTCATTCAAAGTGTGTCCCTTGCTCACTCCTGTCTAAGAGATGCAGGGCATCAGCCAGAGATATTTGGCAAGTAACTAAGAATGGGCATGGGGCAGGAAGCAAGATAATTCCCAGAAGTCACTGGGTAAAAAGCAACAATAGAGTGGGTTGTGTCAAAGCCTTTTTCTTCAAGTTAGTCATCAGAAAGACACTGGGACCTTTGATACAGACAAATGTCACAAGACATGGATAGTACCAGCATTTCCAATTACGATTTCTCCCCTCCCAGAACTCAGTCTTTAAAGAAAAACAACACGAACACTATAAAAAATGGTGCTAAGCAATCCAATATGTTAAAATGTTTGGATGCTGCAACTAGGTAGAGAAAGAGGTTTTTCCAGTCAAATGAATTTATAAAGAGTAATGTTATAAGCAAAGTATACTCCTTCTTGTGCCCAGAAACTACAGTGATCACATTCCAAAGGTATGGTGTATTCCTAACAATAGTGCTCCCCTTATCTATTCTAGGTCAAATTGGCATATCAGGACATTAGAAAATGACATTTTCTCTCATTGTATAGAATCAGACAACCATTTGCCTCTGATTGATCTATCTGTCTGTCTGTCTGTGGTGAAATCTAAAGTTTGCTACTACTGATTCTGTGGGCGTGGCTTGCTGGGGAGGGTAATGTGACTGGGTGGGCGTGGCCAATTTTTTTTTTTAACTTTTAAAACCATTTTTTCTACAACCTCTTTGGTGAAGAGGTTGTAAAAAAATGCTTTCAAAAGGCTCTGATGATCCCAGCTGAGTTGCCTGATTGGCAGAGGCTTTTTTTTCTTTTAAAAGTCTCTGCCGATCAGGCAACTCAGCTTGGATCGTCAGAGGCTTTTAAAACCATTTTTTCTACAAAAAAAAACGCTTGTAAAAGCCTTTGACGATCCCAGCTGAGCCGCGTGATCATCAGAGGCTTTTTTTTTACTTTTAAAAGCATTTTTTCGGCCGAAGAGGTTGTAGAAAAAATGCTTTTAAAAATAAAAAAAACTCCTCTGATGATTGCGCTGCTCAGCTGGGCATGGGGGGGGCAGGGATTTTTGCTACCGGTTCTCCGAACCACCCGCCTCCATCGCTACCGGATTAGGCAATCCGGTCCGAACCGGGAGCATTTCACCCGATACCTACATACAATCATACATATATACTTACGCATACATATAGTAAAATGCATCAAAGGGAGCCTGTTTATTTCTTGCCTAAGCCTAATAACAAGCTTTATTCATGTGAGACAGGTGTTGAACACATTATTTTCTCATTTTAGGAAATCATAAACATACAGTTTGAGTGTTTTCCCCAATGAGGGCCCAGTTTGTGGAGGCAATAAGCTGACTTTGTATAAAAAAGAACACCGCTTGGGTGGGGGGGCTGAAAGCCCTACTAAGCAGGTATATACAAAAGTATGAAGGCTATTGCTTAACGCATTGTAAGCCGTTCTGAGTCTCCGGAGAAGGGCGGCATATAAATCGAACCAATAAATAAATAAATTTCTTGTCTATGGATCTATAAGTAGCAGCATCCACAGGAGGATTAAAACAGGTAAGGGGATGCCCACGGCAGTGTGATCTAAGCACTAACCATCAACACATCAACATGTGTAAAAAAGGTGCAGGGGTTCAATTGCATGCTTACAAATCAGCCATCTGATTTGACAAGCCACATTCACCTACCCCAGACACTACTGTCTGCTATTCTACAATTCCCAGAATCCAATGGCCAATACATTAGCAGAGCTTAAGGTCGAGATATATTTGCCACATTCTTTTGATCCTTAGTTGGGGCATGAGCTGCAACTAGTATGAACACAAGTCTACCTTGCCCCACTACTGTTTAATCTACACGAAGTTCCACTGGATGTATAACTCACTGTTTGCAGGTGATTGAATCTGAATTTGTACATCACAGGATGCTAAATCTTATCCTTTATATTGCAGTCCTTATGGACTCAAGGTGCAAGTTTTCTTGAGAGAGAGATTTTTAGTTAGGGCAGCTGGGCAACATAAAGTGTTAACTACCTTTTCCTGCTGTCCTAATCATGGACCCCTGTGCAGTGTTTCTTGACATCTTTGAGATGTGATTAATGCTGACTGGTAAATTCTGGGAATTGTCATCCAGACAGCTTAAAATTGCCAAGGCTGAGAAACACTGCCCCTATGGCTTCTAGTTTAAGAGAAAACTACATCCATTTGCAAACACAGATGATGACAGACTTCATCTTTAACAGAAAGAGTGGTTTAAATCTTTAATATGATCTCTGATGCATGTTGGGGTAGAAGTCACCTGTGATCTATATCATTTCAAATAAAAATTTCAATTTTGATATGCATCAATTTTTTTAAGTCCATGGTTTTTCAAGAAGGCAAGGTGCTTCTGTGTCAAAATCAGTAAAAAGGAATGGAGGTGGCCTGAAGAAAATATATACCAATATGCAACTCCTGGCCCTGTGTCTTGTAAATTTGGAAAATTTAAAACTCTTGGAAAATGTATATGAATCATGAACACTGGTTTGTCTGCTAACTATTTTGACATCTGTTGCAGCAATGAGGTTAGGCCAACAATCAAACAATTTGGTCCAACTGCATGGATCCATCAAGACGCAGCGTTCATCAAAGCCCCATCTTCCACCACTGAAGTTCTCTATGGGTCTATACCTGGATATGGCACATCACGCCAACCATATGGAACGCTGCGGTCCTTCAATCTCCCCCAAGTCTCAGGAGTGAAGTGTTGCTCCCACAGAAACACAGGGATATCAAAATCAAACTGCTTCTCAAATGTGGGATTGTGCTTCACTCTAGATTTTAATGACGAGAGGCACGATCTAGACTGAGAGAGATTAGAAGTAAGTAAATTTGAAAGGCAGGAAAGGCAGAAAACTATCTATAGTTTTTTGAAAAGACTACTTTCACTGGCCATTCAAACTAATGTGCATCCAACAAGCCCAAATATAGCATAGATTATTCACAAAATACAAGTAGTCCTCGATTTACATGAGTTTGTTTAGTGACTGTTTAAAGTTACAATGGCATTGAAAAAAGAGACTTGTGACTGTTTTTCACACTTATGACCATTGCAGCATCCCCACAGCCATGTGATCAAAATTCGGACACTTGGCGACCAACTGATATTTATGACGGTTGCAGTGTGATTTATGTACCCTTTTACGACCTTCTGATAAGCAAAGTCAATTGGGAAACCAGATTCCCTTAGCAACTGTGTGACTAATTTAACAATGGCAGTAATTCACTTAACGAATGTGGCAAGAAAAGTCGTAAAATGGGGCAAAACTCACTTAATAAATGACTCACTTAGCAACATAAATTTGGGGCTCAATTCTGGTCATAACTTGAGGATTACCTGTACCCCAAATGTAATTTTTGTTGTAATTCGTAGAAAATCCAACTCTTGATTCAGAATAAAATAATTCAATTTTTAAAAGATAGATTCCACTTTGTCACATTCAGAGTATTTGAGATTGTCCAGAAGTTTGGTTTTTAATATCTGGAAATCCCCTACTGCACTTCAAAATAGGGTATACAGAAGCAGTACCAAGTGCTAGAATATTACGAATGTGTTTAAATCATGTAAACATGTACAGGAACAGTAGCACTGGTTTATTAACTGTTTGTCTAGACTCATTGTGCTGTAGTTGAACCATATTTTTTGAATAAATCACATTGGAAAGAGCATGCAACACAGAGTCATCATCCAACGAATGATTTCACTTTGGTATGAAGTTAAGAAGGTAGGTATCTACGGCTACTTGGAAAGTTTTCTTATATGTGAGAAGTAATCATTGGCCTTCACTGTTACAAGGGCAATAGTTGTCAAGTCTAGGCCAGGCCGTACCCATAAAGTTAATTAATCTGCTTAATTAACACACATATAAGACTGATATTATTCAACTGCAAACAAACTTAATCCCAGTTCCTTCGATCTTGAAATTACTGAATTAACTGTGGCAAAAAAACCCACACCTTTTTTTAAGCTTGACACCTTTATTCCCAAGAACTGGGAAATAACCAGTGTGACTTCGATTTTTGAAAAGGGATAGCTGTTAAAAGAACCATATAGGGCAATAAGCATCTCATCCATGTAAAATGGAGAAGAGTATCATTAAAGAACATACGAAAAAGCTAGCTGAAAATGAACTCTTGCCTTAAAATATTGTCACATTAAACTTTGGATATTAAAAATAAAGAACTCCTTGACTAATTCTCTTATGCAGGGATCCTGAACAAACTTAGCAGTATGAAGGTACATTCTGTCCCAGTGTCTATGGAGATTCTCAGTCATCCAGATCATAGTTGTCCCAAAGGTGCTTTTTCAAGAGGCAACTGGACTTTCTTGTTTTTTCTTTGAAGACGTTTCACTTCTCATCAAAGAAGCTTCTTCAGCTCTGACTGGATGGTGGGGAATGGAAGGATTTATACTCCTTGCAGACAGTCATTTGCATTCTTTTGGAGAGTCATTGAGGTTCCTTGGAGGTTTATCTGTGTTGTCAGTCTCACCTGAGTGGTGCAAATGGGTGTGGAGCCTTCTTGGAACTGTTGAAAGAACTGTGTGGTAGACTGGAGACAGATGATGTCATATCCCTCTCCCTCTCTGTTGAGAGGGGGCTAATCAGTTTTGGCATAGATGGCCTCTTTGACCCCTCTTTCAAACCAGCCATCCTTTCTGTCCAAAATATGGACTTTGCTGTCTTCAAAAGAATGGCCTTTATCTTTTAAATGCAGATGGACTGCTGAATCTTGTCCTGATGCATTTTTTAAAGTACAATTACATCTGTATGCAGCCCTATATATAAGGGTCTGAGAAGACCTAAGTCCTTCATTTCTTCAGTAAGTACTAGAGGTACATACTAAAGGAGGTATAGCAGAGAATCCAAAAAATGGTTACTAATGCATCAAAGTGGTCATTTGAGCATTATCACTGAAACAACAGACTGACAAATAAGATACTTAAATATGCATGATATGCTTGTTACCTTCTTCTTAGAGTTAGACACATCTTTGGTTGAATTTCTCCTGAAAATAAAGTAACAAAGAAAAGGAGTAAAACTTGCTTTTCATTGTTCAAAACTATGGATTCTGCATTCACAGACTAAACTCAATTGTAGAAAATACAACTTCAGCAACAGAGTGGTCAATGCCTGGAATGCTCTACCTGACTCCATTGTTACATCCTCAAACCCCCATAGCTTCAACCTTAAACTGTCTACCGTGGACCTCACCCCATTCCTAAGAGATCCGTAAGGGCACCAGCGTGCCTAATGTTCCTGTCCCACTGCCCCATTTATTTGTACTCATTACCTGTGCTCATGTCCATGTTTATATTTATTCCCGTTATCTTGTACATGTTTGACAAACCAAATAGACAAACAAACAAACAAACAATAACATTTTCTGAGGAACTTATACTTGCTACAATTCAAATCAAAAGACCTGCATGTAAACAGCAATATTAGATTTAACTCTCAGCCCTGTTACAAGCATTGGCTATAGACAGGCAATATGAAAATCCACCACATTGGTACATTTTGTTGCCTTTTCCTCCACAATGGTTAATTTTTAAGTAGACAATCAAATAAATTCAACATTTGCTTGCATTGTACTTGCGAATATGAAACCTGTGGTAATCTCAAACCGAGGCGAACAACCAGAACATTTAATCATTTAAGAATTAAGTCTAGTACAGCTGTCCCTCTAGTTCCTTCGTCTTTTGGGTGACAGAGCTGTCTACCAGATTCATCAGGAACCTGTTTGATCTCCCACTTGGTGCAGAGTTTGTCTCCCTATTGATGTCAGGATAGTTAAGAGTCTCCCATTATTATTATTATGGTATGCTTCCTGAACATCTAGCTAATTGATTAGCAGAAAGTTCATCTATTTTCTCTGTTTGGTTGGGTGGTTTGTGGTACACACTTAGGGCAATGTCATTCCTTTTATATTAACCCAGATGCATTCATGAAGGTTTTCATCCTTGTTTTTTATGCAGTTCTATAGCGGTATAGTTATTTCTTACATATAATGCAACTCCACCTCCTCTTTTTTTAGGTCTGTTTCTTCTGAACAATTTAAATCCTTCTAGCAGTACATTCCGGACATGGGTTTCACCTGTCCAAGTTTGGGTAATGGCAACAATGTCATATCTGACCTCATGTTCTAGGACTTCAAATTTGCCCTGTTTGTTCCTCATACTTTGAGCGTTAGTGGATAGGCATGAGTCCTTTTTGACTGACCCCTAGGTTTGCTTCCTACGTCTCCTGCTTTGTAGTGGAGTTCCCCTTCTAACCAGTTGGTTGATTGCCATGAGGTTTATTCTTTGGATTAGGTCCTAAAAATTGGCTTTCCTCCTCTTCCTCCAGTTTTAGTTTGTTTAGTTTAATTTAAACTGGAAAGTGGCCGGTGGCTTCAGCCTTTAAAAATGTCCAGAGCATTCTGAGAGTAAATATGAAATACATTGAGTAATTTAGCATAATACCGTAGATTTCTATCAGGTCAGCTATGGAGCACTGAAAGCATGCCTTGACTCCATAACGTATTTTGTGTATTTACTCCAGCAGAAACAATTGTTGATCACTGATTTCTAAGGGGAAACCTGGGTCACTCTTGGCAACAGGAACAGTAGCAGTTAACTGTGTACAAATTTAACATGCAAGGCTGATTTTAGCTAACAAGTCAGTTAGCTGCAGGCTCCTGCTATTTTGGGATAATGTTTGAAACACCAAGATATTTTATCAGAAGAAAACAACATTTCTATGAGAAGCCTAACCTCTTCATGATGGCTCTTCTGATCAAGTCCCGATTTCTTACATCTTGCAATATTTCTGTATCTTCTAGGTCCCATGTTTCTTGCTGCTGCGTTCTGGAAAATAACAGGCAAATGGATTAAGTAAAGCAATCCACAATGGCTTGTATGATGTTAGTAGTCATTTCACAACGAAGAACAATGGTGTATAGCTGTACCCCTTGTGATTGATATCTGGATTAAATTAATAGAGGCAGTAACATTAAAATAAAGACTGGATAAACATATTGTTTAAATTTCTAGAAAAATAGTCATGCTATTCTGTGGCTCCATGCATTTCTGACCTCACATTTTACAACCCCCATCTCAAATTTTGTTTCTGAATCTCCTTCCTCCAAACTATATGCAAATGCAATTTAGAACTACAATTAATCTGATACTGGCTAGCAACCCATGGAAATATATCAAAACCTACTTATCAGACTTTAAAAAACACTTTGTTAATATCTACCACACCTGGCTGTGTCAACTCCACCTTGACTTGTGGCTCCCTAAAGTCAGTTGATACTGTCTGTAAAGTGATTTGGCTAAGAGGGGAACTGAATTGGCCGGATCAAAACAAAATACAAGGCACTTCCATGCCAGTTCTTGTTGCAGTTCTTCAGATCCTCTGTTCCAGAGTTGTGTTTCCATGCTACTATCTCTGACCAGCAGCCAAGCTAATTAATTTTGGCTCAGCTACGGTGCAGCTGAAATCACTTCTCTCTTACCGATGCACTTTTCCACTTGTAACACTGAGGCTCTGCAGAATTTGTGAGCTCTTTGTTGTTCCCATTGGCAACTCTTCACCCACCCAGTTTCCGCACTGTCAACACAGGTACAGCATCCTGCAGAAAGTTCTGTAAAGGTTGCTCGATAGCTTCGCAAGTTTCCCTTCCTATTAATTTCTAAAATTTTTACTTTGGAAAGAATCAGGCAAGTGTAGACCATTCTTCTGGTTCCATATCAAAATACAGCCAGGATTGATTTTGGGTGCTTAACCCTTTGATAAGCCTTGCAACTGTTCCTCAATATGCCATTAGCCTATGTAAAGTTGGAATGAATTTTGCATGGGGTCTTTTTATACCCTCTTTGTCTCTGCCAGGGACCAGCTGATTGCACAGTCCCAAGTTGCCTTTAAAAACAAAAAAGGCGCAACTGCCTCACGTGTGGGATGTGTGTACGAACAATTCCTTCTGTATGGAGGGGATTTCAGTCTCTCCTATAGACTGTCTCTCCCACTCCCCAGCAATATTTGGCACCCTGTCTGTTGGCATTATTTAGACCAAGCGTGTCCAACCCACGGCCCACCATAGGTTGCCATGGACAGCCAGTAATGCGGCTCCACAAGAATGTAAACCTTTAACATTAATATGTGATTAATATACATTAACTACGTATTTTATATGTGGCCCAAGACAATTCCTCTTCATTCAACGTGGCCCAGGCAAGTTGAAAGGTTGCACATCCCTGATTTAGACTCTTATCTCCACTATAAAAAATGCAACCACTATTACAGTCACCGGGGAAAGCATTTGATTGTACAATTCCCAGCATACTCTCTTTCATCATCACAACTTCCAGTAAGCTTTTAAGCGCAACAAAGAATGGAAGCTTGATGGCCTCTCATTTATAGCAAGTGAACATAGACATTTGTAGACAAATGCACATAGTACATTTTGGACATATAAGAGCAACCAATTTATTCAATTTTCTTTCTAAGCGAAGCAGGGGAAAAAGGGATTGTGTTTTTGTTGCTCTGAGAACTGAACAGTTCGGGATGAGACATTCACCGATTAATGTTTCTGCAGTACCCTATTGGTGAGCTGGAAAGAGGCCACTGACTGCCTTGTGGCGTTGCTGGCCTACAGATAGTCTTCAATTTACAACCCAGGGATGAAATGCTCCCGGTTTGGACTGGATCACCCGATCTGGTAGCGATGGAGGCGAGTGGTTCAGAGAACCGGTAGCAAAAATCCCTGCCCCCCCCCCCCCGCCCAGCTGAGCCGCACGATCATCAGAGGCTTTTTTAAAAGAAATTTAAAAGCATTTTTTTACCACCTCTTCGGCCGAAAAAATGCTTTTAAAAGTTAAAAAAAAAAAGCCTCTGACGATTGCGTGGCTCAGCCCGAAGAGGTGATAGAAAAAATGCTTTTAAATTTAAAAAAAAAAAGTTGGCCACGCCCACTCAGTCACATCACCCCCACCAAGCCACGCCCACAGAACTGGTAGTAACAAATTTTATATTTCACCACTGTTACAACCATTCATTTAGTGACCATTCGAAGTTACAACAGCAGTGAACAAAGTGACATTATCACTGGTTCTCACACTTACAACTGTTGCAGCATCTCCATGGGCACGTGATCAAAATATAGGTGCTTAGCAACCGGCACTGCTAAGCAATTTGGTAGTTCAAATTTGACATTGCAATTTGGCAATTGAAATTCCACCAGGCTCAAGGTTGACTCAGCCTTCCATCCCTCCGAGGTGGGTAAAATGAGGGCTGTAAAGCACTGTAAAGCGGTATATAAGTCTAAGTGCTATTGCTATGTATTTGTGACAGTTGCTCTGTTCTGGGGTCATGTGATCAGCATTTGTAATCTTCCCAGCTGGCTTCTGACAATGTCAATGGGGTAAGCCAGATTTACTTAACAATTGCAGTGGTTTATTTAACAACTGTCTTGCTTAGGAAAAGAAATTTTGGGCTCAATTGCGGTCCATAAATTGAGGATTACCTGTAGTCTCATACTTCTGAGGACAGGAGATCGCCCACAAGTACTCTGGCTGCTCCTTGCAAGCAGACTACAGGAGAGCAGTTTTCTGTAGATTTGAGCACTGGGAGACGAAGGGATCAACCATCTTATTTATTTATGTCTCCAATTTATTGGCTGCCTATCTTACCACAGAATAACTCTTTCTCAATATACTTACTTGCAGCCACAGTAATGCCCTTTAAAGAACATTAAGTTTATAAGCCTCCCTTTCTAATCATGATTGGAACTTGCCAAGTACTCCCCAAGTTCACAAAAACTACATGCACAACCAGGGTGGATAAAAATCAATGATTTTTTTTTTTAATCAAAAAAATCAGATTTTTTTGATTTAAATCGGATTTTTTTGATTTTTATCGAATTTATTTTAATAAAAAAAATTTGGGGTAAAAATCTATCGTAAGATAGTTTTCTATTTAAGATACATAAATAATTTAGTTTATTCAGCATGAAATGGAGCTTAGTTATGTAGCATGAGGCTGTATATTCTGCAACACTGGGACTATCGGTGAGTCAACAGTGGGTCAAAGGAGTAGCAGAGATAGTTGCTCTTTAAAAATTATGATTTAAATCAAGTTGATTTAAATCAAGCCTTTTTACTAGTGATTTAAATTATGACTTAAATTGTGATTTAAATCAACTCGATTTAAATCAAATCCACCCTGTGCACAACTGTTGAGAAACAATCTGAAACACATCAATTTTTTAATCATCTCAACAATTTACGTTCAAATTTAAATCTCCCTGATGTTGCAGATATGACAGGAAAGAAGCATGTTATTGATTTTTTTTTGACAAAAGTATTTATATGCTGCTTCTCATAGCACACATTCCTAAAGTGGTTTATAAAAGCAGTATTATGGAATTTAAAAAAATAATTAAATCCATCTCTTAAAAGGTATGTCGTACGAAAATTACCATGGGAGACTAACTTATAAGAGAGGTGTAGAATGTCAGTGTAGTCCAGTCACCACAAAAAGTCATTCTTTATGCCATCAGCCCCAAGTGAAATTTGCAAGCCATGTCTATCAAATCATAGCTAACCAAGTTTTCTGCCCTGCACAATCACCTACTAATATGGGATAGTACACATAAGTTGCAGAATTAAAAGCCTTGCACAACTTTTCACTCTTCGTCATGTTGAAAAGGCTAGAAACGAAGGGGAGATGTGGATCCTGATTCAGGAAGTTTTACACCCCACCACTGCTCCCCATCACCCAAATAATTAATATTCTCAGCTCAGGCATCATTGATTGCCTGTAGGAGAAGAACCCCTTAGACACAGAACTGGCAAAGTCGATAACTCTGTCTGGTAGCACTATTGTGACACACAAACTCAACACTCTGAGAAGCAAGTCAGGTTTTCTGGATCCGAGATTTTGCATTCAGCAGAAACACTAAACCACAATGTATGTGAACAGAATTCTTATGTCCAGCTGCACAGCATTTCTAACTATAGTATTAGCCTGAAATAGTGTGTTTTAGCATTCAAATCCTTTTCAGCTTTGGTGAGACTTGATTGCTAATAACAATGTTAATTTATTATTCAATAGCCCATTCCCTGATTACGGACATCAGAGCCAGGGGCATCAGTAGAGAAAATCGACTGTGTCAAAGTGATTGGTAGAACCAAGTGATCAAAGCCCTGCTCCTTTTTTAATGTGTGTTGCATGCATACCATACAAAGAGGCAAGGCTTTGATAACCCCAGTTATGCCTACCAGTTTGTCACCATCGATTACCCCCCCCGCCTCCACTGATGCCCCCATTCAGAGCTTACCAGCCAGCAACAAAATCTACAATCCAGGTGGCTCATGCCTGATTAGGTGGCTCAGTGGCTAAGAAACTGAGCTTGTCGATCAGAAAGGTCGGCAGTTCGGCGGTTCGAGGAGACCCTAGAGGAGGCCTCCTGCGTGAGCAGGGGGTTGGACTAAATGACCTCCAAGGTCCCTTCCAACTCCGTTACTGTTACATTCATGTATTGCCACATGAAAGCTGTAAAATCATTGTGCTTTAAAGATTTGATATGAATAATAAAAAATAAAGGGCATTTTAAAAATAATTTTCTCCACCAATATTTTACACTATTACAGAATCATAAAATTACAGGTAGTCCTCAACTTACAACCACAATTCAGGCCAGAATTTATGTTGCTGAGAAATTTGTTAAGTGAGTGTTGCTCCATTTTACGACTTTTCTTGACACATTTGTTAAGTGAATCGGTGCCGCTGTTAAATTAGTAACCCAGTGGTTAAGTGAATCTGGCTTCCCCATTGGCTTTGCTTGTCAGAAGGTCGCAAAAGATGATCACATGACCCCAGGACACTGCAACCGTCATAAATATGAACTAGTTGCTAAGCATCCGAATGTAAATCACGTGACCATGGGGATGCTACAACATTCATAAGTATGAAAAATGGTTATGTCATTTTTTTCAGTGCCATTATAACTTGGAACGGTCACTAAATGAACTGTTTTAAGTTGAGGACTACCTCTAATGAATGAATAAAATAATATTTCATTTGGCAAGCAGATAGAAGCTTCTGCCTTTCAAAACACTGACCCGTGAGAGTTGGCTTCATCTATGATACTGTTCTGCCCCAGCTACGGACCCCAAAGAATGCAGCACACACAAGGTCTATACAAACCTTAGTTTACTAAATTTAAATCAGTCTTTTTCAAACACAGGCTGTTAATTAACTTAACAGCCTACAAGAATCCAAAGAATAAATAATCGTAATCTTACTATGGTTGGCAGAAAGCCCAGAAGCAATTTGCAGGAAACTGATAAGAGAACGAAGATCCAGACACGAAGAAGAGTGAACAAAGTTGTTCCTCGCAATTTGCTTCAGTCGTCGTCCTTCCTTAAATAAGCTAAGGGAGTGGCCAATTAGCCCCAAGCCTTACTCTCGAGGAGACATCCTCCTGAGGAGCCACTCCTGCCTTTTGGCAGCTCTGCGCGCCCATGCCTTGAGAAGCCTCTTCACTTATAGGAGCTTCTGGAGGATCTGAAGGCCCTGGCTGAATCCTCGCCTCTGGCACATCTTCTCCAGCCTCCTCATTGTCTGACTCAAGTGCCAGCTGCACAGGCTGCTGGCGCAGCACAGCAGCCTCCTCACTGTCGGAATCAGCTACTAGCTGCACAGGCCACTGACGGGCCATAACAGATACTAACCAAGGGTGGGTTCTACTTACCTTTACTACTGGTTCGCAATGGGACTGCACATGGTACACTCCCTGTACACTCTATCTCACTACTTTCTATTACATCCTGCTTACCATATCTTGGTTGAATACCTTCACTTTCTCTTTTCACTAGTTCAGTTTCCTCAGTTTGGTTTATCTGTCTGCCTGACATTATCTTTAACTTCTTCCATTTATCTTGTTTTTCCTTAGGCAATGACCATGACCATATTGGTACTTGGTACTTATGGGGTTCATTACGAATACTACCTACTCTAACCCCACTTGCAGTGAACCGCTCAGGAGGCATACCTTTATTACAACTTTCAGATCTCCTAAGTATAACTCTGTTTGTTTGCCTTGAGTTTTTCCTACTGTGAGAAGAGAAATATATCCACTGGAAAGTTGCAGGTAGTAAGGCCAAAGAGTAAGCTTGCAGCTTCACTGAACCAAAGTTTTAAACTAACATAATTGCAAAATGTACTAGACCTATTTCTAATGTGCTGACGTGTGTGCTGCATTTTGTGCAAAGTACGTGTTTTTGAGATATATTTGGAATCAGAACATTGAAACTGTGAGAAATAGGGAACTGAAAGTAGATGATGGATAGAGGTTTGAGATGTACACGGGTGTTTGCAGACAGTGACGGTCAGTAAGAATGTAAGAAAGAACAAGGAAGTGAAATTATGGAATGCGTATGTCAGTAAAAAAAAAAGGTATAAGAAATGTGGCTTGAGATGAGAATGGTGTCCTTTGTCCAATAGCAGTCCTTGTAGGACTTGTTATGTGTCATTGGACCCCATTGCAATGGTTTAATAATGTATGTTTTGTTGTGGAATTGCATTGCTATGATAGCTGTTCATGTCCCAAATTGCTCATGAATAAACCTCTGAATCTTAAAGTAAGATTTATTCCTTGTGGTTTCTTCTTTGGGTTATTTATTGGGGTATTTTTACAACACTACTCACAGGATACACCCTGGATTTTGCCTCTTTACAAACAGCGCAATCTAAGTTCATCTTGCACTGCTTTGGCTTTGGCTTCCGCCTCTCAGCTATGTCTGGCATCTTCTGCAGTACTCTGCAACTCTCATGCCCCAATCTCCTGTGCCATACATGTACACAGCTGTCATGTGTGTGTGTGTTCATAAGTGTTTGTGCACAACCATTCTCCTGCCTTTATAGAATGCACAGACCATCCTTCTTAACCCTTCATGCACGAATTCTTCCACCTTTCCTGATGGACTACTGTCCTCCTGCAAACAGTATTTCATACCCTTGACTGTCTAACTTGGAAACACTCAACGGATTATGATCTAGGTCAGGTACATATAAGACAGTGTCTAATGTTTCTCCTATCTCAGGTACATAGGACCTTCCCCTTTAACAGCAGATCCTTGACTATTGGCCAAACTAAGAAATGTTTGCTTAGCTGGTCTCAAGCCAGAAAATGCTCGTGGATTAATAGCAGCAAGGAATATTTGTTGCTAGGGAATATTTGTGCCATAAGTAGGAGCCAGCAGTAAATGGTTCTAAGAGAAAAATTTCTACATCCTAACACAACTGAGCTAGTTTATAAGCCTGTGTATCCTGGTTAACTGCTTTGGTGTTTTGACCTCAGTGATCTGGCAGCTGCCTTTCACACAAAAAAATAAGCCTAGCTGGGTAATTGCATGGATTCTTCATATAAAGTTTCATATATAGTTAAGTTTGCATTTTAAGCCTTTAGTGCAGAAGCCCATGCAAATATATTTATTTTTTTGTTTCTTAATGTACAATTATGTACAATAATGTACACATTTCCATCTGGCCATCACAAAGGTTTTCTATACAACTTGGTCTAGCTCTAGCCACACAAACATTGACATATGGTCAAGTCCTTAAGCTGTAACAATTAGAATGGATTTCAAGAAACCCATTTCCACAGGTCTAGATATTATAAATATATAAAAATTGAGAATAATTTCAAGTTAAGGATAAATTAAAATTTGTTAGTCCCCTAGACCTAAGCAAGGTAAATCCAAGTGGATGAAAAATGGAAGAATCGAGACTATAAACTAGGCTGTGAAGTTAAAAATATCCCACAGAAAGGGAGTGCCAAATCACATTCATGTGTAGCCCACTAGAAGTTGATCTCAGCTAGAGGGAATATTTAAATGTTTTCGCTCTGGAATACAAATTCACTCTATTATCGCTTAGATGGTAATTACAATCTCAGAACAGCAGCAAAATTTATCCCGGAGATAAAACACAAAACAGACATGCAACCTATTAACAGATAATGGGTGAACCTGCAATAATTTTTAGTTGGCTTATTTACTAGCAAATCCCGCTACCTTGTATATAACAACAGGCTGCTTAATTGAGAGAAAATAAAGAATGCAAATAACTCATATGAATATCCAGAAAGAGACCATTAAAAAGGCAACACACACACATATATATATATATCACAGCTTAAGACAATACAGCCAACCATTTCCAGGATTCCAGAATCACAAGGGGAAATTGGTTCATTAAAAAGGGAATAATTAAATCTATTATCAAATAGTTGAGTAATTGGCAATGAAATAAAGAAATAAAATAAATGGCAGTATATTAAAACATGCTCCCTGCAAAGGTTTCCTAGTATCTGTGCTTTCAAGTCAGTGTTGTCTTCCCTGTAATTTTCTTGGCAAGATTTAGGAAATAGTTTGTCCTTGTTTGCTATCTAGGACTCAAAGAAAGACCCTAACTATTAGACTACACTGGCTCCCTTTCTAGTATCTAGGCCAGGGGTCAGCAACCCGTGCCTCTGGAGCCATGTGTGGGTCTTTCATCCCTCTGCTGCTGCTCCCTGTCACCACCACAATTTTGAGAGGAGCTTCTGGTTATAGGGAGGAAAAACACAGTGCACCAGGAAGAGACTCTATAGCAAAGGGTGGATTTTCCAGTCAGCTCCACAATTGATAGGGCTTTCAGTTAGGACAGATAGAGGAAAAAGGAAGCCGCGCTAGGAGGAGATTTTAGGGTGGGGAAACCAGACTTCCAGTCGGCTCCAGAATTGAATGGGGGGCTTCCGGTTAGGACCTTTGTGGCTCTTTGAGTGTTTAAGGTTGCAGACCCCTGATCTAGGCTCAATCAAAACAGGCAAGAGGCTGGTTCTCAGCTGGGATTGGACCTCCAAATTCTGGATTTGGACGAGGGGGGAGCTCTGCATAAATTACAATTTCTCAATCCGAAACCCAAGCATGTTTCTAGGCCAGTCATGGCTCACAGGTAGTAGGAGCTCTGGAGAACAAGCATACATATAGTTTCATTCAAGTTGACTATTACCAGTAAATACTAAAAAAGACAGACCAACTTAGATATCTGAACAGGCAAAGGAGGATATGGGCAATTGGAAAGGAGGACAAATGGTGAGAAGGTGGACACACTGTTTAAATTTTTTAGCATCCACAAAATACCCCTTTTTAAACTGCAATATTTTTCCAACAGGTCATAATTTTCAAGAACATAGGCTAGTGATAATATAGCGCCAACAATAAAATTTTCAAACTTGTCCATATAAACACAGGATGAGTAATGTGGTATAAAAATTAGAATGATCATAGATTTGAAGGGGATGGATTGAAGTTGACTGTTGGGAGTCAGGAAATGAATAACATAAATCTAGGCTGTCAAATCTGTCGACAGATGAGGAAAAGGAGCAATTAGAAAGTCACAATACTCCCAAAGTTTGAACAACTACTGTTATGAAAATAGTCCAATTATTATTATTATTTTTAAACTAAGATACTCAAAAGGCAGACAGCATTTGATATAAATTTAACCAGCCAGCCAAACTTGGGACAGGCAAGTTCAGCACTTCAGCTTCCAAGCACTTCAGCTTCAACAGGCAAGTTCAGCAACTTCTATCAGATAGAAGTCTGGGGTTTGAAGGAGAGCCCTTAGAAATTTAAATTGAACTCTCTTAAAGTTGGCAAAAGTGAAACATTGCTCTATCTGGAGTCCCCAAAGAAACTGAGCTAGTGATTTAGTCACAAACAACTTTATAGTGCTGGTAGAAAATCAACTCCTTTCAAGTGGAAAAAGTGCAAACAGCAGCTGACATCTCTTTGGCCAACAAGGTCACTTAATTGACTTGAGCTTTCTTGCTTCCTGCAGTATGAAATATTGCACCTGGGGGGTTTAAACATCTACCTAGATCAATAACCTTACCGTAAATACTGGGTTTGAATATCCTTGGTCTTTTAGCAAAGACCATTAATTTTTACCTTTTGATAACTAATTCAAAGGTGAGTGGCAGCACAATATTGTTTTAAGAGACCTTAAGGCTGTGATGGTGAACCTATGGCACACGTGCCACAGGTGGCACGCAAAGCCCTTTCTGCGGGCACACCAGCCATCGCCCCAGCCCAGCTCCACCACACATACACGCACCTCCCATCGGCCAGCTGGTCTTCGGGTCTCTGCCATGCATGCACGGGGGTGGGGCCTTCCCCGATCTCTGCACCCTCTGCAGGTGCCTCTCCGTGGCAGGAAGGCAAGAGAAAGCTAGGACGCGATGGGGAGAGAAACTGCAAAGATCGGAGGAGACACGGAAGGCAGGAGGCAGCTAGGATTTGATGGGGAAGAAACTTTGGAGATCATGGAAGGCAGGAGGCAGCTAGGATTCGATGGGGGAGAAATGAGATCGGAGAAGGCAGGAGGCAGCTAGGACTTGGTGGGGGGAGAAATTTTGGAGATCGTGGAAGGCAGGAGGCAGCTAGGATTCGATGGAGGAGAAACTTTGGAGATTGTGGGAGGCAGGAGGCAGCTAGCCCTCGGTGGGGGGAGAAACTTTGGAGATCGGAGAAGGTAGGAAGCAGCTAGCACTCGGTGGGGGGAGCAACTTTGGAGATCATGGAAGGCAGGAGACAGCTAGGACTTGGTGTGGGGGAGCAACTTTGGAGATCGTGGAAGGCAGGAGACAGCTAGGACTCGGTGGGGAGGGAAACTTTGGAGATCGGAGAAGGCAGGAGGCAGCTAGGATTCAATGGGGGAGAAACTGCAAAGATTGGAGAAGGCAAGAATGCAGGAGAAAGCTAGGACGCGATCTCCACAGTATCTCCCTCATCGAGTCCTAGCTGCCTCCTGCCTTCCGGGCCTTCTCCGATCTTTGCAGTTTCTACCCCCATCAAGTCCTAGCTGCTTCCCCCCCTCCCTGCACCCCATTTTGGGCCTGAAAAGCCTCCTGCACCAACCTGGAAGCCAAAACGGGGCCCAGGGTGCATGCGCAGGAGGGGTGCATGCGCAGGGAACATGCGTGCATGTGCAGGGGGCATGCACAGGGGGTACTTACATTGCATTTTGGGGTTTGTGGCACGCACATGTGCGCGCATGCTTTGGCACTCGGCACCAAAAAGGTTAACCATCACTGCTTTAAGGTTTTCTTAAGGCCTGGAAGATACTATGAGAGAACATAACCTCAAGAATATACAATGGGTGGACAGGCATTTCTCAATTAATTAAGGGTCTGTAAAGTCCAAAGATGCCTAATAAATAAAGAGAATTAATACACTAACCTATTTAGCTTTCTTCTATGCTGAAAACTGATTATGTAGCTGGTTTTGTGGGTCACATCAGAATTGTTGTATATTTCATATATGAAGAAGTACATTTTTCTCTTCAGATCAAATCCAAAGTTGTCATTGAAATCAACAGTCTATGAAATTCTGGGCTTGATGGAATGTTTTTACCCAGATCCAGTTCCCCAATCAATGGTGGTGGATTGATCAATTCTAAACCCAGCTTGCTTCTCTTCTATTTTCCTGATTCAATCCTGGAATTTCTAACTTAATTGTCTAGCATAATTATGTCCAAGAGATTAACGGGTCTATAGCTAGTGCTCAACACTGTCCCTTTTTTAAAAAAGAGGTAGCCATTTCCCGGAGAACTTGGCATTGTTGTCAAAATAAGCTAAAAGTGAAACAAAACACCCATTCCCACCAAAAAGCTTTAGTTTTAACTAATGGTGCTGGCGTATAATTATAACTTAGACCTTTACCTCCTTTCAATCGCTCAGTCCTTTCTTTTTCAGCGACTAAAGCTGACAGCAAACAGGTAATGAACCAAGTTTTTTAAAAATAATAATAATCACTATGTTGTGTTGCGATGATAAATAGGCTTCCACAACTTTCACAGGGATAAAACAGACCATCAGAGGCATGTCTAGGCCAAGATGACATGTGGCAATTGTCCAAAATTGGCTGTCTCCCTTAGTAACAGTCTGTTTTTGTCCTTCAAGAGAGTTGATATTATTTTAGATCCAGAAGCACCTGACTGGTACAGATGAGACACTTATAAAATGTATTGTTCTATATGTACAGTACAATAATTCTCCTAGATGCTGGCACATTTTGTAACATGGGTATTCATTTAGTTTTATGATATTTTTGTCAGAGTTGAAAATTCAGTTATTCATATCAAGCTTTTCCTTATTATGGTACCCACCAAGTATATTGAACTACAGCTATGACTACCAGATCTGGGCTGCAAAAATTCTGATCATAATTAGAAGAAAGCAAAGTCAAACAGGAAAACCATCTCCTTGGTTATTCAAAGATATGCTGGCCAATGCAGCTGAATGGCATTTGATTGCAGGATAGTACCCTTAATTAAGTTGTGCAATTCATTAGTATGAGACACAGTGATGGTCACTAAAACTTGGAGAACTATAAATTCACTGAGGATAGGTTATTAACGGCTGTCAGTCTTGGAAACAATGGAATCTCCAAATTCCAGTTAAGGGTATATCTCCATCTTTTGCTTGGAAAGCTCTCAAAAGACATATGATTGGCCCCGGGGAGAAATAAAATGCTAGAATAATACAGGCCTTTACCTAATGCAGCAAAGCTATTCTTAATATAATTCATATAACCAATACAAGACTCTGGATAAATTGTTAGGACCAGAAGAGTGATTGTTAGATATATTGGATAAACAACGAAATAGTCTGAATTTCCAAGCAACGCTTTCTAGCAGAGCCTCAATGACCATGGTACATATTATGTCCACAACTATCTTCTTTGAAGCCTGATAGCCCTATTTCACTTAACTTCATTGTTGTAAATATGTGTAAACATTTGAACATGTTAAAAATCAATTGGGACCACAAAGCAAAATACCCGCCTCTATGGTAACTTTAATTCCAAGAACATTTTTAAGTTCAACACAAACCCTTAAACTTGATTATAAAATAATAGTGGTGGTGGGTTTAGAAACAACTTCACTCAGTTTCCTGTCTGTGAAATCGGACGTTGCTTACCTGAACGTCCCTTCTCGACGCGCAGCTGGAGAATCCAAAGCTTCGGGTAGTTCAGTAGTTGAGTAGCCTACACTGAGTGTGTTCCTTTAAGAGATTTCTCTTCAGACACGCCCACTTGCTCAACAGAGTCCCAGTTTTGTTCATGAAGTAAGGAGCAGTAGAGCGTAAGGAAGAAGGTTCAGCAGACAGGCTGGGTGGGTTGGATTCTCCAGCTGCGTGTCGAGAAAGGAAGTTCAGGTAAGCAACGTCCGTTCTCCAACGCGCAGCTTGGAGAATCCAAAGCTTCGGGATTTACCCAAGCAAGTTCAGACAGGGAGGGAAACTGGCTGCTGCACGTCGTCTGAAGAGTTGCATACAGCTTGGAGCACCCGGCGGCCAAAGGATGCCTCCGCCGAGGCAAAAGAGTCCATCTTGTAGTGCCTGATGAAGGGATTAAAGGATGACCAGGTAGCCGCTCTGCAGATGTCGGAGACGGAGGCATTAGTGGCCCAGGCGGCCGTGGTGGCGGCGCTCCTGGTGGAGTGCGGAAGGATTCTTTGAGGAACCGATCTGTTCCGAGCTGAATAAGCCTTGGAGATGCAGGATTTAATCCATCTCCCAATTGTCGTGGAAGAGACCTTCCGGCCCATAGAGGCGGGCAGAAAGGAAATGAAAAGCGATTCAGATTTTCGGAAATGCTCCGTTCGTTTAATGTATCTGCGCAGGGCCTGGCGGACATCTAAGAGGTGCCAATTTGCTTCCCGAGGATGTCGAGGTTCCGGGCAGAAGTCCGGGAGAATCAATTCCTGGGCTCGATGGAAGGAGGAATTTACTTTAGGTAGAAAAGATGGGTCTAGTCTCAGTACGACACGATTGGTGTGAAAAACGCAGAGGTCGCTTCTCACCGACAAGGCCGCAAGTTCAGATATTCGGCGAGCCGAAGTAATTGCGACCAGAAACGCCACCTTAAGTGTCAGAAAACGGAGGCTGATGGAAGCGAGAGGCTCAAATGGAGGATGCATGAAGGCCTGAAGGACCAAAGTCAAATCCCAGGTCGGGTAGCGATGTATAACAGGTGGGCGCAGGTTGGTTGCCCCTCGAAGAAAGGCGCGAATCGTAGGGTCCTGCGAGAGAGGAAGCGTTGCGGAAGCAGAAAGGACTGTACTTAGTGCAGTGACCTGGCGACAAAGAGTGTTAGGCGCAAGGTGCTTGTCCATACCTTCCTGAAGGAATCCCAACACTTCAGGAACGGAAGCATATGTTGGGTCCAGGTGGGATTTAGCACACCAGGAACAGAAGGAGGTCCAAGTTGCATTGTAAATGCAGCACGTTGACGGCCGCCGTGATGCCTGAATTGTGGGAATCGCATTGCTAGGTACGTTGACTCTCCTTAGCAAGATCCTCTCAAGCGCCACGCAGTCAACTGCAACCACTGCGGATCTGGGTGCAGAATGACCCCCTGGCTGAGGACGACTCTGTCCCCTGGAATCCGCCACAGCCGTGTCACCGACAGGTCCATCAAATCCGCAAACCAGGACCTCTGGGGCCAGTGGGGTGCGACCAGAACGACGTCGGCCCTGTCTTGTATTATCCTGAGGATTAGACGAGGAAGGAGCGGCAGAGGGGGAAAGGCATAGAGGAGACCCGGGGGCCAGGGAGAGGCGAGGGCATCGACTCCCTCCGCCTGAGGACACTGGTACCGGGTGAAGAATCTGGGAAGGTGTGTGTTGTCGCGGCTGGCAAATAGATCGACCAGAGGCATGCCGAATCTGCGAACGATCTCGGCGAACAGATCCGGGTGAAGGCGCCACTCGGCGTGGTCCAGGTGTTGCCTGCTGAGCCTGTGACATTCCGCTGTGATGTTTGTGGTCCCGGCGATGTGCTCCGCTACTAGGGACAGGACATGTGCCTCTGCCCAGATCAGAAGCAGGGTCGTTTCCTCCATCAGTGGTCCCGAGCGGGTCTCCCCTTGGCGGTTCACGTGCGCCTTTGCTGTTACATTGTCCGTGAGTATCAGGACATTGTGCCCCAACACAATCCGTTGGAATCGCTGGAGGGAGAGTCGGATCGCCCGGAGCTCCAACCAGTTGATCCCTTTGCGACGATCCTCTGTTGACCACGTACCCTGGGCAACGTGAGCAAGAAGATGACCTCCCCATCCCGTCAGGCTGGCGTCCGTTGTCACTACCAGGCGCTGTAGATTCTGGAAGTAGCAGCCCTGCTGTAGACTCTGGGAAGACCAACAGAGGAGAGACCTTGAGACCTCCGGCAGGAGGGATACCTGTGCGGAAGAGTTGCTTCTTCTGGCCCTCTGAAAAGGGAGGAGGAACCATTGGAGCTGGCGGGAGTGAAACCTCGCCCAAGGGACGACGGACAGGCAGGATATCATTTTGCCTAGCAGGCGGGACAGGAGCAGCAAGGCCACCTTCCGAGAGGAAAGGACCTGGGATGTTAATGACTGGAGACTGGAGCGCCGGTCCGTTGACAGGAACACCCGGCCCTTTACTGAATCTATTACCGTCCCGAGGTGAAGAATTCGAGTAGTGGGCTGCAACTGGCTCTTCGGGATGTTGAGGGAGAAGCCATGATGACGAAGGCAGCGACACACCACTTCCAGGTCTTGAGAGGCCCGGGCCGGGGAGGGGGAGAGCACCAGGATATCGTCCAAGTAGCAGTGGAGCCGTACCGGATGTTGACATAGATGGGCCGCCACTGCTGCTAGGAGCTTCGTAAAGGTTCTGGGGGCGGAGGAGAGGCCGAAGGGCATTGCTCTGTATTGGTAATGCCTGTTGTTGTAGGCAAAGCGTAGAAAACGGCGATGGGATAGCCGTATGGGTACGTGGAGATACGCTTCTTTCAAATCGATAGAGGTCATCCAGTCCGTAGGTCGAATGGAAGCCAGAATCGAGCGGAGGGACTCCATTTTGAACTGATGGTATATGATAAATTCGTTCAGCCTCTTGAGGTCTAGGATGCCCCTGTGACCCCCCGACGCTTTGGGGACCAGGAAGAAAATTGAATAGAAGCCGGTCCCGTGAAGATGGGGGGGGGGACCGGTTCTATGGCTTGAATTCGGAGCAGGTGATGGATTTCTGCCTCCATTAGCTGGCGCTTGTCCAGGTTGGACGAAATAGGGCATTGGACAAAGTGTGAGGGAGGACGGGAGCGGAACTCCAGGGTAAGGCCCAGACGAATCGTCTGGAGCACCCAGGCGTCCGTTGTCGAGATCTCCCACTGGGGAAGAAAATGAGCCAGACGGCCGCCAATGGGAAGATGGATGCAGTCATTTCCCTCTTATGAAGGTACGGGATCCCATACCTCGAAAGGGCCGTTTGGATGCTGGAGCCTTTCGTCCACGGACTCTGAAGGAAGGTCTATCGAAGGAACGGTCGAATCCTTGAGAGTAGGCCCTGAAAGAGAAGGACCCCGAAGGTCCAGCATCGTTCCGAAAGGGCTGCCTGGTGGAGTAGGATGACGGTTTTCAGTCTGCTCTCTTGTAAGAGGATGGCATTACCTTCCGCTTATCCTTGTCCTCGACAAGGATGGGGTCTAAGGCTTCCCCAAAAAGATGGGAACCCTTATACGGAGTTGAAGCCAGGCGCCATCTACACTTGGCATCGGCTCTCCAATTCTTAAGCCATAATAAACGGACGACACCAGGGCGCGCGAAGCGAACTTCACAGCATTGAGCGAAGTGTCCGCCGTATATTCAGTAGCCACCAGTTTGTTGACATCCTGGCGGAGGCGTGAATCCGCAGGAGGGAGGCGCTCCTGGAGTTGGCGGAGCCATATTAAGGAGGCACGGCTGAAGAAGGAAGCCGAGGTAGCGGCCCTAACCACCCAGGCGGCCGCATTGTGTGTACGACGAAAGGTAAACTCAGGCTTCCGATCTTCGGAGCGCAAACCATCGGCGACATCGTTGGAAATTACGGAGGAAGCGGTCAGATTGGCCACTGGTGCGTCTACTGTTGGCAACTGAAGAAGGTCCTGGAGACTAGGCGCCGAACAGTAAAGTTTCTTGTCTAGCCCCGATGGGGCTGGTAAGGAGGAAGGCGTGGACCAGGATCGTTGGACCACCTCCGAAAAGAGCTGTGGGCACGGAATAAGTCCGCTTCCGGCTTGGGTGCCATAAACAAGGCCTCATGTTGTTGAGAGGGACCAGGCTGATCAACCTGTGGGGTTGGGTCTGCCATTTTCGTGGTCAACTTGGCCTTGTACAGAAGCGACTTGAATAACGAGGGTCTGAAGAGCCCAGAGAAGGCTGGCTTTTCGGGTGGCATATCGGCATCATCGGACAAATCCATATCCGAGGGGTCAGCCTCTCCCTCCTCCGAAGACGACTCCCCGCCGTGTCCATAGTCCGGATGAGGATCAGACCCATGAGCCATGGCCTGATACTGGATAGGGACCGGCTGCGAGTCCCGGGCCAGAGGTGGAGGAGGAGGAAATCGTGGTTGAGTCCAAGCCCCATATGGTGCTGCCTGTTGAGAACTTGCTGCCAGGGTCCGGGTAACAGTGTCAGATATGATCTGCTGAATGTCATACTGAAAAGGCGGGGGGGCGACTCCATGGCGCGTAATCCCGCAGCCGTGGGAGCAAAGGTCGCCTCCGGCTGAGACCGTCGAGAAAGAGAGGTGTGCACGAGAGGTCCACCAGTCCCATGCAGTAGGTCGGAGTCGCCTCAGGGAAACCTTTCATGGCCGGCGGTTGATACAACGGCTGTAGAGGTTGTTGAATAGCCTGATGGATGGGCTGGATAGTAGCTTCAGCCACAGGCGAGAGTGGAACTGGTAAGTGCGAGAATGCAGCCTGGCTTGACAGGCTGCGCGCCTTCTCAAATTGACGCTCCAGGGCTTTGTGCCTCCTGGAGGCGTCCTTGTCTGCAGCGGACGAATGTTTGGTCTTTTTAGGAAGTGGAGCGCCAGACGAAGCCGATGGTTGCGAAGAGCGTTTTCGGGACTTTTTACGCTGCTTGGTCTGTTCGCGAAGGCGCTCGGGGGAGCTGTTGTTGTCCTCTAGTTCTGATGAGAGATCACGTTCCGCCATGCTAGGACCTCTTGTTTTCTTTTTCTTTTCTTTTCTTTTTGTTTATGAAAGGATGAAGATGAATTTCAAGTAAGTATTTTATATTTTTATGGTTATGTAGATAGGAACATATATATATAGTTATTGATTTTTTTTTTTTACAGGAAATAGCTGAGGATTAACAGTAGCGAATATACAGATCCAAAAAGGCTAGCAGGTAAGTCCAGGAGGAGAGGAGGGGGAGGCGGGAGGAGGAGTACTGAAAACTAGCCGATTGCTCCACAGAGGCAACCTAGTGAAAACAGCAAATGCCAGCAGAGGGGAAGATTGGCCTCTAGGAGTCAATTGCGCATGCGCGAAAGCAGTTGCTAGGCAGAAAATCACAACCATTGCATCCACTTTCCCTTAGGGCAAAGAGAATGGCACCAGGCAAGGCTGCAGGCCGAGGGCAACAGGTTCAGCTGGAAGGCTCCTCCTTTAAATCTCCCCTGAAGGACAGTAGAACCCAGCTGGGCAAGGGAAAGTCCAATCTGTGAGGGAGGCTTCGTGGGGGAGGGTGTAGATAAGCGCGAGCTGCCGCTAAGCGCAGCTCCCAGTGCTGAGGCGGTTAAAAATGGCGCACAACTATCAAACTGTCCAAGCGCCGCCGCCGAAAAACCCCCGTGGAATGCGGAATGCAGCCAATGCTCAAGGAAGTCAGCAGAAGCCTCAGAAGCGCTTCCCGGGCTGTGCAGAGACAGGAGGGCGGTCCGGCGATCAAGGGACGCTCGAGGGGCGCTCCGGTGCTTGAGGGGCACTCCGGCGACCGAAAAGACTGCAGGAGGAGGCTACGCCGGTATCTCTGCGATAGCAAAGCATGCAATCACTCAGAAGTGATCCTGACGCTTGTCCAGTCACAAACAATGATAGAGAGAGAGACGCCGCTGAGAGCAGGGCATCAATCTCAAGCCGCCAAATTCAAACTGAAGTCCAAACGGCGAGGGCGGTATTGCCGGCAGGCCGGGGAACCTACCCACACGCCTGCGGCTATTAAGCGACATTGAGGGACAGATAATTAGCCGCGCTTCAGAGGAAGAGAAAAGTCACTGACAGCCTGCCTGAGGCAGCAGGCAGACTCACCCCCGGCAGAAATTAACGAAGAGAAGAGAACTGATGAAATAATGTGGGAAACTCTTGAAGAATCCAAAGCTTCAGGAACAAAGTATAGTAGGATAGCAGAGAAATTTTCAGACAGTGTCACAGGCTCAACTGAGTGAACTAAACTGGGACTCTGTTGAGCAAGTGAGCGTGTCTGAAGAGAAATCTCTTAAAGGAACACACTCAGTGTAGGCTACTCAACTACTGAACTACCCGAAGCTTTGGATTCTCCAAGCTGTGCATTGGAGAATAAACTTTTTTCCCCCAGATTAATTACACCCACTCTGGCAGCCATCTTCAGAAACTAGCCTATAGTATACTTTCAAAATTTCAAATCTATGTATTAACACAAAAATACTCTCTAGATTTTAGGTAAGGAACCTGTAGCTTTCCAAATGCTATTGGCCAGTAATATGTGCCCATAAGGCTTGAGGCTGTTGCAAGTTTGGAATTCATCACCTGGGAGGTCAGATATTGCTTAGCCATTTTGTTACTTGCTTGCTTGCTTATTTAAAATATTTATATAGTTGCTATCTTATAATCAACTCTGGTTGGCTCCCAATCAACATTAAGGGAAATTGTGGATTTTCTCTTATTTCTAAAATATCTGATTTTTGAGAACTAACTACTCTGAGCCCATGTTTCATGCCGAGTTATTCAAAGGTGATGAATGACCCTCCAGCTTCTTGCATATGTGATATGGTTATTTCATGAAGGGTTGAATGGTACAGAGAAAGCGCCAGCCAAAGTAAACAATGAAGTTGTTCCTTGATGTATATTTTCATCTGCTTCTACGGCATGCATCGTTTTTCTGCAAATGTATAAGGAAAAATGTTAATTGCAACTAGTTGAAATATACAAATTGGAGCACAGCTTCTGGATATTATGTGTTGCCAATGATTCTCAGAGTTGATCAAGTTCTTTTTCCTGGAGGAAAAAAAGTGAAGAAAGTCTTACTGCATAAGGGAATGTTTGAGAAATTTATTTAGGCTAGCAAACAGAGTTTAATATAATTTGACTTGCTCAAGCATCTTCCATATTATTTCCATGCTTTTAGAGGGAACTTAAAACTAACAAAAACTAAAATATAAGGTTTTAGCAGAATTTCCATTAAGAAAAAACGTCCGCTGATGTCTTAAAACTTGGCTTAGACTTATTTCTTGGCTGCATATGTTGTTCTTAGCCTTTCCAAGAATATATGCTTTGAATTAATATTTAATGAGACACATATTCTACTTTAAGTTGCTGACTTATTGTAATGAGCACATTTGCAAAAATCACTCTGAATGAACTACTAAACTTTGATATAAATGCTTAGATCAACGTTTATTGTAAAGAGAGATAAGATTCTGGGCAGATGGAAGGTTGATATTCCTAATTAGGTTTGCTCCATCACAAACATTCTTAGAATTACACAGCAAATACAGACCAGGGATAAAATGATTGGTGATAAGCAGTATATCTGAAAACTCTTAACTTTTTCATATTTTTTGTAGTCAGAAACAGGCTTAGCAGCTCCTAAAATGAAGATGGGCAAAAATGGTAATCTAATTAGTTAATTATAGTGGGCCATCATTTCACAACATGGTACTCTCCAAGTAATCTGCATCTTCAGCTAGTATATGGAAGCTTTTTCTCTTGCAGTGTGACACAAAAAAGGAGTCATTTGTGTTGTAAATCACATCAGTTTAATTGGACAATAAAATAAAACCCAAAACACTCAGGCAAAAATTACTGAGGAATTAATAATTTCCAGCCCCTGAAGACAAAGAAAAGGGGGTCAATCTATTTTTCCAAAGAACCTGAAGCCAGGACAAGAAGCAATGGGTGGAAATTAATCAAGGAGAGAAGCAACCTAGAACTAAGGAGAAAATTCCTGACAGTTAGGACAATTAACCAATGGAACGGCTTTCCTCCAGAAGTTATGGGATGCTCCAATGGTGAAGATTTTAAAGATTGGACAACCATTTGTCTGAAATAGTATGGAGTTTCCTGCCTGAGCAAGGGATCGAGGTAGAAGACCTCCAGGGCCCCTTCCAATCTATTATTCTGTTATTCCCCCATCTGCTCCACTGAAGCCTTGGTAGAAATCTTAATCTACTCCTCCCAAAACCTGAGAGAGTGGAATCTATGGAAATATTTCTCTCACTAGATTATTGTTATGCTCCAGGGAACACAGATATTTCTTCCTGTAAGCAGAGAGCAAATATAATACAGGTGTTACAACCATTTGTTTAGTGGCCAAAGATACAATGGCAGTGAAAAAAGTGACTTGGAACCAGTCCTTGCATTTACACCCAGTCTTTGCACTTACAACTGTCATAGCATCCTACAGTCACATAATCAAAATTTGGGCACTTGGCAACCAGCATTAATTTACAATGGCTGCTATGTCCCTGGGTCATGTAATCACCATTTGCAATCTTCTCAAAAGCAAAGCTTTTGAAAAGCAAAGTCAATGGGGGGAACCTTGGATTTCCTTAATAAATCTGTGATTCACTTAACAACAGTGGCAAAAAAGTTGTAAAATTGGGAACGACTCATTTAATAATTGCCTTGCTTAGTAAGAGATATTCTGATCCCAACTGTGGTCATAAATCAAGTACTATCTATAATGCAAGCAGGGGAGAAAGGTATCATATCTCTTCCTCCATGACTTCCTCTTCCTGGATTTCTTTCTGTATGAATGAAGGCGAATATATGTGTCCCAGGATAATGTTGCAGGATCCAATCTGGGTTGGTCCCCGGGATCAGAGATTTTGTCTTCCAAGCTTTTGGACTCGTGTTGGAACCCATCCTCTCTCTAGTTTCCCTGAGGATGGGCTCCAGCACGAGTCCAAAAGCTTGAAAGACAAAAACTCTGGTTCCGGTGTCTGAGCCAGATTGGATTCTTTCTGTATTCTTCAAAGAAGAGTCCCATGCCTACATGTACTGCAAGGTAAAGCTGAATGGTGTGTAAGTGAATGAAGGTGATTGAGCCCTACCTACTATGAGTTATGGACTTGGGCCACTAAATGATGCACTTCAGGGCACAACTCTTCATGTGTGCCATGCAGCATGTAATCAAATCTTCTGTAATGTGTTGAAGCTGTCCAGCAGGTAAGTATGAGAACCAAGTAGAACCAACATGAAAACTTCAGTAATTGCTGGTGAAATATATAGTGCACAACATACACATAGAGAACTTGATAATCACCAAAATGCAAAAAATCTGGTTTCTAGCTGACAGGAAGAAAGAGCAATTTGAAACCAACAGTTTGGCTTGCAGTAATTAAGAAGTATAAACATGTGATTCCCAGATTAGGAAATGTAGACAAAAGTTCCATTCCCAATTTAAATGGACCTCTTAAATTGACAGAGCAAGAGATCCATTTAAATTAGACTGTGGAACTTCTGTCTATATAGTCTAATGATTGGATTAGAGAAAGACATTTTCAAAAATGGTCACTCTACATGTTGGGTAATCTAGACAAGGGAAAAGATGCTGGAAATTGAAGGAAAGATCAGTGAAGGGCAAGTAGTAGTCCAAATCATCTGAGGACATTAGCTTGAAGAATGCTGGTATAAATTTCAGCACCAAGAAAAAAGACTTTTAACTCTCTAAGTACCACAGGGCTTCTATTATTACGCTGCAAGAGACTAAAGATACTCGGATACCATGGCCAAAGGGGATTCTACAGTTCTTAACACTCTTCATTTTGGCTGTCAATGTTTCAGAGACACATTTAAATGACTCATAAGAAGATAAGAAGCACCAAAGCCACATCAAAGGCATTTAAAACTTTTAAGAAACATTCTAGTCTCCATTCTACTCTCAACACACCAGAAGCACATTTGTGGATGTTTTAATACTACCCTATTTTAGTTTGAATTCCCTCCCGGCACCTTATGTACCTCAGATCAAAAGATTGCCCTAAAGTGTACACTTCAATTATTACTTTAAAAATGGTTGTTTTTCATGAAACCATGAGACCAAAAATTACTTGGTCTCATGGTTTCTTCATAAGAAGAAACCATGAGACCAAGAAACAAGAAGTACCTCATTCATACACTTAGCTTATGTACACACACACACACAGCTTTGCATCTTTAAAATTCAGTCTAAATACTTAACTATTTTTTCTTTTTTAAAAAAATAAGTTTTATCAAGTATTACAACAATTTTTTCCCATCCCTCCTCCCCTCTCTCCTCCACCCCCCCCATCCCTCATCCCCCCTCTCCCTCCAACCCCCCTCCCCCCACCCATCCACCCCGGACTTCCCAGAGCAAATACAAGATATAACATTTAACAAACATAAACTAAAAAATGCTAACTTTCTGTAGGCTCCAAACTCCCTCTTGCTCTTTAACTCCCCTTTCAACTAACAAAACATAATTCAAAAAGAAAATGTTGGTTTCATTCATAAGCTATTTGAAACTTTTTAGTCCGATATTTGTTTTGAATATAGTCAATCCATCTTCTCCATTCCGATATATATCTTTCATTTGAATGGTCCTTCAAGTATGCCGAAATTTTTGCCATCTCTGCTAAATTCACTACTTTTAATGTCCATTCTTTAATAGTAGTTAAGTCTTCCTTCTTCCATTACTGCGCCACCAAAAGTCTGGCTGCTGTTATTAAATTTAAAATCAATTTAGTCTCTATAACCGTACAATCTCTAATTATACCTAACAAAAAGAACTGTGGAGTAAATTTTATCTTCTTTTTGAGAATGTTTTGGATGATCCACCATATTTTTATCCAAAATGCCTTAATTTTTTTTTATATGTCCACCATATATGATAATATGTGGCATTATCACATTCACATCTCCAACACTTAGATTGCAAACTTGGATACATACAGGCTAGCTTTTTAGATCTAGATGCCATCTATAAAACATTTTATAAAAATTCTCTCTTAAGTTTTGGGCTTGAGTAAATTTTACATTTCTAACCCATATTTTTTCCCACGTTTCCATCATTATTGGTTCTTCAATATTTTATGCCCATTTTATCATACAATCCTTAACTAGCTCTGTTTCTGAATCTATTTCTACCAATGCATTATACAACCTTTTTATATGCATTTGACTTTGGTCTCTAATTTGTTTTACCAAGTTCTCCTCCATTTTGCGAGATACCAATTTTCTGATCTTCTCTCCATCTAGCTTGCAGCTGTCCATACTGAAACCGGACATTGTGTTCCTGAACGTCCATTTTCAGGGCGCTGCGACGCCTATCCATGGACGGGTAGTATCTCCTAGTTGCTGGGCAGAACTGAGTGCTAAACCTTCCAATTGTTAGGCCACGCCCACCTCCACCAATCAGCTTCAGTCTTTCCTCACGAAGGCGCAGGAAGATAGTCAATCAGAGACCCCAAAACACAGTAAACAAGATACCAAATAGAACAGGAAGCCGAATGGGTGGGTATGGATTGGAGTCGCAGCGCCCTGAAAATGGACGTTGTGTATTCTGGGACGTGGCGAAGAGGTCCACCAGAGGACGGCCAAAATGGCTCACAATCTGATCGAAGAGGGCAGGCCTGAGAGACCACTCTGCAGGGTCCAAGTGCTCCCTGCTGAGCCAGTCCGCCATGATGTTGTCCTGCCCCGAGATGTGGTCCGCCACCAGAGATGCAGTGTGTCGCTCCGCCCAAGCCAACAAGCTCTCCGACTCCAACATCAGGGACCTGGAGCGTGTGACTCCCTCCCGATTTATGTGTGCCTTGGTGGTGACATTGTCCGTCCGGACCAACACATGTCGCCCCTCCAAGGCATGGACAAAGTGGCGCAATGCGAGCCGAACAGCCCTCAACTCCAGCAAATTGATGCTGTTCGCCCTCTCCGCTGGAGACCACTGACCTTGGATCACGGCATTCTGCAGATGCGCTCCCCAGCCCGAAAGACTGGCGTCGGTAACCAGAACGACCCGTTCTGGTTCGAGAAAAACACAACCTCTTTGTAGTGCGGGGGATCTCCACCACGTGAGTGATAGTCGAGTTTGGGGAGGTAGGACAATCGGATGTGTCGACGAACTGCGTTTCGCCTTCTGGAAGGGAAGCAACAGCCACTGAAGCGGGCGGGAATGTCTGCGTGCCCACGGAACGACGTGGATACAGGATATTAACTTCCCCAACAATTGATTCAAGTGGAGCAGAGGCACCTTCCTCATGGACTGAACGTGCCGCACCATAGTCTCGATGTCTCGAATGCGATCTGGGGAGAGAAACACCTGACCTAACTGAGAATCGATCACCGCACCCAGGTGCTGGAGCCGCGTCGTAGGCGTTAGATGGCTTTTCTGCCAGTTGATGGAGAAACCGTGGTTCTGGAACGCCTGGAGGACCACCTCCATGTCTTTCCGCGCCTGTGACGGGGACGCTGACATCACCAGCAAATCGTCGAGGTAACAGCTGAGACGTATGGAGCGAGATCGGATGGAAGCCGCTACCACCGTCACTAACTTCGTGAAGGTCCTGGGAGCCGAGGACAGACCGAAAGGCATCGCACGATATTGAAAATGCATGTTGTTGTATTCGAAGCGAAGATAGCGACGATGCAATGGGCGGATGGGAACATGCAGGTATGCTTCTCGCAGATCTACAGATTGAAGATAGTCCCCTTGCCTGATGGATGCCAGAATTGACCTGAGCGAGTGCATCTTGAACCTGCGATACAGAATGTACTGATTGAGTCGTTTTAGGTTCAAGATGCCCCTGTGGCCCCCCGATGACTTGGGCACCAGAAACAAGGTAGCGTAGAATCCAGTTCTCTCCTGGCCCTGTGGCACCGGCTCCACGGCGTTGATGGAGAGGAGGTGTGAGATCTCCGCTTCCATGAGCTCCCTCTGGACCTTGCACCGAGAGATGGGGCAACGACGAAAGGTGTTGGGTGGTAGAGTGTGGAACTCGAGGCGAAGCCCCTGTTGGATGGTCGAGCGGATCCAAGCGTCGGTTGTTGAAAGGTCCCACTGGAGGTAGAATTGCTGGAGTCGACCTCCGATAGGACCCGGAATAAACGAGTCAGTTCCCTCTGCCCGGAGGCCGGTAAGAGGAACCTCTGAAGGGACGCTTCACCTGGGATTGGTTCCTGGTTCTGTCACGAAATGGCTGTCTGTCTGATGCCCGGTCAGACATTTGGGCATAAGAGCGCTGGTAGTATGGGCCTCCTGACCCCGAGGAGGATCGAAAGGACTGGCGCTGTGTATAAGGGGTGTATCTCCGCTCCGAACGGCGGAATGAGGATGGCAGCACTTCGCGCTTGTCTTTATCTTCTATTAAGATAGGTTCCAGACAAGGATCGAATAGTGACGGGGCAGTAAATGGAGCTGATGCCAATTTCCACTTAGCCTTGTTGTCTGCGCGCCAATTTCGTAGCCAGAAAAGACGTCTGTTGGTAACCGTTGCCACCATAGCTCGCGAGGCAAATTTTGTCACTGTCAAAGATGCATCTGCAGAGTATTCCGTTGCTGCCACCAGTTTATTAATGTCCTGGTGCAGCCTGGTATCAGTGGGGGGCAACCACTCCTGAAGCTGGCGTAGCCAGATCAGAGAAGCCCTATTGAAAAATGACGTAGCAGTGGCTGCCTTGATAGCCCAGGCCACTGCTTGGTGCGCTTTATGGAACCCCATTTCCATCTTGCGGTCCTCCGCCTTGAGGCCATCCACAACATCTGAAGTCAGCATCGAAGAGGTAGACAAGGCAGCGACCGGGGGGTCAACAGAGGGTACTGCAAGTAGCTCCTCCAGCTGTGACTCAGCAGAATATAGACGTTTGTCCAGGCCACTCGGTGTAGTCAGGGAACCTGGTTGGCCAAAGGCTGATGTAATGACATTGGAAAACAAGGGAGGACAAGGAATCACGTCCTGATCTTGCTTAGAAACGTGGAATAGAGCATCGTGCGGGTGTTGAGATTCCGAAGATCTCTCAGCGGTCCCTTCTGCAATACCAAATTTAGTAGCAACCTTGGCTTTATGAAGTAGGGATTTGAAGACAGAGGGCCGGAACAAGTTTGTGAAGGTGGGCTTCTCTGGAGGAAGATCCTCATCTTCCGAGAATTCGACATCCTCCGGACAAATTTCCCCTTCTTCAGACTCCTCTGAAGAAGATTCAACAGGACGCTGCCGACTGGTACTCAGAACTGGTTCATTAACAGGGGCCGGAGCTGGAGAAGGCTGACAGGTGTTAACTGGCCGAGCTACATCTTGTTGTATCCCGGCTGCTAAGATCTTCGCCAGCGCATCTGACAACATAGATTGAAAACTCACAGGTGTGTCAGGAACCTCTGGGCGGAGCCCCGCCGCAGTAGGTGTAAATGTAGCCTCAGGCAAACGTCTAGAGCCCAAAGAAGCGACAGATTGGTTGGAAACATCAGGCAATGACATTGAAACTCCCTTGGAGCGCTGTAAGTTGGAAGCAGCGAGCCTGGTAGAAGAGACGGATGAGGATCCGGCTTGCAAATTTCCAGAATGATCCTCCCAGTCCTCAGAAGCAGAAAACTGTCTTGACAGAGTCGCCTGTTGTTGTTGGGCCCTCTCAAATTGTTTCTCTAAGGCCTCGTGTCGCCTCTGTCAGGTTTCGGTGTTATCTTAAATAAGTTTCATTTTCAAGCGCAATCTCTCTAATGAATCATTTTTATTTAAGAACATAAAAAGCCGACATTCCTGACTTCATTTTTGCAGCCAAACTGGCCCCTCCTTCCAACCCCCTCCTCTTCCGCTCTCCAACCCCAATGTCCCATTGGCCATCATGCAGATCCATCTCTACCTCCCGGCACGTTCTTTTCACAGGAATGTAGCCCCCACCCTCGTCTCCCAGGAAACACTATCTGTACATACAAAACTAGGTAAAAGTTCATCTTGTTATGTCAGCACTGGAAGAGAGCCTAATTTGGAACGCTGACAGCCTCTGCTCAGCCTTATTCGTAGTGGATGCTTTAGAGGCTGATTTGGATTTGCGAGGCTTGGATTTTGATTTCTTACTGCCCGACTTGGGTTGGAGGGCAGGGTAATCACAGGCGCCCTCTGAATCAGAAGATAAGGCAATGTCTGCCATGGTGAATGGATGGCAGTATAGTGTTAGTGGTAGGCCAAGACCACCAGGGATCAGCACCGAGGCTCCACTCAAGGAAAGCCCACAGTGAAGAAACAGTTGAGCAGGGGCAATGGAAGGCTCAGAAGCCGCTGAGCTCAAACCCCCCCCCCCCAATGTAAATACAGTCAATTCAATGAGGCAAGGGAGGGATCAAGATGAAAGGCTCTGTCCGAAGTTAGGGGCACCAGTCAATCAGGGTGGTAATTAAGGACCAAGTTGCACCCCACCGTTAGCAGGCCAATGTCTCTCAATCATCCCCTTCTTCTTCTTCTTTTTTTTTTTTTTGAGTTTAATTAGTCTCCAAAATGGCGGCCGCCAAGCTGGCAAAGTCCTGAAACAAAATGGCGGCCATCACTCAGCAGATTACCTTCTGCGACGTGGAGCTTGCTTTTGAGGAAAACGGCACCTCCGAAGCCCAACCGAAGCCCAACCGAAGCTGTTTGATCTTTGGGCGCCACCACTCAGACTGAAAACGGCGCCGAAGGTGTCTGACGGTCAGCACTCGCCTCCCTCAGCGCCGCGCTCCCAGCGCTCTCCAGAAAGACGGCGCCGAAGGCGTCCGTCAGTCAGCGCTTACCTCTTTTAGCGCCGCACACTCTTAGCGCTCTACAGCTGATCCAGAATCATTGGAGGCCGCCCGATGAGAAGGCAGGCACTCCGGAGCCGCTTGATGGACGGAGCTGAGGCGAGGGCAGCTCTAATGCTTCAGCGGTAGGCTAGCCCTTCGCCAGCGGCCAGAGAAGCACAGATCCGCCCAGCCGGGTCGGAATCTGGCGTGCTGCAGCCCTGATTGGAGGGGAGATAGGCCAGGCGGCTTGGAGCCCCAAGCTCGCCTGAGGCACGCAGCAATAAGGAATTACCCACGTGGCAGCTCCTCAGCAATTTTAAAAGTGATAAAACAAAAATAAGAAGTTAAAATAACAAAGAAATACTAAGGAAGGTAATTATAATTAGAGAGCACTCAAATTGCCAAGTTCTCACAGCAACTGAGTGAGAAAGACTGAAGCTGATTGGTGGAGGTGGGCGTGGCCTAACAATTGGAAGGTTTAGCACTCAGTTCTGCCCAACAACTAGGAGATACTACCCGTCCATGGATTGGAGGAGCAGCGCAGTGGAAAACATGTTTGAATTTTTCTTTCTTCTCTTAATTGATTCAAAGATTTTAGTTGTAATATACCTCCTTCCTTACTAAGAAGCTCTCTATAAGTAATCACATCTTGTGGGTATTGCCCACATTGGTAACCTATCGTTTAATTTATACTGATACTTTTTCCAGACACGCAGTAAAGCATTTCTTAATATATGACTTTTAAAAATCTTGTCCACTTTCTTATCATATAATAAATAAGCATGCCAACCGTAAACCAAATCATATCCCTCAATATTCAATATTCTTTCTTCTGTTAAATTCATCCAGTCACTAATTGCTGACAGAATAGCTGCCTCATAATATAATCTTAAATTGGGCATTTTGAGACCTCCTCTTTCACGTATATCCTGCATTATTTTTTGTTTTATTCTCGGTCTCTTCCCTGCCCAGACAAAATTATTAATACCCTTCTGCCATATCTTCCAATTTTCATCTTTTTTAAATATTGGTATCATTTGAAAAAGAAACAAAAACTTAGGCAAAACATTCATTTTTACTGCTGCTATTCTTCCGAACAAAGATAATTGTAATTTTTTCCAATTTTCCATCTCTCTCTGTATTTTTTGCCACAACGGATCATAATTATGCTTAAATAATTTCGCATTTGATGTCATAATATAAACCCCTAAATACTTAACTTTTTTTACTATTTCAAATCCTGTTAGTCTTTCTAATTCATCTTTTTGATTTGTAGTCATGTTTTTAGTTATTATCTTCATTTTCCCCGCATTTATTTTAAATTCAGATACTTGTCCATATTGATTAATTATATCCATTAAACCTACAACCGACTGTAATGGCTGGGTTAAAGTAACAACCAAGTCGTCTGCAAATGCTCGTAATCTGTAGTCATACTGCCTAATTTTAATTCCATTTATTTTATCCGACCCACGTATCTTACTCAACAAAAATTCCAAAGTCAAGATAAACAATAATGGAGACAAAGAACATCCTTGTCTTGTTCCTTTTTCTATATTAAAAGTATCTGTTAAACTACCATTAATTATTATTTGCACTGTTTCTGATATATTGCCTTAATAGATTGTGTAAAATATTCTCCAAACTGCATCTTTTCTATTATTTTCAATAAGAAATGCCAATTCAATTGATCAAATGCTTTCTCCGCATCAAGAAATATTAGCACTGCAGGGATTTGGTTGTTCTTCCCCAAATACTCTAATAGGTTAACAACTTGCCTTACATTACTCTTCATTTGTCTACCATTTATAAAACCAGTTTGATCATTATGTATCATTTGTTGCATGACTGTCTTTAACCTATTTGCTAGTACTTTAGCAAAAATCTTGTAATCTGTATTTAAAAGTGATATAGGCCTATATTTTTTTGGCTGGGTGTGGTCTTGCTCCTCCTTTGGAATCAGAGAAATAAAAGCTGCCCTCCAGGATGGGGGTACATCTCCTCCAGATTGTATGTTAGTAAATAATTATTTGAGTGGTCCCACCATTTCTAACTACAAGTGTTTATAATAAGCAGCCATCAAACCATCCGTCCCAGGGGCTTTACCCACTTTCAACTGCTTAATTGCAAACATAATCTCCTCAGAAGTTATTGGTTGATTTAGACTCTCCCTTTGCTCTTTTGTAATTATAGGGATATTCTCTTTCTGTAAGTATCTATCTATATCTATATTTTGAATTTTATCACTAGCAAACAACCTCATATATAATTCTAAAAATGCTTTTTTAATCATATTTTGCTGATAAACCTCTTTACCTTTATATTCTATTTTTTCTATGGTCCGTGACTTTTGTTTTTTCCTTAACAGATATGCTAACCATCTCCCTGGTTTATTAGCATTGCAAAAAGTATTATATTTAGCATATTGCAAATTAGTTGCGACCTGATCTTCCATTAGCATATTAAATTGCCCTCGCAGTAAATTAATTGCCTCTTTTATTTTCTTGTCTGCTGGATTCAATATCAGAGCCTGTTCTTTTTTTTAAATTTCCTCTTCTAAGTCCTTCCTTTTTCTTTCCTGTTTACGTCTATGTTTATTATTCAAATATATCAAGATACCTCTCATGTATGCTTTACTTGCATCCCAAACCATTTCCATAGATGTACCCTTATGCATATTTATAATGAAAAATTCTTTCATAAATTTTTTACATTCTTTTACATTTTCCTCATATCTAAACAGATTTTCATTTAACCTCCAAGACTTCTTAAATCCCATTCCATACTCTAATTCCATCCAAACTGGACTATGATCCGTTAAAACTCTTGGGCAGATCTTCGTCTTCTTCACCCTAGAAAAAAGATCATTAGTAATTAATATGAAATCAATCCTAGAGAAAGATTGATGTCTATCGGAAAAAAAGGTAAAGTCTTTTTCTTCAGAGTTCCTCTCTTGCCAGATATCTCTCAACTCCATATCATCCATCCTTTCAAAAAACGATTTTGGCAATCTGGCACGCGTTGAGATACTTTGCAAGAGCCCCTTCTTATCTTTTTTAGTGTCCAAAACTCCATTCCAATCGCCCAATAAGATGCATGATTTATAATCCCATTGTAGTAACTTGGAATGTAAAAGCTTATAAAATTTTTCCTGTTGGTTCGGTGCATATACTCCAATTAAAAGTATTTTTTCTCCTTTTATTAAAAGTTCAATTGCTAAGAATCTTCCTTGATGATCTGCTTCAATTAATTTGGCAATTAAGTCTTTTTTTAGGTATATAACTATACCATTCTTCTTCTCGGGAGCAGATGCAACAAAATGTTTACCTAACCTTGCATTTATTAAATATTTTTGAACTTTCCTTCTAATACGAGTCTCTTGTAGACAGATTACATCATTTTTAAACTGTTTCAAATAATGAAATATTTTTCTCCTCTTTTGTGGTGAATTTAGGCCATTAACATTCCAAGTCAGAAATCTAGTTACCATTCTTGGCCCCCTGAAGCTTTTGGAGCATCTGCTGGAAATCTCCATGCATTTTGCTTTTTGGCCTTGCTCCTCCCACTGCTTCTGTTTTTGTAGTTTCTTGAATCATCTGAAGTTGCTGCACTCTTAATTCTTCTTGACGCTTGGCTGCCGCTCGGGTCTGTCTTTGATCCTTAGGTTCTTCTATTTTTTCGAATACCTCCAAGGCTTGAACAGAAGTCGAAAGTTGTATTAAATCTTCTTGAGTAATCAAAGCTCCCCTTTGGGCCTGTGCCAACAATTCTTCCTTCTCCCCCTTTCTTGCCCCCTCTGCTTCTGTCTTCCTTCTAGCTTCTGGGGACTGTGGGCATCCAGCCTTTAGTACATTGGTGTAGAAATCTCTTGCCTTCCACACTGAGTTAAGACGATATCTTTCTCCTGAATAGTTCACCACTAGTCCAACTGGAACCTCCCATCTGTACTGTATCTGACGGTTTCTCAGTTCTTCCACCAGAAAGGCATAATCCCTTCTGGCTCTCAACATTTTTGGGGGGGGGATTTCTTTCAGTATTAAAACTTCCTGCCCCTGCACTTGAAGTTTATTTTTAAAAGTGACTTGTAGGATTTCATTTGTGTTCTCCTTGTTGTAAAATAGACTACAATGTCTCTTGGTAGATGTTTCTATGTGGCAACCCATGAATTGACACGGTAAATTTTGTCAATTTGCCATTCAAGATTTACTTTTTGATCTCCCATTATCTGTGCAAATGCTTCTGAAAAAATCTCTCTCAAATTCTCTTGCTTATTTTCTTTGAGGCCTCTTATTCTCAAAGCAAATTCCATATCTCTATATTGTATCATTATCACATCGGCCTCTGCTCTTTCCATCTTATTCTGGACCTCTCCCATTTTATTTTCCAAATTTTCATTAGACTGCTTAATTTCTTCCACTTTTTCATCTATTGCTTCAATATGGCCTGCCAGACCTTGGACTGCCATGATAATATCTTCTCTAATTTCCTGATTTCGTTTTTGAATGAACTCTTTAATTTGAGGTATCTCCTCAGCAACATCTCGAATTTTATCCTCAAACACCGAAGTAATTTTTTTTCTATAACAGAGGCTTGTGTTTTAAGGGCTTCCTGTAACATTTCAAGTGTTAATATTGGTGGTTCCATTGGAACAGAGAGAGATTGCAATTTGGACGTTTGAGCTGGGGAACTCCCAGCACTTTTAGGAACAATAGTCTTTATTTGTTTTGAAGCCATTTTTAGTTTCCAACTTAAATTTATTCAGCAACCAGAACAACAAATCCACCAAATCCAGAAATTTCCAGTCTTTAAATAATATCAATCCTTTTTTAAAAAAAACACTGCTATAGTCTTTTTAGCCTTTAATCTTCTTTCTTTCCAAGCAAAGATCTCTAATTTTAGACCGGGGCTGCCAGCGCTAAACAAAACTTTCCTTTTTAACTTTCACTTTCATGCCCCATTAAAGCTCAATCGCCATCTTGGTTTCACTTTCTCCCCTTAGTAATTCAGAAGGAAGTAATACATATTTGGAGTTAAAGTTTAGTACTTGCAAATCTGATCTCTCCTGAGTTTGCTCAGCCTGCTTCCGAATGATGTTTTATTCCAAGTCTTGTTTGCAGGGGTGGTCGCGGCGTCTTCTTGCTTAAAGCAGAAACGTCCTGGATCCGGAGCTGTCGGGCTTCCAGAATTGTTCCTGAGGCTTCTTGGGGAGCTCTATTTGCACCCGTCTGCTCTCTTCCTCCCCTTTTCCCAGGGAGAAAATTTTCAAGCCGCTAGACAGCTGATTTGCACTGTTCTAGTGGCTTTACGCGATCACGGGGCTGGCGCTCACAAAAGGAGTGTCTTCGGCACCTACAGTGCCACCAGAAGTCCCCACTGTTGTTTTTCTTGAGAACTGATTGTATCACTGCAAGCAGGTAGAAATTATGAATTTTGGTGATGCCAGATAATAAAATGAAGGCCGTGAAATAAATTTGTAAATAAGATATGCTAGAGATGTTGCCTATTATTCTCTACAAAATATAGTAGCTGAGAAAAATCCCTGATTTAAAGGGCCTGGAAGTGTCCTTTGACAGCACATTTCCAAATGTGACTAAGTAAGGAGACACTTTGCTTTGTTACTTGAAGTACAACTCATTCCTGAACAGATGCAATATGGTCAGTTAGTTCAGATAAGAAGAATGTTACATGAGTCTGTAATTTAACTAGTTCTTGCCATATATCTTTAGCAAAATCAGAAAACCAGTATTTATTCAAATTTCATCTAGGAGGGTCTGGATGTTTCATCTTGCAGTCTACAGTCCTCCTATAGCCAATGAACTATGAACTCATCATCTTTAAATCCAAAACATGAAAGCCTTTCATTTCCTTTCCCTCCTCTCTCAATGACCACCATTCATAGCCCTACATTTTCACTGGGAAAAGCATTACATTTACTATTCTTGCTGTCATAAAAGTATTATCTTTAACAGAAATATTATCTTTTTAAGTTCAATGTCTTCCTCACTTCTCCAACCCCACTTCTCTATCAGTGTTTATCAACAGTTGAGCCAAAGGAAGCCAAACTAAAACCTCTTTCATTTTTTCCATTAACCATTAGTTGTGAATTCATTAAGCATTATACACACTTTCTTTTAAAGAATGGTGGCAGGGATGCTTCAAAGTGAAAGGTTGACATCTAGCCACCTGTTATTTTACTCTCCAGATGGAACCAGAAGGCCATTTTAGAAGCAAAGATGGTAGGTATCTGGAGGTGAGGATTTGTTCTGAAGCATTTTCAGACATGCAAAAAAGAAAGGAAAAGCTGGACAGGCAGATCTCATTACCACTACCTAATAAGGAAAGGCTTTGAGAATGGCAGTGAGGCAAGCAGAAGAGGTGGGGATGACTTGAGGGAATGGAAAAAGTAAGCTGGGAGACCAAGATAGAGCTGCAATAGCTCAGGGAGTCTGCAAAAGCAATAGATAAGGAAAGGCAAGCCTGGCAAAAGGCCATGTGCTTGCTTCTGGACATAGGGAAGTTTTAAACCAAGTTTAAAAGTGAAAGGGGGGGGGGAAATCAAAGAATGGGATGGCTGGATCTAGTAAACTAGATGAAAGAGAGACAAAGAGTGGGAGCCTAAGTAGCGATGCATGAGTGAGAGAAAGGACTATGTATTTAAAACAGTGAGATGTGTGCTTAGCCAATGCCTTTAGCAATGCACTAGAGAGTTGGGGAAAATTGCTTATTAATTTAAATCATTTATCTTTCTGCGAAAAGGGCTTCTGTAGGAGTATTTTTCTACTTCAAATCCCCTCTTCCTGTGGCTTCCTTTTGCTTTTGTAAGATTCTTTGTACTTTTACCTATAGAACTCCATGGGGAGGGGATGTTAAGAAAAAATTGAAGCTGATCTTCCTCTCGGTAATTCCTCCAATAATTTAACTGCAATACAGCATCAGCCCATCTAATCTAGGATTCTGTATCATACAATTGCCAACCAGATGCTTTTAAGAAGCTCACACGCAGGAACTGCTACTGAAGAGTTTGTTCTACAGTAGAAGTAGCGGATCATTCTTCCTTGATTTGTCCTACTATTTTTAAAGCTATTTTGACTGGTCATCACCCCACATCTGATATCAATGATTTCTACATTTTAAGTATGCATTGTACAATGAAAAACACTTTTTTTGGAACTAAGATGAAAAACAGAGCTTTTGTCAGCAAAGTGGAGAATTACTAATAAATCACTTCTTTAGCAGACCTCAGGCAATTCTGAATTTCTGAGCCAAATTTACTTCATCCAACATAAATAGTTTATAGTAAAAAAAAAAAAGTCAGAAGGCTTTAGGAAAGCCCTGAAAGACCTAGCAAATCTGTATGCCTTCTTCAGTTTAAAAATTCAGATTAAAAAGAAAAAAGGCAAAAAACAGTTGATTGTTTTTTTCCCAATTCTTAACTTCACTATAAACTCTTAAACTTCACTATAACATAACACAACTGAAGTCAAATATATTTTACTGTAATCTTTTCAGGAATAGATTTTTAATATTACACTGAAAGATAGAGAGGTAATAAGAGTAATTTATTTTATATATGACACATATGGGTGACATATAATAGAATTAGAACAACTCATGGGATGTGTGCTGACTCCCTGTATAAATGGGGAAAGACACCTTCAGCACAATGTGATTGCGGGGCCCCGCGACAGACTATCCAGCATATAGTGAGGGAATGCCCTAACAGAAGGTATCCAGGAGATTCTAGGGACTTCCTCTGCATAACAACGGCAGCTACTGACTGGATCTCCAAACTCGACATTAAACTTTGAAATGTTATTTCTGTTTTCCTTTTAGGTTTCTTACTGTTTTTTTATTGTTTTAATTGTTTTTAACCTGTAAAAATGAAGTGTTTTAATACTGTGTGTGACCAACCATACGCTAAATAAATAAATAAATTTTATATATTCTAATTATTAATTGAAATGACACTCACCAAATAACTCTAGGAAGTTACAAGAAAGGCTTTAAAAAGGCGGAGTCCTTGGTACTCTCTGTACGTGGTTGTTTCCTTGCAGACATTTGAATACCCAACTAAGCAACATCATCAGTACTAGTAAGTATGGGATTTGCTCCCTGTTTATATACAGTGGCTTGCCTTGCCAGCATTAGTAGGGGTGTAGTCTTCTCCTTGGTAGTTCCTTGATTAGGGTATTGTTTTCTGCTTGATTGTCTGTCTGGTGTTAATCCCTGCTTATTTATCTGCTTATCTATTAACCTGTTTATTTAAAATAAGTCCCATTAGGTGACACTGTTACATCGATGGACCTCGAACACACCAACCCTGCTAAACCTTGTAGGATGGGCAGAGATAACTGGAGACAGATAGTCCTGTAAATATATCCAGGTCCTCTGTCATGTAAGATTGGGAATAAGATGAGGAAGGTCCAAGTCCATACTTAACTAGGGAAAGTCAGTGGTGAGTTTGAGCCAGTCACTATCATTCAGCCTGATTTATTTTGCAAGTTGTTTTAGTGGAATTAAGATTATAATCCAAAAATGACAATTACTATGAACACTAACAAAATGAGAAGACTATTAAATTAAGTAGGGCTTGAACATGGAATATTTAGCAGCATTTCAGCCCTATAAAAGAACCTGCCTGCGCAATTTGCATTTCATATGTAATGTTCCCACTTTATATGCTGGATTAGTTGTCCAGCCTTACTCTTAGCTTCAAGTTTTTCATTTTCCTGGAGAAAATAAACAAGCATTAGTCTTGCAGCAGATTCTAACAGAGATCTGCAAACTATCATTTTCTCTCATTTTCCCACATTTAAAGAAGCATACTTTAAGCTTAATAAAAGCAAGGTTGCTCATAAATACTGTGTCTGACTTTACCACTGTTCTGAGACATGTGATGAGGCTTCTTTGTAACTTTTTGATAAGGAGATTATGTAATACAGCCTTGAATTCCCATATTCCCCCAATAGCTTGTTTACTATTAAAAGTTAAGAACAGTTTTTAAAAATGGAATGGTAGAAGAGTGAACCATAGCTTCCAATATATTATGAACTTGTATGACCTTTTAAACTATAACTTTCATTTTACATTGAAAAAAGAATCATGAATTCCTTTCGGTTCTATCAAACTATGATGATCTAGATAAAGAAACAATTTCTTCATTCCCTTCAGTTTCACAGAGTTTATATAGTATAGTCAATTCATGTCTGATCCATTCAGACAAGATTATAAAGTATTTTTTGATACTACAGATTCTGTATACAATCATTATCAAAGTATTAATGGAATAATGTTTCCTAGTATGACTTTTTGAGTTTTTCTAGAATACACACATCTTTCCTAGATGTAATTGAACAGCCAGTAAATCTCCAAAATTCTTTTGAAGTCCTGCAAAAGTGCACTTCATTTTACATTCTTATTAGAATCAGTAATCCATACCCATTAGCATATACAATATAAAAAGTTACATTTATGATAACCAGGGTCACATTATTTGATGACTTCTTGATTGCTTCCACAGAAAATTTGACCACAATTACAGATGCTATCATTAGAATCAGAACATAGAACTGGTGTGTGCCAAAGATCTGTCTATCTGGGATGTTGTTGCAAGATAGGTAAAATAAATTGGTTCCTTAAATACCTATAAAAGTTACAACATTACATGAATGATTTCAATTTCTTCTGAACCACAAGGATAAGTCCATTCAAGTAAGGAGACAACAGTGTTCTTTAAGACAAAAGACTTTATGGTGGACATTTATCAAGGACAGATGCAACCTAGAACTAAGGAGAAATTTCCTGAGTGGGACTGCTTGCCTCCAAAAGTTCTGGGTGCTCCATCATTAGATATTTTTAAAAAGAAACTGGGCTGCCATTTCTCTGGAACAGTATAAGATCTCCTGCTTGACAGGGCGGTTGGACTAGAAAATCTGCAAGGTCCCTCCAAACTGTTATCCTGTATTTTATGACAAGGGTTATAAAATGAGGGACTTATCATGTATAGTCTCCAATGGGAGACTGTACATAATAAGCATGACAAAGTCTGAAAGTTCAATTGCTCTCAAAGGTAGATGTTTCCCAGCTATCTTTAGGCCTATATAAAACTACACTAACTGATTTTCTCATATACAGCTCATGCATTTTTCATTCAGAATCCACTCAGAGATACTGTTTTGCAAGTTTTTCTAGGATTAGATTGTTTTGTGCTATTGTGGTTTTTGTAGTTATTTCCTTCTATTAGATAGGTTGAAACCAATATGAGCAATTGGCACAATTGGAGTACAGCCAGGATGGATCTGAGATAGGTTATGCTATAAGCATATTTTGTAAGAATGGGAACATTCTTTCCTCTCTGAATCTATTTTCAGGAGCCACCAAACAAGTGCAGAAAGCTTTTCTGAGATCTAGGAAATAAAAGGCTCAATGAAGGTTTACTTGTGGTTTTATTCATTTATGTATATAGTGCCTATCAGAGCAAGCAAGAACTTTTCATTTTTAAAAATAACACTTCAGAATTATATCCTTCTTTAAAATGTCGTAAGAAACAGAGTGGACACAGCTCCCAAATGCTATCTTGGCAGGAAAGAAGGAAGTATAAGTTCATACATCTTTATGTGGATATAACATTTTAATCATTTCTTAATTTCGCAAAAAAAAAAAAATTGAGTGTGTGTGATATGGAGAATAGGTAAAGAAATGGCCACTGTCATTTACAAAGTTTAAAAAACCCAACTGACATGACTATATTGTCCACAAGGAACCTTCACAGACCATTCAGGCTTTTTTTTTTCCCTTAATGATCTCCAAATATGCTGGATCAACTATTTCATTCATTTTAAAACTCCAAAAGCTCAAAATCTAGGAAGGCACGTATAAAGAGGATACACAATGCAATAATCTTAGAGGAAACGGAACCTTCCCAAACATTTTCTTTCATTACCCGAAACTCCTTATCAGAAAGTCCTTTTTACCCAATGTAGGCAAAACACTTTAAGGCCATTTAAATATCCCTGTTGTGATTGGTTAATGGGTTTGTGTGTCATTACCCAAAAGCACACACCTCTTTTACCCAATTTGGGGTAATTTATCCAGGTTTGGGAAGCACTGAACTAAATGTTTAAACTCTTCTTGGTTTATAAAATAGGCACCCTTCCCCCAAAAGTGTATGTCTAAAATAATCGATAATACACTGTGTGATTTCTCCTTGACCATCTCTTTTGAAATATCATGAGCCACATCCTATTAAATTTCTGCATCTTTTTCCCAATACCGAAGTGAAGGTTTTTTTTTAGTGTTAAGTTCATTTGCAACTTCTCTACCTACATGGATTCTTGATTACAAGCAAAGAAACCATAGAATGTACTACTTGCTCAAGGCTAGACCACAAATATGAGGTAATACGATTCTAACCCTTACCACAGCTTTCCTTTACCTGCTGCTCCCAGATATGTTGGGATTACAGTTGCTAGCCAGCATGGGCTGTTAACCACGGTGGCTGGGCATTCTGGGAGCTGTAATCCACACAAATCTACAGGACGCAGAGTTAGGGGAAAGCCGATTACCGTTACAATATATTCAAAACCCTTCGGCTTAAAAGAAAAATACGAAACGGGTCCTCTGAATTATGGGTCTGCCTACTTTGAAACTTTTTAACACCTTTCTTGGGAGGCTGGTGAAGAACATGGTGAAGTAGTAGCTCCACCGCCTTTCTGGCTGCTTTGAGCGCTTTGTTCTTCCACAGGGTTGCAAAGTGTTACTTCAATGGCACGCTTGTGCATTTGTTGGTTTTCACCCAAAAAAAAGGTAAAAAAATAAAAATGAATTACATTTTGTCTCCCCACCGTCACTCATCTTATCCAGCACAAGGGTGGCTACCCAGGTTTCCGAGCAAGTCTCCTATTCCTAGCCACCAACAGCGTTAAGAGTCCGTCCCCGTCCCCCGTCCCCACCGCCAAGCCTTTGATTTTGAAAGATTCCCTTTCGAGCCTGTCCCCAAGTCTTCTTACCTGGCCGCAGTCCCGGCGCAGAGGGGCGAATCCGCCGTGTAGTAATGTCCGAGGAAAATGACAGAGAGCCCTAATCCTACCAGGAACAAAAGGCAGAGCCTCTTCCTCCGCGGAGACCCCATTCAGGAAAAGGAGGGCGCGCTGAGGGGAAACGCGCCGCCAGCGCCACGGGGACTCCTCTTACTAGCTAGGCTGGAGCACCCTAACTCTGACTAGGGAAGAAATCAAATCACCTCCACTCTCCAGCGACGCCTTCTCTCTTCCCCCCCCCCCAAAGCTTTAAACAGCGGAGGCTTTATCTCCTCCTCCCTCCTCCCTCTCGCTCTTTGGAAAAGTTACGGAGCTCAGAGCAGAAAGGTCTTCCTCCAGAGCCCGGGTGTTGTGCCTTGCCGCGCCGCAATAAAGACTTTGGGCTCGCCTGGTTTCTCCCTGCTTTTCCATCTGTTGCTCGCTGCTTGACGCACCTTCAGCCGGTTAGCTAAGAGAGCAAGAAAATGGGGGGCGGAGGATGGTGGTGGTGGTGGTGGGGGAGAGAAACGCCGCGCCAGGGTAACTGGTTCGGACTCGTTTGCAATGGTGGAGGGGGGCGACGCTTCTCGGAGCTGCCTTAAATCATTCCCTTCGACGTCCCTTCTCTTCTTTCACGTCGACCTTGAAAAGAAGTAGTCCAATAAGATAGTTCACTGAGATATAAACCGGTCGGTTTTTCTAGAGTCACCCGTTTACCCACACTTTGCAGTTTGCACGGATCGATGCAAAACGCAAGGCTGAGGTACATCCGGAAAGGAAAAGCTGCGGCTTGAATTCACCCAACTTCTCTACTACAATGCATAAAAGTGAGATGGCGGGGGAGGGGAGGGGGGAAGGACAGCGGAAAGAAACTTCTTTGATAGTGTGCTTAGTGGCAGTCATTTAGCGAGTGATCCGATACTATAATGCCGTCTTGGCTTGCCCAAAAGAGCAGTCATTAGAAACCAACAGCGAACGGCGGTCGCATAGGGAAGGCCTAACGTCGAACAGGGAAATTGAGGGATTTTCTGCCAACATGCTTAAACACCCTATGAACCAACCAGTACCCTACACAAGTGATCAATAGGAGAGTGCAAAGAACATCATTCAAATTGCCCCAGTTGGAGTTGTCACCTATTTTGGAGCAAGAAAAATCCCAGTTCCAGGAAAGGAAATATATATCCCCTGCTCAAGTCCTCGTTTCCAACCCTGTTTTTATTTCATGGATGTATTTGGTTGGTTGCAAAAACAAAAATGCCACCCCAAATTGATTAGAGTGGAAACTGGGTGCAAAAGTTTCTTTGTGCATTTATAAACAGTTTACCGATCTGCAAGGAAATGAAGGCATGGTAACCATTTTGCAAATGGGTGCATGTTCTATTGCTATTGTTCTGAGTTGGTAGAGAAGAAGAATATCTTATAAACAGCAGGCGGAGGAGGTGAATCTCTGCAAGGAGATGTTGTCAGACACAAAAGCAAGAATGAAATTCTTCCAAGTTGAATGCTTTATTGTTGACACCTATAGACAAAATTGTCTGAGATTAAAGACTGAATCTACAATATACTCTGAACTATTAAAGAGGAGCTGCTGTTACCTTCTTACTCTTGGCATGCCGCAAAGAGGGGGTTGCGGGGTTTTTTAAAATTGTCCTTGTTTAAACTTTTAAGGGGTTCTGGGAGGGGGGAGGGGGGTGGGATTAGAATTAGGATTGTGGGTTTGGGGGATAACCCACTAGGGGGAGAGTCGGGCTTGGCCAGGACGTTCGGCGGGGGTGGTGGGGGATCCGGAGGGGGTCGAGCTGGTCCAGACTATGCTTTCACCATCGGTACTGTGTGTGGGAGGGGTAGATATGGCGGGAGCAGGGGGCCATATCATGTTAAGGGAGCACGCACCCGCTGTCTTCAAGCGGTAGAGTGCTCCAGCCCCCAAGGCTCTACCCGTTCTCCAGGTAGTACAGACCTTCAGGGCCCGGGCCTTCGTCTGATGTTGTGCAACGCCAGGTCTGTAGTAAATAAAGCCCCCCTCATCTGTGATCTTGTTTACGAGGGGGGAGCGGACCTGGCGGGTATTACGGAGACCTGGTTGGGCCCAGAGGGAGGGGTCCCTCTGGTAGAAATGTGCCCACCAGGTTTCCACGCATTCCATCAGCCAAGGTCACAGGGGAGGGGCGGGGGAGTAGCGGTTATTATTAAAGAAGGCCTTAGGCCGAGGGAGACCACTGTACCTCAGACAGCTGGTTGTGAGTCCCTCCTTGTGAAGTGGGGCCACGGGGTTCAGATGGGTTTGCTGATCACGTACCTGGCTCCCTGCCACGTGGCGGCAGCCCTGCCCGAGCTACTCAACGTTATTGCCGCGGTGGCGGTTGATACCCCCAGACTTATGGTCATGGGGGATTTCAACCTGCCATCCGTGGGTGAGGCGTCTGAGGTGGCTCGGGAGTTCATGGCTTCCATGACGGCCATGGACCTGACCCAACTAATTCATGGCCCTACGCACACTGGGGGAAACACACTGGACTTGGTTTTTGTCTCTGGACAGTGGTTGAGTGATCTCGAGATAGGGGATATAGTCATCGAGCCCTTGTCATGGTCAGATCACTCGCTCCTTCGCCTTGACCTTCGAACCGCAGCACCCCGCCGCAGGGAGGCGGAACCGGTAAGATGGTACCGCCCCAGGCGCCTGATGGAACCTGATAGGTTCCAGATGGAGCTTGGGCCAATCCCGGAGGTTCTGGCTCACGCCTCATCTGGGGACCTAGTGGCCGCCTGGGATAGGGCGGCGGCTGGAGCCCTGGATCGAGTCGTGCCTTTGCGGCCTCTGACCCGGCGCCAATCTCGCCTGGCTCCTTGGTTCACCGAGGAGCTGAGGGAGATGAAGCGCCGGAAAAGACGCCTAGAGAGCTGTTGGAGGGCTAGTCTTTCTGAATCTGACCGAACACTGGTAAGATCTCATATTAGGAGTTACCTAGTGGCGATAAAAGCAGCAAAGTGTACTCACTTTACTGCTCTTATTGCGTCATCAGATAATCGCCCGGCCACCCTGTTTAGGGTGACCCGCTCCCTGCTCCACCAGGAAGCGCGGGAGGACCCCTTGGAGGGAAGAGCCGAGGATTTTGTTCAGTATCTGTATGACAAAATCACTCAGATTCGGGCAGGTCTGGACTCCGACGGGATAGATCCAACGAGGGTGACGGAGACAGGTCTTGAGACTGTTATCTGGGATGAGTTTGATCCTGTGACCCCAGATGACGTGGACAGGATTCTGGGTAGATTGAACGCGACCACATGTTTGTTGGACCCGTGTCCCTCCTGGTTAGTGCTGGCTTCCCGGGAGGTGACGCGAGGCTGGCTCCAGGGGATTATAAATGCTTCGTTGGGTGAGGGTGTCTTTCCCGCCGCCTTGAAAGAGGCGGTGGTAAGGCCTCTCCTCAAGAAGCCTTCCCTGGACCCGGCAGTATTGGCTAATTATCGTCCAGTCTCCAACCTTTGCTTCGTTGCGAAGGTTGTTGAGAGTGTGGTTGCGCGACAGCTACCCCAGTACCTGGATGAAGCGTCGTATCTAGATCCGTTCCAGTCGGGCTTCAGGCCTGGATACAGCACGGAAACGGCATTGGTCGCGTTGGTTGATGATCTCTGGAGGGCTCGGGACAGGGGTTGTTCCTCTGTCCTGGTCCTGTTAGACCTCTCAGCGGCTTTTGATACCATTGACCATGGTATCATGCTGCACCGGCTGGAAGGGTTGGGGGTGGGAGGCACCGTTTTACGGTGGTTCTCCTCCTTTCTCTCTGACCGGTCGCAGTCTGTGTTGACAGGGGGGCAGAGATCGACCCCGAGGCCCCTTATATGTGGGGTGCCGCAGGGATCGGTTCTCTCGCCCCTTCTGTTCAACATTTATGTAAAGCCGCTGGGCGAGATCATCCGTGGTTTCGGGGTGAAGTACCATCTGTACGCTGATGACACCCAGCTGTACATCTCCACCCCGGACCACCCCAACGATGCCCTTGAAGTGATGTCCCAGTGCCTGGAGGCCGTACGGATCTGGATGGGGAGAAACGGGCTCAGGCTCAACCCATCCAAGACCCAGTGGCTGTGGTTTCCGACGTCCCGATATAGTCAGGTGGTGCCATCGCTGGCTATTGGGGGAGAATCATTGGCCCCCACGGAAAGGGCTCGTAACTTGGGCGTCCTCCTGGACTCACGGCTGTCTTTAGAAGAGCACTTGACGGCCGTGACTGGGAGGATTTTTCATCAGGTTCGCCTGATTCGCCAGTTGCGTCCCTTTCTAGATCGGGACTCGTTACGCACAGTCACTCATGCCCTCGTCACCTCTCGTTTGGACTATTGTAATGCTCTCTACATGGGGCTCCCCTTGAGGTAAACCCGGAGGCTCCAACTGGCGCAGAGTGCGGCCGCGCGGGTGGTTATGGGAGCAACATGGAGCTCCCATGTAACACCTCTCCTGCGCGAGCTGCACTGGCTCCCGGTGGTCTTCCGGGTGCGCTTCAAGGTTCTGGTTACCACCTTTAAAGCGCTCCATGGCTTGGGACCTGGTTACTTACGGGACCGCCTACTACCATCATCAGCCTCCCACCGACCAGTACGCTCCCACAGAGAGGGGCTCCTCCAGGTGCCGTCGGCCAAACAATGTCGGCTGTCGGCCCCTAGGGGGAGAGCCTTCTCTGTGGGGGCACCGACGATCTGGAATGAGCTCCCCCCAGAGATACGGAGGATTCCGGATCTGCGCACCTTCCGCCGCGAGTTGAAGATGCTTTTATTTCATCAAGCTGGCCTCGCCTAAATCTTCTCCCTTTTAAGTGTTAATTCTAAATTTTAATGGATTTTAAAATATGGGTATTTTTAAATTATGGGTATTAATTCAGCCAAATTTATTTAATCCATTTTATTCGATTTTAAATTTTGTATATTTATGTGTTTTATTTCATGGCTGTGCACCGCCCTGAGTCCTTCGGGAGTAGGGCGGTATAGAAATTCAATAAATAAATAAAAGAAATACTCTCATACATGATATACGGACTGAGTTACAGTATTTCTTACTTCTCCGAATGCACCTCTTCTCTCTTGAGGATCCATCTCTTCACTACATTCCATCACAGGTATAAATATAATCAATAAATAATAAATGATTAAAATCCAAGGATCAAGAGACAGAATGAAGCCAACAGTTCCTACCAATTAGGAAAAGAGGAGAGATGTGCAAAACACATTTCTGGAGATGTGAGATTCTGCACGTGTTTGGTAGATCATTAGATGGTAATACTGTACATTACAAAAGATCAGCAGAGCCAGCACATTACAAAAAAAACACCAATGAACTATTTCAAATAAAACTTCAGTAGATCCCCCACCTTTCGAAAATTGCTGTGTAATTGTACAGAGTTGGTTCCGAACCCGTGCCAAGGATATGGTATGGAGGTGTTCTTAATACTGCCTAAGGGGTGGAATCTTAAACTGGAGCCGAGGGGTATGTTCTATCCTCAATCAGAGATCAGATTGCTGATGACACAGCCCTCCAGATGAGCATTTTTATTTTAGTTCTACCAGTCTTGCATTTAGAACTATTCCAGTAACATAATAATCATAATAATTTATTAAACTTGTGTGCCGCCTGACTCCCAACAACTCTGGGTGATTCTAACAACAGAACTGATATCATTATAGGGTTGTTTTGTTTCTTTGCTTCTAAATACCATGTTTGCACCTTCAAATAAAGTCACTTCCAAAAATTAGGGCAAGATAAAAAGTGTGTGTTTGTGTGTGTGTATGTATGCATGTATGTATGTGTATATATATGATAAGGTAGTATATATAAGACCCTCTCTTCCAGGTTTTTCCCACCACAACCCTATTGGATAGGTCAGGCAGATAAAAACAGAGTATTCCTAGTATATATTATGGGGAGGGAAGCTTCTAGTGCTCTAAGGATTAAATCCACCCTTCAATTCATCCTGAGGAAAACTGAGTACTTCACCTTCTATTTGATGGTAAGAATTGCTGATGTTCTCAACTATAGTAAAGCATGGAGTCAGAATATAAATTTGTCAAGAAGTTAATGGCAAAAAAGTCTCGATTTGACAGAAATAAGCAACTGTAGAGCTAGTTATAGCTAGAACATACAGAATTAAGATATTGATTAAAAGGACTATGAAACAGTAAAATGGGGGGTGGGGGGTATTTTCATATTGTTGGAAGAAATATCCATCTGGTTCAGTTCCAAGCCGGAAGAAAGGCACTGGAAACAAAATGCAGGCTGGAGGCTGATTGAAAAGAGGGTTTAATGATGAAGCAGAACCACATGGGTTCTGGGCAGGTGACCACATGGAGTTGAGAGTGGGGTTTTTTTATACCTTCTCTTGGGCTTTGCACTTGAGCTTCCTGTTCCTGTGCAAAAACATGTATTCTATTGGCTGTTGTCAGGCTCCCATGGGGCCATGTAGGGGTTATGTAGGGGTCATAGCTGGTTCTATAGGCAAAGTACAAATCCTATGTGTTTGTCTGAGCTACGTTTGGTTGAGGTTTGGACTGCTGATGCAATAAAGGGGCATTGGGCAATTCCTATTGTGGCTGAGGGCTAATTCTATCTTTGTTCAGATCTTGCTGCAGAGAATTTCAAAATATCCTGACTTGAATGGATTTTTGCCTGCAGTATTTGCTTTGCCTATGAATAGAGCTACCTATCTCTATCTCTTAAGTGCTGACATCTGCTGTGGGCTATTAAGAAAGGTGGGGGCTGCTTTCTCCCTCTAAAAGCATGTTTCTCAATTTCTCATCCGGGAAAATATAATATTCTGCCTTTTTAAAAATTTTCTCAAACCACTCCATTCTTCTAGGAGAGGGGTGGGTGCTAACTTTTTACAATATGGGGCAGGCACAGAGATGGGTTTCAGCAGCGGTAGCTGAAATTTTGAGTAGTTTGGAGAACTGGTAGTAAAAATTCTGACTGGCCCCACCCCCATCTATTCTCTGCCTCCCAAGTCCCAGCTGATCGGGAGGAAATTGGGATTTTGCAGTAACCTTCCCCTGGAGTGGGGTGGGAATGGAGGTTTTGCAGTAATCTTCCCCTGGAGTGGGGTGGGAATAGAGATTTTATAGTATCCTTCCCTGCCACGCTCACCAACAGAACTGGTACTAAAAAAATTTGAAATCCACCACTGGGCAGGCAGTATAGGTCTGGAAATAGGGTGCCCCCATGTTTAGTTTTGATAACTCTGCAGTCAGCTATTATTCTATTTTCTGGAATATCCTGTACTTTCCAGAGCTGGGTATAAATATAGCAAATAAAGCTGCCTGGATAACCTTTGGCTTTTTTTAAAAAAAAAATCATGCTTTTGCTGGGCATATTATATTCTGCTCTTTTTCAACAACTTCAAGGTAGTTTTGATGGAACCATTGGTTGAAGGAGATGAAGCCCCAATGTTAAAAGATATTAAAAGATATCTAGGGTTAAAAGATACTCCAGCTTAGAGGCCATGCAGGGGAGGAAACTTATGTCCATCTCAGGCTTCCCCAAGGGAAGACGGACAATCTGGTGAGATTTTTATAAACTGGCAATCAACAATAAAGAAACCTACTGAAACTGTTGTGATTGCTTGCACCTGACAGTAGTTCTCATGTAGTTCTCCCTTAATTTTATCCTTGTAACAACTTTATGAAGTAGTCTAGGCTAAGAGAATTCAAATTCAAAACCTTTTTAACCAGATGATGTTATCTCTCTTTTTAAGATTCTGGGCCCAGCTATACCTTCATATCTATAAGCCTTTTAGACCTCTCTTTGCAAAGCTTACACAGCCTAATTGATCAAAATGTCAACATTAGCAAGAAGTCTGCTACCTGGCTGAATTTAGCTCCATTTGGTTTGAGTTCTGTTCCATTCCTGATTCTTTCTCAGTAAATTCAGATATTGTTGAGTTATGTTTATCGAATAAGCCATGGTTGGTCTTGCATAACATTGAAATGTGAAAAGAATTTGTCACATTTATTTGGTGCAGTAGTTCAGGCCTAGATTAGAAACCAGAAGATTGTGAGTTCAAGTCCTCCCGTAGGCATAAAAGTCAGCTGGACGACTTTGGACCACTCTCATCCCCACCCACCTCACTGCTATGGGCAAAATTGAAGCTGGGCTTTCAGCCTTCAGTTATATAAAACAAAAGTAGGATATAAATAATAGCTGCGGTTACACAATACAAGAAAACCAAACTTTATAAACAGTGTAATTGCTTACCACAGTAAGGGAAACCAGTGTAAGATCCAGATAGTGAAACAGTTCCCTGTAGAGCGACAATTAAGATTGAATAAATAATTTCTTTGTGTCTCAAGAGATAATTCTATAAATCGCTACCAAAGTTAATATTTTGTCCTAGGGCTGCTTATTTTAGTAGCTGACATAGGGGGGAAAATCATTTCAGTGAGCTCCTCTAACAATCTGGTGTGTTTTCTATGCATTATGGTGGTTTTAAATTGTATTTTATTGCTTTATATTAGCTTGTATTGTTATCCATCCAGAATTATTTGCTTAAGATGAGTGGCCATATCTCTTTCCCAAATAAATAAAAACCTTTTCTTCAGCAATATCGTCGTTTTGTCAGGTAAAAATCTCCATTCCAGCGAAACGTAACTGACCTAAGATTTCTAGTTCAGAAACTATCCAAGAGTTTAGTCCCACCTGATTTTTATTTTTATGTTTTGCAAATCTGTCCCTCATTTGATTGGTTACAGCAGAATTTTTAGAAAAGTTTTAAAGGCTAATTAGCTCATAAATTATTAAATAGTACATAAATTACTATAAATTGGTCAAAACATTATTAAAGAGAAAAGAATCCCTCAGAGCCATGATCAGTCTTACCAAAATAAAATTCATACTAATACTGTAAATGAAACCTCTGCCTCAGTCAGTCAATCACCATTTAAAGTTCTTGTGAGAGAATGAACTAACGTGTGCACAACTATACTTGCAGATGATTACTTCCATTTTCAATAACCTTTTGGTGAAATTCTACACTAAAATCATCCTGAAAAAGCCTTGGGAAGAATGGAGAAGCCCTCATATGGACTAGTGACTTGTTCATGAACTGGAACAGAAGATGGGCCCTCACAAAGAAATGCAAACAGCGGCATGAAATCAGCATTGGAACTAATTTTGTTAGGGATGACAGATAGCCAGGAATACTGACAACACCAAATTATTTAGGAGAAATTAATCAAAAGAATTTTGTAAAGAAGAATCCAGAATTCTGTTGTCTGAATTGAGTGGCAATATAAATCCTCCAAATAATAATAAAATAAAATAATATCTTCAGATTTGGTATGATTAAAATGGCAAACTCAGTGAGTTTAATAAAAATAAATATAAAACATGTAAGTTTCAGATATATTTTATTTATTTATTGCTTTTAAAGTAATAACAAGAAAAAAAAGAACATGAAGATAACTGATACATACACTGACAAAAAGAAACAGAAGGTGCTTTAACAAAAAAGTGAAAAATTACAAGAAAATAGTATGATATAACAGTAAACATTTACAATGCTATATATACTTATCCAATGCAAATATTAATCATGTATATATATATTTATAGTACACCTGTATAACTCTTTTTATAACCTATCTGTATTTTGTATAAATATGTCCCATATTTCATTTTACTTTTCCATACAAAGCCTATGTCTATAGGCAATCTGCTCATAGGTGGCAAGTGGAATCATATCTTCACTCCATTGAATGAATGGAGCAATATATTTATCTTTTCAATGCTGCAATATCAGTCTTGGCCATAGTAAGGGCACATAGAATCCATGTATATTGTCTGGTTGTCAAATTCCAAGTACTAGATATATAATTTCAGAAGAACGTTATCCTCTGAAAGTTTTAGCTCTTGTTACACAACCATATTTATATAATCCACATTCCCCCCCCAAAACCTAGTAAGTATAGGATATTGCAAAATATACTATAATATCACAAAGACAGAATTTATGCCGATATGTTTATGACAAAGATATTGGGAGAAGAGTAAGATTAATTACTTAAACCAAAAATAAATAAAAAATAGTGCACTGATTCCACTTATTAGAGATGAAAATATATAAAACTTCAGTGGATATAAATTGACAATTTTTAAAATTCTATTTAGAATTATATAGCAAACCAGAGAATATATTGAAAATATTGAAAATATTAACTTTTTTAAATAAGTTAATTTACCTCACTTAATTCTGCACAAAAACAACTTTTATTTGCTCCTCTGACTAAGGTAAAGAGTAAACAAATAATTTTAATCATGGCAAGTGGTAAAACACCAGGATTGGATGCATTCCCTATTCAGTGGTATAAAACATTTATAGATCTTTTGGTGCCAAAACTTAGTTAATTGTATTATGAGATATTTGATAAGGGAATTTTATCAGCAGCATATAACCAGGCTTATATTACAGTTATACCAAAGATCACACTCAGATAAAGATTACACTCCAAGTACTAATTATCATCCAATCTCATTGATTAATATTGATTCAAAAATATTAATAGCAGTGTTAGCAAATATAACAAGTGATATTGTTTGTTATTAAGAATGATCAAGCAGGGTTTATAAAAATTCAGCAAGCAGCAGAGAACATGAGGTTAATTATAGACATAAGAGATTTGAATAAAGGTAAAGAACAATTTGTAATTTTATCATTAGTTGCTGAAAAAGCCTTTGACAAAATATATAAACAATAGTTTGGGTTTCCTTTGGAATTCATAAAAGTGACTAGTTCCTCTAAATAGTGAGAAAGTAGGAGAAAACATACGACTAACCTTCATTTTAAATGTAGGCAACACATATATCTTGAGCCATTTTATGAATTCCAAAGGAAATCCAAACTACGTTCAGTAGTTTTAAACTACTAGCAAGAGACTTGTGGAAATGGCAAATAATAGGCATGTGAGGGTCAGATGGGGAACTGGCCACTGAGTAATGTTTATTTGTACCTTCAATGTTCAAATTCAAAAATACCTATTTGAGTATTTCAGAAAACCATACCCTATTTTCCAGATTTCTCCACCTTTCAAGCGTAGGGAATCTGTGATGCTCCCGGTGCTGGTGCAGCAGCATTAAGAGCCTTGACTATAAACAATACAAACAAATTATAGCAACCTTATTGATTTCTTTGTTGAGTTTAGCTCTGCTGTCCAGTTTCTAAAGAAATTTCTTTAGAATCAGATTTACTATATTCTCTTTTTCCTTCCCTGCCTTTCTGTCCAATTTAGTCATGTGTTTGTTGCTATTTATAAAACCCGTTTTTCCTGCATTTTCATAATAAGCTCTAGTAAAATACCCAGAATCAGAAAGGTCATCAAAGATCATCTATATCAAACATACAGTAGTGCAGGCAGTCTGCTGCTACAGAATCTTAGTGGGTCAGCCTTTGCTTGAAACTCTGATGAGAATTCATCATCTCCCTGGGCAGTGGCTAGTTTCATGCATCATGCCAAGGCATGTTGGGTTTCACTATGGTTTGTTCTATTGTCCATGTTTGAATTTTAATGGGTGTATGCTTCCTGAAACATGCTGACAAAAAGTGAAGTTTAGGACATAGAATCCTTAAGGGGAAAACATGTCAGATATAAGAAAACTTTTCAGACTGGAGAACAGTTCTCCTTAGCTTCCATGCTCTCTGCTCTGAGTAAAGCTCCAGGTAGACAAATGTTCTTTGTTATGTGCTAGACTACCTATAACTGGGTAATACCTATATAGATTAGCCTAGAATATGAATAGAATATATATTTTTGCTGATTGTAAAAAAAATGGAGATCTGGCCTTGGAAAGGGGGAAGAGAGCAATGAAACATAAATGGAGAAGAAACAGAAGTTTAATCGCAAGAAAAAGCATGAGATAGAAATTCAAAATAACCCCACTTTGATTCTGTTTCATGGGGCAGAGAGAAACTCTGTCAGACTTCAAGATTCGGTGATTATACCCTACAACAACAAAATAGCATTTTTGAAATCTGCACTGCTTGTTTCTTGAGCATGGGAACCTAGAAGGACTGAACTTCAATAATGTATCTTCAATAACAAGTGATTTGTGCTGCACTTATTTCTATCTGTGCATTATTGAAGGCCAGTAAGCATATGCAGTATATCCCAGATACCTGAAACAGGGATCTCTTACACTAGACTGCAGCAGATGAACAACCAATAGGAAGTGTAAAAAATCCTGATTGAAAATCTCTGCACCAACTGTACCCATTTGTTACTATGACGTGCAATTACATGTTTGGGTTATTGGTAAATTCAGTACCTCTCTAATTATAAAATAGAATCCAACCCACCCTAATATCATCAGACTGTTTCTGATATAAATTTTTCAGAGTTGATCCAATTTCCAATTTTACTATAAAGATGAAATTTATGTGATATTTTAACTGTTTCTGGATCCTATGAAATCATGATTTCTATTCCATTCCATTAGAAGTATTATTGATCTCAAACCATTTATGTGATCTTGTATGAAATAATATAGAGATGGTCTGGGCCATTCAAATAATCTTTGTTCATGTTTCTATATCCTTATTTATTCCAAGGTTTGTAAATTACTTTCTAAAGGACTTTTCCGCTATCTTCCATGTTGTGAAGGAGACTAAGATTAATGCCCTCTCTGCAACAGAAAAATACAAGGGAGAAAGGGGCCTCTACAGAGAAAAACATTTGAAAAACAAAACTTATTGGGAATTGTAAAGGTCCTATTCAGGCTTGAAGAATACCAGGACAGAGTTGTCACTTAGCAACCTGGAGCAATGTGGCATGATTTGGATTCCAGAGTGGGAAGGCGAACAATAACTCCTTGCTACCCTACTGAGAACTCAAAAGCTTGAGGCTCTACTCTTGAGAGCAAGCAACCAAATGTGAAGGATGGGGAAACCTCTCTCTAGAGAACAGTCTTTATTAGAGAGATGGCAAATATAACAAATGGTTTTGCAAATTCCCACTTCACACCCCCAAATGTCAGGAAGAAAGGCATTCCTGTTGTTATTTGCAGTTCTCCACTGGAAATCAAAAAGTTAAGCAAATCTAGAAAGTTACATTAATTTCCCAGTAGCAAGAAGAGAGAAATAAATTTTACTCCTTTCCAACATAGGAGGGTCCCTTAATTTAGGTCATCTTGCTTAGTTGTGCCTGCTCTGTTAGCCAGCAGCTTTGCAGGGAGTCATAAGGTAATTTTTCATGGTCTCTTAAAACTCCAGGAACTCAATGAGACTTAGTAATGGGATTCAGCCAGTTCGCACCAATTTGGGAGAACCAGTTGTTAACTTTCTAAGCAGTTCAGAGAACCGGTTATTGGAAGAAATCTTATTTTGCTTTTTTCCACTTTATAGGGCTACTCCTGTAATGAAGGCAGGAAGGAAACATTCTGGTGTTGTTTCTAGCCTAATCTTTATTGCCCTGCTTACAGAAACTGCCTCTCTGGCTAACCCTTACTACATTGTAACAGTTAAGGCATTACAACGTGAGTGACATTGAGTTGGCCATGCCCACATGGTCACATGGCCGAGCCACGCCTTTCCAGCTGGTCATTAGGGCAGAGAACTGGTTGTTAAATTATTTGAATCCCACCACTGATGAGACCCTTTTAGGTGCAAAATATGAGAACCCATCTGTGAGGGAGATGAGCAATTGATAAGTTTGATTTATATAAATAAATAAATAAAATAAAATAAAATATCAGCTTCACCATTTTTTCTAACTTGATTCTAGAGCAAAGAAAGAACACTCCTCACAATCTACATATGAAAAACATTTTTTACTGTTAAACCAAATCCATTTTCATATTAAAAGGTAATGGCTTCACATTAAAACTAAGTAATCATGGTTCTTGTTTCTTTACCGGTGAAGAAGAAAAAAATGTTCACATTTATGCAGATAGGATTCAAAACTAGTATTTCAGGTAGGACAAGTATCAGGGCTCCAATTATAGGGAGGGCCGCTAGGTAGCACCTGAGTTATCTGTATCCCTTTGCTCCCATTTAGTAGTTATTTGGATTCAAGTTTATTCATTCTAATCTCAAGTATCAAGAATCTCTTTGAACATTTGGAAAAAAGTGATCAGACGTCATAAATTGCCTGTGACACTACCTCTCTCCTAAATGTAATCAAATACTCAGGATTTAATTATTCCTACATTAAATTATGCTCTTAAATTGCATAATCTTTTTGTCCTAGATGGATAATAATGGTTCATGGTATGTATATTTTTGGAAATACCTTAAGTGTTATGGAACCATTCAGAAAAATAAATACTAGTGCATCTTAATAACAGCATGTTCAAATAACACCTCCGTTTTAAGAGTTTCTGCACTATAGCAAAATAACCAACTCCAGTCAGGAGTTCATAATCTGCTTCCATCAGGTTCGTTGATAGAGCTTCATAATATTTGCGTCATGAAGTCGTTTCCATACCTTCCGTTCCAGATCGAAGTCATGGTTGGTATAAAAGATTAAACGCTTCCGTTCTTTATCATAATAGTGATCTGAATACTTTTGGTAACCTTCGGTGATGTACCCATAAGCACTTACCTGGGAAAGCAAAGGATTATCATTGAGGAGGGAAATAAATGTGGTTGGTTTGGGGAAAAAAAAAGCCTAGTTAGATACATGAGAAATACTTAATAAATAAATACATGAGCTCATTGGATTTACTGACATAGTTCCATGGGAAGCTTGTTGGAAGGCTGGGATAGTGGCAATTTGCTTTCCCCCAGGGTTAATGATGATGGAGGAGAAAAGGCAAAACTACATTAAACGCTACTCTTATGGAAGGGGGGAGGATCAATCCTCTCCAGAGCACTGACTCCCCAATCTTAAAAGCAGTTCTTATAATGCAATGAATAAATTGCAGGAAATAGTAAAGGGACAACAGACCTAACCAAGTATGGCACACATTATCCACAGACTATAGAGCTTTGATTTGAGAAAATGGAGAACTACTTGCTGTTTAAAGGCAATTCAAATGGATGAAGACATACATATAAGTATGAATGTTTGTTATCTAGATAAAACGTGCATTCCTTAAATAACAAGAACTAGGAGCTGGGCCCAAAAAGCTGTGACCATTAAGATGTTGACTTACATATTCTTAAATTTGATTAACACTCAAGTAAGTAAATGCCTGTAAAGCTTAGATCGTAGTTGCTCAACGATTAACTGTCATATTTTTCGGACTATAAGATGCACAGGTATATAAGACGCACCAAGATTTCGAAGGAGTAAGCAAGAAAAAATGTTTTTGCCCTCCCCGGCCCCCAGGAACACTCTGCAGGCCTCCCAAACCCTCTGCATGCCCTGTTTTTGTGAAAAACAGACCTGTTTTTCGCAAAAACAGGACACACGGGGCAGGGCTTCGGGAGGCAAAAAATGGCTGTATTCGGTGTATAAGACGCACCAACATTTCCACCCTCTTTTGGGGGGGGGGAGTGCATCTTATAGTCCAAAAACTATGGTAATCCACACCTTGTCCTTCCTCTGAGAACATTTCCAAGAGTGATGGGGAAACGGGCAACTTCAAACTAGCTATGCAAAGCAAATGAGGAGAAAAATCTGTGCTAGTACAGCATTCTTCTGCAACTGAGGATTGTGGCTTTGGAAGATGAGGGAGAAGGGTAGCACATAACCTTGGGAAGGGTGCTTAACAGTTGAAATTTGAAAGAGAAAGGGAAAGAGGAAGAAAGCAAGATTAATTCAAAGCCTTTTGGAAGAGTGGGAGATGACTTTGCCCCTCTATGGATATGGTGAATTAACTGTGGAGATGTCAAAGGAATCCAAGAATTCGGAAAGCTGTAGAGGAAGTTGAGGAAAGACATGAGCTTATCTCATTGAAATCTACTCTTTAGGAAGCCTTGGGGATGTCGGGACTTTCAGAGTCCCTTCAAACATTTTTTTACTGAAATTAACTTCAATAAGAAAGACATGCAATAGAAAAGGTTTAACCACAAGTTAAGCATTAGAACTGCATTATGTGGCTGGCATGCAGATGTGACGTTCATGAAGTAAATCAGTGCCAGGATAACTCACTCAGGCAGAAAGGGTTTTAATTTGAAGTTTCTGTTGTTTTAAATAAAAAAGGAAGGATTGAAAGAATATGATTAAAGGAACAGCAGCACAGAAGTGGTCATGTAGGGGGACAAGGGCTAAAAGCATATATCCCTGCCCTGAGGCATTTCTCTAGTGAAGTAGAGAGAAAAAAGCCCAAATGTTGAAATAGCAGCAGATCCACTGATTGCTAAATACGTTTTTCCTAAAGGATGGTGCAAGAGACAAATGTCTCTGTTAACTTTGTGGCTCACCTTTAAATTCTATGCAGCATCTTTGAACCCTTACCTGATCGCAGAGATGGAGTGCAGTGAAAAGAAGGAAGGCTCCTGTTGTAGGTCTATAAATCCGCCAGTAGGGCTTTTCTAGAGTTTTGGATTTCAAAAACCTGGGGTGAGTTACAAAAGGAGATTTAAAAAGGTAGCACTGGGAGACAATGAAAGCTGAGCAGGTCCTCTCCTTGAGGCCTTCTCAGAGAATGAGCTGCTGTTCAGCTCTCAACAAGCAGGTTGAAAGGCATTTATAAGGCATTCTTAAAACTGATCATAGACATACACTCATAATGAATTGTGTTTGTTTTTAAAATTGTCTTGGGTTCAATCTGATAAGGGATCCTCTACCTTTAAGACTGTGAAGGAGGAATAGTTTCAGGAGACACACTAGTTTTTCACAGCTACATTCTAGACAAATCTTGCTTAATTCCAGCCTGATTACTCAAACTCCAGGAATCCCATCCCGAACTGAATCTGACAGCTGGGGATGGTAAAAGGTTCCAACCTTGGAACATGCCAAGCACAAAAGAGCCGTTTCAATGTTCTGAGTGCAGGTGCTTTTGAGAAATTTTATTCTGCACATGAAATAAAACTCCCATTATTTTATTCCAGGTGAGAAAGAAAATTTCAGCAGTGGCCTAGTTTTGAGGGTTCTGACTGCTCCAAATACTGGGATGGAACTGCTGTTTTGTGGTTTGTGTTTGGCATTCTTCCTTCAAAGTTTCATACTGGCTAGTTCAGAAGCTTGAACTACTCATGTTCCTGCTACCGTTGTCAGAGAGTGGATGGAGCAATGTGAGAGTGGAACATCAAGAGGGAAAGGGAAAAAATGCAGGTAAATACATAGCAGAAGAAAATGGCTGCCCAGAGTTGCCTGCTTGCCTTCCAGGTTAGTGTGGTTAGTTGGTTTTTAAAGAAACTTTGTTCTGGGAAAGCTGGAGTTCATGTGGGTGGGTGGATGCATTGCATCCTATGAGAACAGAGATTTTCTCCCCCCCCACCAGGAAATAATGCAAAGGGAAGATTCAAAGGTTTGTGTCATCTCCACAAGAGTTCTTAATTTACTACTCCTGAGATTCAAATACAACGATTAATAATACAGGATTGGCATGCTGAACTTTGTCCTGTGCATGCTCTCTCATATCTGATCATAACATTAATGAATTATTCTTTCAGTTAGGAAGAATCAACAACCTGCTGGTTCATCCCAGAATGATAATGTTGCTTTTGTTAGGATTGCACCTGGCAAACAGGCTGAAAAATAAAATAAAAAAACTGTGCCTTCTGAAACTTAGCTAAGGAAATGTAAACAAAAACATAAACAAATGTTAAGAAAACAAATTAATCACTAAAGACTGAAAGAAATGCTAGAGAATTTAGTTGCTTTCTTTGTCTCCTAATGTGTTGGGTAAGTGAACCTGAAGGTTAACTTAAAGAAACATTATCTGTTCTTTCTGTTGAGAATGAGGAAGGGCCATGATGGCAAATCTATGGCATGTGTGCCAGAGGTGGCACGTGCACCATCACCCCAGGTCAGATCTCCGTGGTGTTTCTTTTGTGAGCTGCTTTTTCCCTGCAAACAACGAAACAAAAGCTCACGAAAGAAAAAGATTTTACCTCTTGCCGCACTGCTGCTGTTGGGATGCCCCGCCTCCCGCCAGCCAGCTGGTCTTGATTGCGCATGCGCGCATCACACACCAGTGGTGAGTTGCTACCGGTTCGCCCCAGATTGGTGAAGCGGTAGCGGCGGCAATGGCGGGAGGCTCCACCCACCTGCCTGGACACTTCTGCACATGCGCAGAAGCATTGTGCACAAGAAAACCAGTAGCAAACTAAATTGAAACCCACTACTGATGTCCGCGCATACGCACCTTTCAGTTTGGGCATGCGCGCACGTGCAGTTTGGGCACTCAGTGTCTCAAAGGTTCACCATCACTGAGGTAGGGGAATGGAAAAAGAGCTGATAACAGATGCTAATCTAAATATAAGTTTCAGATGCTTTCGAAACTTGTTTCTATACTTTTCAGCAGAGATTTGTTGTAAGAGATTAATGTTTTTAAAGTTTGGTCAAATGTTCTTCCATTTGAGCTTTGTGGCATTCTCTGTTGCAGCATCTGCCCTGTGGAACAGCCTTCCCCAATCTGGTTTGTCGTCCTAATGACAGAGTAGTTCTTCCCACACAGGCACTGGACCAGGAAGTTAGAGGAGCCTGCTGTACAACATGTATTACGTATCTGGTTGCTGGTATAGTGTGTTTCACATTATATTTTATATTTTATCGTTTTCCTTGTCCTAGATATTTGTGATCCTTGTTAGCCACCCAGAGTCATTTAGCAAGCAAGTAACCATATAAATACAGGTAGTCCTGATTTACAACTGTTGACTTAGTGACTGTTTGAAGTTACAATGGCACTGAAAAAAGTGATTTGTGAACGTTTTTCACTTGTGACCACTGTAACATCCCCATGGTCATGTGATCAAAATTCTGACACTTTGCAACTGACTCACATTTATGACTGTTGCAGTGTCCTGGGGTCATATGATTACCTTTTGTGAGCTTCTGACAAACCAAATCAATGGGAAAACCAGATTAATTTCATAACCGTGTTACTAATTTAACAACTGCAGTGATCCACTTAACAACTGTGCCAGAAAAGGTAATAAAACAAGGCAAAATTCACTTAACGAATGTTTCACTTAGCAACAAAAATTTGGGGCTCAATTCTGGTCGTAAGTTGAGGACTACCTGTAGTTTAAATAAATCAATAAAATGCTACCAACACCATCTAATTCTTATAATCCTAGAATGAAAAGAAGGCAGTAGCAGCTGGCTTCAAGTTCTCATTGTTTCCTATATAGTCAGAACACAAAATATTTTGGGATTTTTTTTGACCAGATATTGAATGCTCAACCTGTTTTATGTTTCATTCCAATAGCATACAGCCAGCTTGTAATAATTCTGATGGAATGTTTTGTACTTTGTTGCAAATTTGAAACAAGACATTGTTTTGTACATCTATCCATACTGCCATTGCTGCTTATTTAAAATCTTGAAACTTCTTGAGGTTTGAAATTCACTTCACTTATGTCTTACCTGTTTTTAATGTATCTGAGAAAGTCTGGATGAATCACAAAGTATTGATCCAAATTGAAATTGTCAAATTTATCCCGGGGCCTTGGTCTATAAAAACAAAATATATCTTTAGGCAAACTATGTACAGTTCAAGTCAAAGCTGGTTTGGCCAGCTTTTCTATAAATTAGAGTGATGATGCAAGGTCTTATCTTTTCGCACTGTATCTAAGATCAGAATGGGGAAAACAAAGTGTGTGTATATTTTTGTACTGTATTATTCGATTAAAGTCACATCGACATAAAATAACAGCTATTATTAAAAGGAAAAGTGAGAAAAAAACAGTCTTTTTTTTTGAAAAGAAAGAAGGTGGCAAACATTTTAAGGAATGTGATTGTTTAAAAAGGGGCCAGAGGCATATGGCAAAATGTGTATGATATAAAACATATGTCAGGCTTCCCTCTGATTTGCTTAGGACTCTACCCAGCCTAACTGTGGGTTCATCTGCACGGCTCTGAGATGTTCATTTATCCTTTTTGGAGGATTTTTCTTTTCCTCAGAGTTTACTCTATATTGCCATCCCATTCCTGAGGTAGGCTGAGATTAGGTCAAGGAAAGTACGGTAACGTTTTCCATCAGAAAATGGAACAAAACCATTTGTGTAAACATTCAGTATTCCTAGGAAACATTGGCAGCCTTCAGGGCTCCAAATGATAAGACCTTGCTCTATCATTAGCAAAAGTCATTCCTTCTTTGGTTGCCAGAAATAACAAAACTTCACTAAAATCTTCTCTTTTTTCAACTCAGGGAATATTGACCTTGTGAATGACCTTTCTTTTCTGAGACTTTCTGTTGCTGTAGCATCTTCTACCATGAAGGCCTTTGTGAAGTGGGCAATGATACAAAAAGTTACTTTGCTCATCCTTCTCTTCTTTGGTCCTCCATCTTAGTCAATCATGAAAGGAACATTGCAGCAGTGCACAAGAAATATGTCAACCTGTTCAACAACCTTTATTTATGTGTTTGTGTGCTTCCCCCCCCCCTCCTTTTTGGAATTATTAAAATGTTACTGTGATGGTGAATGTTATTTGATGTTACTTGATTTTTGACAGAATTGTGGGGGAACTGAAAATTGTAGGCAAAGAAAGTGGGCCGTTCAGCAAAATAGAAATGGACAATTGAATAAGAGGAGCAATCCCAGTCTTTTATCTTCCTTAACTCTGCAAGTATTCATTTCCAGGCATTTCACAACATGAGTCTTTAGCAAGAAATGGGGAGGGCCACTGCAATGGTGAAAGTCAGCTAGGCCACCAACATCAGAATGCTCTTAAAGCAGGGGTGAAATCCTACTGGTTCTGACCGGTTTGGGTGAACCACTAGGGATTATGGGCATCAATTTGCCGAACCGGTAGTAATTACCCCTCCTTGGTCCCACCCATGTCCGGCCTGTCGCTGCTCACCTCTTCTAGCCACTCGATATTCCACAGAATTCAATGTTAAATGCAGCAGAGAGAATGCTAACTTTTCTCCCTCCATTCAGAACGGAGCTGCTGCAGCCTGTCCCTTTAAGGTAGTCCCCAGGAGGGAGCGGAACGGGGGGGGGGGGAGGAAGCAGCTGGAATGGAGCTGTTTTCGTGAAAGGTAGGAAAATGGGGAATGGGATTTTCTTCTCTGTCATCCATTCCTCAATCTCAGACAAGTGGTTAGGAAGGGAGGGACCGGTGAGGAGCCCCTCGATGTGAGTGATGACGAGTTGGCCATGCTCACCCAGTCACATGACCTCTCCCCAACAAGCCACGCCCACAGAACCGGTAGGGGAACTTTAAGACCACTGTCTTAAAGTTGTTGGTCAAAGTGCCATGTAAATTCCCAGTGAGGAAGGGAAAGGGCACTAGAGGGCGAGAAATTGGACAGTGGGTTTCAAAACAACACACTTCACTCCACTTCACTCTAAAATTTTTTACTACCGGTTTGTGGGCGTGGTTTATTTTGTGGGCATGGCTTGGGGGGGTAATATGACTGGGTGGGCGTGGCCAACTTTTTTTCTTTTAACTTTTAAAAGCATTTTTTTTCTACAACCTTAGGAGGTTGCAGAAAAAAATGCTTTTAGAAGCCTCTGATGATCAGGCAACTCAGCTGGGATCGCCAGAGGCTTTTAAAGGCATTTTTTTTCCTACAATCTCTTCGGCTGAAGAGGTTGTAGAAAAAATGCTTTTAAAAGTAAAAAAAAAAAAAAAAGCCTCTGATGAAGTGGGTGGGGTAAGCGAGCAGCGACCAGGCAGGGGATCGGTTCGGGGGCTGGCTAGCCAATGTTATTACCGGTTCTCCGAACTACTACAAATTTTTACTACCGGTTCTTGTGAACCGGGAGCAACCCACCACTGCTTCACTCCCATTGTAAGAACAGGAGAAAGCACATCACAACAAGGCTGAAGGCATAAGCCCTACGAAAAAGTCAATAGAAATTGTTATACTCAATTTTTTTTTTATCTCTTTGCCAGGGGTGAAATGCTACCGGTTTGCACTGGTTCGGGTGAACCAGTAGTAATAAAAGCTACCAGTTTGTCTGAATTGGTATTTCCGGTGATCATCTGTGCCGCACGATTTATATTCGCTAGAAAGCAGGAATTTCTAGCAAATCTAAATCACGCGGCACAGCTGGTCCTCCCCTCGCTGTTCTACTTACCTTCAAAAGGCTCCTTTTTCTGCGCAAAGCGCACATTTGGTGTGCACTATGCATGCACTTGCATCCAGTGTGCGTTTGGCATGCATTGTGCATGCGTGCACTGCATGCGTTTGGTGCACACTGCATGCGGACACATGCAGCATGTGTTTGGCATGCACTGCACATGCACATACACAGCGTGCATTTGGCATGCAGCACGCATGCGCGGACAGCAAACCGGTGGCAACCTGCGGAGGATTTCACCATTGCTCTTTGTCATTTATTTTCATTAACAGGAAACTGATGGGCCACCAGAGATTCTTGAAAGCAGAACTCACACAAAATTAATCTAAATTTTGTCTGGTTCATCTCCTGATTATTCATTAAAATACTGAGGGTGGGGGAATGTTTTCAGAGTTCTTACTTTAGAATGTTATTTTTCTGTTATGCCAAATGAGATGTGGGTACAGTGTGCCAAAATGTTAATAAATTATGAAAATGCAGCCATCCTTATTCATTAACGTTTTACACACTGGAGAAAGATCTTCAAAATGTTTGCAAGGAGTCAGCAATCCAAGGTCAAGAAAATCTCTCCACACTGCCAAGGCAGAAAAATTGCAAGATAATAAAGACTGAAAGGACTACTTTGTCCTGATCCATTTATACTTTGGGGATGATCTGAACCTGGATAATATGATAGATAGATGATAGATAGATAGATAGATAGATAGATAGATAGATAGATAGATGATAGATAGATAGATAGATAGATAGATAGATAGATAGATGATAGAGATAGAGAGATAGAGATATATTGCGAACTATCCTAAAAATACGAGTTTCAGGTGTAGCTATAAGAGACAGACATTGCGATCTCCAGAACTTAAAATATATTATCCACTTAGCTTTCGTTAGCCTCTGCTAACATCGTCAGAATATAAAAACCACCATTGAAGAGATATTCGCCTTTATGCATCATTGATCAATTTGGCCATTGCGCGCATGATAGGCCCATCCACCCACCTCCCATCTATAATTAGCTCTGTCATTTTTACTTCAGACCTGTTAATTGATGGAGGTTTAGCTCCTGTTGCTTCCTCCCCTATCGGTCACCGCTTCGGCTGCCCATCCCCAGGGAATGACGCTGAGCTGTCAGATATTTAACGGCATTCTCTCCGGCCCCTTCCCTGTAGTACAGTACAGATAAACCTCTGCATCTGAACCTGCTTTCAATTGAAGATGTATATTATGCTACATTATTTTTATGCATTTCAAATAGGCATTTTTATGCCCATATTCTATTCATACATATTCATTTCTGCATTTTCCTCCTCAGCAACGTCCATAGCAAACCACACAATGACATGGCAATGTCATCAGACATCTCCAATACCATTATGTACTTGCATCCCAACACCTGAACTTTTGAGATTATGCAAATCACAAAATTTGCACGATGACCTTGTTCACTGCATGTCTTGTCATTTGACCCCTCTTGCCATCCATTGTGGGAGTCCTTATCCAGAAACACAGCACTACTCACCCATAATAGTCCAAAAATCCCTTCCTGACATTGGTGTTCAGCAGAAGAGCTTTCAGCCATTCATAATCTCTTGTCCCTTCCAGGAAGTGCAGATACTTGATCTCCTAGGAAACATGCCACAAATACACTGGGAGGGGGCGCAGCAGATGGAGTGCCACAGCATAAAAAATAGGGCGGGGCACTCTCTGCTAGACTTGGGTGAGAAAGGGATAAACCTGAGTTGGCTTGTGAAACTTTGAAGAAGGTTTAAAGTTTTCTAATCTAAGTTGTTCTCACAACTACTGTTCACACTAGGAGGAGGAGAAATATAAGGATATCTGTCTTACTTTTCCTGCAGGGATCTTCTTGAATCCACGATTCCCCAGAATCATAACTGAAGCCATTAAGGAGAAGGCTGTGAATCCATAGAAAGAAGTTCTTGTTCCCACATCTTTTTCATAACCCTTGATCACAGCTCCGCTTACTCTGGTAAAAGAGATCATATAAAGTCACCAAGTTAGCTAAGTGGAGCTACTTCAGATACATATGCATAATTTGCAAGATTCCAGGAATATTAAGATACATTCCATACATGCATACCCATCGGTTGATGAGTGAGAATTGCTTTCATAATTCCAGCTGGATTTAGGGAATGTCTTAGCTTTAAGCTTTCACAGAGCACCATTGTGGGCTTTTTTGGGTGTCCAATCAGTAGCAACAGTTTTTCCTGCTGTCTAATTTCCACAGCGCTGATTACTGACTTCCAATAAGTCATCCTCCGGTGCCTCCAGCTGGCCAATGGCAAAGTACAAAAAAGGAGCTAGACAGCTGTTCTTTCATGTGAAGAAGGAAAAAAAAAATCAAACCCAGCCAGTCACTGTGGAGAAGTTGTCTGGGAAGATGTGCCAGAAAATCTTAGGAAGCAGGAAGAACTTATAAGGACCAGGAGGTGGAACAAGATGAAAGTTTCTATCAATCAACACATCTTTCTTGCTGCTCTAGAAGGAAACTTGCAACACTGCCCTCATATAGAAGAAGAACTGAGCTGATAGTTACCATATTTTTCAGAGTATAAGACGCACCTTTCCCCCCCTAAAAGAGGGTGAAAACTTGGATGAGTCTTATACACCGAATGTAGCCCAAACAGAGGTTTCAAGAGGCTGAAAAAAGCCTCTAAAACCTCCGTTTGAGAGGCTGAAAAAAAAGCAAGGCGCAGAACTCACAACCAACGAACCTGTTGCTAAAGTTCACCTCCAGGAACAGCTGATTGGGGGTATTCCGGTAGGCTGTTCCACCCCCAATCAGCTTTTTTCTTATTTTCCTCCCCAAAAATTAAGGTGCGTCTTATACTCCGGTGCGTCTTATAGTCCAAAAAATATGGTAATCAGCTCAGTTTCCCAAGGTCCTTGCCCACAGGCATAGATATGAAATAAACCTCAGCCTATCAAATATGACAATCAGAGTAATAGTCACTTTGTTTTTCAAAAAATTATATTCGTACTGGCAGAATGGAGCTAAAGCTGGCTCCTGTTTGGGTAAACTAAAGAATCATTCTGACATTCTGCTTGCCATGGCATGAAGATAGCTCACTGGTTGTAAAGAATGTGAACACATAATATTATCCTCTATCCAGGGGTGGGCTTCAAAAATTTTAGCTAGGGGTTCTCTGCCCAGTTGCTGGGCGGGTGTAGCCATGGTGGGCGTGGCCTAGTGGGCCTCCTGCACCAGGGCGGGGGGGGTTGCCCTCCCCAGGCTCCAGAGGCTTTCCTTGAGCCTTTGGGAGGATGAAAATGGCCTCCCCAGGCTCTGGAGGCCCTCTGGAGGCCAGAGACAGGTCCCAAACTTCCGGAAGGCCTGTTTTTCACCCTTCCCGACCCTCCACGCACGCCCTGCACTTACCTGCATCTAAAATGGGCCACGTGGGGACCCCTGGGAGGGGAGGAGAGGGGTGGGAGGGGCCAGCCAGGAGTGGGATTTATGGTTCTCCAAACTGCACAGAATCTTAGCTAGAGGTTCTCCCAAATCCCAGCGAACCCCCAGCAGTCCACCCCTGCTGCAATCTATTCTGTCCCACCTGTAAAGCAGGGGTGAAATGCTCCCAGTTTGGACCGGCTCGGGCGAGTAGGTAGCGATGGCGGCAGCCAGTTCAGAGAACCGGTAGCAAAAATCCCTGCCCCTGCCCCCCATGCCCAGCTGAGCCGCGTGATCATCAGAGCCTTTTTTTTTCTTTTAAATGGCTCTGACGAGCCAAGCTCTGATGATCCCAGCTCTGATGATCTCAGCTGTTGCCTGCTAATCAGTAGCAAAAATCCCTCCCCCTCCCCCCTCATCTTGCTTACCTTAGTTGCTGGTCGCAACGCCTTGCTGTAATCCCTGTAATCCATTGCATCAGCAAGCAACTGAATCTCCCTGCCTGCAATCAAGCAGGCAGAGAGTTGTGGACTTCAACTCCCAGAATTCCTCAGCCAGCAAAGCAAAGCTGGCTGAGGAATTCTGGGAGTTGAAGTCTACAAGTCTTAAAATTGCCAAGGTTGGAGACCCCTGTGCTATTGGGTAAGGTTTTTCCCCCTTTGGGAGCTTTAAAAAAATAGTTACAGTAATTGGGGTTTTTTTTAGTTGTTCTTTTTTTAGATCTAGCCATTTAAAGTTTATGAAGTTTTAAATTTAGCTGCTTTTATATAAAAATAAAAATAAAATAAAATAATATTTGTGCAGCTTTCTGAGATTTAGTGTGTTTCTGTAGTGTTTCACTTTAACTACACAAACACACAAAATCTCACAAAGCTGTATGTGGAATTTTGTGTGTGTAAAGTGTAAAAGTTGGGTTTTTTGGGCTTTTTGTGGCTGTGTGAGGTTCCTGCTTGTTGCAGGGGCCATTTTGGGTCTAGCACAGCTGCTTTTACATTGTGGGTGAGCCAGTTGTGTTGTGTTGTGTTGTGTTGTGTTGTGTTGTGTTGTGTGTGTGTAAAATGTGAAAGTATTTTGGGTGGGCTTTTTGTGGCTATATGAGGTTCCTACTTGTTGCAGGGGCCATTTTGGGTCTAGCACAGCTGCTTTTACATTGTGGGTGAGCCAGTTGTGTTGTGTTGTGTTTTGTAAGTTAAAAAAGGGCAAAGAAGTGACAGACTTGGCCACGCCCACCTGACCAACAAGCCACACCCTCCCAGTCACCTTACCACCAAGCCCCATCCACTAATTAAGCCACGCCCACAGAACCGGTAGCAAAAATTTTTAGATTTCACCCCTGCTGTAAAGGTAACTACTGCCTGTCTCTTCTGCAATTGCTTCAAGGTTATATTTTCCAGCTTCCTCCAGCAGTAGCTATGGATCTGGACTGACAGACTGAGCATCAGACTAAGGTAAGATTAGAAGTAGGGTCCACTGGCCAACTGAAGCTGCTACAGACCTTTCTCTGGTCTTTGATTTTTAGCTCCATCTGCTTTCTGGCACTGGGGAAATCAGAACTTCCACTCTGTGTTTAAAAAAACCCCATCTCTCTCATTTCTCTTAATTAAAAAAAAAACCTCCCCCATCTCATTTAGTAATCAATAGGTGACAAGAAAAGGAGCAAGAGGAGGAGGGAAGTAAGTATATTTGCTGCCAGTTCTCCTATTCCCAGAGAAGCTTACTTCTCCCCATGGAGTGGCAGCTGAAGAGCCATTTTCAAGTTCTGTTCCTCCACGTAGAGATAAGAAAAGTGGGCTGGAAATAGCCAGCACCTGCAAACCTTGCTGTAGCACAGAATACAAAGAGGGCCAATACATTTGGCTACTCCAGTACACTTCGGGGGCTGCTTTTTATTTCTGCCTCCAGCAGTCTTCTGAAAAGTGACTGACTACCTGGCTAAACAATTCCTGCTGTAACATAGATGATGCGGCAGCTAAGCTGGAGGGGAGGAGGTAGCTATGCTTAAGGGATGACAGCAGAAGAATTGTGACTGTGCAGGTGGCATCTTAATAGGTAAAGCTGCATACAACTTCAGGCCTTCTGCAGAACTACAGTTCCTCTTACCGGAACACATAATCATGAGAGTCAATTTCCTTGCCCATTCTGGAATTATTCAGTATCCCTCCATTTCCTACTACTGCACAAGTGATGCACTTGGAGGTCTGACTGTTGTTGTGCGCAAAGAGAATGTGATGGTAGGGTTTAGAGGGAAGCATGGATATCACTTCTTTTACCACTGGAAAAAAAAAGAGACACAATTATTCATTGGAAGAGGCTAGCAGGTTACATAAAATCAGACAGGTCCAAACTGGGAAGGACACAACAAACAATTCAGGCGTAGCCGGAAAACTAAATTAGAATATATTACATTGACCATCTTGTCTTGGCATTGAAAGCTCAGTTGTGCATAGAGCTTGTGATCTTCCCCGATACAAATTGGATCTGGAATTGTCAGTGCCATCTCATAACCCTGACTAGGAAATAAAAACTAAAATGTTTTCCTAAAATCACTGGAGTATATATAGGAAGGAGAAATAAACTATTTTTCTCTATTCTTCTATTCTATTCTATTGTTCTATTGTTCTATTATTATACAGGCAGTCTTCAGTTTATGATTTTTCAGCAGCCATTCAAAATTACAGTGGTACTGCCTGAAGGGTACTTATGACTGATCCTTGAAATTCTGACCAAACCCCTCCGGTCATGGGATTGTGATCTAAGCACCTGTCAACCAGCTCACATGTAAGATGGTTGCAGTGTTCCATGGTCATATGATTGTCATTTGTAACCTTCCCTGCTAGCTTCCCACAAGAAAAGTCAATGGGGAAGCTGGCAGAGAAGATCGTAAATCACTCCCACTGCTTTTTCTCCCAAGGAGCTTGGCTATGGTGTACGAGATTCCAGGAGACTTGTACTTCCTAGCATGCATCCCCTTCTAGCAATCCCTCCGCCTGCATTCTGTAGTATTTGCCCACAGATGCAATAGCAAAAAGTGAATCATTTGCCTAATATTATAATGTGCATATAATTATATCATTACATTGTAATGGAATTTGGTCCCTTGCATGCCTAGTCTATTGCACGGAGGTATTGCTCTTCTCTGAATGAAAGCCAAACATCTTCATTAACATGATTCCTATGGAACATGTTTCTTAGCCTGGTAACCATGTAGGAGAACATCCTTTTCCATAGTCCCAAAAGTTTACTTTCTAGCAGCAGGACCATCTTCAGATGAGTTTTTTTCCAGCTAATCTAAGTAACCTGATAGGTTCATAGCAGGAGAGGTGCTCCTGCAGATAATTGTGTCCTAAGACATTTAAGAGTTTTAAAAATTAAATTATACCTAGTAGATAAATTGTAGCCAGGGCAAATCTTTCAGCAGAATTTTATTTATGTCCATCTTTCTCAGCATATGAGTCTGGGCAACTAACAACAATTTAAAGCAGCAACAATAATGATAATAAATAAAATAATGGTACAGGTAATATCCATCAATACAGCACAATTCATTGGGGTTTAACTGAAAAAAAATCTCCCAACACTGAAATTATATGAATCACATTCACTTAAGGTTGGGAGAAATAGCCAGATCTTAAAGGCCTTATGGAAGACCAAGAGATGGGGTGTTTCCATAAAGTAGGGACCATGACAGAGAAGGCATACTTTTGGGACCCCATTCCTCTCTTTCATAGAAGAGATTTGGAGCATGCCTGCTATGTCAGAACAGGTGGGATGGGCAGAAATAATTGGAGATAAGAGCCCCCACAAATAACTTGGTTCTGTGCTATAATCATATGACCCTATGCCTTGCTTTAGTCATCAGAGGAGAGACTACTATCTGCTCTCATTGTCTTTCCCCACTATTTTTCTGTATGAAGGATCCTTTTCCACTTGTGTGTTTAATGGCATTGTATTTAGCTCTGAGGATCAGTAATATTGCACTCAGGTTTTGAAGCAGAACACCACTGGGAGATAAGACAATTTAAGACATAGAATAAGGCTATAATTGTTGGCATCGCCCTCTATAATTGTTGGTATCATCCTGTGGTGCATAATAAACCAACCCTATTACTGCCAATACATTTTGTAGTAGATATTAATGCAATCACATCAGTGGTGGGTTGTCCTCGGTTCGGACCGGTTCACAAGAACCGGTAATAAAACCGGTGGGAGGCTCCGCCCACTGACCCGGACGTCATCATAGGTGATCTGCGCATGCGCAGAAGCTTCTGCCCATGCGCAGAAGAGCGTGTGGGCGTGATGTGAACCGGTAGTAAAGGTAAGTAGAACCCACCCCTGAATCACATGTCAATAATCTAGTGACTTTTGTTTCTTCTTTTCTTAGGATCACGCTGAGAATATGGACTTTTCCATTATCACAAGATGGGGAAACATGGAACAGGTTTTGGGTGGATTGATAACTGACTTCTAATGTATATGACTTCTAATACTTTATACCAGAAGAAGTAGTCTTGCTTTTAACCCATACTATGCACCCAATAATAGAGATGCTCACATGAGAAGTTTAGCTCCATAAAGCCAAATGGTGGAGGAAAATGGTCCATACGCTTCCATTCACTGTCACTGAAGTGACTCCTGTCCATGAAGACTGTGATGTTGGGTAGGAAAATATCATGTAACCAATCAGATTTAGCAGCCTTGTTCTTCAGAGAATCTGGGCAGGTCTAAGAAGTGGAGAAGGAAGGGAAGAAAAGTTACAAGACAACTGTTTGAAAAAAAACACTATTGCCTAATCACAGCGGCTTTCCATCCTTGTTGACTATTTTACAGAGTTCTGACAATAATTGATACGAATGAGATTTCAAAGTAAATATGATCTGCACACTGTCAGGTATTCTAATAAATAATCCTAAAGCTGTGATTTTTTTTTTTAAAGTAAATGTACTCTTGCTTATTTTTCTCCGCTATGGAGTGTTCCTTTTCTTTTTCTTTTTGGTGATGGCTGTAGAATACCTCCATATACTAAGTTTTCTTCAAAGAATTTTATGAGGGGTCCAGGTACTGCTCTCCAGTTGTAATATTTTCCTACTCTTCTCGTACCAAAAATTTATCTGTTAAAAGTAGCAAAATTCCTTGAGATTAGTAATATAGGTAGTCCACTGGTGGATTTCAAAATTTTTTACTACTGGTTCTGTGGGTGTGGCTTGGTGGGTGTGGTGTGGCTTGGTGGGCATGGCAGGGGAAGGATACTGTAAAATCTCCATTCCGTCCCCAATCCAGGGGAAGGTTACTGCAAAATCTCCATTCCGTCCCCAATCCAGGGGAAGGTTACTGCAAAATCCCATTTCCTCCCAATCAGCTGGGATTTGGGAGGCAGAGAATAGATGGGGGTGGCAGTCAGAATTTTTACTACTGGTTCTCTGAACTACTCAAAATTTCTGCTATCGGTTCTCCAGAACTGGTCAGAACCTGCTGAAACCCACCTCTGAGGTAGTCCTGTTCTTACAACAGTTCATTTAGTGACCATTCAAAGTTAAAATAGTACTGAAAAAGGTGATTTATGACTGTTTTTCACAGGATGCTGTTTTGCAGCATCCCCATGGTCACATGATCAAAATTCAGACTCTTGGCAACTGATTCATATTTATGATAGTTGCAGTGTCCCAGAGTCATGTGATTCCCGTTTTGCGAACTTCTGGCAAGCAAAGTCAATGGGAAAACAAGATTCACTTAACAACTGTGTTACTAATTAATAGCTTCAGTTATTCACTTAACATTTGTGGCAAGAAAGGCCGTAAAATGGAGCAAAACTCATTTAACAAGTATTTTGCTTAACAACAGAAATTTTGAGCTTAATTGAGGTCGTAAGTCGAGGACTATCTGTACTAGAAACCATCTGTCTGGAAACATTCTTGGTTAGGCATCAACAAGAGTCAGTGAAATATTTGAGAACATTAATAGTGTGAATCCCTAAATGTGTGTAAGGAAGTCTAATGTAGATGCTAGATTAGAAGAATACTTAATATTCATGTCTGTAGATGAAAAATCACTGAATTTCTACTTCTCCCCAACATGGTACAACAGCACAATCACAACACAAACTAGTCTTCAAAATCATCTTCTATGGAGATTGTTGCGATGTATCTTTAAGAAATATTGCTCTTCTCTCATTCCATAAGGTCCTGTGTAATCCTATCTATAGTCACTTAGATAGCTAGATGGCCAGTGCCTAAATTTGATAAGTAAATAAAAATAAGTAAATTAGGATGATGTGGTTGGAGAGTTCAATTCCAAAACTGTCTGAAAGTTGGAAGAACCATGCAGGCAAGGATAATATTTACTCTCACTGAGTTCTGCTAGAAGTGAAGTTAAGCAGATATTGCAGCCCAGGATGGCCTTCATAATATATGGTTTCCAAGAAAAATTAAGTGCCATTAAGTAAAGAGAACAGGAAGCATCATACATCGCAATAAAGACACCCCTTGTTTGATTATATCACAGAATATAATTATTAATATGTATGTGTTGCAGCAAGCACAGGCATTTTTAGAAAATTTCTGGTAAGATCGCACTATGGTACTTACCGATGGTGGCGTTGAATTATCCAAGATGTAAATGTCATCAAACTCCCAACGGGGCTCAGATTTAAAGTCAGCTGCTTTTAATCTTTTAGGGGTTGTTGCTAAAGGACCCGGATGTGTGACTTGTTGAATATCAGATATCGATCCCTTGGTAGAGTGTTCTTTAATTAGGTTTGTTTTGTTGGATTGCTTTCTCAGGTGAGTTTGATTTGCTCTAGAGGGCAGTGTGGCATTTTCACCAAGAAACTGTTGTTGTCTGGCTGCTTTTCCTGTAGTCTGTTTTCTTGGGGGTACTGGTGTCACCTGTTTAGCCTTTGTTTTCTCCTTTTCTTCATTTCCTGGTGCCATGCCTTTATTTGTTTCTTCCTTTTTGTTGGAGGCTGGTGAATTATTCTTCCCATCTTTAGTAAATGATCGTATTTCAACCAAAGTTTTGGCATGGTTTTGGTTTGCTGCTGGTATCGTCTTATTCTCTTTGGCTTGAGTTTTGTTTAACGAAGGAGTTTCTTTCTTCACGGCTGATTTTTGACCGGTTTCCACTATGACAAGCCTACTCCTGGTTTGCTTTTGAAGTGATGCTAATGCATCTTGGAACTCTGCATGCCTTCCATGGGCATTATAGTTTGCCGGTCTCTTCACAGGATCTTTCTCCAGTAAGGAACTGCCTGGTCCCACTGTTGTATCTGGAAGCTCTAACGTCTTTGGATTGGTAGCTACAACTTCTTGAACATTGTTTTGGATGTCAAACAGAGGCACTATTTTGACATATTGAAAACTAAACAAATGGCTGAAATGCAGTTAAAAAGATAATTGTATTCAAAATGTATTTATTTAAAGTAGTCCATATGTATGACATTTAGAATTCAGGTGCCTACATATGATAAAAAATCAAAAACCTAAGTAAATATCCTGAACCCACCTGTATTGCAGACTTCCTATTCCGAAATGTTTGCCTTTTAAACCATCCCTTTTTATCTTTTTAAATGCTGCACCTGATTACAAATTGCTAAAGGTATATTTTATTATTATCTAGTTAATTCAAGAAAAATTCTTTAAGAAAAAATACTGATGAGTGATATATAGCATATAAAGAAAACTATCTTGGCTGATAAATTTTACATTCTCTTTTTAGGTCACTTGGAAGCACTTGGGTATCTCCTTCAGAGGCAGAATATCTTGGTATTTATTGATTAAATATTAATCAATATTTGGGTCAGGCCGGCCTGACCTAAACTTCTCCGCTTTTAAATGGGAATTTTAAATTCGGTTTTAAATTATTGGGGTTTTAAATATGGTTCAGCCAAATTTATTTAATTTGTTTTATCTCTATTTTAAATTTTGTATTTCCATGTTTTATTTTTATGGCTGTTCACCGCCCTGAGTCCTTCGGGAGTAGGGCGGTATACAAATTCAATAAATAAATAAATAAATAAATAAATAAATAAATAATTGTTCTTCCATCTTTTGTTCTGACTTCACCTACTTCTTTCCTGGCTATGTTCGTATTTTAAGTACTTGTACCTACCTCAACATGTTGCACAAGACTAAACATGACCCCACAATAAGGAAATAAATACTCAACTGTCAGCCCTTTGAGGCAATCCAGACAAAAAACACCAACAATGACTACTTACTCAACATTTATTGTAAGGTTCCATTAATAGAATATTGTAAGTCTGAAAGTACCTCTCCCCTCCCTTACTTTTCCTCTCCTGAAAACTAAGGAGGATCCCTTCTGAAATGTCTTTTCCACCCTTTCTTCAGACTCGGATTTCATCTATCAGACCACTCTGTAGGATGCTGCTCTTCCTCCTGATCATTCCCACATACCTCAGCCTTGGTACATGGCAGCTATATAAGTAATAGTCACTAATAGTGATAGCATTTTTATGCTGCTCCACAGTGCTTTACAGCAGTCTATGATAGTTTACAATATCAGCATTTTACCCCCAACAATCTGGGGCCTCATCCTACTGACTTAGGAAGGCTGGAAAGACACACACACAGACATATATATGATAATAAAAATGAGACAAGAAGAGGACTACAATGTTGTGACCTAGGCTCACTTAGTCATTACAGGACACAATTAGTCTCAAACAAAGCTATTTTATTATAACAGCTGAGAATTACTTCATTCCCAGCTTAGTCCAATTAATTCTAAAACAAGTCCTTCAGAAAAAGCCCTTTGGGCTTATCACAAACCTTTATCTTCTTTGGCACCCTGCCAAAGGCCTTTCTTGGCAAAGCCCCACAAAGTTCAGAAACAAGAGACGCTGACTGGAAAACAGATTTAGCAACATTGCTTTCCTACAAAGAGCCCAAGAGCCTTTGCTGCTCTTTTAAGCCTTATGGGAGGGGCCAATCTTCTCCTCACCTTATTCCCAAGTCGTCCTTTGTGCTTTAGCTGCTCTTGCCTTCTGGCAGCTCTGTGCATACGTGCACTAGGAACAGGCTCCTCCTGTTCTCTGCCTCTCTGCTGTCCGACTCTGGAGGCTCCAGAGTCCGCACATCACTCCCAAATGGCCCTGGCCCCATCTTTGCCTCTGACGCAGAGCCCTTGTCCGGGCCTTCCCCAGGACTGGCCCATGGTCCTCCCCAGCCTCCTCACTGTCCGACTCCGCTGCTAGCTCCACGGGCTGCTGGTGGACCACAACATACAAAAGCTTTTCTTCATTCTTATTCTGACCGTTTCTTCAACTATAAGAATTTGGATTACCTTATTAACCTTGCCCTCTAGACTTGATTATAATCAGACCTAACTGTCTCTCTTAAGATATGGCATAGGACTTATTTAAGCTGGAGTGCACCGGGGAGGAATATTTTTGTGTGTATCTGCCAGATTGACTTTATACCGCACATCTACTGCTGGACATGTTCCCATTTCTCACACCACAGCAGAAGGAACTAGGGCCAGTTCATGGCTATCAGCCCAAAGCCCAGTTATGGAATACACAATTCACACTTAGTCAGAAGTAGTAATTTGTTGAAAGCATTTACAAACCAGATGAATAAGGATAACAATGAAGAAAATCGGACTACACTTTCTGTTCATTGGAAATGCTTTGCAATCCAATAATCTTCCGGAAGGTGCTGAAGACCTGGTTCTGCCAGTGGGTGTGGGGAACCCAGGTGGAGCCCATTAAATGGCTTGCGTGTAATGTAATATAATAATATAATATAATATAATATAATATAATATAATATAATATAATATAATATAATATAATATAATATAATATAATATAATATAATATAATATAATATAATATAATAATATAATATAATATAATATAATATAATATAATATAATATAATATAATATAATATAATATAATATAATATAATATAATATAATATAATATAATATAATATAATATAATATTACCACAGAGAAAGCTCTCCCCTGGGGGTCGCCAGCCGACATTGTCTGGCCGACGGCACCCTGAGGAGGCCCTCTCTGTGGGAGCAAACTGGCCAGTGGGAGGCAATTGGTGGCAGAAGGCGGTCCCGTAAGTACCCCAGCCCTAAGCCATTGAGCGCTTTAAAGGTGATCACCAACACCTTGAAGTGCACCCGGAAGTCCACCGGAAGCCAATGCAGCTCGCGCAGGAGAGGGGTCACATGGGAGTGCCCCGTCGCTCCCATAATCCCCCGCGTGGCCGCATTCTGCACCAGTTGGAGCCTCCGGGTGCACCCCAAGGGGAGCCCCATGTAGAGAGTGTTACAATAGTCCAGACGAGAAGTGACGAAGTGCTTGAGTGACCGTGCATAGGGAGTCCCGATCCAGAAAGGGGCGCAACTGGCGTATCAGGCGAACCTGATAGAAAGCCCCCCTGGCCACAGCCATCATATGCTCTTCTAAAGACAGCTGTGTGTCCAGGAGGACGCCCAAGTTGCGGGCCCTTTCCATGGGGGCCAATGATTTGGCCCCAATAACCAGCGATGGCACCAGCTGGCTATACCGGGACGCCGGCAGCCACAGCCACTCGGTCTTGGAAGGGTTGAGTCGAAGCCTGTTTCTCCCCATCCAGACCCGCACGGCCTCCAGGCACTGGGACATCACTTCAAGGGCATCGTTGGGATGGTCTGGGGTGAAGATGTACAGCTGAGTATCATCAGCGTACTGATGGAACTCCACCCCAAACCCACAGATGATCTCGCCCAGCGGCTTCACATAAATGTTGAACAGGAAGGGTGAGAGGACCGACCCTTGTGGCACCCCACAAACAAGGCGCCTTGGGGTTAACCGCTGCCCCCCTGTCAACACAGATTGCAACCAGTCGGAGAGATAGGAGGAGAACCACCGCAAGACGGTGCCCCCCACTCCCAGTCCCTCCAGCCGACGCAACATGATACCATGGTCGATGGTATCAAAAGCCGCTGAGAGATCTAACAGGACCAGGATAGAGAAATAACCCCTACCCCGAGCCCTCCAGAGATCATCCACCAATGCGACCAATGCCGTTTCCGTGCTGTACCCAGGTCTGAAGCCGGACTGGAGCGGATCTAAATAGACAGCTTCATCCAGGTACCGGGGAAGCTGTCGCGCCACCACATTCTCAACAACCTTCGCAATAAAACGAAGGTTGGAAACTGGACGATAGTTAGCCAAAACAGCCGGATCCAGGGAAGGCCTCTTGAGGAGGGGCCTCACAACCGCCTCTTTCAACATGGCCGGCAGGACACCCTCACTCAAAGAAGCGTTAATAATCCCCTGGAGCCAGCCTCGTGTAACCTCCTGGGAAGTCAGCACCAACCAGGAGGGACATGGGTCCAATAAACATGTGGTCGCATTCAGCCGTCCCAAGATCCTGTCCACGTCCTCGGGAGCCACAGGATCGAACTCCTCCCAGATAACACTCTCAAGGCCTGCCTCAGTCATCTCGTCTGAACTAACCCAGTCAGCGGCCAAGTCTTCCCGAATCTGAGTTATTTTATCATACAGATATTATTATTATTATTATTATTTATTAGATTTCTATACCGCCCTACTCCCGAAGGACTCAGGGCGGTGCACAGCCAGACAATAAAAACACATACAATACAAAATTTAAAAAATAGAATAAAATCAAATTAAATAATTTTGGCCCCGACATATTTAAAACCCCAAACTTTTAAAACCAATTTAAAATTGAATATATAAATACTAAAAGATATTTAAAATTTTAAAAATCTTTTATAAAAGAGGGGGAAAATTAGGCCAGGCCGGCCTGGTGAAATAGTAAGGTCTTTAAGGCGCGGCGGAAGGTGCGCAGATCCGGGATCCTCCGTATCTCTGGGGGGAGCTCGTTCCAGATAGTAGGTGCCCCCACAGAGAAGGCTCTCCCCCTGGGGGCCGCCAGTCAGCATTGTTTGGCTGACGGCACCCGGAGGAGCCCCTCTCTATGGGAGCGTACCGGCCGGTGGGAGGCTATTGGTGGTAGTAGGCGGTCCCGCAAGTACCCGGGTCCTAAGCCATGGAGCGCTTTAAAGGTGGTAACCAAAACCTTGAAGCGCACCCGGAAGACCACCGGGAGCCAGTGCAGCTCGCGCAGGAGAGGTGTTACATGGGAACGCCATGTCGCTCCCATTACCACCCGCGCGGCCGCACTCTGCGCCAGTTGGAGCCTCCGGGTGCTCCTCAAGGGGAGCCCCATGTAGAGAGCGTTGCAATAGTCCAGGCGGGAGGTGACAAGGGCATGAGTGACCGTGCGTAAAGAGTCCCGATCCAGAAAGGGACGCAACTGGCGAATCAGGCGAACCTGATGAAAAATACTCCCGGTCACGGCCGTCAAGTGCTCTTCTAAAGACAGCCGTGAATCCAGGAGGACGCCCAAGTTGCGAGCCCTCTCCGTGGGGGCCAATGATTCGCCCCCAATAGTCAGTGATGGCGTCAACTGACTATATCGGGACGTCGGAAACCACAGCCACTCAGTCTTGGATGGGTTGAGCCTGAGCCTGTTCCTCCCCATCCAGATCCGTACGGCCTCCAGGCACTGGGACATCACTTCAAGGGCATCGTTGGGGTGATCCGGGGTGGAGATGTACAGCTGGGTGTCGTCAGCGTACTGATGGTACTCCACCCCGAAACCACGGATGATCTCGCCCAGCGGCTTCACATAAATGTTGAACAGGAGAGGCGAGAGGACCGACCCTTGCGGTACCCCACATATGAGGGGCCTCGGGGTTGACCTCTGTCCCCCTGTCAACACAGACTGCAACCGGTCAGAGAGAAAGGAGGAGAACCACCGCAACACAATGCCTCCCACCCCCAACTCTTCCAACCGGTGCAGCATGATACCATGGTCGATGGTATCAAAAGCCGCTGAGAGATCTAACAGGACCAGGACAGAGGAGCACCCCCTGTCCCGAGCCCTCCAGAGATCATCAACCAACGCGACCAATGCCGTTTCCGTGCTGTACCCGGGCCTGAAGCCCGACTGGAACGGATCCAGATACGTCGTTTCATCCAGGTGCTGGGGGAGCTCTTGCGCGACCACACTCTCAACAACCTTCGCAATAAAGCGAAGATTGGAGACCGGACGATAATTTACCAACATTGCCGGGTCCAGGGAAGGCTTCTTGAGGAGAGGCCTCACCACCGCCTCTTTCAAGGCGGCGGGAAAGTCACCCTCACTCAGCGAAGCGTTTATAATCCCCTGGAGCCAGCCTCGTGTCACTTCCCGGGAAGCCAGTACTAACCAGGAAGGACACGGGTCCAATAAACAATTGGTCGCGTTCAGTCTACCCAGAATCCTGTCCACATCCTCAGGGGTCACAGGATCAAACTCATCCCAGATAACATTCTCAAGACCTGCCCCTGTCTCTCCCCCTGAGACTACCCAGTCGGAGTCCAAATCTTCCCGAATCTGAGTGATTTTGTCATACAGATACTGAACAAAATCCTCGGCTCTACCCTCCAAGGGGTCCTCCCGCGCTTCCTGGTGGAGCAGGGAGCGGGTCACCCTAAAGAGGGCGGCCGGGCGATTATCTGATGACGCAATAAGAGCAGCAAAATAACTACATTTCGCTGCTTTTATCGCCACTAAGTAATTCCTAATGTGGGATCTTACTAGTGTCCGGTCAGATTCAAGAAGACTGGCCCTCCAACTACTCTCTAGGCGTCTTTTCCGGCGCTTCAACTCCCTCAGCTCCTCGGTGAACCAAGGAGCCAATTGAGATCGGCGCCGGGTCAGAGGCCGCAAAGGCACGACCCGATCCAGAGCACCAGCAGCCGCCCTATCCCAGGCGGCCACCAGGTCTCGCAGCGCAAGAAGATCTGCAGTCGTATACATCTCCAAAATGCAGCGATGGAGGCCCAAAGCTCAGACCGGGGACTTCACAAAAGATGTAACACAGCCAATTGTTCATCGATGTGCTGTTGGTGTCTCAACTGTCCTCCCACAACAGCAGGAGGGTCCTAAATTATCTCCTCCAATGGGGGCGACCTCCGGCCCGCTCTCTCACGGCGGAACCCCACGGGGCCGTAGATTGAAAAAGTTCTCCCACAGACAAGAGTCATGATGTAATAGAGGACCCCTCAACAGTTGCATCAGTTTGGCTGACCATGGTCGGAAAAAAGATTTATCAATCTATCAGTCAGTCTATGAGTCATGCCAGGGGCGAAGATGGAAAATCCTTGGCAAAGTCTTATACTCAAGATCATATTCAAGTAAGTCCCGATGAAAAAGGGAAAGAAGGGAAGGGGAAGAAGGAAGAGGGGAAGAAAAGGGGGGGGAGAGAGAAGATTCCCTCAATTAGGGCGAATAATAAGCCCATTTAGGCAGACACAGTACCTGGGAGGGGGAGGAGAAAAGGGCTGGTATCTATGAGACGGAAAACTCCTCCGTCCCCCCCCCCCAGCCCTACATTCCTCAGATAGTTCAGTTCTTCCGGGATAACAAATCCAAACCCCAGCCTCCATTGGATGTCATAGGGGGCCTCCAGGTCCTCTACAGCTGCCAAGATATCCTGTACAAAATTCTCAGCTCGGCCCTGCAAGGGGTCATCCCATGCTCCCAGATGGAGAAGGGAGCGGGTCACCCTAAACAGGGCGGCTGGGCGGTTATCTGATGACACGATAAGAGCGGCAAAATAGCTAGATTTCGCCGCTTTTATCGCCACTAGGTAGGTCTTAATGTGAGACCTTACCAGTGTCAAGTCAGATTCGGATTGGCTGGCCCTCCAACCGCTCTCTAGGCGTCTTTTCCGGCGCTTCATCTCCCTCAGCTCCTCGGAGAACCAAGGAGCTAAGTGAGTTCGGTGCCGGGTTAGAGGCTGCAAAGGCACGACATGGTCCAAAGCCCCGGCGGCCGCACTGTCCCAGGCAGCCACCAGATCTTCAGCCGAGCCGTGAGCCAGATCTCAGGAAGTGGCCCAAGCTCCATCTGGAACCTATTAGGATCCATCAGGCGCCTGGGGTGGAACCACCTGGTTGGCTCCGCCTCCCTGCGACGGGGTGCAGCGGTCAGAAAGTCAAGTCGAAGGAGTAAGTGGTCAGACCATGACAAGGGTTCAATGCCTATATCCCCTGTATCAAGGCCACTCAACCACTGACCAGAGATAAAAACTAAGTCTAGAGTGTGTCCACCTATGTGAGTAGGGCCATGAATTACTTGGGTCAGGTCCATGGCCGTCATGGAAGCCATGAACTCCCGAGCTACCTCAGACGTTTCACCGATAGATGGCAGGTTGAAATCCCCCATGACCACAAGTCTGGGAGTATCAGCCGCCACTTCGGCTATGACGTTGAGGAGTTTGGGCAGGGTCGTTGCCACGTGGCAGGGAGCCAGGTACGTGATCAATAAACCCATCTGCACCCCACAACCCCACTTCACAAAAAGGGACTCACATCCGGCTATCTGAGGTACAGTGGTCTCCCTCGGATCAAGACCTTCTCTTAGAATGACCGCTACCCCTCCGCCCCTGCCCTGAGCTCTCGGCTGATGAAATGCACGGAAGCCTGGTGGGCACATATCCACGAGGATATGTATCCATTAGTATCTCAGATGGTAAGAAAACATAATCAGTTCACCTCTCCAGATATGTTTATATAAATATATTTAGATATAATGCAGTAAATTAACAAAAGGAAAAAAAATCCCCAGTGTACAGATACTGTCTAGTGGATGGCTATGATTTATAAAAGCAGTTTTTCCTTCTTTTATAATTATGACTAGGGTTGCCATTTCAGCTCATAAATTACATATGAAAATATTTATTAGGTAGGCAAAGGAACAAAACCAGATCTTGGTGGAAAATAGTCTGCAATGATTGACATATTGATATGAAATCAAAGAAAATCCAGTCTACAACAGTGTTTATATTTTGAAAAACAGGATTATGATGATATACCCATTTATCATTCATGGAAGTGCAATGGAAATACACTGCTGAGGTGCCAACCTTTTAAAAAATGATCTCTGTGAGAATTGTTGGCCTCTCTCTGACTCACAATCCTACGCTGGCCTACCATGATTTTTTTTACCTCCATTGCTTTGCTGCAGAAAAACTGCCTTGATAATACAAGAATCTAATGCTATGGGACAGAAAAATCCATTCGTGATAGCTTTAGCTTTCACAGAGTAGTGAATTTACAAGTAGGCTTATAGAACCCAAAATATGCAAAACAGAGGAAATTTTCATGTGATGTTTTCCTCCTACATCTGCAAGCAATGGATGGAAGCTGACTGCTGGGACCACAGCTTCAGTTTTACTTTTCTTGGCAATTTGCTTCTGAGTTCAGAAATGCCATCCCATTGTTTCCTAAAAGAAAAGTATTCTGAAAGCAATGTTATTGCTTTCTTTTGTTTTCAGTTCTTCTTGGACATGGTCCATCCCAAGATTAATATTAGAGAGAGTACTATTTTCATGCCAAGATAGTGCAGTAATGGTGGAAATGCTACTTTAATCCAAGAGCATTTCCTTTGTATTTTGTGGCAAATTCTCTAGAGGCTAAACTCTAGAACAGTGTTTCCCAACCTTGCCAAATTTAAAACATGTAGACTTCAACTTCCAGAATTCCCCAGCCAGCATGCTGAGTGGGGAATTCTGGGAGCTGAAATCCACATGTATTAAAGTTGACAAAGTTGAGAAACGCTGCTGTAAATAATAATCAAGCTGTAGTCATAAGACTTTGATTTATAAAGAAGTATTATTTCTTCACTCTCTGAATATTATTCTACCCTTCTTATGCTTAAGAGCACACATTTAGATCACATATAAAGTCTTTCTAAATGAATAGAGAATCTTAGACATTATTAACCAACTTCAAACTTAAAAAGATGCCAACTTTTAAAAACAGGATACAGGTTATATAAGGGCTTCTAGTCACACAGTTACATAGGCATGCCTTCAATTGTTAAACACGTTTAGAACATTTAGTAAATATTGAAGCATCATGTAAGTAACACAAATAAATTCAAGGAATATACAATTTATTCTTTGTGCCAGTCAGGTAAAGTAGCAAATATTGCAGTCCAACTTTGCAAGAAATAACAGGCATGAATAACACTTCTTCCTCCTGTGAAGGCTAAAAAATTTGTTGTTGTCTTCTTACACCAATGGAAGAAGAACCAAGAGGAGGAGGAAAAGGTTTTCTGTATGCTTTAAGTCCTGTATTTTCTGGCATCACTGAGGGTTGCAATATCCATATCGCTATCTCTATAACTATATTACACTTTTACCCCTCACATTTCTAGGTTCTATCATATCTTAAGATCTAAAATGGAAACCTAACATCAAAAAGGTCATCAAAAAAGCACAACAAAGAATGTTCTTTCTTCGCCAACTCAGGAAGCTGAAACTGCCCAAGGAGCTGCTGATACAGTTCTACAGAGAAATTATTGAATCTGTCATCTGCACCTCTATAACTGTCTGGTTTGGTTCTGCAACCCAACAAGACAGAACTGCAGAAAAAACAATTACTACCAACCCGCCTTCCATTGAGGACCTGTATCCTGCACAAGTCAAAAAGAGGGCTCTGAAAATATTTACAGACCCCTTGCATCCTGGACATAAATTGTTTCAACTCCTACCCTCAAAATGACACTATAGAGCACTGCACACCAGAACACACTAGAACTATAGAGCACTGCACACCAGAACAACAAAACCGGAGATGGGTTGAAGCAGGTTCTGACCAGTTCTGGAGAACCGGTAGTGGAAATTTTGAGTAGTTCGGAGAACTGGTAGTAAAAATTCTGACTGGTCCCACCCTCATCTATTCTCTGTCTCCCAAGTCCCAGCTGATCGGGAGGAAATGGGGATTTTGCAGTAACCTTCCCCTGGAGTGGGATGGGAATGGAGATTTTAGAGGCTCCTTCCCCTGCCACGCCCACCAAGCCATGCCCACCAAGCCATGCCCACCAAGCCATGCCATGCCCATCAAGTCACACCCACAGAACCGATAGTAAAAAATTTTGAAACCCACCATTGAACTAGACAGAACAACAGTTTTTTCCCGAACACCATCACCCTGCTAAACAAATAATTCCCTTAACACTGTCAAACTATTCACTAAGTCTGCATTACTATTAATCTTCTCATCGTTCCTATCACCCATCTCCTCCCACTTATGATTGTATCACTGAACTTTGTTCCTTGTATTCTTACGATTTATATTGTTTCCTAGTATGATTTGTTTGCTTATTTGTACCCTATGACTATCATTAACTGTTGTACCTTATGATTGTTGATGAACGTATCTTTTCTTTTACCAATCACACTTGGCCAATAAACAATTCTTTAATCTTTAACATCCTGGACATGAACTGTTTCAACTTCTCCCCTCAGGATGCCATTACAGGGCATCCTGTACAAAACAACTGGACAAAAAAGATACTCTGCTAAATACCTAATTCCCACAGCACTGTCTTATGCTTAAGAATATCTAACCATATAGTAGAGCTGCATTACTATTATCCTTCTCATCTTTTCTATTACCTACTCCTATTGATATCTTATGATTATCACTTTGTTGTTGTATCTTATGATTTATGATTTTGTTGCTTATATGTACACTGAGAATTTATGCACCAGAGACAAATTCTTTGTGTGTCCAATCACACTTGCCAAAAAATTCTATTCCTATTCTTATTCTTATTATTCCTATTCCTACAAATAACTCCAGGCAGTGAACATATCCAACACTACTTCTTCCTCCTATTTTCCCCACAACAACCACCCTCTGAGAGGGGTCACTAGAGAGAGAATGACTAGAGTCAGACAGCTTTCATGGCTAAAGCAGGACTAGAATTGCTCCCAGGTTCATAATTCTTGACTTAATAGGAACATTAAAAGATTTTCCTGCTTTTTATCTAACAACCAAAACCCAGGTCATTACTTAGAAGAGTTAAACTCATGTTCGTTACTAATTTTTGAGTGAAAATAGGCACACCTGAAAGTGCTATACTTTTATAGTTAGGAAACTGCATCTTTTGTTTTGTGACCCAATACTATTTTTAAAAAAATATTGGGATGTAACAAGAGTTCACTACCAACAATCTAGGAAAATTAAATGATCTTTCATTTCATCGCTGCAGAACATATTTTTAGAAAATTATACTTGTTGCACTCCATTATCCATTCTTTTTTGAAACAAAACTTACACCAGTTATTTACCTCAGCAATCTGGTAAGCTACATAAATTCTACCCTGCCACTATTGTTTAAGGAATATGTTATAAATGGATGGAAACTTTTCAATTAAACATGCAAATGCACACAAAGGACAGACACTGATATGTTTCTAGACCTAATCATTCATATACAAATTGGTAGGTATGTGTATACCCATAGACACGTACACATTTTAATAAGTTTTTAGATTTCTGCTTTCTCTAGAATCATAATCACTTTGCTTTTATTTCTGTCCCAATAAAAGAAATTTCAGGCTGGACATAGAAGAGCAAAGCAAGAAAAGAATCTCTCCAAATTCCCTTAAAAATGATCACAGTGATATTACTGATTGGAAGATGCCCACGCTCAGTCTATGGGCAAAACAGCATGATTTTCAGGGACTTTCATGGGCTGAAAGAGACAAGGATGAGGTTGAAGCATACCTCTGGGAGCAGCATTATTTTTATTGATGTTTTATCTATAATTATGCACAAATTTGGGGAAAGAGCCTTGGTGGTGCAGCAGACTAAAGTGCTGTTAAGTAACACCAGCTGCCTGCAATTACTGCAAGTTCAAATCTCACCAGGCTCAAGGTTGACTCAGCCTTCCATCCTTTCGAGGTAGGTAAAATGAGGACCTGGATTGTGGAGGCAATAAGCTGACTTTGTATAAAAAAAGAACCCCACTTAGGGGGGGCCGAAAGCCCTACTAAGCAGGTATATACAAAACTATGAAGGCTATTGCTTAACACATTGTAAGCCGCTCTCCAGAGAAGGGCGGCATATAAATCGAACCAAGAAAGAAAGAAAGAAAGAAAGAAAGAAAGAAAGAAAGAAAGAAAGAAAGAAAGAAAGAAAGAAAGAAAAAGGAAGGAAGGAAGGAAGGATTGCAAAAGTTGGTTTTTAACCTTGGGAGCAAAATTAGTCACATTGCTGGGACCTATCCTGATAATGCAAAAGATGTATCTTGCAAAAAACAAAACAAAACCTGACCCCATCCCAAAGCTATAGGAATAATGGATAAATAATGGAAGATATTTTATAACTATCTATTATACTTTATAACTATCTATTGTGACAAGTCACAAATACTTGCCTGGAGAACATATTGCCATATCCACAAAAGAGAAGATATAGATAAGTACAACATATAGTGCATCTCAGTACCCAATCAAAGACCAGCTGATCATGTTAGAGCATGCAGTATATAATTTTCATTTGAGAAGTTAAATTTCTTCTTACCTGTATGGATATTTTTCAACAAAGCCAATGTAAGCAGCAAATGACAGAATGAGGAACAAAAAGCCTAGGAGGAAGAGTTGGGATGATGTAGGAAACTTCCGCCTTAATCTCATGGTGTAATCCTGAACGTTCAGGATATCTCTACCTGTCCTAGCCCCAGATGTAGTGCAGATTGGCTAATCCCACAGCGTTATTCCCCTGATATCACCTGCCTAGGGAGGGAGAGAGGGAGGGTAGGGCAGGGCAGGAGCTTCATACAGAATTTCTACACTTCATTCCTTTGCCAGAAAGATAGAGAAGACTACTTCCTCCTATTAGAATTACTGTTCTTGGAGGCAGACTGCCCAAATGGAAAGACTCCCACAAGTTAAACAAGTAGGTGCAAATATTTTCTGAATTCACAAATGTGTGTAATTAAGATGAATGAGTTGTGAAAGGAACAGGGCTCCTTTACAAAGTTGCAAGAGGTGCATTTTTTCCAAATCTGCTTAAATAAGATGCACCTGCCCAAATCCTCTCCTCTTTTCTATTATAAGCAATTACTCCTTTCTGATTGTTAGATAAAATATGGGGAATTCAGTTAAGGAGCACACCAAGGAAACTGCCATAAGCCTGGAAGCTACTGAAACCCTCAATTATGCTGAAAACTACAAGACATGAGTGTGCAGACAATCCTCTTCTTGATGACATGTTCCCCCTTCCATTGCCTAGAATGTTATGGAGGCAACAGACAATTTCTTAGTTGACACAGAAGAAAGAAGAGTAATTTTTGCCTATTGTTTCTTGCAAAGTTTGGATGCAATATTTAGCCATCCTGCTGATTTGCCCCAAATACTGACTCCTTTAGAATTAGAATAACAGAGTTGGAAGGGACCTTGGAGGTCTTATAGTCCAACCCCCTGCTAAGGCAGGAAACCCTACACCACTTCAGACAAATGGTTATCCAATCTCCTGAAAAATTCCAGTGTTGGAGGATTTACAACTTCTGGAGGCAAGTTGTTCCACTGATTAATTGTTCTAACTGTCAGGAAATTTCTCCTTAGTTCTAAGTTGCTTCTCTCCTTGATTTGTTTCCACCCATTGCTTCTTGTCCTGCCCTCAGGTGCTTTGAAAAATAGCTTGACTCCCTCTTCTTTGTGGCAGCCCTCAAGATATTGGAACACTGCTATCATGTCACCCCTAGTCTTTCTGTTCATCAGACTAGACATACCCAATTCCAGCAACCATTCTTCATATGTTTTAGCCTCCAGTCCCCTAATCATCTTTGTTGCTCTTCTCTGCAGTCTTTTTAGAGACTCAACACCTTTTTTACATCGTGGTGACCAAAACTGGATGCAGTATTCCAAGTGTGGCCTTACCAAGGCATTATAAAGTGGTATTAACATTTCACGTGATCTTGATACTATCCCCCTGTTTATCCAGCCTAGAACTGTGTTGGCTTTTATGGCAGCTGCAGCACACTGCTGGCTCATATCTAAATGATTATCCACTAGGACTCCAAGATCCCTCTCACAGTTACCACTATTGAGCAAGATACCACCTATACTGTACCAATGCATTTTGTTTTTCTTCCCTAAATGTAGAACCTTACTTTTTTCACCATTGAATTTCATTTTCATTCACTCCGAGTGAGTATGTGAAAGAGAAAGAAGAGGAGGAAGAGTACATATGGGCTAGGGTTATATGACCACTTAGGCCAAAATATGGCTCAAGAGTTCAGTATTTGGTATGTCATTAGGACAGAAAGATTATGAGTTAAGAAGAGAGAGAGAACATTCTCTATGGAAGAAATCCGTCTCCACTGAAGTGCAGTTGGGACCAGGGATGGGTTCTACTTATCTTTACTACCGGTTCGCAATGGGATTGCATGCGCACGCTTGCTTCACTCGCTCGCGCGCCTTGCTTTTGCGCACACACAGATCGCCAATGACGACATCCGGGGTGGTGGGTGGGGCCTCCCGCCGGTTTTACTACCGGTTCTTGCGAACCGGTCCCAACCGGGGACCACCCACCACTGGCTGGGACTAATTTCCTACTGTTTTCCACCCCAGATTAAAGCTTTATTTAACTGATCATAGTTAGTTGATCTTTTTGATTTTACTTCTTCCTACACTGCATATAGTAACTGTTCTGTTTTCTGTTACTGTATTTTAGAATCATAAGAGGTTGGTGGGAATATATTTATCACTAGAGAATTTTTGGATTAAAGCAGGGCAATTGAACGATCTATTAAGAATAGCACAGAAGCTGGAGGCTGGTTGAAGAAGGGGTCATTTCTCTTTTTGCAAAGAATTTATTTGGCTCTTTTCAAAGTTACATTTTGTACCTTATTTTCTTTCAGTTTGGACAATAGACGTTCTAAAGCGTTTTAGCAGGATGCATACATAAAAATCTTTACAGGGGAGCAGAGCTGGGCCAAGGTTATTATCGAGTCATTTTGCCCCAATTGCCAGAAATGAAGATACTGTAGTTTTTATAGTAGGAAATTGTTTTCTCTGCAGCAATTTGTTCCCCACTTTCTTTTTGCATAACTGGCTTCATTCCTAAAATTCTTTTGCTCTTCAGAAGTATTTCTTTTTATGAGTCTGAAAAATAAATTATGTCTCTGACAAAAGCAGCTGAGCGGCATCCTGATGTGTGGAGATGTTCTCCCTAGCTAAAGCTCTTGAACTGTGTTTGTCTTGTTGTGAAATGCTCTTGCTGAGCATGGTGGGCAGTAAACAGCCTTTAATAAGCTTGGCTGGTGATCAAAACATGACAAGACAGATTTCACAGATATCGGGAAGATCCCATGTCTGGGCTACTCATCCAGAAGGGTGTTGTTGATACCTGCAAGCATTATGGATTGGTGTTCCACACAACAGCATCTCCTAGATCTACATTCAGAACTTTGCCTCCAGGCTGAGAGTAAAATAAGTGAGATGCTATGGGAATGTTTATTTTTCATCCATTTAAAGGATGGAGGAGGAATAAACAGCTGCTCATGTCCATGGCTATTCCAGAAAGAACATATTATCCATTGTTTTTATGCACATCTTTGTGTTCCATTTCACAATAATCTAAAGAGTAACATGGAATTACATACCGTGCTTGTTTTGAAATACTTTAATACTTTTGTTGGAAGGAAAATCCATCTGGTTCAGGTCCAAGCCAGGAATAAAATAAAATGGAGGTTGAGTGGAAAGAAAGTTTAATGAACAGAACCAACAGCAGTTCTGGGTCAGCTGAACAATTGGTTTGATGAGTGCATGGATTTATATAAGTTTCAGAGTTGCTGTTAGGGGGTTGTGCAATGTTTGAAATGCCCTTAGGAGATTGTGCAATGAAGTGAGCTCTGTGTCTTCTGCTAAATGGTGGTGGGTTAGTCCTATTATGTCCTAAAGGGTTATGTCCTGTTCTTAGAATTTGTAGAATTAGAGTTCTGTAGAATTTGGGTGGAGGAGAATGTAAATTTTAATCCCATCCTTGGAGGTGAAATTCTTTTGTTTCGTGAGTAGGCTGGCTCAATCTTTCTTAATGGGCACAAAATATCTGCTGGAGGCTATTAAGAAAGATTGAATCTGTCTTCTGCCTCTAAAAACATGTTTCTCCATTTCTCCTTTAGGGAAATATAATATTTTACCTTTTTAAATATTTCCCAAAATATTTTACTCCTGGGGGGGGGGCTTCCCACATTTTCTTGTTCACACATTGATATGGAGTATCTATTTTCTATATGGAAAATAGATACTCCACATTTTTAAAACCTGAGCATCTGTGCTCTACATGCCATGGACGCCATATGCACAGAGTTTATTATTCACCACACTCCCAGCTTCTGCTTTGGAAATTAATTCAGCGCACACAGCCATTTGTGTCAACCATTTGCTTTGTTAAAATGTTTGATTAAGACTCCCTGAGGCTTATAAACAAGTATTCCAAACAATAGCAATTACAACTATAATCCAAATTCTATTCCAAGGCATGTATTACAGCTAATTGCACTGCCCATTTGTCTCCAGCTTTCCTTGTTTGCTTGCCAGTTTGCTATTACCTTGAACAAAAATAATTTAGCAGGGCATCCTTGACCCAGGCGAAAAAAAGGAGGGCGAGTGCTGGTGGAAACTTAGGAAAAACATGTTTCGATGCTCTGGAAACTGCTTAGAGAAGCTTTCCATGTTCTTCCTCTGCACCAGCAATTAGAGGAATCTCTTTTGATTGCTAAGCTCCTATAGATAGCAAGCTGATCCCATAGCTCAAGATTATCCGATAATTCGCATGCTAGAACAGGAGCATATTACTTTGGGGGAGGGATTGAAGAGTTGCATTCAGAAGAGTGGAGCAGCAAAAGAAAAGAGGCTGGCAAGGATAAAAACTAGACCTGTTTTAATATAAATTTTTAGCTTTAGTTAACATCAAATTGATCAAGTACTTTTAATATGAGGATGCCCTCATATGCTATTAATATGAATATTGTAATTCTTCATTACAGGCCAATGATCCGGACTAACCAAAACTTAAATAAATAAAACCTACAAAATGGAACAGACAAATAAGACATACAAGATAAAAAATCTTTGTCTTCATGTTTGCACTATTTTGCCAACAGCAATATACAAGTTTTACAAGCCAGGAGAATAATCTTTCAATGAAGTCCTTATCAGTTGGTAAACACTGAACATAAAATTGTTCAGTCATTCCCAGAAATGGTCTTAGAAGGGACGTTGGGAGCTCTGCATGCATCTCAATAGAAATGTCATATAGCAGAATATGAATTTGGGTTTCAATGTCACTATCTTTACCAGAACCAAGCCTTTCAGGACATGGAATTTTACAGAATCCTCCCCCAGCTCTGCTGATGATATAACATTGAACTGTAGCAATGTAATACTCACTGAGATGTATTGTGTGCATAAATAAATACACATTTGGGAGGTTTTTGATTAAAGCTAGCTGTGTCCGACCTTGAGGTCGGAAAAGAAACTTTATTTGCTCTTTAAATACGCATAGTCATGTTGTTGTTTCAACTTTTATTAACCCTACAGGGCAATATTAGGCATGTGTTTTGCCACTTAGAATAGCTTTCTTAGGAAACTTGACCATATTGTTTCAAAGTCTGACAATTAATTCCTGAATTTAATTGGGCTCTGTGACTTGGATAATGTCTTGGCTCTGAAAAACTTGAAGGCAGCTGGTATGCACTGGACACCTCTCTAGAACACGAAAAAATGGATTGCTGTGGAATTCTTCTGGGTGTTTGAAGCAACCTAAGCAGTGTCCATATGATGCTTCCCAGATATTTGAAATCACCCTGCTCTATTTCATGTCCTCAACGAGTCGAATGCAATTTTTAAAAAGTCTGTGCAAAATGCACAAACTTTGTGTCTATGGGGATCCAGTCAGAGCTGAAGAAGCTTCTGGGATGACATCTTAAAAGAAAAACAAGAAAGTCCAGTTGCCTCTTGAAAAATCACCTTACGGGCATAGTCTTTGTTTTTTCATAATTGATCAGTAAATGATGATGATGATGATGATGATGCCAGGACTAATGCTATGAAAGCGAAAATACAAAAATCTACTGCCGACTTTGCAATGACAAAGTTGAAACTGTTTCACACTTAATATGTGAGTGCAGCAAAATCGCGCAAACTGATTACAAAGCTACACCTTGCTAAATTAATCCACTGGTCGTTATGTAAAAAATACGCCTTACCTGAAAAGTCATGGGAACATAAAAGTGGGAAAAGTTGTCAAAAATGAGGTGAAGATCTTGTGGGACTTTCGAATACAGACAGATCGTCATTTGGAACACAACATGCCAGATATCACAGTTGTCAAAAACCGAAGTGTACAATTTGATATTGCTGTAGCAGGAAACACCAGAATCGAAGAAAAAGAACTGGGAAAAATCATGAAATATCACGACCTGGCCATCGAAACTACATGATTATGGAGGAAACATGTAACAGTGATACCCATTGTCATCAGGGCACTTGGTACCATGTCCAAGACTTTTGCAAAATACATCAAGAAATTGCAGCTTCCTGCAATAGCACCAGCGGAACTGCAAAGAACTGTTCTACTTGGAACATTGTACATTTTAAGAAGATACTTGGTTGATACCTAGCATGCTGGCAGCAACCTGTATCAACCATTAGCACCAGTCAGTGGTATTTGTGATACATTTTTAAATGTTCAGTTGACTGATTTTCATGTTTAATGAATAAAATAATAATAATAATAGAAACAGCTAGAAAAATTTTTTTAATTTTTATTTTATTAAATTTCTATACTGCCCTTCTCCCGAAGGACTCAGGGCGGTGAGCAGCCAGAAGATAAAACACAGAGATACAAAAATTTAAAATAAATAACAAAATATCATGATTTGCAAATTGAAGTTAAGCGATTGTGGAGGAAGAAATCAATGGTTGTACCAATAGTAACAGGAGCCTTTGGAGCAATACCCAAAGAGCTGCCTAGGTACATGGGAATTTTGAACTTATTAGACCTGAATATTCTGACTGCAAAAAAAACCCCACCCTACTTGGAACTGCCTATCTACTCAGACGTTATCTTAACAGCTCTTATGTCGTTGGTTAGGACTTGAACTGTTAAATTTTCACCACTCCCAGACTATCAATCAGATTGAAGTTTAACCAATAATAATAATCTTTTATCAGAATTGCAAGTAGGAATTAATGTTTTATACTGAAATGAGCCAATGTTCTGCTGAGGGCTGTTGAAATTTGTGAAAATAGAACTGTATTGTCTGCATAAAGCAGTACACATACATGTCTTCTGTCCTGTTTGGGAGGGATGGAAATCTCCCTTGTTAAGGATACTAATCATTGTATTGATATAATAATTAAAGAGCAATGGGGCGAGAAAAGACTCTTGTTCATTCCCCTTGGGATATCACTGTGTTTGAAAGATGCCCAGCTGTGCTACATCCCACCCTCAGATTGGATGATTGATGATAAAGAGATTTCAATTTCACCCAGAGAATTCCCCTGCATATAGAATCAAATGCTTGCTTAAAATGAACAAGAAGGGCATAAAGAACCACCTTTGTTGGCCAAATGTATTTCTTTCAAATAGGAATTAGTCTTGAGCTCTTCCAGAATAGCCTGCTTAGACTCCTGCCTCTTCTTCAGTGAGGAAGCTCTCTTTCTCCAATCAGTCTAAAAATTTCCAGTAGGTGAGTCTGGCACACATCTACTTATTCATTGCTTTTTAAAATAATGACAAAAAAAGAAAAACAAAACAAACCACACAGGTAATTATGGCAAATATATATACATGCATTGTATGCCTTCGGCAATTTGTGTCTGGCATATACAGGATCTTGTTGATTATGCTCAAAAGGCTCACCGGGTGATAATTTGTTGGTATATCCTTTTCCAGATAATGTTTTTGCCTCAGTCACTAGCAATAATTGCTATTTATTGATATGAATAAAAAGAGAGGCCAGCACCAGGGTCCATCAGCCAGGATATTCATTCCAGAGGTATTAAATCCCTACACTAATGCCTAATTAAATACATTTCTGACATTGAAACTGGAGAACAATCTCATTCCCACCGCCCCAGAAAAAAACCAGGTAACGTAACTTTTATGGCTTTTTTCCCCAGCAATACAAAGCCCCAAAAATAAGATTCACAAATCATAGCAGTGATAAACTTCCTTCGGGGGCGGGGGGGGGGGGGAAATAAACTTTGGGCCTCCCCAATTAAATGTCAAAATTTGGCAGAATTTGTTTGTCTGAGTTGTGCTATCAAGTATGTTCAGACTTCACGAACAGCCTTTTTCTTTTTGAGAGAAATTACGAGTTTGTAAAAATTTTCTGGAAAAATATCCTTCAATACTGTAAATACACTCAAACAGCAGTTGTGAATTATTGGCAGCGGACAACATTAGTGTGCCATTTCTAATGGGATAGCAGGCATATAGAGCAAAAAGCAAAATTGTTCATTGAAAAAAAAATCAATAGTTACATTGGTGAGCCAAGAAATATCTAGCAAAGCCTCCATTCAGCTGAGTTCATCTCCTATGTACTTACTAGACCCAAACCTAGTTAGCATTTCTGGGTATTAGCAAAAATTGATTAGGAAATGCCTTGGCTGTATTATGACATACACACACAATCATATATTCCCTCCCCCCGATCATCATGGGCTATTTTTTTCTTGTATCCACACTTATTCTCTGGAGACAAGAGCAAAGGACTTTTTAACTCCACTCCAACTGTGAATAAGATGGCCATTTATGCATGACCGATAAATAGATTTCCCCAAATTTTTATATTGTATACTAATTGACACAGATGTATTCCTGAAAAATATTTCCTATACTTCAATAGAGACACTGTTCATCTTGTCATGGAGGAAGCTGTGATCTGTGCACCTGCTCAGGTTGAAGGGCAATTTCAGATGTCTGATTCCTTCTATTAAAGAGGACCTTTCTTGGAGACCCACTTAGTAATAGATGCTTTTAGGTATAATTGCAGCTCTTCAACAGAAAATGGTCTTCCTTAAACTGTATCCTGGCTATGGGATGCTCCTTTCCCAACAGATGCAGAGAAATCAGTAAGGAAACAGGTTGCTTTTGTCATTCCAGTTGCTGGCTTCTTTGTTACTGTCATGCCTTCCTGTTTCTCCTATTGAGAGTGTCAGATGTTGCCTGCATATGATGCACCAGAGACTAGAAGGGGTTAAGTCTTTACAGACATCACATGTGACTATATCAGCCAATGAACTCTCTTATTGGACTCTTACCTAGAAACCACTTGGACATCTTCCCCTTTTTTTTCTCTCTCTCTCATCTATCTCTCAGCGAGACAACACGTGGACTTCTCTCTCCTCTCAACATCTGAGTCATACAGTTAGGGTAAAAATGTAACAGGACATCCTGTTCATTATCGTATGCATGTATATATTTGTAAATAATAAAAACAACCTTTTGAACCTGAAGCTGTATTGACCAAATAACTTCCTCATAGAACCAAATGAGCACGACCATCAATATATATCTGATAGATAGAATTCGCTATTGCCTGTGTCCCTTGAGTCTGCCAGTAAGAGTAGAAACAATGCATATATGCTTATCATATTCAATAAAATGGTACAATGTTCAGCATTTAAAGTTTAATGATTTTTTTTTTTTAAATCCAGGCAAGTAACATTGTTGTGAATTTGAAAGAATGTAAATGGATGGTGGACTGGGGGAGGAGGAAACTATTATGCTTGGCAAGGCTGAGACAAATAGACGGGCAAGATAATGGATGTTACAGATGAATAGGAGGAAAGAAATTACAGGGGTGCCCTTAGAAGAATGACTAGTTCTTACTAGAAAGTGGCTAAGGTGGCAAACATCTGACCATGTCGATATCTGGAATCAAGAGAACTTAACGGCAGGAAGAATAATATAGCTGTGCTTTGAAAAAGAAAATGAGAGGAACCACACTTGATGGCAGCCTGGTGGTTGGAGGTTCAGATATAAGTTCCAATAGCTCAGGATTGAACTGTGGAGTCCAGCTCTCTGAATTTGGTTGGTTTCTTGCAGACATTTCATTACCTAACTAGATAACATCATCGCATCAGCGCTAATGAGTGTGGGGTTTGCTCCAGAGGTGGGTTTCAGCAGGCTCTGACCAGTTCTGGAGAACCGGTAGCGGAAATTTTGAGTAGTTTGGAGAACCGGTAGTAAAAATTCTGACTGGCTCCACCCCCCATCTATTCTCTGCCTCCCAAGTCCCAGCTGATCGGGAGGAAATGGAGATTTTGCAGTAACCTTCCCCTGGTTTGGGGACAGAATGGAGATTTTACAGTATCCTTCCCCTGGAGTGGGGTGGGAATGGAGATTTTACAGTAGCCACACCCACCAAGCCACACCCACAGAATCAGTAGTAAAAAATTTTGAAACCCACCACTGGTTTGCTCCCAGTTTATATACTCTCAGTGTTGGTGGGGGTGATGTTTAAAATATAAATGTTTAACGTGTTCTTGAATGCCAGAACAGAAAGACACAAGCAAATATCCACTGGAAGAGTTCTGAGCACTTTGTGGGCATCACTGAAAAGGCAATGTCTTGAGTTCTCTTCAACTCAAGCCAGTTTTTACAAAAGAAGAATCTTTGATTACTGTACTTATTTACTTGAAAAATTTGCAGATTGACCAAAAGTGATGATCTGGGTAATATACAGACCAGGGTCATATTTGTGCAGTCAAGTTTCAAAGTAACTCAATTTTAAATCCTTTATGGCTTTATGAATTGGACATGGAAATGCAAATGCTGGTGGAACTGCTATTAAAAAATAGTATCTCTTCTTTCATATCTCCTGTTAGCATTTGGATGGCCACAGTTTGCATGAACTGACATTTCACAGAAGTATTTAGAAATAAAATATACGGCAACAAACTAATTTGGAAATTAGAGCACAGGTAACTGAGGCCAGCTTTACCTTTTTAGGTAAGACTTTCTGAGATGTACAAGGCCAAGCTGATTAAAAAAACCATTCTTAGCATCTGTTAGCATCTGTGGTTTTAGATATTCAATTAAAAGTACTTATAAGTTACATCTTTGGGAAAAAAAAAACCTCATCCAGAATCAGGTTCATATACCTGTTCTTTAGACAGCTCTCCCTGTCTATTAGAATTATGTTTTACCAGGATACAAGTTATTTTTTTTCTTATTTGTTCCAAAATTTTACCCACCCATTGGGCAGGCTTTGTATAATCTTCCTAGGATCACAGCTGGAAAACTTTTATGTTATCAACAATTGATGACAATGTAGCCCGCCTTCTAGTTGAATTGTTTCCGCACCTTTGGAAAAGCATGAGGGAACCTCAACAGAATAAAGCCTCTTGGGCAGGTGGGATGGAAAGCTGACACAATGAAAGTACTGTTGAGAGTATATACCTGTGAATGCGAACCTATGGCACGTGTGCCACAGGTGGCACGCAGAGCCATATCAGTGGGCACGTGAGCTCAGCTCTGGCATGCATACACGCGTCAGCCGGCTGATTTTCAGGCCTTTTGGGCCCACCGGAAGTCAGGAAAAAGGCTGTTTCCGGCCTCTGGAAGGGGGAGTGGGGAAGGCCATTTTTGCCATCTCCAGCCTCCTAGAAAGGCTCTGGAGCCTGGGGAGAGCGAAAAACAGGCCTACTTTGCCATCGCATGCCAAAAGTGGGAGGAGCGCGGGGGGGGGGGGGTTGCACACACATGCATGGGGGCGGGGCGCATAGAATTATGGGTGTGGGCACGTGCACGAGCAACCCCCCCCACTCTTGGCACGCGGTGGCAAAAAGATTAGCCATCACTGGTATATACTCTCCACTGGTCATTGTAAGTTTTCAATCAGAGCAGCCAAGCCTCTTATTTCCACAGAACAACCTAGACTGGCATATCTTAACTTATCCCCATGATAAGTTAAATTGCTATTCACCCATCTTTGAGCTGATAGAAAGTGGTACCAGCATAAGCTTTTCTGTTGATCTATATCTTGCCTCTACTTGCCTCTATTTAGTATGCTTTGAAAGAATGTTCATCTTTCATGTGTGCAGGGCATGATTAATCAAGTGATTGGTTTAACCCTCTGCTTTTGTTGCCATCCCCAGTTTTGAGGGTCACGAACTGACAAGAAAGAGCCACCAATCCAGGCAATGGAATGATGGAGTTGGGTTTTGGGTTTTGGGTAGGAAAGAGGTTCGGTCTTGACCTGTTTTGTGCTTTAGCAAGCTGTCTAAACAGTGTTCAGTGGGCAGAGGAAAGTGATGGGATATGCAGATTATATCCTTGCAAAGCAAGAGAGCATCCGTCTACCTGACAGCTGTTCAGTGGACATGTGAAGCTGGAGTTCCTTGCTAAAAAAATTGTTTTACTTGCTTTCAAAGCTCAGTACCCACCCAGCCTCCAAAAAGAAGCCTAATAGAAAAGTGATATACTTTAATATGATCTCCCTCTTTGAGGGAAATGGGAGGTTCAGAAATCTGAGAAACAAACAAAGAAGTTTCTGGGACTGGAAGAGAGAAGGTGTGCCAGAACCATCCTGAAGACCCAATAGGTATAGGACTAATCCAGTGGTGGGTTTCAAATTTTTTTACTACCAGTTCTGTGGGTGTGGCTTGGTGGGCGTGGCAGGGAAAGGATACTGTAAAATCTCCATTCCGTCCCCAATCCAGGGGAAGGTTACTGCAAAATCCCCATTTCCTCCTGATTAGCTGGGACTTGGGAAGCAGAGAATAGATGGGGGTGGGGCCAGTGAAAATTTTTACTACCGGTTCTCCGAACTACTCAAAATGTTCGCTACCAGTTCTCCAGAACTGGTCAGAACCTGCTGAAACCCGCCTCTGGACTAATCCTGACCTCAGTGAGTCACTTGACTGGACTGGCACCATGGGCAGTCAAGTATGCCTGTCCCGTTCGACATACTTTAAAATAATGACAAAACTTAATACAGTAATGACAAATACGGGCAAAACAATTGTAGTTTTCAGAACAGAACAATGCTATAGTGCTATTCATTAAAAAGCCCAATAAGATTGGCATTGTATGCTAAGAAAATGTGTACTTACTCATGCTCTATGCCAAATAAAGATTATTAAACATTGGGTGTCGTGTACTGCTCAAGATCTCAGGACCTTTGCCCTTGTAACAAGCCAAGGAAAGAAAATCTCTAAACAATGTAGTATTCAATGGGTCAAAGTTATTAATTGAGCATAATGTTCCGTAAACAGCTCTCTTGTGCTTTGAGGCACACCTAACAAAGAAGAGAGTTTTGAATGACTTTTGCTGTAACAAAAGATTTCTGCTCAGTTTAAGAAATTCCAAGATTCCAAAATTCCAATCATACCTGATTAGGAAAAAAGAAGTTTTCTTTCCCTATCCTTCCATTTGCATGGAAGGACCCGGGGTACCTTGTGAAGAGAACTGTTTGGGTTTGGTACAGTATTCTGGGGGCCATAAGTGAGTGTTAGTGCCCTACATATTTGCAAAATATTTTGATCATGTCATCTTATCAACCAAACCATACTTCTGGCTTACAATCACTGTCTAAAATATATACTTACCCAGGGGTGAAATGTAAAATTTGTTGCTACCAGTTCTGTAGGCATAGCTTGGTATTAATGTGACTGGGTGGGCATAGCCAACTTTAAAAAAAAAAAAAACTTTTCAAAGCATTTTTTCTAATGCTTTGAAAAGCCTCTGCCAATCAGGCAACTCAGCTGGGATCGTCAGAGAGGCATTTTAAAAAATACCTCTCTGCTGATCAGGCAACTCAGCTGGGAGTTGCCAGAGACTTTTCAAAGCATTTTTTTTACCACCTCTTCGGCCAAGAGGTTGCAGAAAAAAATGCTTTGAAAAGCCTCTGATGATCCCAGCTGAGCCACGAGATCCTCAGAGGCTATTTTTTTTTTACTTTTAAAAGGATATTTTCTTCGGAAGAGGTTGTAGAAAAGTAAAAGAAAAAACCCTCTGATGATCGTGTGGCTCAGCTGGGCATGGGGGGGGGGTACAGGGATTTTTGCTACTGGTTCTCCGAACCACCTGCCGCCATTGCTACCGGATCAGGCGATCCGGTCCGAACCGGGAGCATTTCACCCCTGTACTTACCCATCTAACACATGCTGATTCTGTAAAGACCATTCATCATGTCATAAATAAGCTAGCAGCTTGCTCCCAATCCCTGTGGAATTAGCCATTTCTTCCTCCTCCTAATAATGAGATTTATCTCGCTGACTTCTGTGTGAATCTACTGGTAGTTCTCAACTTAACAATAGTTCATTTAGTGACTGTTCGAAGTTACAATGGCCCTGAAAAAAGTGACTTATGACAATTTTTCACACTTATGACCATTGCAGCATCCCCAGAATCACGTGAACAAAGTTCAGACACTTGGCAGCTGACTCATGATGGTTGCAGTGTCCTGGGAACATGTGATCACATTTTGCGACTTTCTGACAAGCAAAGTCAATGGAGAAGCCAGATTCACTTAACAATTGTGTTACTAACTTAACTGCAGTGATCTACTTAACAACTGTGGCATGAAAGTTGGGGCAAAATTCACTTAACAACTGTCTCACTTAGCAACATAAATTTTGGGTTCAATTGTGGTTGTAAGTCGAGAATTACCTGTATAAACCCTAAACAGTGATAACATGATCACTATCTGATTTTCATATGGTGATGTCTTCCAGATGTCATATATACTGTATGTTATATGATATGATATGATGATATATGATTATGATATGATATATGATGATGTCTTCCTTCATACTCCAATTCCTTAGACAGAACTCCCCAGCATCTTTGCTTTATGATAGAGGTGAAGAACATGTACACTTCTAGGTGTTGCTATTTCACAGTTTCACATTTCTGCATTTTATGAGAAACACATATGGAAGAGGGATAAACAACAGCATGAGTTCCGAAATACTAGTTCCAAAATAAAAGGTTAAATGAATGAAGAGTTACACAGTTAGACATACTGGTAGTGCTCAGGATCAAAGGCTTAAGTGCAGGATTATGCCAGAGCTGTTTAAACATGCTGTAATGCTTTCCTGTTATTACAAGGTGTTTCCTCTTTTAGAGGAGGGTTTCAGTGGCAACCACCATAGTGATTATAATGTTGGATTTGAAGTGGAGAAGTCATATTCAATTCTCGCATGATCACAAAGCTTACTGAGTAATTCTAGCTCATTGACCTCTCCTTAACCCAACCAACCTGCCAGGCAAGGGTGTCCATAGGACATCGTCAAAAAGGACAAAGGAGTGACTATGATGGGGCAATCAAATTTCTGTCTGTTATTTTATATAGGTTGCACTTTTTGATCATACCTGGTGGACATCCTTTCTCAGAGCTGTTGTGGTGGGAAGTTAGGGAAAATATAAGCAGCCTTGAGCTCTATCAAAAAACATAGGATATAAATTCAATAAATGATGACAATGCAAGAGATGGGATTTCATAGATTTCACTGGTCTAGTCAGAAGCTTTCTTGACTCTTCCCAGGATTTAGGACAGAAAAAAATAGGTCGTATCAGCCATTGTCTGTCTACCTACTTTCTTCTCTTAGAAAGCACAATCAACTAAAAATTTCCAATCTTCAGCTGCATGTGAACAGTTCTCAGCAAAATAAAAATTCAAAATGAATTGTGATTGCTGTTCAGAAGAAATTGAATAATTATTTCTTGAAATAAGTTATTTGAAATTAATGAGTCCTTTAAAGTTTCAGATAATTTGCATTGTAAAATCAAAAATTGAATCTCTAGATGTTTTTCTAACACACTCAAGCGTAAACCTTGAAAGTAAATATTGCATAGAACTACCTGGCTTGGGTGTGGATTATTTGAGAGATTGTTTTCCCCCAATAATTCCTATCCGTTCAACTTGATCCAACTGATTGGGCATGCTGCAGACTTTGTCAGCCAAGGAGAGAACAGGGAGGAATCAGAAGATGGGATTTTTCTGCTGTAGCCTCTGCCTTATGGAATATTTTCTCCCTAGAGATTAAAATGGCCCCAACATCATTGGCCTTTCGCAAAGTTTAAAAACTTGTACCCAACTTTGGTTATGTACTCAAGCCTGGGACTGAGAATGTGTTAAGGGCCTCATTACTTGGCTTTACTATCAGTTGATTAATCATCACGTCTGCTGTTTGTATTTAATGTTTTTCAATTGTTTTTAGTTGTTTTATAATTTTAGAATTATAAGCTGTCCAGAGTCACTTTGTTGAGTTGAGTAGCTATATACAAAAAGAACCGAGGTGGCGCAGTGGTTAGAGTGCAGTACTGCAGCTACTTCAGCTGACTGCTAGTTCAGCAGATCAGCAGATCAAATCTCACCAGCTCAAGGTTGACTCAGCCTTCCATCCTTCCGAGGTGGGTAAAATGAGGACCCAGATTGTTGGGGGCAATATGCTATTTAGTATACTGTCTTTGGTGTAAGCCACCCAGAAGAATACAAAGGTTTGCAAAATATTCTGTATTACCCAATTTCTTTTCTTTTTCTTCTTTGTGTTCTTTTTTAAAGAATAGGATAAGTGCAATATTATAGAGCAGAAGTACAATCTTGAAGAAAGATGTCTGAATAGTCCAGAATCGACAAGAATTCCTGTGGAATAGACAATGGCTATCTATTCCAATCCCCTCTACTGAAATATATCCTCCATGCTACATAGTTCTAATAAACAGCAACATTCTTCATTTAATCATTATATTAAACGATTAAATTCAAACATAAACATAAACTCAACAAAAAGATGCATAAAGATCATGCTGCATGTGGATTTTTAACCCCAAACACAATTTGTCTGAAGCAGAATTCCCTAAAATGGCCAATATTGATCCTTAAGTGTCAATGGGATTATTCAAGAGTTTGATAAATATCTGGGGTAAAAAAAGAGTGAATATATGTCTGGGAGTCAATAGTTGATGGATAAATAATGCAAGATCAATTGGGGTCAATTAATCTTCTGGGGTCTCTGTGAAGGTCCATGATAGGCCCTAATCCTGAGGATGAGGTGGCTTGTGGCATAACAGTTGCTGTAGCAGGAGTGGCAAAACCTGGGACAGAGTCAAAAGAGGAATCAGCCTAGAGTCTCTAAGTAACCACAAACAAAGTCCAACTCCTCTGGAATTCTGTTGACCCTTATTTAAACCAAAATAGTGCTAACTATTAATTGAGTAGATTCCTCTGCATAAACTTTTTAGCAATAAATCAGTTTAATTGGACCTTCAGGTGTGGACCTGATCTTTTGCACTTGAGTGTTACCCAGAGTTAGACGGTCATCCACCAGCAAAAACACCCTTGAGTTGTCTCTTTTATTATTGTTATTGCTCATAATACTATTAAAATGACTGAATGACTCAGACCAGTTGCTCTAACACAGGGGTCCCCAAACTTGCTGGCTGGAGAATTCTGGGAGTTGAAGTCCACAAGTCTTAAAGCTGCCAAGTTTGAAGACCTCTGCTCTGACATCTGTAGTCATGAAAACCTTTGAAAGACTAGTGCTGTCCCACTTGAAAATCATCACAGATCTGCTGTTAGACCCCTTGCAATTTGCATACCGACCAAATAGATCAACAGATGATGCTGTTAATATGGTTCTGCACTACATCCTACAACATCTTGAATCTCCAAAGACCTACACAAGGGTCCACTTTGTAGACTTTAGTTCAGCATTCAATACCATCATTCTAGACACTCTTCTAACTAAGATAAACCAGCTAGAGATACCTGAATACACTTGTAAGTGGATCATAAGCTTCCTAACAAACAGGAAGCAGCAGGTGAAGCTAAGCACAATCACATCAGATACCTGTACAATTAGCACAGGGCTCCCCCAAAGCTGTGTGCTCTCTCCACTTCTCCTCTCTATATATACCAATGACTGCATTTAACGATCCATCTGTTAAACTACTGAAGTTCACAGATGACACAACAGTGGTCGGTCTCATTTGAGACAATGATGAATCCGCAGACAGACGGGAGGTTGAACAACTAGCCTCGTGGTGCGACCAGAACAATCTGGAACTGAACACACTCAAAACCGTAGAAATGGTGATAGACTTTAGGAGAAACCATTCCACCTCTTACAATACTAGACAACACAGTATCAACAGTAGAGACCTTCAAATTTCTAGGTTTGACCATATCGCAAAATCTAAAATGGACACCTAACATCAAAAATGTCATTAAAAAAGCACAACACAGAATGTTCTTTCTGCGCCAACTCAGGAAGTTCAAACTGCCCAAGGAGCTGCTGATACAGTTCTACAGGGGAATTATTGAGTCTGTCATCTATAACTGTCTGGTTTGGCTCTGCAACCCAACAAGACAGACACCGATTTCAGAGGATAATTAGAACTGCAGAAAAAACAATTGCTACCAACCTGCCTTCCATTGAGGACCTCTATACTGCATGAGTCAAAAAGAGGGTTGTGAAAATATTTAGACCCCTCACATCCTGGACATAAACTGTTTCAACTCTTACCCTCAAAATGACGCTATAGAGCTGTGATGGCGAACCTATGACACAGGTGCCCGAAGTTGCACGTGGAGCCATTTTGCCTGGCACATGCAGCGTCACCCATTCCTCTTCCGGGTTTCTGGCCCATATGCGCATGTGACGGTCAGCTGGCCTTCGTCTGTGCGGCAGTGCCGGAAACTGGAAGAGCTGATCTTCCATTTTCCAGCGTGAGCATGTGCACTGGCTAGCTGATCGTCACATGCATGGCAGTAACCAGAAGATTAGCTGGCCAGTGAACATGCATGTGCCGGAAACCGGAAGTTCATTTTCCAGCGCGCAAATGCCCCCTGGGCAGTTCCTCTTCCGGCTTGTGGCCCAGACAAGCGCACGCACTCCCTTTTTGTACCGGGTGCCGAAAAGGTTCGCCATTACTGCTATAGAGCACTGAGAGCATATGCACCAAGACAAATTCCTTGTCTATCCAATCACACTTGGCCAATAAAATTCTATTCTATTCTATTCTAAATATTTTCCTTCATATAAATATAAATGAAATAATAAAATATATTATTTTAATATAATAAATGTTTGGGGGGATCAAATAGATCTGTAACTTCAAGAAGTGATCAATAAGCTGAAGACTTTGAGGACCCTGATCTAAAGCATAAAATATCAAATAAATATATTGCACAGTATTTATGCTATTTTAATAGGGTTGTTAATCTGAGTTGCTAATTGTTTTACACTATCTTAGTTAGAAAAACCCTTCATACTGTATTTTTATTATTCATTTTAATTACCATTTTTGGTTTTTAATATTGTATTTTAAGACAGCTGAAGCAACCCTTTATTTTTTTAAAAAATAAATGCTGTTATGTGACTTCTCCATTCAATGAAGAGAGAAGGCATATGCTTTTGTTTGTCAGAAAACTCCCAAATCCTTTTAAGAACAGTATTAAAAATATATTTTAAAAAACACTTAAAATACATACAATTCTTTAAAACTGAGGAATCCTCTAAATCAAGGAGTAGTTTTGAAAAGCTAGTAAAAGTGGCTTTACTAGCAACTAAAAGTCAACATGTTTCCCTGTAAACCCACATCAAACGCATCCATGGAGATTCTCAGTCATCCACGTCATGGTTGTCACAAAGATGCTTTTTCAAGAGACAATTGAACTTTCTTTGTTTTCATTGAAGGTGTTTTGCTTCTCATCCTGAACTAAAGAACTTTTTGGATGAGAAGCAAAACGTCTTCAAGGAAAAACAAGAAAGTCCTCTTGAAAAAGCATCTTTTGGACCACATCAAACTCATTGCAAAGTATAATTTTTTAAAAAAGAAAATGAGATTCTAGCAGTGTATCTAAAAGAGAGATGATATTTTAAATAAGTAAAATATCTATCTTTGTAGTAATAAGCAGAAATTGGCTCCAAAACAAGCTAATGAAGACGTTTCAGTCTATAAAAAGCATTCCAGACAAATTTGCACAAACCATGGTTTCCAAAAACATTTCAAGATTCATCTTATATAGACCTTGTTACCATAACATCAGGAGGCAATTAGATTATAAAAGCAATGCATATAACTGTAATAAATCAAATTTTGTTTGATATGAAGATGCAAATAATGCAAAAAGGCATTTATTTAGAATTAGCACCATCCAGTGGACTAAGAAAGTCACACCAACTTAAAATTTCTGATCGACTATCATCAAAACTACTTAGGAGTTACAAGCCTTAGAAGGCTTATTCTGTACATAAAAGTTTTTACTACTCAGGGCTGCTTAGGCAAAATGCAGTGTGTACTAGTGAACCTAATATATGAGGATATTAGATTCTCCCCCATAACCCCAATATACCCAGCATTATTACTAAGTGAAAATTATAAAACGGCAACTGGGGTGGGGTGGGGGGGGAGAAGAGAAATGCTTTTTTATGAAGCTAATAATGATAGTTGAGGGATAGCCACAAGGGCTGAGGATAGCATATCTGCTTGCTTATTCTGAAGAAATCTGCAGTCTTTCCTGATGAAATGGTGAGATGGCTGTGAAGAGGCCAACAGTACCCAGTTCAAGCCACTTGCCCAGTGAAAGTAGCTCTGAGTAATCCCTGAGACCTTGTTAGTGCTTGCTCACAAGAAGCCACATCCATTGTTGTTTTGTCGACATAATGCACATACAAAGTCCACTTCTCCCTGGAGCTAGTACAAGGGTATGGTTTTTTCTTCTTCCTTTTTTATGTATCATAAAATCAAACACCAAATACTGAACCCAAAATAAATGGTGGGAGAGAGAACTACCATCACCACCTCACAAACCATCTCACTACCTGCACAGACCTAAGCACAGGTTAAGCCCTGAATAGCTCTGTTGTCATGCTAGAGCCAATGTGTTTAACAAACTACATTAAATGGCCTTGTCCCATGCTCTCAATCCCATTGAGCAACTACTCAACTATCCTATCCCAATACATTTGTTAAAGTTTGTGCCTATCGAATTAAACTCTGCTTTATATGTTTTAGATAACGGGATGGCGTGTAACATTTTAGACCAAAACAACTGGCTATGATGATGAAATTCATCAACTTATGGCATCGACAAAATGAAAAATACATAATAGTAGGGGGAAAAAAACTTTAGCATACAAAACGTATGCTTAATTTAATGGCTTACTATTTTGAACCTGAAAATATTGTGGGGAGCCATTATTTGGAGGGCTGCATGTGGCAAGTTTGAGACCCGAGTTAGAGGCTAGTAAGTTGTTCTATCTTTAATAACATGCTCCTAGGCTCTCCTTCTAGTAAGATATAGTTAGCTAAGTGCTGCACTTTGTTTGTCCATGTATTTCTTGTAAATAAATCCATTGTTACACATGCATAGGATCTAGGATCCAGAATTCTAGTTGATTAAACTAGGATGCAAAAAAGTAAATCTTACCAGCTGGTAGAGTCAACTAGGACGAAATTGTCAAACAAAGGTCTGATTGAAAAAGTACATCTTTGTAGGCAGTGAAACACAATGATTCTTTTGTGCAATAAAAATACATTCTTTATTCCCAGAAAAATGCAGGTGGCAGAGAAATCTTCAAATAATTTCATTAAAGACTTTAAGAGGGAAGCACTAACATAAGCCTAAACATTATATAGAGTTTTTCAAAAATCTATCAAGTTACACTACTGTGTAAAAATAATTGTGTGTTATTCTACAAAACACCCAACGCTATGAAAATAATACTCATGCCCTACTACCGAGTCGGGATATTGCAATTTAAACTTTATTCAAGATTCATTTCAGCTAGATACACCAAAATTCTCTGCCTTTTTCCAGTCCTCTAAACTGCTTATGTTTTATTCTGAATCATATAGCATGGTGCCATGCCACTTATTAGCAATAACTCCCTTGAAAGTTGTAATAAATTATATTATGATTTGTATAATGATGTTACTAATGGACACCTAGCTAATTCAAAGAGGTAGACCTACAAACAAATTAAGATGCAGCTTGGAGGTATTAGCGATCAATAACTAACTGCACTGATCTGTCCCCAAGGTAAGTAGGTGGAATTCAGTTTTCTGGAAGCAGTTTGAATTTGAAACAAGCTTTCTGAACCTTGAATGTGCTCTAGTAGTAGCCTGATGGGAGTTATCCATGTTGTATTCAGAATCAAAAATGATCAAGGGCTATTACAACTTGTTCAGAAATAAACTATTGTACTTCTGGAATGCTCAAAATAACTTGTTCCAAAATCAGAATCAATCATTTTGAAATCTAAATGTTCCATGACAGAAGTTTTGCACATCTTAATTACAAACTAAGTTGGAAAGTCAAAATGGGTGTACGCATTTTACAGAAACGTCGAAGATGTAATAGTATTTGAATGTTGCTGGAACTTCTGTTTACATTCCAGTCTTCCTCACACACATCTATATTCCTCACAGATTATTGTAATTAAATTCCTATAGTAATATTAGTACAGTATTAAAACTGTACAAGCGTTAGGGAACATTTGTCACAGCCAATTCACAGGCAGGTGAATTTACTATAATGTAAATCTGCTTCATCTCCTTTGGGTAATGCCACCACTGCCAAAGAATTATTTAGAACAGTGATGGCTTCCGATTGTTAACTCCAGTTGTCCCTCATATATACCGATAGGTGGCATATTAAAGTTTCATAATCTTTCTGGAATATTTCCCCCCCCCCCCCCGTGTTTGACATCTGCATGGGATCATCCTCAGCCTAAATAAATGCTAATAAATTGATGCACACATTCTATGGTTATTATGTAATGTACAGTATAATTCAAAATCTCCCAATGAAATAGTAATTTGTAGATTTATAATGAAACAGTAAAAAAGGGACATAAATAACCTGATGATTATTTATAAAAACTACAAACAAAAGGATGGTTTTCCTGTCATTTTCAACTAACTATGGAAATAACAGCCAGCTTTGAATGCTATCAGATGAAATTGGCAAGATTGGGGGGGGGGTAGAAACTATGCAATAGATATGCCTTTTAATGTATCCATTGCTCTTTACTCTTACTTTATATTTTTACTAGCAATATTTTTCTATTTTCCTTTTATTTTCCCCCCAGCTTAAGGAACAAATATATGAAATCACTATTGCTAAATTTGTAGGTTTAGTTGCTATTTGCATTTTCTCTGACAGGCCAACTAATCCATTTGAATTTCTTTTGTTATGGGTGTTATAGCTAGTGTTTTTTTTTTAACCACTATTACGGAGGAATACTGTTTATACAGAAAATACAGAAAATTCCAAATATTAAGCATTAATATTAAGAAAATAGAATCCATACCGTTAAAGTATTTAATCTTATAAGCACCCAAAAATAAAATGAAGAAAAAAGCAAAACATATACAGGGCAATATGCTGCCAAATACCATAATAATTTTCTATATGTGCCATACTAGAAAACAACTTTTGTTTGGCATCATGGATACAAGTCACCTCTTTGAGATAATGCTGCTGGTTTTGGACAGAACTTTACAAATTCCTAAATGTCTTACATTGAAGGTAGTAGCCTTCAATGCCACTAGGCTCTTGGATTAAGCTATTTGTCAACTGTGGTTCAACAGGCATGTTAAATATACAGTATTTTGAAAAATGGCTACTTACAAAATACTCTTTCATGATGTCCAACCTCAGCCATTTCTTTCAGATATTATTATAAGAAAAAACACTTATTCAATATGTTTCTATATATAGCCTGATATATTAGTTAAATATCATAGAAACTGCTTCTTTAAAGGCTAGGATAAAAAACAAGGCACACCCAGGTATGTCTACTTCACAGGTTTGTGATGCTTTTCATTACAGCATCTTATGTTGTTTTACAATAACCCTCCAAGGGAGTAAAACACCCAGTTTCATTAAGATGAATGCACCCATTTGAAGTCTTCATAATGTAAGACAGACAGATTTTTTTTTCATGTTACAGGAGATCAAAACTTAGGAACACATCTGTTAATCCGTGACATATCTGTGAGAGAAAATTTTAAGCTATATTGTATATAGTCAGCTCATGTCTTCTTTTTTTCATGTAATAATAAAACCAATCTTCCCAAACATTATACAGACTGCTTTTCAAAAACTCTTTCCCAGCTACTGCAAAATCTGATACAATCTTAAGACTTTCTTCAGATCTGCTATGAAGATATCCACTCCCTCATCAGTCAGATCACTGACATCTGGCAAGAAGAGATCTGATTTATCAGAGGTAATTGAATTATGTGACAGAAAGTGCACACCAATTTTATTACAATAGTTTACCATTATCTTGTTAACCAGAATTTGAGCAGTTTCCGTATATCTAGGCTTTGGATCGTTTTTCCAAATACGTCTTGGTAACAATGAAGACCAAACTATAACAGTATCTGGAAATGCTCTTTTAAGAATGCCTAAATCATTTTTCATTGAGATAATGACTGAAGTATTATTTTCGGGAAACAGATCATCTTCACCAAGATGAATTATTATTACTGAGGGAGGAGATCGGACATGATAAATTTCATGCAAAAGAGGTATAAGCTGTGTCCACATCATGCTCTGTATCCCATGCCAATACACATTTGCCCGTGAAGTTGAGATGCCCAACTGCAATCCATGTGGGTGACTTTGCGCTCTTTTTTTCGATGCCAAGATCACAGAATTCCCACATATCCATACTTCCTTTGGTGCAGGTTGCACATTTCCAACACCTAAAAGCAAAATGTCACATTAACTCCTTTGATTCAAGTTCTACATAAGTTTACTCTTCTGACATCGGAACAGCAATAATCCCTCTTGAAAGTAAAATATTATAAAAATATTACTATGATGGACAAATTATATCAACACTCAAGTGGCACAAAAACATAATTCTTAAGATATATGTACTGATTAACAGAAGCAGATGAAAGGAATTTTCTCTTCATATTTCTGGGCCACCACTATATATGACAAGCAAGAGCTTGGCTTATACCAGTGGTTCTCAACCTCTTCTTCACCATTGACATCTTTTAAATACCTTTTGTGGCCTCAAACCATGGGCAAGGATCACCAAGACTTAAAGTTTTAACTTAAATCATAACACTTCAAGACTTCATGGACCCCCAGGGATCCGCAGACCATAGATTGAGAAAAACACTGTCACCACCATTAATTTTCCACCCATTAGCAGCAGTAATATATAAGTAAGAAAAATCATAGTAGGAACAGTGGTATTCACAGATTTGTGATCTCTCGTAGTGCCATCTCCTATGGAACAGCCTTATCTTTTGCAATTTAGAGAACCCAAGATCTCTTAGCCTTTCAGAGGACTGGCCTTTTCCACAGTTATTAGGAACAGGGCCCCAAAATATGTGTATTTTTGTACAATTGTTATATAATGTCTTAATGGCTTTTCTATTTGTTTATTTTTAATTCCGATCATAGAGTTTTTATAACAGCTTTGTACCACATAGCATCCAACTTGTTAACTGTCAAGATTTCCCCTATGTATTCAAAATGGACTGTAATTAATATAGGTTTTGGTGTCATTTTTGTAAACTGGCATTTTAGTGGTACTACTGCTATTATATTATTATCCTTGGGATGGTGACATTATTCAGTGGGTGGCATTTCCTTCTTTTGAGAGCAGTACATTAGAACTTCATGTTAATATGTGCCATTATGTATATGGGTAAATGACAATAAAGGCTATCTTATCTTATTATTTTTGCATTGACTGCTTGCCACCTACAGTTATGTATTTAAGATGGGTAGTCAGTCATTTTGAGACCACCACGTGTGTGTTAATATAGCAAAAACAATTTAATCTGAACTAGAGAGAACGTAACAGCTGTGTTTGTGGCATCTCTCTGGGGCTCAAGAATCAGAAATACCCAGCTGTTGTCACCCAGGAGTAAACTATTGCAAGAATCATAGAATCTCCATAAACATGTAAGAATCACACTGTCTTTCCAATTCTGAATGGGGAAAATGTGAAAAGTTAAGATGAAGGGGCTTATCTTTAAAGGATTAAAGATCGAAAAATGGGGAAAAGACAAAATAACAAAGATCCATTTTGGCATTAGTATCTGGGAAGATTCTATAGCAGATCACAAAATATCTGATTTACAAGGAGTTTGAAAACTATAAGAATTACACATAAGTCAGCAAGAATTTATCAAGAACAAATCTTGCGAGAGTAACCATATTTCACCAAACACTACTGCTTTGTGTCTCATTCTCAGCACCACACTTGAAGGATTTGGAGATATCAGGAAAGGTTCAGAGAAGGGTGACAAAGATTATCAAGGGACTAGAATCTAAGCTTATGAAGAGAGATTGAAGAAGCTGAAAAAAGATGACCGAGGTCAGTATGGTAGTCAACTAAAACACCAGAAAAGATGCTACATAGAAAAAGGTCAAGACCTTTCTTGTGTTGGGGTACAGGAATAATAGATTTAAGTGATAAGGCAGGTTCTGATTAGAAAAATTAGATATTAGAGGGGGGAAAATCATAGTATTTGGAGAAGTGGTATGTATGCTCCCATTCCTTGGCTATATGAAAGCCAAAGTAAAAACAGCCATTTGTGGGAAATGGATTTGAGGGCCAAAATAGCCCTTTCTAAATCAATGATTCTAACTCTCTGTATTTCCTAGTCTTGGTAATTTAGATTAAAGCTGCAAATATGATGGGGGTACACAATTTACAGTGAAACATGCAGTTTCAGAAGAACAGAACAGAATAGAATAGGGGATGGGGAGGAATGGAATAGAAAGGAACAGAACAGAATAGAATGAGCTGGAAGGGTCCTTGGAGGTCTTCTAGTCCAGCCCCCTGCTCAAGCAGGAGAATCTATACATTTTAGATAAGTGACAATATAGACCAGGGGTCAGCAACCTGTGGCTCTGGAGCCGCATGTGGCTCTTTCACCCCTCTGCTGCGGCTCCCTGTCACTCAAAATATGCGTCACAACCGTCAATGTGCGACACCTGCCGGCATACGATTTATTGAGCTTTTCAACCCCTGGTAGGCCAACTATGGATAAATCCAAGAAAAGAAAAGTTTCAGGAGAAAACAGAACGTTTAATTCGACTACATATGCTAATTTAGTCAGGCTAATTTAATATGCTAGTCAGGCACGGGAAGGGTTTTGTGGTTCCCGGTGTTTTCTTTTCTGTGGGAAATGGGTCCAAATGGCTCTTAAGGTTGCAGAGCCCTGGTCTAGACTCTTCTTAAAAACATCCAGTGTTGGGAGCGCCCACGATTTCTGGAGGCAAACTGTTCCGCTGGTTATCATAATTTAGTTACACATTACCTTGCCTTTTCAATAGCTATAGGGAGGCGACAAAAGATTATGAAAGGACTAGTATTGGTCACTTCACATTATGTACCTATGGATCGAGTGTTTGTCTGTCTCTATCCCATTAATTTGCACTAACTTTCCTGGCAGAAGTCTAAAGCCAACAAAGGTTTTGCACATTATGAGGGCAGGGTATATAGGTAGAAGTTTCTGCTCAAGAGGAACGCAAACATTTCCAGATTTCCTTGGAAAGGAGGCGGCGTCGACCATTCCAGCGGTTGGTTGCCTTACTTGACTCACCTTCTGCGGAGGGCACCACAGTGATTACAGCCGTACGTTTCTCACCGAACACCTTCTTCCTTTGGTCGTGTCCGGCCACTAGTGGGATCTGTTTCAAGTTTTCCCTAGAAACTACTCCTTTGCCACCATCCAAGTTCAAGGCGGGAACAGGGGATACCGTGGCCGCCGGACCCAGCAAGCCACGTCTACCGGCTGTTATGACTGCGTCCAGGGCTTTTATGAGAGAGGAGTTGGGCGGGTTGCCCTTGGGGTCGGAGGGCAAGGCTTCTTTATTTCCCATGGCCTGATAGAGACCCGGGCTACCGTCGTTGGGCTTAATGGGTACCATGGCAGGGGAAAAAAACCAGGTTGTTTTTCAACGGTTTCACTTTCAGGGCAGAAACCGGGGACGAAAGCTGCCTCCACCGTCCAAGGACCGTCCTTCAGAGGCCGGGTGAGTGGAAAATGCTCCACCAACTAGAAGGAGCCGAGGACTTTTGTTGCGGAGCCACGATAGGCGCAGGGGAAAGAGTACAGGATCTTCTGGGCTGAAGCGGCAACCGAGTCCTCTCCTTGCCCCGTCCACGCCCGCGGGTGGGTGCGTGGGGAGGCGCAGCCAAGCACAGCGGTCCGTTACCTTGGAAACCACTTCCCGGTCACATTCCCTCTTCTAATCCCGATCCAGGTTTAATCGAGAGCATCAAAAGAGAAACCGCGAGATTGAATGTAAAACGGCTCCTCCCGGCCGCCGTAGCTTTTAAAAAAAAAAAACGCCCAGCGGTTCAGAAATGCGCGTGCGTATTAGCTTCCGCTAGGTTCTGTAGAAATATGAAAATTTAGAAGAGGACGGCGCGCTCGCTTCCAAGTTCCTTGAAATCTTTTTTTTTTTTGTCTTCTGGGAAGAATCGAGCGCTGTAATAGAAAAACCTCGGGCTAAATAACTCAGAATGTTATTTTGTTCTTATTACAAAGCAAATGGTCTCGCTTACATTATGTGAAAAAATTTATTTATCACAGCAAGATTAGCTATTGTGCTTTGAATTTTTAGTCTCGGAAGATATATAAGCAAGAGAAAAAAAACCAACGATAGTTGAACGTTGCCAAAAGCCACAAGCGCAACAGCAGCAAAACCCATCTCCCGCAAAGAACATTATTACTTCCCTGGTTTAAATATGTTTAAATATTTCTAACATTTTAAAGAATCCCAAACATCCCAAATAAAACCCTCAGTTAGAAATGCCGTCAACTCTTCCATCTTTCTTAGCTAGTTTATGGTTTGTGTTTTTCCCGTGTTTTAAGAGCGGATCCCACTTCCGCTAGAGAAGAGGAAAACAGAGTAAACGACCATCTTTAATGCAGGAAGTTGTAGTGGGTGAGTTATTCTTTATTTTCTTAGATCTACATTCCTTTCTGTGAACTCGGCAAATAGGCGCTGCGCTCCGTTTCTGGTCTGCAGATCATGAGTCGGTGCTCTTCTGAGCGCTGCAAGAAGGCGCATGCGCAAAAGGAAAGGTTGTTTGAAAGAGTGCTGTCTTCTCTGTATTGCATCCCTTGCGCGGGGTCTTACTAGAGTTTATGAGCTAGGCGGATTTTTTTTTTTTGGTGATACTGTCCCAGCATATCTGCCTGGTTCACAAACGCACTAAACTACAAAGACTGTGTTTGCATGGGCCATCTTATCCTGGATTAACTAATCTCGATTTGATTTTGATTGAAGAGGGGTGGGGAAATTGTTCTCATTACATAACAGTTAAATGAGCCTGGTGGCTCAGCAGACTAAAAGCATTGTGATTAACACCAGCTGTCTGCAATTACTGTAAGTTCAAATCTCACCAGGCTCAAGGTTGACTCAGCCTTCCATCCTTTCTAAGATAGGTAAATTGAGGACCCAGTTTGTGGGGGCAATAAGCTGACTTTGTATAAATATACAAAAGTATGAAGGCTATTGCTTAACGTATTGTAAGTCGCCCTGAGTCTCCGGAGAAGGGTAGCATATAAATCAAATTTAAAAAAAAAATGTAACTGGCTACCTTATGGCTCTGTTGTATTAGCGGCAAAGCTTCAAGTAGTTGTGGCTTCAGCCTTCCTTGAAATTAATTGGGACCATATGGTTGACATTAATGCTTATGCCATCTCAAAGGCTAGTTGCCTTTGTACAAGTGCAAAACTTGATTTGACTGTTGCCTTCAAAAGGGTTTTGTCAAGCTGGGGAAAAAAAACTTCAAATATTTAGCAAATTTGCACTATTGCAACTAAAAATTGATAGTAAATTCCAAACTGGATGTAGCATATAACAATAAACTGCAAACTAACCGGCCTACATTGGGCCTATTCTGTTGGGCAACTCATTTTTTTGTTATTGATTATTCTGTATGTTGTGTGAACACAACTAAAAAGTGACATTTTTTGAAAATCAACTTTATATAAATTTATCTTTATAAATAGCAAAACCGAAAAAAATTAAAACCGAAGCCGCACTGAAATTGACACATGTAAAAAAGGAGTAGACCGTGCATCACAACATTGTAAATCTTGCCTTTTTTGATCTTTCCCCTCACTCCCAATGGACACCATTTTCTTACCATAATGTATAAACACATTTACTGATGAACCATAATTTTGTATTCGTTCACTGCACTACCAACCTAAGAGACTAAAATTTAGAATATACTAAAAAGGCACACACATGCACGCACACATATTTCAGAGGCATTAAAACATATTAGCCATTTTGAGAATAATTGTCATAGATATAAAAACTGATCACAGCAAATGGTGATAGTGGGTTTCTTTTTCCTTTCTCATCTTTTCTCCTGCAGTTTTCCTCTTCTTTCTTTTCTAGTGCAGTCAGTGGCTAGACAAGTGATTAGGCTTACCGTAGCAATGTGTCATTTCTTCATGAACATGTCCATTTATTGACAAGTGGAGTGTATGTCTTATAGATGATAATTAAGTGGGGTGATTTATAACCCAGGAGACAAAAATAAAATTCAAGATTGTTTTAATATATTTGGCAAATGGGCTAAAAACAAGAAATTTAACAAATACAAAATGGTGTACTTCACATACAGAAAGCAAATGCACAGGGTCAGAATGGGAAATATATGGCTTGGTAATATTGTGAAAAAAATCCTGAATTAATATTTGATTGCAAACAAAATAGCAATCCATACTGTGAAAGGGCTGCAACGATGGTAAAATGCAATTTTGGATATCAGCAAAAGCATAGTTTCACTTTATTCACTATCATAACCACCTCAATTTTTTTTAATACAAGTTTTATTAATTTTTTTCTTTCATAATACATATTTTATGAACAGAGTGTTGACCGGGTGACAACTTACACATCTTACACATAATCATAATCATAGTTATAATGTATTTTAATCTTCCCATTTTTTTTCAATATTCATCTCTTTTATATAATCCTTTATCACAAATTAGTCATTTTGCACCATATCTTATTATTTCATTTTCTGCCATGTTGTCTATCTGCTGAGATTTAATATAAACAAATTCTATTCACTCATCTTTTTGATATAATTGTTTATAGTCATTTTTCACCATATCTTATTATTTCAACTTCTGCCATATTATTCTCCTTACATATTTCTTTATCATTTCATATTCAATGCTTTCACTTAAATAACATCAAAGTATATCCTATAATTCTTCTCTCTAACCAATACAGTAACAATTTAAATTCAAGACTATCAAAATAACTATTTGTTATATTGCCTATTTTCCCATTCCCATTCATTAATCTACCTTATTATATATATTTAATAATATTTACCTCATCATCATTCATCTTTAACCATTATCTCTCAATCTTTTCCCATTTTCTAATAGTTTTTTGCTCGACCCTTTATCTCGCTCTAACTTCTCAATTCTCTTTTTCTTCTTTTTATATATGTTACATTTCATCTTCTGGCTTCCTTTTATCTTTTTTTTGTTGTACTTTTTGAGCATCCCTCACCAAAACTTTCCCTTGTTTCTCCCAGATATTTCCTTTTTCCCTTTTAACTGTTTCTCTTTTAGGGGGAATTTTCCCCCTTTCCTCTCTACTCTTTTTACATTCCCAAAAATTTCTATAATATTATCTATCTGATTTTTATTTTTTAATATTTTCTCTTCAACATTGTTAACTTCTTCTCGTTTACAATTCCCTCTTCAAACTCCTCTTCACTTTCTTTTTCTATATCTTTCAGTGAATTTTGTTTCTTTTTTGCCTAATAAAGATTCACGCATACTTTTAAACATCAAAATTAGCTCTTCATATATCTGCAACTCCATTTTGTAGCAATTTAAAAGATTATTAAAACCTCCCCAATTGTATCTCTTTGCAATTAGCAAAATTTAAAGTCTATTTAATTTTCTTATATCTCCTCTTCTTTTCTTTTCTTCTTTTTCTTCTTCAATTATTCCTTAGTTCTTCAAATTTAAAATGATCTTCTCAATTATTAATTGTCCAAATTCAGCAACAGTCAAATCCAATTAAAAGGCTATCTTCAATGAGAGAAGGGAAATGAAACAAAATCTCAGTTGTAAAACACAGTCACTCCTTAATTGTTCTCACAGTCCAAATTATCTTCTTCTATATGGCCAAGGTCGAATTTTCCAGCTGCTATTCTGTTTTGTCTATTTAAGTAGAGTATTATAGTTCTTTTTCTTTCCTCCAGCAGATGGTACTCTTCATTTTTATTCCATTACAAAATAGTCTGTTAAGTCCAATTAATTATCAAAATATCCAGAAATTTATAAAATCCTCATATAAGTTGTTGTTTTCTTCCGAAAATCACTTTTTTTCCCTTTTGAAATATTTTACTTTTCTCATTTTCCAGATCTAAAACTTCTTCTTAGGCTTTTTATATTACAGTCCCTGCTTTTTCTTTTTTCCGCATGTGTTTCCCCCCCAAATGCCAGATAGCCGCTAGTCCAAACTCAGGAATTTCTTTTAAAACTCCAATTTCATTTTTTTCTAAATAAATCGGCAATTATCTCACCCAGTTCTAGCACTCTGTCCAAAAACCGCTCCAGCTCAATTCTTAGGTCCAGTTGTCCCAGATTCAAGGTGACCACCATAAGATGGCCGCCGCCCCCGTTGCCACTTTGGGAGAGCTGTTTCTGTTCCAGCGAGGAAATTGCCAATTCCTCGTGGTCCATGAAACACCTCTTCACCATCCCTGCAAGATGGCTATAGCTTGAAAGCCTCCCGGCAGCGGTTTGTCCAGCTGGATTTCACGTGGCTCATCAGAGCCCGCTATTTTCCAGTCTGTTCCCGCTGCAACGTCAACCAGAAGTTTTTCACACCTACCTCAGTTTAATGTCCAGTTCTGAGCATCACACTTTAAGAAAAAAATCAGACAAACACCAAATGATTCATAAAACATTGAACATGTTTTGTAATGAGCATGATTAGGGGAATAGAAAAATGTTAGGAAAATTTGAAGAGTTTAACAAAAAATAATGTACTCCATTAGATCTGTCCAAGCACAACTCAGATAGCTATTTGTTGTGGTATTTTAATTTAGATTCTTGCATAGAGCAGACAATTGGATTTGAGGCCACACAGCCACTTCTGACTCTGTAGTTCTTTGATTTCATAATATGATTTACGTTATTTGAGTCCCATCATTGTGATTTTTTTTATAAGCCATAGTTTATGTCTTAGTCAGGTAGGTGAATTCAGTTGGTTATGGCTTCATGTGATATGTAAACTCAGTCAGTTTACAGTAGATGGCACTTACAATGCCAACTTTAGGACTGGTGTGGTTTAGAGCTTTAGGGATTTATACATGGAACAAAATAAGTTCCCAATCTTGTGGATCAATGCCCTTTTCTCACATGACCCATTTGCAAGGCTGCTATCTGCAGTAGTCCTAAATTATCCTCCTTGGGAGTGGAGGAACCTCCTTTAAAACATTTATTCTAGCTGCCGGGCATATACTGTAAAGTACTAGTACTTAACTACAGAGACATAGTCCTTAGATGTGTCATGAAATATTGCACTCTGATAGTGCATCCTTGATGCTATCAGGAAAATAAGCCTGAACTGAAAAGAAGAAAAAGCCAAAATGCTGATTTACTCCAAAGAGGTAGATTTAGGGCAATTTCTGTGTCTGTCCAGTTTTCAGCTTCTCTTTTCTTACTCCAAGCAGCACAAACACAAATACCAAGCTTTCAAGTAGCTGGTTAGTTGGGTACATATACATTTTGCCACCAATCCTGAAGTATGTGGAACATGAATTCTTTTATTTAAGAAAAGGAGAAGTTCCAGAAATAATTAAAATAACCAAACATTATTTCAGCAGCATACCCAATCTCCATCCTAGTATAAATTGTTGGAGAAATACTCCGCAGGGCCCCTCTGTCTTCTCTGTCACCTGGATGATGAGGTTTGAGTCTGTTTTTCTACTGCCAGGACACAGCTCAAAATCTCCCAAACTTTATTAAGAATCTGCACAGTCTTAGACACACAAGGACTTGTTAGGTAAGGTTCCAAAGTGAAAGTCCCTGAATACACATACAAGCAAACTTATATAGTAAATTTCATACAAAAGCATTTCAAATGGTGCCATAGCACTGGTTAATCTACATTTGATCGTTTACACATTTCTAAGGAAGTAAAAAATCCCTCCAAAGTTTACTTTCGACTATCATAATTTCCAGAGCAGTCTTCTAGTGGGGTTATTCCATTATCTATAACAGCCATTTTGTGGTACAACTTGCATCTCCACTGCAACCTTGAAACTGCATAGCCTGAGTACCTGTTTGCTTTTCTATTCTGGGGTGTTTCACTGAACAGTATTTCAGCTAACTTCGCATCCTAATAATAAAGTCATTTTGGCCTCTTTATTAGAACTAAATTCCACATGAATCCCACCCACAGTTTCTCTGGGTCCATCCATCTATTACAAAAACCAGTGTCTAAATTGTCTCTTTAAGAAGGTATTTGTAGGTATTTGCTCTTCTACCTCAGCAGATGGCAGCAGCAAATCAATTTTGCTGACCGTGGTGCTAAGTAGATTTGTGGGGCGGGGGAATGCCTTCCAGTCAGAGTTGGCTTCTGGTGACTTCCTGGAGTACTTCTGCAGTTTTCCTGGCAAGTTTTTCAGAAGTGGTTTGTCTTGCTCTTTTCTAGGATTGAGAAACAGTGACTAGCTCAAGATCCCTGGGCTGATTTTATGTCTAAGGTGGTTCTGGAGAACTGATAGTGGAAATTTTGAGTAGTTCGGAGAACCGGTAGTAAAAATTCTGACTGGCCCCGCCCCCATCTATTTTCTGCCTCCCAAGTCCCAGCTGATTAGGAGGAAATGGGGATTTTGCAGTAACCTTCCCCTGGAGTGGGGTGGGAATGGAGATTTTACAGTATCCTTCCCCTGCCACGCCCACCAAACCATGCCCACCAAACCATGCCACGCTCACCAAGCCACACCCACAGAACCAGTGGTAAAAAAATTTGAAACCCACCATTGAGTAGAATTTATGATGCCTTTAACCACTATACCAAACTGGCTCTCAAGTAGATTTACTTTAATTGCCCAAAATGAGAAGGAGCCTGGAAGTAACTTCTCAGAGTAACAGATTTTATTAAAGGACCTGAACTTTTGTGAACTCAGCCTACTTTTAACTCAAGTCAGTAATAGAATCAGTCAAGGGCTTTTTGTGGCTGAGAAGCTGAAAAATACCCACATCCCACACTAAGGCAATGCCACTTCTGTAATGTTGCTTTAAAACACTGTGGATGCAGTAATAAGAAATCTAACAATCCACACATGTATTATCCCTAGCCCCTATCAAAACATTTCATCAAAAATGTATACAAAATTATGTAACTTCTACAGCTTGACACTTTTTAGTTTAAATATTTACAGAGTTAATCTAGAACACAAATTTCTTTGAAAACAAAGTTTAGTCTAAAGTGACAAGACACTGTTTACTTGTTTTTAGATTTACAGTAGTGTTTCTGATGTATTAGTTTCAGACTCACTGGTTACTTATATTTTATCGAGAAAATTCTTTTTTAAATGTCTCCATCATATTACAGATAAGTTCAAAGACAGTTTCTCAAATATCATTCACTGTCTGTAACATATCTGCCTGTAGCAATAGGACATTTGCATTCAATAACAGTATAAGATCACTGTAAGAAATTACAACAGCATTTGGTATATTTTAGCTCCTTAAATATTGATTTGCAGACCTCCTTAGATATTGATTTGACACAACTAAATGACTTTTATTCTTTCTCAAAAATCATTTTTAAAAGATAAAATACAATAAAAAAAACTACTTATTGCATTTTCACATACAATATATTCTAATGTTGAAAACTACAGGTTTTACACCTTTAGTATACTGAAAGGGGAAAAAAACTTACAGTCTACATGTCATAAAGCTTAAGTTGTTCTTTGATATCAGATTCAGACATATCTCCAAAAGTGTCTGATTTTTCCTTTAGAAGGGTGAAGATGGCAGCCAGCTGCTCTCTCTGAACCCTGCCAAGAAGAGAACAACAAAAAAGAGAAAAATGGAGATACTTTTGTTTTGAGAAAGACAGTGGAGTTTGACAAGATAGCTTGCAATATGGGATATTTCCTATTTAAAATTTTAAAAAATGCATGATAGAGATGTGTGAATAAAAGTTTTTTTTTACCCTAAGAATAAAAGACTGCACACATTTGATCTAAAATGCTGGGAATCTTGGTTTAGAATCTCCCCTATCAAGATGCTTTTTTATGCGGGATGACCCCTCATACTTTTTAGACACATTTTCACTTTTAGGAAGCTACCCCTTGCATGAATTCCCTGATACCATGAATTGCAATGTATATTTTGTGTTGTGAAAAATTACACAAGGCACTAAGACTATTCACCTACAAATTAAATAATTTAAATGGCTGAACAATCTCTTATTGTTCACCCATTTAAATTACAGCACATGCTGTAAAGATCATTTTTAAGAACAAGCAACAGCTAAGAAATCCAGTGTACCTTACAAATACACTATTATTGTGCTGCCACATTATCACTATTTTCTGATACTATTAATAAGGATATCCAGTTGAAATGTGGACACAACTAGAGTCAAATGAGGATGCTTCTAAAGTACTGTCATTCAGTGGCCTGGAATATGACATTAGATGGATCTCAGTCTGGACTGATTATCTTACCTACCCTCTTAAGAGACTGGAGCCTCAATCCATCTTCTCTTAACAGGTAACCCTCAACTTATCATCACAACTGGAATCAGAATTTCCATCACTAAACTATGGAGTTGTAAAGCATAATGTCACACGAATGCATCACTTTACTGCAGCAATACAGCAATCCTGGCTGCTGTCATAACTCCAGATGTATGGGTTGTCAAGTGGGAAGCAGAGGGAGTCCATAAGGAGCATGGGGGTACTGCAAGGGAGTGAGGGAGGCCTGGCAAAGGCAAGCCATGCATGAGTTTCAGGGAGGCTTGGGAAAGAGGGTATGGGATGTGTGATGTGTGCAAGCACAGGGAGGCTAGGGAACAAATATGCTGTGGCTCACGGCCTCCTTGGTACATGGAGAAGAAGAAGCCCCTGAGCCACTGTGCAAAGCTGCAGCCACCCCGGAAGCCTCAGCTGCCCCATCCCAGTAGCGCTACGCAAAACCATTATGCTATGGAAAGTGCCAACAGCATGGCTCAAAGCCACAGAATTCCAGGAAGTATCAACAGAATGGGGCAAAGCCACTGTGCCCCAGATAGTGCCCAAGCCTCAGCCACAGTTGCCTTTGCCCCTCTGCATTCTGAGCCCAGCCCACCCTTCATTCTGCTGCACCACACAAAGCGCCAACAGCATGGTACAAAGCCAAAGCATCCCATAAATTGCCCCAGCTGCACAGCTGCCACCCATGAAAAGAGCTAGATGGGTAGAGGGGAGGTGAAGCAGCACCCCTGAGGTTGTAATTGTGAGCAGGCTGCCAAGTCCCCTAATTTGGATCGTGTGACTGTGAAGTGCTACAACAGCTATAACTTTGGGCACTGGTGGTGTAAGTCACTTTTTCAGTGCTTCTGCAACTGCAAATAGGTGCTGAATAAATGGTTTCTAAGTTGAGGACTACTTGTAGCGTTTTAACATTAAATGAAACATGTTTACCCAGGGCTTAGAAAATATTTCCCTTTTTTTTTTGATTTTTTTTTTTATATTTTTTTTTTATTGCAAAAGTTTTACAATTAGATTTTCACCCCTTTTTTCACCCCCCCACCTCCCTCCCCAAACCCTCCCTAACCCTCCCTAACCCTCCCCCCCCAGACTTCCCTATTATATACTCATAACTAATAACACTAGTAAACAAGCTTAAACCCATCCCTCCCCCTGTATAATTTTTCCTCTTTATCTCTTTACATTAAAATATTTCTAATACATTAAAATATTTCTAATACATTATTTTCAAATAAAAGCTATTTGATACTTTCTAGTTTGGTATTTGTTCTGAACATATTCTATCCATCTTTTCCATTCCCATTCATAAGTCTCTTGTGAACAGTCTTTTAAATATGCTGAAATCTTCGCCATCTCAGCAAAACTAGCCATCTTCAAAGTCCATTCCTCGATAGTGGGTAAAGCTTCATTCTTCCAATATTTACCTATCAACAATCTTGCTGCTGTTATCATATACAATATCAATTTTATCTCACCCCGTGTAAAACCTTTAACTATACCCAATAAAAACAACTGTGGAGAAAATTGAATTTTTTTCCTCAAAACATTCTGCATGACCCACCAAATTTTTATCCAAAAAGCCTTAACTTTCCTACAGGTCCACCAAACATGATAATACGTGGCATCTAAACATTCACATCTCCAACATTTTGGCTGAACATTAGGGTACATACATGACAACTTTTTGGGATCTAAATGCCATCTATAAAACATTTTATAAAAATTTTCTCTCAGGTTTTGCGACTGTGTAAATTTAACATTCTGAACCCAAATTTTTTCCCATGTTTCCAACATCACTGGTTCTTCAAAATTCTGTGCCCACTTAATCATACAGTCTTTAACTAATTCAGTTTCTGAATCTCTTTCTAGCAAAACATTATAAAGCCTTTTGATATGCATTGGACCTTTCTCTCTTATATGTCTAACCAATTCTTCCTCATGCAACATAATACCAGTTTTTTGGTCCTCTTTCCATCTCAATTGTAATTGATTATATTGTAACCAAGTTAGATTAAGCCCTTCATCCAACAGTGTCTGTAATGTCTTCAGCTGCCATCTGCCCGCATCTGTAAAAAGAACCTCTTTGTATAAAAACCCCCCGAGTGACATTATATTTGTATTCCACAAAGTATGACCAAGATCCAGCCATAGCGGTATTTTGTAATCCCATTTGAGTCGGTGCTTCTTCCAAACTCTCATCAAAGAGTCTCTAAGTATATGACTTTTAAATACTTTATCAACTTTGTCATCGTAGAATAAGTAGGCATGCCATCCAAGTTCAAGGTCAAAACTTTCTGCTTTCAATATTCCAGTCTTTTTACTTCCAAACCAATCACTTGTTAAAGTTAAAGCTGCTGCATCATAATATAACTGTAGGTTTGGGAGTTTAAGACCTCCTCTTTCTGGAACATCTTGCATAATTTTCAATTTCACTCTCGGCTTCTTCTCGTTCCAGACAAACTTATTCACACCAGACTGCCAAACTTTCAGTTGTTTATCACTTTTAAGCACCGGAATCATTTGAAACAAAAACAGAAATCTTGGCAAAATGTTCATCTTAACTGCTGCTATTCTTCCAAGTAGAGACAGTTGCAGCTTTTTCCAAGTCTCCATATCCTTCTGAACCTCTCGCCACAACACCTCATAATTATTTTGAAACAATTTCATGTTTGATTCTGCAACCTGAACTCCAAGATATTTTACCTTAGGTACAATTTCAAAACCTGCCCTCCTTTCAAGCTCATGTTTACGATCTTGTGTCATATTTTTAACTATCATTTTAGTCTTTTTTGAATTCAGTCTAAAACCTGAAACTCTACCATAATCTTGTATAATGTCGTTCATCAGGATTGTTGATTCCATTGGTTGTGATAGGGTAACAACCAGATCATCTGCAAATGCCTTTATTCTATAATCCTCTTGCCTTATCATTATGCCTTTCAAAATTTTAGAGTCCCGTATTGTATTTAGCAAGACTTCCAATGTTAAAATAAATAAAAGTGGGGACAACGGACATCCCTGTCTTGTTCCTTTTTCAATTTTAAACTCTGTCGTCAAACTTCCATTAATAATAATCTGTGCTTTTTGCTCTTGATAAATTGCTGAGATCGCCTGTATAAATTGGTCCCCAAAGCCCATCTTTTTTAAAGTCTTTAGTAGAAAATTCCAATCCACTCTATCAAAGGCCTTCTCTGCATCCAAAAAAACCAGCACTGCAGGAATCTGTTTATTCTTATCAAGATATTCCAATAAGTCTATTACTTGCCTTACATTGTCCTTCATATATCTGCCCTCAATAAATCCCGCTTGGTCCTCATGAATCACCTTTTGGATTACTGGCATCAACCTGTTGGCTAATACCTTCGCATAAATTTTATAGTCTGTATTCAAAAGAGATATTGGTCTATAATTCTCTGGTTTTTTAGGACCAACTTGTTCTTTTGGTATCAAAGATATATAAGCAGTTGTCCAAGATGGGGGTATTTTACCCCCTTGTTGAATATTGCAAAATAAATCTCTAAGTTGTCCCACCATTTCAGCTTGTAAAGTTTTATAATACACTGCAGTCAAACCATCTGTGCCAGGAGCTTTGGCTGTTTTTAGCTGTTTAATTGCTACTGTTATCTCCTCCTCTGTTATAGGATAATTCATTCTTTCCTTTTGTTGATCGGTAATTTTTGTAACTCTCTTATCATTTAAATATTTTTCTATAAGTCCATTCTGCACCTCTTCTTTGGCATATAATTTAGTATAGTAGTCCACAAAAGCTTCTTTAATTAATTTTTGTTGAAAGATTTCTTTCCCTCCAATATCAATACGATCGATAATCCGTGCACTTTGTTTTTTCCTCAATGTGTAAGCCAACCATCTGCCCGGTTTATTAGCGTTGCAAAATGTGTTATGCTTCGCGTATTGTAGGCTTGTTGCAACTTGTTCCGCCATAAGCATTTGAAATAAAATAAAAAACAAAACAAAACAGAAAATATTTCCCTTATCTTAGTTTAACAGGGGGATTCTCAGCTTCCTCCATTTTTCCAAAGTTTGCTTGCTTCTGCTGAGTATAAGTATGGCATGGTATTCAGGATTGCTGCTAATGCTGCCCTACTTCTTAAATGGCCTGTGGCCCCGAGCCCTTTTTTGCATTCATTAATGCTTGTAGATCTGTCTCTTATTCTGCCTCTGCCATCATCTGCCAGAACTCCATATAACTCCATATAACTAAGAGGGCATTTTTAAAGTTTCTAAAGTCTCTCTCTGATGTTTGGGCTAATTTTCAGATGGCCACTGCTCCTTTTCAAGCTCTCAAAAAGCAGAGGTGTCAAGTTTCAGATGCTCCTAGGATCTTTTTTTTTTTATCTAAATGCCTATGTGCCTATAGCACCACACTTGTCAGTCCACCAAGGGGAAAAAACCCCAATAAAATCATGCCAAGTCATAATGTGGCATGTTTATTTTTAACAGTGTAAAAGCACAGGTGTCAAACTCGCTCTGTCATGTTGCCATCACGTGACGTTTTGTGACATTTTTCCCATTCATGGAGCTGGGGTGGGCATGGCCTGCGAGTAATGCATCCGGCCCATGGGCCACTAGTTTGACATCCCTGGAAGGGTCAATCCAGTTGCCCAGATATGTAGACAATTGATTTCTTTAGCAACTACAGTGGTACAAATTATAGCCCTGCAGATGCATACAGGCCAGAGATTTAGGAACTGACACTGGGGGAAAAAATCTTCCTTTTATTGCACTTCAAAAAAGACATGGGTTTACAACAAGCTTGGCTCAGAAACATTACCAGCTGTGAAAAATGCTTAGCAAAGTTTATCTGTATGCAGACATACTTAGGACACTAATACTCCTGTTTTACATCTCTACGGTTGTTTGCAAAAGTTTAGCACTCTTGATCAAACTGTGTTTCAATGAATCCCTAATGAAGCTAACAGAACCTTTACCTAGTACAAAATTAAAATTTCTCTGCAAATTTTAATGCATACTTACTATTTATGTGTAGCTGTTAATAGATCCAAAACAAAACAATGGTGAATATTGCAGGTGTAAAACATGTGGACACCTTTCCAATCAGTATTTGTAACATCTCCTTTGGACGAAATAACCACTTCCAACTGTTTCTTGTTACCACCTAAGGGTCTTTCTAGTCTTGCTTTTGAAATGTTTTTTCACTCTTCCTTGTAGAATATTTCTAGCTCAGAAATAGTTACAGGTTTCTTTGCACGCTATGCATGATTGGGATCTCATTATAGATTTTCAGTAATATTCAAATCTGGGGACTGTGAATGACATTCTTTCTTACAGTAATTTAAACTATGGTTTTGTTTTCTAAGGGCAATCAATCATACCTTTCCCAGTTCCAATTCAAATCTGAATTTATTGGAAGCAAGAGCTGTGTGTATACTATGCACAGTGGTGGAATTCAACTAATTTAACAACCGATTCTCTGCTGGGTAGGCGTGGCTGGGTGGTCATGTGAATGGGTGGGTGTGGCCAACTCGGTGTCACTCACCACGCCTGGCCCCACCTCCCAGCTGCTCACCTCAAAGGTCTCAACAAGATACAATCTCTTATTTATTTACTACTACTGAACATCACTTAACGGTGGCAAGGAAAATCACAAAACAGAGCAAAACTCACTTAAATCTTGCTTAGCAATGGAAATTTTGGCCCAGTTGTGGCCATAAATCGAGGACTACCCCTAATGAGAATGTAGGATAAGGAGCCTACTTTGATCACCCCTTTGGGGTGACTTTTGAGAAACATTTCTTGAAAGGGTGGGACCACAGTGGTTTCCACCATGGTGGAAACATGCTGGAGCAAGAGGGGAGGTGTCCCTTTAGACAGGCAAGAGATGGGCGCACAGACTGAACACTGCGGCTTGTTTTGTAAGATCTGGAGCTTAGCAGGAAGAGTTAGAAAGTGGCGTTGGTTGCGCCCCTTGCCCTGAAGCGAACTTTTCTTTGAAGCCTGGATGGCCGAGCGCTGCTCCATCTCTCCAGTTGTCCTTTGTATTCCTTGCCGCTGCCCACCTGCCATCTTTTGCCGGTCCAAGCTAAGAAACTTGAGTTTTACTTCATGAACTCTGATGCCTTTCCGTCCTTCCCCACTCCCGCCCTTTAAATTTCTCATCCTCCCCCAGGCTCTAAGCCCGATTTAGCGAGATGAAGCAGACGTGCCAGGTGGGGAGGGGAGAGCTGGTTTTTTTTGGCTCAGGATTGGCTGCAGCATTGGAGGTTTCATTAAAAGTCCTTTTTAAAAAGTGCAGCCGTAGGGCCCTTCCTGGGGAGCAAAGCCTGACTTCAATGAACTGATCCATCCTGAAGGCAAGCTCCAGAGTTTCCACGCACCTCTGCCCTTCAGATTCCAATGAGGGCAGCGCCTGGCGGCTCCGTGCTAAGCAGGCAAATGTGCATATGCGCACTGCAGTGGAGCAGTGGTCTCAGCCCCAGCACGGTGGTCTCCCAGAAGCGGCTGAGTGGGTGGCCGGCATGCGGGTGGAGGCCCCACAGAAGGCAAGAGGCAGGAACTAGCACATCCCCCCGAGCCGAGGCGGAGGGCAAGCAGGTGGCATGTGGGCGGAAAGATGGCGAGAGCCAGACCCATAAGGCAGCCGGGCCTACTGTGTCCACACCGAGCGCAGGCAGCCACGGTGAGCAGCGTGAGATGCGGAGATCAGCTGGGCCGCGTGGCCAGCATAGTAGGCCGAGGCAGGCAAGTGGGCAAGGTACAGAGATCAGCTGAGCTGCAGGAACTGCGTGGGCTGGGCAAGTGAGTGAAGGAACTGGACTGGGGACATGACTCTAGGCACCAGCCAAGGCGAGATAAGGAGTGACTGGGAGGGGCGGAGAGCGGCAGGGCCACCTAATGTTGTGATTTGCCGGTTCTCCGAACTGCGCAAAATCCTAAAAACCGGTTCACCCAAACTGGTCTGAACCAGCTGAAGCACACCTCTGACTATGCATATTTAGAAACACAATGACCAGTCATGAAAACTATTTAAATGTTTATTGGACTGAAAAATGGCAATATACATTTTGAAACTGCTAGAAATTATAGTTTTTTGTACAAGATCTACCTCCATATTTAGAAAAACAAAAAACAAAAAGCCCACTCAGACAGCAATGTTTTTCATTATTGAAGAGATAGCTTTTCTCATTGCCACTAGTCATTTTCCTTATATATGTATTGCTGCATACTGAAAGATTATATTGTATATAAGGCATTATTTGCATAGTTAATGGTGTTTTGAACACTGAGTCTATCAATGTGAATTGGAGGCAAAGTGGTTGCTAACAAATATCTCAAAGCAGAGTGTCCTTATATGAATGGGATTTGGTTGCAAACTGTACTATATTAGAGAAAATAGGTATAGGAATGGAAGCTTATTTTTTAAAAATTAATTATGGTCAAAGCTTCCTGCTGTTTCTTAAATAAGCCTGGGGGACAGGGAATTAGTCTAGAGGAAAACAGTTCTTAAACCTATGTGTCCCAAAGAATGATTGACTAAATAATTTCAAGTATTTCCAAATAATTAAGGTTTTGTTTCAAAAAGTAACAGGGAATGGATTATGAAGCTTTCCCTCAAAATATAGGAGAGCAACATTTAAAAAAAAATCCAATCTATCAAACAGGACGTGATTATCAGTAAAATATCAAAATTGATGTGTTAACAGAATAGTGACACAACATAAAAATGGTTATATCTTTAAACTTATTTAGGAAAATTGGTAACCAAAGGGCCATTTTACATTTCATAGCTCACATTTTCAGATTCCATTCTTGGGAACAGGCTTGAAGTGTCAAGTAAACAAAACCTTAAGCTAATGAAGCATTTTTAATCCTTGCAATTAAAATTAGTCACAAATTGTTATACTAAGACTGCAACCCTATACTCTTATTTAGGAGTACATCCCATTAAATTCAGTGGGACAAACTTCTAAATACATGTGTTTAGGGTAAATCGTTCTAGTTTCTTAGGACATCCTTCTATCCAAGATGAAATACTGTCTCATTTCTAGGAGGTCAGAGTATCACGCAACCAACTTTCCATCTGTGAGTGGAAGGAACCTTCAGAAGCTTTTATATATTACAGCTCTGTCTTCAAATTTATCTAGAAGGTTTTTTTGGTCCAGGACAGAGTGGTGAAAAGGGGTCAACTCTAGCTTGTTCTACCATCTAGACAGGAAGCAGGTCCATTGTATAATAATTGATCACTTTTGTCCAGGTTATCTAGTTAATTTTTTCTTTTCGTTCTGTTTGGGGAGAGGCTGCAGATAATAGAGTACTGACCACTACAAAGTGTGTTTGCTTTATTCCCCCAGAGATCTTATCTTACATCCAAGAACAGAACCCTCCTAATGTAGCCTGTTATTTTCTCTAGCCATATAATTCTCCAGACCAGACACCCCAACTTGTTCCAATCTTGATATTATAAGGATTGATTCTGAGGAACTCAGCTTCAGCCAAACAAAAAGTCTTATATTTTGAGGGATATTTTTCGGTTGTGTTTGGGGTTTTGCCCTTTTTTTTTTTCCTCAAGCCTTTAAAAATGCCAAAAGGTAAGTCTTAGGAAGAGTCTAGGGATAACTTCATATAGTCTTCAGTTCTGCAAAGAGAAACAAGAAGAAAATAAAGAGAATACATTTTAATTGTGTCACCTTGGGTCAGTTATATATTAGTAATGCTTTTATTTTTTTAATAAGAGAATAACTCAGTGCAGGGAAGGAGTCTTAAGGAAAGTTTCTAGACCTTTTGGGCATACACAAATAACATTCATCATTTGCAGCAGGATAGCCTATGCCCAAGAACACGAGTATCTACAGCACATCTAATTTTCCATCAGGAACTCTAGCCCTATAAAGTGAAAACTGACAACTAGACATTTGGGGAAAGGAGAAATACAGAACTGTGTCTGTATTAAGTACTACCTTCTTTAGCCATCCCATGATTTATTGCTCAGATTCATGAACAAGCCCTATTGGTTCAGATGTGGGGATTCAATATGAGCTGCTCTATTTGTCAGAAGCCAGATTTAAGCCCAGAATTGGAACTTGCAATGAAGGGGACTGTCATACTGCATAGTTATCAACAAGCTCCTTTTTGTACTGGAAATTCATCCAACTTCTTTCAAAATTCCCGTGAATGAAGCAAGATGATAAAACTTTCGTTCATACAATCCCATGGCAGATGCCAATTTTCAAATGTCCAAAAATGTAACCATTCTATGAATGCTACTTTCATTTTCAATTGTGTATTTTTGCAAGTCAAATACTAGGTTCATAAATATTAAGAAAGCACAGACTTGGTGAGGATCATTGTTGTGATAATGTGGATACTTGTAAACCATTCATCATAGACTGCTACTGAAAAGGCTACTGGTTGTACATAACATCCACTTCTTAAGTATCAGGCAAAGAGTTTGTATAAAACATAAATGATGTACTTTTTAAGCTGAAAAAGTCTTACTGCTGCACAAACTTTTTTCCCTTTTAAGTTGAGAACAGTTAAAGCAATATTTATGAACTAATGACCATCTATAGTTATGCAGATCCTCTGTGAGATTAAAACCTAAAATGGATCATCTGAAGCTCCAGATGAAGCCTTCAAATCTCTCTTCGCCCCCCCCTCCACCTCCCCACAAATTTTGTCTGTCTATAGTTGCTGAAAATCTGTAGTTCCTTAATATTTTGAGGTGGGAAACATGTGGACATGACAGTATAAACTCTTAAAATACAGAAAAAAAGCTCACAGACCCAGGGAAAAGACTGGTCTACATGGATGACAAGCCACCTCTGATCTCCTTGGTCTTTTCCTTTCCTTCTCAAGAAGCGCTATTTCAACAGTTAGAACTGAAGAAGCTTCTTGGGTGAGAAGCAAAAGGTTTTCAAAGGGAAAAAAACCCCAAGAAAGTCTAGTTGCCTTTTGGAAAAAGCACTTTTGGGATATTTCAATAGACTATGGCTAGTTGCTAAGTTTTATTTTAATAGACAATATTAAGTTATTAAAAGATGGGCCATCCCAGGGTTCCAGCTGCAGGAAATCAGAGATTAGCTCTGTAAAAAAGTGGTCAACAAGCTATTCTATATTGTACTGTACTGATATGCCTATGCTTATGCTTTATTTTTTAAGTGATATATAGTGCATTTTTTTTTACAATTATATTCTACATGGCCCATTTTGTAAAGTAACTTTGGGACAAACAGATTGAGTAACATTTGGAAGTCATTTTCTTGAGCTATGCAATTATACAGCAGTTGACATCACAACGTTAATAGCTGGGTTAAGGCTTTTCTAACTCTAGTTTAGCTGAAGTATTTCTTAGGAGCATCAGTTGAAAATGCAGGCAGAAAGAGCTCACTTGCTTTCATATGTTAATTCAACAACATTACAAGACATTGGTATGCCAGGTTGATATCCTGATACTTTAGCACAAAACTACATAATTTTTTGGAAGCTTCAGGCCTTTTTTTAAATTTTATTTTTTTTTAATAAAATAAAAATACTTTTATTGTTGCAACAATAGTAAAGGCAGCAGAATTCTCTTAATGATTTTGAGTTGGGAGAGGAGGAATATTTTCCTTGGACATGTAAAGCTTATTTCAGATTTAATTTACCAATTTCCCTCCTGTGTTTGCTGTTAATTTGCTGCTGAATTACCTCAATGATCTGAAAACCTTCAGGGCTGCAAAAACTATAGTTAGGGGATCACGTATAGCTTGTAGTTTAAACCAGTGGTGAAATGCAATTTTTTTTACTACCGGTTCTGTGGGTGTGGCTTGGTGGGTGTGGTGTGGCTTGGTGGGCGTGACAGGGGAAGGATACTGCAAAATCTCCATTCCCACCTCCGGGGCCAGCCGGAGGTAGTATTTGCCGGTTCTCCGAACTGCTCAAAATTTCCGCTACCGGTTCCCCAGAACCTGTCAGAACCTGCTGGATTAAACCCCATCTACCATCACTCCAAAATGTTTATTTTTGTTAATATACTAACAATTATTATTTAAATCAATGGCTTTATATTTTACCTGAGAAATCCTAAAATTGCCTGGAGTAATTCTTTGCTATAGAACTGTTTAATCTGATGGATTATTATCTAATTCTCATCTCTTTTATGACGACATACTTGTAAAATACAGGTCAAAGCTGAGAGCTGACTTTCAAACCGAGAGTTTTGAAGGTTACATCTGGAAAGCAAATTCATCCAACTTCCTTCAAAATTCCGTGAATGAAGCAAGATGATAAAACTTTCATTCATACAGTCCCATGGCAGATGCTAATTTTCAAATCTCCTGGTAGTTTCCAGGTTTTGACTCGCCTTTTATCGCTTGTTGAAGAAGAACTGTACCCACAACATCTAATAGGTTTGAGGCAGAAAATGTCTGACTATGACAGGGTTCAGAAATATGAATAAGGAGACAAATTCCTTGTGCGTCCAATAATATTTGGCCCATAAAGAATTCTATTATATGAAGTATAGAAGAATATACTGTGGAGACTGCAGATAATCTAATTAATGAGAACTAGAAGCTGAGAAGAAATGGAAAACAATCAAGGGGTCAAAGTAGCTTTCCTTGTCGTCCCTCCACCCCCACCTTCTCTCTCTGCAGGTGTAAAGAAAAAAAGAATTCAGTTCATTGATTAAATTTCCTGTAGAGACTTATGGAGATGGTCTTGAGGGGAATATTCAGCAGCCATCTCTCGCACCCAGAAAAAAAAGACAGAAGCAATCCTTAAAATATGGCAAAAAATGTAATATTTAGAAGACATTCAGGCTGGCTTCTCCTTGACTCACTATGTGGGAGGAGAGGAAAAACACAATCAGATTTGCAAGATTCTGTTAATGTAGTTCATAAAGCTGACTTCTAATTTTCTTGTGGAATCTGTTTCCTGATCTAGTCAACCCCAAAAGGCTGGAATTTTCTCCAGTGTGATTTATTTCTTAATATAAATGAAAATAATAATAATAATAATCCAAGATCAGTTCTCTCCAGAGGATGACAGAGGACAGGAAGGCCTGGAGGAACGTTGTCCATGGAATCGTGATGGGTCGGACACGACTTCGCAACTAACAACAACAAAGATCAGTTCTATGCCAGGCACATTTAGGAAATGTGTCACAAAAGATAATTGGGTACAGACTTAAAAAAAACCCATCAAATTTTTATTTGTCAAAATACAAAATCGGACTCTATTGTTTTTAAGAAAACATATTACTGCTTTTGAAAATAATAGAGATTTGAAAAGTATAGAGTAGTCAGCTATTTCGTAGTCCAAAGGATATTTTTGATTTGCCAGTTCTTTCCATACATTGCTGCTGCATTTTTCACAAGGTGCTGCTGGTGCGCCAAACCAGATAACTGCTAGCAGAAATAGGTCTTTCTGCCAGAAAATATTGGGCGAGCCAGACTGCTGATGTTTGGGAGATTATAACTGATCTACTTTTAGTATCCCCATTTCTTTAGTAAATAAAATTTACTAAATGTGGTTATTTTCACAAATAATATCTGAGCGATATCCAGGTCTTTCTACTAGTTGGATCAGGTCATTGCTAAAGTTACTCAAAATCACAATCCAGATGAAATAGGTTAACTGAAGCCTTCGTGAACCTACCGTGTTTCCCCCAAAATAAGACCCTGTCTTATATTTTTTTGAACTCTGAAATAAGCACTTGGCCTTATTTTGGGGGGAGGTCTTATTATTTTGGGGCACGTGGAGCAAGACGGGGCTCTTGGCATCTTACCTGATTTCCACCTCTGTCTCCCTAACCCTAACCCAAGGAAATGGTGGGGATCGGCTGCACATGTGCTTAAATATTTTCGGGGAGGGCTTATTTTAACGCATGCGCTCAAAAGCCCGATTGGGCTTATTATCCGGAGAGGTCTTATTTTCAGGGAAATAAGGCAATATTGGGCAATGCATAGGATTTCACTATGGCTAGAAGACACCCAGATGAAAAAGCTAACCTATTAAAAACTAGTCTGGTCTGAAAAGCTTTCCTGGGTTAACAGATTGAACAGCATTTAAACTTAATTTGAAGAGTAACATCCCCTACCCATATACCCTGCAGAGGACAAGGGCTATAACTGAAATTTGACAATAATGCCTGTTGTCCCCCGTCTGGTTTGACTGGGAATTAATAGTAACTGTAGTTCAAGATGTCCAGAAGCCCCAGGCTGAGGAAAGAAACACATGGCACTTTTATTGAGGGCACTAACTCCCTCTAAGTGTTTGTCCATCCTTCTTGCCCAACCTCCTATCGTGCTGCAGAAGATGAAATGAAAAAAAAAAAAAAAAAGGAGCAGAAACTTACCAGCCTCTCTCATCCCAAAGAAGCACCATGCTGGACAGGAAAGCAAAGCTGCTGGTAAAGGAGTGAGAGGAGGAAGAGGAGGAGGAAAGTGGAGGGGAGGCAAATGACAAGAAGAGGTGAAGGTATTCACCATCCCAAGGCAACACATAAACACACAGGGTTTCAGCAAGCAAAAATTATGGGGAAATTAGCAGAAGAGCATGCACTGAAGAGCAGGGTTGGCAGGTGCCAAGGGGTAACTGTTTCAAGAGATCCCCACCCTTATGAAGGCTGGTGTTTGGGAAAAGGGAAACTGGAAAAATGTTTGGATGCCTTGATTAACCTTCTGCTCCTTTGGCTTATATATACAGGAGCTGTTACGAATTGTCCAGTCCAAATTTAAGTATAGCTTATAGATTGATTTGTTATTATAAGAAGACAATCTGTCTTGTTTTTTGCTTTTTTTAAAAAAGAAAATAAAAAGCAGACCTCAAATGGAAAACTCTGCCCCCTCTTGCTGTACCTTCTTGGATTTCAGCAAGGGATCGTGGCTTTTTAATAGCTTTTTAATGTCAGATGTCTTTCTTTCATTTAGGTGAATTGAGTTTCGGATTGTGGTATCCAATTTGCTGCAAGCTTTTCTCATCGCTGAAGTTTAGATGAAAGGCCAGGACAAGTGGAAGGGCATCTCTATCTTACTTTATCTCACTCTATTCCTCATCTGATAAATGAATGCCTACTGGTAAGCAAGTATTTGTATATCTTCTCTCCCCCAAGTAGCTATCAGAACATGTGATACTGCTATAACAATCTTCATTCCATATTCTCCATCTCTGGTAGAATGGAAGTAGGAAAGCATGATGACAAAGAAAGTTCCTTCATGCATTATAGAGGGGAAAGAGACCTACATATGTACTGGTAATTATATTTCCAAGAAGCACCTAAGCAGGATTTGAGGGTATTAGCCTCTCCCACTGTTAATTCTCAGCATCCAATCTTCAGAGGTATTAATCTCTCTCTTGGAGATAATATGCAAACATCATAATTAGCAACCATTGCTCACTTTCTTTTCTATTAATTTCTAATTTTTCCCAAACTTGGAGGGGTTTTTTTTTTTTTGCTGTAACTGGGAGAAGCAATTTTCTGTGCTTAGCACAGATCTATTGCCTTTTTTGTCTTAACCTTCAAAACGAACCTCAGATTCTCAATTTCTCTCACCTACCCCACTGAAAGAAATGTAATAAAAGAAGTTTTACAGCAAATGACCAGAAATACACATTCGGTTTGCAAAAAAAACTGGTTTCCCTTTCTAAATCTGCTATGTTATCATTATTTTGGCAACAGACAGAGCATTTACAAGGTAGGGAACCTTCAGTTCTATAAATGTTGTTGAATTAAAACTCCCAATATGTTCCCTTCTCCCATTTGCCCTGGGTAGGTCTCATGAAAATGGTAAAAAAAAAAAAGCACTTAGAGAACTACAGGTTCCCTATCCCGTAGAATAAATATGTACAAATTTATTATTATGTTCTGAACTTCAGGAAGGAACTCCGGTTGAGAAGATCTGTCTCCCCACTTGCTTAAATAATACTAAACACCTTGTATTAATAGCAATAGCATGTAAGTTATATACTGTTTCATAGTGCTTAAAGCCTCCCTAAGAGGTTTACAGAGTCGGCATATTGCCCCCAACAATCTGGGTCCTCATTTTACCGACCTTGGAAGGATGGAAGGCTGAGTCAACCTTGAGCCAGTGAGGATTGAACTCCTGTCGGTGAGTTGAATTAGCCTGCAGTACTGAATTCTAAACACTGCACCACCATGGCTCATAATTCCAATTTAATACCAATTTAATCTTCAACAATTCACCAAAAATGCTAGGAAATAAAGGTTTAAGAACTGTTATGAAGAATACAACACACCACTCCAAAATTACGTCTCAAGATTCCTCCAGAAAAGACTAGATACTAAAAACTGAAGGAGATATGCCCAAATAATGCAATTTAGCAAAAGGGATTTTGTTGGCAATTTCAACTGAGAAAACATCTTATCTTCATCTTCTGAGAGCATGCCACTATGAGGCCTTCGTAGTGTCAACTTTCAAGGAAAAATGAAAAACACAACATAGTGATTAAATGATTCAAATTGTAGATATGAAGATATGATTGTTCAAGCTTCAAAACTTGCATTAAAATTGTTTTATAAGTAAATACATAATGCAGGTCCTATTGGAATTAACTGGATGTACATTTATAGGCCTGAAACTGACTTGAATTGCAATGCATTAAATGCCTGCCATTTAATGAAACACTGCAGCTCGTGCCTACAATCTAAATATTATTTATAGACTTGACTGAATAGCCTGAAGCTGGTGCCTCAGTAAGGAGCTATGACTAATCCTTGGAGCCTCTTTGACTGACTGCTCTCCTTCCCTGTTGTTTTTCTCCCTCTTCACGTTGCCTGATTTTTAAAGGAATACAAGCAAGCTCGGAGAGCAGCAAAAAGAAAGAGCAATATCCTCACTTTTTTCTGGAAGACCTGCAACTCAAGCGAAGAGCTTTTTCTGTAAGTGGGTAAGGGCAGCATGTTGAGGAAGCAGGACAATTTATTCTGATGCCTATACAACAAACTAAGGACTATTATTCTCTGGCGTCTGCAAAGCCCTTACAAATAGGCTTACAAATATCGGCGCAAACATGGGAGACACTGTTATCTTGTAAGGCAAAATATCAAAGATCTACAGTACCATCTGTAGTGCGCAACTGATGCTGATTTAAACAAAAGAGATTGAAGCATGCACTTTGATTGATTGTGCCACCGATATCTCACAGTAGCTAAGAGCAGTTGTTTTACATTGAAAAACAAAACCTTTCTGCTGATATCAATGTACTGACTCTCAAGCGAGCTACTCTCTCAGCCATAGTCTCCTCCATAGAAACTGCTATATATGACTGATTTGGACAGACAGTTCCTCCAGCCCAAAAGTTACAGAACTGCCCCCCAGAACTCATTGAATTGGCCAAGTTGCCCAAAGTTCGGACTTCAAATTGGAGGGACACGTTCCTCCTCTTAGCTAAAGACTGTGGGTGAGGTAATAGATGGGAAAGGCCAGCAGCATATGTTCCACTAGGCAAAAGTGCACCTCTTTTGTTCGGCTGAACTGTGGTGCTCCTGATAAATGAAACGGGGCACAGAAGAGAGGGAGACTAATTTATTAGTTATGAATAGGGAGAAGGGGAGGAGGTGCAGGGGTAGGGAAAAAACATGGTCAACTTTAGTTTTCAGTCACATTAGCAGAGGTTATAGGTGGAACCACTACTTCTAAGAAGTATCATCTCCTTACCAAAAAGATTTGCTAGAATGTTTGTGGCCGAGGACCTAAGGTACTTGCTACAGGGATGTGAGGTCAGAGGTCAGCTCAATCCTGCAATATAATAAACGCAGCAAACCTGGGTCACATCAAAATGGCAGCAATGCCAGGCAATGCCAACAGGAGGTGGGGGGGGGAAGAAGAAGGCCAGGAAGGGTCAGGATGCACACGCAGGCACATGGCATGAAGAACCAAAGGCTCGAAAGGGCGGATGGCATGGCTTTCCTCAGCTGATTCAGTGTAGCTCCTTACCTGAGGGCAACCCTGCCCAAAGAAACCACAACAAAGGAGGAGGGTTTGGAATAGCCTGAAATGGAAAAATGCTGATGCCACCACCAGCGCTCCGAGGGAAGGGGGAAAAACAAAAGAAAAAAAAAACTGGGAGAAACAAACACAGACAGACAGACAAGGTCACTGTGACAAGAAACAGAGAAACCGTTAGAAGAAATGCAACAGTCTGCCAGACACCCATTAGCAGAAGAGGTGAGGGGGGGAGGGAGTTTGCAAACAGCTCTGCACAGGCCAAGGCAGCAAGCATTAAGTAGGGCAGGTGAATTTGGAAAGTAGATACAGGACACAGGAAACCGATAGTCAATCATGGTGCAGGTGGAAAAGGTTATTAACAAACCCTTTCTTTCCTTAGAAAAGAGCTGTCCTAGGGAGTTACTCAGGTTTGTGTCAGGTAAAAGTCCAGTTTTGGTTATCTTTAAACACCTGTGTAACAAAGGTCAGGGAATCCCTTTTCATTATTATCCCAAAGGTGTTTTTTTTCAAGAGGCTTTGTTATGGTTGCATTTGTCCCTCTGTATTTGTTTATTTTATTCTACAAAGCTGCTCCAAATGCAACCTATCCCGAGTGAGATAGGATTCCTGAGAATGTGCCTGATAAATTAACATTTACATTTGACTTCTTCAGTGTGTAATTCTTCAGATGTGTGGGATGCAAACCCTTAACATTTCCAACCAAGATGGCAGGTGGAATATATTTGGAGGACACCACATCAGAGAAGGCTGATCTGTACAATTGTCAAAGCAGGCCTGCTTAACACAGTGTCTGGAACTGATGCAGCTTTGCATTTAGTTCCAAAGGGCTCAAAGTTCATCTGCTGGTTGTATAATGAGATGAAGTATGTAATTCTATTAATAATAGTATTTGGTCAGCTGCCTATGGTACACAACTGGTATGGCAAGTTCTGGCACACGGAAGCATGCTGTGCATGACTGACTGTTATAGAGCCACAGCATTACCTGGGTTTATAGCTATAGCCTCTAAAGGCCTATTGATGCCACTTTTCTCATAGTGCCCAATAGAATCAAATAAATAATCTAAGGCCCAGGAAGACAGTATCTAGTCATAACTAGTCAAACTGGATACATCAATAGGCAGAGGAAATTGAGGAAATAAATATGAGTCATGCCATTCACAAAGCAAAAATGAACACATAATGGGATAATTATCTAGATCAGGGGTCTCCAACCTTGGCAACTTTAAGATCTGTGGACTTCAATTCCCAGAATTCCTCAGCCAACTTTGCTGGCTGAAGAATTCTGGGAGTTGAAGTCCACAGATCTTAAAATTGCCAAGGTTGGAGACCCCTGATCTAGAGCCTCCTTTGCCTGCCAGTGATGCCTCAGTTAAAAACTAGCTAATAATTTTGGAAGAATGGGAGATAAATAATACTTATAGTCTGAGATGGCTCACAGTATTGATGATGATACACAATAGTCTTAAATAAAATGTATACCAAAATGAGCTTTGATTGTACACAGATGAATCTCAGCAAATAATCCAAGTTTGTGGATTTGTATCTTTGCTGTATTGTTAAATTATTGTAAAACTCTCTCCCAAAGAAACATTGCACTAACAATATTTGAAGGCATTTCAACAGAACAGGGAATGTGTATCTCTTTAATCAAAGAGACCATTTGTAAGACATTCAATGGAGCAGACAAGGGGGCTCCAGATCTCTTCCTGACATATAATTCAGCAGATAAATGTATTATACCCGATACTTTAGGAAAGACTGTTTTTCTTCCAATGATATATATGGTTGGTATATCATTTGTTTTAGTAGTATACCCTTCTCCAAATTAGGACCAATAAAAGGATCTTCTGTATATTTAAACTGAATATATACACATTTAAAGAAAGAAGTTTTCACTACCTAGTTGTGCCCAACTCTAGGGGACCAGTGCCCATCTCTATTTCCTAGCCGAGAGAGACAGCATTATCCGAAGATGGTTCCATAGTCATGTGGCCAGCATGGCTATAGGCCAAAGTGCATGGAACACTGCTACCTTTCCATCAAAGTGGTAGGATATATCTACTAGCATTTTCATGCTTTCAAATTGCTAGGTTGGCAGGAGCTGGAGCAAGAACGGGAGCTCACTTCATTATGTACTACTTGGATGGTTTCAAACTGCCAACCTTCTGATCAACAAGCCCAACATCTTAATTGCTAGGGTACTATGCCACCTATATACACATTTAAAACCTGTTGAAGTCACTCACAGAATCCCTTGTCTTCTCTACGTGGTTACATAATTGCTTAGCCTCACCAAAAAATCCACAGTAGAAATGACTAACTGCTAGTTAAGAATTAATTTTGTTTGTTGGTGTACATTTTAGATCAAGAACTGGGTAACAGGAGGCATACATGCATTGACAACTTGACATTCCTAGTTAAACAGGAGGAACATTGATATAGGCAACTTCTCATGCTGCTATACTGAAGGGTTGACAAAAGCTGCATTGCCTGAAATTCTACACAACTGTTCAGGAGAAAGAAAAACTCATTGGATTTGATCCTTCCTAATAGAGGTATGCACAACTCATGCCCCAGATTTACAAATAATCCATCCCCAAATAATACTAAGACCCCAATTCCTCCCCAAATTTGACAAATATGGTAATTTTTAATTTAGTATATAAAATTAAATACATAGAAATAATCATACAATGGTTCTGTTTAATAAACTGTATTTAATTTCAATTAACTTTCAACCAAACCAAATTCAGTTTTGCATTTCATGCACCTAATTTTTTTACCATGCTCCTTTCCCTTCCACACTGCTACTCAAAAAATGTGCAGCTTTCTGATCAAAAGAAAGAATCCACACAAAGAAACCAAATTATTTGTACTGAAAGCAACCAAATGAACTTCAATTTAGTGGCTCATCTAAGCCTCAACCAAATGGTCTGATTAAAAATGTATGTCCTTAAATGTTCTATGGGAATTTTGTTTGCGACGGTCACATTAAGTTTGATTACCTATTATAATTATGAGTTTATATGTTCTTCCAGCTTTTCCCCCTTATCAGAATATTCTATTCAAAAACATACAATTTTTGTAGATTTAGTAGCATTTTCAGCTGAACTCTGATAGATGAAAGAACAATGTTTTTACTTTTGTGTATCCTAATAGTTTAAAAAATTTATTGCTGAATAAATACTAATAATGCAACAATGGAATTGTTGTGAAGAATGTATTTTTAAAGTAAAGGTCGGACTTTACGGAGTTTATTAAATTTGCAACTTCTAGTCAGATCATTAATGGCTCAGCTTTGGAACTCTATTTAGAAACACATTTTTCTTAGGTTCACAGTAAACATAATGGAGCAAAATTTGTAAGCAAATTTTAGCAAAAAAATTGTAACAATATAAGCCAGAATTGCAAGATCTTTAGCAAAAGGGAATGATCTATTTTTTTAAACCAGGAAAACAATGTTCTAAGCACATTCTATCAGTATATACTTATTACCAGCTGTATCTGTGCTGCAATTGTTCTACCATACTATTCCTAAACAATTTCTGAGATACCAAGTAATTTATTGAAATTATTTCTGAGTAGCCAAATGTCTGGGGTCAGGAAACCACTACAATTTTCTTAATGCTGAACTGAAATATTTGACCCTGATATTTTTTGGTATTTATGGTGAATAAAAACAGTTTTTGTAAAATGTTAGAATTGGAAGAATTTTTTTATGGGGGATATGAAGACTTGTTCTGTCATCACTTTAATGTGCTTGGTAATCATAAGGGCCAAGGTATGGAACCACAAGATTTATGTGGAGTCTTGTTTAAACTGAGTTTACTTGGTGGTTTTGGCACCAGAACATCCACTGTAAATCTTGCTATTTTGACAAATGCTCTGTGAAATGAGAAGCAGCCAACAGATCCATTTCCAAGGAAGTGGGCAAGGTTCTTCATGACTGAGTCATCACCCAAGAATTAATCTTTGACGACTATACTGGTTCAACTGGGAAAGCTAAATATACCTAAGACCAGCTATATTTGATGGGACACGGCAACTTAGAGGAAACGAGAGGGATCAGAATCTCTAGTTATTCTGTTGAATTTAAAGAAAATCCAACTTACCTTTGTTCCTCTTCAAGTTCTTCTTTGGTCATCATTGTTTTATACTGGTTTCCTCTCAGTTTGCCAGGACTATATTTAAAAGATAACTTTTCATCTGCTACAAGACAATGAGAGAAAGAAAAAAAAGGCTTTTTGTGTGGTGAAGTTATTAACATACTGAAACGTTATTTTTAAAATCACATTCTGGTCAATCCCCTTGTTCTTTTCCTTCTTCCCAGTTATGTTTATATATATGGCAGAATCTGGTGACTGAAAAGAATTGCTGGATCCTGCCAACTAACTTTGTTATTTAGGTGTGTTTGATTTATAAGGAGGAATTTTAACCTATTCAGTTCAATGCTGAACCAGATTTGGGGATCTAGCTAGTTGGACAAGAGAAAGAACTGGAGTTGTAGAAAGGCTTCCAATAATGGAAGTTATTTTTTATTAAAAACAGAGTATGTCCCGAATCATTGTATAAATCATGATTACATAAACTATAGCATGTAGTACAATGTGTGAATCCAATTTCTGTGTTAGAATGGACCACTGTTAATGCTACAAGCTGGCTACAAATGGATGGAAATAATCCGTTTTCTTTTCCATCATCTGATAAGAACAGAATTTTTATGCTGTAGATTGGGATTTGCCCCTTTTCTTCATGTAATAGTAACAAATTATGCTTCCTGATCCCCCTGAACTGCAAATCTGCTGTCATTTAAATGTTATAATAAACCAATATCCAGCCAGAGGTTTTACCTCTTTTTCATATTCTAAATCACCACTTCACAGTAAGATTGGATTCAGTTATTATTATTTATTAGATTTATTTGCTGCTCCTCTGGGCCTTGATTTAAAGCCCCAAACCAAGGAGATGTAGCTGTGTCTTTTTTAGTGGAAAGACGGTGGTGGAGAATGTTGTTCTTAAAACTTCTATTTGCAACTACAGTATTGATACCATGGTCGAAGAGGTTCAGTGATGTTTTAACCATTAGAGTCTGAATAATGAGCTAATCTGAGTACACAAATATGCCATAACATTAGCAGCACAATGACATAACTGTCAGCAATTTGCAACTCATTTGAAAGAATACAGAGCCATCAAATAGGATTTTGCTCCTAATCTGTAATAAACTTTAGCCAGAAATGACATGTAATTTTCATTAAAGGTCCAAGCACTTTTGCCCTTGGGATCACTAGGGCGCAGATGGGAAGGAAGCACTTTGTACAGTATTTGCTTAGCACTTAGCAAGGTTATCTTGCCACAATATCTGGAAATTGTAGCGACCCTGGGAGCTAAAAGGAAAAAGCCAATTTTTACCATCCAAATTCAATTTTATGTTAAGGTTATAAGCATCAAGGTTTACACAGCCAAAATGGCACCTTCTACACAGATGGTAATATCAGCAGACTTGGGGGTAAGCCCAATGAAATATACCATTTAAAAAAAATATTTAAAACATTGAACATTGGGCATGTTCAAATGCCACAAAAAATTAATTGTTGGGAGGGAAATGGGTGAGAAAAGACATGGAAGGGGCATGGCTGATCAAGTGTGAACAAGAACAAACTCCATTCCTATGTTTTGTTGTACTGTGGGTCCCATATGCATATATACAAAATGTACAGAGTGGACATTATGGTTATCCTATTAGGCATAGCCTCTTGAGAAGTTTATAATCTCTGGAGAAAAGCTCTAATGCTGGGAAAGGTAGAAGGAAAGAAAGGAAAAAGATGATTCAATTATAGCAGATGGATGTAGTGATGAATGGGATAGACATTTTTTTTGGAGAAGACCTGTCTATGTGGTAGCTAAGAGTTGAAAGCAATTTGATGGCACTTAATCCAGTTCTGGCCACCATAATATAAAAAAAGTTGTTATGATTCTGGAAAGAGTGCAGAGAAGAACAATAACAATGATTAGGAGGCTGGAGGCTAAAACATACAAAGAACAGTTACAGGAGTTGGGTATGTCAAGTCTAATGAAAAGAAGGACTAGAGGAGACATGATAGCAGTGTTCCAGTATTTGTGGAGCTCCTACAAATGAGGGGGGGGGGGTCAAACTATTTTCCAAAGCACCAAAAAGAAGAGAAACAATGGATAGAAACTACCCAAGAAGAGAAGCAACCTAGAACTATGGAGAAATTTCCTAATGGTGAGAGCAATCAAGCAATTGAACAACTTGCTTTCAGAGGTTGTGGGTGCTCCATCACTGGAGGCTTTAAAAAAGAAACTGGACAATAATTTGTCTGAAATGGTATAGGGTCTCCTGCTCAAGCAGAGGGTTGGACTAGAAGACCTCCAAGGTCCCTTCCAACTCTATTACTCTATGTTCTATATTGTAATTAATAAACAAGTCCAGTCATCTGCAAGGCTATACCATTTCAACCCAGATTCTCAGAATATACTTAGGGATTTACTTTTTATTATTGACTATTTACAAAATTTCTGATTCTCCTAAGCAAGATTTTGTACAGTTTGACTCATTTTAGGCATCAAGTGAACGTCCCTTAATATGCTTCTTTATAGTAGAGTGTTAGGCTGTAAATAATACAATGTGAGTAATTCCCATTGATTCACACAGGCCTCATTACTGAACTGACTTGGATTTTTATCATCTGTAAATGGCTTCCACAATCATTATTTTAATATCGCTGTTCTACTTTGTTTGAATTTCTAAATGGTAGCTTTGTTTAAGAATGCTGCAGAAATAGCAACAATAAGTTTGTGGTGTCTTAAAAATAGGGGCGTGTAAAACGTTCTGAGTTTGAGCTGCTTCACTGTACAAAACAGGCTGTTCCAACTTCACTGGAAGAGTTCCAATCTTAAAATAACTTTTAAAATAATGGTTAGTCAGAACACATCTAGTGAGACAGCAACAATTTGATTCAAGCTTAGAACAGAGCTGAAACATAATGTACACCTGTCCTTAAAAACAAACTTTATTACAGCATTATAGCCCATTCAAATGGGGGAGTACGTACAAATATTATGTGAACAAAGTGATTGTTAATTTGAGTTTAGGACATAGCACAGGACAACCAGCAATTTTTTTGTGGCCTTTAGAACTGAAGCACTACTGTGAAAGATGATGGCTGAGGTGATTTAGTCATAGAGAAAATGAACAAGAGCGAATATATGTGTCCCAGGATAATGTTCAACCCAACTGACCCAGATTGGATCCTGCAAAATGAACGAGGACTGAATTGTAAAACAAAGATATGAAACAAAAGATCTGAAGAGGTTTGAGAAAATCATGTTTGATGGAATTCAAAGACGATTCGTAAAAAGAGAAAAAGAAGCTTTGGAGTCCCATTAACTGCGCATGAAATGAAAGTTCTAGGCTTATATAAGCCTTAAAAATGGAAATTATATTCTGAGATCTAAATTGTATCTCCTGGCAGAATGAACTCTGAAGATGGCATACTTATCTGAGTAATATGTTATCTGAATAAGCCACTATTGAGTTCTTACGATGTGCTAAGCCAGAATATGCAAAATACGATGACTGGATTTATACAATGTGATAAAAGCAAAAGAGAACATGTTATGGGTTGTGAAATAGGCATATCATAACTAGGTTGCAAAAATCTAGATGACCACTCAATGGCTTCAGATACAGTTGTTGTTAGTCATTAAGTCATGTCCGACCCATCGTGACCCCATGAACAACATTCCCCCAGGCCCTTCTGTCCTCTACCATCTATTTCTTTGATGTCATAGTATGGTTATCTAAACCTTTGCAGTCCATACATAGTACAATTACTAGAAATGGAGGCATTTTGATTTTAAATTCTAGGAGCTAATACATCTTGAGAGAACCAGTTGAGGAAGGCTGATGCAAATGATATGGATACTAAAATGTTAGATAGAATTCAACTGTATCTGATTTGGGCTGGGGAAGAATCATGTCTCTAGGATTTAGATGAATGAGGGCAATAGCTGTATCAAGTGCTGATTATTTTCCATCTGTCACCCCAGCAACTAATTTTAACCCCAAATTAAAAAGCAGTCCACTTGTAGTTAAATCAGTCAACATGGAAACAACTTAAATTGCTCCAGACCCTTTTAAATATATTGAATAGGTTATAGGCCTCTTGCATTGGCTGTTCTTAATTTAACTCCATGATTCTCTTTCTCTTTTAATACAATATAAAAGCTCCTCTCTATTAACATCACAACCCCGCTTCTACTATTTTGTGCAAAGCTGAAATTATCCTTCAAGGGCATACAGTTTGCTAACTTTAGTTGATGTGCTCTTCGGAGCTGGCGAAGGAAAGGGAAATATCTTCATGCATTCAGTCTTGCCTTCATCTAAATTTTAGTACCCCTTTTCAAATTCTGGACTTGTTAGATGTGTAATGGGAGTGAAATGACCTACTTTAAACAAAGCATCTGGAAAGAGACATTTTTAAAGACATAGCTACTCTCCATTCATTAAAAGCCTGCAAGAAGACACATCATTTCTTTCAAAGATCATTTCCTTGCAGCCATATTTTCAACAGAGAGCTTTAATTGAAAGACTTCTTACACACTGTACCTTATGCTACTATGCCTATTTACTCAGAAGTAAGCCCAATTAAATCAGCAGCAGTGACACAGACTGTTCTATAGCCTAAATACAATTAGGCATGTAGCTATAGCTGCCATTTTCTTTAAAAAAAAAAAAAACTTTTGTGAATTTTCTTTTGTTGAAGCTGGATTCCAGGTCATGTTCAGAATCAACCAAAATAAAAATATTCCCATTTTAAAAATTAACAAAAATTAAAACAAAGGAATCAGGTCACATACTTTAAAGACAGAAATAATAAGGACAAATTCATTTAAAACAGTTGCTTACAATTGTGGCCCCTACAGAAGTAGACATAATAAAATGGATTAAGGAAGTGCAACATTTGCTATCTCATCTTTTAAAATCCATGTGACAGCTAAGACTTCACTTTCCTTGTCTACCAGTCCTCCTGTGAATGTATCTGAATTATGTAATTCTCACTTGAGGAATACATCAGCTGATACAGCTATAAGGGTAGAGTCCAATGATGTCCAGAAAACAAAGCCCCTGAACACCTGTTCCCTCTGCTAGCTCACACCATCAGTATCACCTCATTTATCCCTTGGTGTGCAAACATTATCTGATGCTGAGCTCTGATAATCGAAATTAGATGTTCTTTCTTTTTTCATTTAGCAATTCATAGCACCTCAAATAATCCGTTCCAAATATAGTCTTTGGAATCACATCTTCTAAACTCTATGTAGAAGTGATAAAAGAAGAAAATATTTGCAGGTTAGGGTTGAACTTGGGAATCCTTGGGGTTCTCTGAGCTTGATTGTTTGCTTGCAGACATTTCCTTACCCAGCTAGGTAACTTCATCAACGGGAGTGGATGTGGAGTTTGTTCCCTGTTTATGTACAGTAGCTTTCCTTGCCAGTGTAGGTGGGGATGTGGTTTTCTTCTTGATAATTTTCCTTGATTAGAATATTGTTTGATCGTTTGTCTGGTGTTAATCCCTGCTTACAGTATCTGGTGTTGACTGCTAAAGAGAATGTGTTTGTTTTCTGCTTAGCTTTTTTCACGGATTCTTTTGAATGCTGTGTGAATGTGGTTTATCTCTATATTTCTATTGTTGGCTGATTTGTTTGTATGGCAAGCTTCCAGGAATTCCCTAACAGTACTGGATTTAGCTTGGTCTAAGATGTCAGTTTCCCAATTGAAAGCATGGTTGAGTTTGTCCAGTGTTGTGAGATTAAAGAGTTTTTCGTCATGTCTTCTGAATTTTAGTTGATGTCCATGGATGCCTTCTGCTAGTCTCCTGCTTATCTGTTTTACTTAGAGGCTATTACAGTCTTTACCTGTATGTTATAGATCACTCTCTTTTTTTCTTCTTGGACTACTGGATCTTCTGGTTTACTTAAGATGTTTTAGAGGACTTTAAATTGGTTTGTGTGCTGTAATGATGCCATGTGTTTGTAACAGTCTGCTGGTTGTTTCTGAGATGTTTTTGTTTTATGTTAACTTTTTCATAGCTTGCGTTGATTGCACTGTAGTGGGCTGAGTGGTCAGGCATTTTTGAAAGTTGCATGACTATCAATTTTGTTTGAAGATGTTGTATAGGTGGTCTGTTACCTTTTTGTGGAGTTCCCTGTAAACAGGGATTAACATCAAACAATCAAGTAGAAACAATACCCTGCTCAACGAACTGCCAAAATCATATCCCAGCAACACTGGCAGGGCAAGCTACTGCATATAAACAGGGATCAAAGCACACTCACTTGCATTGATGTTGTTACCTAGTCAGGTAATGAAACATCTGCAAGCAAATAATCAGGCTAAAAGAATACCAGGGACTCCACAGAAGTGGAAATTTGGGGAAATTGAAATTCTCACATCTTTAGAACAGGGATCTCTAGATCAATCAGCCTCCCCAGTTCTAGAATCTACCAGGAATCTGCTGAACTACTGAGTCCTTTTTTTTTCTAAATTAAAGGTTGAGAAGGTGTAATTCAGTAAGTGTGGTTTTTCTTGGGAAAAGAATGTGGCTCAGTAGTAGAGCAAATATTTTGCATGCATGGCTGAATATCCTGTTATATTTGCCAAGTTATTAGAAAGGCTGAATCTCATATCAGACAATAGAAATGCCTTTGCTGAAAACCCTGGAATTAGCCAATGGAAACAATTCTGGGCCACATGATAAGCAACTGATTTCTTCCAAATGCCATATGGCTTCTTATATCTTATTTAGAAAAAATGATCTTGCACTTTTTCTTTTTCTTTTTCTTTTCCTTGTTACATATGAACACTTTCCTGGCTTGGAAATAAGAAATTACTTTGCTCCTGTGTATCAGAATAAGAATTAAGATATATGAAGATGGTCAGTGAGCAATATGGCATTTTTTTCTTCTGTATAAGATGGTCTTGCTATGTGAACTGCAGAATAGACTGTGTTCCTCCTTCTTTATAAAACAGAATAGACATGATGGGATGTGGATGAGACTGTTTAGAAGTGTTAGAACTGTAATCTGCCTGAGCCAATATGTTTATAGCCTTAAAATACTGCAGGAAAGTGGGACAAGGAAGCACGGTTCCTATCAGCATTCTTCCACCCCTTTCTGGGGGGAACCACCCCCCCCCCATTTACAATATAATAATTTACAATATAATAATTTATCAATCTTTTCGGCTAGGACTTAGAAATCTGTTTCAAATGATTGGCTTGCACTGAGGATTTTTGGTTCATGGCATAAAGCTTATTAACAGAATGTATAGTTCTGCAAAGAGTTAAGTCCTCAAGGTAAGTTTCTCTATACTGTATTGCTAACCACAATACTTTTAATGAAGTCACCAGGATTGTTTGTATTGTTTGGATGTGTCCTGTTGGAGTCAGCAAACATATGGTTTGGGTCAGAAAGCCCTTGTACAAATTTCCTAAACTGGGCTTTTTGGCCCAAACCAAACCACAATTATTTGCTGTTTGTAGGAAACACAACTCAATGTATTTCAGTTGGCAAAATATCTTGAGTCAGCCCTAGAGATAGCCTTGAACACTATCTCTCAGTCTTACATCCAAGGCTGGGGATTATGATAAAAATTAGCAGCCTCCAGATGCAGCCTTCTGAACTCTGCAGAGAAAGTGTGTTTGGGTAGTGCAGCCTTCCTCCATGTGTACGGGATGACAAATCTACAACTCCTAGCTCTAACAGCCATTGGCATCAGTTGGTCAAATTTACTACTTTAGTCCTCTGTCAAAACTTGCCTTCTCCCATCTCAGCTCTAACAATTAGTTGAAGGATAAGTGAAGCTATTCCTTTCCTTTACTTGTTCCACGTTAAAAGTGTAAGGGGAGCTCACTCACTGGTCTTGTCATTGAAGCAGAGTTGGACTCAGCATCAAGGACTATGCAGTTTATGCCAGCATACTCTTCCACCAGATCAAGGACTGGAAGAAGAACACTTCCTTCCAGAAAAAAAGTCTATAGTGTTGCATTGATCTTAAGATTGAGAATGTATCTGCTCTTAAATTCATATTACACAATTCAGGTCTAAGTATTAAGACTGTTTTTCTAGTGGTTTTTTTTTCCTATCGTGCATTTTCTAAATGAATGGATAGATGAATGAATGACAAAAAATAACTCTTTTTTTCTTTCAATTTTCATTTAATAATATTAAATATTAGGGCTTAAAGTGACTTTATTTGTGTTAATTGGGATCTCCCATGTCTGATAACATTCCAGATATTACAAAACCCAAAACTTACCATCTTCAGCCTCAGGTTCCTTTATTACTAGTTTCCCATTTTCCGATTCTTGATCTTCCTCCTGAAACAGAAACATTAAACATAAAACTATTGCTTAGCTATTAGCAACAAAACCTCCCTGCAAACCAATCCAAATCATGTAGAACATCAACTGAAATTACGGATAGAATTTTAACTGGAACTTAGGAAAGGATGCTGTAATAAATAATTATTGCTTAAAGAAACTCTGAATTTGTCTATATTTTCCCCCAGATGTTCTTGTGGACAAGGGAACTGGGCAGCTGCAATATCTATTAGAATTTATGTCTTTTTTGAACCTATCATCATTTTTTCAAAACAAGAGGATTCTAAGGGTAAACATTTAGCTCTGTATCTGTACACACTTATTTTCACACCTTTGTTGGCTGACATATACATTATTTTTTCCTCAAATTGTTCTGCTTCCCATCTGCTGTTATTATATAATACACACATCCACCTTTACTCTTAGATTCTTAATTTCACCTTTTCTACTATGGGTTGTTTTGAGCAGCTTTTCCCACTTAAATGTATATATATTCCCACTCCAAACATACACATATATTGTACTCGCATGTTTCAGGAACTTAGGGTGACTTGCATTTTTTCCTCAAGAATAACAATCTTTTTTTTTTTTTTTTTTTTTTTGATCACAGTAGCACTGTATCACGGAAGCATTGTGAACACTCAGGTGCTTATGGGCATAAACTCAAGAAGCATTTCCCTATCAGGGGTGGGGAATTATGGCCTCTTTATGACCTCTGGATTTCAACTCCCAGAAGTCTTGAGCCAGCCATGTCTCAAAAGAGACATAAATTCTAATAGTCTAGCCATGCTGGCTCAGGAATTCTGGGAGTTGAAGTCCACAAGTTTCAAAGGGGCCATAGTTTCCCACCCCTGGTCTATACTGACAAAGTATTCACATACTACTAATGGGAAAGGCAGTGCATTAGAATCAGGCTGGGGTCCAGAACTCATGATATGGACCACTTTGTTAAAGAAAGCTGGTCACAATCTGATCAGCTCTTGCACAAAAAGAGCCCAGGCAGCCCGTGTGTTATTTCTGGAATTCCATGGAAGAATGGTAAGCAGGCGATAATCTGATTAAGCCTTCTCCAACCTGTCCCACTCCAGTTGTTTGGGTCCAAGCCTCTCAGAGCTGGAGCCAGCTAGCAAGCTGATCATTCAATAATACTTAATGCCCACTAAAACTATTATATTGGTTAGATTTGCTTGACTCTAAACTATCATCACTAGAAGCTTATTTATGCAACCTGAAAAAAAAAATACTTTAAAATTCTATGGGCATGATGAATCACTTCAAAAAGAATGAAAGCTTTTCACCAGCCTGAAAACTGAGGCTTTCTACAATTTTGTACTTAGGCTGCAATTCACAATTACAATGATTTTTTAAAATTCCCTTTCTTGTTTTTGGTTATTCTGGTTATTTCACATTACACAGGGGCAAGATAGTTATGAAGGGAAGGGCCATAATTAGGGTTGGGTGCAGTGAAGAGTCCATGCTGAAGATGAATAAGGTTTAATAACTGCAGGGAAAGATTCTTCTCTGACATTCTGGAATGGAGCAATAGCCCCCTCATGTATCAATCAACTTCCATCATCCTGTGAAGACCTGGGACTCTATTATGAAGCATCTCTTCCATCCCCTAGATCAGTGATGGTGAACCTATGGCACACGCATCAAAGATGATATATCACAATGTTTTAGGTGACACACCTGATTCACTAGCACCAGTAACTATTTTTGAAAGCATGCCCTTTTTTGAATGATTTTTGGAGGCTCTGGAGGTCTTGTAAGAATGGGGTATATTCTCGAATGGCATCCAGACCGTCTGGAACTCATACAAGAGGGCTCCACAAAGAGCACTGGAGCACCCAAAAATCATGCAAGAACAGACTTTGCTTTCATAGGGTGTTTGGAGGCTGCAGAGGCCACAAAAGAGCATTCTACGTAGCTGCTTCAAGAACGAAGTCCTTGTGCAACCCAGAGGAACCTTGGGTAGGTCTCAGTGGCCTTTCAACAAAAATAGGACACTGCCTGAAGGTAAGTAGCACATAGCAGATCCTGGGGATCACCCATGATTGGACTGTACTTTTAAAAATAAATATGTAAAGAATTGTTTCTCTTTTGTTTGGTGGGGTGTGTGAGACATACCAGGAGAGTCAAGTTAGGCATTTTCTGAATTGTTGGCACATCAAGCAAAAAGGTTTTCCATCACTGTCTTAGGTATTTCCAAGCCTGAAGAAGTGTCTTCTTTCCTGTTTAAAATCTATGGCTAATTAGAGCAAGCAAATAAATGCACAAAGGTCCCTCAATGATTGGGTAAAAAAAAAGTAAAAGAAAAAGGGAAACATCTGAGCCCCCCGCCCCCAGCTGATGTTGAACTGAGAAAGAAAAAGCAGAAATTATCTGTTTCCTTTCCCTTATTTAATAATAGATTTTTCTAGATATGCTCCAAAACTATAGTGAGGTTGGGTCCTGATGCAACACCAATTCTCAGAATAAGAAGTATATTTTTGAGCTGGGTAGAGCTTCATGTCCTTCTTAAGCTGAAGAGACCGTCTCTTCATCCATAGTGATCCCTAAAAAATGAGAGCTATATAATGAGTGCTATATGAGAACTATATAGGCAAGAGAGGAAAACTAGACATCATAGAATTCTTTAGGAAATGCTTCAACCATTTTAATTCAAGGTGTATTTGCACATAGTCTGGCTCCAAGTTTACAATTAGAGAGAAGTTGATTCTAGTAGCAACTCAGCGTGCCAATCTATTCATTTTTTTCATACTCAACACAAACACATAAGTAGGGGTATGTATGCGCACATATGCATTCACTTTTTCATTGGTACTTAGGCACCAGATTGCAAAATAACAAGGCATCAAGTTGTACTTATTTTTCCTGTGGCCCTGGAAAAGAGCGGAACAGCCAATCAGATTCCAGATGATGGGTGGGCCTGCTTCTTTCTCAGCACTCGAATTCCCCTGGTTGGATTCAGTGGGGCCTGACAGCTTCCACCATTTCCTAGATTTGTACAGGAGTGTGTGCACAGAGAGGGCCACCAGAGGAGAGTGTCACTTCCAGTTAAGAGGACAAAATCAAGATGGAAAAGAAGCCAAGAGCAGAAGGGAAGAGCCCTGGGCTGTTATCAAGATGCGATAAAACAGACATACTCTTTGCACCAAATGTCTTGCGAATTTAGAAAGCAGTTTTATAAAAATCAGGGATCTCTGCTCTTATCTCCAGCTCAGCAATCTGGGTGAAGGGTGTCACCAGGGAAGAATGTATACTATTCACTAGCCTTCTTCATTGCATTTTGCATTCAATGCTCCTTAACTCACCAAACCCAGCATCACTACTACCGTCCTATACACTCATATCTATTTTAATTAACGTTTTGGCCTCCCACATACATTCAGTGGTTTACAAAAAATAAAAACTCAGTATACGAAGAGTAAAAAGAAGTACCTAGGTAGTGGAAAAAAGGTCTCAAAATCCCAGATGTTGATGTCTATTAGTGGTATAATAAATATCACTTGCCTTATTATGCATTTGTAAAGCTAATGGTCTTTTATATAATTTTGATAAGTTATGAAGCTTTTAAAAAAGAAAATGGTTGGGCTAGCTGAAGTAGCCAACCTTGACTGGCAGGGCCATGAACTGAGCTTTATGGTTAATGGGTCTGTTATGGTCGGCAGTATAGTGGTTGGAATCTTAGTGCTGCGTAACGGGGTGAGCTCCCGTTACTTGTCCCAGCTTCTGCCAAACTAGCAGTTCGAAAGCACGTAAAAAATGCAAGTAGAAAAATAGGGACCACCTTTGGTTCCGTGAGCCTTTGCCGTTTAGTCATGCCGGCCACATGAACACAGAGACGTCTTCGGACAGTGCTGGCTCTTTGGCTTTGAAACAGAGATGAGCACCACCCCCTAGAGTCGGGAATGACTAGGACAAATGTGCGTGGGGAACCTTTACCTTTACCTTTAATGGTTATAATAAGAAATTGGGTTCACTAACTAAATCTGAACCCCTCTAAGCCTTTTTGAGCATGTTGGTTCCAGTTGGTCCCCAAATGGATGCCAACACAGCAGTAGCCACATTGTTAAGCTTCTCTTTGTGGATTGTGTGTGAAGCTTAGCAACATTCATATTGGAAGCCTGAGTCATCTGCTTATAATTTTCCTCCTGCGCCTGTTTTGCAAGGAGTCATAGATATTGCTGCAGAACTGCCAGCTGAGTCTATTTGAGTAGTTATCTACTTCTATAAAGGATTATCTGCTTTCTAAAAGTGTTTTAATCCACCTATCGCCTCTTCATTCGTAGTTCAGTTGATTTAACCTAAGATACCTGCTAAATCAAACCAGATTTTCTTAAAAAACCTTTAATTATGTTTTAGATTCCATTGCAATAAACCAGTTATGTTGGAGGGCATAAAATAAATTCAGTGAAGCTCAAAATATAAAAATTCAAAGTCTTGTTAGGAAATACAGAATGGGGGGGGGGCATATAAAACCTAATTGATTTTGGAATTCATGGCTACAAAGGATGATGGTAGCCTCTAAGTTGGAAGAGTTTAAAGGCAGATTGGATGCACATAGAGAAGACCAACTTAATTAAAGGTGATTTCTCTTAAGCAGGGGTGTCAAACTCATGTTGTCATGGCATTGTCATGTGACGTATTGTGACTTTTCTCCCCTTTGCTAAACTGGGCGTGGCCAGCATGTGACGCATCCAGCCCGTGGCCATGAGTATGATATCCCTGCTCTTGAGATTCAATGTTACTTGGACTGGAGGTTAACTGGCCTTCAAATCCTGACTTCACAGAATTTCAGAAGGACAGGGCTACATCTGGATCTCCTACTTGCAAGGACATCAAATAGGCCAACATGAGAGATAGTAGATTACAATGGGTCTTGGACTGATCTAGCAGGGCTTTTCTCATGTTCTTATAGCATAGTTGACCATGACATTCATAGGAATGTGATGTGGAAGAAGATGGTGGGAAAAACATTCAACTATTGCTTTACTTGTCAGGGATTGTTTTGGAACTGGATTGGAATCTATTTAAACTTTAATTTCTAAATGAAGAAACTCACAAAGTCCCCTTCCTTATTTCCTACGAGCTTCATCCTGTTGCTGACAGGTCCATGGCTTCATTTTGCAGCAAGTGTTAAAGCTGCCATAAATTCGTTGCAGAAGGAAAAGACATGAGAGAACCGAAATCTTGCTGTTACATTGCTGTTTTTATGTACATAAAAAAATGAAGTTGCAATGCCAAATACAGATATAGATTGGAGGAAGAATCTTGCAAGCTCTTTATCACAGAGAAGGGGTGTGAAAGGAATTTAAACCCAGAGTTTGGTAGCAGAGTTTTTTTTTTTAAAAAAAACTACAGGATGGAAAATAACTCTTGGCTATCATTTCTAAAGTGTGTCACATGTTGCCATTTAAGGCTCTGCTTTTTTATCCGCGCCTGATGTAAGACACTGCAAGAGGAAAAGAATTCAGCCTGAAATAAAGGCCCTGCCTGCTCCACAAAGTCAGTGACATCATTTGCTGTTCCCTTTCAACCAAATCCTGCTTCTTGATCTCTTCATCATTGTAATGAAGGAAACAGCTGCTAAAGCAAACAACTTCTCGGACTATTGGAATAATCAGTGCTAATCTGGGGGGTGGCTTGAGGCTGGGTGTGCCTTTGAAAAAGGATAAAGTCATCTGCCTGCCAAGAAGTCCAGACTGTTGTGTACACAGACTGCAATGTGAAATGGTGAATTCAAGTGAGAGCCATTTGCAAGTTGGTACGTTACACGCCTCATGCCTGAGCAGACACACTGAAGAAGGAACCCCATGGAAATGGGAAGAGAGATTTGGGTATAAGCTCATTGTTATAAATTAATCATTCACTGGCACAAGAAATAATAGCAATCAATTGGATATTGAGGACTTGTTTTTTAAAAACAAATAAGGGCATAAAAACGTTCATTCATTTTAAAACTTCGTTTTATAAAATATTAGTTTAGAACATTAAGGAAAACAATAGTCAGGTTTTTAATATAAAAACAGTATTGTATGAAATTTTTCAGATAATACAGCATGTTCATGTTTTATGGAATCCAAATATGTCAATTTCATTGTGAACTTAAAAAAAACATTGCAGTGGCTGTTTTAAGGAAATCTGTTGTGTTAACTAACATTGATAAAGAATTCCAGAATAAACTTCAACAAGTTACTGGCCTTCATATCAGCCTAAGTGGAATAATTATCATGACACCCCTGAAAAAAAAAACCCTTTAATTACGAAGTCAGTCAAAAACATTATAGGAAACCAGCAATGGTGACAACATCCAGCCAAGAAAAATAGAGACATTCAATAAAATAACTAAAGTGCTCAATAAAATGGTATCTTAAAAAGGCAAAATGACTTTAAACTATATTCTACAATCCTGTAACAGTGAGACTTTGTACTCCCTAAAAATAGTTGCCTGTTCACACTAGTTGGGGCCATTATTAAGAGCTCTGACCTTGTATTTATAGTCTTAGTTGTGCATGCACAAAGGTTTTTACAACAGCAAAAATTGAGATGATGGCTGAGACCTAATGAATGAAGCCTGTAATGCATGCTGTGACCCACAAAACAAATGGGCAGGACAACTGCAAAACTATGGACTACTTCTTGAGTTTGTCTGCTCCACCAACCTTTTATAGTAAGCTACTGCTGGAATGTAGAGCAATGTGGTTAGGGTATTAGAATCGTGAAAGCACGTGAAAAGTTCTATTTTAATGGGAGGGATTTCACACATTTCTTTGTCATGTTTTCTACTTTCCCAGGACTGAGATATCTTTTTCCAATGGCTCCACATTTTCCTGTCATTCAGCATCATCATCCCTGCAAATGTCACTGCCGCTGTCTGAGCTTTCCCAGTAAGGATAGAATCCCAGAGAATTCCCAGATTGTGCACAAAGTCCTGCCGGATGTATGCAGATCCAGTTAGTTCTAAATTTCCATCCAGACTAGTTGAGCTCCCTGACATTTATTCCCTAAACTACTTCTAAGCACTAGTCCAAGATCTTGCATCAGAAAGAGGCAAGCAAACAAATATATTTTAACAATGTTTTCATCTCTAAATCTTTTTTTCCCTTTGTCTATCTGACAAGCTCCAGCCTGGTACTGCTTTCCCTGTATCTGTACCTGGAGCTCGAACTATTTCACCCATCCTAAAATGTTATTCTGGAATCCAAGGCAGATGGGGACCTTGGAGAAATTATGAAGAAATGGTTACAAAATCTAAATTGAGGAGAGGGAGGGAAGGAAAGACATTGTTAGGCTTTCAGGATTATGTAACTACAACCTATACCTCATTAATAAAGTATTCCAGTAATTATAGTCAAACTTGTAGAATCTGTTTCCTGGCATTTCTTGAAGGGCTGACAGGTAAGGAAAGACACTCTCTGTCCACAGGCAATAACGTTTTGACATACATATCTTTTTCCAACCTGTTCCCAGCTGACTGTATTCTATCTATGGAAATAGGTTGGAATATCATCAATTTATCACCACCATTTCAGTAATTCAGTAGCTAGAAAGCTGGAATTTATTTGAGCCCACGGCTCTGTTTTTTTGCAAAACTTTTGGTGGCTCAGAAAGCCCCCACTCCTTCCTTTCTCTACACAGTCCATTTAATAAAAGCTTATTTCATTGTCATGCTATATCAAGGAATGGGGCCCTTTTCAATGTTGTTGCTCAAATAACAGATTTTGCAAACAAATAACTGAAATACTACTTCTCCCAGGAACTATTATCTACAATTACATCAAGGTGCCAGCATTCCCAGCTGGGTAATTAGAACCAATTCTGGATAAATTCTTTGCTATCAAGTAAATCTACTATTTCTTCCCCTTCTATATTAGTCTCAACTCTCTATGCAGTAATAAGGAAAGGAGCTGACATGGTCTTCTGGGCCTCACCCAGCCTATCCTCTTGAGATGCTTTGCAAGCTTGTTTGAGTCTGCTGTTTTTAACTCATTTCTAATCTAGTTCATTAACAGTAGACCTTCAACTGCATTTGCCTAATGATAAACATCGTTTCACCTGGGCATTGATAGCATAAATAGATTCCACATCAGCTTAGAAACCAGAAATTGCTGGATTCATTGGTAACCACTCAGGATTGTGAGTCCAAAAGAACCTATCTTCAACTCCTAGATTGGCTGCTTGGGGACTGACTGTGTGCCCTTGAAGATTTCCCACCAATATTCTTTGCCTTTATTACTTGCAACTGAGAAAGGCTTTCTGCAGATATCAACTGATAAATTTAATTCTTCTTGAAGAATCTGTTTCTTTTATACTATAGTGTTTATGAGTACCAGCAGTTCAATATCATGCATTCCTCTCTTTAACATTTTAATTATATTTAATCATCAAATATTTTTTCTTTGTCATCATGGTCTTTGTGGAATCACAAGCAGTATTTCCATTTTATACCCAGAAAAATACAGCTTGCTCACATATAAAGTATCATAGGATGGGCTGCAATTTCACTTTGTAAAGTCAAATATTTAGATTAGGATTCTTGTTTTCTTTTGGAAAGGATATTCATATCATAGCCTTGTCAGAATGTAGTGTTTTGGTTGCTTTAAAAAGCCCCACCACCACAACCACTTGCAAAGCTCAGTTGAGTGAGACGCTTGTCAGCTGCCAAAGGCATAAAAACTGGTTTCTGAACAATGCTGCCATTTTGAAGATGAGATGAAGAAGGTTCTGCATGAACCACTACTTTTGACAAATATCTCTTTTAAAAGATTAAATTTGGATATGATAAGGGAATCACTAGGGTCCTTGGGTGAGCAAACTCCCTCAACAGACGTTTTAGCATTAGGATAAACATCCCTAAATTAGGTCTGAGATTGGTTTGAAGACGTACAATGTGCCCCTTTGATGATGTTAAAAAGGGCTGGATTTAGTTGGCATGTGAATAAAAGACCAAATGAGACCTTCCCCTATTTCTTCTTGAGCTTATCATGGAAGATAGGCAGAAACAAACTACAGAAGGTGCCCTTTACAACAAAGGGTGCGTGTGTAACAGCTGGCTTATACTCCCAAGTGTACTTCCACAGCCCCTGAAATCCTTTCAATAACAACTTTGCTTCCTAATATAAAAGCTGGCCCACATTTTCCCAGTGTATTAAAATATGTAATATTTTAGAGCAGTGTTTCTCAACCTTGGCAACTTGATGTGTGGTTGGGGGACATGCTGGCTGAGGAATTCTGGGAATTGAAGTCCACACATCTCCAGCTTGCCAAGGCTGAGAAGAACTGCATTTCTTGCTTTCAGGTGCTAGGATTTTGAGAGACAAGTTAATTTGGCAATGCGGATCGTGGGATGCTAATTTGGAATGAAGGTTACTTATGAAACATGGTAGTCAAATACTTGGTTCTATTTATTATTACTTTTATTAGATACAAGCCCTTTCACCTTCAGCAGCAAGATGGAAATTGTAGTCAACTATATTAAAAGCTGCTTAGTTGAAAAAGACTGCCTTAATACAGCCTTGTTAATTTTGGGAAATGTCTGCAGGAACATGTGGCTTGTTTCCCAGAGATGTCATGTTAGGAGGAAATCAAGCATTATTTCCTATGTACACAGGGACCAGGTTTGCTGAATTCCCAGCCCCTAAAAGAGAATGGACAATAGCTTATTAAGGGCCCCTCTAATTGGACTCACTGCTGGCATCTGGCATCCATCCTAGCTGCTCTAACAAAGGAAGGCATTACAACAGCCTGGATGTGTGGCCTGATCTCATCATTTTATATTCGGGAGGGTGAGCTACTGAGTCTAGCCCCATTTGCCATTTGAGATTTTAAAATCTATTTTTCAGAAGTATTCAAGAGCCTACACAAACCATCCAGTTCATGAGTGCCAAGAGGAACTCTTAATTCCATAATCTGTAAGAATTGGAGTGGTACTGGGAAGGAGACCATAATTCAGGTTATCCACTATCAAAGTTGCTGAAACGCAGTTCTCTTTTGCCGTACCTTTTCTATTGCCATACCTTTTATATAGAAACTAAACAATTCTGCATGTTGAAAGATGAATTTTCTGTCTTTTGTAAGTATTCTTCTGTACATTTTCATTGAAATCACACAGGCACTGTATTTTCTTAAATGAAATATGCATAGAATTAAGTGTTGTACCTTATGACAAATGTATCTTTTCTTTTATGTACACCGAGAGCGTATGCACCAAGACAAATTCCTTGTATGTCCAATCACACTTGGCCAATAAAGAATTCTATTCTATATCCAACAATACCAAGTTCTTAATTGGACTTCTCTCAGCTAAATTATTTGATTTCCCTATTATTTATTCCTCTAATCCATGTCTTGTTTAATGCTCAGTAATAATTCCCAACATGCCTCCCTATTGGAATGCATGTGAAAAAAAGGGTGGTGTGGAGTTTTTTCTCCTTTTATGCAAATTTCAGGGCGGCTGGCTATTGTGATTTGAAATATAGAATTCTTTATCGATAGAATTCTTTATTGGCCAAGTGTGATTGGACACACAAGGAATTTGTCTTGGTGCATATGCTCTTGGTGTACATAAAAGAAAAGATACATTTGTCAAGAATCATAAGGTACAACTATATATATATATATATATATATATATATATATATATATATATATATATATATACACGCACACACACATATATATAAAATATCTCTGATTCTTAAAACTCCTGCCTAGCCCAAGGAGAAACTCCTTCAGAGCAGCTGGAATAACATCTTCCCTTTGCTCATTAATCAGAACCTTGTCTCCTTGAAAAGCAAGGCATGTGTTTGCAGGCAGCTGACTTTGCAGGGGGAAATGTCAGTTTATTGGAAAATAGGACTGCTGTTGTCTAGCACAATTCATTTTCCACATGGCTGTGCCTGTCAGAGGTGGTCTCTCTGCCTCTGAGGGACTAAGGCTGCCTGCTGCCCTGCATTTGGACATCTTTGCTTGGCTAATGACAGCCAGGCACAATCTTCCAGATCACTTTTTAAAATGAACCCTTGGAGAGGCAGAGGGCTAACTAATGAATCCCTCCCTCACACATGCGTACAGCATGCACCATGCATAATTTCCTCCTGGGGCAAAATGACACCTGCCTGTAAAGTTTGAGAGAGTGAACTGCCTGTGTACAAGCTGTCACTGGCTATTACAGCCCCATGTATGAATTAATCTAAAATCGCATTGATCTTGGCCATTTAAAAACCTCCTTTGATTTCAGTTGGTTCAGATCAAAGTTCACAGTCACTCTAAGGCACAATGCAGCTTGTTAGGATTGGGCTTAGTGTATTTTGTGAATCCAACCACAGTGCTACATTTGAATTTTGCCACTTGTGGTTTATTCAGTAAAACATAATTAAAGCAAAACCATGACTTAGTAAGCTATAGGTACTTAGCCAATCCCAGAATGAGCCACAACGTTTAGACACAGAGTTGCTCTGCTGTCTACAAAAGAACTACTGAAATGTGAAAGGTGGAAAATGGTAAAAAAAAAAAAATGTCGCAATGCCAAACAGAACAACATGAGGGGAAGACCAATTGTTTCATTAGTAAGAAAGAAAGAATGGATCCAACAAGAGAAGTATCTGAGAAATAATCAATGAAATTTTATTTTCGTTCACACATTCTATGAACTATATAAAATGTTCCTCTCTGACTACTGTACCCCCAAATATTTAGTCCATAACTCCCATCACCTCAGATGGAGGTGATGGAAATTGAAATATCCAACCTTTGGAGAGATCCTAGGTTAATGGAAGTATCATTATCTAGAAAGTGTATCAATGAAAATCTTCCTTTCTGGTTTCCTATCTTCCTTTCTTTGTTCTCATGTGTCATTCCATTTTTGGGAAAGCTTTGAGGCAAGGAGGGACAAAAACAAGGTGAGGAACAAGTCTCTCCTTGCATATACTAGGCCAGCTGAAGAACATTTCAAGACTGAGCAATATAGCATTTCCTTCCCACAGTCATTTTTATTTCAGTGCAGGTGATGAGACATCTGACTGTGTCACAGGGCAGCAGACAAGCCATGTCATATACAGAGCTCTCTCCCTCAGCCTTCTGATGCCCCCTTATTCTTCTGTTTCGTTGCACTGCCCTCATCCTAAGCAGCAGGGAGCTGTCCCACCTTGTCTAATTGCAGAGCCAGAACCTTCCTCTTTCTGCTTTGATGGATATATAGCTGCATAAAATCAACCAACAGTAGTTCCAATGATTGAGGGAAGTTGCCACACTTCTTAAACTTGCCATACTGTATATATACAGAACATGTCTAGGTACAAATACCATCAACTTATATCACTTCTTGGAGACCTCGGGCTCAAAGAAGCAAGTCCATTCAGCTCATATTCATACCCTTTCTACCTGCCTCCATATTCACATCCTATCTTAAACTACATTTGATATCTCGTTGACATAAGTAAAGTTTCATCCTTGCTTTTTTTTAATGATCCTGATACAAGATGGTGTTTTTGTATTGCTGCTAATAGCATCTCCCTTTTCCCATGAGAAAAGAACAATACTGAGCAGGAGTGTGCAGGTTAGATATGGAGCCTCATCCAAATCTAACCATTCCAGTAATCTTGCTCTAGGGTCCCTGAAAATCAGCAGGGAAATGCCTACCAATTTTCTGCACTCTGCTACAAGCTGACAAACTGGGCAGCTGAGATATGCTTCCCAGGGGCCACTGTCTGCCCAAATAGGGTTTATACAACCAGAATCATTAGTTTGAGATGGGCAGCTATTCAAATCAAATCATAAAACCTGAATTTGGATCTTGGAGCATATCTTGGTAAATATCCTTTACTGTAATGCTCCAGCTGTTTCTTCTCTCTGAAAAAAGACAATCTGTCCAATTCCTTCATAAAGGAAGTAATGAAAGAGAAGGCTTTGTGTACAAGTATATTTTAGGATTTACATAATTTATGTTGATTTATAAACATATAACAATCTGTGGCCTCATTTATTATGCTCAATTTTACAGCAATATCTAAGGTCACCAGATGGCAAGCAAAGTTTTCACATTCAAGAAAGAGCTGAATGGCTAAGTAGTTGAGCTGGGCCTTGTAGGATATTGCATATTCTGTCCTTGCTCTGGAGCTAATTCCTGTTTTGTTTTTAAGGAAAATGGCAACCTTGGGTTAATAACTACCAAATGTGAAAAACAGCACAAATGTATCCTGTCTGAAATTATTTTCAGCTTACAGAAACACAATGTTCTTATGTTTAATAGATTGGAATGAGTAGAAAGCATTTTATGTCTAGTAGGGCTACTTTCTGTAGGTGTAAAAGAGCTTAGAATGAGCAAGGATTTCTTGAGGGCATAATGAGGAAGGAAGGGCCCATGACATTCTGCTGCTTGAGGCAAAACACAAAATTGACCCTTCCATGTTCTATGTATAACAGTTAAACAAAACTTATTTCATCTCTGGCAATAGGGAAGTTTCTCCAGTGGCTGTTTTAGTCAGGTATGACATCCAGCTTCCCACCTTATCAGAGTGTCAGCACTTCAAGCTGCATTTACTCTAGTGCTGACATAAGAAGGAGAAGCGGAGGCGTCTGGAAAGGGACATTTGATTTTTCACCTACTTATTTTCCCTGGAAATAACATCCCCTAGGAGATGGGATGGGAGGGGGGAAATTCCTTTGAGCTGGAGCAGTAGATTAGGGGTAGAGTGATTTGGAAGATGGCCAATGAGTGCAGGGGAGTGGGGAACGGAAAGGGAGGGTTTTGGGTCTGGAAGTAAGTGTTGGCTGCGATGGAGTCAGAATTAAAATGTCGTGCTTAATAAATTGGAGTTTTTCTTCAAAGACTTTGTTTGAAATGCAATTTATTTGAGATGACCTCGAAACCTGACACAGAGTTTGTCAGGGTTGAAGTTTATGGTGTCTGCTGTCTGCGGCAGCCAACTGAGCTGAGTGTGTGGAGAAAATAACACGTGAAGAAATACATGGTATGAAATACAGATGGGCTTCTGGGGATCTCTTACTGGAAAGTCAATGTCCAATCTGTTCTCCTTCGTGAAGTTCAGCTAAAGTAGGACATTTCATAGGCACAGGATGCCTCATGAAAGGGAAAGCAGGAGCCCTTAAGATACAAAGCTACATTTTTGCTTGCGCTCAAGCTTCTGCATCAGAATTGCAGTAGCTTTCAGTAGGATAGCAGGCCCTTCTCAAAATTGCTTCTTCCTGGGAGCTTTATAAGCTTGAAGAACGCATAAGAAGCATGGGGGAGAAATATGATACAGCTCATAGGACAAGAGAAGTATTGCCAATGATTCTGAATAGGAAAAAAAATAATATTGATAAAGCATTGCAGACACTTTCCTCCAAGGTAATCTGATGCATTTCGGGATGGGTAAGAGAAGTAATCCTCCTGATAGATAAAATTATGAATAATCTTCTTTCCCAAGACGGAATTCAGAATCTAAATAGATCTTTTCTAACCTAATGCTTGCTTCAGCTAGACTGCACGTTGGTTCCCTTTATCCACCAGTCACTACTGCTACCATCACAGAGAAAAGTAGGTAGGAAATACTGTTTTAAATTATGCTATTTATAAGGGAAAGAAACCCATGTCCACATATCACGGGGACACCTTTATTAGAACCAATTGTAAGGTTGCAATTGGCATCCCATCGCTCTCCAGAATTTTTCATCAGACATTATGCTAAACACGTTAAAAAGCAACATAAAACACTAAAGATGGTGGGGAATGGGGCAATGGCTAAAAGCAGGGACTCTGTTTTGTTAAAATTACAATATGCTTCTGACAGCTGAAAGATTACACATGAGTTATGACACACACACACTCCATCAAAGGCACTTTGTCAGAAGAGGACATGAATTCCCCTGCCAGTTGGCCACTTGGCAAAGGTGAACTATATTTTCTTTCTGATTCAAGGTAAGTAAACTGGAGGGAGGGAGGGAGGGAAGGGAGGGAGGGAGGGAGGGAGGGAGGAAGGAAGGAAGGAAGGAAGGAAGGAAGGAAGGAAGGAAGGAAGGAAGGAAGGAAGGAAGGAAAGATCATACATACAGTATTCACTAGCAGATAAGCCAGGAATTTTAATTGCTAAAATGCACACAAAAAATTGGGTTCAACCTATCCCCCGATGGGCTTATTTAAGAGCATATATGGCAATACTTTTACAAAATATCTCTCTCTCTCTCTCATATATATGTATGTATGTATGTATGTATGTATGTATGTATGTATGTATGATATATGTATGTATGTACATATGTATGTCTTCTTAAGTTTTCGCAGGTGTGTATATGCAAAAAATTAAAATCTTGGGTGTTTTCCCGCTTCATGTTAAATAAGTTAGTTAAAATGTTTAAAATTCTGGTTAAAATCCTAGCTTAAAATCTTCCAGAAATCCTTACAGAGTGTTTAACAAAATGCCATGAAAAATACAGGTCAGTTTATCTGTGCATAGTGTACTTTTCATGGAATTTTGGATAAAATTCAAGGATTAGTTTATCCACAGATGGGCTTCTCCATGAGCATATATGGTTCATTCAAGGAATTGTGTCTATGCATATTATGTGAATGGGCCACCACAGTTCAAACACCATAAATAGAGCTCAAACACAATCTTTTCCAATAGAGCCGACCGATTTACCAGTGAGTCATCTACTGTGAGTCACTTGATGAGTTTTAGGCAACAAAGAATGTGAAGTTGCACACTGGTGTATAAACTCAGCCAAAATGAATCATACACATGATAAACTTGCAAGTATGTTGGAATTTGTCCTGAATACCAAAGCTAGTATTCTGTATCCTGCATTCGCTTATTTTTATTCTCACAGGTCACGTAAATCATCCTGTTTTACTCAAATCCCTGCCTTAAAAATTATGAACTGACTCATTTGAAAAATTTTACCTGTACTGATAACAAAAGTTCATTTGTACCTAGCAACAGGCCTTTTAAATGGGTTGTGTGCTCACACATGTCATGAAGTCAGACTTACGTACTTTATATGGTGACATCTTGATACACTTGTTTTGATGCCACCATGCCTTGTTACAGGTTCCAAAGCTAGTGGTAGCTTATTTATGCAGACCATTATTTTCTGTTGCTGAACATGGCAGCATCTAGGCATGGCCCGTTCTTCTTGCGCGTCTATTATCTACATTGCAAAGTATTGCATTTACATCATTATCAAGTACAATACAGGTAGTCCTTGACTTACAACAGCTCATTTAGTGACCTTTCAAAGTTACAATGGCACTGAAAAAAGTGATTGTTATGACTGTTTTTCACGGTTGCAGCATCCCCATGGTCACACGAACAAAATTCAGATGCTTGGTAACTGGTTTATATTTATGACAGTGCTGTGTCTCGGGATCATGTGATCACTTTTTGCGATCTTCTGACAAGCAAAAGCCAATGGGGAAGCCAGATTCACTTAACAACCATATTATTAACTTAACAACTGCAATGGTTCACTTAACAATGTGGCAAGAAAAGTCATAAAATGGGGCAAAATTCACTTAAATGTTTCACTTAGCAACCTAAATTTTGGGCTCAATTGTAATTGTAAGTCAAGGACTACCTGTAAAATTATAAAAATGTGCATGGGTACCCTCAGCTCCCTATATGTAAAGAAGGATGACATTAAGGTGCTAAATGTATAACATATGAGCAAACTCTTTATCCATAAATTCAGCAACTATATTTTAGCTAAGTAGTTAATATTTGTACTGGATTCACACACATCCTGATAAATGATACCTCCAGTCTGTTAAAAGAAAAACAGACTATGATTGTTTTGTCTATGTCGTCCGCTATAACAATCCAATTAAGATCCAATCTGCCTATTTAGAAGAGCGCTAATATTGCTGCAGAAGGGACATTGACATTGACCTTATGGTATCTAAAGAGTAATAAATTAATGTAGAATATTCCTGATTAGGTAAAGTTCTTTTAATACAAATCGTGCCAACAAATTGGCCAGGAGACATGCAATGTCATTATACTTGGAACATGTACTGTAAATCCTTTTCCAACCCTTTCTTGGCCTTCAGAAGTAGTTACGTGGTGGTATTTCTCCCCAAATAAGATGTAGGTAACAGAAATTTACATTCCTCCTTTGGGAGCAACTATTCCGTCCCCCCACCCACCCACATTGCAGTATCTGACTCGCTTGTTTGCCATGCTCCCTAACTTGCCTTCCCAGTATGTTTTTTTTCCCCTCAGTTTTTGGTTACCTTTGTTGCTACTTATTTATTCCGAATAAATACGTATATTTTCAAAGTTGTAGAAGCAATTTTGTAATATTTTAATCTTTGGCATGAAGCAGACAGTTTGGGCAAGGATTTTATGTCTGTTTTCCATTTCCTCTCCTTTGACAACATGGTAAATGCTCAGCTATTATTTTATTTTAGAGGAGCCTAATTTTCAGTGTGTAACTATAAAGTTCCTGCACTTTTTTGCATGTTTATTAAACACTGGAACAAATTGAACAAGCTGTGATATACCACCTTCTATTTTTGTATGTTTGTAATGCCAAGTATAATCCTTTATGAAACAAAAGCTGCACATCTTTCTGAACATAAACTTTCAGATTGTGTAGAAAAAAAGTCTAGGTTCAGAGAGATTCAATTCTGACCCATCTCTTCTTCCATCTCTCCTTTCTCAAGAATCAATAACTGCTTAATTTCTTTTTCATTTTTTCTGTTAACTATTGTTTGGCTTGATATGGCAAGAAATACCTCTTTTGTGGAACCAAAAATAGGGAAGTCCACATGAGCAAACATGAGATCTTCCCTTTTAAATACAGTTAACTTGGAGTACGTCTGTCCAGATTCCTAGCATGCTCCTTATATGTATTTACTCAAAAATCATCCCCACTGGTTTCAATTGCGATTTCTCCTCAGATGAATGAGAACAGGACTGCAGAGTATTGTATATCTTTCCAGAGTATTGACCTTACAATGGTAACAATAATATTATCAAACATTTGCATTGAAAAGGCTTCAAGAAAATGACCGCATGAAGTCGATGACCCAGTGAAGAATGCAAAATTGATATATAGTGGTCAAGACAACATAACTCCACAATGAAACTATGCCTGAAAGGAAGAATGAAGATCATCATTCAGTAGTTCTGCATGCATAAGATCCTAAATTTAACCCTTTGCACGTTAAGAAAAAGCTGCCAGAGATTGGAAAGCAGCTACCATCATTGATTAGATTTGTCTCCTCCTCCAAGATGACAAATTCCTGAGATCATGCAAATAGATTTTGAGGAAATTGGGTTGAGATAGGCTGCATTAGAAAGACTGGTACAAAGCAATAAGTTTCAAGTTTAAGAAAATTCTTCTGAGGATTAAACATTCAGTTTGTGATCAAAGATTATGACATGAAATCACTATCTGTTCCAAGACTTTAACATTTCAACTATTATTTTTTTAAAACAAGCTTACTTTAGCTCTAGCTAGAAACATTCAGGATGTCAAGTTTCCAAAGGCTAAAGGGCAGCTCCACTCTCTACAGTATTTTGACCAGTGCCACCAATCCTGAGCTCCCTTTAGAGAGAGCTAAACAAATAGCTTGCTCAAGAAGACGCTTGGCACGCGCCAGCTCACACCGAGCCCCACCAGCCCAAACCTTTCAAGCACTTAAGTCAATACAGAAAAATGTCTCTCCCTCTGGATGCTGGTCAGGCACAGCCTTCCTCTAAAGGCAGCCAAGAAAAGCCAGGCTGACGAAGGAATTTAAATAGGGCTATTATTCCTATTACTGTGGGGTGACGGCAGAGAAGGAATACATCCATTTTTCTCCCCACTCCTGCTTTTGAATATCCAGTGGAGTGGGACAGAGTCAGAAGCAGAAACTAACATTTAAAACTATCTCCTGCTATTTCAATCTGAGTTGTTAAAAAATATTTAGCAATCAAATTCTAGTGGCAGTAGCAAAGGGAAACACACCCCAGCCTCCTACAAACCAGTAGGTTTTTAAGCCAGCACATTCCATTTTTTTTTAGCCCTTTGATCAACAGCCTTGAAAAATTCCAAAGAATGTAGGCTGAAAACTTCAGAAAAGAGGAGATCTGGTTTAGCTATATGTTGCATTCTTTTGGAGTGCAATTTCTAAAATTGTAACACATCCTTCTTAGCCCAGGATTTTTTTTTCCAGACCTCTGTTCTTTCTAATATGTTTGATTATTCTTTAAAACGCATTTTGGATGAAAAGGGACAATGCCAACCATTTAAACCAATGACCTAAATAGGACTGGATTAGCCTAAATCAAAATGTTCTGATCCCGATTCCAGCCAAGCTCACTGCTCATTCATCCCCCACGGGGCCTTCACTCTGATACACACTGTTCCTCTGATTCTTCGTATCATAAGGCGGCATTGATTTTCCCCCGAAGTGATAAGGATGCTGCACTTCCAGATCCAGATTTTCTTTGAGCTGTTCTGAGTCACATGCCCTCACGGATTAACTGTTGAGGCCAGCCTGTGAATTGCTGAGTTTATCCAAATATAGTTGGTAGGGACTGATAATATTTGCTTTCCCCCCCTCCCTTTCCCCCAAAGCAGTGTGCGTCAGTACAGACAGTGATTTCACAGCCAAAAAGTCTTTAATGAACTCCTGAACATTAGATACAAGGCGGTATAAAGATTTGGAATGTCTTTATATCAGCCATTCCAAATCGATCAGCTTCCAGATTTATTGGAATACCACAGAACTGGAGTCTCTAAATAGCAGTCTTTTTCATTCCCACTAAGATCACTTGGGATCTAAAGTGGAATCAAGCGTATTCTGGAAGAGCCTGGATCAATTGACTCAGAGAAGATGGGCCCCTAAGCCAGTCCACGAGGTCCATTTGTGTCTAGCAAAGGGAGGGGCAGCTTATCTCATAGCTCACCAGACCTAGATCTATGCTGGTGCAGTCCCCATTGCTGCATAAAATACCATCGACTGCATTAAAACAAATGAATTTATTTGTATTAAAAATAAAAGGAATAACTGAAAGATTTGGGGATTTCCTTTTCCTCCTGGCCTGTTCCAGTGCCCAGCTTTAATAAATAGGGCCGATAACCACTAACAAGGCTCCCAGCCTGCAACTGGACTCAACTCTCCTTATATGGGCACCTTTTGAACACTGGTTTCATGTTTTGGCTGACGGCAGGCAACTGTATTGATGCTTATTCTTTGGGGAACAACTGGAGGAGGAAGAGAGTACAGTAGAACCTTGGGGTCTCACATAACTATTGGTGGGGGCATTTTATTCCTAGGATTATTTTTAGGCTTGGTAATTAGCCTTCTCCAGTCTGGTTCCTTCCAAACAATTTTAATTTTAACACATCATTGATAGCTAGTGGACCTTCTGGCTGGAGAAGGTGGGAGCCACCTGAGACATTTGGAAGCAACCAAACCAAAGAAAGCTGCCCTAGAGTGACTGGTCACTGTGCCCTCAATGGGGGAGTCATCTGGTAGAATCCTGTTCCCACAGGCCAGTTTTAAGGACGTGACTTTTTGGGGCATGGACAAGTCCCTGCAGTTTTCTTGGCTAGATTTCAGAAGTGGTTCACCATTGCCTTCCTCCTGGGCAGAGAGGGAATGACTGACCCAGCTGGCTTTGTGAAAATGATTATAGGTGAAAAGAGCAATGAGAGAGCTGATGTGATGTGAGGAAAATGCTATTTCAGACAGGCATGGACAGAAATGAACAGATAGCTTTGCTTTATAAAACACAACTTTTGTCAACGAAATCTCAGTCATAATGGTAAGGAACATCTTTTGGGAGGAGTTAGGAAAAGAGATATGAGCATACAGCCATGATTTATTTAATGAACCCAAGTTCCTTAATCTACCCAACACTGTGAACCTTAAATAAATCATGGGATTGGATGCCAAATGTGCTAGGCTATAATTTAATGAGTTAGTTTGCAGGTGTGCGTAGAATTCAAACTCAAAGATCACAAAACAGTCATTTCCACTTCAGTCTTGCTTGTGAAGACAAACTCAGTAGGTTAAGAGACAAGGTAAATACTTTTAGTCTGCATCAATAACAACAAGATATATAACAACCTACCAATATTTTCATTAAGAGGTGGTAAAGATTGGCCAGGATCAAAATACCATAGAAAGAGGAGGAGGAGGAGGAAAGAAGAAAAAGAACAGCCATTCTTTTAAAAGGAACATATGTTACTTCTGCTTTCTCTGAGGTATTTCTGCAATCCTTGTAGGAGAGAGGCTCCATCCAAGCATTTTTAGCTTAGGGGTTGCTGGTTAATGTTGTGTGTTACAGGCTTTGATGTGAGTTTCCATCTAGGGAGGCTGGTCCATGCTCTGCACCTTGCTGGTAGCTTCAAGCAGTGCTAAGAAGCCCAGCTGGCTAATGGATAGCTTGACCAGCAGACTTGCTTCGGGGCAACATTTCCATGTTACCAATGTTTCTCCTGGGAAATTATGCAAAGATAAACAGATCCCTGAGGCAGAAGCACAAGGCTGGAGGATAAAAAATAATCATTCAGGTTATTTTTGAGATGGAGCAATTAAGGGAGAAGAATTTCATTTTCTTGCACAATGATGTCTGGACCCAAGCAGCATGTTTTTAATATAACTGGCTAGACACTCATTCTATGGTTTGCTTTGAAAAGCAAAATTAAGTCTTAATCCGAGCTGAAAGCCATTGCTTATGGATCACAATGTCTGGGCTATGATATTAAACTGGTTTGGGTCTAGTTATTAGTTGGATAGGAAACTTGTAGGGATTTCCAGGATTGTAGGCTAGATGGGATAGTTAATAAACACCTTACAGTGGTGTTTTCCAACCTTGGCATCTTTAAACTTCAACTCCCAGAATTCCCCAGGCAACATTCCCTGGCTGAGGAATTTTGGGAATTGAAGTCCACACAGTTTAAAGTTACTAAGGATGAAAACCACTGCCCTGGAGTAAGGCAATGACAAATCACTTCCAAGTTTTGCCAAGAGAGATCCGTAAGCTTCTCCATTAACAAAGCAGATGCTGAATTCAACTGGAAATAATTTTAACTTTGTCAGGCTTATTCAAGCATGGCCTTAACATCTTTTCAGTTCTTTCCAACTCTATAATGCTATGATTCTGGATCTCAAGCCATCAACCTCTTAATTCTGGAACAGGCTAATCAGCAGAAGTCTCACAAACACATTTGGCTAATATAGTTTCTTTACTGCAACAAGAATGAAGTCATACACATACAAAAGATCATCAAATGGACTTTGGATCTCTGCAGATCTTTTGCATTAAGTAAGATCCCCTCATGCTTATTGCTGATTATGGTTGGCATGCATTTTACAGCAAACAAAGCCAGTGATCTCAACTGAATCAAAGTATTCTGGGACATGTTTCAGTCAAGTCTCTCATTAATTAGATCCCTCACGCATCTAATAAAATCACAATCAGATCTTCAAGCCCTGCTAATAAAGATAATTTGGTACAGGTGTAATAATATGGAATTCACATTATCTACAATACAATGCTTCTGGAAACACCATTATTTCCATATAGTTGAACAATCATCATGACAATTACTTTTATACAATTTCGCATTTTGTGAGTTCAGGTGAGAGAACCTGACACTCAGGCTATCCCATGCAATGGCACCATTTCTATACAGGTATATAATTATGCATAATTATCTTCAGAAAGTACAGAGATCATCAGTCTCCCACAAATGGAGGGGGCTCATGTCACAACTTTTTAATGGAGGTGAACTGTCACCTTCTGGATCTTTTTATCACTGGTTTCTGATAATTTGTGGCTAAAAGCAAAATCGGATATGTAGTTCCTTCATGGAGCTTAAGATCTAACAGATCTAATTAAGTTTACCTATCTCAAGAAGTTAGCCCCATCTATGTTGTAGCAGACTAAGACATTAATTGCGGCATAAGAGCTTAGAGGGCGGGTGTCAAACTTGCTGTGTCACAATGCCATCACGTAATGCTTCGTGACGTTTTTCCCATTCGTGGAGCTGGGGTGGGTATGGCCTGTGTGTGATGCATCCAGCCCGCGAGACGCTAGATGGTAAAAAATGTGCTTAAGATGGTGTATATATCCTATGCCAAGCTTTCACCAGTGGCAGTATAGCAATTTTTGAAGGTTGCATAGGATGGAACTTCTGGAAATTGCTCTTCCAAAACATCTTGAGGGCAATAGTTAGGAAAAGCTGCTTTAAGCCTACACTTAATTGTCTCATGCTTGATACTTGACAGAGACCTATAGCTATATTGCCACTTTAATGACATATAGGGCAACTATAACAACAGAAGGGGTGGTATTTAAACATTTACCTTCAAACCTCTCAAAGTCTTCAAAATGGCCAGCCTGGTTCCATCCAGAGTGATCTTTTATTTATAATTATCCTAGACCTTAATCTTGTCTTCACTCTCTAAGCATGGCTTCCCCACCCCCAGTTAAATTGGCATCATTCATTTACAAGAGCAAAACTATTAGGAGGCTATAATACTTCTCTCTCCCATCCAAAACAAATAAAAAACCCACCCCAGTAAAGATTGAGCAAGCTGTTCTCAGAACAGAAAATTAAAGGTCTGAGAAAAGAAATCGCATATTCTGAAAAGGGCAAGGCTGGCATATTGAACAGAAGAATGTACTGTAACACCTATCAGGATTCGAGCTACCAAAGAAATGTGTTTTCAAAGCAAATCCAGAAACATGTACATTAAGGGGAGGGGGGCAAAGAATGAGAATTCATCTGAACTTGTAGAAAGGAGCCTATTTAAATGATCAATACCACATCTGAGACCAATCTGAGGGATTACACTTCTAGAATGCTTGAGTTCCTCAAACATTTATTTAAGTCTCAAGTGCCTAGAACTGTTAATATTGAAGCCATAAATACATTAGCTCCTCTTAAAATGAAATCCCATCCTTTTTTTTTAGAAATACAAAGAGAACTGAACTGTTCAAGTCATCGAAGATGGAAACATCATGGGAAGATATCTGTGTTATGTGGTGGGGAAAAAAATTTGTCACTATCTTTTCTGACCAGCAAACTTAAATTTAAACTCTTCATTTAATGCTGCTTTATGCTTCTAATGAATTCTACCAAATTCCTGTGCCACCCAACCACATTTAGGGTAGAAATGGCAAACATCTGTTATTTTCTGGAACTGGCCAAGTATAGCTAACTTCAATTCTAAAAATCATGGTAAATCTAGCCTTCCAGCAAGCCAATCTCTCCCTTTAAGGATTGGTAGTTTCTTTTTAAGTGGTTACAATTCAGAGCTGCATGTAGCAGGTACCAACCACATTTAGGGTAGAAATGCAAACATCTGTTATTTTCTGGAACTGGCCAAGTATAGCTAACTTCAATTCTAAAAATCATGATAAATCTAGCCTTCCAGCAAGCCAATCTCTCCCTTTAAGGATTGGTAGTTTCTTTTTAAGTGGTTACAATTCAGAGCTGCATCCGTTTTTTTGAATGCTATTGCCATTTACTAAGCCAGGGCACATTTCTGGGGAAAGAGGAATCCTTGGATTGTCACGCACTTCCTCAACTATGAGAAAAAAAATACCAATTGCAGCAGGGAGATGGAATTTCTCAAGGCCAAAAGGGGCCACCTAAAACTATGCCAAAAGGCAGAAAGGAGATTGCAAGTCCTTTCCCACCTCCCCACCCCTCTTTGCAATTTATATTGAAGAGAGAAAAACTCTAGGCTCCTTCTGGTTCACTGAAATTAGCCCAAGCCAAAAAAAAAAAACGTTACTGGGTATGCATAGTTCTTCCATGACTGTATATACGCAAAGCCGTGCTAATGATAAACCTTTATGATAAGGCTTACCAACCCCACTAAGTTGCACGTCTTTATTTCTTCAGAGGGAGGAAGGTGGGCGGCAATGAGGACTTCACAATCCAACCACTTTTAAGAGGACTCCCTGTTCGCATTTTCTGGAGCAACAGGTGGCTTTTCCTCAGCTGGTGGCGGTGTGTAGGGGGAAGTGGATAGTAACGGATATATTTTAAGAGGAATGTTTGGTGCGGTTGGCGTCTAACCGAGACAGAGCAAGCCAGTAGGAGAGGCTGGAATTAAAACCGATCAAATCCAGCCACGCTCTCAGCCTCCCTTCCCGCTCTGACGCAAGAGGCACTTGCGACCCAAAGTCCTTAACGGCAATTGATTAAGAAAGGGGAGATCTATAGAGGACCGTCGAAGGAAAAAAAAATTAGGATATCTCCGCCAATTAACAACCCCCCCCCCAAAAAAAAACCCCTCAGGACTTTTCATCACGGTTGGTTGGCTTGCAGAATTTGCTTGAGACCGCTCGAGCGTGCTTGTCCCCCTCCCTCCTCGCGTGCCTCGACACGGATGGGCGCAGATGCCCACGCTGCGTGGCCTAAGGCAGCAGCGCCCTTGCTCGTGGCACGGCATCCTTACCTTGCTCTCCTCCTCCTCCTCGTCGTCCTCGTCTTCTTCTTCCTCCTCCTCCTCCTCCTCCTCTTGCTCTTCTAAAGCCACCGGAGCAGCAACGACCGCGTCTCTCTCCGCCTGACCGGCCACCTTCCGCTCCACTTGAACGTGACTCCGCTGTTCTGCTTTCACCGCCTCCGGGGCAGCCTCGTCCTCGACCTCCTCCCCTTTTCCCTTCTCCCGAAGCCCTTCTTCTTCTTCTTCTTCCTTTCCTTCCTTCGTCCCCTTTTCTCCAGCCCCTATTTCCTCCACGGCGTCCCTTCCAGCTTCTCTGCTTATCACCGCCTCTTCGTCTCCTTTCTCCTTCCGAGGCTCCGCGCCGGCCGCCTCCGGTTCCCTCTCATCCTTCTGGAGTGCTTCGCCGTCCGTCCGGTCTACCGCAGCAGAGCTCGCCTTGGCCTCCCCTTCTTCCTTTGCTGCTGCTGCCGCCGCCGCCGCCGCTGGCTCCGTAGCTTTGTCCTCTTCCGAGGATCTCAGCTTGACAAAGACCGACGCTAGAATAACAGCCAGGACGGTGAAAAGCAGCGGGACTGCAACGTACAAGTCCACCGCTACATCCATGCCTCCGGCGGCTGTGCGACCCGACAGCAGTGGCCGCAATTTGACCGGGAGAGCTGCGTTGTCGAGTCGTCGCCCGCTCCCTCGTGCTTTTTTCTCTCTCCTCCTCCTCCTCCTCTTTCTGCAGCCGCCGGGCAACTGAGCAGCTGGACTGAATTCAGCTGCCTGAAAGCGGCGGTCGGTCTTCTGAAGCCGAAAGCAGGATAGGGTTTCACAACACCCGCGTCACTTGGCCGGGGCCCGCCCCCCTCCGTCTCTGGTGCCACTCCCGGCAAGCCTAGGTCGCCGGGATGGCCATTCCCACTTAGGAGTTTTAACACGGGGAAAGGGAAGGAGAGACCAAAGGAAGGAAGGAAAGGAAGGGCTGTTTTGAGAGGAGGATATACAAAGTCATCTCCATATATACCCAAATGTGGTTAAATAACCACACTTGTATTCCACATAGGCTAAAAAGAACTCAGAGGAATGAGCTGCATACAGATTGATATTCCCTTGCAATATTGAATCGTGTAAACTTCCCCGGAAAAATTGGAGAGTTGGATTCGGCTTGGTGCTAGACCATGAACAGTGGTTTATATATCACTCTACAGCAAAGCCAAATATTATTATTATTATTTTTGGCTCAGGGTAATCCACTCTCCCTGATCATTCTATTAGAAAGTAAACTCTTCTCTATTAATGTAATGAAGCGGGCTCTGATGGATGACCACTGGATAACTTTCTATTCACTCTATTCTAAAAAGCAATGCATCCGGTTGGAAAGAGTACAAACTCAGCCAAGGTCCTTTTGGTTCCTCTAGGAGGCCTCTAAGTTGTCAGAAGAAAGGAACATTCTAATGACATACATCTTAAGGGTTGGTTAGGTCAAGGGGATCCACATGAGTTAAAAGTTGTCCATCGTCAAAAGATAAAAGAGATGCTTCAGTAATCTACAAAAAGAATTATGATTGTTTTGCAAAGGAAATGTCAATTAAAATTGATAAATGTATATGACCATATGAATTGCTGACTTCAAAAGAATCCTTTGTCTAGAAGGGTATAAAACCAGTGTACCTAATTCCTGTCTTTGTTCAACGCTTCATGTACAGAGCCTTGAACCTATTGCGCAATATATAAAAATCTGTCTCTGATCAACCCAAAAGTTGTGTTTGTCTTATTAAATCCACAACATTTATGGCACCCTGCAGATGGGACTACAAGGCAGAGAACTTTTGTTCTACCAGACAGCCTGCCTCAGCGGGAATCGACGCCTCCCCAAGGAAAATCCACTGGCCGGCCATTAGGACTCCTTTGAAGTCCATGGAGATTCAGTGAGGAGGTGCCGTAAACCCGCTGACGAAGACAGGCCAGTCAAGAATCCTTGAAGGTTGATCAGACAACAGAGACTCAACAAAAATACAAAAAAGAAAAAAAAGAGAAAGAAAGAAAGGAAGGAAGAGGAAAAGAAAACAGGTAAGTATAAATCAGAGAGTTAAAGTCTCTCTGTTTAGAGGTACCTACCCATTAAAGGGGTGGAAGAGTGAGATCTGATCAATCTCCTAGGAGACCAGTTGGCGAGCTGAAGTCTCTGGAATTAAGTATTTAATTATTGGAATTAAGTACTAAGTATTGTGTGTAATCTTATGTGTGGAAAGAGAAGAACTAATTGCAGTGTTATAAATTTTCTGATAAACTGACATTCTTAAACAGCCAGAGTTTACTGTTCTTCCCTCCCGGGGTTTAGCAGGCAGTTAAAAAGGTGAAGCCTGTCTAAATGGGAAAACAGATATGATTTGATCAATTTGGTGTGATTTCTGTTAAATATATGTGTATATATATAATGATAGTGTGTAAATTTGAATGGAATTCAATTGATTGTGATATGTGTGGCTGCCAGCAAAGTGAGATGATTTGTGCTTGAGGCTGTGAGAGATATTTGAGATTATTGTAATGGTTGGTTTGCATGAAGTGGGATTTTTTGTATGTGAAATTGGTTTAAACAAGAAGTTGATTGCAGTACAAATATGAAAAGCCTGTGTGTTGATAAAGTGAGAAATTAGAGAAATACTAATGTTAGTATAGTAATAATACTGTGTTGCTTTGTTGTAAGAATGCTGAATGGAAGAGAAAAGCGAGGCTTCCTTGCACGCTGTACATTTTTTCCCTCTTCCCCCCCTCTTTTCCTTTGTAAGAGAGAAACAGTTCCTTTTAACTTTTTTCCTTTCTCTCACCCCCTCCTTTTTTCCCCTGGGAGATGAGAGGCACGAAAGAGGGGGGGGGCTACGGTTTAACCATTTTTTTTCTCTCAGAAAAGCAGCCAGAAAAAGAAGGGGGAAGTGGGTGATCGGCTAATGCTGTTGCTGCTAGGTCTCTTTAATTTGCATATGAAAACTTTTCTGCTCTGAATACAATTTTGATTTTATTTTTTCTGGAAATTTTTGGAGGTTTAAAAACGCTTCATTAAACCTGTACTCAGAATCCTGTTGTTTCGCCAGGCTGGGTTAGCAACATAATTTTAAATCGGATGTTTTAAATTTCTGGGGTTTTAAATTGAGCCGAATCCATTTAATATTTTTAATTATTTTAAATTGGTGTTTGCCTTGTTTTTTTTTTAAACAAAATAGGCTGTACACCGCCTTGAGTCCTTCGGGAGAAGGATGGTATAGAAATAAAATTATTTTTATTCTTATTTTTATTCTATCTCAAAGAAATTATTTTGAAAGATTTTTTTAATTTGACTTGCATTTTACTATTGTTTGTCTTTCTTAAATGTTTTTATGTCTGCGTGCATTCTGCATCCTTAACAGATGGCACGTTTGTTCGTTTGTATGTTTGTTTGTTGTTTATTTGTTTGTTTGCTAATAGCACAAGTTACTGCCCTTTTTGGGAATTGTCACAGAGATGAGTTGGAAATTGCGATGTGTGGTGGGAGAGATTCAGTGGCATTTTTGTCTAAAATGTTGGATTCTGCCTCGAGAGTATGCTTGTTTTTGTTCACTTCAGTTTGCGGGGAGATTAGATAATTGGTGCTGAGGAGCTCATTTGTTTATAGAGGGATATACGGTAGTTGAAGGAAGAGAGGAAGTTTTAAGGGAAGTCAGAAAGTTGCCTTTAAGTTTGTCTACACAGACTTGTGCTGGCTTGGAAATCAGGATGGCAGTGGTAGGAGGAATTGAATGTTATAATAAGAAGGAGTTAGAGAAAGTAGAATTGATGGAAAGGAGAAGGTATGTGATTTGTTTTTGGAAAGTTATGGAAGTTGGCAGATTGAAATGTGGAAGTGCTAAGAAGTAGGAGAGAAGTGGTGATCTGAAGAGAAGTGGTGTTTTTCGTTGACAGAGATCAGATTAAGTGAACAAAGCATTTGAATACACTTAATCAGTGAAGGGAGTGTTGGAAGATTAGAGAAGCTCAATATTAAAAGCACAAGAAAATTCCCCTGAAGAAAATAGGCAGAAACTCAGGCAGAGTTCAACCCCCACCTTTACCAATGGGCCATTAAGAAACTGAGATGCCACCTTATTTCCACAACAAAAGGAAGAATAAAAGATGTGTTTGTTTCTTGCTTGCCTTACTAGGAACAATAAAACTGATTCCAGGAGTTTTGAATTCAGGATGGGGAAAGCTCTGCCTTTCAGCAATCTTTAAAGGGAAAGACTTTTTCCCCCCCAACAGGAGTAGTAAATAAAAATCACTCCTGATAGAAAGGAGGGGTAGCGTCTCCGCCTCCATCTATAAACAAGCAAGAATTAAGACAATTCTATGCAAAATTAATTGAATCTGGACCTTGGAGTTTGAAATGGGAGGGACATGAAAGAGGAAGCCTTGAAAATTTGAAACAGGCTTTAACCAGGGCTCCTGTATTGGGTTTGCTAAATTTGGAAAAGCCATTCGGTCTCTTTGTAGACACACACACACACACACACACACACACACACACACACACATTGAATTGCACGAGGGGTGTTGGCTCAGAAAGTAGGCAATTGACCTTTGGAGGGAGCCCTCATTGTAAACACCCCACATCAAGTCAGAACTATCCTTCAGTGGTGGTTATCTGATTCAAAATTCTAAACAAAAATAAAACAATTTTAATGCAACACAGATTTGATTTTACCTGCAGTTCTCAATTTGAATCAAGCACAGTTCTTAACCAACACCAGATCAATGGATCACCTTGGATGAGAACATTATGGTGTTGAAATAATTGGCTTACATACAAAAACAAGACCTGATTTGGAGGGACACCCCCTGGAGACAAATTGCCTCGGGAATTGGTCTGTTCAAACCTTTGAATTGTATTCATTAAATTAAGCTCTATGGACAGGGAGCCTGGATAGCTCAGTGGATAAATGCATTGTAATTTAACACCAGCTGTCTGCAATTACTGTAAATTCGAATCTCACCAGGCTCAAGGTTGACTCAGCCTTCCATCCTTTCTAAGGTAGGTGAATTGAGGACCCAGTTTGTGGGGGGCAATAAGCTGACTTTATGATGGCTATTGCTTAATGCATTGTAACCCTTAGTCTCTGGACATCATTTGGCAAAATATGGGTGGAGTCATTGGGGACTTCAAGCTATTGTACATGAACTTTTAAACTAAGCTATGATTGTATTGGGATATCTCCTTTAGTAACATCAATTATAAACAAATGTTTGGTTTGTAAAAAGGTGAATGAACATGCTGTCAGAAAACAACAGATGTGTAAGATGTATCACCAGCTTTAAGACCATTTCAATGTATTCATGTGGATTTTACAGAATTACCAAAAGTGGAGAGTGTAAAATATTTATTAGTCATAGTGAACCACCTCACAGGGTGGGTTGCAGCTTTTATCTGCAGTAATGCTACAGCAACAGTGGTGTCAAGAGTTTTACCCAACCTAGACAGATTATCATCATATGAACTGTTGTTTGGAGTAGTTTTCACTACAGGAAGCATATGCATTACTTCCTTGGAAACCAAAGACAAAGTATTGAAACAATATGTGTATAACCTGTCCAGATATTTTGAAGTTTTTAGGAAACAAGGACTATTAGCCCAAACACCACCTTTGAAGTTTCCAGTCCACAAATTCCACCACGATGATTGGATGTTAATCCAAACTGGACGGAAGTTAGACCCCAAGTGAACGGGCTCAATCTCATCAAGGAAATCCAGTAAAGTTGATGATCCAAAGGATCCAGCCACCAGTGGGAATAGCATTCTTCATCATCTGGACTATTTTTGTATTTTTTTCTTTCTTAGGATTCAGTGGTTGCCTATGCTGTTTCCCAACTGAAAAGGACTACAACTGCTCAGATTCCTTTGCGCACTCGCCCAGATGTATTGGTTTTGTGATTGTGTTTTTAAGATCTTAGGAGGACGATCCTGGATCCACTGGATGAGACTGATACCAGGTGACCATCAGCCTTGCTGAATCACTCCGGAAGCTGATTCTCAACGCACGGCGGAAGATTTGTAAAGAGGACAACTGCCTTCACATTGTACATATACATATTATTAGCCTTAATATAACACTTTCTTACACATGCTAATGTTATTAGAAGTTTGGAAGTACGTTTTGTGGGTACTTGTTTTTCTAATTTTGCTAGTAATTTTGTTTTACATATATAAGGAACGTTTTTGTGGTAGACCTAGGATTTTTATTGCTACTCCTGTTTCCCAAATCACATGCACCACTAACCCTCTCCCTGACGTAGTGAGCTTCACACCATGGTTGATTATGATTTGTTTATGGCTTTGGACATTATTCGCACTAGGACTCTCAAGTGAACATAAGATGAACATTGATTCCCCAAGTGGAGACACTTTAGGTCAAGTTCACTCACGCCAAGAACGCATTGTATATACACGGGGTCGTTACCTTAGACCTAAGTCAACTCCACCACCTAAGGTTGCACTATTGACATTCCCAGCTGAGGGGGGAATAGATAAGGAAAATGGGCCTCTACAACAATTGCATAGAGGAGACTCTATATCACAGATTTTGGAATAAAGTCAAGATCTTGTTAAACAGTATGACCCTACCCTAGGTCAGAAATGCTGGTTATGTTTATCTACTAGCCCTACATCTTATCATGCTGTTCCTGTCAAACCACAACTCTGGGTTAGAACAAAGGCTACCAGAAATAAACTTTTAAGAAGGGAAAGTGGGGTGGATGGAATCTGTCCAAGACCATTTCAACCTTCAGAATTTCCACTCTGGTTCAACTTGAAGTCCAAATTAGATTTGTGTATCCTTTTTCCACCTGGAAATACTACCTCTCGATATGTTTTTTGAAGGACCAATTCTCAGAGATAAACAGAAGGACCTCTCACTGGAAGTCCCATTGCAACCACTGGCAGGAATGTTTGTGGCAGGGACTTAGGGGTCTGGACTAATGCAAGGAACTACTGAGTGCATGCCTTTTCCATAAATCTTCTTATGTGGAAAGGATGCATATTTGTGTTTACCAACAAACTGGACAGGAACATGTAACAAATCAGGTGTGGTCAGAGAAATTGCCAAGGAATTGCAGGATAGGGCTTCCAAGATAGGTCAGAGGTTATAAACAACTGACATGTGGTTTTCTTGGTTGTCTGGATCCGGGTGGATTAATATGGCTGTGGCAGGCCTAGCTTTTATTCCTTGTGCAATCCCTATGCTGAAACATCTATAAATAAGAACAGTAAAGGAGATTCAAGTTGAAAAGGAACTAGCTTTGATAGAACGTTTTCTTAATCAACTTGGTCCATATCCTGTGGAAGAACATAAAGATTCTGAGGCAGACCCATATGAGGAAATGGAACCTGTAGAAAAAGGTAGAGAATCTCCCCAAGAATCAAGAGAGTAGAAAAACAATCAAGAACTACCTATCCTTTACTTTTATTAATTATCTTTTGTTAGACCCTATATATGGTAGATTTGTTTATTGGAATCTTGTATACTCAGAAGTTAAACTTATATGAGAATAGTGAAAGTTTCTGCATTGAAAAACTTTCAGAGGGGGGAATAATGTAATGAAGCGGGCTCTGATGGATGACCACTGGATAACTTTCTATTCACTCTATTCTAAAAAGCAATGCATCCGGTTGGAAAGAGTACAAACTCAGCCAAGGTCCTTTTGGTTCCTCTAGGAGGCCTCTAAGTTGTCAGAAGAAAGGAACATTCTAATGACATACATCTTAAGGGTTGGTTAGGTCAAGGGGATCCACATGAGTTAAAAGTTGTCCATCGTCAAAAGATAAAAGAGATGCTTCAGTAATCTACAAAAAGAATTATGATTGTTTTGCAAAGGAAATGTCAATTAAAATTGATAAATGTATATGACCATATGAATTGCTGACTTCAAAAGAATCCTTTGTCTAGAAGGGTATAAAACCAGTGTACCTAATTCCTGTCTTTGTTCAACGCTTCATGTACAGAGCCTTGAACCTATTGCGCAATATATAAAAATCTGTCTCTGATCAACCCAAAAGTTGTGTTTGTCTTATTAAATCCACAACACTATTTTCCTTCCTTCCTTTATATTTCAAATGTATAAGCCATCCTATTTATAACAGTAATCAATACAACACATAAAGATAATAACCTAGACATCAATATACCAATTAATAAAATTCTCCTAACGGACACGTTTCTTAAGTTAGAATGTGGGGGAAATATTTGGTCTTTAGGATGGCAGGATGGGGTGGCCTGAGTGGGGATCCTTTTCCAGCGGATAGGCCCCATGACAGAAGGAATGACATCCAAGTCCCATCAGATGACCTTGTTTTAACAATAGGACTTGTTAATAGTGCAGTTTGAGCAGCATACGTTATTCATTGCAGGGTATGGAGACACTGTAAGTGTTTGTGCTGCTACAATCTGGATCAATTATAACTTGTGAATGATTGTCAAGGACAGCCATATATGGAATACATTTCAGCTGTTGATATGTGAGGTAATTGCAGCATGAGTGACTATAAGAAAGATCTAGGACTCTTCTAGAAGGGTCATCCAATCTAGGAATGGCTTCAATTTGGAACCTTTCTGCTCATAGTCTGTAGAGATTCTCAGTCATCCAGGTCATGGTAGTCCCAGATGTGCTTTTTCAGGCGACAACTGGACTTTCTTGTTTTTTTCTTTTAAAGAAAAGGTTCTCTCTGCTCCTATTTGCCACCTGCTTATGGAGCTGCAACCGTGAACCCAGAAATTTCCCTATTGCGTGCTGTATCTGTCTGGGGAAGAAAAACCTCATCCAGCGATGAAAGTGGAAAGCCCTTGGTGTTGGGACAATCAAAAACACATAATCACCAAGTCTTGTCAGAGTTGTCCTTTAATTGTTCCTCCCCAGTCAGGCCCCACCATCTTCAGATACTAAGAGAAGATTTTGAAGGCATTAATTGGTTAGCCTGTTATTCAATTGAGTATCATCAGGCATTAATTGGTTAACTGATTATTCAATTGAATATCATCAAACGTGGTTATTTGACCCCTGGCCAGTGGTGAAATCCAATTTTTTTTACTACCAATTCTGTGGGCGTGGCTTGGTGGGCATGGCAGAGGAAGGATATTGCAAAATCCCCATTCCCACCCCACTCTGGGACCAGCCAGAGGTGGCATTTGCTGGTTCTCTGAACTCAAAAGTTCCGCTACCGGTTTTCCGAACTGCTCAAAATTTCCACTACCGGTTCTCCAGAACCTGTCAGAACCTGCTGGATTTCACCCCTGCCCCTGGCCAGTGGATGAATTCACCCAGTGGCTTCATATAGATGTTTTAATAACAGCATTGAGTTTTTGAAATCTCATACACAGTTGACTGCTGAGAAGTCAAGAACCAGAAAACTAAACACAAATCTGCCAGACCTCATCTACAAGCAAGATCAGTGCCACTTCTGTGCTGTGTCCTGGCCTGAAATCCAACCCCACAAAAAATTCAGATAATCCACTTCCCCTACGGCCCTTTTGAAGCTCAACCCGACAACCTAAAAAGGGATGTTGGGAGATTGGATGAGTATTATCCAGCACTGTTGGGTCCAGTGTTGGTTTAAGGTGTGTGCCACTTGCTTCCTGTTAAGGCAGGCACTCAAGGATGCGCTAATCACTGCATCCATGATCTGGCTCAAAAGAGGAAGATACCAAGGTGACTGGAATTTGCTTCTTTTGCTTAGTACCTACTATTTTAAATAATGTGATGCTTATGCTGCAGCTGCAGCGACAGTTTATGGAACTTGCTGATTCACTAATGTAACTGATCACGAGGACTAAAATTATGAATTTTTAGAGAATTACTAGAAGGTTGGAATGTTAGAGGTTTTTGCCACTGAGTGCTTGAAGCTATATAACATATATTTTGTGAGATTATTGTGTATGATTGCTAGCCAGGGGGAAAGGCCATCAGTAATATGGAGTGATGTAAGCAAGCTATCTGGTAGCAGTGTAGCTACTGCATTTTATTAAGAGTCAAACACACACCTGAGCTATATTCTTAATCACAAATTTGAAGGCGCAAATGGTGTTTTCTAAGCTCTGCTGTTAAACACGCTGAGCTTGTCAGTTGGAAAGCTGACAGCACAAGTTTGAGCCCTGAGCACCATGCAACGGGGTGAGCTCACATTACTTGCCCCAGCTTCTGCCAACCTAGCAGTTCAAAACCATGCAAATGTTGAGTAAATAAATAGCTATCATATACCTATTTCCCTGTGCTTAAGCATATATAGTCATGCTGGTCACATGATCACAGAAGCATCTTTGGACCACGCTGGCTTCCGCTAAGAAGGTGAGATGAGCATTGCCCCCTAGTCAGACACGACTGGACAGGGGAAACCTTTACTTTTAAAATAAGACTTAATTCTCAATGATCACAAGCACCCAGCAATAATTTCACAAAGGTCACTTTCAAAATATTGGTTCTGGACTACATTTCATTTTCTGAAACTGAACTACATTTCATTTTCAGCTGATTTTAATTCAGCAATGTCTCAGGTTAGAAACTGCATTTATGTTGCTTGAAGTAGATGTTGGCAATTTTTCTCTTTGAAAAACCGTTTTCCTTGCATTATTGTGTTTGTTCGAACTAAAGCTTCCTGTAATCCGGATTTCTCCATTTCTGCATTTTAAGATGTTCTTTCGAGATATTGAATTTCCACCTCTTGTAACGTACCACCAAACTCCTCAAAGTCTGTCTTTATTGCATCTTGAGTAGCTGATACTCATAGATATTACTAACAGTTATTATCCTGCTGTTTACTAGATTATAGCTAAACTTGTATTTAGCAATGTCCATGCCTACTCTGAAGTAGTTGTTTACCATCACGTGTGAAATACTGCACATTCTTAACTTCTATATTAGTAATAGGAGGCTACTATCCTCATAATGCACTTTATCTAGTATTCCAGTTTCTTAAAATTTTACTTATTATATACAGACATGAATGAAATTTAAATCAAAATGTTAAGTAGAAAATAAGACTTTTATTTTTTTTTAAATCACCAAACAAATGAAATTCAGAGCATTGCTGGCTCCACTCTTAGGATGGATTTCAATACAAACCAGTTAGTTGGGCTTCATCTTTAGAAGTGCCAAAAAGATTTACCATATTTTTTGCACTATAAGACACACCTGGCCATAAAACGCACTCAGATTTTCGGCCTCTGTGCACCCCATTTTCGGCCTTTGCATGGAGGCCGAAAACGGGAAGTGCAGAGGCCAAAAACTGCCGAAGTGTGGGGCCCGGTGGGGCTTTGGCAATATTAGCTCCATAAGACGCACAGACATTTCCACCCACTTTTGGGAGACAAAAAAGTGTGTTTTATGGAGCGAAAAATACGATAGGTCTTGGTAAAATGTGAATTAAGATCTATGGAAAAGTCTAGGATAAATTGACTTAATGTAATGAACTAGTTGTTCAGAACATGTATTTTCTCTGGTAAATGGTGACTTCTTGAGAAAATAAAGCGGAATTAATAATCAACTAGGAATTAACTTTGTAACGAGAATTATTTTTTTAAAATACCAGGACTGAGTTATTATACATGTCATGTATCTTCCTGTGATCCATAAAGATAATTTACAAAAGCTACTGTTCCAAAGAAGGCAACAAAAGCCCATCTTAGTGTTTAGCCTAAATACATTGTTTAGAGGACCTTATAACTTGGTAAACTGGCTTTAGCTTAATAGGATAAAAATATAGGCAAAAAAGCACAGCTAAACCAAATTAATCACTACATAAAGTTATAATTGTTAGTACCGGAGGCAAATCCTTATTTAAGTCTCATGTACAAGTATGCACAGTTTCATAAATAAAATTTAATTCTTTTTTAAAAGAAGGAATAACCAAGTTTATTTATCAATTTGGGAATCTGAAATATAAAATGTAACATCAGAAGCAAACAGCTGTTATAAACAAACCTCATTATTATTAAAAAGATTTAAAAACTTATGCCATTCCACTACTGTCTATGGCTACTATTGCTAAGAATGCCATTATTAGTAACTTTTCATGCAAACTGAACAAAAAATTTGTTTTGAAAAATCAGATTCCATTATATAGGAAATGCCACATAAGGAGGGTTCTTTTTTTATCAGTCAAAACAATGCTCATTTCTTTCATATTAACTTCCTGATTAAAACCAAAATAACCTATGACCGAACAGATTTATCTGATTCCTTGACACAAATATACCAGATTTCTAGTTAAAGGAAGTGTTCATGTCTGTCTGTGTGTAAAGAACCTGCAAATTGAACAACATTTAATAAATCTTAAAACCCAAGCCATAGTTCATTGTAACAAGGTCTAGTCAAACAAGGTTTAACTGTATTCAGAAACGTAATGGGCTGTTCCAGAACATCCTGTCTAAAAAGTAAATTCCATTTGCAGAGAGAAATGAGATTTTAAAATGAGGTTCCTACTACGGGAAAGGTAGAGAGAAGGAAGCAATTTTTGAAAATTCTCTACACTATTCCTTACTAGCATTTGGAACATCTCTTCATAAGGAATATTCAACTAAAATTGCCACTCCTCCCACACTCTAACTCTGGCCAGGAGACAGTTAGTAAATGGACATGCACGAACTGATTTCACATTCCACCATCCACTAAATATGGATTTTCTTAGGATCTTCAGTTATGTAGAACAGAATTAAATAACCTGCGCTCCATACCTTGTAAGAAAATCTCAATCAATTATTACATTCTCAAGGGTAATCAGTGTACAGAATATTTTCATTTTGCTGTATCTAACCTTTTCAATTTGGAATGGAATTACCTTCATAAATGGAGATATAAGCGCACCTCAGAACAGAATACCAGTCTCTGTTACCAACAAAAGTGCCATTGAAACAGCAGCACACCCTTAAATAATCCAGCTGTCATGACAGGCATACAACCACATTATTCAGGACAGAATACACACACCTCAAATATCTACAACACTAGAACAGTAGATAACAGTAGAAAGTTTGTAGGCTCCCAAAAAGCAGTTCCTTGTTAAATAGATATTTTATTTATAATTATTCAGACTCTATCCACTCCTTTTAGGAAAAAAATCCTTCTACCTTCACATGTTTCCAGAAATTCCCACAGGGAGAGATAAATGAGGCAGCTAGTTTCTCCCATCTCCATTTGTTTCTGGGTTATACTTCCAAAGTGACTGCAAGTATCTGCAGTTTTTTAAAATATTAAAATAGAAAAAAGTGAAGCAATGATGATGAACTGCTGGTTCAAACAATATTTTCATAAGAATTTCATTAGTCCATGGTTGGATTGATGTTACCGATATATTCAGAATTATAAAAGGTGCTTTTACATGTAATAATTTACACAATAGGAGAATCATCTTGGTTCGCTTGTGCTATAATTGCAGACTAACGGTTGTATGTCTGACCCCCAGTTGTTAATGCACTAAAATTCATCTTGTAAACATATGACAATATTGGAGAAGGGTTTGTTTTAAAAGACAGTTTTGTTAGTAGAAATTTGCCATTTCCTTTGTTGACTGTATAGTGTTGGAAACTATAGTATGACTTTATAGACATCAACACTGCCTTCCGTTTATTACTGCTGACTGGTAGACTATGGGAAAAAAGTTTGAACACATAGAAATCTTGAGTGTTCTCCTTTAGTTAGCAACACGTCAGACTTTGATAACAGGAAATGGAAGTTAAAACTTTAGACTTAAAAATAAAAATGGAGCAGGGAAGTCTTCAAAATGCTTCAAGTATAAAGCTGGTGGGAGGAACAGAAGACATCTGGCTGGTCGCAACTATCTGCAGAAGGTCTTGTTATCTTTCATGGATGAGCACGACTTCCACAAGATTCCCTAATTCTGTCAAAAATAAAAAATATAAATATCTGTCATGGCAAGTTTCTTGTAACATGCAAGTGACAATACAGTCTTTCCTTGGAAAACTATGTATCTTAGATTTCTTGTAAGTAATCCTATTTTCTTCAACATCAAAGGAATCTCTTTCACTGTGACAACAAATGAAATCAGAAGGAATTAGGGAAAGAGCCTTTGATCATTTAATATTTGGTGAGAATTTAGATACAAAAAATTAAGAGGGATGAGATATTTACCCTGAGATTTTGTCCGCAGAAATATAAGGTCTGTATAAATTCAGGATTTCCTCTTAAGCAAAAGCTAGTGTGTCTAGAATTCATTAACTATATTTTATTTTATTTCTATTTCTATTTGATTTATAAAGAATGATCTAAAAAAAAAAAAAGATGGTGCTACTTTCCTATGTGACCTTGTCAGCTGCTTTTAGTCACTTAGTAGCCCAACCATAATCTCCTACCCATATCAACATATACAATTTTAAAAAGGAAGATTTAATATAAGTAATCATCTTTGATAGAATATGGTTACCCTGGAGGTATTTAAGGCAACAGCACTACAGGGAATTAACTATATAAGACATTTCATTATATAATTGCACACTAAATTCTTATTCCTCCATTGCTAATTGTAGCATTTTAAAGTCTTTACAAGTGTAACATTTGATCCAATGCCTTAACAACAGCATTTTCAATTGTGTGCATTCTGTTTATGTGAAGAGAATAGTTTGACAAAAGATTTAGGATTAATGAGTGAAAATGTCCTCCTCAGGAGTTTTGATAAATAGAAAAAAATAAGTTTAGAGCATTAGAAATGGGATATCTGCTTACATATAATGGGATAAGCTTTATTCTTTATAGATATTCCCGAATATTCTCTGACTGCAATCTGAATTTGTAATCTGATTGTGCAAGGTCACAGCTATAGATCTCACTAACTTTTATCTCTGGCTGGTAAGAATGAATATTTTGATTTACTACCTGGAGGAGCTACGCTCTTTGCTCACACAGTCATCATGAGAGGTAGTATCACCATTTCCCATCATGCTGCATGTTCTCCGCTTTTTCCTTCGATGCACCATTCCTTCAGTTTCAGAGCTAGAATCGCACTAAATGAGAAATAAGTTAAATAAATAAATAAGTTCAAAACTATTCAATTTTTATAAGGGTTCATCAGAAAAAGCAGCCACGATATTTGAGGAACAACATCCAGTATAACTACTCCTCACTTAACAGTCCATAATTAGGATTAGCAACCATCATTAAATAAAGTGTCATGCGACTGTTCCACTTAGTAATGGCAGTTTTGGTAATCCCAGCTGTGATTAGCCAATGAATCCCATAGTCATTAAGTGAGGACTCACCAGATCCAAGCCATTCTTGGAAAAAGGTTAGGGATTGCCTCCTCTTAAACTACCCTCATCCACCTACCTCCCCCCTCTTCTCTGTCCATTTGGCTGCCCATCTACTGTCACAAGCCCTGCCTGCCACATTGCACGCCGCTCCTCTACATGAGTAGAGGTTCTGTCAAAGGCTCTGGAGCAAAAGAAGGCCCTGGCTGGTACAGCAGTACGGTGATGAGCAGAGCCAGGTGGTGGTAGTTAAATCTGCAGGCAGCCAAAACGCACTTGTTTCTGTGTTCAGCACCACTGTAACTTTGAATGGTTGCTGAACAAATGGATGTTAAGCAACGACTATTTATATGTTTTAACCCCATCCAGAAACAAAACAGGGATTGTAGAAAATCCTTGGTGTATAATCAGTAACTTTCTCTTGCTAGGGTTTAGTTTGAGCCTGTTCTGTTCCATCCAAAATCACACGAAACTACAGGCAGTGGTAGGACTTCAAGAGTGTCTCTGACCTGGAGACTTCCAGTTGGCGCCGCAGGGATACAGACGGGGAATTAGTAGGCTCTTTGGAGCCCCGCCGGTAGGTCTTTGGATCTACCCTGTCCTGTAGGGACAGGGGGATAGAGAGGGACCCCTTGGATGGCCGAGAGGAATGGGCAGGTTCCTCGGGGCCGGAGGCTTGCCCTCTGTGCCGGCAGCGGTGGAACGGCGGCCATGGTGACTGCCCTGAGACCGCAGCAACTGGGATACAAGAATGCGCAGGAAGAGAAGAGGAGAAGCGGAGAGCGGAGCCGGGAGTTTGCATGCCGGGTGAGTGGACATCAACCCAGGCAGGAACTGCCCACAAACGCTGAATTACAATTAGTCTGCCCCAGCCTTAACAGCGGCTGAGAACTATTGGGGCACAAAGACAAAAGACCTGTTGTGGATAACATAAATTACTGACTTTTTGGAAATGTTGGACTATGGATCTGGATATATTCTTTCTTAATTTTTTGGTGGATAAATGAAATTCGACTATGTTTGGGAGAAAGGAAGGAGAAGAGGAAATAATTATGCCTTCAAAGCAAAGGAAAAAGACAAACGGAGACGTATAAAATGGTTGCCAGCTGAAAAGTGAAAGTGTAAATTCCAGGCTGCTTGTTACTTGAAAAGAGAAACTTTGTTGCTTGTTATCTAAACTTGACTATTTTGAGGAAAAGACTCAGAGAACTTGATTTAGGATACATAATCTGTTCACTGGAGGATTTATTGAAGATTAGAAAGAAGAAATCAAATGGAACAATGAAAACTGAACTAATAAACGTGGCAACAAAATAAAGGTGTGGCAATAGAAGAAGGACATGATGATATCATATATGGAATAGCTTCAGAATTAACTTTGTAGAACTCATAACTTTGATGACATTGAAATGGAAAAGATACATATTTGGACAGACTGGAGAAAGGAATAATGGAATATATTATGTAACAAGACAACAAAATATTATATTTTGATTTAAATGAAATTAACTGTTTCTGGGTGGGTGAATAATGCTAGGAGATACATTTTTTTCTTTTCTTCTCTATGCTCTCTCTCTATTTCTTTCTTTTAGTATCTTTCTCTTTGTTTCTTTTCCCCTCTCTATTTTCTTTTTTAATCCATTTGACTTTTTGTTATATTTCTACTCTCTTCCTTTTTCCTTTTTCTTTTTTAGTGTTGCCTTATTTTTTTGTATTTCTTTTATTGTAATTATTATTGCTATTACTCTCTCCTTTTTTTCTATTATTATTCTCATATAAATATATAAACAATTTGATTAAGAAATAAGAGCATAAATGATTGAAGGAAAACATGATTTTTGGATGTTCTAATGCTTTTTTTAAACTTTGAATTTTTAACTAGCATTATCTACAGATTTAATAATCTGGAAGAAAATGTTTACCTTTAAAGGCATTGGATGTTAAAAAGAATTATTTATAGAATTAAGAACCATAAAAAATTGATCTTAAAGTGTTTCAAAATGTTTCCTATTGAAAATAAGAAATAAGCACGGAATGGGAGAAAATTTAAGAGAGAATAGGAGATAAGATATTTATTGAAATATACTTTTATCATAAATTGGTAAGAGATATGGAGGAGAATAGATTGGAAAACAATATTGGTAACACATTCCGAAGTAATCTGGAGCTAAACAACTGAATAAGAGATAAATGTTATGAATTAAATAAATGAATTTAGGAGTGGAGGAAAGCATGATTCTGGAGATCAGTGAAAGCAAAGCTGTGACCCAGTTTTACAAATAAGGTAGGAGTGGAGGAAAGCATCATACTGGAGAACAATTAAAGTAAATTGGGAACCAGTTAAAAATAAAAATAAGAATTAGAAGTGGAGGAAAGCATGTGCTGGGTAACAGTTAAAGCAAAACTGTGAACTAGCCAAAAATAAAAAGTTAGGAGTGGAGGAGACTATACCTGGGGGTCAATTGAAATAAAGTTGTGAACCAGTTAAAAATAGGGGTAGGAGTGGAGGAAAGCATTGCTGGAAGGCAACTACTTGAGTTGTGAACCAGTTTTATAATAGATTTAGGAGGAATTAAGGAGAAGGTTGGTGTGCAGTTAAAATTATACTGTGAACCAGCTAAAATAATTAAGGTAAGGAGTGGAGGAAAGCATTGCTGGAAAGCAGCTGATTAAGATGTGAACCAGCTAAAAAATAAACTTAGGAGGAAGTGGAAGAGATTTTACTGGAGAATAGTAGCTAAACTGTGAACCAGTTTAAATAAATACAGACAGGAGTATTGGAAAATACAGCTGGGAAATAGATATTTAAACTATGAACCAGTCAAAAATTAGATTCAATAAAATATGAGAATAAACTTGAAGTAAATAAAATAAAGTATTGTGGAAGTAACAAACTATAGAAGGAAATGTTGATTGTTTATGAAATGACTTTAAGAGAGGAGGAAAATACTTTTTGTCAAGATTATGGATATTAGATGTCATTTAAGAGAAGTAAAATATAGATTTGAAGTAATGGGTTTTAGGATTGAGGAATATATATGAAATATTGATTGTTAAAATGATAAAGATTTAGAATGGTGTTTATTGTTTAGAATTTTGGGTGTAATAGTAGAAAGATAAATGTTTAAAATAAGATTTTTTTTCTTTTTTTTAAAGATGTAAATGGATAAAATTTGGAACAAAATTGATTGAGGGAATGTGAATAATTGTACTCATTTTATGCCGGACCAAACCCTTGTTCTAAAAAGATGTATTTTATGTTTTAAAAAATAAAAAAAAATTTTTTTTTGGGAAAAAAAAGTGTCTCTCTGACCTGGAGTTACATGCTATTTTCTCTCTTGCAACTACCATCAATTTGAACTACAAAGGAAGCAGCAGAACTACTGCAAAACAGTGCCTCCGATCCCCATACCCCATCTAGAACATCACCATAATCAATTATACTGAAGGCTGTTAAAAGGTCCAAAAGGACCATAACAAACAATCCATGTCCAGGTACTGATATAATTCATCAACAGAGCAACCAATGCCAACTCTATCCATTGCCAGGGTGTGAACCCTGATACCAAATCCAGATAACCCACTTCTTCTATAGTGCTCTGTAGTTGATCTCAAACAAGTATCTCAACACATTTTGCCACAAAAGGAAGGTTGGAGACCAGGTGATAATTATCTAAGACCTCTAGATACAGAGAAGACCTCCTAAGGAGGAGATGACTAATGCCTCCTTATAGGCTGCTGGCATCAAACCCATAGAGGTGTTCACAATTTCCCAGGTTCACAGAATTAACCACCCTCCCCAACTACACAGAGCCAGGATAGGCAAGGATCTAGATCACAATGGTTCAGAGAACCCTATTCACTTTGTTGGAAGTAATACAATGAAAAGAAACCCAGGTAACTTGCCAAGATAGTCCAGATTAAGAGGGAAATTGAGGCAACTATGATACAAAGTGCATGCAAACTAGACACAAGAAACGGCAACTCCCTTTTACCCTTTTGGGTAAAAAGGAGTTGGACATCCAGAAAAGGGTTGTTGAATGATAACCAGTAATGCAGTAAGAGAGAAGATATAATTATATTATGCCTATCCATAACCAAGTTGTAACTGTCTTCTTATAGACAGAGCTGGCCTTAACCGGTACCAATTTAAGACCAGCTGCCTCAATTAAATCCCAAAGTAGAAGCAGCCAAAATGGAAGAAAGGCTCACCAACATACTGTAAGCCTTTCCCCCCTCAATTTAATACTTAATACTTTTTCAAAAGAGCTTAATACTCAATCACTCTTTTGTGGTCTCTCAATGGTTTACTATTGGGGGGGATGACTTGGAGGATGTCATAACAGAAGTATGAATGTCATTCATACACACGCAGTTTGTCTCTAAAATGTTTCTTCTGAATATGTTAATTGGTATAATCGGCAGCAGCAGTTTGCAACTTCATATGAAATGGACAACATACCGTATTTTTCGGAGTATAAGACGCATCGGAGTATAAGACGCACCTTAGTTTTTGGGGAGGAAAATAAGAGAAAAAGCTGATTGGTGGGTGGATCAGCCTCCCAGAAAACCCCCAATCAGCTGTTCCCAGAGGTGAATTTTAGCAACAGGTTCGTTGGTTGTGAGCTCTGTGCCTTGTTTTTTCTGCTTCTGAAAGCCTCCAAAACAGAGCTTCAGAAAAAAAGGCTTTTTTCCTGAAGCTTCTTTCAGAGGCTTTTATCCTGAAGGATTATCTGTATTCTGTTCAATCTCCTTTCTTTGGTATTGGTATGTAGATTAACCTCTTCTGATCTGTTGGTTATTGTATCATTCTCCAGATTTGTTAGCATAGTTTGATTAGAACCTTTATTGATTCTTCTTTCGTTGCTTGCCGTATTATTTTAGATAAAAGCCTTTCAGAGGCTTTTTTTCTGAAGCTTCTTTCAGAGGCGTCTTTCAGCCTCTGAAATCTTCGTTTGCGAGGCTGGGCGGGGCTACATTCGGAGTATAAGACACACCCAGATTTTCATCCTCTTTTTTGGGGGGAAAAAGGTGCATCTTATACTCTGAAAAATATGGTAGATCTTTCAAGGTACTGTCCTCCAATACCATGCAGGACAGGCAGATCCTTCTCAGGATTTCTTAGATTCAATTAATAATATCATTGATTTTGCTTGAGAATCTTACTTCTCCTCTTTTATGGACAGTTTTGATTTTTTGTTTTTATGTATAGCTATATCTTGGATTAAGTAGCAGGTGTTGTTTAGTTCTTACGTAGGTGTAATCTGCAGCAGCCCAGTCCTTACCTCTGAATCAGAATCTGAAGAACTGGAGCTGGAAGAACTAGATGAATCACTAGAACTGTCTGAAGCAATGCCCGTTGATTCTTGTAAGTCAACAGAATCAGCTAGTACAGCTAGTTCAGGATGTTCCTGCTTGAGGACCCTTGGGGTGTATAAATAAAGAGGATAAAAGCATTATGTTTTAAAGAAACGAAAGAGTACAATACATCCTATTCTTTACTCCATAGGCCACTCAGAACATTTTTACAGCATAACAAAATATACTGTAACAAGAATATGCCCTGCTCTTCTCCTCAAACAATAAATTAAAAAGTAGTGACTTGGTAAAAGCTAATAAACTGGGTCATATCTTTGTTACCAAAGAAAAAAAGAAACAGTTGTCTCAAAAATGTTTGCTTTGCAAGATTATCATCCATCTCGAGGCAGTTTTGCTTGTGACTTTGCCAAGACTTCTTCCCAGTTGGGGCTCCATAATGGATGGCAGTTTACTCTGTTCTCTCAAAATTCAGCTTTTACTGCCCATTTTATTAATTTAGGAAAATTAGGAAAATATTTCACTGGTGAAATCAGGTTTTATTTTTTCTATTGTCCTCATTTCACTTCGTTTTTAGAGGTTTTCCTTAAGTGTTTAACTGGCATTAAACCCACCCACATAGGAACTGGCATTTGTACACAACATATGGAATATCAAACTGCTACAGCTATAAAATATTATGTATCTCAGGTAGCTAAGTGAAATCAGTAGTGAGATGTACAAATTCTCTGTTCTTAAAACATGACCCAAATTAATCCTACAACAGAACAGGCTATTAATATTATTCTTAAAAGTATGAAACTGCTTACCCAAAATATAACAAGAGAGGGCTATTGCCTGCATGGAGCTACTGGATCTGTTTGTTTCCCAAAGACCAGGTGACACATTGTTATGGGACTGTAATACCTAAACCTTTGGCTTGATCCAGCAATGCTTGGTAGGATACAAAAGACTATTCCTCTGCGAAAGTTTAGAAATCCTGGAGCTAGTTGGGATGCATTTACCTCCACAGTAAAGTTAGGAAGCTTCACCTTTAATTTTATTTAATTAAAACAACTTTAATCAGCAATCACTTTAATATTACTTTTGTGTTTAATAACTGAGTGATCAAACATTCTCAGCCTTAAAACTATAACTTTTAAATATATAGTTGAGTCACCTTAATGAATCTTGAAATCCAGAAGCCTAATTCTTCTTCTGGACTCCATGGACCATGTTGCTATTACAAGCCAGACTGTCCAGAAAGTCTTTCCAAAATGCAAAAAACTTAATTAGATTAACATTTCACATATTACATTAAGCATTATTCCAGGTGTCTGCATTGCTCTACTAAGCAACAGCTGGCTTATCCAACCCGCACCTGGGAAATCACTGAAATAACATTGATGTCTCTCACCTGTACCATTTTCTAGATAACTTCGGTCTTCCCCTTACTGTCTTGTGCCACACCACAGGGAAGTTTGTACAGCTGGCAAAATTCTGAGTGACAGCAATAGTCGTGTCAAGATTGAGAACAACATGCCACCAGCCACCTACAAATGCAACACTGTAGAAGCTTATGATCATCAACAGAAGAAAATATGTAAATCATTGTTTTAACTGTTACTTTACAATCGTTTGTTTTTTTTACATGTTTTCTTTGTAATACATCCCAAAGGTCTGATCAGCAATAGCAACTAATTCTGTCTTAAATTTCCAACACAAGTTCTCCTTTTAGTTTTCCATATATTGTAGAGAATGTAGAATTGAGCAGACAGTGGAAGGGAGGGGAGGGGAGCGGGGGGGGGGGGGGAGGAGAAGGAATCTTTTTTTTTTTTTGCAAAAGCTGATAAATCTGTACTCCTTTTTATGTAAAATTCCAGTAGACCCAGGCTGAAATTATCTGCATAGAAAGGGGACTATATGATACAAACTTTTCTACCTGTGTTTATCAGATGACTGAATTCTCTTGACAGTGGCACTTGGGAATTGAGACTAGGGAATATGTATAAACACAGGTTGAGCCTCCAAGCCCCCTTATGGATTTTAGCTCAGGAAGCAGGTCATAGAAGGGAAACAGCAGACAAGAACAAATGGTTGACAGATCAGAAATTATTGGAAAATCAAGGGGAATGAAAGATTATGATGTAACTAGAGAGGAGTTAAAATATAATTGTACTTGTAACAAGGATAAAGAATACAGGAAGCCACTTTTTGTATCTTTTTTCTATTTTTCATTTTTTTCTTGCATCTTTTATCTCTGATTTTTTCTTTGTCTCTTTATTTCTTATTCCCTGTTTTATATTAGTTTGCATGATTTTTATCTTTTTTAAAAAAGTTTCAATAATTATATACAAATGACTTTTCTAGATAGTAATTAAAATATTCATAGGGTATATACCACACTTTCATATGATAAAATTGGTTAAAATCACTAAATTTTCCAGCTTTTAATTATCTTTAACAGATAATGCCAGTGAAGATTTGGTGCTGGAATACTCCGAGTTTAAATAAAGGTGGAATATTTATGAGCAGGCAACAGAATTTCATTTTTAACGTGGGCCAGTGTGCTCACAGTAAAAAAAAAAAACCAATAAAAATTATCTTGTTAAAGCACTATTAAAATATAGCTAATAAAATAAGCAAGCAGCTAACATAGAACATGACTGAAATCCACATTCCGTTTCTTGTCATGCATATCATGCATTATAGTAGACATTATTAAACCACGACAAATTATTTATTCAATTTTAAGATGAAAATGTGTGACTGCCTAAAATCGCTCAATGACTTCCCATGTGTAAGGGTGGACTTGAGCCTGGGTCTCCCTGGTATCATACTAACATCATGATTACACTAGGTTTAATAAGTTAAATTATTTAATCAGATTGACCATAGGGACTTTATTTCCATTTCATGAAACTCTGAAAGGACAAGGAAAATCACTTCTCCTAACTACGTAAAAGACATCCTAAAACGAATATCTACTTTGCATATGTAGCTGTATTAATGCATTGAAGTAACTGATTTTAAGAAGTTATTTAAGAACGATCATCCTGTCAGTCCTCTGATTGCACTAATTAAGGTGTCTGTCACTCAGCAGACATTATTCATGGATTCATTCACCATAACTTCCATAACATTCTAATTATTTAGAGCATCCCTATTTCAGTTTCTTTTTTGAACAACTCACTTTATATTAGGTTTATTCATCTATCCATGTGTAATGCTTCCTTTATGTTCATTATACTATTGGATATATAAAGATAAGCCTTTGCAGCTTTTCTAGACTGTTTGATTTTAAGGAATACCCTGGTTAGTAAATCTATGAAAGAGGGGGTCATGCCGCACGTTCATAAATCTACACTTGTTTCCCACTCCCCCCCTTTTTGTTTTGTATTAAATTATCCTTTTCTCCTCTAAAACATACCGTATTTTTCAGCATATAAGACGTTCCTACCTTTTTTGGTGAGGAAAACAAGAAAAAGAAATCTGCCTCTGCCCTCGTGGCAGCAAACAGCCTGCTTTACTTTCATTTTCGTTTTCAGCATAGCTTGATTAGCACAAGGAAAAAAAATCTGCTCCCAGCAATTTACCTCCTTGCAGCATGCAGCAGAGGCCCATGCAGCAATAGGTAATGGCAATCCCTGTAGCCTGAAACAGCTGAGTCGGGGAGGCTGATGCAACGGACAAACAGCTTGTGCTAATTAGGGTGTGCTGAAGCTGAAATTGTCTGTTTCTTCTTGCTGCTTGTTACAAGGAGGTAAATTGCTGGGAGGCAGAGACCAAAGAGTGGGGGCCAGTGGGTGGGCGGGGCTACATTCGGTGTATGACGCACCCAAATTTTCACCCTCTTATAGGGGGGAAAAAGGTGTGTTTTATACTCCGTAAAATATGATAATTTGGAGCTTTGACATTGTCAAAATACAAAGGCAAGAATGAAGGCGGCAGTGGAAACCCCCCCCCCCCCAAAAAAGGACCACAGACTGACCATCCCTACTGTAGAATAAAAGAGACTTCAACGGAGTTTAACAAATATGCATACCTGGCACAAACACAGTCTCTCCAGGTTTTTGTACTATTTCCAAAGGTTTGAACTCTGAAGGCCAAGTGGGAAGTTGCGTTCGGGGATATATTACTCTGAACCAAGTGATGGCTTCATCTTGCTGATTGCCTCCTTCTTCACGGGTCACTTTGATCAATTCTCTGGGAGTGCTGGTAGGGAAGAGACACCAGCGCTTATGTCCATGGACTAAGGCATTCCATGCACTTGTTCCCAGAGGGTCAATATGAATACCTGTTCCTGAACGAGGTGGGCCCATCACAAACCATCTGCAATATTAGAAAACTCAATTATTTTTCTTGTTAACATTTCCCCAAAAATAAAGATTTCCTTTCTTTTTCTAAAGCAGACCTAAACATTTTGTTCCACTTCCATATTTTGTTTTATAGTGCAAAAGTTTTCGGGAAGATTATTTCCATATTTATTTCTGAATAAAAAACAGAAGTCTAATTTTGTAATCCCTTTCCTAATGGAAAATAAAATATCATTTCAAGACAGCTACATAGGTCTGGGCAGTTTATTTTACAAAATGTGAATCCTGACCATATGAGTAATGGTTTTCAGAATGTCCCATGAACATTTCACTCTATGAAGAAAGGATTTCAAAATCTGGCCATTTTTAATGTAGGAGCATAAAAAAGAAAAAAGGACAATGTCAAGAATGGATAGAAAATATTATCTTACTTTATTTTAAATTTTAAATTGAAATTTTAATTTGTTTTAAATTTATTGGGATTTTAATTGTCGTGGGCCAATATTATTTAATTTGATTTTAAATTGTTTTTAACTTTTGTATTTCTGTATTTTATCTTGTGCCTGTTCACCGCCCTGAGTCCTTCGGGAGTAGGGCGGTATACAAATTTAATAAAACTCAAAACTCAAAGAGCCTTGGTAGTACAGGGGTTTAAGGCACCCTGTTATTAAGCTGGTTATTAAGACCAGCTGCCTGCAATTACTGCAGGGTTCGAATCTCGCCAAGGCTCAAGGTTGACTCAGCCTTCCATCCTTTCTAAGGTAGGTGAAATGAGGACCCAGTTGTGGGGGCAATAAGCTGACTTTGTATAAAATATACAAAAGGATGAAGGCTATTGCTGAGCACATTGTAAGCCACCCTGAGTCTTCGGAGAAGGGCGGCATATAAATCAAATTAAAAAAAAAACAAAAAACCATTCTTTTTTAACATTTCAACAATCTAACACAATCATCCAAGAGCCGCAGCAGTTATCTCAAAGGCAAAGATGAATAAAATGTTTTATTTCCCCAATGATAGTAGAACCCAACTATGGACATTGTTGCCTAAACAATCTAATCCAGAACCTCACAATAGATGCACTTAAACAGTAGAGCAACCATTATCAATCCAGTGCTATTCATGTATTCAGACTGCATTTCCCAGAATTTGTACACAATATTGCCTTGTGACCCATTCAGAGTGCGCTTTATGGGCCAAGACCAATATTGGTAAGAAAAGCGAAACAACCACTGATTGCACAAGTTCATTTTTCTAAAAGCCCTTAAAATCTTTTAAAAAACATATTAACTTTATCTGGGCTTTAAGTGATTTATGAGTTATAACTTAAATGTAGCTGCTATTTGGAAAGGCATCCTGTTTTACTGTGTACATCAAAGTCTAAACAACCCTCTTAGTTTTAGTGTGCCTGGACTGTATGCGCAGGACAAATGAGAATAATGGAAATTCACTGGTCTATAAGCCAGACTTTTGGTGCTTGAGGTTAGCTAGTTTATACCTGTAAGGTGGCCTTCTCTTCTCTCCTGCATATTTGAACAAATCGTCAGTGAAGAATTTGGGTACCCTGTAGTCCTCCAAAAGTTTTTTGCGCTTTGGATGTTCCCCATAACTGCTGTCAAATATATAGAGAGGACTATCATCTCGTGTAGTCTCCATGTATTCAATGTAATATTTCATCTTCATTTTCACAGAATAACCGTCATTGTCCTCCCCACACTTGAATTTCTGGTTCCTGTATTTGCGCTTCAGGCGTTCCAGAGTCCACTTCTCTTGGGCTGACCACCCTGCCTCAGCATTTAACAGGACAACAGGCTTATAAGGTTTCTCATATCTTTCAATGAATTCTTCCACTGACATATGGAGGGCATCTGCTCTTTCCACATTATCCTACAAGAATGGATGAAGAACTACCTTTAAAACCAAGTAATGAAGAATGTAATACAGTAGAACCTTAATGATACTATTAGCCCTACAGAATGAGACCCACAGAGTCAACAAAAATGCTTTAAAATTATGTTAAACTCTTGTTTTCCTTATAAAATTGCATAAATTTATACGGTACTGCTAGATGACGTGGATTTTATTTTTTAATTTTGAAATAAAAGTGTTCGTAATGTAACTTGGGAGATAATTTTTACATGAGGCCATTCTACTGCATTTCCATTCTTATAAAAAAAAATATTTTTTTAAACTATGGAATTCCATAAAGAACTGCTGTTAAGTTCACAAGTACTCCCAGGTAAGCAAGTATATAATCAAAATCTTAATATAAAATGTTTCAAATGATAGCTACCAAACTGATCATTAATTTTTGCCTGTGACAGACAAATGTGCAAAAAAAAATTGCTGTTTAATATGCATTTCAAGTACTGTACTACATTTCTAAACAAACTTGTGTGGAAGATAAATTGGAATTTTATTTACTCTTGCTCATCAGGAAGAAGGTGCAAAGAATGAACCTGTCCCATTATTTGAAGGACACCTTAGTCTTTGTAGTGCTTTGCATTCAGTTTGAAAAGAACCCTTGTGTGGGAGTGCATTGAGGCATGATCCAGAACTTACCTGCAGTTGTTTAAAGCAGCCTCACAAACCTGGAAAATTCATCTGCTTTAAAGAGCTTAAATTAGGTACTATACTTGTATACTATGCAAAATATTACACAATTCCACTCTGAAAAATCTTCAGGTACAAGTAATGGACAAGAAGGAAAACAACAAAGAATATTTTGCAATCTACCATAATCTAAAAACATTTACGAGCCTTATCACATCTCTTATCCTCAGAAACATCAAATGGCATGGAGGTTTTCACAGACACAATAGACTTTGGAATATGTGTCTCTTAGCAAAGTAGGAGAATAAAAGTTTTAACTGGGAAAGCAACAGAGAAATAAAGAACAGTAGGGTATGAATTTGCCATTAGAGGTAATCCTCAATTTATGACCACAATTGAGTCTGCAATTTTGAGTGTAAGTTTTGATGGTCATTAAGCAGATCACCATGAGACTGCACCTGATTTTATTACCTTTTTTGTTGCCGCGGTCATAAATTAAGTCTATTGTTCACTGTGGAGTGTTTTTTTCCCCAGAAACTGGAAGTAAATGCCTGTTTCTAGTAAAAACATTGTAAATCCCAGTGTTGTGACTATGTGATGCTGCAAATGCTCATAAATGTGGATCACGTGTCCAAAATGTAGTCATGTGATTGCAGGGGGAGGCGAGGACTGGATATTATTGCTTAATCTTATTTACAGCTACTAAGAACTACACCACATATAATTAAAAATGTTTCCTACTATGTGAACAGGACTGGATTCCATGAAAACATAAACTTTAACTTTTAGAAGGCAACCACTTCCTTGCTATTCTTACAAGATCTACTTTTTAATAATTCACCTTTTCTTCACTTTCTATATTATGTCTAATCTCTACACATATTCTTGTATGAAATCTGCTTTACATAAATATGTCTTCTCAGCATATCATAAATATCTTAAAATAATTATCTGCTATGAACATTTCCTTTTCTTTTTCCCATTCTTATCTATAATTCTGGTGATTAAAAAGTTAAAAATACACAAGTGTGGTATGACCAACATCAATTCTTGTTCAGAAAGTTTCCACGTTTACGCATCAATTAAGTCCCACTGAATTCAGCAAGGCATCCTTTACGCACCATCAGAATCAGAATAGAGTTGGAAGGGAACTTGGAGGTCTTCTAGTCCAACCCCCTGCTCAAGCAGGAGACCCTATACCATTTCAGAATGGTGGGTCTCCAGTCTCTTCTTAAAAACCTCCCGTGATGAAGCAGTCACAACTTCTGGAAGCAAGCTGTTCCACTAGTTAATTGTCCTCACTGTTAGGAAGTTTCTCCTTAATTCCAGGTTGCTTCTCCCCTTGATCAGTTTCCATCCACTGTTTCTTGTCTTGCCTTCTGGTGCTTTGGAAAATAAATTGACCCCCCTCCTCTTTGTGGTCACATAATTACTCCCAGTTCCTTTCCCACCACTTTAATGGTAGCCCAAACTGTACAAAATACAACCCGCGAGAGGGGTTTTTACCCAAAGTGCTAAGGACCTTCCTCACTTTTGAGATGTTATCTTGTCCCCAAACTCTTCATCTCTGCGACCCGTTTCGTTGGACCTTCGGATTGTTTATCGACCGCCGAATATTCTATTTTAGAAACAACTTAATAATTGCTACTTTGACGAAGAGCCCTAAAGCCCTACTAAGCAGGTATATACAAAAGTATGAAGGCTATTGCTTAACACATTGTAAGCCGCCCTGAGTCTCCAGAGAAGGGCAGCATATAAATCGAACCAATAAATAAATAAATAAGAGCATTACGAATAACCATACCAAAAATAAAGGATCATCGCCCAATCGATCTTTCGGGGTCGATCCTGAACCCTACAGCCGACACGATCCCCACAGAGACCGGGGGGTGGGGGTGGGTTAAGCCCCTCACCTCTCTCGGTGCCCAACCTACCAAGCGGGGTTGATGTCGGCAAGATCAGCCGAAGAAAGAGACCGCTCTCTGCCTTGAGATCCCGGAGGAAGGGGGTTACAAAACCTGACGAGCAATCCGAGCCGCCCCTCTCAGGATGTGTCCCAACCACCCCCGGGAAGGGATTTAAATTCCCCCCCCCATTCCTGTCCCGATGAGAGAACCTGTCCGGCTCTGCGGCGTTCGACTGCCGCCCTTTCCCCGCCACCCACCTTCCCCCGCCGCAGCCGCAGCCGCCTCCTTGTTTAGACTCTTCTCCGAGCCTTCCCGCTCACCTTGCAGCCCGCCGGGTTTAGCGGGAAGCTCTCGCAATAGTTGTGGCGAGTCCAGTCGAGGGAGTCCTTGAGCTCGGGGCGCGCGCTCCGCTTAGCCTCACGGATGCGCTTCTTGCTTTTGTGGTTCATGCTCCCCACGCGGCTCTGCCTTCCCCGCCCGACTCTTCCGGCTACGGATTCCGAGACGGCACCCTCCCGAACAACAGCGCCCCGTCGCTTCCAGAAATTTCACCAACGCGCCGACTCAGCCCTCGCATCGCGGCCTCGACGCCGCCCGCCTCGGGTGGGTTCAACCTCCGCGCCCTCCCATTGGCTGGCGCCGCCGAGGGTGGGGTCTCACGGAAGGGACAGCTCTCATTGGGTCTTTCCGAGAGGCGGAAATAGATGGCGCCAGAGTGGAGGAGGAAGCGCTTCGGCGCCATCTTGGGACGTCACGCCCCGCCGAGAGGCGTCGCTGTTGCGCAATGCGAAGGGCGGCGTGGGGTGGTGGTGGAGCGCGCTCTTAGCCAGGCGCTGATTTGCGAGGTGGGTGGGAGGGTGGCTTTATAGTCCAGGAAGGCCCAGTGAAGGGCGCGGGGGGCGGGGGGAAATAAACGCTGAAGCGAGGATCGGATTGTTGCAGTGGCTGCACTTGGCTGAAAGCTGCCCATTTAGGCATGACTCTTTCAGGCAATAAGATTTCCCTTCACTTTCCTAGGAACCTGGATGGGTTCGACCCGACGCATATTTAACTTAGAAATCCTACTCTGTTCCGCGAGATTTAACCCCAGCTCGTGTCCATAAACAGCAGGCTTGACTGTCATATTGGACTTTTATTTCGGGTTAGCAGCCCACATTGAAGGACGGTGGTTTCCAAACTACACAGGGAAGCCCATTCATAGGGAGACACAGTTTGATTCTGGATATCGGTGTAGATTTTTTTTTTTAAACTGAGGTTTATTGGTCTAACGGGACTTTGATCCTTAAAGGAATATATGACACTCACATTACACTAGATGCAATAACTCCACAAGTGGCCGCAATGGATTGCTCTGTAAAGAGTCCCAAATCCTTCCAGGGAAAGCTCGAGTGATACCAGGCGAAATTGAGCTCTATTGGCATTTCTCCATAGGATCAATTAGCCTGCAAGAATAAACAGTCTGTCTTCAGTGGGAGAGAAGTAAAAGCAGCCTGGCTACTCAAGAGGAAAAAAAAAAACCTTGTAAAGGGAGATAACTGTTAAGTGCCATTCTTGTCGGCTGGGTTTTGATAATTTCCTCCCTTCCTAGAAATGGACATGATTGGCTGCCTCGTCCAGAGACGTGCTGGAAGAGCCTGACTGCGGGATGGCCAATCAGGCCCTATGGATCCTTTCACAAAACCTGGCATGTGCGAGATAGCATCCAACTTGACTGTGAAGGAATACCGGTTTGGAAAGGATCAGGAAAAGGGAGACGGGGATGAGCGGCCCCTGGAGCTGGTGGTGCTGATTCCTGAGGTACCATTTTTATGATTATGGTTTGTCACGCAGTCAGCCAATATGCTCAGATTGGATTTGGTATGATCCACCTATCAGTTCTTATCTGCTGAATGAGAATCAGAGATTTCAATTTAAGAACCTTGGAAGATAATCTTTCTGGAAGATAAGATAAAGATATCGTTGCATTTCACAGAAATTGCTCTTGACTCATTTTGAAATACTTTATTTTTTTTCTAAGAACAGATGCTGCACTGAAAATTGGTTTAAGATAGTTTGATAGGCATTGTTTCTTTTGGTTTCCATCCTACAACTTTTCTAAAGTGAGTTCATGTTCCAGTGAGGTTTTGGTTTTTCAAACTAGTTTGATGAAGAGCTTAAATTTAAACTTAAATTGTTTATTTCTGCAAGTGAAATGGCAAATTTAAAAAGTTAAGGACTATTATATTTCAAATACAAATCTGACAACAGAAAGTTAGTATAGTACCCTATGTTTCTTCAACGTAAAGCTTTTAGAATGCAATGAGGCATATTTTCAAGTGATCATTTAGGGTTGCAGATTTATTTAGTAATATGTTACCAGAGTATTTCAAAGTTTTGATATAGTTAATTATACTGACCACTTCCCCGTGTTTATCACTGGTTAGTGATCTGATAAATCCTGAACTGATTCCAGGGCTTATCTTGATAACCTTTATTTGTGAATTACTGATCAACAAACCAGTGAATGAAGAATGTTTTCGTTTTGGTAATGGATATAACACTTTCTTAGATTTAAGAGTTTAAAAATTCTTAATGCTCAAATTTATTTTTGTTTACACAAGCATGTCATATTTCAGTGATACACCTAATTGAGTTAAATCTTCACATTTTGACATTTGACTTTTTTAACAAGATAGAAAATATGTGCCAGTTCGTGTGCAAGAAACAGTGCATCTATGTTGCTCTCTTAAATGCTTTATAATTTGACTTCCTGACTTTATAGATTAATCCCTGAATATAACAGATGTTTCTGTAATCATTGCTTTTTTTCTTTTGAAATTAGCTGTAAGTACAGTGGGGCAAAAAAGTATTTAGTCAGCCACCAATTGTGCAAGTTCTCCCACTTAAAAAGATGAGAGAGGCCTGCAATTGACATCATAGTAGACCTCAACTATGAGAGACAAAATGAGAAAACAAATCCAGACAATCACATTGTCTGATTTGGAAAGAATTTATTTGCAAATTATGATGGAAAATAAGTATTTGGTCAATATCAAAAGTTCATCTCAATACTTTGTTATATATCCTTTGTTGGCAATGACAGAGGTCAAACGTTTTCTGTAAGACTTCACAAGGTTGGCACACACTGTTGCTGGTATGTTGGCCCATTCCTCCATGCAGATCTCCTCTAGAGCAGTGATGTTTTGGGGCTGTCGCTGGGCAACACGGACTTTCAACTCCCTCCAAAGGTTTTCTATGGGGCTGAGATCTGGAGACTGGCTAGGCCACTCCAGGACCTTGAAATGCTTCTTACGAAGCCACTCCTTCGTTGCCTGGGCCGTGTGTTTGGGATCATTGTCATGCTGAAAGACCCAGCCTCGTTTCATCTTCAATGCCCTTGCTGATGGAAGGAGGTTTGCACTCAAAATCTCACAATACATGGCCCCATTCATTCTTTCCTGTACACGGATCAGTCGTCCTGGTCCCTTTGCAGAGAAACAGCCCCAAAGCATGATGTTGCCACCCCCATGCTTCACAGTAGGTATGGTGTTGTTTGGATACAACTCAGCATTCTCTCTCCTCCAAACACGATGAGTTGTGTTTCTACCAAACAGTTCTAATTTGGTTTCATCTGACCATATGACATTCTCCCAAACCTCTTCTGGATCATCCAAAAGCTCTCTAGCAAACTTCAGATGGGCCCGGACATGTACTGGCTTAAGCAGGGGGACACGTCTGGCACTGCAGGATCTGAGTCCCTGGTGGCGTAGTGTGTTACTGATGGTAGCCTTTGTTACATTGGTCCCAGCTCTCTGCAGGTCATTCACTAGGTCCCCCCATGTGGTTCTGGGATTTTTGTTCACCGTTCTTGTGATCAATTTGACCCCACGGGGTGAGATCTTGTGTGGAGCTCCAGATCGAGGGAGATTATCAGTGGTCTTGTATGTCTTCCATTTTCTAATTATTGCTCCCCCAGTTGATTTCTTCACACCAAGCTGCTTGTCTATTGCAGATTCAGTCTTCCCAGCCTGGTGCAGGTCTACAATTTTGTTTCTGGTGTGCTTCGACAGCTCTTTGGTCTTCCCCATAATGGAGTTTGGAGTGTGACTGTTTGAGGTTGTGGACAGGTGTCTTTATACTGATAACAAGTTCAAACAGGTGCCATTAATACAGGTAATGAGTGGAGGACAGAGGAGCCTCTTAAAGAAGTTACAGGTCTGTGAGAGTCAGAAATCTTGCTTGTTTGTAGGTGACCAAATACTTATTTTCCACCATAATTTGCAAATAAATTCTTTCCAAATGAGACAATGTGATTGTCTGGAGTTGTTTTCTCATTTTGTCTCTCATAGTTGAGGTCTACCTATGATGACAATTACAGGCCTCTCTCATCTTTTTAAGTGGGAGAACTTGCACAATTGGTGGCCGACTAAATACTTTTTTGCCCCACTGTACTGAGAGCAGAAAGCTTATCTCAGTAAATACATTTAAACTCATTATGTTGATCACTGCAATATGTCAGTTCCACAATTTGTATTAAAACAGGCATTCTTGTACATGTGTTATTCTCCCTAAGCTAAATCAAATCTATCATAAAGTAATATTCTGAACTGGTATCTGTGTTTGTAAGATTGAGTAAGATTAGGCAGAAAGATTTATTTATTTGATTCTAAGTAGAAGTGGTTAAGAAATTTAGTGTAAATTTTTTTACTTTGTCAATTGTTAGGCAATACACACACACAACAAACACAAAACAGTAACTTTGGTGTCCTTTTTGGGTGAATCTGTAACCATTCACTTAAGATTTGAAGGAGGAATTACATCTGTTTGCATTTTTTAATAGGCTCACATGTTGGATTTGATTTTATTTCATTGTACTTACATATGTACTGTAGCTGCATAGTCACAATTGAGCCTGAAGATTGATTACAAAATGCATGTATTCTAATGAATATTTTTCTTCTATAGATATCTAGTAGAAAATATACAGCATATTCATTATTACAAATATATTATGGGTGGATTTTAGCTTTCTCCTTGACCTGTGATTTGTATGCAGTTCTAGCACATTGTAGAACAGTATTAATAGAAGTATTTTATAAACTACTTAAAAGACTAAGAAAACAGGAAAAAGTTATATCTAATTTAAGTATCTTTAAAATTCCTTTAATGCTATCTTATTTTGCAATGCAAACTTTTTTTTAGGTTCTTGATCCTCAGTATGGTATGTATGTTTGGCCTTGCGCAGTGGTTTTGGCTGAGTATATCTGGTTTCATAGAAGACTTGTCTGTGGCAAAAGAATACTAGAGGTAAATGTCACATTATTTTCATTCAAATATCATGGAATTAGAGCTTTAAACAGGAAAGAAAAAAGTGGTAATCTTTGTTTAGCAACCACAAATGGGACTGGCAACGTGGTCAATAAGAAAAAGCAGCCACTAAGTGAAATTGCACTTCTACTTTCCTTTGTTTTACAGATCTATAAAGTTCCTAAATGCAAGAACTGGTCACAAAGTTATTGCTGTTGTAACAATGATTACTGTATGAGACAGTCACTTAATGAGGACCATCTGCAGTTGCAGTGGGAAATTGCACCAAATTTGTTATGAATTTGAACACTATTTTAAGCAAGCCAAAATTCTGCAAAAAGACCAGATAATTTTTGTGTGTGTTACAAATACTGAAGAAATCTCACAGAATATATTTTAGTCGTTTGTGGGTGTGCATATATAGGAAGTCCTCAATTTACACAACTGGGACCAACATTTCAGTCACTAAGCAAAGTGGTCATTAAGTGAGTCATTGCCTGACCAAACCTGATTTTACAACCATTTTTACAGCCATTGTTAAGCAAATCACCATGGTTAAGTGAATTATAGGGTTATTAAGCAAATATGGCTTCCTCCATTGATTTTGCTTGTCAGATCAGAAGTTGCAGATGTGTGACCACAGGACATTGCAACCGTTATGATCTTGTGACCAACAAAATGCTGCATCCTTCATAAATGCAAGCCAGTTGCTAACAGCTCAAAATGCTTGACTGTAGGGTAATGGAGTCACTTTTTTCCAATTCCTTCCCCTGGAGTACAACAGGGCAATGTATGGCAAAACAAGTAGACCCAGGACAGTTTCTTCCCCTTTACTCTCCCTTTTATTGGTATTATAATTATTATTACTCTTATTACTTTGCATGTAGAGTGCTTCTGTACTGGAGACAAATTTCTTGAGTGTCTAATCACACTTGGCCAAATGAGGTATTCCGTTCAATTAAACTCAACCATTGTAACTCCGAAACAGTGTTAAACAAATGGCTATTTGTGTGTATCACTGTAAGAGAAACAATATATCATCCTATACCTGTACATACCGTATATAAATATACAACTTTTATGTTTCAAAATAGGCATAATGAAGTGCAATCATATATATGTGTTCTGTGATTGGAATCGTTTTTAAGCAACTTCTTCAAACTAAATTGGACACAAATTACTTTCCAATGTAATTAAGGCATGAAGAATCCATTTCTGTTGTCCAGCTAGCACTTTCTATGGTAATGGGTATAAAGTTCAAAACATGGGAATCTGAAAATATTAAAATGTGCCTCACATTTGCAATTTCTCAGGTATTTTAGAACAGACCAAATGTTAAGTGGCTAGGGATTATTTATTTATACATTAAATTTGGCGTGTCCATCTCAACCATGGAGTTAATCCACTTCCACATTCCTCTCTGCTCAGATACCACTCATACCGATCCTAAATGGCTTGGATAGATTAAATCTAGGTATCAAATATGAATTTGCATTTTCTATCCCACATTTTTCTTTTGAATAAAGCAATTTGACACTTATTATTCACCAGCAGGCTATTAGTTATTTTTGGTTGTCTTTTACATTTTTTAAGAATGCAAACCTTTTGATAAAAATTATCAAAAATGAAGGTGAGCAGGGAATTTGAATGCATTCTATGAATGTGTTTTGTATCACAATTGCTGTCACAAATTAGGTTTTATTCTGTTCAGATTGGAGCAGGTGTGAGCCTACCTGGAATAGTGGCGGCAAAATGTGGAGCACAAGTAACATTATCAGATAATGCAGAGTTCTCTCGGTGTTTGGACAACTGCCGAAGAAGCTGCCAGATGAATAATCTCTCTGGGATATGTGTCATAGGACTTACCTGGGGTCACGTATCACCCTGTCTATTGACCTTAGCCCCAGTTGACCTTATTTTGGGAGCTGATGTATTTTTTGAACCAGAAGGCAAGTGGTCTCTTAATATTCATTTTTGGAACTATTCTAAGCATGTGAATAATGGCAATGAAAAAATTCTTTTTTGTAAACTCAAAACTTTGTAAATCCTTATTCCAACTACTAAACTAATGGGGAAACAAATTGCTTGGTTTTAGAGGGTATGCAATTTTAAAAGGATGAAAAGAATCTTTGTGCTGTTATAACTTCAGTTACTTTTTTATTCAAGGATTTACAGCATAAGTTATGTGTCCCATTACTACTGGTAAAATTTGACAAATGGGATAACTTGCAATTCAAATTTTAGGAAGCCAACTCTTGTGTACTCTGCTTTTTTAGCTATATAGTATGCGCATAGTACTTTCCTCAATTTATCCCACAATAGCCCATCTGGCTTTGATTTCCCAATGAGCCGCAGATGGGAGCTTCAATGAATTATTTCAAATACTTTAATTCAGCACTTTTACCATAACACCAAGCCAGTTTCTAAAGCCATAGAAAGATGGAGAATGCCATTTTATCATCTCCATCTATGCTGGAGTTAAGATGGTAAAAGTAAATAAATATCTGGCAGACATCAGGGTTAATCCCTTATTTTGATGATCAAGTTACTGGATAGATTTTTTAAAGTGTTTGTTTATGATGGTGCTTTCAGGTCCCTGTTGTAAAAGCTTTGTAATTAAAAAAAAAAACCTTGCCTCAAATATATAACATTTTCAAACTGACATGCATTTGAAAACGTGTTAGTTCAGGGTAATAGTGTTACAGGGTTGATAAGAAAGACTAACAAGTCAAATCACAGGACTGAAGAAATGTAAAAATATATAATTTAATTATTTCTAATCATAGCAAAATAAATGTTAACATTTGGGTTTTTTTAGACTTTGAAGATGTTGTAAGCACAGTGCACTGTTTAATGGAAAGGAATCCTCATGCCCAATTTTGGACTACTTACCAAGTCAGAAGGTATATAGTTAGTCTCATTCTCCCATTGATTTCATATTTATGTACTTTGGCACTAAAAGTAGCTCATTCAAAATGTCTCAAGTTGCTCACTATTAATTTTTAGGAATTTTCAGTTTCTGAGTGCTACTGGTAATCCAATCTTGTCCCAAAGCTTTTAAAATTTGCTTTTTCCCCCCAGTGCCAACTGGTCTATTGAAGGATTATTATACAAATGGGAGATGGAAAGCACATATGTGCCATTGCAGTCATTTGAAGCCAACAAGGAACAACTTGCAGGATCTTCTCTTCCAGGGATGCACACTATTCAAATGATGGTTATCAGTAAAAAAAAATAAAGGACTGAAAACTTAGAAACATTCCTAATGGATTTTAATGAAAATGTATCAATTGCTTATTTGATAGTTCCATATTACCTAACCACCATTGCATACAAATCAGTTTATTCTCAGCATTTTTTAAAAGTAATTTTATTCATTGTTCATGCCGACATGAATTCTGCTGCATGTTTCCTTTGAATTAAGGATATATACACATTTCACAGGAATACCAAAAATGTGACTTGAGCCTACAATGTTTTAAAAACAATTTGTTATCTAGGAGTTAAGTCCCATTAACTAGGACTTATAGGAATGAATTTGCTGGATGAATTTTACTTAAATTGCAAACTAATATGATCTGTCCTAGTCTAACAGACAAAACTGACTCAAACCATCAGTTTTAAAAAAAAACCTGAACACCAAAAAAGTGTTGCTTTTATTAAACTACAGACACAGTGGTTATAATACAGAATGTTTTTAAGAGATACTCCAAATCAGTACTTAAAAGGAATGAATCAAATGCTTTAACATTACATTTTCATATGCAAGTTCACATATGTAGATGGTCTAATTTACCATTCTGGAAAAATAAGGTGTGTATATCACCAGCTAGATGTGCTCACTGTATGCTCCATTATTTTAATGCAAGGCCCGGGTGACTGGAAGTGCAGTTGTCAGGCAATTACAATTAACTGGACAGCCATTTGTTTCTGCACGACAAGGCATCTTTACAGGAGCAATCAGGAGAAAACAGGAAACAGCCAAGCACTCTGCACTGCAACACGCCACCTTAACAGCTAACCAGCATTACTCAACTGCTACACAACTGCGCCTAGTGCACAAAAATACATAAGAGAAGAGATTAGAATTTTGTCTGATAAAAACAAATCTTTCAAATTAATTTGTCAGCTGTAAAGTTTAATGTTTGACTTGAAGTATTTGCATATGTGCTTGAATTTTAAAAATTCAAAATTGGGAGAACAAAGGCAAGAATTGAACATCTGGACAGCATAAAGCTTTTCAGCATACTATAGCTGCATATTTAATATTAAACTTGAGGCTGCATGTTAATTATCAGTTTAATTTGCAAACAAGTCAGCACTATATGAACAAAAATGAAGTTTTTACCTCAAATATCCAAGCCAATAATGATATCTGTAGTCGTTCACATCACTAAATTACAAGAAATTTGAATAATAGCAACAAAATGGCACATAAAAGTAAAAGTCTGCCATTTGAGGCTCAAAAACATAAAGTAAAAAGTTAGACAAAGTGTTACAAAATAACCTTTTCAACAGCCTGTTGCTTGTGCAGGAGTCTCCAAAGGACTGGCAATTCAGATGATCATTTCTCCTCCAAAGGCATCCTTTTATGTAGATTTCTCATTCATTTTCAGTATCTAAATTTGAAAAAGATAATGCTTAGGGGATTCCTTGTATGCATTCTATTATTTATGGATACTTTTAAATACCTACTTGTATTGACGTTTTAAACATGTTTCCAAGCAAGTACAATATCTCCCTCCCACTATTGCATTGATACCAATGTAGCCATGAGTGTTTTGGAAAATTTGTCAGATCGCTGCACTAACCACATCACATGTTGTTTATCAACAACCACCCCTAATCCAAATCCAACCTTGTTAATTATGCTTTTATCCTTATTCAAAGCCTTGATGTGTTATTAGTCATTATCCTTAACAGTTCTAGGCCCCCTTCATTTGAAAAAAACAGGACTAAACAATTTGAGGGAGGTTAAAGACACACTATCCATTTTCCCACCCAGCATATTCTTATAAATCCACAATTGCACCAAGGACACTGGTTTCCAGCAACTTCTAATTTCACTTCTAAAAGTGTTTGCTGCTCTTGAGAACTGTATCCATAGAACAGATTTTTAACAGGATAGTGTATCTTTAACATTTAAAGACAAACCTGCTCCAATACACGCCCACAGAAACTGGTCCCTGGAGGATCAGCCAAATCAGTTAAAATCTGCAATACTGGCCAATATTCTTTAAGCAAACAGGAGACCGCAGCTTTAAAGGGGAAAATGCAGATGTTGGATAAGAACAGTAAGAAAATAGTCAATTCAGAAATAGGTTGCGTCTCAAACAATAGATATTAAAAAGCAAGCTATTAATTGCAACAAAACATGAAGATGCCTTTTATTAGCTGGTAAATTAAAACACTCTTTTCAGAAATGAACATGCCCCATTTTCTTACTCCAGAATGTTTAAGATCCCAGGGCCTACTAATTTCCTACAATAAAGCATGCAAGTTGAGGAGAATACCTGATACTTTACCGTTCTTAAGATGACACAGCACCTTCTTCTTCAGGAGATTTAGGAGGGCTCTTAGAACGGGATCTCGATTTCGATTCCCTCTTCGAGATAGGTGGAGGGCTTCTGGATTTGGACCTGGATCTTGATCGGGAACGCGATCTGGACACCGACGAAGACTTGGACTTCGACCTCCTGGCCGATCTGGACTTCGAAGTGGAACGAGAGCGGGATCGCGTGCGGGACCTCGATTTGGAACGGCTGTAGCGCGATCTGCTACGAGATCGGGATCGGCTCCTGCTTCGGGATCGGCTGCGACGCCTCCTCCTGGGACTAGGTGGAAAAGAAAAGAGACGGGCGGTTGGAAAGCATCCAGGAAGCCGAGCACTCTCTTTCGGGAGTTCGCTCACAGAGCCAACGGCTGAGAGGCCACCCGCCGCCCATTCAGGATCACGTGGCTCTCCCTTTCCCGCCGACCTCCCCCCTCCCCTTCAACTAGTACGCTAACGCATTAGCCCGGGCCTTTTTACGACTCTCCCTTATGCCACAGATCCCTCGTTTGAATACGTTTTTAGGAAAAACTGGCCTTTCTTTTGCCCGATGGGCCTTCTTCCCCGCCAATCTCACCTTCTGCTGCGACGTCCATAACCGCCGCTTCCGTACCGGCGCGGAGGGGGGCCACGTCGGCTGTGGTGCGAATCCGGAGGTCGGCCGTAACGGGCCATCTGGACCCGCAATTCGCGGCCATCAAGCACGGCTCCATCCATGGCGTCCATTGCGTCCTCCGCGTCGCGCTTGTCGTGGAAACGCACGAAAGCGAATCCGCGACTCTCCTTGGTGTAGCGATCGCGGGGAATGTAGACATCCCCCACGCGGCCGTACTTCTCGAAGACGCGGCGGAGTGTGTCCGGAGAAGTACGGTATGTCAAGTTGTCCACCTTCAGGGAGGTCATGCCTTCTACGTCCGGCGGCGGGCGCCCGTAACTCATGGTAGTGGGCGCAAAAAGACGGAAAGAACCGGAGCGGCCAAACTATCCCTAAAAATTATAGAGACGGTTGCCGTGTTGCTCGCGTTACTACAGCCTGGCCGTCGAGACAACAGCGAGGCGTGCGGACCAGAGCTCACTCGCAAGCCACCATCTCCGACCGCTGCCACGAGCAAGTGAACGAGGTGCCGCCCTTCCTCAAGTATTTAAGCGCCACAAAATGGCCGCCGGTGGCCCGGAAGCAGTTCTCGATTCTACCCGCGCCCCTCCGTTGTACCCTAAGTCATTCGAATTTAAATTCGATTTTTGTTGCTCCAAAGGGAAAAGGCGATATTAAAAGGCATTAATGAGGGCAACTGACATCCACCCAAACAGAAAAAGGGAAAAATAAACTCTTTATCGACTGCGAAAGCTCATCTGCCCGTTAGTGCGGAAACCCGGAAGCGATTGTTTAGGCTTTTCACGCGGAAGGCTACAGAGTGTTAATTCCCATTCCAAATAACAATTCTTGGAAAAGGTATAACCGCCTTCGCTCGTTATAATTTAGTCGGCCTGTCGATTTTAACAAATCGTTAAGTGTTTGTCGTCATATACGCTTGGTAAAAGACAAGAAGTTAGTCTTTAAAATGGCGGCCAAGAGTGCGAGGAAGCTGACTAATAATACGCGGGAGCGCGCACGTAGCGTGCCACAGGAGCGTGCGAAAGGAAACGAGCGAAGATGGAAGCGCGAGACCAAGGGGGGGGGGGGGTGACTGAGAGGAACGGGTTGAGGGTGCTTTCTTTGCTCTGCCTTCGCGCCTGAATGAGGGCCGGGTCGGCGGAGGGAGAGGGGGACCCTGTCTTTTCAAGGGCGGAGTAGTTAGTGGATGCTCTTGCAGTTTGGGGCAGCGATTCTGACTGTTGAAGGATATTAGGCGTAGGAAAATGAAACAATAACCACAGTTGTAGTAGCACCACGTTAAGATTTTCAAAGCCCATTATCAGGCCTAGCTATCAGCCACCCTCTGGGTAGGGAAACTTATTTAAAACGAGAGAAAAAAAGGACATTGTATTGTATAGTATTTTGCACTACTACAAGAATAGTACGTACTATGCAATGTTTTTTGAGGTAAAAAAAGATAGCAAGCTGACTGTCTTTGCTTTCCAGGTGAGACACAAAACAGTTTGCCTTTCTAGGTGGTTTTCCCCCAAAAAACAATTGTCTCGTTTAAATCCCAAGGTGGGTTGGTCCCCCCCCCCCAAGACTTGCTGGTGTGGGCCAACTTACTCTAACAAGAAATCTCAGAAGCTGAAGCCTGAGCTTTTATTCTACCTTCAGCCTGGGAGATAGTTTCTCCTCCTGTCCTTTGCTGTGGGGCATTAGGAACACAAATGGCCTTTTTTACCCCTTTTTTGAACCAATGGTCCTGTCTATCCAAAATGTGAATTTTGCTGTCTTGGAAAGAGTGACTGTCTTTCAAATGCAGATGGACTGCTGAATCTTGTCCTGATCTCCATCTGCATTTGAGAGACAAAGGTCACCACCATCAAACTACTATTACTACATGGAATTATGGTAGCACACAAGCCAACTAAAGCCCTTCAAAACACCCAAAGCAAACCAAATAACTCAGCAACCCCAGAGGAAAAAAAAGTCATTTACAACATACAATGTAATGACTGAAACAACTGCTATGTAGGACAAACAGGCAGAAGACTGGCAGAACTCATCCATGAACACCAACTGGTAGAAGACATGATGAAAACTCTTTAATTTCACAACATATAGGCAGACTTAACCATAGTTTCAATTGGGAAAATGTGACCATCCTAGACCAAACTATGTCCAAAAATGCCAGGGAAATTCTAGAAGCCTGGCAGTCTGACAAATTAGCCATTAATAAGCACATAGACATTAACACATCAACAACAGACTGCAGAAGAGACAAGCAATTAGTCAAAAAGACATTGTCATCAACATTTTTGTGGGAGATATAATTTTATTTGAACCAATGTTTAGTTCAGAAGTTGATAATAAAGTAATTTCTACCCTGTTTTCCCCAAAAAGCCTGGATAGCTCAACAGACAGAGCTCTGTAATTTAACACCAGCTGTCTGCAATTAAAGTAAGATCGAATCCCGCCAGGCTCAAGGTTGACTCAGCCTTCCATCCTTTCTAAGGTAGGTAAATTGAGGACCCAGTTTGTGGGGGCAATAAGCTGACTTTGTATAAATATACAAAAGTATGAAGGCTATTGCTTAATGCATTGTAAGCTGCCCTGAGTCTCCGGAGAAGGGCGGCATATAAATCAAATTAAAAAAAAAAAAAGACATCCCCTGATAATAAGCCCAATCGGGCTTTTGAGCGCATGCCAATAAGGCCAAGCACTTATTTCAGGGTTCAAAAAAATATAAGACAGGGTCTTATTTTCGGGGAAACAAGGTAATTCAATGGGAGAATACAGCAATAGTGCACATTATCCAAGCAACTAAACATGAAAAATTTATAGTTCATCATATAGAAAGTAAACGAGGAGCCAAAAGTCTGTGTTTATTTTCTTGAAAATACCTCATACTATGTTCAGTGTAGCTTTTTAAATACGTATTTCAGAATTCTAAAATTAGTAGGAAATACTCATAATGCTGGGAAAGCTGCCTTTATTTTGATTTTAGTGTACAGCACTGTCTAGTAAATTTTGAATGCCAACCTAAAAATATAGGTGTAGGTGTTATCTTACTTACATTGTTAGTGTTAACTAACTACAGGTAGTCCTTGATCTATGACCACGACAGAGCCCAGATTTTCCATGGTAGGTCATGACGGTTTTAAGTTGACCGGCCCTGATTTTATGACTTTATGGCAGTCATTAAATGAATTCTTAAATGAATTTAGTGGTTTTTAAGTGAATCCATGTATTCCTATGAATGTTTTTTTTTTTGCCAGAAACTGACTAAAAAACTGAAAACTGGCAAAAAAGTTATAATTGTGGTCACAAGACTATAGAATGCTGCAACATTGTAAATGTGAGCTGGTTTATTTATTTATATTTTCTATTTCTTACTCTCCCATCTCCCTTAGAGGTTGCCAATTACCCAAATGTACTTGTGACCATGAGTATGTACATGTGCAGCCATCAGAACTCTGGAACTAGATTGTAAGTAAGTTTTTTTTGGGGTGGTGGTGTCGTAATTTAGAATAGTTGCTAAGTGTCAGGCCCTAGCCCAAAGAGGATACCACGAGATACAATAAAGTCCAATACTTTATTTGCTTATATCTAGTGGAAAGAATCTTGCCATTTAAAGCTATAACTTTTAATCTATTATATATATTACGAGAGATTCTAGGGTGTGGATATCCTGAACCTCTCCCCCTCTCCCCCATTCCAGCTCAGAACTCTGCAGTTTGTTCATCTGGGCCTCTTCTCTGGGAAAGAGCCTTGATGGCGTAGCAGACTAAAGTGCTGTTAAATAGCACTAGCTGCCTGCAATTACTGCAAGTTCAAATTTCACCAGGCTCAAGGTTGACTCAGCCTTCCATCTTTTTGAGGTAGGTAAAATGAGGACCCGGATTGTGGGGGCAATAAGCTGACTTTGTATAAAAAAGAACACCGCTTGGGGGGGGCGAAAGCCCTACTAAGCAGGTATATACAAAAGTATGATGGCTATTGCTTAACGCATTGTAAGCCGCCCTGAGTCTCCGGAGAAGGGCGGCATATAAATCGAACCAATAAATAAATAAAGCTCTGTGCTGCCAACCCCCCCTCCCCCCGGTTTCTCCATTCAATATTGAATCTAGCATTTGGATGTGAAAATTAGATGAGGGAAACCACAAATGCATTAATATAATTGGATTTAGTTCTCATGAGGTTTACCTTATATACTACAATTATATATTTATCTAGGGTGTTACCTTTTTTCTTGAACTGCATTACACATTTTAATGACTATGATAGAAACATTTTGATTTGGAGGGTTACATTCATTATTATATATTTTTGGTTATTTATAATAAAACAATTTGTCCTCATAGATACAGGTAGCAAGTGCTATCATAAATAATAATGAGGTTTAGAGCCCATTGAATTAAGTGGGACTTATTGCTTAGCGCATTGTAAGCCGCCCTGAGTCTCCGGAGAAGGGCGGCATATAAATCAAATTAAAAAAAAAAGAAGAAGTATTAATTTGTGATGTACTCCTTTCAGACAAGTTTAGGTTCAGTAACGATTCAAATCAATTCAAAATTTTCCCTTTATCATATATCAGATTATTCAGAATTAGATTTTCTCAAAATTTCCTGGCAAATGAGAAAAACAAAATGTACATTATTATCTAAAAGATATTTTGTTCAGACATCACTGAATTTTTATTCTATAGCATTGTTTAGAAATGCTTTCTTTTCCTTAGTGTATAGCTCTTTGAACTGCATTTCCCAGAATTCATGAGTGCTTTTTTTTTTTGCTCATTTGATCAGCTGACTTGATTTGTAAACTGTTCTTTATTTCCTGTCTGGCATGAATGGAAATAATCTCCGTAGCTGTTCCTTTTATCAGATAATTGGTGTCCAAGTCAAAATCTGATTCCATGATATAGTAAGTAAGTGAAGATCTGGGTCAGAATGTGTCTTCTTTGCTTCTTTGCATCTGCTGCTGTTCTGCATTTGAAAGGTAGAGACTCTTGTTATTTTTTTCATTTCTGTTTGCTGGTATTTTCTTCATACTTTGTTTTTCAGAAAACAGCTGAATTCAGTAATGCAGAGTTTGTGTTTTCTGTTCCTTTCTCAGAAACTTAAAAAAAGGAAGAAACTTGAAAGACAGATGTTAACCTACATTTTAGTCTGACAACATTCTGATAAAACACAAGATGAATTCTGAATTAAAAAAACAGTTGAACATCATTGTTTTAGGAATAGCATTCATGTTTATGTTCACTGCTTTCCAAACATGTGGAAATATAGCGGTAAGAGCAAATGTTTCTTTTCTCTATGTGCATTGATTAGCTTCTTGATGAAACAGAAATAGATATTTCAGAATGTAATATTGTCTCGATGTTTGCAGCCCTTTTCTTGCCTTTCCTGTTATCTTTTATTATAAGTATGGAATTTCCTGATTGCTCAAAAAGCATAATTTTAAAAATGGAATCCTCTTTACCTTGTGCTGGGAGAAATGATTATTCAGACTCCCTGGAAGATCCTTCTTTCTTAGCTTACTTCTAAAACATGTCATGATCAGCAACCACCAGTCATGTTAAGCCCCCTGACACACCCAGCTAAAGTCTCCATCTAGAGACTTTAGTCATTTTGCCAAGGTCTTCACCATTTAGTCTAGCTCTAGAAAAATAAAAAAAAGTGCTTGTGATCATCCAACTTTTAGCCCAGAGATTCAGATCTTATGCCAATCCTGAAACACAGGAGTTCATTGTACAGTCTTTCATATAGGGTAACTTTTAATGAGAACTTATCTTATTAAAATAATGAACCCATATCTCTAGACATAAAATTTTATTAGGAAAAGGGGAACAACGAGCAAATGTAATTGGAAAGAGAATACCTCCTGCTTAGATGTATTTAGGCAACCCTCTGTTCTTCTTCTTTTCCTTTTTGTCTTGAGCAATATGGAAGATAAGGCCAGCCTTGGCTTTGCACAGTCCAACTAAATGTGCCGTCTCTGATGTCCTGGGTCTAGTCAATAAATCAGAACGTTATTTAGAAGCTTCTTTTTGACTCTAATGATGGAATGATAGAGGTGTTGTCTAGTTTTACCATTGTATAAAAATATTTTAGGTAAGAACGTTTTTTTGGGAGGGGAGTATGGAAACAAACAGTGATTTTTGTCAGTCAGACCACTTAAGCATGGGATCAACTTACATGATGGTTTAAAGGTACTACAGTGCTGTACCAAAAACTAAGGATTTAATACTTGCCACATCATGGTTGTTTCTACAAATGCTCCTCATTTTATCTTCTGTAGGCAAATGCAGATTTGGTCACGCTTCTTTATCAAGCAATATGATGTTTTTCCCTTAACAAAAGGAAAGTGGATATTAAAACTAGTTAGATTTTTGACTTTTGTTTACTTCCTAATGTAAGGTTCTTTGATGCAAATTTAATTTAAAACAACTTGATTTACTTAGGATATCAATTGCAAATACTAGTAAATATTAATAAATACAAGTAATTGTAAACAGGCATATTTAATATTTGTATTTATAGTGACTTGTGGGTCTGTTTTGTATTTTAAAACTTAAATATATTTTTAAAAACAATCTGGATAATAGTTCATATTGTTAATCATTTTAATGTATTTTAATGTATTACAGCAAACTGTTATTACAAATTTAAATCATACTGATTTTCATGGAAGTGGCTACACAAGGTACATTATGCTTGTCTTTTTAATATTTTTTTATTAAGTAGATTTATATGCCAGCCTAACTCAACACAGGTAACTCTGAGTAGCTTACAACATTGAAAATCTAGAACATAAAAACCCATACCTCTCCCACTCATGGAGCAGCAACACTTTATAATTTATTGAACGTTTTAACTTGTTGCTTTTTAGGTGCATTTTATGACTAGATTCAGGCATAATGGAATGGGATGAATTCATCCTATGAGAATGAGGCATGATAGATGTATCAGTTCTTCCTCATTTTTCTTTTTTGTGTGCCAGTGTTCAGAAATTCTGGCTTTCAGTTGTAAATTAAAGATCCCAGTGAAGTTCAAACTATGATTTGAATAAGACAGGCTATGAACAATATATTGATTTTGGCTTGTTTTCACGAAACCTAGTTTAAAAGAACTTCCATTTGGAGATCTAGGGCAGGGGTCAGCAACCTACGGCTCTGGAGCCGCATGTGGCTCTTTGGGCCCTCTGCTGTGGCTCCCTGTCAGGTGATCCCAACACTGACTGGCCCTGCCCCTCACCCTCCCCTCCCAGTCACTCCTCACCTGGCCTGAGAAGGTAAGGGCAACAGCGGGGAATGGAGAAGCGGCCAGGGCAGAGACAGAGAGAGACAGAGAGAGGTGGAGAGAGACAGAGACATGGAGAGATACAGAGAGAGAAGGAGGGAGGGAGGGGGGAGAGAGATATGTCAAAAGGATTTTGTGGTTCCCAGGTTTTTTAACAACTGGTTCTCTGCCCTAATGACTGGCTGGGTAGGCATGGCTAGGGGGAGTTATGTGACCAGTGGAAGGGAGTGACATCGAGTTGGCCACGCCCACCCAGGTTTTGTGGCTCCCGGTGTTTTCTTTTCTGTGGGAAATGGGTCCAAATGGCTCTTTAAGATTTAAGGTTGCAGACCCCTGATCTAGGGGAATTTAACTATAGATGAAAACTATTACTATTATTTGTGACCTCACCCTAGTATTATATGCTATACTTAACAATTTTTCCTTTATTGTTTTTATTAAACCTAAAAACAGGTAGCATTCTAATTTGTCTCTGAAATCTCATCTCCAGAGAAAGATAATCTAAAATAAACATACTGCACAAACAATCCAATTCCCATGAATAAATTTGTGTATGGGTTGGGGAGAGATGTAAATGAAGGTAGCTTGCATCTTCATGTAAAATAATTTTAGATACAACATCTATGTGAATTAGTGTAGCAATGTGGTAGTATCATGGTGCTTGAAAAATTGTTGTGGTTGCATACATAAAGTGTGTATATTGACAGATTTACCTTCTACAACCAATTTTTTTCCAAAAAACATATTCCTCCTTATTGTTCTCTTAGTTTTCAAGTACATGTTAATGATTTACTAATCACTGTTATTCCTTTGTACAGTATGGCTGTTATTTATGGAGTGTTTTCAGCATCAAATATAATTTCACCTTCAGTGGTTGCAGTCATAGGACCACAACTTTCCATGTTCATTAGCGGTATCTTCTATAGGTAAGTAAAATTGCTTCAATTCCTGGTATATAATTTATGCTGATTTCCGTTTACTTAACTGCACCTAGAAAACTTGCTCTTGTTTTGCATATAATTGATTGATGGGGAATGTATGATATAACTACTACTCTTCTAGTAGCTGGTCTTAGAATAGAATAGAATATTAGGGCTGGAAGGGACATAGGAGCTGTTCTAGTCCAACTCCCTAGTAAGAGGCGCGCCAGCTGGGAAGCGGTTGCATTCCCTTGGAAGAAGTGGCGGGATGGGGGCTGCGCTGGATTGTTCTCGGTGGTGGGCTGGGGGGCGCTTCATTGACACTCTTTCTGGCGTGCGCATGTGCACTGGCCAGCTGGTTTTCATGCGTGCATGCACGCTAGAAACTGGAAGACCAGGTGACGTGCCGGAAACCAGAAGATCATCTTGCCGGGGTGCACATGTGCCCTGGGCGGCTGCTTTTGTGGCACACATGCATGCATATGCACGGGCGCGCATGCCTACACGCGTGGTCCCCTTTCAGCACTCAGTGCCGAAAAGATTCGCCAACATTGATGTAGGGTCTCCTGCTTGTGCACGCGGTTGGACTAGAAGACCTCCAAAGTCCCTTCCAATTTTGCTATTCTGTTAAATATCTGGTAAGCAGGTAAAGATGGGATTTAGAATTAATTGGGAGAGGTAAGAACAACTGAAAATTAATCAAGTACAGATTACTCCCAACTAGTGATAGAAATTATTTTACAAAGATCTGTGAGCATGGCATCATGCATATTAAAACTATTTTCTTTTCAGCTTATATATTGCCATTTTTATCCAGCCTATTACTTGGAGTTTCTACACAGCCTCAGTTTTCCTTGGAATAGCAGCTGCTGGTAAGTTCTTCCTCTAAACCTGAAAGATGCTCTCCATTTTATGAAGGACTTTATTTTGCTTTTGGTGGACTCATGAGATTTGGGTGAGAGCCTAAGTTGATTCTGAGTAATATGGACCTTTTTCCAATTTGCTTTCCCACACTTTTCTCATTTTCCATTGAGGGGAATGCAAGAAATGTGTCCCATTCCCCAGTATTAACAAGTTACCAGTAGTAAAACTGTTCTTAACCATTTGTAACATTACATAAAAGGTAAAAGAGTCCCTGTGGATTTTACTCCTCTAATTGTTGCTAACTATAGGGAGCAGTGCTCATCTCTGTTTCAAGGCCATTGAGCCAGCCCTGTCTAAAGACACTTCTATGGTCATATGGCCAGCAAGATGTCATGGAGCGCTGTTATTGTCCCACCGAAGTGGTACCTATTTATACACTCACATTTAAATGATTTCAAGAGCCTTGGTGGCGCAGCAGACTAAAGTGCTTTTAAGTAACACCAGCTGCCTGCAATTACTGCAAATTCAAATCTCACCAGGCTGAAGGTTGACTCAGCCTTCCATCCTTTTGAGGTAGGTAAAATGACCTGGTTTGTGGGGGCAATAAGCTGACTTTGTATAAAAAAGAACACTGCTTTTGGGGGGGGGGGCAAAAAGCCCTACTAAGCAGGTATATACAAAAGTATGAAGGCTATTGCTTAACGCATTGTAAATCGCCCTGAGTCTCTGGAGAAGGGCGGCATATAAATTGAACCAATAAATAAATAAAACGGCCAAGTTGGCAGGAACTAGGGCAAGAACGGGAGATGATGCTTGGATCTCAAACCTGGGCTGCTGGCTTTCCAACCAACAAGTCTGGCGTCTTAACCACTGAGCCACTGCACCACTCCAGAAACATTATATGGATAATATAAATATACATGGTTATTCCTTGTAAAGAAAAGTTCAGTGGGACTTGGAATTACTTTTTTTCCTCGTAAGGCACAGTCTTAGCACATTAGCCAAGAAGTTCTTTCCATGGCATTCAGATTTGCTACGGACCTCTTTAACTTGTCTTTGTTCCCAAGATTACAATATTGACATTCCAGCTAAAGTGGCATTCACTTTGAACAATACTGTCTGTAGTTTATAAAGTATGCATTATATAGGTTTGTTTAAAATGTGTCATATCAAGGAGATTCCTATTCCTTAAATTTGTCAATGATTGGAACTTCAATTGGAACCGTGGCTAGAATACTGTAATACAATTTTAATACTTAATATATTTTTGTTATATCCATATCATCTGCTTTATTTGAATATTTAAAAAGGGTCAACTGTAAGCATTTGTGAAACAACCTTGAGATGCATCCAAAAAAATAGAATATGTTATGTTACTCAAACATTTTCAGATACCAATATAAACAAACTTTAGAAGATTTCTTGTTTACAATAATTGTTATTACATTTCCAGTACTGTGGACTGCTCAAGGAAATTGCCTAACAATAAATTCAAATGAAAACACAATTGGCAGGAACAGTGGAATTTTCTGGGCATTATTGCAATCCAGGTAAATAATTAAACTATTGCTTTTGGTTAAATCCTATGCTGTGAAATGAAATAAAACTTTACAGACTGCAGTGGAGTCCTCTTCCTTTTGCATCTCCCAGTTGACCCCTAATTTATTCTGGAGGCTTGGGAACTCACTAAGCCATTTTTGGGCAAATGGGAGCTAAGGGAAGAAGAAATCACCCAATACCAGAAAGTGCACAGATGGTGCTAATATAAAAAACCCTATGTTGGGAAAAAATGTGTAATTTGGCTGTATTTCTCTGGATACTTAAAGCGAGGTTGTGAAAGCACAACCTATAACTGAACTATCAGTTTTGGGGCTTACACAAAAAATGTGCTTTCTGAAATTACAGTTCCCTTCAAGTTCTCCTTTCTATGTCAATTATCATTTAAAGAGTCCTAAATGGGAACAAGAGTTTGTTCTAAATCTATATTGAGTCACTGTTTCATCTGTGTCAGTAGGAAAATATTTGAGGGCATTCAGAATTTTCCATGATTTTATTATAAAGTAAATTAGGGAGTATGAATAGCATGTTCAATTTAGAACTTATTTTGTATCTGGATGGTTTAGATTGCTTTGACCTAGATCAAGGTAATTGAAATTCACCTTCTACTTTAGCCAATGGACATTGGTCAAGCATGGGACTAGTCCCTTATTCTCTACCTCTTTTACATGATTCTAATGAGGGTGTTCTTGGGTTGGAGTTGGGAATTGTGTATGATACCTGCTGCTTCCTGAAAGGAAATGTATAATTGATACTTTGCTTTTTTATTAAGCAAAATAGGCAAGATGGACAGCAAACAAAATTAAATAAAGAAGTAAAAATAATCAAAGGGAGTTTATAATAAAGATTAAAACATAAAAAGATAGGACAAAATAATTCAAAAGCAACACTGTTAATATAAAGAGTTGCTAAACAAAAAAGCAGAGGTCTGTGTTCAGCACAGCACTGCCCTGGCCAGGAGGGCAGTATCCAGCAGCACCACTAGGAGCAGCAGACCTCACCACCCAGCAGTTAACAATATAAAAATGATCAGTCACAGATTATGTGCCATCCAAAATAAAATGTCTTTTATCAGTGTGTATAGATAGAAACAAAAGGGATTATTATCAATGACCACTTTCATTGTGGCCTTGGGAAGACTGTACAGGCAAAAAGAGTGTAGTGCCTAGAGTTCTGATTTTAAAACCCTATGATTTCCAAAATAGGATTGTAAAGATATTGTAGTTAAACAATGTTTCTTTAAATTGAGATCAACTGGTAACTTCATAGACATGTTTGTGTAGTTTTCTGAGGAATAATTCCAATTTATTTCCCATTACTTCTTTAAAGATATATTTTCATTTTCCCAGTCTAGCTTGCAGCCCTCTGGTAGTTTCTGCCCAATACTTAAAGATCTAAGCTTGCTTAGTTTTTCAAGGTTAGCCAAAGTCAGCTAGGTTCTGGTTAATGGATAAATTGGTAGGTTAACCTAACATTCTAAACTGATCCCTTAACAACCGTATTATTAACTTAACCTCAGCTGCCATGATTCACTTAACAACTGGGGCAAGAAAGGTGGTAAAACGGGGCAAAACTCACTTAACAAATGCCTCATTTAGCATCAATTTTAACATACATTTTGGGCTCAATTGTGATTGTAAGTCGAGGACTACCTGTAGTTCAGAGTCATAAAAGGGAGGGGGTCTTTCTCAAGGAGCAAAGAAGGCTGGAATCTTGGATATGTACAAAGAGAACAAAAGACAGACACCCCCTCCCAATTTTTCACAGGGTATACATGAGTTTCGTCTAATGGTTAAGGCTCTAGGCTAGAAAGCCAGAGATGAGTGAGGTGAGAATGCGCGGGTGGTAATGGGAGCGGCATGGCGTTCCCATGTAACACCTCTCCTGCGCGAGCTGCACTGGCTCCCGGTGGTCTTCCGGGTGCGCTTCAAGGTTTAAAGCAACAAGATCTGGAGAGGGGGGGAAACGCAACAATGTGAAAGGGGCAGTGGTATAATCAGGTTACAAGTTTCAAGTTTATTAGATTTCTATACCGCCCTTCTCCTGAAGGACTCAGGGCGGTGTACAGCCATATTAAAACACATAGATTTATAAAATTTAAAACCAATTAAAATCAAATATAAAATTTGGCCAGTGAATTAAAACACACGTACACCCATTTTAAAATTCGTACTAGGCCAGTCCGGCTTGCTGGAACAAAAGGGTCTTAAGGGTGCGGCGAACAGTACACAGGTCGGGGCTAAGACGAAACTCTAGGGGCAGCTCATTCCAGAGGGCTGGTGCCCCCACAGAGAAGGCTCTCCCCCTGGGTGTCGCCAGTCGACATTGTTTGGCCGACGGCATCCTGAGGAGCCCCTCTCTGTGGGAGCGTATTGGCCGGTGGAAGGTTGTTGATGGCAGAAGGCGGTCTCGTATATACCCCTGTCCTAAGCCATGGAGCACTTTAAAGGTGGTAACCAACACCTTGAATTGCACCCGGAAGACCATCGGGAGCCAGTGCAACTCGCGCAGGAGGGGTGTTACGTGGGTGCGCCGAGTCGCACACATAACCACCTGCATGGCCGCATTCTGGACTAGTTGGAGCCTCCGAGTGCTCTTTAAGGGGAGCCCCATGTAGAGAGCGTTGCAGTAGTCCAGACGTGACGAGGGCATGAGTGACCATGCGCAGGGCATCCCAGTCCAGAAAGGGACGCAACTGGTGCATCAGGCGAACCCGATAGAAAGCTCCTCTGGCCACGGCCGTCATGTGATCTTCCTACTTTTAATTTTCAAATCAAGTGCAGAATTTCCTCTTCAATTATTTTAAACTTTGCAATTATGTCCTGCTTTCATATATTGGAATTTTTGTTTCCATCATTGGGATCATTCCTAGGCTGCTTCTTATTGAGCCAAAATATTTGTCTACTTTAACATTTATGCTGTGAAATTTCCATGATTCTCATGGAGCCTTCTTTGCCTGATATGATCTGTTTGTGTTGCACTTCAGTTCTCATAGTTGCTAGCTGTTATGACCAAAAATCCTATTGACTGGGACTATGGGAATTGAAATCCAAGCCACCAGGGGGTATTAGTTTGAAGAAGGCTGATGTAATGAAAGAAAAACATGCATATCCTGGGAAGATGAGCTCTTATTGGCTGGGTATGTTGGAATCTACTTGCAATGCCAATATAATTTAACATTTTACAGATAAATCCTTGAGATTATTTGAGGTTTATTAAGATTTCAATCTTGGTTTGAACTACAATTCACCTTTTTTTTTCTTATATCAAAAATAATGCATTAACCACTAGTTATCTTCTGTTTACAGCTTGTTTTTTGGAAATCTCTACATATATTTTGCCTGGCAAGGGAAAACTTACATATCAGGTTGGTATTGTTCATGAAATCCTTTGAAACCGGTGTCTTCAGCCTACTGTCTCCATCTTTGAATTTTTATAATATCTCACTGAATATCGTACAAATCCCATTTTAAAATGTTGTGTCCTTTGATATTTAATCACCTACACCCAGACAAGCAGAATAATTTACTGTCTCAGCAGTTAGATAAGAAAAGGAAAAGTTTATGTGGAAGTATTTTTTTGCCTGAAGTGGACAAGCAAATGCTTTCCCACTCTTCTCTTCCTTTCCATTTCCATTTCCATTCTACCTTGGTCTAGCCAAGTACTTACCAAGACAGCTGGGTGACTTTGAGCCAGTCACTCTCTCTCAGCCCAACCCACCTAACAGGGCTGTTGTTTGGGGAAAAATAGGAGGAGGAAGGTGTGTTGAATATATTTGCCACCTTCAATTATTTGTAAAAATAATAAAGGCGGGATACAAATAAAATATTGGATGGGGTAGGAAAGACAAATAATTGTCTCACGCTATGATGTTACCTGTACATTGCACAATGATTTAAGATAATTTAAAATACGTGCAATTTTGCCATTTTTCATTTTAAAAATTATTCTTTATTGACCCTAGATAATGTATGAAACTTTGATGACTAATGCCAATTCTTATAATTCATAGTAAAACATTAATTTAAAAAGGAATCCTGTTTCTTATTTTTCCTCATTTCCAATCTTCATTTTCTGCCTTGTGATGGTTCTTTGTGTTTCAAGGACTGAACACAGTTCAGTGAAGCAAAACTCTACACAATGCTTTATTGCAAAATATGCATTCCCCATCAACAGGCTATTGCTCTGGATCAGCCCTACCCTTCTAGGACTTGCAAGGTGATGTTGCCATGTAAATACATCTTTAATATTCAGACCTTTATGCTCAGCCTTTTAATACTCAGTATTAAGTCTCAAATTCTTTTAAATAGCATACAACTTTTGCCTTTCCACTCCAAGTTCCTGCTTTAGTTAGGATGGAATGCTATTTTTGTGCAGTTGCTTCTTTCCTAGTTGGTACTGAACTCCAGACAAAGCTCCAGGTTCCAGGCAGGACTCCCACCAGGATTGCTTATCAGCTTTTCTCCATTCTTCCCACTCCGTCTTAGTATTTGCTTTTATAAACTCAAAAGATTGGATGGGATGAGGCTGCCTCTAAATGTCAGCATGTTCTTGAAAACACCAGGGTGTGGTTCAATTAATCGGGCATTTGGAACATAGATTTAAATGCCTGTGAGTACTGTTCTGAAGACATGGATGGATACTTGAGAAAAGTGTTTGTGTGTATGTATGTTTGTATAGGCTTATCTGCATGACTGCAGCTACTTTTGAAAAGAGCAGAGAGCAACCCCAACTTCATTCTCTCAGAGGCCTGATTATTATCTCCATGATGCATACTGTATTGTAATAAAATATGCATATCTATTTTGGAGTGCCATTCAGTTCACCCAGAGCTTAATCCTAAAGCCACAGCACTTTGGCTGATCTTAGAAGCTAAGCAGACACATCTGTTGCAAGTGGAAATACTGAGAATTCCAAGGCTGTTGGCTAGACTGGGAAGTGAGAAAAACCTTGGAGGAGGGTAGCTGTCTGTAATGCTGCCAAGCAAACTGCATCAGTGGAGTCAGCCTGTATATATATATATATATATACTGTAATAAAGCATTACATTCTGAAAAACTGTAAAATCTGCTTTCCTTACTGATCAATGAGCTATAGTAAGCCAAAAGACAAGTGAAGAATAGGGAACCAGAGAAAACAGATACAGACAGACTTCTTTGAAGACTGAACTTTTCAACTGATCTATCTCTATTTCAATAGAGATAAAGATAGAGATCTCTCTATATCTCATATAGATATGAGCATATTTATGCAGAGAGTTCTTCCTCGGAATATACTCAATAGTTTTGAATGCTTTTCTGCTATATTTCCTAATAATTGCCTAATTAAGTGACTCCATGACCATACTAAAGCAATATGTTAATATGCATAGTTATCTTCATGGCACTAGCTCCAGCAAGGCTGGCTAAAATGTATTCGAATCTAAGCCCAAAGTGTTGGAAATGTAACCAATGTCAAGGTACCTTCATTCATGCTTGGTGGTTATGTCCTGAAGTGAAAAAGTACAGGACTAAGATACAAGGATGGCTACAAGATATAATAAAATGTCAAATAGAACTAAACCCGGAAACATTTCTCCTGGGAATACTTAAAACAAAATTTGATAGAAAGATATTTGATCCTACACATAGTAACAGCGGCAAGAATTGTGTTCGTGCAATACTGGAAGGAATGCAATACATCACCAGAGGGACTGATTATTCAAAAGATATATGAATGTGCCAAAATGGATAAACTTACCCTAGAACTAAATGAAAAAGATGATTCAGAATTTTATCTCTTTTGGGAAAAGTGGTATACCTGGATAGATAATAGAAATAAAAATTGGAAATATATATAAGGCTATTGAGGATTAGATATTGAATGTATATAATGTATGTTGATCCGAAGTATATAAAAATGACACCGTCTGTTGATTATGTACTAGAGTTGTGTAAAGGAAAATTGTAATAAAAATTATTTTTTAAAAAAAGTTATCTTCAAATACAGAATCTTGATTTGATTCGTGAAAATTTACTGACATTTGTTATGAATGTAAATTTTGTTCTGTACTTTATATTTTGTTTTATCTGAAAAATATCCTGAATGTTTTGCCAACTTTGAATGAGTACACTGTTTGTTGAAGAAGGTATAACACACTGTTTTTCTTCTCCACAGAAAGCGACCGTAGGACTGTCTTCATCTCTCTGACGGTGATCAGTCTAGTGGGCACTGTTTTGTTTTTTCTCATTAGAACTCCTGAAGAAACAAATTCTGAAAATGAGGAAACCACTGCTGAAAACATTGCAGATAGCAGGTAGGTGCTAATGGCTGATTTTTGGTTATATCAGTTTGTTCTAAATCAAATATTTCTGCTCTTTTTTGAATAAGAAAGGATGCTTGTATTTAATGCAGAGAGGCTAGAAACTGTAACTAGAAAACAATCCATTTGCCCTGGTTATTCAGGGTGGAAAGGATGCTTAGATTTAAACTGTACAGCTACAAGATAATTTACATGAAACTACATACCTAATTTATGTAGGAAAATTAATTTGTGTTGATACCCTGTTTCCCCCAAAATAAGACATCCCCTGATAATAAGCCCAATTGGCAGGGGTGAAATCCAGCAGGATTCTGACAGGTTCTGGAGAACTGGTGTGGAAATTTTGAGTAGTTCGGAGAATTGGCAAATACCACCTCTCGCTGACGCCAGAGTGCAGTGGGAATGGAGATTTTGCAATATCCTTCCCTTGCCACGCCCACCAAGCCACACCACGCCCACCAAGCCACGCCCACAGAACCGGTAGTAAAAAAAATTGGATTTCACCACTGCCAATCGGGCTTTTGAGTGCATGGCAATAAGGCCAAGCACTTATTTCAGGGTTCAAAAAAATATAAGACAGGGTCTTATTTTCGGGAAAACACAGTATATTTTTATGTTGCATGATGCTGGGCAGACCTAGTTTGATGTGTAGGGGGAATTCATGGGGAAAAAAAGTGACGTCAAAAGTTTAATGCACATATAATTTAAGTTAATGGCTTATGTCTGAATCAATATTTTCTATACTGATATTTTATTTTATTTTTAAATGACAAATGGTACTGAGTAAAGGAAAACATTGATAATGATGCAAGATAATGATTTTCTTAATATGTTACATATTTTTTCACTTTAAATAAATACTTGTTTTATCAGGTCCGGCCAAAGCAAAACATCAAGGGCCATGGATGCAATAAGTAAGTAAAAGTTCCCAGGGCATTTTGACATGCTCAAGAGTCAAATACAAATGGTTACAATTCCTTGTAGCTTCTATCTAAGATTTCCCTCCTCAAGGAAGCAGAGACATAATGTTAGTAGCAACATTGCTATAAATCTTGTAACATTACCTATTTTAGTGCAGCTGGATTAATTGTTTATCCTGTTTTGGCTCACAAAGTTGGTATAGTCCACTGATTTGTTAAGCTACATAGTGTAGTTATATTCAAAACTGAGTACCACTAGAGAAGAGCTCATTATCATTGAGGGAGAAAGGGGTATTGGAATTAAGCTCAGTTTTCCATTTTTGAATTACAAATCAATGAAGATTCTCATCACATCAAGATTAATTAAATATTTTCATTTTGCATTCTCTGTAGAAAGATCATTCAAGTTGTGTGCTACAAGACGGATTTTGCTACTTAGTGTCCCAACAGCCTATACAGGTAATAGAACAAGAGTGCAAATACCAATCCTGAAAGTTTACACAGTACAGACATTTGTTATATCTCTTATGTTTTTACTAAATGTTTTCAGTCCTGTCCAGTCTTTGGTTTCTTAATGAAAATCAATTAATGACATTCCTTTCTGACATTATTGCATTAGTTGATGTCACTGTAATTCCATGGAGCTGTGAGGAAACTACAGATAGTTTTTGACTTATGATTGATCGTTATGAGTCTTTGACTTATGATTGGTCGACTGTTTAAAGTTATGGCAGACCTTCCAAAAGCTACTTATGACCTGGTCCTGAAGTTATGGTCACTGCAGCTCCACCATAGTTGTTCCCCCTACAATCAACTGCAGGGATGCTGCAGCACCCCTGCTTATTTCCTACTAGATTCCTCCAGGTGTTGCTGGCTTCCTACCCCACTGGGCCTCCCACTCTCCTCCTCACGTTTGGAAGATCTCTGTAGCTCAGGTTAGTGAAGGAGGCAGGCTGTTATTGTGGGGCCACATAGTGCAATCCTAGAAGTGGCCATTATTTTCCAAGCAGCTGCATTGAATTGCAGCCACATGGAAAATGGTGGCCACTTCCAGGATTGCACCATGTGGCCCAGCAGCAGAGCAGCTTGCTTTGCTTCTCTAACCTGAACTCCGGAGACGTTCAAAAGGTAAATGCATGATGGGTGATTCAAGATGAGTATGATGATGTGAGACCTGGCAGGGTGGGAAGCAGGGCCAAGGACCGCAGCAACCCCAAAGGGTGGCTTGTGGAGTTTGGCGTACCATGAATGGGGGGGAAGCCTTGAGAGCCCATGGCAGGACCTGCGCTAAGTCTTCCAGGGCCTCCCTCAGTATACCTGAGGCACCCCTTGCTCTCTCCATTGAGGGTAGCAGGGCTGGAGGATCATAAGTGATGCATTCACATGGGTGTATTACTTAATGACCATCATGACTTTCAACCATAATGGGCAGACTCCATTATGGTCATGAGTCAAGGACTACCTATCTGTATAGAGAACGTTCCTAAGAATTCTTTGCAGCTAAAAACTATTTTTAAAATGAAGTGCTAATTGTTAAAGGGCCTTTTTTGGACAAAACCCAAAAACCCAAAGTAATTTTATAATTCCTTTGTATTAAAACCCTATAAATCAAATTGACAATCCCAGCACAAATGCTTCCTTACTATCTACTGCTTCTTTCTTTAAAATACCACATTGTTCAATTTCATCTGCACTGTGGCATAAATTAATAAAACATTTTTATACTATGATCAGTATGAAATGTGACATCTACACAGTTTGTTCCCTTTTTACAATTTTATTTTAAACTGAATTATAATACTTTTTATATACAATCTTTTTACATTGCTGAAATAAACCTTTAAAATTAAAGCAATCTCTTAATTTTAGAAAGGCATAATCTAGCTCCTTGATAATCCAGAGATATTTTGTATTTACAAAGGTATTGAATTAAGAAAAGTGTTATAATTGATCACAGTAAGTAGCAGCATCTACTTAATGGTTGATTTAAAAAAATGCCAAGCTGTATTGAATGATTTGAGCTTGGATAAAAGTCTCCAGGAAATCACAGTTTTATCATGGACTGGGAAATTGAAAAAGAAACATCCTATATTATTGCCAAGAAAACTTAATGGACATATCCAAGTAGTCAACATGTCAAGTTTAACTTGTGGAAGTCTTTAATTTACTTTGGAATTGAATTGTTGAATTTGGGGAATATTTATAGTAAAAATCCAATTAATTCTGGCCCTCATGATCTGTCAGGTTACTATATAGTTAGCAAAAGAGCAGGGATAGTTGCTGTTTTCTTTATTCAAAGAGGCCTATCCTATTCTGAAGACTGTAATTTGGGAACCATAATATTTTGATCCACCTATACAAAGACAGTTAATGTCTACCATCAGACATTGCATATCTTGAATGTTCTTGAATGTACTAATATGTTACCTATCTGCAAATTACACTGTTTCTAAGTGGTGATTGGTTTTTTTTAATTGAGTCTTGTGAGGACACATAGGGATATGGGAATTTTGCTAAATAATTATCATTGAAATATTTATTTAAAGTTCCTCTGAAAGTGTTTTACTTAAGGATAAATACTTACATATAATAATAATGACTGAAATAATGTTGTTTTTCAAGGGCTGGAATTAACATTCTTCTCTGGAGTATATGGAACTTGTATAGGTGCTATAAAGAAATTTGGTGCTGAAGAAAAAAGTCTTATTGGACTCTCTGGTATTTTCATTGGCATTGGAGAAATATTAGGTGAGTTCAAACTGCTTCTTAGGTGAGCCTGATGTTGCAACACAAAGCATTCATTTTCCAACAAAACGAAATGATACAACAAACTTGGAGAAACTTGTAAATAATAGAAAATATTTTCTATTATTTTAAATAATAGAAAATATTTTCTGATATTTAAATAAATAAATTTAATAAATAAATGTGATCAATGAATACATTTATATAATATGCAGGTAGATAAAGTAAGGAACTAAGAAAATAGATAGTCCAAAATTAATTGTTAAATTTTCCTTGTAGAGGAATGACCAAGTAGTCAGGTCTCACTCTTAAGTTCTCAGTTGTCCTCACAACTTTACCATTGTGAAACGAATGAACAAAGGCTAAACAAGACTCCCCAAAGCATTTTCAGAGGATTTCTTGTTTTCATTTATTTTTGCTTTAAATTCATGAACAAAGTTGTCTTACATATTTATTCTTTGCCTTCATCCTTTTGTATCACTGTAGAACAGGGTGTCAAACTTGGGGTCTGTGGGCTGGATGCGTCACACACTGGCCATGCCAACCCCATTTTAGTGAAGGGGTAAAAGTTGAGATATGTCATGTAATGACACTGTAAGTTTGACACCCCTGTTATAGAATATGTGAGTTCAGTACATTGTTCAATATAAAAAGCAGACATATTGTTTTGATAGAATGACATAGCTCAGTTATTCCAGTGTAATGCTATTATTAATGTAGCACTGTCCCAGTTTGCTATGATACCAGTCCATTTGTAATCCAACACTGACAGGGCAAGGCACTGTATATAAACAGAGAGCAAACCCTACTCCCTTATAGCACTGATGATATTATCTAGTTGGATAATGAAACATCTGCAAGACAACAATCAAGCTCAGAGTGTTTTTAGAGATCTTGCTTGACATGTACTAGTATGCATTTATTTAGTCTCCTTAAAGAGACAGTGCCACCAGCCGATTACCATTGCTGAAACTACCTTCCTTATGGATGATGGTAATAAACTGGTAGCTACTGGAATTTTATAATATTGTACTGCTAAGATAGGTTCTAACTGTTCCAGTTAAAATACTTCCTTAATATCAGGAATCTTAAGAAACCAGTCTTCAAGAAAATACTTTCCTTTTAACATTTTCAGTAAAAAGCTTGTTCCTTAGTTTACCCTCTGAGCATCTGCATTAAAGAAAGCAATTTTCTGGATAATAATTATTAATAATTAATAATAATATTAATAATAATTTTATGGATAATAATTATATATTTGCTGTTACAGGTGGAGGAATCTTTGGCCTCCTAAGTAAGAACAGATTTGGCAGGAACCCAGTAGTGATGTTAGGCATTGTAGTCCATTTCATAGCTTTCTATTTGATTTTTTGTAATATACCAAATGATGCACCTATTGCCTCCATGGAAGGAACAGATAGCATTGCATTCATGGAACCAAGGTACGTATTTTTGCTTCTTCTATCCAGATTATTCTTAAAAGACAATTTCTGTATATATATATTTTGCAGAAGTAGCAAATGAAAATGTAGCTAATTCACAGAATCTGGAATTATTGCCCATTTGTGGTAGTTTTTTTCTTCTTGATCACAATCATTTTGCTATAATGAATTACTAGTATTTGAAGATCATTTTTTATGTTTTCATTGTCAGGATGACAGATCTAACTTTCAGTTTGAAATTCCAGTATTGTGCTATTTTTTTGCATTTGTGTTCCCCTATTATGGAATATTTATTTATTTATTTATTTATTTGTTTAAATTTCTATACCGCCCTTCTCCAATATAGGACTCAGGGTGGTGAACAGCCAAAGTAAAAACAAGACATACATACAAAACATACAAAATCTAAAAAACTGATTAAAATAATTAAATATCTTGGCCATAATTAAAACTGTTCCAATTTAAAATTACTTTAAAATTTGACTCAAGCCAGCCCAGCTAGTTGAAATAAATGGGTTTTCAGGGCCCGACGAAAAATCCGGAGGTCTGTTATTGTACGTAACTCTGGGGGGAGGTTGTTCCAGAGGGTGGGCGCCACCACAGAGAAGGCTCTCCCCCTGGGGGTCGCCAGCCGACATTGTCTGGCGGACGGCACCCTGAGGAGGCCTGCTCTGTGTGAGCGTACTGGCCGGTGGGAGGCTATTGGTGGCAGAAGGCGGTCTCGTAAGTACCCCGGCCCTAAGCCATGGAGCGCTTTAAAGGTGGTCACCAACACCTTGAAGCGCACCCGGAAGACCACCGGGAGCCAGTGCAGCTCGCGCAGGAGAGGTGTCACATGGGAGCGCCTCGTCGCCCCCATAATCCCCCGCGCGGCCGCATTCTGGACCAGCTGGAGCCTCCGGGTGCACCCCAGGGGGAGCCCCATGTAGAGAGCGTTGCAGTAGTCCAGGCGGGAAGTGACGAGTGCCTGAGTGACTGTGCGTAGGGAGTCCCGATCTAGAAAGGGACGCAACTGGCGTATCAGGCGAACCTGATAGAAAGCCCCCCTGGCCACGGCCGCCAAATGATCTTCTAAAGACAGCCGTGCGTCCAGGAGGACGCCCAAGTTACGAGCCCTCTCCGTGGGGGCGAGTAATTCACCCCCAATAGCCAGCGATGGCATCAGCTGGCTATATCGGGACGCCGGAAGCCACAGTCACTCGGTCTTGGAGGGGTTGAGTCGGAGCCTGTTTCTCCCCATCCAGGCCCGCACGGCCTCCAGGCACTGGGACATCACTTCAAGGGCATCATTGGGGTGGCCTGGGGTGGAGATGTACAGCTGGGTGTCATCAGCGTACTGATGGAACTCCACCCCGAAGCCACGGATGATCTCACCCAGCGGCTTTACATAAATGTTGAACAGAAGGGGCGAGAGGACCGACCCTTGTGGCACCCCACAAACAAGGTGCCTCGGGGTCGACCGCTGCCCCCCTGTCAACACAGATTGCGACCGGTCAGAGAGGTAGGAGGAGAACCACCGCAAAACGGTGCTTCCCACCCCCAACCCAGCCAACCGGTGCAACATGATACCATGGTCGATGGTATCAAAAGCCGCTGAGAGGTCTAACAGGACCAGGATAGAGGAGCAACCCCTATCCCGAGCCCTCCAGAGATCATCCACCAACGCGACCAATGCCGTTTCCGTGCTGTACCCAGGCCGGAAGCCGGACTGGAGCGGGTCTAGATAGACAGCTTCATCCAGGTACCGGGGAAGCTGTTGCGCCACCACACTCTCAACAACCTTCGCAACAAAGCGAAGGTTGGAGACTGGACGATAGTTAGCCAAAACAGCCGGATCCAGAGAGGGCTTCTTGAGGAGGGGCCTCACAACCGCTTCTTTCAAAGCGGCCGGCAGGACCCCCTCACTCAAAGAAGCGTTAACAATCTTCTGGAGCCAGCCTCGTGTCACCTCCCGGGAAGCCAGTACCAACCAGGAGGGATACGGGTCCAATAAACATGTGGTCGCGTTCAGCCGTCCCAGGACCCTGTCCATGTCCTCGGGAGCCACAGGATCGAACTCCCCCCAGATAACGCTCTCAAGACCTGCCTCAGTCATCCCGTCCGGACATACCCAGTCAGAGGCCAGCCCTTCCCGAATCTGAGCGATTTTGTCATACAGATACTGCACAAAATCCTCAGCTCGACCCTGCAAGGGGTCATCCCGCACTTCCAGATGGAGGAGAGAGCGGGTCACCCTAAACAGGGCGGCCGGGCGATTATCTGATGACGCGATAAGAGCGGCAAAATAGCTAGTTTTCGCCGCTTTTATCGCCACTAGGTAGGTCTTAATATGAGACCTCACCAGTGTTCGGTCAGATTCGGAGCGGCTGGTCCTCCAACTACTCTCCAGGCGTCTTTTCCGGCGCTTCATCTCCCTAAGCTCCTCAGAGAACCAAGGAGCCAGGTGAGTTCGGTGCCGGGTCAGAGGCCGCAAAGGCACGACTCGGTCCAAGGCCCCAGCAGCCGCACTATCCCAGGCGGCCACCAGGTCCTCAGCCGAGTCATGAGCCAGAATCTCAGGAAATGGCCCAAGCTCCATCTGGAACCTATCAGGGTCCATCAGGCGCCTGGGGCGGAACCACCTGGTCGGTCCCGCCTCCCTGCGGTGGGGTGCAGCGGTTAGAAAGTCCAGTCGAAGGAGCGAGTGGTCAGTCCATGACAAGGGTTCGATGGCTATATCCCCTATATCAAGGCCACTCAACCACTGACCAGAGACAAAAACTAAGTCCAGAGTGTGTCCCCCTGTGTGGGTGGGTTCATGAATTAACTGAGTAAGGTCCATGGCCGTCATGGAAGCCATGAACTCTCGAGCCACTTCAGACGTTTCACCGACAGATGGCAGGTTGAAATCCCCCATGATGACAAGTCTGGGGGTGTCCACCGCCACCTCGGCAATAACGTTAAGCAGCTCGGGCAGGGCCGTTGCCACGTGGCAGGGAGCCAGGTACGTGACCAACAAGCCCATCTGTACTCCACGACCCCACTTCACAAAGAGGGACTCACATCCGGCTATCTGTGGAACAGTGGTCTCCCTTGGATCCAGACCTTCCTTTATAATAACCGCCACCCCCCCCGCCCCTGCCCTGAGCCCTTGGCTGATGAAATGCACGGAAGCCTGGTGGGCATATATCCACGAGGGGGACACCCCCCTCCTGGCCCAACCAGGTCTCCGTAATGCCCGCCAGGTCCGCCTCCCCCTCCTGAATAAGATCGTGGATGAGGGGGGCTTTATTAACAACGGACCTGGCGTTGCATAACATCAGCCGGAGGCTCTGGTCCTGAGAATCTGGACAACCTGGGGAACGAGGAAAGCATTGGGGACCGGAGTGCGCAATCGCTCTAAGATAGCGAGTGCGCATTCCCCGAACATGATATGGTCCCCAGCTTCCGCCATATCTGCCCCTCCCACTCACAGTATTGATGGAACAGCCCTCTTCAACTCGAACTCCCACCCCCTCCCCGACCTCCGGTTCTACGTCCCTAATGTCGCAGCCCTTCGCTAAGGCTGGTCTTGAACCCGGTGGATTTCCCCCAGAACCCACCCTAATCCCCCCGAACCCCTTAAAATTTTTGTTAAAAACCCACTAAAAAACCCACTTAAAAAACCCCTCAAACTCTTCTTTGCCGCATGCCATCTCTCGGGGCTCCAACGCCCGTCATCAAGATAGGCCCTCGATAACGAAGAGGGCCAGACCTGCGAGAGGGGGGAATCTCGCAGGGCACGAAGGTCATTCACCGAGTACATCGAACATCAAAGGGAGGTGATAGTCCATGGCCAATAGCCAGGGGCCAATTTGATGTTATCACAGTCAGAAGGAGTGAAATGCCAGACTTCCATAGAGTTCCAATGGAGCATGTAGGACCTCAGTGCCCTCTCACGGCAATGGCGGGAGTAAAAATGCTGTTTCGATCCGGCAAAGGGTGACCCAGCCCCCCTCTCACGGCGGCTGGTCAACCATGATCGTCCAAAAAGCCGGAATTGAGACAGCAGCTATAGACCCACTCCACTAAGACTTGAATCCCCAGATGTAACCTCCATTCAACGGAGGGAAAGAATGGGATCAGGTCAGTCCACATAGTCCAGACAGGCTCCAACAGCAGAGATCATAACCATCATTACTTCCAGGGAGGTCAAGATGGCACCTAGACCCGGAGATGATTGTTCAGCGGGCATACGCAGCATGGCATCACCACATTCAGGAGGGATGGGGGGTGGAAAGGAGAGCAGAGGCAACAACGCCTCAGGGGGAAAACCCCTCAGTCATAATCCAGCTCTCCCCAACCCCTCCCAGATCTTCCTTGGAACCATGCTGCTTGCCTCGTCCAGCCTCGCCCAGCCTCCATAAATCCTCATGGAGGTCTCTGGGACGGCCAAGGGGCCAAACAACGCCCCACGGTCACCCAGGAGATCCAGCACAGCAAGTAAGTAACTGCCAACCTCTCCGATGCTCCCACGCACCAAACTGTGGCGGCTTCTTCCTTGTCCCGGCGGCCGCCATTTCCACGCCGCCAGCATCGCCGCCGCCGCCGCTGCCAGCCTCCGCGCCCTCACCTCGCCCCCCCCTCCGCCCCTAGCACATGTCCAGGGCGGATTGGGCTGGCGAGGATCCCGGCGAGGGTGCCGCATCGCTGCCACCGCTGTGGCGCTGACGCCGTCGTCCTGGCTCTGCCGCCTTCGCATAGAGAGTCTGCCGCCGCCCCTCCTCCTTCGGGCCGCTCTCGCCGTCCTACGGTCTCCGCGAGCCTCAAGGACACTCTAAGAAGCCGGAGACCCCTCAACAGAGAGCCCCGACACTCCTCCAGCTGGGCCAGGGCTGCAAGGATCGAAATTCAGCCCTCCAAAGGCCCCCTGGAGCCATAACTGCCCCCCAAGATCACCGGGATCACAGGGAAGTCGCCATCTTGCGCATGCGCAGAAGATAATAAGATTCTAGTTCTAAGAATAGAACTAGAAATTTTATAGAATTTCATAACTGGAAATTCTTCAATCATATAAGCTCTGTTTGAAGATGGACAGGGTGGGTGTTAAACTTTTCCCAGGTGAAACTATAGCTAAATTATTGGAATTCAAGTACCTTAAGCTAATTTCTCCAGTCTATTCTGAAATGAATTATGAATCTTGATTAATATTCATTATATGGTTTAATAGTCACAAACTGTAATTTAATCAAATAACAGAAACAAAATATGGTGTCTATATCACATGCACAAATCCTGAAGTGGCACAGGATACCATTTGGTTCAAATACTGTAATTCCATAAAGTTAGACTGATCAAAAAGGCATCATAGCAAAACAACAGCAATCTTTTTCTGTTTGAGATAAAATGCCATGTTATGATGAAGAGGCATATTAACTTTGATGATTATCGGGCCTTACCTGAAATCAGTGACTCTAAAAGAGAACACTATTAATAGTCCCAATCAAAGCATATTGAAGGTTGGAAGAATTACAGGAATCTAATTCCATTGTTGTCAACTGTTTTGTAAATGTATGTGAAAGGCTATGTACAAACAAATGATACACAATTCCTGAGAGAAGATGGTGTTAGAGAAAAGTGGCCCTATAGCATTTACTCTGATATCTGTTCTAAATAAACTGTAATGTATGATTTTAATGGTTTTTTATATACAGTATTTTTATTGTTTTAAACTGCAGTTTTTAAAATAGTTTTGGTGTTTTAAATATTGTATACAATTAAGACAGGTGGCTATAAAAATTAATTAAATGAATAAGTAAAATGTAGAAATACTCTGAAATGGTTTTCTCCAATCTTGCAGCATAAAAATGTGTTGGGAATACATCACACAATGAAAGGTTGGATTGGGAAAGGCTGTCTTAAAAATAACATGTTCAAATAAAATATCTGTTTGCTAATCTTCTGTGATTGGCCACTTTTCTGTTGTATTTCTCAATCCTGGGGGAAAAAATCAGAAATGAATTGAACATAATACTGTTTTTCAGTTATAATTTTGAGTTTATTGTTTATTGCTTCTTTATTTTAGCAAAGAAGTGGCCATTTTTTGCAGTTTCTTACTGGGCTTTGGAGATAGCTGTTTCAACACTCAACTCCTTAGTATTTTGGGATTCTTGTATTCTGAAGACAGTGCGCCTGCCTTTGCTATATTTAAATTCATTCAGGTAATATCTATATCCAAGTGGCAGAACCAGATGGTGATGATGTTTGTTGCCTTTTCATCAGTTTTGGACTCACAGCAACTGCCTGGACTATAGATAGCCCTCGACTTACAACAGTTTGTTTAACAAATATTCAAAGTTATAACAGCACTGAAAAAGTGACTTATAAACAGTATTCACACTTACAACCATCATAGCACCCCCCTCATGGCCACTGGCACTTAGCAACTGGCATGCATTATTACACAAAATTGGGCATGACTCCCTTAACACCCTTAGCAATGGAAATTCTACTCCCAATTGTGGTTGTGAGTCAAGGACAATTGTAATCCCTGTAGCTCAAGATTTTTGGGAAGTGATTTTCCTTCTTCCTAGGGCTGAGAAAGAATAATTGGTCTAAGGTCACCCAACAGGCTTTGTACCTAAAGTGGAACTAGAACTCACGGCTTCCCAGTCTCTAGCCTGATACTACTAAACCCAAAAGAGGAGGGACCTAATGACACTTCCATTTTCATTGGGTAAAATATCTCAGCAGGTTATAGCACTTAGCCAACTTTGTCTCACTTGCTCAATAAGTACAATTAGACATCATAATATTTGGCAAGGAACTACCAGAAATCCCTATAGACTGGGCAAACCCCCACTATTACCACATTCTGGAAGTAGTACCATACTATATTGCTGTACAGTTGCCAAAGAATTTTGTGGATCTATCTATTTAGTCATTAGAAATTGAGCATGGCTTAAAGGAAACTTTGCCATTTGTGCAACGAAAAAGGGAGAGTAGAATTAATTTCTGAGAAAAGTTCCTGTGATATTATCAAGTAAAAACTATAAAATAACAGTTGGGTTATGGTAGCAAAGAATGCATCCACAATAGTATATTTTTGTTTGTTGTTCGATATGTGGCCTGCCATTCCTCCATCAAAATTACCCTGGGGTTCAAGGTGGCATGTTTATATAGAAAAGATACTTTGGTATGTTTGCAACACACTGTCTTATATTTATTCGGAAGTAATTGCTACTGATCTCATTTACTCCAAATTAGACATAATCCGTTAAATTATATTTAAATGAAATGCAAAATTGATGTATATCAATGCTAGGCCATTCAATGTACAATTTGAAATAACTGTGCTGGATTTTGTATACACAAACAACACTCTCACAAAAAGTAATCTGTATATTGGGCATGTCCAATTTGGAATAAGAGTATTTGCTTCTATAAAGAAACATGATTAGGAAAGTTTATGTTCCAGTAATTAAAAGTGGAGGTGAGATGGCATCAAAAATCAATGTCTATAACTCAGTTGGCTTGTCATTAAGATTGCACTTAAAACATGTTTTTTTTTCCTTTTCAGTCTGTCTGTGCAGCTGTTGCTTTCTTCTACAGCAACTATTTGTTTCTTCAGTGGCAACTTCTAATAATGGCAGTTGTTGGATTTTTTGGGACAATTACGTTTTTCACAGTGGAATGGGAAGCAGCAGTCAGAAGTACAGGTTATCGCAACATTTGATAAATGCAGTGTGGTCCTGAAGTAATAGTCACCTTTGCAAATCACAAGTTGATTGGAAAGACTATGGAATACAGATATATTTAACACCACAGTTCTAAAAGGTTTTATTCCCTTATCAATCAGTAGTAATGGAGATCACAGACTGCAATGTGGAGAAAGAACCCTGTAGAGGGGACAGAGAGGCACTCTTTTTTTTAATCAGGTCTACTTGAGTTTAAGAATAGCCATTATGGAAATTCTACTATTGCTGTTCTTTTAGGTTTAAGATTATTTGAACCTTAATCAAATTCACTGAGACTTGAAACTAGGTATAGGATTACAACTTTACCATATATATTTTTTTCCTGTAAAATTCATCGTTGTGCATTTCTATAAGAGCATAAGGAAAATGGAAAGTGAATTTTTAATTGAAATAAACACATTGTATTTTACATGTTCTGATAAACAGTTCTGCATAGAGTAGTCTGGAAACCTGGAACATTTTGATTATTTTGGGTTTCCACTGAAACAATTGTGGAAGGGTCTTATAATCTCAAACACTTTGCCCAGGTATATTTTTGTCTTTCTCTGCAAAGGCTGTAAATTAGCCTGCCTGCTGATTTTCTCAGGGTATTCTTTTTCCTACTTCCCCTTAGGTGCCACTGATTTCTTTTTCAAGGGTGACATATCTATCCTAGTTTTTCATAGGATCTCCCTTTGCTTACCTCCCCGATTTCCCTACCTCCCTGCCAGGCACACTTGCTGACGTCCTCAGCATTTTCCTGTTGTCTGTAATTGAAACATTTCTGCTGGAACATGCATGTTCCGGGTCTGGATGTGAGCCACCCAAAACAGAACACTTCATATATGGAATATTTTGTATTTACCATACGTACTTTGTATTGATTTGCTGAACATCATCAGAGGAGCCAAAGTATAGCACTAAAGTGCAAAATAAGGATGCTTTATCTTTTGGTAGCTGATGTTGCATGTAGAGGTAAGGTTGGATTTCTGGGGAGTGTTTTGTTATATACATATTTTACAACTTTTTAATGTATTTCTGAATTCCAAATGGTGGGAAACTCATTGGTCTTCAGAAGTCATGAGAAGAAAAAATTAAGAGTCTCAAAAAGAGTTCACTTGAAGGCCTAGGGCTGTTTATTGCCCATCAAGTACAGGGATAAGTATGATTCATAAACATTAATTAGATTATCAGTTTATAACTTCAATTCATTATACACTACATTTTAGTGCCATATTTTTGCTGGAGAAACAAGCACTCAGATGTTATGAATGTATATCTATTCTACAATATCTACAAATATTTTGTCAGGTGCTAAACTGTGTAGCATACCTAAAATGTTTGATTGATTAGGTTAATCAAGATGATTTTTCTTGTTTTAATTCACATGTGAATCTATGTATATTCAAACTGCAATCAATATTCACCTGGGACTGGGAGCAAACTTTAATGAATTCAGAGGAACTTCTTAAGTCAATCCATGTGGGATTGACATTGTAATCAGTTAAAACGTATGGTTGATTTAGACGTTCTTTGATTAAATAATAGACATAAATTCAATTCAGCTTTTTGTATGGAGTGCACTTTGCTTCCAAAGAGTTGTCCAATCCCTGGGGTACTTTCACAAATAAAGAATAAAGAACAGACAATGCTACAATCCAATCCTCTGTCCCCCTCCCCCCCTTCCTTTAATTGAGGAATATCACAGTCTTATCTAATGCACAACATGTCTGAAGTCAGCTATAAGGGAACATAAAAATTGTGATCAGTTCTAGAAAAATGTGGACACAGAACTGTATCTCAGTTTTGAAAATAGCATGCTTCAAAACCTCATTATTGCTACTTTGTGTATAAAATAATATTTTTGCTTACCATTCTGTTGAAACAGTACTATGCGGAGAAACAGCACTACATAAAAACAGTGAATGGTTTTTGTGTTCAGCATATATACTTTCTTATTTGTACATCTAAGATCATGACAGCATTGATACTGAATGTTATTTATTTAGTAGTCTAGCCATAACAGCTAATCACTTTTAAGAGACATATCTGTCAATACTAAGTGCTAAGGGAAAGTTTTGCCATTTAGCAAGGCAATTTTTATTAACAGATTTCAAAGTGGTAGCTTATATGCAGCAGAAAGAATTACAGAATTGATTTTACTTCATAAAACCAAGAACATTAAAATATTTCCAATTCTTGATGTGATGTGAAGATTGCGGATGATAGGGTTAATTGATTTGTTCCTTAGATCCAAACAAATAATTGCCAAAAAAACTAAAGTAATTTTAAGCCAAACTATTTTCTTGTAAGAATCTCTTTAAATTTATAATCCAGCATCATGTTTGTGGATTTGAGAGCTAAAGATTGTCAGAATAAATTATCCTGATTAAAAAACAAAACAGTTTACCTGTATATTGTCCTTAGAGATACAGTTTTGATTCTGAATGTTGACAGAAAGCAAAACTACCAAAGACCCTAATGATGCTCAGCCTTTGTAAAGGTAGGGAATTAGTGCCAATATTAATTGCATCTATTCAGATGATATAGACGTTCATTAAAACAGGCTGGGATACTTAAAAAACCCCACTTGACTGAAAAATGATTAGTTTGAGCAATTAGATATTGGCATATATGTTATTCCAAATGATTATGTCCAGCCAAATGATTTCACAAACTATCCATTTTGAGTTTGTTGATACAGTTGTGTTATCTCTAGATGTTCATCATTTTTTTAAAAAATTATGAAACTATTCCCAGTTACATGATATGGATAGAAATACTTTTAAAAATTAATACCGCTTATTTCTTTTTATGATTACAGAAATAAAACTGAATAAGATCAATAAATAAATTTTGCAAAAAATCTCAGAGGCTTTTAATGTAATTGTACTATATGCAATGATTATGCACATTTTAAAAATGCGTGGTTGTTAAAAAATAGCTATGCAACTGTGTTGTACTACTAACCTGTTTCACCATGTATTTGATAATGATGTCCACCTATTTGATAATGGCATTAATTGCCCCTAATTTTATGCCGGTTTTAAACCATTTTTTAAATACTGCTAATGGTAAATGGAATTCTAACACACTGGTATTTTTAAAACTCATAACATTTATTTTTCTAAAATTCAAAGTAGCTTATAAAACATTTACAACATACAGTAAAAATTGTCCTGATTCTAAAGTGAAGTCAATATGCTATCCTTCCCTACCAGAGGAAGCTGTAGAAACTGACCATTTTTTCCCAAGGTATGAAACTAACATAATACAAACTACTCTTTCTATATGTGCATACTGTACCTTCATTTTATTCCTATCCTATGAGTGAAATAGGTTTAAACCATTGTTAACACTTCCAGTATTAAAAGTTGTGTGGGGGTTGTTGTTGTTTTTATCTTTTTATTGGTGGCTCTTAGTGCAGCCCCTAGTACCATGATGGCGAACCTATGGCACGTGTGCCAGAGGTCACACACAGCGCCCTCTCTGTGGGCATGTGAACTGTTGCCCCAGCTCAGCTCTACTGCGCATGCGCACATGCCTCCCGCAGGCCAGCTAATCTTCAGGTCTCTGCCGTGCCTGCGGGGGGGAGGCATGCACACATGGGGGCCATACATGCATGCATGCGGGAGGCACATGCACAGGGATGGTGTGCATGTGCGGGGGCACAAGTGCATTGCATTTTGGGGATTCTCACACATGCTTTGGATACTCAGTCTGGAAAAGGTTAGCCATCACTGTCCTAGTAGTAACATTGGAAATTTTTTTAGAGTTTAAAAAAAGAAACACTTGGTTTGGAATTATTTTGAGATTACATTATTTTTATTTACATCTTCTGAGTGCAGGGAATAGAAGAAATAATGTATACACACACATCCAAGACAAATAGACTTTCACTTCCCTTTTCCTGTTCACCCAAACTAACCCATACTAAGGCTGGGGTTGCTATTAGCTGATACAAGACAACAACAGCTGCCAGGTGCATAAAATCTATTGTGTTTTGCTATCCATCTCACAGACGTAGCTGAGGGACTACTAATGGGTGGAATCAGGGTGTTGATACCATCTGTTCCAGGCCAAGGTAAACACACACCCCTCCCCAATGGGCCATGACAGCCTTGCTTGCTGCCATTCTGCTACCTTAAAAAGCTGGACACAGCAGTACTATGCCAGTTGTCTATTAAAACTGCAATAGCACTAGCTAAATACTATACTTTGCTAGAAATCCTCTAAATCCTACTAAGTTAGAGCAGGGCTGGAATAGCATATTGAGCAATCTGGAAGTTGGCATTTGTTGCCTACAGAAAGAAATCTTAGTGAAAGCATTGCTTGTTTCATTTGTAAAGTAACCGCAAGAGCATGAGTTATGAATAAAGAGGGTTTAGGTGCAGAGGTGCGGGCAGAAGCTTTAAAAAGTCAGAACTGTTCCTCCTTTTGCACTGTGATCAGTGGACATTTTTCTTGTGATCTGGCAATTCAGAGAGGGAAAACAGCAAAGCCAGGGAACTCAAGCAATTGCTTTGCCTATCGCATGCTACATATGCAAAATTGGGAGCAGCACCATTCAGAAATAAGTCAAAGTAGATAATACGGATTGGCAACAGGATCAACAAATTTCATTTTAGCATATATTTTTGTTAACTGAAAGGGTGGATGACAACTCCGCAGGGAGGAACATCCCTTAATTGTGAATGTGGAAGAGTATTTTGGAAGCAGAAAAGTCATAGCTGAAAATCTATTCTAATCCTGTGAACATGATTTTGCTGTTATTTTTTTGATAAATTATTCCTTAAGATCTAGACAGTATATAATACTGATAGCCGCCTCCTTCAGCAGAAAATTCATTTACATACAGTATAAGCTGCATGAAAAATTCAGTGTGAGGTAAATTATAGGAACAATACAGAACTATCTTGGGAGAAATTTGTGTAGTATCCTTTTTAATTTGGCCATACTTCCAGCTTTATCAAACCCCACATTCACCAGCACTGATTATAATGCCTAGTTGGGTCTAGAGAGCACTGGGTAGGGGAAGGCTAAAATATTAGAAGACTTGGTGTATATATGTATAACTCATGGTTTGAACTGTGAAGTTTTTGGTGCTCTCTGAACTTGGTTGTTTGGTTGGAGCCATTTCATTTCTCACCTTGGTAACTTAACAACACTTACTTGCACTGATAATATTATCTAGTTCTAGGTAATGAAACTTCTGCAAACAACCAAGCTCAGAGAGCACCAAGAATTTTGCCTATCCATTTGCTAAATAAAAAGATGATTTTTGTCAAAGTAGCCTCTTGGTCTAGGTTAAAATAAGCTACTATGCAGGAAAGAAACAGAAATTTGTTATACTCAGAAACAGTTAAATGAGTTCATTTAAGATGGAAATGTATATTTCAAAGAAGGGGAAGAATTGAGCTTTTAACATTTGCAGTTCATAGATTTATGAAGACTTCAGAAGTAAATATAGATGGTTGAATTAGGGAGATGATGCAATAAAGGTTAGGATTTTTATTGACCTACTACACAAATCAATGAATGGATAGGGTTTCCTTGAATGTTGGATCAGCAGACTCATAAACAGAGGAAAAGGCTACTTTCATTGTTTTATTGAAAACAGTTGAAATCCAAAGTGTAAGAAAGCCATAATTGGCTGGTTTGCAGTGTATTCATTCCCAACTTTAAAAAACAAGCACATTTATTATGGGACAAACTTTTGTCAGTGCATAGAATTTAAAATTGAATAAGGAGTAAGTGCACACATAGTAATGGAAAAGGTGAAGGTTAAAATAGGGAAGTAAGGCGATCAGAACAATAAACTGGAAGACTCTTAATTCTGTATGATGGTAATTCAGATCAAGCTGTTTGGGTCAATGTGAAATGATAATGCAATTGACCTTGATGAGTTCTGTAACAGCTATTTTGAGAACAATAAACCCCTTTCACTGAGCTGAATGGTAAAACCCTTGTGGAATTGAAATAGCCTCCCATTTATGCTCCCATGTCACATCCCAGTCATTTGGCAAATCCTCTAGCTTTTTTTCCCAATGTAATAATGCTGACTTTCCCTATTTTTATGTCATTCAGTTGTTTGCCGTATTTCATGGGGGAGAGGATGAAATATTTCCTGGTTTATGCTTTTATACTTCCTTCTAATGTATAGTCAGTGGGTGCACTGCTACTCCATATTGTAATTTTTCCATCTTGTATAATTTTATGCTTTCCCATCTCTTTCTTCTCTATTACTTCAGTTGGTCTCTTTAGCAAATTGAAAGCCTTAATATTTTAAGGTAGTCAAGAAACAAGATTTTTTCTGTTAAGGAAATTCTTAATATTTCTATTTGTTTTTCAGTCTCATTCATTTCCCCAAAATGTTGAAGTAATGAGAAAATTGAGAGCCAGTTTGGTTTAGTGATGAAGATGCTGGCATAGAAACCAGGAGACAGTTCTTGTCGCACCTTAGGCCTGAAAAACTGGCTGGGTGACTTTGGGCCAGTCACCTTCTCTCAGCCCAACCTACCTCACAGGGTTGTTGCTGTGGGGAAAATAAGAGGAGGGAGGAGTATTAGCTGTGTTCACCAACTTCAGTTATATTTAACAAAAAAAGACCAGATAAAAAATCTTGGAGGAAAAAAAACAAGTTGTGGAAATGTAATCCCTCAACTGCCCTAGTTGGAAGTTTTTAAGCCTCATCCACACATATTCTTCGGCCCAGTGCTGAGATGGTCCGCCTACCATTTGAGGATATATCATCACAACAGAGCCTCCATCTTGATGTCAGTTGAAGCTGGCTGAAGCTGGATCAAAGTGGTCCAGCAGGGAAACAGTGTTTCTCATCAGTCAATCAATCAATCTTCACATGCCAACATCCAGATTTTTATGGAAATTGAATCTGAGTGAGATCAACATCTCTCCCTCTGTCTCCTTCCTTCCTACCTGCTTTCATGCCTTCTTTCCCCTCACCTCTCTTCTCAATTATATCTCCGAAGTCTCCTTTTCAACTGCCTCATCTGTGTCTTCCATCAATCAAAATCACCTCTGACTTGGTTTCAATTATATTAATGCTTTTACATGATTCAACAGGAAACCGGTGTGATCAGGGCCAGTTATTCTTTTTACAACGCAACTGAGCATTTCTGATTGATAACTGCATCCAGTTCCATATATCTTTCAACCAAGTGACAAATGATGTTGTAGGCAATATTATGCATTCTCTCCATTTAATCTATTTGCAGTATTTTGTGACTGGGAAAAATGCCATTCCAGCTGAAATGCCTTTTTGCTACCATTCTAAAACTGATTTCAATATAATCAGCTTCATGGCAAAACAAAAATATAATGCGTAAAAGCTCCAGTCTTGCCTCATAAATCTCCATATGACCAGAGAAATGCCAGTTGGGCCCTTCCCTCTTTCCCTGCCAGTTGAAAAGTTTCCTCTAACATTATTAACGCCCACCAACACTGACAGGGCAAGCCACCAGAATATAAACTGACAGCAAACCACAACCCTTACTAGCAACTGATGATGATTTGTAATAGTGGCAAATATCTGTAGCTCAGGTGTAGGATGGGGGTGAAGGTTCAATTCTTCGAGCTTGCGAGTTGGTTACTAAGCTAGGTAACAGCTTCAGCAGAGTTTAGGAGATGTCAGTGTAACTGTTCTGTTTATAAGGGATAAACCTTTATAATTTGGGTACTCTAATTTGGGTAATGAAACATCTGCAAGAAAACAAGCAAGCTCAGAGAGCAGCAAAGACCCCTCAGTTTCCTCTAAATCTGAAAAAGCATTAGGAACAGGCTATCATTGAATTATCTTTCTGTTTTAATTCATGAATTGGCAAATGACTGTCCTCTGTGGCTTCTGTTATGTATGGACGGATGTATGGAGCACCCATTTGCATGTCTGCCGCTGATTGGCTAATCTAGCGGCAGGAAAAATAAACCGCTGTCAGTGGCTGGCAAGACTGCCGGTCTCTTGTTTCGGATCATGGCTGGAAATAAAGTGCTGAAACGGACTACGGTGTCCCGCCTCTTCTATCTGCGCCCCCTATCTAACAGCTTCTATTTTAATATCATTTTAACTTATATTTTAAAAATCTTTGTATATCACTAAATTGGAGTCATTTTATTAGCCAAAGAGAAGATAGTGAGTGGTGCAACAAACCTCCTTACATAATGCTCTGAAAATATTGTCAAGGGAACACTTACAGGGCATCTGCCAATGGATGATGCGACGCTAATTTGTGGAATTGTTCCTCATGGAACAAGTGTTCCTCAGGGACATCCTTGTTGAGGAGGGGCTGCAGTTCAAAGGCAGAGACCTGTCCTAGGCCACTCCTTGACAGTTCTACTCCAGTTTGAAAAATATCAGATAACTTTATGCCAATGACTCTGAAATGGATTGATGCACTAATATTCTGAGTTGTTATTGGGCTCCAATTTAGGATTAACACCAATTTAGGGTTAATCCTGCAGGAACCTGCTATCCACAGTTCCATGTCATGCAAATATCAAATTCAAAATAAATGTTTTCAAGACAATAATAGACAGCAAAGGGACCAAGAAAAACAACCATACTATCAATGAGTAATAAAGCCATGATACATGGCACATGGAGCAAGAGAACCAGTCCAGTGTAACGGTTAAGGCGTTAGGCAAGAAACCAGGAGACTGTGAGATCTTAGGCACAAAGCCATCTGGGTGACCTTTGGCCAGTCTGTCTCAGCTCTAGGAAGCAGACAAAGGCAAAGCATTTCCATAATCTTAGTTTATAGTCCTACTGATAATCATTGCAAGCAGAAACAACCATTTCTTCATAAAATCTTGTTGTTTTCTTTGATGAGAATAATGCAGCATGGTTGTACTTACTATAATAAAGGGAATCAATCAGGCTGTGGGCATAATCTGGGTTATATTAGAAGAGACATTGCTTGAATGATACATTACAGCACCAGAGCAGAATTCTGTTTTACCAGCTGAGCAGCAGTCTCTATCAGTTCACCAAGGGAAAGGGCTCGGTCTAGGCTGACCTGACCTTCATTCCATTCAGTCTAAGCTGACCTGACCTTCATTCCTTCTCCTGATAGCAGGGAAATTTTCTAGTAGGTCCAGAGAAATAGACTCAATCAATTTATGTACAAATGTAATTGTTCTCACTACAGAGTTGAAAGAGGAAATACTGTATAAATATGGTTCAGTTTTCTTTAAAGTTTAAGTTTAAGAGCTATAATTGCACTCAACAATGAACTAAAGGGCCACCATCAGTGAGCTGTTGGACAGCATTACTTGGTCTGTTGTGTGGATGTTTGGGTGGTTTAGGGGTGGAGAATTTGTGGTGGGTGGGAGTGTGTTTGGGGATTGTTGTGTGTGTTGGACCTGGTCTTTAGGTGTTAAGTGAATTTTGTTGTATGGGTATACACGTGCAATGACAATAAAGTTATTATTATTGATATTGTGCCATATATCTGTAATTCGTTATGAGAATGGCTGCTGTAGATAATAGTATGCCACAATCACATGGGTCCAAAACGCGCCTTTCTATGGGACTTCTTGATTTTCATGTTAGGTATCCATAGTTTTATGAAAGATCCTTTGCTACTTTTATTGTACATAAAGTATGGGATGTTGAATTCTATTTGGGTTCACCCAGATTAAAGTATGTGCTTTTGTTTTAACAAGCCCTAATGGCTGTACTCGTACAATGCCATGAACTATAATTTACAAATCACAGTGGGTAGATTCAGCAATCATGCTAAATCAAAACCAAACAAATACCATGATGGTGATCCCAATTTTTTCTCACTATTTTATCAGTGGTACCATCAATCAGCAGTGTTCATAGGAAACCACAGTGATGTGAAAATGACAACAGGCAGTAATTACATCACCACAAATACCATAATTACATACCTATGTTACATGTCTTATGTGAATATGCAAGACATCCCATTTATATGATGATACCGTCATATTTGCGACATCATTTCCCTCCCCTTCCCGCTCCTCTGAAGGCACCAATGGCTTCTATGGAACAATCTAAAGCAGGAGTGTCAAACTCAACGCCCGGGGCCCGGATCTGGCCTGTGGGACGATTAGATCTGGCCCGCAGGGCCGTCCTGGAAACAGTGAAGGAATGGTCCGTGGTGCTTCTGCCAGCAAAAACGGAGCTCGGGAGGGCTGCAGGTGGCCCTCCCAAGCTCCGTTTTTGTTGGCAGAGGGTTGCAGGAGGCCGTCGCAGCCGAAAATGGAGCTCAGGAGCCCATTTTCACTGGCAGAGTACTCGGGCCACCACAGGCATCCCCGACACAAGTGACATCAAGCTGGCCATGCCCACACGCCCCCCCCCCCAGGTCAAACACAGTGCTGATGCAGCCCTCAATGAAATTGAGTTTGACACCCCGATCTAAAGCAGTATTTCTTTAAAGTGTGGTTCCCCCAAGACCCTTTCAGGGCTCCTCAAAATCAAAATTATATCCCAGACTATATTGAAAAATAATGGAATATTAAAATCCCACTCAACAATCATGAGAAGTGGCAGCAGCAGCGAATGTATCAATTTTAATTTTTAATACAGTAAATATCAATAGGCATAACACATACAGACAAAAGCTATTTTGGGATCCTTCACACAGAGAGTAACCTTTTTATTTTAAAAAAGAAATTTTGGGATAAGCTTCCTTGCAAGGATATTAATAAGTCTCAGCAGCAAATTGGGGTAGGGGGTAGCATCAGGAAGTCTTGGAAAGCATGATTTGACAGCAGGGGTTAGGGTTAGGTAAGTGAGCTAATAATATAAGCCAGTTTGGTCTAGTGGTCAGGCTAGGAACCAGGAGGTTCTGAGTTCTAGTCCCAATTTAGGGATGAAAGCCGGCTGGGTGACTTTGGATCAGTCACTCTCAGTCCAACTCACCTCACAGGATTGTTGTGAGGAAAATAAGCAGACAAAGGAGCATTAATATATATTTGCTGCCTTGAGTTATTTATAAAAATAAAGGTGGGAAATAAACAAAAAATTAATAAATAGGTAAATATACCTGGTGTCTCAAAAAAAAACCCCTCTCAAACCATCTCTCGTCATGCTAACATTGTGGACCTGATGGAACACTGAAGTAATAAGAGTAATGTGGTGGTTTTTATGACCAAAGAGGATTATTTGCGGTAGAGAAAATGGTGAGATAAGGATCCACAAACATCAGGCTGAAGACAACATGATGGCAACATGTCATTGAGATTTCCCTACCAAATATATTTCCAGACACATAGAAAGGCCTGTAAATTTGAAACCTATTTTTCATCTAACCACGGCAGATGGCACTGTTTCACATTGTTACCTCAATTCCTTCTCGCACTGTGCAATGATATATGAAAACCAATTTCAGGAGTGAGGTGGGTTTCCTTGAGCAGAAGGCTTGGTTGTGATTAAGATGCAAGATGGAAGAGAATCATTTGAAATGTAATAAGCTTTTCTAAGTCCCCAGGTTTATTTAAAACTTAAATAAAACCAAGAAAATACAAATGCTAATTTTCTGCCAATTTTGAACGTGAACTCTTCCTGGGTTATTGTGTGTGTTGTTTATAGCATTAGAAATAGCAATAGCATCTAAGTTTATATACCACTTCATAGTGCTTGACAGCATTCTCTGGGTGGTTTACAATGAAGAAGCATTATTTGCATATAGCTCCCAACAATTTGCGTCCTCATTTTACTGATCTTAGAATGATGGAAGGCTGAGTCAACCTTCCAACCCTCGTCAAGATCAAACTCCAGGCTGTGGGCAGAGTTAGCCTACCATACTGCACTTTAACCACTGTGCCATCAGGGTTTATAGCTATCAGGAAGAAGAGTGGCATTACTGTTGAAGGAACCTGGGCCTAGACTTTGTCCTCTTCACTGTACTGAAAAAGTCTGTCCATAGAAGAACAGCACAAAGACCCATTCAAATGGAAACCTGTGGGCAAACAACAGCTTTGCTGTAAGGTTTCCCCCCCCACTACAACCCTTGTGCCCTTTTCTTCCCCAACCCTTTGAAGAAGGGAGATCAGGATAGCCCCAAATCCTCCTGATTTTTAGAAAAGAAAGCCTTATAAAAACAGGCCTGGGATGCTTTGTGACCATGCAGTTGAAATGGGATGTACGAATTTGAGTGGGATGGGATGGATATTAACAGATTAACAGAGTTGGAAGGGACCTTACAGGTCATCTAGTCCAGGGGTCGGCAACCTTAAACCCTCAAAGAGCCACAAAGGTCCTAACCGGAAGCCCCCAGTTCAATTCTGTGGCCGACTGGAAGTCCAGTTTCCCCCACCATAGGGTCTCCTCCTAGTGCAGTGTCCTAACCAAAAGCCCTATCAATTGTGGAGCTGACAGGAAAACCTGCCCCTTGCCATAGAGTCTCCTCCTGGCACGCCATGCGTTTCCTCCCCTAACCGGAAGCTCCTCTCAAAATTGTGGCATCAACGAGTGACAGGGAGCTGCAGCAGTGGGATGAAAGAGCCACATGCAGCTCCAGAGCCGCGGGTTGCTGACCCCTGATCTAGTCCAACCCCCTGCTCAAGCAGGAGACCCTACATCTGCCTAGGATCGAACTCACAACCTCCTGATTGTGAGGCAAGAGCTCCACCTCTAGGCCACCGGGTCTTTTCCTTGGTATGTTGTTTCATATTGCTGTCATTATTATTAATTTTTTTGTTTAGCTGTTTAACATGGGGCAGCTTTAGAGAAGACCCATCTCCAGGGTGCCATCAAATGACATTACATTATCACTAGGATCTGGAGCATGTTAGTCCTGCCACATCATCTTATGGGCAGAAACAGTTGAAGAAAGTCAATCTTAAAGACACTCAGGCCTTGAGCCACCAACTGGTTTGTATCCTTATAATGGTGGTGAGCTGCTGACTTGCTTTTCCTGCTTTTGCTGTTTCACTCTGCTTGCAGCTGGTCGTCTCCTCTTTCACAGAAACCTTGAAACTGCAAGAAGAAGCTGAAATCTATCTCAGTGTTAAGTCCTTGACAATTGCATTATGTGATTGCTGCCCAGAGAATAGGTCAGCTGAAGAGGTGATTAGAACTTCTTCTCTGTCCAAACAGCCACCCTGCAATTCAGTTATCTGTCTGCCTTTTGGTGTTGTAGATATTATTCAGCTTTCATCACAGTGAAGAAAATGCCTGTTCTTTCCAAGGTTGCTTTTGGAAAAAATTGCCTTTGGAGAGGCGGGATCAATGAGGCTGTACTTTGATGGATCGCATTCCTTTTCAAACGTTGACACGCTTATTAGAGTTTTATTTCTTTACAGGATTGGCTTGAATGGTGTCAAAACTAAAAATGTGCCAGAATATGCAGATAAATCACAATAAAATGATTGCCTGAAGAGACAACCAGAAAAGAAAAAAAAATTATGAAGAAGAAAAGGCAGAAAAATGACTTAAGATGAAGGGGAGATTATAGATGTTCCTTTTGTAAATCAGAGGTGAGAATTTTTGGTGCATCAAAGTTGCTGACACACTGTCTTTCATAAAATGAAATTAAATAAAGAGACTGATAAATATCCTCTTCTGAAATCAGGCAAGTTCATATCTCTTTTATTTTCATTTTTTTTCTATGTACGGGAATCAGATTAAATGATGTATTGTTTAATCATGGGTTATTACATAATGTTCTATTGGTTGCATTCACCTAATTTACTAAGACAAAACCATAGTTAACTAGCCACCTTGGATAGATTCACCAAGCAAGCTACCTTGTTGCTTCTCATAATGTATGAGCTACATCAGTGTCGCTAGAGGTCTGAATTGGGAACTTTGCTGCTTGGAGCTTGAAACTTCCTTAATAAGGCATTTTGCTCCGGATGCACATTTACTGATGGCGTCCAGATTTTGGTTCCTAAAATTTGTGGTGATGGTATGAAACAGATTTGGATCCTTTGTACAAACTTCTATGTTCAACAGAGGTTTGTATTTTTCCTGTCTCTGTGGTCCATTGACAGAAGAACATACTCTGGATTCAGCTTTGCGGTTGACCTATTGCTAACTTGAAGACCATCTACCAATGGCCTTTTTGGACAGCAGAAAACTCTACAGGCTTGAAATCGGCTGTCCCATCGCTGATCCCTTTTTGCTTCTATTTCCTGCTGTTGCCAGCCACCCAAAGTAATAGACGTTCCTAAGGTAATAAAGACCAACAGATTTTATATATCTTGGAAGTGTTCTTGGACTTTATAGAAATTGGGTAGCTGGGTAAGTATCTAGACCTGATTATTTATCAGGAACATCCACTGTGGACCAGGAAATTAAACAAAAAACTAGAAATGTTCTTAAAAACTCTTTAAGATTGTGGGGATTATGATGACTATGTTGATTGGTGAGGGTGGGGAGAAAAAAATAAATATATCCAATAATCACAATCTGAGATTGTGGTTTTTGCCTATATAACTAAGATTAATGCAGGAACCCAATAAAGGTCAGATGTTAATGGTGACATCTGATGGGCTCAAATTATGTTTTGATTTCATTCAGTAGAAGCTTCTGCTAATAGAAAACAAAAAAGCTCCCACATCTATCAAGAAGTTTTAACTTGGGTGGGAAGCGGAATCAGAGATCTTTCCTCTCCTAGTAGTGGTGATTTGAAGCACCACTGGATTAATTCCTTGCTCCAACATGGACCATTTTGTTCACCATTCCCCTTTCCCAATATTACTTAAAGGCTAAATTTTCAGGCTGATACCAACAGTCATGAGTCCCCTTTCACGAGAATTTGAGGTGCACAGGGCTTAAATTTAGATACCTGATTGCTATTCTTCTCAAGGAGGAAACTGAGAAGAAAGCAAAGTCAGAGGAGAACTAGGCGCCTTCTTTCAAGTTACAGCTCTGTGAGATAATGGATGGTTCAGCTCCAGAATTCTTTGACTAATTCAAACCACCAGAAGGCAAAACAAGAAGCAAAAACTAATCAAAGAGAGAAGCAACCTGGAACCAAGGAGAAACTTCCTGACAGTGAGAACAATAAACCAATGGAGCAGCTTGCCTTCAGAAGTTGTGGGTGCTTCCTCACTGGAGGAGTCTAAAAAGAGACTGGACAGCCATTTGTCTGAAATGGTATAGGTCTCCTGCTTGAGCAGGGGGTTGGGCTAGAAGACCTCCAAGATCCCTTCCAACTCTGTTGTTCTGTTCTGTAATTAGTGTGAGCGGGAGCTTGCCAGAAATGTCAAAGAATGACAGTGATCATAAGCTGACACCCCTTATGGAGAGGGATGTGTGCATGTCACAAAATGGAAAAAGCAGCTGAGTCCCATGAACAACAACAACAACAACAACAACAACAACAACAACAACAACAACATCCAAGATGGAGTGTCATAATTATCTCTCTCCACTCCTTTCTATTTGCGTCCTGGGCAAACGATTATCTCGGTTTACCGAAGCTGACCAGCAGAGGGCACTCTTCCCTCGCTTCAGCATTATATTGCTCCATCTCCCGCCCGGCGTAATATATCCAGTTTCCCAGCGTCCTTCTCCAGCTTCACAAGTCACTTTGCGCTACGCCGCCACCGCCGTCCTATGAAGGTGCCCTTTCCAATATCTCACTCCCACTGCCAACAGGAGACTTTCAATTAAACCTAGCCCAGGTCGGCTCTGACAAGAAGCCTGCCTCTTAAACCGCGAAGGTTATCAGGTGGTGTAGTCTGAAATGCAGCTAAAAGGAAGATAAGGGCGAGAAAGCCGTGTGGCGTGATGTGATTCACACGCTCTCTCGCTTTCTCTCTCTCAGTTGATTGCTTTCTCATCATCCTTACGTGCACACGAAACGTATTGATTACTTCAAACGAACGCTTCAGACTGTCTTTTTGTAAGCATCTCATTCATCATTATTAGGCCGTTTCTGGAAAGGCTCTTAAAGCATTCAGTATTAATTAAAGGAAGAAGCTGCATTTTCTCTCCCATCTTACGAAATAAAGGAATGGATGAACATTTTTAAAACATCGTCCCTTTCCTTCCTACCGGCAGAATAAGACACTCTGGATGAGGCAGCCAAATAAAGATAGCCGTGATCAAAACATTATTTGATTTAGGGAACAATTCAAATCCCTCCATTATGTTTTATGGCAGGGAAAAATTCAACCACATACAGTAATTTGCACGCAGACTGCCCTAAGAACTTTTAAGTTTATATACACAAATCCTTAAGAGTCAAGTTTGATTTTTAGTTGTGTCTGGGCAACAATTCTGAAGTTGCTTTCCATTTTCTTCCAAGACTTTTTTTTGGGTAAATTTCTAGCTTATTACACCTCAGGAAGGACACTGGATCCAAAACCTCCCTTTCCTCTCTTTCTGGGCTGCATAAATCCAGACATACACTAAATGGTAGCAAAGACATACACAAAACCCTAAACCTTTGCTGCCATCTAGTGGCAAATCTAGTAGACTTATCTCTGCCTGTCCCTTCCCCTTGTGCAGGTATTCTTCTGAAGTCACCGGAAAATGATTTTAGGTTTTAGCTATGAAACTCCTTGGGTAGTGGGCAATTTTTGAACTAGTATCCATAGTGCTCTAAGGTATGATATGCTTAGCCATGGTTTATTTGCAGAAATCACAGTTGGTTAGGTTTGAATTAAACAGTAAGTCACTACTACTACTACTACTACTACTACTACTACTACTACTACTACTAATAATAATAATAATAATAATAATAATAAAACTTGAAAAAGTCACCAGATTTGAGAATCGAACTGCAGTCACCAGACTTGAGAATCAAACTGCAGAGACTCTGGCATAAACCAGTGCAGGTGGTTCCAGTGGTACTCGGCACACTGGGTGCTGTGCCTAAAGACCTAGGCAAGCACTTAAAAAGAATTGGCACTGACAAGATCACTATTGGTCAGCTGCAGAAGGCCATCTTATTGAGATCTGCTCGCATAATCCGCCGATATATCACACAGTCCTAAACGCTTGGGACTAGTTCGACTAGTGATTTGGGATACAAAATCCAGCATGGTCATCTCATTTGCTGTGTATACTGTCCTAATAATAATAACTTTATTGTCATTGTATGTATATACACAGTATACCCATACAACGAAATTCACTTAACACCCAAAGACCAGGTCCAACACACATAACAATCCCCAAACACCCCGCCACCCACCACAAATTCCCCACCCCAAACCACCCAAACTTCCACACAACAGACCAAGTAATGCTGTCCAACAGCTCACTGATGGTGGCCCTTTAGTTCAATGTTGAGTGCAATTATAGCTCTGGGATAAAATCTTATGAGTCACTTACCCATTACAATTCCTGGCTTCATAAGACACTGTAAATCAAAACCACCAGCATTATGGGCCATATCTGAAGCATCAGCTGTAGTTGGCCTTTGAAGTCCACAAATGAAGTCAGCTCTAGATACATTGCAGTAATTTTTTCTCTAATATATCATGAAATTGAGCAAATCGGGGGGGGGTCATTTGCTATACAGGCAGTCCTTGACTTACAGCCATTTGGTTAGTGACCATTTGAAGTTTCAGTGAAAAAAGAGACGTAGGACTGTTTTTCACACTTGGGACCTTTGCACCGTCCCCATAGTCACATGATCAAAATTAGGGCCCTTAGCAACTGGCATGTATTTATGACGGTTGCACTGTCCTGGGGTCATGTGATCACTATTTGTAACCTTCCCAGCCAGTTCTGACAAGCAGAATCAATGGGCGAAACCAGATTTCCTTAATGACCGCATGATTCACTTAACAATTGCAGTGATTCGCTTAACAACTGTGGCAAAAGGTTGTAAAAAATGAGGCAAATCTCACTTAACCATTGCCTCATTTAGCAATGTAAATTTGGGGCTCAAGGGTGATCATAAGTTCAAGGACAACCTGTATTGTGAGAGACAGCCTGTGTTAGACCCACCAGGAGAACTTTCCCAATTCTTGGCATGGCTTGACTAGGGCCTAAATTCACATCCATTTTTGAGGCACACAACTTGGCCCAACTAGATAAGAAGCCACTGATACAATGGATTGTTCCTTGGCCAGCAGGAAGATGCAGGTGCTGTTTTAAGTCCTATAGAAGTTTAATTTGGGCTCTTCAGGGGTGGGCTACTTCAGGGGTGGGCAGGGGTTCAGGAGAACCTCTAGCTAAGATTCTGTGCAGTTTGGAGAACCCCCAAATCCCACTCCTGGTTGGCCCCACCCACCCTGCCCCGCCCCTCCCCTCTTAGGAGTCCCCATGCGGCATGCACAGAGACTCGGGGAGGGTGAAAAACGGGCCTACCAGAAGTTTGGGAAGGCTGGAAAAGGGCCTCAGAGCCTGGGGAGGCCATTTTCGCCCTCCTGGAGGCTTAAGGAAAGCCTCTGGAGCCCGGGGAGGGCAAAAACGCCCCCCCCCCCGCCATGGTGCAGGAGGCCACAGCCACCATGGCCACACCCACCCAGCAACTAGGCAGAGAACCCCTTGCTAAAATCTTTGAGCCCACCTCTAGGGCTCTTGGCATCCCTCCTATGGTTTAATAGACTTTAGCCCTCTTGGTCTTGAAGCTGGGCCACTGTCAGGTGCGAGGAACCAAAAACAACTTATGTAGTTGATCAGAGTGGTATGTTTCTTGCTGCTTGACTACAGGCAGGAATCTCGCCAGACTAAAGCTCTCACTGCACAACTGCTAGATAAACACTGCAGAGTTTTAGAAAAGATTTCCTTTCAGCCCCTTCCTCCCCATTGGTGCCTCAAGGTTAGCCAGCCTTTTCACTCCTCTCCTCAGCTCAGCTCCAGATTCTACCACAGCAAGTGTTGATTGTTGATATAACTGTCCTCTCTGCCCTGAGAAACTCTGGCTCTCGACAGCCACAGTTTATAGGGGGAATTAGCTGAAGTTACACAATCTCTCCCACCTCACCTCATAGCTTGGCGGGCTTTTTTTTTTTTTTTGTGGAGGAATTTTGCTGCTGGCCATCTCTTGTACAGACACAGCTGCTAGCTTGTATCAGCCAGATGGTTTATTTAACATGGACAAACGTCGTTAGTGAACTCAATTTGCCAGGACAGAATAAAAAGGTCCAAAGTCTGTGATGTGATCCTTCATTTAAAAGGTTGAAAAGATTGGGAAGTGATTGTGAGAGTATCTCATCTGAAGTCAGAGAGAACAACGGAATTGAATGGAATATAACAGCATCATCGTTGGGTTTGCTTGTTTTGTGCTCGAATATTTGCTTTTTAAAAACCGCTTGGATTGTTAACTGGACATTTTTACTGTTCATATTTCAAAGTAGCCTCTTCCAACTGCAATCTGGTTACATCTAATCAGATTGGGAAAGTCTGTTCCACAGGGGTGCATTGAAAGATCTGAGCTAAGCATGTTTGGATAGGAATGGAAAAGTCGAACATGCTCTAGCTGTCCAGTTAATTTGGCACAAGTGGCATCTTCAAGGAATTCTGGAAATGTAATTTTGTAAGCAAGACATCACAATGGAACTACAGCTCCCAGAATTCTTTCCAAGAGGCCATGGTAGTTAATTAAACTCAAGTTAATTAAAGTCAAGTTTGATCCTAGAAAGACTATTCAAGGGCTTTTCCAAATGAGCAATCTTGAAATTATCTACAGCTATTCCAGACAGTTGATTTAGTCCACTTACAGGCAATTTTTATGATGCACAAGACGTCCTGTGAATAACTGATGCATCTTCCTCCCTCTCTTGGCAATTTTCCCCAGTAATGGAGTGCCAATGTTCTCTTTAAAATTGGCAAGGTTGCCAACATTGTTATTGCCCTGGGAGCCTCTGCTATTCTTCTGTAGTCCACAGAGATGGTTTATTTTGCATAGAATAAGTTTCTTACCACCTCCTCTGCTTAACCAGCTCTCTATCCAGCTTTCATTGACACCCGAAACCAGGGCAATACAGCAACTGCAATCAAGCCTCTTTTACCTCACCGCATAGGGGTTTGGCAGTTGAGCTTCTACAGATAGGCCTCAACTTACAAGAGCTGAGGCCTATCTTAGTGACCGTTTGAACTTAAGTGGCATTGAAAAAAGTGACTTATGACCATTTTCCCCCTACCACCTTTGCAGCATCCCCATCCCCTGATCAAAATTCAGACGCTTGGCAACTGACTCATATTTATGACAGTGGCAGTGTCCTGAGGTGATGTGATCCCTTTTCCGATCTTCTGACAAGCAAAGTCAATGGGGAAGTCAGGTTCACTTAACAGCTGTGTTACTAGCTTAACAACTGCAGTGATTCACTTAACAACCGTGGCAAGAAAAGTCGTAAAATGGGACAAAATTTACTCAACAACTGTTATTTCTTAGCAACAGAAATTTGGGGATAAATTGAGGTCGAGGAGTACCTGTATTTAAAACATGTGCAGCATCCTGGGATCATTTGTTTTCCCAATTTCATAGGATAGCTTTTCAGAAGATTAAAAATTAAGGTTAACGCTAGACAAACATAGCCAAATATATATGGGAAAGTATTTAGGGGTGAGGGAGGAATAGTAAGATTTTTTTTTTTCTGTTCATGGAGGGGAATGATGGGATTATTTCGGCTCCACTGTTGGGGTGGCAGAGAGCTCAATTTTTGGCTAGCGTTCAGGTAACCAGGGCAAACAATAATTTTTGGCATCTGCCACAAAGCCACAAGGATGTCAAAATGATATGTGCATTGTGACATATCAAATGAAACAAACAAATTGTTAAAAAGTTATGATATGTATGTACTTAGTTACCAAGCACATCTAAATTATATTAAAGTAACAAGAATATCTCTATAATCCCCAAGGCATGTCACAACTTTTGAGCACCCTTAGTGTTTGGAAATTGAAAGCTGAAAAATTTGACACGCCCTAAGAAATAATTATATTTGCATGATGACATGGCGATGCACATGCCATTTCCCATCACCCTCCCCCACAACCCTTCCCCCTGCTCCGGTAGAGGCCTGGGGGCCTATAAATATACTATTATAGCCATAGATCTAAAAAAAAGAGAAGAAGATTAAAACAACTTGGAAGCATTCCAAAATTCCTTCCAACCTGCTTTAAAAGATCTGAAAAGTGGATGGTTTGATATCTGGAAGGCCTTGCTTTATCCAAGTAACGACAGCGAAGCTTAGTTGTTTTATAATCTCATTGAAAAATTGAACATATGGCAATTCCTATGTGCACCTCACTGCCTCATTTTGCTGAATAAGCCGTTTTGACCTGGTTCATGCCTAAGTGTTGTGGAGATTTAATTCATATAATACTTCATTTATTTGCTTTTAGAAAGAGCCCGTTCTTAGTTTAAAGCAGAGCTGTGCTGCAGTAGAATTGCCCTTTGAAATAAAGGCTCCCTCAAGTGGAGACATGTTGTAACAGAAGCCACAAACTGTCTTTTCTTAGAATGAGACCCAAATTGTCTTAGAATATAGAATATCAAGAGTTGGAAGGGACCTTGGAGGTCTTCTAGTCCAACCCCCTGCTTAGGCAGGAAACTCTACCCCACTTCAGACAAATGGTTATCCAATCTTAAAAACTTCCAGTGTTGGAGCATTCACAACGTCTGGAGGCAAGTTGTTCCACTGATTAATTGTTCTAACTGTCAGGAAATTTCTCCTTAGTTCTAAATTGCTTCTTTCCTTGATTTGTTTCCACCCATTGCTTCTTTTTCTACCCTCAGGTGCTTTGGAGAATAGCTCAACTCCCTCTTCTTTGTGGCAGCCCCTGAGTGTTAAAAGAGGAACTATGTTTGTAGATACAACATAGGCAGGCCATTGTTCACAGATGATATCAACATATTCTGGGTAGAATCTTTAAAGTGTAAAGGAATGATGGGATATCATAGTAAGGTCACCCCATCAAGGGGATTATCAAGGGGATTCCAAGGAGTGTTTTTTTTTAAAAAAAATTATTCCACTTTTATTATTTCTATACAATAGTCCCCGACTTATGATCAATTGTTCAAAGTTCCAACAGTGCTAAAAAAAATGATCTCCATGCATTTACGATTGTCGCGGCGTCCTTGCAGTCATGGGATCAAAATTTGGATAGTTGGCAACCAGCTTGGTTGCCATGGTTTGCCATCATTATCAATTTCCATCTGCAACCCTTTCAGCCAGTTTCCAACAAGCAAAGTCAACGGGGGAATCTTGATTCGCTTAATAACTATGCAATTCATTTAATGACCACGGTGATTAGTGATCGCAGCCAAAAAAAGTCATAAAATTAGACACACAACCCACTTAACAACTGTCTCGCTTAGAACAGGAAGTTCTGGTCCCAGTTGTGATCATAAATCGACATCTATCTGTAAATAACTTACAGTGGCAAATGTATCTAATCCTCCTCCTGTTTTCTTCACAACAACAACCCTGTGAGGTGGCCTGGGCTGAGAAAGAGTGACTGGCTGAAAATCACCCAGCCAGCTTTCATGCTCAAGGTAAGACTAGAACTCACATTCTTGTGGTTTCTAGTCTGGTGCCTCTTTATCTTATGTAGTATAAGGAATCAAATGTACACAATCTGTATCCTTGCTTGTTCAGGGCTCTTCCGCAATGCTTTGGCGGGAAGCCTGGGAATCCCTGTAATTGTACATGCTAATAAAATATTCTCTGCTGCATCGCTAGTCATTTTGGTCCCTTATTTAAACTGGGTATTTTCTGCACAAAAGCACTAATACATAAACTATGGTTTAATGAACCATAATAAGGCTTGCACATCGTATTAGAAGAAAGTCTATCTAATGCAAGCTTAGCATCATTTATGAGCCCAAGGAAGAGCATTCAGTACATCTTATTCTTAAATAAGCATAAGATTGCAGCTCAGATGAATTAGCACTATGAAGTTTAATCCTCTACAGAGACCTTTAAATGTATATCCCGGTTAATTAAAGCAGAATCCCCACTACTGCCTTCGAGCTTCTTCTAGCCACCGTGGATACAATATCAAGTCTGTCCTCATTATAATTATTTTGGCATAAGGAGGGTTGGGTGACTGTGGATGATGCTCAAAATTGCTTCCTATTGACATTAAGCAACAGAATGAGGGTTTGAGTTATTTTTGTAATGTTTGCACTCACAGTATTTTTTTTTCCACTGAAAAAACAAAAGCAAAAATAGAACAGATTTTGCTATGTTTTTCATGTGGATGGCCATCTGGCTGGATCTTTCATTCTAAAGAAATGGAATACGGCAACTATTTGATAGGCTTAAATTGTAGGACCCTTGCAGAGAAAGAGAGAGAGGAATAGAAAAAGAATGGTGCTTCTGGTATTCTTGGGCAATACAGCCTTCCCGTCTAATCAAATCAAAACAAAGGGTGGCAGGCATACCTTTGCTTTTTGTGCTGGAGATGGGGGGGAGAAGGAGGAGGGTCTCAGAGGGGTGATTTTACTGGGTTAGATCACAGAAGTACATCTGAAGACTCTTTTAATTTTAAAGGCTATTTATAAATACTGATGGGTAAACCCAGTGGTGGGATTCAAATTTTTTACTACCGGTTCTGTGGGCGTGGCTTGGTGGGCGTGGCAGGGGAAGGATACTGTAAAATCTCCATTCCCACCCCACTCCAGGGGAAGGATACTGCAAAATCCCCAATCCCTCCTGATCAACTGGGACTCAGGAGGCAGAGAATATATGGGGGTGGGGCCAGTCAGAGGTGGTATTTACCCGTTCTCCAAACTACTCAAAATTTACACTACTGATTCTCTGGAACTAGTCAGAACTTGCTGAAACCCACATCTTGGTAAACCTGACTATTTAAGATTCCTGTTCTTTCAAATCTTAAATCTGATTGTTTAATTTCTCCATCAATTGGACAATGGTTAAATTGCCCTCCCAGAAATTCAATGAAACATTTGTATGTGTGCTTCTCCCAATGTGCAGATATTACACTTGATCTTAGCCAAAACGTGCATATTTTGATAGGTAGCTAAATGCATTTTCTGCAAGGAAGAAGTTTTCTTGCCTTTATCTACACCCCCTTTTGGCACCCCTTTTAAAAATCAAACATACCTTCTTTCCTGAGCATACTTCTTTCTTCATCCACATGAAGAAGCTACATCATGGTATAAAGTGAAGAGCAATGGAGTTCAAAGAACTGCCTTTTTGAAAATGTGAAGCTTGATAGGATTGAATAAAAAGAGGAAGGGAAGGGATTTTTCTGCCTTCTCTGTCTAGAGTTCAGAAACAATTAGCTCCTTTCACAGAAAGTCTCTGGGGGGTAAAGAAAAGTTGTTGTGTTTCCCACTCCTCCCTCCCTCCCTCCCTCATTTTGTTTAATTTCCCAGTCACTGTGGTTATTGAGTGTACTGTACTGCAGTTTTGCTAGGTCCTCTGAAGACCCAACAAGTGGTGAGGAGTGCCATACAAATCTAATGTTCAGACTAATACTAAAGACACTCAGGGAATTAATCTTGGAAGGATGGCTAAACTCTTTCTGTTGAGAGTTTAGCCTGCTAAATCACTGTGAGACCTGGAGGTGCCCGTAAACCAATGCCTGCTATTAGAACAAGAACACATCCACTGTTGTCCTTTGCTCCTGGGGGCCAGTCCTTTCTGATTTTCCTTTTTAGGTTTAATTTCAGGCACCAACACTCATTTCTCCAGGTCTTGTAAATTTCCTGTGGACTGTCCCAAATTAAGCTTCACTGAAGCCTTTTGATGGCTTTGCTTCTTGGTGAGTGGTACTTCTGCCTTTAAATAATAGAAGGTATTTCTGCAGCATCTTTCATTTCATCTGGCAGCGTTTCTGCATGGATGCCTGCCAAGACTGCTCATCATCTCAGATAACTTTAGATATCAATCTAATAGCATACTTTAAAGAGACAGACTTCCACAAACAAACTGAAGTTATGTGGAAGACAGAGAGATTAGAGCCCCTGCGTTAGAGGTGAGTTTGTAAACCTGTAATCCCATATCCGTTTCCCTGGGAATAAGCCCCATTGATTTCAGTCATTAATTTCCAAGTAAATCTGCAGGATTGTGGTGTTCAACTACAATTTAATGAGAGGGAGTCCCATTGATCCAAATCAGAATTACCATCAGAAGTAAATCCTGCTGAGATTGGTGTAGCTTGCTAATATATTTAGGAATGCAGCCATTCTTTCACATAATACCTCAGTGCCTCTGATACAGTCTATCTAATATTTCATTTCATTTATTTCTTTATATCCTGCCTTTATTATTTTTTATAAATATCTCAAGCTGACAACATACTGAATATTCCTTTCTCTTCCTATTTTCTCCTTAACAACCCTGTGAGGTGGGTTGGGCTGAGAGTGATTGGCCCAAAGTCAGACAATCGGCTTTTATGCCTAAAGCAGGACTAGAACTCACAATATCCTGGCTTCTACCCTGGTATTTTAACCACTACACTGGCTCTAATAACTTACATTGCCTATCAAAAATTATTATCTATCTGATAATTTACACTATCTATCTATCTGACACTCCCCTCCCTTCCACCCCCTCTCTCTGTGTGTGTGTGTGCATAGTGCCCCCATTTATAATCTAACTTTTCATAAACATTTGTTTAATAAATGTATATGGCTGCCCATCTTATATACGTGGATGGCTAACAATTAAAAGCAAAATAAAAACAGGATAAAACCCAAGGTGTTTTTTTTTTTTAAAAAAAAGATTAAATCAATGGCTGAAAACATTCATAAAAGATCTTATTCAAACCATGACAAGCTCACCCATACCAGTAGGGTCCTAGGTTAGATGGTTAATTGAGGTTTTTATGCCTTGCAAAAGTCAGGGTCAGAGCAGGATCTGATCTCAGGGGGTTTGACATTCCAGAGGGCAGCAAAGGCTCTCATCCTGTGTCTCGCCATATGGCATACCTCCGCTGCTGGATCTAACACAGTGGGCAGCCTCATAAGTAACCCAGCCCCAAGCCATGAAGGTAACACCAGCACCTTGAATTGTACCCACAAGCAAGCTAGTAGCCAATGCAACTTATGGAATAGAGCAGGGGTCTCCAACCTTGGCAACTTTAAGACTTGTGGACTTCAACTCCCAGAGTTCCTCAGCCAGCAAAGCAAAGCTGGCTGAGGAACTCTGGGAGTTGAAGTCCACAAGTCTTAAAGTTGTCAAGGTTGGAGACCCCTGGAATAGAGGTTTCAGATGTGCTGAACGATTGACACCCATGCCACTGCCTTTTTGCACCAGCCGAAACTTTTAATACTACTCTGGATACATATGTATTATTAATTAATATTAAATTAAGTAATTACCGGTAACTAATTAATTAATACACATATAGAATGTGTTGCAGTAATCCAACTGGGAGATGACTAAGGCATGAGAGACTGTATGCATTGTTTGTGGGTAGGTAGGTAGGGAAAAGTGTTAAGAACAATTAAGCCAATAACAAATTAAAATGGTCTCATCAGAATTCAGACCAACCCATCTAGGTTAGTGGTCATCACTGCATCTGATGGAAGAAACCTTCCAATTCACAGAAGCAATATGACAGCTGCTGTCTCATGAATCAGGTATGGCTACAAAGGAACTTCAGTAAATAACGTGTATTCGTTTTGCAGACCTGTTCCAGCCACATTGAAATTTTCATTCGAGCGCTGACCTATCATTAAATTCTGGGCCAAAAACTGTGTGTTGGAAAGAATGGAAGAGTAGTTTAGGATAATAAATTGTTAGTGCTTCAGAACAATCCTGAAAGGTAGCAATTCCCTCAAAACTGAGGCTGTCTGGCTCTCTTGTACATATTTGTGTAATCTTCAGCCTGCGAGCAATTGCTTAGTCTCTCCTGTTATTGAAAGGGATAGAAATCCATCTTGTAAATGCACAATTTTTTCTCATTTCAAGCTCATCTGGAAAGAGGCCCAGAGAAAGTTATAAAAAGAAAGCGAGACAAAAATAAATATCAGACTGCAGTATCGACTGCAAATAAGATTTGGATGCTAAATTTCAATATATAAAAATAGGGAATAATATCTTCCTCCTTCCTTAATGTTTCTACCTTCTCAGCCTAGAAGCAGGATAAGGCAGTGACCAATGTACCGGATAGCAACATAATCCAAGAGTTTGGGAAAAAAAGCGAAAGGACTAGCCAAATTAAACTTGTGTTGAATCCTGCCTTGCAATTTGTCCAACACTTTCTTCTCCTATGAAAGAGGCTTTTGCTATTATTTTTCGGATGCTCAATAATTTATTTCTAATTTATGCTTTTTTTTTAAAAAAAGAGCTTACTTCATGATAGGAGGTGGTGGAAGTTGCTACTGCTATCATTTTTTTTTATTACACATCTTTCCATCACTCTGAAGCTTCTCAGCCTGAAAAACACCCTGTAGGCCCTCAAGAGTACAGCAGTATTGGGTGGGTGGGGGGGAGGACAGTTGTCAAGGGGGAAAGCTGTGTAAAACAGCACTCCGATATAGAGAGTCACTTTCACAGCAAATTTCAGTTGGTTGGCGGACTTTTCAGAGTCCCAGATCCCTTGGCGGGAGATTAGAAGAAAGGGGCACCCTGCGGTGCAGCTCTTGGCAGCGATCGGGATAGCTGACGGCAGGAAATCCTCAGGGAAGCTGATTAGGGAAAAAAGTTGGCCCATAATGGTGGCCGCGAAGAAATGATAGCTGGACGACGATAGTGGTGGAATAGTGGGACAATAGAGAGACGGATCTGGGGTAAAGTGATCTCATCAGCCTCTGGCGAGTGATCTGGAGTGAAAGATCTTCACGGAGGATTTTTAAAGAGGAAAGAGGAAGAAGGAGGCCCTAGGAAGGAGGAAGTTTCCTCCAAAATATAGTGGCGAACAGCAAGTTTGGGCTCAAATGAGATCATTTCAAAGCGAGAGATAACATCGGCGGAGTGAGGGAAAAGAGCCAAGGGGGAATCTTAATATCATTGACGATTTGACATCAAGGAAACAGATAATTTAAAATTGTCTTTCATCAAACTGAATGAAATTACAGGTAGTCCTCAATTTAAACGAGGGCTGTCAAACTTCTGGCCCGCAGGCCGGATGCGTCACGTGCTGGCCACGCCCACGCCCATGCCCGGTATAGCGAAGGGGAAAAAACTTGCAATATATCACGTGATGATGCTGTGACGACCCAAGTTTGACACTCCTGATTTAAACCATTCATTTAGTGACTGTTCAAAGTTACAACGGCACTGAGAAAAATGACTTAGGGCCGTTTTTCACACTTGCAATTGTCATAGCATCCCCGTGGTCATGTGGTCAAAATTTGGATGCTTGGCAACTGGCTTTATGATGGTTGCAGTGACTGTGTGTGTGTATGTCATGGGATCACCTTTTGTAACCTTCTGACAAGCAAAGTCAAGAGGGAATCCAGTGTGGTCGTAAGTCGTAAGTACAATTACCTGTACTGTAATTGAAATAAATTGTAGGGAGGCTTTTTTGGCAGGGGCACAAGGGCATGACACTATGTAAAAAGGCAAAACAGGAGTCTGCCTGATAAGAAAGGAAGAAAACTATATCTATCTCAAGATAGGAGCTGGAATCACCACTGAGAAAGTCCCCCTCCTCCCCAGCAATTGGTTGAGCTCCACATCTTATTTAAATGTTCCATATTCAGAGCAAAGCCTCTGATGTAAGCGAAAGCCCATGAGATAATGTCACGTACAGAGAAAGGCAGCTCTAAGATCAGTTATATTAAGATAGTCGCTTATGCATTTTCCCCAAAGGAAAACACATCGGCCAAAAAAAGCAGAAGATCAGTTTGTATAAAATTTGCACACAGTAGCTTTATCTCAGAAACAAATTTAGAAATAATTACTGCCAATATGCTAATTGGTTGTTTTGTTCCCTTTCTTTTGATTCATTTCTGGTTTTATTTTGTTTGCTTGTGTGTGTGTGTTTTCTGGATTTGGAACTGAAATAGAAGACTCCTCTGAGATATATGAACCGAAAAATGTATCTAAATGTTAGTTTCCTATGGAATTAAAATAAAAGAAAGTCTGAGATAAGGAACACAGCATTAAAGTCAGGATGGCTCTACCCTGAGTGCTCACTGTAAGAATAACCTATCATTAGATTTAATAAGAACAGTGAATAGTTAGTATATTAGTAGGCTCAATTGCTCAAAATTAAGTCTGGTTAAGGATGCTGTTTCTCAAAAAGATATGTGTCACTTTATAGATAAATCAAGTCTTCAGCTGAGAAATACTCTCAACTAAAAGTCATTTCAACCAACCTTTTTTCCCAACAAAGAAGCTAGTAAGGGGTCCTTGGTGCTCTCTGAGCTTGGTTGCTTTCTCTCAGACATTTCATTACCAAACTAGGTAACATCATCAGTTTGGGTAATGAATCTTCTGCAAGAAAATAACCAAGCTCAGAGAACAACAAGGACCCTTCATCTCTACTCTGAGCTACAAATATTCTCCTTTAGAGAAGCTGATATCTGTGAGATCCACCTCCTATACATAACTGCAACTTTCCCTCTCTGCTTTGTTCATCTCACCATTATGGATATTTTCCCTGAACAGAATCTCATAATAAGCTTCTTCCTCATCTTGGGGCTCATCCCAATAAGACATCTTCTCTTACCTATTGTCAATGAGCCCTTCAGAAATTTGGCTCAGTAGGATGGAGAACCGTCAGATCAAAGAGAATCTTTTTCAGCTGGACTCAACACTTGAGATCAGCCTCCTCAACAGCTAAGATATGCCGATAGAAACCTGGGGGAAAAAAAAAGATTCTTGAGAGCTGGAACATGTCACCATGCCTATACAAACTTTCCTTCTGGAATCTGCCTTTTTTACTTTCCCTAATTAGGATGAAGAGCCATTCTCTTCTTGGCCCTTATAGGCAGCATCCTATCCCTTCCAGAAACAGTACAAGCTGGCTGAAAAGGCCCAGAATTGTGGTAAGAAATGAACACCAGGTGCTTTGTCAATCCCTGTTCAATTTAGTACACTTTGACTCCTATGCACTCATAACCAGGTGCGGCTCTTGATGCCTGTAGAAGAAGGTTGACATATGCTGAATTGCTCACTTTGGTTTATTTAGGGATTTCACAAATATAGCTCCATGGCAGCTCTTAGAGGTGTGGCAGCCATTTTATAAACAAAATCATTTGCATCTTGATTGGGAGCAGAAGTCACCCTGAACTGTCAGGGAGTAAACATACATATTAGGCCAGAGCTGTTGCCAAAACGGGAAAAAAAGGATTGAAATGTATAATTATGTTACAGCATGCTGGTGTTTTGAAAGAGCAGGTATGCTTGCCAAAAATCTTCAGGGAATATGGGGAGAGAAATGACAAAAGAGGAAAGAGCATACCTGCCTTGCCATTTTTACACTCAAAATCAGCCTTCCTGGAGTAATTTTTTACTTTAAAAATTCCAAACAAAAATGGGGTGGGGAGAAAGAGAATGATCACATATGGATAGGTTTTGGTTATATATGTTTCCATATACTGCAAAATCAGACCTTAAAGCCTGACTGTCCATCTGTTGTCCTGCGGTGTGTCCAATTTATTCATGAACTGGTATATTATATTTAATTGGTTAAATTGATTTAAATACTTTGATAAAAATGCTATGTGGGGTTCCTCTCTTTATCTCTCTTGCATTGGCATGGATACAGAGCACCAGCTGGTTTTTTGAGAACATGAACACACAATGGGGCCCTCAGCTGGCCCCAGTCCTTCATCAAGGCAACTTTTGCCCATCTGGTTCCATGACCAAAACAGTCATTTTCCCTCCAACTTCTGCTGCCACAAGACGTGCCTGCCTCTTTTCACTGAAGGCAATTTTCCATTCCAGTTGGCTATTGTCACCATGTTGGAGACGCCCACTCCCTTCCATTGGGCCAGTAAATGTTTACATTTCATTTGTTTTATCGAGGAACCTTTGAGACTATGAGTGTCTGTCTATTTCTCTTGTTTTATCAGTCCACCAGTGGACTTGTGAAAGGTGAGACTGCTTTCCTTTTTTAACCAAATCACAGTGATTGGTAAAACACCTGCTTTTTGTTTTGTTTTGTTTTGTAATAGATTCACAGTGGACCAGTGAAAGTTTGGGTCTTCCTTCCCTTCCCCTTCCCTGAAATTAACAATGTGTGTGTGTGTGTGTGTGTGTGTGTGTGTGTGTGTGAGAGAGAGAGAGAGAGAGAGAGAGAGAGAAAAGATATAGTTAGATATAGTTACATGATAGATAGATAGATAGATAGATAGATAGATAGATAGATAGATAATGAGAGGAAGAGCTACAAATGTATTAATAGAAATTATAAATTCTCAAAGTTTGGTCCATGGGAAGGAAGTGATTGGCACTTGCTTTCCCAGCATGGGTGAGGGGTCAAGAGCAGGAGAATCAATCAGCCAGGAAACCATATTAACTGCAATCCAGAGCAAACACCTACTGGAATTGTTAGTAAAGTATTTGGATAGCAATCTGTGCAGCCATTTTGTATAGCAGTTTGATTTCCAACTGGTTTCAGCATAGAAGTCAAGCAAGCTTAAGAGTGCAACTCTTTGCAATCTTTGCTTAAGAAGCTTAAACAAGCTTAAGACTGCAGTGCTTGATGCATCGAGAAACTTCAAAAATCAAGGAATCGGTGAAATGAAATCAATGGTATTTAAATTAATCATAACCACGGCAGTGACACTTGTGACACAGGTGCTCATACAAATTCCAAGCTTATTTAAAAAAAAACTAATTTCCCCCTTTTGCTTCTAAAAAAAGGAAGAGGGAGGCCTCTTGAAGGATGTTTTGCTAGAGATAATCGTCCCCACCTCAGATGAAGAGATATCTTCTTATAATTATTCAGACATTAAGCCTGTATAAATTCCAACAACAAAAGCCCCGACCAGCTCTACTCTAGTATCCCCAATCTCTTCCTACTACATGCTACAAAGGGTTATCTTGTATACAAATGGAAGCCTCTGTGATGGTTAATTCCAATATAACAGAGTTTCTAATCACGCTGATGTTTCTAATCACATTCAGGCAAACATCTTCCAGCTTAAACCCAGGGGAACCAGCAACTTCGCTTGCACAGCTGGCGCCCACAAAGATGGGCTCTGTGTCTCTTACATGTGCTGCTATATTGTATTTCAGGAGTCACATGTGGGATTCATAGGGAGGGTTATTTAGACAGAGCTGTCTTGATGAGAATGTACAGTCAAGGACCTTCACTTATTCTTGGCTCATTTGTCCATGCTTCTTTGGGGGATTTTTAGGCTTTCACATGTGGAATTCGGTCTTTTCCCAAACAAGACTGATACTGATTGTTAAGTGGACTGAGGCCATATAGCAGCCTTCTCCAGCAGCATCCTCTAGTGTCATACTGTCTGGGAAATCTGGGTGGGACAGTCCTAACACATCTGGAAGGTAGCTGATTAGGGAAACATCAAGCTGTGAAAGCCAGATGCACTTATTGCTATTCTTCCTGCTGCCTTGGAAGCCGCTTCTTGTGCTCGTGGCAGGATAGAAAAATGGGCTTTACAGCACAGAGATTGTTTTCATTAGACCAGAATACATTGAAGTTACTCCCTAAAGGATGGCAATTCAAATAAAGAACAAAGGGAAACACTTGGCCAAATATGAGTGATGAATCCTCTTCTCCTTGAAACATATCTACATAAATGGATTATGTTTTATTATACCATGTATTAGTCATCAGGAAGCTGAAGTACTTATTTTGGTAAATTCTATACCCCAGTTTAAAATAATCTCACCACCATGAATAATATCCCTGCATGGTGAGATGAGAGCATTTCTTCCTTTTCCATGTTCATTCCAGCAGGGAGAATAAATCTGTGACCCTCTGGATGTTGCTACGCTTCCCAGCATGTATTGCCATTGGGGGGTCTTGACTGGGACTGCTAAAAATTGTGGTTTCATAAAATCTGAAAGATGCAACTTTATCATTCCAGTGCAGGGCTGTCAAACTCGATTTCATTGAGAGCTGCATCAGGGTTGTGTTTGACCTGGGGGGTGGCTGGGGGGGGGCGTGGCCAAGATGGCCATGGTTGGGGTGGGTGTGACCAGCTTGATGTAACTTGTGTTGGGGGCATCTGTGGTGGCCTGGACGGGGCTGGGGGAATCCTCCTGCTGCCCTTTGTCAGTGAAAATGGAGTCTGGGAGAGCTGTGCATGGCCCATTTTCACTGGCAGAGTGCTGAAGGAGACCGTTGCGGTCGAAAACAGGGCCCAGGAGGGCTGCACATGGCCCTCTCAAGCTCCATTTTTGCTGGCAGAAGCATCGTGGGCGGGTCCTTCATTATTTCCAGGGCAGCCCATGGGCCTTGAGTTTGACACCCTTGCCTTAGAGTAAGTCATATTTCAGAGTCCCTGGCAGTTTGTTTACCCACTCATAGGAACTTTCACCTTTCTCTGCTTCTCACCTTCTGGACTTAAGCTAGCCATTGTCTTTCCCGTCTCCTGCTTCTACTCTAGTTGAGGTTCATCATTTAATTCTGGGGACACATTTCTTCCTGAATACGTTGTTTAGATTTTATCTTCCATCTCTCCCAATTTTGCTGCCATAGCAACTTGCAGCTATGATCACAATATTGAGAAAAGTGCCTGTTTGCAAAATTGTCTTTTTAAACTTAACAGAGGAATGGCAGTGAAGTGGCTTGGGGGAACCTTGGAAAAATTCAATGCATTCCTTTACAATTTTTACAGTAAACATTCCCACATACAACCTCCCATCCTATTAATCTTTCAGGGCTTGTTTTGTTTTGTTTCTATAAAGCATTAGACAAATGCATATAAGCACAGATGGGGATCAGAATCACCAATTTATTTTACTCTCCCCCCTCCCCCACCCCTGCATAGCATGGGAATGACTGCAGGAAGCGTGGTAGTTCAGAAGATAAACACTAACTGGAAATTTACTGCATGCTTCTACTGGTCAGTGGAAGGAAAGGTGGAGCTTGTGGTGTTTTTTGCATTTCACAGCTGGCATAGGTAGATAATTGCACATTAGTTTCAAGCTTTTTTGTGAAGGATTAAGGTGAAGGATTTGGGCAAAGATTACCCAGCTGGCTTCATGCCTAAAATGGAACTAAAACACAGTTTTCCAGTTTCTGATGATTTAACCACTACACCAAACTGTAGTTAGATGCCCATGTATTCCAAACTGGATTCCATGTGTTCCAGAGAACCTGTTTGGCCTCAGTAATTTCCGAAAGTGATTTTATTTAAATGTGCCCCTAATTATCTCCTGGCTGTTCAAATAATTGTGTGCCGTGTGTCTTGCCTTTAGTTGCACCTGTCTGGAAAACCCAAAGGGAGTCTTAACAAGATTCACATGCCTCAACAGACTGTACAGAACAAGTAGTTTATTATTTGCAAATTGCCAATCTTGTCAATCCTAATTTATTAAATCTTATTCTACCGGAGAGTTGCAGGTTTGTGTTAGCCATACAAGGTAGAACACGAAAAACAGACTCCACCTAGGCCTAACACTACTTTTATTAAGATTGGCTATACTAATAGAGCCTGGCAAGTCTGAATGTGCTTCCTCTCCTCTCTTTTTTTATCTTCTTGAGATTTGGGTGGTGGGGCTGTCTGAGTTATTTTTGTAGCCCTCCCTCCTTGTCTGAGTTAAAACAATTTATTATCCACTTGTTGCCTTGGTTACAGATCTTCCCTTTCTCCCTCAAGGTCACCTTCTTTACTTTCTACAGTTTGTTCCTCCATCTCTCATGCTACACCCCTATGGTAGATTAGGCTGAATAAGAATTGACTATCCAAAATCAGCCATTGGCCAAGCCAGTGGATTTTGAACAGGAGTCTCCTGACTCCATGTCTTATACCTTTAATACTACACTACACTGACTCAAAACATTACAAAATGATAATACACCAATAATGTTAACAACTAAACCCAATGCAGGATATTAACATATACTGCGGCATTATTATGTAGTCCCTTTTATACGATGTAGTCCCATTATATTACAATGTAGTTGCTGTATAGTCCTCCCCAAAGTAAACACTATTTTATCATTCCTAATAAAAAGATGATGATTATAGGAGTATGGCCTACTGAGGAATGTTAGCAGAAAAGAGAAACATGGTACAAAAGCTAGCAAAGCATAGAATAAATTAGCAATTCAATTTAATAAAGATGATTATTATTTCTTTAAAATTGGGACTTACTGGAAAGTATTTTGACTTTTTTCATTAGCTCTACAGAACAGGGGACTTGTGTAATTAGTAAACATTTGGTGAACCAGTTTCTAATTAGTTTGAAAGGACACTGTCAAGGTTTATATAACCATTTTAGCATATTTTCTTTGAAGAGGCACTCCTAAAAACCAGGAATCAGTTTTCTAGAGGGACATTTTTGAGCTTAGCAATTAGAACCTTGTTTGCTCCTACTGAAGTTCCCTCTCTAATTCTTACTAATGTTGCTGAAATTCTTCAATTTCGTAGAATTCTTAGTGTGCAAACTATTTAAGAGATTTAGTTCCACTGTCTGGTCTTCAGTCAATCAAATCCATTTATACTTTAGGATTGCCATATCTGGTATGTAGAAATCATGATAACATCATGATTTCTAATCATGACAGAGTTAGAGTTTTCCTTTCTGCTGTCACATAGTGGTTATCTAGATTTTATTGTACCTCAGATGAGGTAGTTCTTCATTCACAAACCATTTCTACAGATACTTACTTCCCTGTGGTCACCTTAATGTACTTTCTGCCTTTGTACTACTTTGGGTGTTGAGAGGGATACGAACTTTAGTCAGGAGGCTACCAAATAGTTCAGTTAGCTGTGAATAAATATCTTCTTTACTTCCTCTTTTACTGCTTTGGATGTTGAGGGAGATACAAAAATCTGGTACTTGCTCTTCTATCAACCTCAATCATTGATAATTGATGCTGTTGTACTATGTCTTTGATGTTGTCTCTCCATCTCCTTCTGGGTCTGCCTCATGTTCTTTGACCTTCTCCTCTTTTTGTATGTGCCTTGTATGGTATGGAATCTCCCAACATCCTCTCCAGGTGAGCAAACTACTTTATTTGCTGTTTTTGTAGGTAGTTTAAGATTGGTTCTATGCCAATTATTTCTCTTACGGTCTCATTTCTGATTTTATCTCTTCTGGACCAACGGTGAAATCCGGCCAGATCTATCCGGCTTGCATGAACCGGTAATGCTGGCAGCGGGAGACTCCACCCACCCATCGGGACATCATTACATCCTTGACCCTCTGCACATGCGCAGAAGGCTCTGTGCATGCACAGAAGATGTGTGCTCAGACTCCCGAACCGGTAGTGAAGGTAAATACATTTCACTGCTGTTCTGGTTACGCCAGAAGCTTTCCTCAGACATCTCATTTCCATGGTGACTAACTTTTGTTTATATTTTGTTGTAAATGTCCATGTTTAGCACTGGTAACATAGAGTGGGGATGAATATTCTTTGTATGAGATGCTTCTTTGTGCTGATACTTATATTTATGAATAAGTATGATGTAGAGAAAAAGTTCCTGAGCCAAAATTGGAAATTAGCCAATTGCAAATTAGCTTAACATAATGCATGAATCCATTTTTGGATTCATAAAAAGCCACTTTCTTAAATATATCTGTAGTGTATACGCACAGACTGTACTATAAAAATATATATAAATGTATTATTAGATCAGAGTGGACAAGCCTATAGCCCAAATAATAATTATCCTAAGATGGAAAGTGTGATTCTTTGCACACTATCTTTTGTAACCATTTTTCTCAATTAGTTGGAATTTAACCACCTGCTATAATGGAGGTAGATACTACTCTGCTTACAGGCATCAGTGTATCCTCAGACATACAGTATGTTTAGCAGATTTTGGATACACGGACAACATTTCCATCTGGACTTCCTCACAAAATAACAGATGTCCATTAGACTTGAAGTAGTCTGGATGAGGCAATTAAAGTTTACTTTAGATTGCATTGTAATTCTAAATTGTATATGAAAATACATACATTTACAAACATATAAATTGATACAACTAATGCAATTGCAGGTAGTTGAAATTGAAGCTTTACTTTAATGTTGATCAAATTGTTTGTATCATTTTTCTAGTCACCCAATTTAAATTTTTGGCTTCAGATTATTTTGTGATTATATGTCTAAATTTATCCGGGTTATATTGTTTGGTGTTCTGTTAATTCTTCCGAATGGGAAATAAAAGAATATGTACTCCATTCTTCCTTACAAATGAACTGTTTCTGTCTAGTTTATTTCCTGTGATTTTTCCTTCTTTGATACCTAAAGTTAAAGCAAATGTAAAGAGCGAAGAAGGTGACCTTGATGGAGATAAACAGATTCGGTTGCCTTGGCAAAAGGTGCTGAAGCATGTCTAAAGTCCAGAACAGCCAGAGAACACTTGGGAGCACCTCAGACAGACACCTCCCTAATTCATTGGCGTATAAGAAGGAGAAAGAGGTACAGCACAACTAGACTTGGAAGATTCTGCTTTTGCAGCCAATAAAGTAAAAGCAGTTTTAACTTTCTTGTGGAGTGGATTTCTTAGTCTGTCTATTTAGTGGGGCTGACAGCAGGTGAGAACTGAACAATTATAGTTCAGAATCATGCTTTCATATCTCTTACAGTTGTATCTGACAAGTCTTTAAAGGTATCTAGATAGTTTTGAATACAGTATAGAGTTGCTGAAGGATAAAGATTTCCTTAAGGAAATGGAATGTGAAATTAAAGGGTTTTTTATTACATTAAAAAGTACTCAGTTATATTGCTGTCTTTGATAGGGATACTACTAAACCACCTGTTCTTGGTCAAGTAAAGCTACCCACATCTTATCAAAAGAAGTAAAACCAGCGCTTGATAAACCTAAGATGAGAACATTAAAGACATTTTGGTTCTTTATGCACTTTGATCTTTACTAAATATATAAATCATGCTTCTCCTCAACCAGGATCTTTATTACAATGTAAAGGTGAAGAGATGGGGGATGAGATGGCTCTTGGTTAAAGATGCTGAACTTGTCAACTGGAAAGCTGACAGCCGGGGGTTCAAGACCTAAGCACTGCCCTATGGGGTGAGCTCCTGTTACTCACCTCAGCTCCTGCCTACCGACAGTTTGAAAGCATACAAATGCAAGAGATAAATAGGTGCCACTTATCAGGAAAGTCACAGCATTCTGTGTACCTTTGGTGTATTGCCATGCCATGGAAAAATCTTTGAACAATGCTGGCTCTTTGGCTGTAATCGGAGATGAGAACTACCACCTTGCATTGGATATGACAGGCAGGGGAAACCTTTACCTTTACCTAAAAGTGAAGATACTCTCCACTCAGGCTTGCTGTTGAAGATGACAGCCATCATGACAGCAGCAGAGTTATGGAAGTGTCTTGCCACTGCCTTCTTCTGGAATTTCCTTCCTTCCTTCCTTCCTTCCTTCCTTCCTTCCTTCCTTCCTTCCTCCCTCCCTCCCTCCCTCCCTCCCTCCCTCCCTTATAGCTCTGAAACTCCCAAGTTGTCTTATGTCAAAGGACTACGCAGAGCGTCTCTCAACTTCCGAGATGAACCAAGATTATCTGGTAACTGCTAGGCATCCAGGGAACAACGCAGGGGAAAGAAAGAGAAGCCTACTAAATCATTGACCTTCAGGCTCAAACAAGTGGAGTAATTTAACACGGTACCATCAATTCAGGGTACACTTGGGAAAGTGTTTATGGATTCTAGATCTTTTAATCTGCTTTGGTTGAGCTGGATTTTTTTTCCTGAATAGTTTATACGGTATTTCAAATCTATTAATAACAGTGTATAGCAGTGGTGAAATTCAAAATTATTTTACTACCAGTTCTGTGGGCATGGCTTGGTGGGTGTGGCAAGGAAAGGATATTGCAAAATTTCCATTCCCACCCCACTTTGGGGCCAGCCAGAGGTGGTATTTGCCGGTTCTCTGAACTATTCAAAATTTCCGCTACCAGTTCTCCAGAACCTGTCAGAACCTGCTGGATTTCACCCCTGGTGTATAGGTTATTTCATTTTAAAGAAAGTAAGGTTACCACAGTTACCACATTAATCTTACTTCACTATTTTCACTGATGTTACAAATCTAAGCTGGGTAAGGCTTTTGACTCTGATGGTTTTCTACCGTCTTCTTTTCTTCTTCCTAACGTATTCCTGCAGGTGCAGGGTCTATTTTTCGGTTCATCGAATGCCACTTTGCACGGTCAGCTGCATCTCCAGGGCTCAGGCCTGCGGCTTGCATACTGTATTGGTACAAAACTGTACTGGGTTATTATCTCTTGTTTTATTGGAGTTACTGTATAGAAAATGTTTTTTTAAAAAATACACCCTTATGTTTTTAACGAGGCAAACATCACAGTTATTCTTCAGTCAGGCAAGGATACCCCTTTGAATTTTAATTATAGGTCTAGTTTTTGATAAATGTGAATGGTGAGATTTCAACAATTATCTTGCCCTGTAAATTATAGCTTATGCTGCTGTCTCTTGTGCACAAGGCTGGATTTATACAGGGCCATCCAACTTCTGACAATATCAGAGCTGAATTGATTGTAATTATGCTGCTGGATTTTCAGGTTGGAGCCAGAGATAAACTCCAGCAGCACAATTGCTTAGGAAGCTAAGAAAACCATTGATGTGGTTTCTTGGAAATGCTGAGGCTGATTTTGAATTGTGTTGCATTTCCCCAAGTAAATTTGTATAGTATATTCAGCTCCCGAGTCATAGGTTAGAAAACATAAATAGGGTGTCTTCTTTTTTATTAAACTTGCACTGTAGTACACAAACAGGGATGCCTTCTCCCCCACCATCCACCCACCTTTTTTTTAAAGAACCTCTCATCTTCAGTTCTGAAGAAGCCATTCTTAAAACTTTTATAGTTTGATCAATCTCAGAGTTATTCTTGAGAGACTTTATTCAACTCAGATTTCTGCTATTTTGCCTTTTTATACAGATGCCTGTTGCATCTGTATAAATAGCTAGTGCAATTATGCACTATTTATTTATTTAGAAGATGTATTGGATATCAAAAAGATGAACATTAGGAAAGATGCCAGGAAAGATGCTTATTATTAATATTTATTAAAATGGTTCCTATATTTACAGCATTGGAGAATCATCCCCTCAGAGCACCATGGTAAGTCCAGATTGTGGGTGGTAGCCACATCAGTGATGGGTTTCTACTGGTTTGCGTGAACTGGTAGTGGTGGCAGCAGGAGGCTCCACCCATCTGCCCGGACGTCATCACAGAAGCTCTGCTCCTGGTTCCGAACTGGTAGTGAAGGTAAGTGGAACCCACTACTAAGCCACATACCCATTTCTCATGGATATCTTGGATATTTTTGTAGCTCTTCAACTTCAACTTCCCTCTCAGTCTCTTTCCCAGTCCTTCCAGTTACTTAGCCTAGGCATCAGCAAGGGAAGGTTACATATCAATGAAAATTAGCTGCATTGCTAAGTGTCTAGCAGATATTGGGTGCCTAGCTGAGAAAAAGGTGGAAAATAACTATCTAATTTGGGTCAGAGTGGGATGTTTGTTATTTCGTAACTTGCCAGAATAAATAGGAAAAGCTATCTGTCTAAGCAGTCTCTGTCCCAGGTGTTAATTAAGAATTGGAGAGTGGGGGGGAGGTCAATGACAGGACCATGTCATTACTGCTTTGGGCATTCAACAGGAGGATTTAATTCTTGCTCCTAAGTAGGAAAATAGACATTAGCTGTGAACACTCTTTCGAGAATGGAGGGCTTGAATGTTCTTGTAAAGGAATGGAGGGTGACTTTGTGTATCATGAAATTAGTTTCCTATGATCTCAAAGTGAAGTCAGTACAACAACTAAACATATATTATGTGTATATTGAACACCTCAGAAAATAATAATAAACCCCAACCTGCAACTTTGCTAAAGAACTGACAGATAAGCTTGGATACCTCACAGAGTGTAAATACTCCATGAACTCTCCACTACAGTGCCTCCAAAGCAGAGATGGTATTCAGCAAGTTCTGACCAGATCTGGAGAACCAGTAGTGGAAATTTTGAGTAGTTCGAAGAACCGGTAAATACCACCTCTGGTTGGCCCCACCCCCATCTATTCTCTGCCTCCTGAGTCCCAGCTGATCGGGAGGAAATGGGGATTTTGCAATAACCTTCCCCTGGAGTGGGGAGGGAATGGAGATTTTACAGTACCCATCCCCTGCGACACCCAACAAGCCACGCCCAACAAGCCATGCCATGCTCACCAAGCCACGCCCACAGAACCGGTAGTAAAAAAATTTGAATTCCACCACTGCTTCAAAGGAACCTGACCATGGATGAAGATGAAATTATGGTCTCCTTTGATGTCACAGCACTCTTCACATTCACAGACCTAGAACTAGCAAAAGAATCCATGACACCGACCTAACATCTGACCCAGCACACCTGACTTAACCAAGTACAAGAAGATTGAAATATCTACAAACATGGACTTTATGAACTTTTGCCTGACCATATATATCAACAGACAACAGGACAAATATATCAACAGATCAAAGGAATTCCAATGGACCTACCACTAATGATGTTACCCAGTTTGGTAATGAAATGTCTGCAAAAAAAAAAATCAAGCTCAGATCCCACAGGAAATATTTACAAGGAGTTCTCAGCTTACAATCATTCATTGGGTGACCATTCTAAGTTACAGCAGCACTGGAAAAAAGTGATTTATGACCAGTTTTCGCACTTACAACCATTGCAGCCTTCCCATGGTCATGTGATAAAATTCAGGCTTTTGGCAACTGGCATGTACTTATGACAGTTTCAGTGTCCCAAGATCATCTGATCACCATTTCTAACCTTCTCAGCTAGCTTCTGGCAAGCAAAGTCAATGGGGAAAACCAGATGTGCTTAACATCTGCATGATTCATTTAACAACTGCAGTGATTAACTTAATAACTGTGGCAAAAAAGTCATAAAATGGGGCACAACTCACTTAACAACTGCCTTGCATATCAACAGAAATTTTGGGTCAATTGTTGGAAGTTGAGGACTATCTGTAATAAAGATTGTGCTTTGAGGTGCAATTCAGATGTTGGCCAATTAACTCACATGGCCTGGATTTGTGGCAAGGGAAAAAAGAGTCTCTCAAACAGTACAATCTTCTCCTTCTTCCATTCATGATTTTCCAGGCCTCACCCCCCCACCTTTTACTATGAATATTAATTTTGATGTTACATCATTAACACAGTTAATAGTGCATGTTTTTCCCTTTCTCTTACTTCGTTTGACATGTCGATCGATCAATCTATCTCTCTTAGAGAGGTATTCAATCAGATTGGAACTTGAAGGGACTTTGGAGGTCTTCCAGCCCAACCCCCTGTTCAAGCAGGAGATCCTATACCATTTCAAACAAGTGGCTGTCCAGCCTTTTCTCAAAAACCTCCAGTGATAAAGCCTTTAATAAAAATTAAAAGTCTTGTTTCTCTGGCCTAGGAGCAGGGGTGAAATCCAGCAGGTTCTGACAGGTTCTGGAGAACCAGTAGCAGAAATTTTGAGTAGTTCAGAGAACCAGCAAACACCACCTCTGGCTGGCCCCAGAGTGGGGTGGGAATGGAGATTTTGCAGTATCCTTCCCCTGCCACGCCCACCAAGCCACGCCCACAGAAAAAATTTGGATTTCACCCCTGATTAGGAGCATTACTCTGATTCTCTTTGTAAACTGCTTTGAGAATTCCTGGCCTTCAATGGTAGACTTTAAAAAACAAACAAACAGAAAAGGTTGAGTTCTGAACAGCCTGGAGAGTTACAATTTCAATCGGGATAGATTTCATTTTAACTATTTGGTTGCTTGGGTCAGGGTGTTAGACAAGACTGAGATCTTTTTCTAAACACCTACAGTATATTAGCACTTTAAAAAAACAACAGCTTGTATAGATAAAAAGAGGCAGCTGAATTTTTGGTTGGCAGACAATATTTATTTGCATATCATATTGTAGCATTTGCATATCACCCCAAATATTAAGACTCTATTTATTTTATGTTTCATGTTTTTTCCATCCCTGTATAATAGCAACCACAACAATAATGTTGTCTGTTTTAGTTTCACATGAAATGGACTACAGCAAAGCAATAGCTCAGGATTGCTAGAATTCCCTACTTTTTCATCTTAAAGTGATTACTACTTGAGTTTATATGAGTTGACCTAATGCTGACCTAATGCATGGACTAGATATGTGATGGTGAACCTATGGCACATGTGCCCCAGGTGGCAGCCAGAACCCTCTCTGCGGGCACCTGAGCCATCGCCCCAGGTCAGCTCTGCTGCGCATGTGCATTTTCAGGTCTCTGCCGCATATATGCGGAGGGCGGGGCGCATGCGGGAGATGCAATGCATGCACAGGGGAAGCACACGGGGGTTGCGCATGCATGTGTGGGGGCGGGGCACACGGGGGGGGATTGCACATGCATGTACGGGGGTTGCACGCGGATCCACGGGGAGCAGGGCATATACGGGGGTGTGGGGGTGTGCTGTTAGTCTGTTAAGGTTATGCCATGTCATTGCGACCCATGTTTTGTCATTTTGGTATTGTGCTGGATAAGAGCAGTTGCTTTCAATCTGCTTTCTTTGGAAACTCATCTGCTACAGCTATTGCTGTATTCTCAGCAAACCAAAAACTATCCTCCCATTTTAATGAAAAAGTATTGGGGAGAAAAACGTATTCTTGCAGGAAAATGGAGAGCCTGGGGGGAGCGGGGGAATAAGATCATCATCATAAGGTTAATTGAAAGGAGAACTACCCAGCTGAGAGATTTGCCATTATCTGCCTCTAGCTGAAATCATTTTCCTTGCGTGAAAGCCGGCGACCTCCAGTGCATGATTTTCACTAAACTATCAAAGTGTTAATCAAAAGTCAGATGTTTTCATTAACAAAAGTTTCTGAAAAAGTGATCAGAAAAATAAAATGTGGATCATTCTGGTTTTTGCTGAATCTGAACTGATTTTATGCTTCTGGAAAGATATAAATGGATTGCTTTAAACACACTCACATACAAAGCACCTAGTGAAATAGAATTTTATTTGACTGTTTTTGAAATTTTGCCTAGGTTGATTTTATTTGACTATAAAGTTTTGATCATAATACTTTATTTTTGAAACAACGTTGTACATTTTTTTAAAAAAAATTGTAACAATCCAACTGTGTGTTATAATTTTTATATTATATATAAATATATATATATATAGTTCAGATTTTTCATAGTGGTTTTATTTGTCTCATTCTATGTATATATGTATATGTATGTGTGTGTCTATATGTATATATATGCAGTGGTGGGATTCAAGTAATTTAACAACCAGTTCTCTGCCCTAATGATTTCTTCCAACAACCAGTGTGCCAAACTGCTCAGAAAGTTAACAACCGGTTCTCCCGAAATGGTGCGAACTGGCTGAATCCCACGACTGTATATATGTATGCGTGTATGGAGAGCAGATCCCTTTTGGAAAGCAAAAAGAAACAAGAGTCCAGAGAGATGTTGGAAGGATTATTCAAGGCAGGCAGTAGAAGGATACTTGCACATACCCCCTTCCAAATAACTTAACAGTGCAAAATATTTGAACAAATATCTTGAAGAGAAGACCTCCCTCCAATCAATTGACAGCCAATAACATTGAATTTTCATGGAGAAAGATTATAAGAGCTTTCAAATATTTACTTTGCCCTGTCAGAGTTTTCAGCTTTTGCTCCAAAGAACTATGCTAGCTTTCAAAACTTTTTATAGCGTGGACAGAATTAATGCTGAAGAAATTGGTGAGCAAATGAAGCCCCCTCACCAATTTGCTTAGATTACTAGGAATCGAGTAGCTGCCTCCCCGTTAATTCAGTATAAACAATGGATTGGATGCATATACTATATAATACTTGAATAAATATAAATGTACTTAGATTTATAAGGAAGTGGAGTGATGGTTGTTTGTTAATTATTAGAAGTCAATAACAGCATCTTTATTTCTTCAAACACCAACTGATGAAAAGTGCATTCAGACCGATCCCTTTTCCATCGTAATGGAAGTAGTGCATTGAGGGAGGGGCAGGAGTGGGCAGCTGTTGGTAAAGAAGACAAATCATAAAACATTCATGACGTCATCATGCAAATGTTATAGTTTAGTCCTTTCCTCAGTTCTCATGATGGAAATATACAATGGTGGGCTTTGCATGCTGGCATCTCCTCATGCATGTAATCATTTTGATCATGCAGATATCACTGGCTGGAAATAGATCAGCTCGGTTGCCAAAGACAGAACACTGGAACCCGGAGTTAATCCAAGAACGAAGTAAATCCCTTCTGTGAAGATGCCTTCTGTTTTCTAAAATATCTTGTTAGAAATAGACCTATTCTGGGAAAGGCTTATTCTTCTAATCCAATCGTTTTCCTTAAAGGCTCATTATAGTTGCTTAAAAAAAAATATCTGGTGGGGCCATCTAAAAATTAAAGATAAACCCCCCTCTGTTCTGCAAAATGTTTTCAGTCTCAAACCTTTCAGTTGCTTTCTATGCATACACTACTCTTTTTTCACTGTTTGTAGACATCCACATTCTTTAATTGACAGCTTGCTGTTTCCCCCCTCCTCTTCCTAAAACAGGTCCTGCTACATCTGCGCGTGGGGTTCTAATCAACATCTTTGGGTGCAGAAGGTACTTGCCCACTGGTTATGCTCTACGCAAGGCAGGCTTGGGCGAGGGTCAAAATAACCTCCTTTTCTTCTGCCTCTGTGGCTTCCAGACCCCATTCCGCTGCATAAGCACAGATGGTTGGTAAGTGATAAATGAGGCACATAGGGAGGAACATTCCTCCCCTCTTCCGCCCCAATCAAGCTTTGTCTGGCTTTTTCCTCCTAGCTAGGAATTTGATTTCATTATTTTTCCTCTTCAGGAAGACTCCCTAATTGAAATATATGAGGTTGCTGCAACGGGCTGAGAGAAGGCCTGTTGCTAAGCAAGTAAACTTAGGGATGTGGGAGAAAACAGCATGGAGATAGTCCATGCATCTGTCCAAAATGACTTGCTGTTTGGAACATTTAAATCCAAAAGATGCAGGAAGGCATTGGTGGTATAAATCTCTGCATAGCATCAGGTAAGTTGTAACTATGCCCTCTGGAATGAATTGCCCCCGGAGATACGTATGATCCCTGACCTACGTACCTTTCGCCGTGCCCTTAAGACTTGACTGTTTCAACAGGCTGGGCTGGCTTAAATAATGAATTTTAATGGGTGTTTTAGTTTTTTTTTTTTTAATATAGGGCCAAATTATTTAATATGTTTTAAACTGTTTTTAAACTTTATGGATATACGTGTTTTATTATGGCTGTGCACCGCCCTGAGTCCCCCGGGAGAAGGGCGATATAAAAATTTAAATAATAAATAAATAAATAAATAAATAAATAAATAAATAAATAAATAAACAAACTATAATGTATGTTTGAATAGGCAGAAATGCCAGAGCTGCATTAAGACCCTCTTAGGCCCCTTGGCACATTTATCTGCCTATGCCCTTGCTGTTGGTAATCAGGATGGTTAGGGTGATAAATGTATTCCTTGGCTCTATATTCTTCAATAAGTCACAGGAATTTTTCTTTTTGTCCCAGGACACATGATTGGATTACAATAAGCAGACACCTAGCAAGTTACTACAGGTAATCCTCGATTTACAACAGTTCATTTAGTGACCATTCAAAATGGCAACCTCATGGAAAAAATGACTTCTGAACATTTATCACAGTTGCGATCTTTGCAGTATCCTCATGCTCATGTGATCAAAATTCAGATGCTTGGCAGCTGGTTCGTACCTGTGAACCAGTGGTGGGTTTCAAATTTTTTTACTATCAGTCTGTAGGCGTGGCTTGGTGGGTGTGGCTTGGTGGGCGTGTCAGGGGAAGGATACTGTAAAATCTCCATTCCCACCCCACTGCAGGGGAAGGATACCGCAAAATCCCCATTTCCTCCCTATCAGATGGGACTCAGGAGGCAGAGAATAGATGGGGGCGGGGCCAGTCAGAATTTTTACTACCGGTTCTCCGAACTATTCAAAATTTCCGCTACTAGTTCTCCAGAACTGGTCAGAACCTGCTGAAACCCACCTCTGCTGTGAACGTATGACCGTTGCTGTGTCCCAGGGTCATGTGATCCCCTTTTGTGACCTTTGGATGAGCAAAGTCAATGGGGAAGCCAGATTCACTATACAACCAGATTACTAATTTATCAACTGCAGTGATTCACTTAACAACTGAGGCAAGAAAGGTTGTCAAACGGAGCAAAACTCATTTAATGTCTCACTTAACAACAGAAATTTTGGGCTCAATTGTGGTCATAAGTTGAGGACTACCTGTAATTCACATATCTTTTAGGATATATGATTTTAAATGTTAAAAAATGAAAATATGAAAAAATAAATAAAATCAAATTCATTCTTGTAGTTCCCCAAAATTTTACAGACTCTAGGCCTCTGCTTTGAGAAAGTCAATTGGTATAAAAGACAAAAGATTTATGCACTTGCAAAGAAGTTTTCCACTGTTTTGCAGTTTCAAAGGCCCCTTCAAAACAAAAATGAATACAGCTCATAGTCAACTATCCTGCCTAGTATCAAGAATCTAACACTTGGGATCCACATATCAGACAATGACAGCAGGCAATTGATTCAACTGAAATGTGTGGAAGCTGGCTCAGTAATAATTCCTGCACTTGGTTCAATTCAGTATTGATTGAAGGATTGGTTCATTTCTCTTTGTAGTGTAATCTGCAAGAGTCTGCATTCATTGCAAGCTGCATGGTAGGAAGAATCCATGGCTGCCTTTATTTGCTTCTATTTAAGCCATGGCGAACTGGCTCTGTGCTGTACTCACTGCTTGCACTTGATACCCTCCGCTCATAAATCTTTCTTCTGCATTATGGATCATTTGAGAATGTCAAGCTACAAGCTGACATTCACAGCTAGTCACCTTGTCAGACAGGTGGAGAAACAATCAAAATCTTCCCAGAGGGCAGGATGCTGACACACAGAGGGACATCCCTCTTGGAGACAGAAAGTATGAATCTTTTTTTAAAACAAGTGAGAATTCAGAAAGCTGAACTGTAAGAAAAATCTGAGGAATAAGGTTGGTTCTGAAGCTGAGAAAAGGATTTGGATTTTCCTCATCTCTCCAGTAGCTTTGGATTTAAGGTGGAAACTGCCCAGGTCCAATCGGATCTGAGCCCAGTGCTTTACAGCCCTCTCTAAGTAGTTTACAGAGTCAGCATATTGCCCCCAACAATCTGGGTCCTCATTTTACCCACCTCGGAAGGCTGGAAAGCTGAGTCATCCTTGAGCCTGGTGAAATTTGAACTGCCAAATTGCAGGCTGCTGGCAGGCAGCAGAAGTAGCCTGCAGTACTGCACTCTAACCACTGCGCCACCGTGGCTCATATAATGCTACAGCCAAGTCTAGCTGGGCTGGGGAAGGGGAAGAGCAAGGGAGGCAACACTGAGCCATTTGGGATTAGATACCCTTAGAAACTGGATACACAAATAAACACAACTCTGATGGCAATGGAAAAACTTGGAACTCTAGAGGGATGAAAAACCATTAAAAAGTGGGATTGGGGAGAGAGGACACAGTGCCTTCATCACTTTTTGAGAGATTGAGAAATTGAAAGAGTGAAGAGAGGGACCCCTTCTACTGCATCCCATTCAACATTCCCAGCTAGTTCTGTGAAATGGTCCAGAATCCAACAACAACAAGACTCTTGACTTCTTTCTTGAACATTTGTACTTAAACAGCACAGAAGAAAGATAATCATCAGGAGCAACACTAGGAGTTAGAAAGAGAGGGCCAGAGCCTATCCAACCTCTAGGAGAAGTAGAGCACAACTTTCAGCAAAGCTTAAAATATCAGATTTATCAAAAGGTGTGTTGGGAGGAACTCTCACAATAGCAGGAGGGCTCATCATATTGAATTCTGGCTGTTTACAGTATTAATCTAGTGAAAGGCTTCAAAAACAGAGAAAGCAAGATGGATGGACTTAGTGGGGATGTGTTTAGGACCTGACTGAATTCCAGTTTGGAAGTGGGCCATTTTAGCAACATGCTGTAGTTCTTGGGGGTGAAGCAAGTCCTTTGGAAATATCTTCTGGCAGATGTGATGTGGCCACTGAATCATATTGTTCAAGGACCCTGGAACACTGGGGAACTACCAGAGCTTATTGTCTATGGAGATTCTCAGTCATCCAAGTCATGGTTGTCCCAAAGGTGCTTTTTTTCAAGAGGTAACTGGATTTGCCTCTTGAACAAAAGCACCTTTGGGATTATCAGAGCTGATGTGGTTCCCATCTTCAAAAAGGGGAAAATTGGATCCAGATCAAACAGCCTGATACCAATACTGGGAAGATCCTGGAAAACATAATCAAGCAACAGATCTGAGAACATTTAGAAACAAGCAAAGCTATTACTATAAGCCAACATGGGTTTGTCAAAAAGAGATCATGCCAGACAAACCTTATTGCATTCTTTGATAAAATGACTAAATTAATAGACCAGTGAAATGCTGGGGACTTAATACACTTTGATTCAGTATGGCATTTGACAAAGTAGATCACAACCTATTGGTAAGATAGAAAAATGTGAGATAGACAGTACAACAACCAGATCGATTCAGCGCTAGTTAACCAACTGTACTGAATGTGTAGTCCTCAATGGAACTAAATCTACAAAGAGGGAATCATGCAGTGGGGTACTCCAAGGTTCTTAGGCCCAGTACTCTTCAACATATTCACAAACAATTTGATAGTTTGTTATACAGTAGAAGAGGAACTTATAAAATTTGCAGATGACACCAACCTGAGGGGAATAGCCAACGCTTTAGAAGATTGACTCAAAATCCATATGGATCTTGACAGACTGAGCCCTTCCCACAAAATGCAATTCAGTGGTGAGAAAAGTAAGATTTTACACATGAGCAAGAAAAACTAAATGTACAGGTATAGAATAGGTGGTATGTGGCTCAACAGCCATAATTTTGATCTAGGAGTCCTAGTGGACAACCATTTAAGTATGAGCCAGCAGTGAGCTGCAGTTGTCAAAAAAAGCCAATGCAATCATAGGCTGCATCAACAGAGGGATAGTATCAAGATCGCGTGAAATGTTACTACTGCTTTATATTGCTTTGGTAAGATCATACTTGGAATACCGCATCTGATTTTGGTCACCATGATACAAAAAAAGATGGTGAGCCTCTAGAAAGAGTCAAAGAACGAAGATGGTAAGGGGTCTGGAGGCTAAAACAGGATGAACGGTTGGAGGAACTAGGTCAGCGGTGGGATTCTACCAGTTCTACCCAGTTCGGGCAAATCGGAAGTGGTGGGAGGCTCCACCCATCTGCCCGGACGTCATCACGGATGCTCTCTGCATGCTCAGAAGGCTCTGCGCATGCTCAGAAGTGGCATGCACGCTCACATTTGCGAACTGGTAGCAAAGTTAAGTGAATACCACTACTGAACTAGGTATATTTAGTCTAACAAAGAAAAGAACTAGGAATGACATGGTAGCAGTCTTCCAATATTTGAGGGGCTGTCACAGAGAAGAGGGAGTCAACCTACTCTCCAAAGCATTTGAGGGCAAGACAAGAAGTAATGGATGGAAGCTTAACAAAGGGAGATCCAACTAGTATTAAGGAAAAAATTCCTGTCAGTGAGAATGACCAGTGGAATGGCTTGCTTCCAAAAGTTGTGGATGCTCCATCACTGGAAGTTTTAAAGAGATTGGACAGTCATTTTTCTGGAATGGTATAGGGTCTCCTGCTTGAGTTGTGGTGGTACAGTGGTTAGAATGCAGTATTGCAGGCTAACTCTGCCCACTGCGAGGAGTTTGATCCTGACTGGTTCAAGATTGACTCAGCTTTCCATCCTTCTGAGGTCAATAAAATGAGGACCCATTGTTGGGGTGGATGGGTAATATGCTGGCTCTGTAAACTATTTAGAGAGTGCTGAAAAGCACTATGAAGTAGTACATAAGTCTAAATGCTATTGCTATTAAACAGAGGGTTGGACTAGAAGACCTCCAAGGTCCCTTCAAACTGAATCTTGTGGTTTGTGCCATCTGCCACATAACTCTTTCTTCCAATACAGTACTAAAAAGTCTAGAATGGCAATATGAATATTTACAGCTCCTCAACAGTAATGTTAGTCATGTGTAAAAAGTTAAAATTTGGAATGTTTCAAAGATGGTACAGTTGAGAATTCAAACTGCTTGCTCCAACCTTACTTGAAGGGAACCAAAACTGCTCCCACCCATGTCAATGTTTTAAGATAGAATATTAGTGTTTTAAGATTGTTGTCAGTTCCAACAAACTCAAATGAAATGAGGTGTTTCAAATTTGAAACATTCTACAACTCCAGTTATTATAATTATTTTCTTCTAAAGGGACTTTACATATAAATTCTTCTTTTAATTTTGGTTTATTTTTGTTTAAAAATTACATTTTAACTTCCTTCCTTCCTTCCTTCCTTCCTTCCTTCCTTCCTTCCTTCCTTCCTTCCTTCCTTCCTTCCTTCCTTCCTTCCTTCCTTCCTTCCTTCCCATCTCGGTGGTGTGCATTTTTGCATAGTAACTCTAGTTCCATTTCTCCTTTTTGACTGAATGCTAGCATGTTGTGATGCCTAAAAACTAGCCCAAATGACCTTCACAGGAGATTTGTAGAGATATAACTGAGACAGTGCTTTCTCGGTAAGCACCTTTGAACCCTCGGAGAAAAGGTGAGATACAAATCTGACAGTAAATACCTATGTCTGCACTTGCAAAGGATGAACTCAGAGGTTAAAGTGAATAAAAAGTCAGGATCACGATAAATACTTTCTGTTGCAGTAGTTGCTAAAAAGGGCAGTGAACGTGTCAAAAATGATTTGGAGGAAGTGCTTCAGACTTCACACAAGAACAGTAGCTCTCTGCTGCTCATTAAAGCAACCCAACTTTGTGGCTTCTGCTCAGGTCTGAGAAAAGTTGCTTTATAAAATCCACTCATTAAAATTAATGTGATGTAGATCTTTTATTTAGGCTCATGCACATCCCTGGAAAAAATATCACTGCTACCCATAACTTTCAAAGGATGCAAGCCACATAAAAGGAAAGGAAGCTCTGCAGCACGCTTTCTGATACCTTCAAAAGCTGTGTGCATGTGTGTAAATAATAATAGCAACAAAGTGCTCCAAGAAGATATGTAGCATGGATTTTTGTTTCCAAGGAGACTGACATTCCTAGCACATCAGGTCAATATCTTTTACCATCCCATAAAAAAAAAGATATCCTGCAAGGCATAATAATTCCACCAAAACCCTGAAGATAGCAAATTCTAAGATAAAAACAATGCTCTGGCCTAGCATCTGATCCACAGGGCAAAGCAGTCCCAACAGCCCAGGGGTGAGTTCTACTTACTTTTACTACCGGTTCGCATCACGCCCGTGCCCGTTTCACCTATGATGACGTCCGGGTCAGTGGGCGGAGCCTCCCACCGGTTTTACTACCGGTTCTTGCGAAACAGTCTGAACCGGGGGCAACCCACCACTGCAACAGCCTCTGATTTGTTGTTGGGTAGTGAATTTTCTTCCTGCGATATAGAAAACTGAGGGCCTCTGGACAGCTAGGGATGGGTAGATGAGTACATGTGCGGGATGACATTTACATCAGATTCCACACGAGGCATTTCTGGTGGGGTCTAGGATGATTGGCCATGGCCAACTTGCTGTGGCCAACTCACCATAGCACATTTATTTATTATAGGGCATGTCAAATTTTTCAACTTTCAATTTCCAAATGTTAGGGGTGTTCAAAAGTTGTGACATGCCTTAGGGATTGTAAAGATATTTTGGTTCCTTTAATATGATTTAGATGTGCTTGGTAAGTAATGTAAGGTCTGACAATACGCTTAAGCCCCAGTGAGCCAAAGAAGGAGTTAAACGGAGGCTTGAGAAAGAATCAGCATTTAATCTTTGATCAAAGTTTAAAGACTGGGTCAGCAGTTCCAAACACATATAAAAAGGACATGCAAAGAAAAGCCACAAACTCAGAAAACTTGTGACTCCTTTTTATACTGCTAAAACACCACTTAAACCCTCCAATTCTGGCCTCCTAATTAGGCCTGTGTATTCCTTATTGCCCTGCAAAAGGATAGAAGCCTCCCAATTAGCAGTTACCAGCTTTATCTCTTCCTTGAGTATTCCTTTGTTCTCACAATTGGCCCCTTGGCCCTTTGGAGGGGCCAAGGAAAGGGAAAGGAACTTGCACAGATCAAAGGTGTACATTTTAGGGCTGTAGGAGTAAATTGAATGCAACTCCAACCCGAGATACGTGCTAGGCTCTGGATGGCAGAAGAGGAAGAGATAAGAAGATTGATATGAGTTCAGATCAAATGGCAGGAACATATGTTTGACAAATACTAGATACTTTACAGAGGCCTAATAACAGCATATGTTTGTTACAGGAAGTTACTTGTAGGAAATACAAATATAAAGGCATAATGTAGCATTTCTGTGTTACAAATGCAAAGGCATAGTTTTTCATATATGTGTTACAAGTACAAAGGCAGAATACTGTGTTTCCCCAAAAATAATACCCTGTCTTATATTTTTTTGGAACCCCGAAATAAGCGCTTCGCCTTATTTTTGGGGAGGTATTATTTTGGGGCACATGGAGCAAGACGGGGCTCCTCTTGCTGTCTTACCTGATTTCCAGCTCTGTCTCCCTAACCCTAACCAGAGCAAATGGCAGGGACCAGCTGCGTTTAAATATTTTCAGGGAGGGCTTATTTTTGGGGAGGGTTTATTTTAGGGGGAGGGCTTATTATCAGGGGATGTCTTATTTTCGGGGAAACACGGTATATCATATATGTGTTACAGGAAACAAATGTTTACAGAATAACAAGTTTCTACTAATTCTAGTATTCCAGTATATGTTGTGGCCTGCCAGCGGCCTGCGTGGATTGTGGCTGATCCCGACGAAGAGGAGGCTGGTGTGGTGTCACGCCAGCAGCCTGCGCAGCCAGCGCTCGTGTCAGACAGCGAAGAGGCTGAAGAGGATGTGGTGCCAGAGGCAGAGACTCAGCCAGGGCCTTGAGAACCTCCAGAGGTTCCTTCAAGTGGAGAGGGCGAAGTGGAGGAGCCTCCCCTCAATCCTCGAGCACGCAGGGCTGCCAAAAGGCAGGAGTGGCTACTCAGGAGGATGAGATCTACTCGAGAGTAGGGCTTGAGGATAATTGGCCACTCCCTTAACCTATTTAAGTTGCATGCAGCTAGTGCTTTCTTGCTGGAAACAACTCGTATTTATTATCAGAGTATTTTGGTTTATCATATCTTGTTTTTTGGGCTGGTTGCCAACCTTTGCTGGTCTTGTTTATTCTTGCTACTTAATAAATTTGATAAGGACCGTTAGTGTGTGTCGGTCGGAAATCCGGAGCTGGGGAAGAACAGTATATTATAATCTGGTATTATTTAGTATATCCTTATTACCATTTCCCTTCATTTACTACATAAATATTATAACTTTTTACCATTTTGTTAGTTTCATTAGGACAACTCGCCACGACCCACTCACCGCAGGACAAGAGTTTCACTAATATCAAAGAAATAGTGGAATAGAATCATTAAAGAAAAGGTGCAAAAGGAGGGACAGAATGACATGTGAATGACAAAATTTAAAATATTTTTTAATTTATTTGAAATAATTAAATTGAATTGCTGAATTTTCCTGCAACAAGTTGTCCCGCAGCGAGTTGGCTGCAGCGAGTTGTCCCGCAATGAGTTGGTTGTGGTGAATTGGCCACCATGAGTTGGCTGCGCAGGGTTGTCCCATTCTACTTTCTGATAAGGCAAGGCAAGTTGGTGCCTGCATTTTTTTCCTCCTCAGAAATTACAAATTTCAATTGTTCCCGGACCTGTTCATGCAGCCTTCATGGACTCAAGGTTTGACCAAACTCATCTTTTTAATCACATTGGAGTTTATTGTTTTGTACTGCCTCTTTAAGATTGAAAAAGCTGTCAAGGCTATAAGCCGCTGGGAGAGTTTTCCTTCAATCTGTTTAAAGAGAAAGGAAACTATATGTTCTCAGCTTTCTAATATTTTATTATAAGTTTATGTAAATTTTTGCAATATGCAACAAATGAGTGACTTTAGATTTTAGAGTTATTTAAACAGTTTAAATGCTAAGGCTTTGTGAGCTGATTTAAAGAAAGATTTTGAAACTAATTAGAAAGCTCCTCTTGCGTGGGAAAAATCTGTTTTGTTTACATTCAATGGAAAACAAGCCTTTGAAGGTTAATTACTAAGGCATATGATGGCTACTTTAAAGGAAAGTTTTGATCTGTGAACATGTGAAGTGTTTGAGCTTTTTAACTATTTATGAAACTAAAACTTGTCTCTGAAGATGAACAAACTTCTTGGAGGCTGATCAAAATGGATTTAAAATGGGCTTAAAAATTACAACATACATGACAGAGATGGAAATACTAAATTTACAAGTGGAATTGAATAATCTTTTTTAAAAAGACATTCAAATAATTTACCCAAAGGGTCATGTGGATTAATCTTTTAAACTAAAATATGAGAGAATTATTGGAATTATTTGATGGAAAACACAAATTGACTTGAATAAAGAACTTCAAAAGAAGGACCAAAAAGACTAGACAAAGAAGAGTTAGATTTTTATCTAAAGTAAGGCTGGGTGGAGGAAGTACAAAAAACCCTACAAATTTAGTTTATTTGACTGGTAAGAATAGTGACTGGCTTCCTTTGGTGATGCTGGATAGCCAGATGTTTGGCATTTTTATACACCTAACGAGTCCTTCTCAAGCATGAGATAGACACATGTTGTTTGAAGGTGTTAAAAGCATCATCACAGGATTTAAACTGTTTCACATAAAGCTGCCTTTTGCAATTGACAAATGGTGATTTTGTCAATGCTGATGGTGTTCAAGTACTGCTCCAGATATTTTGGGATCGCACCCAAAACATCTATTACTTTTTGCTTTCTTTTGCCACGGTCATTCTATTTCTATTTGCAAGTGTTTGTATTTTATGATTTTTTCCAGTTTATTCTTTCTTATTCTGCTGTCTCCAGTACTGTCCAGACTTTTTTTTTTTTTGGTCTTTCTTATTGACAGTTGTCAAGTCTGGGGAGTTAAGTGCAGGTATTTTGACTGTTTGAATTTTGAAGTTCCAGAGCATTTTGGCTTCTTTATTCTCTACTACTTTGTGTATTTTGTAGTCCCCATCAGTTCTTGCTTGCAGATGGTATTTCATGCAGATATTCCAATGCACCATTGTCATGGTGTCATGACTATTTGTAGTCAGTCTGTGCCATCTTCTTGCAGCACCTAACTAGTTCTTGAGCTTCCTTGTAGAGATGCATTTGGCATTTGTTGTTGTCTTCTCAATTGTGATTTGTATGCATTTGTTGCCTTGTGCAGCCAGAATTTCCCCTCTATTGAGATTAGACTTTAAGAGATTCTTCACTCTCATGATGTATTCAATTCTAACCTTCTTGTTGACTTCAGTGTGCTTGATGTTGTCACCTTGAAGGATGCCCAGGTATTTGTAGTGAGCATCTTCATCCAGACTCTTAATGTTATTTCCACAAGGCATCTTGATTCCATCTGTTTTCACTATTTCCCCCCTGTTGATCATGAGGATGACTCATTTGTCCAGTCCAAATTCTGTTGCAATATCTTTGCGCTATATATGTGAGTGTTGAGCAGTGGTTCTATTTCAGATGGTGTTTTTGCATACAACATCTGATAATCAGATATAGTCAGCTGGCGCCATCGCTGGCTATTGGGGGCGAATCATTGGCCCCCACGGAAAGGGCTCATAACTTGGGCGTCCTCCTGGACTCACGGCTGTCTTTAGAAGAGCACTTGACGGCCGTGACCGGGAGGATTTTTCATCAGGTTCGCCTGATTCACCAGTTGCGTCCCTTTCTAGATCAGGACTCGTTACGCACAGTCACTCATGCCCTCGTCACCTCTCGTCTGGACTATTGTAATGCTCTCTACATGGGGCTCCCCTTGAGGTGCACCCGGAGGCTCCAACTGGCGCAGAGTGCGGGTGGTTATGGGAGCAACATGGAGCTCCCATGTAACACCTCTCCTGCGCGAGCTGCACTGGCTCCCGGTGGTCTTCCGGGTGCGCTTCAAGGTTCTGGTTACCACCTTTAAAGTGCTCCATGGCTTAGGACCCGGTTACTTACGGGACCGCCTACTACCATCAACAGCCTCCCACCGACCAGTACGCTCCCACAGAGAGGGGCTCCTCCAGGTGCCGTCGGCCAAACAATGTCGGCTGTCGGCCCCTAGGGGGAGAGCCTTCTCTGTGGGGGCACCGACGATCTGGAACGAGCTCCCCCCAGAGATACGGAGGATTCCGGATCTGCGCACCTTCCGCCGCGAGTTGAAGACGCTCTTATTTCATCAAGCTGGCCTCGCCTAAATCTTCTCCCTTTTAAGTGTAAATTTTAAATTTTTAATGTATTTTAAAATTATGGGTATTTTAAATTATGGGTATTAATTCAGCCAAATTTATTTAATTCATTTTATTCGATTTTAAATTTTGTATATCTATGTGTTTTATTTCATGGCTGTGCACCGCCCTGAGTCCTTCGGGAGTAGGGCGGTATAGAAATTCAATAAAATAAATAAATAAATAAATAATCCATGTAAAGGAGATGGAATACACAGGCAAATGTTTCTGATGTTTGGTAGCCATGGCTTTGTTCAGTATTGTTGACAAAGGAATCATTGCAATGACGAACAATGGTGGTGATAGTGTCTCTCCTTGACAGAATCCTCTTTTGATATTAACTTTTCCCAGTCTTAACCAGCAACCATATCTTCCATTGTGCCATTGACCTTTGCAGAAAGTTTCTGATGTTGTGATGTAATTCTTATTGCTATTATTTTGTAATGTTTAATTGTTAAGAGCTTTGAACTATGGTGCTGGAGAAGACTCCTGCGAGTCCCTTGGATTGCAAGGCAATCAAACTGGTCAGTCCTAGAGAAGATCAACTCTGACTGCTCTTTAGAAGGCCAAGTCCTGAAGATGAAACTCAAATTCTTTGACTACCTAATGAGAAGGAAGGACTCACTGGAGAAGAGCCTAATGCTGGGAAAGATTGGGGGCAAAAGAAGAAGAGGATGACCGAGAATGAGGTGGCTGGATGGAGTCACTGAAGCAGTAGGCGTGAGCTTAAATGGACTCCAGAGGATGGTAGAGGACAGGAAGGCCTGGAGGAATGTTGTCCATGGGGTCGCTATGAGTCGGACATGACTTCGCAACTAACAACAACAAAAATTGTTAAGAGAGGAATGAGGGGGATTTAGACTAAATGGAAAAGAATGAATTATATAGTTTATGGAGATTCTCAGTCATCCAGGTCATGGTTTTCCCAAAGGTGCTTTTTCAGGAGGCAACTTAGACTTTCTTGTTTTTTCTTTTGAAGACGTTTCGCTTCTCATCCAAGAAGCTTCTTCAGCTCTGGCTGGATGGTAGTGAATGGAAGGATTTATATTTCTTGCGGACAGCTGGTCATTTTCATTCTTTTAGAGAGTCATTGAGGCCACTTGGAGGTTTATCCGTGTCCTCAGGTACACCTGAGTAGTGCAAATAGGTGCCGAGCCTTCTTGGCAGCAGGATGTTTTTCACCTTTTGTCCCTTCACTGGTGAAGACAAGTGCAGGCTCTTGGGGATGAGTCTGTGTTGTCTGCATCTTAAGCCATATGCACTTCAGTACATGATGGTTTGGAGGATGTGTAAAACCTGCCATTTCATTTGCTACATGGTAGGCAATGGAGGCTGAAAGAGTTGGTGTCAGTAATTTTTTTTTACTACTGGTTCTGTGGGCGTGGCTTATTTTGTGGATGTGGCTTGGAGGGGGGGTAATGTGACTGGGTGGGCGTGGCCAACTTTTTTTTGTTTTACTTTTAAAAGCATTTTTTCTATAACCTTAAGAGGTTGCAGAAAAAAAATGCTTTTAAAAGCCTCTGACGATCAGGTAACTCAGCTGGGATTGCCAGAAGGTTTTAAAGGCATTTTTTTTTCTACAACCTCTTTGGCTGAAGAGGTTGTAGGAAAAAAAAATGCTTTTAAAAGCCTCTGATGAGGTGGGTGAAGTAAGCGACCGGCGACCGGGCCAGGGATGGTTCGGGGGCGTGGGCAGCCAATGTTATTACTGGTTCTCTGAACTACTCCAAATTTTTACTACCGGTTCTTGCGAACTGGTGCGAACCGGTGCAAACCGGGAGCAACCCACCACTGAGTCAGTGATATAAAGATATCTGAATAGATGGTCCCTTGGGTGGTATTCAGCCAATTCAGACTGGTTTGGGTGAACTGGTGATGGTGACCTTGGCTATGCAGTCCTATTTAGCCACATTTTCTAAGCCGTGTACATGCATGCAAGTTGTGCGTGCAAGCGAAGCGCATGCACGGAAGACCACACACATGCATGGAAGGTGCACATGTGAGCAAAGCGATCATGCACACACGCTCACAATTTTGGGGCGCAATGAACCAGTTGTAAAATTATGTGAAACCCACCTCTGGTGTATACATGAGTGTATTTTAATGCTTGTCTCAGTCAGACAGGCGAAGTTTTCTGAGTGGGAGGATGTGTTTGATGCTATCTTGAAAGTTCATTTTATGCTATTTAATCTCGAGAGTTCATTTTAAAAATGCTCTTTTAATTCTCTTGAGCTGCCACATGGTTTTATTTTTTTTTTTTTAAAAAACTAATTTTACATGTTGCGAAAGGATAGCTCAAAGAGATGTGATGAGTTTTGCATTTGGATTGTTAATATAAAAGGCATCAATGTATCTCAATTTTTCCAATTACTCAGATACAAAATCAATTTTACAGTCACACTGATGATGTCAGGGACCCTTCATGGTTTGAACTGCTGATGGAGAACACGGTATTTATTGTGTCACATTCTTGAAACTTCAGATTATTTAAAGTTAAAGAGACACATTGCAAAGTTTGGCTCCTATGTCTTCTGCTTCATATTAAAGACCCTTGCTTGATAGATTGCTATTGCTCCAATGTTTTCTTATCTAATGCAGATTTTACATCCTGAAAGCCACTGTATACTTCTGCCCTGGTCTGAGTCAGAGCAACCACCAAAAACTTGGTTGAATCCCATCTTCCTACCACATGACAGGAGATATCAGAATCCGGTGGGGCACAACTGGTGGGGGTTTCCACACAATCATTTAAAGTCAAGCATCAGATCCTCAGGGAATCCTGAACAATACAGTACACCAAATTCTCCCTCACCACCTTACCATTAGAGCATAAGTGTTTTCCCGAAAATAAGACCCTGTCTTATATTTTTTTGAACCCTGAAATAAGCGCTTGGCCTTATTGCCATGCACTCAAAAGCCCGATTGGGCTTATTGTCAGGGGATGTCTTATTTTGGGGGAAACAGGGTAGCAGCTTAGACAGTCTCAGATATGAGCTTGGGATGAAACAAAGGCTGCATCACGGGAATGTGTCCTTTCCTTTCCTTTCCTTTCCTTTCCTTTCCTTTCCTTTCCTTTCCTTTCCTTTCCTTTCCTTTCCTTTCCTTTCCTTTCCTTTCCTTTCCTTTCCTTTCCTCTCCCTCTCCCTCTCCCTCTCCCTCTCCCTCTGCTTTCCCTTCCCTTCCCTTCCCTTCCCTTCCCTTCCCTTTCCCAATGTTATTGGGAAACCATGACTCTCCATATTACTACCTCAAGCTCTTAATGCAGACAGACCCTCAGCCATCCTTGCTCTCACCTAGAGAAACTCTCCTCTTCCATAATCTCACAAAAGCAGACAGTGGCTGACAGTCATTAGGCAAATTTTGAAAAGCAATATTGAGCTGCCTGCATCTCGGTTTTCCTCCTCTGTCAAAACTTCAGACAGCACAATCTGCTCATGGGGTGGCATCTAATCAAAAGTGGTCAAGGCACGTGTGTTTATTTCTCATCTATAAAATGGAAGAATGGGCTAAACTTGGCATGAATTATTCATGTGAACCTGAAGAAGGGTCATTCTCTTCCCAGTCATGAGAATATGGAGACGTACCTAAGCTGCTCTGCCTGGTTTACTGCTGACATCCCTTCATCTAACTTATTATTTTTGGATGTCCTTCCTTTTTAGTCTTCAAATGAGAGTTGTTTAATTGTTTAGAAGGGAGGTTATCTCAGTATAGGTGACTATAGTGAAGGAGCTATTGAGTTGAAATAAATCATTCTTTAGTGTATTCTTGAAGTAACAGACTGTACCCAGAACCCAAATGCACCATCAGGGAAATAAATTAAAAACATTAAATTTATTGTCATCCAGCAGCTTCCATGGTTTATTGTCATGCTGTCAGCTTCAATTTTTTCTTCTCATAATTCCCTGCAAAGGCTGAAAAATGTGTTTTATTGATCTTGGTCTCCACGTCTGATCCTGTGTCAGCACTGATATCAACTTGGTTGCAGGATAACCTATACTAAACTTTCTACTCTTGCTTCAGGTTACTCAGAGTAACAGAAAACCTTTTATTTTCATATCTGTGATATGGAATAAATTAAGCAGCTAATAGTGGACAATGTCCTGTCCATGACTTCTGATTGGCTCTGATTGAACTGGTTTCTGATTGCTGTGCAGGTTGATGATAGCTTGTCTCTGGTTCTTTGTTTGTACCAGAGGTGGGTTTCAGCAGGTTCTTACCAGTTCTGGAGAACCGGTAGCAGAAATTTTGAGTAGTTCGGAGAACCAGTAGTAAAAATTCTGACTGGCCCCACCCCCATCTATTCTCTGCCTCCCAAGTCCCAGCTGATCGGGAGGAAATGGGGATAACCTTCCCCTGGAGTGGGGTGGGAATGGAGATTTTACAGTAGCCTACCTTCCCCTGCCATGCCCACCAAGCCATGCCCACCAAGCCATGCCACACCCACCAAAACTGGTAGTAAAAATTTTTGAAACCCACCACTGGTTTGTACCTAATCCCAATTGGTCGTTTTGGTGGTGTTGGACACTTGGCTATAAAGATAGCAGCCCAGCCAGTTCCTGCTCTGTTTCCTATGGCCTGTTTGGCAGATCCCTTTGCCTCTGAAGATTGCAACCACAGTTCCTGGTGAAATATCAGGAAATCTGTTCTCTAGATCATGGTCAATAAACCCTGAAGTCCAATACTGCCCAGAAAATACCAGCTGTGAAAGTCTACACCTGTATAAGCTGATAATGGAACTGCCCAGTACCTCCCAGCAAATTTCAAAAGTAAGACAGTACTGAAATCAAGATTTCTCAGTCCAAGATCAACATTTTACCCATTTCATCCATCATATTGCCTTTAGAGAAGAAAGTAACAGAAACATATGCCTACTGCTGCTTCATAGCATGAAGAATATACAGCTAACACAGAGCACATCCCCTGAATCAGCTAACCCACATCCTGGATCTTCTTGATATTCTATATGGTAGCAAGCCCTCTCTATGGCGGCATTCTGACTTCAGGGTTTTGATTTCCCAAGGAGCTCTCTATGTTAGAATATTTTGGACATGTGATGTGACACCCAGAAAAATACGGCATCCTTCACTTAATCCTCCAGGGAAAGATTGAAGGCAAACGAGGTCCAGGCAGAAGAAGAACATCATGGCTTCAAAACCTAAGGGACTGGTTTGGACAAAACTCAGCATCACCTTTTCATGCGGCTGGTGAAAAAAATAGGATTGCCAACATGATCGCCAACGTCTGATGACGGATATGGCAGAAGAAGAAGAAGAAGAAGAAGGAGAAAGAGAAGGAGAAGGAGAAGGAGAAAGAGAAGGAGGAGGAAGAGGAGGAGAAGGAGAAGAAGAAGAAGAAGAAGAAGAAGAAGAAGAAGAAGAAGAAGAAGAAGAAGAAGAAGAAGAAGAAGAAGAAGGGGAGGAGGAGGAGGAAGAGGAGGAGGAGGAGGAGGAAGGAGCTCTCTCCCTCAAAGTATCACATGCTAATTCATTATCATAAAGGGAGAGGGAGGAAAGGGACAGCATAGTCTGGTTACTTGAGGGATCACATGTCCTGCATAACATCTGCCCATGTGATTTGATCCTACAGGGTTGGTAGTCATTCCAGGTTGCTCTAATTAAACAATGGCATTTGTTGGGTTCTGAAAGCGTGCCTTTTTCTCTGTAGCAGCACTTGCCCTCTATAATGAGGTTGCAGCTGAGATCCAGACGACCCTTCATTCTGCTGTTGTTTAGAAAAACTGGGAAGACAGAAGGAGAAGGAGATTTCTTGCTTCATCACTCTTGTCATGTTCTCTCTGTTGTTGATTTTATTGCAGTTTCTTTTTAGATTGTTGCGAGCTGCCTAGAGTTGTTGGCAAGTGGTGGCACATACAGTATTTAATGGTGCACTGGAAGTTCTGCAAGAAATACCATTTGCCTGCAAGCAAGAACTGGTAGATCAGTAGATCAAGTGATAGGAAAATGAAAAAGCTAAAATATTCTGGGACTTTAGAATTCAAACAGATAGGCACCTGCCACATAACTCCCCAGATTTAACAATTGTTAATAAGAAAGACAAAAAAAAAAAATCTGCATAATGAATGTTGCAGAACCTGGAGACAGCAGAATAGAAGAGAATGAAGTGGAGAAAATCACAAAGTACAAAACCTGCAATTAGAAGTAGAATGATTATGGCAAAAGAAAACAAAGATAGTACCAATAGTAATAGGTACCCTGGGTGCAGGGGTGAAATGATCCTGGTTCGGACTGGATCACCCGATCCAGTAGCAATGGCGGTGGGTGGTTCGAAGAACCAGTAGCAAAAATTCCTGCCCCCCCCGGTGCCCAGCTGAGCCGCGCAATCATGAGGCTTTTTTTTTTACTTATAAAAGCATTTTTTCTTTGGCCGAAAAATGCTTTTAAAAGTAAAAAAAAAAAAGCCTCTGATGAACGTGTGGCTCAGCTGGGATCGTCAGAGCCTTTTAAAAGCATTTTTTCATCAGAGCCTTCGGTAGAAAAAATGCTTTTAAAAGGCTCTGATGATCCCAGCTGAGCCGCACGATCATCAGAGGCTTTTTTTTTCTTTTAAAAGCAAAAATGCTTTTAAAAGAAAACAAAAGCCTCTGACGATCAGGCAACTCAGCTGGGATCGTCAGAGCCTTTTAAAAGCATTTTTTCACAATCTCTTCGGCTGAAGAGGTTGTAGAAAAAATGCTTTTAAAAGTAAAAAAAAAAAAGTTGGCCACGCCCACCCAGTCACATTACCCCACCCCCACCACCAAGCCACGCCCACAGAACAAATTTTACATTTCACCACTGTCTGGGTGCAATCCCAAAACATCTAGAGCACTCCTTAAGTACCAGTGACACTGACAAACTCACTATCAATTGCAAAAGGCAACTTTATTTGCATTAGCTTAAATGCTGTGACAGTGTTTTTAACACCATCAAATAACAACATTTCCCATTTCCTTAAGGAGGACACGATAGGTGGACAAAAATGCCAAACATCTGGGTAACTGTGCAACTAACCATGCTAATGAGACTGAAAGCTGTTAAACATTACCAAAAATAATAACTCCTTAGAACAATTAGATTAGAATGGCCTTACTTACAATTGCCTTTTCAAAGATTCTGAAGTTTTGGCTTTGCTGCTGTGCTTGAAGATCTGGTTGTGGTATAGAGTCAATTCAGGGGTTATGCTTAATGCTTTGAATATTTTTGTAACTCACCTGAATATGTTTCATAGTTTGAACATGGTTATATACTGTACGTTTTGCTTTGTTTTTTGTCAGCGGTTTTAATTGTGAGCCACCCAGAGTCACTTATGTGAAATGGGGAGGGAGGGGGCTACACAAATCTAATAAATATATATTGCATTTAATATATCAAACAATTTTTTAAATTGTGTTTTTGAATTATGTTGCATTGTTTAACTGTATCTATATTCATTGTATAATCTCTCAGTAATTCAGAAAATGACATAATATATTTAATATATATATTTAATACAATGGACTGTCAGAAGATCTCCTTGGAAGTTTATTATCAGTGCTTGAAAGAAATCAATGCTTCTATTACTGTAGCAGAATTTCATCTAACCTTGAATTCGGGGCTTTTTAGAAAATGGTCCATTAATAATCATTTTAGAATTCATCCAAATAGTTGGCAGGAAGGTTGCCCTCCACAGCCCATAACGCCAGCTGTTTCTTGGCTGAAATAATTATTTTTAACAGAACAAATTCTATATGGGCTAATTTAAATGAAAAGTGGCAAAACATTTCTTTGAATTATTTGCCAGGCTCTTGCAGACATAACAATAATTTCAGGCATCTTATTGCTTGGATGGAGAACAGCAAAATAAAGCACTATATTTATTCTGTGCAAGAAAGCTGGCTTGGAGAGGCTAAAATCTGATTGTTCACTCATGCATTTCTAGAGAAAATTATTTGACACTTTAGTTGAGGTTCTGAAAGGTTTTAAAAAGTTGTTGCAATCTGTCTTCTCTCCACTAGCTAAACCTTTTGATTTGACCGTAAAACATTTTACATAATAAACAAGGAAACATTTATTATATCATTTTGGTCTAATGGATCTCTTATTCGTTTATTTAGTTGCTTCTTCCAGAACTCAAGACAGGATACATAGCATTGACTCCCCAAGTTTTCCCTACAGCAGTGAGGTAGATGGGACTGAGAGCAAATAATATCACTTAGTTTCCTTCTACATCTGTAGGTAGATTTGAATCTGGGTGTCAGGTTCTAATTCAACACCTAAACTATAATGCCCTGGGGCTTTCTTTTATTGCCTTTCTCCCAAGACAATTTGGGATTTCCTTGATGCTATCAGTGATGGAGTTCTGTGAGATTTTAAAAGTATTTCTGAAAAGAGAATGAACTGTAAATCATATGCCTAACAAGGGCTGCAGACCAGCACAGAAGATGGTGAGTAATGGCTACTTCTGCTAACACCATTGCTTCTTGCTATGTGCTGTTTGAGCTTGCTATTGAGCTTTGGTCATGGCAGAGCTGACCAAAGAATTGCTTGCCTTCTTGAGGTGCTGATTTCCAGCCTGTGCCATTCCTGCTGGCTACAGCAAAAATCCATGGCTAGTTGTGCATTTTGTATCAAGGGGAAATTGCAGGGAATGATGTTCTCTGGAACTACTTATAGAAATTACACTTTGCCCTTATGCATTTCATTGGTTGTTTCATCTACAAAATGAGTGCTTTTCTTAGCTCCTTCCGCCTACTCCTTTTAACTCTGATGTTTTGACAATGCTAATGTTTATCTGTAAGGTTTCCATCTTTGAGGAAGATAGCTGCCTGTATGCAAGATAGAGGATACACAGGCTTGAGAATTATCCTGGAGTTTTGCACATATACAGATAACTTTAGTAAGAGAACCAATGGGTAGATACTCCCCGTACATGTTGACAGCTCTATAAAATGTTGTTAAGAGTATTGAAGAACAAAATAGTATGCCATATTTAATTTTGGTTTGTGTTTAAAAATAGTATTTTTAAGCATTCTCTTTCTCCTCTTTCTCTCTCTTTCTCTCTTTCTGTCTCTCTCTCTCTGTGTCTCTGTCTCTCATTATCTCTGTCTCTCTCTCTGTCTCTTTTCTTTTCTCTTTTCTTTTCTTTTCTTTTCTTTTTTTCCCCCATTTAAACTCTACAGGCAGGTGACAAGTTAAAATGATAAATGCAATGTAAAATAATTTTTAGACACACATATTCACACACACTTATTTTGAACCCTATTGTATGAGTCACTGCAGTGAGAACCATTTATTATATTTAGTGTAATTATAATTCTGCTGGATACTTTTCCAAGAAGAATAACAGACACACAAGGAGAATAAGACTTTCCACCTCTATGTTCACTTCATCGCCTGCTGCAGCCCAATTCTAATGGAGCAGATGCTATGAGTTCAGAAAAGGGCTTCCTAAAACAAACTTGCTATTGGTAGGAGTGATTCAGAGGTGGGTTTCAGCAGGTTCTGACCAGTTCTGGGGAATCGGTAGTGGAAATTTTGAGTAGTTCGGAGAACCGGTAGTAAAAATTCTGACTGGCCTCACCGCCATCTATTCTCTGCCTCCCAAGTCCCAGCTGATTGGGAGGAAATTGGGATTTTGCAGTAATCTTCCCCTGGAGTGGGGTGGGAATGGAGATTTTAAACGCCCACCAAGCCATGCCACATCCACCAAGCCACACCCACAGAACTGGTAGTAAAAAATTTTGAAACCCACCACTGGAGTGATTGGGAAAAGATACTGAGAAAGGGTGGTTAGTAAAATTAGATGTTTTGTAATAAATCTTATTAGTAAAGTGAAATGGCAGAGTCATTCAGCTGAGGATGTAACTGTAGGTGTATGACAATTCGCCACAGCTAACTCACCACGATCAACTCACCAACAGTCAACTTGTCATGGCCAACTTGCTATGGCCAACTTGCTGCAGGACAACTCTTCATGACCAACTCTCTACGGGACAAGAGTTACACTAATATCAAAGAAAGGGTGGCATAAAATCATTAAAGAAAGGATGCAAAAGGAGGGGCAAAGTGAAATGAGAATTGACAAAAATGAAAATATTTTTTTTTACATTTATTTTAAATAAATTGGATTGTTGAATGGTCCTGCAGCAAGTTGCCCCATGGCAATTTGGCCATGACAAGTTGTTTCACAGTGAGTTGGCCATGGTGAGTTGTCTCATTCCGGTTACTGTCATCGAAGTTGTAGAAACAATAGTACATTATTATACTGGAAGTGCCAATACATTAGAGTATTTGGGGATTTTATTGAGTTCATATAATTTTAATTCTTGTTAGGTTTTACTTTTAAGTTTTAATAGTGACTGGATTGTACCCTAGTGGGGGGAAGGAGCATTATAAATGAAATGGGTATTTTTGGCAGGGTAGATATTTTCTTTCCAAATGAAAGCACTTCCTCAATGGAAGGGAGGGACCACTGGATTGTATTCATAATTACTGGTAGTCTGGAGAAATATTTTTTGCTGGTTTAGGATAATACCAGTTTAGAAAATAAAGATCAAACCACATGGAGAAGGAAGAGAATAGAAGGCACGGAAACCTGGACGGGGAACACCATATGTTGAGCACTCAAAGTCTGTACAGCTTATTTCCTAACTACCTTCAGTATGTTAATAATAGAAAAGCAAGAGCCCAGGGCTCAAGTACATGTATATCTAGATCTCAGCAGCACTGTCTGCTTAGTAATTGAAATCAAATTCAGAGAAGTTTCTTCCCATTATTTCCTAGCGAAAGTCAGAACCTGAAGAAGAAATCTGACTTGCTGGATTAAGAATTTAGTTTTGATGCCACCAAATCTCTGAGGATAATAAGGTCTCATTAAAAAAAAAATGTTTTAAGCAATATCACTGGCAAAGCCATTTTGATTATACTTTATCAGCAGAATGGGATTCAAACATGATTGGAAAAGGTCTGTTAATACCAGCCATAGTAGACACTTGTTTAATACAATTATTTTGGTTGTAGTTATAACATATGGAGAACCAGTAGGGGGATTTCTCTAAGGGCAATATACCCAAAATGGAATTTATTACATACAGTGAAAAGCCTTCTCCTTGCCTAAATCACTCCATGGGTCTTCCACTGAATTCTTCCAATAAAAAGCTATGAACCCAAGTCTGCTGAGATAGCAAACCCTGTAAGCAGGGTTTCCTTATGCTCTTCCATCATCCGGGGTGGGTTCTAAATTTTTTTACTACCGGTTCTGTGGGCATGGCTTATTTTGTGGGTGTGGCTTGGAGTCATGTGACTAGGTGGGCGTGGCTAGCTGGTCAGTCATTTCTGGAAGGTCCTCGCACTTACGACCAGTCCTCGCACTTACGACCCAACTTATTTGTTTTCTTTTAACACTGATCAGCTGTAGGACGGCCCTTTGAAGCCCCGTGGCAAGAGTTTAAACAGTTTTTTCCCCTCTAGTCATCAGCTGGGACTCAGGAAGCAGCAATAGATTGGGGGTGGGACCAAATAAAAGGTAAGAATAATGTGGGTGGGTGGGTGGGGGTGGGAGGGCGGAGGGGGAGAACCGGTTCGGTGATGTCATATCGTCACCGCTACCGGCTCGGCCGAACCGGACCGGACCGGGAGGAACCCACCACTGTCCATCATGGTTGTTCCTGGCTGATCTTGAAAAGCAGGACTGGATTGAAGACCACAAGGAAAGCCCAGGGATATAAACTAGACTTGGGTAGTCAAAAATCATTTCAAGAAGGCAAAGCACTTCCAGGTCGTTTTCAAGAAAACCACGTGGACATGTCCATGAAATCAAAAGGCAGGAGTTGAGCACAAAGGAGATTTTACTTTTTTATTTTAGGAATATTGTAAAGGCTCAGATTTAGAGGAAAGCATACAAATTAATGGGATGGAAAGACTGATAGGTTTCAAGGTATCATGAAATGTTGAAATCTTGAAAGAGAGCCACTTTGGTTAAGTGATTAAGGCACCAGCCTAAAAACCAGGAAGCTGAGTTCTAGTCCTGCCTTAAGCATGAAAGTAGGCTGAATGACATTGGGCCAGGCACTGTCTCCCAGCCCAACCCATCTTGCAGGGTTGTTAGGGAGAAAATAGGAGGAGGAGGAGGAAGGAGTATTAGGTAGGTTTGCCTGCTTGAGGTATTTATAAAAATAATACAGATGGGATTAAAAAAAAATCTCAACAAAAATCTAGTCTAAGAAAACATGGGTAAATTGAGACAAAAACGTATGGAGAACAGTTGCAGGAATTGGGTATGGCCAGTCTAGAGCAAAGAAGGACAAGGGGTGACAGGATAGCAGAATTCCAATATTTGAAGGGCTACCGTAAAGAAGAGGGGAGTCAACTTATTTTCCAAAGCACCAAACAGCAGGACAAGAAACAATGGATGGAAACTAATCAAGAATTAAGAATTAACTAATCAACCCGGAATTAAGGAGAAACTTCCTAACAGTGAGAACAATAAACCAATGGAACAGTTTGCTTTCAAAAGTTATGGGTGCTTCATCACTGGAGGTTTTTAAGAAAAGACTGGACAGCCACCTGTCTGAAATGGTATAGGGACGTGATGGCGAACCTATGGCACGCGTGCCACAAGTGGCACGTGGAGCCATATCTGTGGGCATGCGAGCATTGCCCTAGCTCAGCTCCAGTGCGCCAGTTGATTTTTGGGCCTTCCGGGCCCACCGGAAGTCAGGAAACGTTTCCAAGAAAGCCTCTGGAGCCTGGGGAGGGTGAAAAACGGTCCTACTGGTAACCTTTTTGCAGTCATGTGCCAAAAGCAGGGATCACACGGGAGGGGGGGGTCACATGTGCATGTGGGGGGGCAGGGCACGGGGGGGATTGAATTATGGGTGAGAGCACGTGCATGCGCCACCTCCCCACACTTCCTATGCTTTTGGCACGCGATGGCAAAAAGGTTAGCCATCATTGGTATAGGGCAGTGATGGCTAACCTTTTTGCCATTGCGTGTCAAAAACTGGGGGAATGCGGGGTGGTCTCGCGTGTGCATGCCCACACCCATAATTCTATGTGCCCTGCCCCTCATGCATGCACGTGCGACCCCCCCCCATGCTCCCCCCGCTTTTGGCATGAGATGGCATGGGGGGCCTGGTAGGCCTGTTTTTTTGCCCTCCACAGGCTTCAGAGGCTTTCAGGAGCCTGGGGAGGGCAAAAACAGCCTTACCCACCCCCTTCTGTTTGCTGATTTCCGGTGGGCCCAGAAGGCCCAAAAATCAGCTGGCTAGCATGCACATGCATGCTGGAGCTGAGCTAGGGAATGCTCATGTGCCCATCAATATGGCTCTGGATGCCACCTGTGGCACTCGTGCCATAGGTTCGCCATCATGGGTATAGGGTCTCCTACTTGAGCAGGAGGTTGGGATAGAAGACCTCCAAGACTTTCCTTCCAGCTCTATTTTGATTGACTGATTGATACAATGCTAAGAATGAACCTGGCTCCTGTAATTCAAGTGGGAATAGTCTCTTTCTAGAAAGCTCTGTTACCCCATTTTAAAATTATCTCTTTGTATTCTGTTTTTCTATTGCGGATTCAGGACAGATTCTTTATCTCTGTATTTTAAATATTTTCGAAAGTGCTTTCATCCCCTTTAGAACTTGCACATGTCAAATATTCATTTGATAAGCCTCTGTTCTTCCCCTTTTCATCCAATAAGGCTTAACCTTGGACAAACTCTCACGGGGCTCACTTAATCATCGTAACTTAGTGACATTTATCCCCTAATTCTGAGCAATAAGTTTTGAGCCACACTTTCCAATCAAGCTCCCTTTCATACCTGTTCATCAGACTGTCATGCTGGATTTCTATCAAAGCCATATAAAGTGTGTTTTGTTATAGGTCTTTCAATGCGGTCTTGACTCTCAACAACTGCCTGGACAAGTCCCTGCAATTTTCTTAGCAACATTTTTCGCAAGTGGCTTGCCAGACGTTTCTTCCTGGTGTGAGAAATAGGGAACTGAAAATAGCCGATGGATAGAGGTTTGAGATGTACATCAGGGGTGAAATCCAGCAGGTTCTGACAGATTCTGGAGAACCAATAGCGGAAATTTTGAGTAGTTCAGAGAACTGGCAAATACCACCTCTGGCTGGCCCCAGAGTGGGATGGGAATGGAGATTTTGCAATATCCTTCTCCCAGGAGTGGGGTGGGAATGGAGAGTTTGCAATATCCTTCCCCTGGAGTGGGGAGGGAATGGGGATTTTGCAGTATTCTTCCCCTGCCACACCCACCAAGCCACACCCACCAAGCCACTCCATGCCCATCATGCCACGCCCACAGAACCGATAGTAAAAAAAATTGGATTTCACCACTGATGTACATGGGTATATGTGGAGACTGTCTACCAGTGAGAAAGAGCAAGGAAGTAAGTTGTGAAATGAGTGCAGAAAAGTATAAAAAGAATGTCTTGGGATGAGTTCAGGGCCACTGGCCGTAGCTATTCCTTGCTGGACCTAGCTATTGTCTCTGGACCTCATTCCAGTGGGTTATTATTATAAGTTGTGTTATGATGACTGTTCATGTTCTAAATTGCTCGTGAAATAAACCTCTGAATCTTAAAGTAAGAATTGTTTATTGTATTGCTGTTTCTTTAATTGGAATATTCTTATGACACTGGGACTGAGATTGAGTGACCTAAAGCTGCTCAGCTGGTTTCATGACTATGGAAATCTAAAACTCACAATCTCCTGGTTTCTAGCCTGGTGCTTTAACACCTTACCAAACTAGCTTTCAGGTAGGGTTTGGCTATTTGCAAATAAAAATAAAAGTTTGCTTTGTAAGGCAGTGGCACATTCTTCTGTCAAGGTGACTGGCCAGTTGACTCATATGGCATTACTAACCATGGAGAAGGGTCCTTCACCCCATTCAGGCAGGAAGTGTCCACACAGGTTCTGCCTTGCCATAGCTCAGCACATCCATCCTGAAGCTCTTACCTCTTGGAGTTATCTCTTTTGTAGTGTTTAAAACGGATGATTTAAATGACAAGAACCAGGTATTTATTAGCTCTTCAAATAGTCCTAATTTGGGCCTGTTTCTTAAGAATTGCTATGTCTGACAAATGAAGGCAGTCCTCGGTTTATGACAATTGAGCCCAACATTTCTATTGCTAAGCAAGATAGTTGAGTTTTTCACCATGACTTTTTTTTTTGCCACAGTTGTTAAGTGAATCACTGCAGTAGTTAAGTTGGTAACACAATCGTAAGTGAATCTGGCTTCGCAAAAGGGGATCACATGATCCCAGAACACTGCAACCGTCATAAATACAAGTCAGTTGCCAAGCATCCAAATTTTGATCATGGGACCATTATACTGCAACAGTTGTGTGACAAACGGTCATAAGTCACTTTTTCCAATGCCATTATAACTTAAAACAGTCCCTAAACCAATGATTGTGAATCAAAGACTAGCGGTAGTTTAATTTGTTGATGGGATAGTAAGAAAATGCCATGGTCTCCCAAATCCTCCAATGTAGAACTGACAAGGAGTCCACTCCATCTTCACTCCTCCCATCTTTTTGTAATGATAAACTGGTTTCAAGGTGGGGGGAGGGGCTGGTTTATTTCGGTCTGGTTTTGTCAAAACTAGGCAAATTTTCACATAGCCATCTAAATGCTTCCTGTCCCATTAAGACACTGCGATGGAAAGTCTGAGTTTTAGTGAAAATATTTAAAAGCATTTGATCTCAGTGTCATTCTCTTCCTCCATCTTTCCTGAGTCTTTCACACCGCCTGGTTTCGGGTTGATGTTTGGGGCTCAGGACCCCGGACAGCACCCTGGTATCTGGGGAGCTGGTATGTTGTTTATTATTAAGGAGATTTGGGTTAATGTCAGGGTTCCAAGTAACACCCTCAACGAAAGAAAACTATGAGGCTTGAAATTCCTCAAAGTTACATTTTATTAGAGATGTCATACTGGCACATCTGGGAAAACCTGAATCTGAAAGTTTCCGGGTTTTCCCAACCCCCCCCCAAAAGTTCAAGTCCCTGCCCAACACCTACAAGTCCATCACATGGTCCAATCAAACATGGTCCCAACTGGGGATGCCTCCCAGGTCCAGCCTTCCAGGCACGGGCAAGTTGGCCTTGACTTCTTGAGAAAGAAATGTTATTATGACTATATATCACCCATGCTCCATACAATCCTCCCTCCCAGTTTCCCACAGTAGTAAACGTGGCAGGTCTGAAGGCATAATACAAAAGATGGCTTCCAGGCCTGACACTCAGGCAATAGAGGAGATGGTGGGCCATTGCTGATATGGCATTTGTGCTGCGTGGATGGGGGGGGTACTGTGTGAATCTACGCACAGCTGAAGGAAGAATCTGCTGAGAAGCTAACTGGAACAAACAGGATCGGAGAAAGATTTGCAGAGCAGACTGTCAAGTATAAAAACGACTGCTATGTTTGGAAAGGAAAGAGCAGACATCAGCAAGGAAATCTTAAACTGCTCAGTTTCCAAGTAGCTCAGGAAAGAGTTATTTTTTTCTCTTTCTCTACCTTTGCTATAGGGGAAAAAAGTAAGCCCAAGACATGAAAGTACTGATGTCTAATGGAATAAGCATATCAAAGTTGTGATAAGAAGCACCTGTGAAAATCAGAGTGTGGGGGCAAGACAGTTTAGACGTAAAAAGCTCCATGTAGAAATGTCTGCATGATTTGTTAAGCTAAGGCCAGTGTACCTATTAGAAATAAGCACATTATTTACTTGAAAAGCGTTGTAGCAGCCTGTGTCTATCTGGAAAATCCCTGTTCCCTTTCTCCGTCACTGTGCTTGCCCTGTGGATTGGCATTGCCTCTAGAATTTGAAACACAGAATATAGGGCTGGAAGGGATCACAGAGGTCTTCTACTACTCCAACCCCTGTTGAAGGCAGGAGCTTTATACATCCCGAGTCCATTTTTTTTTTTTTTAATCTCCAATATTGGAGCACCCACAACCTCAGGAGGCAAGCTATTCTATTGTTTTGTCAGAAAATGTCTCCTTACTTTGAGGTTGAAGCTTACACTCATTAACTTTTCTCCTGCCTTCTGGTGCCTTACAGAATAATCCCCTCTTCTTTACGACAGCCCATCAGGTATTGGAAGACAGTTATCGTGTCCCTCCTACTTCTTCTCTTAGATATAAGCCACACAATACTGGCTCCCCCCACTGTTTGTCATATGATTTTAGCCTCCTTTATCATCTTTGTTGCTTTTCTCTGAATGCTTTCCAAGGTCTCAACATCTTTTTTATATCATGGTGACCAAAACTGGATGCAATAATCCAATTGTGGTCTCATCAGTGCTATGTAAAGTGGTACCATCACTTGTCATTGTCTTGACCCTACTCTTCTATTGATGCAGCCTAGGACTGCATTGGCTTTTTTGGCAGCTGCAGCACATTGCTGGCTCATGCTTAAGTGATGATCCACTAGGGCAGTGATGGCTAACCTTTTTCGGACCGAGTGGCAAAAGCGTGCACGCCCGAACCCCCCAAATGCAATGCGCGGGCGCCCCCCCACATGTGCCCCGTGCATGCACCCACCCCCTGTGCATGCGCACCCCATGCATGTGCCCTGCCCCTGCGCATGTACCCCTATGCATGCACCCTCTCTGCATGCATGCACCCCACACATGTACCCCATGCATGCATGACAGAGATCTGATGACCAGCTGGCCAGCGGGAGGCACACACGCATGCGTGGCGGAGCGAAACTGGGGCGACGGTTCGCGTGCCCAAAAAAAAAAGGCCTTAGTGCCACTTGTGGCATGCGTGCCATAAGTTCGCCATCACGGCACTAGGACTTCTCTCACAATTATTATCCTTGAAGCCACGTACCATCTATTCTGTACCCATGAATTTGGTTTTTCTTTTCTAAGTCCATGATTTTGCTTTTCTCTGCATGCTACCTGCATAAGTGCATGACTTTACTTTTCTCACCACTGGATTGCATGCTGTCTTGCAAAAGACTCCAAAAACTGGCACTGAGTCAGGACAGGGTGGGTGATGTGCCTGCCTTGGCTGTTTCTGATTAAAGGGTCTGAAGTTGCCTCTGGCATCATGTAGTTTACTATGTTTTAATACCTTTTGGGCTGATGTATGGCACCTTGAGTCACCTGTTGAGTGGGCAATTACATTCATTGTTTTAATAAAGAACACATCTATAAATCAGCAAGAAATTAAACTGAAAACATATTTTGCTGTCTCCATTGCCAGTCCCAGTGAACTGTGTACTCACTTGTAGCCAGAGAATGGTGTCTTACTTGCCATGTACTGAGGGCTGCCTTCCATTTATTCTCCACATCACTTGCTGGTGGGAAACATCTGCAGTGTTTTTGGCAGATGGCTCTAGACTAGACCCAAGGATTTAGCTATCTGTCAGCACTTACTCCTTTCAAATCCCCAGCTAATCTCCCACTTGGAGACCTGGATCAGAGCAAAAGGTTGATAGGCATGTCGGTGTATGAGAGGAGCTTGCATGAGAGCCAGTTCTCTCCCTCTGCTGCATTTCTCACTGAGTTCAAGCTGTTTTTGAACAAGAGGAAGAGGAAAAGTACTGAATGGGTTTCTGAAAGCAGCCTGAACTACAGATGATGGCTGCAGTTGTGGGGGATAGGCAGTTTAGAGCCCAGAGTCACCAGAGATTGGAGCATAAAAATGTAACTATAAATAAAATAATAAGTGTCATAAAAAGGACAGAAAACCAGAGGTATAGATCAAGTAAAGGCTGAAGCAGACAAAGATCAGATTGCTCCATTAGAATAAAGGTAAAGGTAAAGGTTCCCCTTGCCCGTATCTGCTAGTCGTTCCCGACTCTAGGGGGCGGTGCTCATCTCTGTTTCAAAGCCGAAGAGCCAGTGCTGTCCGAAGATGTCTCCGTGGTCATATGGCCAGCATGACTAAATGCCAAAGGCGCACAGAATGCTGTTACTTTCCCACCAAAGGTGGTCCCTATTTTTCTACTTACATTTTTTATGTGCTTTTTGAACTGCTAGGTTGGCAGAAGCTGGGACGAGTAACGGGAGCTCACCCCATTATGTAGCACTAGGGATTCGAATCGTTGAAGTGTCTACCTTTCCATCGACAAGCTCAGCCTCTTAGCCACTGAGCCACCACGTCATTACTCCATTTGAATAGCAATATATAAAAATCAGCTGCTTCTCCCACCAAAAATGAGAAGATTTCAGTCTGATAGGCTGCACCGGTGGGACAAAGAAGGATGCAATTAGAATCTTGATTCTGCTATATGTAAGGTTTTTGTGCTATACGCTGCAGTTCCTGGATTTCCTCATTAGCAGCTTTTCTAATGCTTGTAATAAAACGGACTTACAAAAATCAGTGGCCTTTAATTTGCTGCCTGTGAGACTTCTAGAATCTGTTGGGGGAACAGTTTGATCTCATCTCTCTCTCACCTCCTCTGGCTAAGTTGGCCAGCTGCCAGTTTGGCTTATCCAGATCTCTGAACTTGGGATCACCTCCGAGACCTGGCAGATACTGTAGAGGGCAAGAGCTTTGTTTGAAAGAACTGAACTTTCGCATTGCCCAAAGCAGAATGACACTGGAGCATAATGTCTTTCCTGCTTCTGGTTTCAGATACTAACTCACACAGTTGCTATGGTATTTCATAAGGTCAAAGAGTTAACAAAAAAGATGCAAACCCAAAACAGACACTTGCATGAATGAGTTGCTTTTAAATAAGAATATGTAGAAGAATAGTCCAAAATTAGTCCACCTTCTGAGAGACAGGTCAGGGTTGGTACCAGTCCAGAGGTCAGATTCAAGGCTTCTTACACAAACAGGATTCACAGGAACATCACACGAGAGCTGGAGATCAGACAGTTTCTAGCAAAGGGAACAGGTGTGAAGGATGCCTCTTAAATCAGGCTTTAGCCAGCTGTCACTATTAAAGAGATTTACTCATTTGCTTGGTAAGAAGCCTCATGGAATATCTCTTCTTTCTACCTGCCGGGGGAGAAGGCTGATAGGTCTTATATCATCTTCCTCTAACTCAGGGCTTTCAAACTTGTGGCCCAGGGGCTGGATGTGTCACGCGCTGGCCATGCCCATGCCCGGTTTAGCGAAGGGAAAAAAAAGTGTTGATATGTCACATGACGCCACCATGATGACACAAGTTTTACACCCCTACTCTAACTGTTCCAGCTGTCTAGGTGATGCCTGTTCTTGATCAGCCTCAAATGATTCTTGTCTTGTGTTCTGAGGGTGATATCCACAGGTTCAGCTGGAGCTGCTTATTCAGAATCAGATTCAGCGTCTGAGTCCTGGGCAGTGGTGGGTTTCTACTGGTTCGCTCCGGTTCAGGCGAACTGGTAGTGGCGGCAGTGGGAGGTTCTGCCCACCCTCCTGGATGTCATCATGGACGCTCTGTGCATGCACAGAAGATTCTGCGCATGCACAGAAGCGCCACGTGTGAGTGCGCACTCACAATTCCGAACCAGTAGCGAAGGTAAGTGGAACCCATTACTGGTCCTGGGCCATAATAATGTCCAGGAAGCAGACTTTAGGAAGTATCTATAGCAGTTTAAAATGGCCAGTAGGTTTGTCACAAGAGATCACCTAACAACACCATTAATGGTCAGTGAAGCTCATCAGATTGTAACCATGGTAAAACTCCTATAGTTATTAACTAATTAGGGCAGTGAAGAACCCTAATTCAAGCTGCTTTAGATGTGCCTTTAGATGAAGGTAATATCATGGAGACACTTCAGAAGAAGGTCTGTTCCATGGTTAGGTACAAAAGGAGAGAGGCTCTTAGTGGCATCCGATCATACAAAAGTCTCTTGAAAGTCCCAGTTTGGTTTACATTACAATCTAGGCATCCCTTCTTTTCTAGACCCAGCCCAAGCAGGTAAGATTTAAAGTTTGGTTGAAATTGATATACAACCCTATTCTATGCCTATATTGTACATAGTTTGCTTGCTATAGAGAAAATATTCAGGGAAACTGAGGTTTAAGAGCATTCATATTCCACCCACCTCCCATTAATAGCTAAGCTATGTAGAAGTAACTTCTCTGCCCACATAAAATAGATTAAAAACTGCTCTGAAAACATTATGTTCTGTTCTAATGGCAAAGCAAACTCTCTTCTTGAATGGTGTGCTGAAATGAATTGTGGTCTGTTTATCACCAGTGGAATGTGCAAGAGTTTCCAGCTCTTTATTGATTCTTTGCCTTTGGGAAGAAGAACGGAGAGGGTGAAGGAAGCAAGGCAGGAGAAGGAGAGAGAGGATGGAGTTGCCTTGGACACAGCATAATAATCTGCTTAGCATTTGATTCAGAAACTATCTTCTTGCAAATTATGATGTTATCGACTGGTGAATGCTTCATATTAGGTAAAAGTCTTTTAGAAAGTGTGTGTGGGAGGAAAAGTTCCTATTGAATGATTCAGCGGATATCAGTAAGAAGAGCCCCAGAATGCTTTGGCTTGGGTGAATTCTAGTGAAAGAGAAGTAGGTGTCTGAGGACTTAGGCAAAAAACAGAAAGAAAAGAAATTAAAAATAGAGAGACAATGCTATTCTTCCAGTTTCTGATCTTTTTGTACAATTCAGGACAGTAAGCTGCAATGATCAGCAGGTTGTCATGGGTCTGAAATAATTTCCACTGTAGCAGATTTTCAGCAATTATACTCCTATCTTAACCACTAACTCATTATTGTCTTGCAATTCTTTTCTTCCACCTTTGCTCAGGGTTCATCCATTATCACCTGCTTCTTGGCACCTGGTGACATGGTATTTTTTCAGGACCAAGGGAGAACACGGAGAGGAGAAATAATTGGACTGATGTATAAAATGAATAAAAAGGCTGGCAATAGTAGACAGACACAATTTGGTTCGAAAGTTCTATGATTCTGGTTATCTGTTTATTTATATAATTATATTTATACGATTAATATAACTAATGGATATGATAGCATAACTTGTAAACTGTGACTTGGAGTGGGTTACATAGGATTAAAAAAAAAACCCAGAAAACGACCCCCTCCAAAACCTACCCAACAGAATATATAGAACAGAGGCCAACTACAATAATAATCTCAACCATTGTAAAATGGGCTCATCCAACAACCTGGTCCAATGTCTTCAGGAGTAGCCAGTAGGCCAGTAAGGTGAGGTCCAAATGTATTCTGGAATGTTGTTCCATAGGATTGGGACCAGTGGTGAAATCCATTTTTTTTCCTACCGGTTCTGTGGGCGTGGCTTGGTGGATGTGGCGTGGCTTGGTGGACGTGGCAGGGGAAGGATACTGCAAAATCTCCATTCCACCCCTCTCCAGGGGAAGGATATTGCAAAATCTCCATTCCCACCTCACTCTGGGGCCAACCAGAGGTGGTATTTGCCGGTTCTCCAAACTGCTCAAAATTTCCGCTACCGGTTCTCCAGAACCTGTCAGAACCTGCTGGATTTCACCTCTGATTGGGACTACAATAGAGAAGGCACACCTCCTGTGTCCCACCCAATGAAATTGTTTCTCCTTCAAGCAGGAGGTACTTTGGTACTTTACCAGGGGTAAAATGCTCCCGGTTGGGACCGGATCGCCCAATCCGGTAGTGATGGCGGCGGGTGGTTCAGAAAACCAGTAGCAAAAATTCCTGCGTGCCCCCCCCCCACCATGCCCAGCTGAGCCGCACGATCATCAGAGGCTTTTTTTTTCACTTTTAAAAGCATTTTTTCTACAACCTCTTCCAACAAAAAAATGCTTTTAAAAGTTTTTTTAAAAAAAGCCTCTGATGATTGCATGGCTCAGCTGGGATCGTCAGAGGCTTTTCAAAGCATTTTTTTCTGCAACCTCTTGGCTGAAGAGGTGGTAAAAAAAATGCTTTGAAAAGTCTCTGACGATCCCAGCTGAGTTGCCTGATCAGCAGAGGCTTTACAAGCATTAGAAAAAATGCTTTGAAAAGTTAAAAAAAAAAAAAAAAGTTGGCCACGCCCACCCAGTCACATTACCCCCACCAAGCCATGCCCACAGAACCGGTAGTAACAAATGTTACATTTCACTCCTGTACTTTATCCAATGCTGATGGATGATATCATCCATCAGCTTCATGTAAATGCAGAAATAACTAGGAATGGAGAGACTATAATAGCTTTAAGGGACCCCATAGAGGGGCTGCCCATCCTACTGCCTTTCCCAATCAAGCCCAGAAGAATCTTAAAGTCAACCTAGATACAGAAAGGAATGCAATGATCATTCTGCAAGAAAAGTGCTTTCTTGTTTTTCTTCGAAGACGTTTCGCTTCTCATCCAAGGTGGCTTCTTCAGCTCTGCTGAAGGTGCTTCAAGGTGCTTCTTTAGCTCTGCTGAAGAATTGGATGAGAAGCGAAACGTCTTCGAAGAAAAACAAGAAAGTCCAGTCGCCTCTTGGAGAAAAAAAAAGCACCTTTGGGACAACCCCGACCTGGATGGCTGAGAATTTCCATAGACAAAAAGTGCTGTTTGTGATTCCATTTCTGGCAAACTCTACTGAGCTCACTGATAACAGAAGGAGGCATAGGAGGATAAGTAGTAAAAGGAGTCTCGTGATCGCTGATAGACTTTTGCAGGTAGAAGTATGCCGGTGCTGCACAGCACCGTGATTTGTGGACGATTTTCCTGCTGGCTGGGGACCTGCTTGTAGAGGAAATTTAGCTGCAGTGAGTAAGGAAAATGACCTTGATAGAGATATGAAGCTGCTGTTACCCCAGCAAAAAAAAAGGACTGATTCTGGTAATGTAGCCATCTCAATAAAAGCAGTCCCAGCCATCCTGTGGAGTTGATTGCATGGGCTGGTCTACCCAGAGCGGCTGACACCAGCAAAGTAATAGGAATCCTCTTTGTCTATCATGCACTGCACACCTAATTAAGGGCAGCATTATTCCACAAGGCATAACAAAGGCAATAGAAAGAAAAAGCAAAGGAGACAGCGGATTTCATGGCGATAGTTTTCTGGCATCTCAGGAATGAGTGGATAGTATTTATTTATTTATTTATTTATTTATTTATTTATTTATTTATTTATTTATTTAGTCAAGCATGTAATAGGCAACAGATATAAGTATAAACATAATTATGAATCCATGAAATGGATACATATAAATGGGGACAGTAGGACAGGGACGGTAGGCACGCTGGTGCACTTATGCACGCCCCTTACAGACCTCTTAGGAATGGGGTGAGGTCAACAGTAGACGGTCTAAGGTTAAAGTTTTGGGGGTTTGGGGAAGAAACCACAGAGTCAGGTAGTGCATTCCACGCATTGACCACTCTGTTACTGAAGTCGTATTTTCTGCAATAAGGAAACGCCTATAATTTCTGTTAAGAAAAAGGTAGCAACGTGTTAACGTACCATCATGGCACCTTGCAAAAGGCTTCGAGATGCATCAGGAATGGCCTTTTCATTGCTAGGGAGCTTCTTATCTTAGTAACTGTTCAGATTTTTTTGGGGGCACATAGGACACACTTTGTAGGGAAAATATAGATTGGGGAGGGGGACACAATTTATTTATTTTTGCATGGAGGGGGGGTAGGGAGATTTTTCTTGCTGTAGGTCTACCATCGTTCAGAGTTAACTCTACAAAAAAATATTCCTAGGTACCTACAATTGCCATCAACTTGCTACATAGTGCAACAAATTGGTCTCTTGGCATGCAGTATCTGCTACTGCAAAGTCATGCTTTTTTCTCTCTTAGGTGCATCTATCTACTGGCTTTCAGAAAAGCTATACTGTGTGGAATCTGGGGGAAAAAAATTGCCAAAATCAATAGGGGTCTGAAAGCCCACATGCTTCAAAGAATTTACAAGCTCACTGTTTTATCTAGATTTTCTCCAGAGCATTAATTAATTCAGTTGAGTTATACTAAACAATGAGGGAGATTAAAGATAAAGAGTATTCAAGAAAAGCGTAACTGTGCTGCTTTCTCATGTTAAGAGTTTTTTCTCATACCAATAAAAGGGTTATTATCAGAAGGATTGTAGAGTGGCCTACTTTCGCCAAGTCTCTTCTGCATCAAAACAGCATGAGAAGACACACAAGAATTTTGGTGCCTTAGATTGCCTACATATAGGTTTTTCATTAGAAAAATGAAAATGGAACACTTTAGAAAATAGAATACTTCTTGTGTTGTAATCTTAACTTTCTAACAAATACAAGTTCCTTCTAAGTAAATGTAACAGTAACATTCTTTCTACTAAATCAGAGCTCTTAGATCTTTGATAAGGTGGAAAATCCTGTACAAAATGAATTATGAAATGTTTGAAGTTTTCTCAGTACGTTTGCAGCTTTTCACGCTGTTTTTGCATTCCATATATTCACTAGAATAGAAAGTTGGTGCAGACTGGATTGAAGAATAGAATGTTTATCAAGGATTTTCATTGCTGCCTAGAATTCAGGGTCAATCACATTAATGTGAATATTAGCACACTATTCCTCTTTTGTTCCTTGAATGAAAAAGTGGAGTTCTTATCATTCATCAACATTCCTTTGATCATTGTTGATTTAGTTGCCAAACAGGAATATCAAAAAATATTAATAATGTTGCACGTTATTCAATGACCATGTTTGCATTGTGAGGCAGTGAAGTTGGGGTTGCTATCTGTCCTTTTGAAAAGTAGCTGCTCTCATGCAGACAAGTTTCTCTGCTCCTGTCTCAGGTATTCATTCTTTCCTTCAGAACTGCACTCACAGGCATTCAAAATGGTGTCCCAATTGCCTGGCTAATTGAACCCTGGTGTTTAAGACAGAGTGGGAAGAGGGGTGTATGAGGAAAGGTGAGGAGGCATCTGAAGAGTGATAGCTACTACAGGCAAGCCAGATGGTTATTGGTCAATTGCCAGAGCCACAAGTTATGTTAAGTGGCATATCCTGTGGGATTCCTGCCTGGAGTCTGGCGTGGCACCTCAGCTGGAATGCTCAAGAGAGAGCTTAGAGTTTGGCCTAGAACTTGGCAACTAGAAGAGGAGCAACCAACTGAAACAGCATCTGAATTGAGTGTTAAGAGACTGAAGAAGCTTCTTGGATGAGAAGCAAAATGTTTTCAGGGGAAAAAAAACTCAAGAAAGTCCTGTTGTCTTTTGAAAAGCACCTTTGGAACAATCATGACCTGGTCCTGGATGATTGAGAAGCTCCATAGACAATAAGAATATAAAGGACTGAAATATTAAGGACATATTTAGGTGGCAACATCACCTAAGACCTAGAAGCCCTAGATGGGGGAATCTTATCCCAACTCTTATCCCAACTTAATCTTATCCCAACTCAAATCTACTGTTCCCATTTATTCGTACTCATTTCTTATGTCTATACTTACACCAGTTTATACTTATATGTTTACATGTTATGTTTATACATATACTTATTTTCTCATATATGCTTGACAAAAAATAAATAAATAAAAATAAGTTGACCCAGAACAATATCTTGTTGGGGAAGGTGTGTGCTGCCATAAAATATTGTGTATTTGGTATGCTATTGTGTGCAATCCTTGGAAACCAAATAACCTTTACATGTATGCAGTAAATATTGCTTCTGAGATTGATCTTCCATGAGGTTCATACTACAATTTATGGTTTTTATTTAACATATTGCCCTCATGTGGTATAATTTGCAATTGTTCACTGATCCCATTAACATAGTATCTCTGTGTGTCTATATATCTGATCATATTCCTGGCCTCCCACATTCATCTGGCAATGGAGGAGCCTCAGTGATAGAAATAGCTTTGTAGGAATTGGGTTGCCTTAAAAGAGGGACTGTGTTTTGTGCTTGGGCAACCACTACAGGATAATTGATGGCAGCACAGGCATTGGTATTAGGTCTTGAGCCACTTTGGGTTAGGCTATAAAACCCAACATGACCCCATTTTTATAGCATTTCATTGCTCTCTGAGTGATGACCTGTTACATAGTGGATCCCATTTGGAGAACTGGGGGTTTCTGGGAGTGGCTCTGCCTGTCATAAAGAACAGAGGGGGTTGGCGTTGGGCATTGGTGGAGGGTATGGGAAGGGGAGGAATCTCACTATTAGTTGGGGGCAGGGGTGGGTTCTACTTACCTTTACTACCAGTTTGCAATGGAGTGCATGCATGCGCTTCTGCGCATGCCCAGATCACCAAATATGACATCAGGGTGGGTGGGTGGAGCCTCCTGCCACTTTTACTACCGGTTCACAAGAACCGGAGAGAACCGGGAGCAACCCACCACTGGTTGGGGGTTGAAGTTAACCAGGAGGAATGAGGAAATATTGGTGGGTTGGTGGTATACAATTTTATATAGCAATGCCAGACTGCTGGTTAGTAGGTATACTTGGGGTGTATGAGTGGTATTTGAGTGATGTGAGGGTAAATTAATCCCAGTTGTGTCAAGGAAGTCAAGGAAGACATGGCGGTAAGCTCTGGGTTTGCCATTTGGTGGGAAGGAATTGAGGAAGAGTGAGAATCTGGTGATCATTTGCATTTCCAGCCAGGTGGAAATGTTTAATTCTGCTGCTTGAAATGTACCAGAAATCCAAAGACAGAGTATTTCTGTGCCACTTACTTTTGTCACTCTTTGCAAATGCTCACCTATCGGGGCCCGGAAGATCTCAAGTTTAAACTTCAGAAAGTGGAGAAGAGAGGAGATTGAAAGAAAAGAAAAACCACCACACTCTTTAGGAGGAGTGTCAAAATACATCATTACGTGTGTCGCATATCAGATGCAGTTAAGTTATTTAAGAGGGAAGAAACAGGCAGCAAGTTGTAACACAATGTGACTGTGTTGTCTGAGCAGCCCATTCTATTTCTTAATTGCACGATTGCCTGACACACTTCTCTGCCTTTGTGAGTTCTCTATTCATTCTTAATTTGCTTTTCCTCCTTCTCCCTCCTTTCACTAATAGAAACTGCTTTGTTGTTCAACTTAATTTCACTCTTGAATGCATTGAAATGGGCTTATTTTCTATGCAGCCTTTACATAGAAGAATAATGCAATAATAAAATTAATACAATTAAAAGCTATTCCTCGGGAGAGATGAAAATGAAAATGTCATTTTGTTCTTTATAGGTTCAGGGAGAAATGCCAGAGATCTTGAAAAGTAGGTGAGTGCGATGGAGCACGAATGCCTTTGGTTCCTTTTTTCTTTTTCTTTTTCTTTCTAGCAGTCTGTTTTTATTTATTTATTTAAATGAATTTGAGCCCACTTTCAACTAAAACTAGTTGCCAGAATGGTGAAAAAGATTTTAAAGCACATCAATTTACAGAATTACATTACCCCACATCCCCATCAAATAAAAGCAGCAGAAAAACAAAACAGGAAACATGGAATTAGCAGAATACAAATCACTCTCAGTGGAACAATGAAATAGAAGAAAAACTGTTTGGTGCTCAATTTATATCCAAGTCACTTCCAAACCTCTCCCCTCCCCTCCCCGCCCCACACACCTACACACATATCATGACTTGGGCCAAAGAAGACCAGATAGAAATGTGGACTGGCCCAGTGGTGAAATCCAATTTTTTTTTACTACTGGTTCTGTGGGTGTGGCTTGGTGAGCATGGCAGGGGAAGGATACTGCAAAATCCCCATTCCCTCCCCCATCCTGGGGGAAGGATACTGCAAAATCTCCATTCCCTCCCCACTCTAGGGCCAGGCAGAGGTGGTATTTGCCGGTTCTCCAAACTACTCAAAATTTCCACTACCGGTTCTCCAGAACCTGCTGGATTTCACCCCTGGACTAGTCTTCCTGAATCCAGGTGCCCCGCACATGTGTGAACAACCTTTCTCAGTAACCTCCCAGCAGGATGGCTGCTGCTGATAATTCTGGGAGTTGAAGTCCATTCATCTGGATGTTATTAAGGTTGAGAAGGTCTTTTTTGGACTAGTGGTTGAATCTTTACTCATGTATTGTAGTGTATAGTTTATTGCGATGCAGAAGAAAATCACAACAAAACTCACAAGGCTTTAGAAATTTGTATGGATAATCCATTTGTAATGGAAATTTGTATGGATAATCCACCAGCTTGTTTCTCAGAACTTGTTCTTTTCTTTCAGGGTGGGGGAAATCCCCCCCTCTTATTTCCAATTTATTGAAGACAAAATTATTTTCCAGGCTTGGGTTGTTGAAGTCCCAAACCAAGGAAAGTTCATATCCCCGCTACATAGCTGTGGAGGTTTGTCAGGGATTAGGATGGTATGTGGGAGACAGCAGGAAGAGCCACGGTCAGGGGAACAGTTGGATAAGAGGCAGTTTAGCCCCCGGAAGGAGGGTGGCTATGGCAAATGTCTCAGAAGGCCTCTCCCTCCCTTGTTTCCTGGGCCGAAATGGCCACAGGGGGAGAAATATACTTTCAGACTTTCAAGATGAATGCCAGCCTTATAAGGCAGTCCAGAGGGGAAGCCCAGATGGATGAACAGACTAGACTAGACTAGACTAGACTAGACTAGACTAGACTAGACTAGACTAGACTAGACTAGACTTCCTTATTGGCCACACAAGAAATTTGTCTTGGTGCACATGCTCTCGGTGTGCATAAAAGAAAAGATACATTCATCAAGAATCATAAGGTACAACACTTAATGATAGTCATAGGGAACAAATAAGCAATCAAATCATATTAGGAAAGAGCCAACATAAATCGTAAGGACACAAGCAACAAGGTTACAGTCATACAGTCATAAGTGGGAAGAGATGGGTGATAGGAATGATGAGAAAATTAATAGTTATTAAATCTACTTTATTGTAAGGTTGCATTAACAGAATCTGATAACTGAATTTAACCTGGTTTTATGGTTTGCTGCTGTTGTAACAGAAGCAGGGAAAAGATTACTTTCTCTTTCATCAGATGGAGCTTCTGCAAAGTATAATCACAGCTCTCGTTTCTTGGATGCTTTGCAATACAGCAGGAATTGTACTACCTCCTTTGCTGTACAGAAAATGCTGGAAAATATCCAAAGAATTTGATATCTAAATTAAAAAGCCACAAAGGCATTTTTCATAATCAATCTAGATCACAAAATTGTAGAGATGAAAAAAAATCTTACAATTACTGTATATACAGCCCTCCAAAGCACTCTTGAAAATGTATTGCAAAGGATTTTTTTAAAAAAGAAATCTAATCTATATTCTATTGTGGGTCCACAAAGCAGGACTTTTTATGTATTCAGCAATATTGATTGGAAGTAAATCAGTAGTAAAATTACTGCAAAAAATAATAAGAAACCTTATATAGACAGGCAAGCTTAAAAGCTTTATCTAATCCTTTATAGGCTATTTGACATGGAAACCCTTTGATTAAAATAAATAAATAAAATGTAGATAAACTACCTCTGAAATTTAACATGTTCTCAAAATAGAAAGATAATGAATATTCACCAACATCCTAAATTTGGGCCATTTTAAAATTTTGACGTTCTGGGGTGTGTTTTTTTTTTTTATAAACTATATGTATGTTGAGGAACAAGTGCTGTGAAACAAAGAATCTTAAGAAAAGGATCATAAGAAAAAGGAAAGGACTAAGGCAGCGGTCCCAATCTTTCCGAATTGTGTGTGGGGGGAAGAGGGATGGTTCTGTGTGAGTGACAGGCACCTGTGTCAGCCTGCACAACTCCAATGACAGGTGCCTGCTGCTCGTGTAAGTGGAGCTGTGTGGGTGTGCCTGCTTGCCCGCCACTTGTGCAGCCCAGTTCCGGACAGGCCATGGCTGGGTTGTAGGCTGTGGCCCAGGGGTTGAGGATCCCTGGATTAAGGACAAAAAACAACAGGAAGGAAAGAAGAGGCAATCCCCTAGAAGTAGAGGGTTTAGGACAGGGGTCGGCAACCTTAAACACTCAAAGAGCCACAAAGGTCCTAACCAGAAGCCCCTGTTCAATTCTGGAGCTGACCGGAAGTCCAGTTCCCCCATCATAGTCTCCTCCTAGTGCGCCGTCCTTTTTCCTCTGCTGGCCAGAAGTTTGGTTCCCCCACCATAGAGTTTCCTCCTAGCACAGCATCCTTTTTCCTCTACCTGTCCTAACTGAAAGCCCTATCAACTGTGGAGCTGACCAGCAAAAAGGAGCCACAGCAGAGGGATGAAAGAGCCACACACGGATTGCTGACCCCTGGTTTAGGAGAAGTCATGTTGTTCAGGAGTTGCTTAAATATTCATATTTGGAAGATATTTGAATATCAGATTTAAAACCAGAACTAGTATCAGAATGTGAAACCTCATTTTAGGCTTTATTTTTCATTGTTGGAGAGCCAATCTCATAAATTCTTTGATACAATGCCGTTGTATGCTAACAATCAGATTACAGCTAGCTGTGACAATATCATTGTCAGGTAACAAGTAGTGTCAGAATTGAGTATTTGTACTCAATTGAATACAATTGAGTACAAATACTTGGAATACCAAATTTGTCTGTTCTTAGACAAAACAATATGTCGTCTCTCAAATGCTGGAATCAAATACTTGTAGATGCCAGATGCTTAATGTATGCCTGACCAGTGCTTGGTCAGGCATAGATTAACCCATGCTAAAATTTTATAGTTAAGAATTTTGTGGGAAATATATATTCTACCTCTGACATCATTTTCAAGGATAAACAGGCTATGTTTTGTGATATCTTCAGAAATGGGACTCTTGTCATTGAAAAAAAAAAATCAGGTATCGGAATTCACATGCCACAAAAAGTTCCTGCTTTGTTCAATGAATAGAATATATAATTGGTATTGAGGGAGGGGCTGCCTGCAGAGTGCTGGATGAAGTCAGAGAATATGTGCTTTGTTCTTGGGCAATGATGATAAGAAGCAAAGGCTGGAGGAAATTATTGTATCTTCCACTGTCCAAACACAAGGCAAAACCCAAGCTGAGGGAAGTGGGGACGCATGGCTCTATAGAAACCAAGGGAGCAGAACAGAAGAGCCATTACATGAAATAAAGATTATGTGGCATCCTTTGAATGATGAAGCACACTGTGTCTTTCTGTTCTTTGCTTTGAGGGTGCTCCTGGATACATCAAAAAGGCACAAGGGAAATGGATGGGAGAGAAATTCAGAAACCTAATTTGGCAATCAAGTCTTGATTATTACAGCTAAAACTGACACAAGGCCTATAGGAAGCCCAGATGAAGTTCCTAGCTCATCCAGGAGCTTCTGAATGATCAACGGTATGATAAGACAATGTGTGATTGCAACGGTGCCAGGAACAGGTACTTCCATGCCACCTGAATATGTATGTACCATGTTTCCCTGAAAATAAGACCCTATCTTATATTTTTTTGAACCCTGAAATAAGCACTTGGCCTTATTGCCATGCGCTCAAAAGCCCGATTGGGTTTATTATCAGGGGATGTCTTATTTTGGGGGAAACAGGGCAGTGGTGGGTTTCAAATTTTTTTACTGCTGCTTCTGTGGGTGTGGCTTGGTGGGTGTGCCATGGCATGGCTTGGTGGGCATGGCAGGGGAAGGATACTGTAAAATCTCAATTCCGTCCCCAATCTAGGGGAAGGTTACTACAAAATCCCCATTTCCTCCCAATCAGCTGGGACGTGGGAGGCAGAGAATAGATGGGGGCGAGGCCAGTCAGAATTTTTACTACTGGTTCTCTGAACTACTCAAAATTTCTGCTACCGGTTCTCCAGAACTGGTCAGAACCTGCTGAAACCCACCTCTGAAATGTTACTTACGTACGTATGTAAGCCATCCAGGGCAGTTTACAGTAGAACAGACTAAAAATGCCATATGATTGAAAGCATATATGGTAAAATGAAGTACAATGCTAAATATAACCATGTAAACTAGATGGCAACATAGCAGTCAATTGGAAATTAAAAATTAACATGCAATAACAGTTAGTTCAAAAGCCTGGGATCTTCAATTTGTTACCAGAATAATGCTAACATGGGTACCTCTCTGGAATTCAGAATTCTATAAGTAAAAAAAGCTCTCTTTCTTACAAAGGACCAGCTCATCTCCTTGGGTGAGGGCACTTGGATGAAGGAGTCATTATAATAATAATAATAATAATAATAATAATTTTATTTCTATACCGCCCTTCTCCCGAAGGACTCAGGGCGGTGTACAGCCTATTTAAAAACACAAAAAACACGACAACAATTAAAATTTAAAATCATTAAATAATTAGGCTCCAATTAAAATCCCAGAAATTTAAAATACCCCAATTTAAAACATTATGTTAATAGCCCTGCCTGGTGGAACAACAGGGTCTTCAGAGCGCAGCGAAACACCCGGAGGTCGGAAATCTTTCGTATTTCGGGGGGCAATTCATTCCACAGGGCTGGAGCTCCCACAGAGAAGGCCCTCCCCCTGGGTGTCGCCAGCCGACATAACTTGGCTGATGGCACCCGGAGGAGACCCTCTCTGTGGGAGCGAACTGGTCGGTGGGAGGCTATTGGTGGCAGAAGTCGGTCTCGAAGGTACCCGGGTCCTATGCCATGGAGCGCTTTAAAGGTGGTAACCAACACCTTGAATCGCACCCGGAAGACCACTGGGAGCCAGTGCAGCTCGCGCAGGAGGGGTGTCACATGGGCACAACGGGTTGCACCCATAACCACCCGCGCGGCCGCATTCTGGACCAGTTGGAGCCTCCGAGTGCTCTTCAAGGGGAGCCCCATGTAGAGAGCATTACAATAGTCCAACCGGGAGGTGACAAGGGCGTGAGTGACCGTGCGCAAGGCGTCCCGATCCAGAAAGGGCTGCAACTGGCGAATCAGGCGAACCTGATAAAAGGCCCCCCTGGCCACGGCCGTCATATGCTCTTCTAAAGACAGCCGTGCATCCAGGAGGACACCCAGATTGCGAGCCCTCTCTGTGGGGGGCAAAGATTCACCCCCAATAGTCAGCGATGGCACCTGCTGACCATATCGGGGCGCCGGAAGCCACAGCCACTCGGTCTTGGAGGGGTTGAGTCTGAGCCTGTTCCTCCCCATCCAGGCCCGCACGGCCTCCAGGCAGCGGGACATCACATCAAGGGCATCGTTGGGGTGGTCTGGGGTGGAGATGTACAGCTGAGTATCGTCAGCGTACAGATGACACTTCACCCCGAAACCACGGATGATCTCACCCAGCGGCTTCACATAAATGTTGAACAGGAGAGGCGAGAGGACCGACCCTTGTGGCACTCCCCATGCGAGATGCCTCGAGGTCGACCTCTGTCCCCCTGCCAACACAAACTGCGAGTGGTCGGAGAGGAAGGAGGAGAACCACCGCAAAACGGTGCCCCCTATTCCTAACCCCCTCAACCGCTGCAGCATGATACCATGGTCGATGGTATCAAAAGCCGCCGAGAGGTCTAATAGGACTAGGACAGAGGAGCAGCCCCTGTCCCGAGCCCTCCAGAGATCATCCACCAACGCGACCAATGCCGTTTCAGTGCTGTACCCCTGCCTGAAGCCCGACTGGTACGGGTCTAGATAGATAGCTTCATCCAGGTGCCAGGGAAGTTGTCGTGCCACCACGCTCTCAACAACCTTCGCCACAAAACGAAGGTTGGAGACTGGACGATAGTTGGCTAATTCAGCCGGGTCCAGGGAAGGCTTCTTGAGGAGGGGCCTCACTACCGCCTCTTTCAAGGCGGCAGGAAAGGCACCCTCACTCAGAGAAGCACTTATAATCCCCTGGAGCCAGCCTCGTGTAACCTCCCGGGAGGCCAGCACCAACCAGGAGGGACACGGGTCCAATAAACACGTGGCGGCACTAATCTTACCCAGAACCCTGTCCACATCCTCGGGAGTCACAGGATCAAACTCCTCCCAGATAACATTCTCAAGACCTGCCCTCGTCTCCTCCCGTGGACTCATCCAGTCGGAGTCCAAGCCATCCCGAATCCGAGCGACTTTATCGTGCAGGAATTGCACAAAATCCTCAGCGCGACCCTGCAAGGGATCTTCCCGCACTCCCCCCCCGGAGGAGGGAGTGGGTCACCCTAAACAAGGCGGCTGGGCGGTTCTCTGCAGATGCGATAAGAGCGGAAAAGTGGTTAGACTTTGCCGCTTTTATCGCCACTAGGTAGGTAGGTAGATGACCTTATGTTCTAGGTAGGTTCCACTCAGGAGAAGGTGACCTTGCCCTAAGGTAATCTGGTCCTAAGCATTAACTAAACCCTAAGCCTTTATGGACTCATCTTATATCTAAATGACTCAATTAAAATTTCCCCCATGGCAATTGCCCACATAGGCCTAGCTTCTAGCTCAATGTCTGAATTTTAGAAATCAGAAAGTTGATCATCCTATGTGCAAATTTTAGCAGCCTGCATCACTTCTAGATATAGTGGATTTTTCATTACTCACTTCCTCCCTCACAGCTTTCTTATTACAGACAAAGGGGAACATTGTCTATGTCAGTGATGGCTAACCTTTTTGCCATTGTGTGCCAGGATTGGGGGGGAGGGGAGGTTCGCACGCGCCTCCTAGAGAGGCTCTGGAGGCTGGGGACAGCAAAAAACATCACTTCCTATCCCACCAGGAGTTGGGAAATAGGCCGTTTCAGGCAGGGGTGGGTTCTAAATTTTTTTACTACCGGTTCTGTGGGCATGGCTTATTTTGTGGGTGTGGCTTGGAGGTCATGTGACTAGGTGGGCATGGCTAGCTGGTCAGAGTCATTTCTGGAAGGTCCTTGCACTTACGACCAGTCCTCGCACTTACGACCCGACTCATTTGCTTGCTTTTAACACTGATCAGCTGTAGGACGGCCCTTTGAAGCCCCGTGGCAAGAGTTTAAACAGTTTTTTTCCCTCTAGTCATCAGCTGGGACTCAGGAGGCAGCAATAGATTGGCGGTGGGACCAAATAAAAGGTAAGAATAACGTGGGTGGGTGGGGTGGTGGGAGGGCGGGGGGGGGAGAACCGGTTCGGTGACATCATATTGTCACCGCTACCGGCTCGGCTGAACCGGACTGAACCGGGAGGAACCCACCACTGGTTTCAGGCCTCCAGAGGGCCTCTGAGGGAGTGAGAAAGGCTATTTTCGCCCTCCCCAGATGCACAGAGAGGATCTGAAACCAGGTGAGAAAGAAAAACAGGCCTCCCCCCCCCCAGGCCCTCTGGAGGCAGGAAACAGCCTGTTTCCCTACTTCTGGTGGGCCCAGAAGGCCCAAAAATCAGCTGGCCGGTGTGCGCATGCACATCAGAGCTAAGTTGGTATGCCCACTGATACGGCTATGCATGCCACCTGTGGCACGTGTGCCATAGGTTTGCCATCACGGGTCTATGTTTTTCCTGGTTGAAGGTGGCATATTCAGCTGCTAGCTTTATATTGTCCAAAAGCAGTGTTAGCAGAAAGGTTACAAAGTTAGTTACATATGGGGAAAAAGTAGACCTCACAACCTTCATAGTATGTGGATATACTGGGGACTGCAGTGAATGTATTGGTAAATAATTTCAACATTTCATCATCCATCATCAACCATCTATTTCTCAAAATCAACAAGGAATTTCAAGAAACTTCAAACATGATTCCTCATTTCTCTGCCATCTGCATTTGTAAGTGTATATGGATTATGGCACAAATAGGTGGAGTTATTTTCCAATGAAACTAAGCTTCTTCTCTATTCTAAAGTTTTATTTTGCCCAGTGACAATTAATGAAAAAAGTAAAGTAAGCCATTGTTGCAGTTCAAATCTGAAAGGCAATGATTGACATTACCACATTACAGGCATGAAATCCTAGATTTGGGTAGCCTGACCTGCATTTGAAAGACAATTGTTGTGACCAGCTCAATTGGAAACCCAGATTTATATTTCAATGTAACACTGCCTAGATTTTATGCATTTATATGCAACCTTTCATCTTGGGAGCTCTAGGTGATGTATTTGACTCCATTCTCTCCATTTTATTCTCTCAGCAGTCTAGTGCGGTTGGAATAATTGGCCAAGTTCACCCAGTGAATTTCATGGTTGACAGGAAAATTTTATTTATATATTTATCTATTTTGTTTATTTGTCAGATTTATATAACCATCCATCTCACACAAAGTACCTCTGAGTGCCATACAAAAAATACCTCAACAATTAAAACATACTGTGAAGATCACTTAGAACAATTAAAGTTTGATTTATTTGACATTTTAAATGACTATATCACACAACTCTCAGTATAAAAACAACTGGTGACTTTCCACATTTTGACCAAATGATATCCCAAGAATGCCACGTCAACATGTTTTCTTTTCCATGTCGCCCTAATGATGTTTCCACCTCAATCCTCAGCCTTATGAGTGAGACAGGTTGACTTTGTCTTAGATGTACTGCTGTAAAAATACTGCTTTCCTCTTATTCTGGATATAAAAAAGTGGGGGACAGCTAATTTTTTGCCAGTACAGTTTTCTGCTGATTTGAGCATGTGGGGAGCACTTCAGTTTAGTTATGGGAAAAGGCCCTGAGTTGTGATCTGCAGACATGAACTGCTGGGTCACAAAATCTCAACCAACTTTAATAACACATCCTTAACCTGATGTCCTCCATTGGCACAATCATTGCAAACATTTTATTTGCTTCTGCTGTAATATATACGTGTATCTCACCCCTGTTCTCATATAGGAACTGTAGCTATTTTTCACTTTGACCACATTTCTAATCCTAGTCAAACATCTCAATCTGCAGCATAGTTGAATAGACTAGTCTGATCATAGGATAATCACTCCCCCTCACACACACACCACAAGAGAAATAGCGTACCTAAATTCAAGTGGCAGAAAAATTTCATCTCCTTGACATTCTGTCATGGATCTCAAAGATATCATTTTGGAGTGAAGGGTTAACCAAACAGCTTAGCTAAAATTTATTAGGTGATTTACTTCTCCGTTTCAATGACAGAACAGAGACCCCAGTTTCCTTGGGGTTAATTAGTTCACCAGATCAAGAATGTCTGCAATTTATATGCTCTAGAAGATCCGACTGTTAAAGCCTCACAAGCAATTCACAGTAGCAGGTGTTGCTGTTTCCGTTTCACAAACTCAAGGGGCTCTTTTGCACAGCTATGGAAGAGCTGCCTAATTCAGGAGACACAATCATCAAATGCTACCACACTGAGCATTATTATACCTTGGGAATGTCAATTTAAAAAACTCATCCATTATATAATTCAGCGTAGTTGCTTTTCCCACGAAAGTAAATTATGAGTTATTATGATACAGGGAGGACAAAATTGCTTTGGCTATTGAAAAACTGGTAATAGGCATGAATATGTATATGAATAGCCTCGAAGATATTATGCTAGGTTCTTAGGAAGGTTTACTGTATCTCACTTCTTCAGGGTAGTCCAGACAAGAAAGCAAAATGACAATAAACTTACAAGTCTGATAGCACAAATCTCCCACAATATTTCAGCCTGAGAAGTTAGGGAATTTTCTTTCTAAGTCTCTTTTTCTGCCCATTATGCAGCTGTGGTTGATGCCCACTCTTATCTGATCATTTTCTAGGAAGCATTTCCACACACACCCGCCCCAAGGCAGGGGTGAAATCCAGGAGGTTCTAACAGGTTCTGGAGAACCGGTAGCGGAAATTTTGAGTAGTTCGGAGAACTGGCAAATACCACCTCTGACTGGCCCCAGAGTGGGGTGGGAATGGAGATTTTGCAATATCCTTCCCCTGCCACACCCACCAAGCCACTCCCACAGAACCAGTAGGAAAAAATTTTGAATTTCACTCCTGCCCCAAGGTCAATCCTACATTAGATTAATCCACTTCTAATGGAAGACCACAAATTCTGGTTTACAAATCAACCTAGTTTCTAGGTTCAACCCGATTTTTCTGGCTTCATACACTTTTATCTCAACTTGGAAATGGCAGGGACTTAACATAAAATTTCAGCATAAACTGCATGTGCCCTGCCTCTAAGCTATAGTCCTTCCCAACAAGTGGGTTTTTGTGTGTTGGGGAAAATATACTTGCTATTGTCTAATTGCTCATTATATTATTTTTCTTTAATACTTTCACTCATTATGTTCATTTTCATCATTCTAGAGAATGGATATTGATATAATACTGGATATAATACTCACAGACACCTAATGATTAAGTTCAGTGCCTTTAAGAGCAAGGACACTCTACTAATTAAATCCGGATGAAATTAATGCCTAGAAATGATTAATGGCAAGTCAAAAGAAATCAGGCATGATAGCAGACTTACATTATTACGTCCAGTTTCCTGGGTAGGTAAAATTCCCCTTTTTTGCATGTCATCAAGTAATAGGTTTAATTGTAGTGTGTAGTTTTATTCTGGTTGATAAAACTATCACACAATTGGGGGCAATAATATCAGAAGAACTTGGTTTACATCAGAAGTGGGCATCCCTAGGTGCTATTTCTGACTATGATCTGACTATCAGGCCCCAAAAGCAAGAATGGCTGAGTTCTTTATTTTTTCCACACCTGTAGACAGAATCTTGACAGACAGAGAATTCTATCTGCATCTACTATGTATTCTGAGAACTATTATTATTATTATTATTGGTTAATCTTTAGTGAGATTCACAGCCTTTGAGGCTGGTTAATAGCTCAGCAGCTCGAGTCCTAACCAAGGACCTAGGAACTGTTAAGGTATCGTCGGAGGATGTAAGCTGTTCCGAGTAAGGTGGTTTTTTGTAGAGTCAAAATGTTCAAGTCTGGCAAATTTAGAATTTCTAAATAGCAGGGTAGCCCTTTGGGTATTGCTCCAAGGGCTCCAATTACAATCGGGACAACACACGATTTCTTTTTCCACAGTTGCTCAACTTCAATTTGCAAGTCCCGGTACTTTGTGATTTTTTCTTGCTGCTTATCTTCAATCCATGCATCACCAGGTATTGCAATGTCAATGAACCATACTTTTTTCTTTTCAACTATTGTTATGTCAGGTGTGTTGTGGACCAAGTGCCTGTCAGTCTGAATCCTAAAGTCCCAAAGGATCTTGAGTTTCTCATTCTCTAAAACTTTCTCAACCTGAGAAACTCAAGATTGAGAAAGTTTTAGAGAATGAGAAACTCAAGATCTTGTGGGACTTTAGGAATAATAATAATAATAATAATAATAATAATAATAATAATAATAATAATAATAATTTGAATTTATATACCGCCCTACTCCCGAAGGACTCAGGGCGGTGAACAGATAAAATACATATAATACAAATGTTAAAAAACCATTAAAATACAATTAAATAAATTGGCCCAGAGAACAAAATTTAAAACATTCCACATTTACAAGACAAATTTAAAATTTTAAAAAAAATTAAAAACAGTTTAAAAGAGAGGTTAGGCCAGGCCGGCCTGCTGCAATAGGAATGATTTGAGGGCACAGCGGAAAGCGCGCAGAGCCAGGATCCTCCGTATCTCCGGGGGGAGCTCATTCCAGATGGCAGGTGCCCCCATAGAGAAGGCTCTCCCCCTGGGGGCCGCCAGTCGACACTGTTTGACTGACAGCACCCTAAGAAGCCCCTCTCTATGGGAGTGTACTGGTCGGTGAGAGGCTACCAGTGGCAGAAGGCGGTCTCGTAGATACCCCGGTCCTAAGCCATGGAGCCATGGAGGTGGTAACCAAAACCTTGAAGCGCACCCGGAAAACCACTGGGAGCCAGTGCAGCTAGCGCAGGAGGGGAGCCACATGGGAGCGCCACGTTGCTCTGATAACCACCCGCACGGCCGCATTCTGGACCAGCTGGAGCCTCCGGGTGCTCCTCAAGGGGAGCCCCATGTAGAGAGCATTGCAGTAGTCCAGGCGGGAAGTGACGAGGGCATGAGTGACCGTATTTAACGAGTCCCGATCCAGAAAGGGATGCAATTGGCGAATCAGATGAACCGGATAAAATGCCCTCCTGGCCACAGCTGTCAAGTGCTCTTCTAAAGACAGCTGTGAGTCCAGGAGGACACCCAAGTTGCAAGCCCCCTCTGTGGGGGCCAACAACTCGCCCCCAATAGTCAGTGATGGCACCAACTGAATATATCGGGATGTCGGAAGCCACAACCACTCGGTCTTGGATGGGTTGAGCCTTAGTCTGTTTCTCCCCATCCAGATCCGTACAGCCTCCAGGCACCAGGGCATCATTGGGGTGGTCTGGGGTGGAGATGTACAGCTGAGTGTCATCAGCGTACTGGTGGTACTTCACCCCAAAACCATGGATGATCTCACCCAGCGGCTTCACATAAATGTTGAACAGAAGGGGTGAGAGGACCGACCCCTGTGGCACCCCACATACAAGGGGCCTCGGGGTCGACCTCTGTCCCCCTGCCAACACAGACTGTGACCGGTCGGAGAGAAAGGAGGAGAACCACCGCAGAACGGTGCCCCCCACCCCTAACTCTTCTAGCCAGTGCAGCATGATACCATGGTCGATGGTATCAAAAGCCGCTGAGAGGTCTAATAGGACCAGGACAGAGGAGCAACCCCTGTCCTGAGCCCTCCAGAGATCATCAACCAATGCGACCAATGCCGTTTCCATGCTGTACCCAGGCCTGAAGCCCGACTGGAATGGATCCAGATAAGCCGATTCATCCAGGTACTGAGGGAGCTGTTCTGCTACCACACTCTCAACAACCTTTGCAACAAAGCGAAGGTTGGAGACTGGATGGTAATTAGCCAACATTGCCGGGTCCAGGGAAGGCTTCTTGAGGAGAGGTCTCACCACCGCCTCTTTCAAGGCGGTGGGAAAGACACCCTCACTCAAAGAAGCATTTATAATCCCCTGGAGCCAGCCTCGTGTAACCTCCCGAGAGGCCAGCACCAGCCAGGAGGGACACGGGTCCAATAAACATGTGGCAGCATTCAGTCTACTCAGTATCCTGTCCACGTCTTCAGGAGCCACAGAGTAAATTCTTCCCAGATAATATTCTCAAGACCTGTCTCCATCCTCCCCCCTGAATCTACCTCATCAGAGTCCAGCTGTTCCCGAATCTGAGCGATTTTATCATACAGATACTGTACAAAATCTTCAGCTCTACCCTCCAAGGGGTCCTCCCGCGCTTCCTGAAGGAGCAGGGAGTGGGTCACCCTAAACAGGGTGGCCGGGTGATTATCTGATGATGCAATAAGAGCGGAAAAATAATTACATTTTGCCGCTTTTATCGCCACCAGGTAAGTCTTAATATGAGACCTTACCAGTGTTTGGTCAGATTCAGAATGGCTTGCACTCCAACCGCTCTCCAGGCATCTTTTCTGGCACTTCATCTCCCTCAGCTCCTCGGTAAACCAAGGAGCCAAGCGAGATCGCGCCGAGTCAGAGGCTGCAAAGGCATGACCCGATCCAAAACTCCAGGCCGCCCTATCCCAGGTGGCCACCAGGTCTTCGGTCGAGCCGTGAGCCAGAGCCTCAGGAAATGGCCCAAGCTCCATCTGGAACAGATCCGGGTCCATCAGGAGCCTGGGGCAGAACCACCTCATCGGTTCCGCCTCCCTGCAGCGGGGTGTAGTGGTTCGAAGGTCAAAGCAAAGGAGAGAATGATCTGACCATGACCAGGGTTCAGTCACTATATCCCCAATATCGAGATCATTCAGCCACTGACCAGAGACAAAAACCAAGTCCAGAGTGTTTCCCCCCGTGTGAGTAGGGCCATACACTAACTGGGTCAGGTCCATAGCCATCATGGAAGCCATGAACTCCCGCGCTGCCTCAGACGCTTCACCGACAGATGGCAGGTTAAAATCCCCCATGACCATAAGCCTCGGGGTATCAACCACCACCCCGGCTATAACGTTGAGCAGTTCGGGCAGGCTGCTGCCACGTGGCAGGGAGCCAGGTATGTGATCAGCAAGCCCACCTGTACCCCATGACCCCACTTCACCAGGAGGGACTCACATCCGGCAATCTGAGGAACAGTGGCCTCCCTCGGATTGAGACCTTCTTTTATAACAACCGCCACCCCCCCACCCCTACCCTGTGACCTCGGTTGATGAAATGCACGGAAACCAAGAGGGCACATTTCAACGAGGGGACCCCCCCCTCTTGGCCCAACCAGGTCTCCGTAATTCCTGCCAGATCTGCACCTCCCTCCTGAACAAGATCACAAATGAGGGGGGCTTTATTTACTATGGATCTGGCAGGGTTAGGGAGAGGCTGTCTTCACCCACACAAAATATCTGGATTGAGCTGTCTCTTATTCCCCTGGAATGCATCCCCTCCCTCCTGAGACTCCTGCCTACTATATTCAATCACAGATGTTTACCATTTTCCTGGTGCTTACCATATTGAGACAGAGCAAACCAGGAGACTAGCATATATCTCTGTATGTGAAGGAAGATTGGCCATCTGTACTGATGCCAATAATAGTTAGTAAGTGAACAAGTACAGAAATAGATTACCGGTTGTTCAAATGTTTGGTACACCATCTGCCAGAGGAGGTTTGTTTTTCCTCAGCCTAGTCACACACCACCCTCCCTCTTAATGGCTTCTCCTGTCAGTGATGCAGTTGGTGAGCTCATGTCTATCTTGCTGAAAGGAAAAATAACTATAATTTTTTTGAGCCATGAAGGGGCACTTATGATATCCTCTTGCAAGAATTACCCATCCAGTTCACGTGGGGGTATGGGTAATGGCCGAGTACACATACTGTACTAATACATGATGTCTGTATTTCACATCACACCATGCTATAATAAACCATGCACATGAACCAAAATCACTTGGTTCATGTATCATGGTAAACCAAAGCTATTTTAAACCATCTCATCAATTAGGACAATGCGTGAATTTAGTTCTGACGTGAATTAGGCCACAATGGTTAATCCAGAAAATCAGGATTATAGAAGAATAACAACACGAGCCAGGCCAATGTGTTTTGAGTGTAAACACAAAATATAATTTATGCAAGATCCCAGTTCATTTTTTATTTACTAGAAACATTCTTTGTTGAGTCTAACTTTGTATCTTTTTAATGCCTGTTTGGGATGCAAATGATAGAACTGTAATCAATGATTTTTTTTTCTACATGTCTTCTCTAGGGAATATTTCTTAGCTGCTGCCCCTCCCGCCTATTTCTAACCTTTTTATTTTTAAAGCTGAAATTGGGTTTTCTTCTATGTACTTTAAGCCCATAATCCTTCTATTGGATTATGCTGTGTGAAGCTATAAATGCTACAAGATTTTCAAAGGCAATTAAATGTATAGCAAAATTTTGATGGAAGACGCTCCAGCTGAGCCTGCTGCAATTGTGGGAATCAAAATGAGAGTTTTTATGAAAGAAGCCTCCTTTTATTTGGCAGGAGCTAAAGTGAAAAAGAAGAAAAGGCTTTCTAAAAATAATTAAATTAATTAGCAGCAGTGGTTGGGATGCTAAATTAATATGGTAATGTCTATAAAATGCCAAAATGTATTATATGGCACCTATTTCCTCTTTGAATCTGACTCTGGATTAAATATTAGGGTTATCAGGTCTGGACTGAAAAATTCTGGGTGACTACTAGATGGGAGTGAAGAGAAGGCACTTTATCTCTGTTGCCATCTAGCTGTAGCCTGGAGTATTGCAACCCAGTTTAGGTTGTCCTATACAGGTAATCCTCAATTTACGACCATAACTAAGCCCAACATTTATGTCGTTGTGAGAAATTTGTTAAGTGAGTTTTGCCCCATTTTACCACTTTTCTTGCCACATTTGTTAAGTGAATTGCTGCCCTTGTTAAATTAGTAACAGGGTTGTTAAGTGAATCTGGTTTCCTCCTTGACTTTGCTTGTCAGAAGATTGCAAAAGGCGATCACATGACTCTGGGACACTGGAGCCGTCATAAATGTGAGTCAGTTATCAAGCATCTGAATGTAAACCATGTAACCATGGGGATGCCACAACGCTCGTGTGAAAAATGGTCATAAGTCACTTTTTTCAGTGTAACTATGAACGGCCACTAAATGAGCTGTTGTAAGTCGAGGATTACCTGTAAAGCTCTAATTTAGCAACATTGATACTTGAGCAAATTGTCTCTCAATCATTCAGCTCTTAACACCTAAAATCTTTCTTAGGCTGGACAGGGAGAAAGGGGTGTGGAAGTCCTCTTACTGTGCTCTTTTCAATGAATCTTGATGGAGCGGACGATAGAAAGGTTGAACTTCTCTTCCCTCCAACACCTTTTTAAAATAGAAATGTAGGAATATGTTAGCATGACAAATCTGTCATCAGGGGTGCGCTTCAAAAATTTTAGCAAGGGGTTCTCTGCCTGGTTGCTGGGTGGATGTGGCCATGGTGGGTGTGGCCTAATCAGCCTTCTGCAACATGGAGGGGTGGAGGGTGGGGTTGCCCTCCCCAGGCTCTGGAGGTTTTTGTCGAGCCTCCGGGAGGGTGACAATGGCCTCCCTAAGCTCCGGAGGCCCGAGGCCCATTTTTCACCCTCTCTGAGCCTCCCTGCGCACCCTGCACTTACCTGCATCTAAAATGGGCCACATAGGGACTCCAGGGAGGGGCGGGATGGGGTGGACAGGGCCAGCCAGGAGTGGGATTTAGGGGTTCTCCGAACTGCACAGAATCTTAGCTAGAGGTTCTCCCGAACCCCTGAGAATCCCCAGCAGCCCACCCCTGTCCGTCATGCTAACATATTCATGTCATCAAAGTCTAATAGTTGTCTATCAGATCAAGGTGTTCTTTTCCATAACACTTACAGTCCATGGGTAACATAAGAATTTTATTAGGAAAGGTTGTTAAGAATTGTCTGTTCCTGCATAATTTGGCTTCATACCTTGATCAGATTTTGCACATGCATTCTTACCATCATTCCCCCCCTCCCCACGGACATGATAGCAGGATTGCAACCTGGGTCAGTTGGCCCCCGTTTTCTGAGTCCAGAAAAAAAAAAACATAAAGTATTTATTTGGAGCAGTTTTCTTGCTTGGTCCAAACATTCACTTTGGTTTTGAGTGGAAACGCCCTGCTTTGTTCTTTGACGTCTTCCTTTGACCTCAGTTCCTATCTACCTTTATTTTTTCAACCATTCAAATTCGGCATCAATCCCACCGCCCAAAATAAAGGATACTGAGTGTATTCTATGGACTATTGGACTATGAAGTCCAACTGGGCCAGTGTTTAATAATTTGATGTGATATTTTTCTAGCCCATTTCCTTAGACAGTGTTCAAATGGGAAATCTCCGGATAGCAGCTGTTGGGACATGATTTTAGTTCAAGATCCTAGCCGTGTGAAATACCACTGATCTTATTATCTTTCCTGAGTCTCTATGCCAAAATGTAAAAGCTTCAGGTCAGCTAACCTTGCTTCCTTAGAAAGTATACAGCACAATCTTAGTCCCAGCAAACCTCTTTTATTCATATGGCTGTGAATTATTGTCATTCCCAGTCCGAAAGTTTTCTCAAACAGTCTTGCAAGGGAGTGTTTACAAACACCCACCTTATCTCCCTTGGAATGCTGCTAGAGAACTAATTGCCACATGCAGGGCAAGGCCAAACTTTGCACAGTCAAACAGAACTTTCCCAGAGCTTTTACTGACCAGATGAACTAATTGCTTCCTGCAAAAGCTCACGTCCCGTTCACTTCTCTTTTATGTCTTATGGGAGGGGCCAATCATCTCCAAGCTTTACTCCCAAGTCGACCCTGTTTTCTTAATTGTTCCTGTCTTCTGGCAACTCTGTGCATGTACACATTGGGAACAGGCTCCCACTGTTCTTCTGCCTTGCTGATGTCAGACTCCAAAGGCTCCAGAGGCAGCAAAGAACTAACAGATGGCCTTGGCCTCCTCTCTGCCTCTGACTCAGAGCCCTCATCTGAACCTTCCCCAGACTCCAGGACTGGCCCATGTTCCTCCCCAACCTGCTCATTGTCCGAATTTGCTGCCAGCTCTGCTGGCCACTGGCAGGCCACAACAGTGGGTGGCACATGAATTAACAACTGGTTCACCCATCATCGAAAATATGAGTGCGTGCGGCTTACGCGCATGCGCTGTGCTCTCTCTTGTGGCTTGCACACATGCACGTGGCTTAAAAAATGTGGCTAAACAGGATGGCATAGCACCAGGGGTCACAAGTACCGGTTCGCCCGAACCAGTCCAAACAGGCAGCAACCCACCACTGCATTCAGATATTGTCTGTTTAGCTGAACTGATTTTGGTGCATGCTGCAAAGTGATTTCCACCCATTGCGGAATAGTATGGAAGGCAGAAAAGTGTAACATTTTTGATGTGTCATGCATTTCTAGTAAATAAAACAACTAAAAACATAGAAATATGAAGCTTTAATTACAAATCATTTCAGCTTCTGCCTTCTTTCACTGCACTGAAATCGATTACAAGTGTCAAGATGAAATCATAGAAACTTTTAGGGAGAAAAATTTCCAAGTAAGTTTTACTTATTCGGACATCACATCTCATTTGTAATGTTGCTGGATCGGCTGGCCTCGTAGTACAGGTTCCTTTGGAGGGCCTGAAATTGTCTGCAATGAAGTGCTTGAGAACAATTTGATGAGAAAAAGGTAATCAAGGAGAGGCAGGTGGTGTAGTGGTTAAGGTTTTGGAGTGGCACTGAGAGAACTCAGATGCTAATCCATCCTCAGCTATGAAGCTCACTGGGTGATTGTTGCAGGGAAAAGAAAAAGGGAGGGGAGAGTATTATCTGCACCACTGAGCTCCTGGAAATACAAGCGAAGATATAAATCTAAGTAACAAATAAATAAAGTTGCAGATTTATGGCTACTAAACTATATGTGCAGATTAGCCATTTTCCTTTTAAATTGGTTATGACAACCTAGACATTAACATTCAGTATATAAATTTACATTGCAAGACCTTTGATATCTTTATGGGCTGGAGCTGATTGAGTAAAAACATATTTGCATGGTTAATAGTCTCAGCCAGGATAATGCATACACTATTAGCCTGCAATACTGTACTCTAACCACTGCGCCACAGGAGCCGTGGTGGTGCAGTGGTTAGAATGTAGTATTGGAGGCTAATTCAGCTCACTGCCAGGAGTTCATTCCTCACCAGCTCAAGGTTGACTCATTCTTCCATCCTTCCAAGGTTGGTAGAATGGTTGACTCATTCTTCCATCCTTCCAAGGTTGGTAGACTGTTGGGGGCAATATGCTGACTCTATAAACTGCTTAGAGAGAGCTGTAAAGCACTATAAAGTGGTATATAAATCTAAGTGCTATTGCTAAGTGATTTTGCTATCACATGATGAGGGGGACAGGATGGGGAGGAAGAAAGGCATGTGCTCACAGGCTCTAGAAACACATTAATTGTGGCAAAATATTAAGTTGATATACATATATCAACTTGAGCTGAAGTCCTTGATGCACATTATATTTTGAAATGTTTTCAGTTAAATGCATTTTTTTAATAAAAAGAAATGAACATCTAAAAAGCAAATAAGCTTGGAAACGTAATATTTCCAGAGTATGGTTCTGAATGCAGCTCAAGTGATTTGCAGGCTCCAGACATGGCATCTTCATGTTGCTGCCACTCTGCATACTCCTATTTCTGAAGGATTATTTATATGGATGCATTCAGATGGGGATTTTGTTTATAGCTGAGTGCTCAGATAACAGCTTCCCTACATGCATATTCAAGTTTGGTCTGTCAAATAAAATAGACTGGATTTGAATTTTAATACAAAAAGTGTTTGTGCAAATCAACTGGAAAACAGCAGATTTTTTTTTTTTTTTTAGACAAGCAAGAAGAAAGCCTTTTTACAACAGCGTAAATCAACTAGAGGCAGCAGATCTAATTTTACCTTTAGTCAGGGATGTTTTTTGCACGAGACAATTAATGCTGAATCTTTTATTGAAAGTTCCAGATTAAAACCGCTTTTAAGTAAATAGCATATCTCCTTGGGGTAGTAATAGCAAAGCATGAGCCTAGAGGGAATTGGGAGTTGCTGAAACTACATACTGGAACGTGTTTGGGTCCTTGTAGCTATCACACTAGCCAATTCCACTTCCTATCTCAAGGGCAACCTTATATATTTCTCAGAAAAACAGTCAGTGCTTTCTTACTGCATATTGTTTTCTTCTGCTTCTCTATTACTCTTTCTGGGAAAATGCAGTAAATCTTCCCTGGAAGAGTGTTTTGGAATGGAACATGCATAAACTCACTTGTGTTTTTAATTTGTTTTGGGGAAAACTACAGCACCTCTAAGCTCCAGAACCTCCGGTGTAAGCCAATAAAGTCTTCTTTCTCCCTGTCCTACAGACATCATAAAAGTCTCCAGAAACAGTGAAGAGGTAAGATTGCTGATTCAGTTATTTTCTCCATTGCAACTTTGTTTTTTTAGAAACAGTTAATGAGATTAAGGAACCATGAGAAAGGCTGATCTGTATCAGCTTCAGGGTTAAATAAATTGTACCTTGAGGTAAAAATTGGGATATGAGTTGAGGGAGGGAGGGAGGGAGGGAGGGAGGGAGGGAGAGAGAGAGAGAGAGAGAGAGAGAGAGAGAGAGAGAGAGAGAGAGAGAGAGAGAGATGGGGAGTGGGGAAAAGGGAGAGAGAGTGAGAGAGAGTGAGTTAGTTAATTACAGGCTCCAAAAGAAAGCCTTCATTTCTGAGCTACCTTTTTAGCAGGGGTAAGGAAAAGGAAATACATTATACTTTCTATGGGAAGCAGAGTAAACACAGAGGCAATGGACATTTTGCTGCTATAGAACTGAGTGCTTCCCACATCCATACCTGTATATGGATTGTGGATAAACAATGAAGCAATGAAAGAGTTGGATTTTTGCCAGCTAATTCACACTTTCATCCAGTTCCTCTCCCACTCTACTTATGCCAAGCTCCACATAGCTAACCCAAGAATCATGTGGCTTTCAGGTGGGAGTCTATGACAATTCGCAACGGCCAACTTGCCACAGCCAACTCCCCACCGCTAATTCACCACAACCAAATGGTGAATTAGCAACTTGCCATGGCCAACTTGCTGCAGAACAACTTGTCACGGCCATCTTGCCACAGGACAACTCGCTGAGGGACAAGAGCAGGGGTGAAATCCAACAGTTTCTGACAGGTTCTGGAGAATTGGTAGTGGAAATTTTGAGCAGTTCGGAGAACCAGCAAATGCCCCCTCTGGCTGGCCCCAGAGTGGGATGAGAATGGAGATTTTGCAATATCCTTCTCCCAGGAATGGGGATTTTGCAGTATCCTTTCACTGGAGCGGGGTGGGAATGGAGATTTTGCAGTATCCTTCCCCTGCCATGCCCACCAAGCCACACCATGCCTACCAAGCCACACCCACAGAACCGGTAGTAAAAAAATTTGGATTTCACCACTGGATAAGAGTTATACTAATATCAAAGAAATGGTGGAATAGAATCATTAAAGAAAGGATGCAAAAGGAGGGACAGAATGAAATGCAAATGGCAAAAATTAAAATATTTTTTATTTATTTTAAATAATTAAATAGAACTGTTACATTGTCCCTCAACGAGTTGGCCATGGCGAGTTGGCTGCAATGAGTTGGCTGTGGCAAATTTTCCATAGTCAGTTGGCCACAGCAAGTTGGCTGTGGCAAGTTGTCCCATTCCCTTCAGGTGGACATCTTTAATTTCAGGCTAAAAGAACTAGTTTGAGGCAGTGGTTAAGGCATCAGACTAGAAATTAGGAGACCATGGATTCTAGACCCACCTTAGGCATGGAGTCAGGTGTGTGACCTTGGGCCATGACTCCCAGCCCTAGGAAGACAGAAATACCACTTCCAAAACATTGTCAAGCACATGTCCACACATCCACACACACACACATTTTTAATGTTAAGGGAAAGCACAATCTTGAAAAACTTGAGTTCTCAGGTAAAGAACAACAAATTAAGACAGGCATTTCTTTGTTGCCGTCACAGAATCCCCACATCTGAGCTGGGCTGTCTCTTCACATTAAATGAGCTCCTCCTTTGCTGCCCCCTCCCACTTCTCACTATCTGTCACAGGTTGACAATTTTTCAGTGAAATGTGAAGCCAGTCCATTCAAAGAAAGCAGTCACGAAGCAGCTTGGGTAAAGAAAGATGGGTGTAAATGATGTGCTTTGTTGGTTACTGCAAAACAGATGTGCTTTGAAATAACCCTAGATTCATCTGCAAGTTACTTTAATGCATTATTTCAATAGCAGTCATTCAATAGGCATGAAAGCTGGCTGGGTGACTTAGTCACTCTCTCTCTCTCAGCCCAACCTACCTCACAGGGTGGTTGTTATGAAGAAAATAGGAGGAGGGAGGAATATTAGGTATATTCATTGCTTTGAGTGAGTTATATAAATAATAAAGGTAGGAAACAAATAAAGAAACAAGTAAATTTGTGCCAGAAGGGATGTAGCTAGGGTGGGATGAGACCCTAGCACAGAAAACAAGATGGGCCTTTCATACCATGCAGATTGAGACCACAAGCATGTATAGAGTTCAATAATAACAACAAAACCTATACCAAACTCATCAGCTAGCCAAATCAAAGTAGTTGCTTAAAAAAAAAAAATCGCTGGTTTATCTAACTCAGTCTGATCAGTCACTGGGATCAAGCAATGTTATCCTAGGCCAGGGGTATCAAACTCATGTTGTCACGGTGGCGTCACATGATGTATCGGGACTTCCCCCCCTTCATTAAACTGGATATGGGCATGGCCAGGCATGATGCATCTGGTCTACAGCCAGGAGTTTGACAGCCCTGTCAAAGGCCATGTTATGGGAGTGGGATTGTAAAAAGTCTTTCAAGGGTTTTCCTTTCCTTCCTTAATTACTTTTGGAATAGCCAATTCATTCTCAGTCAGGGAGACAGAACGGTAGTGGTAGAAGATAAGGGGCAGCGGTGAAATGCACTTACCTTTGCTACCGGTTCAGAAATGTGCTCATGTGCGCCTCTTCTGTGCATGCACAGAGCCTTCTGCGCATGTGCAGAGGGTCAAAAACGGGACGTAATGACGTTCGGGTGGGTGGGTGGAGCCTCCCACCACCGGCCCTACCGGTTCGCATGAGCTGGATAGATCCATCTGGATTTAACTACTGGTAAGGGGTATGGTTTCTTAGATGGAAATGGCCAATAAGTGCCAGGCAGAACCCACCTGACTGGACAGTGCCAACTGAATGGACAGTGAAGTGCTTTTATAGTCCCTGTACCTGCTGCTGCTGCTGGAAATACATGGCATAAGGGATAAATAGAACTTTAACCCATGTACAGTTAAGGAGGATTTGAGCCTGTCTCACTCACTGGGGATGATAAAGGCAACAACAAAAGAAAGAAGTTGCCCGGGCATGTTTATACTGGGGTTAGATGCAAGTGGGCAGTGACCCAAAGAGTCCCTTGTTTGCTGCCTTTACTCTTAAGGCTTCTAGTGGTCAACAGAATAATAGATGCAAAGGAGTCACTAGAAGAAGTGAGGCAAAAAACTGATGCTTCTAGAGCAGCACCTCTGACAAAATTGAACGATTTCCTTAAATGCTTGGTTGTTTTTTTTTTTTTTAAGAATTTGAACTAGGCTTGATATTATGCTGAAGAGCAGAGGTCAAACTCACGAAGACACATTGTCATCATGTGATGCATCATGACTTTTCCCCCCATTGCTAAAATGGGGGTAGGCGTGGCCAGCATGTGACACATCCAGCCCATGGACTGCAAGTTTGACACTCCTGCTGAAGAGCATGTTGGCTGGGAATTTGGGGAACTATGATCTTGGCCAATCTAAAGATACTTGACGAGGTTGCTCTGTACAATCTCTATCACACGGTAGCTCGCCTATTGTCTGCAAACGAGACTCTGAAAGAAGACAGCAGCTTAATTGCTGATGCAACCTGCTAAGTAACAAACAAATATATGTGTGTCTATTGATTTTCTAGGCCACTGCATTACTGGTCTCCTCTTGAAGGAGATGATGAATTCCCCTTATTAACCTATCTGAGTTTTATATCTTTCAAATTAAACAGGCAGCACAGTAGTAGTTTAATTAAGATTCTATTTTGTCAGCACAAGGAAAAGAAAATGTGGCTACACAAATATTGCCTCAGGCTGAATGTCTCTTCCTATACATTAACAGCAGACACACAGTGATGCTTTTGTAGATGGTCCCACCACATAGAAAATTGCAGGAAGTGAAAGTTTTTCAGAAGAGCAACATCTTTTAAGGAAGGAATCCCAAATCCAGTGATCTGAGCATGCCAAACATCTGCTGAGGAAAAAACTGAAGGCAGGTGGCAGAAAGAAAATGGAATGAAGCATTCTGAAAAAGGGAAGGACTGCCTATCTTTCTGCCATCCTGAATAGGCACGCTGTACAGTGCAAGATTTTATTGCAGGTGTAAGAACGATGCTTTATTACAAGTATGTTGTTGCACCTTATGTTAGATGCAGGGGCAGAAAGCTGAAGAATATCTCAGGGGTAAAGCTTGGAATGAAGAATAAAACTGGGCTACTGTATATTCTTGTCAACTATCATTGCAAATCAGACAGTCAATAGCAGATTTATTTATGTATTCATTTCAATTTATATGGCCGTGTGGTGACTCTTGGCAGCTCACAACAATGAAAATAAAATAGATAATGGCAGCCAAGTTATAAAAACACCCAATTAACATAACTGCAGTTAACATAACATTAACATAACATCATTGAAGCACAATTAACATAGCCATCCCACAGGCTCTGACAACCTGGGAACACAGCCACATCTTGAAGACTTTTCAGGGGGATGATTGTCCACATGTGCAATGACAGATAAGGCTCTCTTCCTGGGTTCTACCAGATGACATTCCTTAGTTGACAAGACCTGTAACAAGCCTCTTCTGCCAGATCTCATGGGGAGAGAGTGAGTGGTTTCCTTCAGTCTTTCAGTGAGTGGTTTCTTTCATATCCATACATGGTGGAAAATACTGTGTGGTGGTTTGGCTGAATTGCTGGCTAATAAGTTGTATCATCTCATTCAACTCTCTCCTTATCAAAGTCTTCTTCTCAAGTCTTTAGGATTCACAAAGTTAGCTTTGGTTTCATTCACTTTCTCAGCTGCCACCTACTTTGATGAATGAAACTTAACTGGTCCTGGGAACAGTGGTGGGTTCCTCCTGGTTCGGCCCGGTTCTGCCGAGCCGGTAGCAGTGACGATATGACGTCACCAAACCGGTTCTGCCCCACCGCCCCACCGCCCCCCCGTATTATTCTTCCTTTTATTTGGCCCCACCCCCAATCTATTGCTGCCTCCTGAGTCCCAGCTAATGGCTAGAGGGAAAAAAACTGTTTAAACTCTTGCCAGGGGGCTTCAAAAGGCCGCCCTACAGCTGATCAGTGTTAAAAGAAAACAAATGAGTAGACCGGTGCCTGCAAAAATACATGAGTAGATCGGTGCCTGCAAAAATACATGAGTAGATCAGTGCCTGCAAAAATAAATGGGGAGACCAGTGCCTGCAAAAATACATGAGTAGATCGGTGCCTGCAAAAATAAATGGGTAGATCGGTACAGCTCTGCAAGCAGTTAAAAGCCTGGTAGACCAGTACCTCTGCTAAATCCTAAACAATTGCACATGACCATCAAGCCACGCCCACAAAATAAGCCACACCCACAGAACCGGTAGTAAAAAAATTTAGAACCCACCCCTGCCTGGGAATCCATATGATAGTCTGACTGTGCTCTCAGCACTCTAAAATATGGGCTCAAGGCAGTGGTGGGATTTAATTTTTTTTTTACTACCGGTTCTGTGGGCGTGGCTTGGTGGGCATGGTGGCTTGGTGGTTGTGGCTTGGTGGGCATGGCAGGGGAAGGATACTGTAAAATCTCCATTCCCACCCCACTCCAGGGGAAGGATACTGCAAAATCCCCATTCCCTCCCGATCACCTGGGACTTGGGAGGCAGAGAATAGATGGGGGCGGGGCCAGCCAGAGGTGGTACTTACCGGTTCTCTGAACTACTCAAAATTTCCGCTACCGGTTCTCCAGAACTAATCAGAACCTGCTGAAACCCACCTCTGGCTTAAGGTTGATGACTCCAGTACTTATTCATGGATCAAGCCTTCCTTTCAAATTCTGTATAACTGGGGTGAGTTTTAGAATGGGGAGATGGTGGTGACAGCAAATTTACAAATACCCACTTTTCTCTGTCATGTCTCTATGGCATTGTATCACACTGTTCCAACCAGTTTAGTTGCCTCTTTTAATAAAGAATTTTTAAAAAAACAAATTCTTTTAATAAAGAATCTTGCCAATGTGCTCCAATGATTCTTTCTCGGTGTGATGGGTGTGGTGATGGTAAATTTATCAGAGAGCTGTTCCACCTCTCCTAGTTTTCTGTGAAATTCATTAGCAGAGGCAGCAAAAGCATGCCACTCAACAACGGTGAATTAATATTCTTTTCTGTGTTATGTGAAACCTGGTATCAGAAAAGTAAATGAAAAATTAAAAGTGTGCCTTTTAAACAGTTTTGGAAACACTGAAAGGCACAAGAAAAATTGTAAGAAGTTAGCACTCACCCCTCTCCTAGAAGAATGAAATATTTTAGGAAATATTTAAAAAGGCAGAATATTATATTTCCCTGGATGAGAAATGGAGAAACATGTTTTAAAGACAAAGCAGCTTCCTGCCTCCCCCCCCCCACTTTGTCAATGGGCCATTAAGGCCTCAGCCAAGCTCACTCAATGGGCCATCATCTGCAACACAATAGGACCCATCTAACAACAGAAACTCACCACATGGCAAGACTCAAGCAAGCTTGAGAGACAACCTACAAAATTAGCTGAGACCCCTAGACCACCAATCGTTTGGTGGTTTGACAACCAATCAGGATACATTTCTTATACAGGAACAAGAAACTCAGAGGTTGGGTCCAACAGAGGGCATAAAACCAAGGCACTCCCAGCATCTCAGGCTTCTTTGTTTTCTACTCAGGAACTCAAGCCATGTGCTCCAGTTCATGAACTCAAGCCATGTGATTCCTGTCCACCATTAAACCATCTTTCCAAGCAGTCTCCATGTTGCCAGTGTCTTTTCCCCCACTTGGAACTGAACCCAGATGGACATTTCTTCCAAGAAAACAAAACACCAGCAATCTCTAATCAAGGAAATGCAAATGAGACAAAGTGATTCCCTGACTAGGAAAATGCAAAAATACTTTAAACAATATGTCCGGTAAAAAAAATTCCCATTGATGAATATTTTTTCAGATTGCTTTGCCCTAGACTTTTGGATTGCAAACTTGAATTAAACAATGCTCTGTTCTGTTCCATTTCAATTTGAAACAGGGGTGATTTGCATAAACCTAATAAGCAGCAGTAACCGACGAATGCTGCTTGACTTCACATATCCTGGAGTGTAATGATAAATTCTGAAGCACAGAAGGCTACCATGACAGTTCTTAAGAGTCTCATTCCCTAGGAGAATCCATGGTTACCCTTGAAAAGAGGTATCTTTTGCTTTTCTGTTCTTCGTACTCAAAGGAGCAAACACTTTGGTTTAAATGTTGTCATAAAACACAGACACACAGATCAACCCCCTAATAAAACATCGCTCTTAGGTTTATGGGGCATAGCTGCAATCCTGTGCATAATAACCTAAGAATAAGCTCCACTGAACAGAGGAGTGCTTACTTCTCTGAATGCAGAAATTCAGCTGGGAAAACACACTGAGCTTTTTACAAAGTATTCCAGCTAAATCTCTGTGAGATTACTTACATTCATCTCAACAAGGGACTACGGTGCTGACATCATTCTGCTTGTGGAAGCAAAGAGGCCACACAAATTGCTTCCACAAAGCAGATTGCTGCACTTCAAGCCTCCCATTATCTCTTCCCATATCTTTACTGCTTGCAAAAGCTAGGAGAGGCTTCTCTGCTGTGCTGTGCATGTGCAGAAAACTCTTCCAGCATTTGCAAGGGCTCAGCATGCTGATGAGGGGTATGAAGCAATGAAGCCACTTTGGTTCATTTTTAGAACACTTGGAAACGTTGTTATTTCTTCCTTCATTTGCCAGAGCCTGGAAACTCTGACCATTAGCTTGGCGTTTTAACAGATGCTGCCAAAATCTGTGCTTGGGGAAATCACAGAATTACATTCTCCTTCCATTCCTTTTCTCCTAAAAATAAAAGTTGAGGTTGACTGTGGATAGCTACATAGGCACACCTGTAGAGTGTCCTTCAAAACAGGATGGATCTGATTTGTCATAGGGTTCTTGAAGTTTTTTTTTTCATGTTCTCAATCTAACCAGCACCTCTAGGATTTCGGTGGTCTCCTATCAAACTATTAATCAAGTTTAATACTGAGTACCTGCTGAGATCAGCCCTTCCAATCGGAAACCTTTTCCTTTCAAAGCAAGGAATGCCTCCAAACATAAAAAAAACCCAGCAACACAAGCACACTGCAGAGAGGGCAAACGAGACTTCCCTGAGATAGGAACCCTGTGGCCTTGTACTATGGTATCCAGCAGCTACAGCCAACTTGGACGGTGAATAAATTTTAGGATTTGTACTTCAGCAACATCTGAAAGGCCATTGGCTCCCCACTTCCAGGCTACTAAACATACAGTGGAATGTTTTCTATATGTAAGCACTGTTTTCATAATGAGAAAAACCCAAAATCACTGACACCTTATAAACTCGTTCATGGATATGTGGCTTTCAAAGATCTGGGCGTTGAATTTTATGAATCTACATCTGATTTTGACTTTTGACATTCTGGATTATCATGAAAATGGTTATTTATAAATTTATACTCCACAAACCACATAATGTCAGAAAGATACTAGTGTTCCCAGTAGTCTCCTAATCCTATGGTACAGTAGTAAATTCCAGAAGTCCCCCAAAATAAGACATCCCCTGATAATAAGCCCAATTGGGCTTTTGAGTGCATGGCAATAAGGCCAAGTGCTTATTTCAGGGTTCAAAAAAATATAAAACAAGGTCTTATTTTCGGGGAAACATGGTATTTATTAAGAAACTTCCTTTATCCCATTTTGAATCCCTGCCAGTCAACATATAGGAGCCTGATCTAGGAGATATGAAAGACTGAATATTTGTATGTGTTTATGTGTGGCGTATCTCCTTCATTTTGCCTTTCTCCAATCTAAATATGGCTAAGTAGAGTTTATACTGGGAACAGCTGATCTGGATCTCATTTTTTGAATGAGATAAACAGCTATGGAACTTGAATTTGGAAGCCTGAAAAAGACTCAAGCATTTGATTCTTTGAGCAGGCAGTTTATACATTACTATATTTGGATGAAACCGTCTATCTAGATCCGTTCCAGTCCAGCTTCAGGCCCGGGTACAGCACGGAAACGGCATTGGTCACGTTGGTTGATGATCTCTGGAGGGCTCGGGACAGAGGTTGCTCCTCTGTTCTGGTCCTATTAGACCTCTCAGCGGCTTTTGATACCATTGACCATGGTATCATGCTGCGCCGGTTGGAAGGGTTGGGAGGCACTGTCTTATGGTGGTTCTCCTCCTATCTCTCCGACCAGTCGCAGTCTGTGTTGGCTGGAGGGCAGAGGTCGACCTCAAGGCACTTGGTTTGTGGGGTGCCACAAGGGTCGGTCCTCTCGCCTCTCCTGTTCAACATTTATGTGAAGCCGCTGGGCGAGATCATCCATGGTTTTGGGGTGCAGTGCCATCTGTACGCTGATGACACCCAGCTGTACATCTCCACCCCAGACCACCCCAACGATGCCCTTGAAGTGATGTCCTGGTGCCTGGAGGCCATACGGGTCTGGATGGTGAGGAACAGGCTCCGACTCAATCCCTCCAAGACTGAGTGGCTGTGGCTGCCGGTGTCCCGATATAGTCAGCTGGTGGCATCGCTGACTATTGGGGGCGAGACATTGGCCCCCACGGAGAGGGCGCGTAACTTGGGTGTCCTCCTGGATGCACAGCTGTCTCTAGAAGAGCATATGACAGCCGTGGCCAGGGGGGCTTTCTATCAGGTTCGCCTGATACGCCAGTTGCACCCCTTTCTGGATCGGGACTCCCTATGCACGGTCACTCATGCCCTCGTCACTTCCCGCCTCGACTACTGCAATGCTCTCTACATGGGGCTCCCCTTGAGGAGCACTTGGAGGCTCCAACTGGTGCAGAATGCGGCCGCGCAGGTACTTATGGGGGCGACATGGCGCTCCCACGTGACACCTCTCCTGCATGAGCTGCATTGGCTTCCAGTGGTCTTCCGAGTGCACTTCAAGGTGTTGGTTCTTATCTTCAAAGCGCTCCATGGCTTAGGACCTGGTTACTTACGAGGCCACCTTCTGCCTCCGATAACCTCCCACCGGCCAACACGCTCCCACAGAGAGGGCCTCCTCAGGGTGCCGTCTGTCAGGCAATGTCGGCTGGCGAACCCCCGGGGAAGAGCCTTCTCTGTGGGGGCACCCGCCCTATTCCCCAGGGATATGACTAATCCCGGACCTCCGGACCTTCCGCCGGGCCCTGAAGACTTTTTTATTTCAGCAAGCTGGGCTGGGTTAAAAATCTTTTAATTGGGGAATTTTATGAGTAAGGGGTTTTAAATTGGAGAAGCCAAAGATAATTTAATTTCGTTTTAATTTATTTTAATATTTGTATTGTGTGTTTTTAATTCTGGCTGTTCACCGCCCTGAGTCCTTCGGGAGAGGGGGCGGTATAAAAATTTAATAAATAAATAAATAAATAAAATAAATAAATATTTCATTGGCCAGTAGCATCTGATACTGCATAAAGACAGTTTGCTCTAGTGGAAGGGTGTCAAACTCAACTTGTCATGGCGGCATCATGTGATGTATCGGGACTTTTTTCCACTTCACTAAACTGGGCATGGGCGTGGCCAACCCGTGACGCATCCGGCCCAGGGGCTGGGAGTTTGACAGCCCTGCTCCAGCAGTTAAGGCACAGGCTAGAAGCTGGAAGACTGTGAGTTCTAGTCCCACCTTAGCCATGAAAGCCATCTGGGTGACCTTGGTTCAGTCACATACTTCCAGCCTAACTCACTTTACAGAGTTATTGTTGTGGGGAAAATAGGAAGAAGAAGATGGATGTATTCATTACCTTGAATTATCTGTAAAAGTAATAAAGGCAGGATATAAACAAAGAGAGAAAAATTGCCTCTGGTCCAGTTCCTCAAGCGAAGCTAAGCCTTTATTGTGCGACTGCATTGTGAGTTTCTGTGCCATTTGGAGATCAGTTAGCCTGAAGTGGCCCATTTGCAAAACATTGCAATCAAAACATTCCAGGCCAGTGCCTTTTAGAAATGAGATTGTTGGTGATTCCACAATCAGCCTGTGTACTTTCACATGCCTATCAAGGATTAAGAAAACATAGACAGAAGCCCATCACAATTCTGCTTTAATGTTTATTTCTTGCCTTCAAATATGTCTCAGATAGACAATGCATTGCAGGCTGGATCTCCTTAACCTCTTCACTTTGCCAAAATACTGCAGATCTGCTTGCATGGGGGCTGCTTTCATTTCATTTTTTTGGGTTGCTTATTATAAATTATATGTTAGATATTGCTAGCCTTCTGGAGAGCTCAGAAGACCTGGCTATTTCCCCAAGCATTTGGGGGCAGGTGAGTTTTCCTGTTGATGTGGTTTTATGATTGGGGTGTTTTGCTTATCTCAGACACAGTTGGTTATTGGTTGTAACTGTTGGCTTTAATATTTCTATGCTATCCAGAGACACTGCTGTGAGATTGGTGGCCATATAAATTATTTAAACAAATAACAGAGTAATCCAACGAAGAGGATAATGAGTCCTACTGATAGAGGATCATGACTCTCTTGATGATAGAGAGTTTTTTTTTTTAAAAGAGGGGGAAGCCAGTTGCATAAGGCAATAAATAAAGGAAGTGAAAATTCATGTTAGGATAATATCGTTTTAGGTGGGCTCAGTATGACAAGAGTGGACACATTTCTGAGCTCTGCAGCTCTTGATCAAGCATCAGAAATGGGTTTCAGCAGGTTCTGACCAGTTCTGGAGAACCGGTAGTGGAAATTTTGAGTAGTTCAGAGAACCAATAGTGAAAATTCTGACTGGCCCCACCCCCATCTATTCTCTGCCTCCCAAGTCCCAGCTGATCAGGAGGAAATAGGGATTTTGCAATAACCTTCCCCTGGATTGGGGAGGAATTGGAGATTTTACAGTATCCTTCCCCTGCCACGCCCACCAAGCCACGCCATGCCCACCAAGCCACGCCCACAGAACCGGTAGTAAAAAAATTTGAAATCTACCACTGTCAAGCATAATGGTATCTAAAGTAGAAGAATGTAAGAGAACACATGATTGATTCTGAGCTTTATGATCTGAACTATTGGCAAAGCTTGGCATAGACCCCAGCACTAGTAATTGGCCGAATTTGGCATGTTTTAGAGTTAAAAAGGAAACTAGCTTTATCTAGCGTGGTATCGTTTTAGAGATCATATACAGAAATTATATTTAATTTATTTCTTCAGTTTAGTCAGGTAGGCAGAGGAAGGATTCAGAGCAGGGGTGAAATCTAATTTTTTTTGCTACTGGTTCTGTGGGTGTGGCTTAATTAGTGGGTGGGGCTTGGTGGTAAGGTGACTGGGTGGGCGTGGCCAAGTCAATGTCACTTCTTTGCCCTTTTTTAACCTACAAAACACAACACAACACAACTGGCTCACCCACAATGTAAAAGCAGCTGTGCTAGACCCAAAATGGCCCCGCAACAAGCAGGAACCTCACACAGCCACAAAAAGCCAAAAAAACCAACTTTCACACTTTACACACACAAAATTCCACATACAGCTTTGTGAGATTTTGTATGTTTGTGTAGTTAGAGTGAAACACTACAGAAACACACTAAATCTCAGAAAGCTGCACAAATATTATTTTATTTTAATTTATTTTTATTTTTATATAAAAGCAGCTAAATTTAAAACTTCCTAAGCTTTAAATAGGTAGGTCTAAAAAAAGAACAACTAAAAAAAACCCCAATTAACTATTTTTTTTTAAAGCTCCCAAAGGGGAAAAAAAACTTATCCAATAGAACAGGGATCTCCAACCTTGGCAACTTTAAAACTTGTGGACTTCAACTCCCAGAATTCCTCAGCCAGCTTTGCTGGGAGTTGAAGTCCACAAGTTTTAAAGTTGCAGATAGAGCTGCTCACCAATGAGCTTGATTGCAGGCAGGGAGATTCAGTTGCTTGCTGATGCAATGGATTGCAGGTATTACAGCGTTGCGATCAGCAGCTAAGGTAAGCAAGCTGGAGGCTGGAGAGGGGGGGAGAAAAAAAGAAACTTTTTTTCTTTTACATGGGTCTGGTGATCCAAGCTGAGTTGCCTGATTAGCAGGCAACTCAGTTGGGATCGTCAGAGCTTGGCTCGTCAGAGCCATTTAAAACGAAAAAAAGGCTCTGATGATCGCGCGGCTCAGCTGGGCATGGGGGGCAGGAGCAGGGATTTTTGCTACCGGTTCTCCGAACTGCCCCCCGCCATTGCTACCTACTCGCCTGAGCCGGTCCGAACCGGGAGCATTTCACCCCTGATTCAGAGAGATTAACAAAGTAAAGATGTTTTCCCTCTTTTCTTCCTTTCCTAGGTTTACAAAATTTAGAATTATCGCACAGCAGCTTTTCTTCCAGCTTTTCTATTTCTTAAACCAGTCTCAAAAATTTCAGTCCAGATTGCAGCAGGTTGGTAATGTGACCAGGCTGCTCACTCTGGATAATGACCCACCCCGCTGCCTGAAAAACCTGACTGGGTTGTCCCTCTTTCTGACCTTCCCATCCAAGCAGGGAGAGCAAGTATGGATGAATCTCCCAATGTTTGCCTTTTCCTTTTAGGAGCAGTTCCTGCCTAGTCCTTCTGTTTTTCCTTTGCTTTCCCAATGTCTGCATACATGGATGCCTTCACATGTCTTTCCCACGTTTTTTCTTTTGACACTAACACGAATCCTTTCTTCTTCCTTTTTTCTGTTACAGTATTCTTGTATTTCTGATGCTACAGTCATCAAAGTAATACTGTAGAGAACAGGTTCTTCTTTCATTCCCTCTTCCCTTGTGGGTGAACAGAAACTTTGTGTAGAAATAAAGATTTCTAATATTTCATAGAAATAAAGTGGTCGGTTTCTAGTTGTAATTTAAGATAATAAAAGGGAAAGGAAACATTGACATTTTGTGGGCAAAGGGTAGAAAAGCAAGGAGATCATGTTTCACCCAACCAGGGTTTTCACCAGCAGATGTAAGAGCTGAATGATGCATGAGCTTCTAGAATTTAGGATGTTCATTGATTTAAGAGTCCTGGTGGTGAGGTGGTTAGAATGTAGTAAAAGTAAAAATAAAGGTTCCCCTTGCACATATGTGCTAGTCATTCCTGACTCTAGGGAGCGGTGCTCATCTCCATTTCAAAGCCGAAGAGCCAGCGCTGTCCGAAGACATCTCTGTGGTCATGTGGCCGGCATGACTAAACGCCAAAGGCACATGGAATGCTGTTTACCTTCCCACCAAAGATGGTCCCTATTTTTCTACTTGCATTTTTTACATGATTTCGAACTGCTAGGTTGGCAAAAGCTGGGACAAGTAACGGGAGCTCACCCCATTATTAGGCACTATAATGTAGTATTACATTATACTCTGCCAACAGTCAGGAGTTCGATCCTGATGGGCTCAAGGTTGACTCAGCCTTCCATCCTTCCGAGGTCAGTAAAATGAGGATCCAGATTTTTGGGGGCAATATGCTGAGATTGTAAACTGCTCAGAGAATGCTTTGAAGCACTATGGAATGGTATATAAGTCTAAGTGCTATTGTTATTGCTATTAATTTAACTGGTCAACAGTGGACCAATCACAAGGTTATAAAAAGAACAGCAATTGCCAACCAGTGGAGAATATTTACCTTAAAAGGGGAGTGGGCCAACTGCTGCCCCCAATCAGGATGGAATCAAGTGCTGGGAGAACTAGGATACAAGATGTCACACATACAATTGCTATAGTAGTTCATAGTTCCAGCTATTGAAATGGTGCCTTGTTCAGTCTTATGTGACTTTTGGCTTGGTGTCTCATGAGGCTGAAATTCCACAGGTTCAAGTGGAACAGCTGATTCAGATTCAGATTCAGAATCTGAGTCCGGAGACTGGGTCGTGACAGTCTTAGAAAACAGCAGTTTTGAATCAAAGCAGGAAAACAGAGGTAGTACACTTTCAGCCCTTTACAACAGGCTGAAAGTGGGAGGAATAGGAAGTCATTTATTCCTTAACTTAGGAAGTATTGAATGCCCAGAACTGTCATAAAGATTATCACCTGTGTCTGAATACAGTAAGGATTCAGCTGTAGCACTTCTTCCAAGACAGATCTGGGATATAAGTTCAGCTTGATCTGATCTGCTTCACTTTGAAGTAAGTAAATGGTCTGGAAGAATAGTAGGAGAAGCTATGCACTAAGATGAAGATCAGTAGTTGTTACCAACATAGCAGCCACTGAGCCAACTGAAACTTTAACTTTTGCAGAAGGGAGGAGGGCGAAGTACGTCCACAAAGAGGAATATTGACTTGGTGGAAGGTCTTCTGAGCCAGTTTGGTTTAAAGGTTAAGACACCAGGCTGGAAATTAGGAGATTGTGAATTTCACCTTAGACACAAAACCAACTGGATAATCTTGGGCCATCATTCTTTCTCAATCCAAGGAAGAAGAAGTCAATGGCAAATCGTTTCCAAAAAATAAATCTTGGCAAGAAATCTGCAGGAATTTGTCCAAGTAGTCACCAGGAGTCAACATTAATACGAAGGGAGTTTTTCTTTGAATAAAAACTAAAAAATTGGTTGCCCGATGATCTCTTGGTTCTCTCTGGTTGCAAAAGCACAAATGGGCACAAAAGCTGAACGGAAGAGGACACTTCTGGAATGGACTAATGTCCTCCCTCAGATTCTGTGAATATCCTTTAGCTTCTAGTCTGGTTTTTTAGTTCTCAATTTCCCCTTCTGAACTGTAGTTAAATGTTAGCCCCCCCCTTGCAATGTTGCATTTTCTCAGGATGGCACAGCAGTTGTGGGAGGCAGCCCTGTGATCCCACAAATAGATGCAATTGTTTTAAAGACTTGCAAACAGACTTTAAAATCTGTGTTCCGGAATGCCTTTTCTGAATTATTTTGAAATGCTGCCTAGCTCCCAAAGGAAGGCTTCCATTTAAAAATGCCAAGCTCTGGGCTTCACTCATGAACCCCGCTGCTTCTTTTCTTAGAAAAATGGTTTGTCTTCTAAAGATAAGCGTGAAAATCAGCCCCCTTCCAAGAGACGCTTTGAAGGGAAAGTCCTTTGTTCTGCTTTGCTAAAAGGAAAGCTTATTTCCTGCAAAGCACTTTCAATTGTTCTGAGAATGAAGAACGATTCTCTTCAGGAATTCCTATAACCACAATGCAGATGCAAATATTTTCCATGTCTAGACACTGGGGTTTGCTGATTGCATGGTGGGGAGAGAGCCCCCACCTAAGCAACCATATCAGTAAATCTCCTAGGGAAAGCTCACCACAGTTTTAACTTGGGGTTTCTCCTTTCTGTGCCCTCTCAGGGAATGGTTTAATGCTTAGACATGAAAAAAAAAGTTATTTATTTATTTATTTATTTATTATTTATTTATTTATTTATTTATTTTTTTTAATGTTGTCTGAGATTACTCTAGAAAATTGAATAGTGGTATACAATGGGTGCATTTTGACTTCTCTCCCCATCCCCAACTCCATTCCTCTCATGAAATGGTAATTCAATCCACAATGAACAATTTATTCCCTACCAAAAGTTGTAATTGGAATGGGTGGTTGTGATTTGAGAGAACCTGAAGGGGAAAAAAAAATGGTGTAGTGGTAAATTTTGCATGCCAAAGGGCCACCACTTGACCTCTAGCATTTCTAGTTAAAGAGATCAAGTAATAGGAAAAAAAAGATTATATCCCTGAGGCTTTGAAAGCTGCTTCCAGTTAACAGCAGCCAGGAATGGGCAAAATGCTCAAAACATATAAAGTAGCATTTCATGTGCCTAAATTTTCTATGGGGTTGTGCTAATAGTCCATGTGGATAATGTGGCAGCCAAAATAGACATATATTTTAGATTTTGCCCATGGTTTGTTTGTTGTCCTAGTGACTGCAGCCAAAGGTAGCCCTATCATTAGGGAAAGGCAGCAATTGCTTCTAGTGAAAAATGCGGGATATCTTTTTGGTTCTTTTGACTATTCTTCTGTAGGAAGTTTGCACCCACCCCTTTCCTGGAAGAGTGAAATATTTTAGGAAATATGAAAAAGGCAGAATATTATATTTCCCTGGATGAGAAATATGAGAAGCATATTTTACAGACAAAGCAGCTCCCACCTTCCTGCCCCCACCCTTTGTCAATGGGCCATTAAGGCCTGGGCCAGTCTATTCTACATAACAAAGATCTGCCTCCTTCAGGCAGAGCCATAGTAGGAATTGCCAAAGATAGGATTAGCCCTCTACACAATAGCAGCAGAAACTCACCACATGTGACCTGGGAAGCACATGTGACCATCAGCCAGCAAGGCCCCCACCCCCTGGGAGTCTGACAACCAATCAGGATACTCTTTCGGGGCCCCAAGAAATGCAGAGCCAGAGAGAGCATAAAAACCCGAGGATTTACTGTATCTGCCCCTTTTCTGTTCAGGAACTCAAGCCATGTGATCCTGTCCACCATTAAACCATCTTTCCAAGCAGTCTCCATGTTTCCAGTGTCTGTTTTCCCCACTTGGAGCAGAACCTAGAAGGATGTTTCTTCCAACACTTCTTTACTAGAGAATAAAGGTTCTTGCATAATGGCACTTCCTGCATCTTCTAATCCTGCTGTCCTCAGGTGTGTTAGTGGCACTTAACATTGCCCCTTGTTAAAGTAAGGTTGATAGGAATATATATATATCTATATATAAAAGCGAAAACCACTTACACATTAATCATGAAATCTCCAGAATCGTATAGCCTACAAACTTGAAATTTGCCATGTATTTTCTTCTTGGCTTTTAGGTGCTCACTAAGAAAGGATTTTTCAAAATGACCATCAGAGCATTAGTATTTCCTATATTATTATAACATGCTCTGATGCTAATTGGTTAGATGTTCTACTCCCCCTCCCAACTTGAAAATAACTCTGGAGAGAATGGGATAGCATAGGACAGGCTTCTGTGGGGCAAGCCTCCTGGAGAGAAGGGGCTAGAATTCATATGGAATACATCAGGGAGACAAGGCATAATCTTGCTCTTTGTTTTAGGCAGCAAAATACTTTGAGAACAACTTCTGCCATGTTCTTTGTAGATCAGCCATTAAATGTGATTTTAATAAATTGGTGATTATGTAGTGGGCATTATGCCATCACCAGTGGTGGGTTCCTCCCGATTCGGCCCGGTTCGGCCCAGTTCGGCCGAGCTGGTAGCGGTGATGATATGCCGTCACTGAACCAGTTCTGCTCCCCCACCCCCTACCCCCCCACCCCGCCTTATTCTTACCTTTTATTTGGCCCCACCCCTAATCTATTGCTGCCTCTTGAGTCCCAGCTGATGGCTAGAGGGAAAAAACTGTTTAAACTCTTGCCGCGGGGCTTCAAAGGGCTGCCCTACAGCTGATCAGTGTTAAAAGAAAACAAATGAGTAGACCGGTGCCTGCAAGAATACATGAGTAGACCGATGCCTGCAAAAATACATGAGTAGATCAGTGCCTGCCAAAACAAATGGGTAGACTGGTACAGCTCTGCAAGCAGTTAAAAGCCTGGTAGACCAGTACCTCTGCTAAATCCTAAATAATTGTCACATGACTATCAAGCCACACCCACAAAATAAGCCACGCCCACAGAACCGGTAGTAAAAAAAATTAGAACGCACCCCTGGCCATCACACTATGTAGCAAATCAAATTTGTAAAGTCAGCTATAAAAAAGAAGAGAATCCTTGACTCAATGGACTTTTAAGCAATCTGTTTTTAATCTTGCTTTCCTCCTTCCCCAATTTTTATAGAAACAAATTAATGCAATTTATTTTCTAGAAGCCCAGATAGAGTATTTGAACAACATATAGTATCACTCTGTATATTGTACTATTTTCCCCATTCTGTTTTCCCATAGGCCTGCTGTTTCAAACAGGTTCTTGATATTGATCATCAAAGAAAACTTCTGTCGATATTTCTTTATGTTAAAACTGTGTTAGAAAATTTTTAGAACAACTGAGGTGGGAAAATGTCTCCATTTTTTTTAAAGGGCGTAGAGCAGGAATATTGGGTGCAGGCAACTATTGAACATTCGGTTCTATGTCAAGATCTGGAAGAATTTTAAATAATTAAGCATTTTGGGGCTGGAGAGAAGCTCTGCCTATCGTTATCTCAAACAGACATTTCTGAAGAAGTCATGCAACTTTAACTTTATTGTCTACTTTAATAAATTTACTGTTATATGCCAGTGGAATGCAGGAGATGTAATCTATCTTATTTTAGTATGGTTTTCAACAAAAGGCCATCTCCCCCACGATATTCAGGTTGGCAACCTGGGAAATATAAACACTGGGACTGTGAGATGGATTTATAACTGATGACAGACCCTTACCAAGCCATATGCATCAACTGTAGCCTCATCTGAGAGAAGAGAAAAAGGACCAGATTAACCTGCTCCATCATAAATGCTAATCCTAAGCACAAGACCCAGGAGATAAAACATTTAGTTTTGACGAAAAAGAACCATTAGGGTGAGGGGAGTATACCCAAGAGTATTTCAGTATATTTGGATGGTCTTGTTGAGAATCAAGCTTGAGAAGCACCAGCTGAGTGACCATGGAGGTAACTACAGTACAATCCTCAGGATAGAGGACTCTGTTTGAGAATACCTTATTGCTGGAAGCAAGATCTTTTGCCTGTGAAATTCACTAATTTTTGCACCTGATTGCAGAAGAGACTGCTCTGGCATATTAAGCCTTCTTTGCCCATTTTTCAGTCTCTTGTCCACAGCTGTTTAGTTTGCACTCTGATTGGTTTAGACTTTTGGACTGACTTACTGATTACTCTTCTGTGTGACTTTCTGGCAATGAGTAATGCAAATAGACCTAGACTGAGCAACTACCCTTTATCTCTTTTGTTATTACCCAAGGGAGGATATTTGGATCAGATGTTTATAAATTACAGGGCTGTACTTGGATAGAGAAATAGAGGGGGTGCTTATTGATTTGTGAGTGAGACAAATTGATGGATTATTTGATAGGGCTGTGTAAATATTTGACGGGTTAAGCATATAATTGCTTGAGTCTGGCAAAATTGATGCCAGACCCCAAGTAGCAAGAATGACATGTGGTGTTACTTCTGAATAGTTTTATTTATTGCTCTTCACTTAGAGACAGAATCTTGCCAGACTAAATCAACTATCTGCATAACTATAGAAATACTCAGAGAATAACTAAGGAGGAGCCATTGCAACTCTTTCCTGCCGACCAAATTTTCCGCTGCTTCTTTGCCCTCTGGGATGCAACCCCTTGCTCCTGGAAATCCAGACCATGGTCCACTACAATATAGCAACAAATAGAATGAATCCAAAGGAAGGTAATGAAGATGATGAAAACTTAGAGGCCAATTTCTTGCACTGGATAGAGACAACATAAGAACAGAGACAACATAACAACTATCTTTAAATGGATGAAAGGTTGCCACATAGAGAGGTTGCACATGCTAACCAAGGAGTCCAAATTGCAAGAAAGTTGATGCCAATGGAATATTAGAAATAGCATCTTGGAGGTGTCAATTATCTATAGCGAGACAAACTGCACTGGAATATCATGGATGCTTCACTAACATTTTAAACTAAGCTTCTGTGGTGGATCGGTGGAGTTTCTGTAATGGTAGAGCGTTGGACAAGAGAATTTTTCATACATCCTCCAACTGTGATTCTATACCCTATTTTGTCTTCAAATTGATGTGCAAGAATTTTTTTTCTCCTAATAGCCTTTGCATCTGGCAATCTAGCTAAGTGACCTCTCTAAACACACAGGGCAGCTGATTCTTGCTGTTCTTACTGAAGTTTGCAGAAAAACTCATTTTCTTGAATATTAGATGTTGTCATGCTGGAAGTGAACACAGGTTGTTTGGATTGGGAAGAGATATGCTAAGACATTTCCTTCACTGTGACTTTGATCTCCCTGACACTAACATGATGACTTATGTTGTTAAATCTTTAGCATTTATGCAGATTTCACATCCAAAGAAGAGAAACATGTTTCAACTCTGCCTTTTTTAGCTGCTTCCTTTGCTTACATTGCCAAATTGCATATAATCTAAGGAAAAAGCTACCTTTCTATGATGGTGTAGTATTGTAATTCCGGAAATAGCCTGGATGGATTTGGAATGGTATGCCAAAGGAGATTCAGCTTTGGGGTGGGAAATTTTTTGTTTATGTGCATAGAAGCTATAGGGATTTTTCTTTGCTTATTCTCCTAAACGTCTCTTAATATTTTGCTTTTTTTCCACAGAGAAAGTAATTATGGAAAACATAAGCTTCTTTCTCTAGCCAGAAAACTATTAATTCCAGAAGTTGTCTTATTTCAAGTCCACCTAGCTGTGCCTTATCAATACTGACTGGTATTATTGATCCAGTACAGTGGTGGGTCGCCCCCGGTTCACACCAGTTCTATAGAACCGGTAGTAAAACTGGCAGGAGGCTCCACCCACCGACCCCGATGTCATCAAAATGCTTTTGCGCATGCACAGAAGCTTCTGCGCTTGTGCAGAAGAGTGCACACGTGCATGAGCGAAGTGAGTGCGCGTGCGGCCCCTCTGCAAACTGGTAGTAAAGGTAAGTAGAACCCACCCCTGATCCAGTATCTATCCAGGGTTTCAAACTACACTCTTTTTCATCCTAGCTAGAGATACCTAGGATGGAAGCTGGGACAACAAGAATGTTAAACAGATATTCTGCCACTATAGAAACTACAACCCCATTGAAATTAAAGAAGGGATTCCAGAGATTGAGTCCAGGCTCTTTGATATGCAAGGCAGGTACATCCTTATTGAGCTACAGAAAATCTTGACTAGGTTAATGACAATGGAGAGGTGAGTATCCTATGTCCCTCTTCCCTGGGTTTGTCTTATTCTAAAAATGTTTACCTTGTCAAATGCATTTTCTCTTAGCACGTATGATTCATTATTGAAAATATTGAAGTAATAATGATACTATACAGTACATCACTGCAACTTATAACTACAGAAAAATTTCCTGTCAGTGAGAACAATTAATCAGTGGAATGGCTTGTTTCATAAGTTATGGGTGCTCCATTGCTGGAGGCTTTTAAGAGAAGATTGGGCAGCCATTTGTCTGGAACAGTATAGGGTATCTTGCTTGGGCAGTTGGGTTGAAGTGAATGACTGCAGTTGTTCAGTTAGTAACATAGTTCTTAAGTGAATCTGGCTTCCCCATTGACTTTGCTTGTCAGAAGGTCATCTGACAAGCAAAGGTGATCATGTGACCCTGGTACACGGCAACACTCATAAATATGAGTCAGTTGGGAAGCGTCCAAATTTTGATCATGTGACCATGGGGATGCTGCAACGGTCGTGTGAAAAATGGTCATAAGTCACTTTTTTCAGTGCCATTTGTAATTTTGAACAGTCACTAAATGAATGGTTGTAAATCAAGGACTACCTGTACTGGGGGAATTATATGCACAAAAGCTGGAGTGAACTTTCCCTGCAGAACCTTCCAAATGTCTTCATTAACATATTTCTCAACTTTTCTTGCCCTTTAGTTGCTGCTCCAGGGAGATATTTAATGAGTGTTTTGATTCTTTAAATTGTATGAAAGAAGGCATAAAGGCATATGTTCCCCATATATATATATATATATATATATATATATATATATATATATATATATATATATATATATATATATATATATATATATATATATATATATCTGAGAGCGATTAGGGACTTAAGAATATCTTTTCCAATATAAGGCAAGCCAGATTTTTTTCCCCACCTCTGAAGAAATTACTCATTCCTTTATCCCTGAAAAGCTCCTCAGATTTTTCCTCTCTAAGTGACAAATTCATTCATTATGAAAGGTAATACTTAAAACCTTCATGAAAGGGACAGCCAAGTTTATGGAAAAAGATGAAAAATTTAAAAAGCAGCTCGGGTTGGATTTGGAGTGTGAAACTGGAGTAAGAAAACGTAGAGGGGAGAGGGTTGGAGAGCAGCTAGACATGTGTGAGTCCCTTTGGGTTGTAGATTGCATTTTGATGCTGAAACTCATGAATATGGAACCTATGGAAGAATTTAGTAAGGTTAAATATTAAAAATAGGTGATAAGGTGTTCTATTGGAAAGCATGAGCAGAACCTGGGATAGTTACTTTAAACTAATTACTCTGTAATGATTATTTTAAGGATTTCTCCCAACTAGAGATAGAATTTTGCATATCTAATTCACAACAGCGGCGATATAATCAACTCAGTGTGGACCAAATTCTTTAGCCACTTCAAAAGAAACTCGAGATACTTTCTCTAATGAGGGAGTCAGTTTCTGAAACCAAATCAACATTGTATTTGTGGCAAAAATTAAAGTATATTTTTTTAAAGTTGAAAGTATTGACATTAAAAAGGAATGGAATAAAGAATTGGAATACCTAATGATGGATTTAAGACTGAAATTCAACCCCCCCCCTCAAATCTGCTCTTTATTTTCCGGAGGTCTAGGTATATTTGTAAGAATGGATATTAGATTTTCTCTGCTGGTAAGGAAAATGATTTGAGGAGTCATTAACTCATGATTTCATTTTGTGAGTTACCGTACTGACCTTTAAAGCTGTGAACTGTGCAGGGCCTGGAAATCTAAGGGAGGACCTCTTCTACTGCAAACTTGTCCAATTATAAAATCTACAGGGGTGGCCCCTTTGAAGAAACATCTCTTATGCTACCTGGGAGAGGTGCTTTTCCTGAGTTGCTCCCAGAACATGGAATCCACTGTATTAGATGAATTTGGCCCTGACTCTCTCAGCATTTAGAATATATATAAAAATCTTCCCCTTTTGCTAAGCATTTGATTATGAGATTTTAGTATCTATTTTATTAATTTTAATAGCAATAGCAATAGCACTTAGACTTATATACCGATTGACAGTGCTTTACAGCCCTCTCTAAGCAGTTTACAGAGTCAGCATATTTTCCCCCAACAATTTGGGTCCTCAATTTACCCACCTTGGAAGGATGGAAGGCTGAGTCAACCTTGAGCCTGGTGAGATTTGAACTGCCAAATTGCAGGCAGCCGGCAATCAGCAGAAGTAGCCTGCAGTACTGCACTCTAACCACTGCGTCACCATGGCTTAATCTATGTTTCTAACTTTTTGTATCCTTTTTTAAAATGTTAGCTGCTTTGGGAATGAAATGGAACAGAAATATATAAACCACTAATGAAATAAATAGACGTGCAAGAGCTCTATAGAAAGACCTTGAATTTCGTGGCTGCTGGATATGTCGAATCTCCTATGAAGGTAGTCCCTATTTTGCTCAGTGATAATATGGTTGCCCACTGTTTTATCAGAAATGGCTAGATGAACCTCTTGAGATGATCCATCACGACTCTTATATCCTTAAGACTGCATACTGAAATCAAGGCTTCCATTCAGAAAAGAGCATTCATTCTTCAAGATCTGTGTAATGTAACAGTTTTTCTACTGTTAGAAAAGCTCAGGGTTTTGTTAATCTTTGGGCTTCTATCCTTCATCTCCCCTTCACATGAAAAGGTGACTTTTGCACCTGTTAACCAGAAACCGTACCTTGTTGCTTTGTGTAAACTCAGCAAAGATGTCTTAGTTTGATGTCCTAACCTGATGACAAATTATGATTTTAATAAACTCCTGTTTTGATCAGTTTGGGAACAGCAACATATGGCTGACATCTTATTTCAAAGCAGCAACATAAGGATTGTGTCATTTTCCTTCACATGCAAGAGGAAGCTAGTGGTGCCCAAATTCTCTCTCTGTCTCTGTCTCTCTTTCTCTCTCTTTCTATGCCAACCTACTCCTCTCTTGAAACAGATCCAAAGGAGATTTACTGTGTTAATGGGCACTGGGGAATTTAGAGCTGACTGCAGGGATAGGGAATGAATGAAGGAGCCCTTAATGGGAGGACTTGCAGAATAGATTCCTTCAGAAAAAACTAACAGGTTTTGTTAGCTTAAGATAGAGTTCCCTACTCTGGTAGCCTTCATATATGCTGGACTTCAAGTCCCAGAATTCCTTATCAAAACAGTCATTGGCCAGCCAAGTGGAAATTATAGGAGATGAAAGGTTAGATTTTGTTGGCTGGGAGGAATACTTCTTTGCAACCTTTCTACATATTAACAAACTTAAATGGTTGTTAAACCCAAATGGAATAATAATAGGATAGTATCCCTTCATCTATTTCAAATTTTTAGAATTATGGAATTAATCTTCATCCCTTTTAAAATATTTCCCAAGGTATCCAATAATATGAAAAAGACTTTAATTGTTGAATTTATCTCATATTAAGATTATAAAATACAAAGTTAATATTCTTTAAGACCCTTAGCCACTATTTTATAAATAGGAGATATTCTAACTCCTTATTTCAAAGTTCTTGCAAATAACTAATATTCACCTGAGTAATATTCTTGAACTGTTTTTTTTTTATTTTTTTTTAATGTAGACTTGTTCTAAAGAGCATTCTAGACATATAGAAATCTGAGAGTTTTTGATGCTAGTGTTGCATTCAGGCCAAATGGTGAAATCATGATCTGGGGCAATATATTAATTGAATGTATTGTTAATCCATTATTTTAGACCATCCAAATTCTTTTTTCAGAACCTCAAATGGTTTAAAAAATTGCTTGGCAGTGAGCTGAGCTAAAGTATTAAAATAATATATGACTTAATCAGTTAATATGCACATGATTTCAAAAAAGGAATAAAAAATACAAACTAACTTCAGACAGAGGTAGTCCTAACATACAAATTGGTTGTACCAATAAAAGCCAGTATCATATTTCCATATGTGTCAACTTCCAGATGTGCCTTGATACTTTTAATTCAATGTGGCTAAAAAAGGAGCCACCATCAATGATAAGGTCAAAGAGATTACATAATCACAGTCTACTTGGGCTCATAAGTTTTTTGATTGGATCACTGTTGTTCCCTAAATAAATTGTCGAGTCAAAATGTTTGCTCAGTAATATACTTGAATATCAGGAAAGTTAAAACCTCTGACACTATCTGATAACCATAATTGAAATTGTTCATAAAACAAAACATAAAAACATTCTTAATAATTTATCAATCTGCTTGAAACAACTAAAAGGCATTAGAATAGTAGGGATTTTCCCATGAGTTCAGCAGGATTTTTAATTATCTGTTAATATTAATTTTGATCTGGGATAAAACAGCTGATACTTTTAAAGCAAGACATTTGAAATCATGGTTTAATGGGCTGTTTTAAAGTAGCCATTAAGCCCAGGCAACTTCGCATTAACTTACAAAAAACTACATGTATGTAGTTCAGAGGATAAGAGACTATAAATACCACAAACGGAGGCAACTGCACCTCCATCCCTGTGAAGTGAGACAGTACCAGCCCTTTTATATTAGATGTGGACAGACCACACTATTTGTGTGATTTATAATCAAGGACCAATTTCGGCTTGATCACACAAGACCTCCATATAACATATTGTAATGGAAGTCTCCGAGAAAAGGGAAGGGACAGTTGCCAAACACTCTCGAACAAGAACAGATGGGTGTTCCTTTCGTATCTTATAAATGCATAACCAGATCCTCTTCAATTTGAGAGTGAAAAAGAGGATCAAAGACATCAAAAGTGTCTTTTAACATACTTACTGATGTTAAACAACTACTTGATTTCCAAGATTCTTTGACCAAACCCTAGTGCTTGCCACCTATCTGGCCACGTGTATGTGAAATTAACCTTGAGAGACAGGAGGAGGAGGAGCCACAGCCTAGACAATGGTCAGCAAAAGATAACTCAGCCCACAGAAGGAATAAGGTTGGACAAAGCATCTCAAAAGGAACACTTTCTAGTTCTCTGGAAAAAAGGCAGGGAAGCGAGAAATGTTTTCAGATTTGCAAGATTCTGTTGCTGTACTGAAACTTTACAATAAAATACTCATGGTTTTTATTTCTTGTTCAAAATAAGGTGGGGGAGGGGTGCGGGACTGATACTACAAGATTTCATGAGAATCTAAGCATTCTTGGTTAATGTTAGGGATTGTTCAGGCTTGTCTTCCAGAGCTTTTTCTTGCTTTAAGAACCAGGTCAGTATATATGCTCAGCAACCTGGCACATGAGCAAGACCAAACTCCAAGCTGCAAGTGAGCAGAAAGACTGCATTTATCCTGCTTTCCAATTCAATTTTAAATATTAAAGAATCCACCAAACAGGAGCCAGAAATGGACTTTGAAATGAAACAAAGAATCCACTTTGCTAAACAGAGCTGGTGGATTTTGACTACATAAATATCACAAGAACCTTAATTGTTGAGGATGTTTACAGAGGACTGCTTGGGATTTTACAGCAGGGTTTTTTTCTCTTTTCCAGATGCTTAAAGACAAGAAGAGTTCAATCAAATAGGAGGCTTTCAGAGAGGGGTGGATAGCTCTGAATAATATCTAATGAGGAATTTCAAACTGGCTGACTATTCCATTGGGATATTTCATCAGGTAGACTTAGATTTAGACTAACTTTATTGTCACTTTGAATGTATACTAATTGGCATATGTTAAAATGAATTTTCATTGCATAAGGCTCTCAAAGGATCACTGCCTCCAATATACACTACATAAAAATGACAAAATAAACAAATACAAAATTATGCATATACCCACATATATTATATGACACAGAGAAACAACACAGTCTAGTTTAGATGTATACATGGACATGGTGAGAAAAATGAATCTTGTGAGTTTACCAGACGGATGGCATAGGGAACAAAGCTGTTACAGAATCTGAAAGGGACGTTCAGTGCTTTGGATTCCATTCCAAAAAGATGCTTTGGACTTTGTAAAAATGGGAGCATAGTTTATCTGCACCTATTTAAACCAGCTACATCATTCTCAAGCAAGAGGATCTTCTGGATTCTAAAACTCCTTTTCTTGAATTATTTTCTAAGATTGCACAGTCATATTGGATATCTCAAAAAAGGTTAGACTGATGAACCAGCAGAATTCCTCAGACAAAAACATCTATGGGCCAAAAAAAAAAAAAAAGGATTGGGGGAGAGATAAGAATTGCTGTCAGAGAGTGAAAAGAGGATGGCAGAGCATGCTTCAGTCCTTAGCATTTTGCAGGAAAGGGAGATGAGGCATTAACTGGGATATTGTTAACTTTGGCACTCATGTGTTTTTCTGATTTCTCTCTGAACTAAAAGACAGAGAGAATTTTTGGTAATGAAAATGTGTATAAAGACAAAAGGAATTGAAGGTGAGCTCTCTAATGCTCGTATCTTCTTCATTAGCACCAGTTTCTTATGAGTAGTTTGGTACTACTTTTGAAACAACCATGTCCTGGTGATCTGTCCCCGTACCCACACACACACAAACACAGCCAGCCGAGGGTTAAGGAAACACTTTGGAACGCACCCAGTTTCTTTATCTCCCACTTGGCAGCGATAGACACACCGTCTGCCAAGTGCCTTTATTTTCACAGTAAAACAGAAAGATAAATACTCAAGAGTCCAAATGTCCGACAAGAAATCTTTCTCTCAGCAATTCCAGACGAGGCTTTAGTGACTATTCAAGGTTTGTTTTGTTCGTCACAAGGATCCCTGACCACCACCCTCTATTATATAGTCTCTGGGGTCCAGTGACTCAGTTCTAATCCCTAGCATGCCTCCTAAGCTGCTGCAATTGTTTATCACGCCTTCGGAGGCGTGCGTCCAGGAATGATGTTTCTTCGTCACTCTGATCCGAGCCACCTGTCTCCCTACTGATCTCCTCTCCCTCGGCCAGCACCTGAGACAATGCCAGAGGGGAGGGGCCTGGAGAGGGAGGCCTGGCTGACTCCTCTTCCTCATGCTCGGAGCTTTCTTCCTCCGATGGGACAGGCTCAGAGGGCAGGGCCACAACACCTGGATGATTGAGAATCTCCATAGATACTTTCTTATAAGTAATGATTCTGAGAATATATAACTTCCCCCTTAAGATGAACCCCCCCCTTTACTATTATGTGTGAATTGCTACTGTGAATAGAGACAATGATGTCTTCAAGCTACATCTCAGGGGTGGAAACATGAGAAAAAGGAGCATTGAATCAAATTTCTCTTTATATATTTATATCAGGAATGGGTCATTTGCAGCCCTTGTGTCATGAATGGCTCGTCCCCATTTTGTGACTACTGGAATCTTCAAGATTGCACTCCCAAAATTCTGCACCAGAATGGTAATATTTTGGAAGATCCATTTTTCCTATGGGTAAATAGACATTGACATAGGTTTGACATTCTATTGTGAGTGAACAGTTTCCCCCACCCCAAATAAAAGAAGGCCAACATTTTTGGCCCACGGGCATGAGCCAGTTTCTCAATAGCAAACTATTGAGTCCTCATTGTACAACCACAATTGAGCCCAAAATTTATGTTGCTAAGTGAGCTATTTGTTAAGTGAATTTTGCCCAATTTTATGACTTTTCTTGCCACAGTTGTTAAATGAATCATTGCAGTTGTTAAGTTAGTAACTCAGTTGTTAAGTGAATCTGGCTTACTCATTGACTTTGCTTATCAGAAGGTCATAAAAGGGGATCACATGACCCTGGGACATTGCAACTGTCATAAATATGAACTAGTTGCTAAACATCCTAATTTTGAACACATGACCATGGACCATGAGAATGCTGCAACAGTCGTAAGCAAGAAAAATGGTCATAAATCACTTTTCCAGTCCTGTTGTAACTTTGAATGGTCACAAAATGAACTGTTGTAAGTCAAGGACTACCTGTTCTGCCCCATCTTCGGATTCTCAGAGAATGTGACACACACCAAGCTTCGCAAACACTGTTTAATTCCAAACAAACCCCTTTCAAGAATGCAGGCTTCCAGTGCAAAGGGTCCTTATCAAAGTTATTAAGAACAAAGTCCGACAAAGGTTGGCAACCAGCCCAGAAAACCAGATATGAAAAGTCGCTTGCTCTCCAAGATGCTCTGTAGTAATGAGACGTTTCTAGCAAGAAAGCACTAGGCTAAGGGAGTGGCCAATTATCCTCAAGCCCTACTCATGAGTAGACCTCCTCCTCCTAAGTAGCCACTCCTGCCTTTTGGCAGCCCTGCGTGCTCGAGCATTGAGGAGAGGCTCCTCCACTTCGGTCTCTCCACTTGAAGGAGCCTCTGGAGGTTCTGAAGGCCCTGGCTGAGTCTCTGCCTCTGGCACCACATCCTCTTCGGCCTCCTCGCTGTTCGACGCAAGCGCCAGCTGCGCAGGCTGCTGGCGTGACACCACACCAGCCTCCTCTTCGTCGGGATCAGCCACGATCCGCGCAGGCTACTGGCGGGCCACAACACTACCTGTGTAGAATATGCTGCCCCCAAAAGTGCCCATTTTGGAAAGCTTGAAAAATCTTATTTTGAATTTATTGGTGACCATCTAGTTATTGTTCTGCTTTCATGAGGATTTAGGAGGCACTTTTTTTTATTATTGTTCTGCGGTAGTCAGAGTCTATATAGATTGGAGCAGTGTTGTAAATATTGAGAAATAAAGAAAGTAAATCAATGTGGTAAGCTTGAAATTTTTGGTCTGGTTTTTCATGAGTCATTAATACAGATAATATCAAATAAGGCATATTTTTATGCCACTCTAGTCCTAGAGGACTCTAAAAATTGTGGTACTAATAGAGACAAAGTAGTCTTTATGCCACACAATTCTATCTTCAATTACTTGAAAGGATGTGTTAAAAAAAAAAAAAACTAAAATAGACAGCTATTTAACAGTAAGCTGGCTGCTGCAAAATGTTTTTTTAGCAAGAATTTGGAAAAATGCTTTCTACATGTAGAGAAATAGATCTGTGAAGTTTAGCTACGTGAGGGAAAGTTAAAATAATGTAAAGTAATGCTTGTGTATTAGTCTTTCTTTTCAAAAACTTAGACTTTCTGCATACAGGTTTGAGGGATCTGTTTGAAAGAGGCATTGGCATGGGTCTCCAGGGAAGATATATGGTGAACTGAAGACCAGAGGTAAAACCAGACCTGACAACCATGGCAAAACCTCTGCAAATAAGGAGAGGACGGGAGATCACCAATTTATGCTTTGGGTAGCTGTTCCCCACAAGAGACCTCAAGACAGTGGTTTTTCATGGGTTTGTGGGAAATGATAGGATTAGTCATCTTGCTCATAACCCCAGCAAAAATGTTTAAAGGACATTAGGTTTGCAAACCTCACTTTCTAATCATTTTTGGAAAAATACTTATTAACTACTTCTAAGCTATTGGAAATCTTCAGAATGACACATTTGAATGTGCCAGGTGAGTCTGTCCCCAATCCTGAATGGAAGTAAATTTTAACCATATGCCTCACAATTTGAATAATCTGAAGTAAACAGCAAAAAGTTAAATAAGATTTTGATTTTAGAAATTGGAGCACTGAAACTTTTACAATTTTGGAATTCATTAGAAAGTACAAACAACTTCCTATGGGAAATAGATCTTATTTTGGTTTGTATAATAAGACATAACATAGATAAATAATTTCATTATTTCAAAAACTGGACATTAGAGGAAATTAAAGATTTTAGATAGAAGAAAGATAGAATGGATCCCACTTGATAAAAAGCATCCACGAAAGAGACCTAAAACAAGATGGATCAATGACATCAGCAAGTATTGTGGGCCCAATTGGCAAAAGAAAGCTCAGGACCATATTGGTTGGAAACATGTGGAAAAGGCCTTCATCCTGCAGTGGGTAGACAATGACTAAAATGATGATGATGATGAGATAGAAGAAAGATATGTAGCCTTGCAAGGTGGTGCAAAATCTTATGACAATAACATTTTGACAATAAAAATACTGAAGGAGACTTTTGAAGAATGAATCAGAAAATGGTAGTCACAATATCAACAGAATCAATCATGATATCTGCTTCTATGGATCAATATGTCAAAAATAAGTTATTTAAGGAATGTCAGATGTAGAACTAATTTTATCTGACAAGATAGATATGGTATCTAAAATGGATTTACAATGGATTGGCTAAGAGGATGATTTAGAAAAGGATGTTTTATTGGAACTGGAAAAGAAACTGACTGAAGTTTTAAAATTTATAAAGAGAAAACAACCAAGAAAGTGACCTGAATATTTTTTTCCGACTGGATCTACAAAAGGGTCTTGCTAAAACCTTGAAGAATTCTAATTCTATGACAATATTTGAACAAACTAAAGTTTAAAACCGTTAGAAGTAAAATGAAGGACTATAAAGTTGATTTATTTCAACTCCGACTGGGTAGGTATAGACGGGATGATGGAGGCCGGTCTTGAGAATGTCATTTGGGAGGAGTTCGATCCTGTTGCTCCCGAGGACGTGGACAGGATACTGGGGTGGCTGAATGCTACCACATGTTTATTGGACCCGTGTCCCTCCTGGCTGGTACTGGCCTCCCGGGAGGTTACGCGAGGCTGGCTCCAGGGTATTATCAACGCTTCCTTGGGTGAGGGTGTCTTGCCATCAGCCTTGAAAGAGGCGGTGGTGAGGCCCCTCCCTCAAGAAGTCTGCTCTGGATCCGGCTGTTTTGGCTAACTATCGTCTGGTCTCCAACCTTCCCTTCTTGGTGAAGGTTGTTGAGAGTGTGGTGGCACGACAGCTGCCTGGGTACCTGGATGAAGCTGTCTATCTGGATCCACGCCAGTCCGGCTTCAGGCCTGGGCACAGCACGGAAACGGCATTGGTCGCGTTGGTGGATGATCTCTGGAGGGCTCGGGATAGGGGTTGCTCCTCTATCCTGGTCCTATTAGATCTCTCAGCGGCTTTTGATACCATCGACCATGGTATCATGCTGCGCCGGTTGGAGGGGCTGGGAGTGGGGGGCACCGTTCTACGGTGGTTCTCCTATCTCTCCAACCGGACACAGTCAGTGTTGGCAGGGGGGCAGAGGTCGACCCCGAGGCGCCTTGTGTGTGGGGTGCTGCAGGGATCAGTCCTCTCACCCCTTCTGTTCAACATTTATGTGAAGCCGCTAGGCGAGATCATCCGTGGCTTCGGGGTGGAATTCCATCAGTACGCTGATGACACTCAGCTGTACATCTCCACCCCAGGCCATCCCAACGATGCCCTTGAAGTGATGTCCTGGTGCTTGGAGGCTGTGCAGATCTGGATGGGGAGTAACAGGCTTCAATTCAATCCCTCCAAGACCGAGTGGCTGTGGCTTCTGGCGTCCCGATATAGCCAGTTGGCGCCATCGCTGGCTATTGGGGGTGAGTTATTGGCCCCCCACGGAGAGGGCTCGCAACTTGGGTGACCTCCTGGATGCACAGCTGTCTTTAGAAGAGCATATGACGGCCGTGGCCAAGGGGGCTTTTCATCAGGTTCGCCTGATTCACCAGTTGCGTCCCTTTCTGGATCGGGACTCCTTATGCATAGTCACTCAGGCACTCGTCACTTCCCGCCTGGACTACTGCAATGCTCTCTACATGGGGCTCCCCTTGAGGTGCACCCGGAGGCTCCAGCTGGTGCAGAATGCGGCTGCGCAGGGGATTATGGGAGCGAGAGGGCACTCCCATGTGACACCTCTCCTGCGTGAGCTGCATTGGCTCCCGGTGGACTTCCGGGTGTGCTTCAAGGTACTGGTTACCACCTTTAAAGTGCTCCATGGCATCGGACCTGGGTATTTGCGGGACCACCTTCTGCCGCCAATAGCCTCCCACCAGCCAGTACGCTCCCACAGAGAGGGACTCCTCAGGGTGCCGTCAGCTAGGCAGTGTCGGCTGGCGACCCCCGGGGGAGGGCCTTCTCTGTGGCAGCACCTGCCCTCTGGAACGATTTGCCCCCAGAGATACGGAGGATATTAGATCTCCGGGCTTTTCACCATGCCCTAAAAACTTTTCTCTTCCATCAAGCAGGGCTGGCGTGAACCCCCCCCCCCGTTTTTGAGATATTAGATTTTTAATTGTTTAATGGGTTTTAGTCGTAAAGTTCTTAATTTTTGGCCAAAGAGTATAATTCTTTTAAATTTTTAACTTTTGTATTGGATGTTTTTTACTTGGCTGTGCACCGCCCTGAGTCCACCAGGAGAAGGGTGGTATACAAATTTAAATAAAATAAATAAATAAATAAATTTATTTGATCAAGCTTAAAATAAGATGTCATTTTTCTGGCTACCATTTATGTACTTTCTGCTAACACCAATACTAAAAAGTTGATACTTTAGAGATTTGTTTCTAAAATAAGAGATGGGAAAAGAACCACTTTGGTCCACTGGTTAAGTCACCAGGCTAGAAAGCTGGAGAGTGTGAGTTCTAGTCCTGCCTTAGCCATGAAAGCTAGCTGGAAAGCCACCTTAGGCCATCACTCTCTCTCAGCCCAACCCACCTCACAGAGTTGTTGTTGTTGTTGTTGTTGTGGGAAAAATAGGAGGAAGAAGGTGTGTTGGATATGTTTGTTGCTTTGAGTTATCTGTAAAAGTAATAAAGACTGGATATAAATAAAGAAATAAAATAAATGCAAAATATTGAATGAAGAGATAAATGTAACTTTAGAGAGGGTGATGATTTACTATATTTGTTTATATTTGTGATGAAGATTGGAAATCACTTCTTTCTCTATTTCTATTCTATTTTTACTTTTCTATTTTTACTTTTTTCCCCCTTTTCCCCTGCACTTTTTATTCATTTCCACTCTCTTTTCTTCCTTTAATTTATATTAGATTTTACCATTATAATCAAAATTCTTAATAAAAATTTGTACATTAAAAAAAAGAGGCATGCCTTAGTAGTTTTGGGATTTCGTTTTTATTCACTTAGAATACAGCAAAAGGAATCATCAGGTCAAACAAGTTTACTTTTCTGGTGCTGCGTCTTTCTGTTTTGCATCATTTTGCATGTTTTGTGAGTAGTTTCCTCTCTGGACTGATAACCTGATCCACCCTGATTCAGAATGAGCTTTTCTTTTCTACTGTCCTCTCAGAACAGCTCAAAGTAAGCAAATCGCAGCAAGTAATAATATGTGATTAACATAAGTGTGTTAATCCTTGAGGAGGAACAGACAAAGTTCAGAAAAAAAGTATGAAGGATGATTGTTATAATAAATCCACCTTTCCCAAGGTTTAATTGTATTTTTTGTCGTTGTTCATTTGTGTTTATTTTGGTATTTGGATTTTTTTGGGAAATGCATACATTAAGATTACAATGCAAGAGAGTGTGATGGCAAAAAGTTTAGGAACCCGTTTTTCTATGTTTCTACACACTAGAATTAGTTCTATCTAGAACTAAGAAAGAGCTTAAAATTATACTGTCAAGCAGGCCCCAATCAATCAGACTAGCATCATGTTGTTGCTGGCTTTATTCTGGCAGGTTTATCTTTCTCCTTTTTAATCATCTTCCATTATCTTCAGCTCCACCAAGAGTTTTCTGCAGTAAGCAAAATAGTCCCATAGCACCTCCTTCTTTTCAACACAATAGACGTAGTGTCTAAACTTTAAATTTTCACAAAACTACAGTAGTTTAGCTCAGGGTTGCTTTATAACCCAGGCACAGTTTCTCATTTGGCTGAAAAAAATGTGCTTAGTTCTATATGGCAGGCTGAAGGGTGCATTTCAAAAATCATAATGTATTTTTTTGCCTCTTTAAAAAATGCCGAAATTGTCCTCCCTCCCCCAAAAAAGAATCTACATTATAACCCATTTGTGCTTTGGGACACAAAAGTGATGCTGACCTTTTGGCTGCAATTTTGCCCTCTAGTTTATTATGCCACAAATAGGAATAAATTTCATTTTCATTTGGATTTGGAAATCCTCCTGCTCTAGAGCATTATTCAGGACCAGGGTCTGTTCATCAGGCCCAGTATGCATAGTAGTGCACTTTGTTAGCATTTTCCATATACTTTGGCATTACTAATTCAAGCTGAGTCGTATTATGGATGAACTTTCTCATTAATTTGGATACATCATTCTTCCATGGAGCCAGTTCACGCACTGAGCTGCTGGTTATTAAATATATCGAACAGTTAAAAAAAAAAGATAAAACCTGTATGTGTTAATCAGCCTAGAATATTGAAGAAAGTGGGAAAGCTGGCTTCAACAGATACTCAGATGCTCTTATAAAGATTTCCGGAAATCTGTTCAAATGCTTTCTTCTTGCCTTTGCTAGGCCCCAACTTTTTAATATAACCAAAGCAGCCTTCAAAAAACTGGCCTCTACCTAGTGTATTTCAATTCCAAGAATTGCAAGCCAAAATCCATCTGAGATGTTCAGGAATTGAGTCTAATATACTCAGGTGCTCACTGAGATTGTTTGATTGTTGCAGGCATTTTATTACCCAATTAGGTAACACTTATCAGTGCCAATACATCTGGACTCCAATGCACTTTAGGCCAATATATCTGAGTCCAATATTTCTGGAGAACATCAACTTGGAGAAGGTTGTCCAGACAAGTTACTTAAGGGGCAATATGCTTTTAATTTCACTACTGCAAGAACTAGTAGACAAATGAGACAAACATGTTGACATTCCTGGACCAATTTTGTGTAATGCAATTGCATGAATGTAATTCTTACATCACCTGGAGATGAGAGCTGAACTTTAATCTGACCTTCATCTTGAGTCTTGATGCTTTTTTCTTCCTAGGCTGGGTAATTTCATGCATTATATTTAGGCTGTGGAGAAAAGAGTTTGGAGGAAAAGATCATGGACTGTAAAAGGCAGAAAGGGCTATTTTCTACCATCTACACAAGCATTTGCTTGTAAAAATCCTGGTTTACATCAGAATGATTCTATTCTATTTAGCTATCAGATCTGTTTATGGGGGTTTAGCTTTGAATTGCATAAAACTAAAGGTACCAGAAAGGAATGTGTTTGATGTGGAGGGGGTGGGGTATTAGCTGATTGAACAACATATCTGTAATTTAAATTTTTCATCCTCAATGCAACCTGTCAGTCCCTCAAGATTTATTACATTAAGAAACAGACTCCAGAAGAAATATTGGAACTCTATTTTATTGATGTAGGCTACTTTAATAGAATTTGAAAAGCCTGACTGTGTTTTTCCTTCTCTCCCCATTGTACCCTGTTGAATTAGGGTGGGAACATACCCTGTTGAATCAGCTTCTTTCTCATGTTTCCTCTATTTCCTGGGCTCAAAGCAAACCTTGTTTTGCAATCTTCATCACCTAATTTTTTCAAGGTCATCTCCATGGCTTTCTTCCTCAGCCCAAATATGTTGGGGCTCCTGGCCTGGAATTTCATGCTCCAATTCAGGGAATTCTAGTTCCAATACCTCTGGGAGTCACTAAAGTTAGGAGGGTCCTATTATAAGCATATCTCTGTATAAATAATTTGGTGATCACTGTATTCTCCTAGGTCTTCTGAGCTCATTCCCTAGTTTTCAGAATTAATCTTTCACTTGGTATTAGTTTCCTATGACAAGTTTGTCAGAGTTAAAAGTTAAAACATGCAGGTCCCAACAATTGTTCTCTAAATTTACTGTAAAAACGATGATGAGACTCTTGCTTGCTGATGCTACTCTGTGAATGGTACATTTTCTATTTGAAACTGGTTCCACAGTCCTGATTTCAACAGGTGAAATCTTCCACAAAGAAGTTCCTTACAAATCAAAATTCATGCATTATCAATCCTCAAATGTCTTCTTTTCCAGCTTTAGTTGGTGAGATTTCTGGTGGAAGGGCATGGAATGAATGCTAAGATACCTAGAAACATGTAGAAAACTGGGACCATATAAATATTTCTCTACAAGTATCTAAAACATTTGTTTTCCACTTGAATGTTCTCCTAATATTGCTCTGTGATCAGGATTTTGGTAATATACACAATTCAAATTGCTGGATTTGTGCATCTTAAGTTAATTTGTTCTACTTTGTCCTAGAGGGAGAATAGGGTAAGATCTTCTGTAAAATAGAATACCGTAGTTTTAAGCAGTCCAGATCTTGAAATATTTTCCCGAGTTGCTTGAATTCATAGCAAAAGTGATTGAGAACTTACACACAGCACTTTTAGCTTACTGTCCCTGGGATCAAATCCAGCTTTGGAGCATGGTTTATCACACACACATTGATGGCCATTATAAATTTGGGGGGTTTATGCCAGAGCACATGACACATGATCTGATTCTGAGAGACATATCCATCAGGCTGTTGTCACAGACAGATTAAGTTTGGAGTTAATGTTTCTAGGGTTAACCAGAGCCACCGGCCATTGCAGTGAGGAAGGGACAATTATGATGGCTTGCCCAAGGTGCCTGATGATTCCCCATTTCCCCAGCAACCTCAAGGCAGCTCTGTGGAGTGCCTGATCAGTCTCTGGAACACAGAAATAACTGGGAGCTGGACAGGATTGTCCCAACTAGTCTCTCCTCAATTGCCAATCATTGGTTTTTCAATGAAAATGGAACAAATGAAGATATGCCCAGTACCCAATGTGATTGAATAGGAGTTCATATTTCAACTCATTCTACGGCAATAAAAGTGGTGAAGTGGAATTACTTCTCCGTGCTTAGTGCATCTGTGAAATGTCAGCTGCTACACTATTTAGAGTGACCCAGATTCTATTAAGGGAGGACGGGGCCAGAGGAACCTATTAGTATAAATTGTGATTATCTGACTGAGCATTTCATGGATAAAATCTCTTGCGTTCACTTTGAACTGGGAGCAAGGTTGATAGAAGCTTTTGAAATGACTGAGGGGATGCTTTCTGACATCACCTGGGAGATTTTTGGATTTGTGGAACTTGAGGAAATGGAGATCTCTACAATCTAAGCTTTGCTACTTACGAATTGAATTCTGCTGTACCTGGTTGGTAAAAGCAGCCAGCCAGGAGACAGAGAGATGGACTCAATCAATGCTTCTATAAAGAAAGGCAATGTCCCAAGAGACACTTCCTTCCCACTTCTCAGGAGTGAGGCTTGTATCTAGGGGATAAGAATAAATCACTTCCTTGTGGTGATGGGTTCTACTGACAACTCCCAATTTTGGGGAAAATTGATTTTAGTTTTTTTGCTGTGGTTAAGTGAATGTTGTGATGGTAAAATAAACACTGCATTTGTTAAGTGTACACGGTGGATATAATGAATCCATTATATCCAATGGAGGAAATTGGAAGTAAATTCTGGATACCACCAAAACCTGCCAAAAATTGCAGTTACATGACCACAGGATTCTGCAAACGGTCATAAATGCGAATTGGTTCTGAAGCACCCAAAATGTGATCACATGACATGTGTGTGCAGCCATTGGAACTTCAAAAACGGGTCCTGAGTACCTTTTTGATGGTCTGTTGTAATTTCTAACAACTGCAAAGCAACTGGTCATTAAGTGAGTGACTACCTGTAGTGAAGCTGGAATTACAGAGAGTTGAGATCCATAGCATTCTGGATTTCCCCAGGTCTGGTCATAATTTAGAAACTGCATTGGCCACTCTCAGGAGTGATCTATGGAGGGACTTGAACAGAAAGACTGCAGCCATATTTGCTTTTTTAGATCGCTCAGGACCTTTTGGTACTGTCAATAACAATATCCTGCTAGCTGCCTATGATGGTTGAGAGTTGGGAAAACCATGTTACAGTAGTAGAGTAAGCCAAATCAATTGGTGATGGCAGGTGTGGGAGAGATGAGGTCTTTATAAAGGTTATATTCTGGAATGCCCCAGGATTTGGTTCTTTCCCCTATGATGTTTAACATTTGCAGAAAACTGGGAGAGGCAATCCACTGCTTTGGGATGAGGTATCACCAATATGCTAGTGATATCCACACCAGACCCAATGTGAGAGTTGGTGGAAGTTCTGATCCAGAGCCTGGAAATTGTCAAGGTCTGCATAGAGAGAAACAGGCTGAAGGCTCAATCTAAACAAGTCAGAGTGGTTGTAAATTCAGAAATTTACTGACTCCAATACTTCTCCCCCCTCCAGAAAGATCAGACTCACACTTGGGAGATCCTCCTGCGGCAGTCCATGTAATGGCTAGCCACTTGTGATACAAAAATGACACTCTGCAGGAATTGCATTAGTTGCCAGTGTTGTCTAGTAAGTACAGTTAAATTTGTTGGCCATTATCTTTAAAGCCCAAATATCTTATCCACTATCTTTAAAGCCCTTTGTTGTTTGGGATTACTAGGATCTAAGAGGCTCCCTTTCCTAGATAGAGCTTGTATAGCTAATCCAAATAGTCAGCAGGTGTTTACTAAGGATCCAAACCAGTGGTGAAATCCAATTTTTTTTTACTACCAGTTCTGTGGGCGTGGCTTGGTGGGCGTGGTGTGGCTTGGTGGGTGTGGCAGGGGAAGGACACTGCAAAATCTCCATTCCCATCTCGCTCCAAGGGAAGGATATTGCAAAATCTCCATTCCCACCCCACTCTGGGGCCAGCCAGTTCTCCGAACTACTCAAAATTTTCGCTACTGGTTCTCCAGAACCTGTCAGAACCTGCTGGATTTCACCCCTGATCCAAACCTTTCAATAGGTGAGGCAAGGCAGGATCCAATGATGGGCTATCTCTTTGGGGACTCCTCTCCTTTGCAACAGCCTGTCTGCCAAATAAAAATAGCTTCCCCTCTCATAGCCATCTGGAAGATAGCAAAGACTTGGCTTACAGTATCTGGAAGGCTTTCAGGGGCTGCTGAGCACCTGCCACTTTGATCCATTGTACTCAATTAAATAATTCATTAATTCATTCATGATTAATGCAACATTGATTATTGTTATTTTGATATATTGTTATCCATAAAATAATAGTCTGTCTACTAGAATTCAGGCAGTGCATAAATCATACAAAGAGAAAAATCAAATGGGGAGAAGAAAAAGAACAGATGCTGAGAATATTGTTAGCACCCTTTAAGGTATCATGGTTTGAAGGAGGAAAAATGGGATAGGGAAGTTTGTTCCCAAAACTCAATAGCCCCCTGTTTTTGAATGAATGGTCTAATCCATTTGTATATTAAAGATGCTTGAATTCTGCTAGCACAGATCAGAGAGATACTCCTAGCTATTCCCTGAATTTCCCTGAAAACAGTGAACTAAGACAGAGCTGCAAACACCAGCGTAAATAGCTCTTTCAAATAGTGATCCTCAAAGAAATCTGACCAGAACATTCTGAACCAGATTTTGTTTCCAAATCTTTTTTTTTCCCTGTCCAATCCTCCAATTGACTAGGGCTGGTATAAACCGAAGTGACTTGATGGGCCACACCTCGGTCCTTTTCTCAAGTGTATGTTGGGATCAGTAATGATGATATGAAAGCAACTGGCATTATTGATTGGCAAGGCCTCTCTTACAAATGACAGGAGGGCGTGCACAGCACCGTTCCATGCTGTACGAAAGATGTATCACATTGCACCTTTCAGGTGTGTTGTCCCTAGAACTTACAAGATCTTTATTTGCAGAACAAAAATGCCAGAGAATCTCCCTGCAGCCGCCACTAGATGGTACCCAACTCACAAATTCTGGCTGAACAGTCTTCCCATCCTGGTTTGGAGCAGCGCATCCTTCACAGATGGAGACAGTGCAGCCTCTTTGCAAGACTAAAACTGCCTGTTTTGGATGGCCAGGATGAGACAAGGTAGCTGCCTGACAGGCAGGGATGGAGCCAGTCCTTTTCATGACAGCTTTAGCTCTGACTGGGAGTCACCACTCAAATAGACAACAATCCTAGGGAATGGCAGCTTTCTGGAAGTGCTGAAGGCAGCTTGGAGAAGGAAGGAGGCAAGCCTTTGCTGGAGGATTTTTGGTTCAGGTGTAAGCAGAGAGAGTCTGGATGTGATAAGAGATCCCATGAACAGAAGGGGGTCTAGATCTAGGGGCTGCTCACCTGGGCATTGGATTTAATACTTGGAGGAAAGGGAAGATGTTGTGCTTCTTGTTACAGCCTGTTTCCAAAATGTGACTGGAACCCTGGAGGAGACACCCCATCATCCAGCCTCCACTCTTGTGCATGCAGACCTATGTTTTTGGAAGCAACCACTCGTTAAGAGGCAAGCAGTCAAGAAGGCAGAACTCCTAGCAGGGAAACTGATCTTGATCCTGTTCCCTTTGTGCTTATGGACTTCTTTGGTTGATTTTTGCTGGACAACCTTCACCTGTCTCTAACCATGAGCTCATCCTAAGAACTGGGATCGGACTTCCTGAACGTCTGCTTTCCTTCTTTCCTTTTGGTTTGGTTTTGCTTTTTTTAAAAAGAAAAGTTTGAACCATGATCACAGTGAATTCAGATGGGAAAATAATGGTCAGAAGATGTCTCGTCACCTTGAGGCCTTTTAGGTAAAGTTTTCCTCTACCACTTCCTGGGTGTGTGCAATTAGAAGGAAAGGGGTGGGTGGGTGGTGACTTCAAAACTGCATGTGGTCACCCCTCTTTTTTTTTCCTGATGTGATAAACCCTATAAGATGAATGCAGGTAGCAGAAAGTAATTTGAGACTCACCTGAAGTGTGGACAGATAGAGGAAGTGGGTGGCATAGCGCAGCTTGTTTGGAATTTGGGAAGGATTCACCAGGAGGAGGGCAAGATGTTGTTATTAAACTTCATTGTTATAGATTGTTATAAACTCACAGCTGGAGTTATTGTAGATACAAATGTACCACCTTTCCTCTTTTCCTCCTTTCTCTAAAATTCTTATTTTCTCATTTTCTCCTCTTTTACTGGGATAATAAGGATAGGTTATTTGGATCAGGTCTGCACATCAGTCTGCTTCAAGAGAACAGCCACTTGTCTTCTTTAGAGGCTTTTCTCAGGTCCTTCCTCTGCTGTTCTCCCTTCTCCTTTCTCCTACAATTAGTTGACAGGATTTGGAGCTTATTTTCTGGCTGCTTTCAAATGGCACCTTTTTTGATTGCACCAAATACAGGATGAGACATTAAATAGATGGCAAGAAGCATGAGTGAGAACCCCAAACAATGATCATCTGATGCACTAAGTTAGCATTTTCCAACCAGATTTTGTTTGTCCTAGTAAATGTATTTATTAATTTATATAGCTTCCCTCTCACCATAGTGATTCTGGAAAAATTAAAACGAGAAACAAAATAAGTGTAAACAAAATAAACTCATAATATACCACATGCCTGGGGTAAAAAGAAAAAAATACTGTATATACCACTTCAGTCACTAAGTCCTTCAGTCACTAACAACCAACCAATAGGGCTAACTTAAATAATGTTTAAGTTATAGTCTTTAGGAGTTTGAACACAAATGTGCCACAGTGTTGTTTTTATTTGTCTCATGTAGCAGAAGGCTGTTCTACTTTAAGGGGTTGTTGGTGAACTTTCAGAATGAGCTAATCTAACAGCAATAACAAGGTCAATTAAAGAAGAGGCTCAAATGAAGCTGGGATCTCGGCATGCAATGTATCCCATGGTATTACAACAGCTGCCAGAGATTGGAACAGGGTGGGTAATTGTAGCTTAATTCATTTCACAGGTGGAAGACCTGTCTGTATGTGAATGGTAACAATGGTGGGGTTGGCAGTATTCTAAAAAAATCAGAAGAGCCTAGTTGGCCTAGGGCATAGTGCTTAATCTAGACACGGGAATGTAGAGCTCTTCAGAAATCTGTAGACTATAGTCCCATCAACCCCAGTCCAGTCTGTGCAATCCTTTGTGCGGCACATTGAAAGCTGAAATTCAACAACTCCTTGGAAGCCACAGGTTTCCTATACTTTACCCAATGAGAAAACCATCAGTAATCTTAAAAAAAAGAAAAGAAAAGGAGGGGGTGTTTGATAACAATTGTTCCAGCTGCCCATTGGCTACCCAGGTCTCCCATCTCATGACAAATAGTCCTGAGGAGTAAGAAATAGCTGTAGGACGATTCTGCACTGCAGCTTGTCTCCCAGGCTGTTCCTGGCTGTTTTCAGAACTTCAGAACTTCTAGTCTGGATTGTACTGAGCTGACAGTGGGTCCCGTCTGGCCCTTAGATCAGACTGTGGCCAATGTAAGACCCGATTGGTCATCACTTTGCTTCCTCTCCTTCCCAGTCCATGAAGTCCATGAAGGCAAACCTTGTTGGCTGGCTCCTGTATGGATGAGTCTCCCAGTATTTGCCTTTTCCTTGTAACCATTATTCTATCTGAATTAATCCCCAAGGCTTTCCTTTACTTTCCCCCGATATTTGTATAAAGGATGGGATACTTTCACCTGTGCCACCCTTATTACTTTCCTTCCACTTATGGTAGCATCCACGCTCTGATGCTACAATAAATAAAACAATAGGGAACAGGTTGCTGTTGATCCATAGAAACTTTATAGCAAGGAAGAACTATGTGTTCAGCTCCATAGAGCAGAAATGTTCTTACGTTTCAACTTAAAGATATATTTTTTTTAAGAGAAGAGGAATGGAAGCTTTATAGGAATGGAAGCAGAGATTGAGAAAGCAAAGAGCACCCAGCATGGAGAAGAAATCAAAAAGAGTGCCTTCTGGAATATGTATAGTTGAATGGAGCAGGAGCTTCTAGAGAGGAAGATTGTTCTTAATTTAACAGGGCATTGTTGTATTGATCTCAGTATTGTAAAAAAACAACAACAGAAAAACCCAACAGCTTGATGGGATAAAGCGGTGGAGCCCATATTCTGCAGAGGAGGGAAAAGGCTGGGCACTGCAGCCAATCAGAGCTGGGGCTTCAATTAAAATGGAATGAAGCTCTGGAGATCCTCTGCTCTGAAGGGCATAAAATGTCTCAGGTCAAAAAACAGCAGTTTTGAATGAAAGCAAGAAAGTTCAGTTGTGGGATGCATTTGCAATGGGCTGGGAGTGGGAGAAGGATGACATCATCTCTTCCTGCACTCAGGAAGTGGTGAGAAGCCTGCACTGGTGAAAGGCCAAGTAGAACCTGAGGACCAGTCCATAGATTGTAAGGGTACATCCAGTGTCTGAAACAAGAGATCAGTGATAAAAAAAACTAAGGTTCTTAGCAGATTTTTTTTTTTACCCATGTTGTCCTGAAAGGAAACCCAACAAGGTCTTGCTTTTAAGAGCTAAAACTAGGAATGATCCTTGTTTAGGATTTCTGCTTCATAAAACCAAGTAGTAATAGACTGCTCATGTATTAAAGATTGGAGACTGGAGTCTTTAGAGTGTTTGCTGTTCACTTGATCATTTTCCCCCAAAATAAAGCTACTTCAAGGGAGGGAAATATGTACCAGTCTTTTTGGTTGTGGCACCCTGGAGTGCTCTTCCCAAAGATACTTGCCTGCCACTGGTGTAAATACTTTGGCTCCAGGTGTTTGTTCAGCTATTTCATTAGGTAAGTTGATAATGATTTTATCTGTTTTGCTGAATCTCTGCCATCATTTTAATTGCTGCATTATTCTTGTAGGGTTTTGCATATTCATTGTTTTTCTTATTTCATTGTCTGCTGCTCTAGGAGTTTTTATTGGAAAAACAGCATATAAATCTTCAAAATGCTTACTTGGAGGGGATGTACCAGTAATAATAGCAGAATACAATTAAAATATCATTAAATATCACTATATTGCATTGTATTTGGAATGTGATGGTGTAGAAATATATCAGGCAGATAGATCCAGGGCAATCTAATGCTCTGGAAAAAAAAAAAACACTCCTCTCTCTCACCGCACACATATACACAAATAATTCTTTCTTGTAGAAAAATTACAATTGGTTCTTGTGCCTATAGTACAGAGAGTAAGAACTTCCATGTGAGATGTCTTGTAAACTTTCTTTGAAATTAGCTATTACTAGATTTCCCCAATTTGTTGCTGTACAGATGTGCTGGATGCTTGGGAGCTGATAAATGTGATTGGAAGGCAGCAGATTGGGAAAAAACTGATATACACTATGATAAATGTTTAGGGCAGCTGTCCTCTTGACAGAAAACAATAATGCAAAGCTGACTTCAATGGAAATGCGAAGTTCCCAGGTGGACATACTGTTTAGAGAGATACAGCTCAGATTTTTATACATCCCAAATGTAGACTGAGAGGTGCTTGAAAATACAGGTATGACGCTTATTGGCAGACTATAGCCAGAAGCAGCAGCTTCTTTTGTGTACATTTGGTGGCGAAGCCAGATTTGTGCTACATAGAACAATTCCAACATGATGTCTCCTTAAGCATGAACAATGTGAATGCAGAGAGGGCTAACATCATCCAAGGATGTTTGTCAGGGAGCTGTAATTGGCTCTGCTTCCCTGTCAAATAAATTTTCCTGGATTCACCTCAACGATGCACCTTCCTCCCCAATCATTCTAACAGAAAATGCCAGCCCTGATTTTGCTATGGTTGCAAAGTAAAGCTGACCGAAATAATGCAAAATGAGTCCTAATGTGGAATGCAGAGCAAGGCTAGGAATGGGGTTGAAGGAGGCTTCTCTTAGTAGCAGGTCACCAGCTGTGCTGGTTGTGTCAGGAAGGATCTGCAGCCATCGGTGGGAGCTGTCACTTCTTCTCCTGTTGAATGACACCCAGCTTAATAGCACTGTAGAACTTGACTTAGTAGGTTGAGCTGAAAGATAGTGAGTGGAAAGATGTCAGGACCAGACTCATTTAGTTGGCCAGTTTTTAGGCCCTTGAAAAAGTTAACGTGGTGAGCCAATTTTTGATTGCTTGGTTTTCTGACACCTTGAAATCTATACTTATGCACGAAGGTGAATGCATTAATGTAGGAATACCTGGATGGAAGTCAGAATACAAACTGAATAAATTCATTTTATCCCCATCATTCTGATATATTAAAAACCTAACACTCTTATTAGGAAGCCCATGAAAGCAGCTTCAATAAACAAATAGCCATAACAAACGTTTATGTACAGTGGTGCTATTCAGCTGGTTCTATCGGGAGGTGGCTGCGGGACGCTCCGCCCACCTGCCCAGACATCATCATGTCCCATTTTTGATGCTCTATGCATGCACAGAAGGTCCTGCGCATACATGGAGGTGGCACATGCTCCCATTTGCGAACCGGTAGTGAAGGTAAGTGAATACCACCCCTGCTTATGTCGTATGTGTTCAGACATTCATCAACCTGCACTTGCCTGCAGAGACCAGCCCACACCAGGCTGCACCAATCAGAAACCAAATCAGCTAAAAGCCAATCAGATTTTAGGACACCTGGCTATAAATGTTTGAGCCCAGTCAATCCCTGCTCACTTCTTTGTGGTCTGAAGATGGCAGGAAAAATCAAAAGCTGCCCAATAGTTACTGGCCATGAAAGCCTACTACAAGATGCAGATTCCCCCACTCTTCCCTTCCCCACTCTGGGCTTCATTGTTGTGTTCGAATGCTTTTGTAAACTATCTAGAGAGCTTCAACTATGGATAGATGCAGTAAACTGACTAAATAAATAATCTGTGTGCTAGTTTGTGTTTGCTTTAAAAAATGTTGCTGTTTTCACTACGAATGCACAGCACATTGTGCAGACAGATAAACTAATAAAAATGTCCATGTGCTATTGTTGGAAGAAATATCCTTCTGGGTTCAGTTCCAAGTGGGGAAAAAGACACTGGAAACATGGAGACTGCTTAGAAAGATGGTTTAATGGTGATCGGGAATCACATGGTTTCAGTTCCTGAGCAGAATCACATGGCTTGAGTTCCTGTACAGAAAAGATGATCACGTGCTTCAAAATGTTGGCTGAAGAAGAAAGGAAGAAAAAGGGCCGAGATACTGAGAGTGCCTTGGTTTTATGCCCTCTGTTGTGCCCCACCACAGAGTTTCTTGTTCCTGTATAAGAAATGTATCCTGATTGGTTGTGAGACTCCCAGGGGGCGGGGGTCTTAGCTAGCCTTGTGCCATGTAGGGAGTTTCTGTTGCTGGATGGGTCCTTTGTGTTGCAGATGATGGTCCATTGACAAAGGTGGGGGGAAATGAGTGAGCTTGGCTGAGGTTTTAATGGCCCATTGACAAAGGTGGGGGGAGGCAGGAAGCTGCTTTGTCTTTAAAACATGTTTCTCCATTTCTTATCCAGGGAAATATAATATTCTGCCTTTTTTAATATTTCCTAAAATATTTCATTCTTCTAGGAGAGGGGTGAATGCTAATTTCCTACACTAAATTAGGGATGGGCAATTATTTTGCATTGGTGGGTCCATTTGGAACTGGGGATATGTTGTAGGGACTCGACAATGTAGGCACTCTCACAAAATGGCTAGCATACAGAGGACTTGCCAATTCACAAAACTGCTGCTATGATGGAGTAATATACCCTCTTCTTTTTATGACAGCTTTGGTTTTTTAGAGAAGACATTGGATATACTTACACACACACACACACACACACACACACACACACACACACACACAAATACTCACAGTCACCTGTTTTGAAGGAATTCCCCCAAGCCCCACACAGGCAATTTCTAAACAAAAGCCAAAATACTGCAGCAGTTAAGATATTAGACTGGAGACTGTTCATATGTTGATATGTAAGTTCACTCTTAGCTGTGGAAGTTCCTTGTGTGACATTGGGCCTTTCAACAAAACATACCACACAGAGTTGCTAATTTGAGTTAAAATAATCTTGAAGAAGAAAAAAAGCATGATACATACCTAATAAATGCATATAAACACAAAAGGAACAGATTGACACCTTTCTTTGCAGCATGCCAGCGTTCCATTTATTTCTTCTCTTTTCTGTAATGAAAACATATCAGAAACAAAGTCAGATGGCTCATTAGGTTAAATGTACTTCAATTATTCTGATTGGTGTAACACACTCTTCCCTTAACTTGTGTATTATGAGCGTGTAGCATACACAATTGCTAAGGTTGTTGGAAAGAGTTATAGGAAAACACTGGGGGATATTTTTTGTGAGCAGTAGCAGCCAATTATCACATTTGACCAAATTGAAAGATGTTGGCAGTAGCCCCAGTTTTATTATTACCTAATGTTGGTCTTTTACAGGGACGCAGTAGCTCAGTGGCTAAGATGCTGAGCTTGTCTATTGAAAGGTTGGCAGTTCAGTGGTTCAAATCCCTAGTGCCGCGTAACGGGGTGAACTCCTGTTACTTGTCCCAGCTTTTGCCAACCTAGCAGTTCGAAAGTATGTAAAAAATGCAAGTAGAAAAATAGGGACCACTTTGGTGGGAAGGTAACAGCGTTCCATGCGCCTTTGGCATTTAGTCATGCCGGCCACATGACCATGGAGACGTTTTTGGACAGCGCTGGCTCTTCGGCTTTGAAACTGAGATGAGCACTGCCCCCTAGAGTCGGGAACAACTAGCACATATGTGCGAGGGGAACCTTTACCTTTACCTTTAATGCTGGTCTTTAACTTCCTATGGCAGAAACTCTTTTTCCTTCTTACCTCTCCTAAAATCTCTGCACAAGGACGCTTCTACTTTCCCCACCCCTCCCCTTTGACTAAAGCTTAATAGTTCTCCTGTGATCCGTTTTGAAAGAGCCCACAAAACTAATGTGCATTATGCTAATATTGTACTGGTACTTTTATTTCCCTTTCCTTCCTTCCTTATTATTATATGCACTCTTTCCTTCCTGATTGAAAGAGAACTGATCGTTTTATCTGGATTGACACTTAAGGAACCGTCCGTATTGGCTTCCTGTATTTCCCCATCTGAAGGGAGAAGTCAAAAGAATGCCTTCTGCCCTTGCTGTGGCTGTCAACTGAATTATCCAAAATCAGTCTATGTCTCTTAACATTGTTCAGGATGAGCAAACTCTTCCACTTGTGATGCTTTTAAAAACTTCCTTGGAGTAATGTTAGAAATTAAAAAAATGTAGCAGGAGAGAAGTTCAACTGTGATCATGTGGTTGTTTTAGCTTCTTAATTGTCTGATCATCATGTTAGCTTACTCTAGTTCCCATAATAGAGAATAACCGTGGCATTGCAGCTTCATTCTGCTAAAATGTTCATGCAGTTTTTTTTAATTCTGTAATGAGATTCTATACAGACTGGGCAACTGTTATTTTTTTTTCCTTTTCACTTAATCATGAAGGTTTTCTTTTTCCCCTCCTCACTCCTCTAATGGTTTTAAGTAGTAATTAAATGCAGTGTTTAACAATCACTTCTTGCTAAATTATAATTATGAGAATTGAAATGCATAAACATTCTTTTACATAATAATGAGTTTCTTATCAGTGGGAAGAATTTAAAGAAACTTTGGGGAAAGAAAAGCAGAAACCATCCAAATAAGCCTTTCTCATCTGGAGTTCCATGGAAACCCTCAGACTCTGTGAGAAGTTGCTGGGGGTGCCACAAAATATTATGACTGGGAAAAAAACCCAACAATACAATGTCCTTTGAACTTCATTTGCTATGCAATGCTAGTGTTCACATGGGTGGGAATTTTTACATGGCACAATTTACTGATCACATTCACAAATTGTGAGCTGTAGATATAATAAGGTCTCTGAGACCCAAACTTGAGTTCAAGACAGGGGTGAAATCCAGCAGGTTCTGACAGGTTCTGGAGATCCGGTAGCAGAAATTTTGAGTAGTTCAGAGAACTGGCAAATGCCACCTCTGGCTGGTCCCAGAGTGAGGTGGGAATGGAGATTTTGCAATATCCTTCCCCTGGAGTGGGGAGGGAATGGAGATTCTGCAATATCCTTCCCCCAGGAATGGGGAGGGAATGGAGATTTTGCAGTATCCTTCCCCTGCCATGCCCACCAAGCCACGCCCACCAAGCCACACCACGCCTATCAAGCCACACCATGCTCACCAAGCCACGCCCACAGAACTGGTAGTTAAAAAATTTGGATTTCACCACTGGTTCAAGAGTTCATTCAGGCTAAAAAAGATTGAGAGTGTCTCAATACTAGTAGATCCACTAGTAGATCACTCCACAGGAAAATTAGAACTACACTTTGAGATAGGCTATAATAATGGAATCTTACAAGCCTGACTGGGTTTTATCTCCCCCTCCTCATTATGCTTCAGGGAGGAGCTTGCCTGAGTCATTTATGAATGCTATCTTGCTTGCCAGGACTTAAAGAATGTTTCAGCCCTCTTTGCTTATGGAATAGTCCTTGCATTTTATCAAGGTAGTCCACACCTTACCACTCAATCAGTGATCATTTGAATTTACAGCAGTATTGAATGAGTGGTTCTTATGATCAGTCCTTGTCATATCAATTGCATGTTTCTGTGGTCATTAGATCTTTACTGTCTTCCCACAAGTAAAGTCATTGGGGAAATTAGCAGCAAGTTGCAAATGGCAACCACGTGATGTCCTCAGAGCTGAAGAAGCTTCTTGGATGAGAAGCGAAATGTCTTCAAACAAAAACAAGGAAAAAAAAACAAGGAAAAAGCACCTTTGGGACGACCACGGTGATTCACTTACAACAATAACCAAAAGTGCTGGAATTTCCAATGCTAAGCAGCACACTCACATGACATCGTGTTTTACAACTGCATTGCATAGCAACATAAATTCTGGTCCCAATTATAGTCATTAAGTGAGGACTGCATGTACAGAATGACTGATCCAGACAATGAAAGTCTCTTTCCCATATTTAACTGCATTCATAATTTTGCGAGAAGTCTGCTTCTCACTACAGTCAGTGAACCAAGTAGAGAAATCAGATGCTCATAGACGCTGTCATTGTGAAATGCAATATTCTAATGGGTCAAAATTTCAGTTCAGTATTCTTAAGGGTTTGTCTCCAGCTGCTAATATAGCAGTAGCAATATCACATAAACTTATATACCGCTTCATAGTGCTTTATAGCACGCTCTAAGTCATGGGTGTCAAACTCGATTGTGTCACGTGACATTTTGTATCGTGACATTTTTTGCCTTTGCAGAGCTGGGGTGGGCATGGCCTGCACATGATGCATCTGGCCTGTGGGCTGCCAGTTTCACAGGCCTGCTCTAAGTAGTTTACAGAGTCGGTATATTGCCTCCAACAAACTGGATCCTCATTTCACTGACTGCGGAAGGATGGAAGGCTGAATCAACCTTCAGCCAGTCAGGATCGAACTCCTGACAGTGAGCAGACTCAGCCTGCAATACTGCATTCTAACCACTGTGCCACCAAGACTCTTAATCCAGTAATCCAGAAGTACTCTGTCTCACACAATCTGTTAAATCATGATATGGTTTGCTTGACTTTGCTCTACTATCTACGTAGCTGCAAATATTGGATTATAAGCATGATAGCTTGAGAAGTCTGTCTGCTGAAGGCCATACATCTTAGTGTTGCCAAGGCTGACACACATTGTACTAGAAGAAGGTTCTCTGGTCTTTTCAGACAAAGAAACTTCCTCTATAAGGAGAGTATAGAAATTAGAAAACTACACCAGCGTTTCTATGACATCTGTTTCAAAATGTGTCACCCTCATTAATCTTGCTAAAAAGTCACCTGCTTGAATAATTTTCAAGCAAGGTCTTTTAACATCATATCATTTCAGCTGCAAAGTTTAAAAAGTTAACTTCATGACTTTCTAACAATGTTAAGAAATTAGCATATGCAGCAACTCCAGCCTGGATCTTCTTCAAGTTGCCATAACTCTGAGTGTTTTAATAAACCATGCTCTACTTTGAATAGCTTTTTTTTTTTTTTTTTGTATTTTCTTCATTCTTAGGTCTTTGGAGGAAAAAAAAACCCCTTACATTAGGAGGTCTAGATATAACAAGTCAAATGCTCAATTTAAGATTGCCAGAACTTTATTCTGAAATGGGATGAGAATGAGATATAAGTATTGGAATGGTACAGATCTCAGTGGTTTTGCTCAGATGGGGTGGGATTTCAGTGGTCATATTGCTCAGCCAGCTACTGGTAATTAAGGAAATGGAAATCTAACTCATTTAGAGCATATGGAGACTATCACTAGGTAGAAGAGAAGTGGAAAAGTAACCAAATTTAATTTGAAACCTGGACTCAGACCAGCTCTTGTTTGGGGAAGAAAAAAACAGCAACGAACTAAATCTGCTGTGTAGTAAAGGAAGCTCTTTGCTCCAGTAATTTTATTTTCTTAACTGAATGAGAATGTTACCAATTGACCTAAATTGAAATTGCCACTTATGTGAGAAAATTGATACTGGGTTCAGGTTTTCTCCCCTGGGTCAGTCAAGAGCCTTCCATTTGGCCAGCTTTCGCTGAGCCCGAGGGCACTTTCACATGGCTGCCATCGTTCATTTTCCCAACCCTCAGAAGATGTTGGAAGACATAATCTGTGATTTCTTCATTTCTCCTGGCTTGTTGAAAAGAGAGAGAGAGAGAGAGAGAGAGAGAGGAAAATCACTGTTGTGTTCAGAACAGTTGCAGATGCTGCTGCAACAAAAATTCTCTTTACTTCTCCTTCACTCAGAAGGAAAGAAAAGGGGGGGGAACCCACCCTGTGTACTTTTTTGAATACCTACTCAACTCCTGGAAAAGAAGAGGGAATCCTGGAAGCTGCTTGTCAGTTTCACCATTCTCCATTTTTTATGGGCTACAAAACAGAACATCACCAGATGGCTGGAAAAATCAAAGAGCTGCAGTAAGAATGGGATTGGTCTGTCTGTAGGATTTGTCTATCATTACCAGCCTATTTCTTGTGCTCCTTCTCCTGCACCCCATTCTGTCATAACCTGATTGACTGGTATCATAAAGGGAACTAAAGCATAAGGAAAACTTTTATGACGGAATTCTGACCCCTTCCTTCTGTTTACATGCTACAAAGATTCTCCCTGCTGTGTGCAGGAGACAAAAGAGGATGAGTTGGCTCTTGATAGTCCACCATTTCAACCTTGCATTAAAGCAATAAGGACCATAAAGTATAGAGATATGCCCTATTGCCAACTGATCAGTCTAGCACAATTGTGCAAATCTGAGAAATCATCTCCATTTCAAGGATATTGAGCCAGCAATGCCGGAAGATATTTCCACAGTCATGTGGCCAGCATAACGTTATAGAGTGCTGTTAACTTCCCACTGAAGTGGTATCTATTTATCTACTTGCATTTGCATGCTTTCAAACTACTAGGTTGGCAGGAGCTGGGGCAAAGATGGGAGCTCACCCTGTCATGTGGGTTTCAGGTCTCAAACCTGGGCTTCTGGCTTTCCAGCCAACAAGGACAGCATAATAATCTTAACTACTGAGCCACTGTGCCCTCCTAAAAACAGACTGAGCCACTCTCAATCCCCTGGAATGAACGAACAAGTGTAATGGATGTTACATAACTTGCAGTAGGTGCTGTTGACTTTTGTCAGCTCAAGCAGGGCAGTACTGCTTTAATACCTGTACAGCTATATTGTAGATGTTTGAAAGCTGTCTCACTCATGGCTGTAGATGGGCTGAAGAAAATCACCTCACGGAAATGGCAGAAAAAGAGGTTGCCACAGATTTTTGCTACGATTAAGTGCAAGTGGGGAAAGGCTTCAAATCTAAAAAAAGTGTGTCATTTGTAATGATATACGTCATTTGCATAATTACATTGTTACATAAAGAACCCAAATAACGCTATTCATGTCAGTTTGTCACTTAAGTCAATTAATTATATTGTTACTCAATATAAATGGTATATGTTTATGTTAGGTTACATTATATTTAAGGGCCCCTTAATTTGATTCAAACAAACAGATTTGTTTGTTATTTGAGGAGATATCCAAGGGAAATGTTTATTGCATTTGCAGTCTGTGAAATGGGTTTCTGTTAAAGTGAGATGTTACCCTATTATTTTAGTTTGGAATAATTAAATGATATTTTTGAGATTTATCAGAACTGTGCAGAAATGTTTCAATAAAGTTCTCATGCAGGACAACATGTTTGCCTTCTGGTTCATGTAGACAAATATTAACCTTCTCTGGAGAAGAAGTTATCTGAAATAATATCCACTAAAATCATTTATGGATAATGTAGAAATATTTCCATCTATTGCTCAGCTGATTGTGCGTTCTTTCTTTTTCTCCATTTAGGATATTTGTGGTAGGCATTGGATTTTTCACTCTCTGCTTCTTAATGACATCCTTGGGAGGTCAGTTTTCAGCCAAAAGACTGGGAGACTCTCCATTCACCATCAGGACAGAAGGTAACATCACAACTGATTTTAAATTAGATGTTTCCAGATTGACAGCCCAGAGAATTAACTTCCTTTAATAATTTTGGGAAACATGGCTGGTGAAGAGAGAAATATGGTTGCCACTGAGCACCAATAAATGCTGTTGGAAGGAAGTAGAGGTGGGTTCCATCAATGTGTGGTGTGCTATATGGTCAACTGCATCCTTAATTGCTCCTAACCTCAGGAGGGTCCCAAACACACCCAAGGAACAGTGTAGGAGCTATGTTGGATCAAACAAAGGGCAACCCCAGCCTTTGGTTTCTGTAAGAACTAACCAGATAGCTCACTGTTAGGACATGTTCACAATTCTACCCCAACAATATTAATAGTTATGCTGCTCTGATATTTGGAATAATACATGTCCATCCTGATTTAACTACCACAAATTTTCCTAATTCGTTTGCAGAAATTCCCAAGCTAGTGTCATCCCTAAATCTTGTAAGGGTAAATTCCATATTTAAATTTTGTGTGGCATGAAAACATTCTTTTTCTTTATTTCACGAATTCCTAAAAAGTTTCTATGTAAAACATGATAGTATATATCACAATAAATACTCCCCTTTGAATCCCATATCAGGTTCCAAATAGGAACTATGGGAAATTTTTAGCCGGACTAGATGGTGTTCAGAGGGAAGAAGCAGGATTATAAAACATACCTTCAAGTGGAATTGAATAAAATCATGGTAGGTTTAAAATAACCATATCAACCAAGATTATACCAGCAGTTCCCAGTCTGTGGTCTGAGGTTCACTGGAGATTCGTGAGGGGATCCTTGTTGTGGAATCTGAAATAAATAAATATATACTGTTTAAATGGTAAAAAATCCTATGAACTGATCTAATCTTGCCAGATTTTGTTATTCTCACTTTAAACTTCTTAAGAACTGTTGGTTGATATTGAATTTATATCTCATCTTTCCTCCAGAAATTCAAGGCCACATCAATAGCACTCTTTTTCTGAGTTTTCCCCACAGCAAAAAACCCTTGAAATTGATTGAAAGAGAGTGACTGACTTAAACTAATTTAGTGAATCGAATTACCCCAGTTCTAGTCCAACATTTTAAGAATACTTTTCATGGAAATAACAAAATCTTATAAGATTTTGAACACAATTTCCTCCACTGAAAGAAAATAAATGTTGTTGATGGCATAAGGATGTGCATAAGAGAACAATTTGGGCACCTTTGTTTTAAGCCAAGTCAAAATTGAAATAGGCCAATTTTACTATTTAATGTGTTGTACAATACTAAATTCTTCATGGGCTGGCTCTGTCCTGTCTCAGACCACACATTCACAAACATCCACAGAGGCGGTTGCAACCTTTACTGAGAATCCTGTGAAGCAAATAAACAAGCAACAAAGGAAATGTGAGTGCAAATGCACAGAAACCCACACAAGTTAAGTTCCCCAAAGTCCAGCAAATTTGCTTTGAGAGAATTCCAACTCCTAAACAGCAGGCAAAAGAGTGGTCAAGAGAAGTCCAAGAGCCCAAACATGGTAGATGGGTCATCAGCAGGCCCAGAGTTATGAGATTTCAATTTGGGAATCAAGGCACAGGAGTCTGGATAAAATGATCAATTGTTCCCAATGGAGAGGCTTGTGCTCTAGCAACCCCAATGTTATTCCTTTGGAAGTCTTTGCTCTACTCTTCTCACCAAGACATGGCAAGTCCTTGAATTGGTGTGTGTGAGACAGGCAGCTGTGTCCCCTAGTTACTGGGCAGCACAGACTCCTCTTCCTGCAGCTGGTCAGGCAGGAGTTTGTCTGGCAATTCTGAAATTGACTGACATTGTCTTCTGAGGTGGCCATGACAAGCCTTGGCAGAGCTTCCTGTACTGTTATACTTTACTTGGATCAAGAAGAAGAGATTGTGTTGTGTTTGCTGGCTTTCAAGGTTTCCTTCCCTGCAGATTTTATTATGGATCTGAACTTCTGAAAAGAATTTTATTAGACCTCAATATTTTTTGTTGTATAACCTCAGCCTTAAAATTCTTGACCTTATTTTATTCAGGGTGAGACTTCCTGATGTTTAAGGTCAGGATCATTTAAGTTTTGTGAGGCAGATCAAACCAAACTCAAGGGGATATTTTATTGTATAAATATGATTATGATTCCTTTCAACCTGTTATTAATATTTTTATTTGATAGATTCTTATCTCACTTTCATTACTTTGTAAGTAACTCAAGGCAGCAAACATACCTAATAGTTCTTCTTTCTCCTATTTTCCCCACAAAACAATACTATGAGGTGGGTTGAGCTGAGAGAAAATAACTGGATCAAAGTCACCCAGCTGGCTTTCATACTTAAGGCATGACTAGAACCCACAATTTCCTGGTTTCTAGGTTAACACCTTAACCGTTACACCAAACTGGTTCTCCACATTACATTGAACTATTATTAATATATTTTTTTAATTAAATAATTTTTATTATTAAAATAACATTACAAACAACATATACAATACTTCACCCTGTGCTATACATAAGAAAGGAAGATTTGGTTCTTCGGATATATCCTCATGATCGCCAAAATCCACGTTCTCGGGGTACAGGTACCGAAGCATCCAATTTTCCCAGCGCATAGTCCACGAATGGTTTCCAAATTTTCCAGAAAATATCTTCTTTATAGTCACCATTTCTAATTTTAATATCACATGTCATTTTATCGTTTAAAGCTAATTTCCACATTTCACAATACCATTCTTCTATTCTAAAATTCACATCTAATTTCCAATATCTGGCTATTATAATTCTACCCATTATAATCATAATTCTAATCAATTCTTTCTCATATTTTGTTGGTTCTATTTCCTTAATTATCTACAGTAATATAGTTTCTGGTCTCAATATTATTGCTTTCCCCATCATTTCAAATATTATTTTCTCCAGTTGTTGCCAAAACTTTTTAACTTTATCACATTTGTACCACATATGTTCATATGTCCCTAATTCCATATCACATCTCCAACATTGTTTACTAATTTTGTTATCCATCAATGACAATCTTAATGGAGTCAAATACCATTTCCAAACAATCTTATAATTATGCTCTTTAATCCTTACAGATAAAGTCTTCATAATTCTACTCTTCCAATTCACATTCCAATCTAAATCTGATATTTTAATATTAAGTTCTTTTTCCCAATTCATCTTCATCACCCTTTGTGGTTTTCCATCAAAATTTATAATCTTATATATCTTACTAACAAGTCCCTTTAGCCTAATTTCATCTTTCATAATTTGGAATATTAAATGTTCAAATTCAGTTTTACTTCTACTTATTGAACAATTGTCCCTTACTTTCTTAGTCCATTTTTCTATCTGTATTTTTTCAAACCAGCCTAAACCCAATTTTTCAATGATTTCTTTTTTCCTCCTTTCATTTTCTGAAGTTTTTAACCAATCTATTATAATTTGTATATTTTCATCTTCCATTACCCTATCACGACTTATATTAGTTTTAATCGGCCAATTTTCAATTGTCTTCCCTAAGAAAATTATATCTGGAATTAAAATTTTAACAAACTATTATTAATAAATGAATGCAATGGAAAAGCAAGTTCAGGAAAAATTAAAAAAATAGAAAATGAATCAAATAGCTTCCATAAAACAACCTCATTCATAAAGTCCTTGCTAATATATAGTTTAGAATCAATATTCTAAATCATTATTCTAACTATTCTGGACCTTATTTCTCCATTATAGCATACTCTCCCTAACAGTGGTTAAACAAAGAGCCAATTTCTATCCATCCCACTTTATTTCTTGCTTTTTCATTGACAGGTAATTAACTAATCCCCCACTCTGAAGTCTTGTAAATAAAGTGAGTTTATTTCATTCTGAAATGGAAGTTTCATTTTATGGTTAAACAGGGACTGTGTCCCAATGTTATCCAATTGGATTAACCTATGACCTTGACTTGATTGGTTATCTTCAGCATTGAAAGTATGTCATGAGAAAAAAGAGATAAAAGCTATCTAAATACTTGCAGAAACTCATCACAGAGTTAATTCACTTTCTCTTATTTCAACTTGGGACAATGAGGTTATCACCATCACAACTGGATTTAATGAATTCCACAACAACTTTGTAGCAAGGATGTGTCTTCCAAAGCTCTCTCTCAAAGTGTAAGGAGTATCTGCCTGGTATCTTTTTAATCATGAGTAGTAAATTTAATTGTTGTCCAGATAACTTCCACACACCTTATCATTATCCTAGCTTTGTAGCTTCTTGATGCCCTTGATATAAATTGGGAAGGAATTTATAATTTCCTATTATAGGTAATCCTCAAATTTCATCCACAGTTGGGACTGGCATTTCGGTCCTAAGTAGTGTGGTTATTAAGCAAATTATCATGTGACCAGACCAAATTTTATGAGCATTTTACTGTGGTCACTGAGCAAATCACTGTGATCATTAAGCGAATGAAGCAGTCAAGTGAATCCAGTTTCCTCTATTGATTTTGCATGCTGGAAGTCAGCTGAGAAGGTCACAAATCATGATCACGTGGCCAGAGGATGCTGCAACTGTTGAAAATGTGAACCTGTTGCCAAGTGCCCAAATTGCGATCCATTTGGTATGGAGGTTATCACTTTAAGGGCAGATTGTAAGTCAATTTTTTCAGTGCCATCATAACTTCAAACGGTCATTAAATGAATGGTCAAAGGTCAAGGACTACCTGTACCTCTTATGTATCATTGTCAGGTCCAAGTCCAAAGATGACACAGTGAAATCCAATCGAGTCCAATCCTTTATTTGCTTACACCCTTTGGACAGAATCTTGCCAAGCTAAAGCTATAACTTTCCCCCTACTAGATGTATATCCTAAGAGATTTTAGAATGTGGCTATTCAGTACCACTTCCTCCCTTCCCCATCTAGCTAGGGACTGTGCAGTCCCTTCATTTGGGCCTCTCTCTCGGAAAGCTCCGTGTTACCAAAATTCTTCCTGCAGATGCACATTCCATCATACACAGCTGTTATTAGAGCAATGTTTCCCAAGCTTGACAACATTAAGACGTGCGGACTTAAACACCGTTTTGGCGAATTAGCAAAAAAGGTGCTCTGCTTGCTAATTTTAATCATGACAACCTTCTACTTAACTGGCACACTTACTCAAACCACTTTTCAGAGTTGGGGAGTTGACTCTAAGTCCGCCATCTGTTGCCTGCGCAGGAGGTCCATTTTATTTTTGCATCAATCATTAAGCTACAAGCTTATTGACTCCCTGGCTCCTCTAGAGATAGTCACACATGCTTGAAATAGTGCATGGCTCAGTGGACGGGGGGGATCTTTCACAGCAAATATCCAGTGTGAAATTTATTTTTATAGCGATTATTTGCTTAGTCTATATGATAACCCTGTGAAATGAGTAGTTAAAAACATGCTGAGAAAGAAACAAATTACTTTCTTGTGACATCTCATTTTTACAGTATCCAAGCTATATTTTGCCATAAATGTATGTAGTTGCCTTCATTCACCTTCTCTAGACAGCATTTCCCATTAGAGTTTACTTTCATCCTAATATTATCTTGAAGGGCAAGGAAATGATGTTGAGTGTGGTAACATGGCTGAAAATAGTGGCACATCAAGAAAAGTAAAGGTACCTGGACAGGGCACTAGTTATCTATGGATACCTTCTTTCCCTACTTTCTAAAGATAGATAACTAAAGCCAGGCCTTAAATAAAATAATCATTTGAGCTAATGAGCAGGTTTGGGTGGGAGAAGACTTCAAAAGACCTAACTATTATTCCAGCCATTGTGTAAATATGGTAGAGGTAGTTTAGGTTTACATAACTTGGACAGAATAAGGGATTTCAGGCCAGCATGTTTTGATAACTCTGCAGCAGGGATGGGTTCTAAATTTTTTTATTTCGGCTGAAGAGGTGGTGAAGAAAAAATGCTTTGAAAAGCCTCTGACGATCCAAGCTAAGCCACGGGATCATCAGAGGCTTTTTTTTTAACTTTTAAAAACATTTTTTCGGCAAAGCGGTTGTAGAAAAATTGCTTTTAAAAGTACAAAAAAAAAAAAAAGCCTCTGATGAGGTGGGTGGGGTAAGCGAGCGGCGACCAGGCCAGGAACTGGTTCAGGGACATGGCTAGCCAATGTTATTACCAGTTCTCAGAACTACTACAAATTTTTACTACCGGTTCTTGTGAACCAGTGTGAACCGGGTGCAACCTACCACTGCTCTGCAGTGATGTCTGGAAAGGAAAAAGGACAGAACTCTCTATTTTTTATAAGTTCAAATGAAATTGACTCAAGGAAAGATATGATAAAAAAATTTATGAGCACTGAAGATAGCCATCAACAAACAACTCTTCTTTTTCTCAAATACAGAGTATAATTGAGTGCTCCCATTTGGAAACAAATGAATCTCTAATGCTGTAGCTGAATTGATTCTGGATGAGAGAGAAAAAATAGAAATATTATGCCAATTGTTTTTTTTTTTTTTTGCTTTTTGGCAACAAGATCTCCTTAACTTTGTCTTTTTACTCTTCTTCCTCTTTCTCCTCCTTCCTTTGAAACTAATGCTAATTTGGAGATCCCATGTTTCCTAGTTTTTATTGTGGCCTGCCAGCAGCCAGCAGAGCTGGCAGCAGATTCGGACAGTGAAGAGGTTGGGGAGGACCGTGGGTCAGTCCTGGAGTCTGGGGAAGGCTTGGATGAGGGCTCTGAGTTGGAGGCAGAGAGTGGGCCAAGGCCATCTGGGAGTTCTTTGCTGCCTCTGGAGTCTCAGGAGTCTGACATCAGCGAGGCAGAAGAACAGTGGGAGCCTGTTCCCAGTGTGTACGTGCACAGAACTGCCAGAAGACAGGAACGATTAAGAAAACAGGGTAGACTTGGGAGTAAGGCTTGGAGATGATTGGCCCCTCCCATAAGACATAAAAGAGAAGTGAATGGGACGTGAGCTTTTGCAGGAAGTAATTAGTTCATCTGGTCGGTAAAAGCTCTGGAAAAGCTCTGTTTGTCTCTGTGCTAAGTTTGGGCTTGCCCTGCATTTGGCAATTAGTTCTCTGAGAGCATTCCAAGGGAAATAAGATGATGTTTGTAAACATTCCCTTGATAGACTGTTTGAGAAGCCTTTCGGACTGGGAATGACAGTAATCCACAGCTGTTTGAATAAAAGAGGTTTGTCAGGACCAAGATTGTGCTGTATACTTTACAAGGAAGCCTAGGCAGTGGTGAAATCTAAAAATTGTTGCTACCGGTTCTGTGGGTGTGGCTTGGTGGGTGTGGCTTGGTGGTCATGTGACCGGGTAGGCATGGGCAACTTGATGTCACGTACGTCACTCACTGTTAGAGCCAGGAGCTGCACATTCTGCACATTTTGTAAACCGGTGCTGTGGTGGTGCTCCGGGAGGGCAGGCAGGCAGGCCCTAGGCAGGCAAGCAGAAGGCAGCATGGAAGGCAGGACAGCATGGCAGGACTGCAGACTGCAGACCGGTTTGGGGGCATGGCCAGCCAGTGATTGCTACTGGTTTGGCAAACTAGCCCCAACTAGCCCCAAACTGGTCCGAACCGGTAGCATTTCACCCCTGAGCCTAGGTCAGAACAGATTTTTTGCTATGTTGGTGGCCAATACATTCAAACAAACAAACAAACAAACAAGCAAACAAACAAACAAAGAATTCTGCTTTGCCTCACATATAGCCATGGAGATGGGCTTCTATTCAATCTATTCTACTCAATCATGATCTGACTCAAAAACCTCTAAGTGTCAGCCTTGATTTATTATTCCATAGGTTTGTCTATTGCAAATGTCAGTGCGATAGCTGTGCCAAGACTGTTTATTCATTTTTTTTAAAAGGTTGCTTGCTTGCTTAAAATGCTATCACAGAGCAAGTGGGGAGGGTGAAAGCATTAAATTCAGCGATCAACATATCTGTCATCAGCTCAGAATAATTTTTGTCTTCTGTCCATTTTTGATCACCATAATAACAGTCTTTAAATGGGTGATAAAATCCGGGGCCAGAGACTCTTGGACACTGTATGGGGAGTACAAGAAGCCAGCCAGAACACTTGAAACTGGGTACTGGGGCTCCACTCTTCAGACAAATTTAGTCACAGCAGATTAGGGAGGACTTTGAAAGTATTATAGAAGTGACCAGAGCAAGCAATTACTACAACACGAAGACAAAAAACAGAATTAAAGCCGAAGGTGGCTATGAGAAATTATGCAAGGATCAATCATGAAATCCAGCTTGGAAGTTTATGCTTTTATGGTTGTCTGAAAAGACAATTGGGAGAACAGCCATGGAAAGGATTGGATAGTGGGGAATTACTCTTCATTCACCTCCTCTCCATCTACATCAGTGGTGGAATTAATTTTTTTTTACTACTGGTTCTGTGGGTGTGGCTTGGTGGGCATGGCTTGGTGGACGTGGCAGGGGAAGGATACTGTAAAATTTCCATTCCTACCCCACTCCAGAGGAAGGATACTGTAAAATCTCCATTCCGTCCCCACTCCAGGGGAAGGTTACTGCAAAATCTCCATTTCCTCCCGATCAGCTGGGACTCGGGAGGCAGAGAATAGATGGGGGTGGAGCCAGCCAGAGGTGGCATTTCTCTGGACTACTCAAAATTTCCGCTAACGGTTCTCCAGAACTAGTCAGAACCTGCTGAATACCACCTCTGATCTGCATATGATTATCCTGTAAAGCTCAAGACATCAACAGCAGGTCCAAGTTGTGCAATGGAGGTGGCTTCTGAAGTCTCATTTTGAGTTGTATGGGGCAGAGAACCTCTGGAAAGATTATGGCCACTTGCCACTTGAGAAAAGGGAATGAAAAAGGACACCGAGAATCCTCCAAAAAGAATGGATCTCTCTCTCCCCCCTCCAAATTGTGTTCTTGTACTGGAAATGAGTTAGAAGAAGCTCCCTCTGGACTTGAGGGTGGGAAGACTATTTCTGGAGCATCAGTTTATATTTGGGCAGCCCTAATGGGCTATGATCTAGTCCTGTTTTAGGCAGGATTGGATGATCTTGGGCCAGTTTCTGTTTCTCAGCCCTAGGAAGCAGGCAAGGGCAAACCACTTCCAAAATCTTACCAAGAAGACTGCAGGAGCTAATCCAGGTGTTGCCAAGAGTCAACATTGACTTGAAGGCACCCTTTCCTCCCCCCCCCGGTAAAGTGCTATGATCTTTTTAAAAAACCCTGTTTATTGTACTCAATTACATGGGCAAACTAGCCAGCCTGTATGTATTGCAGCCTATCAGTGGAATTTCTTTTCCATGTAAAAACTGTTCAACCCAGAAGGCCAAGCCACTTAGCACAACGATATTTTCTAATCAGTTTCAGATATTCCATACCCATTTTTGCATGTAATGCAACTCTCAGAAATCACAAGTAGAGAAAATTATCCATCCATTTCCTGAAAATGTCACGTCTCTTCACTAAATGCTACCCTGAGAAATTACAGCAAGTGGATGTCAAAAGATATTAATTCTGTCCTTTCACCTTGTGAAATACCGTGTCTGCTAAGAATTACTGCATGTTTTCCTATTACTTGCTTCTTAGCTTATGAATTATTGTATTCAATACCATTCACCTTAAAGTTTCATAGAAAATAGTGCAACAGACAAAAAAAGACAGATGTTGATGACTAATCTTTATGTCCTGAAATGGATAGTTTTGCATCTAATGGGCAATTTCACTTATGAAATAATCTATGTACTGAGAGAGAGAATAGACAGGTTGCCTCTGACTGTCACAACATCAATGTTCCACATATGTACAATGGACAATGGAATAAATAAATAAAATGGAATGGTCTTATCTGGGTCATTTAATAACATCCAAAGATTGTCCAATCACCTCCTTCTTCCTTATACTCACTCTGAAAGAAAGCTTTGACACATAGCAGCTCTTTCTTCCTGTTAATTGAACGGAGATGGGAAATGTGGTAGCTCCCACCCATCCCATCTTCTGGGTCTCAAGTGAGACCCCCCGCTTCCCAAATTTTAGGTATTGATGTCCATACTAAAGTTCTTTTGTCTTTCCTGGGAAAGGCAGTGAATTAAATTGACGATACAAAGAAGCACTGCTTTTTCCAATAGGTAGGTTGGGTGAGGATGAAAATAAAGATGAGGATAATGATAAATGTATTAAACATGTATGCCATCCAACTTCAACAAGTTTGGGCGACTCACAATAATGAAAGAGATTTCCATAAAATCAATAAACCATAAAAAAGATAAAGGTAAGTTCTTAATGTAAAAATAAGATGATTTATATCCTCTAGGATGCAGTGAGTGTTGGGGAAACAGATGTTCTCTTGCCTGTTTGCTTGCTAAGGCATTTGGCGATCTGCTGGCATAGGCATATAAAACATTCATAATCTCTTTCTCCAAAATGTTCAGGGAGCTTTCTTCAGTTCCAGTTTCACAAATCACATGATCACTGTCTCACCATGCTTTTTTTTTTTCCTTGCTGCCCCTTAGGCCTAATAATTCTCGTAACCCCACTTTTAATTTTAGCCAGAGTGTCTTCAGATTCCAGCCCCAAGCTGTGCTGATTCTTATGGAATTTAATGAAATGCACTTTATAGAAAGGGGAAACCTTGTCATAAATGTACCCTAGGAGAGTCAGAAACAGAGGTCACATTTCCATAAACTCTCATTTAGCCAGGATTTCAGTAGTGGGTTGCTACCAGTTCGCCCCGGATCGGGCAAAGCAGTAGCGGTAGCGACGGGAGGCTCCGCCCACCAGCCCAGACGTCTCTACGTATGCTCAGAAGCACTGCGTGCACGCCCATGAGTGAACCAGTAGCAAACGAAATTGAAACCCACTACTGCAGGATTTCCTTTAACTTCTCTCCTCACACAGAGTTACTCCAGTGAAGCTCTCTGTAGCATGGCTTCTTACATTCAATTTAACTGACCCGATTTTTTTTTGCTAGCTGAATGATAGTTTGCTTTTACCTGACTGCTGGGTTGATGAAAGGTGCTCTTCAACGGTATCCCAATTTAAGGTTTAAAAGTGGAAGGTAGGTTTCTAAGGGAAACAAGTTTCCAGCCAAGCCTGAAAAATAGGGTAGCAAGAATCTGTTCTGTACAGATGTGTGTGGCCAAAGGATAGGATATGCAATGTGTGAGGGAGAGAGCAAAGTATCACGTTGCAAAGTTTCCGTGATTATTAGAACTCTTCCATTTGTTATTCAGGTGGCATTTTCCTGTAAGACACATCTTTCAAGGAATCTTTCAAGGTAGTTATCCAATAGATAAAATCAAGCATTTTGGATTTTTCCTCCATCCTGATGAGATCTGAAAGAATGAAGGCTATTGCTTAAAGCATTGTAAGCCGCCCTGAGTCTCCGGAGAAGGGCGGCATATAAATCAAATTTTTTAAAAAAAAAAAAAAAAAAAAAGATCTAATGGATAATGTCCCTCATGCTCAAGATGGTGCTGTCCTCCACGTGTTCAATCCCTGAAACAAGAATGTACCAACTTTTTTTTTTGGGGGGGGGGGGTAGTATAGAATTTCATTTGGATTTTGACAGATGTGTGCCAGGCCTGCATTTCAGTAGTAAGATGAGGCCCAGATGAGCATTCAATTGAATGGAATGTCAATTTAAATGGAATTTAAATTATACCAAATTGATTACATTCTGTTTAATAAAATGCACAATGCACTGTTAGAGTTTCTTCTACTTCTGGAAGTACTCTTTTTTTTTTTTGATAGAGGGGGGTCACAATAAAATTTCTAGCACATTTGGAAAGTGCCTTTTTAAAGAACTAAATGTGCCCATTTTTTTCATGCAAAGTTTATTCTTGTCTCTTTTTTTCATACCAAATGACAGAGATTGCTAGCTAGGTTTGTACTGCATTGGAAGAAGATGAACAACTTGCTTTGGTGTGGTATTTATAAAACCAAATTTATAGATTTGGTTTTTATTTATAAATTATTATTTTTATTTTATTTATAAATTATAAAATATAAAAACAAATTTGGTGTGGTATTTATAAAATACCTACTTGTCTGCATAAAACATTATCATACAATGCTAACTTTTGGGTATTTGATTCGGCTTTCTCCATGATGGGATCTTTATGAATTGTATTACATTTGCTGCTAAAGGATTATGTTTCTATACTGGATTTTGCTAGAGAGGAAATAGTTTGATCTCTTGATGTTTTTCTTTCCCACTATCCAATGACACCAAAGTCAGGCAAATCTTTTAAGCAGGATTTTTTTTTTATTGTGGTCCAATATTTCTTGCTACAAAATCTTGATCCAGCTAAAAGTTTGATTGTAACTTATCTGATGTTTTACTGGTTCTTCAATTTATACCATAATTAGAATCTGGACATTTGTGGTGATTCTTTTAAATATATCAATGTATGTTATGTGATGAATAACCATCAAAGCCATGGATTTTTTCTTTCGTATCATGGGAAAGCTAATAATTGGTTTCAATTTCCAAGATGTGCTAGGAAGAGCATATATAAATTCACAGTCATTCCTATAATACAACAACATACAGTTATTTATTAAGATGTAGACGTTGATGCTAGAAATTGCATTTTACTGTGGAAACATTTGCAATTGATGAATAAGCTTATAATTACATACATTAAAACAGATTTCTGCAACTTGGACCCTTCGATGTGTTGACCTTGTTAGTTGGTAGTGCTGGAACAACAACCCCACAACCTTTGCAAATAATAGGGTGGGGAAGGATGTGCTATATACTCTAGTCTTTCAGTGACAGATAGTAGATAATACAGCAAAAGCTTTATTAATTTTGTTATACTTTTTGTTTTGTATTTTATTTTTGTATTTTTAAAATGCATAGTCTATTTTCATAGACTATGAAAACTTCTCTCCTGAGGTGAGGATGGCCTCATAGATGCTAAACTTCAGAAGGTAGCTCAAGATCCTGTTATGTCAGCAAACCTGGGGACTCCCAGGAGATGGGTAAACTAGTGAGGGGGTTCCACTATTATTATCATTTGTTGCCTATTATTCTTGTTTTAGCTATTTTTAAAAATGTTTTAATACTTATTAATGATAATGATTCTAGATATTTATTGTTTTAGCTTTGTTGTATGCTACCCAGTGAGGTTGCTTGTGAGAAAGGTGACTGTACAACGGAGGTGGTATTCAGCAGGTTCTGACCAGTTCTGGAGAACCACCTCTGACTGGCCCTGCCCCCATCTATTCTCTGTCTACTGAGTCCCAGCTGATCAGGAGGAAACGGGGATTTTGCAGTAACCTTCCCCTGGAGTGGGGTGGGAATGAAGATTTTTTCAGTATCCTTCCCCTGGCACGCCCACCAAGCCACACCCACCCAGGCATGCTATGCCCACCAAGCCACGCCCACAGAACTGGTAGTAAAAAAAATTGAATCCCACCACTGCTGTACAAATTATATAAATAAATGCTTTTTTAAAATACTTGGGATTGCTTTGCTTTAATGGAATGATACTTTAATGAAATGTTGAGCAGCGTGCTGTTTAAAAGCAAAAATATGAAGTGGCCCCCTGCAATGAGACAAGAATGGAGGCTTAGTTTCCCTTGTGGAAGATGGCTGCTGTTGGGCAAAGGCAGAACTCACTTCCTTTGAGAGAAGGTTTTGCTGATTGTGAAGCAGCTCAGCCTCCTCTTGATAATTTAGGGGGCAGAGTGAAGTACTTAGGTGCAGCATGTTGCCTTTCTCAAACCCACTTCGCACACTATAGGGAGACACTTTCTGGAACATATAAGCAGGATAGTTTTTATTCTTTTAAAAAATGTTTCAGGATTTTAATTGTAATATATGTTTCTGAATTGTGAGCTGCCCAGAGTCATTTGCTGAAATCAAATGAGGAAATAAAGAGAACACTTCAGTTCAACTAATAGGGCAGGATACTAGTAGCTAGCCAAACACAGATCATCTCAAAATGAAGCCAGGAATTGGTATAGTCTGCTAAAGCCAACAGCTTGTGTTCGAGACCTGAGAGCCGCATGATGGAGTGAGGTCCTATTACTTGCCCCAGCTCCTGCCAACCTGATAGTTTGAAAGCATACAAATGTGAGTAGATTAATAGTTACTGCTTTGGCAGGAAGGTTACTGCATTTTTCATATTTTGATGATGGTAGAAACATCTCTCAAACAACACAGGATCCCTTGGTTGAGAATCGGAAATGAGCACCCCCGAGTTGGTCATAACTGAAACTTTTAAACCTTTGAACGAAATGATATTTCCAGATTTTGCCATATGTTCATTTCTTAGTCTTGCTTTTAAAAAAGCTTTGTCGATGGATGAGAATATTTTGGGGCAATAGGCCATTTTGCATTCCTCCTTTTCTTTGTGCAGGCATAACAGTGTCTCAGTTTAGCTTCATCTACAGAAATTATTTCAGATCCCCAATGACTGTCGATTCTTTCTTTCTTTTTTATTCCTCCAGATTTAATTAAGCTTGTCAGTCATCAAATCACAAAACTAGGTATTTAAGATTTGTTGGAAACATTCAAGAAGTTTTCTGATGCCTTTCAAAATTGCACATCAGTGGAAAATGATGGTTACATACAATGGGAAACTAACTATTGAATATTTTTGAGATAATAATGGCTCAGTTCAGATTCTTCTCTCTGATACTAATACCCTGACACAATTCTGTTAGCATACAGTACTTAAATATTTTTATAAGGATTTCTCTTGAATTGGAATCTGGTGGTCCTGAATATTATGAACATTTCCTAATGATGTACTACAATTATAATTCAAAATGACAACACGAATAAAGTGACTTATTTTTAAAAGTCCATATAATAATGGAAACAGATGCAGTTTTCATTACATTGCTAATGATCATTCCCGCAAAAAATACAAGCACACACACACACACACACACACACACACACACACACACACACAGAGAGAGAGAGAGAGAGAGAGAGAGAGAGAGAGAGAGACGTGTAACTCTCAATCTAAGAAAATCTATAGGCACAACTTTTGCTGCAATAATTGATCTTATATTAACTGCAGCAGAAGTGCACTTTGAGGATTTGTATCTTGAACTTTTTCAGCAACAAAGACTAGCTGATGTCAGAGGTGGCAAATCCAAGAGGTACTTCAATTAAAACATTCTATAAAAATAATCTGTTTATCCTAAAGTCTGTTGTTTAAGTTTTTTTCCTCATTGCTGGATAACAGAGCCAGTTGGTACTCTGCTTTCTTAATTTCCAAAGACCTACTCTGCCTGTTTCCCCCTACATTTTTTCCTTTTTATTGTCTTAGTATAATTCTTGATGCAATATGTTATTTCAATACAATGATATTTATATAGTATACTTAAATTCTTTACACTTTAATATTTAGGTACCTGAAAGTGTTAAATATAGAGAAGAGGAAAGAAAAAATGGATATTCTGTTAATATTAGTTACCGTTTAGGATATTAATGCTACAAGCATAATGTTTATTTGGCTTTTTCATTTAAATTTAAATATAACATTGGAAATGAGAAGGAAGAACATATATCAAGGTATTTGTTGTGTAGTAAAGATTATGAAGCCTTACGCTACATTACTTGATACTGAAATCTCCATCATGTTGTTACTTGGGGTTTGTGTGTATATATAATAATAAAAGGAAAAGAGAAGTTCTTTCATTCTACACTCAACTCACCTTCAAGCCTAGCCTGCTCCGCTTCCATTCCTTTCTGCAAAGCAAGCATTGCAAAAAAAAATGGACAATAGTTTCAGCTACAATAGATAGGATCATAAACAAGTAATATACACTATTATTTTACATCATTTGGATTCACTTGAACCCACTCCTCTTCTTATTTTAAAAAAATGCATGAATTTCCTTGGCCCTCATGTTTGCTGCAGCCATGGCTTTTGCTGATTGTATGGTTGCTGACCATGGATAGGGAATTTGTGCCTAGACGAGTAGGATTCACAGGTTTTGGGATAGGTTCTGAAAGTAAGAAGGCATTTGGACGGTACTTTGATACTTCCAAATGTAGATTCATTTAATTTGAACTGCTTGGAAATATTTCCTGATGTTCGGCATATACTTCTTAATGGATTTTGTGTGTGAGGAAAAAAAAAAAGGAGAATAGGCACTGGTTTACACATGGATCCAGTTCCATTCAAATCTCCATGAATGAAAAAGAGTGAAATCATGACAAAAGTCTCAACTAGAAGTACCCTGTGTACAAAGCGAAGCCATCCTTTAGAACTGGAGGCATCCCATTCCTCTGAATTAATTTTTAAAAAGATTTAATAACATGTTGGTAGGTGGTTTTTAATTGAAAGGTACATAATCCAAATGGACTTGCGAATCTCTCCAGAATTATCAGACAATAGTTGAAGTGATTTTGTGCAAGAAATAAACACAAGAATGTCCCTAATATTTGTTATTTTGGATTGGTTAAGATGTGTGGAAATAACAATCTGTTGGGGATGAAATTTGCTGAGTTTTAAATAAGTGTAGATTTTATGCAAAGGCAGAATTCACAGTTGGTATGAACAAACTGCTGGTTTATCAGAAATGTATCTGAGTGTCAGGTTTTCAACCTGCATTTACTCTAGTGCTGACATCTGAGTGTGTGGTGGGCTGTGAGAGTTTCAAAGGAGGCTTCACTTTGATGAGAGCCAGAAAGAGCCATCCCTCAAAGCTCCTTTGAAAAGCAACAGGGACTCTTGTGCTAAGATTGAAGCAAAATGCTCCACTGGCTCATCTCTTCTGTCTCCTGAGCTTTCTCCAGCAATTCTCACAGCTGAAAAAGACTACTACTGCATCCACAATAAACACACGCAGGAGCCTCTTCCAACCACTTCCAAGTGTCAATGAAGGCTATGAATTGTGACTTTTTTTGTCTTCTTTAACACAATTGTGTTGCTTCATAATGCAAAACTGTTGAGGAAAAGCCAAGATGCTGCCTGCAGGGTTAGCAATATGAGGACATCTTTAAGATATAAGGGAGGGAGGGAGGGAGGGAGGGAGGGAAGAAATTCAGTGTTCTTACTAATGTTTTATAACTGGCATACATTGTAGAAATGTTGCTAGGAAAGTAATCTACAAAATGGCAGGCAGTTAATAGTGAGTTAAGAGAGTTACATTAATTCAAATAAAGGTTGTGTTTAGTACTGATAAGTAAAAGCTGACTGGAAGCTACAACCCTTTGAAGCTCTGTTCAGCCCTTTTTGCATAAACACATGAGGGAGGAATGGGATTGGACATGTCCCCAAGCCAGGTTACTTTCATCCATGATATTCCAGGTTTAAGCAAAAAGGACTGAAGAGGTATCATCAGGTATTTAGCTGAGTGCACTAAAACGGTCCCATAATTGGAAATACAGTATAATGAGATAAGGAACTTGGTGCACACAGGCATGATGGAAAGAATTAGCATGTGTGATCCTACTCCTCTTTCCTTAGGTCTCTTTCATAAAACATATCCCAGTGCTAAACTATCCTGAACTCATTTTGTAAGAAGATAGCCAAGTGTGTGGTGTGGTGTGTGTGTGTGTGAATGTCCTGCTTGCTTCATGAAACAATAATCTGTCCTTGACTTCCCACACTTCAAAACCCAGGAAAGGCTAGGAAGCTGGAAAGGATATGGGGGTGTGCATAATAAATTTTGCCCCAAGATCAAGTTCTTGACCACTTTTCATCATTCAAAGAAGCTCAGAAACAATCATCAAGAGAAATGCCGAAGAGGTATTAAAGCATCTTAATAATGAGGTCAAGAAGCAGAATCCTTTTTATAGGGTAAGAAACTTTTTGGCAAATTGAAAGGCAGATTTCAACATAGTACAAATTACGTCTGAGGAGAATGAGAGGAAAAAGCACAGGTTTGCTAACTTTTATTTAAAAACTAGAATCCAGTCACAAAACCCCATACCATTTCCCGCTGTCTGTAGGACTGTTTGGAAGGAAGTGCAACCATTTTCTATCGGAGCTGTTCTCCAAAGCACCTGAGGGCAGGATAAGAAGCAATGGATGGAAACTAATCAAGGAGAGAACCAACGTAGAACTAAGGAGAAATTTCCTGACAGTTAAAACAATTAATCAGTGGAACGACTTGCCTCCAGAAGTTGTGAATGCTCCAACACTGGAAGTTTTCAAGAAGGCATTGGAGAACCATGTCTGAAATAGGGTTTCCTTCTTATGCAGGGGATTGGACTAAAAGACTTCCAAGATTCCTTCCAACTGTTATTCTGTTAGGATGTAGCCACTTAAAACTGGGCTCTGAAAGTGCAATTCTTGCACTCATTGCAGTTTAATGTTATTTGTTTTGCACTTTTCAAGCTTGAAGCTGACTATTGGCTGTTGACATAACTGACATCTCTGCCGTGAGAGATTCTGGCTCTCAATTCACCAATTTGAAATTTGGAGGAACTCTCTTTTGATTTGGCCAGCGCCTGGCTTATTATGAAGCCGCTTGCTTCAGCCAAAGGAACTTTTTTTTGCAAAAGAAAAACCTAACATTTGTGTAAACATTGCAATTCTAATGCTATTTGCACAATAAAATGATGGGACAGAGGTTTTTATGTAAATAAGATGTTCTGAATTCTGTGGCAATGTAACCACAATGGCTTTCAATATATTATGGACTTTCTGCCAGAGTTCCATAGTGCTTCAGATAATGTACAGTATGTGCAGGAAGCATTTTCTCTCTCTCTCTTTGCATGTCACTGCCCCACAATTTTCACAGAACATCACGTTATGTATTTGTTTGCTTATAAAACAAATGTCTCTCTTGTCTTTCTATTAACAGAATTCCTCAAGGCAGGTTCTGCTAAAATTAAAAGTGGTAGAACAAATGCTCCCCAAAGAAACTACAGTGAATTCATTTTAAAGGATAAATAGCAGCAGAATAAAATAGAATGAGACCACAAACATCCAATCAGAGAATATTTCCCATCTGTGTCTTTCACTTTTCTTCCTCCAATACTTTTTTCTCACTGCACAAACCCTCAAGGAAAAAAGAGAAGGCAGAAAGCAACATGATAGATTTTAAATGGCAGTGAGCCTCCCTGAGGAATGAACTCCAGGGATAAGATCTCACTGCAGAAATATAAAAGAGCAGATCCTCCTAGGGCCCTGGTATTATTTCTCATTCAATCATGCCTTTTTTCTCCTTTCAGCTGCAAATTTCATTTCGGTTGTGGTACAAATGGAATTGTGGCAAAGATACCCTTCCAGTACGAACACTGGAGCTTGGAGTTTAGTAGTAGTCACTGGTAGGAGCTATTGATTCAGCCCATGTTGTGCTTCCTTGGTTCTTCCCATTCTCTGTAGCAGTGGTAGGATTAATTTTTTTTTACTACCTGTTCTGTGGGCGTGGCTTGGTGGCGTGGCTTGGTGGGCATGGCAGGGGAAGGATACTGTAAAATCTTCATTCCACCCCACTCCAGGGGAAGGATATTGTATAATCTCCATTCCCTCCCTACTCCAGCGGAAGGTTATGGCAAAATCCCCATTTCCTCCCGATCAGCTGGGACTTGGGAGGCAGAGAATAGATGGGGGAGGGGCCTGTCAGAGGTGGTATTTACTGGTTCTCCGAACTACTCAAAATTTCCACTACTGGTTCTCCAGAACTGGTCAGAACCTGCTGAATACCACCTCTGCTCTGTAGCTATGAAGCCATAATCGTGGCTTTTGGTAGTCTCATTTCAGTCTTCTAAAACTGCTTTTCTACTCACCCTGAAAATGACTGATCTGGTTTTGTTTGGAAATCATCCAGCATGAACTAAGGATGGCATGCTGATTTTTCTACTGTCCTATTGATCAGCCAGAAAGAACACTGGAGGACTTACTGGATTTTTTTCTGGGTTTTGAGGAGCAAAATTGCAACCTTGAAAATGATTGTAAAGGTTTGGGGAGCATTGAAAAAAAAAAAAGACTTGTGTGGTAGTTTGCTAAGTTGTACATTTTCCTTACTTTGGAGGTAGAAGAAAAAATAGCCAATAGAAGAAGATTTTCAATGCAAGGCAGGGTCCTGAGGGAGAAACAATTATCTGAGGGTGTTTCCAGATGATATTTCAAATGCTATTTGTTATTTGCTATGTCTTCAGTATGAAGGGGAGGGAGGCAGGGATAGGATAGGAAGCTAGAGAGCATTTCTCATTTGTATCCTTCTCTTTTTATCTTTCATTTTTTTCCAGTGCAGAAAATCTCTAAGGAAGGGAAGGCAGAAAATGCACTGATATACAGTAAAGCTCTTTTTCAGGAGAAAAAAAAATCACATCAAATAGACGGGTCCAGGAGGAAAAAAAATAATTTTGATTAAATTAAATCTAATTTTAATTTAGATTTACTTAAATATTCTTAACATGATTACTCTCCTAAGTTTTAATATATATATTTTTTTGCTTCTATTATTTTATTTTTGAAATTACAACTTGATCCCATCGGTTGGGAAGATGCTAGAGTTGCTTTCTTATCCTTCTAATTGGAAAAGGATGACACTGAATCTTGAATTTTCTTCATGAGAAAATGCCTGTGCCGTTCCATGGAGCTGTAATTCCTTCGCTGAAAAGTCCTCCAGATATTGAGGACTCAGGTTGTTTTGTGCCTGGATTTACTCCCAGTATGTGAGTAAAGTGTTTGTGTCAGTGTTTCTGAACCTTAGCAACTTTAAGATAGGTGGACTCCAACTTCCACAATTCTCCAGCCAGCAGACTAATTTTAAGGGGAATTCTGGGTGTTGAAATCTACCCATTTTAAAGTTGCTAACTTTAAGAAACACTGTTTTACATTATGGCACAGTACGAACCAACTCCATTATGGGAATATTCTGCATTTGATCAACAAACACTGGCTTTCTTGTCAGTGGCATCTATACATTTAATAGAAAAGAAACAATTGAACTTTTCTTCACAAACTCTTGACAAACTTTGGTTTTACAGACGAAGGAATGAACTGATTTATATAAGCATGAAGAGGCGATTTGGGGGCTCTAAATCAGAGGAAACTTTCTTAAAAAGGGGACAATCTTTGCAGTTATATCAACCTCAAATTAAAATGAAAAACCTCCTCAAAATAGAAGTAGGAGGGATGCAGAAAGATTGGAAAAAATATAAAAAGAAAGCAAGAATGGAAGATTAACCTTTTCTTTTGGCTTTGTAGTTGTTCTACTCATGGTTAAAAATGATTATGTTGTAGGTATTATAACTACTGAGGGGGGAAAAAGTATAAAGTTAAATACCGATTTTTAAATATGATGTACTAATGGTTGATTAATCCTTTTTGGTTTTTTAGTTTATGTATTAATGGTTAATTATGTTGTTGATTATCTTTCAAATTTTAAAAGTTGGAGGGAGGAATAATGAAGGGGGGAAATTTAGAAACTTAAAAAATGTAGAAATTTAATTAGTGAATATCTAAGGTTTATTTTTTGTTATGAGATTTCAAAATAAGAAAGCAAGAATGGAAGATTAATTTTTTTTTTTTTGGCTTTGCAGTTGTTCTACTCATGGTTTAAATTGATTATGTTTTAGGTGTTATAACTACTGAGGGGGAAAAAGTATAAAGTTGAATATTGATTTTTAAATATGATGTATTAATGGTTGATTAATCTTTTTTGGTTTTCTAGTTAATGTACTAATGGTTAATTATAAAAATGTAGAAATTTAATTAGTGAATATCTAAGGTTTATTTTTTGTTATGAGATTTCAAAATATCTGAACTTTGAGAAAAGTAGGAGGGGGAAAAATGTTTTTAGGTTTGAATGTTTAAGATTTGTTAATGGTTTTAAAATTCTTAGAGTTATTGGATTACATGTTACTTTGTGTTTATATAAAGGGAGGTTGATGAAATTGTAAAAGGGGAGTTAAGGGGTCTTGGGAGTTATTAAATCTTGCAGTTAGCTAGTTTATTTTAGCGAATGTTTGGTGAAATCTATGCCCTGTTTTTGTTCTGGGAAGTCGGGGGTGGGGGGTGGTAAGGAGGGGTTGAAGATTGAGTTTACCAAATTGATTTTTTTTTCTTTTTTTCTGATGATAGTTTGAATGATTGTTTATATTGTATACTTGTTTGATCAGAAAATAAAAACTTTTTTATATATAAAAAAAAAAGAAGAAAATAAAAACAAACACTGGCTTTTTGGCTTGTAGAAGCTGGAATTCCTTCCCACAGGTTTGAATTATGATTTGCCTAGGGATCTAAACAGGCCATGCTGAGATCTCTGGGGCACTGCTACAAAACGTTAGAGTTGTTTTGAAACCCTGGCAGGGCTCTTGTTGAAATGCTTGCAAAAGCCGCCCCCAACCTGGTGTACTTCAGATGTCTTATACTACAATTTCTATTATTCCCAGTCAGACTGGCTTTGTGGCATTGTTGCATTTTATGGACAATGAGATGTTCAGTGCACCAAGTATCTGATAACAATAGAGTGTCAAGGTGTGTCAAGGTGTGTGGGTAGGAGGCATCTTTCTAATGAAACAGCTAAATGAATTCACAGCAGACAGCATGGCTTGAATCATCATTTTACAATCAAGCTGTTCAAATACAATGCTGCTTTCCAGAAATCCCACAGTGAAGAGCTGAAGTACTTCTTTAGTCTCTTTAGTTATTTAAGATTAGTGGCATTAGCTGGGCTGTGCTTGTTAAATTGCATCTCAAATATCAGTTCAAAAATCTTTATGCTGCGTGTTTGCCATACACAAGAATCTGCTCTTCAGACTGGAAGGCATATAACTCCATGGTTTGAACTAATCCTATCCAATGACTAAGTTCATGCCTCACACTAAACCATAATGTGATTTGTTTGGATTTGATTTAGAAATCCAGGTCAACTCATTCACCATAGAGAGTAAGGAGGATGACTTTGACAGAAACATATAAGAACCATTACCTAGGCAAAAGGGGTTGAAACATTTTAAGTCCTAAAAAAAGTTAATATTTGGAAGCAGCTCAGATGGACACTACCCTGATTCACTGGAGTATAAGAAGGAGGGAGACATACAGCACAATCAGACCTGCAAGAGTCTGTTATTATAGTCAGTCTTAATAAAGATAGTTACAGTTTTCCTGTGGAATTGATTTCCTGGTGTGGTCTTCCTAATGAGGCTGACACTCACATGGTTTCTGACTTAGTACATTGCTAGGCAATTGTAGTTTATTCAATAAAACATGGTTAGACAAATTATGACCTCAGTCTGTGAGGGTTTTGAATTCCAGCTCTCCCAAGTGGAAAAGATCAGATAAACCAGTATGCTGAATTGAGTCCAATAAACCATTTCCTCTATGGACAATGGCAGGGAATTAATTTATACTGCCCTGTGAACTTCACACTACAATCATTTAGCAGATACATTCTTATTTCATTTTGACTTCTACTTCAATGACAGCAGAGAGAAAAGTTAAGTACAGGTAGTCCTCAACTTATGACCACAATTGGGACCAGAATTTCCATTGCTAAGGAAGGCGATTGTTAAATGAGTCACGGCTGATTTTCTGACCTTTGACTTTGATCTACCCTCATTTTGTAGAGTTTTCTACATGCTACCTTGATCAATGGTGCCTGGGTCCTCCATCAAAGCCTGAAAGATATGCTGAGAGCATTGCTATAGCATCCCTAACCCTGAGTAACATCTTCTAGTAGCTTTTACTTCAGATAGATTAGGAGCCTTGTTAGCAGAAAAGGATCTCTGATTGATCCAGTCTTCATTCCCAAGATAAACTCAAGAGTTTTTCGTCCTCTCCCAATCCTCTCAGTTTATTACTGTCATCAAATAGGAATAATCTGTCCGTAGACCTCTGTTAGAAGCCATGAAGATGCCACGTATGTCATGTCATTGCACAAAGAATGTAATGCATGCAGCTTAAATCATTTTTTATCACTAGCACAATAATATCATGGTGCAAATGATGTCACTTGCTTCCCCAGATAGCAGACCCACGATGCTCATAAAAGCAGCAAAATTGTGGCTAGAGAGAGGCCACCCAGAGGGCACCTTCTTATTTTGATCATTCTAAGTGAATTGTTGGTTTGGGGATAGGCTTAGCACACTCTGCTATCAGATTTGTGATGTGTGAGAGGATTGTAGCCTATTCCCATGAGGGAATGATAGCCTTCACAGGATTTTGGGATTGGGCCTCATTGAAAAAGCTGAGGTCAACCCCATGATCATTTGGAGCACGTTCAGCCATTTTCTTCATTTCTATCAGTCATTGGAAGGCATATTCTGCAGAGGATACTTAATTCATAGATCAATTTCTGAGAAGAGGTTTGTGATTTAAGTATTTGCGTATATGTATACCTTTCAGTCAATTTTTGACTCTTGCCTGGTCAAATCCTTGCAGTTTTCTTGGCAGGATTTTCAGAAGCAGTTTACCATAGTCTCTGTCCTAGAGCTGAGAGAGTTGGCTTCGTGCCTAAGGTGGAACTAGGACTCGTGGTCTCCCAATTTCATGCTTCAACCATTAACTGGCTTAGAATTACATTCCTTCAGATGTTAGCATACTTGCCATCATCCCTGAACAGTGAAGATGTTGGCCAGAAATGACTCACTATGTAAGAGATAACTAGCTTTTGGATGCTGTTATAATCAAATGATTACTAAAAATGAAAGAAAAATTGAAAAAAAAAAGAGTACTTCAGAGGATAATAATGTAGCCTCTATAGGCAGCCAGCCATAATTAATAAAAGAAATGCTGTCATTTGCAATTAAACTGCTAGAAGTTTCCTATCATTCTACTCTGTGTATTCCTCTGGCAAAATCCTGTAATTTCCAAAACTGCAAAACATGAAAATCCTCAGAGAATATACAGAATATTAATTTTCTTAGAGAGTACAACAATGTACCTGTACAATGTTTGAGGCCTTCTTGTCAGATGCAAAATAATTTCATTCTCAATGTTCAGTTTAAAAGATCAGATTGATTGATTGATTGATTTAGTCAAACATGTACGAGAGCACAGATATAAGTATAAACATGGATATGAACACAGGAGTGTACTTTGCTTGCCCTGGGTAGGTTTGGGGGACTTAAGTGCATTTCCTGACTCTACTTTAAAAACTGATTTACCTTACAACCAGGGCCCTCTTCAATGTAGAGGAATAAATCCAGCAGTTAAGCTTTCTCAGTTTCTGAAAACAGAACAGGTGAGCATTGCTGAAATGGAATTATGTTCTTTTCCCCCTGGTGACTCGAAACTCTCCCTTTAAAAACCCCAGCTGCCTCCATGGCCACCACCCCATTATGATGGCTTCCAAACAGAATGGTAGAAAGCTCCAAAGAAGAATTCTCCTTTTAGAAATGAGCTCCTGGTAAGAGGCAATTGCGAAATGCTGACCCAGAAGAGTTGCGGTCTAAGAGAGGACTAATTTCTTATGGGTTCTGACCTCTTTGGCTTCGGCAGAAAACTCCTTTAGTTTTGTTTCTTCCTCTAATCGTATTTAGGAACATAGAATGACAAGCCTGCTTGTCCAATTTCTGAGCCAGATGGAATTGGTCTTTTCAACCAGAAAAATGAAGAAAGTCCCCAAAGCTTTTGCTTTAGAACAGAGGATTGTTTTGTTGACAGTTTGCCTCGTTTGCTCCTGTGTTTACGGCTGCAGAGGACTGGCACATAATTCAAGGGGTAGCATAGCAAGGCTTTCTCCTGTCTCTGAAAAGACAGCTCTGGCAAATGAATGATCTTCAAACAAGCGTGGCCTTTCTCATTTTAAAAATCACTCCTTTCATTCATATGGAACAAGGATATAGGTGGCTCTGCATTTTTATCACCCGACCTCAGTTTGTGCTTCAAGAAAAAACAAACAATGTGATCAATAGGCTGGAGTTCAAATTTGGATTCAGTTTAACCAGGTGGCTCAATATGGCTGGGCCTCCAATGATTTGACTACCTTGTGTCTGTAAGACACTGATGACTTTCTTTTCACCATCTTATCCTTCAAACACTGAGCAAGTGGATAGTGCTTACTGTTATGTATTGAATATATACTGCTCAAAAAAATAAATAAAGGGAACACAAGCAGAAGACATCCGAGATCTGAATGAATGAAATAGCCTTATTAAATACTTGGTTCTTTACATACAGTAGTTTATACATTGCTTAAACAACTAAAGGGAACACAAAACTACTGTATGTAACGAACAAAGTATTTAATAAGGCTATTTCACTCATTCAGATCTCGGATGTCTTCTGCTTGTGTTCCCTTTATTTTTTTGAGCAGTGTATATAGTTGTGTTAAGCCCTGCTTAAGTGAAACTAACCTTTAGATGACCCTAACTCAGTGGTGAAATCCAAATTTTTTTACTACCAGTTCTGTGAGTGTGGCTTGGTGGGCATGGTGTGGCTTGGTGGGCGTGGCTTGGTGGGTGTGACAGGGGAAGGATACTGCAAAATCTCCATTCCCACCCCACTCCAGGGGAAGGATACTGCAAAATCCCCATTCCCTCCCCACTCCTCCGAACTGCTCAAAATTTCTGCTACCGGTTCTCCAGAACCTGTCAGAATCTGCTGGATTTCACCCCTGCCCTAACTGTTAACTTCAACTATTTTGGAGGGAAACTTGATACATTCATATTTGGCCGAGCTTTTTCAAGTATTATGATTGGTTGAGGCCCTGTGGGCCTAGAGTATAAATTACAGGGATTTGCCTGTTGTTCTTCAGTTCCAGTTGAGTCAATAAATGCTATTGTATCTATGCTGGTCTGTTCTTGCCTACTGCAGCCCACTACACAATACTTACTACCACTATTCCAACAATGGGAGCAATAGGCTTGATTACTTCAGATTACATAGCTTTCTTATGGTTTCTTTTTTACCACCTAACCAACCTTTCAGCCATTACGTTTGATCAAAGATTCCCAGGGTGAAGATAGTATTCGTTTTACCGTGGCAATATCTCAACGAAACTAATGAGATTGAGGTATTTTTTTAAAAAAATCTGAGATTCAAGGTTAATGACTTCGATAGAAAGTACCCTTCTGACAATGTAACAGGTTTTTTGTTTTTTGTTTTTACAGTGAAAATGTGCAGCAGGGGAAATCTCTCTCAAATGTTGTAGATATTTGTGTTCTAAAAGTGTCATACCCCCTGCTATCTGAGTCCTCATTTTTTGCTACCATAGACTAACATTGTTCTCCTCCCACAATATCATTTGTAAAGTGCTTGCAGTTGCTCTAGACAACATATCAGCAAGATACTTCAATTTGCTTGGAGCATCCACTGCATTAAGTTGATGCCTCTGAAGCTATAAGTGTATGCTACACAAGCAGACAGAAGCGCTATCAATAGGATTCTGAAAAATTGCTTCCAGAGGCTTATGATCAGTTTGACTCAAAACAATGTCTCCAACACATAACTGATGGAGCTGTTTCATCAAATGCAAGCAACACTTTCTCTGCATAATTTTACTTGATAAACTCAGAGATCTGGAGTTATATAAAATATATGCTTTGAATGTGATCCAAAGTCATACTTTCCTGCACTTAGAAGCACCTAGCAGCACAGAACAGGTTTGTGGATATTAAGATATTGAAGAATGGATGCCTAACACATTTGCATTTCTGATTTGGAAGCCATTGAAACAATACCTTTTTCTTTGGCAAATGCCCTGCCAATTCTGCCTCTCTAAAAACATATTGGGACACATATTGCACAGACTCCAAAAATCAAAGGACTTGTTTAGTGGGTATTCCATCATCCCATGTAGCTCTAACATTATCTTCATTACGATGTATCTCATGATTTATGTTTGTATCTCATGATTTATGCTGATTGCCTTATTTAGTATCCTTTTATGATTTATGTTGTTTACTTATTTAGTACCCTATGACTATCACTGAGTTTGTATCTTATGATTTATAATGATTGTATTTTATGATTATGATTTATCATTTGTTGCTTGTATGTACACTGAGAGCTTATGCAGCAGACAAATTCCTTGTGTGTCCAATCACACTTGATCATTAAACCTATTCTATTCTATTCTATTCTATTCTATTCTATTCTATTCTATTCTATTCTATTCTATTCTACTCTACTCTACTCTACTCTACTCTACTCTACTCTACTCTACTCTACTCTACTCTACTCTACTCTACATTCCACCCCACCCCACCCCACCCCATCCTCCTTCCCCTTCCCCTTCCCCTAACCCCATTCCATTCCATTCCATTGAAACAACTTTGAACTGAGTCTTATTTTCTTAAACTTAATCTTGTTAGCATGTACCGTCTCTTATTAGTTTATGCAGAATTTTATCATGATATTTTGAAAACTTTGCTGCAATGATAATCCCATTTACTATCATATATATATCCTTCCTTCACTTGTCTGTTGGAATACTTTACTAAAGGATTTCTGGACCAACAGCAAACAATGAAAACAATATTCCCATTGGGCATATTCAGTATCTATTAGTATAAACAAAGAAGATTCATTTAATTTCATCCACTAATAGGTATTCCAGAATAGTGTAGTTTTTCACATCTGCCAAACAGTCAAGACTTCCCCTGCTAAGGGATTTGTATAATGCTGTTTATGTTTAACTTTGTTTAGGCCATGTGGCTGCAAATAGGTATACTGGTTGATTAAATTTTTATGCCCCTGACTAACAATCTCATTGTAGAATAAAAAGTTACATTCAGCCCTCACCCTCATAATGCATAAGCATAATAACAAAACCACAAAAATAACAGCTTCTCACTTTTCATATAATTCAGTGATCCACACAGTCTGTAAATCCTGTAACTCTAGACATTATTTCTACAGTTTCCATTTTTCACTGAATATCTTTTAATCTATGAAATACCACAAAAGGCATTTTCTAGCTATGTATGACAGGAATTACTGCTTGCTCAGTATATATGTATGATGAGCTCTTTCAAATTCCCCAAAGCCAGGAAAAATATCTTAATATAAAGCAAATAATCATTCTTATATTGAAAGTTTTACTGTATTTACTATCTCTGTCTGATAAAACAAGTCCGGGAGAAATGAAAAAAAATTAAATGTATTCCCCAGCTCAAAAGTTATCCTGTACACTTCTGCCTGCTGCAGTCCAAACATATGGAGGCTTCATAATTCTTCAAATATACTGTATGTCAAGAGAAAATTCTGCTAGTTCTGTAGCTTCAGGAGAGAAACATTTTCTGCCTTCTTGCCCTGGCTAGCTTCCTTTCTCTCCTGCTTGCTATATGACAATGTTTCTCAATCTTCTCATGGCAGACTGGGGAATTCTGGGAGTCCACATATCTTAAAATTGCCAAAACTGAGAAACGCTGCTATGTGAAACAGAGGAGAACAAATGCACAAACCAGAGATGGAATCGGTGGGAAGCTGAGTAACCATCTTGTCCTTGGTCTTCCCTTTGTTGGAAGAAATGTCCATCTGGGTTCAGTTCCAAGCGGGGAGAAAGACACTGGAAACATGGAGGCTGTTTGGAAAGATGTTTAATGGTGGACAGGACCACATGGTTTGAGGTCCTGGGCAATTGAGCATATGGGTAATATATATATATGTGTGTGTGTGTGCCAGGTTTTTCTGCAGCCCTGGCTAAAAGAAAAACACACATAAATCCTACGAAGAAGTAAGAAAATAGATATTGTACCTTTACAGGGAGGATACATGAGATGTGGATGTGGCTTACTGATGATGGCTAACGAGCCAGAAATAGATCTATATAAGTCTCTCACCAGGCAGCTAAGGCCTGCTGGCAGCCAGAAAGAAAAAAGCCCAGAATCGAGTGGATGTGACTCCACTGAGCTAGGGCTGTAGAAAGAAAAATCTTGGTTACGTAGGAGAAACCTGGCTAAAAGAAAAACACACATAAAACCTATGAAAAGGAAGAAAAAAGTAAGAAAATATATATATATATATATATATATATATATATATATATATATATATATATATATATATATATATATATATATATGTATGTAGGTCTTTGGTTATTCAGGTTTTCTTCCGCGTAAAATTGGAAGTGTCTTGGCGACATTTCGACAAAGTCTCATTCGTCATCTTCAGGCTGGTGTTTTCGGCTTCAGGCTGGTGTTTTCGGGACAGGAGTTGTTCCTTTGTCCTGGTCCTATTAGATCTCTCGGCGGCTTTTGATACCATCAACCATGGTATCATGCTGTGCCGACTGGAGGGGTTGGGGATAGGGGGCACCGTGTTGCAGTGGTTCTTCTCCTTCCTCTCTGACTGGTTGCAGTTCATGTTGACAGGGGAGCAGAGATAGACCTCAAGGTGCCTTGTGTGGGGGGTGCCGCAAGGGTCGGTTCTATCACCTCTTCTGTTCAACATTTATGTGAAGCCACTGGGTGAGATCATCTGTGGCTTCGGGGTGAAGTGTCATCTGTACGCTGATGATACTCAGCTGTACATCTCCACCCCGGACCACCCCAACGATGCCCTTGATGTGATGTCCCGGTGCCTGGAGGCCATGCGGATCTGGATGGGGAGAAACAGGCTCAGGCTCAACCCGTCCAAGACCGAGTGGCTGTGGCTTCCAGCATCCCGATATAGTCAGTTGGTACCATCGCTGACTTTTGGGGGTGAGTCGCTGGCCCCCACAGAGAGGTCCCGCAACTTGGGTGTCCTCCTGGATACACAACTGTCTTTGGAAGAGCATATGACGGCTGTGGCCAGGGGGGCTTTTTATCAGGTTCACCTGATCCACCAGTTGCATCCCTTTCTGGATTGGGATGCCTTACTCACGGTCACTCATGCCCTCGTCACGTCCTGCTTGGACTACTGTAATGCTCTCTACATGGGGCTCCCCTTGAGGAACACCCGGAGGCTCCAACTGGTCCAGAATGAGTCCGTGTGGTGGTGATGGGGGCAACTCGACGCTCCCATGTAACACCTCTCCTGCACGAGCTGCACTGGCTTCCAGTGGTCTTCCGGGTGCGCTTCAAGGTATTGGTTACCACCTTTAGAGCGCTACATGGCTTAGGGCCCGAGTATTTACGAGACCACCTTCTGCCGCCAGTAGCCTCCCACCGACCAGTATGCTCCCGCAGAGAGGGGTTACTCAGGGTTCCGTTGGCCAAACAATGTCAGCTGGCGGCCCCCGGGGGGAGAGCCTTCTCTGTGGGGGCACCGACCCTCTGGAACGAGTTGCCCCCGGAGATACGGTGGATCCCGGATCTGCGCACTTTCCGCCGTGCCTTAAAGACGTTTTTGTTTCATCAAGCTGGGCTGACCTGACCATATTTTTTAAGTTGTTTTAATTTTAAATTGCTAAACTATTGGGTTTTTAATATGGGGGTGTTTTAACTGTGGGCCAAATTAATTTAATTGGTTTTTAATATTGTTTTAATTTTTGTATTTTCTGTATTTTATCTGCTGGCTGTTCACCACCCCGAGTCCTTCGGGAGAAGGGCGGTATACAAAATTATTATTATTATTATTATTATTATTATTATTATTATTATTATTATTATTAATAATAATAATAATAATAATAATAATAATAATAATAATAATAAAAATAAAAATAACTTCCTACACCTTCTTGCTCACTCAGGAGTTTTCTTAAGGAAGTGCTGAGTTCCTGTTCATTGTTTCTTCGGGTTCAGGACCCATCTTCCTGTCTTATCAGCAAACTGTTTTCTAGGATGTACTGGGACCTGTTTAATTCTGTTGCAGTGCAGTCAACAAGCACACTTCTTGTGATTAAAGAGCCCATGCAAGCAGACACACGGAAGTAATTGATGAGGGAGAAATGGATGTTCAATTGCTTGCAATTGAACAAGATGCCCATTAAGTACAAATAGCTGTAGTGCGAAAGGAATCAGCTTAGAGGGACAATGGCAGCATTTCAAATACGGTACAATTATTAGCCTGACTAGCAGAAGCAGCTTCTTCGTATATGCACCTACCTTCTCCTTTCTTTCAAAGGTGTGTATGTGTGGGGAGCCGGGGGAGGGAGATTGAAAGCAAACAAAATAACCACAGCATAACAGGTTGGTTAGGCATGCTTTATTTTGGAAAAATCTATTCTGGCTTCTGTCAAGCAATGCATTCTATTCTTAAATGCTCAGAAATCAATTGCTTAACAATTTGTTCAAGGATTTTTCCTGGTATAGATGGCCACTCTGTAGTAACTTGGCTCCTCTTTCTCTCTTCTTTTTGAACATAGGAAGGACAGTTTACATTCTCCAGGATCAGTGTTCATAGCATTGCTGCTTAAAGCATTAGTTTAACTAAAATTATACATGTTTGAATTGATGTATCATCATTTGAGAGCAAACTGTGTCTGGAGGTGGTGGTGGTAGAGAGACTTCTCACACATGACAGCTCCTAAAAAGGCATTATGTAGGTATTTAACCTTTTTTTTAAAAAAAAAATGTTTTTCTAATTTTTTTTTTTAAAAAGTGAATTCCCAAACTTCTGTGAGATAGCACAGTAAGAGCCTCATCTGCAAGCACTGAAATCTTTGTGATTTAATTTGGGAAGAAGTTCCACTTCTTATTGCCGCTTATTGCCACGTAAATAAACAACAGACTTGAACCTTACAATACCAATTTTTTGTGATAAAGGTTGGGAAACCCATGGCTCTTCAGCAGTTCTATAGAACTGGTAATAAAACCGGCAGGAGGCTCCGCCCACTGACCCTGACATCATCAAAACGCTTCTGCGCATGTGCAGAAGCTTCTGTGCTTGTGCAGAAGAGTGCACGCGTGCGGCCCCTTTGCGAACTGGTAGTAAAGGTAAATAGAACCCACCCCTGCTCTGCAGTATTAGACAACTGATCCTTGATCATTGGCTTCTGTTGGATGGGGAAGAATGATTTGGGAGCTGTTGTTCAGCAGCCTCTAAAACGCCACAGCTTACCTATCTTTGCACATGTTACTAACAATAATGGTGTAGGCTAGCCTTCTAGTCATGGTGTCCTTCAAACAGATGGACTTTGTTTCCCCAAATTCTTAACAGTGACCTAGTTTGGGAAGTGCTGTGATAGGTGATATTTGACTGAGACATATATCATAAGAGGGGAGTAAAGGTTTAATTGATTGATTGGTTATGAGCCATCAAGTCATTTTCAACACAGATTTTCTCCACGCGATCTGTCCTTAACCTGGTCTTTCAGGTCTTCCAATGGTACACTCATTGCCACTATAACTGAGTCCATCCATCTTCCACTCTTTCCTTCCACATTTTCCAGCATTAGGATCTTTTCTAGAGAGCTAGGTCTTTGCATAAAGCGAGCAAAGTATTTGAGTCTGATCATTTGTGCCTCAATTGAGAACTCTGGGTTGATTTGTTTGATGATCCATTGGTTTGTTTTCTTGTCCATAATATTCTCAGATTTAATACACTATGGTTTTGAACCTGGAATGTAATTCCCAGGTACTGTGCTGTGCTGAATGTTCTAGTCTTGAGTTGGCCAAATCTAACTTTATTTCTTGTAACCATCCTGCCTATATGGCTGGAGTAAAAATCATATAAAAGCAGTCTTTAGAGCTGGCACATATATTCAATATCACCGAGAAATGAGCAGTTCAACTGAGTAAATGAAGAATTAAAGACTGAATTTCCACACTCTTTCACTTATAGCTGGTCTTTAAAACTAAAGAGGAGAGATTAAGGGGGGAAAAGGATTCAGCACTTGGCTTTATTCAAAAGAGCCTTGGTAGTACAGTGGTCTAAGGCACCCTGTTATTAAGCTGGTTATTAAGACCAGCTGCCTGCAATTACTGCAGGTTCGAATCTCGCCAAGGCTCAAGGTTGACTCAGCCTTCCATTCTTTCTAAGGTAGGTAAATTGAGGACCCAGTTGTGGAGGCAATAAGCTGACTTTGTATAAATATACAAAAGGATGAAGGCTATTGCTGAGCACATTGTAAGCTGCCCTGAGTCTCCAGAGAAGGGCGGCATATAAATCAAATTAAAAAAAAAAAATCTATGGATTTATCCCTTGAATCTGTATCTCGTAATTCTATTTCCACTGAAGAAGCAGATGATGGTTCTAGGGTTCTCCTCATTCTACACAAGTTACATTGCTTAATAATATGGCCCATTTTTAGAAAGGTCAGGAGAACTTTTTTGTTGTTGTTATTTCATTGCCCCTCTTTTTCCAAAGGCTGATAGGCTTCTGACAATGGTGTGGTTTCTTGGGATTTTCTTCCTTATTGCTGTATCGCCAGGGGCAGAATGACTTTCTTCCAACTTCCCAATGCGGTGTCTCTCAGCCAGAGCTGGATTTTCCTATAGGCTAACTAGGCTTCAGCCTAGGGCCTCAAGATCAAGAGGGGCCTACATTCAAATTGTTAGCAAAATTAAAATTACACTTTCACTATAGGTGAAAGGGCCTCATAAGTGGAATAGCCTAGGGCCTCTTTTCATCTAAATCCGGCCCTGCTCTCAGCCTTGACAACTTGACAATGTGAACATCGACTCCCAGAATTCTCCTGCCAGCACATTGAGAAACATTGTCCCCAATGTATATGTATGTTCTGAAAGTAATTGGTGGGCAGTTTGCATTTAGTCATGCGGGCTACGTGACCACAGAGATGTCTTCAGACAGCTCTGGCTCTTCGGCTTTGAAACGGAGATGAACACTGCTCCCTAGAGTCGGGAATGATTAGCACATATGTGTGAGGGGAACTTTTCCCTTTACCTTTAAATGCATGCAGAGGTGGGTTTCAGCAGATTCTGACCAGTTCTGGAGAACTGGTAGTGGAAATTTTGAGTAGTTCGGAGAACTGATAAATACCACCTCTCACTGACCCCGCCCCATCTATTTTCTGCCTCCCGAGTCCTAGCTGATTGGGAAGAAATGGGGATTTTGAAGTAACCTTCCCCTGGAGTGGGAAGGGAATGGAGATTTTACAGTATCCTTCCCCTTCCAGGCCCACCAAGTCACGCCCACCAAGCCACACCCACAGAACCGGTAGTAAAATTATTTGAATCCCACCACTGAATGCATGGAAGTGAAAGGTAGATATATTTCACTGCTGACCAGCTTTAGGAATAGCAGAACACAACATGAAAGTGTGTTTTTTATTCCTTAGATTTTTTTTAATAGAGACAAGAGGAATTAGACACTTGGGTTGCTCTTTTGCTTCAATGCTACTGTTCCTGCTGGCATAAAAGCTGGGATATGCAGATTTCTTTAAATTTATTTCATTTATTTGCTGAATTTAAGTGATTTCTAGTTATTGAATTTTTCTATGGATTTTCAGTTAAACATTCTTAGAAGAATGTCTAGGGAGATTCTCAGTCATCCAGGTCATGGTTGTCCCAAAGGTGCTTTTTCAAGATGTAACTGGACTTTCTGGTTTTTCTTTGAAGATGTTTTGCTTCTCATCCAAGAGCTGAAGAATGCCTTTGGGACATTCTTAGAAGAAAATCCCCCCCCCAATCATTTAGAAAATGGGTGTGTGTGAGTGAGAGAGAGAGACCTGGTACTTCCTTACTTTAATCTTACACAAGGAAGCTTTTGAGTTTTTTCTACCTTTTCCTTTTAGAAGATCCTGTAGTCTCAGAAGTTAGGGCACAAAACCGTCTCTCTTTCCCCGACAGTTTTAGATTGATTTTATGAAAACATGAACCCCCTGATGAATAGCATTCAAAGAACTATAGGTTTCTCTGGAAGATGAATGTCTCAATTTGCTCCCTTCAGAATTGTAGAGACCCACCCAAATGAAAGAAGAAAGAAGCTGGAGGAGGCTGGTTCTGTCTCTCTTTCAAAAATTTAGCCCCCTGCTGAGGATTATTTTTGAAACTTCGCTACAGATGAAGGTGGCATGTAGAAATACTTCAAAATTCTACTGAATTATAACTAAAGAATCCTATTGTCAGTTCTTTGAGGGATCCCTTTATACTAGCACAAAAGGCCAAATCTTTTATACTTATATAAAGTTTTATAAGATGCTTTAACAGTAATAGTGGTTTGAGTGAAATTGTATTTATATCTCTCCTGGGAATTTGAACCATTATTATTGAGGCTTGCCAAATCCTATCAGTTAGGCTTATCAGTTGTTCTTTATTCTACCAGGGGAGGTGGAAGGAGAAACCACAGATTGTTGAAAAGACAAATGGGAATAAATTCTTCAGACTTTATTCTTCAGACTTTATTCAGGCCAGGATAAAGCTCGGTTGCATCCATTTATACAGTGACTTAAAAAAACCCAAAACCTCTATTGGACTTCTAAGGGTATTAATCCAAGTTTTGTAAACTGATGTGCCAGCAAAATTTCAGTGTAAAAGCCATCTTGCCACATTTCCCCCTAATTTCTCAGCAGGCAGGCCAGAGTTTCAGCTCAGATAATTGAACTCACCCTCATTGAATTTCCCCTCACATTTCCAACAACGGTCGGTGTTCCTTCTTTTTTTTCCCTATGTGACTTCAAAATATGACAGGCTCAGGAACAGTTCCCACTTTCTGCTCCAGGGTTGGCTTTTGTATTTATATTTTGAGAGAATTCATTTACTTAGGCCTTTTTCCGAGGTGAAACAGGAAGGCTGCCCTTGAATTTTGACAAGAATGGAAGACTTGCCCTTGGCTGGAGATGTGTAGAGAAAAATGAGATTGTGTATGTTGGGAAGAGAGATGAATGGGGCCCTCTATACTTTACTTAAAGTTATCATTACTAAGCCTGTTTAAATGGATGCAATGTTTTTTTGGGGGGGCAATGCCTCAATGTTGGCAGTGGCAAAATCTGGCATAGGTTTCAAATTCATATGAAGGACCAAGTGAAGCTGAATGCTGTTGTGACCTGATCTTTGGAAATACTGAGCCACTGCTGGACTTGTTTTAATGTTGAGATTTGACTGATTTAACTGTGAATGAAAGTACTACTTTGCACTATTCTATTTGATCATAACCAGGAGCAAGGGCTAGGTTGGATTCAATCTCTTTACTTATTTATTATATATATATATATATGTAGGTCGCGAAAACCTCAGAAAACTTTCACGACAAAGTATTTTTGCCAATGTAAATGTAACAAATGTAAATTTAGCATATATATATGTGTGTGTGTGTGTGTGTGTGTGTCTACACACACACACACACACACACACACACACACACACACACACCAGATTTGGTTCCAGAGTTTCAAAAAAATGAACCAATGAAGAGCAAGTACATAAACAAGACAACCAGAAGTGAGAAGCAAAGTCATCAGAATGAATTTTTAATTCTAGATCTAGGAGAATGAATGCAGAAATAGCTTGAAGTCCTGGATCTGGAGGAAACATTAATGCCCACTGCATAATGATGCCTAAAAAAGGGGAATAGTGTGAGAGGATATGTATATGTATATGCAAAACAGAGAAATAGGACATCAGCAGATGGTCCTGCAGCACATACAGGTTGATACAGGAGAAGATGGTGTTTCTTTCAGGTATATCCCGGTCTTTCAGTGGGGCATGACACTAAACCAGTAGGCTGTATAGGCAGTTTTTATAGTACCCCTGAACTGTAATTTGAATGTACTGTACTATCCTAAAATGAATTCTAGGGCTGGGTTTGGTTCATCTTCAAAGGCAGTTTCACATATAATTTCTTACCGAACTAGAAGATGAATAAAGCGATTTTCTGGGAAGGCTTACTTAAAAACATCTTGTTGCCGTATTCAGAGTTTAATCAATCAAGGTTTGGATCTACACAATCCTTCTGCCATGTACCATTATAAAAAAATTGTTCTTTTGGAATAGAGCCTATAGTAATTTCAGTTTGGGGGCTGTTTTGTATCATGCTTGGTGTTCAGGGAAGGCTAAGGAAATTAGGCTGTGGTAGTTGGTTGAAGGAGATAGCTCCTGAAGAATCAGCATTGATCTCCATAAGGAATTAATATTCTGTGTCTGTTTTTGTCCTGAAAATACATTGTTCTAGATCTGATCCAAAGGAAATAAGGATACACTTTATGGGAAAGTAAAGTCTAATTTGAATGACTCCTGCTGATTTAATGGACACAACTATTTATTTTTCTTGCCAGTAGTTACCATTGTCTTACTTTAGGATACTTTTTTCATCTTCCCAGTTTAGTGAATATTCTATGATGTCTGTGTGTTTCCATTCACAGACTAATGAGGGCCAAGCTGCTTAGCTACTTAAGATCAGTCTAAATTGGCTAAAATTATAAGGTTATTTATTTATTTATTTATTTATTTATTTATTTATTTATTTATTTATTTATTTATTTTCTAAACCTTCCATCTCCCTCAAGGAGAAACTCTGGGTGGTGCACAATAAAGCATCAAAATACAAAACAGTATATAAAAAAATTAAAAAGTTAGTGTTAAAATTTTGAATTAAAATTTTTAAAAGAGTATATATATTTTTAAGGAGGCAAGGACAACATTAAAAATTGGTTGACAAAGGCAAAGGGAGGATTCTCATGGCACTAACCAACCCCACGATTTCTTTGGGCTCCCCATGCAAGGCCACAGAACTATTATTTTAGCCCCTTTTTTGGAAGGGGCCAGGAGAGTGAAGGTTTGCCTCATTTCAATATTATAGCCCATATGAAACAAGCTGGAAACCCTTTAAACAGAGTAGCACTGGGGTTAAAGTTCTTGATTGAATGGAATGTGCCTGAAATGGCTCTCTTGCTGTCTACCGAATACTGAACAAAGGGGAGAGTTTAGAATGCATTGCCACAGAATTAACCTTTGTTCAGAAGACTCCAAGGCTATACTTAAATAAGAGAAAAAGAAATAGATTTTACTGAAAATCCTTACCCTTTGATCTGCAAAGGAAACCTGCAAAGGGAGCTGTTTCAGACTGGGCACTCTGATAGGTAAATCACATCATCCCATACTTTTGATTTATCTTTTGCAAGTGGAAAATGTTCAGATTATAGAAGCAACACCAGGCTTCTCTCTTACACGATCACTATTTACAATTCATTAGTACCTAACATACACATGTGTATTCTGGGATGGTCATTAATTATTTGAGCCAGAGATGTCTGGATTGCTGCTTCCATTCACTCTAAAGTTAGTCATTTCCTCTTTCCAATAATGGGGTTTTAAATTGACGGCCGGCCCTAAATAAGAGAATTCAAATCACTAGCTGATTTCCATGCAACGACTTGGAAAAATGCCCTACACTATACCACCACTTGGTAGGTGGCAGATGGCCCTGCCAGTCAGCTCTATCCCCTCCACCCTGGAGACCTCCAGATGTGTTGAGTACACATTGAAAAATCCCCATGATACTGAAATGATAAATTATGTGGTCCGATCCATCTGGAGAGTGCCATGCTGGGAAAGGCTGACAGAATATAATCAAATGCGTATGTTGCCATAATCATGCCATTTGCTGGGAACGCCGTAGCAGCTAATTGTGCATGGAAAGAGAGAGGAGGAATCCTGGGAGTGATGTCACAATGATCGTTAAGGGAAGTGGTGAGTTGCTACAAGTTTGCCCCAGATTGGGCGAACCGGTAACGGTGGCGGGAGGCTCCACCCACCCTGGACGCCTGGACGTCTCTGCACATGCGCAGAAGTGTCATGTGCACGCATGAGCGCGCACGTGCCTGCGAGCAAACTGGTAGTGACCAAAATTGAAACCCACTACTGGTTAAGGGGCTCAGAAGGGTGGCAGCCGGTCTGTCTTAGGCAATGAAAGGGAGAATAGCAATAAGAAATTCTTGGGAAAACACTCAATACAATGTTTTTTTTTTTTTAGTTTACCTTCTTTTATTTTCTTGATCCACTCAGACTTACTACAACATCAGGGCAATCTTTTGGGAACAGAACTGGAGACAGATGAAATTACTGTAAATCACAGGGTGGCTTAAAAGGAGATATAAATCATAGGGAAAAATTAAGCTGAAATATTACGGGGGCATGGGTGAAGGGAGAGCTATTTTGAATAGAGAGATCATAAGGATTTAAAATATATTAGCAGAATTGTAAGTCATAAACTGAATGCTAAAAACTAAGGGTGCATCACGATGAGAACATTGCATTTTAATAAAAGGTGTCAGTTTTGTGTTTTATTGCTTGATATTAAACTTTGTGTGATTTTCATAAAGGAACATCTCTGCTTCTTTGAGAAATTACTGGTTTAGATTTATCCCCCCCCCCCCCCCACGCATACTGTATGTGCATGAATGTGCAAGTCTGCTCTGATTTGCTCCATGGTGTAAAAAGTAGTAGGGAAGAAATCAACTTTAGATTCTGCTTATGCTTCTGTTATGTTCCTTTTACCAGGGAGCCTGGAATATGATTTAAATTGGGAAAATATGAGGGTGGGGGTTAAGATCCTTCTCCTGTGCTCATTTCTCTGTTAGTTGAAACTAGGCACCCACATTACACCTAGTTTTGCCAAAAAAACGCTCCTTCAGAGTATATCAAAATAAGCCAAGTTGTATATAATCTCCTGTGTTGTTTAACATCCATATTGCATGTTCCTGTAAATGATCTCAAGTTCTCTTATTTGCTTTGGAGTTCTGTTCATAGTAGTTGCTTGCTTTGGGAATTGTGTGTTTAGATTGATGGGACGGAGGGTAGGAGAAAGTTAAGGTGGAAAGACAGGAGGAACAGATGGGAAAGTGTGAAAGTGAAAGTAATAGCCCAACATTTTTGGACACAGAAAGTGTGCATCAGGCAGACTGGAAAATGGTATGCTGGCAGAGCAACCCGGAAAAGTATTACTATGTGGTTATCTGGCACCAATATAGCATCAGGGATTGGAAGGTGGAACTAAGGAAATACATTTGGTAGAGCTCTCAATTTTTGTCATTACTCTGCATCAGTTCTTTTCTGTGAAAAAGAGGAAATGTTTTGCCAGCACCACTCCCTAAAAATCACCTAATTGAGAAGTATCAGTAAGCTGCAAAATTTGGAAATAATTAATCTCATTTCAACAGAAGCAAGTTGACAGGGCAGATTTTGTTGGGGTGACCTAAATGCCTGCTCAATCTGCTACCCATATACCAGGAGGCAACTTCAAGGTCTCTGTCTCTCCACTCTTAGAGCCTGGAGCTTTAGCTTTCTTGACTAGAGATTCTTAGTAGAACCCAGGCCTAGCTATCACAATGTGTTGTCCATCTCGTTTTCCTCTTTTATTTATGTTTTGCTACTGCCCAGTATCTTGCAGTATGGAAAGCAGCAGGATAAAACTTCATAAATCATATCCAGTGGATCAACTTGGAATTGTTAGGCTTTCTGGTAATACTGTAAGTAGTTAATTGGAAAAGGTTCTTTGATAAAGAAAACCAAATGTATTTATGGAGATTGCCTTCAAGTGTAGGGTTATCTTCTGACACTTTTAAGGCTCATGATGATCTTCCAAAAGACCTCAGTGTTGACTATATTGTGCTCTTCAGGTTCTGGATAGGAGTTCCTCTGCTTGAAATTAGCCTCTAAGGACAAGATAGGGATGCTGTCTATCTATTGTATTGCCCAATTGCATCTATTCCTGACTTTTTCATCCTGGCCTTAGAGCTGAGGATTGATTCTCTGGATAGTCTTGGAGGAGTTCAGCTATCATGTTTTGGATCTGAGTCATGAGTGTGGTTGGGTTTTCTATAGCATCTAGCCTTAACTGAGTGGTTATAAGCCTGATTTGTATAGGTATTATATTTTTAATTTAGAGTGATTGGTTCAATCTTTGGATTTGGAAGACATTTCTAATTACCATGTATTTTGCCACCATTACTCATCTCTGCAATGAAGTTAAGACTGATTAGGATAGTCCATTCCAAGTGGCTTATGGATCCTACTGGTTTTCAGTGGGCATTTGAGGATTTTGTAAGCAATCTGACAGGTAGCTAAAATGCAGAATTAGTGAAAGTGGTGGATGAAGTTGATCCTAAACAGTTTTGGTCTGCTCAGATCCAGGGTAGCTTTATCTATCATAGAGGAGCTTTGGGAGACTAAAGAGACATCCAAGATGTCAGTGAATAGTAAATATGATCAAAACTGGTTATGTACTCAAGTTCAAGCTACATCTTGGCAATATGGGCATCAAAGCATTGGCACTTCTCCACCCTAATTGTGTCTGATGAATGTCATTCAGCTACCTTCCTTAGGACAGTCTAGTCCTATTGTGGAATAACAGAGGAAAAGAATCATTTGTTTGCTTGGAAACGGATATAATGGGGTGCCTGGAACAGTAGTTTGTGGTGGCATCTTGGATTCTTTTAAACCTGTGGGGTTTGGAACTAAAAAGGATTGAGTATGAGATAGAGGGGAACTATGTAATATAACCTTAGAAAGGGAGGAATGATAATAAGCTTGCTTGTAATTGCTGTAAAGACACTCAGAAGTTTCTTCTTTGATTATCTTTTTATTTACCTGTATTACATTTTACATCTTATGTTTTAAAATCCTTTTTTTTCTAACTTCCTTTTACATATGTTTTCATGTTTATCATTTACTTATGTAAACATCTTCAATAAAAATTACTTTACAAAAGTAAACCTGTAGGTTTAGGGATGAAAGCCTCAATCAGGAGAACGCTTGTCTGATTTCATCTGATGTTACAAATACATCTCTTCTCAGAGCAAAATGCTCTGCTTTTTGTGAAGTCTATTCAGAAACGATTATTCCTTCAAAATGTAGTGATTGTCTTGCTAATGGTAGAGAATCTGTTTTTCAGAATAACATCTGCCTTGCAGAACTTGCATTAAGCTGTGAACAGTTTCTGGGGTACAACCTGATCATTACTTTAAGGCCTTGTTATCTGCATGACTGACATTGAGTAGAGTTTGCCCATGCTGTGTGTCCTACTCAGAAAGTATGTCTTTCTCATTACTTCCTCCAGGTGTGTGTGTGTGTGTGTCAGTGGTGGGTTCCACTTACCTTCGCTACCGGTTTGCAACTGTGACCATGTGCGTGGTCACACATACTTCATGTGCGCAGTGTATCTGCGCATGCGCAGATCGTCCATGATGACATCTGTGATGATATCCGGGCAAGTGGGTGGTTCCCACCACCGCCGCCACCGGTTCGCGGGAATCGGGGCAAACCGGTAGAAACTCACCACTGGCATGTGTGTGTGTGTGTGTGTGTGTGTGTGTGTGTGTGTGTGTGCGTGTCTGCCAGACAGACTCATGGAAGGAAGACTTTTCTATAGTTTTTCTGGCCTTATGGAATTCGTTTCCCTTAAGATTAGAATTGTTAGTTCCCTGTTATCTTGAGAACTTTGAGCTGAGCATTACAACGGCTACAATATAGTGTGTTGGGTGATTGCAGTTTTATTCCATGGTTTTATCTTGCATTTTATGAATCAAGATACACAATCCACACACATATGAGACACAGGAAAGAAGAAGGGAAATTACAGTATTTGGGTACAAAATCTTCATGTTTAGTGCTGCATGGCTTCCAAATCAGTCCAACCGGAACTGGATGCTTTTATGGCATGTCAAACTGTGGCTGGTAATCACCTCTGCGGGATAGAGGAAATGGTTCCTTTAGAGACATATAGCACTGCCTGAAGTAGTAAATACCTTTCCAAATGTCAACTGTGCATGTGTATGTTTACAGCTGCTCAAATAAGCACCAGGAAAAATAACATTTAACTTGCTTATGACTCTAAAGAATAACCTTAAGGAGAGGGTTTAATTCACTGAGGACTTTTGGCATAAGAGATTCATGATGGGATTTCACATTGCTTTTGTGTTTTTTTTTCTCAAATCTGTTCCTACAGGGCCAAGGGAAGCATCATTTCAGACCTTTCCATGTAGCATTCCTTTGATGTAAATTGTGTGTTTCTGTTATTATCACTGCAAGAGAAAATAATAACACCTCTCAATTTCTAGTTCCCTACTTTATTACTAAAAATAAGAGGTGGGATTTTACTGGCTCATTCAAATACTCCTTTTCCTGCTGCAGTCCCAACATATTGGTTGATTTGCTTCCCAAGCTTTGACTGAATAAAGAGGAAAAAAGGAAAAAAAAAAGGGGGGGGGCTAAATCCAGTCATGGATCTTGCATGTAAAATTTAGTTTGGCTCCCAGATCTAGGTCAAAGAAAACAGATCCTTTCTGCATAGAGAACATTAAGCAGAGGGCATGAACACAAGAGTGGAAATAGTAAACAATGCTATCAATATGTAAACAAACAGGAAACTCCAAACCTCTTAATTTAGTTCTTACCAGACTGTCTTTTCCTTTTAGCCTGAATTATGTTATTGGAGGTATCCCAGGATTACCAAGGAAAATGACAACTCCATACAGGTAGACAAACAAGGTAGGAAGTTCTAGCTTAGTCCTTTCTTTGACCTAGCTGAGTCTGTATCCAGGGTTCTCCAGCATTCAAAGTTACAGGGCTTCCTGCCTTAGCTTTATAGGTCAAGATACCCTTGAGTTGAACTTGAGATACCTGTTTCCACATCTGTGCAGTTTCCTTCATAGCATAAAGGAATAGTCAGCTGTTATCTTCTTCTAGCACCGAGGTGTCAAACTCATGGCGTCACGGCGGCATCATGTGATGTATCGGGACTTTCCCCCCCTTTGCTAAACTGGGTGGGGGCAGGGCCAGCTGCATGATCCATCTAGCCTGTGGGCCGCGAGTTTGACACCCCTGTTCTAGGATTTTGTTTTGGCTTCACAATCTAGCCTACAACCCTGAGCCCATTGCTGAGCCAAAGGACTCTCTACCAGTTTTCTGATTATCAAGCAACAACCTTTGACATTAAAATTTATGATTGAAAATGAAACTATTTCCCAGTTAGATTTATTCTTTCCTACTCCTAAGATATGACTTGGTTTGTATTTACTTGCCAATTTTTCCCTGCAAAAAAAATAAACTTCAGTAGAGTTGCATCCCATAATGATATATAATTCAGCAGGTTATTCTTTGCAGGCTGGTAAACAGATAAGCAGGTCTGTCAAACACAACGGAATCAGAAAGTTGGATGATCTTTGGATGATTCCACTACAGGATTTTGTCCCTTGGATCATGGATTTGATTGCTGGGTTGCCTCAGCGTGTTGCCTAAGTCACTGGCTTGGGGAAAATTCACTTGATACCAGTTTGGGTATTTCCTGCCAGACCCAGGGCTCTATTGTAAAATGTGATGATTTGTTTTGTGCACTCTCCTCTGGTATTTGCAAAAACAGTGCCAGGTTCGATGGAGCTTAAAACTAATTTCAAAATAGTGACAGCTTTGAGAAGTGGAGAGAGCTGTCACAAACTTAGTCCAGCCTCACTTATTAATCTATGTACTTCATAAGAAAAGTGGTGACGCAGTGAACTGCTCAGTTTCCAACATTATTATGTTCAAAGTCACATTAGAGCTGAGACTCGACATTTTTAGAAAAATGGGCCGTGTGAAATTGTTTTAGATGATAAACTGTACCAAGTATATTTTTCTTTGATTTGAAAGCTCTTTTTGGCAAAATTCGGTAACTTCCAAATTACTTTTTATAAGACCTTCTCAAGTTTAGTAATGTATGAAAGGGTCAGGTTTGTAACTTCTAGGATTCCAAAGTATATTATTCCTAGGAATAACTGGGATACAGCAGAGGTTAAATTGAACATAACTATATACAGGTAGTCCTCGACTTACAACAGTTCATTTAAGGACTGTTCAAAGTTAAAAGTGACTTATGACCATTTTTCATACTTATGACCTTTGCAGCATCCTCAAGGTCATCTGATCAAAACTCAGATGTTTGGCAACTGACTCATACTTATGATGATTACACTATCTCGGGATCATGTAATCCCCTTTTGCGACCTTCTGACAAGCAAAGTCAATGGGGAAGCCAGATTCATTTAATAACTGTGTTACTAATTTAACAACTGCAGCGATTCACTTAACAACTGTGGCAAGAAAGGTCGTAAAATGGGGCAAGATTCACTTAGCAACAGAAATTTTGGCTCAATTGTGGTCATAAGTCAAGGACTACCTGTATGCAGTGCCATGTTTCTAGAGCATTTTCTTGATTTTTTTTGCTCTCAGGAGCTCTTCCCACTTTGAAAAATTATGAAAGACTCTGAAAGAGCTTTTCTTTGTATGGGTTATATTTATCAATATTTACCAAATTAAAAATTAAAATTGACACATTTGTGGAACGTTTATTTATTGAAATATTTAAAGTAATATTAAATCCATTAGATTTAGCATAAATATTTTTTCATGTTAAAAACTCTTTTTAATAAATAAAAAATACTAATGAGAAGAGTGACGTTGTTTAATTTGTTTTCAAATATCTGTACTATCGGGTGAACAATTTTAATTTCGAGGACCCCAAAATGGTCTCTAGGGGAACCTCGGGGGTTGTTGAACTACACTTTAAGAAAAAATGGTCTAGATAATTCTTTGCATTTCAGCTGAACAAGTTGTATAGAACTTGATAAATTGACTGACACTTAAGGGGTGATTTGGTTGGTAAGGTATTGAAGTGTATCATGATAGATTTTGACAGAACATGAAGAGTAAATGCAGAGAATTTGTCCACTTAGGCATTTTTCTTTCTGTGGATTATACTTGGTTAATATAATAATGTACACTGAGTATAAAATCATTTGCTTATCTTACATTTGCAAATGTCTGGGGTTATTAGAATGTGTTAGGGCTGCTTCATCCAAATAGCATCTCAATAGCCATTGTAAAATGGGAGAATATAGCCACCAACTAAAAGCAATGAGAACAATACCAGATAAATAGGCTTTTCGGAAGACCTTTCTGCCTCAGTATTCACTTCTCTAACTTGGCAGATGGATGGCTTGCTTCGAGCCCATCAGCTTCCATTCCAAGAAGGCCAGATGATTGAGAGTCAATGGAGGATGCATATCCTGCAGCTCTGTTACTGGTGGCAGCTACTGCAGCCCTCAAATTTGACAGATATATAAATACAGAACAGTAGGGAAGAGAATGCGTAGACTTGGAAGTGATGAAGGACACTAAGAAGACAATTGGGCCTTATGGAGAACGGATTATGATGAGTCCATGCATCCAAGAAATGACATTCCCATAGAAAATAGTCTTAGGTTCTGCTTGATTGTATGCTAGGATTTTCCCTATAATTCTACCAGGTCACCAAGGATTACAGATACCAGAAATTGAATATTTCAAAATGTCAATTTGAATGCTGTTGCAATGCTTAGGGAACCAGTTTGGCCACAGGAAACCTGAAGATAGATCCTTAAATTGCCAAACATATCCTTGCCTGATGTAAATGCTAATTTTTAAAAGAAGTTAAGAAATCATTGGCACAAGATCTATCTCATTAATTTCCACTGGCAATCTACCCAATCCTTACCAAGGCAATAATACTAAATCCAACTATTTGGGTGATGAAAAAATGTTTCCATTACCCCCAAAATTTCTCAAACCTTTGCTATGCTTCCAAAGGTTTGTTATGAACAATTTAATTTATGTTGTCTGAGATGTATCATCTGCTTGGGAATGCTAAGGAAAACTGCTTAGCTATAATTAGTTTAACATGCGTGTATAGAATTATTTCATTGGCAATAACTGGGGGGAAAGTGGTTATTCTCATCAGAAAATAACTGAATAGGTAATACTCTACAGCTTTGTTAATATTGAAATTCCAGTCCTCTTATTCAGTGCAAACATACATAGGTTTTGCAGGAATTGCCATGGATTTATGATGGTTCCTGCAGCATATGCAAAAAATGTATCTGGAAGCTATCATCCTGTTAATGTTCTCAGTCCATAACAGCAGGCATTGGAACATGTTGTATGGCACTGATACTTAGGCATGGAAAAGAGTGGCTTATAATTTTTATATTTGTCACAGCCATGCTTGCTCTTTGAGATGTTCCTCTATTTGGACCATGAATCTGAGAAGACTCCCTCAGAGAAGAGGAAGGGGTCCCAAGGCTGCTGCTTTAGAAAGTAGCTTGCTGGAGTCAATAGCCTTCAGCTCCTTCACTCTGGGTTTTACATTTGGAATGGGAGCAGTTCTACATCTTAAAGCTATTTCTATATCTTCATCCTTTCACCAAAACACATGTGCAAATTGAGATACATTGTCCTTGTCCCCAATGACACATTTTATGATGGTTCTTTTAATGCCGGGTTGAAAGGATGTACACAGCTACTCATGCGCATAGATATACAAGTTGGGTTACTATGTGGTGGATATCAGTGTATTTTAGAGTCTATGTCTCTAATTTTGAAGCAGCTTACCACATTGTTCTTGCATCCACATCTTCACCTCCCTTCTTCCCCACCTCCAGTTCAATTGTCCCAAGCACGGATGTAAAGTATGCTTTTAGCTTCTTCCATGATGTCATGTTTTCCTTTGCCAACTAGCCACACTCAAAGGTAGTACTATATACATGACAAATATAGTTTTGTGATCAAATCCACATAAATCTGATTCATATGTTCATTTGGGGTTTGGGTTTAAGGGTTTGCTTGCTTTCCCCTTTTGTAACAAAATGTGCACAGTAATTGAGAAAGGATCAATTCATAGTTTCAGCACATTTTCTGACAAAATCCACACTTGATATACGAGCCTTTATAAATTATCCACTGTGTACATATTTGCTTCCTATGATTAATTTATCAAGGATAAAAGAAAAATATATTGCTTCATCACAATTGCTTCTGTGCCTAGGTGGGATCGAATGCAGGAGTTAGCATGAGAATCCCTTGGGGAAACAAAACCTCCAACAGGAATCTCCAGTTTTGCCTTCGGAGGTGAGAATTGCAGTAGCAAACAGCCATATAGGTCACCAAACTGAGGGAGACTGACAAACAATTATCAGGCATGCAAATGTTTTCTTGGTGAGCTATTTGTTGTTGATGAGATGGGCGGCATATAGGTTTAACAATGAATAAAATCATCTGTCCCACAAAGAAGTAAAATGGGTGTGAAATGAGTCAGGCATGATGATCCACATGGAATTGGCATGCATTTTCCTGTGTTCTACAAGTTGAAAATTCATCCTTGTATTTGAAGGAGGATTGTCTTAGAGCAGTGGCTCTCAACCTTCCTAATGCTGTGACCCTTTAATACAGTTCCTCATGTTGTAGTGACCCCCAACAATAAAATTATTCCTAAAACCATAGAAAATATGTGTTTTCCTATGGTCTTAGGCGACCCCTGTGAAAGGGTCATTCGACCCCCAAAGGGGTCCCGACCCACAGGTTGAGAACCACTGTCTTAGAGGTTTAACATTTCCTATACAGAGACTACTGTCTAAACAGTTTTTAGACTATAAATATAGAAACGCACAAAATCTTTCTCAATAACAGCCCCATTTTATGGAATGTTCTCTCTTGGGAAGAATGGATGATCTCAAAATTGCTGACATAACATGAAAAGGCTAAAGTAGTTTTGTCCCTTAAGGGCATTTGGCCCTTAAGAGCAATTTAGTTCAGTTTTTAAAGGATGCCTATGAGGTTTATCACAGTCTTTAATGATATTGCTTTATTAATATTGAGTTTTTATTTCGGGTTTTATTTTTTATTGTACACCACCTACAGTCCATTAGGATAGGAATGGGATATAACTATTGCAAAATCAATAGACTGTATGAAGCAGGGCTGAATATTATTTTTGCGACAAGATTATAGTTTAGGTGAGCAAAGTCTAGGTTCATTTCCCAATATGTGTTTTTGTTCTACTTTGGCTGTGGTGGGACAAAAAAATCAAATTTATCTTGTTCTTAACCAACTGAAATCTATTTTGGGTAAATAAAAGGTGTGGTTATCGTAAACGTAAACAACACACCTGAGACAACACCTTTTTTCTTCTTTTTATGAACCTGTAATTTTTAAATTTGGGGTAGAGTTAGGGTGACTGAATGGAGCTGAGCGTTTACTGTCTGGCTGCCCTTCCTGATGACTATATGGAGTTTGTAGCAAATATTTTCTCTTTGCTCCCTGAGAGAGAAAGACCCGTTGCTACCTAGGATTGAACTCTTGACCTTCCGAGTGGAAGGCGGGTGTTTTCACCACCAGGCTACCTGTGCTCTATAACTGAGGTAACACCTTTATTTTCAGGATTCCCATTGCTCATAAAATTTGTATGGAGTGATCTAGCTTCAAGTGCCATCAGATCATTTGGTGATGACTTTACATGGGGCGTTTTCTCAGGTTTTGGAAAATACTGTGGGCAGATGTTAGAAGCCTATCTTTAGGTGTTTTTAAGAACACTTTAAAGACTCAGTTTTTCTACCAGGTTTTAATAATTTTCACTAGTTTTAAATGGCTTTAAATATGATTTTTAAGCTGTTGTTGGTCTGTGATGTTGTTTTAGTGCATTTAAATGATCTGCATTTTAATTTTGGAGTCATTTAGGAAGGGTGGTAGAGAAAGGGAAAAAAAAAAGAAATCATAGCCAACTGCTGCTCATCTATGAAAGACAGTGCTCTCTCTTTTCATGAAATCTCCTCTTCCTGTAGGAGCTCTTAGGAATGCTCCAGGAAATTGCCCACGTCCATCTGGGACTCCATCAGCTGCTCCAGTTGACGTAGGGAAGGTGCACAATAAAAGGCAACTCAGTGGAGACAGACAAAGCAGAGATACAGCACCAGCCATAACTACATTTTTATTTAAGACTATACTGCCTACATCAACTTAGCTTGCAACTTTTTAACATTACATATAAAATGTTAAAATAGCAATTAAAATACTATATAGACTATAAAGACAAAAGAAACAAAGCAACAGTGAGAGTAATTCAGAGTTCTAATGCAAGTCTATATATTAAAAACTTTTTTTTTGGCATCAAAAAAACTATAAAGTTAACAGCAGAAATTCTTGTTGGGGGAAAGCCTTCTGAAATGGGTGTATGTGGGTATGTCTGCTATTATGTAGCTATTCTAGCAGGTAGCATAGCTATTATATACCCCTGAGCAAAGAATAATATGGTTGTTCTCTGCCACCAAGCACACATATTTGAGAGGAATGCACATGGAAGCAGTGATGGAGGAAGGAGACACTTGCCTAGCCAGTCAGGTTAACTAAATCAACCTTGATAATCAATGGGGTGTTTGATGTCACAGCAAGATCACCAGCACATTCATGAGCATTATTGAACAATCACTCATTGCATTTTGGTAGGCACAACAAACACAGCAGGACCTGCGAATATATTGAAAGGGACTTCTTGCTGGTGAAATTGTCCTAAGCCACAAAGAGATGTATAGGTTAATATCATGACCAGAGATGAACTGGCTCTAACAATATAAAGTTGGTATAATAGTAATTCTGTTTTCATCATGCTGCAGTATTGTGTACTAATGGTGGGTCCTGGACTGCTTTCCAGGAAGCTCCACATTTAACTGCATTGCAGTAATTTAAAAATGAAGTTACCAGGGCTGGGATTACTGTAACAAAGCTATCTAACCAAATGCTATCTATTGATCCAAGTAGGTTTATAGCTTATGCACTAGCTTAGCTGGTGAAAGATACTCTGAATGTCAAGCATATTTGTGTCAGATATCTCTAGGATGACAAGGCTGCAATAATATACTCCCCAAGACACAAAGCTTCAGATAAATAAATGTCATTGTAGAAACACTATGAAATCATAACAAAGAACTCCAGCAACTTCTGTGATTCAAATTTGAGTGATACTTAAAACAATCAATGGTCACATTTCTTGTGCTTTTTTCTCCTCACCCATTTTATATAAAGAACTAGACAAATATCTAGTCCAGGGATCCTCAACCCCCAGGCTGCAGCCCATTACTGGGCTGAGACCTATTTGGAATTGGGCCATGCAGTGGCTGGCTAGAGCGAGTGCGCATGCAGCTCAATTTGCGCAAGAGATGGGCCAATGGACATTCGCACACGTGTGTGCCGGTCTGCTGCTCGCTGAAGTTGAGCTGCCCATGTGCATGCTGGCTCACCATTTGTGCAGCCCACCCCCCAAGCTGGGCTGTTCCTTGTTTTGGTAACACTCTGATCAACTATCAGATTGTTTATTTTTGAGCACATGAGACCTACCTTCCTTTTGCCTCTAGTGACTGAGATGGATCTAGAACAACTTCCAAGATAGTTTTGCTCCTTTTAGGATGAGGATTTTCAGAGGTCCTAAGAAATGTGGAGGGGAAGTGTCAATTTTTTGCAATTCCAGAGTGAGATTCAAGACTCTTTCTTTTTTGCTTGTCCATAGCTTATGTCTACTAATCTGCCATACTCTCAAAATTCACTCCTCTTTTATCTGGGCAAGCCCACAACCAACTGGTGCCACAAAATGGGGAACAAATCCTCAGGTGAGCTTTGAGAGGTGGCCAAACCCACAAGGTAAACCATCTGCCAAAACTATACCGTATGTCGACCATGGCTGCTTTATTTGCTTGTTCATTTAGTTTTAACCAAGTAGTGATTGTACAAATTCATTTTTCATTTTAATGGGGCCAAGCAATGCAGGCTAAGAGAACTCTCATTTAGAAGGAATGCAGCCCCTTCCAGAACAGGTTGGATACCAATTTGCTGGACAGAGAAATCATCCGTTGAGCCTTTTTCTTATCTAGAATGAGTGTCAGTTTATTAGCCCTGTAAACCGGGAAAAGATTGAAGTTTCAGTCAAGATAGAGCTATCTTAAAGCAAGGACTCAAAGAGCTCACCCAACTCTATCCAGAAACCAATCCCAGGTAGTCTTGCAAAACAGGTTATCCCTTCAATTGCTGTAACTGTCTATACAAAAGCTTGACCTCTTTATTTTTAGGTATTTCCTGCCACAGGTATGGATTGGAGGCATAATGGGTAGATTGGAAAATGTTCCTTGCTTCCTACCCCTTCACTGGAAAAAATTAAGGTTACCTCCTTAACATCAAAGGGCAGCAGCAGCTCTTTTGAGTCCCATGGTTTAGAAATGTGACTCAAAAGGGAATCTTGAAATTAGTTCTGATTACTCTCCAGAGTTATTGCCATGCATGGTGGCTCAGATTCTGATTGTTGCTAATCCAGGGCCGTGACTCTACTTACTTCTCCTTTTCTGAGTAGGGACAGTAAAAAGTACATGCCTCAGACCTCAAGTAAATGTTAGCCACTGCAGCAGAATCAGACCTCAAGTAAATGTTAGCCACCTCAAGTAAATGTTAGCCACTGCAGCAGAGCAATAGTTAGGGAGAAGAAGTTAACACAACAATTCTGCTCTTTTTCTTAAAGTGTGCAAACTGAGCCCTTATAAATGAGCATGTACAATAATTAATACATTCTAATTATTGACCAGCCAAAACTGGCTGGTTTTATCAACTAATTTCTTCTTTTCAAACCAAGAAGTTTCTATACAAAGAAATCCGCTTTTCTTATTAGCTGGTGGAATCAAGTTCCCGTGAAGTCTTCCTAGGCAAATCTCATTAAAAAGTAATGGGAATGTTTAAGGGAGACTCTTGTTGAGGAGAAAGAGGTGCCCTGGTTTCTCTTCAAGAACCAAACTTGAGTTGTGGAAAGCGCTGGAAGGCGAATGATAAATAGAGAGACAAAAAAAGCCTTTCTTTATCCAGCAGTAATGAAAAGATGCCCATTTATAATGTAAAAGCCCCTCGGCATAGCTGAACCGTGAGTTTTCTTACTCGCAGAGAAATATGGAGATAATGTATTGGCTTGTTGAGATGTGCAGCCATGTTAAGTAAGTTTCAGCTTAAGTTATCAAGAGATAAGAAGATCTGGGCTGAGAAGCAATGTCTTGATTAGACTTTCCAAAGATAAGCTGAACAAACTTCTCTTTTAAAAATGCAGTAAGGGAAAAGAATGAGAAAGCTAGGGTCAGAGATGTTTATTTTCTTCTGTGTTGTGACACTGCAAAGACTTTGGAAAAAGAAAATGTGAATGTTGGCTAGGGTTTTATTTTCCTTAGTTTCAGAAAGATGGGAAACCTGTGGTCTCAAGGTGACATGTTCCTTGTTACCTTGACCACTTCACTAAATTTCGGTGACATTATTCCTCAAATCAGCTTCATGAAAACAGAAACTTCTTTCCAGTCAATTTCAACTCTTGGTGGCTACATGTGTTGTTTTCATGGCAATAGAAGTGGTTTGCCAACCCATTCTTCTGGGATGGAATTTCCTACTCTAGCTTATGGCTCTGGAATTCCTGTAATCTCCAAATAGTAAGCAGGCCCAACTTGATTTAGCTTTTTCAGGTCAACTAAAACTGGAGTGTCAAACTCGCATCCTCAGAGCATCGTCACGTGATGTATCGGGACTTTCTCCCCCTTCGCTAAACTGGGCAGGGGTGGAGCCAACACGTGATGCATCCGGCCTTCGGCACGCGAGTTTAACACCCCTGAACTAAGACCATCTAGATACTGCAATCTATATGGAAGGAAAATTATACATTTAAAAGAGTTAAGCAATATAATCAATCTACAGACTAAAATTCTGCCCCCAAATAGAGAATCCCTGCTCTCAGGCATGCCATGAACCTGCCTATTTTGCTTCATTATCTGTTTATGGAATTAATAGAAAGGATGTTGATTTTTTTTTTCTGTTCAGAGTGCTGGGTATCCTGTTTCCTTGTAGGTACTAGTACTACAAAAAAGCATTTTTGGTGACTACAACTAACAAGGACCACTGAGAATAAAGACAAACAGTGAAGCCATCTCTGCAGGAAGCTATAAATAGGATTTTTTTTAAAAAAAACTCTTGGTAAGATAACCTGAAAGGCAGCTTATAAGTACAGAAGTGTAAATACAAGTACAAAATATAAAATATGTGTTTTCTTTTTCTTGGCGGGGGGGGGGGATGTCATGATCAGTCATAGAAAGCAGAACAAGAATAAGCCTTTTATACTGATTGTATTAGAAGGAAAGCCAGGGTGGGAAATAAATTATCTGAAGAGAAAATGCTGTGTGGCAATTATCTCAGAAACTTTCTTCTCCCATGAAAACAATTTCTTTGCTTCTACCTTACTCTCAGGATGCTTGAGAATTACTTTTGGATTTCTCTTGATTATGTTCCTGACTTTCTATTTTGTTGAAGATAAAGACAGGTGAAACTGCTGATGTTTTCTGATTCCCTCCTTTCCATCCCTCCCCACTATTGCTCACACAGACACTTCCTATACTGAAAATATCCAAGCAGAGGAATTCCTTTGTGGCTCTTCCTTTGGAATTTCTGGGAAACAAGAGAAACTAGTTAAGAGAAAGTTGTCTACAGGGTGTTTTCCACCCTCCTTGGTATTTTGTGAAAGGGGCACTCACCATTCCCCGCCCATGAGGATTTCCCTAAGAGAAAATGTGGAAAACGGATTCCCCCTTCAAATGAGAATTGGGAAGAAAAAAAATTCTGAAAAGTTTGCCTGCATAGCACTAAGAGCATAATTCACATAAACAGTCCTATTCTCAGAAGACTCTAGTCTGTTTACTTGACCATCTGCAAGGGAATACATTCACTGTCGGTACATTTTTATGATATTCAGCAGGATTGTTGGTGCATCTGTAGAAGTTGTGAAACACTACTTGTAAAAAGCAAGCCTGCAAGCTGATTCACAGGCAGGTGTGAATCGATATTGCTGACATAAAGGCCCCCACAGTAGCTTTCTTTAGATGCGTATTAACTTCCTTCTTTGCAGGAACCATTAATAGGGTGGTTGTTGTTATTATTATTGATCATCATCACACAGTCAGCCAGATGTTCAGACTGGATTTGGCATTTTTGTCTATCTATTGACCTGGGATAGGCAGATCTGGATGTTTGATGGTGTTACAGATATTGTCGCAGGATGGAACTGTCCCAAGCTACATTTTGCAATTGACTGAAGGCGAATTTGTCAATGCCAATGGTGTTCAAGTGGTGCCCAGTTATTTTGGGATTGCACCCAAGGTGCCTATTAGTAATAGCAATAGCACTTAGATTTATATACAGCTTCACAGTGCTTTATAGCCCTCTCTAAGCAGTTACAGAGTCAGCATATTGCCCCTAACAATCTGGGTCCTCATTTATCCCATCTCGGAAAGATGGAAGGCTGAGTCAACCTTGGGCATGGTGGGATTTGAACTGCTAAACTGCAGTCAGCTGGCAGCCAGCAGAAGTAGCCTGCAGTACTGCATTCTAACCACTGCACCACCATGGCTATTGGTACTACCCTTCATGCCTTTGCCCCAGTCGTTCTATTTCTATTTGTAGGTCTTTGTATTTTGTTACCTTCTCCTTATTTCTTTCAATACCATACATATAAATCTAAGCACTGTTGCTTTTGTTGTTACTGCATCTATCTATACTGCCTTGAGCCACCTGAGAAGAAAAGCATAGTGTTATGTCCTTATAAGGACATCCGCCCTGATTGGCTGCCAGCCATCGGGCGGGAAATTTGAATCCCTGTCAAGGGGCGGTGCGTCTGCCGGGAGCGAATATAAGGAGAGCTCCGGCAGCGCGCCAGCAGTCTTGACTCGTTACTTTGTACTTAATAAAAGTTGCTAATGTATCGAGCTGGTCCAGTCTTCCTTTCCTGCGCCTAATCTAACACTGGCGACGAAGGACTAGAGGAGAGAACCTGAACAAGACTCGTGGCACGATCGCCCACCGAACAGAACCACCACACCACAGCGACCTTCCAGAATGGCTACCCCGCAAGCCCCGATGACCGCGCTGAACCCGTTCGACCCATCCCGGGAGAAGTGGAGGTCATACATGGTCCGATTCCGGCAGTTCCTGCGAGGCAATGGATACCAGAACCTCGACGATGAGAGGAAAAGAGCCCTCTTCCTGGCTCATTGCGGATCGGACGTCCTGGAGATGGCGATTGACCTCGTGGCACCCAGGGACATCGAGGAGATGTCCTGGAACGACCTGCAGGAAGTCCTACAGGAGCACTATGCACCTACAGGCACCCCCATCGCAAACAGGTTCACCTTCCAGCAAAGAAACCAGCGGGAAGGTGAATCCATCAAGGAATTCGTGGCAGCGCTTCGCCAAATCGCTGCCAACTGTGAGTTCGACAATGTGGACAATGCCATCCGGGACCGCATTGTTTTTGGAATGCGAGATGTGGGGCTGCAAAAGAAATTCCTCAGCCGGAAGAGGATCCCGCTGAAAGACGTCCTCGACGAGGCAACAGCGGCTGAAACGTCTGAGCAAGCAGCTGCCGCAATGGTAAAAGCAAGAGGGATCCATAAGATCCACAAGTCGGGCCCGACCTCATCAGACGAGGCAACCACTCAATCCGAGTCTGATGAGGAAATGGCCGTCCACAAGGTGTCCTGCCCCCCCAGGCGGGAAGACCCACAGCATGGCGACCGGGGAGAGCGATGCGGCAGCTGCAGAGGCGACCACCCCAGGGCAAACTGCAGATGGAGGGACACGACCTGCCGCCGATGCCTGAAGAGGGGCCACATCGCCGAGGCCTGCAGAGTCACAGACCCAGCCCCGGAACCGCCCAGACCACGATTCCGGGAAAATCGCAAAGATAACCAGAGGACATCCAAACGGTCCTCAAACCAGTCCCGGCGCGGGGAGGAGGAATATCCCCGAAGCAGAACGGTGCACCAGACCACCACCATTGCTCACACAAGCGACGAGGGGACCACCAAGTTCCACGTGACGCTGCTAGCAGAGGGGTCTCCGTGCAAGATGGAGGTAGACTCCGGATCCGCCTACTCCATCATGGACTGGCAGCACCTACAACAGCTGAAACCGGCATACAAAAGGACCCAGCTGAAAACCCCGAAAGCGAGACTTGTGGACTTCAACGGAAACCCCACTGAAATCCTAGGCAGAGCCACCATCCACGTGAAGTACAACGACTTCGACGGAAAGCTACCCATCACCATCGTGCAGCACAGCCGACCGAACCTGTTGGGTGTGGAGTGGTTCAAGCCGCTAGGACTTTCACTTCAGGGCATCCACGAGATCCGCAGGGACGAACTCGACTCCATCATCGAAGAGTTCAAAGAAGTCTTCGATGGTAAGCTGGGGAAATTTGTGGGGAGGCCAATCTCTTTTAATCTGGACAAGGGAATCACCCCAATCAGGCTCAAGCCCCGCCGAGTTCCATTTGCCCTGCGGCCTAAAGTAGATGAACAGCTGGATAAGCTGATCGCCCAGGGCGTCCTGGAACCGATCGATCATGCCTCATGGGAGACCCCCATTGTGACCCCACTGAAGCATGATGGGTCTGTGCGCATCTGTGCTGACTACCGTTGTACCATCAACAAGGCGTTGGCACAGAGCGCATACCCAGTCCCAGTGGTGCAACATCTGCTGCATTCCCTGGGATCGGGATCAATTTTCGCGAAACTGGACCTGGCCCAGGCTTACCAGCAACTGCCAGTGGATGACAAAACGGCGGAGGCTCAAACAATTGTCACGCACAGAGGGGCATTTAAATGTAACCGCCTCCAATTTGGAGTCAGCGCTGCCCCTGGTATCTTCCAATCCATGATGGAACGCCTTCTCCAAGGCGTTCCAGGGGTGGTGCCTTACTTCGATGATGTGCTCATCTCCGGTGACTCAAGAGCCCAACTCCTTGAAAGGCTCAGGCTTGTCCTGCAGCGGTTCAAGGCCAAGGGCTTGAGGGTCAGGCGGGACAAGTGCATCATAGGAGTACAGGAAGTCGAGTTCCTGGGCTTCCTCATTGATAGCACAGGCATACACCCCACCAAATCAAAAGTGGAAGCAATCCATGAAGCTCCAAGCCCAAAAAACAAAACGGAGCTTCAGGCTTTCCTTGGGTTGCTCAACTTCTACGCCATTTTCTTAAAACAGAAAGCCACAGTTGCTGAGCCACTCCACCGCCTGCTGGGGAAATCGGCCTCCTGGAAGTGGGGCCAGGAAGAGGAAGCGGCATTCTGGGCCATCAAAGGACTATTGACGTCCAAAAGCGTCCTCATCCAATACAGCGAGACGCTCCCCATCAGACTGACCTGTGACGCGTCGCCGTACGGGGTAGGGGCAGTTCTCAGCCATGAACTGCCCAATGGCTCGGAAGCCCCGATCGCGTACTTCTCAAAGACTATGTCCGGCGCAGAACGAAACTATAGCCAGCTGGACAAAGAAGCCCTGGCCATCGTGGCGGGAGTGAAGCGCTTCCACGAATACCTCTACGGAAGACGCTTCACCATAGTCACAGACCACAAGCCTCTCCTGGGACTCCTCGCAGGCGACCAACCAACCCCGACCTTCATGTCCCCAAGAATGACGAGATGGGCCATCTTCCTAGCTGGCTACTCCTATAGGCTCGTGCACCAGCCAGGCACAGCCATAGGAAACGCTGACGCTCTCAGCAGATGCCCGTCGAAGAAGCCGGTCGAAGACCCAGCCCCCACGCTCCACCTACTTCACATTGATGATGACGCCAGCTGCCCGGTGTCATCCGCAGATGTGGCCGTCCACACCCAAAAGGACCCCACACTCCGACAAGTGAAGTCCTGGATCCTCAGAGGGTGGCCAGCGGAAAAGCCAGAGGAAAGGTTCAGCCCGTTCGCCAGGAAACAGGAGGAGCTGTCCACCATAAAAGGCTGTCTGCTATGGGGAGACAGGGTGCTGATTCCAAGCACTCTGCAACGGCGGACGTTAGAGACCCTGCACAAGGGGCATCCGGGCATCGTCCGCATGAAGGCCCTGGCACGGAGTTATGTCTGGTGGCCCTCCATGGACAGAGACATTGAACAATGGGTCTCCAGATGTGACCCGTGCCAAGAAGTTCGCCCAGCGCCGCCGCAATCCGAAGTCGCGAAGTGGGAGACCCCCAGCAACCCCTGGTCGAGGATCCACATTGACTTCGCGGGTCCGATGCAAGGGCGACACCTCCTCATCGTGGTAGATGCCTTCTCCAAATGGCTCGAGGTGGTGCCCATGGCATCTACCACAACAGACGCAACGATCCGAGCCCTGCGCCGCCTCTTTGCCACACATGGTCTACCGGATGTGCTGGTCTCAGACAACGGCCCCCAGCTCACATCACTGGCCATGGAGTCCTTCCTGGCAGGACTGGGCATCCGCCACGCCCTGTCCGCCCCTTACAGGCCGGCCGGAAACGGACAAGCCGAACGCATGGTCCGACTGACCAAAGAGGCCCTCACCAAGATGGGCCCGGGGGACTGGCAAGAGCGCATAGACAATTTCCTCCTCACCCAGCACATCACGCCACACGCCACCACCCACAAGAGCCCGGCCGAACTGTTGATGGGCAGAAGGTTGAGGTCACCCTTGGACCGGCTGCACCCCCAATACAGCCCGGAAGTGACCGCAACCGCCAGCCGCCCGCTTCGCGCCTTCAGCAACGGAGACTCAATTTTCGCGCTGAATTTCAGCGGCTCTCCTAAATGGCTGAAGGGAAAAATTGCCAGCACAACTGGGCCCAAATCCTACATCGTCGAGTTGGAAGATGGACAGTTCACGAGACACCACATCGACCAACTCCGAAAAAGGTGGGGGGGAGCACACGAAAACCAGCCTGACGAGGGAGGCCTACAACACCCCGACGAGGTAGGCCTCCAACATCCCGGCGAGGTAGACCTACCACACCCAGACCAGGTAGGCCTACAACACCCCGGCGAGGTAGGCCTGCGACACCCCGACGAGGTAGGCCTACCACACCCCTGCGAGGCAGAGCAGCACCACCCCGACAAGGTCGGCCCAGCCCACTACCAGATGCTGTCACGTCGGCAGCCCAGCGAGGTAGACCGGGGCCAACCGCACGGGGGATGGCAACACCAACCCAGCCAGGTGGGCACCGGGCACGGCAAGGCCAGGGACCACCAACCCAGCCCGCAGGTAGACCGGGACCTGCCCAGAGGAGGAGCAGCGCACCCCACCAGTTACAGCAGCCTATGCCAGCCCAGCCAGGGAGACTGCAGTTCCAGGCGAGTAGACCGGGACCCAGCCAAGACGGGCACCCCACGACCCACGGGCGAGGGTGGCACACGACTCACCGACGTGGGGGACCCCCGCCCATCACAGAAGACAGCCAAGAAACGACACCCCGACCCGGATGGCCCCAGGCACCAACCAACGGTAGACCAGGGACTAGGGGGAAGGGGAAGCCGACAACAACCCGGCCAGGGAGACCTGCACCACCCCGGCAGGGGAGACCTCCGCCGCCCCGCAGAGGTAGCGCCGCAACAACACCCCGACCAGGTCGACCACCGCCGACCAGACGAGGGAGACCAACGCCAGCCCAACCGAGGGGACCAACGCCACCCCTGTGAGGTCGGACGGCACAACGACAACAACGCAAGCCAGCACCACCCGAACCGAGCGGAACCACCAACCGAGCGACAGCAAGCCGGACCGAGACCGAACCACAGTGCCCGGGAGACCAGGGAGGAGCAAGAAATGGGCTTACCAAGACTCAGACGCTCTTCCCGGGTCGGAACCGAGCAACCGAGACGAGGCGAGAGATCCACAGGCCAGGAGGAAGACCACCAGGACCAGCCATCCAAGGTCTGCGGTCCGGCCGGAGGCGCTGGGGGTGGCCCCGCTCACTCGACAGCCGAACCGAGCCCGGTTCCGGAGAGGGAACCAGGAGACGAAAGAGCCCCGTCCTTCCAGGTCGGAGACGGAGGAGAAGTGAGACTGCGCAGGTCAGCTAGGGTGCCGAGGCGTCCGGCATACCTGCGCGATTACGTGACTTTCGTGAACGAGATTGACAGTTCGGACTAAGGGGGGAGGAGTGTTATGTCCTTATAAGGACATCCGCCCTGATTGGCTGCCAGCCATCGGGCGGGAAATTTGAATCCCTGTCAAGGGGCGGTGCGTCTGCCGGGAGCGAATATAAGGAGAGCTCCGGCAGCGTGCCAGCAGTCTTGACTCGTTACTTTGTACTTAATAAAAGTTGCTAATGTATCGAGCTGGTCCAGTCTTCCTTTCCTGCGCCTAATCTAACACATAGTGATAAGAATCAATGGTGTAAGTAATAAGCCAACCAACAAGCTACCACACAAACTAGCACACAAGTGCTTGCAAGTTAATATGGTAATTATTCTTTTGAGGAATTCTGGGGGTTGTAAATCCAATCTACCTAGATGGCACCAGGTTAGGGATTGGTGGTCTAGGTGGTATTTTAAAAAGCTAGGGCTGTGCAACTCATTTGAAAGAGGTGCTCCTGAATGCATGAGTGCCCATCACCAACTCAGTTGCTTGACTCATTAAAGCAACTCTGTCTTTCAACCACACATCTGCTTCAGAAGTTGCTCCCAACTGCTTCCACAAGCATGCTTGTTCACAGGATGTCCCCATTGAGCAAAATTGCTGTACATTAACAGCATCCAAAGACAGTCAAGATTTATTTTTAGAAGATTTTCTATTTTTTTTTTCCAGTATGTTGTATGCACTCCATCTTCTGAAGTACTTTCAGAGAATTTGCACAGCTCCCCCCAAACAATACAGGTGAAACCTTCTGCAAAAATCAACATACAGCTTATGAGGGTAGGGCAGGATTTAAGATTTTTTGATGGGGGGGTGGGCTTCAAGTCATTATTGACTCTTGGTGACCACCTGGAAATGTTTCTGCAATTTTCGTAGTAAGATTTTCAAAAGTACTTTACTGTTGCCTAGAGCAATGCCTGAGGCTGAGAGAGAATGATTGGGCCAACTTCACCCAGTTGGGTTTAGGATTCCTTTTAGGGAAAAAATGGCCAACTGTAGAATTTGGAGCAATCTGCTGACTTTGCTTTTTTATGGTTGAAACGGAGATCTGGGTATGAGAGACATTCTCCTTGATATTGAAATATGAAATTGCTTTGGCAGATAGATCACCTGTGCAATCATTAATTGTTGGCTGCTTGTTGTAAAGACAAACTTTCCCTTGCTTTACCCCAATCCCCTAAGATTCCCCTTCATTGCTCTATTTGCTTTGCTACACATTTGTGTTCTTTCTTCCAATTTGTTTCATACACCCGTAGTTTTTTAAACTAGCCTTAAAAAAAAAAGTCTTATTCCTTGCATGAAAGGAGGGGGGGAAAAACGTAAAAATATGACATCATAGGAAGGAGAGACAAGCCGAGCTGAATAAATTAGCAGCTGTGCCTTAAATGAGAAGTTTTAGGAAATTAAAATGTCACATGTGACAGTACAGGATTTATTATCTTTCTGTGGAATATAGAAGTGTGGGGAAAATATTGGCCTGTTTGTCAAGACTGGCAGCACTAAAGTCCCACGGGAGAGATTTGGCTTGGATGAGGAAAGCTAAAACATCTTTAAGGAAGTATGGTGTGGGATTATATGGATTTTACTGCAACACCGGCAGTGGTGGATTTCCAAAATTTTTACTAACCAGTTCTGTGGGTGTGGCTGGGTGGGTGTGGCTAGGTGGGTGTGGCAGGGGAAGGATATTGTAAAATCTCCATTCCCTCCCCAATCCAGGGGAAGGTTACTGCAAAATCTCCATTTCCTCCTGATCAGCTGGGACTTGGGAGGCAGAGAATAGATGGGGGTGGGGCCAGTCAGAATTTTTACTACCAGTTCTCTGAACTACTCAAAATGTCCGCTACTGGTTCTCCAGAACTGGTCAGAACCTGCTGAAACCCACCTCTGAACACCGGGTTGTGCAAATTTGGACCCAAAGTTTAGCTAGCTTTGTGTATTGTTATATTTTTTTTCCATACAAGCCATGACATTTAACAGAAGCTGATGGTCTTTGACCATATCTAGTGGTATCAGTTCTTATTCCATTGGAAAGAACTACTGCATCTAATTTTGATAATATGTAGAAAGGCAACAGGGCAATTTCATAAATTCTTTATCAGGTTAAGGTGAATTTAAAGTGCAACAACTTTGGTAAACTCAAGCAATATCTTCTCTAAGGCTCTAAAACAGTGAGTGGTATCTACAAGATCCAGAGCTGTCATCAGAATGATGAAAGCACAGCATGATGCATGTAGAAAATTTGGGTGGAGTGTACATCACAGCAGTACTTTTGTCAGACATTCAACATGTAACAAACAGCAGCAAATGCAGATTTGGAAAAGATACAGTAAATCAAGTAATTAATGAATGCAACAAAATTGCTCAGATTGATTATAAACCACCTAATTATAGAGTGCTTGCTCTAATCCATTGGTATCAGTGCAAAAATAACTTCCATGGTTCCTGAATGTGGCATAATCACATAATTGAAAACATTGCTGAAAACGATGTTAAAATGTATTGGGGTTTTGCATAGAAACTGATAACTATTTAGAACACAAAATATCAAATATAACATTGAAAGGAAAACAGCAGTTTTTGTCCGCATGGCATTTCCCAGGGCTAGCAGAAGTGAGGACAGAGTTGGAAAAATTACAAAATATAGCAACCTAAGAATTGAAAAGGGTACAAAATGGAAAAGATCTTGCAGAGTCATCCCTATAATAATTGGTGTGTTGGATGGAATAAAAGACAAAGTTTTAGAAGAATTAATTATTTTGGCTAACTCAATTACAACCTCCCCTCCCCTTGCAGGCCACAAGCTATAGCTTAAGATGTTACTTGGATAATTTGTAGCTGGAACTCAAATGTCTAAAGATGGATGAGCATTAGAAATGCTCTCCCTTTGCTGATTCACTTGAAGCTTTGGTGACAATAAGATCTGCATCAGTGATCAGAGTGAAGTATCGACATTGGGCAAATTCATTCTGACCAGAAGCTACACACACACACATACAATCACACAATTCCGAGGCCAGAAAAACAGCTGAACTGAAGCACTTGCTGACTGCTCCAAGTCAGTAAGCCAAATCACCTGCTGCTTCATGAGTCAGCTTCAGTGAGGTGTTTCAATTGCTTCCAGTCAAATTGCCCTGTTGAAACTTTGCACAGCCCTGGTATCTTCTCAAAAGCAGGCAGCATTAGAGTTCCTGACAGAAAAACTGTCAGAAGCAGGGATGGGTGCTAAATGCCTTTGCAAAGGGTCATGGACCAGCCAAGGTGAGGAAAAGAATCAAATCTAAAAGAATCTTAACTCACTTTCTCCCACACTTGGCTGACTACAGACTTGCAGGAAATCTTTTATCAGAGGGAAAGGCAGCCAACACAAGGTTTAGAGTTAAGTGGATGCAAATGAATCCCTACAATCATTTGAAAAGGCTGAAAATCAAGTTCCGCTGCTATCTCTTTTGTAGCCTGAAATGTCCTCAGTTGTCCTTCCTTCCTTTGCTTGAATAATCTAATGATTATGTCATCCAAGCAGACACTCATGTACAGGTGTTCTGTACAAGGAGCATGAGAAGTCAACTAGGTGAAGGGCGTACATCTCCTCACCTTCATATCATCTAGAGATGTTTTTCTATCCCTGTGCAATTTATGGGGCAGATGTAATAAATGGTTTCCCACAGGGGAGAAATCAACCTCTGATAATGGCTGGTACCTTGATTATTAGTTCTGTTTTCTCCCTCAAATCTCTTAAGTGACTGGACTGGACTGGACTAAACTAGAATCTTTGTCTCTTTAAATGTACACTAATCAGCATACATTAAAATGAAATTTGGTTGCATTCAGCTCTCAAAAAATAACCATTATGCATATACTCCACACACACACCTGACACAGAGAAACATCACAGCCTAGTTTATATGCATAAGTATACATGGGGGGGGGGAGTGAAAGAATCTTGCAAATTTACTAGTCTATCTCCTGCAAATGCAGGACTCATATTTTGAAAATGATTCAGAAGAAGTGCTTTTGACTTTGCCTAAGCTCTCTTGACCATTAAATCCAGGGTTGTTGTTGTTGTTGTTTTGCAGGCTTCTCCCAAGCTGCTTTAAGGAACAGTTTAGAGGTGCTGAATCTATTGAGATCTGAAAAACAAGCTTTTCTTTGGACTCTGCATCTCAGCCTTATGCAATATGGCTGATGTCCTATGTCAGGGGTGTCAAATTCACATCGTCACGGCAGCATCACAGGACATCTTGGGACTTTCCCTCCCTTTACTAAACGGCATGGACATGGCCAGCACATGACGCATCTGGCCTGTGGGCTGGGAGTTTGACAGTCCTGTCCTTGTTGTGATGTGCCAGCAGCCTGCGGAGCTTGCAGCGGAGTCAGACAGTGAGGAGGCTGGGGAGGAACATGGGCCAGTCCTGGAGTCTGGGGAAGGCCCTGACGAGGGCTCTGCATCGGAGGCAGAGATGGGGCTAGTGCTATCTGGGATAGCACCGACTCCGGAGCCCCCAGAGTCAGTCAGGAGGAGCCTGTTCCTAGTGCACGCATGTGCAGAGCTGCCAGAAGGCAAGAGCAGCTAAAGCAAAAGAGACGACTTGGGAGAAGGCCAGGAGATGATTGGCCTCTCCCATAAGGCTTAAAAGAGAAACAAAGGCACTTGGGCCTTTTGCAGGAAAGCAACGTTGTTAACTCTGTTTCCAGTTGGCATCTCTTGTTTGTTTCTGAACTTCATGGGGCTTTGCCAAGTAAGGTCTTTGGCAGAGTGTCAAAGAAGATAAAGGTTGGTGATTATCCCGAAGGACTTGTTTTGCAATTAATTGGGACTCAGTTGGGAATGAACGTAATTCTCAGCTGTTACAATAAAATAGGTTTATTTGGGACTAATCGTGTCCTGTAATGATTCAGTAAGCCTAGGTCACAACAGTCCTATGTTCTTTAGTTGGATGAATGCTACATCCTTGTTCCACCATTAGGGGAGACATTGATCTGCTGTTTTTCTCTTCCAGAAGCTTTGGGAATCTGTTAGTGGACAAAGTAGGAGAAAAGCACTTTGGGAATTTTTGACAGTGTGGAAGAAGTTCCAATGTTGCAAAAAGAAAGGAAAAAATATCCTGAACAGGAATGCTATTGGGAAAGGTTGCTTCTTTCCAATTGAGATTTGGTTCTTCTCCGCTGGCAATAATAGCATTCTCTCACCACTGCTGATCAGGTATAAGGGAAAAGTGAGCAGGATCCAGGAAATTATGTGGGTTGTCTACCTACACTCACCTTAAGGGGTATAACTATTATGCCAAGCCAGACATTGCTGAACCACAATTCCTAGCAATTCCTAGAAAGCATGACCAACGGTTAAGGGGTGTTTGGAGTTGTAGGATAGCAACATTTGGAGTTCCACCAGTAATGTAACCACACTCTACATCACGGATGTCAAACTTGATCGCGTCACGTGATGCATCATGACGTATCATGACTTTTTTGCCTTTGCGGAGCTGGGGTGGGTGTGGCCTAAGTGTGACGCATCCGGCTCATGGGCCACCAGTTTGACACCCCTGCACGTGGTCACAGTATAAAACACAGGAGAAATGTGTGGGGAACAGGAAAAAAAAAGAACAATGTCTGTTTCGGACACAAAACATTTTGGATTATCTTGAACCCTCATTTTGATAGGTTGACCATCCACAATGGGCAAAAAGAGAAATATGGCAGAAGGAATTATTGCCATCACTTGATCACTCTAGTTCTAGTTAAAACTATATTTCTAAGATGCCTAATGCCTCTAAATCACTTATCAATTTAAGGCAGATTAAAAGTATATTGTGAGTTTCCAAAATTTATGCATTTAAAAGTGATTTTTAAATGTCTGTATTGTAGTGCAATTTGCTTGTGCTAATGTGCATTGCAATTTGGCTTGAAAAATCCTTCTGCTGAAGCTTTCTCAAACTAACTGTTGGGTGTTTGGGGATAGGCATGGCAAGGAGGAGAGATGGTGCACAGGATGGGTTTCAGAGGTAACACAAGATCTGGCAAGGCAGTTGTTCTGAAGAGCAGGCAGTGCAATTACAAATTCTGAACAATCGGCTTTCTATAAAAAAAACTGTTTTTGCTAGAACCCTTTATATTCTACTGAGCACTTGGCTTTTATAGGACAAGGTAACGGGGAAAATCTTCATGGAACAAATATAAAAGCAAATTACCTGGCTATAAATGGCAGTAAAATATTGGCTAATTATGGTGCATCTGTCTGGGTGGACTGTTTGAAGCCTGAGTAAAGAGGAGAAGAATGGCACCTCTGTCAAGGCTTGCTGTGTCAATTTTTCAGTTGTCTGCCTCTTCTGTTAGGGAACAGCCACTTGAATGATAGATTGCATTTATTTATTGACTATACAACAGCTATCTCGTGTGAATGCTGTGTATGCAGATTGCTTCAGTTTGAAGGAGAAGCATTGCCCGTTTCCCTGAGGCAAGCATTTGAAAGACAAGCAGTAGCACTTGTCCTTTTGGGTTACCAAGCAGGAGAAGAAGAAACGAAAAACAGCACCATACTTGTGTAGTTATTTTAGCTCTCTTCCTTCATTTCTGAAACTAAGGCAAGAAAAGGCTACTAGGAGAAGTGGTCCATCGAAGTCTCACTGGATTCAATGAACATGTCACTTTCCAATCTCTAGAAACTCAAGACCTTCCTTCCTTCCTTCCTTCCTTCCTTCCTTCTTTCCTCCCTCCCTCCCTCCCTCCCTCCCTCCCTCCCTCCCTTCCTTCCTTCCTTCCTTCCTTCCTTCCTTCCCCTAATTAGCTTCAGATGTGCTGGTTTGCCTATGTCCCCAAGCAACTCATCACCATCTCATAGATAAGTATTCATAGATCATAGATAAGTATTAGTTCTACATATCTGGAGACTGTTCAGTTGGAGATGCATTAAAAGTGGCTATAGTGAAATATCCTGAACATCAAGAAGGTATTTTTCCACACTCTTCCATTCCTATTGTCTTTTTCGTATTTCAAAGCTACTATTCAGCAGACATGTTTATGTTCTGCATGCTCAACAAATCTCCTTTACTATAATTTGGAAGAATTTCTCTTCTATAAGTCTTATTGTAGTTTGTCTCCTGTCTCCCATGGTATGATAAATTGTACAGTATCTGTTTCAGCCATTTCCATGCATGTTGTAATCATGTCCCATCAAAACATAACCCATCACTGCCTAACATCAGTGGGTGAAATTAATAGCTTCTGTTTGGATTAACAACAGGATGCAGCCTTATGATTTGAATAATCCAACCCTCAGATGCAGTAATAAATACAAACCTAAGTATTCTTACAAAGAATTTAAATGGTAGCAATAATTCTGAGCATTTTTAACATTGTTATGCTTTATGGCAATGAATCCATTCTCCAAGGAACAAAAAAAATCTAATATGTCCAGCATCTATGGGACTCAGAAGTGTGATTAAAAAAGCAGTGATCTCCTATTTTGCAACATTTCTTAAAACTTTCTCCAAAAAACCCAGAGGTCTATCCTCAAAAGGGCAGATCTGACCCCAGAAGCACTTCTCAGTTAGCTTGATAAGTTATTTAGCAATATTGTCATTTTCCATGGTCAGATCTCATGCCAGGCATCGGCCTAGGGGACACACTGTTTGGACCCTAGACACCTCCCCATCTGTATAATATTACTTTAGGATACACCAAAATTGAATTATATAAATTAATTTTGGGGGGGTACTTGGTGTGTGGATTTTGCCTCCTCAGCATCATAGTTACAAGACATCCAACTTTTTTGTCCCCAGAGTTCTCTAGTTCTTGAACTAGTATGGCATCCCTTCTTCCATGAGCAAATAAAAACATATTTCAGTGATTGTGAAACTCAAGAGTTGTCTTTATCTACTTTAACTTCTATCTGATTGTTTTTATTTATGAAGTTTTATGCTCCTCTGCAGCTCTATTAGCAATTCCCACAAATCTCCTCCATGTTTCCTGTCACATCTCTGGAGGCAATGGAAGTGATTGATTATGGTGATTATTTCAAAGTACCATATGAAAATCTCTACCTTACTCATTAATTGTCTTAAAGAGTGCCAATCTTTCAAAAGCAAAAAAGCAAAAAAGCTGTCATTCTCTAGCAAAGACCAATTAATTCCATGCAACTTTTCTTTTAACAAGGGTTTTGGTGCTTCTCTTTGTTATGAACAAACTCATTTGAAACATTCCCCTTTTTATGTACATTGAGAGCATATGCACCAAGACAAATTCCTTGTGTGTCCAATCACACTTGGCCAATAAAATTCTATTCTATTCTATTATTTTTGATCTTCCTGTTGTTGGGTTGAGTAATTTAGAACATGTCGTTCCATTTCCCTGCCTGATAGATACTGCTCTGTTCACCTTTTTTATGCAGAGATGGGCATATTGTTCAAACGGCCAGCTTGCTGGACATCATCCTTTAAAGTTCGTCACAGATCTGGGGCACTGGGGAACCATGTGTGTGAACTTAAAATAGCATCTCATAAACTGACCATCTGGTGCAAATAATTCAGTCAAAGATCAGCAGTGTTGGGCTTGTAGCTGTCGGGCCTGGGAAGCTGCCCAAATATGCTGGTTGCTGACATCTGCAAAGTAACACAACACAGTTTTATTACTCAGGCTAGTAAAATCCAGGATGCTTGGTAACCCTGGCGCTAATAGCTTTGTGGAAGGAAAGAAGGCAGTGTAATAAATGGATGCCAATGGATTCCCACTGCAGTTGTGCAGCTTCCTGGCATCAGAAGTGGCCATTCCGTCCAATAGCCTACAACAACACTGGAACAACGACAGCAACAAAAGTGTTTCTCTTGCTCTCCTGGTTTGGCTCTCTTATGAATGAGGTGTATTTCTGTATTCTGCAAGTGTCAAGAAATGCATGTTGTGTTTAAGGCAAATTAATATTGGCTTCCTGCATTATAAAATCCTTACATCAGCAGCTCCTCTCCCCCTCCCTCTCTTTGACCCTCAGGAGCAACACACTGCAAAAAAAAGGGGGTGAGGCTGGGAGAGAAAAACCTTTGAATTTGTCAGCTGGAAATGACAGACAAGAAGATCGGCCTTGACTGCCCCACCATGATTGCCCCATTGTTTAGCTTGGGAAAAAGAAAGAGAGTGAGCAAGTAAAAGGATGCCATCTTTTGAAAGATCTCTTTGGCCAAAATTTTATTTAAAGGAAATAAACCCTCTCTATTTGTTTTTCGGGGTGTGTAGTACTGTGTGAATGAGTTGCTGAAACGAAACAAAACAAAACAAAAATAGCTGAAACAAGACAATCATTTACAACAGTGCTGGGGACAATAAACAATTTTAGAAGGAAGAAAGGGAGGAGGGAGTTGGGCTGTGTTTTGTTATCTCTGAGAGTTCCTAGGATGTGCTGGCTTCTTTTTGCCTCGGTAGCTGCGGGTATGAATACAAACTAGCCTTTGTTTCAGGCATCCTTTGAACATGATAAACTACATCTTTAACTACAGTAGTTCCAGTTTTATTACCCTGTTTCTAGGGAGGGATGGTGGGGGAAATGTGGGCAATGCTGCACTCTGATTTTCAGTGGTAGTGCTTGCTCCTCTAGGCAGCAACGGAGAGGAGGCATTTTATTTTTCACAAACCCCCCCCCCCAGCCATCCCTGCACCATAAAGAGATTTAGCAAAAAGTCTTCTTTCTAGGGAAATGGTGCTACTGACGGTGGGTTTTCCACTTGCAAAGTGAGACTATCAGCCACATGAATAAACCTGGAGACAATTTCAGTTGTGTCTCGCATCTTCCAACTGTGAGCCAAAAAGTATTTCCCAGGGGAATAGCAGCTCAGCTTGACTTTAACAGCAAAGCAAAATATCTTCCATTTCAACTATAAGTTTTTGCCAGTCAGCAGGGCTGGGGAGGAAACACTCTGCTGGTGTTTCAGGACTGAATGGATCAGTGAAGATCTTCTCTTTGTCTTGAAGGGATTGGTCAGCTCCTAGGCTCCCCACCCCCAGAGAGCACTTCTGCCTTCACTTAGATGAATTATTGTTCATTGAACATTAAGGAAGAGTTCACATGTCACAGGAAGCTATAATCTGCTGCTGTCAGACTCAGCTTGTTATATGAACCCAGCTAACGTGAGTTTGTAAACTAGGATTTAGTGCAACCCACTAAACCCAACTCATTAAAGTTAATTCAATAAGCATTGTTAAATAAGCTCTGACTTTGTACAATGTGTAAACTAGCCCAGGTTTCCTATAGGTAAAATAAAAATAATTGAAGCTATGCTGACAGAATTGATTGATTGATTATGCAATCAAGTTGTTTTCAACTTCTAGTAGCCACATAGATTTTCCTCTCCATTACATCTGTCCCTAATCTAGTTTTCAGGTTAACCACCAGTGTATTTGTTGCTCCTTTAACTGAATCCATATACTTCATTGCTATAATAATAATAATAATAATAATAATAATAATAATAATAATAATAATAATAATAATAATAATAATAATAATAATAATAATTTTATTTCTATACCGTCCTTCTCCCGAAGGACTCAGGGCGGTGTACAGCCAGTAGTCCTCTTCTCTCTTTCCTTCCATCTTTTGTAGCATTAGAGCCTTCTCCACACAGTCAGATCTTCACATAATTCATCCAAAGAAAGATAATTTGATCCTAGTCATTTGTGCCTCAAGAGGGTTCAGATAGGGACAATACAGTCTAAGGCCCCATTCTAGGCCATGACCTCAGCAGAACAGTTCATAAAACCCTTAGGGAAAACCCCAGGTTCACTCTGGAACCCATCTGGGCCCATCACTTTCCTGGGCCAGGCCAATTGATTAGGGTCTATTTCCCTGCAGGGTGGGGCAGCACCAATGAGCTGAAAAGCAGTTAGAAGCATTGATTTGATCACAGCAACAGACTGATTACTATGTCCTCCAAGACCAGATCATGTCTTGAGATAAAACCCAGGTCTAATGTGTGACTTCCAGTATGCCTTGAGCCTCTGCTGACTTGGCACAGGTCCGTGGTTTCCATACGGGTCATGAACTTCCTGAGCACCAGAAGCCATTGGGTTTCCATCATCTGTTCAGTATCCAAATCCAGCAGGTCAGGCAGGGGGGATTGTACAACAATAATCCCATCTGTTTCTAAAACCCACCATCAGCAGAGAGTCTCATATCTGGTTATATGAGTGTAAGTGATTTGCTGCACAGTGACTATAAGCACTTGTGACTTTTTTTTAAAAAAAATTGATTTATATGCCGCCCTTCTCCGGAGACGGAGGGCGGCTTACAATGCATTAAGCAATAGCCTTCATACATTTGTATATTTATACAAAGTCAGCTTATTGCCCCCACAAACTGGGTCCTCAAACTGGGTCCTCAATTTACCTACCTTAAATTAAATTAAATTATTTTAAATTATTAAATTATTTTAAATTCTGTCCAAAATATAAAACTACACAGAACTTTCCCCTCTTTCCCTTCTTCTTCCCCAGAGCAGCTGCTCTTTCATTAATTGCTTTCTGTCTTATGGGACAGTTTTCTCTATTATCTACATGCAACTCCATCTGTTGAACAACTGGCGGTTATGATGCTGTTAAATGGCATTGAAACCCAATTGGGACCACCATTTCTTACCCACTTCTTAACTGATCTCATTTTTCCAAATGGGCTGTGTGACCCTCTTTGAACACTCACTGTAATCCAGACAAAGACTAAAACAACTTGTATGGAATAGCATCCATGCCATTGCAAAATCCATTCTGGACAGATCCAATACCAAGGAATTATCATGGGGGATAGAAGCAAAAGTTTTTAATTTTCCGAAAATTGGATTTAAGGCAGCTAGTCTCTCCATTGCAAGGCATGTATAAATGATATTTCTGTGTTATTCACCTGACGCGCAAATCTGCTCAATCAATTAGATACCAATTTCCTGGGGAATGTTCAGTTCAGCTGTTATGGCATTCATTCATTAATTTAATAACTAATTTTCAGCATTTTAATAGCGTTCTCTGCTGTCTGTATTTTTATTCCATCCAGATGACTTTGCTTTCTCCAGCTCTCTTTCTGTCTTTCTGAGTTGGTGAATTCAAACTATTCAGTGAAACCCATAGGAAAAAAAAAAGTAAATATAATTTTAATCAAATGCTATGTTTGGGATCAGTTTCAAATACTCATTTGCAAGTTCCCTCTTTTCAAATAGAAGTGATTTTACTTGCTCCCCGATATCTGGGCAAGAGTCCAGATCTTTTGGGTCCAGTACAGGCATTCAAAGGGAGGCAATGCCCATATAGCGTCTGTGCTTGACCCTACAGGCTAGCAGTCACCTTTTCAGCTGGTTGCCTGTTTAATGGTATAATTAATAGCTGACTGCTCTTTCTCCTTCTGGAATCTAACACAATGCTCTGTGCCAGTTTCCATCCCCAAAGAGCTTTCCAAAAAAGGTGGAGCTTTAGAAATTGGCTTAATTTTGGCTTTGAACATTAAATTAGCATGCTGGTGATAGGGGGCTCTTTATGGGCTCACTCAGAGCTATTCACGATGACCAGCCTTTCTGCCTCTCAACTCTCCTAATTGCATCCAAGATCGGTCTGAGCTATTCTGACTGTTTGCCAGTCCACCAGAAACGTGTCATGCTCGTGTTTTGAAGCTCTGCATCAGTAGCTTCAGTACTACTTTTTCCCATGCTGAGCGATCTAGAGCACATCCAAATAATTAGTCTACAATGCTTCATTTCAGTTTTGGCACATCCCCAATTCTGATTGGGTACCTACTTTTTACCCACTTTGTAAGGCAATGTCAACCAAGTTTGCTGGCCTGCTATCTTTTCATCTGCTCAGTAATTTTTCCCCCGTTTCATCCAGTGATCTTCCAAGAAGTTTGGTAAAGTCTCCTAGGCCAGTTTGGCCTAGTGGTTAAGCCATCAGGCTAGAAACCAGGAGATTGTGAGTTCTATTCCTGCCTTAGACCAGCTGAAAGCAGCTAGGTGACTGTGGGCCAGTCATTTTTTCTCAACCCAACTCACCTCACAGGGTTGTTGTTATGCCAAAAATAGGAGAGGTAGGAGTATAAAAAAGGTGGGATATAAATAAATAAATCCTTTGTTGCCACAACATTTCTATAATCCTACAGTGGAATGAAAGAGCATCATGTTCTTAGCTTTTAATCATTATAGCATGAGAGCAATAAAAAGACCATAAGGGGAAAAAAGAGCTCCACATTCATGTCAAAATAAGAATGTAGGAAGGGTATGTGTCTAGTATGTATGAAAACATCTGGGAAAGCAAACGAAAGGCAAAAGGGTTAATCAGAAGGGAACAACTCCTAAAAAGGAAAAGGGAGGTATTGAGAGACCTTCCCACACAGAGGCCAGCCAATGCAATTTGCCTTCCTTGACAGATGGGAAGAACAAAAAAGCAGGTAAACAACCAATCATGCTTTGAGTATGAATATGGTCCTATTGACAGAACAAGGCAATTTGGTCTGAATTGTGTTAAATTGGCTTCAGGAAAAGTTTATTTATTTTATTTTATTTTTATTTGTTTAAATTTCTATACCGCCCTTCTCCAAATAGGACTCAGGGCGGTGCACAGCCTAAGTAAAAACAAAGCATACAAAATTTAAAAAACAGTATTAAAATAATTACATATTCTGGCCGTAAATTAAAACAACCCAATTTAAAACCAATTTAAAATTTAGCTCAAGCCGGCCCAGCTAGTTGAAATAAATAAGTTTTCAGGGCCCGACGAAAAATCCGGAGGTCTGTTATTATACGTAACTCCGGGGGAAGGTTATTCCAGAGGGTGGGCGCCGTCACAGAGAAGGCTCTCCCCCTGGGGGTCGCCAGCCGACATTGTCTGGCGGACGGCACCCTGAGGAGGCCCACTCTGTGCGAGCGTACTGGCCGGTGGGAGGCTATTGGTGGCAGTAGGCGGTCTCGTAAGTACCCCGGCCCTAAGCCATGGAGCGCTTTAAAGGTGGTCACCAACACCTTGAAGCGCACCCGGAAGACCACCGGGAGCCAGTGCAGCTCGCGCAGGAGAGGTGTCACATGGGAGCGCCTCGTCGCCCCCATAATCCCCGCGCGGCCGCATTCTGGACCAGCTGGAGCCTCCGGGTGCACCCCAGGGGGAGCCCCATGTAGAGAGCGTTACAGTAGTCCAGGCGGGAAGTGACTAGTGCCTGAGTGACTGTGCGTAGAGAGTCCCGATCTAGAAAGGGGCGCAACTGGCGTATCAGGCGAACCTGATAAAAAGCCCCCCTGGCCACGGCCGTCAAATGGTCTTCTAGAGACAGCCGTGCATCCAGGAGGATGCCCAAGTTGCGAGCCCTCTCCGTGGGGGCGAGTGATTTGCCCCCAATAGCCAGCGATGGCATCAGCTGGCTATATCGGGACGCTGGAAGCCACAGCCACTCGGTCTTGGAGGGGTTGAGTCGGAGCCTGTTTCTCCCCATCCAGGCCCGCACGGCCTCCAGGCACTGGGACATCACTTCAAGGGCATCGTTGGGGTGGCCTGGGGTGGAGATGTACAGCTGGGTGTCATCAGCGTACTGATGGAACTCCACCCCGAAGCCACGGATGATCTCACCCAGCGGCTTTACATAAATGTTGAACAGAAGGGGCGAGAGGACCGACCCTTGTGGCACCCCACAAGCAAGGTGCCTCGGGGTCGACCGCTGCCCCCCCGTCAACACAGATTGCGACCGGTCAGAGAGGTAGGAGGAGAACCACCACAGAACGGTGCCCCCCACCCCCAACCCCGCCAACCGGTGCAACATGATACCATGGTCGATGGTATCAAAAGCCGCTGAGAGGTCTAACAGGACCAGGATAGAGGAGCAACCCCTATCCCGAGCCCTCCAGAGATCATCCACCAACGCGACCAATGCTGTTTCCGTGCTGTGCCCAGGTCGGAAGCCGGACTGGAGCGGGTCTAGATAGACAGTTTCATCCAGGTACCGGGGAAGCTGTTGTGCTACCACACTCTCAACAACCTTCGCAACAAAGCGAAGGTTGGAGACTGGACGATAGTTAGCCAAAACAGCCGGATCCAGAGAGGGCTTCTTGAGGAGGGGCCTCACAACCGCTTCTTTCAAAGCAGCCGGCAGGACCCCCTCACTCAAAGAAGCGTTAACAATCTTCTGGAGCCAGCCTCGTGTCACCTCCCGGGAAGCCAGTACCAACCAGGAGGGACACGGGTCCAATAAACATGTGGTCGCGTTCAGCCGTCCCAGGACCCTGTCCATGTCCTCGGGAGCTACAGGATCGAACTCCCCCCAGATAACACTCTCAAGACCTGCCTCAGTCATCCCGTCCGGACATACCCAGTCAGATGCCAGCCCTTCCCGAATCTGAGCGATTTTGTCATACAGATACTGCACAAAATCCTCAGCTCGGCCCTGCAAGGGGTCATCCCGCGCTTCCAGATGGAGGAGGGAGCGGGTCACCCTAAACAGGGCGGCCGGGCGATTATCTGATGACGCGATAAGAGCGGCAAAATAGCTAGATTTTGCCGCTTTTATTGCCACTAGGTAGGTCTTAATATGAGACCTCACCAGTGTTCGGTCGGATTCGGAGCGGCTGGTCCTCCAACTACTCTCCAGGCGTCTTTTCCGGCGCTTCATCTCCCTAAGCTCCTCGGAGAACCAAGGAGCTAGGTGAGTTCGGTGCCGGGTCAGAGGCCGCAAAGGCACGACACGGTCCAAGGCCCCGGCAGCCGCACTATCCCAGGCGGCCACCAGGTCCTCAGCCGAGTCGTGAGCCAGAGTCTCAGGAAATGGCCCAAGCTCCATCTGGAACCTATCAGGGTCCATCAGGCGCCTGGGGTGGAACCACCTGGTCGGTCCCGCCTCCCTGCGGCGGGGTGCAGCGGTTAGAAAGTCCAGTCGAAGGAGCGAGTGGTCAGACCATGACAAGGGTTCGATGACTATATCCCCTGTATCAAGGCCACTCGACCACTGACCAGAGACAAAAACTAAGTCCAGAGTGTGTCCACCCATGTGAGTGGGGTCATGAATTAACTGAGTAAGGTCCATGGCCGTCATGGAAGCCATGAACTCCCGAGCCACCTCAGACGTTTCGCCGACAGATGGCAGGTTGAAATCCCCCATGACTAGAAGTCTGGGGGTACCAACCGCCACCTCAGCTATGACGTTGAGCAGCTCAAGCAGGGCCGTTGCCACGCGGCAGGGAGCCAGGTACGTGATCAACAAGCCCATCTGTACTCCACGACCCCATCTCACAAAAAGGGACTCACATCCGGCTATCTGTGGAACAGTGGTCTCCCTCGGATCAAGACTTTCCTTTATAATAACTGCCACCCCCCCCACCCCTGCCCTGAGCTCTCGGCTGATGAAATGCTCGGAAACCTGGTGGGCACATATCCACGAGGGGAACCCCCCCCTCATGGCCCAACCAGGTCTCCGTAATACCTGCCAGGTCCGCTCCCCCCTCCTGAATAAGATCGCAAATGAGGGGGGCTTTATTTACCACAGACCTGGCATTGCACGACAGCAGCCGAAGGCTCGGGCCCTGAGAGTCTGAACAGCCTGGGATACGAGAAGGGCTATGGGGACCGGGGCGCGCCACCGCTCGAAGATAGCGAGTGCGCGCCCCCACCACATGATGCGGCCCCCTGCTCCCGCCATATCTGCCCCTCCCACTCAACACATTGATAGAAAAGCCCTCGACAGAATGGACTCTAATGTCCCCCTTACCCCCGGAATCCACACCCTCCGTGGCCCCACTAACAGCTGGGCCGGACCCCTCCCCCCGTGGGTTAACCCCCAAACCCACACAACCCTCCCACCCCTTAAAATCCCTTAAAAATCTATCAAAAAGTTTCCCTAAAAAACCCCTCAATCCCCTTTTTGCAGCATGCCACCTCTCGGGGTGCCAAAGCCCGTCATAAAGGTAGGCCCTTGATAAAGTAGAGGGCCACACCTGCGAGAGGGGGGAGTCTCGCAGAATAAGAAGTTCTGTTGGTGAATACATCTAATCAATCAGTTAATTAATTAAGCTGGGGGAAGTCCACGGCCTGGGGGTAATCCAGATAGTCCAAGGTCTGGGGAGGGACATTCAATCAATTCCAAGTCAATAAATTCAATAAATCCCACTGCTCTCTCACAGCAGTGGATGGAGTCTTAAGCCACTTTGAGGCCAGAATGTTAACACCAGCTGCCCTCTCACGAAAGCTGGGAAGGGCCAAAAACCGCAGTCATCGTCCGGCTCCATACAAGGCTTGAAATCTGAGATATCTCACTCACGAATCAGGAGGCAAATCAGGGGGCTGTAGATGTCCATGGGAGGCAAATAAAGTTGGCAGACAAATAGTTTATTACCCTAAGTCTGGGAACCTGGGCTACAGACCTTGCAGGCTAACGTTTACCCAAAAACTGATGATTTCCCAGTCCTGAATCCTTGTTCCAGTGATAGGGCAGATAAATTGTTTTATTTATTAAATTTAAATGCCTCCCATCTCAATATCCAAAATGATTCTGGGTGGGGTTACTACTACTATATCATAACCAAATTATACTTTTAAAAAGTCCAGTGATAGCATGAAATCTTCCTTCTGCCATTTTATGCCCATGCTGGCTGTGGATGATAAGAATGATAGTTCAATTTATCAGAGACTGGTTATTGGGAATGGTTGTTTTTTGTAGATTTATGTTTTAACACTTCATAGTAGTAAGATATGACCAGTATATATGAGCTATATCTACTGGGCCAGAATAATAATGATTTTAAAGTATCATCTGTTGAGGTAAAGTGATCTCTCCAGCAGGAAAGAGAATACAGCCACCACAAAATGAAATCCTTCTTTATTCCGTTAGTCAATCAACAGTCCATGGGCAACAAATTCACGGCTTCAGGTTTCCCCCTGTGAATTACCTGAAGTAACGTTTTGAACTGTCTGTTCTATTATGAAACCCATTATTTCTATTATGCTTCTATTATGAAGCTTTTTCCTGAAAGTGTAAAACAACATGATTTTGTAGAATAAACAACTCTCTTTGATGGGGAAGTAAAATAAATTATGACAATTTATCACATATCCAGTATTAAGACACAAGGCATCACAATTAGAAAGTCAACTTGAACTGGAACAGCTCCTAATTTTATTTATGCTAATATATTTAGCTCTGCTCTGGATTACTATGCTATCTAATCAGATGAAGAGTTGTGGGTTGCCATCTTTTTGTCTATAAATATGACAGGATTCTGTCATGATTGATCATGTTTTCCAAACTAATCTGCATCGATGCTTAGATTCTGGCTGTCGTACTGTCCCCAAGGAATTAAGATGCTTCTGTTTTGGTTGCTTTGATTAGCAAGGAAGAAGTCAATCTGATACCCACAGAAAATTGGGGCTACAACTTCCACATTCTCAAACCAACACAATTAATGACCAGAGCTTTAGGAGGTTGGCTCTGAAGAGCTTTGGAGTAGGACTGTGGAGAACCAAGTCTTTATTCAAATCCTTGGATAAGAATTATTTTATTAAGCCAATGTCATCAGGTCAGTAACTCTGTCAGCATAGCACTTACAGGATTGTTGTGAGATGCACAACTGTACATGTCATTTGGCGTTCATGCAAGATAAACATACTGTAACTAAATTATTCAAGTGGTAACTCTCCTCAGTTGCTTTTTCATTTTCTTCATGCAACGCTGAAACTCACAAAGTGAGTTATTTTGCTATAGAGAATGAATATATTTTACAAATCTCTAGCTCAATCCTACTCTTCATCTGAGGGAGTTATGTTTATACAACATTCAGAAGGTCTACCTGGGAACCAGATAATTTAATAGCATCCCTTTTGCATCACTGCCAGCCAAGGAGAGTGTGGAATGAGAAGTTAATGTGTGATTTTGCAAATGATGTATGAACAAGGACATTGCCTGGGGCAGGTCTTTGCAAGGCTGAAAGTTGCAACTTAGTCACGTCTCTTGGTAAAGGTCTATTGGTAATGTGTTTTTATAAACTGGAAATACAATATATTAAAGCCACAGACACACACTGCAATGGCCTTGTCACCACACAAGTCTCTGAGGACTGGAGATTGTTTGTCTTTCCTAGAACAAAGTTCAGTTTTGATTAACTTTGAAGTTAAAGAAGATAGGTTCTCTGTTTTGAAGCTGGTTTATAGCAGAAAGGGGTACACAGGGAATTTATTTTGTGTAAATATTGATTTGTAATATTGCAAAATGCATATTTTACCATAAAAATATTTTAACTAGTCACATGAAAGAAATTACAGTTGTAATATGTTTTTGTGAGAAACATGTTGATAATACATAGTCACGTGTGTGTGTGTTTATATGTATATATAGTGATGAGATTCAGCCAGTTTGCACCACTTTGGGAGAACCGGTTGTTAACTTTCTGAGTAGTTTGGCAAACTGGTTGTTGGAAGAAATCATTAGTGCAGAGAACAGGTTGTTAAATTACTTGAATACCTCTCTCTCTCTCTCTCTCTCTCTCTCTCTCTCTCTCTCTCTCTCTCTCTCTCTCTCTCTCTCTCTCTCTCTCTCTCTCTATATATATATATATATATATATATATATATATATTTGTGTGTGTGTGTGTGTGTATACATACCTATATAGACAATTGTGGCATATCTCAGAAACTATAGTTAAATAACCAGTGGCTTAGCAGTATGGGCGAACCAAACTGCAAACAGTTCAATTACTCTCTATGAGCATATTCTATCCTATTGTTGATTCCTGGAGTGTTCTGGCTTTAGCAATAATCACAGTTCCAATTACGGGTGATTAAAAAGAACTACAGTATGTTTATTAAATCACTCAAAGTACTCTCTGCAACCGAGCCACGCCCTGTTCCATTCTCAGTTCTCCACTGTTGTACCCTGGCCCATATTGGAGCCCAAACAGAACTGTTCAACCATCAGCAAGGGATAAGCTAAAACCTGTCCTGTGAATCCCCACATTACATTCCCTACTGAAAACTGACAGGGTACAGATCTGTTAGGATGGATTGAGGCCACTGACCTTCTCCTACAGGTCTATAAATCATATCCATCAAAACTACTAGCTGGCTTCTTCTGACCCCATTTCAAAATGCCAGAGCTTGAGCCCTTGACATTTTCTGGGCTCAAAGTAGAGTGGTGTTGTTACTATTTTTTAAAAAAAATGATGAATGTATTATTTTGCTGATTCTTCTATCTGTCCCTTTATGTTTTCTCTTGTTTCTACTTTCCTTTCTCTGGAGTTCCACACAGAGTATAAGTATTCAGTCAGCTGAATTTTATCTGGTATTGAACTGTGCTGCATTCAATATCCTTCTTCCTGAATGCAGGGCATTGCTTAAGGCAAAATACAAATAAAAATTAATGTACAATAATGTACAAATTAATGTTCAGGTCCCTGAAAGACCTGGGAACCATTTATGTGAAATGCCATCCTGCCAATTCTTTTCCATTTCTGATTTGTTCACACACTCAAGACCCACTTCAGATTTGAAGGGAAGGCATGAAGGAAGCACTTTCTTCCAGCCCTCTACCTCTTCCTAACAATGAAAGAAGCATTATTGTCTGATCCTTTACTTACCCTTCATCCAGACCATTGTAAAACATATATCTGAAAGAAGCATTACCCTTATTACATCTCCAACAAAAATATTGTTTCTAACAGTCCTTTTCTTATGCAAGCACAATGGAGTTTAATAAATTCTAATTGTTCTCATGATGTTCTATTTGGAGAAAAAGTAGTGGATTATAAAATAAAATGGTGCAAGAAAAGCTAAAATGTTCAGAAGATAATATTCTCTTGAATTATATACCTATTACATGGAATTTGAAACTGGACTCTCTGTGGATTCTGAAAATGGATTCTCTATGCCATTACTATGGCCATAAAACTGATATTGCAGGATTGGGAAGATAAATATATGGCCCCTTTCATGCAGTGAATTGAAGACCGGATTGCGCTTGCCACCTACAAAAGTATTGCCTATAGATGTAGAGTTTGTATGGAATATGTGAATCATTTATACAAAATACAGAAGTTTAAGAATACAATAGTTATACCTTGTTTCCCCCAAAATAAGACATCCCCTGATAATAAGCCTAATCGGGATTCTGAGTGCATAGCAATAAGGCCAAGTGCTTATTTCAGGGTTCAAAAAAAATAAAATAAAACAGGGTCTTATTTTTGGGGAAACACAGTATAAGTGTATTAAAACTATATATGTACTTCTCCCAAAGGTGCTTTTTCAAAAGGCAACTGGGTCTTGTTTTATCTTGAAGATGGTTTCGCTTCTCATCCAAGAAGCTTCTTCAGTTCTGACTGGTGGAGGATGGAAGGATTTATATTCCTTGCAGTTGTCTGGTGGTTAGCACTCTTTCTGAGAATTGTTGGGGCCACTTGGAGGTTTATCTGTGTCCTCAGGGGCACCTGAACAGTGCAAATGGGTCAGTGGTGGGTTTCACATTTTTTTACTACTGGTTCTGTGGGTGTGGCTTGGTGGGCATGGCATCGATTGGTGGGCATGGCTTGGTGGGCGTGGCAGGGGAAAGATCCTATAAAATCTCCATTCCCACCCCACTCCAGGGGAAGGATATTGTAAAATCTCTATCCCCACCCCACTCCAGGGGAAGGTACTGCAAAATCCCCATTTTCTCCCAATCAGCTGGCACTTGGGAGTCAGAGAATAGATGGAGGTGGGGCCAGTCAGAATTTTTACTACTGGTTCTCCGAACTACTCAAAATTTCCGCTACCGGTTCTCCAGAACTGGTCAGAACCTGCTGAAACCCACCTCTGAAATGGGTGTGGAACCTTCTTAGAACTGCTGAAATGATTGTGCTGTAAACAGGAGAATGTACTTGTACTTTAATATTCTCATTAGATAAGTATATATAGAATTGTAACTGTTTCCTGTTAAAATGATTTATTGCACTGTGTTCTTTCTCTGTCATATTTCTTTCATTTTTTTCTTAAAGCTTTTTTATTGATTATACAGCAATAAATAATAATAACAATTAAAAAAATCTTATTCCAAGCCAACTAGTCACATCTTATGCTAAATCAGTTTGTGAAACTACAGTTTGCTGACTAAGCAACAACAGTGTGAATTTGCATAAATTAAGCTCAAACCAAATCACATTTATGATTACCTGCAATGAGCTCTGGGTATTAGGCTTACTGTACATCTCTTTAAGCTCCCTACTTTTCTCACCAGGAATCATTTAAAGTAGGGCAGGATGTATTTGTGGCTTGTAGGAAAGTTCTTGGGCTCCATCCCCTCCCCCCTTTTTATTCTGATTTCTTGGGATAGAAACTGATTTTGTATACCCTGTATGTGTGGGTATATGGGTAGGGCTTTATAGTAATTTATAGACCATATCACAGTATGTAGCCACATCTGTAAAAGTATTGCAAGATGATCTGAGGTGAGGTGATCATAAAAACATCACTGAAGAAAAGAAATGAAGTCAGGACAGTTTTGTATCCAAACTGGCTTGTATTTCTTTCTTATTTAAGAAAAAAAAAGGAACCTTCTTAGTGGTGGCACCTTCTTTATGGAACATCATTCCTCCTGAGATATGGTTGCCCCCCCTCCCCCCCCACCCATTGCTCATCCAAAAAGCCTGAGGTTCATCTTGGAAGTATGCTTGGACAAACCATTTTTACATTGCTGTCAAGGAACAACATAAATGTGTCCATGAATTCACTAGAAATCAAACTCAACTTATGAGAATTTATCTTATTTGGATCAAACAATGTATCAAACAGGAGACTCCCTATTAATAAAGGACTGTATAACACAAGCTACTCTATATGGTCATTATAATTCAAAGATAAACGTAAGAACAAATGTCTGACATCTCACACATGAAAGAGGCCATGGAGAAAAAGCCTGATGTTCACAAGGTTACCGCCTGTGGCAGAACCTCCCTTCACAACTACAAGACAAGTTGCCAAGAAAAAAAAGTAAGAAGTCTCTCTTTTTTTAAAATGAGTTTTTAACGCCAACTGGAAATTCTTCAGTAAAGCAAGGAAAAGGTATCTCATATTATTGGGAGATGATTCACATTGAAGGCAGGGTAGTATTTTGCACTGCTGCTACTGTCATGGATAAAGTTTTGATTGGGTTTTGAACCACCTTCTGATGTCTTTGTTTTTTTTAATTCTGCATAGCCTGATATTCAGAAATTAAATGGCTGATATGAATATGGATATGGAATAGTGGGGGGAAATCCAGTTACTTAATTTCTATATGTCAGGTTGTTCTTAAAAGCATTGGAGCAGAACTAGTTAAGAATTTGGCAGTCCCATCAGCATCAGGGATTCTTAATTATCTCTGCTCTCATTTGGGGGAAAAATAAGCATGTAAACAATAACAAGGTTATTATCCCTGGTGTATTGAGCTCAGCTGTATAGAGAAAGACATTTTAAATTATTCAGGAAGATTTAACTGAATAACTTCATACATTTTGTTCACCTGTACATTTCATTTTTCTATCATAGAGGATTGGGTCAGCTCTTTTCTTTATAACATAAAAGAATCTGCAAAAATATATGCATTCTGTATGCACTTTCTCCTAATAATATTCATTTTTAAATGCATTTCACCTAATGTATGCACTTTTGCAAGCAATTTTCTCCAATATAGTATATCTCTAATGTATTTTTACATAATAGGATACTGTAAGGGTTTTTTTAGGGGTGGAAGTTTTGGACAATTTCAAGAAGTAGATATTGGGGAAATTTGCATGAAAATGCAAAGTAGTTTTAAACATCCCTAGCTCAGATGGCCATGCTTCTGACATTTTTTTGTGCCTTAACAGCTTTATTGTAGATACATAGAACTCCAATAGCTATAGTATTATTTTTCTTAGCCAATCTCTGCTCAAGAAAATTGGTCTTGTAGGAAGTTAGCATCCACTCTTCTCCTAGGAAAATGAGATATTTTAGGAAATATTAAAAGGGCAGAATATTTCCCCTAAAAGGGAGACAGAAACTCAGCCCTCACCCCTACCTTTGTCAATGGGCCATTAAGGCCTGGGCCAGTCTATTCTACATAACAAAGAGCTACCTCCTTCAGGTAGAGCCATAATAGGAATTTCCCAAAGCCCTTTCATTACATCATCACCCAGCAAGAGTCAACCAAGCTTGGGACTCAAAAGACAACCTACCAAGTTACCCCTGCATGACTCCATGGGAGTCTGACAACCAATCAGAACACAAGCTCAAATTCAAAGCCCAACAGAGGGCATAAAACCCAGGCACTCTTTTTTGCCCAGGACTTCAAAACCATGTGGTCCTGTCCACCATTAAAAACCATTTTTCCAAGCAGTCTCCATGTTTCCAATGTCTTTCTTCCCACTTGGAACTGAATCCAGATGGACATTTCTTCCAACAGTCTTTTTATTCTTTGCCTATTATAATAGAAAATTTTCTAAGAATTAAAACTCCTCACAAAGGTCAATTAATAACCTTTTTAAAGATAAAATTTAAAAGATAACATTTGTGGAATATGAACCTTGATTCCCAAAATACTTAATTCAGTCTTAAAAGACTGAATGTCTTAAAAGAGCTAGTATGGTATGGTGGCTAATTGGTTGGACTAGGATCAAACTGAACTAAGACTTAGGTTGCATCATGAATGGAAATCTCCTCAGTGCCTATGGCCCTGTTACTATCCTTCAGCCCAGCCTACTTCATAGGATTGCTGTGTAGGAATCTAATGATGGGAGATACCTTGTAAAATGCCTTGAGCTCTAGGAGAAAAGAATGGATATAAATCTAATCAAATAACAGAAGCAAAAATATAAATAAATATTAGGAATCTTATACTTTGACTGGCAAAATCCAGACAGCTCCTAGATGGCAGCAGAAGAGTAGAGATTTTGCCTCCCAGATATGGTATTCTATGGGAGCTGAAAGAATTTTGTCCCTTAATCCAGAAACATTGAGGCACTCTGCATTTTACTGTTTGGTGGCAGGTCTATGTTTGATGCTAGGAAAAATATGCATTACATTACAGTGTGTCTGTAGGTCCCCAATTGTTTCTCTTGTCCTCTAACCTCCCGCTGCTTTGTAAATGAAAATTTGCTTTAAAGAAGTTCAGAAGAATGAAATGACAGCAATAAATTTGATGAGTAACTTAGCTTTGTAGGGGGCATACATATAAATATTATACAGGACAAATTTGTTCTCTGTCCTTTACTTTCATCTCAAGGTCTTTCTGGCATTATCATGAAAGAAACAATAAAAAACCAATAGGCTTGGTTTCTCAGCCAACATGATAAAGAAATCTATGGATAAATGTACTAAGTAATGAAAGTTAATGCCGTTTGTAATGTTCTCCAAACATGTTTTGCAAGAAATAATTCCCATAGCTGTGGAAATATTTATTGAATAACAAGCCTAAGGTTACAGCACAAATCCTGGAAATGCCAAATTATTGATATAACTTTAGTTGGGTGGCTATGTTAGTTTACTACATCAAAAATAAGAATCTTGTGATATATTAAAGACAATTCTTAGCACATAAATATTTGTGTTCCATCTTCCATTTCATCAAGTATATTGATTGGACTCCTCAGAAGGATACCTAATACTTCCTTCCTTTCCTCAGCTCTACTAACCTTAAGGACTAGAGGGTTTTTTGTATTTCTCTGCTGGTCCTGCCAAACCAGCAGGGAATCAGTTCAATTCTTAGCACTTTGAATATGGGAACAAGATGGACTTCTTATACGTACTTATCAATCAACTTTTCCTTTTAACATTCCAAGGATTGAGACAGAGGTTTAAATCTCTGGACAATAAGTAAATAGGAATCAGAGTAGCACAAGAACAGGTAGTCCTTAACTTATGACCACAATTGAGCCCAACATTTCTGTTGCTTAAATGAGACATTTGTTAAAGTGAGTTTTGTCCCATTTTATGATCTTTCTTGCCACAGTTGGTAAGTGAATCACTGCAATTGTTAAGTTAGTAACACAGATGTTAAGTAAATCTGGCTTCCCCATTGACTTCGCTTGTCAGAAGGTTACAAAATGCAATCACATGACCCTGGGACACTGGGACACTGCAATCATCATAAATATGAGTCAATTGCCAAGCATCTGAATTTTGATCATGTGACCATGGGGATGCTGCAATGGTCATAAGTGTGACAGCTGGTCATAAATCACTTTTTTCATTGTAACTTTGAACAGTCACTAAATGAGCTGCTGTAAATCGAGGACTATCTATAGTGCTGAAAAGCATCCTTTTTTTTTAAAAAAGTAGAGGACTGCAAACTACAAATACAACTTTCTCAGTGGGCTGTTTCTGTGCAAGCTGTTGTATTTCATTGTGCCAACCTGCTTCTGCTGTCTCTACTGCTAGTAACTAGCTAGCAAAGTGTTAACAGTTTACCACAACTCTGACACTATCAAGTCCTGCCACTGATGAGGGGTTTTTCGGGCACCTACGTTCCTGACACCTCTAAAGCCTGAAGGATCAGAGGCAGCAAAGCTGTATCATCTTATATGAGCAAGTCATTGATGGTTCTTCAGTATTATACCAAGTGTGGCAGTATAGAAAAGCAAGACCAAAAAAATAAAATAAAAAATTAGAACTTAAAAGCCACTTTTAAAGCTTGTTCGTTTGAGTTTTAAAATTAGAATAGGACATATACCTCATTGGGTTTTTTAAGGCTCTTTCCCAAATCATCTGGAAACTGCTGCGTTGTCCTTTTCTTACTTGGCTTTCTCTGCCTTAAAAGTTATGCATGGATAATATTTGGAAAAACATATAGCCACCTAGCTGAAAATTGGCAGGATTAGTGACCTCTGCTATTTTTACCCAAATTCTGTTGGAAAATGAAGGTGTTGCAAACACTCTGAAACTTCTTATTGGAGTCTAATAGAGAAGTTTTTTTTACAGCTCAACTTTGTTTTTCTATGAATCTCAAACATATTTTTATATACACTGAGAGCTTATGCACTGGAGACAAATTCTTTGCGTGTCCAATCACACTTGGCCAATGAAGAATTCTTTTCTTTTCTTTTCTTTTCTTTTCTTTTCTTTTCTTTTCTTTTCTTTTCTTTTCTTTTCTTTTCTTTTCTTTTCTTTTCTAAAATTTGCAAACTCAGCTGGATTCATGCCTTCTTTGCCTATTGAATCTGCACTTTTTTTTTTTTTTTTAATTTGATTTATATGCCGCCCTTCTCCGGAGACTCAGGGCGGCTTACAATGTGCTAAGCAATAACTTTGATCTCAATCAGGGCCAACTCACACAGGCCCATCACACAATGTTATATTCGATGTTAGGGGGCCACAAAGGTTATTTTATTGTTTTTGCTGAGAACAAGCTAATCCAAGAACAGAGCATAACATGTAGTAATGTGTGTCAGATTAAAATCTGGTCAGCAACTCCTTCCCGCCTTTTTCCCATTCACAAGAATTAATGTTTGCCCTTTCCATCTGTCTGAATGTATCTCTGCTGCTTCTTGAGCACCACTGTAGAATGTTCTTCTGTTCCTTTCTCTTTCTTCTGCTTTCCTGTATGACTGCAGTGATGGGGACTCTGGAGTCCAGAGGAGTGCTGAGGAAAATGAGTGATATGCTGGAGACAATGGTGAAGAGGATGGAAGTGCTAGCCAGGCTGGAGAATAGCACAGATTTCCGGAAAGGGGAAGAAGCCCATTTCCCAATGGACAGGTCAGTATCTATGGACTGAACAGTTGATCTGGCATTCCTTAGTGTCCATCCAACATCTTCTAGATTCAACGACTGAGGTCAATCCATCACTCTACATAGGATTGAACTGCATGAAGGATGAATATTTATGTTTGCATGGCTCCAATTTCTTGGCACAATTAGGTGTGTAAATCATTATGTGGAGTACAGAACACAGCTATGTTCTCTTAAGTGACTAATTGATTAACCAATCACGTGAATTGGGTTTACTGATTGTGAGTTCCAGTCCTGCCTTAGTCATGAAATCTTGGACCAGTCACACTCTCTCAGCCCAACTCATCTCACAGGGTGGTTGTTGTGGGGAAAATAGGAGGAGGAGGGTATGTTCACCACCTTGAGTTATTTGTAAAAATAATAAAGGGGGAATATAAAAACATGTGAAACAAAAACAAATAAAGCTCTTTGGAGTTAGTTGCTGATGATACCCAACTTTTTATATCCACCCCGAACCAGCCCAGTGATGTCCTCGATGTGATGTCCCGGTGCCTGGAAGTGGTATGGGTCTGGATGGGGAGGAACAGGCTTCGGTTCAACCCTGCCAAGACCGAGTGGCTGTGGGTACCGGCATCTTGGTCCGATCAAGAGATTCCATCTTTGGCTATAGGGGGCGAGGTGTTACCCCCTGTAGACAGGACACACAATTTGGGTGTCCTCCTGGACTCACGGTTGAGCTTAGAAGATCATATAACAACCGTGACTAGAGGGGCGTTTGCCCAGGTTCGCCTGGTGCACCAGTTGCGCCCCTATTTGGACCGGGATGCTCTACGCACAGTTATTCATGCGCTAGTCACCTCCCGTATTGACTACTACAATGCTCTCTACTTGGGGCTGCCTTTGAAGACCACTCGGACCAGCTTCAGCTGGTGCAGAATGCAGCCGCGCGGGTTGTGATGGGAGGATCCCGATATGCCCATGTTACACCTCTCCTGCGTGACTTGCATCGGTTGCCGGTTGCCCTCTGGGTGAGATTCAAGGTGCTGGTGATGTATAAAGCCCTACATGGCTTAGGCCCAGGATATCTGTCGGACCATCTGCAACCAGCAACAGCTCCCCATCGTCCGGTGCGTTCTCACAGGGAGGGCCTACTTAGGGTGCCGTCGGCTAGACAATGGTGGCTGGCGACCCCCAGAGGTAGAGCTTTCTCTGTGGGCGCACCCACCGTTTGGAATCAACTCCCCCAGGGTTGGCCCCTGACCTTCGCACTTTCCGCCATGAACTAAAAACACAACTGTTTAAATTGCCCAGCCTGGACTGATAGGGTTTTGATTTTTAATGTATTTTAATATGCGTTTAATATGTATTTTAACATGTTTCTTACTTGGATTGAGATTGTATATCTTAATTGTTGTGAGCCGCCCTGAGTCCTATGGAGATAGGGCAGCATATAAATCTAATTAAAATAAATAAATAAATAAATAAATAGTGTGATGACCTGATGCAATATGATGGTTGGGTTTTAGCTTAGCCACTGTGGTTTGAAAAGTAAACCATGTTTATGTTCATCTTATTATGTACATGCAATTTATGAATCTCTTTTCATTGGGTGGTACAGGTGGTATATTAAAAAGAGAAGCAAATATAAGCTTATATTTGAGGTCAAAATGCAACCTGGGGTTGCAGGTATCATTTCATCCATGTGTTCCTTTGCTTGTCCTGGCAAGCAAGATTTCAATGGTTAATTGCAAAATGAAGAGGGGAAAGAGAAAACACAGTTAGGAGAAACAAATTACATACTATTTTCTGGTGTGTGTGTGTGTGTGTGTGTGTGTGTGTGTGTGTGTGTAAAACTTCTATAGCTTGAAAGATTCAGCAATTCTAGGGTTCATTACATGTGGTTTCAATAAAAATTTCATACTTTTAACAATTTAGAGGATCTGATCCAGAATTTAGCTCTGTAGTTTCTCTGAAAAAGGAGGGAATTAGAAGAACCTTGAAATAAATAATAACTACTGTGTAAAAATATTTTTAAAGCAATGATGGGAAGTGTAATGTAGGCTTTTTAGTAAGGGTAGTGATGGCAATTTGTATGATGGATTGGCTGTTCATTTTTTAAACATAAGAGTTCTAATTTGATTTCAACTTGATGTAGCTCTTGAGAACATGGAAGATTAAGTTCTGATGACTGTGCAATTGTTAACAATGGAATAACATTTTTTAAAGTTGAGCATTGTTATGGAACAAGGTTAATATTCAGAGTAATTAATACTACAAAAAGTTTAGCCAAAGAAATCTCCCTCTTCTCTTATTTTCTCATTTTTACCCTCAAAGTATTATGTATATCCAGACAATATATTTTACTTGCTTACTTAGGCTGAGGATAGTGGCTGCAATTCTGCAAGTTAGTGGAGCTTAAACATCATAGAAATGAATGAGATTTTATTTGTAATGATCTTCTCCTGTTTGATTTTGGTGGAATTTAAATGCATCTCTTTTCTCATTGTGTGAAATTTAGACTTTCAGAGATATGAGTTTCTGTAGAACTGTAATTGTCCATGGGATGGATGAATCTATCTCTGTATGTATATGTAGTCTCTTCACATATTCTAACCTTCCTGTTTTTGCAGGATTTTACAACACAGTATAAAATTCAGATTAACTCTTAGCTAGTGGTACTTTATTATTTGTATCCTCCTCATGGTCTATCTTATGAGATAACATTGTGGAGTAATACAATTCTGCCTTGAGGCATTTTGCATTCTTTAAAAGATTTAAAACTACTGCTAAAATGAGAATCTGTTATCCTTTTCAAGAAATAATATATGATTATAAAACACAGTGCAAGCATAGGTCTGGTTACTCAGAAATAAGTCTGAGTTAAACTGGATCTCAGTTCCTATAACTGTATATATGAGTGTAGCTGGCAGGCTTCATAATATAGAGTAGTAATGTTCCAAATTGATATATTAATCATCATTGATCCACACCTATAAATTTATCTCAGATGTTAAGCAGTTATCAATAGTATCAGAGGTGAAAACTGACCTGTTTGATATTGAATATTCAACAGATATTGGAAATCGAGGAATTATGTGATCAGTGGACTTCTACTGTATCACAAACCCAAAGGACTGAAAGTAAAATTGCTGCATGCTGTGGTGATAAGCTGTTTATTATTAGACATTAGGCAGATTCCATTCGTAATGTCCTTTTTCACATTTAGTTCTTTTTCATATTTACCTCATTGTTTTTTCTCTCCAGGAATTGCCTTTCTGAGAGAGCCCTTCACCGCTTTTCGCAGACAGTCTACTAAGCTCTCACAAAAGAAAGGGGGAGGAGACAATAAAAAGCAGAAGAAGCCTTAGTTTTAGGCTTCATTCCAGCTCAGTAGTCCAAGCCGGCTTTGAAGAGCAATTTCCTTCTTAATGCAGCTATGGGTTGCTTTGAAGTTAAGCTTTGATTAAGCTAATAGCAAATAAGTGAGTGGCAATGTTGATTGCTGGGTTGCTTTAGCAATCTTTCCTCCCCCTCTTCTCCCCCCCCACCCCCGACACTTTCTTCTAGAAACAGAACTGAAACTTCTTCCATAATTCCTTCTGATCTCAGAAAGGAAACAGATGAGCAATGAAACAGAAATAATCAATATGAAAAATCAACACCAGCTTTGGATAATCTTTTAGGGAGCTTAATAGATTGCTTTGTATTAAGCAGAGGTGGGCTTCACATAATTTAACAACCGGTTCGCCTAGTGCAGAACCAAAAATGTGAATGCATGTGTGAATGCGCCATTTGCGTGCGCACGCACCTTCCACACTTGCACACAGCTTCAAACACACAGCAGTTTCATTCTCGCAGCTTCCAGCACACCTTCTCAGGTAGCTATGGTGAGTAGAGCGGGCGAGGAGTGGAAATCAGCTGGGCTGCGTGGATGGGGTGAGCGAGCCAGAGAGTGACATATATAAGACGGGATAGCATCGGGGTGGATGAGTGGACCCAGCTGGTGGTGGGAACTACCGGTATGGGCGAACCGGTCCGAACCGGCAGTAGCCCACCTCTGGTATTAAGGCACACACATCATTGAGTTTTGCAGAAAACTAATGTATCTCTCCTTCCCCCTGCTTAAAAAAAAAAGATAAGCCGTCACTATATCATTCCCCCAGCACCAAAATAAACAGTGACTTAAATTTGTTTTTAAGGTGCTGTAAGTAATGTTCCTTTAACTGATTTGACTCTGCTTCAGAGTTATTACAAGGACAGACTATTTGACCTTGATCTGAAATTAGACTTTGACAGACTTTTGCTGAGTTGCAGGGGTGCTATAGAATGTTTGTCATTATACACGGTTCTCCAACATGTAAAGACTGACAGCTTTACTGATGTCAGTAAATCATGGGACCAAGCAAGGGTTGCTGGTGAGAAGGTAGTAAAGTTTTGTTTTGTTGCCTTTTGATTCCTGACAACTGCCTAGACTAGTCCCTGCTGCTTCCTTGGCAAGTTTTTTTTGGAAGTGGTTTGCCATTGCCTCCTTCCTTAGGGATGAGAGTGACTGGCCCAAGGTCATCTAGCTAGCTTTGGACTTCAGATGGGACTAAAACTCACTGTCTCCTGATTTCTAGCCAAGTGCCTTAATCACTTCACCAAGCTGGCTCACCAAGCAAGGTAATGCTGTCAGTATTACTGTTAAAATCACATTTACGAAAGTTTGCTTGTTTGTAAGAATTTATATTTCTGATCAGCTGATGTTTATACAATGGTTTTCAAAGGCAATTAAAAAACAGTTAAAATACCTGACTATATTAACACAGCAAAAATCAAAATGGAACTTCAAGCTGGCCCAGAAAAGCAAAATAGGTTTTCAAAAAACAAAAGAGGAAAGAGATGAACCTAAATTGATCTTTGGACAGCATCAATGGTAAATCATGCGTGGTCCTCTTGGATGCTCCCTGGATCAAGATTCTTTGGAATCGCCTCAAATGCTCTTGACATTTGTTTAATCAACGTCAGCTTCTTCTCAGAGGGCATTTCAGCTAGTGGCAATACTTGGCTGGACTTAGAAGATAAGCAGAGTCAAGCCTGATTAATACTTGGACTGAAAACTTGCAAGGTGAATGGAAAGTTGAAAAAAAATCTGAAAACAGGTAATGTGTAATTGCTTCCATACTTTTGCCAGGAAAATGTGAGAGTACATTAGGAATTAAATTTAAATTGTGCTGTCCTGTATCTTTGATTTTTATTTATTTATTTTTTTGCAGGATTGCAGCACCCTTAAAAAAAATTAGGACAGTTTGGTTGTCTTTTACAAAAAGCTTTTGTGAATGGGATATTTATCTGTAAACTTGGAAATCTTCCCTTTCTATTTTTAATAGAATTGCTCCTTGCTCCTGTCTGCAAGAAACCTAATACAATATACTCAATACCCAACCTGTATTGGATATTCCATACACTTTTGTGCTTGGTTAGGGCTTATTCATGGTGCCAGGTTGCCTCATCCCAAGTATCCAGGGTCAACCATCTTATTTATTTATTTCAATCTTATGGCCACTCAACTCATTAATGTAACTCTGGGCAGCTGACAAAGATAGTAGCCAGGACTCTAATACGTTCCAGATGTAAATACCACAAGCTTGGTTGTGTCCATAATTAAAACTGTCTTCTTCAATTAACATTTTCTCAATAGATTAGATTAGATTTCCCTCCATCCACAGGACAGAACTTTGTGGATACTGTTTTTCAATATATCTGGTTAATGGCAAAAACTCTTCCTTTGGCATAATTTCTTCTTATAATGAAAAGCCAGACTTTTAGGACCAGCTTCAGAATTAAGTTCCACATGGGCTGATCTTAACTGTCAAATAATTGAGCCCTGCTCCTTTCCTACTACGGAAAAAAAAATGCTTGAAAACCTATGTTAAGACTTTCTTGGTTTAAACAGCTCCTGTGTTACTTAAGAACTAAAAAAAGCCAACGTGCCTGGATGAAGAAAAGTGTGTGGAACTAGAAAAGTTTATTATAAAATGAAATCTGTTACCATGGACAGAGTGTAGCTTCAAAAACAATAAGGATGGTTCTTTGCCTTTTGAGAATCACAGGGTTCAGGTGTTTGATGTTCATAATGACTTCCAATTTAGAGAAAGAATTCAAGTTTAAGATGCAAAATCCTATGTAAAAAACAGGGCTTAGTGTCAAACTTCTTTATACAACTAATTTGAAATCTGGGAGAGATGTGATAGATTTTTTTTCCTCCTGATTTTCAGGTTGCCACTGGCTAATTCACTGGAGCTATTTTGACAAACTAACTTGTGGTTTGTTAGTTGCTACTATTTCTGACTTGGACTCGTTGTTTCCTATCTCGTACCTTCCTGGAATTAATAGTTATCAAGGATTTATTCCAGTGGTAAAATCTGAACTGGTTTGCTACTGGTTTGCTGGCCATGCATGCATGCTGTGTTCCGTGCACGCCCTGTGCACATGCATGCGCAGGGCGTGCTGCATGTGCATGCATGTGCAGTGCGTGCTAAATGCACGCTGCGTGCGCATGCACAATACACACCAAAAGGAGGCTTGGTTAAGTAGAACAGCATTGGGGGGATCAGCTGTGCCGATTTCCTGCTTTCTAGCAAAGCTAAACCGCGCAGCACAGCTGATCGTCGGAAATACCAGTTCAGAGGAACTGGTAGCTTTTTTTTTACTATCGGTTTGCCCGAACCATTAGTTTTTATCACTACTGGTTTGCCCGAACTGGAGCGAACCAGTAGCATTTCACCCCTGATTTATTCCTAATTTTAGATTAGATAGATAAATTATTGGCTGGCTTGTGTCTGTCTTTGGCTGAATTGAAATCAGTTCTTCTGTTCGTAGACAGAGGGAATCCAAGCCAAACCCTCACTCTCTGTAAGAGTTTGAAGAGTATAGGACATAGTGGATATATTTCTCCAGGTCTTATGAAATGACTGAGTTTTTCTGCCTTGCCTTTGCTGTGAAATGTTTACTTTCAGGGATCAGGAAATCTGAGACTGGCAAGAAAATTACAACTCTTTGGATAGTGATAAGGTTTTTTTTAAATGTTTCTAATTAATTAATATTGCTGGTCCTTGGTTTCTTCTTCTGGACTTTTGGAGCACAATAGTCTACAAACATAATCTTTATCCAAAGTGGGTTTTCTGTAGAGCTCCTTAAATGCAGTTCCCAGATCAATGTTGCTTCCCATTTTCAGTATGTCACTGTGAAGAAGGGTGAGACTGGAGCCTTGGGGGGTTCCTGAGCCATCCATTACTTTGCACAGATGCACTCACATCCTGGGTAGAAACATGGCAACAGTCCTAAGGTAGCAGCATAGAACAATGCGGGGTTTCTGAGTTCAGGCAGTGTTGATGAATGACTATTGCTGCAATTACAATAAGGACAATAAGGAGGGCACTGGAGAAACAGGGCTTCATCCATTCTCTGTTGAAATCCTGGAGGATTGTCAAGTGTAGATGGCTCTGGGCCCGGTAGCTTTCAAAACTGTTTGTCTTCTGGCATAGCAAAGCCAGTTTAGCATATTACATAGCAGCAGCATGTCTGAGCTCCTCTCTGATTGGATTCACACATCATGCTAAGGCCAAATTTTGTTAATTGTGGTTTATTGTATAAATCAGTTTGCTCGGTTCACACTTCACACTAATCCATAATTGGTATTTTACCAACTTGCTAGCTAAATGCAGTATAGCCAGCCACTCTGTGACATATGGCACAAGTCCAGCTATCACATACATTACACAAGGAACTAGAGAGAAACCTGGATGTTGGATAAAGAAGTCTATCTCATTCATATATTTGCTTGATTAAAAAAAAAAGAGCAATATTTGAAGCAGTCTTGACATCTGAAATGTGAAATTCAACTAAGAGTTTGGAAGGTGGCTCGTCCATACTATATATATTTTGTTAGTGTAATTAGTAAAGGTAAAGGTTTTCCCTATCCAGTTGTGTCCAACTCTAGTGCTCATCTCTGTTTCTTAGCCAAGAGAGCCAGTGTTGTCCAAGGACACCTCTGTGGTCTTGTGGCCAGCATAACTGTATGCAGAGGCACACAGAACACTATTACCATTCTCCTGAAGTGGTAACTATTTATCTACTCACATTTGCATGCTTTCAAACTGCTAGGTGAGCAGGAGCTGGGGCAGAAACCGGAGCTCACCCATTGCACAGGGCTCAGGTCTCAAACTTGGGCTGTCAGTTTTCCACCTTGACAAGCTCAGTGGTCTTACCTGCTGAGCCATTGCACTCCCCTAGTATAATTAGTATGATGATATAATTGTCAATGCCATACCTTGTAACCAGGCTTGAATCAATTGGCTTTTAGATTTCTTCCAGCATTTTCACTGGGTCAAGCCAAATGTGAAGTTTATTCATACAATTAGCAATGTTGGTTGGGTTTTTTTTTTCTAATTAACAAAAAGAAACCAACTTTAAAAATTGTGGGACAGGATGATTAATAACCAAGAGGAGGAGAATTGATGTTTTTGCTGCTGTCATTTTTCATGTTAGAGGGGAGTTCTGATTTTTGCCATTTTCTTTTGGTGTTCTGCAGGACTTGGAAATCAGTGGGAATAGATGCTTATCAATATTTCTTTTAGTTTACAAAATAATATGATATACTATAGTTGTCCTTGTCCTTTGAGGCCATCCTTATTGTAAGAAGGGCCCATTCTAGTCTCAAATTTATAGCCATTTCAAAACATAACTCAGGCATTTAAAGGAATGATACTGTGATGTTGGAACCCTGCTGACAAGTATAAGTAGATAGTTTATCCAGTTCTTTTTCACTTTAAATGTTTAGCGTTTGTCCATAAGCTCCCTGAAAAGTATTTAGAGGCAGAGAGGTTTAAAACAAACTATAAATTAATATTTAAATGAGTGGTTTCTACATACAACTCCAATTGACTTCCAAACCTTACCTCTTCAGTTAGTTGCAGTTGGTTTAGTCTTTGGAATTTCCAAAAGCAGTGATGTTTTCTGGAGAAATATGAACACATTTGCTCCTCTAAGGGCAAATTTGGAATGTTTCTGTAGCTTCAAGAGTCATGTGCCTAATCAGATATGCTACGTGTCTGAACTGATACGAACTCCATTGTGACATATCTAGATTCTAAAACACATTTTCTGAAGGCAGAAGAGGCTAGAAGTAGTAAGTGCAGCCTTTGTGTTAGGGATGGGGTGCTCTCCTACAGCTGTGTCCTCAGAATTGCTTGCAATTTTGCTGGCATAAAAATGTGTAATTATTCGATTATATAGTAACGGATAGTCTCCAAAAAGTGGCCAATTAATCTTCATATTTAATTATTTCCAGGGATCAGTTAATTTCACAAATGTAAAACATTCGTTTCAGTACTGTAGTTAGTGACTTCACTCCTAGTTACATATAATGAGTCACAGCATAACACTTAAAGGAAGACATGTTTTGTTAGTCTTCTGCCAGCTTTGCTCTTTTCACTTCTGAATTGTTGCCATATATAGACCATCTTTATATAAACTATTGAGAAGCGGTGTGCCTTTTCCATGCTTGTCCTCTTGATCTATTCATGCCCTTAAACATCTAATGGAACATTAATTCACTGCCTATCTTATCCCATTCATAATAGACAATTGTCTGAGAAAGTTTATAAAACCAAAACCCCACTGCCTTTGATTATATCGAGGTCTTAATAATGGAAAAAAGCAGCAGCGAACCCTCTTTTATTAAACAGTACTTGAGATTTTGAGCTATATGAATGGCCATCACCTTTTGAACTCAATATCTACAGCAATAACATAATATGTAAAAGTACATAAGGATCTCAGCATCTTCCTTGAACCAGAAAACGTATCCCACTGAAGAAAATGATTAGGTAGTAACACTTGACATTGTTCATATGTAATAATTGGCTAGTGCATGAAAAGTAATCACAGTTCATTTTCTGATAAAAATAATGGTGGGCAGTATTTCACTAATTCTACTAAAGCAGGAAGTTTTCTTCAGAAAATTGCTCTAACAAAACTTTACTGTGGATCGTGGTACCAGAGGATTTTAAACAATTGGAAATAAACCTCAAATTATATTTCTTTAACTACGAAAAAGAAAAGAAAAAGATAATAACATCATATTTTATAAGCAAACAATAATGCATTCAAAAACAAACAGAAAAATCAGGATAACAGCATTGGGCCCAGTGGTGAAATCTAAAATTTGTTACTACTGGTTCTGAGGGCGTGGCTTGGTGGGGGAGGGGTAATGTGACTGGGTGGGGGTGGCCAATTTTTTTTTTTTTTTTACTTTTAAAACCATTTTTTCTACAAGCTCTTCGGCAAAGAGTTGTAAAAAAAATGCTTTCAAAAGGCTCTGACGATCCCAGCTGAGTTGCCTGATCGGCAGAGGCTTTTAAAAAGCCTCTGCCGATCAGACAACTCAGCTAGGATTGTCATAGGCATTTAAAAGGAAAAAAGGGTTTTTTTCTTTTAAAAGCCTTTGACAATCCCAGCTGAGCTTGTCAGAGGCTTTTTTTTTTTTTTTTTACTTTTAAAAGCATTTTTTGGCTGAAGAGGTTGTAGAAAAAATGCTTTTAAAAGTAAAAAAAAAGCTTCTGATGATTGTGCGGCTCAGCTGGGCATGGGGGGGGGAGCATGGATTTTTGCTACCAGTTCTCCGAACTATCCGCCGCCATCACTACCGGATTGGGTGATCCGGTCTGAACCGGGAACATTTCACCCCTGATTGGGCCTGAAGGAAGAAAAATGCTAACTTGCTTCTTAGTCAATATCTTTAATAGCTCCTGCCTAAAATGCAAGCTTTCAAGAACTCTTTTAACTTCCTTCATCAAAGGATACAAAGTAATAAATATATTTTAAAAAGGTAAAGGTAAAGATTTCCCCTGTCCAATCATGTCCAACTCTAGAGGGCAGTGCTCATCTCCTTTTTCTAGCCAAGGGAGCCAGCATTGTCCAAAGACACTTCTGCGGTCCTGTGGCCAGCATGACTATACGCCAAGGTGCGCTGAATGCTGTTACCTCCCTACCAAAGTGGTACCTATTTCTCTACTCGCATTTGCATGCTTTTGAACTGCCAGATGGGCAGGAGATGCGGCAAGAATGGGAGCTCACCCCATCATGTGGCACTCAGGTTTTGAACCCAGGCTGTCAGCTTTCCAGCTGACAATCTCAGTGTCTTTAACAAATGAGCCATTGCGCTCCCACAATATTTTTTTAAAAAGATATACAAACATCCCAGACCTCTTCCCAGACCAGCAGAATGCCTTGCTTGTGGCCATTTCCCCCAGGGCTGCATTTTTTTTCACTCTGTAAACCAATGCCTATGCCTAGGTTCAAAGGGAACCCTGAGGTTCAAAGATGCACTCTTACAAGTTTTGTAAGGGTGTTCTATTTTCCAGTGAATGAAATTTTTGCACCTCACTTCATAGTTAACTTGAGCAGACAGAGTGGCTTTCATGAATGCAGGAGAATATACATGTCCCAGGATAATGTTGTGGGATCCAATCTGGGTTGGTCACTGGGACCACAGGTTTAATCTTCCAAGCTTTCGGATTTGTGTTGGAGTCCATCATCAGGGAACTTCTCTCTAGCAGAGTGTGTGCTTTGGGCTATTCTGTGTGTGGTATTTATATGATGCCTGTTGTGTGTGACTTTTAGTTGTTGATTGGGTCCAATCAACAACTTTTGTTGGCTGGCTATTAATTTTGATGGCTGGCTATTAAGTCATGGGCTGTTGTTTCCTTGTGCTGCCAAGCTGTTGCCTCCTAAGTATTTGATAAACTGGTGGGAAATCAGCACTCCTGTTGACTGACGAGGAGCCCATTTCCCAGGTTTCAATCACTTCTCTGGCTGTTTTTGTGCCTGCTCATCCAACAATCTTAGTAGCTTCAAAATTGAATGTATGTCCTTGTTCAGGATAGCTTTACTCAACTTTCAAGATTCTGGTTTCGTACCTGTACAATTTGGACTTGTTTCTTCATTCTGGGCCCATTTTCCCCAGTCTGGCAACATGACACTATGGTCACAGCCATTCAGGAAAAGTGCTTAATTGCAGCCATACCATCATAATTGTAACTGTTCTGAATTTCTCTACCAGGATTTGCTAGTATAATTATGATGACGATATAATTGTTGCAAAATGGGCTGATTTTTTGAATTTTTTTGGTACTTTATTTCTTTCCTTCCCACCCATATATAGCTGCCTCTCAGAAGCATTTGGTTTTTTGGGTTTTTTTTTTACCCCTCCCTCCCTTTGGCTAATCTTTTGTTAACCAAGGCTACATGATGAAAAAGTGGTGATGGGGAACGGCAGCAAGTTATTTGATTTTTGTGGTGAGAGGGTGGATTTTTGTTAAATTAACAATTCATGTTGTCGTGGGTAGAGCAACTCAACTTGTGATTCCACATTTTAAACTCATTCTGAGGATTGAGACTGCAGGCTGAATGAATTAGTACAAGCAGCTATGGCACATTACTCATTAGAATATGGTTTGCAATCCCCTTTCATGTTTCTGACAACAGGAACTCTGATTGTAATGCAAATGCTTTGAGTGAAAATCACAAATTCCTAGCTGGGAAGCATTTCTGCGAACTAGAAAACCAAATATACTGTAACAGATCTTTTGAATATTTGGATTGGTCATAATAGAAGTATTGCCCAACGGGTATTAAAATACTGCAATGTATTCCAAGCTATTCTGATCGAAATTAACCTGTTCAATCATTGAAGAAAGCATAAATGTAGGTTAGAATAAAATAAGCTTTACTAGATTCTTTCCCTCCATTTCTCTAAACTTTTCTGACTTGTTTCGCTGTTCCAGATAAGATGATCCATGCTGTATCAGGCTGGGCTTCATTCAGCCCTCATTATCAAGAGATTGTAAGATTGGCTAATGTTGTGAGTTCTCTTTAAATACGTGGCTGTCCAGAGAAATGCTGCCCATGTCCATTACTGTGTTACAACTTGTACATGTGGTTTATTGAGTTTTTTGCTTGGTGCTTTAGGTTAGGGGTCCCTTGATCTACAGGTCTCCCTGATCTCACAGACCCCTGGTCTGTGGACCAGCACTGGTCCATGGCGTGCCAGAAACCGGGCTGTGTAAACAAGCAAAGCCCCACCTATGGGATGTAAGCAGCATACAAAATCATGCCCCCTCTGGTCTGCGGGAAAAACTCTCCCCATAGAACCGGTCCCAGGTGCCCAAAAGGTTGGAGGGCACTGCTTTAAGTGAAGCCAGATAGTATAATCTGTAAGCAATGGTTAGCTAGACATATTGGCAAACCCAGTCAGTTGAGATTAAAGCCAGTTGAGATTAAAAACAATAGTGATTTAGCATGTTGTGTGTTTGGGCAAAGATTTGCTTTCTTCTGGATTAAAAATTGGACAAAAGCTGCAGCTAACTTTCAATTTCCTCGCCTGTCATTTGATCTAGGGAAAATAAGTGCCATGTCTGTGCTCCACTTCCTATTAACCCTCTTTTAGTCATTCTCCTACTCTCATCCGTATGTGCAACTACACTTTGGCTCCCTCAGTCCCTCACATTCCCAGTAATGTGAGGCCTCCAGAGAGGTTTCAAACAGTTTATAGATTGAAACTCATTAGCATTTTTCTTCTTTCCTAGCTCTTCCCAATCTAGTATCCAGCAACACACCATTATTCACTGAAGCCTAATTGTTCAGTACTACTCATAAGAATAAAACAATATATTTAAAATTTGTTTGGGGTTAGAGAAATAATATATCTATAAATATATAGATAAGAAATACTGAACTAGAGAAGCCTCATCTTGCTAAAACAATGTCCTGTTTAATTTTTTCCCCAAGTTAGAGGTTCAGCTTGTAATATTGTATCATGCATTCATTTAAAATACAGAGAAGCGGGGTGTCTCGGTGTCTTAAAGATGCTGGAGAGGTTCTGTGCTCTGGTGGTTCCAGTCCTAGCACCACTTGACAGAGTGAGCTCCCGTCACTTGCCTCATCTTCTGCCAACCTAGCAGTTCAAAAGCATGTTACATGCAAGTAGATAAATGGGTTCCACTTCAGTGGGAAAAATAATGATGCTTTGTGCAGAAGTACGATCCCAAATGGTGGTGGACCTGCCCAAATGCAATGCCCAAATGTGATGCAACATGGGTGGAGGGAAAAGCCCCAGATGTCGCTGCAGAATTAAGTCTGTAGCTAGTTTGACTTCTGTGGTGCACCATGGATAGCACGTGAGCATGAACTGAACAAACTAGCAGTCTTAGGTAGATAAACAACTACATTGTCCTTGCATTATAGTCTCCTAGCTAATATGCCTTCACTATACACTAAATAAATAAATAAATAAATTTCAGATATATCTCATTAATATTTAAATATTTTAAAATACAACAAAAATAGTTTAAAACATATTTTTAAAAACCGAGTACTGTAATTAGCAGATGCAAAATGGTATTCCCCTCAAATGAATGCATGCCAAAGTGTGATATTTCCCTGCTTACTATATTCCTATCTGTGTAACATACTGCAATTCTGTTTAGGATTGCGTCGAATGCTGTAAACAACACAAGGAAACATGAAGATTACCAGTGGATGATGAAACTGCATATTAATCTAAAATAGCAATTAAGAGAAAAGTGGGGTGAATAATTCCTTCCTGATTTCCAGATTGGCCTTTGGGTGTCATTTTTCCATCAAAGGTTTCCAATCAGTACCAAGATAAATAGTACAGAGAAAAGGCTCCTGTAGACATCAACAACCTCATGCAAAGACTGGCCTGATTTGCATATGTATTGCCATGTAAAATCCATCTCAATATAATACAAGAAAATTGGAATGTAGTTCATGCATGGGCAAGTAGTAGTTGTAATGCAAACCGTACAGTTCTGTTATTAACACAAAAGTCAGAATGGTAATGAGCAACATATACAAGTCTCCACGTAGATTTTTGTTTTCTTAATAGCATTGTTTTCAGGAGTATAAAAATCCTCAAAATGTAATGGCCTTGAAGTCAAATATTGTAGCTGTATTGACATGTGGACTGAAGCCATGAAAAGATTTTTGACTTCCAGAGAACTGAACTGATATTATTGATTCTCAACCTGGATTCCGTTCCAAAGTAGTTTATGCTTCAGAGTACTTGAACATTACTCATCAATCATAGCCAGGCATAGCCATACATATATGCCAGGCATAGGTGTACACTTAAGTCTTCATCTATAAAAATCCTTACTCATTGTCAAAGCAATTCAGCCATTCACATTGTTTAGAGCTACTGCAGGAATCAGTCATCTTTGCCAGATACGTTTTTGTGAAATATCCTCCAAATGTTTGTATATAAATAATTACAAGTACACAAGGTCTCACCAGATTTTATGTGGGAAGACAGAATTCTTGACATTTGACTATGTCCTGAAAATTAGGTCATTCTTAATGTTTATGGAGATTCTTAATCATCCAGATTCCAGATAATGGTTGTCCCAAAGCAAGGGTGAAATCCAGCAGGTTCTGACAGGTTCTGGAGAAATGGTAGCGGAAATTTTGAATAGTTCAGAGAACCAGCAAATACCACCTCTGGCTGGCCCCAGTGGGGTGGGAATGGAGATTTTTCAATATCCTTCCCCCAGAAGTGGGAAGAGAATGGGGATTTTGCAGTATCCTTCCCCTGCCATGCCCACCAAGCCACACCTACTAAGCCAAGCCACGCCCACAGAACCAATAGTAAAAAAAATTGGATTTCACCACTGTCTCAAAAGTGCTTTTCCAAAAAGCAACTGGACTTTCTTGGGTTTTTTTTTTCTTGAAAATGTTTTGCTTCTTATCTAAGAAGCTTCAGAACTCAAGAAACTTCTTGGATGAGAAGTGAAATGTTTTCAAGGAAAAAAAAAAACAAAGTCAAGTTGCGTTTTGGAAAAGCACCTTTGGGATGGGTCATTCTTACTTTTCTAAATGTGCATTTTTAAAAATTTGAAAGTCAGTGTCATTTTGTTGATCCTTGGCCTAACAGGTTGCTTGAACCCAAACCACATATATACATACATACATACATAAATACATACATACATACATACATAATTTATAGTTCAATATATTGTTCAAATGAAGAAAATTGGTTTGCTTAAGTAAGATGTGGTTCAATTAACCATGGGTAAGCACATCATATAATACATTATATGCTTCCTTCTTTGCTGAAAGGCTATTTCTCAGCATTTCTTCCATTCTTCTCTTTCTGAATTATGCCCAGTTTTAAATGTCACTACACTGAAAGCCCATTTATTATAAGACAAGTTCATTTCACCTTGCATTAATATTTGATAATGAATTGTTCGCTGGGATCATTCCTGGCCTGGTTTTGTCATAATATCCAAACTATTTACATCAAAGGTGGGCTTCACATAATTTAACAACCGGTTCGCCTAGTGCAGAACCGAAAATGTGAGTGTGCGCCAGGGGTGGGTTCTACTTACCATTACTACCGGTTTGCGGCGGGGCCACGCACGCGTGCTCGCTTCACTCGTGCGCATGTGAGCTCTTCTGCACATGTGCAGAAGCGTTTTGATGATGTCGGGTCAGTGGGCGGAGCCTCCCGCCGGTTTTACTACCAGTTCTATAGAACCGGTGCGAATTGGGGGCAACCCACCACTGGTGTGCGCTTCAAACGCACAGCAATTTCATGTGTGCCGCTTCCAGCACACCATCTCGGGCAGCCGTAGGGAGTAGACCAGGTGAGGAGTAACAATCAGCTGGGCAGCATGGGTGGGGCGAGCGAGCCAGAAAGATACATAGGACAGGATAGCGCCGAGACTGGTGGGCGGGCCCAGCTGGTGGTCGAAACTACCAGTTCCCCGGAACCGGTCCAAACCAGCAGCAGCCCACCTCTGATTTACATATTTCGCCCTAAACTTCTTAACAATGTAGAAGATCTAATAGACAAATAACCTAGGGAAGTTGGAGGGAGGAACAACTGCAGAACCTTTATGTCTTTAAGTCATTATTCACTCTTGGTATGACTGGCCCAACATCATTCATCTGGCTTCATGACTAAAGCAGGTCTAGAACGCATAATCTTCTGGTTTCTAGCCTGGTGCCTTAACCACTACACCAAATTGGTTCTTGATTAAGACCTAGATATGTTTATTTTAGGACTGGTTGTTCTGAGGAAAATAAGTGAGAGGATGGAAAATGATTGACCTCTTCAAAATAATGGGATCCTCATGCTTTTAAGTGATTTCTTCTGTGCTGGAGCAGGAAGGTTTTCTTAATATTTGGATTTAGTGCCTAAATCAGGCCAATAGTCTCCTGGGATTGTCATCTCAGAATTCCTAAGTAGCAGGGCCCAAATGTCAGCCCCATTTTGCCGGGACTGTCATTCCAGAGGGGACGAGACAAACAAAGCATGCAGCCCTCGTTCCAGCTCTAACACTCTTGCCTTAATGCCACCTGCTTCCTCTTCTGACCACTCTTCTTGGGGTCTCCATTTCTTCTGGCACCGTTGGACGTGTTGCTGCCCCTCAGCTGAGAGACAGACAGAGCCACACCTGCGCAGATGCCAAGCCGGCTACCTTAACAAATATTAATGGGGGCTTACCGAACCTGATGTCCCTGGGCTACTCACTCCTAATTACCAATGAGGGGAAGCAACTGGAACCCTCCAATCGGTGCAGGGTTTGGGGTGGAGTTAGTGGGTGGAGTAGCAGGGTGGGGCGCACTAGGTTTAAAAACGGTGATGGGAGCACGTATGGTTAGAGCTGATAATATTTCACTGAAACTGCACTGGGTGATTGCTGGAGCATGCCGAATCGCGCGGAAGGTAAAACTTTACTACAGCCTCTACCTTGTTTTCTGGTGTTTCCTTTCCCATCCTGATTCGGAACCTGACACCAAATCTGTGCTACCTGAGGGTCATGGAGCATATATTTTCAACTCAACTGGAAGATAGCAGGTAAAGGGAAGTTGGCTTAGATCAGGTTGGGGCATTTCGAAGTTGCCACATGGTGAGATATTAGTGTTGTACTCCACAGCAAACTATTAGTTGAAATTACCTTTCATTTCTTAATTAGGAAAGCCAAGGATATAGACCTGTGAATGTATGGTATTTTATAGCAGTTCAGTTTCACTGTGTCCCTCACGTTCCATCTTAAAAATATTCATTTTAAGTCAAGTTATATTGCCATAGACTAAAGTCACTGCTTTTTTCAATGAGCTGCTCAGGATACCAGGTTAGGCTAAGAATGTATACGGTTTGACCTTGGAGACCACGCAAAAATAGAAAGATCCATTGGCACACCCATTTTGCAAAATGTAATAAAGATGAGGCATCTTGTAAAGAGAGAAAACTGCAAACATGAGGGAAAGCAAAGAGAATGGAGAACTGAATTAGTGTGCATGTGCATATGCTATAAAGTTAACTCCCAGTCATCTTATATTGAACACTATAAGTGCTATTAGGAAACTTCATATTCCTGGGAGTTTTTCAGATGTGATAAATACTGATTATAAACTCCATGTGGGCTGAATCTTAATCAAAACTTAGAAATATATAGTACATATAAAAGAAAAAGAATAAAAAATCCATATTGATGCACAGGAATAAAAACATTATATTTTTATTAGCTCTTAAGATCCCAGGGAAAAACAATCATTTGCAAGAAGCTAAGGTAATTTGTCTTAATTTCAATAGCTGGCAAATTCCCAGAATCTTTTGGTGGGATTTACATCATTGCTTCAGAAAAAAAAAATTATAAACAAGCATTATTTATTATTTTCCTATGGCTAGTTTGCTGATGCACCAAGAAAATGTGTTAACAGGACTGGGATGCAGCTCTTCCAGAAACTGAAATACTGACAACTGCATTTATGGGTGTTTGCGTGTGATCATTTCATTGTGAATTTTATTTATTGATTTAATTTATATTATAAATTTATGGGCTGCCCATCTCATATGTATGATTCTGGCTGGCTAACAATTAAAATGAAGCTAAAAAATAAAAACAATCCTAATTAAAAACAACAGAAATACTGTAAAACTAGCAGCCAAGATCAGGGGTGAAATCTAAAAAATTTCCCTACCGGTTCTGTGGGCATGGCTTAATTGGTGGTTGTGGCTTGGTGGTCAGATGACCCAATGGGCATGACTTGGTGGTCAGGTGACCCAGTGGGCGTGGCCAATAATAATAAATAATAAAAATAATAAACAAAGTACACAAAACAATAAGAGGTACCAAAAATCAACTTTCACACTTTACACACACACAACACAACACAACTGACACAAATACAATGTAAAAGTAGCTGCACTTGACCCAAAATGGCCCCTGCAACAAGCAGGAACCTCACACAGCCACAAAAAGCTCAAAAACCAACTTTCACACTTTTTCCACACAAAATGTCTCATACAGCTTTGTGAGATTTTGTGTGTTTGTGTAGTTAGAGTGAAACACTACAGAAACACAGCAAATCTCAGAAAGCTTCACAAATATTTTATTTTATTATTTTATTTAAGTTATATTTTTAGATAAAAGCAGCTAACTTTCTTAACTTTAAATTGCTATGTCTAAAAAAAAATAAAACTCCTAAAAAAACCCCAATTAACTATTTTTTTTAAAGCTCCCATTTACTTACCAAACTGAAGGCACAAGGCAGGCAGATTGAGTTGCTAGCGGATGCAATGGATTGCAGCAGCTGAAGCAAGGCAGGAAAAGCAAGAGAGCCTGAAAGAAGCAGCAAGCTGCCAAGTGGGCAAGTGGGGACCGGGCGATTGTGTGGGCATGGGCAGGGGGGTCAGGGATTTTTGCTACCAGTTCTCTGAACTACCCACTGCCAATGCTACCGGATCACCCGATCCAGTCCGAACTGGGAGCATTTCAACCCTGGCCAAGATCATTCATAAATACTTAAACTAATCAGAACTTTACAATTCTGCAAACTGTAAGCAATATTATATTAGTCTTTTATCATCTTTTTTTTTTATGACTTGGATAGAGCTTAGTAACACCAGCAAAAAAAAATCAATCCACAACAGAGCATTTGTACACAGCCAAGACTTCCATATGTAAAGAATCATATTTCAAGCATTATTTGATCATGGTTTGATCTGAGCACAGGACACTTTCACATGGGGATTCTATTCTAGTTTGAAGCCCTCTGGACCTCTGTGATCCCAGGATGTTAGCTGGGCTTGATTGTGGAACCAATTTATTTCTTGCTCAGCTGTGGTGCGTTTGAAATTGAAACCCAATAAAATTTCATAGCATATAGTTCACCCAGAAAGCTATTGCGCTCATTGTTTTCACCAGCCAATGAGTGCAATAGTAAATAAAATGTGTTAGTCATGCTAGCTAGACTGAGGTTTGTCAGCCCCCTTTATTTATAGTTCTTCAGAAGTAAAGAGGAGTTTTTGCGATATCTAGCATAGGCACATATGTGCTGGGTAGTGTTCTGACCTAGGCTTCCTTAGAAAGTATAAAGCACAATCTTAGTCCCACAACACCTCTTTTATTTTTACGACTGTAAATTACTTTCATTTATAGTCTGCAAGGGTTTATAAACAGTCTTTCAGAGGAAGGTTATCAACACCCACCTATCTCACGTGGAACGCTGCCAGAGAACTAATTTCCAGACGCAGGGGAAGGCCAAACTTGGCACAGAGTCACAAAATGAATTTTCAAATCTTGAATCGGCCAGATGAACGAATTACTTCCTGCAAAAGCTGATGTCCCGGTCTCTCTTCTTTTATTTTTTATGGGAGGGGCCAGTCAACCCTGTTTTCTTAATTGTTCCTGTCGTCTGGCAGCTCTGTGCATGTACATACTGGGAACAGGCTCCCGCTGTTCTTCTGCCTCGCTGCTGTCAGACTCCGGAGGCTGCACATAACTATCAGATGGCCTTGGCCCGCCCTCCATCTCCAATGCAGAGCCCTCATCCGAGTTTTCCCCAGCCCTCAGGACTGGCCCAAGTTCCTCCTCACTGTCTGACTCTGCTGCCAGCCTTGCTGGCCACTGGTGGGCCACAACAGGTAGCTGCATTGAACCTAATAGGTTGCAAGACTTCTTCACTAACATTGAGGTTTTAGGTAGAGAGCATTCCGCCAACAATACTTACCTTAACTTTGCCAGAAGAACAGGTTCTCTATGTTAGGAGGAACAACATTTTCTTTCAGATAAATTAAATCTTCTTGCTAGAGTTTGAATATCCAATATGGTCTCAAAAAGTTTTTAGTTCATGGTGGGGCATGGATGTTAATGAAGGAGAATCAAATTGTGGAGTTAGAAACTATATACATGCACGTCTGTATACATTAAGACACTAGAGTCACATATCTAAGTATTCCCAAGTGTTGGCCAGCCACTGTTTCTTTGAATTGTTTGATACATTCAAACAATTGAAAATGCAAGTTTTAAAGAAATTGGTTCTATAACGTGTATTTTATTACTTGTTTAGAGAAAGTATTTTGCAACTATTTTAGAAGTAAATGCAAAGAAACACTTTAGAGATGATTAGTTCTTGTGTGTCTCTGAAATAGCTACAGAGGGAGCCTTATTTCCTGTGCTTTCTTAGCAGTATCAAATGCTGAAATCTGTTTCCAAAGAAATATTCTCAGCACATTTCACGTTTTAGAAGAGTTTCTTGTGTGATGCAACAAGAATATTGAGCAGGATAACCAAACATTTGTTTTCAAATTAATACTTTTTGATAAAGAAACACCAGGCATTTAATAGAACTGGTAGAAACTCTTTGTAGGAATAGGAGACCAAACTACCATCTGTAGTAAAGCTTAACTAGATGTAATGAATATATAGCAAATTGACATTTTGATCATTAAACCTCCTTAGAAGGATAACTCATTTTCCATCTAAAAAGTTTCTTCAGTGCTGAAGACAATTTAATTATTTGATTTTTCTTCTTCTTGTGGGATCTAACACAAGTTAGCTCAATAGTTATGTCCCAATAAATATGTGGAAATAGGATTGCTGTATACTTAATGCCACATATAAGAGTCCATCTTGTCCCATTATTTGGAAAAGCTCTACATCTGCTAGTTGTCCTCTAATAATATGAATGGACAATAATGAGCCATAAATTACCTTAGCTGCTGTCAAAGAGAGGCTTTTAAATCAAGAGCTCAAGCTGTGAAAATCCACAAAATAAGAGGTAAAACGATTTAAGGGTTTTGGTTTTGCCTTGAAGTATTTTAAATTCTATGTTTCAGATTCACCAAGCTGTTCAGGAGCAAATCCAACACTTAAATAGAAGGGACTTGAAATCAGAAGATTGTTGTTGTTGTTGTTAAGTTAAGATAACCCTATAAAGTTTTGCTCATTTGCAAACATAATTCTCTTTCATTTTATTCACTGGTTAGTTAGCTTAGGTATATGCTTCAAATGCTTAGTCACCCAGAGTTGCTTTTCAAAGTGAGATAGGTGGCACATAAATGTAATAAATAAATATATAAATAAGTCTTAGAGTCCAACAAAGAAAGATGAAGCAGGATCTTTTGCATTATTCCACTTCAGATGTCTCAATCCAAATAGTAAGTGTATTCTGGGAGAAATGTTTAGATCAACGCTGATCTAAATGTTACTTCAAATTCATGACTGCCCAATTCCCTATTTTTGATATTCATATACAGCTATCTATACTGCTCAAAAAATAAATAAATAAAGGGAACACAAGCAAAAGACATCCGAGATCTGAATGAATGAAATAGCCTTATTAAATACTTTGTTCTTTACATACAGTAGTTTATATACTGCTCAAACAACTAAAGGGAACACAAAACTACTGTATGTAACGAACAAAGTATTTAATAAGGCTATTTCACTCATTCAGATCTCGGATGTCTTCGGCTTGTGTTCCCTTTATTCTTTTGAGCAGTGTATATCCATGCAGATGGTATTGTAGTGTGTAGTTTTGCCATATTTATATGGTTTGCCATATTTATATGGTTTGCCATATATATATGGCAGGTAAAGCTGAATGATTTGCTCAAGTGAACATCCTGGCTGAGCAAATTTGAATTAGTTTCAACCTTAATATTTTACCTAGTATGGTTATACAGGGTCCTCATATGCTAGAATTTTATTGTCCAAGGATTTCATTTTTGTCTTTTCTTTTCCTCCTTTTATAAATTTGTCCTGAAACCCAGAAGCGGTTAAATTCCATTTAATAATATGCCACACTTTGGAAAATGTTTTCATCAGTTTAATCCGTCATTCTTATTGTGTTTTATTTTTTGAAGTTAGACCTCAATCTTTTAAGCATCACTACCATTTGGGTACAGGAACCACCTTCTGCACTCAAGATAGCTATGCCAAACATAATTAGGTGCCCAGAACACTAGAATTTGATTTAGCATTTTTATTCTTTTCCCCTTAGATTTCCTGTGCAACCTCTTAATCTGTCTTTGCCCTCTTTGTTCCTTAGAACAAAGTGCCCTTCACCAATTTTTCTCAGAAAAGTAGGACATACATAGCCTATTAAGCTGATTTCCCTTCTTCAGGAAACCCACTCTGAAAACTAGACAAGGAATGGACTGCTTTTATAAAAGGGAAAGCAAGAGACAGTTTGCCCAGAAAAGCAAAAACTGAGCTGAGATTTTAATTGGAATTTTTGTAGAACTGGGCCAACATATTTATTACTGAACCATATACTATCTCTATACTAAATGCTACACCTTGAAGCTAACCTTGTTATTCTGCAGTTCCTCCAATTTTCCTATTAAGAAGCATAAACACTTCAGTTTTCATGAGGAACACCATTGACTAGAGATGGCCAACCTTTCAATCTTATTGTCTTGTGCCATTAATAGTTGTGTAGGGGGAAGTACAGCTTTTTAGATATTTATGGCACTATGCATGTCCAAATTCATTTACTGCCTATACATCGCTTCTCTGTGCAACTGTTACTGATATTCCAATGTTTAGAGCAATTCCTGTTATAGTTTTACAATAGTCCAACCAACAACATTTGTAAAATTCAAATCCATCCCAGTTTGTTGAAGTCATGCAACATACATTTAAAAAAAAGAAAATAAAAACATACAAATAAAAAATTGAAATGCTTGGGCAAATTAGGGCAATGTTGTGGAAAAGTTGCAGGAAAGGCTGAATATCCTGTGGGTTCAGACAGTGATCCTATATCAGGACCCAAATCCAAGAAAGATAGTTGTGATTCTTCCAAGCAGATTTGTTTATTGTTCCACACTTACAGACAGAATCTGCCAAACTGAAGCACTCTACTGTCTACATCCAGCATATATTCTGAAAACTGTTGGGGGGGGGTTGTCTTCACCCTCTTTCTCTCACATAAAATATTTGGACTCAGCTGCCTCTTTTTCCTCTGGAATACACCCCCTTCCTCCTGGGAATCCACCCAGCCTACTACATTCCATCACATTTTATTAATTTTTATATCTGCTAAGAGGTCTATCTTGACTGAAATCCATATTGTAGATGTCTTGTTTCACATTGGTTGACTCTGTATATCAAGGAATAACTCAAGAGTTGTTTGGCCTTTGTCTTCCTCAATGTACTATTTCCTTCTCCTTTAGCTTTATTTTAATATATAGAAGTTTATAAAGCTGAGATGAATGGGAATCTGTTACATGTCTTTTATATGCAATTATTTATTGAAAATTTCCTGTTGCAGGAAATAGAAGAGGAATGTAGTGCTTATGACCTATTATGTAACCTGTCAGCCATGTATGATGGTCAATACACAGAAAAAATGAATCTCCTTGTATTGCTGCTTTACGGAATAACAAATGTTAATCTAGGAAGAAAAATACTGGGCAAGCCACAATATATGGTTGATGAGCTGCATTTAGCTTGATGGGAAAGAGAGCATTTCTGCTGATTCAAGAGATGCCCAGGAACAGAATCAGTCCAGGTTCTGATTCTGAAAAGCTGCCTTCAGGCCAGCTATAAATGTGACAGTCAATTAAGTTGGTTGTGTGCATTGTAATAATAGCCTAGTGCTTTCGATATTATGGAAATTAAGACATCCTAAGTACAGTGTTGAGAGAGTTGTCTTCACCCCTCCTACTCCCCCCCCCCGAGTTTCTATATATATAAAAGATGCCCAAAGGATTTTCAGTGTTAAAATAGAAGTGAAAGCAATTTGGAAGCAAAAAACCCCAAAAACTTTTCTATTCAATGATATTATGAGCAACAGGCAATCCCAAAGGTCTTTTTCTGAAATGTTTTGCTTCTCATCCAAGAAACTTCTTCAGTACATGTTAGAACTGAAGATGCTTCTTGGATGAGAAGCAAAACCTTTAGGAGAACCATGGCCTGGATGATTGAGAATCTTCATAGACATTGAGCAAAAGGCAAGCTTAGGTTTTCCACGTAGCCCTGCTATCATCTCTGTCAGCAAATTCTGGGCAGTAATAGCAAGTTTTGAAGTAGAGAATTAAACAACATGGGATCTGATTTGAAGAAAGACTCCCATGCCAACTTAACAAGAGGAGAGAAGGTGCAAATTTATTCCTTTCCTCAGACAATAACTATAAATTATTTTCTCTCTCCTCTACTCAAATCTTCTGTATCAACTGAGAAATGTCTCCAAGGCAAGAAGCTGGGATGAACTGACCCAGGTTGTTCCAACTGATCAATTCCTCCCTTTCACTGAAACCCCAAAATAATCCCTCTATCCTTGTATCCCTTTTAATTTTTTGGCATTGATATTGTCAAAGGGAGGGGAGAAAGAAAAAACTCTTTGTATTTTCCCAGTATTGAATTTCAGCACAATGTTTCAAGGCACTTATTCTGCAATGGTTAATTTCTGTGGGTTGGCAGTTAGGATAGGAATGGACTTTAGTCAACTACTAGATTTTCTTTCTTTCTTTCTTTCTTTCTTTCTTTCTTTCTTTCGTTTGTTCTTTCTTTCTTTCTTTCTTTCTTTCTTTCTTTCTTTCTTTCTTTCTTTCCTTCCTTCCTTCCTTCCTTCCTTCCTTCCTTCCTTCCTTCCTTCCTTCCTTCCTTCCTTCTTTCTTTCTTTCTTTCTTTCTTTCTTTCTTTCTTTCTTTCTTTCTTTCTTTCTTTCTTTCTTTCTTGAAAACTACATTCATACAACTGGTGAAAAATGAAAATTACAGAAATGATTATTTTAGTTAGTTTATTTATATCCTGTCTTTATTGTTTTTACAAATAACTCAAGGTGGTGAGCATATCCAACATATCTTCCTCCTCCTATTTTCTCCACAACAACTCGGTGAGGTGGGTTGGGATGAGAGAGAGTGACTGACCCAAGGTCATCCAGCTGGCTTTCATGGCTAAGGTGGGACATGAATTCAAGTCTCTTGCTTTCTAGCCTGGTGCCTAAAACCCCTTGACCAAACTGATTCTTAGTGCTCCATGGAGAACTGGCAGACATAACTTCTCAATGAAACTGAAAGTGTCTTAACTACCCCAAAAGTGTTTTGTCAGATTGGTGCTTGTAGGTATATTGTGACACCAGTTGGCTTGTCAGCCCAGTCCCGAAAGGAGGCTCGTCCCATGAGGATTATGTGCCATGTTGCCCTCCATTCCCAAAATGTATACCCATGGTATGAAATATTGCTATCTGTAATAATAACAATAAAGCAAGCCCTGAATTAAAAAAAGAAAATAATAGAAGCAATAATGGAGAAGAATAAAAATTATCCCAGTTTGACTTTGTTCTAAAAATGCAAGTGTATGCTCCCTCATTTACATGTCTTATAAGATCTCCAGCTGTGGTTGTTACAATACTTAGCATGAAGTTCTCTACTTAGGACTGTTTATTTTAAATTGTGTTCAGTGAGCCTTGGAAATGTGGCAAGTAGGCTTGCAGCCTTTTGAAGGAATATCCAGTATTTCATTAGTTTTGCATCTGGCAAGTTAAAAATAGTACAATTGCCCTAAGATTTACTATTAGGATGCTACCTATTTTTTTTTAACAAATCACTCATCATTTAATTTTAAGATATAGTCAAATATATAATTTGAAACTATTCAGTTTGTTCTCTTTTTTTCCAATTACACCCTGAAAGAACAATGGGGGGGGGGAACCCACCCAGTTATCCTGCAGCAAGCCCCAGTAAACAAAGGGATATTTCTGAGTAAAACATGAATAAAGTTTCACTTTAACTTGAAAGTAGCTCCAAGAGCTTCTTTACAAATTATTAAATGATTTTGTTGAATTGATTAAATTTGCTATTTCTAAACCCCCTTGTGCATAAGTAAAAGTTGCAGTCTTAATCATATGACTTTGAAATAATCTCAATAGTTCCTCACCAGTGATGGGTTTCAAATTTTTTTACTACCGGTTCTGTGGGTGTGGTTTGGTGGGCATGGCAGGGGAAGGTTACTGCAAAATCCCCATTCCCTCCTGAACAGCTGGGACTCAGGAGGCAGAGAATAGATGGCCATGAGGCCAGTCAGAGGTGGTATTTACCGGTTCTCCAAACTACTCAAAATTTCCACTCCCGGTTCTCCAGAACAGGTCAGAACCTGCTAAAATCCACCTCTGTTCCTCACCCCTGAAGCCACCTTGCTGAGGTACAGACATCTATTTCAGATCAAAACAGCCAGTTCATGTTTTGAGATTCATGTGAGATTCCATGGGAAATATTGTTGGATCTATGACAATTGTAACATCATTGTTAAGCTACGTGAACCATTATCTTTACTGAGATCAGTGGCACATGTAATCTAGAATATTAGATTATTAGAATATTAGAATATTAGAAGTGCCCTGAAAGAAAGAACAGGAATCTTACTTCACTGCTCTGCAAATACAAAGAAAGCATGCCTTCTTCTGGAGGAAGCATAGCACCTACCAGAGGGGTGTATATGGATGTGTGTGTGCATGTGCGCACACACATTTTTTAAAAAAATTGATTTATATGCCACCCTTCTCTGGAGACTCAGGGCAGCTTACAATGCGTTAATCAATAGCCTTCATACTTTTGTATATATTTATACAAAGTCAGCTTATTGCCCCCACAATCTGGGTCCTCATTTTACCTACCTTTGAAAGGATGGAAGGCTGAGTCAACCTTGAGCCTGATGAGATTTGAACTTGCAGTAATTGCAGGCAGCTGATGTTAATAACAGTTCTTTAGTCTGCTGTGCCACCAGGGCTCTTATGCATTTGTGCATATTGGAAAAATCAAGATGGCAATCAAGACCATGTGACAATGGATTCGGCCACCATCTTGGTATCTTTTTACTCTCCCTGTGGATATTCTGGCAGTGAAGAAATGGCTGTAAAGTGTTATATAGAAATGGATGTAAACTGTTATGTGGTGAACTTAAAAAAAATACTTGCTGGAAAAATATACCAAAATATGCACTATCTATTGGAATATGCTATGGTGGAAGAACAGGTGAAAGAAACCATGCTAGCTTGGGGCAAAAACTTTGGTTATAGTATTGATTTAGATAAATGGCAGGAATTGTGGGATAGAAATAGAAAATTAACTCTAGCCACTACATACAAAGAAAACCTATACAAGATGTTTTGTAGGTGGCATCTCCCACCCACAAGATTAGCTAAGATGAATAAAAACCTCTCACTGATGTGCTGGAAATGTAAAGTAGCACCAGGAACCTTTTACCATATGTGGTAGGTATGTTTGAAAGCTAGGGACTTTTGGCACCAGATAAAACGATGGTTGGAAGAGATATTAAATCAAATCATAGATCTAAAGCCAGAATTCTTTCTATTGGGTATCACAAAGGACAAATATAATAAAGGAACAATGTTGCATATATTAACGGCAGCAAGTACCAAGAGCCTTGGTACTACAGTGGTTTAAAGCACCCTGTTATTAACACAGCTGCCTGCAATTTACTGCTGGTTCGAATCTCTCCAAGGCTCAAGGTTGACTCAGCCTTCCATCCTTTCTAAGGTAGGTTAAATGAGGACCCAGTTTGTGGGGGCAATAAGCTGACTTTGTATAAATATACAAAAGTATGAAGGCTATTGCTTAACGCACTGTAAGCCGCCCTGAGTCTCCGGAGAAGGGCGGCATATAAATCAAATTAAAAAAAATAAAAAATTAAAAAATTAAAAAAAAAGTGGTTTTCACGCAAAATTGGAAAAGTAAAGAGAACCCCCCTGAAGAAGAGATAATAAATAAGATACTGACTTGCACAGAAATGGACAGGCTGACTCTAGAACTCAAAGACAAGGGTGAAATGGAATATCATGAAATCTGGAATAAAATATATCAATGATTGGAGAGGAGGAGAAATGTCGGTATAGAGAAATATGGATAAATCAAGAGTTATTATGTTAATATTATGTGATACATAGGAATTATACTGGTATTAATGTAATTTCTATAGATAAAGAGATCTAAGTAGCTGAATTTTGATAGATTGTACAAAGGTATATATTGAATATGAATTGTAGTCATTGTAAGGAAAAAATTGATGGAAATGTTGGAACCAGAGAAGTCACACTATGTCCAATGTTTTTAATTGTATATTTAATAAAAAAAAATTTAAATAAAAAAAATACTTGCTGCAAATAAAAGAAAGTGGGCAAGGGTTGGTGGATGTTCTCTATAGATGAAAAAAGATTTATTTTTAAATCAAACTGAAGAGACCAAACAATGTGTGAGGCAGCAATAGATATCTCTAATATGCAGATTGGAAATACAATGTGCAATGAAATTAATACAAGCTTGAGGCCACCAGATTTAATGCAAAACCATTGCTTGCAGTAGTGAGTTAATAGCTTGTGTTTCCTTTTCATTAAAATGAAGGATGGTATGTAATTAGCAACAATTGTTTATAAATCTGATCGAAAGATATAAACCAGATGTTACATTGAAATGTTGCAGTGTCTGTGACCAAAGAGTGGGATACAAAAGTTACTTTGAATTAATAAAGGGAACATATTATAAACCCAGTGAGCCCAAAACAAACTGGCAACAAGACATTGAAATGTGCTTATCTCTACGAAGCTTCAAGGTGAACAAATTGTGAACAGAATTCTGGCTTAGCTTGCCTTCGGAATATGGCCCATTTTGAAACAGCTGAGATGCTTATCCCTCTTTGGGGTGGCAAGTGACTTTCACGTTACATAGAAGCCAATTCATTTTTGCTATTATGAGTTTATTGGCTACACAGTCAATATGGTCAAACCTTCCTGACAAGTGTATCAGAGAACATATGTATTTGCAGGCACATAGTTCTAAATTTTACTTTGTCTTAGATCTATGTTTAAGTGTTTTTTTTTTTTTTAAAAAAAAGAAGAAGTGAAGCCATCTGAAAATGACATTCAAGTGGGGCATGGGAGAAAGCAATTCAGAAATAAGATTTATTTATTTATTTATTTATTTATTTATTTATTATTTAAATTTTTATACCGCCCTTCTCCCGAAGGATTCAGGGCGGTGCACAGCCAACACTAAAACACACATATACAAAAAATTTAAAAGCAATTTAAAAATATATTAAATAATTTGGCCCCGGTATTATTAAAAAACTAAAACAACCATTAAAATTCATGTTTAGGCCAGCCCAGCTTGTTGGAACAATAATGTCTTGAGGGCACAGTGAAAGGTGCGTAGGTCAGGGATCATCTGTATCTCCGTGGGCAATTCATTCCAGAGGGCAGGTGCCCCCACAGAGAAGGCTCTCCCCCTGGGGGTCGCCAGTCAACATTGTTTGACCGATGGCACCCTGAGGAGTCCCTCTCTGTGGGAGCATATTGGCTGGTGGGAGGCTATCGGTAGCAGAAGGCGATCTCTTAAGTACCCAGGTCCTAAGATTAGTCAAAGGAGGAAAAAAAGAGCATTTGGAGAAGGTGAAGGCAAGGCTACAAAGAAATTAGCCACCGGTCCTGCTGTCCTCCCAAAATAAGACTCTCCCTATAGGTAGCAAATTATGAAAAATTAGATCTATCACTCTTGGGTCCAACATCTTTTTAGTCATCAAAGTTGTTCTTTTCTGGTAGTTGGCTTTTCTGCTTTGAAGAACTATTGCTTCAGGAGCAGAGTACCTTCACCACTCTTTCTGACAAGCTGAGATGCCCACCAAAAATGAAACATGGATTATATATTTTTTCTTTTCCTAGGTTCCATCCAGCAGCTGGTCTGATGGAGAGGATTCAAGCAATTGCTCAGAATGTCTCAGACATCGCTATGAAGGTGGATCAGATTCTTCGCAACAGTCTCCTAAATGGAAAATGTAAGAACACTTTCAGGTGTGAAAAGAATAGTCTGGAGCCAGTATCTTTGTTTCTATGTAGTACACTGAATGAACTGAATCTGAGTCTCTCATGCTATAGTGTTTCTGTGTAGATCCAAGGTACCTTTTATTTTCCCCCACCCCCAAACTCAGGTTAAGCATTGAGGTACAATAGTTTGACATGGAGGAAATCTATCATGTCTTGTACTACGTACTATTGCAACCTAAGGGACATGATTTAAAATAGTGGATTAGATGTACAGTAGACCAGAAGAATGTGAGTACACTAATTGAGAAGACTCTATGTGAAAAACTCTTTGGTTAAAGGTGGAAAGGAAAATGATGGCTTGAGAATGCCTATCAACAGCAAACAGACCTGTTACAGTTTTTCCAACCGTGATGACATGTCTTCTGTTTCTACTCAGTTAGGGTATTTATGCCTACATCTTTAGATAGGAATTAGCATGTACAAATACGCAGATCTGTACCTTTGTATAACCTCTTAGATAAACTGCATATCAAGTTAAACCAAACCAAACCAAACCTACTTTCTAAGTATCCACTCAACTGGCTAAGCCATCCATGAAACTTTCTCCACACAGTGGAGTTACATGAGAAGAAAGCAATTTGGCCTTTTGTGGAAGGAAACCCTTAGATCCTCTATTCTTTTCTGGTCCATATAACACACCTCTACTTTCCTCCTATAACCATACAGAGTCCCACAGGGGCTATTTCAAAAGGCAACTGGATTTTGTTTTTCCTTGAAGACATTTTGCTTCTCATCCAAGAAACATCTTCATTTCTGAATTATTTTAAATCATGTCCCTTAGGTTCTGAACTGAACTAAAAAAGCTTCTTGCATGAGAAGCAAAACGTCTTCAAGGAAAAACAAGAAAGTCCAGTTGCCTTTTGAAAAAGCATCTTTGGGACAACCATGACCTGGATGACTGAGAATCTCCATAGGTATCCATGCAGAGATTATCAGCCAATTATCTGTTTGCTCATTCTATTTCCTAATGAAGTTCATGTCTTTCTGATTGTTGTGATTTATAAGCTATTTGTGCTTTACATTTCACATTAGGTTTAAGATCGTGGCCATCACATGACTATCTGTGTAACGAAGAGTCAACATCTTTCATATTTGGATTCTGTACAGATCACAGGCACTCATCCATTTTAAATCAGGCAATCTAGGGTAGGGATGAATGGAAACATAGTTACAGCAAAGTTGTTATAGGCATATTTTCATTTTAGACTTTGAAAAATGGAACGTGCAAAATTAATGAAAAGAACATTCATAATCAAATCTTTCTTCCACATGGTTTCAAACTGTGGAAATTACACCATGGACGTTTGCACATTTAGTTCTGTTTGGCAGCTTTTGTGCACATGGGGGAAAAGAGAGAAGTCGCTTTTAACGTTGGCCTCATTTGACTCTGATGGGATTGGAAGAGTTCCTATCTGCAAAGCCATTGATAGGTGGAATGTCAAACATCATGAGCTGTAATCCTCACTGTTAGAACTGCCAAGCCATCTCCTAAGTCAGCAGCAGCAACACGGTGGAAGGGAGGGAAAAGAGGGAGGGAGCCCGTCCCCTTGGCAACAGATACATATCCCGAGGACACCTTCATCCTACTTTTTTCTTCAGCGTTTCTCACTGTGTGTATCACCTCCTTTTAGGATACGCTAAAAGCCATAATCCTGGGGAAATCATGCTACAGTGATTCTGTTTGTTTCTTACTGAGCCACTGAAGAAAATGATCCCCAACAGAACCATTAAAATACGTGCCTTAAATCCCATGCAAACTCATCAACTTTGCTTTCTGTTGTTGTTTCTGCTTTCCATGACCCATGCCTTATGATAGTCTTTTCTTCTAGGCTGACTTTCATTCTGAACTAATCAACAGCACCTACAGCAGTTGCTCTGCCTTTCTTATCTTGCCATGGGAATCAAACGATGCAATTATGACAGAAATCCTGTGAAGCTTATGTATTAAGCTGTGGGTTGTCAAGCTTGGGGCTTATAGCATTTGGGTCCTTTACCCACAAAAATATGGCCACTAACTAGTATCAGGGAAGCCTTTCTGTTATGTGCTTATTTATTGTTTACTTATTATTTATTACTCAAGCTTCTATACTGCAACAATCCAAAGATCCTGAGTGGCTTACAAGTTCCTGTTATAATAAATAGGAGTAAAAACAATACATAAAAACTGCAAGAATAGTGAACACTAATTATAATCCTGCCTATCAACAGTCTCAGGGGTAGCATCATTCTTTGATTCCATCCCCAAAAGTCCTCTGAAAGAGAAAGGCCTTAACTATGAGATAGAACTTTAACAGGGAAGGAGCTAGGAATCTGTCTGGGGATTACTGTGTGGCCTTTAATATCTTCCTGATAAAAAGAATATTTATCTAATATCTTTCTGGTAAAAAGAATTTTTTTCAGATAGTCTTTTCAACATCCTGCACCTGCAGTGAATAGCACCTTGGCAGCTTCTAGAATAATCCAGCCTTCAGGAGAAGCCTTGAGGGGGAAAAGCATGTTTTCCCACACATTTGAGTTTTCAATGATACCTCAAAAACTTCACTAACTATGTCTGAGCTCCCATATCACATTAAGACATAATGTGTTTTTTTGTATGTGGGTGTGTTAAGTATTAAGATTTGAACCCATCAACTGAGCTTTATTCAATACACTAGGGTAAAAATTCATGACTTAGTATTATGTACTATATAAATCCAGCCAGTGTCTCTCTTTACTCTGTAAAGAAAGTTTTGCAGGTTCTCATTGATAGTGCATTAATATTCACAGATTTAATCACTGATAAGGGGACTGACCAGATATGCATTACAAAGCTTGGTTAAGTATCAGGTATAAGAAGCCCCTCAAATCTTGTGCCCACATGGATTTTGGGTGTGCCATCAGCCTTGATCCTGGGAAAATGGGAGGGTTGTTGCCATTGCCATCCAAGATGTTCTAGGGCTTCCAGAAGTGCTACTCCAGACATTGCTGGATCTGGGACCTTGTTTGTAAAATTGAGCTTTAGAAAGCAGATGAGGCCGCTGCAAGGTACCAGCATCCCTGATGTGAGGCTTCTTCTCTACTTGAGCCATTTGATTCTGAAGCAAAAATTGGTGGTAGAGTTCCCTAGACTTACAACTCTTGGGGACTTTAATTTGCCTTCTTTAGACCAAGAATATGAGCTGACTCAGGAGTTTATACCAATTATGGATCTGATTCAGATTACTGATGGCTCATTTCATAGTGGGGACTTACATAGTCTTTTTCTTGCATATAGTATGTAGCAGTGGTGAAATCCAATTTTTTTTACTACCGGTTCTGTGGGCGTGGCTGGGTGGGCGTGGTGTGGCTAGGTGGGCATGGCTGGGTGGGTATGGCAGGGGATGGATACTGCAAAATCCCCATTCCCTCCCCTCTCCTGGAGGAAAGATATTGCAAAATCTCCATTCCCACCCTACTCTGGGGCCAGGCAGAGGTGGTATTTGCCAGTTCTCCGAACTACTCAAAATTTCCACCACCGGTTCTCCAGAACCTGTCAGAACCTGCTGGATTTCACCCCTGGCATGTAGTATAATTTGAAGATATAGTCATCAGTCCCTTGTCATTGAGAGATTACTTCCATTTAGCCTTGAACTTCTCTGTGGTTACCCCTGCTGCATGGAGAAAAGAGCAATTTGTCTGTCTGAAGCACCAGGTGGACCTGTTGGGGTTCCAGAGGGAACTTGAAGTTCTAGTGCATGGTTCAACCAAAGCCTTAGTTGCTATATACATGAATATGTGATGGGAGCCAGATTTTTGTACCTGGTGTCTTTTGTTGTGTTCCACGCCCACCCCGATTCAGATCTTTTACCTTTTTTTTTGTTTAAAACATCACCTGAACCCCATCTCTTCCCTTTGCCCTTTTGCCCCTTCAGAAAGGCAAAGGGGGCATAGAGAATCTTAAGGAAATTAATTCCCATCCAAAAGGTCCATTGACTCCTAAGGTCAATGTTGTTTAAATCAGGGTTTCACTCACACCTTGAACATTGTTCTTCCATTTTTTCTGTTTTTTCAAAGAGCTTTCTTTATCATATCATATAGACTTGGAAATGAAGCCTTTGCCTTCCTGAATCAAAGACGTAATCTTTGAAATTGCCTATGGATTTCATTATGATGATTAATGTGGCAGATGCGACAGCACTTTATGACTGCCTGTCTAACCAAGCTACCGTGTGGTGACCCTCAAATATTAAATATTGACAATTTCCCTGTCAATGTTCTTTGCCCATCCAGGGGCTCCAAATAGCTGTGGCTCCCATCTCTCCCCAGGCAAGAGAGAATGCAAAGAAACCAATAAACTATAGCCGGTGGCTGTTTTAATATCAGTTTTTAACATCCATCTTTAATCTGCAGATAGAGTTCTTAATAAAGCTGAGTAGTAATGACCTTATTTAACATTAGGGTCATGAATAATTGCATAGGTTTCAGAAAACTAGTCATGAAAACAAATGGAGCACATTATAAATAGTTGATAAAGGCCTTTCTTTCGTATGAATAATGGATCATGCCAAAGTGGAGCTTGCTGGGTGAGTGCTAAGCATGTGCTATACAGGGACAGGCAGTTGTATTCCAGTATGTACTCCATGATATTAGTTGTAGCACAACTAACATCATGGATCCACTTCAGTGGAATGCTGTGGGAGCCCATGTCCTAGCTGGGACTGATGTTGTTCCCTGGAGTCTCTTGACTCTATTCCTTGCTGTCCCCCTCTTTGCTTGCCTTCCTGAAAGGGTTGTTGGCCTAGTGCAAAATTATCAAGCTTGGGAAAATTCCTTCTGTGTTTGACTACCAAAGTGGAACTGGTTATGTTGGACCAAAAAAATTGGCTGTTCTGGAATCTGCTGTGCAATCATGGCATGATTGTAGCTAAAGCTGAAAGACTGACTAAGACAAGCATGAACAAAGTCTCCATCCAGTTATGTATAGCACATTGGCACATATCTCAAGGAAATAGAATTTGTTTACATTTTATCTAGTCTAGAAGATTTCTGTGCCTCTAATTATTTGTCTCATACATGGCCTGTAAGTTAATTAGTTATTACCATAAATCTCTGCTGTCATTTGCACATGTTGAAAGGTTTTTAAAGATGCTGTTAGAAATGTAGGGTCCAGTAGTCACAACCTCAAAGGATGACAAATTGCTAAAAATGAAATTTGGATCAACCATTAATCTGCTGTGTGTTGCTTAAGAAGCCAAATTAAAAGAAGCCATGAGACTCGCTACACCTCCATTTAGGCTTCACTGCAGTTAAAAATGATAGTGCAGTTTTGTTTTGTTTTTAAATATTCTTTCTGCTGCCCTGTTAAGCTTAATGCAAGTTATGGACAATGAAAGGAAGCAGATTTTTAAACATTCAGGGGATTGCACCTTTCAAGGTGGAACACATCATGTGAGTCACATTGATTTTTATAGTGTGAATTAAGTTCTTCCCATTGAGCATAGAGTTACCTGGGTAGAGAGGATGTTACACGTGTGGTCTCTCTATCCAAACCTAGTTATGAGATCTGAACCAAAGCCTATTAAAGCAAAAGGTTTAACAACTTCAGTATTCTTTCGCCTTGAAATCTGTCTTAAAGGGATGGGACAGATGCTATGAATTTCTGAATTTGTAAAAGCCAGAAGGTTGGGCCTGGGAGATGGTAGATAGATAGATAGATAGATAGATAGATAGATAGATAGATAGATAGATAGATAGATAGATAATAGATGGATGGATAGATAGATGATAGATAGATAAACAGACAGATAGATAGATAGATAGATAGATGATGGATGGATGGATGGATGGATGGATGATGGATGGATGGATGATGGATGGACAGACAGACAGACAGATAGATAGGTAGATGATAGATAGATAGATGATAGATGGATGGATAGATGATGGATGGATGGATGAATGGATGATAGATGGATGGGTGGATGGAGGATGGATGGATGGATAGATAATAGAGAAAGAGAATAAAAGGAAGAGACAGAAATTACAAAAATAAACATTAAACTGAAAACTGCAGAGTAATGTCAGATATAATTACAAGAAAATTCAAACTACTTCATTAGAAGAAACATCTCACTTTTACTCTTATTTTTCAACTTGATTTAACAAATACAGAGAGAGTTGCATGGTAATTTAACACCTTATCACATTCAGAACTGTTGTATTTAACTGCTATTTATGTCAAATTTTAGATTAGATATAAAAATAAAATGACATAATTGAAGAATTTTAAGAGAATTCAAAGCTTGGATGTGGCAAATGTCCATCCACAGGATTGGAGTCCATAGTTTCCAGATTAAATGAAAGCTAGTATTAGACTTGGTGTTGTTTTTTTTTTTCATGTCTGAAGTATTTTGGAGATTGCTGCATGCTCCCATAGTTTCATCTGCCATATTTCTAATAAAGGAATTAGAAGTGTTTTCAGTAAAAAGCATAAAGTATCCTAGGAAGAGCTTAGCATTTATAAAGCCAGTCCAGTCTATTTTATAGATACAGTATATACAATTTAATAATACTGAATAGATAAATAACATCTAGAAAAGGAAATTCACCATTTAAGACTTGTTGCATCCTACAGTAAATCATCTTCCACATTAATTTGGGCTTTATGGCTTTATGGGATTGGAGCTTTTGCATAATTTATGATTATTTGGTTTAAATGTGGAGGGAAAAACAGAGATTGGAAACCACCTATTTCACTCTTGAAAGAAGGATTTTTCATAATGAAACATTCAAAATATTTAGAAGGACAATCAATACTCCTAACAAGAGGGAGAAAATCATGCCTAAAAGGAAAAGCCTTGTGCTAGTTCCAGAGTCTGAAAATGTGTATGTGTATTTCTGTAGGTTTCTTTAATTGGAAAACTGCAGAGTACCGGTAATATTTGGAGAAGAGCAAATACATAAATAATTCTACTACCCATATGAATGAATTTAATTTGCTTACATTTAAATACAAAAGAAACATATTTTTCCTCCCTTCCTCCTTCTTCCACTTGGCAGACCATCTGTGTTGGATGTGGGGGAACACAAGCTGTTTCAAAGGACAGTGTGGTTTGGTTGCTTCAATGATATGAAATACTGTTAGGGAGCCCACAGTTCATCTTATCTTCCAACTTCCCTCCCTCTTTCCTACAGCCATAGAAGGCCGACGGGACCAGTGTGAAGTACCCAGAGATCCTAAGTATCCCGATTGCTCTGGAAAAGTAGAGGTGAGTATGCAAGATTTAAAATTATATTCTGATCAGGATCAATGAGAAGATCTGCTCTCTTATTGAATGACAAGTTAAAAACAACAATTAAAACCTTTTGAGGAGGAGGTAACCTTTTCCTTGCAAGCAAAATAGCAATCAACGAATCTCATCCACTCTCAAGCACTCTCATCACTCTCATGTTTCCCTCGAGTTAGACACAAAGCTGTGAAGTGTAAAGGACTTGACTTATGACAACAATTGTCGTATGACAGGTAGTCCTTGACTTCTGACAACAATTAAGCCCAAAATTTCTGTTGTTAAGCAAGACACTTGTTAAGTGAATTTTGCCATTTTATGACCTTTCTTGCCACAGTTGTTAAGTGAATCACAACAGTTATTAAGTTAATTGCATGGGTATTAAGTGAATCTGGCTTCCCTATTGTCTTTGCTTGTCAGAAGGTTGCAAAAGGTGACCACATGACCCCAGGACACTACAACTGTCATAAATATGAAGTAGCTGCCGAGCATCCAAATTTTGATAAGGTGACCATGGGGATACCACAATGCTAGTGTGAAAAACAGTCCTAGGTTACACTTTTCAGTGCTATTGCAACTTTGAATGGTTACTAAACAGACTGTTGCAAATCAAGGACTACCTGTATAGCTCTTACTGCTCTACTGAAAGACAAGTGTATTGCATCCTAAGGTCTAGATAACCCTAACCCTGTTAGTCTTTTTTTCAAGGCTTCAAAGACCTGGCCAGAGCCTGGGGTCCTGAAAGTCTTAGGGGCCCTGGTGCAATAGAACAAAATAGGAATATTGGGTTAGGGATTTCCTGTCTTCACTGTGAGTTGTATTGTGTTGGGGGGGGTGCACTGATGGAGCTCAACCGATCTTATTGTACATATGTTGTGCACTGACAATAAAGATTTGAAATTGAAATTTAGCTGATTCCATTGTTAATTTTTATGCAATCAGTATGAAAACTTTCACTTGGCTACAGTATATGTGAAATTTGTAACCATTTTTTGGTGTTTTTACGGTTTTAATTATCGTGATATTGTTTGCGGCCCAAAGTCAATTGGAGTGAGATGAGCGGCTGCAGAAATTAAATAAATAAATTTCATTAATTTATTTGAACAAAGAAGTAGAATCTGAAAGATGGTCCCTACATGAGCAAAGCAGCAGAAAGTTGATTTTTATCCTATTCATGCAAATCTGGAATGATTTTGCAGCAAGCAGATGGTGCTGTGAGGGTTATGAACAACAGTTGCCATTTCAGTACCTCCCCCAGCACCAGAATAACTCAATGGAGCACAACCCTGGATTTCATCCAACCATCCTATATTATATATATATACTTTTTTAAAGTTTGCAAAATCATAGGAATTTCTGTATTACTGAATACTACTGCTCTATACCACCTATCCTTGAGTTGACTGTAAACCTTGGCATTGATTTGACTGTCCCATTGCTGATTCCTATTCTGCCTCAGTTACCGGTTTCAAGTTACTGCAGTCCCCTGACTTCCCTTCAAGATAACCAATTTTGCACAACTTTGGGCTACTTTCGGGTTAGATCAGAATCAGGGACCCTCCCATGCAACCTAAGGCTATCTTTGCTCATAGGCTTATCCACACTGCATACTTACTGTGGTCGGGAGAGGCCCCTCTTACCGTTCTGAAGAGTCCTCAGCAGAGCCTCTTAGCTAGCTCACTGCAAAGGCAGGCTGAAGCTAGTATGTCAAGCATGAAATGTTTTCCTGGGGAAAACAAAAAATGACTGGTTATCTGGATAATCCATGGCACAAGAAGAAGGAAGCTTGGGATGTTGTTGAACCTCAGACAATTGTCTGCTTGGCTACAAGAGTCCTAGCAGATCTTCTATGAGACTGCCACCTTCACCTGGTTCTGAGCTTGAGGCCTGTTCTGTGGTGTTGATTTGGCTACAAGTGATATTGGAAACTGGATTCTGCAGCCTTGCCCTGGTCTGACCTAGGCTTCCTGAGTCAGTAAAACTCATGAGTAGTCCCAAAAACCTGTTTTATTTTAACAGCTGTGAATTCTGTTTATTCACAGATGAGTCCCAAATAGTTGTAAAGAGTCCTTTGGGATAAGGCTGATAATCACCCACCTTTATCTCCCTTGACATGCTGCCAAAGACCTAACTGGTAAAGCCACATGGAGTCCAGAATCAAACAAATCTTCAGACTTTAAACTGCACAGAATTAACAATGTTGCTTCCTGCAAAGGCCCATGTGCCTTTGCTCCTCTTTTAAGTCTTATGGGAGGGGCCAATCATCTCCAAGCCTTACTCCTGAGTCGACCCTTTTGTTTTAACTGTTCTTGCCTTCTGGCAGCTCTGTGCATGCACGCACTGGGAACATGCTCCCCCTGTTCCTCTGCCTCGCTGAGGTCTGATGTTGGAGGCTCCGGAGGCAGCACTGACCGCCCAGATGGCCCTTTCTCTGCCTCTGACACAGAGCCCTTGTCCGAGCCTTCCCCAGACTCCAGGACTGGCCCATGTTCCCCCCATCCTCCTCACTGTCCGACTCTGCTGCCAGCTCCGCAGGCTGCTGGCGGACCACAACATGTCCTTTCTCAAAGTCTTCCCAGCTTTCTCTTAATTTGGACTAACTTGAGATAAACCTACTTACCCCCTAGTGGCTTTTGATTGTTTGGGTCTGTATCTTCAGCAATTTTTTTTCTCAGCCTCCACACACCCTTTCACAGTTTGTACCATTCTTAAAGGACCCATAGATTCATATATTTGTCTTTATTAAATCCTTTTGTTTTACTCTTTTTAAAACGATATCTATCCTAACATAAGGCAAGGTTTAAATATTTTAACCCCATATGTATAATGTAAACCCTAGGCCGGTATTGGCGAATCTTTTAGACACCGAATACCCAAACTGTGTGTGCGTGCATGCCCAAACATGTGCTCATGCTGGCCGGCAGGAGGCGGGGCATCTCAACACCGGCAGCATGGCAAGAGGTAAGATCTTTTTCTTTCGTGAGCTTCTGTTTCATCGTTTGCAGGGAAACAGAAGCTCACAGAAGAAACGCCATGGAGATCTGACCTGGGGCAACAGCACATGTGCCAGCAGAGAGGGCTCTGCTTGCCACCTCTGGCACACATGCCATAGGTTTGCCCTCACAGCCCTAGGTTCTACAAAGATTCTTAGATTTCATGATTAGATTATATGTGCTTGTGCTGGTGATACTTAAATAACTTCATCTAAAAAAAAAAAAAACAACCCTGGAAATAGCACTCCTATCTAGTAGGTAAAGTTGGCACCAGACATACTTTGGACCTAGAGACATCACTAGTGATACTGGGGAAGAAGCATGGGGCAGGGAGTGGCAGCCTTTTTAGATTTAGGGAGGGGTTGTGTTTTTAGAATTAGAGCTTCATACAACTGACTTGGGAGTTGGACTTGCACACTTCATAAACATATACATTCACATTCAGAAACACACACCTAAGTATCCATGCTAATTGATCTGTAGTCACTGGACTACTGAGAAATTAGGAATGATGGCAATAACTGTTATATCACTAACATGGAGGGTTAGGGACAGGGGTGGGTTCTACTTACCTTTACTACCAGTTCACAGTGGGAGCGTGCACACTTTTGCGCATGCGTAGAAGCTTCTGCGCATGCGCAGATCACCCATGATGACATCATGCCAGGTGGGCGGAGCCTCCCGCCAGTTTTACTACGGGTTCTATAGAACCGGACCGAACCAGGAGCAACCCACCACTGGTTAGGGAAGCCATAGGCACCCACCAAGAGCTGTTTGAGACCCAGTGCTGTGGATTCACAGCTCTAGCCCAGGCTTTATGTCAGATACCCACAAATCCGTTTCCTTGTTATCTATAAATGAAGGCCTTTAGGATGAAAGTTCATTGCAACCCCCCTCCTCCCCCTTTAAACATTTAATGGATGGCACCACAAATATACTATTCTTGTTTTATCATTTTAAATGTTTTGCACTTACTGTGCATTGTTGTTATAGTGAGGTAACTAATTAGCAAGTACCGTATATTGGGACAGTTTATTCCAGAAGGCAAGGTGTTCCCTACCTAGCCCATTTATTTTGATGCAGCTAAATATTTGGTGATCCTAAGGGAAGTTATGGCAGTGTCTGGTTATCAGTGTCTTTTCGTTGTGCTGTTTTCTGAACAGGCAAAAACTGTGCAGTAGGAAGAATCAATAAAGAAGAATATTGTAACTCAGGGTTAAAATGAGGGGGGTCCTTGGTGTACTCTGAGCTTGATTGTTTTCTTGTAGGCATTTCATTACCCAAACTAGCACTGTTGATGTTACCTAGTTTGGGCAATGAAACATCTGCAAGAAAACAACCAAGCTCAGAGAGCACCAATGTCTTCTGATTTTCTTCAGGATATGATTATCTGTGGATTTCATGCTGATGTTGCATCCTTGATCCTAATGTTAAATCTTGGTTTCATGTCCTTTTCATGTCCTTTTCTCTGCCTGCTAGAAAGGCAGAAAATGATATGCATTAATTTCCAAAAGTCCAGGAAATGCAATAACTATTAAATATTGCAATTAATTTACTTTCTTTGCTCCCACCCAAAGGCTGCTGAAATCATTTGTCATCTGCCATGAAAGAATGCGTGCCACACATTTCAACTTAGCCTCGATAGAAACGATAATGTTGAAAATTCTAGAAAGGGATTTGAAATTCCATTAGGGTCCAATAACTTGAAGAAACATTTATTATTATTATTATTTTTAATTAAATCTAATAATAAAACTGGCATTGGCAATGCAAAACAATAGATTATCCTAGATATTGCGATTATGTGGAACAACCTGAAATGTACTGAACGTGACATTTTTTCCTCCTCCTCCTCCTCCTCCTCCTCCTCCTCCTCCTCCTCCTCCTCCTCCTCCTCCTCCTCCTCCTCCTCCTCCTCCTCTTTCATTTGATAATGCAAACCCCAAAAGATACATCTAAAAGAATTCCAACTTTCCCCTTATAAATGTGCTATTGAAATAGGAGACTATACTATGCTCCATATTCAAAAGGATCAAGTAAAGATGTCGGCTAGTTTAATGAAAAACTGAACAAATAGTCATTTGAGAGTGGGAGAGTGAGGATAGATGTTTCTTGCTCTCAAATCACAGTAGCTAGGTTGCCCTGTGTTTCATGATTAATGGATGGATGTAACTTTCACAGCGGTGTTAATTATTCACACACAAGCAATGCAAAAATAGCACCAATATGAATTTATCATCTTGTTTATTTTTAATCTAGAAAGTTATCGCTGGCCTGAGGAGCTTTGGATGCCTTATATTTGTTGGGCTTTTAACAAAGAACAGAACTTTAGCTGGCCTTGCCAGGTAGAGCAGACAGGAAACAGATCAAATGAGCTAATTCTACAGTACTTTATTGTAAGGCTATGTTAACAGGAACTTGCAAGCCTGAATTTGCAAATCTCCCACGCTCAGTTTTTATAGACTGATAAATTGGGGGGGGGATCCTTTCTGAGTTTCCTCTCTGCCTGTTAAGCAGCTATGGGCTCCCCACCTCCCCTTATCTGATCATTCCCCAGGCAGCATCTCTTCCACCCGCTTCAAAGTCATTCCTACAAATCATTACAGCTGGATGTGACTGTAGAGCTGCACCCCAATGTTTTAGTTTAACTATAAGTTAAAATAGAAAGCCAGTTTGGTGTACTTAACTGTAGTTAAGACGCCAGGTTAGAAACCTGGAGACCCTGAGTTCTTGTCTTGCCTTAGGCACAAAGCTAGCTGGGTAACCTTGGACCTCCCTGCCCTAGGAAGCAGGCAAGGGCCAACCGTTTCCGAACTATTTCCAAGAAAACTGCTTGTCCAGTTTTCCAGGGATTTGTCCAGGCAGTCAGCCGAAGTCAACTCTGTCTGGATAGCATACCTGTAAATTAAAATTAGTTATCTCCTCCCCCACTGAACCTCAGCTACCAATCTAACTACTTGACGATATAAATTAACTGCTAGATTAACAAGACACAACCTTTACATTACTCAGATTTTCCCAGTTCACTAGCGTTCATTTTTGCTGCCTTTGTTCATGCCTGGGTTAAATTTTAAGTGTGATTTAATTGTGGGTGGCAGTAATTCTATCTCCTGTCTGGATGATTGGTGAGTTTTACATATTGGGAGTGGAGGGCTGTCTCCTGAGTGGATTCATTTGTGTAGTTAAGTTTGGAAGAGGATGGCACCAGCAATTATGGAGGATGATGGATCTACACAGAGGAACCCATGCTTATTGCTTTATATGCAAAATCACTTTTTGAAGGCATTGCTAATTTTTATTTTATTTTTTTGCTTTCTTAGTACAGGATTGTCAGCTCTACCTTTCTGGGCAATAAAATATTAATGCTAGCAATGATCTTTCACTTATCTGTTTTTGAAACTTCCTAACCAGCATGCTTATTTTTTTTTTCTGGGGAAATTAATCCAAACCTTTATAAAGTTGGTTCTTTTTATTTCTGCTAGTACTGACTGAAATAAAAGGCAAACTACACTTTGTGAATAGTGGATTGATATAGCTACCCTGAGCTCCTCTGGCAGCATCTCCTCTGCATTTAGATAAGAACATAACACTAGCAGATAACATATCAGAATCTAATCTAGGTTAAACACAATTTTCTTTCGCAAGATGTACTGTGAATTTTTTCCCCTGTAACACAGCACACAGAAAGTTTCTTCTTGTGTTGCATTTTTCCCTTTCCCCCTCTCCTTCACAAGAACTTGTACTTGTTGCATATCTTCCTTTGTATTATCATTAAAACAACATTTTGCCTGGCAGTGGATGAGGGCTCGATGGACGTCGGACCCTTGCTATGCATTCTTTGGTGTGGATGGCACAGAATGCTCGTTCCTCATCTACCTCAGTGAAGTTGAGTGGTTCTGCCCAGTGCTGCCTTGGCGAAATCAGTCAGCAGCTGCCCCTTCTTCCAACCCATCGCCCAGGATACAGGTAAGATCTGCTGCTTTTGGATTGACTCGGGGCTACGATCTATTTATCAAAGTGCTTTTCTTTTGAAACTAGCCTGACTATTCTCATTCAATAGTAATAGACATGGGCAACCACCCACAGAAAAACATGCGTTAGAACATCTGTTTGTGGAAAAATTGTAGTTCCTGAATGATTCCTATTTTAGGATGAGTATGAGAGGAGCAAGAAAAAAAAATCTGGACTGGGGCAGTAATAAAAACTGATTGATTAGGAAAAGATTCTATACTGTCTACAACTAAATATGATCACACATCGCACTCAATATCTATTCTCCATTATGTATACATAAAGTAAAATCAGAGCACACAGTCTGTTACACTACTATGGGGTCAGGTGCAATAGGGAGAATTTTCCTCCCTATTACCTTATATTTTTTCCAGATGTTGTAGTAGTGTTAATATAGGCAAAATGCCTGAGTAAGGAGATGCTGCCTATAATTTCACTAAGTAGCAAGTGGGGGAATTAGTCCCTCTACATCTGCCTTAAAATCAGATGGAAGGAATGGGAAAGTTGAAACAGAAGGAAGTCTATTCTTAGCTTTTCCTGATAATTCTCAGGTTGCTTTTCGGATAATAGTTTGGAAGTGGTTGATTTTAAATGATTTTAAATGATTTTAAAATGATTTTAAATCTACCATCTTAGCTTATGCCCCTGGATTTTCCTGATGGTCTTGCATTATCTACTGAGCACAGAGTGGTCACTCCATTGGGGTCATGAATGCAAGTGGTAGGTGCTCTTCAGGCAGTAGCAAAATGAAACCACTGAATAACATCAAGGTAACAGTTGTATGGTCTACAGAACTATAAAATAAAAGTTATGGTGGGAAAAAACCAACCCTAATAAGCAAAACTTCCATCAAAGATACTGTACAATTGTCAGTGGTTATAAGATGTTAGAGACAAACAACCTGCTATTTAACAAGCAGTTTGGTTTTAGAAAAAAAAATGTCCTGTAATCTGCGACTCCTACATGGTAGAAATATTTGGACCACACATCTTGACCAAGGGTAAAGCAATAAATGCAATTTACATAGATTTCTGTAAAGCCTTTGATTCATTGGTGCATGACAAACTACTGTTGAAACTAAGTTCTTACGGCATCTCTGGATCCCTGCACAAGTGGAAAGCCGCGTTCCTGTCCAACAGGCAACAAATAGTCAAAATAGGGAGGGCCCAATCAAATCCGGCACCTGTTAACAGCGGTGTCCCCCAAAGCAGTGTTTTAGGACCCATACTCTTTCTGCTTTACATCAATGACCTATGCGATCATATTAAAAGCAGCTGTGTCCTCTTTGCTGATGATATAAAATTATTTAACACCTTTAACTGCTTTGAAGGGCAGCAATGCTGCTGCCCTTCAAAGTGACCTTGACTATGTATCAGAATGGTCCCACATTTGGCAACTCCAAATCTCAACTAATAAATGCTCTGACCTACACATTGGCAAAAAAAAATCAGGACACCAAATACAAGTTGGGCGGAAACAATCTTGTAGACAACCCTCACTTTGTCAAGGACCTAGGAATACTCATTTCAAATGATCTAAGCCCCAGAGCTCACTGTAACAGCATTGCCAAAAAGGCATTAAGAGTCGTTAACCTAATCTTGCGAAGCTTCTTCTCCGGTAACATTGTATTGCTAACTAGGGCATACAAAACCTTTGCCAGACCAATTCTTGAATACAGCTCAACCGCCTGGAATCCACACTGTATATCAGACATTAACACGATTGAGCGGGTCCAGAGGTATTTCACGAGAAGTGTACTCCACTCCTCTAGTCACAATAGAATCCCTTAGGCCACCAGCCTTGAAATTCTGGGCTTGGACAATCTGGAACTGTGCCACCTGTGGTCCGATCTAAGCATAGTACACAAAATTGCCTGCTACAACATCTTACCTGTCAATGACTTCTTCAGCTTCAACCACAATAACACACAGGCAAACAATCAATACAAACTCAAGGTAAACTGCTCCAAACTCGAGTGCAGAAAATACGACTTCAGCAACAAAGTGGTCAATGCCTGGAGTGCTCTGTTGTTACAGCCTCAAACCCTCATAGCTTCAACCTCAAACTGTCTACCGTGGACCTCACCCCATTCCTAAGAGATCTTTAAAAGGAGCATGCATAAGTGCACCAGTGTGCCTACCATCCCTGTCTTACTGTCCCCATTTATCTGTACTTATTTCCTTTGTTTATGTTTATACCTATACCTGCTATCTTGTACATGTTTGACAAACAAACAAGCAAATAAATAAATAAATAAATGTGAGAAAGCAAATCAGTGTCTTAGAGAAGGACACAGTTGCGGCAAAAGTGAACTGGGACATTCCACATTACAACAACTTGTAGTTTATAGTTTTATCACTACACTCAACCAATAGGCTGTACCTGATAATGAACTTTCAAGATAATCCTCAGCACACTAGCCTAAAATCACCATATTGTCCTAAAACATTTCAGTAGTATCTTTAATTTTACCCAAAGAGGCAATGGAAAGAAGAACATATGCCCACGTGATAGATCTTAGGAAAATCACTGAGCCTTGCATTAGTAGAAAATCTATTGTTTTTTTATCCTCCTAGGCGGCTTTTCAGAGAGACCTCTCCTATCTTCTGGAATTAATTGGCAGCGGCAAGGAGTCCTTGATCTTCATGAAGAAACGGATCCGTCATTTGGCTGCACAATGGCTGAGGGCCTCTCATAAACTGGAACAGAAGCTGGAGGGAAAACACCGAGATCAGAAGCAGGTACAAAATTAAATTAGGTGCTTGTTCATTGTGTATAGTTTTATAAGTGTAAGGCACAGAGATTCACTTGGGCTCTGTTTTTGTAATTTAATTCTTGCCTACCTAAAAACTCTGTTTCTTTTGTACCTATTCACCTCCCTCTCTCTTTTTTTCCCCTGGCTTTTTAAGATTTTGATCCACATTGGCTTCTTGACAGAAGAATCAGGAGATGTTTTCAGCCCCCGTGTATTAAAAGGGGGTCCATTGGGGGAGATGGTCCAATGGGCAGATATATTAGCTGTTCTTTACATCCTGGGCCATAGTCTGAAGATCACCGTCTCTTTGAAAGAACTTCAGAGGTGGGTTTTCTTCCATAATTGAAGCATGGCATTTATGACACAACAATCTTGTTAATAAGCATGGAAGGCTTATTTTTAAAATATTGTCATCCTGTGGTAGAAGTCTGAAGTTACCATAAAACTGAGGAGTCCTTCCATTTCATTATATTAGACTGAATGCCTTGATTTAGATTCCTCATACTATGGAAGGTACAGAAGAGCTCCAGGTAGTCCTCAACTTAGACTACAATTGAGCCCAAAATTTCTGTGGTTAAGTGAGACACTTATTAAGTGAGTTTTGCCACATTTTACAACCTTTGTCAGAAGGTCACAAAAGTTGATCACATGACCTTGGGACAAAGCAACAGTCATAAGTATGATCCAGTTGCCATCTGAATTTTGATCACATGATCCTGGGGATGCTTCAAAGGTTGTAACTCTGAACAACGGTCATAACTCTTCAGTGCCGTTGTAACTTTGAACGGTCACTAAATGAACTGTTGTAAGTCAAGGACTACCTGTATCAATCCAGAATTCAGAGTAGTGTTATTTGATACAATAGCGGCATATTACAGGAAAAAAATCACCCAGGTATTTTACAGCTGGTAGCATCTGATGACTAACAGATACAATGATATTATCCATAAACTCTCTCATATGCCTTATCCTTTCTTTTCTGTAAAGAGTGACAGAAAATTACTTAATGCATGAAAACTGGCATGTTTATGTGATCAAGAACAACAAAAGTGCCCTGTGATATATAAAGGTAAAGGCTCCCCTTGCACATATATGCTAGTTGTTCTCAACTCTAGGGGGCAGTGCTCATCTCAGTTTCAAAGCCAAAGAGCCAGCGCTGTCCAAAGATGTCTCCGTGGTCATGTGGCCAGCATGACTAAATGCCAAAGGCGCACGGAACGCTGTTACCTTCCCATCAAAGGTGGTCCCTATTTTTCTACTTGCATTTTTTATGTGCTTTCGAACTGCTAGGTTGGCAGAAGCTGGGACAAGTAACGGGAGCTCACCCCGTTATGTGGCACTAGGGATTTGAACCACTGAACTGCCGACCTTTTGATCGACAAGCTCAGCATCTTAGCCACTGCGTCCCACGATATATACAAGACTCCAAATAATGCTGTTTTTCCTCTAATAAAGCATGGTAACATTAGTAGCATCTCAAAGCATTATACTGTAGATATCTTCATATCATCCGGCTTCTTCTCACCAAAGCTATCACTAACGTTAGGCAGCTTTAATTTCACAGGAAAAAAAAAGTGGGGGAGTGATTATAATACCCTAAAATATTCCCTAAAGCAAATCTTTGGTGTGAAACAAATCCGTGCCTTTTCCATACATGTACTGTGTTAAGTGTTACTCCTTCTCTTCTCGGCTCTCCCACCTTTAGATAGGAGAGCAATCCTCTTTCCTAGAATGAACCCAGCTAATCAAAGGTTCCTGCGGTGCAAGTGATGATTTAACAATGCTGCATAACTGCTGAGGGTAAACAAAGCTGGCTTAGCAAGAAAAAGCAATGTTTCCTGAGACTCAAGCTTATTTAGGGTGATGCTTTTTTAAACAGGCGAGTTCCCCCCCCCCTTCTTGCCACAGGAGCTGATTCTTTTTAATGCTGAACATTTGTTAAAAACCGTCTCTCCTCCCAGCAAAGTGACTCCAGACTAAATTAAGCAAAAAAAAGTAATCTTCTTAAATAATGCAGGATTTCTCTGATGCAGGGTAAGAAACAGGATCAGAGCAGGATTGGGCTGATTAGTATTGAATAGTTGCTGATTCAGTCTGAATAGTATGCTCCCTGATCATTCCTAGTCTTTTGCTATTCTACACCAAATAGATCAAGGTGCCAAAATAAATGTTGCAGGAAATGAAATTCAGTACCACATAAAAGAAAGCTCCAAATGAAGATCCCCAGCCCTGTCTCTAATGTTTGGTATGACTTTCCCGTCTTCTTATATCACTCTGCCCTCTGCTCTCCAGGTTTTGCCAGCAGATATGTACTAATCCAATGTCTCCAGTACATGGTAGTGATTGCCCAGTGCAATGGGAAGCCTCTCTCTCCTGGTACACCAGAAAGATACCTTAGTGTCTTTTACCTGTTGGGGACTGAGCCAGGTCTCTTGGCCACTGACTAGCTTGGAGACCAAGTGGGTTATGGGGAAAAGGCTGGGTTAAAAGATCTGAGCTTTCCTGATGCCAAGAGAAAACTAACCCTGCAGAAGAAGGTCGAGGGGGAAGTGGAGAGGTGACATTCCTGCACCAGTCTAAAATGGATAGTAAAAGTTGGACCAGTCCCAGTGTTTAAGGGTCACCTGGGTGTGCCAAAAAAAGTAGTCCTATGCTGCATTAAGAGAGGGATACAGTCAAGATCATGTGAGCAATTTATAATGCCTAAGTAAGACCACACTTGGAATATTATATCCAGTTCTGGTTGCCACGATATAAAAAAGATGTTGAGACTCTAGAAAGAGTGCAGAGAAGAGCAACAAAGATGATTAGGGGACTGGAGGATGAAACATATGAAGAACAGTGGCAGGAATTGGGTATGTCTAACTTAATGAAAAGAAGGACTGGGGTTTTAAGATAGCAGTGTTCCAATGTCCAAGGGACTGCCACAAAGAAGAAGGGGTCACCCTATTCTCCAAAGCAACTGAAGGCAGGACAAGAAGCAATGGATGAAAACTAATCAAGGAGAGAACAATCAGCCTGGAACTAAGGAGAAATTTCCTGACAATTAGAACAATTAATCTGTGAAACAACTTGTCTCCAGAGGTTGCGGGTACTCCAACACTGGAGGTTTTTAAGAAGAGATTGGGTAACCATTTGTCTGAAATAGTATAGGGCTGGGATGGCGAACCTATGGCACACGTGCCACAGGTGGCACGCGGAGCCATATTAGTGGGCATGCCAGCTCAGCTCTGGGGCGCATGCGCGCACCAGCCAGCTGATTTTCGGGCCTTCTGGGCCCACCAGAAGTAGGGAAACAGGCTGTTTTCTGCCTCTAGAGGGCCTGGGGGCGGGGTGGGGAAGGCCCGTTTTTCTTTCTTACCTGGCTCCAGATCTTCTCTGTGTATCTGGGAAGGGCGAAAACAGCCTTTCCCACTCCCTTGGAGGCCCTACGGAGGCTGAAAGGGCACATTTCCCAACTCCCGGTGGGACAAGAAGTGACGTTTTTTCCTGTCCCCAGCCTCCAGAGACTCCTAGAGAGGCTCCTAGAGACTCCTAGAGAGACTCCTAGAGACTCCTATAGAGGTTCTGGAGGCTGGGGACAGCAAAAAATGTCACTTCTTGTCCCACCGAGAGTTGGGAAATGGGCCCTTTCAGCCTCCATAGGGCCTCCAAGGGAGTGGGAAAGGCTGTTTTCGCCCTTCCCAGATACACAGAGAGGATCTGGAACCAGGTAAGAAAGAAAAACGGGCCTACCAGGCCATCATGTTCCAGGAGCGAGGGAGGGAGGGGGGAGGGGGTTGTGCATGCATGCGTGTGGGCACGTGCGTGCACGACCCTCCCCCGCCCCCCATCTCCTGGCACGCGATGGCAAAAAGGTTAGCCATCACTGGTATAGGGCTTCCTGCCTGAGCAGGGGGTTGAACTAGAAGACCTTCAAGGACCCTTCCAACTCTGTTATTCTGTATCGTTGAATGAATGCTCACTAAAGTGTGTTAGCTTGGATCTGTGGGCAAAAGTTTATGAGGATAAGAGGAGGAACTCTGCTTTAAAACCAGAACATTCAAGGATATGTAGGAGATTTTGAGATTCACCATGACTTGGTGAACCGTGACTTGGAGGTTGGTGTGATGGAAACTTAGATCTCTTCCTGAATCACATCCAGTTTGTATGTAACCAGCAGAGGACCTTCTTCCTTTCAGCAGCCGTTGTCCCAGTAGAAGTAAAAATGTTCTTTGTGTCTTATCCCTACCAGGATGCTTTTCTATCACACATGGTTTCCTATAAGCAGAGCCACTCAAAAGTTTAATTTCTTTTGCTCTTCTCCTCAGTTATTTTAGCACATTTTGGTTCTGTAATGGCAAAAATCATGGGAAGCTTTTTTTTTTTTTAGTGAAATTTAAAGGTCAGGAAAGCTATTCCATTTAATGAAATCGGTGGTAATCTATTAAAAACAAAGAGACAACTCACACTTACTGCATTGCTTTTTAGCACCTTGTGGAATTTTCCCTTTCATATCTTCCCCCTCCCCCCTTTTTTTTGGAGACTGCATATTCCATACAGAACAGTCAAGCAGAGATGACCAAGCACTGTATTTATTAGGACATCAAGAGGAAAAAATGACTCAGACACTCCATGCGCACTTAAGAGTGTGAAGTTGTTAATTAGCACCAGTGACAGTACGAATGAGACAGGAGCAAGGACAGGGGCAGCCTGGGGAAGGGAAGTTTCAGATGTTGTTACCTTTGCTCCATGATTACAGGGATGAGATGCTATAGTGTCCTGTATGTAGATCAATTTTGTTTGTTTGTTCAATTTATATCACTGCCCATTTTACATATGTGATTCTGGGTGGCTTACAGAATTAAACACACACACACACACACACACACACAAAACCAGTGGAAAAAATATAATCAAAATCACAATAGCATAAGAGTATTAAAAGAGCAAAAGCTATTTAAAAAGTAAAAAAAATGTGATTTGTAGGGAAAGCATAATCAATCTCTCTAACAGCATAGACTGTGAGGGTTCTACCCATAGCATATACCCATAGCATATACCCATAGCAAACAGAACTCTGAGATAGACAGGCTCCTCAAAGAACAGGTTTATTGGACATCTCATATTGGCACAGACTGGTGAAAACCGACTCTAAAGGTTCCCACAGTTTTCACCTAATTAAAAGTTTTCTCCCTTTCCTAAACAATCAGTCACATGGTCCAATCAAAGTGCTGTCCGGTTGCTTGGAAACTTCACTCCTCCTCTCTTCAGCCACCTGTGGGAATGTCCTTGGTTCTCCAGGGGAAACTATTTTGTTTTGGCTACAAACCCCAGCTATGTCTATTCTCCCCTCCCTATCCCTCAGCACCATTGTGGCAACACTGAAGACTCCAAAGATGGCCTTAGTCAGGCCAGCTTCAGAGTTGACATAGATATTATGCAGGCTTCATGCCACCATTACAAGATCTCCAGATCAGATGGCAAAGCCATTGTCTTCAGGCCCTGCTGGAAAGCTAATAGGTTGGGACCAGTCTGAAGGGGAATGATGTTTCAAAGGGTGGGGGCTGTATCAGAAAAGACCCTCCTCCTGGGTCCCATCAAAGGACATTCCTTAGTGAATGGGACCCATATAATTTTACTTATTTATTCATATTTCACCTTAATTATTATTTCTTTAATAATCAAGTTAAGTTTGAAAACAAATCCAATGTTCCTTCTTCCTCCTATGGTATTTTCCCTACAACACCATCTAAGGTTAGTTCAGCTGTGAAAGAGTGACTGGCTCAAAGTCACCCACTTGGCTTTTTATGGCTAAGGCAGGACTAGAGCTCATGGTCTCTGGGTTTCTAGCCTGGTGCCTTAACCACTAGGCCAAACTGGCTGCCTATCTGCTGGATCTGACTGGAAGGGTTGAAGTGACTGGGAAAAGATGTATTGGATAATTGCTCTACATTTTCCAACCTATACTTTGCTAGTGAATCTTGCTTGGCATAGTAAAGTCTATCCCTATCCCCTTATCATTGTGAGTGGAAAGATGTACATAAAGCTGTTTTCTTCTATTATGTAAAGGTGAAGATACCTTGGAGACAAGCATCTCCCCTGGAGTGTAGTTGGACATCTCCCTATTGTATTTTTGGGGAGCAAGAGAGAAACATTTTGCTATCATTTTGTTCTGGGGTTTCTGTTATAAATTCAAGTTTATCCACTTTGCATATCCAGATACAGAATCATGAATGCTTCTCTGCTTCATTAGCATTAATCATTACACACTGTGTTCTGGCTACATTATCAAGATGTGCATGTACATGGATGAAACACAGGGGGGGACCTGTACTGAAACAATTGCAATTGTAATTCAAGGGACTTGAAAAATCAGCAGGTGTCAGAATAAAAATGTTTGCTTAAATATAAACTTAAAGCTCATAGAAAGAGATTGTGTTTATTCATCATGCTAAAGCAACATTACAAACCGTAACCAAATGAAATGGTTGCATGTTGCATCAACCAAGCTATAAAGAGCTGAGTGACAACTTCACATACCCGTTTAGTTAGGTTTAGTGTTTGATTAATGCAGTGTATAATTATGCAATTGTTATCTCTGATAACAAATAAGGAAAATCAGAATAAAACACTAGAAAAAAAAAATCATATTCTGACCCCTGGGGCTTTTGGGTGATTCTCACTGCCTCATCATATGGCATATCCCCATCAGTGAAATAGCAAACAAAAATTATCTTGAGGCATTTCATATCAATGAAAATTGCTTTTGTTTTGCTTTAGTTTATTAGGTGATATATTAGGGACTGACAATTGAATTTTTCTTGTACGCGTCTCTTCCTTGTTTCTTTATCCATTGATCCTGTTTCTGCATCTGCCAATTTTTAAATCCATCAGTTATTTGCTTTTTATTTATGGCTCTGATACACACACAGATGCTGTATTATTTTATCTTAAAATATACATTTCCATAAATGCATTTTAAAACGTGGCATTTAAAAATGCAGTTCTTGTTTTGTTTTGTTTTTAGCCAAGAAATGTATTCTGACATTTGGTGAGACACAAAATTACTTAGTCCAGAAGATACGGGCAGTTAGTCTCAGAGTTTATAAAGATTAAATTATTCAGACATCCATACTACAGGCACATTCATCCCTATATATTATGTGCATAGGCATAACACACATGCACACAAGTAATGAAAGGAGAAAGATTTGATTAACAGAAAGCTATAGCTAAGATTGTACTCTCTAAATTCAGAGTTAACTGTAGATTTGCCAATTTAGAATGAAGCATGGCACAAAATAACAAAGCAGAACAAATAAGAGGTTGCATCATTAAAAGTGATGTGTTTCCGTGTATCCTCACTGCCCTGAGCTCTGTGAATAAAGAATAGAATGCAAATGTAGCTCTTTTTTGTCCAAATAGGTTATTATAGGCCTCAATAACTGCCACTGGATGGGAAATTCAGATAACAAATTGGATGTGTGTATATTAATCCAGGTAACAAAGAGAATAGTAATTCTTTTGTGTCTCCTACTTTTGGGAAATGAACCCTATTCATTGTGCAGCCCTAACAATTACTAGTTGTAATATATATGTCACAACTGGGGCCAGACAGATATATGTCTTAGACCAGCCAAGATATAGGTATAGGTATACGTACAGGGAGGGAGGGAGGGAGGGAGGGAGGGAGAGAGAGAGAGAGAGAGAGAGAGAGAGAGGGAGAGAGAGAGAGAGAGAGATAGTGATACTTTGGCCACCTAATGAGAAGGAAGGATTCACTGGACAAGAGTCTAATGCTGGGAATGATTGAGGGCAAAAGAAGAAGGGAACAGCAGAGAATGAGGTGGCTGGATGGAGTCACTGAAGCAGTAGGCGTGAGCTTAAATGGACTCCAGAGATTGGTAGAGGACAGGAAGGCCTGGAGGAACATTGTCCATGGGATCGCGATGGGTCAGACACGACTTTGCAACTAACAACAGCAACAACATAATAGATAGATAGATAGATAGATAGATAGATAGATAGATAGATAGATAGATAGATAGATAGATAGATAGATAGATATAGATATATGGCTGGTCCAAGACATCCAGTTTTCCTGGCTGAAAATCCCCAGTATACAGTTCCATGCTGTAACTACAACACTGCACTGGCTTTCAAAGTAAATAAGCCTACGGTAATTCAAGAAAAAAAAAGATGAAAGAGGGGGAGTAGAACGTAATACTTCCTATCCTTATAATGCTTCTCAATGAATTAATGACTCCCAACAGGCACAGATCAAGGGAAGTGTGTTTGCCAGGAAAAGATAAAACCTCAAGATATATTGATGGTATAATTATACCTGTTTACTTTTAATAGAGATATTATCAAGGGAGGAAACTTCTCGTTCTACTGCACGATTTTTAGCCACTGAAAATTTACATCACTTTATGAACAGTTAATTCTCAGGATAAATTTCCTGCTAACTGCACTTGCTTCCAATCAACTGCTTTTGTAGAGACAGATCCATTTGTATTGCTCCCTGATAATAATAGAACTGATCAATTTTTAGCAGATGAGTGGCAGCAAAGATATTGAGAAAAAAAGAAGTACCGTAGATATGTCCAGGCAAGGGAAAGAGAAGGCAACATAGGCTACATTGAGAACATGTGGTATGGATATCTTTTGGGAAAACAATGTCAGAGTGATGGGCCATTGGCTATATATAGATAGAGGTAGTCCTCGCCTTACAATCACAATGGAGCCTAAAATGTCTGTTGTTAACCGAGGCAATTGTTAAGTGAATTTTGCCCCCATTTCACGACCTTTCTTGCCACAGTTGTTAAGTGAATCACTCCAGCTGATAAATTAGTAATCTGGTTGTTAAGTGAACCTGGCTTCCCCATTGACTTTGTTAGAAGGTCACAAAAGTTGATCCCTTGGGAGACAGCAACAGTCATAGACATGAACCAGTTGCCAAGCATCTGAATTTTGAACTCATGATCCTGGGGATGCTGCAAAGGTCATAACTGTGAAAAATGGTCACAAGTCTCTTTTTTTCCAATGCTGTCGTAACTTTGAGCAGTCACTAAATGAACTGTTGTAAGTCGAGGACTACCTGCATGTAATTGAGTAATTTTTAGGATAAGTCTGCACTTCCTTTTTACCAAGCATATGAACTACAACATGATGAACACTGATTCCTCCTATTGTAACCATGAAATGGATGGTTAGATCTGTGACCGGCCCTTTCACATGATGCTTGGGCTTTCTCTCTTTCCCCTTGGCACAATGTAGAAAACCAGCAAGTGTTATACATCGCCTGGAATATTATAGCCAGAAAGAAAATAGTTACTGCTAATATACGGGTATTGGTCAAACTAACATACTTTCAAGTATTCATCTATGTCATAAAATTGTCTGCAAATTCTATTTGTTTAAGGGGAAAAAAATGCAGCAGCAATTGCATAACTTCCCCTACGACATTTAAAATACACATCTTTTTATAGGCAATTTCCCTTAATACGGGAAGTCCACAACTTATAACAGTTCATTTAGTGACCATTTCAAAGTTAAAATGGCACTGAAAAAGTGACCTATGGCTGTTTTTCACTCTTATGACCATTGTGGCATCCCCATAATCACTTGATCAAAATTGGATGCTTTCCCACTGGTTCATCTTTATGACGGTTGCAGTGTCCCAAGATCATGTGATCCCTTGTTGTCCCCTTCTAACAAGCGAAGTCAACGGGGAAGCCAGATTCACTTAACAACCATGTTACTAACTTAACCACTGCAGTGATTCACTTAACAACTGTGGCACGTAAGATCATAAAATGGGGCAATACTCCCTTAACAAATGTTTTACTTAGCAACATGAATTTTGGACTCAATTGTGGTCGTAAACTGAGGACTACCTATGTATGTTATTCACTTTCTTCAGATATACTTCCCTTTTGTATTCAACTTTCTAGATTAGATACAATTGTAGCCTAATAAATATCTGGAGTTGAGTAATGTTGATTCCCTGTATTAAGTGTCCATTTGCTTCGGAATAGATTTTGATTTGGCAGATTATGTTTTTGGTCTTATCCATAATGGATTTCTTTTATATTACTACTGCAGCACCAACTGTAAATACCTAAACACAGTTCACAGCAGTAAGATTTGATGATAAATAGTCTATTGTCCTTATTTTGCATCTCTGAATGATTTAAGAGCACGATGTTGGTTTTGTGACATAAAGAAATCGTTGGCTCTCTGCTGAGTGCCCCTCTTTTGCTTTTTGGAAGCGATACGGTAGCACTTGGGTGATAAGAAAATATTGCCCTGTGAACCGCACTCATACAACATGCAAAACCATGGCTTATTTTAATCATGGTTTGTTTAATAAACCGCAATGATTAACTTCACAGTAAACACTAATCCAGAATCAAATAAATATAGCTTAACATAGTATGACTCCAGCCAGGGGAGTAATGATACATGTTTATTAGATGTGAGGAATTCTGATCATCTGCAGAAGGTACAAGAGAAGCTAGAATACACCTCCTGTGGTTTATAAGACCCTTTGTGTTCAAGACTCTAATCTTCAATTTTAATTGCATATATTATTTTATTGATAATAGTAACTGTAAAATTTGGATTGCTTAAATAGCCATTTAGTTGTAAGGACTCTAGTGTATACATTTGCATGCAAAGTTAGATGGGATATTCAGAAATCCATATCTTCTGTCCTTCTTTCTTTAGTTAATAATCCATGAAGGAATTGGAAAAAAGAAATTGCAGGCAATATAGCAATAGCAATAGCACCTAGACATATATACCACTTCATAGTGCTTTACAGTCTCTCTAAGTGGCTTACAGAATCAACATATTGTCCCTCAACCATTTGGGTCCTCATTTTACCGACCTCAGAAGAATAAAAGGCTGAGTCAAGGCTGATCCTTGAGATGGTCAGGATCGAACTGCTGGCAGTCAGCAGAATTAGCCTGCAGTACTGCATTCTAACCACTGCACCATCACAGTTTATATAGAAAAAGTGATGTTCTGATCTGCACCCATAAAACTTATTGCCAAGTAAGATGGGTGTAGTTTGCCTGTATTGGGCACAAAAAAATTGGAACAAGGAAAGATTGGAGAAAGACACACATTACTTCTGTTCCTAAATAAATGAGAAGCTATTTTTTTTTTACTGTTCTTCCACAAATACTGTATATTCCATGCTTACGGAGCAGAAATAGGGGTGGTGATCATAGACATTACAAAATGCAGCTTGTTCAAAAGGACAGAAGTAATAGAAACTGAGGATGACCTACATTCATACCAGCCATTTAATGGTCTCCATTCTGCTCTGGTTTCCCCAAGCCCGCTGGCAGAACTACATCTTCAAGGCCTTCCGAAAGAGTGTTAATTTTTAATTAAGTGTTAAGTCTAATTTCTGGAGTGATGATGTTCCAGAGGGAGGGAGGGAAGGAGGGAGCCACCATGGAGAAGGCCCTTCTTCTGGGTCCTGCCAGATGTATCTCCTTAGGGGATGGGACCTGCAACTTTCCTTGCCTCCCCACTCTAGTGGGTCAGGTAGATGTGATCAGCAAGAGATGGTCCCTCAGATAACCTGGTCCCAAGCCACAAAGGGCTTTAAAGGTGACAACCAGCACCTTGAATTGCATCCGGAAGCAAATCAGCAACCGATTCAGCTCCCACAGGAGAGGTGATACATGTGCACACCGAGGTCTGCACAAAACCATGTGGGCCACTGCATTTTGCACCAACTGGAGCTTCCAGAAACTTTTCAGGGGCGGCCCCATGTAGAGCGCATTGCATAGTCAAGATGGGAGGTGACTAGGGCATAGTGACCATGATTGGGGATTGTTGGTCCAGGAAAGGACATAACTGGTGCGCAGCCCACAGTTGTGCAAAGTTGTGCAAAACCCGCATGGCCTTCTGGCCATGACTGCCACCTGGTTCACTTCCAGGAGAATCCCTGTGAGAGGGAAGTCACGGCATTGCTTAACTCATCGTGGCCTGAGATATGCAGCTGAGCATCAATAGCATATTGATGATATCTCAATCCATGATGATGGATGATTTTGTCAAACAGCTTCATGTAGATGTTAAATAGGAGTGGAGAGAGTACCCTGCGGGACCCTACAAAAGCACTGGGTGAGAGCTGGATCTCTCACCTCCTATTAACACCAACTGAGAGCCGCCACAAAGGAAGGAAGTGAACAGGATAGCACAGAGCACTCCCCCACACACTCCCAATCCCTGAAGCCACTCCAGAAGAATACCATGGTTGATAGTATTGAAAGCCACTGAGCGGTCAGGTAGAGCAAGGATGGATGCATGATCCCCATCCCGTTCCTGCCAGAGATCATAAAAAAACATGACCAAAGCCATTTCTGTCCCATATCCAGTCCTGAATCCTGATTGTTAGGGTCTAAATAATCCACTTCATCCAGAAACCTCTGGAGCTGCCACACAACCACCTTCTTAATAACCTTCCCCAAAAAGGAAAGTTTGGAGACAGATCAAAAATTATCCAACAGAATGGAATCCAGCAATGCTTCTTGAGGGCAGACCAGTGGTGGGTTGCTACCAGTTCACCCTGGATCAGGCGAATCAGTAGCGGTGGTGGCAGGACATCTCTGCGCATGCACAGAAAGGCACCCACCTGCCCGGACATTTCTGCACATGCACAGAAGCATCACACAAGCACGCAAGCACCCACAAGTGAACCAGTAGCGGCCGAAATTGAAACCCATTACTGGGGCAGACCACAGCCTCCTTAAAGTGCTGGGGGACTACTGCCTCTTCTAGGGAAGCATCAATCACTGCCAGACTGCACCAGCCTGATACCTCCTGGGAAGCTTTCACAATCTAGGAGGGGCATGAGTCTAAAACACAGGTGCTTACATGCATACTCCCTAGGATCCTGTCCACTTTGTCAGGAGCAATGTTACCTAGTTTCAGTAATAAAACATCTGCAAGAAAACAACCAAGTTCAGAGAGCACCAAGGACCCTTCATAGCCAATCTCTACCCACTGTCATTTTGGAATCTTGGAATAGTAGAGAAGTACCACATGATTGAAGGAGGGCAAACATTGTCTCTATCTTAAGAAAAAAAAATAAAACAAGGATGGGAGGAAGATCTGGGGAAGAACAAGCCAATCAGTCTGACATTCTAAACTTGGTCATAAATTAATAAACATGTGTCATGAAAATTATATTATTAGAAAGCAGCATGGATTTCTTAAGAACAAGGTTTGCTAAACTGAGTCTATTTCTGTTCTGTTCTGACTGGATGTATGTCTTATCTTTCCTAGTACCTATCTCTTCCCACTTATGGCTAGAACCATGTTGCTTGTATCTTTACAATTTATATTGTTTTATTTGTTTCCTAGTATGATTTGATTGCTTATTAGTAATCTATGACTATCACTAAGTGTTGTATCTTATGATTCTTAATGAATGTATTTTATTTTTCTTTATGTACACTGAGAGCAAATGCACCAAAGACAAATTCCTTGTGTGTCCAATCACACTTGGTCAATAAAGAATTCTATTCTATTCTATTCTATTCTATTCTATTCTATTCTATTCTATTCTATTCTATTCTATTCTATTCTATTCTATTCTATTCCAATAGTCCCTGTTGGAGAAATAATATTTCTTGACTTTAGCAAAGCATCTGTCAGCCCTTTGAGGCAGCCCAGACAAGAAGACACAGACACTAAGTTCTGTGTCAGTATCTGACAGAGTGTCCCATGATATTTGGATTGGCAAACTAATTAAGTATGGACTTGATGGTGTGTTTATTAGGCAGATAGCCACTGGCTTGAAAACCATATCCAACAAGTCCTTATTGTATTTATTCAGTGAATTGGAGTGAGATATCTACCGGGGTGCCATTGATCTTGTGTCTAATATTCTTCAGTAATGAATTGGATGATGAGATACAATATTTTTCAAATAAAGAGAGGGCAGGTAGCTAATGCTAAAAGAGACAAAAAATATCTTGTTAGGTTAGAGTAGACAATTAGATTGGAAATCACAGAAAGAACTGTGATAGAGACTAATGGAAAGTTCTTTCAGTAGGGAAAAGTTCAAATACAAATGAATGTAAGGGGGAACTTACTAGTTTGGTATTAGTAAGATACAGATGAAAAGGCTTTTGAAAGGTATTTGATCACAAACAATATGACAGCTGCCAAAAAGCCAAATGCAATTTTATGTTGTATCAATGGAAATATAGTTTCCATATCATGGAAATTAAGAGTTCCATTGTATTATGCACTGTTGAGACTAGTTTAAGTGTTGTGCCATATTCTGGGTGCTACACTGTAAGCAATGTTAGAAGAAACACAAACAAGTTCAGGAAATAGCTACTGGGGAGCTGCACACTAAGTCTTAAGAGTGACTGATGAATATAGAAATGCTTTGCCTTGAGGGGAAAAAAATGACTGAGTGGGAAAACGAAAACACTTTTCTTGTACTTGAAGGAATGTCACACAAAAGAAGGTCAAGACTTGTTCTTTATCATCCCTGAGTGCAGTAGCACAGAATAATGGTCTTAAATTATAGGAAGACAAGTTCTTGTTCCTTTCCCGCCCTAAATCTTCCTAATAGTAAGAGCAGTTTGTCACTGAAACCATTTATCAGGGGCAGAAAGAGGAAGTTCTCATCATTGGATGTGTTCCAGCAGAAGCTAGGCAGCCTTCAGCTGGGAATGCTTTGAATTGGATTCATGCATTAACTGGTTGGGTCTGATGGCCTAAATGGCCTGTTCCAATTCTAGGAACCCATAATATATCTAATCTCATACCTTAACCTACTGGGAAACCATGAGTTCAAGTCACACTTTAGCCATGGAAACCGTGTGTGTGTGTGTGTGTGTAAGTGTGTGTGTGTGTGTGTGTGTGTGTGTGTGTGTGTGTGACTTTGGGACAGTCATTCTCTCTCAGTCCAATTTACCTCACAGGGTTGTGCTGTAGGGGAAATAGGAGAAGGAAAGTGTGTTGGATATATCCACTGCTGAATCGTTTGTAAAAATAATAAAGGAAGGATATGTGTGTGTGTGTGTGTGTGTGTGTGTGTGTGTGTATGTTTATATTATATATATATATATATATATATATATATATATATATATATATATATATGAGATATATGATAATATATGTATGTATTATGTATGTATGTATCACATAAATGTCTATGCTACTTTTTGTTATTGCAATGTAATGGACTGCAGTTTTCTCACAAATAGAGGAGCTGTCCAACAGTACCCAGTGCTCAATAGCTAGTCTTTCCTCCCATGCAAACAGACCGCTTAAAATAGAACAGGTTTTGCTTTCATGCTTGAAATTGCTCTTAGGTTTGTGTGTGTTTTTAAATACTTGAAAATACCAAACATATGGAAATATTTCTAATGTTAGAAATAAAGCATGAGGTAACAGGTGATATGATTTTTTTTTTAATTTGCTAATTTCATCCTGAGGCCAGATGTGAAATGACAAGGTAGCCATTTGTACATCAACTATTTTTTAAGATAAAGTGATGCATAAAAGGAGAAAAATGGTAGACCCCATTTCATCTCTATCTACTGTTCCAAAATTCCTCATTCCCAGCTCTGATTTCAAAGGTAAGGCAAGGAAAGGGTGATAATTAAGCAACCTTTGCCTGTATGTATGCCTTTTTACTGTTAAAACAAAAACTTCTCCATTTGGCATTCAGGCAAATCAGTCATCAACAGGCACATAGAGATAACTAACATTTACACATCATTAAAAAAAAAGACAAAGTTAAAAAGAAAACCAGAACGCCACCTTGCCAGCAATCGACATCCATATAAACCATAATTAACACCAGGATTTACATTAAACAAATAATCTAGAAGTAAACAACACCCTGACCAACTCAAATAAACAATCAAGCAGTAAACAATAACGTAATCAAGGAGAAAACAGCACCCTCATCAACACTGAGAGAGTAAGTTACTGGATATAAACAAGGAACAAACCCCACTGCCTTCTAGTATTGGAAATGTTACTTAGTTGAGTAATGAAACATTTGCAATCAAACAACCAAGCTCAGAGAGTAGCAGGGGTTCCATAAACCTCTCCACTGTATTTTCTGAATGAGGTAGAAATGTAGCATGATTTGTCCCAAGCAATACTACTGTTCCCTACAGAACATTTCAGTGATTTATCTTGTACTTGCAACTTTACATAGCTGATCTCTCCCGCTTCCCACTTGGCTGATGCAACTTTCCATCGTCCATAAACTGGGGCAATAGACATCCAGGGGATATTTCCAGAAATGTAAAACAGTTCTTTCCCTTCTTTCAAAAAGTTGTTCAGCTCTTCCAAATCGAGGCTATTCTTGTAGCAGAAGAAAAGCTCTACTTATAAAATGTTAACCAAAGTCTTATTATATAATTGCCCTCTATTTTTAATAGACATTTTTTGTGATTCTATATGCAGAGAACATCCTATCCTGTCAACACGCATCGTCCAAAAGTTGTGTACATCTAGATGGGCCTGAAAGGGGTGGTGGTGGTAAAGGGAAAGCATCAAATAGACATTACAGTGAATCAAGCAAGGAAAAGCACTTTATTAAAATCCCACCATTATGCTGAAGGCATGTTTCCACTTCTCTACTGTCCCTGGTGAATTTTAGTTCTACTATTCATCGCTGTCAATGATGACTTATCTGGAGGGGGGTTTCAAAAACAACCATTATGGAATACTCTAGAATGTACAAAGAATGTTCAGATTTTTCAAACATGCTGCAGGGAAGAGATATTTCTTTATATTTCCAATTTTAAATTCAATGAATACCCATATTTTTCTCTGCTGAGATTAGCAGTCCCATCTGATGGCCTGCACACTCCTGGGTTTCTTAGAAAGAGATGTTAAATTTAACCCCCTTCCTACAATTTTGATACTGCTTTCTCTATAACTCTTTTTCTGTATAGTGGAGGAAAAATTACATCTTATTTCCATCCAGCACACAAATGACTGCACGCATAAAGAAGCTGCATGATAACAACTAATAGAAAGCTCACACCATGCAAATGTTTCCCTTTGCAATAATAGTGGATATCTTTAGCTCTGGTGTAGGATGAGGATGGAGGTTCATTCTCTGAACTTGTGGGTTGGTTTCTGAACATTTCATTACCTGACTAGGTAACATATTCAGCAGAGTTTCAGTGTTTTTCTGTTTATAAGGGCTGTGGGTGTGTCAAGTGAAGGTCAGCTGTGAGTCATCAGTGAGTCTTGTGATGGGTCTTGTGATTATATCAGGTCAGGGTCATTGGGGGGGTGAACTGCTGGTGCGTGGGTTGTTGAGGGTCGGTGCTGTCTCTGGTTGGCTGTGTGGTTGATTTGGATTCTGAGGGGTTCATAGGCTGGTTGTAAGTCAATATGTCTGTTGATGGAATTGCTTGTGGAATCCCAGGCTTCAAAGAATTTATGAGCGTGGCATGTGGTAGCATGGCTGATGATTTTTGTGTTGCTCCAGTCAAACTGGTGCTATTTGGTGTTGATGTGGGTAGAGATTAATTAAAGCACCAACCCTCAACCAATACACACACCCCACCAGCAGTTCACCTCCCAATGACCATGACCTGATGTGATCTTCTTATCACAAGACCCATCACAAGACTCACTGATCACCTGCAGCAGCTGACCCATCACAAGACTCTCACACGCCTGCAGCCCTTATAAACAGAAGAACACTGACATGGACTTCCCGTAAACTCTGCTGAAGATGTTACCTAGCCTGGTAATGAAACATTTAGAAATCAACCCATAAGCTCAGAGAACAAACCTTCAACCTCAAATGTTTCCCTATCCCTGTTTCCTACCTCTACCCTGCCCCCCCCCCACCAAATAGTAGGGAAGCATTTCTTAATTACATACTCTCCTTTTTGAGAAGATCCCGAAAACAATGAAGACATTGTGAAGAAAATAACATGATGGATGGACCTGAGAGACATGCACAAGAACAAGGGAGGTGAATTTGGGAGCTCTACCTCTAATAAGACATAGAGATGTAAATAAGGATTTCCCAACATTTTGAACCCCATAGGTATATTTAGGAATTGTTGTGGGCATTGTTATAAAAACGATTGCTATACAAGATGAATAATACTGCAGAAGGAAAAAACTAGTGAAGTTAAAAGACAAGGAACCTGTCTGCAGATCTGAAGACACTTTGAATGTTCCGTTTTCTGCTCCAAAAGAGTACCATGTTCACATCTCTCTAAAGAGAGCCCTCTTTTTCTTAAGCCATTATCATCACCCACTCTTGTGCCAGTCACCTCCTTCCAAGCTGTCTCCATGCATTATAAATTGTACATGCATCTATATGTTGACCATCTTTTCCATTTTTTCAAATCTCCTCTTCCTCCATAATCTTGATCGTTTTCTCTGCCATGGCCATCTTTTTTTTTTTCTTCTTTTCAGTTTCCTGGCTTCATCCACTCAATTTTCCATTTCTTCATCCATGATTTCAGCCTCCAGCTTCTCTGTTATCTACAATATCTCTTTTCGTAACACTCTGTATTCCCCCCCCACACTCCTATAGTTTCATTCACTTCATATCCTATACACACATCTATTGGCTTCCTTCTTTCACTCCCTGGTACAAACCAAAGACTCCAGTGTTAGATTAACCCAATATTTATAAATAAAAACAGGGGATTCATGTAACTAGGATTGAGTCCTTTTGCCCCTCTCTCTTACAGTTTTCCATTGAAGAATCAACAGTAGAGAAATTAGAATATTAGACAGTCTTCTGTAAGAAAGCAGATATCCCTGTAGATATATTTTGTGCTGGATGCATTAGCTCAGGGATCAATAATTTGGAAGCAAAACTCAGTTTAATTTGAAAATAGGTCAATGGGCTGTAAAGTCATCCTGCTGTAATCTGAATCTGCCATATAAGCTTCATAATGGTCTCTTGCCTAGGTAAATTACTTATAAGTGGGAAATAATGGAGGAAATGCTGGTTACATATCTATTCTGGGATATGTGCAGATGTTCAAGACAGATGCCCCTAGACAGCCAGCACAAGTTTGCTGAATAGGTGAACACAACATTGTTAAGCAGTTTAATTAAAGGGGAAACTAAACTGTGCAAGCTATTGCTCATTTTACTTCTTATTCAGTAAATGCAACCCAGACTAATTTTGCAGAGCTTTTTCTGTTCATTAGCTTTGTTATTGCATGTTCCAGAGCCATCTTAATTAATGATACCCTTGTAAGAAGTTTGTAGAATCTGAGAATGAGGTTACGTTGGAATCCAATCAGATTTTACTAGCAAATTTTTCTTTCTACTCCCCCCCCCACTCTTCTTTTAAGATTAAGTTTTCAGAAATGACTGGCCCTGGATGCAAAGTTCATTTTCTCCCCTAAACAAATCTGTTAAGCTCTTGGCAAAGAAAGCATTTGTGTTCAATTTTATTTGCATAATTTCAAGCACCATTAATAGTACATGGCATGAGGAAAAATTACCACGATTTCACTCCAGCCATGAGTGAAATTGGGTTTAGGAGAAAATTAGTTGACTGAACTGTCAGATGATAAAGCTTGAATAGAGAATGTTTAAAGCAGGAGAAACTGTGGAAGTAAAGCTTCAAGGTGTAGGCTGAATTGAGCATAATACTTAAATTAGAATATATTAGAAGATATGACGGATGAATTGAGACTGGTAATGAATGCAGAGTTTTTGACTGAAAAAAACCTGGTTCACCAAATAATATGGTTCAGTCAACATATGGTATGAAAATGTACTGATTTTGAATTAGCCAACAAGTTGGCTTTTGCTTTGATGGGAAATGCAGATTGAAATGGTAGGCTGTAATTTGTAGCCACTGCAGAAAATGCCTGTGTCTTTTTTTCTTGAGTCATTGGTATACAGGAATTAAGGTACAACAGGTTGTTATAAAATCTGCCAACAGGCTAAACATGGAAATTTAAAAATAGAAAAGAAAATAGATTTCAAAAGGAAACTATTTTTTTTTAACAGGGTGTTTGTTCATCTGGCACATATAGTTTGCAAAATGCTTTGCAAGATTCATCTTAATATTTTTGTGACTATTTTTTAAAAATATACCAGTTTTATAGATATACTATTAGAGACTAATAAAAAGCTGATTTTTGCACCTATATATATCTTTTCTAGTAAAAATATCTATATCTATATTTATATCTATATCATCTATATCCATATATCTATATGTCTGTCTGTATCTATCTATCATCTATCTATCTATCATCTGTCTATATCTATCTATCTATCTATCTATCTATCTATCTATCTATCTATCTATCTATCGTATCTGTCTGTCTATCTGTCTGTCTATTATCTATATCATCTATCTATCTATCTATCTATCTATCTATCTATCTATCTATCTATCTATCTATCTATCTATCTATCTATCTATCCAATCCATCCATTGATTCTTCCATATGCAGACACATGCACAACAGTAGCTACATTTATTCAGTAGCTACATTTATAATTATTTGGAGCATTCAAGAGAGATCCACTTTGAAAGCAGGCAACACATAATCATTGTGTCCAAATCTGACACCATTTTTGCTTGCCAGAAGATAAATGGATGCCATGACTTGCCAAATGCCCTGTAGCGAGATGAGGATTCAATATCGGGAAGAATTTTGTCTTACTCCTACTTTTGGAACTATAGCAGGTTGCAGATTGCTGGAATAAATAAGAATTGGCATGAGTAAATGTGAAGGTGCCAGGAAGCTTCTCCCCTGTTCTTTCAAGCCTTTACACATCTATGTCACCTTTCCAATCACTACTCTATACAAGCATGTTGAACTAATTGAGGCAAGTGAACAACAACAAAAGTGGCAATTTTTTTTTATTGCAACAAGAAGAAACCAGGTTCAGACAACCTTCAGAGATTTCCTGCTTTTAGTTTCTCTCTATGCATTAAAAAACCCTGAGCGGTTGAAATTTCTTTGCCTTGTAGGTCATAAAGTTCTCAGCTTATTACCCTTCCACTCCTGAAAGCACAGAGATAAATGTTATCTCACTTCTCCATGATAATGATAACCTTCCTGCCTTCGCCTGTGCAATCTTGAATCTAATGTCTCTACAACCCAATAGAAGTTTTTTTCCCCCCATTAGAGAGAATGAATGAAAGAATCGTAACAAAATTGTACTTTCTACAAGCAAGAGAATCTGAAACCTGTGAATTGCATGCACAGCAGTTCAGTCTGTTATGCTACTAAGGTTTTTAGTTTTATGCAATTATACTTTTAAAACCTATTTAAAAAAAACTCCCAAACTCCTCTGCTTTTAGGCTGAGCTTTCTGCTTCATTATTCATCCCAATACATATAAATGCACTGGCTTTGTAAGTCATTCTAATAAATGTTGTGCATGTTAATTTTTCTGGGATCTAATCTGAAGTACTATTTGATACTTGAAAAACTTTGTCATGCTTTCTTATTCTTAAAATGGCTAATAAAATAGACATTGGAGTGTAAAACAACAACAACAAAAGAGGCTTCTCTTAAACAAAACTCCTTTGATTTATAATTCTTTGCTTTAGGCCTACATATCTCTCCCTCCCCCCCCCCTCTCTCTCTCTCTCTCTCTCTCTCTCTCTCTCTCCCTCCCTCCCTCCCTCCCTCCCTCTCAGATTCAGGAGGCAACTCCTAATAGTCTTCAAATCTACTGGCAAATATCCCTTCCTTCTGAACCATATGAGAACAAATGATATAGCTCAACACAGCCTTGGAGACAATGCAAGGGAGTACAGTATGAAGTACTAGGCCTTGAAAAACCTGGGGGCATACGTGGTGTTTGATGTACTCTTTCCTGTCAAACATATGCCCATGGGTATATGTTAATAGGTTAGCATCAACCTGGGAGGAAGTGTTGAGTTGCAGGCTCCATTTTAGATCTTGTACTGCAACAGATTTAGAAATAACTTGGACGTAATATTTAAGAATATTTAAGATTTAAGGAGTTTTTTTTCAAATAAGAGAGAGAGATACTAAAATCTCAGATAATTCTTTCTCAATCTTAGCACATGTAAAATAGGTGAAGTGGATAATTCTGAAGTTTAAGTCTAGCCATCTCTAAAGTTGCTGAGGTTGAGAAAAATTGCTTAAGAAGATAGTACTATGGTAAATTTGAGGATCCTGATAAGCAGAAACAATGAACAGTAACAAGAATTATGAATTTCACCTAACATAAATGCGGAGCCCTACAATTGTTGGAAAAATCAAGTACAGAATGGAATCTATTACACTGGGCAACAGAATAGACAAAAAAGATCTCAGTATCTTGGTAGATCAATAACTGAACTTAAACACATAGTCTGATGCAGCTCCAAAAATGGTATATGCAATACCAGAATATAATGACAAAATCAGACAAAATAACTGTTTCTGTTTATTCTGCCTTGGGCAGACTACATCTAGAATATTGTGTCCAGTTTGAGGATTTTTTAGGAAGAATATTGATAAATTGTCCAAAGGACAGCAACCAAAATGATAAAGGGAAATCTTGCAAGGAATGGTTGGAGGCACTGGATGTGTTTAGCCTGAAGAGGAAAGAACTGCAGGTAAACTTGATGATTGTCTTCAGCTATCTGAAACGCTGTCACCTAGAAGATAGAGCAGAACTGCTCAAAATTGTTCCAGAAGATAGAACAAGATACAATAGGTTTAAATCAAAGGATTAGACATCTGAAAAAAATCCAAATGGTAAGAACTGTACAACAATACAACAAATTGCCTCTGGAGATGATTGACTCTCCTTCACTGAAGGTTGAATGACTGTATTGCCAGCTGTTGGAGATATGGATTCCTAAAATGGACAACGAGTTGGCTACATGGCCTCCAAGATTCCTTCCAAATCTTACATTCCATGACTGTATGATACTATGGAGTGGAATTGATAAATATATGCAGAGAAGTGAAGATATAGATTTAATCATGAACCAAAGGCTAAAAACAATGTCCAAAAAGTAAGAAATTGGTGTCATCTGCTGTGGGTGTGTTTAAAAATAGGACCCCATAGGTGGTAGTAAATGATTCTACTCTGCTTCTATTGAAGAAATAGAAATGATGCATTTAATGGCTTTGGCTCACAGTTTCTTACTCCCTTTCTGTGTTTGGCATACCATGAAAGAGAATATGGCATGTATAGCTCTAAATGAAATTAATCAAATTCAGTCAAAGTCCAGCTTGCTGTATTGTATTTTTGTCTGTACACAACCCGTGTGACCTGCCCACTTTAGGAGTCTAGCCTAGAGGTGCCATTTAGATGAAGTGAAAATACTTTATTATTGTGGTTTATTGCACAGTCAGCCAGATTTTTAGACTGCATTTGGCATTTTTATCCACCCATTGAGTCCTCCCCAAGGACCTGGGATAGGCAGATGTGGTTTCATGGTATTAAAGGTATCATCACAAGGTGTAAGCTGTTCCAAGTAAAGCTGCCATTTGAAATTGATTGATGGGGTTTTTGACTGATGAAATGGGGATTCCATGCCAATGGTGTTCCTGTGGCACTGCAGTTTTGGGATTGCACCCAAGGTGCTAATCACTATCTTTGCTTTCTTTTGCCATGGTCATTCTATTTTTATGAATGAAGGCAAATATATGGAAATATACGCCCCAGGATAATGTTGCAGGATCCAATCTGGGTAAGTCACCGGAACCAAAGGTTCTGTCTTCCGAGCTTTTGGACTCGTGCTGGAGCCCATCCTCAGGGAACTTCTCTCTGGCAGAGTGTGGGGATTCCACTAGAGAGAAGTTCCCATAGGATGGGCTCCAGCACAAGCTCGGAAGATTAAACCTCTGGGCCCATTGACTGACTCAGATTGGAGCCTGCATTCTATTTTTATTCGTAGTTTTCTATAATTTGTGACTTTTCTCCAGTTCTCTCTCTTCTGTCTTGCTCTCATGAGCCCACATATTCCATATCACATTTTAGAAATAAATCCCAATAATTGTACAGTCTCACTGAGGTGTCTGTTCCATAGTGATTCTAAAGTTATGTATTCCAAAACTTGGTGTACTCCCAACATTGGACTACAGTTGATAGTAGTGATAAAAACCATTAAAGGCATTGCTAACAGTGTTTTTGTAAGTCCGACAAGAGCGTGCAGTTCTTGAGCCTGCAGGGCCAGAAACACAATATGGGCAGGCCTTAGAATTCTTATACACCCTGTTCAGTGGTGAAATTCAAATTTTTTTACTACTGGTTCTGTCGGCGTGGCTTGGTGGGCGTGGTATGGCTTGATGGGCATGGTTTGGTGGGCATGGCTGGGGAAGGATATGCAAAATCTCCATTCCCACCCCACTCCAGGGGAAGGATACTGCAAAATCTCCATTCCCACCCCACTCTGGGACCAGCCAGAGGTGGTATTTGCTGGTTCTCTGAACTGCTCAAAATTTTTGCTACCAGTTCTCCAGAACCTGTCAGAACCTGCTGGATTTCACCCCTGGCCCTGCTCTCCTCTGAATGCTGCTCTGATTCACAGGAGCCTTTTCCTGTCCAGTGTATCCCTCCTTTCTTTTCCGAGGTATTGTATTCACAGCTATTTAAAAAGCACCAGTAAAGCTTTAGAAAGTTGTTCCTCTATAATAGTCGCCCAAGGCCTTTTGTGCTGGTTTACATCATGTCTTTACTATTAAGTGTCTGTCTGAGACCTTTTGCTCATATTGTGTTTCCAGCCAGCCACTTAGCATAAAATTGGCCATAAGTAACCTGTCTTAGTCACTTGCCAGCCTTTGGTATTTTACCTGGTGCTGGGCCTTTTATTCTTTGTGACAAGAGCAATGAAGCAACTGCAACCACTTATCACCAGTTAAGACTTCCATACACACAAGGACCTTTTCTCCATTATTTTGCAATGTATTGTGGTTCTTTCCTTCATTAGTTTTCTTCTAAGTGTTTCCTAGTTTCAGCCCAGAGAATGGCTTGAGCCTTTGTTCTTGAGCTAACCCTAACCCTTTTCTTTTATAAATTAGTGATTGAGCTTAATTTCAGAGCATTTTTTACCTTGACTCTATCACTGAAGTGTCAGTGAAATGGAAATAGCAAATCGGAGATTAGGAGAATATTTTCAGCACATAGCAATAAGAAGCATTGCCAAGACGATAGCAATGTCAGGGTTCCAAGTAACACCCCCAACGAAAGGAAACTCTGAGGCTGGAGGTCCTCAAAGTTCCATTTTATTAGAGATGTCACATTGGCACATCTGGGAAAACCCGAATCTGAAAGCTTCCAGGTTTTCTCCACCCAAAGGAAAGTTCAAGGTCCCTGCCCAACACCCACATGTTCATCCTGTGGTCCAATCAAAGTACCATCCCAACTGGTGATGCCTCCCAATCTCATCCATCCAGGTGCAAGGCAAGATGTCCTTGACTCTCTGAGAAAGGAATGTTATTATGACTATATATCACCCATGCTCCGTACAATCCCCCCTCCCAATTTCTCACAGTAGTGAATGTGGCAGGCCTGAAGGCCCAATGCAAAAGATGGCTTCCAGGCCTGACAAGCATTTCAAAATTTCAGATAAAATTGTCCTCTAAGTATGGTTGCCTTTCTAAGATGATATATTAACCATTTCTATGAACTGGAAAATATGTTCCTTCCTGCTTTCTATAAAGCAGCAATACCTGTATGGCAAGGAAAGGAGAAACCGAGAGTAGTTCAGGGATAGTCTGAGGAGGGTCTCTTGGGGACTATACAAAGCAACAGCCACTGTGGTGTAGTGGGCAAGGGATTGGAGTAGGAAATGGGACAATCAGGTCCTAATCTGTTTTTAGCCATTGCAACTCACTGGGGACTTGGAGCAAACTACTCTTTCTGAGCCCAGCTTCCAGTTTATTGATGAGGGGAAATAGGAAGAATGTATGCTGAACATGGCACCTTGACCTCCTGGATTAAAGGTTATATAAAAGTCTCATAAATAAATAACCAAATGGAATGTGAGAAGGGAGCAATGTTTGTCAAGTGTCTTCATTCTGCTGCCAACCATGAACCTTTGTGAAGTTCAGCTCATCTGTGCCACATTAAACTCCTGTATGCCAAGGATGCTTTTCCCTATTATCCCATCTATCTCCACACTGAACAACAGTGGTGGGGATGCACACATTTGTCTTACTCCTGTTTTGATAGTTAAGGAGCAAGCTTTGTCGGTTCCGCTAAACATGGACAGTTGGCATTGTCCATGTTTCCTATCCATCGTCCAGGTTTCGTCTTCATAGAGCAAGGCTAGCATGATGGCTGCATTTCATCTTTGTTTTCACACTGATGTTTTTCTTCTTCTAGAAGCTAGAAAAAGCCTCTTGAGCACTACCAATTTGTGCAGCAGAATTAGTGGGTACCATGGTCGTTGATGCAGAGATGAAAGAGCCTAGGTACTTGAATTCATGCACCTGCTCTATTGACGCACCTCAAGGGGCAAGGTTAATTTGTTGCCATCAGGTGACATGGTGTAGGTCTTTTTTGTTGTTGTTGTATTTATTCACATCCGAGCTCTCTCCTGCTTTGCTTATGACATCTAATAGCTCCTGTTCTGGTCCCTCTATGAAAACAATACCATCAGTATATGTTGTTTCTGTAAAGTCCAGCTCATCTGTGCCACATTAAACTGCTGTATGCCAAGGATACTTTTCCCCATTATCCAATCTATCACCATACTGAACAGTAATGCACATACTTGTCTTACTTCTGTTTTGACTGGTAAGGAGCAAGCTTTGTCAGCATGCCCTATAACATTCCAAGGAGCACTGTCATAAAAGGCAGCGATGATTCAGAAGGGTTTCAGTAGAAGAGAATATAAGTAGCTCAGGGTTAAACTGTCCTTGGTGATCTTTGAGCTTAGTTTTTTCCTTGCAGGCATTTTGCTATCTGGCTAGTTAACAACTAAACTAAGTAACCAATGAAAGCTCTCTAAAATATCTTAAGTAAACTGAAGGACCCAGCATCCCAAGAAGAAAAAAACAGGAATCATCTACCACATACAGTGTAAAGTATTTTAACAACCACTAGGTAGCATAGACAAGCAGAAGACTAGCAGAGTGTATCCATGAATACTAACTAGCAATCAGAAGACAGGATGTAAAATCCTTATTCTCACAATACATGGACAGACTCAATCATAGACTCAATTGGAAAACTGTGAGGATAGTAGACCAAACTAAATCCAAAACCGCTAGGGAATTCCTGGAATCTTGGAACTCAGACCCATTAGCCATCAGTAGGCACATAGAGATAAACCACATTTACATACCATTTGAAAGACACAATAAAGTAAGCAAAGAAGGAAACAAAAAGACCAGAACATATCCTCTTCAACAGCCAACACCCAGATAAGCAGGGATTAACACCAGACAAATAATCAAGCAGAAAACTATATCCTAATCAAAGAATGACCAAGGGGAAAACCTACCTGCACCTAACACTGGCAGGACAAATTACTGTATATAAATGAGCAAACACAATCTCACTGGCGCTGATGATGTCACCTAGATGGCTAATGAAACATCTGCAAGCAAACAACCAAGCTCAGAGAGAATCAGATGTGTTTGCTGGGTATGCCAGATGCCATATTAACTTTCTATATAGAGTCCTAATGGATGCTGCCAAAGACACTCTTAAACTCTGCAAACACAACAGTAGTTTGTTTGTCATAGCAAATACACACTTCAAATACTTGCCTGACAGTCAAAATCTGGTCCACATAGCCAGCCTTGGTCTAAAGCCAGATTGCTCTTTCCAGGTTGAGGATTCTTGCATTGGTTATACCCTCTCCTTGTTTAGTGATCAGAATGTGTTCCTTAAATTGGAAGTGAAATGACCACTAAACAAACTGTGTGTGTGTGTGTGTGTGTGTGCACGAGAGAAAGGGGGGGGAAAGAGGGAGAGACCTTGCAAAGATCATTGGTTGTTCCCATTTCATTCAAATAAAGTTCTCTTGGACAGCTATGCCAATATTACTTTCACTCCAGTGTGCATTGTTGTCAGGTATACAACATTTGGTTGTAACTGTGTGCATGGATTGGAAAATGTTTTTTTTTTAAAGCTATTGTATTTGTGAATAGTTGTTATGGAAGATAACCTCTAAACAAGGAATGGCTATATAATTATGTTCTGACAATCTGCAAAGGAATCTTTCCAACTGTTAAAAGAGGACTGATTCCATGATAATTTTCATTTTGTATTTATTGCTCTTTTCAAACATGAGCACAATATCAGTTTTGCAGTCAAGAAGGGCCTGTTCTTTCCATACGGTTGAGAACAGCCTGTGAAGTACTACATCACTGCTTCCAAGGGGACTTGCTCAGGTCCCGCAGCTTTGTCATTTTTAAGCGGTTGAATATTGCATTGTTCTCTGTTTTATTTGGCTCAGATTCACAGGCAATATTAGAGGATGGTCCTGGATCATCTAGTTCCCAATCTAACGCAGCTGATGGATTACATTTTAAGTCTAAATCAAAATATAGTTTTCGTCATTGTAGAATTTTCTGGCTGTTGTTTTAGCAACTCACTGAATTGTGTTGCAAATGCTCATTCTGAGACAACTGGCCTTTCCTGATAATATTTTCCAAGTTGGAAAGAATGCCTCTTGGTCACAGTGCCCAGCTGTTGCCAGCACTTCTGCACCTATGTTATTCACATAAGGCTCCTTTTCACTTCTAGCTTTTTTACAGATTTGTTTTGTCAGGGTTTTCTTTTTTTGTCTTTGTTGGAATTGCAAGATTAGCCACAGTTTTTTCTTTACCTCAAATCCATTGTGTCACCTGTCATCTGTTTTTTAGTGCTGTCTTTCTCCCCACAAAGGCAGTTAATTTCTTTTGGTGTGTTGATGGTGTCACTGATTTCAAACCACTGCTCCTCCACCTTGTCATCACCTTGATTTGGGAGCAGGGCCTCAGATCTGTTATTCAGTGCTATCTAAAATCCTTCATGGTGTTGCTGAAGTGGTAGCAAGTTCAACAGGAGTTAAGGCGGTAGATGGCAGCGTGATATAGCTTTCAATTTCAGTTTAATCTTGCATCAAACCAGGTGATGATCAGACCTTTCTTCTGCCATTTTCAACACCTGGACATCATTAGCAGAAGACTTAAAGTGTTTGTCGACCAGGAATAGAAACACAGCATGTAGAAGCACCGCTTAGTGCTTGCGAATATCAAGTTAATTGATGATTGGGCTTGGCTGGAATAAACTGTTACAAATGACCAGTGAATTTAATGATGCAGAGCAATCCAAGCCATTTTTGTTCATGCTACCAGACCCAAATGTGCTCACAATTACTTCCAGGCAAACCACAGTTTATTAGTCTATGCATTTAGATCACCCAAGACGAGGAAGTCTGTTTTGAGGGTTTTGTGGTTCAGTATGAAAAAATGGTCTTGTTTTGTCTCCACTACATATCTCTTTGATGCATAGGGTGCAGTGATAGTAATTGGTATGATTTCATTGAATTAAGGGATCTGTCAGTTTTGTTTTTGGAGCAAGTTTTCCAGTAGTACCTTTTTATAAAGGCTGCCTCCTTAATGCCAACCAAGGCCATAGAAAAGCAAATTTGCCTTCTATAAAAAAACAAAAAGCAAATAGTATCAAACCCATCACAAGCATGTAAGCCAGCAGAGTTATCTCCCACACACTATCAAGAAATCAGACAATTGTAGTAGAATATACACAAGATAAGGTTCCTTTGCAGGTTAAGATGGCAATACAGTCCAGACTGTTTCAAAGGATGTTGTTGAGTTGTTTTATCCATTATTGGCTGTGAATCCTATTGCTTGTAGCGGATATTCACACCAGAATAATACAGGTGCATGAATTTGGAACCATTTAGGTTGTAAATCTCCTTCCTGCTAGATTGATGCAGTTGCATCTCAGTTAAAATTGCCATTATAGGCAATTTGGTGCAGTCTCTCTCCATTTGGACATCACTTAAGATGTTCTGGGTGACAAGGTTGACAGTATTCTTCAGTGTTGCAATTTTCTGGGTGATATCCAGAGCCTCAGGAAAAGTGGTGCAGTCAGTGGAGCTCTCGCCTCACAATTAGGAAGCTGTGAGTTTGACCCTAGGCAGAAGCAGATATTTCTCTTTCTGGGCACAATGAGAATATATCTGCTGAACAAAACTCTGCATTGGCAATAGGAAGGGCATCCAGCCAGTAAACACTCCATTAGCTCCATTCAGTTACTCAGACTCCACCCCGCAAGTGATTATGGGATCGTTAAAAGAAGATATGATCCAGAGCCTCAGGACAATGTGATGCCCTGGTAGCCACCTGATAACCACCAGCCACCGAGATATATTATCTAGTGATATGTATTTTAATACTGTCCTGGTGATTACTTAGTTCTGCAGCAAGTCAACTCTTCCAGACACAATAGTTTTGATTCATTTGAGACACAGTGCCATAGCTACATAGTAAGAAAATTCATACTGCTTGGCAGAGAAAACCATAGTTCTTAGGCTACCCCCTAATATTATGAGTTAATCATAGATGGAGAAGTGAATGTAACTGATTTCATTGAAGTTAGGGCTAGGCAAGAAATAAATATCCTATTTAACATCTACATGAAGCCCCTCGGTGAGATCATCCGACAATATGGGGTGAGATATCAGCAGTACGCTGATGATACCCAGCTGTATATCTCTATCCTGCATCAATTCAGTGATGCAATGGATGTGATGTGCCGGTGCCTGGAGGCTGTGAGGGTCTGGATGGGAGTCAACAGGCTCAGACTTAACCCAGACAAGACCGAGTGGCTGTGGGTACTGCCTTCTAAAGACTGTGTTGATTTTCCATCCTTGGTTCGGGGGGGGGGAGAAATTGTCCCCCTCAGAATGGGCTCACAATTTGGGTGTCCTCCTAGACTCACAGCTAAGATTAGAGCAACATCTGACAGCTGTGGCTAGGGGACCTTTGCACAAGTTCGCCTGGTGCATCAATTGCGACCCTACTTGGATCGGGAGGCTTTCCTCACAGTCACTCATGCCCTTGTCACCTCATGGTTAGATTATTGCAATGCGCTCTATATGGGGCTACCCTTGAAAAGTGTTCAGAGACTACAGTTGGTCCAGAATACAGCCGCGTGAGCTATCGTGGGTGCGCCTAGATATACCCACATTACACCAATTCTCCGTGAGCTGCACTGGCTCCCTATTGGTCTCCGGGCACAATTCAAGGTGTTGGTTATTACCTTTAAAGCCCTACATGGCTCAGGGCCAGGTTATCTTCGAGACTGCCTTCTACCACATAGCTCCCAGCGACCGGTAAGATCCCACAGAGTTGGTCTCCTCCGGGTCCCGTCAGCTAAACAATGCCGGCTGGCGGGCCCGCGGGGGAGGGCCTTCTCTGTGGCTGCCCCAGCTCTCTGGAACCAGTTACTTCCTGAAGTCCGGACCACCCCCACCCTATTGGCCTTCCGAAAAGCGGTGAAGACCTGGCTTTTCCAGCAGGCCTGGGGCCATTGATCTCGCTGTTGCAATCTTGTGAGATCCAGCCATGAATGGTGTGAATGGGTTTTAATGTTTTAATTTTTAAATGTTTTTATAATTTTTTTTTAATGCATTGTAAGTTGCCCTGAGTCTCCGGATAAGGGCGGCATATAAATTGAATGAATGAATGAATGAATGAATGAATGAATGAATGAATGAATGAATGAATAAATAATAAATATACCACATTTAATAATTATTTTTTTACATATCAAAAAAAAGAATGCTAGAATCATACATAATATAAAATCAAACCAAACCAATAAAATGTGAAAACATATTCTAATGGGAAGCATGATCTTTCTTATTTTTCCATACGGCAAACTCTTTCTGAAATCTGGAAGTCAGGGCGGGGAAAAAAAAGAAAGAATGAAAAATGTGCTCCTTTACCTTAAATTAGGTTCACTTAAAATGCTACAATTTGCAAAACATGGGCAGGCTGTCAATTCTTTTTGGCACTTTCTCTGCCAAATCAGTTTCACGGAAATCACAGACCCCATCTTTTTTTCCCTGCCTTCCTGCTCTCCTCTCCTTCATAGTCCCCACTGCACAGAATCAGGTCTGATAAAGTTTCGCATAAAAGTCTTGTGCAGAACTCTTTATCTTCTAAAAAGAGTTTTTTTAAAAAAAACCACATAGCAGATTGAGAGTTCTGGAATCCTTACCTTGTTTTGTATACATCAGGCACAGAGAGGCATTTTGGGTGACCCTCATTCATTGTTTTATGCACCCCCGGGGAGTCTGTGACCTACTCTCTGAAAACACAGCCTTAGGCAATAAATCTGGCTACAATCATATAAGCAATTAATTGGGAGACAACCCCACTGAATTCTCAGTGAACATGATTTGAATTAAGCCTTTCGGTCACTGTGGGCTTGTTGGTTCTTTCTTGGAAATTGATGGTTTAGCTTAGACTCTCTCTCTTACTTACTTCACTATGGCCATCTTCATATAACACCTCCAACCTAGAATTTTTGCTAATGAAATCACTGTTTTTCACCTATCAGTATTGCAATTTAATGTTGCGGTTTGGTTCACACAACATGGTCAGTCAGTGGCTGGGTTCCTGTATAACTTATTGAATCACAAACTAACCAAACCTATTTTAACTGGGTTGTGTGAACCCCGCCTATGTAGAATAGTAAATGGTTTCGCGGCGTTAATTCTTCTGAACAGATTGTCCTATTTCTTTTCCTCTGTGCACAAATGCAACTCATCCCTTTATTCTTTCCAGTAACTTAGGAGTGCCACCTGGTCGAGGTAATTGTCCCTTGATGGTTCCTTTGCCCTTTGATCTCATTTATACGGACTACCATGGACTGCAGCAGATGAAGCAGCATATGGGCCTCTCCTTTAAAAAATACAGGTAAGAACTGGGGCTATTTTCTGCCATCCCCTGACCCTTTTGCAACATATCTGGTAGAAGGGATAATGACAGAACTGGCCAACAGATGTACAAGTCTAATACTGTGGAATCAGTTTCCCGTAGAAATAAGATCAGTATCCTCCTTGCTAATTTAAGCAGAGAAGGCATATTTTTTAAAGCAGGAGTTCTGGGATTAATATGGAAGATGTCTGTAACTAGAATATGTATGGACATTTCTTCTAAGAATGTAGTCATGATTACATTTTCATTTCTGTGAAGTTGTTATTATAATGTAATGTGTTGTAAGCCACCCAGAGTCATTGGATACAAGCTGGCCAGCAAATAAATTTAATAATAAATAATAAATAAATAAATACACGGTATAATTTATAGTATACCACTTTTGTAAATTACTGAAAACGGATTTTTGAATGAAACTGCATTAAATCCCTATAATCATAAATATAGATAGTCCATGCTTAAAGTCACTAACCAAACTATCTTTATTTCAATTTGTTACATTTTCCCCCTTCTCCTAATTTCATAGACACAGTAATAGACATAGACATTTCTCCTTTGTTTTCTTCCTTTAGACCCATTGCTATTTATTCCTCTTACACTCCAATCTGTAATCTTTCCAGGGTCATGGCTGACATGCAAAGCACCCTTGTGCAGAATTCCACTTAGCATCCCCTCCAAAAAACCCCACATTAAAAAAAAATTAAATATTTTAAATATTCAAAATATTGTACCCCCTTCAGTTTCACAGATGGTCTCTTTTTATAAAACGGTGCTTTTTGGCTTTAGTGTCCTTCTATGTACAGATTACAGAATAATAGAACTGGAAGAGACCTTGGAGAACCCCTGCTCAAGAAGGAAGCCCTGTATCATGAAGTGCCCTTGTGCAGGGCACAATTTATACACTGTGTTTTGTGATCCTGAATCTTCCCCATGGCTCAGACAGTCCCATTTTAGACTTTGTTGACCATCATGGCTTTGGGCAGTTGATATTTTCATGTACTTTTAGGGAAGAAGGCCACAGGATGTTGATCAGATTACCAGCCTTATTTATACACGCAGCATCCCTTGCTAATATTGCTGGATGGTACTCACCATGCTGAATCTTTAAATTCTATTTTTCTGCCTTGAGTACCAATTCCTTTGAAATCTGTAGCCAGTATTTGACATTTCTCAGAAAAGAGGGTAGAGCGATTTTCTTTCAGTGGTTTTTCTCTTAATAAATGGGTTTCGTTGTTGTTTGCTTTTTCACGGGAACAAAATGAATGTACTATTCCCTGCTGTACCTGGACATCACTATAATATGCAGTTATTCCAAGTTTTGAATGGGACTGCAACTGAAAATCGTAGTTATGAAAACATTCAGCCTTTCTTTCTCCTTTCAAGCAGGGAGAAATACATTTCCAACACATCCTTAAGATTTACACCTCCACTTCCAAACCTTGATTATCTCCATGACTGTGACAGCTGGTCAATTGCACCCTCCATAGCCCTCCATTCTGTTTTCCAGCTGCCATTGTCACATATTATGTTGTGCTTAGAATGGCAAAAGAGCAAAGTTATATATTGTTCTCCTAAGAGAAATTATTATCACCACCATCATCATCACCATCCCCCACAGGTTTTTGAGGGAGGAGGCAAGAGTTTGGGTGTTCAGTGTGTGAAGAGAGCAGGGGGAACTAATGGATCAGCCTTCTGTGAATGCATTCGGTAAACATCACGAAAGAAAAAAAACATGGCTGCTAAAATAACAAAGTCATCCTTATTTTGCCCCACCCCCAACCTCCGGCTACTAAAAGTAGAGGAAAACAAAGCAAAATGAGCCAACTCCCTGTCTCTTGCCAGATCATTTGCTAGCAACATTTTGTGATGTCATTTTAGCACTGATGGTATCCTTTTCTTCTCCCACCTGCCACCCCTGCTATCCTTCATGATTTTTGTTCAAAAATATCAGATCGTATTATGATTTTTATTATAAATCAATTTTCCTTATGTGTTTTGCTTGGCTAAAAGAGCAGAGTTGGGACCCTGATGCTGTATTCTCAGATCTTGCTCTCTTCCTTTTCCAATCCTGAGCTCTTTTTGATTGCCTTGAGAATATCCAAAGGTGTGTGAGGATTGGGGAGGGACAAGAAAGTAAGCTCCTCCCCTCCAGTGCCCATGCAGACTAGAGAGTCACTATAGCATGCAGTGGAAAGGCTCATCCATAGATGTTCCATGCAAGGGGAAGCCCAGAAGAAGGGTGAAAACAATGAGAAGAAGACTCCATCTCTTGTTCCTCTTCTATGCATATTGGTGGTTGCATACTTCCAGAATGACTCTCTTTGTTCTATTAACATTATACACCCATCTTTGATTGGCAAATAGAAAGAAAACCCACAATGTACAGATAGAGAAAAAAGAATTCCTGTGCAAATGAAATCGGATTTTTTTAAAAAAGACTTATTTTAAAATACATTAGAATTCATACAGTGATTTAATGGAGAGAGAGAGAAGTGCCCTGCCAATACCTGGGTAATTGGGTGGATGAATTCAAACATCAGTAGAATGGGTAGAATCAAGTACTTGGTTCACTTTTTGTTTGGAGGGAAAGGTTGAATGGTGAATTTTAATGGAGAAAGACACTAATAATGATCCTTAAATTTACCTTACAGTTCCCTAAATGGGACAAAACAAATCCCATCCAATCTAAGGGTGTTTGGGAGGACACAATATTACTCTAGGGGATTAGAGGTTATGTAGTTAAGAAATAGATTGAGAAGATTGAAGAAAAACACACAGATACACTGTCAGTACATACACAGATAAAGCAGGCTAGATTCCGTGGTTCAAACTAGCATCCATTGTACATACTATTTTTTATATAACATTTTGTTTTGTAATGTACTTCCATGGGAATGGAAATCTGTCACCAATCCAGATTTGGGGTGGGAGGGTTCTTTGTGCTTTGTTTTGGAGAGGTATTGCTTGAGATCTTTTCTCTCCCCTGCCCTTCACTTTCCACTTTCTTTTGACTCAACAGTTGTCTTTCTTCTCTGAAAGAAATATGTGGTTGCAGAGGCTGTTTATAGACTGATGTTGTTCACTGCACAAGCTTTTAAGTGCAAGATATACATGGAGTTGACTGTAGATTAATGGAGTGGCAAGTTTAATAGTAAAAGCGCCATGAAGTCTAGTGGCTCCTATTGTCTTTGTTGCATGCTATGCTTCATTTTGCAAGCTCTGCTTTAAAAGCACATTTTTTAAAATTCATGAATATGGTTTCTCAAGGAAAAGAGAGTCTTAGAGCTTCTCCTTTGTCTGCATTAACATTTGTTTGTTGCTAGTTCCATTAGCTCAATTCTAAGCAGCTCACAAGCCGCAAAATACAAAATATCTATAAATAATACAATAAGCATATACCAAAAACATCAAAATGTAACATAATCTTTCAAACTGAAACAATACAATTCAATCCCATAATCGTAAAGCATTTGGGCTATTTTATACCAGATTACACAACAGAGAGACTTATTTCTAATTCATGTTGGAAAACCCAAGTTTTGAGTGGCTTTCTAAGCACCAGGAGTGAGGGGAGCGGGGAGGCAGATCTTTATCTTGGTCTTCCGGGTGCGATTCAAGGTGTTGGTCACCACCTTTAAAGCACTCCATGGCTTAGGACTGGGGTATATACGAGACCGCCTTCTGCCACCGACAGCCTCCCACCGGCCAATACGCTCCCACAGAGAGGGGCTCCTCAGGGTGCCATCGGCCAAATAATGTCGACTGGCGACACCAGGGGGAAAGCCTTCTCTGTGGGGGCACCAGCCCTCTGGAATGAGCTGCCCCTAGATGTGCGTATGATCCCCGACCTGTGCACCTTTCGCTGCACTCTGAAGACCCTCTTGTTCCAACAAGCCAGGCTGGCCTAACATGAATATGAATTTTAATGGGTATATGTCAGTTTTTAATTTGTGGGCCAAATTTTTGTATATTTGATTTTAATGGTTTTTAAATTTTGTAAATTTTATGTGTTTTAATATGGCTGTACACCGCCCTGAGTCCTTCAGGAGAAGGGTGGTATAGAAGTCAAATAATAAATAAATAAATAAATAAATAAATAAATAAATAAATAAATAAATAAATAAATAAAATGAATTTATTACTGGTGGTGGGGCTTTTCACAGAAGGGGAGATCTCAGAAAATGCTAACCTCCAGGTTTCCTCTCATTGCCACTTATGGTTGGTGAGGACTGTCAGTAAACCTTCTGGGTAGAATACCTCAGGCAAATAGATTCTCTTCTGAGTGAACTGGTCTAGTGGATAACCAGGCCCCAAACAATAGCAATAGCACTTAGACTTATATACTGCTTCACAGTGCTTTTACAGCCCTCTCTAAATGGTTTACAGAGTCAGCATATTGCCCCCAACATTCTGGGTCCTCATTTTATCCACCTTGGAAGTATGGAAGGCGATTTTAAATATTGCAATCAGCTCCTTGAATTTCACCCAAAAACAAGCCAATGCTGGTCTCATAATCTTGTTATTACATGACAATATTGGTTTCTCCTATTAATATTTATGAATATGGTTTCTCAAGAAAAAAAGATTGGCTATCTTCAAGAACAGATCCCATTAATTCCTCCATTCATTGAGTCAATGGAAAAGTATGCTGGCATAAAATGTACTACTCTGATGGCTGAACCTAATGGTTCTTTGTAACAATTGGTGAGGTGGAGATGAATGTAAGTGTCTAAGGTGCCTAAGACACAGGATTTAGTCATCTTTCAAGTATCCTGAGTGACAAATCACTGGTACAGAATTGCTCATTAATCTGTCTTTTGGGCTGATGTCACATAGGTTAGCATTTTTCTGAAAGAGCATTAAATCCAGGTCCAAAACTAACCTGGTGTGGGTTACATACATCATCTGAAATGGAAAGGAAGAGAGCTGTGGTGGCACAATGATTAGAATGCCCACTATCAGGAGTTCGATCCTGACTGGCTCAAGGGTGACTCAGCCTTCCATTCGTCTGAGGTTGGTAAAATGTGGACCCAGATTGTTTGGGGCAATATGCTGACTCTGTAAACTGCTTAGAGAGGGCTGTACAACACTGTGAAGCGGTATATAAATCTAAGGATTATTGCTATTGCTAAGAGAAGTTGTGCAGAGCACTGGAGGCATATTCTTCTGTTTCCAACAATGCATTTCCTCAGTGCCTGACTGGTAAGGCTATTCTTGGACACAAGTCTAATGTTGAGCTAGTACTGTGTTTCCCCGAAAATAAGACTCTGTCTTATATTTTTTTTGAACCCTGAAATAAGCACTTGGCCTTATTGCCATGTGCTCAAAAGTCCAATTGGGCTTATTATCAGGGGATGTCTTATTTTGGAGAAAACAGGATATGTTATAGTGGTTAAGGTGCTGGATTGGCATTAGAGAGACACAGGTTTGGGATACTCCTCAACCATGGAAATTCACCAGGTGTGTTTGCGTCAACTTTCTTTCTGCCAGCTGTTGGTTGCTATTGTGAGGACCAATGGAAAGCAGGAATAGTAAGTGCAACCTTTGAACAAAAAGCAGAATATACATCTAAGAAACAAGCAAACCAATAAGCAGGTCCCTGATACAAGAAGTTTATAACTATTAATTGGAGATCACAGGATCTCTAAATCCCATAATAGGACACTTCCACTTAAGCAGTAGAAAGCATGACTTTCAAAGCTGTTCAAAGTTATTGGGTTTCCTCCCTTATTCTCTTACACAGATGCCGTGTTCGAGTAATTGATACTTTTGGGACTGAACCTGCATACAACCATGAGGAATATGCCACTCTGCATGGATATCGAACAAACTGGGGCTATTGGAACCTCCATCCTAAACAGTTCATGACAATGTTTCGTAAGTGATTTTTATATTCATTGTGGTTACCATGAGGTGTGGGATAACAAGATAAGAATCTTCCTAGGTTTCCAGAGTGGAAATACAGAAATCTCCAAGAAGCTTATGTGAAGAACCCAAAAAACAAACCTCCTCCACTATGTTCTGTCCGAAGTCCCTTTTGAAATGTGTTGCGATCCTTCAGCTGGTCCAGAATGCTGAACATTGCCTATTGACTAGTTATATGAAGCATGGATCACTATCTAAACACTATTCAATGTACTATTCATTCCTCTCAAGCAATGAACCACTTACCTGAAAGAAAAAAAAAAGACCCACTCAGTTTTTACATTCTTTGGGAGCAGTTCTTCCTTTTTCTACCAACTTGAAGCTGACTGAATGAACCTGGGGGGGGGGGGGCTGCAATTGAAATGCTTCAAGCAGGTTTCATCAGAGATAAGCCAGGAAGAAATAGGTGATGGAGAGTCCCTCCATTACATCCTGTCCTGTTCTGTGAAGGTCATGGAGCTTGAGATAAGAATAGCAATATATAAAGGTCTCCGATGGGAAAAAAGTAGATCTTTGTGGAACAGTTTGTTGTTCTTTGGGCATGTTCAAGTTTCTCAAAGAACCCCTCTTGGTCTTTTTTTCTGGAGTTGAGGAACACCTTCTGTAAGCTTCAGAGCAGTAAAAAGATACATATAATTGTAACATTTTGCTGTCATCTAGTGACTGCCCTGATTTTGTGGCAGCCCAGATCTGATCACATTTTTGAACCAGTCATTTGCGTCAGGTTGATTGATTGACATTCCATTCTGGAAACTAGGGAATAAAGCTGAGCTGTGAAAAATGGAAAACTCCCAAAGGGACCACAACAGGGATGAAATCTACTTACCTTCCCTACCAGTTTGGAAGTGCATGCGCCACTCATGCATGATTGCTCTACTTGCACGCATGCATCACATGCGATTTTGGACCCTCTGCGCATGCGCAAACCAGGGGTGAAATGCTCCCGGTTCGGACCGGCTCGAGAGAGTAGGTAGCGATGGCATCAGGCAGTTCGGAGAACCGATAGCAAAAATCCCTGCCCCCGCCCCCCATGCCCAGCTGAGCCGCGTGATCATCAGAGCCTTTTTTTTCTTTTAAATGGCTCTGACCAGCCAAGCTCTGAGGATCCCAGCTGAGTTGCCTGCTAATCAGGCAACTCAGCTTGGATCACCAGAGCCATGTAAAAGAAAAAAACTTTTTCCTTTTAAATGGCTCTGACGATCCCTCCCCCTCCCCCTCCCCCCCCCTCAGCTTGCTTACCTTAGCTGCTGGTCACAACGCGATCCATTGCATCAGCAAGCAACTGAATCTCCCTGCCTGCAATCAAGCAGGCAGGGAGTTGTGGACTTCAGCTCCCAAAATTTCTCAGCCAGTAAAGCAAAGCTGTCTTAGGAATTCTGGGTGTTGAAGTCTACAAGTCTTAAAGTTGCTAAGGTTGGAGACCCCTGTTCTATTGGGTAAGTTTTTTTCCCTTTTGGGAGCTTTAAAAAAATAATTAATTGGGGGTTTTTTTAGTTCTTTTTTTAGACCTAGCCATGTGAGGTTCCTGCTTGTTGCAGGGCCATTTTGGGTCTAGCACAGCTGCTTTTACATTGTGGGTGAGCCAGTTGTGTTGTGTTGTGTTGTGTGTGTGTAAAGTGTGAAAGTTGTTTTTTTGGGCTTTTTGTGGAAGTGTGAGGTTCCTGCTTGTTGCAGGGGCCATTTTGGGTCTAGCACAGCTGCTTTTACATTGTGGATGAGCCAGTTGTGTTGTGTTGTGTTTTGTAGGTTAAAAAAGGGCAAAGAAGTGACATTGACTTGGCCACGCCCACTTGACCAACAAGCCATGCCCTCCCAGTCACCTTACCACTAAGCCACTCCCACTAATTAAGCCACGCCCACAGAACCGGTAGCAAAAAATTTTAGATTTCACCCCTGGCGCAAACTCTTCTGCGCATGCGCAGAGGGTAAAAAACAGATTACTTCCTACAATGTCCAGGCGTTGTGCTGCTGCTGCTACCGGTTCACTTGAACTGGTGCGAACCGGTAGCATTTCACCCCTGGACCACGAATATAGAAACTGAAAACATCTTTTTCCCTGGGATACCGCTTGTTGTGTTAAGATATTCGGCCACTTGTGCACCTCTGTACTGATTTCCCAAGGGCCCCAATAGGCAAATTTGCTGATTCAAAATCTTCCTTTAACCTTGACAATGATACCCCAAGGATAAATTGGCTTAATGGGGCCTGCCATTTTAATTAGCTTTCACTTTAGCTTTTAACTACCCACTCCCACTGTTCTGTTAATTATGTTTTCAGGCTACTCCAGCATCTACCTTTTTCCTCAGCATAGTTTGAACGAAAGAGTTTTGACTGACACTGCATGATTCCCATGCAAGTTTCTCTTGCTCTCTGTCTCCCTTTGGAAGTTGCCAAACTAACCAATCATTTGTCACCTAGCTAGAAACCAATTGAAGCAGTAACAGAGGGATGTGATGTTGTGGTCAAAACAATCTAAGGATCAAATGAGAAATGAAACAAATGAGCTTTTATAGATCGGCATCATATTAGGTTTCTTATCCCCCTCCTTTGGAATATTCTATTGCACAGAATCTGTCTCAGAATTTCCTGAGGACGTGATAAACTATCAGAAGAGGCCAGTGGGAAAATACACAGTTCTGAGTGGAAGGTTGAAGAGAGATGGGCTGGGGGGTGGGGGAATGACAACAATCAGAAATCATTGTTAGAAGCAGGTAGGTTTTCTGGAAGAAGGCCAGCTATGTGTGGCCTGAAGATTGTAGCTCTAGTTTTAGTTAAGGACGGGTGACTTCATTGTTGCCAGGTCCCTGGAAATCAGTGTGGTGAGCCTCAGCAATATATTGATTAGAAATGAAACGTTTTTTGTAGTGAGATTAACTCATTCTTAGCTTCGCAAAATGGATTTCTTTGTCCTATTTGTTAGCTTTGGGATCTGCTAGACATGTCTGTGGCTTTTCTACTGATAATATGACATTCTCAATTTAGCTCTACTTAGGACAGATATATCCAATATTACTATTTTATTTGTCAATAGACAACCTGTGATCCGTTGGGTCATTGTTTCAGAGATATTTTCTTACCAAAACAGAGAAACAGAATGACCAAAGGCAAAAAAGCAGTGGCAGTAACAATAATTTTCAACTTCTTGACAGCTTCCCTGTGGTTGACTGCCCTTAGGTTATAGTGGGACTGGTCTACCTGGCCTCCAAAGGACTAGGGCAGGATGAGTCTACCTGATCTCCAGCAGCCAAGAAAGAGGACGCTATACCTGGTCTCTGGAGTGCTAGAGCAGGACTGGGCTATCGAATCTCCGGGCAGCAATGTGGCAGCACAGAAGCAACTACAAATTTGCCAAATTTCAATCCCACAGGAGTCATGGATTCCATGGATGGATTCCATAAATTAGCCCATTTGATATCTTGGTTCAAAAATTGTTGCCTTATTTTTTTTACAAGTTTTTTTTAATTCCATATATATATATTGTGGACAATACATTGACTGGGTCAAGTCTTTTTTTTAAAAAAAAGCAGTGCTAACACTAATAATACATACCTTATGATACACTGTTTTTCCCAATTAAAGTTACAGGCACAAGAGTTTCAATCGTATATAAATGTTTTATGCATGTACTTTTAGCAAAGAGCACAGGTTTTCATTGTATCCCTTTTTATTCTCATAATAAATTTATCATGCCGGTTAGGCTGAGAGAGAAGATGAGCCCAGGATCACCCAATGAAAGGATGTCCACATGCAATACCCATAAACAAAGGGTAGAGATTCGGTTACTGCCCCCATTTTGTCTCTTTTGACCCTTTGGGATGCCCTTGCCAAGTGAACAAGAGTGAATTTTAAGAGTGACTCTTAAAGAGTGAAATTTCTGTCCTCCCAATCAGTCCAAAACTCCCACTATCCTAATTCCTCTAATAATATATATTGGCTGAGGGGTGACATTTAGCAGTAATTATCTCATAACATTTTTCTTGTTTGTAATATTATGTCAGGGATATGCTCATGGGAAGATTTTATCAAAGAATTAAGAATTATCTCTAAATAAACAAAGTGTGTTTTCTAATAAAGGCTCTGGCATTGTTAACAACTATTCAGAAAGGCCACTCCTGTAAAATTGACTCCAGCATATATTTAAATACATGCAAAAAAAAAAAAAAACAGTGGATCTTTCCTGCCATCTCTTAAAAGAAATATGGCATGCATAAGGAGATAAGAATGAGTTCTTTGTTAAGTTGGACAACATGCTGGGAAAGCAAGCAGACCAAGGAAGATGCTGGTTGGTGCTCCTTTTTCCTGTCAAGAGGCAGTCAAAGCAAAGCCAAACTCAATATCACTGGTGGTGGGACTTCCTGTTTGCTGCTTGTCGCTGCTAGACGTTCCTTTGGGATCGTCAGCTTCCATCGCCTGTCAGAGCCGCCTTCACAACGGAATGGCGGCTCGAAAAAACTCCGTTTCCATGAGGAAACGGAGATAGAGCCGGCAGGGGTGGGTAGAACTCTCTGCGGAGTCCCAAAAGTTTTTCCTTTACTTTTGGGACGGAGCGGATGAGATGCCCCGTATCCCCAGCCGCTGCTCTGGGCTTTGGGAGACCTCTGCTGATGCAGAGCCAGGCGTCAAAAGCAAGCCTGCAAATTTAACAGACTACTCAAAGAAAATGTGAGCTGGACCTGTAATACTGAACCGCAAGTATTTTACTGATTTTTTAAAAGAAATTACTTAAGAGAGAGGAGGAAAAGAAAGAGGAAAAAAAGCCTTTTAAAATGGCGTCGGCTGGAGGAGAGGCTGAAAGGGAAAGTCCTTCCGTTTTTTATTACTACAATGTAGCGGAATAAATACCACTGGCTACATTTGTAGACAAAACTTCACTCCTGTGTCTTTTTCTCTTTTTCTTTCCCTTGGAGACCTGATATTGTTGTTGATTGGAAAGAAGTCTTTCTTGCTTTTTTTTAACAAAGCCTGCCTGGGCGGAAACATGGCACTGAGACTCATAAAGTCAGATAAACAAGAAGGGGGGGGATTCCCCCACCAACAACTTAAAGGAACAAGTCTTAACTCTTCAGTCTGAGAAACCTGATTTTAATATAATAGAATTTTTTATAGAAGAGATTAAAAGAAGGGAGGAGATTGTGAATCAGCAATTTGAAAAATTTAAGCAGGAAATTAAAGAATTGGTGAAATCTAAGTTTGATTTTTTGGAGAAAAAACTCTCAAAAATGGCTAATGGTTTTGTAGAATTTATGATACAGTTGGACACAAATACTAATGTACTAGAGTCTAAAATGGAAGAAATTCAAGATAAATTGGACAATAGAATTCAAAAAATTGAAAATGACTTGATAAACATTCAGGATAATAGCTTAGAAGAAAAACCTAAAATGGATGCTGATCAAAAGTATGGTAATGCAGAAAATCTGCAACAGAAGATTGAAAAAGAGATTTTAATGGTACAATATAATTTCACAGAATATGCGATAAGATTAAGAGGTTTGCAGGAAAATAATAGAGATGATTTAAGGAAAATATCTTCTGAATTTCTAGCTGGGATTCTAAAGGTTCAACCTGACGAAGTGTTTTGTAGGATTGACAGAGTTTATCGAATCAACTCCTGGACTGCCAAGCAAAGGCAATTGCCTAGAGATGTGGTGATCTATTTTACAGATAAAGAAATTAGGAATAATATCGTGCAAAATTCCTTCAATTCTAATTTGCAATTGCATGGAAGAAAGATTTGGATTTATAAGGAACTCCCACCTAAGATATTGATGGAAAGGAAGAAATTTGGTTTTCTGGTGAATGAGTTAAAAAAGAGAAATATTTCATTCAGGTGGGACGCCCCAGTTGGTATTATATTTAGATATCAAGGAGAAAGATATCAGCTAAATACTGTTGAAAGAGCGGAAGAATTTTATCAAAATAGGTTGAAAATGAACTTAACATCTTCAGGTATAATACAGGATAAGCAGAAGGAGCCGGAAATAAAGGTAAAATATCGAAATATAGAGACTGTACCAGATGAATTGCCTTTGGATTCATTGGATACCCCAGCTGGACTATCTACAAATCTGAGAGAAGTGGCATCTAACCTTAATGTGATGACTTATCAAGGCAAGGATAAGCATGGAAACCAATTAGGGGAAATACAAGGGATAAAAAAGAAATATGAGATACAAAAACAAAACCAACAAGACCAATCTACAAAGCAGAACAAAATCCGACCAGATGATACACAATTTGTAGAAAAGAAACCAGGATGGAAACCAAACCCACAAAAAGAAAAGAAAAAAAGAAATAGGTGGCATAAAAATAGAAATTTCTAAATCAGGCAACAGTGAAGCCAGTGACTTTAAAATATGAATGATTATGTGTAAACACAGAAGAGGCGATGTATTGGTTAATATCATCCTGAAGATTGTGGCAGATCTCTGCATGGCCGTAATTTGGGGATGTGAAATGAGCCTTAAACTGATGGATTTGAATTATCCATTTTGGAATTTTTTTTTTGTGTTGATAAACATATTATATTATCTTGAATTATAAGGCAAGAGAATTATGCTGGGGCATGCAGAAGATCGGGTTGTTACCCACTACGATGATGGGAATTAATAATCCTGATGAAACCCACAATTATTACTATATGGAATATAATTATAATGTCACTCGGGTGGTTGTTTTTACTTTTATACATATAAGAAGATATTTACTATTGATGGGGGCAGATATGATTGAAGATCCTGAATAAACTGTTGCACCAGCAAGCTATGTTACCCGATTATGGATGTTGGTTCTACCAATCCAGTGGAAAGACCTTAAAGAAGATACTATATGGATTATAAATTTAAAGTCATTGTCTTTTCTTTTTTTTTATTTAGATATAATGGAAAATATAGACATATATTTTTAAGTAGTGTGGGCAGTGAATCAAAGATATTAAGAAATGTTGTGTATGGTAATTTTGCATGATAGTGGGTGAATAAGCTAGTTAGTAGATTGATTAGTCTAAGAAAAGGGATTTTTAAGTGATATATTTAGGGGAGTGGAGGAAATGGATAGAGTGGAATAAATGTTAAACTAGATTTTATGGGGAAGGCTGCTTTGAAATGTTATAGTAATATACATAGAAGATTAAATGTTAAAGTAGGACTTATTGTATAGTTTTAAAGTGGAGAAGTTATTTTATAATGTCATAGTATAATGTCTTTTTTTTCCCCCTTTTTTTCCTTTCTTTTCTCTTTTCTGAAATGTATGGATAAAGGGGGATGTTATAATATTAATAATATTTTGTCTTTTCTGAAATGTATGGATAAAGGGGGATGTTATAATATTAATAATATTTTTAGTAAGTAAAGGTCAATATCTAGAGGACGGAGTAAGTAATCTGTTATGAATTAGGTTTTTTTTTTGTTATGAAGAAGTCACAGGGGGGGATGGGTGGGGTGGGGAGGGGGGGTTAGGGAGGGGGAGGGAGAGGGGGAAAAAAAGGGGGGGAAAATTTGTATTTGAAAACTTTTTCAATAAAAAAAAATATCACTGGTGGTAAAAATGTACAGACAAAATAATGGTATAAAATATGGGTAAATTTAGCATAATGGTTCTTTTGATTTTTAAAATAAGAATTAGTGAGCAGGGCATTTATAGTTGATGAAACAGAGGTGGGGATTTGTTGCTTTCCAGATGTTGATGAATACCAGAAGTGCCTGCAAACCTGGCCAATGCTGGGAGGTAGCTCAACAACATTGGAAAGTGTACAGAGATGCCTCAATTTTATTTTGCAGCCACTAGCAAAAGTTATTACAGCAAACTGTCCTGATTGAGAAGAAGACAAAAAGAGTTATTTCTAGGTTTTGTTTTGGAATGACTCTAGGTTGGTCCTCAGGAAATGATTCCGGAAGGATTCTGTTTTCTCTTCAGCCACAATATTCTGTTAGTAGTGTGAACAGGCTGTATATATGTCTATGGAGATTCTCAGTCAACCTGCTCATGGTTGTCCCAAAGCAGCTTTTTCAAAAGGCAACTGGACTGTCTTGGTTTTCCCTTGAAGACGTTTTACTTCTCATCCAAGAAGCATCTTCAGTTCTTCAAGGAAACGTCTTCAAGGCAAAACGAAGAAAGTCTGGTTGCGTTTTGAAAAAGCACCTTTGGGACAGACTGTATATATGTTCACACAAACGATATATATATGACTGGTCTGGGACACAAGCACACAAAATGTATAAATGGCTGGGATCGCATTCTGTATAAATGACTTGAATTCAGGAGAAAGAACTGTTCCTAATTGCACACAAACCAAGTTGTGAGCATGCATATAGACATACTCAAGGTTGGACTCAGCAGCCTATAGCTCTCCAGATGTCAATGGACTGCAGCTTCTATGTTCCTTACTATTGAGCATGCTTGTTGGAGCAGATAGAAATCTAACATTTGTAAGTCCATGTGAGATTTTGGCAGATAGTTTACAAAATGCGCTGGGAATTAAATATACTCTATCATTCTTCCCTTTCTCCAAAGCTAGTACTATTACACTTTCTTTTATTCCCCTTTTATTTTCTCCTAATAAATATGAGTTGTTCATGAAAATCTGATGAATCATTGATCCAGGAACAGAATCAATAGCAGATAATTCTTGGTTTTAAGAAATCACCATTAATTATTTGATCATGTTGTTATTTTGGATGAAACTTTACTCATGGAACCAGAAGTTAAATTGATCTTATAAACTGCAAACGATAGCAGTTTGTTGAATTAATCCTGCAACACGTTTCAGTTCTAAAATAATTCAATTACCCAAACATTTGAATTGTGGAAAAATACAACTTTAGCATTAATACAAGTCATCAAGCGTGCCCAAATCATCAAAGCTTTGAAAACTTTCCAAACAATAATAAGAATTAGTATGGCCAGCCAAGTTTATAATCACATTTTTAAACAGTTATACCAAGTGCAAATTATGAGCCAAAATAAAATGTTATATAAAAGTAACATTTCTTTCAGGACTGATCTTTTGTTTTTAAAAATTGCCCATCCTTCTTCAGACAGCTCATTCAATTATTGTAGCTATTGCATTTTGTTTAATGAAAAAAAAAAAGTGGATATTCTATTACAGAATTAAAAGTATCTGATAAGAAAGGTGTGAAATATATCAGTAGATTCATTTTTAAAATAAGGGTATTTGATTTCTAAACTAACAAAGCACCTCTCATGTGGCTAACCAGAGGATTGGTAGTATAGAATGGAATGGATCAGCCAAGAACAGAGTTGTCAAACTCAAGGCCTGGGGGCCAGATCTGGGCCACGGAGTGGTTAGATCTGTCCCACGTGGCCACCCTGGAAACAATGAAGGACCGGCCTGTGGTGCCTCTGCCAGCAAAAACAGAGCTCCATTTTAGCTGGCAAAGGGTTGTAGGAGGATGTTGCAGCTAAAAACAGAGCTCCGGAGCCCATTTTTGCTGGCAGAGTGCTCGGGCCACCACAGGGCCCCCCGACACGAATGATGTTGAGCTGGTCATGCCCACCCTGTCCATGCCCACCCCAGCCCCCCAAGGTCAAAAACAACCCTGATACGGCCATCAATGAAATTGAATTTGACATCCCTGACGCAGAACTAAGGAAAAATTTCTTGACAGTGAGAATAATCAACCAGTGTAATGGCTTGCCTTCAGAAGTTGTGGGTGCTCCATCACAGGAGGATTTTAAGAGGAGACTGGACATCAATTTGTCTGAAATGGCATAAGTTCTCCTGCTTGAGCAGGGGGTTGGACTAGAAGACCTCCAAGGCTCCTTCCAACTCTTGATGATGATATTTATGATCCCATATTTCAGGGTATGATACATAAAATTAGCAAAAAAGTGTAGAAACTCTAGGGCAGGGGTGTCCAACTTTGGCAACTTTAAGATTCGGCAACTCCCAGAATTCTCCAGCCAGGACTATGGCTGGTTGAAGTCCACAGGTCTTAAAGTTGCCACGATTGAATATCCTTGACCTAGGGTAAGCACAAAATTCAATGTAGCCTCTGCAAAGTACATACTCTTCCAATGAAATGGAATGCTATTTCATTGGAGGTGGGATAGATTCAGTAGTGGGTTTCAAATTTTTTTACTACCGGTTCTGTGGGTGTGGCTTGGTGGGCGTAGCAGGGGAAGGATACTGTAAAATCTCCATTCCCACCCCACTCCAGGGTAGGTTACTGCAAAATCCCCATTTCCTCCCGATCAGCTGGGACTTGGGAGGCAGAGACTAGATGAGGGCATGGCCAGTCAGAATTTTTACTACCAGTTCTCCGAACTACTCAAAATTTCTGCTACCGGTTCTCCAGAACTGGTCAGAACCTGCTGAAACCCATCTCTGGATAGATTGTATTATTCAGGAGAGAGAAATGAAGATTTCCATTGTTACAGTAACATATTATGTTATTCCTCCACAGCTCATACACCAGATAATTCTTTTATGGGGTTTGTATCAGAAGAGCTCAATGTGACTGAGAAGCAGTTTATTAAATCCAACAAGGCCAACAATATGGCGGTTGTCTATGGGAAGGAAGCCAACATTTGGAAGGTGGGTTGCATACACAAGCATTTCATCCCAACCATATAAATAATGAAACTCACTCATCCCTCAGCACTGTTCGAAATGCCTTTTATGCAGGGGTGGATTCTAAAAATTTTTACTACTGGTTCTGTGTGCGTGGGTTATTTTGTGGGCGTGGCTTGGTGGGGGGGTAATGTGACTGTGTGGGCTTGGCCAACTTTTGTTTTTTTTTACTTTTAAAAGCCTTTTTTCTACAACCTTAAGAGGTTGCTGAAAAAAATGCTTTGAAAAGCCTCTGCCGATCAGGCAACTCAACTGGGATCGTCAAAGGCTTTTCAAAGCATTTTTTTTTACCACCTCTTCAGCTGAAGAGGTTGCAGAAAACAATGCTTTGAAAAGCCTCTGACATTCCCAGCTGAGCCGTGGGATCATCAGAGGCTTTTTTTTCCCCGCCTTTTAAAAGCATTTTTTTGGCTGAAGAGGTTATAGAAAAAATGCTTTTAAAAGTAAAAAAAAAAAAGCCTCTGATGAGGTGGGCGGGGTAAGCGAGTGGCGACCGGGCCGGGGACTGGTTCGGGGGTGTGGCCAGCTAATGTTATTACTGGTTCTTGGCACTACTACAAATTTTTACTACCGGTTCTTGCGAACCGCTGTGAACCGGGAGCAACCCACCACTGCTTTTATGTCTGTGGGGTACATTTTATATATAAGCTCAACGATCTTGTGAAATAAAGAATGTATCCTTTACCTCCTCAAATTGGGATTCAACCTACAGAGTGAATTCACACACTTTTCCCAGCCTGATCCAGCTTCCACAGGCAAAGAAATAGCAGGATCAAAATTGGGTCTGAGTTTTGTGCCTGATTTTATCTATCCAAACCTTGAGGGGCTGTTGCTAAACCAAGTTTAAAAACACCCTTGGAATTAATGAGTAAGAGTGATATATTTATTTCCTGCTCAACCCTACACCATTGAAATCATTTGTTTAATTGAGGGTGGGAACTGAGAGAACCACATAAACCTGTGTGTCATTTTAAGTGTTGCAGTCCTGCAGAGTTTGGGAACCTCTTTCTAGAGAATCCCATCTTCAGACATCACATCTTGCATGCTAATTCTGCCCAATTATGGATGCAGAATCCACAAGTCTCTTTTTTTCATACCAAACCTAGTTGCATAGTCTCATAGTTGTTGAGTTCTTTGAATTTTATATTTAGCCTGGGAAAACCATAACTATTAGATTGATTTTGTGACGGTCCAGACCTTAATCTTTGTTTATCTTAATTTTTTATTCTTTGCACTACTTAATGTTAATAATGGCCCCGGGGACATTTATGAATGTCATAGGAAAGCAAGCTGCAGTTTTAAGCTATGGTGACATTCAATGAGAATTTTGCCCAGGAGAAGAAAAACTGACATTCAGGACAGCCCTGAATTGACTGTTAAAAAGCTGTACCTGGGGTTAATTTCATGTGAAGTTTCAATAGAAGTACTATTTGGACAGGATTATGAATCTGCAACCCAAAGATTTTCCCAGAATCCTTCAATGAACTACTGTACGGGGGATCCGCTCCTTCAAAAACCTGGTTGTGCAGTATGGGGTGGATGGTAGAACTGAGAGAAAGAAGTCATGATTGGTCTGACTTCAGGATGCAAAGCTCATATCTTGAGGATACAGATTGGCAATCAAAGCTTGCTTGCTTGCCTGATTTGTTTATGACATCAAATTATTTCAATTTTCCTATAAGAAGACAAGTCACACAGGTCAATTGACCATAGCAAATATTTTCCAGCATTAATGCTATAAACTAAGAACAGATACTGAGCTAATCACAACCTTTAAGAGTTCTATGTTCCATGTTTGATCATTCAAGCCGACCTCTTTAAACATAAGTCATCTAAAACATTCATGGCATTGGTTCTGTTTTTTTTTTTTTTTAAATTTGGAGAATATTTTTTCCAGGGGAAGAGTGGTGACAGCTATGTTGCTGGCCTTTTCCAGAATGAAGAAGAATTTCTATGGGTTGACTATAAATTCAGCTTGTTTGGTGACCACCAGGCTGGGGGAAGTTGGATTTGATGAATGACTGTTCTGATCCACCAAAGCTCTTTACATGGTCATATAACTTGTATTTCACCATCTTGGAGCATTTTAGTTTGTTGTCTTTTATACACAGGAAGTCAATCTTGCCTCTTCTTGCTTCTCTCTATGTGCCAACATGGATTTCCAGTTACAGGTACAGTAAGTTACAAATCATTTTAAACTATATATATATGTTTAATGTATTATAGCAGAACAAATAATGCTTTGATGCTTTTAATATGTAGATTATATGCATTTAAATAACTTTTTCAAAATGGAGTTTAATAGGAATTATTGCAAAGTAAGATTTTAGATGATTCTTTAAAGTGACATTCATCTTGCTTTTTTAAGCAAGACAAATCATTTTGTTCTGATTGCTTTGGTACAAATGGCATTTGCTCAACACATATACATTCTTTATAAAGGACACGGACATGGCAAGTTCTCTTTTTCTTCATGTTGCTTCCTCTCATTTGCTGCTGGTGTCTACTTTGCATATCTATGAAAAGGGTTATCTTCCCTCCTGTGACTACTGTTCCATTTTTTGGAGAAAACAATTATTTCTTCCCTAGGCAAAATCAAAGAGTGCATAGTGAATTTTTAAGAGAAGGGTTTTGTTTTTTTTATCCATACACACTCTGGCAGAGACATTTTCTCCCTGAAAATCAGGCCCCTCCACAATTGGAGAAATCAGTTATGCCTCGGTCTGCAATTGCTCCTTACTGAAAACTCTAGGCAGCAAAAAGCTCTATTAAGAAGCAGTGAAGAGCATCATCCACAAAGAAAAACTGCGGACTCCTTTGGAGAAAGTTCTTTCTTTTCTCCATAGCCATATTTATGACTCCAACCAAATATGCAACTCCTATTTTTACTGTTCTGTTCATTTCCATGCATATCTAACATGAAACAAATAAAACAACTTACTATAAATACATATTGGCTATCAAATGGTCTCCCTTTGTTGATATGTAGGAATAAATATGTGACTCATATAATTTATATATGAGGGGTCCCTGGTGCTCTCTGAGCTTGCTTGTTTTCTTGCAGACATTTCATTACTCTAACAAGGTAGCATCATCATCATCATCATCATCATCATATATAAATTATATCAGAGGTGATTGTCGCATACCATAACAACCGGTTTGCCCAGCACTGGAAATGTGAGTGTGCGCCATCCATGCATGCATGTGACATCAGAAAACACAGCAATTTGCTCACATGCACCGTCCATGCGTGTGTGCAGCACCAAAAAACATGGCAATTCACTCGTGTGCGCCTTCCACACATGTGTGCGACATCAAAAACACAGCGATATAGGATGGGATTGCACCTGGGTGGGTGGCCGGGCCCACCCGCAGGTCGCAACTACTGGTTTGCCCAAACCAGTCCAAACCAGAAGCAGCCCACCACTGAATTATATATATTCTTCTGCACAATTGTGTTCAGGCATCCCGCTGTAGAATCAGACATCATCAAACATCCACCAGTGGTGGGTTGCCCGCCGGTAGTAAAACCGGCGGAAGGCTCTGACCACTGACCCTGACGTCATCAAAACGCTTCTTTGATTATTTCGCAGATTATTGCGAAAATGAGAGTTATAAGAATATTATGCTAAGGGTCAGTATTTTGAGGAGGGAGTAAGGGAATGGTAAAATATTATGTAATTAGTTATGAATTAGCTTAATGTTGTGAAGAAGTCACAGGGGGGGGATGGGTGGTGAGGGGGGGTTAGGGAAGAGGGGGGGAAAGGGGGAAAAACTTGTATTTGAAAACTTTTTCAATTAAAAAAAAAACGCTTCTGTGCTTGCGCAGAAGAGCGCACATGCGGCCCCGTTGCAAACCGGTAGTAAAGGTAAGTAGAACCCACCCCTGACATCCACCTGTAGAATCTATGCTAAAACATTTCTGTGCCTCCACTATAAGGTCCAGTGGCAGGCCTGGGGTCTGTTTCATGGCCAGAAATACTAGGGGTAGAATTTTAAATCAGGAATAACCCATTGTTGAAATTTTGGGGAATCTGAGGAAAAAGTTGCCTGAGGCAAGGCAATAATACACAATGAAAGGAAGCACATCACACACATGGGCAGAACAGCATTATGATACTGAGAAAAGACACAGCTGAATGAAAGAAGTACCAACACATTTGTGTCTCTGCATACTCAAAAACACTTTTTGAAACAACATCTATTCTAAGGTATCTTGCACAGCTGGGAGGGACCCAGGGGGCAAGGAGTGGCAAGCCCTGCCCTGCAGTGACATCATTCTGCAAGCCCCTCCCTTTTGCCTCCATCTTGATGAAGCTGCAGGATGGAGCCTGCAATGATACCACCACGGAGTCTGAGTTGCTATAAAAGTAAATCTTATTCCTTGTTTGGCAGGTGGCTTCTTTTCTGCTAGTCCTTACTAATTATCAGCCAAAAGAAGACCAGTAGAAACTTGATGGTACTGGCCTAATTTTTGACAGGAAGGAATAATAAAGCTGCCTCCCCACACTTTTTTCTCCTTTTCTTTTTTTCAATTATTTGCTTGGACGTAAAAAGAAAATCTGGGAATTAAATTGTTAATTGGCTTTGCTGGCTCGCTGGCTCTGATGCAAATGCCTCTCAACTCTTTTCAGAGTTTATACGTCCATTTTTGAAACTGGGTAGGAAAAGGTAGGCAGCCCGGTAGCCTCATTTCTTTTCCCAATTTGAATCTTTACAGGCTCCAAGGAAGCTAAAGTGTTAATGGAATCCAGAAATAAATATCTGGGTTCCCCAAAACATTTCACAACTGCTAGTATGCTTAGCTCTAGTTGCACTCTGTAGCCTATTCACTTGGATTCACTGTTTCCCAAAAGCTGAAAAATGGTAGTCTTCAACTTACAACCATTTGTTTATTGACTGTTCAAGGTTACAATGGCACTGAAAAAAGTGACTTATGACTATTTTTCACATTTATGACCATTGCAGCATCTCCATGGTCATGTGATCAACATTCTGATGCTGGGCAACTGGTTCATATTTGTGACAGTTGCAGTAACCCGGGGTCATCTGATCACTTTTTGAGACCTTCTGATAAGAAAAATCAATGGGGAATCCAGATTCGGTCAACAACCATGCATTGCAACCTTGCAGTGATTCATTTAACAACTGTGGCAAGAAAGGTCGTAAAATGCAGCAAAACTCACTTAACAAATGTTTCACTTAGCAACAGAAATGTGGGGCTCAATTGCGATCATAAGTTGAAGACTACCTGTATATGATGCTGTGTACTCTGCTCAGCATCATATACAGGAATTAGGAATTAGATGAATGCTGATATTTGAACGCCCACTACTAATCTCTTGAAGTGGGAACAATTGAGCACAATCTCTACCACATGGCTGTTGCGGATTCTATAAATTTATTTTTTATTTTATTTTATTTGTATTTCGTCAAGCATGTATTTTATGACAGATACAAGTGTAAACATAATTATAAACACATGAAATGGATACGAATAAAAGGAAACTTTAGGACAGGGATGGTAGTCACGCTGGTGTGCTTAAGCACAGCCCTTAAAGACCTCTTAGGAATGGGATGAGGTCTACAGTGGACAGTCTAAGTTAAAGTTTTGGGGGTTTGGGGAAGAAACAACAGAGTCAGGTAGTGCATTCTAGGCATTGACAACTCTGTTACTGAAGTCGTATTTTCAGCAGTCTAGTTTGGATCGGTTTACCATGAGTTTGTATCTATTGTGTGCTCTTGTATTGTTTTGGTTGAAGCTGAAGTATTCATTGGCCGGTAGGACATTGTAGCAGATGATTTTACGTACTATGCTTCAGTCAGACCGAAGATGGTGAAGTTCTAAGTTGTCTAATTGATCAGCAATACTGGGAAATTCCTTCCTTTATGAACGTTAAGTAGGAGAATTTGTGTAAAGTTGAGGGGCTGACAAGCTTCAGATCCACCATATTGAATGTTGACACCTTTGCTCTTTCCTCAGAATAATTGGTTCTTTTAAGGCTGAGGTAGATGGGGAGTTGAAGAAAGGAAAGGGAAATGAAAAGAGTACTGTTCAGAGTACTATTTGGTGCTGACCACAGCTGAATTCAAAGGAGAATGTGCTTTTTTGAGTAGAATTTATGCTGGCACAGAAAAGAGATCCATGCTTGGGAATATTGTGCAACATATATTGATTTGCAAGCGTATGCATTAGATAGAGCGTTAATGAAGTCCTTACCGGCTTTGTACAATTATTTAAAGATAGCATCAAATGAGCTCCAAATTAATCAACCTAATGCATGTTGGATCTCCAAAAGGAAAATTGCCAGGTCGTGGCAGCAAGAGGCCACTTTTCTTCTTTTTTTAATCTTTTTAAATATGTCTATTTTCTTCCTGCAATAAAGCAATTAAACAAGATAGAAGGAACTACATTTTCTACCTGCACTCAAGAAGGTGTTCAAGAGGCTCTCACCTTCTAACATATAAATGGTTCACCCTGTTTTTCTCTTTAGCTTTGCACTGAATGTGCTATTTGCTAAAAGTACGCTTTGAATGTTTCCAAATAGAACGGTTTATCAAGGCTTTTAATTGCTATTTTTAATACCTCTGATTTACCCTTTTTTTTAAATTGTGAAGGCTTTTCAGTAACCCATGGATAAATAAATACATACACTGATCAAAGACAATCATTCTCTAACAGGATGGGAGTTGCAGAAGAATTAGAATGAGAGAGAAAAAGCAAAAGAGAGAGAGAGAGATCATACAGCACAGGAAGCCCCTCTCATTAAGAATTAATTTGTGTGTTTATTTTTGGGGCTTGTACACAGACACACAAACATTTTAAACCAAAAAAAAAAAAAAAAACCCAGTAGTGGAATTCAATTTTTTTTTACTACTGGTTTTGTGGGCGTGGCTTGGTGGGCGTGGTATGGTTTGGTGGGCATGGCTTTCTGGGCGTGGCAGGGGAAGAATACTGCAAAAATTCCATTCCCACCCCACTCCAGGGGAAGGATACTGCAAAATCCCCATTCCCTCCCCACTCCTGGGGGAAGGATATTGCAAAAACTCCATTCCCACCCCACTCTGGGGCCAGCCAGAGATGGCATTTGCCAGTTCTCCGAACTACTCAAAATTCCGCTACCAGTTCTCCAGAACCTGTCAGAACCTGCTGAATAGCATCCTTGAAAAAACCCCATCCAAACTCTACTAAAGCAATATTTTACTAATATCAACTAATAAATGCCAGAAACAAAATATCCATAGCAAGTTTTCAAGTACTTAGAATTCTTGGCTAGGTGTTTAGTTTAATTTATCAAGGCTAAGCTTTAGTGTTAAAAGGGAAATCTGGGGTGAAGATTCACCCTTTGGGGACAAATGTAAGCTACACAGATCCCTTGTTAATCTAAAGTTAATCTAAAAAGCAGTTTTTATAGACACCAAGAGTGTATTTCTTTTAAGTGTTATGTTTACATTGACATTAACTCTAAATATTAGCTAAGGCCAGTTGCACTGCTTAGTGGAATGAGTGAACTTCCACTCAGAAATGAAGGTTTGATTCTCAGGTAATGAAATTTTCATCTATTTTAGGATCTACTCATTAAAACGTAAACTTTGGTTTTTGATATGGTATATATCAAAATGGTATGTATGTATGTGTATGTATGTATGTATGTATGTATGTACATACATACATACATACATATACATACATACATACAGTATAAAGATAAATCAACTATGCTCATTAAAAAAAGATCTTACAGAAGGACAAATATTCATTGCCTTATAACATTCCTTCTATGATAGGCTAGTATTTTTATCTCACATTCACAGAGGGGTCTCTCTCTAAACAGACAGCTTATAGCTGTGGTTTTGAAGAAACAGCATTCTCAAATCACAGCTTATTATTTTATTCCTGCCCTAGTGGATCCACAAATGTGATTTGGAATGCATTTTATTTGCCCAATTCTATGTTTCTTCAGCAGAAGACTAACAGTTGAATAAAATCTATGTAAGTTTAATAAAATTTGAGGGTTACAGAATCCTTATTCTCAAATTTAGTTGGCAGTAGACTACTGAAAATGTATTTTCCATTGGCTCTTCTTTTAGCTATTCATATTAGATTTGATAGAAAAGATATTATATTGTACTCCCAAAGGAGAAAAAAATATATCAAAATTTGTCTATGTATATAGTACATTTCTAAGCTGCCTGACTCTCGAGTTGTCTCTGGTGGCATTCTTGCCTTTGATTTAATTAGGGCTGAGTGTGTGAGATGCATTGTATTGCATCTTTCCATATGAAATTCCAAGAAATGTGTCATAAAGAACCCCCATGGGACTTTGTCATGCTAGGAAAGAGAGGGAGGTTATCTAAGCAGCAAAATATTTGTCTAGATCTGACTGGATTGAGATAGTATGTAAACGCCATAAATATCATAAAGGAAGAGCAACAGTACCTCTACTGTTCCTCCTCTCACAAGTTCAAAAAAGCTATCCAAAGAAACTCTAAAGACTGTTGAGGAAGAAACATAGAGAGTAAAATGTTCAAGATTTCAGGCTGATCTTAACTGGCCCTGACTAGCATCTTTCCTTTCCTTTCTTTTCTTCCCAGGGTAAAGAGAAGTTTCTAGCCATCCTTAACAAGTATATGGAGATCCATGGCACTGTTTATTATGAAACCCAGCGCCCACCAGAGGTTCCAGCTTTTGTGAAAAATCATGGTCTTTTGCCCCAGCATGATTTTCAGCAGCTGCTGAGAAAAGCCAAGGTATTGGCCAGATAATTCTGTTCCCTAGCTGAGGAATGTGTGGCTGCTAAAGGAAGGAATAGCACTTAGCACTTAGACTTATATACCGCTTTATAGTGCTTTACAGCCCTCTCTAAGAGGTTTACAGAGTCAGCATATTGCCCCCAACAATCTGGGTCCTCATTTTACCCACCTTGGAAGGATGGAAGTCTAAGTTAACCTTGAGCCTGGTGAGATTTGAACTGCCAAATTGCAGGCAACCGGCAGACAGCAGAAGTAGCCTGCACTCTAACCACTGTGCCAGTATATAAGTCTATATCTTAGACTTATATACTGCTTCACAGTGCTTTCACAGCCCTCTCTACACCGTTTACAGAGTCAGCATGTTGCCCACAACAATCTGGGTCCTCATTTTACTGACCTTGGAAGGATGGAAGGCTTTTAAAGAGTAACAGATTAACAGTTGGAAAGGATCTTGGAGGTCTTCTAGTCTAACCCCCTGCTCAGGCAGGAAACTCTATACCATTTCAGACAAATGGCTATCCGATCTCTTCTTAAAAAATTCCAATGATGGAGCACCCACAGCTTCTGAAGGCAAGCCATTCCACTGGTTATTTGTTAAATTAGCTAGTTTGTTTAGTTCGTTCCCTTTTGGCAGAAAAAACTTTGCTTCCTGCAATTGCATGAACACAGAAACAAATAATGGGAATGTATTCATACCTACAAAAAGCCTTGGGAAAGAGGACTAGATGGCCTTGCGTTGCAGGATTGCAGAGCTGAAAAACAGTGGAAACATCAGGGGAGTAGTATTAAAAACATCAGTGAAGAGAATGTCCTTTGGCAAGATGCTTAATTTGCTAGTAGGGATCAGGCACTTGATAGCCTGTGTCTTTGCTCTAAACCAATGTTTCCCAATCCTGGGAATTTTAAAATGTGTGATCTTCAACTCCCAGAATTTTCCAGCCAGCCATGGAGATTGAGAAATATTGCTCTAAATTATAGTCCAACTATGAAGGTTGGAGAAATGAGAACATAGTTTAAGAAGGGAGATATCTTTCAGGAACCATGGAAAACTTGAGCCTTGATAGTACAGTGGTTTAGTGCACCCTGTTATTAACACAGCTGCCTGCAATTTCTGCTGGTTCGAATCTCTCCAAGGCTCAAGGTTGACTCAGCCTTCCATCCTTTCTAAGGTAGGTGAAATGAGGACCCAGTTTGTGGGGGCAATAAGCTGACTTTGTATAAAATATACAAAAGAATGAAGGCTATTGCTTAACGCATTGTAAGCCGCCCTGAGTCTCCGGAGAAGGGCGGCATATAAATCAAATTAAAAAAAAAAAAAAACTATGGCACAGATATACAGTAGTTTGCATTCCAGGAATTAAATCTGTCTGCTAGAACTATTTGTTAAGAACTTTATCAGTAGGTGACCAGATTGCTTTATGGAAGATGGCAGAATTCAAATTTCATTATCCAGCTTGTTTTAGCCATCATTTGGTTTTCCATGATACTCCAGAATAAAGCTAAACAGAATCACTCAGGACAAATTAAACAGAACTTTGGAACATTTATTTTTCAGGAAGGAAAGGTAGAATACACATCAGTCATAAGACATTACACACCATTTCTCTCCCAAAGTTGGATCATGTAACACTTCGTACTTATGAAAGTGTGTGGGAGATCACACTCTTAGATGTAGTTCCAAACACTTCGCTTCTCCAAGGGTCAAACACAGGGTCTAACTCTTAATAACTCAAAATACATGTTCTTACTGCAGCATATAGTACACTTTTTTTCCCCACGAGTACAACCTTTTGAAATTGTATGTGTGGAATCTGAGACCGCAAGGGTGAATGAAGCCCCATTTAATTGTATAGGGCTTCTCAATGCAGGGATTAAAGAAATGAAAAACACGAGAAGGACTAGAAAAGAAAATATAAAGAAACCAAATTCCGAACTTGCTCTTCTCAATTTCACACTGTTCACCATTTCTCTGCCTAAATTAAATTACAAGATAACATTTACAAGTATCATTTGACATCTGGCTTATTGAAGAAAATTAAACTTCAATAGCTAATTATTAATATGTGCAATTATTAGTACAGGGTAATTGACATACGCAGTGATAGGAAAAACATCCTGTGGCTTATTCTACAATTAAAAAAAAAGGAAGACTGATCAGCCAATAGGAAACATGTCAATGAAAGGTTCAAGCAAAGGCTTCATGGAACATTCATTCCCACTTGTAGTAAAACAGCCATAAGTTCCATTCTGCTGAAACAGTCAAAACTGTTTTACAAGTGTGCTGTACACCAATTTCTCTTCCCCTGGCCGAGGCAAGGAACTGAAGGAGAAAATAAATATATTTGAATAGCCTACATCTCCCAAAGGTTGCTAAATGCCTGGATTTGCTTTCCACAGCTCTTCATTGGCTTTGGTTTTCCTTATGAAGGCCCTGCCCCTTTGGAAGCAATAGCTAATGGATGTGTTTTTCTGCAAGCTCGTTTCAATCCACCCCACAGTTCACTCAACCATGAATTCTTCCGAGGGAAGCCAACATCAAGGGAGGTTAGTTTGCTTTCTGATGTTACGACCAAGCTTGTTTTGTCTGTTTGCTTTTTTCATAACATACTGCATTTTGATTTCTGAACTGATGAGCCTGAACTGTCTTGTTGACTTGGATATCTGATGCAGAAAGGGGTAATTTGTATCCAGACTAAATGTGTCAATACATTTGAGACACAGCCTGCTCTAAAGGCCGGGATAAAGAAGTTCAATCACCAATTACTTAAATGGGTTATTGTGACAACAATTTATTTTAAAGAAACTACCACCCCCTAGTTTTATACAAACAGCAGAAGAATTATGTTCCAGAAATCAGTAGGAAACATTCTTATAATGTTTGTATAAATGTTCGTGGAGATTTATTTTTTGCTGAATTCACTGATGCAGAATGAGGAGTAAGAATTAGTTCAGAGTCAGGAAAAGAAGCAGTCAGGAAAACCAAAATGAACCCATTCCCACCCTTATCTCTTAACTGGCTCTTCTGACTCTAACGCTTTGCCATATTTTCAGAAATGTTTCCCATCCCAGAGTGCCATATGGGAAATGCTAAGTAATTCATTTCTCGTGTACATTTTAGGTATCCTCTCAGCATCCCTATGCAGAAGATTTCATTGGAAAACCTCATGTGTGGACAGTGGATTATAATAATTCAGAGGAGTTTGAATCGGCCATCAAAGCAATTATGAGTACTAAGGTAATTGTTGATAGACTGCACTAGTACAGGTGGTCCTTGGTTGCTCAACAACCATTTAAAGTTATGATAGACTCAGAAAATTTAGAACCTGTCCTCGAATTTATAATTACCACACAAACACACACACAAACACACACAAAGCACTGTATGGTCACATGGTCACAGTTCAAGCTCTTGGTGACTGGCTTGCATATTGACCAGTTGCAGCACTTCATAGTCATGCACAATGACCACAATTTGTGACTTTTTTTTTTTTTTGCTATTTTCCTCTTTCTGTCAATATCAAAAGTGGAAATTTTGCAATTTTGACTTATACCAAAGTTGAGTCTTAAGAAATCTAGCTGTCCTGTTGTGATGATGCTGTGTTATTATAACAATATGGTGCCCACACAGGGTGCTGCCTGAGACAGTGTGACTGTGCCTCTGCTCCATTTCCCACAGCATGGTCTGATGATGGTTGTTAAAAGGAGGCTATCATGCTGCCAAAACACATGGCTTTTTGTATCAAATTTTACAAAGGGGTAAAAGGGCAAAACAAATATCCAGGTGCATCTTTGGAGAACACCCATCTTTTCCTTCCTAGTTTAGTTTGAATGCAGTTGCTTAAGATTGGGTGTGGAGCTATTTCTTCCTTGTTATAATGGTTTCTGAGACTCCAGTGTGTCCATCTGGCTCGTAAACAACAAAATATCTTCACTATAGTAAAGATAAAATTGATGGGAGATGAGTGAAACAGTCAAAGCCACAAAGATATCTCAAAGCCACCAGTGTTTTACCCCCTTCCAAGATCTAATCAACCCAAGTCCTTGTATTAATATCTACTAGTATACATAGTGGATTCAAAATCTGGGAGAATTGCAAGAACCTGCTACACAATATAGACTCCATCCATCAGAAGCCAATAAAGTAGGCCGTGCATAATTCGTTTTAGTCTGTTTAGCTTCAGGTCAGTGATACTCCTAAAGCCAGATTTAGGCTGTCACTCCACTAGTGATTTCACACGTCCAAATGTGCATATCTTTTTTTATCAGTTCAGCATCTGGTTTCTCTATGTTTCTCATTCCATGCATTCAGTATGAATGTCTTAGATCCTATAGCAATACATTTGGACAGATATTCCTCTCTCTGTCTTTTATTCCATTTCTCTCTCTCTCTCTCTCTCTCTCTCTCTCTCTCTCTCTCTCTCTCTCTGTGTGTGTGTGTGTGTGTGTGTGTGTGTGTGTGTGTGTGTGTGCCATCAAGTCAGTATTGACTCCAGGTAACACTGGTACGGTCTTTCAGAAGTGGTTTGCCATTGCTTCCTTCCTAGGGCTGAGACAGAGTGACTGGCCCAGGTTCAGTCCAGTGCCTTAACCATTACATCAAACTGATTCTCTTTATTCCATTAATGGGATAGAAAACTTGGCCCCCATTTCCTCTTTCTTATGCAGATTTGTAGGACAACCCAGTAACCCCAGTTTCCTAACACTTTGCAATAATTATAACAAAGCAAGAGGCAGCCTACAGCCCTTGAATGTTATTCTGCCTTGTATTTTATATACCATTTTGAGTTGGAAGTACAGTATGCAGCAAGCACAATGTAAGCTTTATCATGGGTTTAAAACTATTAAAAACATGACTTTCCAATCTCTTCCAAACCAAAAAATCCTGAAATGTGCCTCTATGGATAATTGCCCATTATAATCTTCAGCCTTCCCCCAGTTTTAAAAGATTGCCCAGTCCTGCAGTTAAAACTTCCCTTGCAGTTCCATCTAATTTGCAAATAGCTTCTTCCCACTCATAATTCTTCGGCTACCTTACCACCACTGTGCATCCCAGTCTCCATATCTTAGTGGCTGATGTTATTTTTCATCATTAACAACAAGCAGTCACAGACTTCAGCACATTAATATATTCATTGGCAGCTTCTGGGCATTCCCTCCCCCCTCCCCAACTCTAGGAAGCATACTTTTCCTCAAATGTGACTGTGACAAAAACAAACAACGGTCGTTCTTTCAATTAATGATTATTAGTATTAGCCATATTAAACTAATCAACAATAAGAGAAAATGTGTCAAGTACTCGCTTCCCAATACGAGTATTTCACATGCTAGTAAAATTACTGGGAAAAATGAAAAAGGCAACTTCTGAAAAATGTGGGTCCTGCTGTGTGGTGCAGTTTTTTCCTTCAGAATTTCAACATATATCTGTCAGCTCCCTACTAGCAGAAGCCTTTCAACTTGTCTAGATCATTAATTTTCCTGGGGTGGGAGGGGTGGGAATAGGCTGATCTCCATTTTGCTTTCAACTTGCTTCAGGGGATAGAAACTAGTCCCTGTTGTTCCAAAAGACGATACACTGCAAAACGTTGCTTCTTTTTAATACCTGGTTCTGAAGATCAGCAGGAGCCCAGAAATTCAACTCACCTGAGATGCTATTAAAGAGAATGTTTTAGGGACTAGTGTGAGAGCTTTCATATATTATAGCAAAAGTGGCTTGTTTCCAAGTGCACATGTGCCAGGAAGTACAATAATTGCTAATCCCATATTCCTGGTAAAAGTTCCTATTAGGCCTGTGCAAATCAGCTCTGAATACATTCAGATCGAATATTAGGGATTCAAAGGGCTTATGATTAAATCATATCTGAAAAGCCAGTTTGATTCAAATTATGTCAGGATTACATAGGCAATAAATGAGGAGGCATCTGAATATCTGAAGCTGCTTCCTTGCTTATTTGGTGGAATGGGAATAAGATAGTAGCAATGGGAGACTCAGTAGAGAATCTTCACTCTCCATGTTCCATCCAGATTACCTTCAAGATGTTACCAGAAGAGATTTTAAAAATATTTCCCCTGCACCCATGGGTGTCCCAGGGGAGCAATGATTAAATGTGAACTGCATCATGATGATGGAAACTCTACCCCTTTTGTACTTGTATGTTGAGTTCTGAAGCAGGTATATAATGAACAGAGTTGTGCCTCTTTTAAGGCAGAGACAACAGGAATGAGAAAATTTCCTGCAAAAAAAAACCTGAATAAAAACCATGTTGAACCAATGCAGAAAATGTCCCACTCCAACTAAGAAATAAAATATTTTTAAAAAACAATAGAAAAGAAGTTATGTTCTCCTCCACCCACTTTTTGAGTATGCTGGGCCTGCATGATAATGGAGGTTACCCAGTAACTAGCCCATAAGTGGACTAGTACATACATAATACATAAGCTTTGCTTCTTCTGATCATTGAGTTCCAGGCTAGCAATAGCACTTAGACTTATATGCCGCCTTACAGGCTTTACAGCCCTCTCTAAGCGGTTTACAGAGTCAGCATATTGCCCCCAACAATCTGGGTCCTCATTTTACCCACCTCGGAAGGATGGAAGACTGAGTCAACTTTGAGCCGGTCAGGATCGAACTACTAGCTGTGGGCAGAGTTTGCCTGTAATAGTGCATTCTAACCACTGTACCACATGGCTCTAATAAACCAACCATGATGGCACACCTGGTTGGTCTATTATTTCCTGTCCCAGAAAAAACCTTCTCCACACCGCCTTTGCACACTGGCAAAGTTGTACTTTTCTGAGCAGACATATTGTGGCTTGTTGGCAATAATCTGTGTAAATTAGCAAAGGCACCAGAAACATCTTGACTCATTGGAATACAATGCCTCAGAGACAGACCAGTCAGAGAAGAAGTGGTAATCATAGGCTTGCCAACCCACTATTCTTTTTTTAAAAAAACCATAGAATATGGGGGCCAATGCCCTAAATGTTAGTTTGGTCCTATCTCATTCATTTTCAAGAGGCATCTGACTCATTTATGCAGACTTTCAAAGCAAACTTTGAGTGCTCAGGCCTGAGTCCATATTTAGAGTGCTGTGAGCTGAGCTAAGCTCCTTAGTTGTTTGTTGGAAGGGGAATAACAGTCCATTAAGACGCAAAGCTTAGTGAAGAAGGTAAGAAAGTGGACTAAGCCCAAAGGGATGTTAATTTTACACTTCTTGACAGACAGGTAGTTGAGAGAGCTGGCAGATCAATGTCAGACTGACACAACCAGAGAGAGCAACATGCACACCCAGCATTCTCCATATATATGGAAATGAAGTTGCAACATCAGGCAATATATGTAACAAGCCTGGAAACAGCAGAAAAGTCGTTCCCTCTGAGAAACTCTACACAAGTCTACTTCAGTATGCAGCCTTGATTTCCAGATCTGCTTCGTGGGCTGACAAAACTGCATCTTTGCTTGAAGGAAGTCTTCAAAATGTTACCGTGCTTTTATTTTGTGTAGATCTTACATCCAGGCTTGTAGCAACAGGACTTGGTGGCAGCTCAAATTGTGTGTCCATTTTATGACATTAGGATTATGTGTTAAGAAGATTGTTCCACAGTAAATCTATTAGTCTTTCAAATATTTAAATCTCTTTGTTATTTTTATGCAGTAGAAAGATTTTTTTTCCAAATAGCTACTGGTTATATTTGAACTCTGCGTTTTGCATTCCGAGTGTTAGATTAATATATACTACATGTAATTCCTAGCCTGTGGGGTGCTATGTTGACTACAAGATAATCTTTAGATTAGAGATCTTAGATTGCACATAATTTTATGAGCATATTTGAAGTTGAAGTTGAGCTTTAGCTATGTTTGCGGCACATTGGTCAAAATGTGCCAAATTTGATGCTACCCTTATAGGTAGCAGAGAGTGATGCATGTAACATAGGTATGACTAAAGCTGGTAACGCTTTTTTATTACCCTGTTTCCTCCAAAATAAGACATCCCCTGATAATAAGCCCAATCGGGCTTTTGAGCACATGGCAATAAGGCCAAGCATTTATTTCAGGGTTTAAAAAAAATATAAGATAGGGTCTTATTTTCAGGGAAACACTGTATTTACAAAGAGTTTTATGATTAAAACCATGATGGGAAGTGTAGCTTAATATCTATGAGCTCTCAGAGAATAGTCATGACATATGGAAGATTGAAACCTGGAATATAAAATATACTATCTTATTAAAAACATATGACTAGCTTGATTGATCAAAACCATGATGGAAGACTGTGACTTGGAATTGAAGTGGAGTAAATAGTAATGAGCTTGAATCAACAAATTAAAGTGAAAGAAAGAAAAATAGATACATACTTTTGTCTATGAAACAGAGAGAAAAAGAAAATATATATCAGAGTTGAATGAAGGTATTCTACTCTTGTGGCATTGATAAATGCATGCATGAAAGTGAAGTATACATTTCATTACAAATGAAGGTGATAAAACATTCATCGGAAAGTCTTTGTGTGTATGCATGAAAGTAAAAATCCATTGTTTAGTAAAAAAAAAAATTGCATGTTAACACTTCAAGGAATAATGAAAAGGGAAGAACCAAAGAAGAATTTTGAGAAAATAGTGCAACAGTATGAATATCTGCAATCGAGACAATGGGGATTTTATGTTTAGTGACACAAATGAATGGTGGGAATGGCATAAGAGAGTACAGAGTGTAGAAAACGTGGAGCCCCAAATGAGATTGGTGACTATTTGGTCAATAATTGGCAAAGAAAGGTCTGTTTCAGGGTCTGAGTAAGTTTAGACCTACTCATCAGTAAATGAGTAAATATAAATGAGTGAAATGTAAAATTTGTTACTACCAGTTCTGTGGGCGTGGCTTGGTGGGGGTGGGGATTAATGTGACTGGGTGAGTGTGGCCAACTTTTTTTTTTTACTTTTAAAAAAGTAAAAGTTTTCGAACCACCCGCCACCATCGCTACCGGATCGGACTATCTGGTCCGAACCAGGAGCATTTCACCCCTCATACATACACATCAGTGGTGGGTTTAGCTTACCTTTGCTACCGGTTTGTTCGCGTGCGCACACTCGCTTTGGATTGAAATGAAGACTTTGAAATGTAATTGTGTGTGATGGACCAAGGGAATGAAAATTTTCAGGTTATGCATTAATTGTGAAAAGGTAAAATATATGAATCAATCTTGGTATAATGCTTAGTAAAGATGGGAGACTGGATGGAGAAATTTTGAGATGTGGAAATGCTGATAGAACAGTACTTGGTATTGTTGGTCTCCTGCGATATTGAAAGAAGTGTGAATGGCTGTGTATAATGCTATGCTTCTGTCTACTTTGTTATATGGAAGTGAAAATTGACTATGTCAGGAAAAACAAAAGTAAGCTGAATGGGGTGGGTATGGGTTTCTTAAGAAATATATATGGTGAAACAAGAACAGAGGGAGCCAAAAATAAAGGAACAATGAATCGATGTGAATTGAATACAGAAGTGCGTGATCCATATGAAAGAAGCACATTGAGGCAATGACGGAGAGAATGGATGAGTATCAAATCATAAAACATACACACATACAAAGTATGTATATAGTGTGTGTGTGTGTGTGTGTGTGTGTGTGTGTGTGTGCGTGCGTGTACCTCGTCAAAACGTCACCAAGATACTCTCAATCTTACACAGGAAAAGACCCGAATACACCAAAACTTGCATACCTCTACCCGTGAAAATCTATGAATATGTGTGTGTTTGTGTGTGTGTGTGTGTGTACAGTTAATATTTCGGGTTTCTTCCATGTAATTGTGAACATATCCCTAAAAGGGTAGAAGCGACGTTTCGACAGAATCTCATCTGCCATCATCAGGCTTATGTGAGGGGTTTATGAGAGGCTTATGTGAGGGCAAAAGACCCCTCACATAAGCCTGATGATGGCAGATGAGATATATATAATAATTTATATTTCGCTGATAAAGAAATAAAGGGAGATTAGTATAGATCTATTTCAAGCTATTTAGCTCTCATCAGCTAGCCATACCCTTACTTGGATTCAAACTTAGGCTGCCTGCATGTTAGGCAGTTGTATTAATCTCTGAGTGACAAGTTCTCCTCCCTTCATCAGCTTGAGCCAGGGGAGAGATTGAGTGTTTTTCTATCGAGACACCTGGTCTACCCCAGCATACAGTATATACATACATACACATACTGTATACATATACATATATGTATGAGAGAGCATGTAGATATGTGTGAGCCAGAAAAAAAGTAGAGCTGTGCAGTTTTACAACATGAGACTATTTTCCTAAAAATTGGTGACTGCACACTGTCTGAAACATTTCCTCCCTGCTCTTTTCCATGTGTGTGCCACTCTAATAATTAAATCAATATTAACTGTGACACAGATGGTTCATTGTAAGAGCCCCACAGGCTGAATATTTATTTGAGCATCCTTTTCTTTGCATTCCATCATATGCCAAAATTGTTTTCCCTCTCTGCTGGAAAACAAAGGCAAGGATGGCACTAATGTTCAAAAGCCAAATGTGTTTGACATCAGCAGCTGAACGTTCTCTGCTAATAGTATTTTGAGAGGTGCACCTTGGAGAAACAGCAGGTAAGACTGAAAACTCCCTTGAGCTGAACCTTGACCTTTAGCAGCTACCAGCATGTCCATGTGGCTTTCTTGGCAACAATGCAGACATGGTTTACCACTGCCTTTCTCCAGGATGTTTCTTGACCCCAGTCTAGCCTACAATCTGTGATTTCCTAAATGTCTTCCATCTCAGTGCTAAGGCACTTCGCTTTTTCTTTTTTCTTGAGTGCAAGTCTGCTAAAAGCAAAGCCAATACAAAAATAACTGCACCACATCATTGGCCCAAAAGAGCTGTCCTGGCCCCCATCATAGAAGACTAGTGAGAATGAGAAGTTCTAAAACAAGAAAGTCCTCAAGGATATCTGTACCAATGGTGCACAGCTTTCATAGAAATGACAGCCATGAACAGACACTGAATGGTATGTGGAAGGTTGCACACTATAAAGGGTGGGGGGCAGGATCAGGAGTTAGAATGTTGATGGTTCAGTGACTTATGATTTAGCACAGGAGTCTGCAACCTGTGGCTCTAGAGCCGCATGTGGCTCTTTCATCCCTCTGCTGCGGCTCCCTGTCACTCAAAATATATGTCACAACTGCCAATGTGTGACACTCGCTGGCACATGATTTATTGAGCTTTCAACCCCCAGTAGACCAACCATGGATGAATCCAAGAAAAGAAAAGTTTCAGAAGAAAACAGAACATTTAATTCAACTACATATGCTAGTTTTGTGGCCGCTCAAGAAATAGTCAGGCACGGGAAGGGTTTTGTGGCTCCCAGTGTTTTCTTTTCTGTGGGAAACGGGTCCAAATGGCTCTTTGAGTGTTGAAGGTGCAGGCCCTTGACTTAGCAGGAAGAAAGACAAGGATGCTACACAGTGAAATGGTACAGAAAGGCAGCAGTGGCAGGGTGGAATTAAGAAAAGAGGAGGAGTGGAGACTCAAGCAAGTGGATTAGTGCTACTGAAATTCAGTGGCAGAATCGGGGGGGATTTGAGGAACTGTACCTGAACCCCAGAATGGCCACAACTATGCCCAGACCAACAAAAATGCAAAGAATTGTTACAGCTTAATTCAATATTATACTTTTTTTTTTTAAAAAAAAAAATTGATTTATATGCCGCCCTTCTCCGGAGACTCAGGGCGGTTTACAATGCCTTAAGCAATAGCCTTCATACTTTTTTATATTTATACAAAGTCAGCTTATTGCCCCCACAAACTGGGTCCTCATTTAACCTACCTTAGAAAGGATGGAAGGCTGAGTCAACCTTGAGCCTGGTAAGATTCGAACCTGCAGAAATTGCAGGCAGCTGTGTTAATTACAGGGTGCATTAAACCACTGTACTACCAAGGCTCTTCACTTTAATATTAGGAAAGTAATACTTCCCCAAGGCTGTGATGGAAACTCACAGAAAGAAGATTGTGAGATTAATGCTAGCTAACTATGTTATATCTTTGGCTAAAATAAAGTTTCCTAGGGCAATTCCCAAAATAACTTCCCCAAACAAGTGGCCTGGGGCCTTGAGGGGCCAATGAGCAGATACTAGCCTATTTGTAAGAGAGAGAAAAACCATGGTAGTTTTAAATAGACATTACAATTGTATCATTATATATAAAGAGAGACAGTTTGGTCTAATGGTTAAAGCATCAGACTAGATACCAGAAGACTGTGAGTTCTAGTCCCACTTTAGGCATGAAAGCTGATTGGGTGACCATGAGACAGTCCTGGCTCTTTCTTAGCCAATGATGGCAGACTCAGGGGACAAGCTGATAGGTCAATTCCTTTCGCAATTAATGGATCATCACTCAGTTGATTAAAAAAAGAGAGCAAACCCTCCATTTGGAGAAAGTGCTAGGAAGAAAAGAAAGAAAAGAAAAAAATACAATTGTATTTAATTCACATTATTCAGAAATTCCAGTCATTCTCAGAATCTCAGGAATAGAACAAATAAACTGAGAATATCACCTTTCATAGCAATCCTCAGAAGTAAGCCTTAGAAAGTTTAATGGCGCTTGTCTTAGACAAATGCATATATTGTTGCATACTAAGATACTCAATCTCTCTGCCCTGGAATTTGTTTTTAATTTGTTTTCATAAGAAGCCAAACACTCGAGAAATCCAGCAGCACAATCCTAATAATGCCTTTAAAATAAGTTGATTTTTTAGCCATCAATTCAAAAAAAATAAATGGGGCCAGGAAAAAGAAATAGAAGGGTCAGAGGAGGGCAAAAATTAAACTAGATGTGGACATAGTGATACAGTTCACATGATTATTCTCTGTGTATTTAACAATTCTTTACTTCAGTCACATTCAAAATTACAGTTCAGTACTACTTTTTGGATATCACCTTGATGTCTAAAGGTGTATCTATAGCTCTGAGGTTTCAGGTTGTGTATTCTTGCCTTAAATATATGGTGTTTTTTCCCTTCGGATTTCTTTCAATGTGGACTGGAAAAATCACACTCACACATTTATTTACCTCCTACAATCTCTTTTGAATCATTGGAAAAGAGTAGGGGAAACATAAAATATATGCTTTAGTGATCTGCCTTGAAATAATTTAAAAATCTGTTTATGGAACCCATGAAAAAAAATATGGCACAAGTTTTTCTACGTACAGAGTGGTACAACTCTTTAGTTTGTAACAAAACACATGTGAACTTCTTCCTTGGGCTCCTTAGCAAAATGGGGTCCTGTATGGTGCCCTGTGTGCTACTGTTGTGACCAAGGCCCAAGTAGTGAGTACCAAACAAAATTCAGTCTTCAACAAACTTATTTTATTAGAACAGCTGAGAATTAATTCATTCTCAGCTTAGTCCAAAACAAAATTCTTAATAACCAGTCCGTTGGCCTTATAATCAACCTTTGATGTCTTTGGCAACCTGTCAAAGGCATTTCTTGGCAAATCTCCCACAAAGAGACGCTGACAAGAAGCATGGGAATCAACGTTGCTTTTCTACATAGAACCCAACAGCTCGTTGCTGCTCTTTTAAGCCTTATGGGAGTGGCCAATCATCTTCTGGCTTTACTCCCGAGTTGCCCTTTTTTCTTCAACTGCTCTTGCCTTCTGGCAGCTCTTCGTATGTGTGCACTAGGAACAGGCACCTCCTGTTCCTCTGCCTCTCTGCTGTCAGCCTCTGGAGACTCCAGAGTCCGTGCATCACTCCCAGATGGCCCTGGCCCCATCTCTGTCCAGACCTTCCCCTGACTCCAGGACTGGCCCATGATCCTCCCCATCCTCCTCACTGTCCGACTCCACTGCCAGAGGCTGCTACTCTTGTACTTTCTTGGTGTAAACTTGACAGTGGTTCTCTCTTTTAAAGCCATCCTGGGCAGCAGCCAAAATGGGGTTCAGTGAGGCCCAAGTGTACCAGGGCACAAGAGGGCTCTAATTCTTCTCCTACAGAGAAAAAAAAAACACAACTCTGCCCTGTGCTAGCTTTTGAATGTGTGTATTTGCTTGTGCTATCAAAGCTAAGTTATTGTTCCCTGAGATAATTACACTAGGGGCTTGTCATATTTCACATGACACATAATATTCATAGCGGGAGGAGAGGAGACTGAAGGGCAGTTGTACGACACCCTGAGAGCAAGTGAGACAAAAAGACAAATTACAATCCTCTGAGAAAGGTGATCTCAGAGGTATTGTCTGAGAGATGAATTGCAGCTGTTACAGAGGGGTTAAAGGTGACCGTACAGATGGGACAGCTTTCCTTTGAGGTCCTTTACTTGAACTTGAACTTCTACATTAAAAACAAAGATTCCTGCATAAGCAATTTAATGCGGCCAATATTCTGGTGTAGTGAAGGGAGAAGGCTTTGTTATATTAAAGTCAAAATGAAAGGAATATAATAGAAAATTATAGATTTCAGGTTATGCTTGGGAAAGCAGCATATTAAGCATCACTGCGAAAATAGTTAGCTGCTGCATAGTTAGACAATTGCATTATTTTCTATTTATTTGGCTGGTAAATTTGGGTTGGGCCTGCCTTCCTGCCTTCCTTCCTTCCTTCCTTCCTTCCTTCCTTCCTTCCTTCCTTCCTTCCTTCCTTCCTTCCTCTCCCCCACTATTTTGTTTCAAGTTAATTCATTATTCTTTTCGGGGCTGTGATTCCTGTGGAGAAATTCTATTTTGATACAGTATGTGTTTCTAGATCTCGGGGTTTTCAGAGAATGTATTTACTGGGGTATATTAGTACAGTTGCTATAAGTACAATGCCCAGGAGACCTTCAGAAATAAATAAACGAATTGACTAGCACGTAGGAGGGAAGGTAAGGAAGATCTGCTTCCTAGATCTGGCTGAGGAGAATTTATTGCACTGCAAGCCTATATTTACTTAAAAAAAAAAAAAAGCCCTTCTGGATTCAGTAATTTTCCGCCAAACAGTGTTTGCAAACCTGGCAACTTTAAGATATGTGGATTTCAACTCCCAGAGTCCCATATTTGGACTTCAATTCCCATGCTGACTGTGGAATTCTGGGAGTTGAAGTCCACACATCTTAAAGTTGTCAAGTTTGAAAAATGCTGCTCTAAAGTAAGTTAAGAATAGAATAGAATAGAATAGAATAGAATAGAATAGAATAGAATAGAATAGAATAGAATAGAATAGAATAGAATAGAATAGAATAACAGAGTTGGAAGGGATCTTGGAGGTCTTCTAGTCTAACCCCCTGCTTAGGCAGGAAATCCTACACCACTTCAGACAAATGGTTATCCAACATCTTCTTAAAAACTTCCAGTGTTGGAGCATTCACAACTTCTGGAGGCAAGTTGTTCCACTTATTAATTGTTCTAACTGTCAGGAAATTTCTTCTGACAACCTGAGATAGCCTGAGTTGGGTTTTTTTCAGCCATGCTTTTGCTACTATCCAATCTTTATCTGTGATCTAAAGGAAATGATCCATTTGGTGAAAAGAAGCTTCTTGTTATGCAATGTGAAGGGCTATCTCATACAATGGAATTACTGGTATGTTCTGCTGTGGCTGTGCTATTATCTATTTTATTATCAGTATTTTTGAAGAATGTTGCTCCCAGTTTCTACAATGCTCCTCTTCAGGCTACCTGTTGTCTTATTATACCACAGGTTGAATGGGCTCTTTTTATGATGAAAAGGAATACCTCCATTCCATAACTTTGCTGAATTAGGGGCTATATTAATAAATGAAATCAAAACATAATAGCAGTAGCAATAGCAATAGCACTTAGACTTATATACTGCTTTATAGGGCTTTACAGCCCTCTCTAAGCGGTTTACAGAGTCAGCTTATTGCCCCCAACAATCTGGGTCCTCATTTTACCGACCTCAGAAGGATGGAAGGCTGAGTCAACCTTCAGCCTGGTGGGATTCGATCTGCCAAACTGCTGGCAGCCGGTGATCAGCAGAAGTAGCCTGCAGTACTGCACTCTAACCACTGTGCTACCGCGGCTCTTCTTGAAGGATTCAATAATCCTTGAAATGAGCTGTTTTGTTAACTGTTTTCACTTTTCCACATAGTCATCACAATTCACTTTGTACCAATGATGGACAAGCTTGTCCCAAAGATGCTTTTCAAAAGGCAACTGGACTTTTTTTGGGGGGGTTTCTTTGAAACATTTTGTTTCTCATCCAATAAGGTCTGAAGATCTGAAGAAGCTTTTTGGATGAGAAGCGAAACATTTTCAAGGAAAAACCAGGAAAGTCCAGTTGACTTTTGAAAAGCACAACCATGACGTGGTTTTGGGACAACCATGACGTGGATGAATGAGAATGTCCACAGACAATGGACAAGCTTCTTAAAGCTTCTTAAAGTTGTCATGAAAGAATGCTACGTTTTGTCTCTTCAGTTAGGTCCTGACAATCCCTTCCTTCTCTTCACATGAGTTAAAAAGATGCCCCCAAATGTATTCCTTCAATTTTGGGAAAAGATGGAAGTCATATGAGCAGCAAGTCTGGACAGTGTGGTGGAAAGTGTGGTCCAACTTCATAATTGTCTCTTGGATGTCTTGTAAAGCCAAGTGGATTACTTCTTGTCCTTCTGAATTGAGTTTAATTGTTGTTTCAAAGCTTTGAAGGTTGCAACACAATGGTTTGAATTGATAATGATGTCATGTTCAAGGAGTATCACCATTTGTGTCCTCAAAAATTATAACTACAAGTTTTTCTGCTAAAGCCTAGGTTTTGATTTTTTTTTCCCTCTGAGGGTTATGTTTTGTGATATTTTATGGACTGATGCTTCATTTCTGGGTCATAATGATGAGCCTATGTTTTGTCAGCTGTCATGATGCTATGAAGAAATTCCTCCCATTTATTCTCACAATGTGACAATGATTGCTGGCAAATTTCAACTCTTGAAACTTTCATCTCTGCAATCAGCATTTGAAAGACCCATTTTGCACAAACCTGATATTGAAGAACATCAATAATATGGCTTACATACTCCTGTGAAGTGCCAGACTTGACAGCAATTTCCATTTCACTGATCCACCAATTGTTCTTAATCAGTTCAGCAAGCTTGCTCATCTGAAACTTATTGATTGCTATCACAGGTTAGCCCCTTTCTTCTGGAACACACAAACCAGCCTTTTCATCTTTACATTTTGGGGTGCTGCAATACACAATATTCATGTTAATACAGTTATAACATTAACAACCTGCATTTGGCAGTAAATTTTAATTGGAGGGACTTCGATGCCAATCAAAAATTTAATCATGGCACATTGCTTAAAGTGTTTTGATGCAGCCTTCCTTTTCACAAACAATAGCAATATACAACAATTTCCTGACAACTATAATGAAAGAACAGCTGTTAAAGAACATGTCAGAGTTTCTAGCATGTCACTACTGCCATCTATTGGTGACCTCTGACATTGGAAGCACTGTTTCATTCAGCCTTTGTATAGCTTTTGATGTATTTTTATTGTTTTCTAAAGTTGTTTTTAATTGCTTATAAAACAAGTAAAGAGGTAGCTAAAAAAGTAGATAAAACTGTCCCAATAAAATGTTCTTTGAAGAGTTTGCCTGCCTTGGTGTTCTTATTGAATGGGATGTATTGCTTGGAACCCTCACCAGAAGAGAATAATCTCTTCTGAAGGGTTTATAATCTCATCTGCTAGATGGAATGCCCATTTTAAAAAAGGACAAGTTTTTAAAAAGAAATATAGCCATTTTCTCTATAGTTTTAATTTTTGCACACATGTATATAAGAGACAGTGCTTGCATTGTGTTATCACAATGCATTTTTTGCCATTTTGCAACATTTCTGGATTCTGCAAACTTTGTTAACTGGAATAATTTCTATGAACAGAAGAGCACAAGATGGGTATGTGATATAGCTATGATAATCACCAGAAACATATTCAAGTATTACTACCAGATTAGAATATAGTATATGTTTTTTCCCCAAATAAATTTATATTAAAAGGGAATGCTTGTAGCAGAGTCAAATAGACCTAATCCCTGCACAAATATTTCTTGGCAAAAGCATTATTCCTGATCATCTTATCCCAAATGCATGAGTGAAACCAGTTTAGGTTATTCTTGCTCTATTGGTACTAAAGTACCATTTCCCTGCATTAACTGCCAGTATCCAACAACAGCCACAAGGTCTCTAAAGCCTACAGCTCTTGGCCTAACAAAAATCGGTTTTGTGAAGTTGCTATTTTTGTACAGGGAAGCATCAAATGGCATCCTTGAGAGCTTTCTTGAAAAGCAAACAGCAGCTTTGCAGAGAGGCACCATGCCTGTAAAAAGTTAATTTACATTATGTTAATTCCAAAATTGTTCAGGAACTTCTGGTTGGCAGTTATTTACATGTTAAAGGAGAATATTTATTGGACACATACAATGGACATCCATTGACTTTGGGTTGCAATGATAATAGTTGGCCACATAGTGTAATGATGCACATATGTGGGTTTTCAACCTCTTCTAGAACTTTCCTCTTCTCTTCTGCAGCTTTCAGACCATCTTGAAATATTCTTGATGCAACCAGTTTCTGTGTAATCTTGTATCTTCTGCATTCTTCCTGGTGTTGCAATCCTTTTAATTGAATCTTAACTCATCTTTTGCACATATTTCTGATGACCCATCTGTTAACCACAGTCCCAAGAGCACCTTTTATGCTCCTATTCTTCATCCTCCCCCCACTTTCTGTTTATAAATTCAGATTGTGCTGTCAAGGCCACAGTGAAGTGTTACCTTCTCCAAAAATAATTGCTTAATTAAAAACTGACATGTTCTGTCTTCTGTTGGTCATTACAGTGTTTGAGACCTTTCCAGAACACAGTCTGTCATAAGAGTGATAGATACTTTCTCTGAGAAGAGATGGGCACAACCATCTACTGTTTCCTATGACCCAGATAGAATGACTGAATTTAGCATGAGCTGCCAAAATGTAATTTAATTCTGATGGTGGCAAGTTCTAGCTTCACACCTGGGGATAAACCAAAACAATAGCTATTAGGTGAAATTATTATGAAACTCTTAAAGAAAAATCTGTTTATCTATTCCTTGTGCTCAAAAGCTATGCAATTTGGCTACAAATCTGGTCTGTGATTTGATTTTAAGCATGATGAATGAAATAAAAATTCCTTTGTAGGGCTGCAGCATTAGGTTTCATGACACCATATGTTTTCTGCAATGACTTTATTTGAGGATGGATTGTATGACTTCATCCTAAATTACAGAGAAACTATAATAGGAAGCCTCTTCATCTTTCTCAAACTGGATTCATTGGATGTAAGATTTAATCTACTCATGATAAGATTAGATGCTATGGTGACAATACCAAAGCAATTGTTCTTCTCTGCTAGTGATATTTATCATGCATCGTTTAGCAATTGTTCAGTTACAACAATGATGAAAAAAATAACTTTGTCCCCAGTGCTTGCATTTATAATATTGACAGATCTGAAAAGAAAAGCTGAAAACATAACTACAGTCATGGTTTCACTTAGCAACCTCTTCACACTTAAGGACCATGTGGCTAATTCCAATTGTGGTCGCTAAATAAGGACTACCTGTATATAAAATACATGCAAGGAAAGATGATAAAATGCCAGGTTCCCAGATTTGTTTTGCTTCAAAATAATTATTTTGGTGGACTTGACTAAAAGACTTGATACAATTTCCCAGTTTAGGAAATTAAATATCATAATATATCTTGATATAATGGTTTATTGTCATCCTTCTTGTACAGCCAACCAAGCTACAATTATTTTCTAAAATTATTATGCCCTGGGTAATGGCATGGCATCCCTTGAATGTTTTTGTCAATTATTTTGCTTATCACATGCTTGGAACCCATAATCAAAACAGCACATTTGTGTGTCAATCATAACAGAGGCAACAGAAAAGGAGACAATGAGGATAGTATACTTCACGCCAGTATATTGTTCTAATGACTTGATGGTGGTTGACTAGTACTTTCAGTCACCAGTGGGGAAAAAGCTCCAAATGTATAATAAATCATCTTTCAAACTACTATGTCTAATTGTTGGAATACAATACCCATAATTCCCAGTCAGCATAGCCATTAAAAGTAAGATAAACATGACTAAAACTTCTGAAATGAGGTAGGTTTAGAATGGAATGGAATGGAATGGAATGAAATGGAATGGAATGGAATGGAATGGAAAGGAAAGGAAAGGAAAGAGAGAGAGAGAGAAGGAAAGAAAGAAAGAAAGAAAGAAAGAAAGAAAGAAAGAAAGAAAGAAAGAAAGAAAGAAGGGAGGGAGGGAGGGAGGGAGGGAGGGAGGGAGGGAGGGAGGAAGGAAGGAAGGAAGGAAGGAAGGAAGGAAGGAAGGAAGGAAGGAAGGAAGGAAGGAAGGAAGGAAGGAAGGAAGGAAGGAAAGATGTACTTTGACCAAGTAAATTGGAGTGCAAATCCCCATGCATCTGGGAAAGCTGTTGGGTAGCCATCCTAAATTCTGAAGTCTTCCGATCCCACATTTGTTGTGAACTTGTATGTGAAGTATGGGAAATGGAGAGAGATTATTGCTTGTGTGCTCTTCTGACTATAAATTTAATAAAACCTGTAATATCTTGAGAACATACCTCTTTGATATTAATGCCCCCTGATTTACTTAACCTTCTCTCGTTCTGATGTCCTTGTCACTATGTTTGTACATTTGTGTTGACTTTCTGTGTATTTTAAGCTAAAACTAGCTTACATCAGGCAATAATCTAGGGCGGCATCTGCCCTCTGTGGCCCTTCAAGTATTTGCAGCTACCCTTCAGTCTTCCTCCTCTGCTCTTCTTCAGGCCCTCTACCAGAAAGGAAGAAGATGATTGAAGGGCTTCTGGCATACAGCTTAAAACGGTTGAAAAGTAATTTTGTTAGCTCCAAAGCCCCAGAAGCAGAATCCCCCCCCCAACACACACTTTTTTAAATTGAATTTGAAATATGACAAATGGGTCATAGAAAAGTTAGTTCTGTAAATGAAAGTCAAGCACAATGCAGAGTTCTCCATTAGGAAGGATCTGGGTGATGACCAGGCTGCTTAAGAGCTCATAGAAGCATCCTGCAATTGCTGTCTGAAAGTAACCCAATCAAACTGGAGGCGAGTTCAATAATTCATAGGCAGTATCAACTCCTGTCATTATGTCAAAACTGATTACCATTTGCACCTGTAATTAGATATAATGGGTACAATTTCTAGCCTTGTTGAACCTTCTGCTGAGATATTTATGGCAGAAGGTTGCTAAGAGTTATCTCTCCCAGCCTTTGGAGTTTCAGTTTGATTCATTCATCAGAAGAGAAGAAATAATTCTCTCCACTGAATATATGGCTAGTCCAATAGACTGAAAATAGGTCATAAATCAGAAGACACTCTTGGCTTAGGGCCCATTTATTGCCACTGTCCAAGCACTAGGAAGAACATCACTTTATGGAGATTCAGAACTAGCAAAAAGGTGAAATATTTCCCTGAATCAAACTTGACTCCTGGTGACTTCAGTTATGGGGTTATCTTGGCAGTTTCCCATTGTCTTCTTCCAGGAGATGGGTGGATAGATTCTCTCTCTCTCTCTCCCCCTCTCACCCCCCTCTCTCTTCCTTCTTAATCCAATCTAGGCTGACTATGTGCTGTCACCTTTTGAGATGTAGGACTTGTAGTGATCTAAATATTGACTCTGTAGTTTATTCCTTGTGCATACTATAAATGCAAACATCAGTGCAAATATCTTTTTAAACAAATGCAAATATTAGTTTTGGGAAATTGAGTTCACTATTTTGAAATAGCTTCTTTTTCTGCAAAGGCAAATTTGTACTTTTCCTGGAAAAGAATTCTAAAATTTCAGAAACTGGAGAAGTAGGACATCTTTGGTTGGAATTCTATGGAAATGGACAGAAATGCCATCATGAGTTCTTTTTTTCTTGCCCACAGTGATTGCAATCAACAGTATAATTTGTACAAATGTGCAAGGACTATGCTATTTTTTTTTAATAAGTATACTCAAGCTACTTTGCAAATTGCCAGTTAATCTTTGGCCTTCTTATGAAATTAACAATATCAGAGTTGGAAGGGGCCTTGGAGATCTTCTAGTCTAGCCTTCTGCTCAAGCAGGAGACTCTATACCAGTGTTTCTCAACCTTCCTAATGCCGTGACCCTTTAATACAGTTTCTCATGTTGTGGTGGCCCCCAACCATAAAATTATTCCTAAAACCATTGAAAATATGTGTTTTCCGATGGTCTTAGGCGACCCCTGTGAAAGGGTCATTCGACCCCCAAAGGGGCTGCGACCCACAGGTTGAGAACCACTGCTCTATACCATTCTGGACAAATTGCTGTCCAGTCTCTTCTTAAAAACTTCCAGTTATGGAATACTTACAACTTTGGGGGGGGGGCAAAGTTCCATTAATTGTTCTTGCTGTTGACTAAAATTGCCATTGTTTCATTTTAAAGTGATTTTTCAATAGACCTGCAAGACTTGCCTGAATTGTCACTCACATAAGCACTTCCTGAGTAGAGTTTGACTCACAACACTCCCTTTGACAGAAGACAGGAGAGATTTATTGCCAGTATTTTACTCCTTAGAACCTGAAAATCTGATCCAGAGAGTTGGAAAACAGTTTAGAAGAAAAGGACACAACTAAAATTAGTAAGCATCTCCTTGAGTGCTCCACTTGATTTTAATTTTAAATAACAGGAAATGGATTGGTTTTGTAAGAAAAATAAGGTTTTAAATTTCCCCATTAGCCCCAAAGTTTGACCATTGGAATTGATTTGGAATTGATTCTGCAAGAAGGAAGATATGATCCAGATGGATCTTGACAGACTTGAACACTGGGCCCTATCTAACAAAATGAAATTCAATGTAGAGAAATGTAAAGTCTTACACTTAAGGAAAAAAAATCTATAGACTGGGTGAAACCAAGCTTAATGCCAGTAACTGTGAGAGGAATCTTGGAGTCTTAGTGGACAACCAGCTAAATATGAGCCAGCAGTGTGCAGCGGCAGCCAAAAAAGCCAATGCAATCCTAAATTGCATTAATAGAGGGATACAATCAAGATCAAGTGAGATACTAATACTACTCTATAAAGCTTTAGTAAGACCATACCTAGAGTACTGCATCCAGTTTTGGTCACCACACTATAAAAAGGATGTTGAGACTCTAGAAAAAGTGCAGAAAAGAGCAACCAGGATGATTAGGGGACTGGAGACTAAAACATATGAAGAACGGGACTGGGCATGTCTAGTCGAGTGAAGAGAAGAGAAGGACCAGGGGAGACATGATAACAGTCTTCCAATATTTGAGGGGCTGTCACAGAGGAAGGGGTCAAGCTATTTTCTAAAGCACCTGTAGGCCAGACAAGGAATAATGGATGGAAACTGAACAAAGAGAGATTTAATCTGGAAATAAGGAGAAATTTTCTGACAGTGAGAACAATCAACCAGTGGAACTCCTTGCCTTTGGAAGTTGTGGGAGCTTCATCACTTGAGACTTTCAAGAAGAGATTGGACTTCCATTTGTCATAAATGGTGTAGGGTCTCCTGCTTGGGCAGGGGGTTGGACTAGATGACCTACAAGGTCCCTTCCAATTCTGTTAATCTGTAATCTGATGAGAATCTGGATAAAGTCTCTGCTAGATGTTGACTTTTCCATAATTAGAGGAATTTTTACTTTTCATTAATGTTAGGAATCCAAGCCATTACTTTAATGTACCTCTCATTGAAGCAATAGCCACTGTCCCACTAAAGGCAGCCATTTTGATGCTCCCGTGGGACTCCCAGAATCCCACAGATGGATTCTGGGTAAGAATAGAAACTAACAAGAATCTCAGTGGCTAGAATCATACAATTGCTTACACTAAATTTGTTGAATGGCTACATGTTCCATGGAATCTGGGAAGGTCTGAGAAAGAAAATAATGCTTTTTAAAGAGCCTGACACTACTGCTTCTCTTTTTAAAAAGTTATAGAATGAGTCCTTGGACCATTTATCAAGCAAGTGCACTCTTTCGCAGCAGGGTTATGTCAAGGAGAGTAAAACATGAAAGAGCAGGTCTCATCACCAAACCAACCTTAAAGAATTAACCACTGCCAACCTGTCAGGATTGGAAGAGTAATCAGAGAAGAACTAGGAATTTAGCTTGGCCTCCTTCCCTCTCCCTCTTGTTTCCTAAATGAAGACCACAAAAGGTTGCCATATGTTACAGTTATGGTGAGACTCTGAGTGAACAAAGTAGGTTCAAGCATGCACAATATTTAGCATTCACATTGCTGGAAATTGGCAGGACACCAGACAGTTTTTGTATTTCTTAATGCTGTAATATTAGTTTCTCCCTCTTCTTTCTTTAGGCCTGCTGGATTTGGGAACTAAAGATATTCTCCATTTAAATGCTAATCTTTTTCTGTGACACAGATCCCTTTGTACATACAGTTTGATATTCTGGTGCAATAAAACTTAAATTGCAAATGTGAAATATCCACTGAGACTTCTCAGTGCCCCCCTCTTCCCTTTTCAACATGCTAAACAAGGAAAAAAAAGAAAATAGAAGGTTGGTGGATAGGGAAAGGAACAATTGCTGGTAAAACATGGAAATGACTGTACTTTTTCTTGGGTTATTTTCTATAGCAGGCAGGAAGATGTTTATTCAATCTTTACTCCATCTGCTCAGATGCTTCAAAGAAGACTGCCTGTCTCTATTACATTTCAGAACTGAATTGAAATGCTATGCTTGTTGTTTCAGGCTTTGTCAATGTTCTTACTATGTACAAAAGGGAAGGATGCCTTTCATGAATAAGTTCTACCCCTTGACTTCCTTCTCTTGTTCAAGTAGGATTTGAACTGTCCTACCTGAATTCCCTCTCAAGTTCAAGTAGGACATCTGGGAATAACAACTAAGGAGGCAACCTAAATGGCTTTGATGTCACTCCTGGGTCAACACCGTACCTCCCTATATTAGCTTCTGCCTTGGGGAGCGGAGCTAATTTGTCTCTGACTCAGTAGCAACACAGGAGGATTTGGAGATCCAGAGATCAGCATTGTCTTTCTTGTATCTGGCCATTTGGAGGAAGCCTTTGTCAACTTGATCATGTGGACTGAATGATCTATACCAGGGGTCTGCAACCCATATGGCTCTTTCATCCCTCTGCTGCGGCTCCCTGTCACTCAAAATATGTGTCACAACCGCCAATGTGCGACACCTGCTGGCACATGATTTATTGAGCTTTTCGACCGATTTTTTTTTTTGGAGTTCAAAATGTTTTTGTTGAATGCAAAAATAAAAATGTGTTTTCTCTGTAGCAGGTCATTGATTTTATAAATGCAACACACTATAGTTTCTTTTTATACATAGCATAAAAGTAAAAAATGATATATTCAGTGTTATCTTCATTTTAGATGTCAAAAGGGTTTTGTGACTCCTGGTGTTTTCTTTTCTGTGGGAAATGGGTCCAAATGGCTCTTTGAGTGTTTAAGGTTGCCAACCCCTGATCTATACAATGCACCTTCCTTTAAGCTTTTTGTCAGCCCTACAGGGTAAACCAGACTGAGAAACCAAAGCCACATGGGTTAGGATTACTTTTATTGTAACATCTATAGTAACAGAATCTTGGAAGTCTGACTGTACAGTCCTTCCCTCTCTTACTTTACCTTCCTGTCAACTAGGGAGGGATTTGAGATATTTTCTCAAGTTATTTTCCTGAGCTGGGCTCGTGCCCCACTTATTATTGTCTTGGAAGCAGTTGTTTCTCCTGTCCTTCTAGGCCATCCCTATTCCCTCTATACTTTCAGAGAGAGAGAGATTTTAGAGACGGCCATGTTACATTATAATGTAATCTTTCTCTTTCTCTCTAAAAGCTTATTTGCACTGTATATACCATTCTGATAGATTATATATATGTGTGTGTGTGTGTGTGTGTGTGTGTGTGTGTGTGTGTGTGTGTATAGTTAATATTTCGGGTTTCTTCCCGTGTAATTGTGGATATATCCCTAAAAGGGTAGAAGCGACGTTTCGGCAGAATCCCATCTGCCATCATCAGGCTTATGCCAGTAGTCATTTTGCACTAACTTATTAACTAATTAACTTATTAACTAACTTAATGTTAGTGCAAAATGACTACTGGCATAAGCCTGATGATGGCAGATGGGATTCTGCCGAAACGTCGCTTCTACCCTTTTAGGGATATATCCACAATTACACGGGAAGAAACCCGAAATATTAACTATACACACATACATACCCGTGAAAACTTACATAAACATATATATATATATATATATAGTGCTGCTGCAAGAAGGGATATATATATATCCCTTCTTGCAGCAGCACTGAGCACTAGGACTTGAGTAGCTTCTAAAGTTAATGTACTGTATGTTATCATTTTAATGAATACACGGTCCATGAACTCAATAACTGGCAGAGGGGTTGAACCTTATAGAAAAGATGTCTACCCATATCTGATGAGTCCCAATTGTCAGTCCGCAAGAACATAATATAGAATGAAACTGGTTGTTGTGGCCTGTTGGCCTCTGGTCCCTCCAGCAACCGAATCAGAGGAGGAGGAGGAGGGGTGGGAATCAGGGTCAGCCTCAAAGCAACCTGAGAGCTCCAAGGGGGAAGAGGGGATGGAGCTGGCAGAGAGAGAGAGAGAGAGAGAGAGAGAGAGGGAGGGGGGGGGCAGAGCCTGGGCCATCCATCAGCCCTTAGAGTCAATAGCCCGCAGATTTGGAGTGGTTGATGAGAAGAGGAGGAACAGCTGGATCCAGTGCCTGACACATGAATGCACAGAAGGCAGAGGAGAGGAGAGGAGAGCAGTGGAAATCTATGGGCTGATCCTTGGGAAGGAAGAGCCACTGCTGCTAGTGAAGCCCCACCCTAGCTCTGGGGATAGAAGGCAGGGGGCGGAGATGAATAGATGTGGCAGACAACTATTCATCTCCTGGCCGGTTGGACTTGTTAGCCTGCGGTGAGAGAGAAACTTTTTGCCAGGGCTGCTGTCGCTCCTAATAAAGGAATCTTTGAGTTAACTTCAGAGGGTTTGTCGTGTTTGGGGAGCTGGGTCAGAACACTGCTCTTATATCACTGCCTTGAAGAGTACCTAAGTTGCAGAATTCTGATGATTGGTTTGTGAGTTGAAGTGATGGTTGCATGGAAGTTTTCTTGAGCATCACAATTTCAGCTTCTTGGTTCCCAATGTAAAGCGTTCTACTTAACCTGAAAGTACGATACTTTTATAGAGTGATAGGCTTGATGTACTTTAGTAGCTTCCAGGCAGGATCCTTAATCAGTAATCACTCTGCTTCAGTCCCTGAATTTCATGAGAAAGGAGGTGCCCATCTGAAACCCTTCCATATTTTCTCATTGTTTTGTTTTTTGTTTTTGTTTCTTCTTTCTTATCAAAGAGAAAAGCCAATGAAAATAAGCAAAGCAGAATATCTGAGCAAAGGCTTGTAAACGGTAGTCCTGAGGACCCTACTTTTGGTGTCACCTTCTCAAAAGCCCCGTGAACAGACCTTCCTCTCAGGACAATGTGCTGAGTAATTCAATGGAAAAATCAACAGAATTATTAAGTGCTTAGTCAGGATCTGAGGACTCCTCAGAAGGACCTACTCCAAGTTTATATTTTGAAAATAAAATGAGAAGCAATAGGTAGGAAGAGTCAAGAAGCTCTCAGATCAAAAATCATGACAGGGGGCATCCATCTTGCGGTCATTTCTCACTAATAAACTATTTAAAGACTCAAATATCCTTAGGGTCAAAGGATTCATAGTTAGACTAGTATTTTTTAGAAGCCCAGAATTAACCAAAGCATTCAGCAAGCCTTGGATACAATAAAGAATACCATCCACTTTTATTTCGATATATAGAATATATACAATACATATATTTTGATTTTGTTTTTCTTTGCTGGCATATTTTTATCAGCTTTGATCTTTATTTTCTTTTTTTTAATAAAGGGAAAGGAGAAAGAGGAAAGATAAGCTCATTAGAACCACTGATCCTAGTGAATCTGTTTGTTGTTGGCCTTCTTGCCATACAGGGAGACACTTCATCTAATTGTTTGCTGGTAGCAGATGGATGCAAGCATCTGCTGTCATTGCCATCATGAGTATATTTGACAGATCCAACAGGAGGCTTGCTGGTATTTCTGTGAAGGAAGAGAAGAGGGGAGGGAGGGAAACTGTTTGCTAAGGCTTGCTAAAATGTAAGCTTGAAACTCAATAGTCTTCATATTCCAGACCCAGCAGAATGTGCCAGCAGTCTAATACACAGTCGGCATCAATGGTTTTGATCAGAACATATTGGTGAACAGATCTGAAGAATCTTTGCATCTCAGCAGATGGACACATGTAATTGCAAAATCTGGGACTTGATCAATACACTAATTTCATCAGATTTCTGAAAATCTCTCAAATGCAAAGCTGCCTTTGTAGTTTTGCACGAGAACCTGCATGAGAACTAGGTGGTGGCTCCAGGCAATGGAGACTACATTTTTGTTGTTTGTGCAGTGTGCTTTGTCTATGCCAAAGAGTATTTGCTTGGACAGCATACCATCCTGAAATGAACAGGAGCCTAAGTTCACTTGCTGAAATTCTAAGACTTGCATTAAAAGGCAATTCAATCCAATTACTGACCCAATATATATAAATGTTAAGTAGCTTTACATTGTAGATCAAATAGTTTTATAAGCATGGCCAAAACCTGTTTAAAGGCCTGTTTAAAGGTAAAAGAGGATGAAGATGACATTTTCACTCTTAACTATGAAAAAAGGTAAGTTCTTACAGAAAAGATTGTAAATGCAGCCAAACTTGCTTATTTGTACTACAATTTCTTCATATGGAAAGCTAGACATTCTATCATAATGGCAGAATACCACATTTTTCACAACTTTTTCACAGAAATAGGAAGTAGTCTTATTCTACGTTCATTCATGCCCATATTTCTTCCCTCTCTGTTCCTCTAGGTTGATCCTTACTTGCCCTATGAATACACATCCGAAGGAATGCTAGAGCGGATTCATGCCTACATTCAAAACCAGGTAACTTTTCTTCCCCTTCTTTCTGACTCAACCCAGCAAATAGGAATATTCTAGAACCATTAATTTTGTTTATGTAGTATAAAATAACTCTAATCAACCTAATTCTTTCCATTGTGCTGGACTAGAATTCCCACCTTCCCCAGCTAGCACAGCCTTCAGATACTTAAATATTACTAACATCTACTAAAGTAAGCAAGGCCAAATTTTGAGTCCTATTTTGTCTGGGGGAGCCAAGTATTTTAAGAGAGAAATGAGGAACCTATTTCTCTTTTAACAGATTGTTGAAAACTATGGCCCTGAATACTCCAGCGGTATCTTGACGTCATAGGCCATGTCCCTAGTACTGTACTTTTGGAGACAAAATAATTCTAAATAATAATGACAATAAAAATCAAAGCAATACAGTTGCTCACTTCACATCACATGAAGTGTTAATACCACTTTATAATGCCTTGGTAAGGCCACATTTGGAATACTGCATCCGGTTATGGTTGCCATGATGTAAAAAAAATGTTGAGACTCTAGAAAGAGGGCAGAGAAGAGCAACAAGGATGATTAGGGGGCTGGAGGCTAAAACATAAAAAACGGTTGCTGGAACTAGATATGTCTAGTTTGATGAAAAGAAGGACTAACATGATAGCAGTGTTCCAATATCTCAAGGGCTGCCACAAAGAGTCAATCTATTCTCCAAAGCACCTGAGGGCAGGACAAAAAACAATGGGTGGAAACTAATCAAGGAGAGAAGCAACCTAGAACTAAGGAGAAATTTCCTGACAGAACAATTAATCAGTGGAAGAACTTGCCTCCAGAAGTTGTAGGTGCTCCAACATTGGAAGTTTTTAAGAAGAGATTGGATAACCATTTATCTGAAATGGTATAGGGTTTCCTGCCTAAGCAAGGGGTTGGACTAGAAGACCTCCAAGGTCCCTTCCAACTCTGTTATTTTATTTTATTCTATTCTACCTCTCTTAGTGGGCGACTGTGGAAAGGGAGTTTTTTCTTCCCTTCTTTTGAGGCTCCAGAAGTTGAAAAATAAAAATATGGAGAAGGAATCTGGAAGAAATCCCTACATGAAATATTTTGATTTTCCAAACGATCAGTAAAATTGAATCCCTTTCCTGCCAATTCTTGGCCATTTTGGAAACTTTGAGCAATTAAAATGAGAAAATTCTATTTTAAACATATATTTTCTCTCAAGCTTTTTTTTCAGAAACATGTTTAATCTATTCCTGTATAATTTGGTTCTCTCTACCCACAGTTAATGACAGTTACTATTTTCAACACTTTTTTTTTTTGCTAATTGGAAAAATGAAGCGCTTTGATATGACAGAGAGTACCAGCACACTGTTCCATTTTTAATCCTTGAAATAATATGATTATCATTGGAATAAAAAATAAGGGTGTAACCTAGCACCCTTTTGTGTACAGAAAGCAGAGTGTAAAGTTTTCTCCCTTATTCCATGATCATGTCAATATTATGGGAAAGTGTTTTGTGCCTCAAGGAGGGAAAAGTCTATTCTGGAATAGCAACTTCAGCAGCAACTTCAGCAGAGGATAAATAGATCTAACAAGACATCTTAGATCCATAATTTTGAGTAATTTCAGTTGATTTTAGATATAATTAAAGACTGCTTTAAAAAACTGGCCGCCAAATATTCACCACATCACATCACAAGGTTGACACCAATCTATTAAAAAGCCACTGCCAGTGATCCTAGAATTCAGTTCTTAACTTCATCTTTTAACAGGCACATGAGGTTTCTGAAAGTGGTTATAAACTCCATTTAACAAATCTGTATTTCTCTATCTACTTACCTAGCAGTAATACCTATGAACTCTGTGGCACTTACCTATGGGAGGATATGGATAAGACTGACTCTATTAAATAACAGGATTAACAGAATTTAAGTACTTCCTTTTGCATAAAAGCAAGGGTGGTTTTGTTGGCCATAAGAAACAGGCTGTATTGCAGTTGCAGGCAAAAACGTGGGCACCTCTGGTCAAATTGTATCCTTCAAAGATTCCTCAGTGAACAGAGGCAGCACTGCCGCATGTAACAATTTACTCATGGCATATTTCTGCAAATTTTAATGCACATTTCATATTTATGTGCAGTTATTCCTATAAAATAGGAAAACAGAAGACATGGCAGGTGGAAAACTCTGGACACCCTTCCATTCAGCACTTTGTAACACTTTCTTTGGCAAAAAATAACAGCTTCCACAATTTCCTTTAGCTAACTAAAAGTCCTTCTGTTCCTAATTTAAAAGTTTTTTTTCCCTCTACTTTTCCTTGCAGAACACTTCTACTTCAGAAATATTGTTAGATCTCCTTGTATGCAACAGATGTTTGAGCTCTCCCACAGATTTTTGATAAGGCTTAAGCCTGATGGAACTGTGATGGCCATTCCAAACATTATTTTAATGGTTGTCTAGGAGGTTTTTTTGTTGAAACTTTTTGCCATTTTTTTCTCCAAATGCATGTTCTTTGACCTAACCATTCAGATATTACTGTATTTCAACAATCCAAGGCACTTTTTTCTAAAATATTTTATCAAGATTTTCTTTTGCATACTAGATGATGAGAGGTTGGAGAAAAGATTTCCTTCTGATTTATGCCCCATGCACAGTATAAGCAATGTCATTCTGTGGACAAGTGGACAACCACTCCAACCTCAGCTAAACATTTTGGCTGGTTATTTGCAGTGACCTACAGCCAGTGGTGGGTTCCTCCCGGTTCAGCCCGGTTCCGCAGAACTGGTAGCAGTGACGATATGATGTCACCGAACTGGTTCTGCCCCCCCACCCCACGTTATTCTTACCTTTTATTTGGCCCCACCCCCAATCTATTGCTGCCTCCTGAGTCTCAGCTGATGGGCTATAAGGAAAAAAACTGTTTAAACTCTTGCCACAGGGCTTCAAAGGGCCGCTCTACAGCTGATCAGTGGTAAAAGGCAGTTTGGTGGTAGACCTGTGCCTCCAAAAACAAATGAGTAGACCAGTGCCTGCAAAAATAAATGGGTAGACCAGTGCCTGCAAAAATACATGAGTAGACCGGTGCCTGCAAAAACAAATGGGTAGACCGGTAGAGCTCTGAAAGCATTTAAAAGCCTGGTAGACCAGTACCTCTGCTAAATCCTAAAGAATTGTCACATGACCATCAGGCCACACCCACAAAATAAGCCACACCCACAGAACCGGTAGTAAAAAAAATTAGAACCCACCCCTGCAGGTTTTGTGTTGCAGATCTGATCTGCTTCAAGACAGTTCTGGTAAAGATAAGTTTTTTCTTGGTCTTCTGGATTTTGCCTTGACTTTAATAGTTACAGCATGTAACTTCCATTCCTTATCAAAATATTTTTCAATTACTAGAAATTACTAGCTGGAGGCATATAGTTTTCTCTGGTTTTGGTACTTTAATTTTTAAATGCTTATACAGCTGGCTAGAGGAGCTCATTTTGCTGAAAGTAGATAGAACAACAGTCACAAACTCAAAGATTAGAAGAATCTGAATATTTATTTACCTGTAGAATCATTTAGTCACCAGTGGCTAAATATAGAGTTCAGATAATCAGTGTTTTCTGTATTTATTTATATCCTGCCTTTAATAATTTTACAAATAACACAATACTCCTTCCTCCTCCCACTTTCCCCACGACAACAACTCTGTGAGGTAGATTGGGCTGAGAGAGAGAGTGAGTGACCTGGGAAAAAAGTGGCACTAAATCAATGGGGAAAGTATTTAAATGTCTATGCTTGCCATGCTTACTGTTTTCTTATTTTGCATCTCTGAACAACAATGCATTAATAGTAAGTATGCATTCAATTTTGGAGAAAGAAAGTTGTATTTAACTAGTACGATATAGAGGTTGTGTCAGCCTCTATTCATGTAGAGATCCATTGTAACAAACAATGGAATGAGGGAGACTACAATGAGGGAGACATGCAGCTGCAGAGTAATTACTTTTATTAGGCCAGTTCAAGATCAGAAAGCAATATGTAAGCTTATATGTACGCCAGAATTTTGCACCCAGCAAGTTGATAACCAAAAAAGGGGTGGGGAAAAAAAGAAAGTGATATTAAAACTATGGCGTCTGAATTTAGTTGCAGTCTTAAGAGAATATGGGGTGTGGTGTGTTGATATTCAAATTTGTCCTTGGCATAATCTGGCATTTTCTGGGTGTGTTGGGATTACAGTTTCCAGGATTCTCAGGCAATATGCTGGCTAGTAATTGTGGGAGTTATAACCAGTAGTGGGATTCATCCAGTTCGCACCACTTCGGGAGAACCGGTTTTTAACTTTCTGAGCAGTTTGGCAAACTGGTTGTTGGAAGAAATCATTAGGGCAGAGAACCAGTTGTTAAATTATTTGAATCCCACCACTGGTTATAACCAAAAATATCTGGAAAGCACAGGGAAAATCAGATCAGGTGATATATTTGCAGCACTGTCTTTTGAAGTGTCTGTGTAACAAATGCTTCTTTCCCCCTCCCAATTGGATAGGATTTCTGTGCTACTGCTGCTCTACCAGACAAGTCCAGCAGCCCGACTATGCAAAGCTCTCTCACTCCTTTCATCCTGCAACCCAATTCAACTGCCCTGGTATGGTCTCATAATGTAACCAGCAGCCATCTTCCAGCTTGGCCCCCAGTCAAGTCCCTGCAGGTGTGGCTATCTGAGACTGGACAAGCATGCACCAGAACTTGTCAGCAGCACAATTTAGTCTGTGAGCCTGAGTTTTTCAAGTTCCTGAACAAAAAAGAAGTATTCCAGCAGTAAGTTGGCAAGCTTTCTTTTGTTTTTCCCTTATTCTCCCAACCAAGGAAGTTCTCCTCTTCTTTATCGAACTTTAAAGATGTAAAATCCCAATGCAGGCTTTGGAAGTTGATTTGGGAGAAGCAGTAAAGGTCAGCTTACTACCATTATCTCTACCAGTGGTGGGTTTCTACTGGTTCGCCCCAGTTTAGGCAAACTGGTAGTGACTGCAGCGGGAGGCTCCGCCCACCCGCCCAGACGTCATCATAGATGCTCTGCGCATGAGCAGAAGTGTCGCACGCGATTCCGAACCAGTAGCGAAGGCAAGTGGAACCCACTACTGATCTGTACCGATGCTGAGTTTTGACATTTAGGCAAGACTATTGAAAATTTATGTTTTGTATCCCAGATGAAATCTTATGGCAAATTTGAAGAGGGTGGCGTGTTAAGCTTTTCACAGTTTCAGATTGCTGTTTCAAAACTTGCACTGTAATGCCTGAGACTGAAATTTGCAGATGACTTTGTTTCATAGGGAGATGTAGAAATTCTGTTGGGGTGGTGGTGGTAGAGGAGGGGAATCTGTTGAATATGAATCAAATGTTAATATTTTAATTACTCTGCCATATTTAATTGATAATACCAAGAAAGAAGCATTACACAAAGTTTTATGCTGTCCTTCTCCAATCTTTTCCTCTCAGATCTGTTGAAATGACCACTCCCAGAATTCTGCAACTATCAATATTGATTGTCTCAAAATATCTAGGGAGCCAAAGTTTGGGGAAGGCTAAGTAGGAGATATCAGTCCCTGTTTCAGGAATAAGGAGTCCCTAATATTTGAAATATGGCAGAACTACAACTCTTAGCCTCTCTCAGTGTTGGAAATGCTTATTGATGCTGTTAGTAATTGCAGTTCAGCTACAGTTCTAAAACAATGTTTCTCCATATCTGCCCTAATTCAAAAGCTGTTTTGCTCTCTTGAGCCAATTAGCTTAGGGATAGGCAACATCGCTTAAACTTATATACTGCTTCATGATGTTTTACAGCCCTCTCTAAGTGGTTTCCAGAGTCAGAATATTGCCCCCAATAATCTGGGTACTCATTTTATCTCAGAAGGATGGAAGGCTGAATCAACCTTGAGCTGGTGAGGATCGAACTGCTGGCAGTCAGCAGATTTAGCCTGCAATACTGCATTCTAACCATTGTGCCATCATAGTTCTTAACTCTTCAAGTTAGTCTTGAATTAATGGGCACATTTTTCAGTGGTTTTATATTTTTGCTGCCACGTTATTTACTAAAAGTACTAAAATAACATGGCAATGTCAACAAAATGAAACCCCTTTCTAATGTCATGAAAAATTATTGTAGTAACCAGGGATAAGTTCTCTATGGAAAAAACGTAAGTTCTGTTCAGTTCTGGTACTCCAAATATAGCTCTCTGGCTTCAGCAACAGTTTAAAGAAATCATATCCCTTCATTCTATCTTAGAGCCATGTGCATATTTACTTCTAGCTGCATCTGACTCACAGTTTGCAGCCAGTAGAGCACAGTATAGATCTCACAAGCCTCTCTCATAGTCCAGAGACTTTAGCTGTTCATTTCCTGCTTTAAAAGGGGTCCCCCCCCCAATGTCTCCCTGACATTTGTTTAGTGTCCTTTGCACACTAAAGTAGACACAGTAGACAAATATATACATATACATATATATACATATATATATACATATATATATATATATATATATATATATATATATATATATATATACATAGACTAAGCTGAGCACAACCAAGCCCCCACCCAAACAGAACACAACCCCAGCCAATCAGAGCACAGCCAAGCCCCTAACCAATCAGAACACACCTCCACCCAATCAGAACACAGCCAAGTTCCCACCCAATCAGCTCACACCTCCACTAGCAGTTAAAAGGAAGAGACAGCTGCGATCTCACATTGCTCCTGGAAGCACGAAGCCGAGAACACCAGCCTGAAGATGACGAATGAGACTTCGTCGAAACGTCGCCAAGACACTTCCAATTTTACGTGGGAGAAGACCCGAATAACCAAAGACCTACATATATATATATATATATATATATATATATATATATATATATATATATATATATATATATATATATATATATATTTGGACAGACCTTCCAGGCATATTGAGCATGAATAGCTTTAGGCAGCTGAAAAGATGCTGGGTTTTTGAGGCACCATTATTCTCTTCTCATCTCCTTCCCTTTTTATCCCTCTGTCTGTGAGCATGCATTTGGAATACACAGGCACTGACATTTTAATAGAACATAAATCTGCCACCCAGCTCCATACATAGCTCTGGACAATTAAAATGGGTGCATTATCATTTTTGTCACGGCGGCCAAGCCGGCAATTTGAGTCCGAGTGACATTTTTATAAGATAAATAAGAGCCGGAGTTCAGATTCGACTTGCTAAGCTCTTTTAGCTTCTTAAAATTCAACCATTTTAGAGAAATTGCTAGTTCAGAATCACTAGTTCAAATCATAGTTTATTAAAGAGATGGCAGGCCATTTACTGAGTAGCAAGGCAAAGCTAGAACAGAGGCTGCAACATGGGACCTTTCAGATAGTCTGAACTTCAGTTCCCATCAACCCTTGACAGCCAAGTCAATGACAAATAGTTGTGGAAGTTGTACTTTAAAAGAACCAGATGGCTCCAAATTGTCAGCTAAGGATATATTACTTGATAACTTTCACCGAAGTCCAGAGAGAAAACACCAAGTATTACTATTAGAGACTCAGCATGATGAGAGGTTAAGATATTGGATTAGACTAGATAGACTCAGCTTCTGGACCACCCTCAGCCATAGAAGCTCATTGGAGGACTTTGGACCACTTTCTCTCCCTCTGCTAGGTTGTAGCTGTAAGGAAAAATAAGAGGAGGGAAAGGGTTGTATGCTGCCTGAAGCTCCTGAATGAAAGATGAGTTATAAATGTAATAAATACATAGGATATTGATGGCTTTTTCAAAACATTGCTCTCCTTGTATATTCATTCATCCCTTTCTGCTTATTTGATGCTAATAGTATAGTCAGCTGCGATCATCTTCTATATTATGGATTCCCAGAGTATCCACAGGAATCAGGAGGAAGGAAAAAATGGATCCTTGTTTTTTTAAATTAATTCTGAAAAGATCATTATGATTATGATTGGAAGAACATGGATTAGGAATCTGTGTCTAAAAGCTGTTCAGACTCATAGAGATAGAGTGAATGGAAATGTTTATTTTTAAAATCAATTACTACTTTGAAAAGCACCTACTATGAGGTAAAGTACAGATTCTGGGGAACATTCATTACATTGGCCTCTTTATGGTTGCTGGCATTATCTATCACATATTACTTTAATCTAGATTTTCCCAACAAAGGTTTTTCTGATATGTCAGGCAACAGAGGCAGGGGGGCAGAGGTCGTCCCCGAGGCCCCTCGTATGTGGGGTGCCACAAGGGTCGGTCCTCTTGCCCCTTCTGTTCAACATTTATGTAAAGCCGCTGGGCGAGATCATCCGTGGTTTCGGGGTGAAGTTCCATCAGTATGCTGATGATACTCAGTTGTACATCTCTACCCCAGACCACCCCAACGATGCCCTTGAAGTGATGTCCCGGTGTCTGGAGGCCGTGCGGATCTGGATGGGGAGGAACAGGCTCAGGCTCAACCCATCCAAGATCGAGTGGCTGTGGTTTCCGACGTCCCGATATAGTCAGTTGACGCCATCGCTGACTATTGGGGGCGAATCGCTGGCCCCTACGGAGAGGGCTCGCAACTTGGGTGTCCTCCTGGATTCACGGCTGTCTTTAGAAGAGCACTTGACGGCCGTGACCGGGAGGATTTTTCATCAGGTTCGCCTGATCCACCAGTTGCGTCCCTTTCTGGATCGGGACTCCCTACACACAGTCATTCATGCCCTCGTCACCTCCCGCCTGGACTATTGTAATGCTCTCTACATGGGGCTCCCCTTGAGGAGCACGCGGAGGCTCCAACTGGCGCAGAGTGCGGCCGCACGGATGGTAATGGGAGCGACATGGCGCTCCCGTGTAACACCTCTCCTGCGCGAGCTGCACTGGCTCCCGGTGATCTTCCATGTGCGCTTCAAGGTTTTGGTTACCACCTTTAAAGCGCTCCATGGCTTAGGACCTGGTTATTTACGGGACCACCTACTACCACAAATAGCCTCCCACCAGCCGGTACGCTCTCATAGAGAGGGTCTCCTCCGGGTGCCATCAGCCAAGCAGTGTCGACTGGCGGCCCCCAGGGGGAGGGCCTTCTCTGTGGGGGCACCCACTATCTGGAACGAGCTCCCCCCGGAGATACGGAGGATCCCGGATCTGCGCACCTTCCGCCATGCTCTTAAGACCCTCTTATTCCAGCAAGCCGGCCTGGCCTAATTTTTTCTCCCCTTTCTTTTAAATTTTAAATTGAAATTTTAATTTGTTTTAAATTTATTGGGATTTTAATTGTCGTGGGCCAATATTATTTAATTTGGTTTTAAATTGTTTTTAACTTTTGTATTCTGTATTTTATCCTGTGCCTGTTCACCACCCTGAGTCCTTCGGGAGTAGGGCGGTATACAAATTTAATAAAACTAAACTAAACTAAACAGTGCCAATTATTTCCATCCAGAATGCTAGGTAGATTGATGGAAGCTGAAGTCCAGCACATCTAGAGGGATTCACCATTGGAGGACTGTGAATTAAGCATCTATAAATTAGATCAAGAACATTTTTGCTGCCAATTTAAATTTATGTGTCATTTCATTACTGGTTAGCCATGAGATGTTCTACAAACAGATCGAGAGATAACTGGACATATGGTTACACAATTAAAGCAAATTTTGTCAAAGAACAAGAAACATTCAAGAAAAAAATAACAAACACAATGATACCATGTACTTTCTGAGAGACATTTCACCAGGTTAGAAGAGAGTTTAACCCTTTGACTCCATGAAATTCTTCTGTTTCTTATTTTCCTCACTGAAATTAAAAGTAGGTCTTTTATGTAACTCTTTTCTCTGCTGGGCTAAGAGCAGTTTGGTTTTGCATATGTGTAAATATCAGTGACACTGATTGTAAAAACTCACTGTTCAAATGAAATCTCTGTAGAATTTTTTTTTTTAATCCATCCAGTTGTGGATTTACCAACATCATTCAATTTGGCCTTCAGGAGATATCTACAAGCATAAGATTATAACCCCTTAAAACAATATGCATCACACAGATATGTTCATCAAAGAGAGCATATCTGTATGTTCTCATTCTCTGTGCTTTAAATTGCGTTAATAACTCTGTGTTTATTGCTAGGTAAAGTGTTAAATGGTCTTTAATACTGCTTCCATGGAGATGACATCTCAAGAGCCATGCTAACTCTACCATGACAAAGTTCTTACTGAGTCTTTCCTTCACTTTCTAGGCTCAACATTGTTTGTGATAGCACAGAGTCTGAGATGAATCACCTTTATCCAGCTGTGGCTGAAAATGTCCGGGAATGCTACCTTCAGAAGGATCATCTGTTATTCAGCTGTGCTGGATGCAATACCAAGTACCAGCGCCTCTGCCCATGCCGTGATTACCAGAAGGGACAGGTGGCACTCTGCAGGGACTGTTTGTGACTTCACTGAGGCAAGTGTGTGGTGACATATCATATGCACTGAGTGACTTTTTTTTTTTCATAAACTCTTCTGCAATAGTCAAGAAGGATCTGGAATTCAAGACAATTCCAAGAAGGAACTTATTTTTGGAGACTTGCAAAAACACTTGGATGCCAATGATGTTGGTTTGTCTGCCATTCAAGGATGAATAACTCTTTTAATGTTCCTTTACAACAATTCTTCTACCACACCCAAAATCATTCGGCACCCCTGAAGGAACTTAGAAGACCAAGCTGAAATTTTTCAGAAAGCAAAGCACCTCTTTAGTATCTCATCTTCCTGAAACATTATTTTTTATGAGGAAAATAAGTTCAAATTAAAGCAGGAAAGTCATGAAATAGTTTGTGTTTGTGTGCGTGCGTTTTTATTACTATTTTTAAAAAGTGTCATGTCTTCAAAATGCTTGGTCTCTTTGGAAAGAGTTAATCTTTGTAGGAGTGTGGACTAAACAATGGGGCATTCACCCAGTGATGTTGCTTTGAATAACATCTGTCACAATCTCTGATAATTGGTCATGTTATCTCAGGTTTATGAAAGTTGCAATTCCAAACTTCTGGTTATTGCCTAACCCTGTGATAAAAGATGACATGGGATGAAAAAGAAAAGAATAAGGAGTACTTGCCAAGAGATGTAGTGCAGCATGTCATTCATTGTCATAGCTTTGTCTGAAATGGTATAGGGTTTCCTGCCTAAGCAGGGGGTTGGACTAGAAGACCTTCAAGGTCCCTTCCAACTCTGTTATTCTATTATTCTATTCTATTCTATTCTATTCTATTCTATTCTATTCTATTCTATTCTATTCTACTCTACTCTACTCTACTCTACTCTACTCTACTCTACTCTACTCTACTCTACTCTATTCTGATTTCTGGGTCATTTTTGCTGCAAGGCAGACCTCCAGGGCAGACTCATGCCTATCAGGATTTAATATCTGCCACTGGAAGTTCAAAAACTGACAATGGCATTGTTGGTTTAGGGATGGGCCCTCAATATTTTCCTCACTGTCATTCTGAGTTAGACAGATCTTGCAGGGGTGGGTGGGATTTGTTTGATTTTTATTTCAGTATGAAGGTTACCTGTTCATTCTCTGTTCCATAAAATAGAACAGAGTTACATGCCACTATCAGTGCCAGTAATGTGTACCTATCAGTATACATTTATGAATTGCAAACTGCATTGCAACATTCCAGGCATCTGAGATTAGGCACTTAATATTAAAGAGTGCAAAAATGCAATATAATAAGACAGCAATAGAGAAAAGTAGTATTACAGAAAAGTACACACCAACATGCAACTATGCATGTTATGAAAAAGCCCATACAAAATGTATGAGGACAAAGGCACATAAAATGTGTGTTGGAAGAAACATCCCTCTAGGTTCTGCTCCAAGTGGGGAAAACAGACACTGGAAACATGGAGACTGCTTGGAAAGATGGTTTAATGGTGGACAGGATCACATGGCTTGAGTTCCTGAACAGAAAAGGGCAGATACAGTAAATCCTCGGGTTTTTATGCTCTCTCTGGCTCTGCATTTCTTGGGGCCCCGAAAGAGTATCCTGATTGGTTGTCAGACTCCCAGGGGGTGGGGGCCTTGCTGGCTGATGGTCACATGTGCTTCCCAGGTCACATGTGGTGAGTTTCTGCTACTATTGTGTAGAGGGCTAATCCTATCTTTGGCAATTCCTACTATGGCTCTGCCTGAAGGAGGCAGATCTTTGTTATGTAGAATAGACTGGCCCAGGCCTTAATGGCCCATTGACAAAGGGTGGGGGGCAGGAAGGTGGGAGCTGCTTTGTCTGTAAAATATGCTTCTCCCAGGGAAATATAATATTCTGCCTTTTTCATATTTCCTAAAATATTTCACTCTTCCAGGAAAGGGGTGGGTGCTAACTTCCTACAATGTGTATGTAACTTCAGGTGGCTTGCAGGGAAAAAAAGAGACTAGACTGAAGAAATTTATAGTGGAAAGATGAGAAAATAAGTGAATTTTCTAGTTTCAATTATCTTTGGCTTTTAAGCCTAACAGGAATGGTGGTCATTGTGTTCAGTTTACAGACTGAGACCTCTTGGTTTCAAAATGACTAGGAATCCTATCATTAATTACACTCATGTGCCATTCATTCATAGAGATAGTAGGTAAGTAAACCTTTATTGTGTTCTTTGACCAACATAGGAAAGGGAGGGGAAAAAATTAAAGGTATCAAAGAAATGTAGTTGGGACAATATTTTTTACTTTACTCTTGTAGTAACAACATTACACAATGGGTAATGGCAGTTTTATAGTCTGCTATACATAAAAGGAATGCATAACCCCAGGGATGAAATGCTACTGGTTTGCCCCAGTTCAGGCAAACCAGAAGTGATAAAAACTACCGGTTTGGGCAAACCAGTAGTAAAAAAAAAGCTACCAGTTCAGTCGAACCGGTAGATTAAAAAAGCTACTGGTTCCTTTGAACCGGTATTTCCAAAGATCAGCTGTGCCGCGCAGTTTAGCTTTGCTAGAAAGCAGGAAATCCTGCTTTCTAGCAAAGCTAAATTGTGCGGCACAGCTGATCCTCCCCCTCGCTGTTCTACTTACCTTCCCAAGCCTCCTTTTGTTTTGCACTACACATGCGCGGCCAGCGAACTGGTAGCAAACCAGTTCAGATTTCACCACTGGTCACCACCCTTCAAACATACCATGTATGCCATGCCAATCTTATACTGTAAATGAGTAACACAACAACTTGCTACATAAAGTGCCAGGCTTCCTTATAGACAAGCTCACATTTTCTTCTGCTGTTAAGTGGTTGTAAAATTTCTGTAAGACTTTTAGACAGGAAAAGAAAGTGTTCAAATCTCCAGACTGGGTTAGAAGCAGGATGATTTTTTAAAAAAAATCAGATTTTTTTTTAATTTAAATCGGATTTTTTTTAATTTAAATTGGATTTTTATTTATTTTTATTAAATTTATTTTAATAAAATGCTTTTGGAGTAAAAATCTATCTAAAGATAGTTTTCTATTTAAGATACATTAATAATTTAGTTTATTCAGCATGAAATGGAGCTTAGTTATGTAGCACGAGGCTATATATTCTGCAATATTAGGACTGTCGGTGAGTCAACAGCGGGTCAGAGGAGGAGCTGCTGCAGGACAGAGATGACAGTTGCTCTTTAAAAATTATGATTTAAATCAAGCCTTTTTACTAGTGATTTAAATCATGATTTAAATTGACTTGATTTAAATCAAATCCACCCTGGTTAGAAGCCAAGGAATGTTCAAAACATTCCCTTTCTATGCAAGGGAACCTTTCTCTTTTTCCTTACTATTATTCCTATTTGTGTGCTTAAATATATGGGGCAGTTTGGACCACAATATAGGCCTATGCCCCCTCTGAAATCCTTCCATGCAAATTCTCTGACAGCCTTCAATAATGATTACCTAACTGTGATTTTTTAATATGAAAGAAGGGGAGTTATCACATGAGCTCTATTTAACTAAATAAATGTGATTTTAATTTCATGCGAATGAAATGAAATTAGATCCCCCCCCCCCCCCCCCGGCTATATGCACGTCATGAAATGCAGCCATCAGCGTAAAACATTGGCCCAAAAACATTGCACATCTTGGATGAAAGCTGTTGGCTTTCAGTCAGGATATGTATTCCAGGGACTGATAGGTTGTTATTTGGTGCCAATGTGGCCCCTACAACTTATTTATGTTGTATTGTGCCAATGTGGATTGGGCAATGGTTTAGGTGAGAGCAGCTATTTCTCCTTCTTCTCCATTATCTTTCTTTTGTTTTTACCATAACAAGTTTTACAAAAAATACACAGAAATGTTTTTTCCCCTCTCCTCTAGACAACCAAGATAGGAGCATGAAGGTAGGAGAGATCCCCTGTTTCCCTACCTTCAGAACACCTTTACTGTTAATCATCATCCTCAGCTAGGCTTGATGGGAATTGTGCTCTAACACATCTGGAGGGCATTAGATGGCTAGCCTTAGCTATTTATTTAATTTTTTGGGAAGCCATTAGATGACAGACTGAAGTGAAGGAGTTATTGAGAAGACAAAAGGTCTAACCCTTTGTTCTCATTGCCCCATCAAGATTAAATATTTCCTGTATTCCCATGGGAGCAGAAGAAAAGCTTTAGAGAAGCTTAATTTAAAAAAAAAAATAAACAGAAAAAACAAAAAGTATTTTTATTCCTTCTTGTTCTAAGGAAGTGAAACATGCTTGAAGCTATGACTTCTCATGACCATATTGCAATTTTAAGATACTAGAAGTGATGTAGCATCCTAAAAGTTGCTGCTAAACTGTAATTCTTAAAGCAAAAGAAGTGGGAGTTACCTGGGAAAATAATCCTATTAGCTGCATTTAATTCAATTTAAATTTTTGTTTTGAACTTGTCCACTTTGTAGAACATAGCCCTCAGCGGGTCTTTCAAAACTCAAATATGGCCTGCAGTGTGAATAAAATTGTCCATCCCTAAGCTAGAGATTATATTTGAGCCATTCCTTATCAGAGTGGAACATTAGAGGAAAGGAATTTAACTTGATAGTAACATGTATTATAAAAACAAATATTTCCTGAAGCTGATAAATACTTATTTTTTTTATTCATTTATTAGGACTTATATACCACTTCAATAATACACAGAGTTCCCGATCCAATCACATGACTAAAACAGCAAAACAATATAACAACAATTATATCAGAGCACCAAGGGGCATCATCCGAGAACAAGACAATACCATAGCAGGACAGAATAAACACAAGTCACACTTCAAAAGTCCTCTGGAAAAAACAGCTCTTCACTACTGGTTTTTGAAAATCTGAGTTAGAGATTATTTGTTCTCTGCAGAAGGCTCTTCCAGATGAGATGAAAATGACCTAGAAGGTCACCATAAACTGACAGATGGAAACACAATTTAGCAATTGGGATCCAGAGAAAGCCTTCTCTTCTAGATCTTACTGGGTAGGTGTCAATCTCAGGCTAAGAGAAGAAGGCAGTCTCAAAAGAGACTGTAATTCTACTTGTAATTAGAATAAAGGATTGAACTCAGTTGGACCTCTCAGTGTCATCTCTGGGTTTGGGCTTGATGGTCCTCTATTGTACCACTTTCATATGTCCTAATCCTGTTTCTTCTCCTTTAGTTCAGACTCGGGCACCCTCCACACATGCAGCTCTCTCCTCCCCTGTTCTAGACTTTTGAGGGATTTCCAGCAAATGTTTATGATGCTGGGTGGGGGGCTTTCCAAACCTTTTGGGGTCTTATAATAGTACTGGGATGCTGCTCAGTTATGATTTGAGCTTTATGTAAGAGCTTGGGGATCATAAAATTAGCAGCATCTAATTTGATGTGAGATACCCATGCCCATTACTATTATTACTACTTTTATTGCTTCTAAGTACTGAATTTTCTAAACAAGTTACTTAGCATGGCTTCAATCTTGCACTATATAAATTCATGCACAATTATAGGGTGCTCTACATCTTTATGGATTTAATTCTTGGTCAGCCGTGATTCATTTCCCATACAAGATCTACCAAGAGGGTAAAACTCTGCACACAGAAATGTCTGGTTCATAACCTGCCTCCACCATGAACTTGCCAGGTGGATCAAGCAAGCCAGATCATGTCAGCCCATTTGGAAATCCAAGGTAATAACCTTGGTAGTGGATTCTGGTGAAAAGAATTGTAGATAATAGTCTTTTTAGCACAGTGATAAAGAACATGAATGCTTTTCATAAGCATATTCAGAGGGCACTGAAATTCCTATTGTTTTTTTTTCTTTAGTGAAGTTTTATGGAACTCTAAAACAAAACCAAATACTGTATTCAAATAAATGGAAAGTGACTTCCCTGGGTCTTCTATAATGTTATTACCCAGCATGAGAGCCTGCAGAAATGCATAATGACTTAAAGAAGCACTGGTGGCTACCTTACCAACCTTTATTCTCCTTTGAAGCAGTATAGGAGTTTGGCCTGCATGAGGATTGGCTAAGGAAGGGGTCAGCTCTGGAGCCTCATGTGGCTCTTTCACCCTTCTGTTGCGGCTCCCTGTCACTCAAAATATGTGTCACCAATGTGCGGCATGTGATTTATTGAACTTTTCAACCCCCGGTAGACCAACCATGGATAAATCCAAGAAAAGTTTCAGAAGAAAACAGAAGGTTTAATTCAACTACATATGCTAGTTTTGTGGCCACTCAAGAAATAGTCAGGCATGGGAAGGGTTTTGTGGCTCCCAGTGTTTTCTTTTCTGTGGGAAATGGGTCCAAATGGCTCTTTGAGTGTTTAAGGTTGCAGACCCCTGGGCTAAGGTGTTGACAGGGGTCATATTTCCTTTGGTGCCAGTTGATGGCAGCAGAAGACCTGTAGGCTCTGCTATATGTTTGCAACACCACCCTGTGGGATTGTAAATTTGATCCCACAAAGACCTCTCTTTGCTACTTCTGTGCTTACAGCTTCTCTCCTCCTACTTCACTTACAGGTGGAGGGAGGGAGGGAGGGAGGGAGGGAGGGAGGAAGGGAGGGAAGGAAGGAAGGAAGAGAAGGGGGAAGAGAAGAGTCCTGGCTGGGGAAAAAAAGTAGAGGGTTTTCTGCTGACAGTTCTCTGATTCTACATGGCAACAGAGGAGTTATTTTCCATCACTTTTTTCTCCCCACTCTTTTTGCCATGGATGATAAGTGAAGTAGGGCTAGCAAAGGAGAGGATGTAGAACAGGACTATAGGACAGGAAGTAGGAAAACAGCTTTTTCTCTGGTATTCCATGTAAAGAAGCAGGCCTTTTTGATGCTGGAGAGCTACAGTATATAGAGTAAACCAGTGGGTGACCAGAGAAATAGGAAAGATGATGTTTGGGCATCTCCCCTCTTGCCAAAAGGCACATGGTCCTAAAAATCATGGGCAGTGGCTGGATGGGCATCCCGCAGCACCTTGATGGGCCAAGACCAGCAGAGGAACCCTGTGCCCCTATCCTTACTTTAATATAATGTGCTTCACACAAACCAGACTAGAAAGCTAGAAAGCAGCTTTTTACAAATGGAGCAGGAAAATATGACTGTTTTCTTGGTGAGTCAGAGGTGAGCTCCATTCTAAATTTGTTTGCTGAGGCATCTCTAATCTGCCATTGGCAGGCCATCTGGAAATGCCCTAAGACTTCCTTAACAATTTTCTCTTCAAACACTGATAACATGTGCAAAATTATCCTTCATTAACATTATTTATTTAAAATAATGTTCTAAACTGCTTTCCGTTAAAAGAAACCTCAGAGTGATTTACATTTAAAAATTACATTTACATTTAAAACAGGAGGTTATCTCAGGAGGCTTAAATAGTAAAACATATTTACAAAAGTTCAAAATAAAAGCTACAAGAGTAAAAGCAGCATTAGAAAGATAAAAAATTACAGTGGGACAAATACCATTAAAAAGCTTTGGAGGATAAACAGATCCTTTACTTGTGGCAAAAAGACAATAAGAACAGCACCAGAATTGAGGGGAATTTCCCACATTTAGGAATAACCACTGAAATAGTTGATTTTGGAGTAGCTGCTCTCGGCATCTCGGCATAGAAGGCCACACAGATCAGATACTCAAAAAGTGGCCTTAGGGAATAGATAGGAACATAGAGAAAATGACTAATTTCTTTCTGTAACTGGGTCTCCCATTCTCACTGAATTCTCTTCCTGCAGCATTTTAAACTAATTGAAGTTTCTGAAGCTTCCTTTAGGGAAGCTCCATGTATTCCATTGCAGTACAGATAGTCCTTGACTTGCAACCACAATTGGGACCAAAATTTCCATTGCTAAGCAAGATGGTGGTTAAGTGAATTGTGCCCGGTTTTGCAAACTTTTTTGCCATGGTTCTTAAGTGAATCATGCCATCGTTAAGTGAATCCAGCTTCCCCAATTGACTTTGCTTCTCAGAAGCCAGCGGTGAATGTCATAAATGCCAATCACATTGTATTGTAATTACATGCTGTTTGCCAAGTGCCTGAATTTAGATCATCTGACCATGATGATGCAATGATGGTTGTAAGAGTGAAGACCACTTGGAAGCTACTTTTTCCAGTGCCGTTATATTTGAATAGTCACTAAATGAATAGTTGTAAATTGAGGACTTACCTGTAATCTAAATGAGAAGTTAAGAGGCCATGGATAATTACAATTAGTCTACCTCGCGGCTCCCTAGGTGGCTCAGTGGCTAAGACGCTGAGCTTGTTGATCAGAAAGGTTGGCGGTTCGAATCCCCATTATAGGTCTCCTGCGTGAGCAGGGGGTTGGACTAGATGGCCTCCAAGGTCCCTTCCAACTTTGTTACTGTTACTGTTTCTTCAAGAGCTGCAGTTGGTGGATCTATCTGAGGTGCTTAAAGGTAAATTGAGTTACAGAGGGCACTGATGCCTCTAGCATGTGAAGTACCCCCAAAATCACCCGCACATTGTGGGAAGTACAATCACACCCTCAGCAACAACTTGAGCTCTAATCCCCTAGATAGATATATCACCCAGTAATTGCGTATCTGTCTTTTCTGGATGAAGCTTCAATTTATTGGTTTTTATCCAGTCCCTTGCTGCACTCAAGTACTGGTTCAGCAGTTTCACCATCTTATCTAAATCCAGTTAAGAGGGGAGACTGAACTGGGTGCTATCCGCATAATAGGGACACTTGAAGTCTCCAAGAGATTTCACCCAGCAGTTTCGTGGAGATGTTAAATAGCACGGGGATCAAATGGGTCCAAATGGAAATCCATAGCATAAATAACATAGCACCAAAAGCTGCAAGAATCCAGGAGAATCAGTAAAGCAAAGACAACCACCCAGAGGCTAATCAAAGCAGTTTCAGAAGCAAAACCAGCCCTAATCACTACTTGAAATGAATATAGAACATACTTTTAGCTATTTAAATTCCTTGCCTAAAATTATTTATATTGCCTATTTTATTTGTTTAACTGTTTAATTAATTAGTTATGCCTGACTCAGTGGTGGGTTGCCCCCGGTTCGCACCGGTTCTATAGAACCAGTAGTAAAACCGGCAGGAGGTTCTGCCCACCGACCTCATCAAAATGTCATTCTGTGCTTGCGCAGAAGAGCGCATGTGCACACAGCGACCGTGCACGTAGCCCCGCTGCAAACTGGTAGTAAAGATAGATAGAACCCACCCCTGGCCTGACTCCAGGATAACTTAAATTTTCTAAATACAATTTTCTAAGATTTGATGAGGTGGCCTCACTACAGCTTCCTTTATTAAGTCCGAAGCCTCTTCTCAAATGGAGGGTGTTACAACCTCTTCCACAGCCCCTTCCTACTACATACAATAACTATGAGGAGCAAAGGTCAAGCAGCCAATCTGCTGAATTCAATCAAGTGCTTTCTCTGCATCATCAAGCTTTAAAAAATGATCAGGTAGTGCCCTGGAGCAGGGGTGAAATGTTCCCGGTTTGGACCGGATCCGGTAGCGATGGCAGCGGGTGGTTCGGCGAACCGGTAGCAAAAATCCCTGCGCGCCCTTCCCATGCCCAGCTGAGCCACGCGATCATCAGATGCTGGGTTTTTTTACTTTTAAAAGCATTTTTTTCTACTTCTTTGGCTGAAAAAATGCTTTTAAAAGTAAAAAAAAAAGCCTCTGATGATTGTGCGGCTCAGCTGGGATCGTCAGAGGCTTTTCGAAGCATTTTTTTCTGCAACCTCTTCGGCCAAAGAGGTTGTAGAAAAAATGCTTTTAAAAGTAAAAAAAAAAAAAAAAAGTTGGCCACGCCCACCCAGTCACATTACCCACCCCCCCACCAAGCCACGCCCACAGAACCAGTGGTAACAAATTTTACATTTCACTACTGCCCTGGAGGCTTTAAATTCTATTGAATTGTGAAATTTAAATGATGAATGACAAATCAATGATTTGTCCTCAGAATGTCGCATTGAGGGTTCCCTGGGATTTGTACCTGGCCAGATCCTAAAAGGCCACAAATCACTTAGAATAGCTTTGCTGGGTGAAACTGAGTCGATATAAGACTGGAGAACAATGGTTTTGTTGCTATTGCTTTTGTGCAGCTTTCTAGAAGTCTCCACTTCATTGCCTTAGCTCAGAGGTTTATCAAGAATTAAACAGCTTTATGCAGTGGAAGTGAACATCAGAAACAATAATCCCAGATGCTCTGGTCAGAATCTCTATCGCCACAGGGCAATCAAATCTTCAAAGTCCTAGCCATATTAGCCAGAAAGTCCCCCAAAGCCTTCTGCAATCTATCAGCCTCCAGTGTGGACCATTGTAACAGATTCTTCAATCGTGCGAATTGTTGTGGCAACTCTAAATCTCAATAAGAAGTGAATTTACAAGAAAACAAAAGCAACGTATCCCACTTTCAGCCTTCCATGCCAAGTTGAAGAAACCCAAACAAAATTTGAGCCCTGCCACCTGTTTTGGGCAAGTAACAAATTCAGACAGATTATCATGGCAACCATGAAATGCTGAGATGCTGCATCCAGTGTAATCTTGGTAAGAGTATGGAAGTTTCCTAGAACTGATATTCTAGGAGCTCTTAACACCTGGTTGCAGACCACATCCATCAGCAACGGTGAGAAATTGTTGGGCGCTAATAGAAATGTTATCCAGCCGAAACCCCATTTTTTTCCTGATTGCCCCATACAAATACTAAATTGGCACTTAAATGGACAGGAAGCCTGGAGAGAGTAGTAAAATTCCTATAGGCTACAGCAAATCCTTCTTAGTTCCTTGACTGGCTACTGCAAACACTGAGGGGGGGGAAAGGCAAGGAAAGGCAAACAGCTTCCATCCTTGTTATGCACACGAGGTCAACCCTCTCCTCCACAATCAAATCATGGATTAAAGAAAGCTTAATATTTATTGACCTGATAGTCAGAAGAGCAGCCACAAATTAATACGGGTACCAGAGTTCATCTGGATAATGGAGTAACTAGGAAAAGGGGTTAGGAACAAGATGTCTGGTTTCAGTTCTTTTTACCTGATATGCTTCTTCCCCAGCACTGTGCTTTACTCTACATAGTTACCCTCAATTAATGATCTCATTTGAATTTCTCCATCTACACCCCCCCCCACACACACACCCCATATTGCAAAACTCCTAGACAAACCCCATGGATGCCTTGAGGAGCAGATGATAAAGTGTATTCCAGGATGGAGGGAAAATGTTTTTACTTCACCCTGGGAACAATGCAGGCTGCTGGCAATGATAGAACTGAATTAAGGAACTGCTGTTGCTGCCACCAGCATAGCAACGATAAATTTCTCCACCTGTCATAATTAGAAATTTGCAAACACCATATGCCCCAACCCTATTAGCCTTTCCTAAGGCCTTAAAAACATGGCTATGTTCCCATGCCTGGGGTGCTGAATGTGTTAAGAGCTCTGTTTCCTGGCTGTATTGCTAATCAGCCAAGTATTTCAGCTGCTATGTATATTTACTTTGGATGTTTCTATTGGTTTGCTTTGGTTTGGTTTGCTTTTTTAAAAAGAATATGTTTTTAGCATTTTAATTGCAATATATATTTTTGGAATTGTAAGCCGCCCATTGACTGAGATTGGCAGCTATAAAAAAATCAATCAATCAATTAAAAATAAATAAATATAAAGTGGTATATGAATTGGTATGAATTGGTATTCATCATTAATTGGTTCCAGGAGGAACGATGTGTACCAAAAACAATGAGTACCAAACAAATTTTCCCCATAAAGAATAATATAGTGTGTCAGAAGGCAGCCAACACCAACATGTTTTAGCTTGTGCATCAAGTACCTAATAAATGATGACTACCAGGACAAAATTTTCATGTCAAAATGTGTTGTGTACCAAATTCAATGAGTTTCAGAGCAGTTGAGTACCAAGGTACCACTGTATTAGGGTTGTGCATACTCTAAACTGCTTATTTCTGGATTCCCCACCCTCATCTGCTTTATTATGCTCTGAAGTGAATCTTCTGGAAAAAGAAGTGGTCTGCTAATTACCATCTGTGATCCAGTCTGAATTAACTACCCAGAATTTCTGATGAATCACTCCCAGAAGATCCAAATCTGCACATTCCTGGTGAAAAATGCTCTAGAATAGTGTTTTTCAACCTCAGCCACTTCAAGATATGTGGACTTCGGCTCCAAAATTCCCCAGCCATCATCCTGCTCTAGTAGAACACGGAAATTTGTTAAGGCTTATTTTAACTGAAGTACTGAATGCAAGAGGAGAATAATGTATTTCTAAAATATTTTTATTACAATACTCATTTTTGTTTTTTTTTTAAAGAAACTATCATAGGTAATCCTTGTTATTGAACAGGTTTTCTGTTGCTTATAAAACATAAATATTGAACTATAGGCGTTCATAAATGTTGCTGATGAAATTATGATCTCCTCATGGGCAGTTCCTGAAATCAAAGGGCACCATATATCCCGAGGGTTAGGCAGAGGCCCATACGATTCTGCCTATTTAAATAAGAGAATTCAGCATGCCTTTATTTCATGCCTATTAAACCCTTAACTGCTGGTTGGGGTTTTGCTCATGTAATTATACAAGTTTGCCTTGGAAGTTAATGTACATGTACAGTACAGTATTTTTTTAAAAAAAAAATAAGCAGTAACAATAATTAAGACTTAATTGAAACATATAAAGAGGGTGTGTGTGTTTATTTGACACCCCCCCCCCCTTATGATCAGTAAATCACAATTTGTCTATTTCTTTTTTTATTTCTAGTATTTGTATCCCATTCCAGCCTGTAAGGACTCTGAACAGCTAAAAGAAAATACACCTAAAACCATAATAATAAAAATTCTACAAAAAGAAGGGCAGGGAAATCATGTAAACATAATTCCTCTCATGCGTATTCATAATCAGCCATGGGTGGCTGTTACTTGTTTCTGAAACGCGAATAATGCTGGATTTTTATCAGTTGTGCGACATACAGTGATTTAAATCAAATTACCTTTTCCTACCATTTTTTCTTTCTATACCATTGAAAATTGCACTGGATCAATAATGGTGTGTTACATGATTAAAACCAGAAATCTTAGTGCAGGGGAAAAAAATGTTGGCAGCACTGCATATTTACAAGGTTAAAGATGTATCTTTGGCTGTAATTCTTCCTCTGCATTTTCCTTTGCATTTTATTCTGTGTGCATTTACTATTGAGCTTTAAAGCCGTCCTGCGAATTCAAAATGGGATTCAATAAAATATGAATAAATGGAAGCTTGCATAAATGTAAGCATAATCACCCTCTAGGTGGTAATGATTTGTGAATGGTGTGATGTTATCTTGCTTGCCCTTTGCTACCTGTAACTACATCATGTGAAGAAGAAGCTTTAGAGATTTGACAATTGGCCAACTTCTATCTGAATCATGAATAACAGATTTTACCTAATGCTGTGAATGCGACTATAAATCACTATAAGTCAGATGGAACGAAGTTGGCCAGTCCACTCATTGTTTTCAGGTGTTTTTTCCTGATTTAGCGTTTCTTCCTTCCGCTGCCAATGCAAATGCTTCTTTCTTAATGATGTGTAGCTTCAAAGGGCAAAGGCACACTTCTTATTTTTTAAGAACAAGGAAGAAAATAGAATGTTTGTCACACATAAATCAGTATCAATTGGCATAGAATTGTCAGTCCAATTGTGAAGGTCATCACGGTTGTATCTCATATTGAAAGGGTTGACCTGCTGTTTTACCTAGTGTATAAACAAGATCCATTAAATTTATCAATCTACAAAACAGCTAAATGTTTCTGTTCCTGTTCTTAAAATGATTAAATCTGAAGATGCTCCTGCTGTCTTCCTGAAACCATTTTGGCTGATATTCTGTACATAAAAATGATTATTTTTAGCACTAGAAGTATTATCCTGGATTATTTTAGAAAGCCTCAATAGATTGTGAGCAAATCCTACAATCTGCAAAATTGTATTTATCAGATGTAGGTAATAATTCTGAAAGGACTGATCCTTTATCTCTTACATTTATATTGCATTTAATATTATAATAGTAGATAAGGGATTACATCATGAAGGCACTTATTGAGGATCAATTTAGTTACCCAAGTATTATCTCCTGCTTCTGAAACTGGTTCATTCCAGCAGTAGGAAGGCTCAGAAACTGGGAGATGGGCAGAGTCATTATAAAGAAATTTGGATCTGGAAAAAAAACAGTGACATTTGGGATCTCTCTAATCTCCAAACTATTGTAATATTTGGACAGGCTCATATGCCAGAAAAGACATAAAAAAATATTTTGGCAATCTTTATTTATGTTCTACTTTGGAGTGTCAGAAATGTGCCCTTGGGTTGTTTTGATAATAAAACTACTTTCCCCAACATATTGATGTCAAATTTCATGAAAATAGCTATTTATGTTGTTTTTATTTTTAAAAAATCAGTACTGTAAGAAGAAACATTGAGTTAATTTCCCCAGCATTTTTTTTAAAATCCATATCTTTACTTTCATGGGAGATTTTTACTATGATATTGGAGGGGGAAAAACCTGAAGTTAAGAGTTCCAACTTCCTAATACTAAAATGAAAAAATTGGGATTTAGAAGACAAAATGGTTGCTTAAGAGTTCATGTTCACCAAGTGGATTTTGTGTTGTTAAAATCTAGTCAAATGCCTTCCTTTTATTAAGAAGATGAGCTTTAGCAAAGGATAATGAAATGGCTGAGGATTTAGAAAATTGAGTCTTTCATCTTTCCCCACCATTTCTACCCTGAGGCTAATTCCTCGATGTCAGAAACTTTCACACTCATATATACAACCCTAGAGTTTATCTTCTGTGACACCAACAAATCTGTAATAGTTTAGCGTTAGCATGGAGTTAAATAAAATATGGGAACGACTCTAATCTGCTGAATGTATTGCAATAATTACTGGGATTTGGGGTTACAAAACTTAGCTGAAAATCCCAAGCATCTTGCACATTTATAATTAAGGCCTAGTGTTGTGCAATTTCCCTTGAAGATGGCTCTTTTTATAAACTGGACTAAGGCACCAAGCTAAACACTTTGAGGCTGCAAGTTCTAGTTCCACCTTAGGCATGAAAGCTGGCTGGATGACTTTGGGGCAATCACTGTCCCTCAGCCCAACTCACTTCACATAGTTGTTGTTGTGGGGAAAATAGGAGGAGGGAGGAGTTTTAGGTATGTTTTCCACCTTGAGTTATTTATCAAAATAATAAAGGCAGGATTTCAAAAATCTAAAATAAATAAATAAATGTCCTGCATCTTTCTCAAAAATTAAAAGCACAATTTGATAATATTCTTCTCAGGATTAAGCCCCACTGAGACCAATAGGATTTATTCTCAAATTGCATATACGATTGCTATCAGAGTCTTATCTCAAATCATGGCACAATTCTCTTGCCACAAAAGCTTTTTACAAGTAAACTGCCAGTTTCCTCCCTGTTTAGCAAAGTGGAAAATATTTTCACGATAGTAATATGTTGTCATGTATGTAGGGATATGCATCAGGAAGAGGGCCTTTTTAGACATTCTGAATGAAAAGAGCAGAAAAATTGTCCTGGTTTTGCAGGAGGGACGAGGCTTGAAATATATAGCAGCTTTTTTTGAAGCAGAATATCTGACACCACCCTTTGTAATCAGATCAAAACTTAATCTCCAGTGACATCCATTGTGGTGTTAATGGGAACCCATTTAAACTGCCAATCAATGTTTTCTCAGGGGAGATGGGACCACCAGTTCAATATAATTTCTCCATCAGGAAAATAAAGAAACAGCAGTAGCCCATCAAGAAAACTGCAGCCCTGAAAAACTGAACATGTCATTCAGCAGAAAGAAAGTCCTCTTCAGTGAGACTGTCACTTGTAAAAGCATCTGCCAAAAGGAATGGGAGCTTTGTTAACAGAAATGCTCAGAGCACTAGTGTTAAAACAAATGTTGCATATTAAACATCTTCAAAAATTTCAGAACATACACACAGGGAGAAAGAATATGTGTGGGGGAGAAACAAATATCCCACACCTGTTTTTATTTGAATTTTATGGTTTGAAAGATTCCAGACTTCACACTAAACAAATTGACTTCCAAAAGGATTCCATAAACTACAGTTGGTTATATCCTCGCAAAAATGATTGTCAAATTATAATTATTAATACAACTGATGAAGGGGATTATCAACAGCAAATATGAACACTATGCAATACATTTGATTTTATTATTCATTACTTTGTATTTTATTCTTCTTTAATTAATTTTGGTTGTGGCTCATTTCAACCTGATCCCACCTAGGTTTGGAAGGAGTATTTCCTGATATGTCAGATAACTTTCAAATGTTATCTCATCACCTTCAGAAGTTACAAACCCATCACCTATGCATTTTCATGCAATCTTCTACCAATATTGAACTTTTTAGAGTGTGTCAAATATGTACTTATTTTTACAACAATATAGCTTTTCCACACAATTATATTCGTGTATCAAAAGAGATAGCATAAGGTTCAACAATGTTATGACGCTACCAAATGATGAGCAAAACAGGGGACAGGATAAAGATTCCTCCCGTTTAATTTTTTTTTTTTAACTTAGTAATGTTGGTCCTTGACAAAAAAATAAAAATAAAAATAAAAATCGACAGTCTGGCAGTTTACCTTGTCAAACTACTCTTTTAGGCTCAAACTGTCACATAACTACTTGCAAGTTTCTGAACTCTCTGGACTGGATGATACATTAAAAAGGCATCATATATAGTCTGCAAAATTCCAGATGACCACAGATGGCAGTGAACAGCCACAAAAATCTTCAACTCTGTTTTCATTTAATGGTCATTTTATTTCTTGTAATCCAGCATGGTTAGCTGTACATAAAGTAATAGACAGAAAAAGAAGATGGAAAGTTACAAATTTGGATCAGGCATTGCAACTTTGAGAACTCTAATCTAAGGTCAGTCTCAGTATGGAGACTGGGTTCCTTCTAGAAACTATGCCAACTGTTTTCCAAGAAATCTGAAGGGTGCCAGTTTTGTGCAAGACTTCGGTCGGCTTCTTTGATAATCTCACCTTCTCTTCACTATTGTACGGTAACAAGCATTCCCTTGGCTCCATTTTGATGGAGAAAGGATCCCAGCCTTCTCTTCTTTGCAGAGAAATACCATCCATACCCTGGGATAATGCCCAGTCCTCTCTTCTATAACAAGGCTCTACTTGGACATGCTGAGTAATTTCTTCTTTCAATTTCTCTTTCTGCTACAGTCTTCTGAACACAGATTTTGTATTTTTCTTTCGGCTGCCAACTGGAGGCTAATATTCTAGGGGTCCCATCTTCTACCCCAACTAGATGGGATGGCCTGGCAGACCAGCTGTTCTCCTTCTCAGCATGTGTTCACATGAGCTTTCCTCTGAGAAAAAGGGCAACAGATGATAGGCTTAATCATGAACTCATGGGGTGATATCAGAACAGTAGAATGGGAAAAAGACATTTTATTTGGGGGTGATGCATGGTCTATGATCGGAGAGGAGAAAGAAAAAAGAGGAGACTACAGTACAGGTAGTCCTCAATTTATGACCACAATGGAGCCCAAAATTTATGTTGCTAAGCAGTGGTGCTATTCAGCTGGTTCTATCCAGTTCAGGTGAACTGGTAGCAGCGGCTGCGGGAGGCTCCACCCACCTGCCCAGACGTCATCACACCCCATTTTTGATGTTCTGCGCATATGCAGAAGGCTCTGCGCATGCGCAGAGGTGACAAACATGTTCAAAGCGAGGGCACACGCGAGTGCGTTCACATTTGCAAGCCGATAGCGAAAGTAAGTAAGTAAGTGCTAAGTGAGAATTTTTTAAAGTGAGTTTTGCCCCATTTTAAAGTGACTTTGCTTGCCACATTTGTTAAGTGAATCACTGCAGTTGTCAAATTAGTAAGATGGTTGTTAAGTGAATCTGGTTTCCCCATTAACTTTGCTAGTTAGAAGGTTGCAAAATGTGATTACATCATCCCAGGATGCTGTAACCATAATAAATGTGAGTCAGTTGTCAAGCATCTGAATCAGAGGTGGGTTTCGGCAGGTTCTGACCAGTTCTGGAGAACCGGTAGTGGAAATTTTGAATAGTTCGGAGAACCGGTAGTAAAAATTCTGACTGGTCCCGCCCCCATCTATTCTCTGCCTTCCAAATCCCAGCTGATTGGGAGAAAATGGGGATTTTGCAGTATCCTTCCCGTGGAGTGGGGTGGGAATGGAAATTTTACAGTCTCCTTCCCCTGCCACGCCCACCAAGCCATGCCCACCAAGCGACATCCACAGAACCAATAGTAAAAAAATTTGAAACCCATCACTGATCTGAATGTAAATCATGTGACCATGGGGATGCTGCAATGGTCATAAGTGTGAAAAATGGTCATAAATCACTTTTTTCAGTGCTGTTGTAACTTCAAACACTCACTAAGCAAACTGTTATAAATTGAGGACTACCTATAATCAAGGAAGATCAGATATGGTTAAAATGTTATGGAGAAATTCTATTGGAAGAATAAGATTTGAAATTAAGAAAGAACATTTAAAGCCCACTTTTCTTTACTTGAATTTGCTTGCCAGGTTTTCAATTTTTATTGTAAAATGTCTTTCATACCAATGCCACCTTCTTTTTCCTAGGATTTTGTTTCCTTGGTATGAAGAGACAGTTGAGTTTGTGTGATGTATGGCTTATTTAACTCATATATATTAGCTAAACATATAATGCAGCTCACAGCGTCAACTCCTCATACATACAAACGGTATCCCAATAGATTTCTAAAGTGATTTTCAAGAGCTTGTGGCAAAAAGCAACTCAGGTTTCGGTATATTTCATCTAGTTCAATATTGAAAACTGTAGATTTATCCTTTGGTTTCCTATTTAGCTATGTGATGAAACTGGGTTTATATCATTAGGACTAATCTGATTTCTTCTGTTTATTTTGAGTATAAGAATTTAAAGTCTCATTGCCAGCAACCCAAAAGGGTAAACATACGACTCTTATGTGGCATATATCTGAGGTGCAGAGGTGGAATTACTGAATTCTAACATTACTAAATTACTGAAACCTAACATTGTATGAACAGATTTTGTTTAGGAGTACAGAACTCCATGCTTATTTACACAAGGCTCACCCTTGTGTCTTTATTTTCCGATTCCCTTTCTTTCCCCCTTTTTACTCTAATTATCAACTTTCCTCTCTTTGAACATTAATAATGTTGCTCCCAAACTTTATGTTCCATCATCCTTATATGAAAGTCACCTCCAGGTAAGATGAGCAGCAAACAATTTTTAATCAATAAATAAAAATAAAAATAAAAAGCGCCCAGATAAATCAGAACCTTATGAGATCATTTTGTTCATATATATCTTAATTTAATTTTAAGAAGTAAATCTTATGTTTTCACATAAATTACAGGGAATATTTATCCTATATAAAACACCCATATGCTTTCCCATTTTTATAATTTAATCATTTAACCTTTGGGATAAATTTTGGCAACTTCCAGTATCTCATTAAAAATATTTGCACTGACACTTTAGATTTTGCAGAAGTACATCTTGTTCCTGCAAAACTGACTATTAATATAATTAAAGGTTGAATGTCAGCTTTTAACACATTATTTGAAGTATCTTCATAATCATCTACAGTTAATCATTTGGATATGTTGACACCTGAACCAGAGATAATATGTGTTATCAATAGAGTTGTTTCCAGTTCTTAATTATATTTAGATTGTAGATATCCTTAAATCAAGATGGAAAGACCAGCTATAGAACATTAAATATTAAACTGGAATTTTCTTAAAGGCATAACAAATATGAATTGTATCTCTGTTCTAAGGCATGTCCTTCAATATAACCCAAGTCTCTAGCAATAGGATTAAACTCTTCAACAATAATCTGTTGCTTCTAAATTTAGTAACATTTTCTGTAACTGTACCGACTCTTCTCAATTCTGGGTTATGTGGGATAAATATAGGATTTTTTTCCCTTTATCAAGTCCTTTTCAAAGTCATAATTTTTTCCTGAAGAATGGTTATAGAGATTTCTCACAATAGAAAAGGATATGATATGTGAATTTAAAGACATTTGTAAGTGACAGAATGTTTTCTAGCAATGGAATTAGACCGAAATATTGGAATTGGAGATCATATTAGCATCAATATCTGCAGGAAATCTGTATGTGAGTCCTTTGGAACATCCAGCCAAAAGAACATTTCCTCCAAAATATTAGTCTTAATGATCACATATTTAGAGACATTTTGCATATGGTAGAAAATAATCCATCTACATACTGTATTGAAAAAAATGGATTTCACTGGCCTGCTTGGATTATTCCAATTAAGAACATTTCTATCCACTCACATATGTATCTGGGGCCCAACAAGTTTCCTGCTGTTCTTAATTTTTTTTTACATCTTTAAAAAAACTCTTAATTAAAAGAAAGAAAACCTGACATGTTGCCAAGAAAAAAGCCAGCTTCCAACAATCATCCATATTTCTAAAAAATGTTTTTGGATCTCTAGAGGACTTTTCTTGATAGATAAAACAATTGAATGCCCCACTGTTCTTAAATATATCTTTCTGCCCAGAAATAGAATACTAGAAAACTGAGTTAATGCAGTGCATTCTGCAGAAGGTGAAGCGATAAATGTGGGTGGTGGTAGATAGCATTCTGGTCATTTAGTACTTTGTATATGGTTATGTCCTCATGATTATAGCTTTGTCTATAGGAAAGAATCTCTCTTTCTCGCTCTCTCTTCCCCTCCCCAATCATTTTGCAAGAGTGCCCACAAAATTTTCTCAGATTTCCAAATGTACAAAAAAATGTTGGGAATTCCTGTCTTAGTTTATTTTATTGCCCAAAACTCATTGAACCTAGATAAACACTCTGAAGGCCCTTTGCTTGGCAGTAACTGGCAGTTCTGCTGAGTCTACCTTTACTTTTAGCATCTGAGATTTCATCAGGTAACAGACATACATTAAAAGGTTTGTTTCTACAAGGACAACAGCTAGGGATACTTGTGACTTCAAAATGTAAAATGAGTGCACCAATGTGATGATTCTGGTTTCTCATTCCCAACTGTCTGGGTCAACATACAAAGACTATAAAGAATCCTGACCAACCACCCAATTTTCACAACCCACTCCCAATATCACCCTCAAAATGGCAGAAATATGGTAGCAGTTTTATTCCCACTACCACCAAATGAAAATGGAAGCCGGAAGCCCACAGTGCCACCTTTTAAGACTTGAAATTCCCAAATGCTGAAGTTTTTGGGATATTTAATAAATAATTTCTAACAAATATTACTTATATAGGTACTGGGTTTTGGATCACTTTGCTTCTTGAAGTCACAGATTCCATCTCTGAATATAATGAACAAAACTCTGGTCAAGGTTAACTCAGTTTTAGCATTGCAGTATGTTGACAAAACCTGCTTCACTCTATTTCTGGAAGGTTTAATGAATCTAGTAGTATGTTTCTTCTGTTCCTCTGAAATATATATTATATGTTGACAATATAAGTAAAAAAGTTTGTGTACACTGTTGGTTTTTTGCTCATTTATTTTGCAATTAAAATCCAGGATAAAATTATGATAATGTGTATATTCCACAAAGATTTTGAAAGTTGAATTTGTACATCACTTTGGGTTTTGCATCTGCAATTGCTTCTGATTATAGATTTTCAGAATTAAGTCAGTGGGGGTTTCTAAGAATTGAACTCAGGTTCGTAATTCTCAACCCATGATTTGTTGTACTGGGCTATAATTAACAGCACAGATGGAAGCAGCTCTATACCTTGATTAGAAATTGAACCATATTTTTTTTTTCTATTCCCTATTGGATTTTTGAAAGTAGGACAATTATATTTCTCTGAAAACAGTGCAGAGTCTTTGCCTGTAAACTGTAGTATATTATTTCTTATAACCCTATCAGGACACCTTTTTTATTATGCCTTCGAAGCAGTGTTGACTCCTGACAACTGCATGGATGAGTCCCTGCAGTTATCGTGGCAATGTTTTTCAGAAGTGGTTTGCCATTGCCCCCTTCATAGGTCTGAGAGAGAGTAACTGGCCCAAAGTCAACTAGCTATCATTGGGTTTAAGGCAGGACTAGAACTCACCGGATCCAGTTTCTCGACTGCTGTCTTAATCACTACACCAAACTGTCTCTCTTACGCCCTAACTAGACATTTATTTAAAAAAATCATTAGCAAAAATTTTTTTCATGCTTACAACACCTAGATACCAATAAAATAGTCTATATAACCATTAAATACTTACAATTCATAAATATCACTTCCAGTTATTTTCTTTGTCTATCTGTTATTGATATAACTCTCTATATGGGTTATATGCCAAATAATTTAGAAGAAGGAAACCTGGAGGGCACAGGCTATGAGATGGTGGGTAATGTCAACTTTCTGGATCTGTGAGTACCCCACAATATCCCATTCATTACCATTAATAATACCATGTTTCCCCCAAAATAAGACCCTGTCTTATATTTTTTGAACACCGAAATCAACGCTTGGCCTTATTTTTGGGGAGGTCTTATTATTTTGGGGCACGTGGAGCAAGATGGGGCTCCTCTTGCCATCTTACCTGATTTCCAGCTCTATGTTTAAATATTTTCGAAGACAGCTTATTTTAGGGAGTAGGTTTATTTTAGCGCATGCGCTCAAAAGCCCGATTGGGCTTATTATCAGGGGATGTCTTATTTTTGGGGAAACAGGATAGTAGTAACTTTATAATTGTAGCCAGTGACCAAACTTTGCTCATTACAATAAATAATAGGTAATAACAGTACTTAAGCTATTCTGCAGCCCCAAAACTTTGAAGGGGAAACTTCATTCCAATAATGTATTGAGAGAAGCACAATTGAGAGTTCTCTGTGCTTGTGTGTCTGCCTCAGTCTCTCTATCTCTCTGTCTTGCTATCTGTCTCTCTGTCTCTCCCTGTCTCTCTCTGTCTCTCTCTCTGTCTCTCTCTGTCTCTGTCTCTCTGTCTCTGTCTCTCGCTCTCTCTCACACACACACATGCAGGATCAGCCATAAACAGCTTAAAAAGAGATCATAAATTTTCTTTAAAGGCAATCAGACTCGAGAAGGCAAACTACATTTTCCACTGGCTGGCAATTTCCAGTGTGATATGTAGATGTATATCCATATTCTCTGAAGTGTCTTTATGCGTTAGTCAAATTCAGTCCTTTTGTCTGTCATTTTTAATTCCTAATCTTTCAAAATAGAAACGCTTTCACTGGGTAGTAAAAGACCTACCTCCTAGTATGTAAATCTACATCAGGAAAGTGTGGTGAAACTCACATATATTTTAAGTAATTGGTGTATTTATTTCTTGCTTTATCTTAACCCCAATGAAATTATTAATTTTATTCATGAGAGAAGTTTCAGAAATTCATTTATCATTAAAGAGGGTCATGGTAAGGTTTGAGAACTCTTGCTATAAAAAGATTGCTTATATCCCGCCAGGCACTCATATGCTTCCCATAACATTTCATTTGTTTCTCAGCTAGCGGCAGGATCTAGCTGGCTGAGTCTAGGTTTAGCAGCTTAGCAAGGTTAAGCCTGGTTAATACCAAGATGAGAGGTCTTCAGGGGATATCACAGCTGTCAGAAAAGCACCTCAGAAGAAGGCAAAGTCAAGTTACTTGGATATTGTCCAGAAACCTACAGTACTATGTCCTACTGTCCATGAAGTAGCAAGGAGATGAGCTTGTCTGAAAAATTTTTTACCTTTTTGTTTATCTGTAATGCATTTATGTATTCAGTTGTACTCTTCCCACCTACCTTTCCATGCATTTGTCTCTGAAGCCCTACAGCGATGGATCCAATAGAAAAAGATATTATCAACTGCAGCTACAGCCGTGTTTCTCACCATGGGAGCAGTTCTATCTGAAATTAATCCTGCCAGCAGCGAATGCTTATCTCGAAGATTAAGCCAAACATGCCTGGCTACAGAGGGGAGAACGATAAAATTGCGAACAATATATTTCTTGCCTTACTGGATGGCTTTATAAATTGCTAGCCCTCTACCAGGAGTGGAATGTAAGTTCACTGGGTTTTTGCATGGATTTCTGATTGGTTTCAAAGCAACAAAAGGATTTTAAAAATAGAAGTTCTTGTTCTTTATCAGAAAAGCCCCTGGTTTTGGTTTTAAAAATAAGAACAGATTTATATCAGAAAAGCAGCAGCTGTATAATAGAACTACTACTAGAGACTCTCGTGTCTCATCCTCTCTCCAGTTTATTCCCTCTGATCGGGCTACAATATCTTGATCCAGCAATATCTCTACTCGGGAAACAAGATTGGGAGGTGATGGAGACATTGCTGCATTGCTTTAGCTAAGATAAGAGAAGCCTCATTTCTGCTACAGCAGCAGTGCCATCGCTATTATAGAACTCAGCCGAGACCAAGGCCCCAATCTGATTTTTATCAGAGTTCCTTCTGGAGAAGAATGTGCAACTGTCCTAGGAACAACTGTTTCTCTAGGCAAGAGAGTAAAAGCAGAAAAGGAAAAAGGAGATTCTTAGGTAAGATCTAGGAATGAGCTAGAGCACCACCCCCCAACCTTTTGGGGACCAGGGACCAGTGCTGTGGAGGGATTTTTTTCCCCGAGGACCAGATAGGGTGTGGTTTCATGTGCTGCCTGCATCCTGCAGATGGGGTTTCACTTGTTTGCATGGCCTGGTTTCTGGCATGCTGAGGACAGGTGTCGGTCCATAGACTGGGGGGTAGGGGGATCCCTAGGCTAGAGAGAACCAAGAGAGCTGTTGTAGAAGTTAAGACACCAGGCTAGAAACTGGAAGACAATGACTTCTAGTCCCACCTTGAGCACAAATCTAGTCCCACCTTAAGCACAAAGGGTGACCTTGGGCCAGTCCCTCTCTCTCAACTTGAGAGTTTGATCCTATTGAACCTATGGAGGTGCACAGGATTGTTGCAACTGCTAGAACTGCACAGTTCAGCTGTGTTAGATCCATGTTCCTCCTGGCTGGTTAAGGCTGCTCAGGATGAGGTAAATAGCAAATAAAGAATAATGTAGATAAAAGAAATAATGTGAATAAAATAGGAATCATACAGAGTCAGATATATGGGCTCTGGGGGACCCTCTCTATTCACATTATTATAAAGGGAAGACGTGCTTGGATACATGAACTCTGAGAGACCCTATCTATTCACATTATTATAAGAGAGGAAAGTGCTTGTTGGAAATTACATTAACAAACAGTTAAACCCCTTTAAGTGGTAATATATCTTCTGATACCTAGATGTCACGGAAAGGACTGCTATATGGAAAAACATCTGACTGACCTGACTGTGAATGACACAAAGACCTATATGTTACAAAGAGTTACTTAATCCAATGAATTTACCCAAGGACAGTAGTAACTCTCCCATTAGCGACTCTGAGCACTTAAGAAAAGTTGTGTGGCTAAGATAATTTTGTAAACTAAGATTAATGCTTTGAGTAATTAGATGAACTTATTAACAGTGAATGTAACCATAGAAGGAAAATCGGATGTATGATCTCATGATTAACCATATATGGAAAATGTATGATCTCACTGAATCCTTTGTCTTAGAAATGTATAAAAACCATTGTATCAGAGTTCTTTCTTTGTTCAAAGCTTCAGGTACAAATCTGGCTCTGAACCTTGCGCAATAAACTGTCTCTGACTGGCCTGGGAATGTTTTTTAGTCCTTCCATTCCACTACAAGGAGGAAACATGTGATTGTCTCTGGGCATTAGTTAATAATTCCTTGAGGGAGAGAGGGTTCTGTTGGCCCTCAAGGAGGCAGTGGTGCACCGTCTTCTGAAGGAGCCATCACTAGACAAATCGTTGTAAGTCAAGGACCTACTGTATTTCTTCTAAGTTATTGTTTCTATAGTTCACCCTAACTGTTTCCTTTATATTTCCAATCGTTGTGATCAGAGTTTCTTCTATTCTATTCTACTATTGTTTTGGGGGCTTCCATTTTCACAATTTTTCTGAATCTCTTCAGTTCTGCTTCCCTGAATATTTTATTTCTAGCAATGAATCTTCTTTGATCTGCCAATTTCATGTTCAATGTTCAGTGATATTTGAGTCTGGATAAATTCTTTTCAAATGTTCAAACCTTCATTTTATTTTTTATTTTTTTTAAATAATATTTATTGAATTTTCAAACATTAAAATACACAGTACAAAAAATAGAAAACCATAATACACAACAAAAACAAACCAACAAAAACAAACACATCAAAACTTAAACACTAATAACAGCTTTTCTACATCGGTCTCTCTATCCTAATTAACTTCCATACACAAATCCTACTTCTATCTATCACTATCTTAACTTACATCTTTATCTAAGGTATAATAACTTTTATTCACAATTCGGTTTCATGACAAAATATCGCTTACATTTTAGATTTACTCTCAAGCCAGGAATACCTCAAACCTTCATTTTAAATAGCCCCGCTTTGTGGGTTCTGAGTTATAGTAGCAGGTTATAATAGTGTGATTTTCAAAGAAAGTATACTTTTTGTCCTTTATGTGATTGTTGTTCTTCCAGTAATCCTACAGGGCCTAGGCCCTGGTTGCTCAACCACAGCTCCTGAGTTCTGTTTCCTACTTGTCAACAGACGCCCATGAACTCTTAACATCTGACCCAGGCAACTATTGATCCTATGTAGGATTATTTTTCTGTTTTGTCACCATATTAAATGGGTTGGTGGATACACTGAGCCTGACCCTTCTGTTAGAATACACTACTGCCAGCATCATCAGAGAATCACAAGCTCCTTCCCCATGACAAAGGATATCCATGGAGAGGCTATTACTCTTATTTGTTCACAACAATGTGAAGTCACAACTGCCAGTTCCTTAGCTGGTATTGACCTTCAAATGGATCAAGTTATCCTCAAGAACCTAGGCTGTCCATCCATCAGCACAGTGTATGCGTGGATCAAAACCGCATGGTTTTTTGCATTGCACTGATGGAAATTTTGTCATTATTATTATTATTGATTTAGCTTACCTCACTTCCTAAAGAAGAAGCTAAACACAACACTGTCTCCAATTTTTTTTCACAACAGCCCTTTGACGTAGGTTAAAATGAGAGTGACTCACTGGGCTTTCAAGCTTGTGGATGGAGCTGAATGTCAGCCATGCCAGTTTTATTCCAACATATTAACTGCTGCATCGCTGCATTTAATTCATTTTTTATTACTAATTGCTATGGTGTCCTAGTTAATTATTATCTGAAAATGTAAAGGTTGTGTTATATTTTGTATTGATATATTCTTCTTCCTCCTAAAAGAATCAGGGTACTAAGGTAGGCAGGCAGGCAGGCAGGCAGGCAGGCAGGCAGGCAGGCAGGAAGGAAGGAAGGAAGGAAGGAAGGAAGGAAGGAAGGAAGGAAGGAAGGAAGGAAGGAAAAGATTCCAAATAGAATGTTTGCATTGCACCTAAGCGGTTATTTTGTTGTTATTGTTGTTCAGCCTGTTGGTTAAGATCCTAAAACCAGAACCTCTAGGAAACTCTGCTTCTAGGACAAAGCCCAGCTCAGCAATGCTACATTTCTAGTCCAAGATGATCAAATATAGTTGGACTGCAAGGTCAGCTAATAACAGATTATCAGCCCCAATTCTCTACGCTAAGATTGTCTTAATTAACTTCTTAGAATAATGAGAGTATATGGTACACATTTTTTCATTAGCCATAATTCCAGTAAAATGTTCTCCTCTGGTAACTTTGAGGCATGTAATACCATTTATAGGTTTGTTGCTCTTCATACTATTCATTAATTAGTGGTCTCTATTCAACAGCTTGGCTTGCTCTCTTGAGTCCCTCAACTGTATTCACTCTTTGTCCAGCACTTATTACAGCACTTACCTAAAGTACAACCTCAAGATACACTTTAATTTTTAATTCATAAAAAGTGTGATTACACATACTCTCATTTAGATTTAAAGTGGAAAACATTAATTTCCTTTGGTTTAATTATTCAGCAGCTTATGTAGGCAAAGACCTGGATCCAGAGTTCCTCTGAACATAGTTTCACTCATGGGATGCTCTCACTAGAAGGGGGCAAGCAATTAAGAGCTTTTCCACACAAAAGGACAGTTCCTCCTTAATCATATAACATCATAATTGGGCTTGCAAACAAAAACAATTTTAGGGTATCCTGCTGTGGTGGCACTGAACAGGAAAATGCCATTTCATGTCAGCAAATGCCACTAAAACTGTCCACTGCTTGAAGGGCTTGTCTGTAGAAGAGATTTTTCCCTAACTGTATTTTCTATCTCCTGAGAAGCTGTCATAGCACTGTGCTGGTATAATTAATTATAGGGATTGAAATGCGGCAGTGCCAGCATGTGAGCATTAAGTATTTTGAAGGCAAAAGAGGTTTAACCATGATGAGTGTGTGTGTGTGTGCATGTGTGTGTGTGTGTGTGTGTGTGTGAGTGAGAGAGAGAGAGACAGACAAACAGATTGACAGACAAAGAGAGACAGAGAGGAGGAGGGAGGGGAAGGCAGAGACAGATAGACAGAGGGAGGGAGGGAGGGAGAGACAGACAGACAGAGACAGAAAGAGGGGGAGGGAGGGAGGAGGAGGAGGAGGAGAGAGAGAGAGAGAGAGAGAGAGAGAGAGAGAGAGAGAGAGAGAGAGAGAGAGAGAGAGAAGGAAAGATCATTTATTGTTGCATCAAGAAAAAGGAATGTGTATTTAGAGTCTGACCTGAGAAGGTGGGACCCAGGATCTCAGTTATTGATTGGTGCTGATTAGCTGTCAGTTCTTGATGTTCAATTGTTGACCACAAAGGGCAAGTGCTGATTGGTTGTCAGTTCTTTATGAGCCTTACAGATTCAAAAACAGGTAATCACCCCTGGGCGTATAGTAACCCAATGTCTGATCAGATTAGAAAATAGTCAAAACATTCTAGGTCAGACGTATATTTTGTGTTATTAAGGGATGAAAAGGCTGCTTGCTTGGAAGCGCTTTCTGACTGGTTACTTTGCTGCTCTTCCTAAAAGTGCACTCTGGATCCAGCACATGGCTGCACTTGTGATTGTGCATAATATCTACATTCATTGCAAGGGTTTTTGTGCTGGACCGGAGAAAAGAAAGAGTGAAGATTTCCCAGCGTTCAATAAATCCATGTGGCCTTAGTGGGATTTGACAGAAAGACTAATAGAAGCTATTGGAGAAAAAAGGAAGGTACCTGTGGATAATGTGGAGCAATACTTATCTATTTGTTCATTATGAAAATTTATATACTGCTTCAATTGTTTTCATTCGAAGTGGCCAATTGAATAATAATTGAAGACAGATCTCCCACCATCTGTTTATAAGCCGAGGAAAGAGGACTGGAAGAGACGATTGGCTTCATGTTTCCAATCCCTCTTCCCTTACAGATATTGCCAGCATCTCCTGCAGTGTCTTTATGTGCCTGGCACTGTTATAAACATCTCCCTCCTCCCCCCACTCCCAACCATCCTGGTTATTTCAGGGGTTGCATGCCAGCATGAATATCCTTTCCTAGAACTTACAATCACCCCATATAATAAGGCACTTTCGGGGAGGGGGGGTGTTCTATCAATAAAGCATTTTGTTTTGTTCACATAATGTAATTTCCATAGGGATTTTAGTAGGCTCTCTGTTCCTATAGCTGTTGTTATGTATTCATGTCACACAGAAGTTCAATTGAGGAGAAGGCCCTGACTGAGCAAGAATAGAGATTTGATATTTGATTTCAACTTCTGATGTTGGAGCACTCTCTCCTTGGAGGCCTGGAAATGGATGTAGGAACATCCTGTGGGCACAAGGGTACTCCCAAGAAGTCTTTTTTTTTTAATGCCTTCAAGTCAGCGTTAAATTCTGGCAACTGCATGGAAACCTCTTTCCTGTTTTCTTGTCAAGATTTCAGAAGTGGTTTGCCATTGCCTGTTTCCCAGGGCTGAGAGAAAGTGACTAGCCTCAAGGTCATCCAGCTGGCTTTGTGCCTAAGGCAGGACTAGAACTCACAGTCTCTCAATTTCTAGCCTGATACCTTAACCACGACACCAATATCAGGCCACAATATTAAAAATTAATAGCAGTCTGAGAGTGTGTATAAGGAGAGGCTATCTGACACAGTGGTTTCATTTTGTCCACGATTCCACAGGCAATACATTTGTTTTCATGGTCAGTTAATAACAAAGTCAACCATTGACCTAACCATTAATAACTGGATTTTGGTAGGAAAGTAAGAAAAAAGGGGGAGGGAAAACTTATTGTTTTTCTGTTGTAGAATGATTTATTCCAAATTCGATTGAACCTTGAACATTAATGATTTTAATTTTTGAATTCGTTCCAAAGTTCCTGTTCTGAATCTGTTTAGTATACAGATTTTTGGCTGGCCAGAAGAGACTAATAAAGGAGTATCAGCATTAGAAAATCTCTAAATTTGGAAGCTGTAGCTGGATCCAATAGAAGGCATAATAAATGCAAAGCAGAAAATACTTCCAGTCCTTGACATATCTTTTAGCTCCTAAATAACCCAGAAAACAATTGGTGAACATCTGTCAAAGAACAGCTTTCAGATAGTAATAAAGAACAACACTTGGCTTTAACAGGAAAAATAATGCTCTGTGTTGTTAATAATTCTGATAACAATAACGTTCTGAACAGCTAAGATTTAGCAAAAGACATCTGTTTTAACAGGGGTTCAGAGGGATTAACAGTCATACAATAAGCAGTATTTACATGTGGCTAATACTAATACATTGATAGATGGCTTAGAGTAAAAAGACCAGCTGGGTTATTTAAAACTTTATAAAAATGATTAGCCAGTTTATTATTATTTAATAAATATAGCTTCATTTGCAATGGAAATGAAATTAGTCTGCAGTTAATATGCATTTCTGCATGTTCTGATTAGCTGCTTTTAGAAAGTGCCCCAATTTAATGTTTATAGATCCCGGATCCTACTTTAGATGTAGGGGCTGATGCTTTCAAAACAGCATTGTATGTAAAGCCCATAAACCAATGATCCTTAGTAATGAGTCAATATTTGGATCTGGATAACAGAATAATAGAGTTGGAAGGGATCTTGGAGGTCTTCTAATCCACCCTCCTCTTCAAGCAGGAAACCTATATAATTTCAGACAAATGATTGTCCAATCTCTTCTTGAAAACCTCCAAAGTCAGAGCATTCACAATTTTAGAGGCAAGTTATTCCACTGACTAATTGTTCTAGCTGTCGGGAAATTTCCCTTTAATTCTAGGTTGCTTCTCTCCTTGATTAGTTTCCATCCATTGCTTCTTGTCCTTGGGAAAGTTCTTAAAGTTTCCTCTTGTGGCCATACTTCATAACAGAAATCATGATTCTCACAAAGACTTCTGTGATCATATTTACCAGAAGAAGAAATTGATTAAATAGAAATAAATTTTGACAAGTAGATTCGTTCATTTTTAGATCTCAATTGATCCAGTATTAATTGAAGACACAGTCTTCTTAATTTTCTTGCAAAATCTCAAAATCTGGGAGTGTAACCTAGACAAAAAAAATGGAACATGTCGTTGAAACTAAGGGCTTTTTTAAAAAAAACTTTCTCTCTACCATTTCTCTATGCCTGATTGTTAAGATCCCTTTGGTTTGAAATGTTTTAGGAAAAATGCTCACCCTTAGGAAAAATCAAAGCATTTGGACAATTTGCAACAAAATTATTGTGTTGCCATGCAAGGAAATACAGTGGCCCAGGCACTGAAAGAAACAAAGATTACACAGGAAATAGAAGAATGCTAAAGGTATCACAAAGATGTAATGAATTTATGTCCAACCCATCTCAAATACTTTCTCCCCCCACCCCGTAAATGAACATCCACCGACTTAAGAATTATTGGATTTAGAAGACAATGTACTATGTCATAAAACAGCATAAGCAGCTGTCACCATGATAAATTCACTTGCAAAATACAGGTGTTCCTCATTTTCTCTAGTTCTATTAAAAAGGATTTTGCATATCATCTTTTGAGAAGGTTTTTGTATATTTTACACATATGGAAATGATAGGTGGCTTTTCCGATATGGTTACAGTATGACCAGGTTCTTTTAAACAGGAAATGTATCTTGGTTTGCAAGGATGACAACTGACACAGAGAAACCAAGACTCTGAAGGCATTTATATTTTTTTACTATACACAGTGAAGCTATTTACAGCAGGGTTAGGATAAGCAGTCCTTTTAACCTGTGGTGGGTTTTCCTCTAGCTCTCCTGCTAACTGCTTCTCTTCTTCCTCTTTTACTCTGTTTCCCTCCCTCGCTTCTGGCCTTATCAATAGAGAAAGAAAATGTATGGCTTAGTCTGCTCAGTCCCATTTGTCTCCTTCTCCTAGATCTGCTCAGCCAATCACCTTCTCTTCCATTGAGACTAAGAACGTTCCTCTAGGTCTTCTGCCCAGTCCTTTCCCAATGATCAGTGTTTTGCCAACGGCAGGTATTTTTCTAGTCCCTCCTTCCCATTTTGGGCCTTAGGTGAAGATGCTGTCTCTCTGGAAGTGTACTTCTCACCACCCAAGGACTTTTCTTCTCTGTGTCCCACTGGATTTTAGCAACTGTTCTGCCCAATGCTGTAACTTTACTCTCCAGCTTTTCTCTCCAGTTGGTCTGTTTTACACAGTCTTATTTTCTCCCTCTGTCTCTCTCTCTCTCCTTCCCTCCCTCCCTCTATTCAATTGTGGGTTAAATCAGAAGCATACCCTTCAACCACTGAAGAGGTAACTGTTCCCTACTCACCTCCACTCCCTCTATCCCAGGCCTCTATCCCCAACACCTACATACATATCAGAGGCGGGTTTCAGCAGGTTCTGACCAGTTCTGGAGAACTGGTAGTAAAAATTCTGACTCGTTCTTCCCCCATCTATTTTCTGCTTCCCAAGTTCCAGCTGATCGGGAAGAAATGGGGATTTTGCAGTATCCTTCCCCTGCCACACCCACCAAGCCACACCCACAGAACCGGTAGTAAAAAAATTTGAAACCCACCACTGATACATATCAGACTGGATGTATGGGGTTACTGTCTACATCTCCCAGTGGTGGGATTCAGCCAGTTCGCACCACTTCGGGAGAACCGGTTGTTAACTTTCTGAACAGTTTGGCAAACTGGTTGTTGGAAGAAATCATTAGGGCAGAGAACCAGTTGTTAAATTACTTGAATCCCACCACTGACATCTCCCCACCACAGCAACTCGTTACTCTTATAGTATAGCTGCCCTTCAAGACTAGAATTGAATTTCTTTTCTCCTTTTTTATCACACTAGCACAACCACAGCATATTAGGCCAGTTAAAACTCAGTGCCATGCATTGTGAAATATGTTTTTTTAACCACAATTAAGTTGGAATGGAAACCTGTGAATAATGAGGATGACATCTATTCTATTTTTAATTATTCTCCTACCGCTATTACTAATATCCTTTGGTCAGTTTAGTTTACCCCAATGGCCTGCTATTTCACATTCTGTTCATTTTATCTTATAAAATGAGGTGGGATACATTCCATTTTTCAACTAGTAGGGATAATTTTGACAGCTACTACCATGTAAAATGTCGTTAACCTCTGTAGAGTCACTGTTAAAATATTTGAGTTCAATTCATATTAACATTCATAATATAATCATGTTTTTTCCCCAAAATATCTCAGTGTCTGCATTTGATATAATCCATGAACAACTGTGAAAATTGCTGTTGCAATTATGTTTCAATTCTCAGTAGTTCTTATGTCTTCTGAATAATTTGTCTTGAGTCAAATACCTTTGACCCGCATTTCACAAAGCTTTCCTTCAAAGCTGCAGCTATTATTTCTCTGTTTAGATCCATTAATGATGTCAATTCTTTATAAGAAAGCATGTTTGTAAGAATACATTCTATTTGTTAAAATATCCTGGATTATCCTTCTTAATTCAGAGCTGACATCTAATAAGGACTTCTTCGTTTTTTTTTTCTTTTAAGCCAATATTATTTCCGCGGAGCTCTGCCAAAACCCCGTCTGCCAAGCTGCCGCCGACAGGTCTTCGGACCTCGCCTGTCTTGAAGGGACAGGGGGATAAGAAGGGACCCCTTGGGCAGCCGAGAGGACTGGGCAGGTTCCCTTCACGCCAGCGGCAGTGGAATGACAGCCATGGCAGCTGTCCCGAAACCGCAGCAACCGGGAACAAAAAAGAGAGTCTTAACTTGCTGAGTACTTTCAGAATATGGGAATAAGAGATGATCCTGCCATTTCTGGAAAAAAGAAAAGAAAAGAAGAAAAGTCACCTGAAACCAGATTCAGATTATTCAGATTAAATTTAAATCCTGCATATAAATACAATGTTATGCATAAATGATAGTGTTACAGAGTTACTATATCTTGTAGCTTCAATTAGGTTGGGAGCAGAGGTGGGTTTCAGCAGGTTCTGACCAGTTCTGGAGAACGGTAGCGGAAATTTTGAGTAGTTTGGAGAACCGGTTAAATACCACCTCTGACTGGCCCCGCCCCCATCTATTCTTTGCCTCCTGAGTCCCAGCTGATCGGGAGGGAATGGAGATTTTACAGTATCCTTCCCCTGCAATGCCCACCAAGCCACACCCACAGAACCAGTAGTAAAAAAATTTGAAACCCACCACTGGTTGGGAACTAATGATTAGCAAATAATAATAATGCATTTCAACTAAAAGTATAGGTCTGAATCTGGAAATCTATCTCTTCAAACAAAATTAGGTCATTTCAGTCCAAGGTATTTTCTTATCATCCAGGATAAGTTTGTGAGAAGTTCAGCTGGAAGACTTTCAATTTACAGATATTGGGAATGCAGATGAAGGGCCTATCACTTAAAGCAGAGGTGAGATGAGATGGAATGATAGACTGCATAAAAATATAGACAGTGAAGAAGTTAGAAAAAAAAGACTTGCAGCTTCACAAGTACAGATGGCTGTTGATTCTGTGACTACATCATGAAAATGGAGGGTCTTCAGGATGTCTGATACAAACAGAGAACTCTGCGAACTCTTTCAAACAGGTTGCTCCCAGTCTTGTGTAAGAACCAGATTTTAGAATTTAAGTAGCTATGGTGCTGATTGTTCACACACAATCTATGAATGGAGCAATCTATGTTTCATAGAGAAGGTTAAAAAATTTGAGGGAGATGCAGGATAACAGAATATTGCTCCTGTTATGAAGGCTTGGCGCATCTTCCAGCAAAAATGCCCACCTGCCTGCTTTCCTAACTTGCCCTTTACATGCAAAAATAGACAAGGTAGAATTAAGTTTAGAACATTGTCCACTAGAAGGATTTCTTTAGTGTCTTTTCCTTTTAGCTTTTCATCATGGTTTAGGAAAGGAGTTCTTTGGAACATAGAAAGAAGTTGGATGAAATCGCATCACAGTTTATTTATTTTTTCTATTTGTCAAGAACATATTAGGTAATATAAGTATAAGCATGAATTGAATACATAAAATAAAACATTAGGACAGGGACAGTAGGCACTCTGGATTGGGGTGAGGTCAATAATAGACAGTTTTAGGTTAAAATTTGGGGGGGGGGGTTTGGGATGAAACCACAGAGTCAGGTAGTGCATTCCAGGCATTGACCACTCTGTTGCTGAAGTCATATTTTCTGCAATTGAGTTTGGAACGGTTCACTTTAAGTTTGTATCTATTCACCCCTTTGGGCAGAGCTCAGGTCTTAAACCCGAGCTATCAGTTGTTCAACTGTCAAGCTCAGTGTGTTTAACTGATAAACCATCACGCCCCCTGGATGAAATCAAATGGAAGAGAATCTGGGCCAGAAATTCCAACTCCTTGTTTTTTCTCAAATAAACTTTGGGGGAAATACTCCATTTGTTATGAAGTAGTCTGCTATTCCAAGTAGATAGAAACATAAAATGTGTCCATTGCAATGGATCTTATAAACCATTTTATCCAATATCTGTTTAATATAGAAATCCATTAAACCATCCCAGTACGTGATCATCTTGCCCTTTCCCCATTTGAAAACCTGTAGGCAGGCAAGCTCCATAACTTTATAGCTCTTACCATAACAGTCAGCCTGAATTTTCTTTTTTATTTCAGTCCATTAAATTTTCATCTGCTCTTTGTTTCAAAGAGGTCAAGTTCAGGCCTTCTTGCATGTGAGAGCCTTTTAGATCACGATCATATAAGCCATTAGTTTCCTTTTTAAAGGAAAGCTAAATGTGCTCCAATATTGGTCTCTAGACTTATTATCCTGATAACTCTCCTCTGAACTTAGTATAACCTTTTCATGCTCCTTCTAGGATGCTATACGCAGACCTGGACATTAGTACTCTAAATGCAATCCAACCAGCATAGAGTATAATGGAATGATGACCTTTAATAATTTGGTTATGGTGCTTCTCAGTTAACACCAGGGGTGGGTTCTACTTACCTTTACTACCGGTTCACAACAGGGCCGTACGCATGTGCTCGCTTCACTTGTGCACGCACACACTCTTCTGCGCATGCGCAGAAGCATTTTGATGACGTTGGGGTCAGTGGGCGGAGCCTCCCACCAGTTTTACTACCGGTTCTATAGAACCGATGCGAACCGGGGGCAACCCACCACTGGTTTACACCATTTTATGTAAATTATCCCAAAGATTTATGAACCTTTTCTTAGCAAAGTAAAGGTATGGTTTAGGCAAATTCAAAAATTGGCATAACTCTACTTACTACTTACAGAAGTCCCCTCTGCTGACTAAATCATTCTTTTTTAAACCCGACCAAACCAAAACTGCGGTCAAGTTTTAAAATCTTCCCTTTGATTTCTTGAGGCTTTCCTTCCTCCCACCCCCACCCCAGAGAGAGCACTAATAGGAAAGAAAACTCAATTTGCTACCCAAACATAAGATGATGAATTTTTTATGAAGTATTTTTTAACAAGTAAAAAAAAAAAACACTTGTCAAATTGTTTTTCTTGTGACATTATTATCTGACAATAATAATGTCATAAGATTCTGCTATGCATACAAATGGTGCCCAGGACCAATTCAAAACTGTATGACCAAGAACTACATAGATAGAGTTCGGAATACAGATTTACTCTGAATATTTAGTCAGTGCTAGGAAATTTCAATGAACTCTTTTTTTTTTAATATAATGCACTGATTAAAAAGAAATGTTTTCTAAGAGCCTTCTTTTAGCCTTAAAGGTGTATCCTTCAAGAGGTGCTGTCAGTGATGGCTGGGTGTCTTTGATGCATTCTCGCTAAGAAGCTCAATGACCTGACATGACACAAAGTACATTTCCTTCTTTGTCATGGGCAGATTGAATGGTTAATGCAGGGGTGAAATGTAAAATTTGCTACTACCGGTTCTGTGAGCATGGCTTGGTGGGTGGGGGGGGTAATGTGACTGGATGGGCATGGCCAACTTTTTTAAAAAAAAACTTTTCAAAGCATTTTTTCTAATGCTTTGAAAAGTCTCTGCCTGGGATCGTCAGAGAGGCTTTTTTAAAAATAGCTCTCTGCCGATCAGGCAACTCAACTGGGATCGTCAGAGACTTTTCAAAGCATTTTTTTACCACCTCTTCGGCCAAGAGATTGCAGAAAAAAATGCTTTGAAAAGCCTCTGCTATTCCAGCTGAGCTGCGCAATCATCACAGGCTTTTTTTTTTTTTACTTTTAAAAGCATTTTTTCGTCAGAAGAGGTTGTAGAAAAAATGCTTTTAAAAGTAAAAAAAAAGCCTTTGATGATCGTGCGGCTCAGCTGGGCATGGGGGGGGGGATGCAGGGATTTTTGCTACTGGTTCTCCAAACCACCCGCCGCCATCGCTACCGGATGAGGCGATCCGGTCCTAACCAGGAGCATTTCACCTCTGGGTTAATGTCTGGGAGTGTCTGAGTAATGAAGAATTCAGTTTCTCTAGTCCATTTCCCATCCTATGTTTGCTATGGCTGGGGCATTTATTTATCATTATTTGCTAACTGGGATGGACACAGATTTAAATAAATCATTTAGTTTTGGCTATGATCCGATCAGCCAAGGACTTAATCTCTTCAATGTAAAACAACATCTTTGTCCCTAAGAGTTGCAGCCAACATTTTTGGCTTATTCTGTGAAATTGTATTATTTGTTTTGTGGCACATAGTTTTCTAATATAGTCATCAGGACACATTTCCTCAAATAGGTGCCTGAACAGTAAATACTTTGAAAGCAAAATATTATTTAATATTATATAATGCTATGAAAAAGGATTAATTGGGTTGCTAAGGAAAAGGAAGCAAAAAGCCAAGTGGAATGAATGAACAAAGAATTCAGAAGGTTAAATCTAAGATATGGAAAAGGGTGGGAGAGAAAGATCAGGAATGAGAAGCGACCATCCACTTTTCCATTTTCCTAAAAAAGAAAAGTAAAAATGTGAAGACAGGTATGGATGAAAGCACTACTTAAAAATTAAAAGCCAGTTAGGATTTCATTGTTCTTCTGGGGTCAGCTTAGGTAGACAACAGAGTTCCATGCATTAATGGCAGTCTTATGTTTTATTGTTTTATTCAATTTCTATAGTGGCCCATCTTAGTCAATGACTCAGTCTATTTTAAAACAATAAAAAATATCCAAAATAAATATACATAGCAGCCGAGATACTTGACCAGTTAGCAATATAGCCAAGAAACACAATTCATAACACATTCAGTGCCCAAGTCATGGGAACATAGCCAGGTTTTTAGGACCTTATGAAAAGCTAACAGGGTTGGGGCCATTCTAATATCTAAAGGGAGGATGTTCCATAGATTGGAAAAATCTGTCTTCTGAAACTCTTTGGCTGATAGGATCTGCAGCATGCCCATTCTGCTAGATCTGGTTGGATCTTGGAAAAAGGCAATCCTTCAAGTACCCCAGTCCCAAACCATGTAAGGCTTTAAAGGTAACCCACCAGTATCTTGAATTGCACCCGGAAACACACAGGTAATCAGTACAGCTTATGCAGAAGTGGTGTTAAGTGTGCCGTATATCTGGCTCCATTTACTGTCTGCACAGCTGCATTCTGCACCAGTTGAAAATTCTGAATTTTTTTTTTTTTAATTTGATTTATATGCCGCCCTTCTCCGGAGACTCAGGGCGGCTTACAATGCTTTAAGCAATAGCCTTCATTCTTTTGTATATTTTATACAAAGTCAGCTTATTGCCCCCACAAACTGGGTCCTCATTTCACCTACCTTAGAAAGGATGGAAGGCTGAGTCAACCTTGAGCCTTGGAGAGATTCGAACCAGCAGAAATTGCAGGCAGCTGTGTTAATAACAGGGTGCACTAAACCCCTGTACTATCAAGGCTCTTATGACCTTCAGGGGCAGCCTCATGTGACAATAGTCTAAACAACAGGTTACAAGGACATGAGTTTTGGTAACAAAAATAGGACGTGTGCTCTACAAGTGTTCCCACAGTTTATAGGAGTAGGTCAGCTTGTCAGTGCATTCATATATCTTCCTTCTAGATTTTACTTTGTTTTTCACCATAATAAATGCTACACTGTATACCCATCCTTTAAGAAGGGATTTCCACTTATTTCCATGCTAACTCAGGCACTCTGATTCTCTCTCACACATAAAGATGAAACCTTTGCTGGCCTTCAGCTCGTATCAGTTACAGAGCCCTGAGTATATTGGAAAGGCATAAGAATATATGACAATAGGAAGTACTAAATTGGATTAGATGAGATGTCTCGCTAGTTTAGAACTGCAGTTAAGATGGAGCAAACAATTTAACTCAGCAGGACATCTCTTGTCTTCTATTCTTATGTTGGACAAATACTACAAATGTCTTAGAGAAATTCATGAAGCAAACCTGACTAGCATACATGCTTTGTTTCCCTCACACACATGCATTTCTTAAAATGAACATTTCTCTTGATTGGCATAAACACAGGGGAAAAAAACCCTTAGAATCTCATTATGCCACTTAAAAGAGCAAGTTAAGTCTGACATCCTGCTTTGATATTTTTCTTCAACAGGGTCTGAGATGAAATGTTATTTAAAATAAATGAAGCATTGGACATCTATTTATTCTAGTGGCAAAATCCATACATAGCTGTAACTTCATTATACTCTGAAGAACAGAGTGAGCTTTTTGATAATAGTGTCCCCTTCTGGAGAGAAAAAGTATATGTTACTGATAATAATATGCATTCAGCCTAATTATCTTTAAAATGTGTGTGTTTTTAAGAGAACCATTTAAGAGAACCATTTTTAATTCTTGGAAAAGATCTATGATGATTTTGACTAGCTTGAAGTATATCATGTTCCTGCATCATTTTAAGGAAATGCTCCAATTTGGACCTGATTGGGCAGAGCAGGCTGTGGTCTTTAGGGCACAATCTGGGAGTGTGATCTAGAATAACTTGGTAATTCTCAAGGAAGTGGACAGGGTTTTCTGTGCTGCCAGTTCAGCTACCTATTTATTAGATGCAGGTTCTGAGTCAGTAAAACACATGAGTAGTCTCAAAAACCTCTTTTATTGTAACAGCTGTGAATTCTGTTCATTCACAGTTGAGTCCCAAATAGTTGTAAAGAGTCCTTTGGGATAAGGCTGATAATCACTCACCTTTATCTCCCTTGACACGCTGCCAAAAATCTAATTGGCAAAGCCCCACCGAGTCCAGAATCAAACAGAGCTTCAGACTTTAAACTGCAAAGAATTAACAATGTTGCTTCCTGCAAAGGCCCACGTGCCTTTGCTCCTCTTTTAAGTCTTATGGGAGGGGCCAATCATCTCCAAGCCCTACTCCTGAGTTGTCCCTTTTGTTTTAACTGTTCTTGCCTTCTGGCAGCTCTGCGCATGCGCACATTGGGAACAGGCTCCCCCTGTTCCACTGCCTCGCTGAGGTCCGACTCTGGAGGCTCCGGAGGCAGCACGTACCTCCCAGCTGGCCCTTTCTCTGCCTCCAAAACAGAGCCCTCCAAAACAGAGCCTTCCCCAGACTCCAGGACTGGCCCATGTTCCTCTCCAGCCTTCTCACTGTCCGACTCTGCTGCCAGCTCTGCAGACTGCTGGCGGACCACAACAGGTTCCTCCTGTATCATAAAAGTGGCTACAGAGGTGACCTGTGGTTGGGTCCATTCCATGCATCAGTCTTTCTAAGAAAATGGGTGGTGCCTCCTGCCTCTTGATGTTGTGGCTTTTGGTGGGGACAAGTTCCAAAAACTCTTGGAGGACAAGTAAGGCAGTGCTGATGCACCTCACCTTATGTCCATCATTCACCTGATCAACCCAGCACCAGGACCTTCCTTCCCTATTCTTTGCTATCACCTCCACTAACTAAACCAGCCCACATTCACCTGCCCCTTCCTCTAATCTGCCCAATAGCATCAAATTCTGTTCTCTGTTTTTCCTGCTGCTGCCACAGATAGATTCAAGACAGCCTAAGCCAGTCCATCCACCTATTTCTCAATCAATTTCAGGCCCTCCGTCCTCTTCTACTTTTTGCTGCTGGTTAGCTTTTTCTCTGCTATCTCCTGCCCTGGAACATCTTTCCTGATCTATGTCTGGCACACAGATGCATTTTTTAGATCCAGATGGAACATACTAATTTTAGTCAATTTATGGCCCATCTGTATCTGCTGCTCTATACACAGTATGGCCTATGTATGGAATGTTTTATACATTCCTTATAATATTGTGTGCCTGTGTGTCAATCAGAGAGAAGCAGCAAAAATAACAATAGCACTTAGACTTATATACCGCTTCATAGTGCTTTACTTAGTGCTTCTCTAAGTGGTTCACAGTCAGCATTTTGACCCCAACAATCTGGGCCCTCATTTTACTGACCTCTGAAGGATGGAAGGCTGAGTCAACCTTGAGCCTGGTGAGATTCGATCTGCCAAACTGCTGGCAGCCGGTGATCAGCAAAAGTAGCCTGCAGTACTGCACTCTAACCACTGTGCAGTGGTTCCTATGTATTGCCAAAGGTGCTTGGCACATAGTTTAAAAGAATAGGTATGCTTTGGGTTCCAGATGGTTTCTTTTTTTTCCATGGAAGAGGGCACCTGCCCTCTGGAATGATCTCCCCCTTGGATGGAGGAGACTAGGTGGTTGGCCCTGATCCTGAAGGCCATTAGAAACAGAAGTGAAAAATTGGTAAAAATATTGGCTCTTTCCTCAGGCCTTTGGTCAGGATAATTGGAGTTCCCACCTTTCTCCCAGATGTAAGGAATCTGAGGCCTGATTGCTGATTATGTGTGGTCTTCAATTTTCAGAGGGTCTAGTGCTGTGATGGCGAACCTATGGCATGTGTGCCACAGGTGGCACGCGAGCATTGCCTTAGCTCAGCTCCAGCATGCATCAGCACGCACTGGCCAGCTGATTTTTGGGCCTTCCAGTCCCGCCAGAAGTCAGGAAATGGGCCGTTTCTGGCCTCTGGAGGGCCTCTGGGGAGTTGGGAAGGTTGTTTTCGCCCAGCTCCCTCCCTCCTCTGGAAGGGCGGAAAACGGGCCTACTGGGCCCACCATGCCATCATGTGCCAAAAGCGGAGGTCACACGGGGAGATCACGCGTGCATGTGCAGGGGATGGGCCACATTGAATTATGAGTGTGGGCACACATGCATGTGACCCCCCCGCACTCCCCCCACTTTTGGCATGCTACGGCAAAAAGGTTAGCCATCACTGGTCTAGTGGTTAAGGCGCCTGGCTAACAAGAAGGAAGCCATGAGTTCAAGTCCAGTCTTAGCTGTGAAAGCTAGCTGGATATCCTTGGGCTAGTCACTCTCTGTCAGCCCACTCTACCTCACACTGTTGTTGTGGAGAAATTAGGAGGAGAAAGGTATGTTGGATATATTCACCACCTTGAGTTATTTGTAAAAACAATAGATCCAGGATACAAATAAATGAATGCATTTTGTTCTTTACTTTGTGGCACGCCGTTCACAGTCGCATTGCTAGAATATGATATCAACCTTTCTAGATCTATATTACAATTTGGAAAAAAATACAATGTTAGATTATTTGGTCATAAATGATAATGAAATATGATATATGGACAATTAATAAATCTTAGATCAAAAAAACTTTCTTGAAGCTGCTTAAGCTACGCAGACTGAACAGTTCCTTCTTAACTATATGTGGTTCAGCCAGTCCTGCTAAGTAGGCAAGTCTTGATATACATATGTACTAGTATGTGATTGTATAAATGCAGTGCGGTAAATTAACAATTTTTAATCTTTGATATGACGGTTGCCTGTTTTAACCTGCAATAGAATTACATTTTAATAAAAAGAGAGGGTTTTTTGCTTCAGAAAATGATTTAAAGATAAATATTGCTCATGTAATACTCCAGAGAGACCTATGTCCCCAGGGAGGTTTTACAATATACTTAAAAACTTTAATAATATCTGCTAAGATGCTAAGCTTATCGCTAATCGTTAACTAAAGCAGAGATATACAAATGGATTTTCGAATATAGAACAATCAGTCATAAACTCAGTGCTTACAACATGACTCATAGTTGCCAAAGAACTCTAAGCTGCTTCTAGGCATATTATATATGTAATTCTTTGCACATTGGAAGTTATGGGATATCATTCAAAATATCCTTTTCAGTTGCATGATATTGTGCAAAAACAGCTGTTCAGGGGGGGGGGGGAAATTCCCCAGAAACTTGTAAGCAACAATTTTGGGAATCATTGGTATTTGACAGGTTATTCAACTCATGTATACGATAAAGGCTTGTTCAGAACAAATGATGATATTCAAGTACTTCATTTGAAAATATTGAATATGGATTTCAACTCCAAGGAATGATTCAACTTTACGCTTTGCAAGAGATTTAATCTACAAGGGACAAGATAATAAGCATCTCTCTTTTTCTTTGTACATCTATATAAACATCCATATTAGAGCATAACAGTACTTCAGATTCAGTTTTAAATTCTGCTTTGGAGCACGTGGAACATAACACTTCTCTCAACCCTTTAAAGCCACTGTAGAAAGCAGCCATGTGCTCCCAGGAAAAGTTGCAGCTGCTATCAAGAGTTTATCTTAATTTTACCATTACTTCCCTGCATTCTTGAAAATGAGCACCATTTTAGAAGCAGTGTGTATACCTAGTGTATACATTTACTTCCTTCTACCTGCATCCTTCAAAAGCAACACTTGTTGAAAGTTACATTCAAAAGGAACTCTTCTGAGCTATAATGTCTAAAGCCATAATTTGGCCATCTGAAGAGTTATGTCCGCAAATACAAATGTTTGGCTTGCCCAGGTATTGCAACATGTTCTCAATGCATGATTTTAATGCAACACACCCTTTTCAACTATATCAGCTATGAAATTAAATACAATATTTGTCAGCACTCAGCAGGTTACAGGATTAAAACAGTTTGGAAGTAGCTATCAGAAATACATGCGTTTTCATAAATACTTGAATTTTGGTCAACCTATCTGAGTGCTGAACTCTCCTTTAACGGTCAGCAGAGAAGAACAATCAATTCTTGGATCTGTTTTGCCATTTTCTGTATTCATTATATTTATTCAATTTGATGGGATACCATCACTTTTCCAACTTTTTTTTTTTTGTCTCTTTCAAACACAAGATCTCTAGAGATAATCACTCAGGGTCTCTCCAATCTCTCCATCTTTTCCACTAACACTTACGCCAGCTTTTCCCAACCAATTTCCTTTCAAATGAGTTGGGACTTCAATGGTCATGTTCACTATTGATTTAGAAGTGGAATTCCTGGCATGAGAGTTCAGACTGAGCTTAAGTTCTTTTTTAACAGTTTTTCTTATCATCTTATATTTTTTTTATTTTCTGCAGAGATGAAGGGTTGAACTGAAAACCTTCTGACTAAAGAACATGGCATCTAACTGTCAGGAAATTTTTCCTTAGTTCTAGGTTGCTTCTCTCTCCTTGATTAGTTTCCATCCATTCCTTCTTGTCCTGCCCTCAGGTGCTTTGGAGAATAGCTTGACTCCCTCTTTGTGGCAACCCCTGAGATATTGGAACACTGCTATCATGTCATCTCTAGTCCTTCTTTTTGTTAAACTAGACATACCCAATTCTAGCAACCTTTCTTTATATGTTTAAGCCTCCAGTCTCCTAATCATTTTTGTTGCTCTTCTCTTCTAGCATCTTAACATCTTTTTTACATTGTGTCGACCAAAACTGGATGCATCTAACATGGTGACTTTTCATGAGCTCTGCTCAGTCCTCTCCTTAGGAGGGGAATTATTGTCACGTTGATTCCAAGAGTTAAAATATAGACAACTATGATGTTCATTTCTCACATGCAATTATACAAAAGAGGATCAACTGATGAGCAGCTTTCTGGCCCCACCATGAATTGGTACCATTCATATCCTACAATTTCAGTACACTTATGATGTTAACTAGTTGGGTAATGAAATATCTGCAAGAAAACAACCCAGCTCAGAGATCACCACAAGCCCACAGTTCAACCCTGAGCTACATATATATTCTCTTTTATAAATATTACAAGGGTATGTTGATAAACCAAATGTATTTACAGTCACCTCTATTGTGAGGCTAAGGAATTGCTTCATGGCTCAGCAGACATTTGAACCCAATTGTTCCTGATTCAGAAAAAACACTGTGCTCATTGCTTGCATCACCAATGCTGTCTCTAAATTCCTGCAGGATGTTTGCAGGATGAGAACCATTTCATTTGGGGGGCCCTACTGAATAGATAGGCTAAGTGCATGAAACTCTAAAACAGGGGTGTCAAACTCACAGCATCACAGTTTCATCACGTGACATATCACAACTTTTTTCTCCTTCACTAAACCAGGGCATGGCCAGTGCGTGATGGATCTGGCTCACGGACCGCAAGTTTGACACCCCTGCTCCAAAGGGAGAAGTCTCTGATCTGATTTCCAGCTGTGTGCTCACATCCCTTTTTCTGGGCAGGAGCATAGTTCTTCACTGCCAGTTGCCCAGTTCTCAATGCCAGATGGCATCCCCAAGAGTCTAAGGAAGCCAGACTGTCCTGTCAGCATGCCACTGCCTCTTGGATGCACTTGAAAAAATAAGGTGATTATTTCTTGTCAAGCCCTGGCTGTGAAATACTGGTGTGTTTCTTTGCTATGGGTTTCCACAGACCAGTGCCTCTCTGCAAATCATACTGACATGCTGTCATAGGGCCAGCTTGAGACCTCTGCGAGTCCATGGTGATGCAGTACATTAATTCTGGCTGGTGTTTCTCAACTATATCAGAGGAATTCCTGATATTGGGCTTGTTTTAGGCCAGATTCCTGTATTCACTAATAATAGAGGTGTGGAGGAGACAAAGAGGCCTCCTTCTTGTATGTTGAAGGGAGTCCCAGATGTGTGAGATTATTATCCAGTGTAGATACACATAATTATGCTGGTTGGGGGGGGATTCTACACACTGCTTTTTGGGGGAGAAAGGCTCACAGGAGATAGGATAATATTGTAAGAGGGATGTGGTTTCACCATTCACATATCCATACATTTTCAGAGGTAGGGTAGAATATGAGAAGAGGAGCTTTGGATTATGTTCTTGCATTGATTAAGCTATTTAGACTTCCAGCATTGGGTTTCTCTCCTAAAATGGAAGATAGATAAAATACAGTCATTGGAAGAGACTTCAAATGCTGCCCCCCCAAAAAATGTTCAGGGTCACTCTACAACTTCTCAGCCCGCATTGAGTTGTCCAAAACGAGGAAGGGATAGTATAGAAAGAAATTCAGTAGAACATACTTCAGGGGGTATATGCGTCGGACTACCCTGTGATATAATTGCAGCTGAGTTTTCTGCTTTTAGCATTCCTGGTCACACAACACTACAGTGGTTCATTTTCAGCTGGTAGCACCTGATACAAGCCCAGAATAGTTCAACTATTTATTGGCCATGATTTATGAGCAAAGCACAGCTCTGGGATTTTAAAACTCAGTGTAGAAAGTAAGAAAGATGACTATGATGGAAATATACAGGACTGTTAAATAGGCAAAAAGAGTTGTTGTCTTTTTTTTAATTCAGAAGTGGCTCAGGCAGATGCCTCCCTGATTCACTGGAGTATAGGAAGGGGAGGAATATATGAAGGGGAAGATCCAATCTCTAAAACAAGAAGGTTGGAAACATGCCTCTTCTGCATGTTTCCAATCTATTCTGAGCTTTCTTTTGCCAATTGGGCCTGCAATACTTGCTGATGTCGTCGATCCATCTTGTTTTAGGGCTCTTTTGTGGATGCTTTTTATCAAGTGGGATCAATTCTATTTACTGCCTTGATCCACCTGCCATCAGTTCTTCTTGCTATGAGACCAGCCCATTTCTATTTAATTCTTTTACTCTCTTGACAATATCATATACTTTCATTTGTTCTTTAATCCATATGCAGGTCTTTCTATCTTGTCTTGCAATGCCGAGCATGGTAACTTATATCCCACTATTATTTCATCATGGAACCATAGGAGGGTGCATGAAATTACCTGATGATTATTATCCAGGTCACATCATGTGCCTTTGATCCATAGCATCGATTTTCATGCCAAACAATGGGTAAGTGAAAAATATCTAAAAACAATACAGACTTAATCACTGAATTCAAGAGCAGGCAAGCATGCCATTGGCTTATCTCCAGATCCTTAGAGTATATTGACCAAGATTATTGATTTTGGCGTCAGAATGGACAATTCACTTTGCTGCTCCTGTAGCTCTTGTTGATTTTCTTTGTTCTTGTCCGCATTCATGGCAGTCAATTAGGAAAGTTTTACAGAATATTCTTTTTATATGTGGTAATTGCGGTGAGATTATTATATGTACAAAGATAGAAAGCCTGAAATACAATGAAAGAGTAGTTGGTGAAGATGACAGAACTTGCAGAAATGGCAAAACCGATATGTCTGATTAAAAGGAAATAACTTATTAATGACTGGACTTTTTGATGAAAATGGGGAAAAAATGAATGTGTGATTTATAGGTTTGAAGATTAGAACAGGAAAAATATGGAGTTGTGCTTCAATTTTAAAGAGAGAGGATAAAATGTAACTGCGTTTATAACTGCAACAAAGAAGATCAGAAGCTGCTCCTTTACACTTTTCTTTTCTATCTCTTCCCTTTCTTTTTCTGTCTATCTACCATCTTTTCTTCCTTTTTTTTCTTTTCTTTTTTCCCCCTAAAAGCAGAATTGCTTTTACTCTGTAAAAACGTATTAATAAAAACTAATTTTAAAAAAGTTCTTGTGCACACCCATGATATAAAGCTGGAACTAGGGCAGTACAGCAGTGGTGGGTTCCTCCCGGTTCGGTCCGGTTTGGCCCAGCCGGTAGCGGTGACGATATGACATCACCGAACCAGTTCTCCCCCCCTCCCACCCCCCCACCCACATTATTCTTACCTTTTATTTGGTCCCATCCCCAATCTATTGCTGCCTCCTGAGTCCCAGCTGATGACTAGAGGGAAAAAAACTGTTTAAACTCTTGCCGCGGGGCTTCAAAGGGCCGTCCTACAGCTGATCAGTGTTAAAAGCAAACAAATGAGTCAGGTCGTAAGTGCGGGGACTGGTCGTAAGTGCGAGGACCTTCCAGAAATGACTCTGACCAGCTAGCCATGCCCACCTAGTCACATGACCTCCAAGCCACACCCACAAAATAAGCCACGCCCACAGAATCGGTAGTAAAAAAAATAGAGAACCCACCCCTGCAGTACAGCAATAGGAAAACAGGATGAAGGATGCGATCCTCTGCCTCGCATGCATTCCTTGGGTATGAATGACCTTCAGCCAATTGCTTGTGCCATCTACCTTTTCTTAATGCAGCATTTGTTATCTATTCCCCAGCATTACACTCAAACCATCAGCAACCACAATGTGAACAGAATGGAAGAACCTTCTTGCTGACATCATAGAATGAATGTTTCAGAAAAAAATGAACAAGAAAAGGGGCCTGAGTGTTGCAGCAGACTAATGCTACTGTTAAAGGTAGTATTTAGCTTCCAGCTGCCTGCAATTACTGCGAGTTCAAATCTCACCAGGCTCAAGGTTGACTCAGCCTTCCATCCTTTCTAAGGTAGGTAAAATGAGGACCCGGTTTGTGGGGGCAATAAGCTGACTTTGTATAAAATATACAATAGTATGAAGGCTATTGCTTAACGCATTGTAAACCACCCTGAGTCTCCGGAGAACGGTGGCATATAAATCAAAATTAAAAAAAAAAAAGGCCTCTAGCCATAGTAAAACAGAAACATAGAGGACATTTTTTTCCCAGAAGATTGATGGCATCAGCTGCCAAAACAGCAGAAAAACCAGCAAGTCTTCTTTAAATTTTCCTTGACGGTATAGCTCTGGCTGTTTGCATTTGAGAACTTGCATTGCTGGACACCACTGCAGATTGAAACACAATGTTCCTTTTCTCTAAAGGAGTATATTTTTTGAACACTTGTCCCCAGTTCTTGGTCCTCACAATTCTATTTTGTACATCTTTCATCACCCAACTTTTAACCTGGGCTGGAATTGGTTCCTAAACACAACAAATATTCCATTTGACATTTCCTGACAGCAACTATAGAAGAAGAAGAAAAAATCCCTTCATCTTAAAATGATAGCTGAGAATCCAAGTCAATATTGGTCCTGCACAAATCAGTTCTGATTGAGTTCAGACTGAAGATCTGAAATTAAAAGTGGTCATGATTTAATTCACGTTCATGATTCATCCCTGGTTGGAAAGCATCAAAATGCCGGCAGCTGTTTCATTTTGGAATTGAATTAAATGAAAGCAGCAGGGATAGAATTCATTCCACAGCATAGAGGTTTAGCAATCCTCATCCCTTATTACCAGAAACAAACTGATTTAATGATATCCCGTCTCTATGCTCTAGTCCAGGGCCTTTATAATTCAAGTCAATGATAGTTCACTCAAGAGGAATGTGAGTCTTGAGAGGCATGCTCAGGAATATTATCTTTATCTTTATTGTAAGATACCCCTTCAGCCCTCACTTTTACTTTCCTGAAAACTAGGGAAGGTCCCTTCTGAGCCAGACTCAAATTTTATTGAACAGACCATTGTTTAGGCTGCAGCTCTTCCTCCTGTCTCACCAAGGTCATTCCCCCTACCATTACATCAAGACAATGTAAAATAGATGATGAAGGCAAATGTGGATACAAGGATCCAGGGCTATGGAAAGCACAAGTTCAGGACTATGGAAAAAGATCTATAAAACTTTCAGGACCAAGGAGAGCAACCCTGCCACTAAATATTCATAAGTGCTCCAAGAAAGACAAAGAAAAGTGCAGAGATACTTCCATAGTCAGTGTTTTCAGATAGCCAAACCTATCCTCAGCAGCAATCTTGGAATGGTGCACATTAATTCCTACCAGAATTCAGAATTGCTTGTTCTCTTGCACTAAGCAACACAGAACATAGCCAGCACCTTCTCACATCTTTGCTTTTCCATACTGTTGCTTGTTCAGGAAGGAAAAGAACTCTGGTTGTTCAGCTGCACCAATGGGAGTTCTGCAGGTCAGCTGGAAGGCAAGCTGCCCAAGGACAACATAAGCAAAGGGATGTGGCAATTACCCAGCTGGGTTTCCAAAATACTGTGCATACTTTTAGTGCAAGGATGCACAATAGCACACTGGCAGCATACTTCAAAAGTGAGTAGTTCTAGGAATCATTATTTAAATGATTTAGTAGATTTGAGAGATGAAAGTATCTGCAAAGTCGAAGGAACCTATTCTATTCCTTACAAGTACTAAAGCTCAAAATATGCATCATGGTGATTATAAGGATCAGGATAAAATATCAACTCTTTTGGCCTCATGCTCTCAGTGACAGTTCCAGGTGTCAAAAAAGGAATAACAGGGTGTTACGCGCAGGCCCTGGGCCACAATATTTGCACTCTTGTTCAATTTCAACATCCTCAGGGCCTATATTTGTTTTTTGAATCATCAAAAACTCCTTAATATTGCTTCATTTTACGAGGAGGTATGCTGCCATGAAGATTTTATGGGGAATTTTTGGAGTCACTGGATAAAATAGAACTTTATTTTTTTAAACAGGAATTTCACTGGAATTTATGGGGGGAAAACTATGTTATCCTGGAGCCATGGTGATAATTAAAGGGGCATCCAAGTGGTCCAAATGTGTATCAAAACATCCTCAGCCTTGCTCATCACTTTACAAGGCTGCTACCAAGTTCAGATGCACCAAGAAAGTTAAGGCTGACATGATAAAACCAATACATAAAGAAATGAACAGCCTGTTGGGTACATACCAGCTGTGGTAATGTACTCACTATGTTATTATTTTTATGCAATTGTAATTGAGTTAATAGCTCTGAGGCAAGTGAATAATAGGACTGTGAAATCAAATTTATGAAGAAAAACCTGAGGAATTCACATCTGGTTTCCTGGACATGTGGCATGACATATTTTACAAATTCAGATATATTTTTTTTCCTTCCTTGAGGTATAATGTGGAAACTCTAGTTGATGGACGTTAATTGAGATTGTTTGCTCAGGACTGGAGCCCTCCGTTTGGCACATTTCCATCTAAATGAACAAAGCAAAAAGCTGGGAGTTCAAAGTATGCCTCTCCAAGCAAGTTGCCAATGTGATATAATGACATTCTTAAATAATTCAGAAGTAAACAAGCAACTATTCCTGCTTTTGGCAGTCACAGCCAGTGGAAAAAGAAGCTTCCACAGGCTGCCTTGGACTGAGGGCCCATTCCTACCCAACCTTCAGACTTTTTTCTCCTTAAGATCTAACTGTCACACCGCTTATAATGGGTATGCTGTAATTAAACCCAGTCTGGCTGTAAACATGTTACGATGCATCACTGTGGCATATTTTATCTGTCTATAAATGGCTAATAAAAATAAACACTTGTTTCTTTTAACTAATCTTAGCTGAAACGATCAGAGAGTATTCTTTGCCAATAGAAAGTCCTTTTCTGCTTTGGATGCTGGAATGTGTTAAACAAACCTCAAGTGGTCTTCCCTTCTTTGGCACGCTACCAAGTCAAAAAATCCTACTGTGTTTCCCCAAAAATAAGGCCCTGTCTTATATTTTTTTGAACCCTGAAATAAGTGCATGGCCTTATTGCCATGAGCTCAAAAGCCCAATTGGGCTTATTATCAGGGGATGTCTTATTTTGGGGGAAACAGGGTAACTCTTGGCCTTTCCATCTTTTCAGCCTGACTAAGCAGATGTTTTATATCTCCATGTTTCAGTGTTAAAGATGCTTGCCACAGCTTTTGTTGGCCTCACCAGGACTCTGAGACAGAAAAACTGGAACTTCTGATTCACCTTCCCTTTCTTTCCAAAAGTCAAGAAAGATCAATTTTTTGCAGCTGTTATAACTAATATCATAAGTGAAGGTGACAGTGGACAGAATTATCTTTACTCAAAGTAACCTACAAAGACTGAAGGAAAGAATAATTTGAAAAATGAAGCTGGAGCTGTAAAGAGCAAGTGGAAAATGGCATTTATAGAATAACCAGGTGGGCCCCATATACACACTCATCATACAAATGTACATTCAATAAATAATAAATATAAATAAATGTGTATTATTTGAATGTGCATGAAGTTCAGTGGATGTCTTTGGCATGGTCACCATCCCTTTAGTTTCATATTGATGTTATTGCAAACTGCTTTGGAAATGTAAGCATGAGAAATTATGTAGAAATGTTTTGAATAAAATGCACAACATGTACACATAGATTTTTAGAGATATGGGGGTACCTGTGGTCCTTTGAAGAAAACCTTCTTGAAATTTCAAGCAGTTCTTTTTTAAAAAAGAAAAATTCTTAACTCCAGTGAGCCATAGACACTATCCAAAGCTGACTGAACAGATTTATAAACTTGGATGTGGATTATTCCTGCCTTATAAGGTTTCTGTTTGTTTATTGTTTTCTCTCTGGCACAGCACAGATTTATAACAGGCCAGAAATCCTAATCTTTCTTCCCAGATCATAAGCATCTACAGTATATCAGGGCCCAACAGTTCCAGACAAACACACATCTGAATATTTCTCTCAATAGTACAATAGTCAGAACTTCCACCAGACAGAAGAAAGTCACTAATCCTAATGTTAGCCCACCAAAGGGTATCTTCTCTCCCCTGTTGCTATAGAAACAGACAAAGCATCACACAAGACTTCTTTGCTGGTCATACAATAAAGTGGCCCCTGATTCTATAGCAATAATAAACCAAGTTGATTGGGAATTTGGTGGAAATCAGGGAGGGAACAATAATAAGAGAATATCAAGGGAAAGCAAAATGGGAATAGAAGTACATGAAAATGTACACACACTCTTCTTCCTTGCTGCAGGATTCAAGTAAGGCAGAAACATTCTACAGAATGATTAATCCCTAAAGAATGAGGATGGAGATGTGAAGCTTGCTAACTCAATTTCTCTAGGTTGCTGGATTTCAAATATTATTTCAGTGGAATATATACCACATATGCAGAGGATATGCAGCAAATTCCTTAGCAGTATCCAAGGTGAAACACTGTCTTAGTAAAGGAATAAAATATATATTTATGTGAAGCCGCTGGGCGAGATCATCCATGGTTTTGGGGTGCAGTGCCATCTGTACGCTGATGACACCCAGCTGTACATCTCCACCCCAGACCACCCCAACGATGCCCTTGAAGTGATGTCCCAGTGCCTGGAGGCTGTGCGGGTCTGGATGGGGAGGAACAGGCTCCTACTCAATCCCTCCAAGACTGAGTGGCTGTGGATGCCGGCGTCCCGATATAGTCAGCTGGTGCCATCGCTGACTATTGGGGGCGAGACATTGGCCCCCACAGAGAGGGCGCGTAACTTGGGTGTCCTCCTGGACGCACAGCTGTCTTTAGAAGAGCATATGATGGCCGTGGCCAGGGGGGGCTTTCTATCAGGTTCGCCTGATACGCCAGTTGCGCCCCTTTCTGGATCGGGACTCCCTATGCACAGTCACTCATGCCCTCGTTACTTCCCGCCTCGACTACTGCAACGCTCTCTACATGGGGCTCCCCTTGAGGAGCACTCGGAGGCTCCAACTGGTGCAGAATGCGGCCGCGCGGGTACTTATGGGGGCGACATGGCGCTCCCACGTGACACCTCTCCTGCGCGAGCTGCATTGGCTTCCGGTGGTCTTCCGAGTGCGCTTCAAGGTGCTGGTTCTCATCTTCAAAGCGCTCCATGGCTTAGGACCCGGTTATTTACGAGACCACCTTCTGCCTCCGATAACCTCCCACCGGCCAACATGCTCCCACAGAGAGGGTCTCCTCAGGGTGCCGTCTGTCAGGCAATGTCGGCTGGTGACCCCCCGGGGAAGAGCCTTCTCTGTGGGGGCACCCGCCCTCTGGAATGAGCTACCCCCAGGGATACGACTAATCCCGGACCTCCGGACCTTCCGCCGGGCACTGAAGACTTTTTTATTTCAGCAAGCCGGACTGGGTTAAAAATTTTAATTGAGTGTATTTTATGGGTAAGGGGTTTTAAATTGGAGAAGCCAAAGATAATTTAATTTTGTTTTTAATTGTATTTTAATATTTGTATTGTGTGTTTTAATTTTGGCTGTTCACCACCCCGAGTCCTTCGGGAGAGGGGGCGGTATAAAAATTTAATAAATAAATAAATAAATAAATAAATAAATAAATAAATAAATAAATAAATAAATAAATAAATACTAAGAAACTTTCAAAACTGATAACATCTGTTCTACCAGCACAATCTACAAGGAAGGAAGGAACTACCTTGCTTGTAGCAGAAATGAGAAGTCACAATTTGAAACTTTACATGCTAACACCTATTTGCTTAGTATAGCTTTTAAACCCTCTTAACTCAAACTCTTCTATCTTTTTAGACCTGTTTGTGGCACTTACTTCATTAAAGCAAGCAACAAAAAATGCAAATCATTGTATGTCTGTATAACTTGTGTAAAAGGTAGCTTGGAGCCTGTGTGCGTGGGCACATATGTGCACAGGCACCTTTGAGTCAATGATGACTCCTGGAGAAGTCCCTGCAGTTTCTTGGTAAGGTTTCTCGAAAGTGGTTGCTCTATGGCAGTGATGGTTAACCTTTTTGGTGTCGAGTGCCCAAATGCATGCATGTGTGTGCACGAATGCACGCGCGTGTGTACAAACCCCCAAAATGCAATGCAAGTGCCTCCCTGTGTATGCGCCCTGCTCCCACGCATGCACATGTGTCCTGCACGCATCCTCTCATGTCCCACGCGTCCCGTTTTGGCTTCTGGGTTGGTACAGGAGGCTTTCTAGTCCCAAAATAGGGCACGGGGAGCAAGTACTCCCCGTGCCCTATTTTCCCCAAAATTCAATGCGAGGATCCCCGCATCCAACCTGCCCCCCCCATGCATGTGCATGCATTTCTGCCCCTGTGCATGCACGGCAGAGACCCAAAGACCAGCTGGCTGTCGGGAGGCACGCACACATGCATGGTGGAGCTGGGCTGGGATGACAGCTGGCGTGCCCGCAGCAAGGGCTCTGCATGCCACCTATGGCACATGTGCCATAGGTTCACCATCATGGCTCTGTGGCTTCCAAGATTTTAGAAAATATGGTCCAAGGTCATCTAGATGGTTTCTGGCCTGAGGTCTCCTTGTTGCTCCTAGTTGCTAGTTTGGTGCATAACCACTGTACCAAATGGGCTCTCTAGTTTTGGGTTCTAGAAGAATAAATGAAGGAAGATAGACTGGTATACAATAGTTGGTTCTGTTTGTAGAGTGTCTGAGTAAGATGAATAGACTCACCGAGTTAAGACAGAGGCAAGCTATACTTGAAGCAGGCATATCATATCTCCTCTTCAAACTTCTGGGTGACCACTCAATGACAGCAAAATTGGTGGGAAACTAATTCCTGGCTTGTGTATTTTGGTGATCTGCATTTCTGCAGGTCAGATCTGGTAGTTCTCTTTAAGCAGAATCCTCTGAAAGTTCAGCATTTATTTTTATTTATTTATTTATTTTCATCAAGCATATATTAGATAACAGATATAAGTATAAACATAATTATGAATACATGAAATGGATACGAATAAAAGGGAACATTAGGACAAGGACTGTAGGCACACTGGTGGGCTTATGCACGCCCCTTAAAGACCTCTAAGGAATGGGATAAAGTCAACAGTAGACAGTCTAAGGTTAAAGTTTTGGGGGTTTGGGGAAGAAACCACAGAGTCAGGTAGTGTATTCTAGGCATTGACCATTCTGTTGCTGAAGTTGTATTTTCTGCAATGATTATGCATGATTATGACAAATTAGAACTTGCAGCACACATGGCACTATCTCTAGGAAGCATGCCCAATTATGAAGGGTACTAAAAATTGTTAGCAACATTTGGAGTGCCATCCATTTCCTACCAATATTTTCCTCTTTTCTTCAGCAACATGCAGCTACTCAGTTATGCAGAAACAAAATTACTAGTTGAGTCTCCCCATCACTAAATTTAAAATCCTTAGTTTGTTCCTTCCGGATCTCCTGTCATTGTATTCAAGCAGACTCTCACCCATCCCTCAAGACTGCTCACTAAATGGAAAACCTTACCTTGAAAAGTACTTTCCTCATTTCCCTTTCTTCTCTTCTCTCCTAACCTTCCCCCTCTTTTTTCTGTTCTTGCTGTCGCTTTCTTAACTGTGCTATACTTTGAAATGCAATCTACATCTGGCTTCAACCAACAGGATTCCTAATACTGATTTAATCACCTCATTAACGTCAAGAAGTTGTTGTTATTTCTCATAGCACTAATAGGAGCCAATTTGCATGCCATGGCAGCACAAAGTTCCCTGCTTAGCTGCAGTGCCTATTTATCAGAATGGTCAGAATAGATTTTTATTCATTAACTGCTTTCTGAGGTCATCAGAGATGGAGGGTATCGTCATCAGCTGTAGAGAAATGATTCCCCATCTAGTTTAATAAACTACTGGCTGGTCACAGCTTAATTATGTAAACTAGCAAGCATTAACGGTAAACAGCAGTGTTTGTGGAAGATAGTTCATAGATGTATGAATTAGCTTTGATTTGATTAGGAAATTTGAGATTCACCAAGGATGTGATTCAATTAAAGTATGCAGCTTGAGATTCAAGGGCAAAGCAATTTGATTTGTGCCACTTCAAGATTCATTTCTTCCTAAGCTATAAAAGGGAAGCATCTAAGTCTCTGCAGCTGCCTCCTTGTTTTGGAGAATGGATCGAAAATAGCAGGAATGGTAGACCCCTTTAGAGAACATTGACCTTGCCAAATTTTAACTGGATGCCTCAAGGATTTATTGTGATGCATTTTTGAGATATTCCCTCTGCAATATTATTTTAAGATACAGAGAGCAGGAATTAGGAAATCATGACACAACAGTCTTCAGTTGGCCAGCAAAGAGCCTACGTTGTGCTAAAATAATTTTAAAATGTCTCATTTATATCTAAAAAATTTAAACTGTGTAAATTCTAAATGACTTTGTGGCCACGTCCTATTCTATCCTTTTGGTCCACAGAATAAACCCAAAATTAATTTCATTGAACAGCCCTAAGAGCTCCTTCTGCATCCCCATAATCTTTTAGAATAAGAATAGAGTTGCAAGGGACCTTGGAGGTCTTCTATTCCATCCTCTGCTCAAGAAGGAGACCCTCTACTATTTCAGACAACATTATTTTACCATTTCAGGCCATGTAATTTTCAGAGCATTTCAGACCATGTAACTTATTCCAAGAGGAATAAATTATGGCCCTGAGGCCCTGAAGCCATTTTCTCTTCCCTTGAGGTTTAATTGTGCCTTTCCACGTGCCTTCAGGAATGTCTGCAAGAAATATCACTGTTTGTTTGTTTATGTTAGTTATACAGATTGTGAAATTGACCTTTTGTTGTTCTTAATATTGATTTAATAAATAGAGATTGAAATCTTTTTTCCCATCGTATGTGAAAGATAAATTAACTGTATCTTATATTCAAAATTCAAGGGAACGCAGAGTGATAATCCTGAAAGATGTTCATTAGATGGTCATAAAGCTGGAGATTTCTGAGCATGGTTATGCTAAAATATATGAAACACACAACACTGAAAAGGCTGCCTTAAAAATCCACCAGGCTATTTCTTAGAAAACATAAGAATCTAACTTAGTTTTTGAACTGTCAAAAGTAAATCAGATAAAGATTAACAGAGTTGGAAGGGACTTGTTGGTCATCTAGTCCAACCCCAAAGATTTGGGCTGATGTATCAAGTATTTTAATTTAGGTAAATGCAGCTCATTCTTGACAAATTGCTAAAGACTCATTTAGTTTCTAGGTATTGTAACTGATTCTAATTTTATTTCCATAAAACCAGACATAATTATTTCACTATGTGTAACCCAATTCAGAAAATGGCAAGAATTTCCCGGAGTCTGAATACTTAACCAAGTTTATTTTATTTAGCGTTAGATCTCCAGAGTCTTATTATATTTTGTAATATTTATATTTATCTACATGTATACAAGTTATATATTGCCAGTAACTCTTGGATTATACACATAAAATCAATTCATCCTGACTTTGCTATCAGGTTTTCTCAAATTTCAGACTGCTTTTTTATCCACACTGTCAATTAGCTCATCCCTTATTCTGTGACTAATGACAATAAATACCAGTACATCAACCAATTTTAGAACTGACAATGAAGAAATCAAAGTGGTGGATAACTTCTGCCTTTTAGAATCAACCATCATCAGTAAAGAAAAAAGCAATCAAAAATATATAGCACTTAGCACTTAGACTTATATACCACTTTACAGTGCTTTACAGCCCTCTCTAAGCGGTTTAGAGTCAGCATATTGCCCCCAGCAATCTGGGTCCTCATTTTACCCATCTCAGAAGGATGGGAGGCTGGGAACCTTGAGCCTGGTGGGATTTGAATTGTACAATTGCCAAATTGTAGACAGCTGGCAGTTAGCAGAAGTAGCCTGCAGTACTGCACTCTAACCAGTGAGCCAATATATCACAAATTAGCAATAGCAATAGCAATAGCAATAGCACTTAGACTTATATACCACTTCATAGTGCTTTTACAGCCCTCTCTAAACATTTATAGGGCACCCATGAAGCCTTGGAAAAGCTATTCCAATGTTTGTCACATCTAGACCTAAAAAATTCAAAATCATGTAAGTCACGGCATTCCCTGTGTAACTATGGAAGTAAAAATTGCACTCTGAAGAAGCAAAATAGGAAGAATATTGACACCTTTGAACTTTAGTGCTGGAGAAGACTCCTGGGAATACTGGAGGAAAACAAAAGGATCATCAATCAACTCAAAGTTCCCACTTGAGGTACAAATTACCAGGCTCAAATTATTCTACTTCAGACACATTTTGCGAAGACTTTGCTTTCTGGAGAAGGCTCTACTGATAGGAAAGGTGAAAGGAAAGAGAAGAGGATGACCAGCAAGAAGATGAATGGACTCCGATACAGTGGTAATGAATGCACCATTGGAAGACCTGAAAGTCCAGGTTTGGGGTAGAATGTCATAGAAAAAAATATTTATGTGTTTGCTATGAGTTACAATGACTGGGTGGCAGACATTCCATGAATTAATCAATCATTCTCCAGAAAGGGGAAAAAGTGTTAATTATACAAGGGAAGTAGACAAGGGTTGAAGAAATGTCACATTTAAATTTTTGGAGACCATGGATATAGCAGGTCACTGAAAACCACCTATGACCTACAAGTCCCACGCCAACACATCAGTCACTTTACTTAAGTGTTATTAATGTGGGTCAGACCTATAAGACATTTTCATGTCCTTTATTCTTCTCTCTCAGAGTTAAAAAAAAATCACTGTGCTGAGCCATTTGTTCAACGCCCCAGTTCTGGAATAATACTGAGATGTTGAGACGAATCATGTTATTTCCTTTCAGAAGGACTGGAATTTGTCATTATGACCTAGGACTTCTCAGGATGATGGAGTGAAAAAAGTTCAGACTGCTTCTTCACAGGACAATCTTTTGATTCTATATTCAAAACCTTCCAAGAACCCAACCTTAACAAATCCTCAGCCTTTGTAGTTGACCAACCATCATCATTATATATGCAAAATAATCTTTCATATCCCAGATTCACAGAAATCCAAGTAAAATGAATCAACAGCCACTTCATAGTTCAGAAAGCTCCTTTAGCAGATGGAATTTACCACAGTGCAAATCATGACTGTCTACATAAGACTTCAGTTGAGAAAACATCCTTTGATTGCCCTAACATGAAGATGTGAGTTTCATTTGTTGGTCCCAGTTCATGTTGCTTCTCATAGTGAGACTCTGCCTTCACTGTGCTGGCAGTAGTTGCTTTATCTACATTGACTGCTCTGATTTGATTAATCTGTCTGACATCATTGACTTTTCCCATGAGCCTCTGAAGTAGAAATTGAATATTAATTTACTGCCCTCCCTTTCCAACATTATTCATACATTCTTCTTGAACAACAGATAATTTCTCAAATACCTGTAAAGAAAAGTGACGCAACTTGCTGTCTTCTGTGCTATTTTCCCTTGTGATCCAGTTGTGGCATATTGTATAGTTAAAGATAGAAGAGAAGAGTGGATAGTAAATCTTCTACTAAACCCTAGTCTCTCAGGGAGTACCTTCCCAGTTTCACACATTAAAGAGGCTTAAGGAATTTGAGTGCTAATTTCAGCTCCTTAAATTTCCTACTAAAGGACAAAGAAGAATCTTAGAAAAGAATGAGAATGGCAAAGAAACAAAAGCCACTAAAAGTGGAATATAGCCTATGAAAATGAAATTTCTTTTAACAGGTGACCTTGCACATTGGATTATTTGATTGATGCCTGTAATCTGATGAGAATACAAATGCATGCTTCCTGAAGCACATTTTCTCCTATTACCTATTGCTACATATTACTGTCTTGTCTCTTATCACCCATCTCTATCATCTATCATCTATCTATATCTGTCTGTCTGTCTGTCTGTCTGTCTGTCTGTCTATCTATCTATCTATCTATCTATCTATCTATCTATCTATCATCTATTTAATCTATCTGTATCCATCCATCTATCATCAGCTCTTAATGTTAAATATTGGCTCACAAAATATTTTTTCTCTAAATTGGATAAACAAATTTATAAGATAGAAATTGTTGCAGTGAAAAGGGATTGGAAGATATTTTTTAAATGAGCATAAGTGTTTATATTTTTGGTTATCTTGGGTTGGATGAATATATAAATTTAGCAAATAAAATAAATATTAAGATATTATGCCAATAAAGCAGAACTTGGGAAGCAGATCACAATCCCTGAAAGTCAGCCGTACTAATTAAGAAAGCAGCACATCCCACAGAAAAGAGTTGGTCAAATCACATGCATAATTTAGGAACATCACATGAAGATACAGAAATATATTTGAAAGCTTCTGAGTAATTCTTCCATTTCTAGGCACAGATTAGGCAATAACACCCAAATATTATGTACCTTTTATGAAGTGGGCCTTCTACAAGATTTTCCATTCGATGTGGGGGAGCGGGGGGAGGGGGGGCTCAGTAGCTTCCATGTACCTGAGAGCAATGCTGGTGTGAGCAGAAAATTATAACGATATCATTATGGGCAAAGGGGCAGGAAATTTAGAACAGGTGTGAGGGAACATGGGGCTCTGAATACATCAGGAAAGCCAACCCATTGAGAATTCCAAAATTTCAAAGAGAAAAAGATGAAGTGGCTTTCAGAACAAGTTATCATGTAGCCAGGAAAAGACAAAGAATGAAGTCTTGGGTAACAAGCAGGATGTATGATAACTGAATGAAGACTTCCCATATATAAACAATAAGAATCAAGGAAAATATTTCATCTAAGAATGTCAACAAGTAGATAATGGGAAAGGAAATTGCTTATTTCAATCACCAAAAAATTTGTGGCTAAAGTAGAACTATTCAAAATAATCGTGGAAGAAATCCTTCCTTTTCAAATATGATAATAGAATAGCAGAAACATTTTTAAAGATAAAAATCTACTTTAGAGTTCCACTAAAAAGTTAAATATGACAGGAAATAGAGAAGGCAGTAGAATTTAAGATTTACCTTTGCTTTATTAGCTAGAGCAAGGCCTTTGATTGTGTAGGACATGTCAGAATTGGAATATTGTATATTAAGAATAATAGGTGTACCAGAACACCTGCTTATTCTTCTGAGAACCCTTTGTAGTGAAAAGGAATATGTAAGAATTGATTTTGAAAAATAGTAGTTCCGAATAGGGAAGGAATGAGACAAGGATAAATATTGTCTGCCTTGTTTAATCTATACGATAGATGGATTGTTAGGACTGAGTAAATTGGAAGAAATAACACCTGAAATAAAAATTGCATGTTAAAATACTAAAGTGCCAACTTCAGATACGCAGATAATATCAATCTGTTAACTCAATGAATACACAGATAACTATTAAAAGGTGAAGTTTTATTATTTATGAATTATAGTTTTCTTGGACTCAAAAATAGATTAAAATGGACAATATGCAGGAGAACTAAAAAGATTGATACTAAGAGAAAGGCAATAACAAATGTCTAGAAAAGCATTGTGAAAAATAAGGATATTTCTATGATAACAAAAATCAGACTAGTTGAAGCACTGGGTTGTTTTTTTTACAGTGGTGATGCAAGCTGGACATAGAGAAAAAATGAGCTGGATTTGATCCATTTTCAAATTTGATCTTTCTTTTGCTGGTGGTTCCCCATACCAAATTTGATTCCATTTTGTTAAGTTTTCAGAGCTTTATCCTGCTGGTGGAAAGGCAGAGTCTGAAGTCTCTCTACATAATTTCTTTCATACATGTTGTTGGGTTAAACAGAATAAAAGGGACTAGAACTGACAAAGTTGAAGGAATTTTAGGAAGGTGAAGATAAGGGAGGGTGAACGAAAGAGATCAAGGAAATCAGTGCAGTACCCTTGGAAGAGCCACAGATTAGTGCCAGGGATAAAAATGAAAGGGTGGATAGGTGCTTTTCAAAAATAGAATAGAATAGAATAACAGAGTTGGAAGGGACCTTGGAGGTCTTCTAGTCCAGCCCCCTGCTTAGGCCATTTCAAACAGATGGTTATCCAATCTCTTCTTAAAAACCTCCAGCATTTACAACTTCTGGAAGCAAGTTGTTCCACTGATTAATTGTTCTAATTGTTAGGAAATTTCTCCTTAGTTCTAAGTTGCTTCTCTCCTTGATTAGTTTTCACCCATTGCTTCTTGTCCTGTCCTCAGGTGCTTTGGAAAACAGGTTGACTCCCTCTTCTTTGTGGCAACCCCTGAGATATTGGAACACTGCTAACATTGCACCCCTAGTCCTTCTTTTCATAAGACTAGACATACCCAATTCCAGCAACCTTTCTTTATGTTTTAGCCTCCAGTCCCCTAATCACCTTTCTTGCAACTGGATTTTGTTGGGTTTTTTCCCTGAACTGAAGAACTGAGGAAGCTTCTTGGATGAGAAGCAAAACATTTTCAAGGAGAACAACAAGAAAGTCCAGTTGCCTTTCGAAAAGCACCTTTGGGACAACCATGACCTGGATGATTGAGAATCTCTGCAGACATTTGCCTATGTGGTTGTCAGGAGTTATGCCCAGTTCAATGGCACCTAATTAATTCTCCAAGAAATACTTCAGCCATAAAATAACTGCTTCATTGGTAGGATATCAAGTTATTGTACAGTAATTCAATTTAACAGGTTAAGATTTGCTAAAACTAATCCTGCTGCAAATTTTCTCTTCTCTGAAACAGGTGCTGATGCCATGGATCACAAAGTCCAAATGTAAATAGTAGCAAGAGTCTAATGGGGGAAAAAAAACCCACCTGTTAATCCCAAAAGACAGAATTTCCACTTGCAAACCTTGGCACTCTGGAAGATGCTAGTTGATAAAAATATGCAGGACAAAGAAATTAGATCAGAGAGAGCACCTGAAAAATCTTTATAGGTAAGATTTATCATCCTATTGCTCTGGGACAAAATTAGTCCCTCAGTATAGAGAAAGGAATGTATAAAGAAAATTCAGGAAGCCCTTAATCCATTCTTCTCATGCCCAATTTTAATGTGATCTGATGGATTTAGGCTGATTCCAACATCCAGTAGATAGACTGAACACATCTGTGGTATCTTGCAAAAGGGGTTGGGAGCTTTGGGAAACCAGAACAACATCCCTGAGGTGCAAGCATTATTCTAGAATGAGTGTGCTTTGCGGCAGTGGCCTTAATGAAATGGACATTATTGCATTCCTTGATAGTTTTTTTCTCCCTGCATGAAATATGATTCACGGTAGAGAAAATTGGAGACAGAACGTTGTGTCAACTCTGTACATTTCCAGAGGCATCGCCAGAAACACAGGAAGCTTCCTGACACTTAGGTAGAGTGTTAGTCCAATTAACTCAGTTCTGTTAATGCTGATTAGCAGTGACTTTCTATACTTTTAGGCTGAATTCCAGTCTTCTCTGAAGGTATCAAAGGATTGAATCTGGAACAGGCTTTTTAAATTCAAGGCATGTTTTCTGTCACTGAGCTATGGACCCTCTTGTAATGGATGAAATTTATTTCTTTTCTTGATTCTTGAACCCTGAGGTTTTCCAATTAAAAATGCACCCAAAGCCAACTTGTATGTGAGTTGCGCTAGTCCTTGCAACTCACTGCAGCTTGTATTCTGAGGTATAAGGCAGCCTTCTACCAGAGAATAACAGCTGACATTAAGGGATCTGGGGTTCTTTCTATATCTAGTCTATTTTATTGCCCACATTAATAGGATGATATTCTGGACCATCTGGGGTAATTACCTCAAGGGAATAATTTGGGCATATCCTGGGAGTAATGGAGCAATTTCAAATTGCTTGTTTCTGAGTTGAGGATCCAATCTGGGACTGCTTCTGCTGCTGAGACACTTGTGTAAAACAACAGAGTCTGTGGTGTGTGTGTGTAAGAGAGGGAGGGAGGGAGGGAGGGAGGGAGGGAGAGAGAGAGAGAGAGAGAGAGAGAGGGAGGGAGGGAGGGAGGGAGGGAGGGAGGGAGGGAGAGAGGGAGAGATGACATTATTCAAGACCAGGAAAAAGAATAATTGGGTCAAACAGTTTAAGAATCACTACTCCAGTCTGGTACTATGCGTTTTTACATTTTAAAAAGGCGTTTAAAAATTCCTTTTCATTTATAGTTTTACCAATGTGCAGAACTTTTTGTATGCTGCCCTATTTTGGTAGCAAATGAATGTCTTGAGAATTAGCATTCCTGGTGTTTTTTTTTTTCATTTAAATCCATCCTCCCCTCTATAGCTTTTAAAACTATAAATGTTGCATGTTCTTTTAGAAAAATCTGTTTTTATATACAGTTTTCTGAAAACCATATGATCTTTTTTTAGTCTTATAATAAAGTTCTTAAAATGCAAATTTTCAACCAGGGAAAAAGAGATGCTGATAGACTCCATACAAGGCTCCATTGATGGCATAGAAGACCTTGTTTTTGGCATCTTTTGGTTTCTATGGAAATTGATGTATTATTTTTTCATCCCATGTCCTGTATTATCGTTGGTAATAAAAACACTCCATCTAATATGAGCACATGTGATCCAGTGATTTGTAAAAGTAGCTCTCTGTGATCTTCATTTTGCCCCAAGTAGATTTGACAGTGTGATGACCAGTACAGTTCTGTGGATCTTGAACTGCACTTTTCCTTATGACTTTCTTTGTTATCAGATGATTATAGTTTTATAATTTTACATTCCACAGGCTTTATACAGTACCAGAGAAAATGGCCGCTCTGTTTTGTTCATGGCTGGGCTAAAATGCAATGCTAAAAAAACAACTCCTTTTAATTTAACTCCATTAAATTGTTTCATCCCTCACTATTTCATCATTGAGTTTTTTAAAAATCAGAATATGTCATAACTCTTTGGATATTGAGGATTTTGGAATTAGTAATAAAAGGGAATAGAGAAAGCTGAACAAAGGAAATAATAACCAATGGTATGAAAAAAAAAAGTCTTGAAGAATTTAAGAAAAACATGAGACAAAAAAAATAGGGATATTCAACTTGCAATTGGAGGCTAGTTACCTGCTGCAATCTTATTTCTTGACATCATTTACAAAGACTATTGGCCTGTAGATTAATCTAAATATAGTCACAAAGTTAAGGAAGAAAATTTCAGGAAGGAAGTTATGGACAAATTGCACATCAACAAATCACTGGCATTCACCCAATGGTTATTAAGGAGGTTAAAAGAGATTGTTGACCTTCAAACTAAAATATATAGCCAGCCTTTACATTTGTCCTTTGTAATTGAGGAATGAAAGATGGCCAACATGCCTTCAATTTTTAAGCTCATAGGCTGATCCAGGAAATAATATGCTTGTCAGCACACTAGTATGTGAGAATAATGGAAACTACTACCAAAGATAAAATTATCAAACATCTAGAGACACGGGTCTTTCTCATGACTTCATTAAGTAAAAATCTTGTTTAACTAATCTGTTAGAGGCTTTTTTGAGGGTTTTAATAAACATGTGGATAAGGACAAGCCGGTAGAAATTATCTACTTAGATTTTCAAATAACCTTTGATAAAGTCCCTCATCAAAGACTTCTCTGTAACCTTAACAGCCATGGAATAAAAGGTCGGGTCCTCTTGTTATTAAGCAAATGAGTAGGAGAAAATGGATTTTTCTCACAATACAGTGGGTGTAATGAGTAAATGGATCTTTCTTACAATGGAGAGCTGTAACTTGTAGGGCCCTCCGCTCCAGGGTTCTGTCCTAGGAGCAGTGCTTTTAAACATATTTATAAATGATAAAGAATCTGGCAGGACCCATGGAATACCCAAGTTTGCTGATGATACTAAATTGACAAATAAGAGACTGGGAAGAGCTCCAAAGTAATCTTTGTACATTAGGCAAGTGGTCATCAAAATGATAGATATCCCTGAATATCAGCAAGTATAAAGTGTTGCGTGCTGATACCAAAAATTTCACCTACTCATACAATACACGAGCAAGTAATAGATACAAACTTAAGGTAAACTGCTCCAAACTCGATTGCAGAAAAAATGACTTCAACAACAGAGTGGTCAATGCCTGGAATGTACTACCTGACTCTGTGGTTTCTTCCTCAAACTCTCAAAACTTTAACTTTAAACTGTCTACTGTTGACCTCACCCCATTCCTAAGAGGTCTGTAAGGGCAGAGGTGGGTTTCAGCAGGTTCTGACCAATTCTGGAGAAGCGGCAGTGGAAATTTTGAGTAGTTCGGAGAACCCATAGTAAAAATGCTGACTGCCCCGCCCCCATCTATTCTCTGCCTCCCAAGTCCCAGCTGATCAGGAGGAAATGGGGATTTTGCAGTATCCTTCCCCTGGAGTGGAGTGGGAATGGGGATTTTACAGCATCTTTCCCCTGCCATGCCCACCAAACCACGCCCACCAAGCCATGCCACACCCATCAAGCCACACCCACAGAACCAGTAGTAAAATTTTTTGAAACCCACCACTGTATAAGGGGGGTGCATAAGTGCACCAGCGTGCCTACCGTCCCTGTCCTAATGTTTCTTTTTACTCTTACTCTTTTCATGTATTCAAAATACGTTTATACTTTTACTGGTTATCTTATATATGCTTGACAAGAAAGAAAGAAAGAAAGAAAGAAAGAAAGAAAGAAAGAAAGAAAGAAAGAAAGAAAGAAAGAAAGAAAGAAAGAAAGAAAGAAAGAAAGAAAGAAAGAATCAGAGCTAGCAGTGACTGCTGAGGAAAGAAATCTTATGGTGACAAACTGTTCAAATAGCAAAAAAAAAAAAGAAAAAAAAAAGACCAACAGCATGTTAGGGATAATAAGAAATGGTATTGAAAATAGGGATGCCTATACCATAATGCCCTTATATATATATATAAATCAATGGTGTGATTGCATATGGAATATTGTCTGCCGGTTCTGATCACTGCATATCAAAAAGCTAGTGGAACTAGGAAAGATTCAGAGGAGGGCAGTGAAGGGACCGAACAGCTTTCCCATGAGGGAAGGTTTTGACATTGGGAGCTTTTCAGTCTAGAAAAGAGGCATAGGAGAGGGGACATGATTCAGGTGCACACAATTATGCATGATGTGAATAAAATGGACAAAGAGAAGTTATTTTTCCCTTTCCAAAATATTAGAACCAGAGATTAACCAATGAAATTGAATTCTGAAAGAATCAGGAGAGGCAAAAGGATTTTTAAATTTTTTTTAACACGGTGCACAATTAAACTTCAGGATTTTTTTTTATTGTGAGATGTGATCTTGGCTACCAGCTTTACTCGCTCTACTAGAGCTAGTAGATGTATGGCAGTGTGATTGCTTCTGAAGGCCGTCTGGAGACCACTGGACTTCCTTATGCAGCAGGTAGGCAGACTGCTGAACTACATGGGCCAGAGATCCATTCCAGCCAGCATGGCTTATGTTCATATGTCTGACCCAATCCCCTGTACACCATATTTTAATATAGATTTTATAGATGTTTTAATATAAAGTGACCATCTGCACAAGTGGACCAGGTGGGTGGATTGATAGAAGAACACAAGCAAAACTATGAGAGAATAGGTGATTTTTTTTTTTTCCTGTTCGGAAACAAGGAAGGAATTTTTGGATTATAATAGCCTTCCTCAATTTGAATCTTTCAGATTTGGGGCTGCAGTTTCCATTACGCCTGAGACAAAGAAGAACAGAACCACGAAAGGGACTATGGAGATCTGTTAATACAACCTTTTGCCCAGACATACCAGCTCAGACAAACAGTAGCATTTTATTGTCTGGATGCAGGACATTGTTGTGGGGCAAGAAAATTACCAGAACAATACATTACTTTACCCCAATGAGAGTGAACATATATACATTCTTGTGGGTCTTCTACTGGTATCAAAAAACAAAACTTGCAGAATTGCCCAATCACACATAATCTTCTGATTGATGGCTCCTCTGTCAGAGTATTTCTAATATTTGAATGCTGCTGGACAAACCTGCATCCAACTAACATTTTACCTGAGAGAATGGACGAGTGCCCCTTCCACTTAAGAACCCAAGACAAATCTTGCCAGGCAGGTTAAACAATGCAACCTGAACAGCCACTTCACTTTCATCTGAAGAAATCCAGGAAACGTTCTTGCAAGACCAGAGGCAAGAGGAAGATACTGCAATGATGCAAAAACAATATCGAATGCCATGTCTAATGTTTCTTTCTTTGACAATATGCCTCCCAGCATTACTTCACCATCAACAAGATAATGAAGAATGGAAAGAGGTATACGAAGTGAGAAATTGTGGCTTTACCATCTTAGACACACACACACACACACACACACACACACACACACACACACACACACACTTTCTCCTTTCTCAGAAGTGGACACAACAGCTGAGGAAAGGAGAGAGAGAGAAAAAAAAAAACCTTAATTTTCTCCTTTCATTCTTTTCTGTTGTAATGCTTTGGGCTCCTTTGCACTATCTCCGCAGCTCTCCCCCACGCACATTGTTTTGCCTCTTCTGCAGCAACAAATCAAATAGCTGCTGTCAGTCTCTGAAATGCGAAAACATTACACAATATTGGCTGTCTGCCTTTTTAAAAAAATACGAGGGATGTATCTTCTTTTTATCCACAAAAATGCAGGTGCTTCATTTAACGCCTTAAGATGAAGCATTTATTTTTCCCCTCTTGGAGGGATGTCAGTGCACTGCAACCTGCCCTTGGAAAACAGGCCTTCCCCGAGGAGGGTACAACAAAATCTCTCAGCTGCAGCCTTTCTGGGTCAAGAGAAAAAGCAGAAATGTACCTAATGAGTTGGTTGGCATCCCAATTTTCTCTCTGGGTTGCCTCCTTTGCCCTTGCTCTGTTCTGGCAGTTGGGGAGAAGGCAGGTGTGAAATTCAAAATTTTTCCCTACTGGTTTTGTGGGCGTGGCTTGGTGGGCATGGCAGGGGAAGGATATTGCAAAATCTCCATTCCCACCCCACTCTGGGGCCAGCCAGAGGTGGTATTTGCCAGTTCTCCAAACTACTCAAAATTTCCACTCCAGAATTTTCTCCAGAACCTGTCAGAACCTGCTGGATTTCACCCCTGGGAGAAGGGCTTCTTCCCTGCTGGCTTTTTCCCTGCTAAAAAAAAAAAAAAAAGTTAAGAGGTTGTGGAAGGAGAATGTTGTGGTTTTTTGTGCAATTTACAGGTAGTCCTCAATTACAATTTACAACCATTCATTTAGTGATTGTTCCAAGTTATAACAACACTGGGGCAAAAAAAAAAAAGACTTAAAACTTTTCCTCGCACCTGCAACTGCCATATCATTCCCAGGGTCACACAATCAAAATCTGGCCACCTGGCAACTGGGATGCTTTTACAACAGTTGCACCATACCAGGTTATTTGTGACCTTGTCCTTTGTTTCGGGCAAGCGAAGTTAATGGGGGAAGATGGTTTCTCTTAATGACTGTGTGATTCATTGAAGAATTGTAATGATTCATTTAACAACCGTGGCAGGGGTGAAATGTAAAATTTGTGACTACCGGTTCTGTGGGCGTAGCTTGGTGTGTGTGGGGGGAGGTAATGTGACTGCGTGGGCATGGCCAACTTTTTTTCTTTTTTAACTTTTCAAAGCATTTTTTCTAATGCTTTGAAAAGCCTCTGTGCTGATCAGGCAACTCAGCTGGGATCATCAGAGACTTTTCAAAGCATTTTTTTTACCACCTCTTCGCCCAAGAGGTTGCAGAAAACAATGCTTTGAAAAGCCTCTGACGATCCCAGCTGCACGATCATCAGAGGCTTTTTTTTTTTACCTTTAAAAGCATTTTTTCGTCAGAAGAGGTTGTAGAAAAAATGCTTTTAAAAGTTAAAAAAAAAAGCCTCTGATGTTCGTGCAGCTCAGCTGGGCATGAGAGGGAGCCACAGGGACATTTGCTACTGGTTCTCTGAACCACCTGCTGCCATCGCTACTGGATCGGGTGATCCAGTCCGAACCGGGAGCATTTCACCCCTGAACCGTGGCCAAAAAAAGTTCATAAAATCAGGCATGACTTACTTAACAACTGCCTTACTTTCCTAATAAGAGAAATTCTGATCCAATTGTGGTTGTAAATCAAGGACTACCTGTATAAAAAAAAACCCTCCCTTTTTATGATCCCGTAATCCCTTAATTTGGGGTAGAGACAGGGTGGATGGAGCTGAGTGTTTATTGAGCATCTGTATATGGGACATATATTCCCAACTGATATTCAGAACCCCCTGATGGGCTACAAGAGCACTGCAGAAGAGCTATGATGTAGTGTAGATGACAAAATGAATATAGTACTTAAAATAGTTCAAATCTCAAGGATTCAGCATCATTTGGAAGATTTTGGCATTCTTTGTTTTGGATATTGATTTGTTAATTTAATTATTAATGAAAGGTCGGTCTATGTATGCCATCTGGGGAGCTTATGTAACCATGATGCTCAGAACTGTTGGACTACTAAGCCCTGATTAATTTAGTGGCCCTCAAAACCTTCCTGTAGCAATAAAGTTGTCCACATTCAAGACAAGAATGAAAACCAGTGACATAAATCATTAGAAGGGCATACAGTTAGCCTGCAACACTTTAGATAAAACAATATAAAGAGCTTTCTGATCTGCAATTTTACAAATTGGAATTAGTTGGGGAAAGTTGTTTCTGCCCCTTCCATTATATTTTTGGAGTAAATGATAAGAAGAAGTTTAGACCTCCAATAGTTGCTGAGTTACAACTCCCAGCAGCCTTCATCTTTGGCCATGCCGCTTGGCACTGTTGAGCAGTGTAGTCCAGACTATCTGTTAGGCCACATTTTCTCACTGAAATGCATCTTAAAGAAGTTGCTAGCTATGAAAGACTGTGGGAATACTCAGAAGAGGAGCTCAGAGGCTGCACAGCCTAGAGGTAGGGGCCATGGGAAGGAAATATTTCAAAGAGACACCATCTTAATTGGCTCGCTATAAATCTGCCTTTACCTTATTTTTCTTTAGCTTTTCAAGATTGTTGTCAAGCCCCACGGAGCTGGCAAACTGAAGAAGTGAGAACCATGCGGCTTTCAGAAAGGCAACTTGTCAGGGTAAAAATTCAATCTTGAAAATGATAAAACTGAGTTGCCAGGGAGACTTATGGCAAACCAATTAAAGCCGAATCTCTTTAAAATGTTTCCTTCCCTCCCCTGCTCTCTGCTGCCTCTTCTTACACCCACTGAACTCCTCCGCCGCTACCTTGTTCCCCACAGTCTCTCACACAAAGGAAGAAACTTGAAACTTGTTAATTGCTAAGTAAAGTAAAACAAACCAGTCAGGAATCCTGATCATGGGATCTCCTGCAATGTTTCTGATCCCTAGTTATTACATGCAGACGACATAACATGAGATTGAGAATAACCGTTGACCTGTTTATAAGATTTTCAATACACCTTTATTGCCTAGCAAATAGACAGAATAGCAGAATAACAGAACTGGAAGGAACCTTGGAGGTCTTCTAGTCCAACCCCCTCCTCAAGCAGCAGACCCTATACCAGTGATGGCTAATCTTTTCCGGACTGAGTGCCCAAGGCATGTGCGCATGAAAATACACATGCGCGTGCCCAAACCCCCAAAATGTAGTGTGCGTGCACATGCGCTTCACCCCCACACATGCAAGGCAGAGACCCAAAGACCAGATGGCCGGCAGGAAGTGCGGGCGCATGCACAGCGGAGCTGAACTGGGGTGACGGCTTGCGTGCCATCAGAGAGGGCACTGCATGCCACTCTGGCACACATGCCATTGGTTCGACATCATGGCTCTATACCAGTGATGGCTAACCTTTTTGCCATCACGTGCCAGGAAGGGGGGCGGGGGAGGTTTGCATGTGCACGTGCCCACGCCCATAATTCCATGCGCCCTGCCCTGTGTATGTGCATGTGACCCCCCCCCTCCCCCCTGCTCCTGGCATGCGATGGCTCGGTAGGCCATCCTAGAGAGGTTCTGGAGGCTGAGGACACTAAAAAACATCACTTCCTGCCCAACCAGAAACTGGGAAACAGGCCGTTTCTGGCCTCCGGAAGGCCTCCGATGGGGTGGGGAATGCTGTTTTCGCCCTCCCCAGATGCATAGAGAGGATCTGGAGCCAGGTGAGAAAGAAAAATGGGCCTTCCGCAAGGCCCTCCGGAGGCAGGAAACAGCCTGTTTCCCTACTTCTGGTGGGCCCAAAAGGCACAAAAATCAGCTGGTCGGTGCGCCGGAGCTAAGCTGGCGTGCCAGGCGACATGGCTCCGCGTGCCACCTCTGGCACAGGTGCCATAGGTTCATCATCATGGCCCTATACCATTTCAGACAAGTGGCTGACCAGTCTCTTTTTAAATGCCAACACAAGAAAAGCCATCACAAATACACAAATGGAACCTGTCTCTTATTCTTAATTACCGTGTTTCCCTGCCTTTGAGGAACTAAAAAACTGAAGCATCCGAGAGATCCAGTTCTCATACTGCCAACTCCTAAATGAAACTAGGATATGAAGATAGGTTTGGTTTACTCACTTCTTCCCAAATCTTTAGAAATATGTAGCAAAGGCTGGAATCGACAGCTGCACAGTTGGCTCTTCTTATATAAAGGAAGCTGTTGAAGAAGCACCAAAGGAACGCTTAGTGCCAATATAGGCACCAAGAGCATCATTCTGCCTCATCCTCCTGTGATAAAGGGAATCTTCTTCTTTCAGTAGGAATAAAAATGTCTCCCACATGTAATAGGCAGCATGTAATGGATCTATTACAACACTGCTATGAAAGTTCGCTCATTGCTGCAGGTGTCTTGACTCAACACAGAATGAAATGGCTGCATTAAGTACAGACAGAGCACTTTTTCTAAAGCACGTTGGTGGCCTTTCAAACCTCCCATGTTTTAGAATCATTTCGTAACTAGAGATGTTGCTAAGACTATTCGTCCACTCCACTCCAACTGGAAAGAAGCTTGGATATTTTTAAAAATATAATGGCTGTTTGCTTTGTTATTTCTCAATTAAAGATATCCAAAGAACCCCTTCAGCAATTGCAAACAGAGCATTCAAAACCATGAACTCACGTTTACATGTGCTTCCCGTCGCAGGGGTGAGCTTCAAAAATTTTAGCAAGAGGTTCTCTGTCTGGTTGCTGGGTGGGCATGGCCATGGTGGGTGTGGCCTAGTCGGCCTCCTGCACCATGGTGGGGGGGCATTTTTGTCCTCCCCGGGCTCCAGAGGCTTTTCTTGAGCCTCCCAGAGGGTGAAAACAGCCTCCCCTGGCTCCAGAGACTCTCTGGAGGCCAGAAGCAGGCACATTTCCAGCATTCCCAAACCTCTGGTAGGCCCGTTTTTCACCCTCTCCGAGCCTCCACGCACACCCTGCACTTACCTGCATCCAAAACAGGCCGCGTGGGGACTCCTGGGAGGAGGGAGGTGGGATGGGCGGGGCCAGCCAGGAGTGGGATTTGGAGGTTCTCCAAACTGCACAGAATCTTAACTAGAGGTTCTCTCGAACCCCTGCGTACCCCCAACAGCCCACCCCTGTGCTCATGGCTAAACTTCGAGTTCCTGCTGATTTCATCTTCCAAGGATCCATGCAAAGACTTATGTCCTTTACATTAAAGGGCTGACCAGATTATAATTTGGATCATGTGGTCTTCTCACCCAATATTCAATTGCAATATTCATGTACTGAATTCCAAGGTCCATTAAATTAGGTTGAGATTTGCAAATCTGAATAGAGTGGAGTTGTGCCATTCTGAAACCCACTTGAAAGTTCAGATCTTGCAAGTATTGATGACAGAAGATCCAGTATAGTCAATCTCTTTCCTATCCTATGTAAAAAGAAACTAAGAGTTATGGAACATCCAATGATGGCATGAAGCTAGTGCAGATTCCCATAGCCTTTGGCTAAAAACATCTTTCTTTACTCCAGAGACTAGGAAATAGATAGTAATTAAGTGACTTCCATGACCCTGAACTGTTATTATTAAATAAGACTTACAATACTTTCTTATTAAAGTAGCTTATGCTATGCATGCAAAGAAGCTAATATCACATTGTCACACAAGATATTTTTGCATGTATGTCAATTTAAGGGGAATACTATGCCTCTGCAGCATGGAAATCTATAAATGAACACATCTATTATGACATAAGGTTTTTGTCACTCAGTTTCCTTCTATATAAGTCTGCAATTTAGCTCCAGGAAAGCAGTATTCAGCTAGATGTGTATATATATATATCATCTTTCTCTCACCAGACTATATGTTATTTGATATATAGTATTTGATAAAGTGGATTTTGATCCATTAAAGCTTAAGCAAGGATAAATGTATCTTGAATGGTGCCTCCAGACTCTTGCAATGTGAGTTTTCATGTCTACAATGCCTCCATAGCACTAGGATTCCAACATAACCCACTGGATTCAGACATATTAGTGATAATGTAAACCATCCAATTCAGACCACCCAGAATTTATTATAAAGTAAGAGATATTCCTTCTCTAGGCTTCTAAAGAGCAATAAATGAGGCATAGCAACTGTTTCACAATACTCAATAAGTAACATGCAAAACTGGTCAGTTTTTGACAGTACCTAATAAGTAATGGAGGGGAACGCGGTGGCTCAGTGGCTAAGACGCTGATCGAAAGGTCGGCAGCTCAACGATTCGAATCCCTAGTGCCGCGTAACAGGGTGAGCTCCCATTACTTGTCCCAGCTTCTGCCAACCTAGCAGTTCGAAAGCATGTAAAAATGCAAGTAGAAAAATAGGGCCCACCTTTGGTGGGAAGGTAACAGTGTTCCATGCGTCTTTGGCATTTAGTCATGCTGGCCACATGACCATGGAAATGTCTTCGGACAGCTCTGGCTCTTCGGCTTTGAAACGGAGATGAGCACCGCCCCCTAGAGTTGGGAACGACTAGCACATATGTGCAAGGGGAACCTTTACCTTTTGAATAAGTAATGATCACCAGCTGATATAAAATGCAAAAGCATTAACTTGTTAGCCACAAGAAAATTCCAAAATTCATATTAAGGCCAACTCAAAGGCCTCACTTCTGGCGCACATAATTTAAAGCATATGTGTATGCCCATTCAAATACAGCATAAAATCTTCAGTGCTGATGTCTCTTTGCTATCCACTTTCCTTTTCATGGGTTTTAACTTGTACAGTACACGGGGAAAGAGCAATTGGGGTTCCTTCCCTTTTCATATAGGAGAAAATGGGTTTAAACAGCCCTTTGTCTGGGTTTTACTTGGAGGAAAGTGATTGAAATGGGAAAAGCAATTGCATGGAAAGTTGCTCGGAACATGAAACACAACTTTAAATGGTAATATCAAGGAGAATGAGCTATTGCTCTCTATAGAGTACGGTTGCCCAGCTGGCAGTGCATAGGTGCAGACAAGATGGGAACTTGAATTCATATGGTTATGTTTAGTTTAAGGTTTATATTTATTTATTTATTTATTTATTTATTTATTTATTTATTTATTTATTTATTTATTTATTTATTTATTTATTTATTAAATTTCTATACCGCCCTTCTCCAAATAGGACTCAGGGCGGTGCACAGCCTAAGTAAAAACAGAGCATACAAAATTTAAAAAACAGTATTAAAATAATTAAATATTTTGGCCATAATTAAAACAACCCAATTTAAAATCAATTTAAAATTTAGCTTATAGCATCAGTCCCCAAACTTTTTGGCACCAGGGACTGGTTTCGTGAAAGACAATGTTTCCAAGGACAGAGGTGAGGGGGGAGAGAAGTAGATTCCCCACATGCACAGTTTACAATGGGATTTGCGTTCCTTAGTTAATCTAATGCCTGATGTTCTGAGATGGCTGCTCACCTCCAGCTGTGAGGCCCAGTTCCTAACAGGCCAAAGACCAGTATTGGTTCATGGCCCAGGGCTTGGGGACTCCTGGTTTATAGGACTCCAGTGAGAGACACTTGACAAAATAGGTAGTCTACCTATTTTGTCAAGTGTCTCCCACTGGAGTCAAGAGGCAAGGTGGGCAAAGAGCCCGGAAGAGCCAGCAACCAAGTATCACTACTCAGCTGGTATAAAGCTAGTTCACCCCTATAGTGCACCAAGGATAGGCATGCAAATGTAAGACCTGGAAGCCATCTTTTACATTTGGGCCTTCAGGCCTGTCACATTTTCTACTGTGGGAAAATGGGAGGGGGAGGATTGTATAGAGTATGGGTGATATGTAGTCAAAATAACATTCTTTTTTCAGAGAGTCAAGGCCACCTTGCCCTGCAGCTGTGATGAGGTGACTGGGAGGCATCTTCAGTTTTGGATGATGCCTGATTGGATCATGTGATGGACATGTGGGTGTTGGGCAGGGACTTGAACTTTCTTTTGGGTGGGGAAAACCTGGAAACTTTCAGATTCTGATTTTCCCAAATGTGCCAATATGACATCTTTAATAAAATGGAACTTTGAGGAAAGTCAAGCCTCAGAGCCTTCTTTCGTTAGGGGTGCTACTTGGAACCCTGACAGCAAATGCCAAACAGAATGAACTAGCAGTCTATGATATCAGGACTGCATTGTATCTAGCATTTGTAGATTTCCCTAACAATGTAGGCGATATGCTAAATAAATAACTTCTTAAAGCAGGATAAAGCATCTTGAATAAGATAAAAACAACGAGTATCTTATTTAGTTGGATGAATCAGCCTTTTGCTCCAGCTGAATTTTTCCAAAAGTAGCTAAGAATATCTCATATAAAACAAATTAGAGGAAATGAGATTTGAGGCATTCCTTTTAGTTTAGATTTACTTCCTGATTAAAGGGGAACACAATGGTGTAGAGGCTTAATGATACTGGAACTGCTGTCCAGAAATAGTCTTCATTCCAGCGTTTCAACCCTGCTCTGTGAGATGGAAAGAGCTCCGGTTGCTCGTTCCCTAGCTCCTGCCCAACCAGCAATTCAGAAGGATGCAATATTGTGACTAGATAAATGGGTACCACTTTGGTGGAGGAAACCTAGCTATGTTTGTATATGCAGAGAGCAGAAGCCAGCACTGGACCTGGCTGGACATGAGGCACCATGACCTGACATGAGGCAAGACAGAGCAGAGGAGCTTGGAAGAGCCAGCAACCCAAGTACCAGTCCTCTGTTGGTGTAAAGCAAGTTCATCCCCTGTGGTGCACCAAGGATAAGCATGCAAATGCCAAACAGAATGAACTAACAGTCTAGGCCAGGGATGGCTAACCTTTTCTCCATCGCATGCCAAAAGTGGGGGGAGCATGGGAGGGTCACGCATGCGTGTGCCCACACCCATAATTCTATGCGTCCTGCCCCCCACACATGCACACAAGCACCACCACCCCGAACTCCCCCTGCTTTTGGCACACGATGGCACAGTTGGCCCGGTAGGCCCGTTTTTCGCCCTCCCCAGGCTCCAGAGGCTTTCTAGGAGCCTATGGAGGGCAAAATTGGCCTTCCCCTCCCCAAAGGCCCTCCGGAGGCCAGAAACAGCCCATTTGCCGACTTCCGGTGGGACCAGAAGGCCTAGAAATCAGCTGGCCAGTGCACGCATGTGTGCCAGAGCTGAGCTTGAGTGCCCACCAATATGGCTTCGCGTGCCACCTGTGGCACGCATGCCATAGGTTCGCCATCACGGGTCTAGGCTGTCAGGATTGCATTGTGTCTAGCATTTGTAGATTTCCCTAACAATGTAGGTGATATGCTAAATAAATAGCTTCCTGATTTAGAAGCAGCAATAGCGATATGATTTTTTTAAAAAGGTGTGCCTCTTTTACATCACATTTTGGTGCAGAAGAGATTTTCATGGATTCCCAAATGCCAAAACCGTAATTAGTCAGGCAATGCTGTATTGCAAATTGGCTTTAACTTTTTAATATGAAAAAGCAGCCAACTAATGTAACTATCCATGATAGTTTTTATAAAAATGGGTCATTTGAGATGCTTGTTCTGAATGGTGCTGTGTGCATAAACACTTGGAAATGTTTAGAGAAGAATGTTTTTGCCAAGAACAGCATTATCTAAGGGTTACAACCATCCTGGTTTTTTTATATTATTATTATTATTAAGTAGCAGTGTAAGAAATTTAGAAAGAAGCCATATTGCTTCAGTTCTCACCTCAGTAGGAAGGAAATGTACATAGTCAATAAGAAAGTTAGGGCAAAGTAAAACAAGATCCTCTCAGAAGTTCCTCTCCTTTTTGTTGTTCTATTTCTATAATTACTCCAAACATAATATTCACATACAAATTATAATTGATTCATAAACTGGGAAATGAAAATTGACTCTGTTGAAAATTATAATTATAAAGCTTACTTTGGAAAAAGTAAGTTTGGGTGTTTTGGGATTCCATCCAAGATGATGATGATGATGATTATTATTATTATTATTATTATTATTATTATTATTATTATTATTATTATTATTATTATTATTACTATTTTTGCTTTCTTTTGCCATAGTCATTCTATTTCTATTTGCAGGTCTTTATATTTTGTGGGGTTTTTTTCTTTTTTATAGTTCAAAGTTTTATTAGTTTATTAATGTATAATATAAAATACAAAAACACAAAAGAAAATAATGGGAAAGTGAGGGAAGGAAAAGGTAAGGACAAAAGGGAAAAAGAAAGAAAAAAAACATGGGCTTCCTACTCCTTTTGGTGCTGTAGAATAAGACAATGGGTTCAAGCCTCAACTTTTTATTTTTATATAATAATATAAACTAGCCATTCCTATAACAACAAACCTATCTAATAAAAGTTTCCTTTTTTTCCACCTCAAGCACAAAGTCCAGAAGCGGTTTCCAAGTAGAAACAAAAGTAACTGTGTTCTTTTCTTTAATCAGAGCAGTCGATTTAGTCATCTCTGCTATATATTGTGAACCCCCCCCCTCCAGTTCTTTCTCTTCTATATTGCTATCTTCAGGTACTGTAACATCCACTATCCAGAGGATTTTTTTGTCTTTCTTATCAAATCTGGAATGTTATGTGGCAGGAGTTTGTCTGTTTGAATTATAAAGTTGCTTTAGCTTATTAATTTTTTTTTAGCATTTTGTCTACTTTGTGGTGGCTCGCATGGCTAAGACACTGAACTTGTCTATTGAAGGATCGAAGGGACACGGTGGCTCATTGGCTAAGACACTGAGCTTTTCTATCGAAGGAACGAAGGGACGCAGTGGCTCAATGGCTAATATGCTGAGCTCGTCGATCAAAGAGTCGGCAGTTCAGCGGTTCAAATCCCTAGTGCCGCATAATGGGGTGAACTCCTGTTACTTGTCCCAGCTTCTGCCAACCTAGCAGGTCGAAAGCATGTAAAAATGCAAGTAGAAAAATAGGGACCACCTTTGGTGGGAAGGTAACAGTGTTCCGTGTGCCTTTGGCATTTAGTCATGCCGGCCACATAGCATGGAGACATCTTCAGACAGTGCTGGCTCTTTGGCTTTGAAACAGAGATGAGCACTGCCCCCTAGAGTCGGGAACGACTAGCACATATGTGCGAGGGGAACCTTTACCTTTACCTTTACCTACTTTGTGATCCCACCAGATCTCAATCGCAGCAAATGATAATTGTAGATATTACAATTCCTCGTCCCTTATCACACCAGGCTACCCACTTCTTCACCAGGCTTGATTTGGCCTTGATTTGGCTTTGAAGTAGATATATGGTGTACCACTGAAATGCCAGAGATCTTCTTTTACTGGGCCCAGATAAATACAGTGATAGGTCCTGTGCAGTATTTATTTGCTTGTGCTGTTTGGCAGCTGTGAGGAAACCACTGTACCTCAGTGACAGCAAAAATGATGACATGGTACATTGGAGAACTGTTTTGAAAACAACAATAAAGTGGGTAGGTTAGCAAAGAAAAATTGTATTTTTTAAAAGCATTCCTGAGGGGTTTTGAACCAGCCTTCTGTTACGTATCAAGCAAATATTTCAACCACTGGGTTATTGGGGACACTGCTAGAACAATCGCTGTTGGTCATTGACTGTAAATAAATAAATAATGCAATAGTGATAGATACAGCAGATTTTAAAGAGCCAAACATTGGGGGGGGGGACACTACCAAAAAATTATTTTTAAAGCTATGCCTGAATACATGTGCATTTTCATGCTTTGACTTTGTAAACAGCTTTAGGAGTTTCAAAAAAGTATCTAAGTTTAGTAAGACCCACCCACAGAAAAGAAGGGAATTGGTGAAGCTGTTGAGGACATAGGGAATGGCCTTGAAGACAAGTGGAAAAGCAAGGCAACAAAACAACAGTCAGATAAGAGGGGTTTGACCCCAGATAAGAACTAAATTGAGTTAATATCTCAGACAAGTGCCTCCCTAATTCACACGAAGATAAAAGATGGAGGAGATTTGTAAAATGCTGTTACTATCATTTTATAATAAAACTAGTCCTGACCTGTATAGCTGTGGTTTTTTCATTGATTTACTTTCTAAGACTGACAGAAGCACAGCTGCAAGAGCATTGCCAGTGGGGAGCTGGTTATCTGGACTGATGATCCCTTGCAAGCCACTGCCAAAACATCCCAATCTGAACAGAATTCCCTTAAGCCATTTTAGAGTCCATTGGCATTGGCAAGGGACAAGAGCAGTTTAAGGAAGCCATACAGAGATGTGTATCGGTAGGGGTGCTTTTCTGAGAGGTGGGAAGAAATAGGAAGTAAGGGAGTAGCAAGAGTGAGCAAAGGAAAGGAACCAATACCACAAATCCAGGATTCTACACTACTTTCTTCTGTTTTCCAATCATCCAGATGATGACAAGGCTTAAAGGGCTGAGCAGACAGCCTTGAAATGACTAAAGAGTAATTGGTTGGTACTTAAAGTCCAGGTCTTAAAGCTCTTGAAGTGGTAATAACTCATTGGGGGATATTGAAAACTCATCACAAAGGAGAAATATAGTCTCGGTGGTGAGCATTTATCTGACAGCAAATCAGCACCAGGTTCATTACTCTCAACAGTCCAACTAAAAAAAAGAAGTACAAACAAAATTAGCAATAAAATGAAAAAAAAAGAAGAGAGTCAGGAGACACCTCTTAGTAGCCAAAATCAAAACTGCCTGAATAAACCTAAACCCCTGACTGCTTTCTTCTATTCTGGCACAGCAAACAAAATTCATAAAATAAAACCAATTTGTTCGATATTTAAATATCCTGCTGATGTGGGAAACATCTGTAATGGGACTATGAAAGAGCAACAGATTAGTAAGGTAGTAAAATAATGGGATCACATAATAAAATAAAATACTGTTAAATCATTTAGCAGTACTGCACATGGTTTCAGTGGTAATAGCAATAGCAATAGCACTTAGACTTATATACCGCTTCATAATGCTTTACAGCCCTTTCTAACTGGTTTACAATGTTAGCATATTGCTTCAGTACTGGGTTTCACTTACCTTCGCTACCGGTTCGGAACTGAGAGTGCGAGCATGCATGCACTCACTTTGCTTGTGCATGGCGCTTATGTGCATGCGCAGAACCTTCTGCACATGCGCAGAGCATCCATGATGGCATCCGGGTGGGTGGGCGGAGCCTCCCCCGCCGCTGCTACCGGTATGCCCGAATCGGGGCGAACCGGTAGAAACCCACCACTGTATTGCTTCCAACTATCTGGGTCCTCATTTTACTGACCTTGGAAGGAGGGAAGGCTGAGTCAACCTTGAGCGGCTTGAATGAGTAGTGAGTTAGTCTGAAATGCTGCATTCTAACCACTGCGCCACCATGGTAACACTAGATATGGTTACCTAGGTATGGAAATAAATCTTCTAAACACAGAGGCACTTGCTTCCAAATAAACATGCATAAGATTGCAGGGAACATCAATTAAATAGATTGATTCAGGAAGTATGTTAATTGGTAGGATTGAATGCAAAAGTCTCTTTTTGTAGTGTGTGTTTTTTTTTTACTCTGCTGAAATACTATCATAGGGAAACAATTGGTACCCATGAAGTGTGTCTAGTTCTGCTAACAATAATTTACTTGATCTTGTTTTTTTACAAATATGTAAAAAGGACATAAACTGCCGTGTTAGTATTATGCAAATTTAATTGGTTAAAATTGGTTAAAAAGCTGACGATAATCAACTAAATATTTTTAATTAGTTGCAAGCACTCATTAAAAATATACAAAGCCCCAGGTGCTCGGTGAAATGCTATATTTATTATTCCAACTTTCACTGTGATTGCAATTGGATTGTGGTAGCTTGGTCATAGAATGGTTTGAATCTCTGCTCAATTCACAGCAGGTTCCCAATGTTAATTTAGGAAGCAGAACAAGAAGTAACACAATTAGGGAGTTAGTTCCCCCTGCAATAATTCATAGATAACATTAACATCTTGAATGATCATATAGCATCTCCTTCTTTTTCAGGTTAATGTTTCCATGTTTCATATTACAGTGATGGCTTGGAAGCTTATCCGGGTGGGAAGTTCAAAAGTAGCAGACCAAGTTTCTTGAAAGACAATTCACAATGGCTAATCTCTGGTAACATATAACCTGGAAGAAATCATTTCTCAAGATAGGACTGGAAAAAATATACATCAAGAGCTTCTTTGGTGATCCCTCTTATGTGTGCCCTTGAGCACTATTTCAGATCTGCCTTTGATATGAATCTCTTAGAGTCTAGTAAAGATGAAAATAGAAAGGCCTGGAGGAACATTGTCCATGGGGTTGCGGTGGGTCGGATACAACTTCGCAACTAACAACAACAACAAAAGATGAAAGTAGAGCTACCTCATGCTTGTTCTAGGATATATTATTAATGCACAGGAAGCTTAACATAGCTTGAGTTGGTTTTTATATGGCAAACTCCCCTGAGTCAGACAAGGAAGAGGCAGTAAACTCCACAGAGAGCTGGATGATCATGAAGATGAATATAGATAAGAATTATGTTTTTATGATAACTCAAGAAAGGAAATCATTTGTTCAGCCAGCTGACATGATGAACAAACAAGAAAGTTTTATCTTTAAAATGTACAGGGAGTCCTTAACTTATGTCCTGTCACTAAATTCCAACAGTTCTATCAAATTCAAAGTTCTGACAGTCATCCTCCATGCTTTGGGCACAGGGCCACCAGGCCACATTTATAGCCATTTTCAGCGTCTCACAGTCACATGACTACATTTTATGGTGGTTTTGTCAAAAATCGACGTTTGCTACAGGTTTTTGGCAAAACCATGCCCTTAGTGAACCACTGGTTCACTTAACAACCACAGCATTCACTAAATGACTGCTGCAAAAAAGATCATATAATTGGGACTCATCCACTAACCCACACAAGTTACAATGATCATAACTCAAGAACTACATGTATACCAGTGGTGGGTTTCAAACTTTTTTACTACCGGTTCTGTGGGTGTGGCTTGGTGGGCGTCGCATGCCTTGGTGGGCGTGGCATGGGAAGGTTACTGCAAAATCCCCATATCCTCCCAATCAGCTGGGATTCGGGAGGCAGAGAATAGATGGGGGCCGGGCCAGTCAGAATTTTTACTACCGGTTCTCCGAACTACTCAAAATTTCCGCTACCGGTTCTCTAGAACTGGTCAGAACCTGCTGAAATCCACCTCTGCTGTACACCCATTAAGTCGTTCTTGCTTTTCCCCCTATGACTCACCCTGTATAATGTTGCTTTGGCTGTATTTTTCTTGCACTCTCCTGAAGAATTCATTGAAGACAATTGCATGTTTACATTATTTGAATTTCTGCTTTGAAATTCTCCTCCTGCCAAGAGAACTCTGAGACCGTACACCAAATACATCCTGGAACAGCAATTCTCAAATGGTTTTTAGAGGATCCACTTTAAAAAATGTCAAGAGGTGGCGGCCGCATACAATTTAATAACATTACTTTCCTTCCATCAGCATCTTTGTTAAAATTAGCCTATTTTGTTAAAATCAAGAATGGATAATGGACAATGTCCTTATCCTTTTAATTGCTCTATTTTCATTTGTCTACCTCCGGAATGAAAATTTCCACATTCAGGAAGGGACATCATCATTCATTATGAAGGTTTTCTCTTTCTGTATCCCTCTATCTATGTGACAACAGAATTTCAATCTTTTTTTAAAAAAAATAAGACTTTCAAGGAATACTACTCTAAATCCTCTATACCAATGTTAGGCAATTTTAAGCAGGATTGGTCTTGCCATAAAAATGCTATTTATTTGAAAATGTAGTGGCCTTCTTCTTAAAGCAATTTCAACTATGTACTATATATTTTTCTATATTAGATAATGGAATAAAAGGAAACCACCCTTACTCCAGAGCCAGGCAATGAATTGGATCCAGTGGGAGTCAGATCAGATTGGTCCATGTTGATATGCAGGATCTGGCATTTGAACTGGATCTGCAAATCTCTCCTCGTCATCTTTATAGCACAACTGGGACATTACATCCCTGCTGTAATGAGAGTCGGTGTGTCTGTGACCTTCAAAAACAGAATGAGTTCAAAAACATTAAACAGACTATTAGCTATAAATCCAACATTTCTAAGAATGTAAAATCCCTTATGCCTCCTGATATGGTACATTGGAAAAACAACTCTGGCTCTCAGCACCTTCTTCAGAATTCACAGCTTTAAAGATTAAAAAAGTGATTGAGGTGTTGGGTTAAGGGAGGTCCAGGTTCCAATCCACCCTCAGTTACAGAAACTCCTTGGGTGGCTGTGAACCAGTCACTCTTCTTCAGTCCAATGTACATCACAGGGTTGTCTCCATGGGTAAAATAGGTGGATAAGCACTCTGTACAAGGTGGGATATAAATCTAACACATAAAATAAACAGTTTATATGGTTATAAATATAGATGGCATTAGGCCCTTTTGGCAAATAAAATACTGCAACATCTGCTAATGATTATTTAAGCCTGGGTAAGGACAACAAGTTACAAGGAAATGTAACTATAATGGTACAGTAATTTACAGTCAGGAGATATAATCCATTATAAAAGAATAAAGAATCTGAGGTTCTCCAAATACTGCAGTGCTGGTTGGAGTACTAGTTCATCAATCTCTAAAAGGTCAAGGTGCTGGTTTATTTCCTACGACCACTGCCTTTCATCTTTTTCTAACAAACATTTGCTCCCTTAAATCACAGCCTCAGTGTTTATCCTCAATGTAGGTTTTGCACGTTCAGCACCCAATGATCCAAACAGATCCCTTAGTTTGGGAGATTCCTGAAACATCAGAGCCTTTGGAAACATCTCATGCCAAGTGCTTCCTCAAACTGGAAAATTTAGCCAACCGATCTGTGTCACTGAAATTCATGCTCGTTTATCTAAAAGGAGGGTATAAAAATGCAATTAAGCAAAATTAGTCACTGTATCATGGAGTAAGTCAATGCTGGCTGCTATGGTAACCAAGGAGAGTGCATTAAAATGTATGGCCCTAATGACAGATCCTTGTGCTGCTGCTGCTGCTATCGTATAAATTAATAAAAATGATTAATTTTTACCTATTGAATGCGTTGTGGCCTTTAAATTGGCCACCCCTTGAAATTGGTAAAAAATTGCATTGGTGTCCCTCGGATTTATGGTGGGACTTCCAGAAAGACTGAAGTAAAGAACATTTGATTTTATAATCACAGAGGAGCAATCTGGTGGAGATTTGCAAGTGCTTCAGTTCAGCTTGTTCTGTGTGTGAATTTGGTGCCTTTTGCCTCTGCAATCAACCATACTAATATATTAAATGCATATGTTGCTTGATTGCCAGTAATACTATATCACTAGGATGGAATCCCATCCATGTCATATTTTACATGAATGGAACTAGATGAAATTTGCATTTAGTTTAGGGGAGGGAATAACCAAGGCAGGTGAAAGAACTTAAAAACTGGGACTGGGAATAAGATGAAGGCAATGTCACAGTGATGGAGGTTCATGCAGGCTTTTTTTTAAAAAAAAAAAGTTATAAAAATATTTACACACTGGAGAATATTAATTTTTTTTATTTTTTAGTTTTCTTCTTTTCCCCTTATACTTGGTGTATTTGTATGCATACATGGACCAAAATAAGTTTATATTCCATACATCTGACTGTATAGGCTTAAAACTGGAATTGCTACACTGTGCTAAACTGAAAAGAGGCAAAGCTGCAACTAGCTCAAATACCCTGTTTCCCTGAAAATAAAACCCAACCAGGAAATAAGCCCTAGCATGATTTTTCAGATGTTTGTAATAAAAGCCCTACCCCCAAAATAAGCCCCAGTTAAGATTGTCAAAGAGACAGATGCATTTAGTACCATATTTCTCTGAAAATAAAACCGAATTTTTGCTCTTTTGGAGCAAAAATTAATATAAGACCCATTTTTATTTTCGGGAAAACACGGGTATGTACGCACTGGCACTTTATTTGAAATCCAAACTTCCTATGACACTAGTACAATGATGGCAAACCCTTTGAATTCATTGTCAAAAATTCACAAACTCTCTGCTGGGGTGTCACCCACCCTCCCACTGAACAAAACAGAAACAATTCTGTATTCCCTCCTCCCCACAAACTAGGCCATCCTGAACAGTAGCACATTGTTGCAGCAAAAACCGAAAACCTCACAAAGGCACAAGTCACTATTGTGCAATTTTCGAAGGCTATGAGAGAATGAGATGTCCTCTCACACAGCTTCCAGAGTTTCCAAAAATCAGAGGGGAATGGGGTGTGCTCCCGAAAAATCTGGAAGCTACCCAAGAGCATACCCCATTTTTGTGCAGGCTCTACAGCTTCCAAAAATCGCATGAAAACACACCCTGTTCTTATGTGACTTTTAAGTACCCTGGAAGCCACATGAGAGCATGGCCCTCTTGTGCAACTTCCACAGGAGCCAGAGACTTTACAAGGACACGCCTCATTTTTTTTCTTTTTGTGGCCTCTGCAGCCTCCAAAAATTGCACAAGAAGAGGGTGTGCTTTTGAGAATAATTGTCACGTGTTGGTGTACACTGGCATGAACACTAGTGTGTCACCCAAAGCATCATGGCATGTCAGCTTTGATATGTATGTCCCAGAATTGCTATCTCTAGTCTAGAAAACACACTGACTGGACTGTTGATACATTTGCTATGCCAATACAGCATGCATTTCTTTTGCATGTAAATACAAAACATTCAAATCAAAGGAATAAAAATGTTCTGGTCCGATTATTTCATTAAACAGCAAAAGTCAGTATTTCAGCTCATATCTATATGTTCTTCTTGTCAGCCTTGCAGGAGCAGTGAGGAGATAAAAACAAAATTAAGGGGGCAAGGGAATGGGGCTTTGCCACAATCACCATATTGACTCCCTTTTTTTGTCACTCTTGCAGACATTCCTACAGCATTGTCCTACCACAGAGAATCCCTTAATGTCCAGGTCTTCTGGTTTGGCCACCACCTTCTTTTTAAATTACTTTGTTTCTTCCTTCCTTTCTGAAGTTCCTTCTCCATGCTGTAGCATCAGCTCCATCAACTATTTTATGAGTATTTCAGATAATTTTCTGGAGTGTGGAGGGAGGGAAAGAGGGAGGGAGGGAAGCTGTGGAGGCCACACAAAATGGGGTAGCTTCCAGACATTTTGGAAGCACACCCGATTCCCCTCTGATTTTTGGAAGTTCTGGAGGCCATGTGAGAGGGAAGGACGGAGGGGAGAGGGAGGCAGGGAGGGAGGGAGGGAGGGAGGAAGGAAGGAAGGAAGGAAGGAAGGAAGGAAGGAAGGAAGGAAGGAAGGAAGGAAGGAAGGAAGGAAGGAAGGAAATAATCCTCTCTAGTAATAACACTTCCTTATTATTCATGATTTATTTGTGCATGCTTTTTAAGATTATAAAGGAACAAAAAGAATTACAGTAAATTTAGCTGAGTTTCATGTGTATTTTTCATTATCTAGAATGAATGACTGGAAAAAAATCAGTAGATCTTTAATATACAACATTAGAAATTCCCAGGCTTTTGAAGGCAATATCTCCTTTTCACAGATCAAATCAGAAACCTGCTGGAAATTCATTACCACCAAGGAAAATTTATCATTTTTAGTGTATTGTACTAATTGCTTATATACAATATTATCTTCAGCAACCAAAGAGATGGTCTTCTTGTGCCTGCAGTCAATATGATTAAACTTGCTTGGATATTCCTGTACTACATGATATATTGCCTGCCACACACCAAAGTGCTATGGTGAAGTCTACTGCCTGACCAAAACAATGGTAAAGAGCCCAGTGGCACTCCATATTATTTACAATCAGCATTAAATTTCCATCATTCAGATGAGTCTTAGCTCAAACCATATGTTTAAATCTAATACATTAACAGTGCTTAGATAGCAACCTTATCATCCTAAATCGAATTCTAACATGGCCAAGGTAACTTAATATACAAGATGACCAGATTTTGGCTGGAAACATCCAAATGGTCACTAGATGGCAACAAAGAGAGTTCTCTGTATCTCTTCTTTGCCACCTACTGGTTATCAGAAGTTTTGCAGTCCAGATGTGGTAACCCTACAGGATGTCCATTGGAAAACTACTCCTGTGAAATTCTATCTCCATAAAACAAGCTCCAAAAGAGCACACTGATTACATTGTTCCTTTCCATGCCAATTCCAGAGCTAGGTGGGCGAAGGAAGTACTTGAGTTAGAGCCATGAGATCAGCATAATTTTCTATGAGCTGCAACTGAACTAGATGTAAATCAGTGATTAATAGTCATCACAGTGCCTAAGTGTTGAGCTGTCCTCTAGTAGGAGGTATTTTTGTAATTGCTTCAAGGTAACCTTTTCCAGATCAGAAAATTCCAATTATCTAATAATTCTAAATAAATATACGTTCATGTAAGACTGGGAGGAATAGCACTTCAAACCATAGAAGGAATGTCACCTGAAACACTGGATCAGGAAGAATTTGTCTAGGGCCTTCATAGTCCAGGTGTTTCTTGGATTAGTGATGATCTTAAGACGATCCACATTTGGGGGTGGGGGTGAGCACACTTTAAAGTATGGGGCACCAAGTAATTTAAGGCTTTTTGCTGACTGGTCAGTGCTTACTTGAACTGAGTTCAGTAACTCACTGTCAATCAATGCAGTGCTTTGATCCACTAAACTGACAGCCACACTCTGCTGCTGTCCTCAAAAATTGCCCCACATAAAGGGCATTGCAACAATTCAGTCATGAAGTCATTGCTACCAAAGCCAGTATATCCCATAAACAGATTCAAAATACAAACAAAATATCCCTACTTCCTTTGTATGTTAATAGAAGACAACTTCCCTAGAAGCCCTTCCTTCCTTCCTTCCTTCCTTCCTTCCTTCCTTCCTTCCTTCCTTCCTTCCTTCCTCCCTCCCTCCCTCCCTCCCTCCCTCCCTTCTCGCACTTCACAAATATAGCCTTTTAATAACTTTCTAAATTTTGGAATATTCTCAGTAAAGAAAGATGTTTCATATAGAATTAGCATAATGCTACCATCTGTTAAAAACATTTCTCTATCAAAATAGTTTGCATTGTTTTATTTAGAAGGTTATTGACAATGGCTCTGCATTACTGCATAATGAACAACTGTGATTTTAGTTCACAAAGGATGGCTTCATCATTTATAAAGTCTCAAAAATTACTTTCCTGAATATTGATTTAAGCACCAAAGACTAAACATCTCATGCAAATCAACCATTTGGTTAAAGTTTTATATGAGATTAATGCAAAATACAAACAGAGTACATGGATGCTAGGGCAACCAAACAAGGTTTGAAATAAGGATTTTTCTGAAGGGATACTTAATGGAGGAAACACATCGTTGTATCAAATATTGTCCATTTCAGCAATATAAAACATTTTCCTCCAATTCTATGAAAATGCCACTGCTGGATGGGAATTATGAATCTTTAAGATTTAACCTTGTACTGTAATTTCCAAAATTGTATGGGAAGAAGTCAAAACATGAGTAAAATCGGTATACTGTAATGCTATGATATAGACATACTTTTTGAGGAAGAAGAGTTTGATAAATGCATTCTCATTCGAAATTCACTTACATTTGGGAGGTGTCTGAGAAAAGTTGACATACTTGTCCCATGTAACTTCTAAAAATTATGAATATGTTTCTGGAAAGTTTTGGATGAAGACAAACAAAATGCAGCTTACCTATGAGATAAGTCCTAAATTGGATGTCCACTGACCTCAGTGATTGCAGAACAAGTTGGGGATGGGGCTGCCCTCTCCAAAAGTTTGAACATTCTCCTGAATTCAGCACCTTTAAGTGCATGTATTAGCATTGCTTAACAATGTCTTTAATCAACATTAGCTGGTTCACCAATTGTGACTCTTTCTGCAGAATGCAGAGCTTTCCTTAATTATACATCTCTGCAATTACACCTATTCTGGCACTTTCCTTGGCCATTGTTAACCATGCTGAACACATGGTTCAGAGATTTCAGATGATACAGAATGCAGCTGTTCAAGTTCTTGTGGGGTACAAGTAGCTGGCTGGAACACAGTTACAGTCTGTAATATGATTTGAAGACAGGTTACTTGAAAGACAGGCTATATATTTAGTACCTGTCAATCACCAAAATCTGTTAGCTTGGCGGCCACAATATTTTGCAGTGGACTGGATACATGCAAATTATCTTCTGTATGAATTAAGCATTTCCCCCAACCCCAGTATTTTAATAGTTTCTAACAGATCTCTAAACTCTTTCATGTCAAACACTTTTTGAGTATATATAGCACTTTGCTTTTAACAATAGCTATTTTCATCTTTAATACTTTAATATTATTAAGGGCTTTCATATAGTTTCAAATGGGAGGGTTTTCTCTATAAGATGATTTACAGACTTCTGAAATACATTCGTATATAGCCATGTGCTAGAGAGTGTGAGAGAGAAGATACATATACACTGAATAACAAAGATGTGTGCAATGTCACATTGGTTCTAAAAGGAAAAGAATATTCAGGCAAAAAAAATTAATGTAGGGCATGCTGACAAAAAGAAAACCATGTTCTTCCATTCTCTGCTATTTTTAAAAACGGATTTTGTACTTGTCACTTTACCTTTTTTTTTTTTTAGCATCTTTCCATCCATTAGGGTGCATGTGTGAAAAGTTGAAGTAATATTTTATAGGACTCTAAAATGATTACTTAATCATGTAGGGAGTGCATTTAGAGCTTTCCTGTCTGTCTGTTTGTTTGCTTGTTTCTTGTACCTACAAATAAATGTATTCTAGCCAAAGTACATTTTAGACTCTCACATAACTGCTTTTTTTTTTAATAGAGATGCACATTTTTATCATGAATTTTTCCTCTCCCCAACCCCAACACTTTTAAAACTTTCTGTTCTCCCTCCCAGAATCTCACTTCCTTTCAGATAGATAATTGAGATCTGTCCTGAATTCAATCAGCATCATTCTCCCTTCTATCACCAGCTAAGTTAGTAAGACTGATAGTAGGGGAGTCAATGTTAGCAATGCCCAATTGATTGTAACAGGTTCTTAAACAGAAGTATGGTATTACTGTGTGTGAACAACTGCTATCGTACTTACAATTGTTCCTTTGAAGGAAATAAAAAGCAGCTGGTGTGAACAAAGATTTTTCCAAACTTTGTTCATTCGTACAGAATCCAAAGCTGTATATCACACCCATCCCTGTCTAGGCCATTGTATTTTGCAGCAACTGTAGACTTCAAATGCTTTTTAACAATAGTCCCGTACAGAGCACTTTACAGTAGTCTCAAGCAGGAGGTGACTAATTCACAAGTGACCATGAGTCAGGAATGATCACAATTGTCAAAAGAGCTTCTGGTCACAGATACCAGCCAGGAAGTTTCCAAAATTGTGAACTGACTTTATTTTCAGTATCATCTTGGGATTGTTTGGTTCATAAACCCAGAGCCATTCCATTCAGAAGGGATTCAGTCTGCATTTGTTCCTGTCCATCCAGATCCTGACAGTGTCCAAGTACTGGCTCAATATAGATGGGATTGGAGTCCTTCCATCCTCAGATCATGGTAGCATACAGCCTGTATGATATCAAAAGAGCAAAGCTACTCTAGCAGAACTTCTAGAGGACTCACTGTCATGGTGCTTCCTTAAAGTAGAACTGGGCTGGAAAAGTCATGTCTTCAGCTAGACTCAAATGGAAGCATCATCATGGGGCACAGCAGGAAAAAGAAGTGTCAAGGCATGTTTGTACTGTGGTTAGGGGCAAGTGGAGAAAGGTCTTAGTTTAGTCAAAGAATACTAAAAGTCACTTTATTTGACTATGAAAACAAGAGGCAGGAGTTGATGCTAAACATAAAAACATAAATTATAAAAAATAGCAATATCCATAAAGAGAAGAAATGGAACACTCTGAGTGACCACTAAGCTTTGGAAAATTCCCATTTAATGTTTGCTTTGTAAAAACCGCTGTGACAATTCTAATTATCTAGACTAAGCACCCAGTTCTGTTGCCATCTCATTCCAAAAACAGATTAACAGCTGTTTCACCTCTGGGGTACTCTTGGTAAAAAGCTCCAGCAGAATGGCTTGCTGTTGCAACAACTGCCTGTATTAAAGGAAGTAGCAATCTTTTCATAGAATACCCATACAGAAGATTCCCTCTTCTGTCAATGCCTTTTAGAGCTGTTTATCAATGTAGAAAGAAATCAGAAAAAGTCTGCAAAGCCAATACCAATCTTGAAAGGGAAAGAACAAACTGCATTGTAAATCAACTTTCTCTAGAGTTATCTGTGTTGCTGAATTTTCTGATTTTATTTTGCTTTTGTAACTTGAATATACTTAGCGTCTCATGTAGGCATTTACAAAAAGATGCACTGTGTGGGGCATTGGTAAATGCTGACAAACAAATACTTTGAATTTATTTTGAGGATCACAGTTAGTAGTCCAGCACAATACTGTAGTCTATGTAACACATATTTTTCCAGTGCTTGAATCTCAATCTAGATCATGTCTCCAACTGCTTTGGATTTGTAAGGAACATTTTGGAAGTGGGAAATGGAAATGGGAAAGGATGGAAGTCATGTATAGTCACAACACAGTTATCACAATGAAAACTCTTCATTGTGAAGGGAACAATGTTCCCCATTTTGATGACCTCTTGGTGAGTGCAGTTTTCAGAAACCTCAAGCCAGATAATCAAACAGTCAGGACGACTGGGGGTTCTAGGAATTGACCTCTAACATATTTGAAGAGTGTTAGGTCAATGAAGACCAAGTCAGATCAACGACTCCCAAGCGGGTATATTCCAATGGTGTAAATTTCAACATGAGAACCCCAATGGTCATTTGCTGCAAGTTCTGGAAGTGAAAAACAACACATTTAAATTGCAGATTTAGGGAGATTTGGCTACCCCCAAATCTAAATTGTAAGGTGAATCTTTTTGGAGAGTACATCAACCCATCTCACACAGTCCTGCAAGGAGGGTATGCTGTGGATCCTGTTCGTTAAAGAATTTCAACTGGTGAGATAGGAAGAGAACCTTCTTTGCTATTGCCCTTGCCTATGGAATATCTTGCCCCCAGAGGTGAAGTAGGCTCTGCTGGCTTTCCAGAAGAGCATTAAAGACCTGATTCTGCCAACTGGCATGAAGGTCTAAAAGTGATTTGTAACCCTTGGGGTTACATTGTTCAATTTCTAGAATGGTAATCATCCATTCCTTCCTTTTATTCTTTTCACCACTAATAGTTCGAATATTTAGGCAACAACCCTGAACATACGTATTTAGAATAACTCACTGGATGGGATGGGATGTCCTATGATACTCATTTATGAAATTTTGCTGTAAGCAGTGAAAGCATATCATATTCCAGTCTTCCAAAATCTGGTATGGTAGAACCACATCTCCCAGAATTCCTAGCAGTCACCCATGCTGGTAGGAATTGTGGGAGTTATAATAGGCACACAGGGCAATGTGAAGGGCAATCTATTGGAGAAGAGTAATGTAGTTTATAGATTTCAGTACAAGCAATTCTTCAAGTAAAGTAAATTGCTACTTCAAACTGAGATACAAATATGTTATATAGCCATATTTCCAGAGTTCTGCACACTATAAAATGCTTTCCCTCTCCATATCTGTAGGTGTAACAGGATAGGCTATCTTGCAGAGTTATTTGCAATGATTACATAAAGTCAGGGAAGTGATCGATACAGGAGCAATTTCATTACCAGATTTATCATGTATCCTTTCTCATTATCAGTATGTTTTGGGAAATGACTCAGTGGTCAGTTGTATTTTAATAAGTAGAGCTGGCCTGGGACAAATTAGCTCTGGAGAAAAATCAGAGTATGTCATTCTACTTGTCAAGCAGAAAAATATAATAGCTGTTATTATTATAATTATTGTATGATCAAGGACAATACAGTAGCTGCGATATTTTGCAAATCAATTCATCAGGGTAAGAATTAATTACATTTGAAAAATGGCACCGCTGGAGCATATGACACAGAAGGAATAGCCTTAAAATATATTTAATAAGAAAATAGTATTATTTTTTTGCATGGTTGGCCAACTGGCAGGAACTAGAAGCCTACGGTCCACTGGGCAGCCCATTAACCACTCAGCTCAATAAATAAGTAAAGACTATATCATAAACATTTCTTACCCCCAGCTACCAGCTCACAGCCAGACATTTGTGCATGGAATGTTACAGTGCACAATCCAAACTAAGGCTTTGTCTGTCTTTGGAAGTAGAATGGGCAATTTTATAGTGTTAAAACTGCCTCTTTTATTTAACTATTAAAGGAGCAGAATCTCAGCCCCCCCCCCCCCCGCTTTTTTTTTTTTTTTTAAATCCAGCTGTACACAAGAATGACACAAAGAGCTCCAGCTTTGTGGATCAGAGCAGCATTCCCACTGGCAAAAAGGTGATTTGCTATGATCCCCGTCAGGAAAGAAAATCACCATGCGTATAACCACACATCCATCTCGACTTGTGCCAGCCGTACACTTTTCCTTCTCTTCCGTTCCCAAGTCCTAAACCGGTTGGTAATTTCCCCAGGGTTTTTGTCATCTCTAGTTTCACCTCCATCAAATGCTGACTGATTCCTGATGAGCTCCTAGGAGCCAATTCTTTTGTCACTGTTGAAATTCACGCAGTCTGAGAATGAATATAATGTAGACTCTCTCCAGATCACCTCTCCACTCAGAACTCAAACCAAAGAACACTAAATGTCAGGGGCTTTTATGAATTTTCAGGAGTTTGATCTAAGCCAGTGTACGAGCCATGTCTAATGAGAGTTGTTGTCGTTGTTTCTTTTTATTTGGCAAACCGAGCTGTTTGCAACACAAACCTTTTGTTTTGATTCTAGGCAGCTTTCCTTCCTTCTTGCTCCCTTGCCTCTTGGCATAGATAACTGCAACCATAATGCAATCATCAATGCTTGAATTAGAGCTGACTGTTCAGGCATTTTAAAAGTGCATTTTTTCCTCTTTTGGCCAGGAAAACCTCCCTGCTTCTATAAAATCTAAATATGAATATTGTTATGTCTATATTCTTTTCCTACTTAGAGATGAGATTGCTGGCTTTTGATCTCTGGCATTAGCCTTTATTGGGGTCTCTCTTCAGCCTTCTATCAAGATACCTCCAAAGGATAGATTTTATCTCACAAAGATCTCTTTTCTTCAAAGGGTTTTGTCTCAAGCCCTGGAAAAAAACCATGGGGGATAAAAATAAGAGTTTGGGATTAGATAGGATTGTGATCTGCTTAGTTCCATTAGCATTGTCTTGAATAAAATGAAGACTTTGATAGAATAAAGGGATGAAGACAACAGATACAATTGATTAACAAGCTCCATACACCAGAACAGTTCTTATGCTTCTGAAAAATTCATCATTATAGAGGAATAGGTGTATTTCATTATAAAATGAAGAAAGAAAGAAAGAAAGAAAGAAAGAAAGAAAGAAAGAAAGAAAGAAAGAAAGAAAGAAAGAAAGAGGGAGGGAGGGAGGGAGGGAGGGAGGAAGGACTCAACTCTAAATTTTATGTTTAGAATAAAACCAAAACATGGACAGATCTTTTAGAAGAAGCATTTTTCAAAGATTTAAAGAAAAAAAAAAAGCTCAATCATGTAGTTAGGTTAAGCCAGATGGGCTGCTATTGAGGATACATCAAACCACTTGTCACAAAATTATTTGATCAGCTAACCAAGAAGGTTGCAGAAGTGGCTGAATTAGATGCTTAGCTTAATTTTAGAAAATAAGAAGATTGTATAGTACCTAGAACTACCAATATTGCTCATGGGATCTCCTTTGGTATCCACCCACTGCTTCACTTCACTGATCTCCACTTGATAGCAAAGAATTAGCTCCCATGTTCATGCTTATTTCCAATTATAGGGTTACACTAAAATAGGCGAGAGTGTCCAGGAAGAAGCTTTGGCTTTCTATTAAATTTTTCTCATAATAGCTTCATTGGCTGAAAGCCACCCAAAAATGCTGCTGGAAAATCTCAATGAGGCTTCTTATATGGGAAGGCAAGATGGCCACCAGACAAATTAGGGGAATGGAAGCTGCATCCACTGACATCCAACCAACCCCAGCCCTTCAGCCTGTTCCAGTATCTCTCCCAACCAACTCATATCCCTGGCATCCCAAGTTCAAAAAAAGAATAGCTGCCATTTGATCTTCTAGGAAGTTGCCATTAATCACCTCTCTCTTGGTCTCATCCAAACTGATTCTTTCTTCATCCATGCAAGTCAGCCACAGGCTTCTATTCTTCTTCCTGCTGCTGTCATGCTGTCAAATGTTACTAAACACACAAAGTGATTGACAGTTGATTGGTGTTTTGCAGAGGACATCTTGCTATCTCCCTGCCACTGCTGTTGGCTCTGGGAAGCACTCATGCCTTTACGACCTCCAGATTGGATTACTGCAATACGCTTTACATGCTTTGCCCCTTGAAGAACATTCGGAAGCTTCAACTGGTACAAAATGCAGCAATGCAGGCAGCTAATGCTCCAGTTACTCAGCACATGTGACCAGTAGTGGGTTTCAAAAAATTGTACTACCGGTTCTGTGGGTGTGGATTGGTGGGTGTGGCATGGCTTGGTGGATGTGGCAGGGGAAGGATACTGTAAAATCTCCATTCCCTCCCTACTCCAGGGGAAGGTTACTACAAAATCCCCATTTCCTCCCAAACAGCTGGGACTCAGGAGATAGAGAATAGATGGCGTGGGGCCAGTCAGAGGTGGTATTTACCGGTTCTCCGAACTACTCAAAATTTCCGCTACCGTTTCTCCAGAACTGGTCAGAACCTGCTGAAACCCACCTCTGCATATGACAAGCTCCTGTGCAAGCTGCATTAGTTTCTGATGTGCTTCCTGGTGCAGTTCAAGGTTTTAGCTGTCATCTTTAAAACCCTTCATGATTTAGGACAGTATTTACAGGACTGCTTCTCCCTAGTTGTTTATACCCAGCCTGTCCAAGAAGGACATGCTTCTGATACTGTCAGCTAGGGAGTGTAAACTGGCAGAGTCCAGAGGGAGAACTTTTTCTGCCATGGCACCCACCCTTTGAAACATACGTATTTCCCCCTGGGATTAGATTGGCCACATCCCTGTTGGCCTTTTGTAAGGCCTTGGGAACCTGACTTTGTGCTTGTGCTGAGGATGTGGATCAGAGCCTGTCTCCTGGCTATATGGCTACTGGATTACATCATACCCATCTGCAATATGTTTTTATTTTTGGTTTATATTATGTATTTTGCATTTTTATTTGTATTATAGCAAGCCACCCAGAGTCAAGTAAAAATAGAAAAGTGGGTGGCTAGATAAATTCATTCCATCGCTTGTCAACAAGATCCCATTGCCAAGGAGAGATCTATTACCAGATCCTGTCTTTTCTCAAATTTACTTCTTGGGGGAAAGGAAGGCAGCTGAATCTTTCAGTTTTTCTCAGCATGCCATTAAGCCAAAGTTAATTCACTTTCATTATTCAGAACCCATCTTCTTTTCCATTAAAAAAAAAACAAATGGAAAAATAGATAGGTTCGGGCAAAGAATACCCTGTAGGGCGCTTATATATTAAAAACAAAACCTGTCCAATTAAGTGTTTTCTTCAAAAAAAATGGATTTGATTTCTCTAATCTCTCCCCTGCCCCACCTCCCAATTTTCATCTGCATAGCTTGTTACAAGCCCTGTGCAAAGAAGAAAAAAGCTACATTTGAAATAAATAAATAAACCAACTAGCAAACTCCTGATTTCTGTGAATAACTCTAGTGCTAGTCAATCCAGAACAGGAAGGAGAAAAGACCCGAGTGGGGGATGTTCTCTTTTTTAACAAATAGCTTTTAGTTGCTCAGATTTTGCTATTCAAAGCCATGATTTATTTTCCTTGGCTGGATAAGCTGTTCCTGAACATCTAGAGCAGAACTTAAAAGATGAGCTGAAGCTCCACTTAGGATATGTTTTGATGGAGCATTGCTAGCTGGATTGAACTACAACGATTACTTCCTTTTTAAGGTGCTTTTTATTAAAAGGTTGCTACATATATAATAAGAAATAAATCCAAATAAAAGGCATAGTAAATGTGTAAAAGAAGAAAGGGGAAAAAAAGAAGAGGCAAAGAAAAAAAGAGATAGGGGGGAAAAAAAGAAAATCAGAAAAGAACAGAAAGCATGAAAAAATATCTAAAGAAATGACTTCTGATTTTCTTCTCGGCAGCTATTTTTGCAATTTTAATCAAACCTCTCTAAGATTACACCATAATTCCCTTCTTTCTATGACCTTTCTAATCATCAAAAGTATAAGTCACAAAATCATTTTCTTTTTTTACATAAAAAGGACCTAAGCAGTTTCCAGTCATTGATAAATATCCATAATGTTCTTTCTCTAATCAAGGAAGTTCGCCTAGCCATCTCAGCAAGTTCTGTCAGTTTCACCAATAACACTGATTTTTTCCATTTTTTGTGCATATAATAATCTTGCCACAGTAATAATGAATTGAAATAATCTTCAGTGACTGTTTCCTAACTCTGTATCAATCAATCCTAAAAGGAAAATTTCTGCCTTCAAATGAGTATTATTCTTTAAAATCCTCTGTATCAATGTGTGTTTTTGATTCCAAATTTTTAAATTTTTTTTTATATGTCCACCAAGTATGATAGAATGTCCCCTCATGTTGTTCACATTTCAACACTGATTTGGAATGCTGTTATACATTCTGGATAATTTCTCTGGCATCATGTACCAAGGATACACCATTTTGTAAACTTCTTTAAGATCATAATATAATATAAATTTCAACCTTTTTGACCACTATATATTTTCCCTTAGTCCATTTGTATATTACAACCAACATTCTTAGTCCACTTCATTATATATTGTTTAACCTAAACTACTTCCATTTCAAATTTAACAAAGTTTATACATTTTAGCACTCACATTTTCATGATTAGTACACAATTGCACTTCAAATTCTGCCTTACTTTGCCCAGTGATTGTAAAAATCACTTTGTATTGTGATTTTCAGCCAGAATCATTATAAATAAGTTATAGTCATTATTCAATAAAGATACTGGTTGATAATTTATTATTAAAGTCTGGTCCTGGGCCTCTTTAAATATTAATGCTATTTTTTATTTTTATTTTTATTTTATTTATTTATTTTATTTTATCTCTTCTTCGGAGACTCAGGGCGGCTTACAATTCGTTAAGCAATATTGGCTCTTTCCAGCTGTCAGGAATATTTACATTCTGTAAAATAAGGTTAATCATTTGTTGTAAAGGTTGCAAAAGTTTATCCCCAAAACATTTATAATAAAGCTGGCAAACAATCTGGACCAGGTGCCTTTCTTGTTTTCATTTTTTTTAATAGCTTTACAAACTTCCCTTATTGTTATAGGTCCATTCAAAAGTTGTCTCTGATTCTCTGTAATCTTCAGAAATTCTGTTTATATAAATATTCATCCATTTTTTCAAAGGAAATTTCTTAATCTTTATATAGAGTGAATTATACTGGTGAAAGACTTTTCATAAATTTTCATTATGTTGCTACAGTATTTCCTTCTTGTAAATTTAGTATTACTTTTTCTTTTCTTTTTGTTTTCACAACTTGTATGCCAATTATTTCCTCAGTTTATTTATAAACTCAGAACTTCTTTGTTTTGCATAATTCATGTTTATTCCCATGTATCTCACTGCTAAAACAGAGAGTTGCTTCTGTAGAAGTTTCATTTGGTAGGTAATAGTTGTCCCCTCTGGGAACTTTTTTAGAACTCTTCTTTTTTTAATGTGATCCAAAATCACTTGTATTTTCTCCTGCATTTTCTTTTTAAATTCACTGTTACGTTGTATGAAATACCCGGTTATAAAAGATTTGCTTACATTTCAAACCATTCTGATTTCTGAGCCACTCTTAAGAGTATTTTTTTAAAAATTCTTTTAACTTCTTTTTTTCAATTCTCCATTATTATTTCCTTTTGCAACAACATCTCATTAAATTTCCACCTGAGTTATTTTTTCTTTTAAAATTAAAGCCACTGAGTTATTGTCTGAGAGAGTCTTTGGTAACATCTCTACTTTATGAACATTACTAGTCAAGGTCTTAGAGAGCCAAATGATATTTATTCTAAAAAAAGATCTACATTTGTCATATAAAGTAGTATAATCTTTTGAATCACTATTTTTACAATTGTTTTGCACATGAGTTTGGTTTTAGTTTTGGTTTCTTCCTCAGTGCAGCTATTGAGCTTGTTTGGAGGTTCTAGCAGGGGAACACAGCTATCGTATGCCCTTGACCGAAGACCGGTACACTCCTGCTATCTGGGATGGTCATCCTCTTCCACCGAGCGCGTAGCTTCAGGAGGGACACACATGGAGCAGTGAGGGAGGAAGGGGACACCCGCCTAGCCAGCAGGTTGTTTTTTTTTTCCTTAATCTTCTATTTTGAAGTTCTTTTTCATATTGTTGGAAGAAATGTCCATCTAGGTTCGGTTCCAAGTGGGAAGAAAGACACTGGAAACATGGAGACTGCTTGGAAAGATGGTTTAATGGTGGACAGGACTACATGGTTTGAGGTCCTGGGCAAAAAGAGTACATGGGTGAGAAAGAGAGAGAGAGAGAGATTGATTTATACTCTCTCTTGGGCTCCACCTTGGAGCTTCCTGTTCCTGTGTAAGAAATGTATTCTGATTGGTTGTCAGACTCCCATGGGGCTATGCAGGGATAACTTGAATCCCAGACCTGGTTGAACCTTGCTGGGTGATGATGTAATGAAGGGCTTTGGGCAATTCCTATAATGGCTTAATGGCTTTGACTTGGTTTGGATCTTGAGTGAGGGCTAATCCTATCATGTCCTGAGGGCCATGTCTTTTGTATTGTAGATAAGATGGCCCAGCCTTTGTCTTGTAGATAGGTTGGTACCAAAATATCTGCTGGGGGGGGCGGCGCAGGGAGCTGAGGCTCTGATTTTGTCTTTAGAAACATGTTTCTCCTTTAGGGAAAATATAATATTCTGCCTTTTTAATATTTCCTAAAATATTTCATTTTCCTAGGAGAGGGTTGAGTGCTAACTTCCTACAATATGTCTTTTTGACGGTTTGCTTTTAACTGACACCCATATGAATTTTCTAAATAAATAAATGTTTCTAATATCTGATATCTCTGCACTAGATTTTAATTAGTAAAGGTGTTTTTTATAAAAAACAAACGAACAGCAGCATTTCTGAGAAGTATATGTGGCGTCTATGCACGCACACATAATCACACATTGTTAAATGTTACTCTACAAAAAATATATTCTAATGGCAATTATTCTCTCCGAAAGGACCTGGAAGCTGTAGTTTAATGAGAGTGCTCAAAGGGACAGTACAATCAGATTATACGCTGGCCTTCTTTTTCAACATTAATCACTGAGACAGAATGAGAGCAAATCCTTCTTTTTTAGAGCAAAGTAGCAACAGTGCAGGAAGCAGGGAGGAGGCGCACTGCCAGCAAGACTAGAGGAGAGAACTTAACGAGAACATCCACAAGACACTTGAATCAGCCCCGTGCAAAGACTGACATGAACTCATGGCATGATCTTCAGGCAGAAAATAGGATATCACAGTTTCCAAGAGTAGACAGGCCACACAGTCCATAGCTACAGGATGAGACCCATGCAACTGAGGCTTTCAAGATGGAGCAGGATAAGATCCACCCAGCCTGAGACCCAAGGACTATTAGCTCACCTTTCCTCAATGCAAGTGCCTGCATTGTCATGTCATGTTCATGACTCTTTGGGAATTACAAGGACTTTCATAAATAATTGTCTTATTTAAACTAGGCTGATTCTATCACCACCATCCCAACTTTCAACCATTTTGTATGCCGTTTCAGTTATATCAATGTATTAATATTGTGAGTCACTTCCTGGTAATTAATTTCCTACATTTGGTGCTACTCTGCTGTTCCTCCTGTTTGCTATTCTGTATGGTTCCACATAGAAGTAGTTCTTGTTTAATGTCAACCTTTGCAGGTCTGTAAAAAAAAGGGAAATTGAAGTAAGATCATAAGCATAGTCAAGGTTTCATGTAATAACCACCTCACTTAACAATCAAATGGCCAGTCTCAATTGTGGCTGCTAAATGAAGTAGTCCTCAAATGGCAATTAGGACTGAAATTTCTGTTGTTAAGTGATGTGACAACATCACTTAGTGACAGCAATCTCAGCAATCCCAGTTGCCACTATTCATTGAATCCCATGGTCATTAGGGGGAGGCAATTTCTTGCCAGCTTCCCACAACCAGATCAGTGAAGAAGCCAGCAGGAAGTTGCAAGTCCAGATAGCTTGTAAGCGCGCTAGCAGGCAGGTAAGTGGATGCTTCTGAGTGGGAGAGGGTGTGAGGGCACCAGGGAGATGTAGAGAAGGTCAGGGACCATGCACAAGGGTGTGAGGTTGGCAGAGCAAGGCTCAGGTGAGGTGCATGAGGGCATGCAAGGTTGTCTGAGGAAGGTGCAACAAGGATTGGGAAGGGAGTGAGGGAGATGCGGGGAGGGTGTGTTAGGTGTGCAGGGGTACACTATGTGCAAAGGAGCTACATGGAGACTCAGGGAGGGTGCACAGGGTGAGAGGGGTGCACAAGGATGTGAAATGGGAAAGCTCCAGGAGGGAGTGTAGGTGTCCAGCGTGGTGCAAGACTGGGGAGGGAATATGGGTGGAAGAGACTTACTTCAGCAATTTCCCTGCTAGCTTTTCCGTTGACCTTCTGGGAAAGTTGGCAGGGAAGGATGCCAATGGGGGTCACATGATTGTATGGCATTACAGCCAGCCATAAGCAGTCAGATCATGATCACATGCCTGCAGGGGTGCTGCGATAGCCAGAACTCCAAGCATCAATTGGATATATCATTCATTCAGTGTTATTGTAACTCTGTATGGTTGCTCAATGAATAGTCATAAGCTAAGGCAGGGCTGTCAAACTCCCAGCCCATGGGCCGAATGCGTCATGCGCTGACCATGCCCATGCCCAGTTTAGCGAAGAAAAAAAAAGTCCCGATACGTCACGTGTCGCCACCATGACGATGCGAGTTTGACACCCCTGAGCTAAGGGTTACTTGTGTGTTTTATGTGCTTTACTTGTTTTATGTGCTAAGCTCTGCCAATATGTCATAGGTAGTCATTAAAGGGTACCAATCAGAGCAGCAGATATTCAGCTATTGCTATCCAATGACAACTTGATGATGGTTAGAAATAAGAATGTAATCTTATAATTCCTCTGATAGTCAAGCACTGGGAAGAAAATTCTACATGATCATTCTAGAAAACTATCCAAAGCTAAGTAACTAAAGCCAAATATCTTTTCAAATATTTGTAGAGTGCTATCATTTATCAAGGCTAAACATATCTATCTCTTTAAATATATCTTCAGAGGACTTAATTACTAGTTCACTGATCATCTTTGATGCCCTTTTCTGAACTTTCTTCTCTGAATTTGTCATAAGATGCCTCAAAATACTTCAAATAAGATTTCTTGCTCTGAAATATCTAAATACTTCTGGAACACAAAGGCAGTTTGAGGGAGATTAATTGCCTTAGCTGTCTAGAACTTCATTAACAAGTACTTATCACAGGTATTTTATTCCACAGCAGCTTTCATCTTCTACTGATGTTTTTTTCCCCCCACATGATATGATGCTACATATCTAAACAATAGAATAGTGAGAGATTTTTTTATTTTTACAAAATAGAGGTTGCCCGAAAAAATAGGTTATGTATAAGTCGAGTAAACATGTCTATTACCTTCTCAAAAAGCACCTTTGGATATGGTCTGTGTTCCCAGTGCTAATTCCAGTAACTTCATCCAGATTCTTGAGTAGTTGCTAGTTTAACTGAGTCTGTCCCACCTGTAGCTAATCCTCTTCTCTTTCTCAGCATTAAAATTTTTTCCAAAGATTTGGGTCCAAAGTTGGATGATTTGAGCCTGGTTATTTGTGCTTTGAGTGAGACATCTGGGTTGATAAGTTCAGTGATCCATTTGTTTGTTTTCTTAGCTATCTATTCAGTAAATAAAACAAAGTAAAATTAAATTAAAAGTCAATACCAAACTTTAAATTTTGCCTAGTAGGTAACTGGCAAACAGGCAGATCTTTTACTACAGGTTCAGTATATTGGTTCCTGTAACTTGAATTAATTAGGAGTTACCTGCTTTATTTTCACTAACTGCAATTATTGAATACATTTAAAGGATGGCCCCAAATTCAGTTTGGCAAAGGTTATCAACCAACTTGGGAAAGCTGCAGTTGGTGCTCTAGGCATAATTATGTGAAAGCATTTCTCTTCATACCTACAGTATGAGAAACAGCAAAAGGTTCAAGGACGCACTCCTAAGTCCCTAAAACCATAACTTTTAGGGTTTTAAGAATGCTTCTTTGAACCTTTTGCTGTTTCTGGATTTTACTGCAGGTATGAAGAGAAATGCATAACTTTTAGGGAGATTTGTTTATGGAGATTCTCAGTCATCCAGGTCATGGTTGTCCTAAAGGAGGCAACTGAACTTTCTGATTTTTCTTTGAAGATGTTTTGCTTCTCATCCAAAAAGCTTCTTCAGCTCTGACCGGATGGTGGGGAATGGAATGGGAGATTGTACTTCAGTCTCTGAATCTAGTTTGTATTTCAAAGCCAACAGCATTCCTGAATTATCTGGATTTAACTTCAGCTTGTTCTCCGAAATGAAATGGAATTGGATGGTTAGAAGCAATAGATTTGAGTGTCATCAGCATATTATGGTAACTACAGTCTAACATTTCAAATGATCCCTCTAGTAGAACAGTGTGAAGGCCGAGTTGGAACCATGTGGGATATCAGGTCAATTTAGTTCTCTAACAGTACTCACTGCACCAACCTCTAGACCTGGCCCAAGGGAAAAGACCAGAACAGCACCCCAAAGTCAACTGGCATTACCAGGTGATCTAGAAATTCATCTTGCCAAGATCCATAGAGAGGTTCAGAAGAAATAGCAGAGACATATTCCCACTATCTGGTACAGGTCATCCACTAAGATGTCTACTACAGTTTCAGAATTATATTCTTTTTGAAACCTGATTGAAATGGGTTCAAAAATGAAAATGATTCAAAAATGTCTGGAAATGTGAGGCTATTATCATCCCCACCCCAAAACTGAATATCTGAGATTGACTATAATTGTACAGATTTATGTAAGTGCCACTAGAAAAACTAGAAAGTTATTTCCACAAAAGATTAGAAGTATACTTTACTGAGATAAGGTATAACAACAGAATATTTCAAGCGTTTACTTTCTTTATTTTCCCATCTCCTTATGTCCAAGTGAATCAGGGAGATGTTTGCCTGAGCCACTTCCAAATATCATCATGATTCCCAGGAATTAAATGTTTCCACCCACCCCTTTGCCTTGGTAATGATTTTTGCATATCTCTGTCAAGGTCATCTCCCTTACTCACTACAATCTCTCATATCAATGGAGGATTTATGCTTAGTAAAAGCAAAACTATCTTTTAAGGTGGGTGATGGGAATTCATGCAATCATTAAAGAGCCATTGATCACCTTCTATACTTTATCCCATTTAATCAGTCAAGAAAAGATATGGATTGAATACCTAGGGAGTAGTTCTCATCTCTATATACATCCTGTCTATATGCTTGAGATTTGTAAGCTGAAAAAACAGATTTAGAGTACATGGAGTTGCCATGGTAACATCTATATTGGGGAATATATGTAACTCAGCCTTCCATTGTTGGGTTTTGGTGTTCTCTGAGCTTGGTCCCCTTCTTGTGGATGTTTTATTACCAGGCTAGATAACATCATCAGTGCATTGGGGAATGGAATTTTGTGGTAGCTTGTCCTATCAACCTTGATTGGGGCATTGTTTCTTCCTGGTTTGTTTAATAGATGGGGTATTTTTGTTTATCCAATGCTGGTTAAAAATACATGATAAGGAAGGTTTTATTTAATTGTTGGTTGCATAGGTCAGATTTATTTATTTATTGGTTAGATTTTTATCCAGGCTTTATTATTTTATAAATAATTCAAGGCAGTGAACATACTTAATGCTCCTTCCTCTTCTATTTTCCGTACAACAACTCTGTGGGGTAGATTGGGTTAAGAGACAGTTCCTGGCTCAAAGTCTCCCATCTGGCTTTCATGCCTAAGGTAGGACTAGAACTCACAGTCTCCTGGTTTCTATCCCAGCCCTTTAATGCAAGTATGCTTTCTGCATGGTGCTATCAGCAGCTGTCATTTTGCCCACAATAAAATTGGAAGAACAGCTGTCATCTCTTTGATTCCCCATCCCTCTAGTCTTAAGGAGAGCCTTAAGAAAACCTGAAACCTATTGGAGTACTTTCTGTTATATATCTGGCAAGTCAAAGGCTGGTGTTCCTTAAACAATCTGCTCATACTTCACTATACCCTGCCTATGGTGAATTCATTGGGATTTAATGGCAATTAATTTCAACCTGAGGTGTTTTGTAAGCAGAAGGTACGGATGTCTGTTTTTTTAGTTTCTCCATTTAAGATATCCTGGGCAGAATAATTAAGAATCATCTCCACACATTTGATCTTAGCCAAAGGGCCAAAAATCTTTTTTCCCCCCCCAGTACTAGTCCTTCACCTTGAAATTAGGCAGATTTATACATCAGTTTTATACAGAAAAAAGTATGACTGCTTATGGTATATTTTCTCGTACACATAATCTAGGCATCTGCATGCTTTTGCTTTTAAAGGCAGGTCTTTCTTGTAATAGGGAAGTGTGCACATGCACAGCCATTCTCTAACATGTTATTTGGGGACATTAGATGTTTTGTCTCCAAAATGCAATCTGTCCAGTTTGCTTGTTGAGCTGTTAAACTGACTTGTTCAAACAGATGACTCAGTAAGTTTTTATGACCATCATATATTTGAGATTTTTTTATATATAAAACAAGCATTTCCAGAGTGACACCACTAAAATCTACTCTGTTCAATGGTTCAGTGCTTTTCAGATTATCCTTCTTAAGGTATTTCTGCCAAACTCTCTCTTTCATTTGTCAAGTATATAAGCCTTTGGGTTTTTGTTTTTTAAAGGATTTCAGCCCAAACAAAACCTGTCCATGTTTTATGGTCTCCCTCCTCCCACAATTTTCCTCTTTTTTCTTTTACAGAACTTTATTGATTTTTTTTTTTAAAAAACAAGATTAAAAGATAAATGGGCAAGAAAAAAAGAACTGAAAAAGAAAAAAAGATTAAGAAAAAAGGAAAATAAATGTGCAAAAAAGGAAATAAAAAGTAAGAAAAATAGAAAAAGAATGACTTCTGACTTTCTTTGGTACAGATATAAATAAACAATACATCAAACTCTTACTTTAAGGTCTACATTCCATATAATTCTAATCATCAAATCCCAAAATTAACATCTCATTTCTTATAGTTTCTTGCAAAAAATTCAAAAGTGGTTTTCAAGTAGAAATAAGATTGATCAAAGTCTTTTCTTTAATCAAAGCTCTCAAATTAACCATCTCAATTAAAATCTATTACCTTTACCATCCATTCTCCCATGTAGGTATTTGTAAGTCCTTCCACCTTTGTGGATATAAAAGTCTCACTGCTGTTATCATATATGAAAACAAAGCTCCATAAGATCTTTCAATCTATTTGTCCATTAAACCGAAAAGAAAAATCTCTGGTTCTAATCATAGATTCACTTTAAAATCTTCAGAATCAAGTGAAAGCTGAAACATAACAATGAGAACTCAAGGTGGAATAAAAACCTTTAAAAAAACTTTCAAGAGATTTTAGAAATCCTTGACTCTGAATGCCAAGAATATTCTTCTTCCTTGAGTCATCTCTTCTGCTTCACAGCTAATTTAAAACTAGGGGTGGGGGAAATTACTAAAAAATAGATGGGAAATTGTAACTTTTTGAGTTGTTCCTTCTAGTTAATCAAAGGGCCGATGCTGCATACAGAGCCAGCGCAAAGATGGTTTGCTTTAGGAGAGACATGGTTGTAGAGGAGAAAACACAAACAAGTTAAAACTCCACAATCTCTTTGGAAATGCCCATGGACTCCTTCAAATAGCCTCCACCCTGTTCTATGACAAATCAGTACAATCTGCATTTTGTCATTTATATATGAGAACATAAAATGTTGCTGTGTACAAGTCAGAACATTCAGCTGTTTAACTTAGAACTGTCTACTCTACTCCAAAAGGAAAACTGGTGAGTCTCCCACATGTTAGTGAACTGCACCTTCTAGCAAATGCCGTCTCTGGTCATGATAGCTGGAGCTGCTGGAAATTGTGGTCCACCTCACCTGACAGAATCACAGTCCTCCCATCCCCATCCTATTTCCGACAGTACGTTTTCTTATGAATGAAGGCGAATATACAAGTCCCAGAATAATGTTGCAGGATCCAATCTGGGTCAGTTACTGGGACCAGAAGTTTTGTCTTCCATGCTTCGGACTCGTCCTGGAGCCCATCTTCAGGGAGCTTATCTCTAGCATTTCTAACATTTCTAACATTTTCTATTTCTACATTTCTAACAGAAAAACTAAGGATTGCCCTTGAAACCTTCTAGATCTTAACTTAACTATGTTTTCTCTTTACCAAGTCATTGTGGATTCTGTTGTGCTCCTCAGACTTTTGCCCAAGTGCAGGAACAAGAAAATGTTTAAACATTGTTATGCAATTTCCTTCTAGGTATTTAACACTCCATGAGATTGAGTATCAGCACCTTCAGTGTCAGACCTGAGATAGGAACTCAAGAGGATCAGTGTAAATATATTTTCTAACCAGTTCCCTTTCCATATTTTGGACTTCAGCTCCTTATCTGCCACAGCCAGCATGATTAATGCTGGAGACTAGACAATACAGTGTCATTCCAAAGACCCTCTAAGTCATGCAGGGATCCCTCATTATCTTATTATAGTGAAGATGGAGTGTTCCTGGGAGGAATGAACTAAGAACATTGGGAGTATATGCCCTACTATTCCCAGTAGGGTTACGTAAGATGTGGAGGTCATCCCAACTGCCCTGTTAAAGCAAAAAGGCACCAACAACACTTGCAGGTAGTCCTCAACATACGACCACAATTGAGCCCAAAATTTAGTTGCTAAGTGAGACATTTGTTAAGTGACTTTTGCCCCATTTTACAACTTTTTTGCCACAGTTGTTAAGTGAATCACTGCAGTTCTTAAATTAATAACATGGTTGTTAAGTGAATCTGACAAGCAAATTCTGACTTTGCTTGTCAGAAGGTTGCAGAAGGTGGTTCACATAGTGCAGTGGGAACTGCAACTGTTATAAATGTGAGTCAGTTGCCAAGCAAGTCCGAATTTTAATCACTTGACCATGGGGATGCTGCAACAGTCATAAGGGTGAAAAATGGCCATGTCACTTTTTTTAGTACCATTGTAACTTTGAATGATCACTAAATGAACTGTTATAAGTCGAGGACTACCTGTACTGTATCTTTACCTGTCCTTTCTGTCCTGATTGGTGCACACTTGAGAACTTCATGGCAGCATGCAGTTAACGTTGCTAGTTTCTAGGCAAGAAACATGTAGATATTTCAATCCTATATTTATGTTTTAAATTTTATGTCATACAATATGCCTTATTTTAATTGTGAGGCTTCTGGCATGAATAAAGAAAGGTTGCGCAGCAGTGATATACAAAAGTGCTGGAGGCAGATGATCACTTAAGTGACAATGGTAAAGACAGGAAATAATATTGCCCAGGAGAAGACAATGGTAAAACCCAACATGGATTGAAAATACAAACTTTATGTGAAGACCTAGCTCTCTAGAGAAGGCTGTGATGCTGGGAAAGGTGAAAGGAAACAGAAGAGTGGAAGAGAGGCATCATCAAGGGGGATGGGGATGAGCCAGTAGTCTGTTTCAAATCCCGGCGCTATCGGTTCGCTATTGGGAGCAAGCGGGTGTGTGTGCTTTGGGAGCCTGCAGCATTTCTGTGCATGCGCCGAGCATTTTTGATGATGTCTGGGTAGGTAGGTGAAGCCTCCTACCACCGCCACTACCAGTTCGCCTCAACTGGGGTGAACCGGTAGCAACCCACCACTGGGATGGGCACATGGTCAGAATACCAGAAGGACCAGTTTAGGAACACTTTATCATGGAGCAAATTTAGCTATGTGGTTGCTAAGAATCAACACTGCCTTGATGCCACATAAACATCATTGAACATTCAAAAGATCTTGAGGGCTGTTAAGTTCTTTCCACTGCTTGAAACAAAATTAAATAGTCATCAGCTCATATAAAATCCTCTGGTTTTACTTTGGTGTTCCAATTTTGTGTGGTCAATACAGTGCTGCAGTGCTGAAATTTTTCAGAGGCAGGGTGACTTCATCAACAAACTAGAAAAAGAAAATCAGCCCAGATTAAAATGTAAACCAGTGATTGCTCAATAGCAGCAAACAGCAACTTAGCTAATTAAATGTCTACTCAAGGGAAAGAGATGTGGATGTGCACATGGATTCTTACAGAACATAAGTATCAGGAACTTTGCCTAGCTGCTAGCTGCAATCCATAATAATTTGATCGTTTATTCTTCAGCAGCCCCAAATGTCTTAAATCTCTCATCTACCTCTCCAGCCTCCTAGAAGCTGCTGAAGACATGGCTGTGTTGTACAGTCAACAGCACACAAGGATTCCGCTTGAAAGGAAACCTCATCTCATTAGCTGTGTCTGTGTTTATTGCTTCCTACCCCATCCTAGTCCCTGGAATGCAGAAGGTTTATAAAGCCTTTAACTGGGCTGCCAGGCATCAAAAGAAAAGTGCTTTTTAAAATAAGCTAACATTGATATAAAGCCAAGACAGAGCATATTTCTTCCCCACAATGCAAGTCAGAAAAGAAAGAAGGTGGTGTCCTGTTTGCATTTCAGCTTTCATCATTGGAGGTGGGGAATTTTCTAGCTTTCATGGCACTGAATAACAAAATGCATGCAGGAGGTAGGAAGGAGAGACAATACGGTGGGTACTTATTCTCCTCTGCAGATGATAGAGGCAGTGGGTGATTCGTCCTCTTTTCCTGGAGGGAGGATAATCAGAGCCACTTCTCAAAATTGAAATTGGTGTCCTCACGGGGCTCCTTCCTGCTCTAGCAGTCTATTTGAGTTCTGTAGTTTTTATAGCCAGAGAGACACCTCCCTCCTTATTCTTTTGATGAGCTTCCTATCTCCACAAGACCTTGCTATATTTCATTATTTTCTGATTGAACTTCTGCCTGGGTGGAATTTAGATCACTTTAGATGCCTTAATAGATTATTTCAGTCTGAAGATTGCTATACAGTATATCAAGGCCCCTAGAAGCTTGTCATGCTGTAAATCAGGGTGCGTAACCTATGGCCCTCAGCTTAATTTTAAGAAAGTTTAGCTAATTATCAGGTTATTTCAGAAAAATCTCCATGACAAATTAATTCAGACTCTTAGCAAGAGCAGCACAATCTAGCTTATAGCATGAGGAGTATACCAATAGCATTTAGACTTAAATAGCACTTCCCAGTGCTTTACAGCCCTCTCTAAGCGGTTTACAGGCTCAGCATATTGCCCTCAACAATCTGGGTCCTCATTTTACCCACCTTGGAAGGATGGAAGGCTGAGTCAACCTTGAGACCATAAAAATCGAACTGCTGGCAGTCGGCAGAATTAGTTGGCAATACTGCATTTGATGTTTGGGAGAGCATGAGAAAGAAAGGGAGAGAGAAGAATCAGAATAGAATAGATTGCATCTTTGGGGTAGAGATCATTCCAGTTTTATTAGGCAGTAGAAATGGTAGATGTCATAGGTCTTTGTTCCATTCTTTCTTGGGCTAGTCCCCAAAGGCGTGAAAGAGCAAGGAGATATATCTTCTGGGAAATTAGTAGGAAACATCCACAAATTTGGTCCTCTCCATCATTATTATATAGCATGTAGAGCTATGAGGAGAGAGCCTCCAGAGCTTTGGGATAAGTTATTACCACTTTACTCTGTTTCATCTCCAAACCAGTGTCTGGCGAACCCAATTAGCTAAATAAGGAATAACATGGCAGTAAATGTAGTGAGCTGACCCATCAGTGCCAGGTTAGGTTTCAACTCCATATTAGGAACCAAGAGGCGAGCTGGATCATCCATGTGTTTTCTTTCCAGTGTGCCAAAATCTGCCTTGTAATGTCTCTGTTTTCTCCCCTTGCAGGAAAAGATTCTATTGATTTTTCCTTATGTTCAGAGTATTTGGCAAATTTCTCTTGGGGATGCCTTGAGCTTACTTTATTGGCGGAGTCAGCAGAAGATGCTATTATTGATGCTGTTGTTATTTGTGTTACACAGCTTTCCATCACTCCAAAGACTTTCTGTATGTCCACATTTTACAATAAAAAACAAACAAACACCAATGATAGGAGATGTTTTATGATATCTTCCCTTAGAATTTAATGGAAGCATGAAAAGTGAGGGAGGCTGCAGACAACTGGAGAGAGGATGGGCCACTGAAAGACAGAACCATAACACACCATCGGATCACTTTCTAGGCCAGGGTGCTTAGATCTGGTCTGCGGGGCCGCCCTGGAAACAGTGAAGGACCGGCCCACAGTGCCTCTCCTAGTGAAAATGGAGCTCAGTAGGGCTGTTTTAGGGCTGGAGCACTTGGGCCACCACAGGTGTTCCTGACACGAGTGAGGTCAAGCTGACCATGCCCAACTTGGCCACACCCAACCTAGCCATGCTTTCCACCCCACCCACCCCCCAAGGACAAACAAAACCCTGATGCGGTCCTCAATGAAATCAAATTTGACACCCCTGTTCTAGGTCAATACTGTAAGGGCAAGAATACCCATGGAAGTTTTCCCTAGCCAAATTCTCTCCTCTTCTGAAGGAAATTTGAAAAGAAATTTCTTTCATACACTTGAATGAGAACGAATAGAAAAGATGCATGACACATGTTCCCTTAATCCAGCTATATCATTGGATGAGCATTACTTTTCTGAAGCATGTGCACCTTGCAAATTCCATTTGTACTCTTGTACAGATCGTCCTCAAACTTACAACCCCAACTGAGTCCAAAATTTCTGTTGCTAAGCGAGACATTCATTAAATGAGTTTTGCCCTATTTTACATTAAATGAGCTTCACCCTATTTTCTTACCACAGTGGTTAAGTGGATCACGGCAGTTGTTAAATTAGTAACATGGTTGTAAAGGGAATCAGGCTTCCCCATTGATTTTGCTTGTCAGAAGATTGCAAATGTGATCAACATGATCCCAGGACACTGAATTTTTTATAAATATGAATTAGTTGCCAAATGTCTGAATTTTGATCACATGACTATCGGGATGCTGCAATGGTTGTTGCCAATGTGCAAAATGGCCATAAGTCAATTTTTTCAGTGCTGTTGTAATGTCGTATGGTCACTAAATGAACTGTTGTAAATCAAGGACTCCCTGTATTCATTTGAATCAGAAACCCAAGTTTTCTGTGTGTGTGTACCTGTGTGCATATCTATGTGCGCATATGTCAAAATAATGTAGGACATCTCTTATATAAATTATAAGCTCTATGTGCCTGCATGTGAGTGCATCCAAACTCAGGAAAAAGAAAGAAAATAAATCCTCAAATTTAAGTCCAAAATGTGCCCCTAGATAGAATATGACAATATCCTGGCAATGGTTAAAACAGTCTACAAATTCCATGAAAAGAATTCTTTACGCTCTCTGTTATTTTCCCTTCATTTTTAATGACTGTTCAGTTGGGTAACTGCAAAATACAGCCCCCTGCCAACAAAGATGACAGTCTTTGCTGACATCTAGTGGCTACAGAAATAGAGAATGGTTCCAACCTCTCCATTTCATTTACATGGAGATATTCATGTATTGGATTTCAGCTGTCCAGCAGCCAGGCTGGCTGGAGTAATAGGAGCTGAGTTCATTACATTGAGAAGGCTTCAGATTGGTTTATGTGCTTCAAAAGATTTATGTTCTCTCCTATTCTTTCGACAAAGCCTGAAATTAAACACTTGATAAATGCATCGTTTTTTTTAACCCACCATGAAAAATTGAAGTGTATGTTCACGTATATATTTGAATATTTTCCTTTGTGTCCTTTGGGTTGTTTTTCATCTTATGGTGTTTTGCTTTTAAAGAAAGATTAACAGCTCTTAAAGAACAGCTTCTGTAATCCAAGAGTGTATGGATTGAATATCCAGGCTATATTGGTTGTGCTAACAAAGGTATTCACGAATCTAGTCCATCAAAGGTACGCCTCTTTTCCATTTTTAAATCACAAAACCTGTATTTGTTTCATTAGGCAACTTTTCCTAACATACATCTCACATGCATTTGGAACAGAACTTGTCTCAAAATATTGTTGTGATATGCAGCTGACCTCAACATGTGTGTACAAAAACATACTGTTCCAAATGTGCATTTTTTAATTTTACGTTGGAAAAAAATTGAAAAAAATATATTTTGAATCAGATGTTAGCAGATTCAGTAAATTATATGTTTAACTCATAATTCACTGCCCTGAATTGAATTTGGGCTAAATCTTACTTTGATCATATCACATTCAGGTCAAAGGGTGAGTGCAGACATCTAAAAACAGTTCCCCCATCGTTTCCAACAATGCAATTCTTGCAGGGGAATATCAAGTGGATGTTTCTTGTGGTAAGGAGAGAAGAGCACTATTGCTCATGTCCTGCATTCATTTGCTGTTTCTCAATTTCAGCAGTTAAGAAAGGAAGAACCCTGAACTATGATTGCTTCTTCCACCATTGTTCCAGGAACCACAGAGAGTCCTCTGAGACAGGGGTCTCCAACCTTGGCAACTTTAAGACTTGTGGACTTCAACTCCCAGAGTTCCTCAGCCAATACAGACTTATATAGAGAAAAGTATGGTATAGAACACAAGGACTGTGTATGTCTCAGAAGTATATTTGACCCTCAACTCTTCTTGCAAATGTTGTGCAGATCCATCACAATGGAGTGCTTTTAGGAGACCTGAACAAAGCCATGCAGAAGATCTTAGAATGTTTTAGGACAATTTGGGAAAGATGAAACTGGTTTGTCTATTTTAAAGATAAAACTGCACTTTCCTTTACTACCGGTATTCAAGTTCCTTTTAGCTCTTCCCTGGAGGATTCATCAAGGCAGATTTTTCCAGAATTTGGACTTTTCCAGGGAGAATTTTCCAGGAAGGCTTACAACTTTTTCTTCATTAAAGAAGGAATAAACTTGGCCTGAAGAACTCCTATTCCTTTATCCAAGATTTCATACTCCAAAAAAGAAAGCTAGAAAGTAAATATAAATTATGTCTGTGTTGTTGTTTTTAAAAAAACTGAGGTTGGACATCTTTGGGGGGGGGCGGAATCCAGCCCAACTAAGAGATAACATATTTTTTTTTTGAGCCAAACTGATTTCAACATGCATATGTAACACAGATACATAACATATGTATGTACACATGCATCATGTGTATGTGGTCCTCTTGTACATGTAGTCATTTCAGATGATACAAATAGTATCAGACGATCCAGCAACTATTTCAGACAATACAAAAACTCCATTCCTCGAGGCAGTCACCCTTCACCATATGCCTGGGCATCTCTTAGCTTTAGAAAGCTGCAGAAATCTCGAGAGAAATTCCTTGATATGCCTGACAATTCGCAAAAATTAAGTTGGATCAAAAATGGCCTGCAGGCAGCTGCTCATCAGACTGAAGCTAAGAGGAACTTTTGGTTCAAGTATACATTCACAACAAATTAAAGCGCAGAACTGGCTAACGTTCAAATTGATTAATCCTATAATCCTAGAAATACAAAGGGCTTATCTGCTCTGCCCAGTTGCTCTGTCACCAGATTGGTCAGCAATTATTTTGGGAAGACAGGAACAGATGATGCCACCTTACACTCCCCCTCTCCCATGAATGTTACCCGTGGGACTGTTTTCCTGCTGGGGCTTTAAAACTATTTTCCATTTTATGTCACCTTGAGTGCTCCTGTCTGTTTGGTTTGGCGGTCTTTACCTCAGGATAGGTTAACCACTGAGCCTATATTTTAAAAATGCCCAGGGAAAAGTTGTAGGGTGGAGGGGGGGGGAGAGAAAAAAGTAATTAAAATATACAGTATAGGTTTCTTTAGGGTTTCACATCAGCAACCTTCGATTTGCAGTGCAAATATTAAAACTGCTGTACTATTACAGCAGTCTTAGCAAACATAAGTTTAGAAGATATTAGAGAACAACAAGGACCAACTGGTTGTTGTGCTTAGATTTATGTATATCTCAATGCTTTTAACTTTGAATACATACATTCAGTTTAATTGTGTGTGTCTCTGTGTGTGTGTGTGTCTGTGTGAGTGTGTATGCCTAGGAGCAGTGTTAACTCCTGGTGGCAGCCTGGACAAGTCCCCTCACTTTTCTTGGCAAGATTTTGCCCTTCCCTTCTTCCTAGGACTGAGAGAAAGGCTGGCTCAAGATCCCTCAGAAGGTTTTGTGTCCAAGGTGGAACTAGATCTCGCAGTCTCCCAGTTTCTAGCCTGATGCCTTAACAACTATACCAAATTGGTTTTATAAAAGGAATCAGAACACAAAATACAAGTTGAGTGGACATGACCTTGTAGATGACCCTCACTCGGTCAAGGACCTTGAAATACTCATATCAAATGATCTAAGTCCCAAAGACCATTGTAATAACATCGCCAAAAAGGCATTAAGGGTTGTAAACTTAATCTTGCGTAGCTTCTTCTCCGGTAATATTACACTACTAACCAGAGCATACAAAATATTTGCTAGACCAATTCTCGAATACAGCTCATCTGTCTGGAACCTGCACTGCATATTGGACATTAATACAATTGAACGTGTCCAGAAATATTTCACAAGAAGAGTCCTCCACTCCTCCGCCCCCTACAAAATACCTTATGCCACCAGATTTGAAATTTTGGGCTTAGAAAACTTAGAACTACGCCGCCTTTGGTATGACCTAAGCGTAGCTCATAAAATCATCTGCTACAATGTCCTACCTGTCAATGACTACTTCAGCTTCAACCACAACAATACACGAGCACACAAAAGATACAAACTTAAAGTGAACCGCTCCAAACTCGATTGCAGAAAATATGATTTCAGCAACAGAGTGGTCAATGCCTGGAATGCACTACCTGACTCTGTGGTTTCATCCCAAAACCCCCAAAATTTTAACCTTAGACTGGCTACTGTTGACCTCACCCCCTTCCTAAGAGGTCTGTAAGGGGCGTGCATAAGAGCACCAGCGTGCCTACTATCCCTGTCCTAATGTTCCCTTTAATTGTATTTTTAATTGTATTGTGTGAAAGAAAGCTGCCATCCAGGATGCTGTGTATTCTGAACAGTCCTTGCATTATTCTGTTTTAGCATGCATTTATTAAGATTTTAACATTGGTGAATCAGTGGGAAAAAAAGTGTACATGTATGAAAGAATATATGTCCAGGATTATTCATCCACAGAATGAAAAATATTTCATTTTTCAGCAATTATTTCCTTAGAACAGAATACTGCCAGAACACAGAGGCACAATGTAGTAGCCGGAGCCCCAGACAGACTACTTCCAAAAGTGTTTCATTCCTGACAGAATTTTTGTAAATAGGCTGGAAATTCATGCCAACATGAGAGATGACTGCAGTAGCATAAGACTGAAGATATATGTTTAGTTACAAAAAGGTTTGCTGACTCTGTAATATATTTAGGATTGTACATTGCATATTCTGTACTTTATAACCTGATTCTAAAACAAAAACCAAATCTCCAGAGAATTTAACTTACATGTACCTGAATCAGAGGATGATGTTAACAAGGCCTTATCTGTTATTGGAAGTTATTGGAATAACATCAATTATTGCTACTTTTCTCCTTGTGAGGCCATGGTGCTATATTTAAGTTACTATGGACTTATAGATGGACAATAAGGAGCTGTAAGCTGTAAGTCCCTACTGCCAATAGTTATATTCTACCAGGACATCTGAAAGATCATAGAATTGGAAGTACAGGAATCCAAATTTTCCCAACAGAAGACTATATACAAGCACAGGAATGCTTTGTGGTTAGTCATTGGTTCTACCTTCTTGGAGCTTCAGACTACATTGACACCCAATGTTCTTTGCACTATTTATTTATGTGATCACACAATAGCTTTCCAAGAATGCTTTTCTTCAACAGAGTGATGGGATTGACTATTTCTATATCTGATGGTTAAAGGTAAAGGTTCTTCTACCCCCTGGAATACGAATAATCCCAGATCTTCGCACTTTCCGACGTGCCCTGAAGACCTTTCTGTTTCAACAAGCAGGGCTAGCATAAACATCTAAATTCTATGCCAAGGTCTTAGCAGATACACTAAGTTGACTCAATTTATTATTTACTGTTTATAAAAAAAAAATCATTATATGTATATGAAATCTTATTCTGTTCACCGCCCTGAGTCCTTCAGGAGAAGGGCGGTATAGAAATTCAATAAATAATAATAATAATAATAATAATAATAATAATAATAATAATAATAATAATAAGTGAGATGACAACACTCAGAATATGCATATGCACACAAGCACATACACAAAACTGACATAGATTATGGCATTAAAAAAATATGTAAAATCATTTTGCCCAAGTATCTCCAACCATTTACATTACAGCCCCAGTAAAACCCAGCTATTATTCTGTTTATGAATACTCTATTTACCACCTTGTCTTTCAACTTCATCTGATTTTTGTCCTTACTGTAGTTTATCTTATATGATACATTAGACAGTGATTAAAAATGAAAGGGACTTCACCACCTGTTTTTTTTTTTTTTTGTTCATATTTTCTTCTTATGCTTCACCCAGTTTCCAATAAGCAAAGACACTTGCATCTACAGACAGCTTTAGTAAAGGGAGGGGAAAAATATTTGGCAATTTTTGCTTTTCTCCGATAAATGAAAAAAAAAAAATTATACACGCTTCCCAGGCACTTTTTGTTCAACTAAATAAAATTAGTAGTTATGTTGAATTGCATAACCCTGATGTACAAAACAAATTTTCTAGCCTGTTAAATAAAATTATAGGAATGGCTCTGAAAAGAAGACATTAATTTTTTTTAAAAAGGGAGAAAAAACAGTTGGGCAAGAATACTAAAAATGCCAGAAAATGCTGGTAATAAACATATTCATCTCCCTTATTGCTGGAGAATTGTTTTGTTATAAATTGCACATATCTTTCCACCCTTCGGGTTAAATACTTTTTAATTAAATGGGCTATTTGGGAGATGCAAACTATGTTTTATTTTTATATCCTTGTTTTTTCATCTTCTGCAGTTTTCTGCAGGTTTTTGGGGGTGGGGGGGGTGGGGGAGGGGGTTCGTCACTTGTCTCCAGCCAATAGCATTTCAAAAACTGTTTCTTGTTGTTATTGTTTATTTTCAATAAGATTGCTCTCAAATAGCCCTTAAATCAAATATTCTGTGATTTAAAAAATCAATTTACATTAAAAATTTAAATTGATTTTTTTAAAAAAAATAATGTGGAGGGAAACTACATTAAGATTGGGTAGTTTTTTGGGCATTATGTCTGCAAATGTACAGGTAATCAAATTCAAATTACCACCACAAGTGAGCCCAAAATTTATGTTGCTAAGTGAAACATTTGTTAAGTGAGTTTTGCCCCATTTGATGATTTTTCTTGCCACAGTTGTTAAGTGAATCATTGCATTTGTTAAGTTAATGACACGGTTGTTAAGTGAATCTGGCTTCCCCATTGACTTTGCTGGTCACAAAAGGGGATCACATGACTCCGGGAAACAGCAACAGTCATAACTATGAGTCACATGCCAAGCATCTGAATTTTGATCACGTGAACATGGGGATGCTGCAACGGTCATAAGTACAAAAAATGGTCAGTGAAAAAAGTCACTTTTTTCAGCGCCATTGTAATTTTGAACAGTCTCTAAATGAAATATTGTAAGTCGAGGACTACCTGTAGTGGTTTCTTTGAAAACGCAACTGACAGTGTTGTCTTTTGCTTTTGTAATAGTTTTTTTTTTTTCCTCAAGGTTCTGGGGTTCATCTCCATTAAAGGCACTTACAGGTTTCCGGTTAGTATTTGCACGTGCTGGTTTAAAATAAATAAACAGAATTTGCCCCAGAGCATTCCCATTGCAAAGTACATGAACAGCCTTTTACTGGAAGGCATCACGGTATTTGACTAAAGATTGCTGGGGAGATGTTCATAATGCTGAATTCTTAACAGGAAAGCCTTGAATAAATATCAAAAAAGGCTGAAGGCTCTTGCTGGGTTTTATTGTTATTTGGACAGTGTATTTCCCCATCTCCACAGATACTGAAATAATCTTCTATAGTTCACTATATGTTATGAATCACAGATACTATCTTTAGCCTACAACGGGGTCTTGATCTACAGTCCTAGGAGCTGTTCCCCGCCCTTTTTTTTCCCCTTTGAATTTCATAATGGAAATTTGTGGGGGCCTAAGGCAATCATTTTACATGTTCTTTGAATTAACTTGTCCTTTCTGATTACACCACAGGAGGGAAAAAATCAATGATGCTCTTCTTGGAAATTGCGCCATTCTGTGAAGATGGAAGCATAGAGAGCAGCTTGTTTTCCTTACAGGTTTCCCTTTTCTTATTATCTAGGATGATTAAGGTTTTCTGATCCTTTTCTTAAAAGCACTTTTCTTAACTTTGCTGAAAAATCAAAGGGCAGCTTGCAAACGATCCAATTTTATCACTGCAGCGCTCAAATATTCCCCCCTTGGAAATTACAGGGAAGCTTTTATGAGCGAGGAAAAGCTGAAACGCCTAGCAAGATAAATCTATTCTGGGGAATATACACTATCTCTGCCTAGACCAGGATATTTGAATGGGAAGTGCAACTAGAGAAAGGGAAATGATTAAAGGGCTTCAACTGTGGGTACCAGGCTACAAAAGGAGAGATTGTGAGTTCTAGTCCCTCCTTAGCCATGAAAGCCAGCTAGGCAACCTTGGACCAGTCACTCTCTCTCTCTCTCAGTACCACCGATCTCACAGGGTTGTTGTTGTGGTGAGGAAAATATGAGGAGGAAGATGTGTTGGATACATTTTCCGCTTTGAGTTATTTGTAAAAAGTAGAATTAATGAACTATTTTAGGTTACCTTGATTAAATAAGAAGCTTATTAATTTCATATATAGGGGAGAGGACAACTACAGTTGGAGGATGGCCTATTCCAGACCTCAGGAAAAAGACTTCTCTCCCCCATTTCTGCAGCTGGCCACTGAAGAGGGGGGGGGGAACATTAGAAAGAAATGCAAGGAGATGGGTGGTAAGAGAGAGAGGGAGGGAAAGAGGAAAAGAGAGAGAGAGGGGGAGGGGGAAGAGGAGGAGAGGGAGGAGGAGAAGGCATTTCTCCTCCCACTTTTATCCTGATCTCTTCTATTGCATACTCATCCCCCAACAGGTTGCTCTCAAGCCATAAACATTTATGGCTACCCCTTTTAAAGGAAGTCTTTGATGTAACTTCTCCTCCTCCTTGACTCAAAATAAGCAATCTTTTTCTGTTTTGTGGTTGTCCTTTTTTCTTTACCTTTGTTTCTCTCACTTTTTCTTTTTCATTTAGATAAAAAAAATAAAATGGAAATATGAAACAAATGTTCATCAGTAAAGAAGAAATGAAATACTGTCTTCTTACAATGGTCCAGAAGTTAGCTTATTAAGGATCAAAGCTGTTTTTCTTAATTTTTATTCCTTGAGGACTTTGAGGCATGTTGTTGATCTAGATATGCCTCTCAAACAACTGATACAGAAGTTTCTGTAAGAAAGTCATAAGTCACTTTTCAGTGCTGTTGTAACTTCAAATAGTCACTAAACAAACTGTTATAAATCGAGGACTACATGTACAGTAATAGGAAAGCAAGGAAGGTTACAAATGGAAAGTTGTTTGGATCTCCTATAACATTTATCAGCGCAGTAGGATAATTGCATGTGGTAGTGTTTCAGTGGTAGTGTTACTTGGTCTGTTGTGTGTATGTTTGGGTGGTTTAGGGGTGGGGAATTTGTGGGGGGTGGGGGGGTGTTTGGGGATTGTTATGTGTGTTGGACTTGGTCTTTGGGTGTTAAGTGAATTTTGTTGTATGGGTATACTGTGTATATACATACAATGACAATAAACTTATTATTATTCATCTTGCATCATCCAAATTTAAGTCTTGCCTGGAAAGAAAATAGTTTTTACAAATGAATATATTTTAAAGCTGCATAGTTTAACATGTAAGGTAGTAAAAGTGACATCCAGGCGAAGTATTTTGAGGATAAAGCACTAATACAAGAATATAAAAAGTGGATTCCTATTTTTCATTGACTATGCATTTACTTCCATGCGAGGATAGTTACAAAGGAATAAAGAAGGAACACCTAATTTAGTGCCCCTAAGTCACAGCCAGATGCTGTATCATTGCTGCACATTATAGGTAGATAATGTAGATAGAGCCCTGGGGTATTAATTTTTGTTGCTGAAATTACGCATTGCAGAGTTACAGCTAAATAATAAACAGAATAGTTAAAATAATTGGCAGAGATAAAGATGCATTGGTATGTCATCAGCTAAAACACTTTATGTGATGGTCCATCTGGAAGATGTAATTACAGTTAAATTTGTTACTGTAGTGCTAAGTTTTGGCAAGCACATACTTTTTACATTCTGGCTTTGTCAAGGGGATTATTTGACATGTTAATCTTAGGCCTTTGCCAAACTATCCCAAGGCTGATGTTTACTGATCACAAAAATCCATGCCTGAAATTTGGCAATTCCAAAAATAGCTCCATTTGACTCAAGTTAATCTGGAGGCCACCAGATTTGAGTCACAGTTCAATAATATGTGAGATTTGAAAACTAGAGGCTCTATATCTTCACCTAATTATTATGGGACATCTACAATCAGCTGGGACTTCTTTTTAATATAACTGGCAGGCCTGTTGAACTCAGTCTGGTGGGATGAACTTTGCCTGGAAAAATAGGCTCTAAAAATAAGTTCTAGTCCAGGGTGAAATCCAGCAGGTTCTGAAGAACCGGTAGCGGAAATTTTGAGCAGTTCAGAGAACCGGTAGCGGAAATTTTGATTAGTTTGGAGAACTGGCAAATACCACCTCTGGCTGGCCCCAGAGTGGGGTGGGAATGGAGATTTTGCAATAACCTTCCCCCAGAAGTGTCCTTCCCCTGGAGTGGGGTGCCATGCTCACCAAGCCACACCATACCCACCAAGCCATGCCCACAGAACCGGTAGTAAAAAAAAAATGGATTTCACCACTGTTCTAGTCTCTTTAAGATTAGTCCCTTCCCAGAAAGATTTTTAGGACAGATTTTTGTTTTAACAATTGGGACAAATTTCTCAGAATTCTGCTTTATTAGGAGCGTTAAGGTTACAACATAAGCATTATAGTGAAAACTGACTTTTAAATTAAGCACCAATATGTAGAAATTTTATGGTAGAAAATTCTTATCCATTTTCTTGACTTTTTATAATAGGCAGCACTTGAAAGCCTGCTGCTCTGCCTTTGGCTGGACTACTTGCATAATTTATTATTTTGGTGACTTCAGCTAGATAAGAACCAACTTTCACATTTTTTTAAGGAAATAGTTCTTGTAACTTTCTTTTTAACAGAACTGATAACAATCACAAAGTTGCCTTTTAGGTAGGGTAAATAAATCCTGCCTAATTTCATATAGCTACCACAAGAAAGTTTGCGTGTATAGGGGAACTCTTACACATGTTTTATTGCATTTTTTTTTAAAGAAAACCTCTTTGTTGTATACCACTAGGAGAGGTTTGAAAAGTTGTTTCTTGGTATAACAGCATAAGAAAAGAGCCCTCCCAGCCAAATTATAAAATAATAGTGGCATTTTTGAGCTATGCAGTCTCAACAGTGATACCAAGAGAATAACAGTGAAAACAGTCTTTCTCCTGTTCAGTTGGCTGGGTGAACTAAAAAAGGAAGTATACTGAAATATAAATATACCAAAGTTTGTTGAGACTCTCTGTCCAGATGAATAGCAATAGTGCTGACTTATAATCCACTCCACAGTGCTTCGCAGCACTTCCTGGATGGTTTAAAAATGTCAGTATATTGCCTCCAACAATCTGGGCCCTCATTTTATTTACCTCGGAAGGATGAATGGCTGAGTCAACCTTGAGCCAGTCAGGATCAAACTGCTGGCAGGTGGCAGAATTAGCCTACAATACTGTATTCTAACCATTGTGCCATCACCATGAATGGTGTCATTGTGGGTTTTAGTTTTTATTGCAATGTATCAATGGTGGGTTTCCAAAAATTTTTACTACCGGTTCTGTGGGCGTAACATGGCTTGGTGGAGATGGCAGGGGAAGGTTATTGCAAAATCCCCATTTCCTCCAGATCAGCTGGGACTTGGGAGGCAGAGAATAGATGGGGCGGGGCCAATCAGAGGTGGTATTTACCGGTTCTCCGAACTACTCAAAATTTCCGCTACCGGTTCTCCAGAACTGATCAGAACCTGCTGAAACCCACCTCTGCAATGCATCCTCAGTATCACTGGATATTTCTTTCCCCTACTGTTGCATTCTGAATAGTGAAACACTAAGAGAGCTTATCTCTATAAGCTATATAACATTAGTCAAATATTTTTCAACACAAAATCTTTAACAGTAAACTAATAAAACTAAGCATAACCATTTTTCATAAATGTAGAGAAAAGGTCAGCATTTATCCCCTCAAATTAAAAATCAATAGTGTATTTAAAAAACATAAACTGATCTTTCAATTATGCATTTTTTTTTAAAAAAAAAGGTGAAACAACTATTTAGGCAAGTAATTACTCTAAATAAAGAAACAAAATTTAAAACTCATTACTAATCATAAACATATATCTTTCCCTAATTAGAAACCATAAACCTTCTCAAGTTACTGGTTAACAATTTACTATCAATGCTATAATAAACATAGTAGTTTGAAGGTGCCATGTAGCAGATTTATAACTATTATAAATCCTAACAGTTTGGGGTTCTTACATGTTCATTAACAACTTGCATTCCAAAAGAAATCATTTAATCATCCTAAATTAAAACCTGTTTTGGAAACTATTCAATAGGGAATCTGTCTTTGTATAATAAACACACACATAATTCGCTCCTGAGTCCTAATTAAATCCCATGCAATGAAATAATATTATGAACAAAAGGTCAGAACAGTGTAAGAAATAGTATTCCCTGTTATATTCCATGGAAGCGAAAGTTGGACTTTGAAGAAGCAGGATAGAAAGAGTATTGATGCTTTTGAAATTTAGTATTGGAGAAGACTCCTGAGAATATCATGGACAGCCAACGAAACAAAAATGGATCATCAAACACATGAATCCAAAATTCTCGCTCAAGGCAATATGACCAGAATGAAATTATCACACTAGAGATACATTAGGAGAAGGCCTACCTTTCTAGAAAAGATTTGAATGCTGGGAAAGGTAGAAGGAAAGAGGACAGAAAGCAGCAAGGTAGATGGTGGTGAGTACATGGTTGGAAGACACGAAGGACTAGCTTAGGGGCAGATTGTTATGGAGAAAATCTATGGTCACAAATAGTCAACACCAAATTAATAGCCCACAATCGTTGAATCAATCAATCAATCAATACCAGGAATTATTAAAATATAATAACAAAATTATATAATATATAAGCAGTACATTCTTAAATATACAAATGTTGTAATCAGAAATTTTCTAAAGAAATTATAATATAGAAGTGAAATTAATTTTTCATTCTCCATGATAAGTCATTATCTGTAAGTTTCTTGTCTTCTTAACTTTGCTTTTGATTGTGATACGTGTCCAACAACTTAATAAAGAAACTAAATGTTCATGTTATTTTCAAGTCCATGAAATGGTTTACAGCTGGGGTTTTATTTATAACATAACTGCAGTTACAATTCATGTGTAATATTTCCATAGTTACCAAGCCACTATGCAACGTAGACTGGATTCTAACTGAACTACCACTCAGAATATATTTTCTTTTATCAGAATAATTGTACATATTACAGTGAAAGCTGATCCTTTCTTTAAAAACCCCCCCACTAAATTAGCTCATACTGGATAATGGAATAGTATACTTTCTTAAAAATATTTTGTTTGTGTGGGTGGGTGTGTATTAAGAAAGCATTAAAGTATTTATACATATATATAAAATCTCAAAAGCATGTTTAAAAATAGAAAGGTACTTTTGTTTATATTTTGGAATTCCTCAATTTGTAAGGATTTTTATTTATAAAAATAAGAGGAGGGAGTTAACAAACAAAAGAATAATATACGGATTTATATCCTATCACATAACACCCCTCCTCTTATTTTTCATCCCCACAGCAACATTATAAACAGGTTAGGCTGAAAAAGCAAAAATTGGGCCTGCAACTGCAGTGTCTTCTTCCCTAGAACATCTGAGATCAATATTCTTTTTTCTTTATGTGCCTAAGTTGAAAAAATTTAAGCACAAAAATGTGAAATTGACATATATGAATTTCCTAAGAACACCAGTATTCATGAAATTTTTCATTCCTCAATATTTCAACATCCCACCCTCTCATCCCTCCCCCCCACCCTCCCAAAATGAAAGAATTTATGACTTTCATCAACTGATTATCTTCAAATCTTTATGTACGTTGCTCTTGTAGATTCAGGGAGGTTGAAACTCTCATGCATGTCCTCATGCAATATCCTTTCTATGATACCCCAAGACATGACCTGATCACCCCAATCATTTTCAAAATACAAGGGCCACACAGATATATTTTATGTTTATTATTTCTTAAGGGATGCTGACCCACACTCATACATCAGGGGGTCAAATATCTTCACCAAGTTATACAACAACACAAATCTATTTAGGTAGAAATGTTGTTTTATTGTTCTATTATTTTTTTCCCCTTCCTGGATAACAAAGAGTTGTATTAAACTACTTCTCTTTTTTACTGTACTCTTTTATTGTAAAGGCTGACCAAAGACCATAATAAAGATATTTGATTTGACATCTGTTTCCTAATCATTATTTTTTTTCCATTTCTCAGTACTTCAACAAACCACCATCTTGTTCCTATCAAAATAAAAATCCTATGAAAGAATGTGTGGCTTTCATAACTGATTTCTTCACATCTTTATTTTCCAAAGCACCTGAAAGCAGGACAAGAAGCAACAGATGGAAACTAATCAAGGAGAGAACCCCAACCTAGAACTAAGATGAAATTTCCTAACAGTGAAAACAATTAGCCAGTGGAGCATCTTTCCTCCAGAAGTTGGAGGTGCTCCATCACTGCAGGTTTTTAAGAAGAGATTGGACAGCCATTTGTCTGAAATGGTATAAGGTTCTTTGCTTGAGCAGGGGGTTGGACTAGAAGACTTTCAAGGTCCCTTTCAACTCTGTTGTTCTGTCCTGTTCTGTTCTGTTCTATTGTGTTCTGTTCTGTTAAGTTCAGCTGCAGAGAATCCACAGGTATCAAAGCATCCAATTGTGCCCCTATAGCTTCCTTAAATTCAAGACATGAATTAATACATTTCTGAAACTCTTAAAATCTCCTGAGACTGATGATCTCATAACTGATCTGATAAATGTTTCACTATATTATTACTATTCTTATGATTTCATGGGGTGTGGACCAGTAAAAAAAACTTTGGGCTTGCTTCATTTGCCATTCAGGTGAGACTGGCCAAAGGAAATCATCACATAATTACTAGAAACTGCAAAGCACAATGGAGTGACTTCACTCTGGAAGCTCTATTACACTAGAAACATTGCTGCAATAGCTAGAAATGTCTATAGTAGGACTGGCGAGTTGCATAATGCTTTAAAACTATGAACTTTCCTCCCACCCCATGCCCCATTTTAGAGGATGGCTTGCGATGGAAATGGCTTGTGGCACAAAACCATCTAGTTAGAACAAGATATGACTACCTGATGAGAGAATGGGGAGGGAAACATCAACAAATTAGTGAACATGTGAGATTCTATTATCAAGGGTGGCAAGAATTAGCTTGTAGATTCACATACAATTGTAACCACAACCATATAATAGGATTTTAAATGTCAATAGGGACATCCCCAAAATGCCAAGCTGGGAGATGCAGAACAATGCCTGCCTTATGCCCCCTGGAAAAAAAAGAAGAAAAATAATAAAGGTTTGTACTCAATCTATCCTCTGCAAATTTCATACCAATGTTTTACTTTATGCAAAAAAATGAGGTAAAGAAAGAAGAAAGACAAAGAAAAGGGAGAGAGGTGTGAATGATACAATATAATTAGTTTGTTTTCAAACTACTTTTTTTTCCTTTGCTTCCAGGTAACAAGGCTATGGTGAACTGCAAACATTTATTTACTTAGTTATTTTTTATCCCACCTTTATTAGTTTTATAAATAACTCAAGGTGGCAAACATCCATAATACTCTTTCCTCTCCCTATTTTCCCCACCAAAACAACCCTTTGAGGTGGGTTGGGCTCAGAGAGAGTGAGTGACTGGCCCAAGGTCATCCAGCTGGCTTTGGGCCTAAGGTGCGACTAGAACTCAGTCTCCTGGTTTGTAGTCTGGTCTCTTAGCCTCAGTCTGGCTCTCAACTGGCTATAAATAATATACACAACATTGTAAGCTGTCTGCAGGCAAAGAAAAATGGAAGCAGATAGGCAAGAAAAATAATGAGAAGTGCTAAATTTTAAATGGAATCCTGCAGCTACCTTCCAAACAGGGCCTAGAATGCATTGCATATATGTATGGTTATATTGATGCAATAGTACAAACCACTTATTATGCCACTCTTATAAACAGAAAATAGAAATATAAAATAGAATAACACTTAAACTGATATACCTCTTTATCGTGCTTTACAGCCCTCTCTAAACAGTTTACAGAGGCAGCATATTGCACCTAACAACCTAGGTTCTCATTTAACCAACCTTGGAAGGATGGAAGGCTTCTTAAACTGACTTCTTGACTTTAAGTCAATCTTAAACTGGTCAGGATCAAACTCCTGATAACGGAAATGCAGAGTTATCTTACAATACTGCATTCTAACCACTGCACCACCAGGGCTCTTCCCAGAAACCCTATGACCTGTTAAAGGGAAGACTAGCAGTGTAAAGACTTGCATGTTTTTCTCTCAGCCATTTTGTCAGCCACATATTATGGTGTTGCAAGACCACCAGAGGATAGTCTAGTTAGGGAAGAAGGGATACATCAATGTCTCTGGGGCCCATTTCCATCCCCTTGAAGGGGTAGTGTAGTAGACATACATTTGTTGCTGCCTCTCCATGCTACAGGTAGTCCTAGACTTACAACTGCAAGACAGTTGTTAAGTGAGTTTTGCTCCATTTCATGATCTTTCTTACCACAGCTGTCACAAAAGGCGATTCCATGACCTCCAGACACTGCATCTGTGGTAAATGCATTTAAAAAATTACTTTCCTAAACAACTTGGTTATAAGGTAGGTAAACTATTTCAAACTTGTATATTAAGCTTGGATGCTATTACAATTGCAAATTAATAAACCTACCTGGAACAGTAAATTATTGAATTGATCTATAAATGATTTAAAACCCCTTCTGATATTTGCCTGAATGCCTAAGAACTTGAAATTGACTAGGAAACTCTGTTAGACTCAACTGGAATTTTAAATCCCCAGCAGATCTAAACACATTCTTAGTGTTAACCTACTAAGAGGGAAAGCAATTTGTTGAAAATTATATGCTAACTACTTGGAGGAGTAGTAAGGTTTAGGCCACTAGCTCTCATTAAGTAGTTAATGAGATGGTTAGTGAACCACTTACCCTTTTGAATAGTCCATGATTCTTGGCTTCTAATATGAATATTTCTTGCAAAGCAAGTATATAATTGGACAGTATTAATATATAATGAATTTTAGGAACAGACCATTCATACTGCATGGGAAATTACTAAGCTAGATCCTTGAAAAATATAGTGGTATTTTTTAAAAAATAAAGAACAGCAACATTTACATTGCTATGAAGAAAGTCCCTCTGTGAGCAAAATGGGCAATTGCAAAATGTGATAGATAAATAGATAAATAAAATAAATCCAAGCTTTCCAGTATATTTCCTTGTGAAATACGATTGGTTTTGTGCTCAGGAAAAAAATAGCCCAGGGGTCAGGGTCAATTAGACAGGCAAAATGAGGAGAATCAACTTGGGAGTGGAAATCAGGATTTGGAAGGAAAATATCTGGATTTTTAAAGCATTTGGACAATTTAGGCACAATTTAAAAAAAAGAGTTTACATGGAGTCAAGACTACTAGCAATTTCAGTCATACTAGACTTGACTTGGTTTACTTAGTGTGGTGAACTACAGAATAATAGAATAGCAGAATTGGAAGGGACCTTGGAGCTCTTCTAGTCCAATCCCTGCTCAAGGAGGAGACCCTATACCCGTAATGGCAAACCTATGGCACGCGTGCCAGACGTGGCACCCAGCACCCTCTCTGTGGGCATGTGAGCCATCGCCCCAGCTCTGCTCCGCCACACATGTGCGTGCCTCCCACTAGCAAGCTGGTTTTTGGATCTCTGCCGCACATGCGGGGGGGTGGGGTGCATGTGGGGGCTCCGTGCGCATGCACAGGGGGCAGGGCACATGCGCGAGGGCCGCACACACATTGCATTTTGCGGGTTCGGGCACACACTTTGGGCACTCAGTCTGGAAAAGATTAGCCATCACTGCTCTATACCATTTCAGGCAAATGGCTGTCCAATATCTTCTTAAAAGCCTTCAGTAAGGAGCAACCACATTGATCACTAAACCATAGTTTATGGCTTAGTGTTATCTAGGGACTTAACTACTGTGGCTTATTCCACAAACTAACACAGTGTAAAAACTCCAATAAGGTCAGAAAGGTTGCAGAAAATTGTTTAAATGGGCCACCGATGGAAAACCAAGTCCCTGGTTCTAGATGTCAGCTCTAGAGGATAATAGTATGAAAAATAGTATAACTGATTATTCCTAATTCACCAAAATGGAGTGGGGGAAACCTAATGTAGTGCTGTCTTATTTGAATATTTTACACTTGGTAAAATACATAAACCACAAACAACTTCTTCATTTTTTTCTTAGTAGTGTGCATTTTTTCTCTCTTTGTTAGAGAACTAACAAAGTTAGAGGCTGGAATGGACAAAAAGATTAGTTAGATATATCTTCTTCTCAAATTTCCTATAATTAATCAACCACAATAAAATACTCTATTTATTAGAAGGTGGACAAGACTTTCCACTTGGGCAATTTTCATATATGGAGAAGTGAAAGCACGGTTCACACCCCTTCCCTTACAGAAACTTGTTTTTCAGCAGCTCTTCAGAAGCACCAAAATATCAACATTCAAAAATATAAATTCTGTTAGGTATTTGATTAATGTTTCCAATAGTCTTTGGGATAAAAATTAAAAGTAAAAATGTGGGAGTTGTTTTGCTGTATCCAGAATATCAGGATAAGGTATGCATGACACAGAGCATGATCCACAAATCCATGGACATCTTATTAATGAAATAGAAGTGTCAAATTCTGACAGAATAGTATTTCAGAGACATCAATATTGGACTTGACATCAATCTATGTTATTACAGTACACATATAAAACAGTAGGAGTGACTGGTCAGGGAAGAAAAGAGACATTCCCAGAGAGCTGTGTGCCATTTCAATGATTATCTGCATGGATATTTGTCACATACCTGAGTGATATTCACTGCAAAGCCACACAAATCACTTAATAGTTGAGAATGAAAATGGCTCTTCAGCTACAAAGTGAATGATTGCTCTTCCTTACACTGCTTGTGACTTGATTAATATTAATAAACAGGACTTCTGTGTTTAGCTCTGAAAGGATATGGGATGTGTTACTTTTAAATTCATTAAATCTGTGGTGCTACTGTATGAAAAAAAATCAAATCCCACTGAACACAAGGTAAGAAATGTCTTTTCATACTTGTTTTACTGCCATTTAGTGATTTTTTGCAGGCCAGATCTGGTGGCCCTATAATAGCTTGGAAATTAGAACAAAAGGCAGGTGGCAAAGGAATGGCAATGGCAGAATTTGCATATGCCAATGCAAAAGCTTGAAAGGAGGCAAAAGTATCTGCCAGGAAAGAGTGGTGGTGTGGTGCCACTATAGCCGTGATGGTGAACCTATGGCACGTGTGCCAAAGGTGGCACGCAGCTCCCTCTCTGATGGCACGCGAGCCTCAGTTCAGATCCGCTGTGCATGTGTGCATGCCTCCCGCTGGCCAGCTGGTCTTCAGGTCTCTGCTGCGCATACGCAGGGGTGGCACATGCGCAGGGGCGGGGCACGTGCACAAGGGTGCGCACATGTGTGGGGTGGTGGTGCGCATGCAGGGGCCATGCATGCATGGGTGGGATGCAAGCGCGGGGGGCGGGACATTGCACAGGGGGTGCACACATTGTATTTTGGGGTTTGGACACACGCACCCTTTGGGCACTTGGTCTGGAAAAGGTTAGCCATCACTGCACTATAGGAACAGATGACAAAATGTGTGACACCATTATACAAATGCTATGACTTACATGCTCACATCTGATATTAGGACATTTGTACATTTCACCCCATCCTGCCTAGCTGAAAGCGAACAATCGTTTGGAAAAGCAACTACATTTTATAATTAGCTGCCCTATGGCTACACTGTGATAACTTGAACCTAGTCATTTGTGCTTCGAATGACAATTTGGGATTATTTAATGATCCATTGGTTTATCTTCTGGGTTGTCCACACTATTCTCAGGAGTCTTCTTCAATACATTATTTCAAGGTGTTGATATTCTTCCTTTCCTGCTTCTTCAAATTTCAACTTTCAGTTCCATAGTATCACACAGAATACCATCGCTTGCACAATTCTTTTTTAAATGTTATTAAAAGTTGCAAAATGGAATATAAAAACTAATACAAACTAATCTAAAGTTTAAAAAAAGAAAGCAAAGAGAAAGCAAAAAGTTCAAGGGGAAAAATAAACCAAAAGTGGACAAGAAAGAAAAAGGATACAGAGAAATTATTACTGATCTTCTCTACAGCAGTTGTAAGTACTTATAAATTTAACTCTTCCTCTAAACTCTTCCTATAATCTATCCTAACAAACCCTAAATTCATTTTTTCTATCTTCCGCAAAATATCCACAAGGGATTTCCAGTTTTCTAATCAGAGAATCTGGTTATCACAGTGATTTACATCATCCTCACTAACTATTCCTCCATTGTATGTGTTCTGATCTTTGTAGATATAGGTACATTCCAGCATTCCAATACAGGTAGTCCTTGATTTACGACCACAGAATTTGTCGCTAAATGAGAAATTTGTTGAGTTTTGCCCCATTTTACGACTTTTCTTGACACAGTTGTTAAGTAAATCACTGCAGTTGTTAAATTAGTAATAAGGTTGTTAAGTGGATCTGGCTTTCCCATTGACTTTGCTTGTCAGAAGGTTGCAAAAGATGATCACAATTCTGGGACGCTGCAACCATCATAAATATGAACCAGTCATCAAGCATCCAAATGTAAATCATATGATCACGGGGAGGCTGCAGTGGTCATAAGTGTGAAAAATTGTCATAAGTCAATTTTTTTCAGCGTAGTTGTAACTTCGAACAGTCACTAAATGAACTGTTGTAAGTCGAGGACTACCTGTATACCCAGTCTTTATTTAGCAACTGAGTTCTGTTACAACAACCAGGTCATTAAGCGAAATGTTCATTATGAAAACCATGTGACTGAGATATGAAGATCATTGATGCTGCCATCATATTCAGATAAAATTCTCTCATGCAACAATGCCAGCATTAGTCCCATTCGAGTGTGTTGTTGTCAAAAGGATGAAATTTGGTTATAAATGTGTGCATTGGTCAGAAAATGATTTTAAAATTACTGTGTATTATCTTCATATTTGCAAATGGTTACCAATTGAAGTAGTCGCTAAATGAAGAATGGGCATATCTTTTCTAAGGCCTTCATGGCTGCTTTATTGTATCCTAATTTGTGGCATATTTCAAGACTTCTTGCAGCTTTATTGTTGATGGCTGATCCTAAACAGCAGAAACTCTCTATCATTTCAGTATCTTCATTGTCAACCCTAAAACTTGTGTGCTAGCTTTTGTCTTTAGTTTGGTTTCCTTTATATTTAATTTTATTCCCATTTTTCATTGTGCTATGCTTTAAACTCAAACCATAAAGGCAACATCAACATAATAAAAGTTTTTAATTTACAGATTTTCAGTTGATACAAGATTACTTTGGTACTTACAGCATTACTAAGATCCAATAAATTCCTAATCAATTTATAAGTAAACAGTCAGTATTTCTGGTCAATATTCTGTAGACTAATGAGCACTTATATCAGCACTAACTTTCACTGATTATAATTTTAGCTTATTTTTATGCTATTCAATCCCATACTTCTGGACAGCATATAAAAATACCAGTACTATGTACAGTGATTTATAATATTAAAAAACATAACAGGTGGTCATCCTCAGTTGAACAAATGGTGTTCAACTTAATAAATCTTTACGAATTCTATGCAGTATTAAAACTGTCCTAAAATGTGGCAGCATAAAAGGGATTCCTGGCTAAGTGGTTATTTGTCCTGAAGGAAAAGTAGAGCTCGACTTACAACAGTTCATTTAGTGACTGTTCAAAGTTAACAACAGCACTGAAAAGAGTTACTTGTGTCCATTTTTCACACTTACAGCATCCCCATGGTCATGTGATTTACATTCAGATACTTGATAACTGGGTCATATGACAGATGTAGTGTCCTGGGGTCATGTGATCCCTTTTGCAACCTTCTGACAAGCAAAGTCAATGGCAAAGCCAGATTCACTTAACGATTGCAAGAAAAGTCATAACATTTTTCACTTAGCAACGTAAGTTCTGGGCTCAATTGTGGTCATAAATCGAGGACTACCTGTATATGCAATCTGGCATTGTAGCTGAAGTTATGGAAAGCTTCTGGTAAGGAGTTGGCACACGTTTGTACTATCATTTCTAAAGTGGAGTGGATCACACTCCACTTTTTACAGATATTGTTTTAGCCATGCTGAGGTTTGCTATTTTTAAAGCTGGAGCTATCAACGCAAATGGAAAAAAAGTTCTATTATTTCAGGGAGCACTGCTTCCGTGCAGCTCAACAGCGAGGGCTCCGAACAACCCCCAAGCCACTGTTAAGAACACAAAGAGCGACAAATCAGACACCCTAGCGTGAAAGCCATGAAGTAGCATTTGGTCTAACAACCGAGTAACTAACTCTCACGCTGCCATGTCGCGATCTACCCCGTGAGAGCGTGGGGCAGAAAGGAACTACAGGGAGCATGCGCAGAAACAACATTTTCCCCCATCGCTGTGGGGGAGGGTTGTCGTTCCTCTGAGTGCGCAGGCGCAATAGTGGTCCGGCAACGGAGACCCGCCTCCTCTGGCCTGCTACAGAGAAGCTAACGTGATGGCTGGCGGAGCTCGCCTTCCGCTCCTCCTTCCCTCGCCAGCGATATCTCAAGGTGGAGAGAGCCGACGTGAGATAGGAGAACTGTAAACCTTGGTGATTTAGAAGGTGGGCTGCTTCCTCCCCGGAGCTTCTCACCGCCTCCCTCCTGTTCGTGCCTTCCCAGGTTCTCCAAGTCATGCTGCCTTCGGTTTATGGGGCTTTTGCATTTGGCACGTCTGGACCGGGTGGCTAATGGATAGGAGAACATTGCACGTTTTGAACATTTCAGATATGTGCTAAAGTTTGCTGGCATTAACGTTCATGGGCTAGGAAATGGCTGCTGTGTGGCTGGGTCTCCTTGGGGTCCTGCTTCATACCAGTGAGCCTGACTTTGCCCTAGATTAAGAAAAGGGGTTCCTTTTAGGGGTCCGCTTTATGCAGTAACAGGTGTGAGCATTCTTACAGGAACCTGATGGTCATGTATGATACTGCATACAGATTTTCCTGTATGGTATCCATTCATGCAGAATACCATACAGGAAAAGATGTGCTAACTTGAGATGTGCAATGTATAGTTTTATATGATTGTTGCGGCTTTGACTGCTTGTTAAGTAATTATATTTGGTGACTCTATGGGTTTTTAAAAAAAAAAAAAGTAAAAAAGTTGCACAAGCAACTGATCTTGTACCGATTTTTTTTTTTTTTTTAAACTTTGCTTTTGTGATGAATATTGGAATCCGGCAGATACGTTTTTATTTTTACCCGTGGCTAATCCGTGTTTCTTATAGATGCTGAATTTATTAAACAAGAAGAAAACATGGAAAAAATGACTATTTGGCAGCAACTCTTGATAGGTAACCATCTTGTATTTAAACCTCTTCCAATCTTCTCGATGGAGTAATTTGACTTTTAAGCCGATAAGGAAAACATGAAATGAAATATATTAATTGGTACATATAAGCCCAATTTCTAAATAGATCTTCAAATGGGACTCTCAACACTACTATGCTTTTTCAAACATAGAATGCGAGTTGAATTAAACGTTAGACTGTTACACAGTTAATGGAGGCGCAGTGTCCTTTCTGGCCTTGTAATATCAACTTTTTTCTCCATTTCTGTTATCCTCCTGTCGGTTCCCAACTGAGTAATATATAATAATAGATATTGGGAAACAAAATTAACATGGAAATAACTTCAGAAAGAAACCCCTATAACAAAACAACAGTACTAAAAGTTTCTATCAAAGCTTAAGTATGCACAGAATAAGTGATAAATCCCATTTCATTTAGCATTGCTGATTTCCCCCCCCCCTCACAGTAGAGGCATTACTGAGTTTTAAATGTCTGAAGAAATTTTGTGAATAGGGAAAATGTAACCCTCCTTACCTCCTGTGTACAAGAATATAATGCACATATATGAGAAATTAGTATATAATTCAATGTTACATTATATTTTATATGCGTAGCACCATAGGTTTGTGTTATTGCATTCATGTTTCTGAAAATTTCTGTGCAGTTTCCTTAAGGTTTCTCCTAATATTAGATTCAGTAATAACCATACGATTGGTTGGATTGGAATCACTAGTCTAAAATCATCCAATGAACTCTGTGGCTAAGACAGACCCTGAACCAGTCTCTCTCACCTCCAAGTCCAATATCTTGATCACCAAGCTATACTGGCTGTATTTTGTAGAGTGGAGCTGAACATCAGTTTTGAATTATATATATGCACTCTTAACTGTTCTGTAGGTAACAGATTAATCTGGTTACCTTTGTTCATGGAGTGCTAAATTAAATGGTCACCTTGGCACAGGGAGCCCTTGTGCTCAGTCTTGGAGCTCTTCTGTAAAGAGGGCCAACATTGCCTCAACAAAGTTGCTAAATATTTTATTGCCATAAGATCAACTCCTAAATGTGATGAACAATATTGGGTAAAGACTCAGGTTTAAACCTCACAAAAAAAACCTCTAGGCTGACCCTTATTTAACCTGACTAATTGAAGGATGTTGAAAGGATAAAATAGGAGAGGGGAGAGAAAAACACATCTTTTCTCCTAAGTGCCTGCAACAGGAATATGATAAAATAAAAATTGGAGATTAAATTTCAGATTCAGTTCTTAGGTTAGTCAAATATGAAGAACAGAACAGAGTAACAGTTGGAAGGGACCTTGGAGGTCTTCTAGTCCAACCCTCTGCTTAGGCAGGAAACCCTACACTATTTCAGATAAATGGTTGTCCAATCTCTTCTTAAAGACCGTGGGAGCGTTCAAAACTTCTGAAGGAAGTTATTCCACTGATTAATTGTTCTCACTGTTAGGAAATTTCTCTTTAGATCTAGATTGCTTCTCTCCTTGATTAATTTCCACCCATTGCTTCTTGCCCAATATTTCATTCTGCTTAGCAGGTTTTTAAATCTGTAAAAGAAGATACCATTGTAAAACTCTAGGATGGATGTGGATTATAAAAAAATGTTTATTAATGAAGCATTTTGAATATGAAAAATTTTAAACATTTATAGAAGTGTTCCATAATAAATGTTTACGTGAAATCAGTTTGAACTACAAGAATTGAATATATAAAGCGAATACATTGCTATCTGCCGATGGACATAATTCCCAAGAAGTGTTCCAGCACACACTTGAATGCAGTAGGTGTAGATGTCTAATAAGATTAGAAAGTTTTAAGCATCCATATTCTCACTTTGTCTCATTCCATTTGCCCTTGCTAGGTTTAATAATTCTGCATCCTGTGTGGAATTGTTGAGTTTTAATAGAACATTTTATCCTTAAAGGAAGTTGATTCAGTTATATTTTATGTATAGCTTTGGTCCAGACTTATTTTCTCCCAGTCAAGGCGAGATGGAGACGGGGTGAATGTTGAACTTATTTGTATGACCTCAGAAAACAGGAAAAATTGACTCTGGATTTTAAGTTTGAAGCTTACTGATCATTTTCTTACTATTTTTTCCAGGTAAGCATTTATTGAAGAGCAGTACTCAAATTCTGCAGGAAGAATCAAGTTTTCCTCCATTGATCAAAGTCCATTGATCAAATACATATCAGGTGGAAAGATAACACAGTCAACAATTGTCTCACAAGGATTGTAATAAGTGTTCTAAGCAAACTTTTTCATGCTGAATTAAAAAATGAGGTCAATTTTTTTCTATCAGGCTTAGTTATTTGTGACCCTATTATTCTGTTCAATTAGTGATATCATGGTGTTTTATGTTAATTATAGTAGCATATCTGTATCAGATATGTTTAGTTTGGAGGAATTGACCTGCTCCCCACTCCCATTTTATGTTATTTCTGCTTAACAAACACAACAGGGATCACATGTAAAATAAGCACACTATGAAATACCCAGATTTACCATCTGCAATGAAGGTAGCCCCATGTAAAAGTTTTACTGTACCAAAGCTTCTAAAAATGGGACTATTAGTGACAATGACTAATCATAATGATCGTGCTTAAGTAAAGCAGAAAAGGAAAACCTTAATTCTGATCTAACATTTCAGGTTTTCTGAAATGAGCCACATTTGTTGATGCAAGGGGATCTGAATAATCTTGCTTGTGATTTTAAGTTGTCTTAGAAGCAGGATGAACTTTTAATATCAAAATGAAAGGGAATCTTCACTGTCTTGATACTTAAGGGTTTTTTTCTTTCATTATGTTACATAATGAATGTAACAATTTATTCTCCCAATAAGATGGACTAGTATTTTGTAAATATGTTTATTTAGTTATGGAGGCTCTTGGCCATGAACACAATGTAAATCATTAGCTCCTTGAAAATTAAGCCGGAAGGCTCTTTTTCATAATGGGAATAATTTATTTTCGACGTGTTGGCCCATGCTGCTAACAGGAAAGAGTTATATGAGAACAAGAAAGGAAAGATCCAATGTGAAAAATATAAATGGAGTACCGGTATTTTTGGAGACCTGAAAGTCCCCTTATATACAAAGTAAGGTGTTTTTTCCATGAGTAGGGCAGTAAGAAGAAAAAAAAAACCATCAAGCTCAGAAAAAATGCCCCAAATATACCTCATTTGTTCACAAACAGTTTGGGAAATAATAAAGCAAGAAATCCACAAAATACTAAGCAATAGAATATAACATGTCATTGAAAATTCATTTCTTGGTCTTTCACGTGGACTTTTCCCCTGACAACCTCAGCATAGTCAGTGATGAGTATGGTGAATGATTTTCCCAAGATATTTGAAACATGGGAAAACCAAGAAAAGTTGAGCCCCAGTATGCTGGCTGAGTATTGCTGGCCTTTGATATAAAGTCCACCAGATAATTAAACACTCCTTTTTGTGCTTCAAATTAAATTGTAAATATAGGCTATTATCAAAAGTAAGTTATGGATCACTCAGACTACCATACTTGATAGAAAAATCCTGAAACATTTGAATTCAGCATTAAAAACTATGAGACTAACCAGTTTTCGTGTGACACAACATTCTTTTCTCCATCCTTTCAAGTTACCCTTTGCAACATTGTTGTTTCCAAGTGTGATTTTTTTTTATTCCATTTCAAGGGTATCTATGGGAAAAGCTCATAGATACAACCATAGATAGATGCTTTATCATATTCATCCAGAGATACAAATCTGCATATAAAATACAGTCCAAGAAGTTAAGGATTAAATAGGGGGCATATTTTTAATGTTGTGAATAAATCTAATCAAGCGTCTCCAGTATTTCTTCCAAACTAACTAGTGGCTGCCAATTCTATAGCTGTGATAGCTTTATTCCATTTTCAAATTTATCATACAAGAGCCTTGAGAGCTCTTGTATACCATATTTCTCTAATAAGTCTCCAGGTCAATTACCAGAAAACACGATTATGCTAACTGTTCTAGAATAACCAACTGATTCAGTTGGCCCGTTTTTGGTCCCAGGAGGCTGCAAGGAGACCTACTAGGCCCAAAAGAGGGCGCAGGGGGAGGGGGTCGCATGCGCACGCATGGGGACGGGGCACGCCGAGGCGCATCACATGCGCATTGCATTATGGGTGCCAGCACACACGCACTGTCACATTCACATGCACTTTCAGCACACGATAACAAAAAGGTTAGCCATCACTGTCTTAGACGAATGGTGCAACAATACTGAGATTCTTTCACTCAAAAAAATCCCTCCTTCCCCATCAAATTATTTGCTGCTAAATGTTTGGTGCAGCCCCTCATTGGATTTCAGTTCAGCTCATATTCTAGCTATGCTTTGCTGGAATCAATTCAGATTTTTCCAGGTATAAATCCAAACATAAACTGAAGTCTAGTTTGTCTAAGATGGAGATTTACATTGGCTGGTAATTTTCACTTTATGGTTAAAAATAAACTTTTGACCCCTTAACAACCCTTGCAGTTTACTCAGTTTGGAAAAAAACCTCATTGTATATGTACCCTTTTGCCATATGGTCTTCTATCAGAAACCTTGTTTTCTGTACTGTAAAACAGTGTATATTTTTAAATGTTATGGATCTAAGATTGCAGAATTATTTTAATGTCATTTGGAGCTAGCTAATTATTTCATTAACTTGGAATTGCATGGGCAATACAGAACCTTCTCTTGGGCATACTTTAATACATGCCATATGTCTTATTGGAGGTCTGGTTCAATAGGATTCTCTTTGAGATAAACAGGCTCATACCAGTTTAGCAAATAGGCACCAAAGCAATAAATATATTCTATACAACAGCATGTGAATTGTTGATTTTTGACCATAACAACAAAGCATTTTCCATTGTCAAACCAAGAAGTTTAATTAGACTGATTTTTGAGGTTTTATAAGATTTGAGGTTTTAATGCCTTTCAATTACATTATAGAACCCTTACTTACCAAAATATTGGTCTACGTTTTGTCTCAGTAACACCTATGGAATTTGGATTTTTGATACCTTTCAGTAGTCAATTTATGATGTTACATAAGCTTTTCAAATAACACTACATGGTAGAATATTTTTGTACCACTAGGTGGAATAAAGTTCTCTGAATGGCCTTCTGCTTTCTCTGGTATTTTTTCTGCTGTAAACAAAACTGCTGTAATTGCATTCCAAGAATTGTTACCCTAATTGATTACATAAGGGAACTGTCTGAACAACGGAAGGAAAACAAGTGCTGTGCTTTTTAGCAAGCCATTTCAGGAAGTTTGAGGAACAAGCTCTTCTGGAAAATTCCATCAGAGTTCTTTGAACAAACTCTGTGCTTTATTTAAGGCAAGAGCATTGGGCATCTGCATAAGTCATTTAATTAAGTCTTTGAAATATAAAGATCTAACAGGCAGAAATAGAAGAGATGTATTATAAATGGAGGAGATACATAAGAATTTCTGCTAAAACTAGAAAATGAAACCTTTAGCTTTTTATATTATCCCCTAATTTCAGGCATGGAATATGCAGAGCTTTTTCAACTGATTGACACTAAAAGCACTTCTTTTGTTTCTACATAAATTCAACAATGGATAAAGTACCAAAATTGACACTTGAATATTTTCAAGTTCAGTCAAATAGGGAAATCTAGAGCTGATTTTTTAAAATTAACAATTGTGTTTAGGTACCCATGAGTTTAGGAACTTTGTTTTATAGTCCTTAAGTCAAGCGGTTAACTAAAATTGTTTTCTGCAACACTGCTGCTTTATGGCCTGTATCATAAATGGTGAATCCCTGCATGCCCTTAGGAGACATGTCAGCTTGCAATTCAAATTCCAATTTGAAAACGATTTTGGGGTAGTAGAAGGAAGTTGAAAGGGAACCTCTTTTTAGAGTCTTTAAAGGAAGTCATTTACTTAATATAAGAACTGCAAAACAGATTGGGTGGGATATTGGTTAGGACTGGTAAACCTTATGTTCTATCAATAATATATATAAAGATTAATGAAATTGTGTTCTCAAGGATTCATAATTAAACATCTGAGATTGGGAAGTCTATCTTGTATAATTCTTTTCATGTTTTGTAATGTTATAACTTTGGGAGTGGTTGCAATTTACTTCAGTTACTCATTTTCCCTTCATGAAAATCAGTGCTAAGGGAGTCTTGTTATATATGTGTATTATTTTATTCATCCATACTTGGAATGCTTGTAATGTAAGGCTAACTCATAACTGAGGTAAGGGTGCATGAAGCTCTATTTGAATATTGCATAGCTGTGGAAAGGAATTACACTACTTTTGCCAAAGTCTGTCTTCCATCATATACTACTGGAGGAGGAGAAGAGAAGAGAATTCTTTATTGACCAAGTGTGATTGGACACACAAAGAATTTGTCTTGGTGAATACGCTCTCGGTGTACATAAAAAAAAGATACATTTGTCAAGAATCATAAGATACAACACTTAATGGTAGTCATAGGGAACAAGTAAGCAATCAAATCATATTAGGAAACAGTCAATATAGATCTTAAGGATACCAGCAACAAGGTTACAGTCATACTGTCATAAGTGGGAGGAGATGGGTGATGGGAACGATGAGAAGATTAATAGTAATGCAGACTTAGTAAATAGTTTGACAGTGTTGAGGGAATTATTTGTTTAGCATAGTGATGGCATTCAGGAAAAAACTTCTTGTGTCTAGTTCTGATGTGAAATGCTCTATAGTATCGTTTTGAGGGTAGGAGTTGAAACAGTTTATGTCCAGGATGTGAGTGGTCTGTAAATATTTCCATAGCCCTCTTTTTGACTCGTGCAGTATACAGGTCCTCAATGGAAGGCAGGTTGGTAGCTATTGTTTTTTCTGCAGTTCTAATTATCCTCTGAAGTCTGTCTTGTTGGGTTGCAGAACCAAACCAGACAGTTACAGAGGTACAGATGACATGAGAAGTCTCTTCCTTGACCTGCTACAAAATGTGAATCACCCCAGGCTGACATAACAGAAAAGGCACAAGAGCAAAGGCAACAACTTCTTGATTTTGTTGTCTCTTGTCACTATATTGTATCTGATTCAAACAGCCCTGCTTGTATGGACTTACCTTTCAATGCCTAAATGAAGCAAACACTACTATCTTTGTTGTAGCATTTTGCAGAATGATAATCTGTAGAATAGTTTTAAGAATTTATCTGGTTAACAACAACTTCCAGTGTGTTTTCTTGATAAAGACACTATCTTAAAATGCTTTCTTTATGTTAGTTGTGTTGCTATAGCAACTTAAGTAAGTTTTTCTGAAATATCTCTCAATGTTTCTCAGCCATTTCTTTTCAACAAATATGGGTTCTAGTAAGATAATCAAAAGGCCATGGTTTATAGGCATTCTGTTAGGCTTATCACTTACAGTAAGCCTTTTAAAAATGCATTGATACTGTTTACAATACTTTTTGTAATTAAAATAGAACTAATGGCAAAGCAGTACTTTCTAGTGTAGGAATTAGCTTTTTCTAAACCCAAATTAAAACAAATATATTATTAAGTGAACTAACTAGTGAAAAACATTATTTTGGCTCCTACGCCATAATCTTTCAATAGCTGTTCCAGTTCTGGACTTCACCAAATGTTCTGCCAAGATGTACTCGCTTCCTTTGTTTTGGCACACTCAACTAGAGACCACCTGCTCTCACCCCTCTCGTGTTTCTCAATTTAAGGATGGAATTTGTGCCCTGCCTAGACTTATTTGGCATACCATATGTTGACATCTACTGTTACAAATCAAGGATTACTCTTAATATCAAGATTGAGGTGTCACTTCAAAAAATTGCATTCTTGAGCTGTGTTGATGCTGCTTAGCATTCAACCATATAAAGTGATACAGCATACTGTATTCTCGCCTGTCAGGAGACGTTTCTGTTTGGCCTTATTAAAGTGTTGAAGTAAACCTTTCTGGACCAGCTCATGTAATAAATTTGTAATTTTAAAAACCATACGGGACTGGTGAAGGAATGCAAATAAAATGAATTTTCACTCTGGGAGGATAGACAGTGGAGAGAACAAAGGTCCAATTTCTTTCCATCTGTGGAGGGGTGTTACAAACGAATTTTCAGGTTTGCAATGGAAACCTGGATGACACTCAAAATCGGGCTGAATTGTGGCTCTATGAAAGCAAGCAGGATTTACAAGAAGCCACAAAATCACAATCGGCCCTAGCTTTGTTACTCAATCAGACAGGATAGCAAGTCAACTTCAAATCATAGGAAATGAGATATCATTGGCTCATCGCACAATTTGAGGAAGTCCCTTAAATTATTTGATAGTGTTCTGGCATCGAGTGGCTAGTTGAATACCAGTACACTCTTTTAGGATTTAAGACAAGCATACTTATAGAAAAATGAGTCCAGACATTTGCACAAATAAAAAAGAATGTATAAAGTGTTCTCTAGTGAACAAGAATTCCAAGAGAGATTGCAGATGGACCTCTTTTGTGCCAGCTGGAACATAATGTCTTTCCAGTTAGGTTGACACTGAAGTTTTCAGCTCACTCTGACTTTTCTGAGCTTACTTATTTCATAAGTAAAGGAGGAGGATTTGATTTCGCATCTGGATATAGCTGCCCAGAACATTCCTGGAAAGATGTCTTTTCTTGGCATCCATCAACTTTTCCTCCCTTTTAGAGAGTCACGTGTCTGTTCACTACAGTAATAAAGTTGAGATAAACGGAATAACTCTAGGACACGTGTGTCTGTAGAAGATAATGTTATTAGAGGGTAATCAAAAGAAATGCAGAATTCAAAAGCCAGCAATACAATATTGGGTGATACAGGTTAAAACGGAGTTTATATAAGTTACCAAGGGAAAAGGTTAAAATAAATAAAAAAAATTTTTTTTAAATAAATAAAATATTTTTTTAAAGGGGAAAAGGGACATGATGGCTCAGTGGCTAAGATGCTGAGCTTGTCCCAACTTCTGCCAATCTAGCAGTTTGAAAGCACGTTAAAAATGCAAGTAGAAAAATAGGGACCACCTTTGGTGGGAAGGTAACAGCGTTCCGTGCGCCTTTGCCGTTTAGTCATGCCGGCCACATCACCATAGAGACAACTTTGGACACCACTGTCTCTTCGGCTTTGAAACGGAGATGAGCACCACCCCCTAGAGTCGGGAACAAGTAGCACATATGTGCGAGGGGAACTTTTACCTTTTACCAGGGGAAAAGTGGTTCACACTACTATGTCTCACCATTTCTTCTACGGGAACACTACAACCACTAAAGCTGTAAATACTTTTAACATTTTAAAATACCAAACAGAAGTGTCCTGTATCTCTGCTTTACACATTATAAGCCGCATGGGTGCAGTGGTTAGAATGCAGTACTGCAGGCTACTTCTGCTGATTGCTGGCTGCCTGCAATTTGGCAGTTTGAATCTTACCAGGCTCAAGATTGACTCAGCCTTCCATCCTTCCGAGATGGGTAAAATAAGGACCCAGATTGTTGGGGGTAATATGCTGACACTAAACCGCTTAGAGAAGGCTGTAAAAGCACTGTGAAGCAGTATATAAGTGCTATTGCTATTGGCAGAAGGGGCTACTCTGCCTACAAATGTCAACACATTCTGTTAAATAAAAAAAATATACAGAAATTTATAGTTTCCTTATATTCAATGAGAAATAACTTTATCTTGGACTCTGGCACCTTTGATTCATTCCTTCAAGATTTTATTCATCTTACTGTCTTGTTTTCCAAAGCTCTGTTGGGCACAACCCAACATTGTGGCCCCTATTATGGTCCCAGTTGGCTGTGGGATGATGAAGGAAATAAAAGTAATAAAATTCAGGCAGCATTTATGTGAGTTAGCTTATCATTCCTGTTCCTTAAAACTGGATTAACCCACTCTGTGAAAACGTGTAACACAAAGCAACCTTTTAGGGTTATTTCTATAAATAACCCTAAATTTATAAACTATAAATTTCCACTTGATGAAATGATCCTTTAAAGGTTAATTGTAAGTAAAAAATTGTTTTAACATCCTGTCTTAGAAATGTCAAGATGGCCATACTTCAGTATATTGGGAGCTGAAAGGAATCATTTTTTGCTTGCTTCTTTTTGTGAAGCCTTACTGAGGTGTTTGTAAACTACTACTGTGGCCCTTTCACATCATTAAATAGTTTTCTAAGGTTGCCAAGGGCAGGGATGTGTGGGAAATAAAAGCAGATATTGGGTGTGGACTATTACTTGGTTGGTAATCTTGATTAAGGTTGAGAAACAAGGAAAGAAACAACTCTAGTAAAAGAAGGGGAAACTTCAGAGAGATTTTGGGGGATTTTAGGCCTAAGCTTTATCCATGTACTCATTTGAATCTATGCTTTCACGCCACAATTTTTGTGTATAAAGGGCTATGAGCAAAAAAGGCAGCTTTTTTTCCCTTAACAATATACAATTAATGAGATTCCCTCATTATGTGACCATATTTTAAACTGGTCATCCTCATGTTAGTCCCTATAACTTTGATAATGGCTACAATTCTCTAGATCAGAGTTGAAGTTCTGTTATCTCTGAAATTCATATAGTAAATCACTAGATTGTAATGAAATTTGCAAAATGCTTTAAGATACAAAGATAAAATAAGGTATATACCACTTTAAATGTAGTATATGCTTTTTTTGGGTGAGAGTCAGATTCATCAAACTAAGAGACCCTATTAAAAAAAAATCCTATTCTGTATAGTTATCAACAGTTAGCTGAATCAACCTATTTTTCCCCTTAAAAAGATGCATGGTTGTCCACCATGCACAAAATATTTTTTTCTGTTGCGCTAAATGTAATGTGAAATCAAGGTACAGTATTTGGTATGCCCATTCAATGATTGTCTCCAAGCAGCTTTATAGTCAGAACAATGAAATCATTGTGAGTTAAAACCAAGGTGCTGGCCTAGAAACTAGGAGACTGGGAATTCTTGTCCTGCCTTATGCATGAAAGCCAGTTGGGCCAGTCACTCACTCTCAGTCCAATCCACCTCACAGGGTTGTTGTTGTTGTTGTGGGGAAAATAGCATGAAGAAGTGGTATTATGTATGTTCGCAGTCATAAATTACTTATAAAGTAATAAAAGGCAGGATAAAAAAATTCTAATAAATAAATAAATGTGTCTATGGTCTTCTGTTGCCTCTTGTATCAGTTAGTTCCCTTTCTTATTCCATGCTTCCATGCTTTTCCTATATTCTAGAATATCTAATTTAGCATATTCTAAGAATTATTTATAAATAGATAGTACTGGATTGTTACTATGTAAAGAATATTTAAAATCTTATAATGTTGATTAAATCATTTACCAAAATGTACAGAGTGCTCCAAAGTAACATATAGATGTGAGTGGACTATTTTAACTGCCTCACAATTGTGGGACAGTTAAAAAAGCCTACCCTCATCAACATTCTGTACTTTTTGGTAAATGATTTAATCTTATTAACTTATACATTCCATACTCCACCCAGGAACACATAGGGAGGGAAAAAAGAGAGAAGGAAATCATGTTACCTACAGGTTTGGCTTTCCCCATAATATTAACTTAGCACAATCAGAAGTATCAAAGTGAAGCTGGTTTAGTAGCTCATCTAAAAAAAGGGGGGGGGGATTCCATATTTGCCAAAACAATTGGAGCATAATACTTAATAGTACCAAAGATGCTGACTTAAAGATACCACATATGGTAAGTTTTTTCAAACATGTCTCATCTCGTCTCATGTCAGAAATGCAGGAACTAAAAGGGGAGGAATTATTAATTTAAATTTTAAAAAGATTAAACATTTTAATAAAAACATAAATTTATATAGTTCTAGCCCAATGCTGGGCTACCTTGATGGCAGGAATATTTCTGACCAGCAAGTCATTCTGTGTGCATGTTGGCTGTAAAGGCCAACTATCTATAAAAGATAGATAGTTGTTTGAATAGTGTCAATTCACAGTAAATATCCTTGTTCTCAGGGAGAAATCCCCATTTTTCCATGTGGTCTTTATTTCTAGCCAATAAACAAACAGTTTATTAAAATATCTCCAAACCGTCCCCTCCTCCAAACCTCCAGAAAACCCCTTAAGCGGTTCTATTCAATTATGAAGATTAAAGTTTCCATCTATTTAATTGTTCTGTTTGAGGTGTAGTAATGCCTCATGATAAATATCTAAATCTTGACATTAAGAGTATCTTCTCTGATACTTTAAATTAAAAACAAGGGAAAGAGCATCCCCTAAATAATGCAAATAAAAAAACCCAAAAAGTGTTAGAAATATATCAAGGAATGCACTGACAGGGATTCCCTTGCCATGTCCTCCAGTAAGCCCAGAGTCAAAGAACTTCCTAACTTCCTTCACCCATGTTACATGTGACCAGACTGGCATTCTAAAATGCTGCTTTTAGCTCCCCTGTTTAGTGCAATGTTTTGTAACTATGCAAAGAACCATACTACTCAGTGTCCCTCCTGGGCCTAGGCTCATATAGTGTAGTCTAAACTTTCTAGTTGCTTATCTCCTACAAGATTATGGTTTATCTCAAGTTACAATTTCTTTTTCTCATCTTTGCTGCAATAATTTTCCAGATTTCAATCCTCTCTCCTGTAGCAGTGGCTTTTTCCTCCGAAGTTGCAACAGTCTTGGTAAAAGATTCTCCTACTTTCCCATTTCTATTGTGTTTCCTGACTAGGCTGAATGGCTGCTATAGAATTTGTCACTCCTTTTGTATTACGGCTTTTAATAAGTAGGTACACAGTGCCTCCTTGTTAATTGCAAATGTTTAATTCCAATATAAAACCACAGATAGGGAAATCACAAATGACGAGGCCTTGAGGCTACGGAAAATTGAGGGGTTGGGTCTGGGAGTCTGTAGTTGTCCTCTTTCTCCCATAAACACTTCTCCCATAGTGGTTATCTGACAGTTACTTCTTTTAATTCAGCCAAGGTGGATCTCAACGGTCTTAGAAGTCCTTGTGATTGTTTTCATGACATCTGGGCTTCCACCAGCACCATTCTGGTCCTCATGGCTCTGTTATGACCTAGGTGAGGAAGACTCTCAGTTGTGTCCCACAGCCAACTGGGACCACCTGGATGTTTCCTTTTAAGTTGGTGCTTTCTCAACTACATTTTTAAACACCTGATTAATAAAACTGTTCCCAAGATTCAAAATGTGCCAACTAACAAGACTGCAATATGGCTACAATCGTTGTTTTGTTTCTTTTTTTAAAACTCTAAATCCCTTTTATGTAATCATAACATCTAAAAGGAGTTGGCAAAAATTGAAAAGGGCCTGTAAAACCCATACACAGAAAATTCTAAACCAATCTTTGTGCTATCAAAGAAACCAAGAATGATAGCTGGTGCATGACTAGACTGCAATCTTGGATCATGCTCATAAATTCAAAGCCCAGAGTTGCATGGAATGTGTGTTATGAATGCAAATGGGACAACTTGGCTGCAATTTACAGCTTTTTTTTTTATTTGCCTAACAAAGGCAGAACATTTGTTAGTTTTCCAATACAAAGTTTTTCCCCTGAATGAATAAGAATAGGAACGTCATATGAAACACGCCCCAAAGCAATAATTTTATCTTCCTGGAACAACACCATGTGTTGACTGAATGTCCAGGAGGAAAAAGCTCATTTGGCCTGAAGAATTTGCCTATTTTTTGTAATCTTCATACTAAAGGCAACAACTTTCAGCCTAAAGTGCAGCATATATTCAAAAGAAGCTAAAGAACCATGACTCCATCCTTTTATTTATTTATTTATTTTTTTAAATTTGATTTATATGCCGCCCTTCTCCGGAGACTCAGGGTGGCTTACAATGTGTTAAGCAATAGCCTTCATACTTTTGTATATTTATACAAAGTCAGCTTATTGCCCCCACAAACTGGGTCCTCATTTAACCTACCTTAGAAAAGATGGAAGGCTGAGTCAACCTTGAGCCTGGTAAGATTCGAACCTGCAGAAATTGCAGGCAGCTGTGTTAATAACAGGGTGCATTAAACCACTGTACTACCAAGGCTCTTTCTTCCTTCTTAATAACTAGGTAACTGCTTCAGATACTAGTTTCAGGGGCTACACTGCAGTGGACAGAGGGACACCTCCCCTCAATCCCACCTCCTTCCACTGTCACCAACCTACATACTGTATAGTCCTATTACTGAGAAATGTAGCTGGATTATGACAAAAATATTTTAACACATCAAGGTTTAAGAATGTTAAATCATGTTTCTATGGATGAACTTCTTTTTAGTGAAATGTGAAGCAGCTATAGCTATTTTGTTTCAGATTTAATGGTTCCTGTTTAGGGTTTGTTTGCAAGGGAGGAACAAGATTTTTCTAACTTTGACTCTTGGTTGATTTACCACAAGAACTTTGGTTCTAAAATTATTCCTTTATTCTCTCATATCTGGAGCTGGTACATGGAGCAGCAATGAAGATGTGGGACTGGGCTCAAAGGAACCGAGGTTTAAATCTATCTCAAAAGGATTTTCCTGTGCCATTTTGACAACCATGCTATCTCCATGGTTCTCCTAGGGTCAAAATCCTGAAGATTCTTCATTCTGCCATATTTCCTCTTCTAATCTTCTCACTGTACTACTTTGCTTACGTATCTCAATAATGGAGAAGTAACACTTAACATGGTTTTGTTTAAAAAAAACATTAAGTAAATTTCAAATGACCGAAGAACAAACATAACTTTGATAGTAAACACTGGGATTTTTATCTTTTTAAAGAATTATGAGGGTAACTTTCCAGACTACCTTGATATGAACTGCTTCCTGAAGGACCAGTTTTGGCCAGCTTATGTTGTCTTGAGATAGGCAACCAGCTTTTCCTGTGTTATTGTAGTACAAAGTTGTGTTTTTATTAACTACAGTTTGGGGAAGCTGCTTTCTCCACTGGCAAGAGGAAGTTTTAGGAGTACATGCAGAGCAACAAAAGCATTGGAAAAAAAAAGACAGACTTGCTTGTCCAAATTATGTTGTCCTTCAAATTGTTTGTCATGGATGTCTGAATAGACAAAATCTCCATAGTGGGAGGAGCTAGTTATGGACTTCACAGATATTTATGATTCCAGGATACAAAACAAAAGGACAAATTATGAAATAAAACTTGATGAAAACATGGAATTTTACAAAAATAATAATAAGACCAGCAACTTTACCTCTTATCTCACCCTCAAATATTTTGATCTGGAGGTAATTATTATTGCAAGAAAATAGTAATTGTATATGTATATGTATACACAATCACCCCAACTCCACCCCAATGTAAAGGATTACAAGTGTCGAGCGTCAAGAAGCACTCGACATCATGTCCATGCACCGGCAGAACATGGATACCCGACTGGAAGGGGGGGGGGTTGAGCCACATGGGTGATGGTGGTGGAATAGGCTTCCGAGTAGGCGTTTATGTGCACGGGTGCCTTATGGGGTCGCGTGGGGTTAGCTTACTACTCTGAGAACACTCTAGAAAAATGACGGCATCCCAGTACGTCCGAAGGAAATGAGGAAGTACGAGACCTTCCAGCTGAATGTAATCTGGAAGGAACTATATAAGGACTCGCTTGCAAGGGCGTGACAGCTGCGTCTTTGTTTTGCTAGCTTTGCATTCCGGTTTCTGTAAGCGCTGATTGCCACGATTAAATGAAGATACACCAGCTTGGCTTTAAGCGTGTTCTTTGAGCGTGGACACGGTCCTAGGGGAGCCGAGAGGAAGACGCAGCTCTCCCTTTTCACAAGCCGTTTTGGAGCCGCCCCCCCCCGTGAAGGAAGGAACGGGATGGCAGAGGGCGTAGCGGCCGACGTGCTGCCGGAGGATACAGCGGAGACCGTGGGCGAAGCGGAGGAGGAGGTTGACGCCGGGATGGATGGGGCGGCCAGCCCGCCGGTGGTGCGGCCGAAACAGCATGAGCCCGGGGTCGACGGCGCCCCTAGTGAACGAAAGGAACGCGAACGCAACGCCCGGGAGACGCCCGGCCCAGAGACAGGTGGGATGCGTCTTCAAACCCCGCCCTATGCCGGTTCCCAGTTCCAGGATTGGAGGGAACGGCGATGGCTGGAAGACGAGGAAGGGGACTGGAGCCACTCCACTGGCCTGGGGCCTTCCACCCTAGAGATCCTACGCGACCGTTTTGGCGAGGTGAGCTTTCGCGACGCGCCCTCCTGGCAGCCATGGGCGCCCAGCATGGAGGGAGCCACCTCCTGGTCGGGAGGCGGTACGGCGGGTGGGAGTTCTGACAGCAAATTCCGCCTTGCCAGCCCGAAGCTGAAGTTGGAGGGGCGTGAACAACGCTGGGTGAGTGGAGAGCGGAGACAGGCTGTACATTCATACGGTGGGGGCGAGGGCAGCCACGCAACTTCCGGTGCCGCTACACAGCCCGGGAGAGAGAGGAGAGTAGATCCCGTGAGAGACGCCCCTCGACAGCTACCCGGCACAGGAGATAGGCCACCACAACAGCGTTACAGAGACCCGCTACCAGCATGGGGCCACGGTCCCTGGGCACCCCCCCTTCAGCAACATCCCTGGGGATTACCGCCTGTGCAGGCTGCATTTGATGGAACTGCAGGAAAGGTGGCACTGTTCCTGAGTCAGGTAATAAGCCATATGGACCTTTATGGCAGATTATATCCTTCGCAGTGGTCCATGGTCGTGGCGGTCACAGCAGTGCTCACGGGGGAGGCAGCTGAATGGGTTGCCGATTTGCATAGTGAACACGCCCGCGAGTTAACAGATCTGGGCCTGTTCCTTGAAGCATTACGCAATAGGTTCGAGGATGAAACTCGGACCCAGGTCATCGAAGGTGAATTGGTCAACCTACGACAGCGTGGTCGCCCTGCCAAGGATTATGTCAAGGAGTTCCGTAATCTGGCAGGAAAACTCCATTCGTGGCCAGAGCGATTACTTATCCACCAATTCCAGGCAGGGCTAGATAGAGAAATAAAACAGGCCTGTGTATACCGGGGTCTAGGCCCACGATTGTCCGAATGGTACAAGGCAGCGGTGAGCCTAGACGTTGGTTTACGAGAATTCAGGCCTCGGAACACACCACCGTTCCAGTCCCGTCGTGGTCCAAGTGGCAGATCCAGTGACCGCGGGGCGTTTAGAGGAACCCCGGCATTCGGGCCGACCGCTACCGAGGCGAACAGACGCCCGTTCCGGTGCTTTCGATGCAACCAAGAGGGTCATAGAGCTGCGGACTGCCCCGTCGCAGCCCCGCGACTGTCAACTTCCCGGCCATCCGTTCCGACTACCACGCCACGTGACCGACCCCTACGAACACCAGAACGCTCTAGGGCAGCCACGCAGACGCCCTCGTTAGAACCGACAACCCGGTCCAGTAATACCATGCCAGGGACGGCTCGTGTCCCCGACGCATCCGAAGAAAGCGACAACGGAGATGAGTTGCAGGATCCTATGGTAAGTGACCCTGTACACCCCTTCCTGATACCAGTGACCCTTAGACATCCTGTCACTAAGAAGGAGTGTGAACAAAAAGCCTTAATTGATACAGGCTGTACTCGATGCCTTATGCGGCAGTCGGTAGCTGAGGGCTTGGGCCTTCGGATCCTGACTCTTCGTACCCCCATTAAATTCGAGCAGATGGATGGGTCCATCCTGGGAGGCACACCTACTGCCAGTGTTACAGAACCCGTATTCCTGCAAATAGGAGCCCATCAGGAAATGATCCGGTTCATTGTAGTAACCCAGATGATCGAACCCATCATTCTTGGGCTCGCGTGGTTGGACAGGTGGGAACCACACATATGGTGGGAGGGGGGTTATCGTAGGCTCAGACTGCCATGTACAAAAGAGAGGGTGGCTCTCCAGCAAGAAACAACAAGACAAGGTACATACCCCCAAGCATATAATGACCTCGCCCGAGTATTTAGCGAGGAAGAATGTGACATCCTGCCCCCCCATCGGGATACGGATTGTGGTATCGAAATACTTCCCGGAGCCCGGTTGCCAAAACCCCGTATGTACTCGATGACACCACAGGAACTGAAGGAATTGCGAACGTATATAGATAAAAACCTGGCCCGGGGATTTATTCGTCCCAGTCGTTCGCATTTAGCGGCACCCGTCCTCTTTCGAGGTAAGAAGGATGGTGGCTTACGTTTATGTGTTGACTACCGGGGATTGAATGCTGTCTGCGTAGAACCGTTGTACCCCCTGCCGCTGATAACTGATTTGTTGGCTACCCTGGCGTCAGGGAAAATCTTCACGAAATTGGACCTCCGCGAAGCCTATTATCGGGTACGGATACGTCAGGGAGACGAGTGGAAAACCACATTTAACACTCCCCTCGGCAGCTACCAGTTCCTGGTGATGCCTTTCGGTCTACAAGGGGCACCAGCGGTGTTTATGCAGCTTATAAACGGTATTTTACATGAACACCTATATCGGGGCGTCTTAGTCTATCTGGACGACATTTTGATCTACTCTGATACAATGGAAGAACACGTCCAGCTGGTTAGACAGGTCCTGACCAAGTTGCTGGACGCACATCTTTTTGTAAAACTCTCAAAATGTGAGTTCCACCGGGAGGAGATCGATTATCTAGGTTTTCGAATTAGTCGTACTGGTATCCAGATGGACCCGAAGAAAGTAGCTGCGGTCTTAGAGTGGAAAGCTCCGCAAACCCGTAAACAACTGCAAAGTTTTTTAGGTTTTGCAAACTTTTATCGACATTTCATTCCGTCCTTTGCAACAACAGCATTACCATTAACGGAGCTATTGCGAACAAAAGGTGTGGTGGCCCCTGGGAAAAAGCCTAGGCCGGGATACAAACTACAATGGTCATCTGAATGCCAACAAGCCTTTGAAAATCTTAAACGGGCTTTTGCCACTGAACCCGTATTAATACACCCTAACACGTCACAACCGTTCGTAATACAAGCGGATGCTAGTGACGTGGCAGTAGGAGCTATTCTAATGCAGAAAGATGCGAACGGTATGTTAAGGCCTTGTGCATACACCTCCCGAAAATTTACAACCGCAGAAAGGAACTGGGCAGTGTGGGAGAAAGAGGCCTATGCCGTAAAATGGGCATTACAGACATGGCGGCACCTACTGGAGGGTAATCCCATACCGTTCGAGGTCTGGACAGATCACAAGAATCTACAGGCCCTCCAAACACCTCGGAAACTGTCCCCAAAACAGGTGAGATGGGCACAATATTTTCAGCGGTTCCGTTTTGCCCTCGTGTATAAGCCAGCTAGAGGAATGTTTTTAGCGGATGCATTGTCACGGATGCCGCAATATCACAGTAAACGAGATGAGGGTTTACAAGCAGTAATCTCACCCCTAAAAGCGTATGTATTGACAGCCCCGCAGACCGAGGATTGGCTCACGCTTTTACGGAAAGCCATTCGGACGGACGCATGGGCACAAAACAATGCAGCATCCCTAACCCACCATGACGGCCTAGCGTGGTGGGGAGATAAACTCTATATTCCAGCAACATTGAGACAACGAGTGTTACTCCAGTGCCATGATAGGAAAACCGCCGGACACTTCGGGTTCCTTAAAACCCTACATCTGACGCGCAGACAATTCTGGTGGCCTAAAATGAGGAAAGACATTGACCAATACGTCCGGGGATGCCACACATGCGCGGTATCCAAGCCACAACCAGGGAAGCCACTGGGCTTATTACAAACCGTAGCCGAACCAAACAGACCATGGGAGGAAATAGCCATGGATTTCATTGTAGACCTTCCCAGTAGCAGAGGTTATACCGTTATTTGGACAGTAGTCGATCTTTTCTCAAAGCAAGCCCACTTTATTCCATGTAAAGGCTTACCCTCTGCCCGACGCCTGGTACGTTTATTCCTACAACATATTTACCGTTTGCATGGAGTGCCTAAGAGGATAATATCAGACAGAGGGGTACAATTCACCGCCCGATTCTGGAGAGGGTTTCTCCGTGATATAGGGTCAACCCAGGGCCTTAGTTCAGCCTATCACCCTAGTACGAACGGTGTTGCTGAACGCACGAATGCCATGATAGAACGATACTTACGCTCCTACGTTACCTACCAACAAAACGATTGGGTTGATTACCTTCTATTTGCTGAAACGGCATACAATAACGCAGTACATCGGAGTACCGGATTTACTCCGTTCCGGGTAGTCATGGGGAGGGACTTCCCTGCTATCCCGGAGTTAGACCTTTCCCTCCAAAAACCTATGACTCCCAACGACTGGGCTACTAACGTGAATGCTGTGTGGCCTCACGTAAAAACCGCTTTGACACGGGCAGCCGATGAATACAAGCTCCAGGCAGACAAAAGGAGGGCTACATGTCCATCTTTTCAGATCGGAGACCTGGTTTATTTGTCAACAAAATACTTAAAGCTACGATTACCAAGTAAAAAACTAGGACCCAAATATATAGGCCCATTTCCTATCATTAGAGTAATTAACCCCGTAACATTCATGCTAAAACTACCCCCCTTATTGGGAAAGACCCATCCGGTTTTCCACTCTAGCTTGTTAAAACCGGCCACTACACCCACTACAACACCAAAACCACCTCCTGGCCCGGTAACCGGTGCCCACTATGAAATACAAGACATCATCGATTCCAAACTACGTAGAGGCCAGTTATACTATTTAGTCCGCTGGACAGGGTATCCTGATAGTGAAGCATCCTGGGTACCTGTAAAAGACATAAACGCCCCCAGATTACTGAGAAAGTTCCACAAAGCAAACCCCCAGAAACCACATCCCTTACCTGACCATTAATATCATCTCTTTTTGTCTCCTCCTCTTAGACGGACGCCTGGTAGGGGGAGCCGCCTGTCGAGCGTCAAGAAGCACTCGACATCATGTCCATGCACCGGCAGAACATGGATACCCGACTGGAAGGGGGGGGGGGGTTGAGCCACATGGGTGATGGTGGTGGAATAGGCTTCCGAGTAGGCGTTTATGTGCACGGGTGCCTTATGGGGTCGCGTGGGGTTAGCTTACTACTCTGAGAACACTCTAGAAAAATGACGGCATCCCAGTACGTCCGAAGGAAATGAGGAAGTACGAGACCTTCCAGCTGAATGTAATCTGGAAGGAACTATATAAGGACTCGCTTGCAAGGGCGTGACAGCTGCGTCTTTGTTTTGCTAGCTTTGCATTCCGGTTTCTGTAAGCGCTGATTGCCACGATTAAATGAAGATACACCAGCTTGGCTTTAAGCGTGTTCTTTGAGCGTGGACACGGTCCTAGGGGAGCCGAGAACAAGATCATAAAAAAAAGAGAGAGAGGTATTTTCAGACTCCACAAGAAGGTTAAAGATACAACAAGAATAGTTGAAAGCCAAAATTTACCATAGGTGATGTAATTACAGATTGTTGGAAAAACAAAAAGTAATATTTAGAAAGAAGGAGGGCTATTTTTTAAAAAATGACAGAATTTTACAAATGTTTCAGAATCAAAACCATCTACTAAGCCAGGGGGTATATTTATTTGCTATTAAAGTACAACATGAAGACAGAACAAATTCAAAATTGCATTATAAAGTGGATGCAACATTTTACAATATTTTACAATTACAATTCAAAAATGTGAAGAATTATAGAAAAAAACCACAATAAAATGTAGGCCAAGCTATAAATTAAGAGAAAATTGGTGGGAAATGTTTTAAAATGGTATGTAACTGTCAGTCATTGCAACAATGAATAAATGATATGAAATATGATGGAAATTGTAAAGGCACACATTTTATCATATGTACTGGTCATATAAAAACAATTGAAACTGGAAGGAAATGCATAATATTATTTTTTTTAAAATCCATAAAAACAAGGCTTGAATTGAAATCTCAGATTTTTTAAATTAGGAACTTTTCCAAAACACATAAATAAAAAAATTACAGTATATTAAGTTATGTCCTGATGGACATGAGGACTTGTTCAGCATTGATAAAGAGACTGGGAAACCAAACTTGGAGAAGAGATAGCCATAGCAAAATTAACAGTATATATTCAGAACAGAAGCTTGACCTAATTTAAGCAAAATGACTCTCCCATGTCTCATACAACACATAAAAAGATACCTATTTTTAGGGGGCGAACAAGTAGTGTAATTAGAAATTATTTCAAATGTTAATAAACATGTTGATTGTTCAAATTGTTTGAGATTATCTCATGTTTTCTATTCAACATTTCTTTTTCTGTAATACAGTACTTGAATTCTTGAACAAGTGGGAAAATAACTTCATTGGGAAATTCCTTTGCCAATATCTGTGCACTCCTTAGAACATTTTTAAGAAAACTCTCCCTGCCTAATAAATAAGAGTGTTGGTATAAAACTGTTTTGTTCATTTGTTCCACCACTCGACATGAATCCAGTCTTTTGCTTGCCACATTACAACAATATGACCCCACAAACAAATTTGAAATCATGTATGTTTGTGGTGATTTCATCTTATATTCTTTCATTTCTCATAACATCATCTTTAATATCAGTTGTGGAATCGTCTGTCTTCCCTCTGTGGTCTTTAATAAGATTTGTCACCTACACGTACTGTAACTGTCCATCATGTGACCCTCACTAGTTTCATTATGAGAATTGATGGTCTCAGATGTTGCTTCAAAATTTACTATTCAAAAATTCCTCAGTTTAGAGAAAAGCACATAAATTATTTTTTTTTAAAAAGCATCTGACCATTGCAATCACTGAATGAGGAATGGACAGGATGAAAGGATTCTTATGGAGGATTCAACTCTCAGATCCATTCCTCTTCCCTTCTATATTGCCTAGAAAATATTCTTTGATGCTTCCTACTGCAGAAACATTTTCCCTAACTTTTCTTGTTAGAAAACGCACCATTAATTTACTTTGTATGCCTGATATTAGGCATGCAAAATAATTCCTTGCTCTCTTTAAATCTGCCATAATCTTTCAGTACCAAGAACTGTGTGATCTCATTTTAAATTGTTTTCTAAGGAAGGGTTGTGTGTAAATATTTTGGCGATGACTCATCTTAGATGCTGCCAAAGAATAGCATCTAACTCAACAATCCGCTCCACAGTTTTAAGAAAGCTTACATTGTTTGGCACAGGCAGCTGATTTGAAGTCCCATAAAGTGTTAGGTTGTGATTAGCCAACATGCTCATAATGGCAATTCAGAACATTTTGCCAGCAAGAAGACTCTGACATAATCTTCTCATGATGCTGCTTATCTTTGACGATGGCCATTCATCTTAGTCATATCTCAGGCTCATTCCAACAATGGAATACCCTCAGAAGGTCTTCTGCTTTGTCATGGCATGCCAGATTTCCAGACAAACTTTCCAGTCCATTGTGCAACCAATACAGCTAGAATGCAGAAAGGGTTTGCAGTAGAAACAGCTTGCAGCATTCTAGAGCTTTGAAGACATAAGCCATGGCCTCTCTATTTTCTTACCAGCAATGCGTCGGATGGAAGTTTCTATTTTTCTTTAATAACTGTAATTGAGTACCAAAAAAAAAAAAAAAAAAAAACCAAGCATGAAGAAAACCTAAACAATACAGAAAGGTATAAAGAAAGGAAAATGAATACAGCAAAAGCAAACTAAAAGAAAATAACAAAAACATAAAAGACAAATAATTTGTAAATATATAGAAACTTTCAAATATACATACACAAATAAGCTTTTATACATACAAACTTTATAAGTCTTTCAATAAATAGCACTATTTACTGAAGTTTATCCAACTTAGTGAAATCTATACTGGAGATTTGTTCATAGGCTGATCTAGCAAGATTTCTGCTGACTGAGTAGTTGAGATAATATATTCATCTTTCCAAAACTGAAGAATAAACATTTTAGCTCTAAGTAGGACACAGAAACCACTTTCTTTGTACACATAGCAATTTCTATGCAGTAAGAATACAGTTCAAAACAATATGAAACATCTGAGAATACTAAAATTTATCTCAAAGTTAACACATGTAATAGCTCTCTCCCAAAACAGAACTATGATAGGATACTGTAGAAAGGCAAGTTTCAGTGAAGCCGTAATCCGATTGCCTTTCCAACAACATAATAGTTTACTTAAGCCTATTCTTTATACAGGGGTGGCAAGATGGCTTAGAGGTTAAGACACTAGGTTTGTTTACTGGAAAGTCAACAGCCCAGGTTCAAAATCCGAGCACCACGTGACGGAGTGAGCACCCGTTCTTGCCCCACCTCCTACCCAGCTAGCAATTAGAAAACATGCAAATGCGGGAAGATGAATAGGTACCACTTTGATGGGAAGGTAACAGCACTCTGTGACATAATGCTGGCCACACACCTATGGAAATGTCTTCAGACAATGCTGGCTCAATGGCCTTGAAATGGAGATGAGCATGTTCCTTATAGTAAAATAGAGTAAAATCCACAGGGTCTCCTTTATTCTTTATACAGGTCATGCTCCACCTAATGACCAATTGCTTAGCAACCATTCAAAATTACAAAGAACTCCTCCCAAATTACCTATGGCTCAGTTCTGGAATTCTGATGCCTGCACACACCCCTGTGGTCATATGACTGAATTTCAGATGCTCACCTTTATGGCCAGTTGCAGCGTTCCACAACACGTGACCGGAATTTGCAATGGTTTTTGCTGGTTTGGGGCAATTTTTGGCCAGTTTCCAGCAAAATTGCCCATAATAATACATTGATTTGTTTAATGGCTGCCACCAAAAAAGTCATAAAATCATGGGTGCCTCAACTGACTACCGTCATGACTTATAATAGAAATTCCTGGCTCCAGAAGAGAGAGTGACATCAATGCCCAACCTTTCAACAGATCTTATTCAACGGGAACAAAAATATTTTGGACTTGTGGGATTCTATTTTCATTGCCTTGGGAATAAGATTTTTTTTTTTTTAACTTTCAGAAGAAGAAATCCTTTAGACAACTGCTTAGGTGACTCTACAGCCCATACTCTGGTTTTAAGGAACTAAACTCAGCCAAAATTCTTTCTTGTGTCTCCTCTATACTCTGATCTGTCCTTTTCTACAAGATAGTAAGATATTCAAGATATTACAATTAATCAGTGGAAAGCTTGCCTCCAGAAGTTGTGGGTGCTCCATCACTGGAGGTTTTCAAGAAGGGATAGCCATGTATCCAGAATTGTAGGGTCTTGAGCCAGGGATTAGATTAGAAAACCTCCAAGATATCCAACTCTGTTATACTGTATTCTGTATAATATATTTTTGGAACATACAATATAAATTCTGCCTGTTCAGCTTTTTACCAGGTACTTTAAAGAGCACTGTTTGCATAAAAAAAAATTGGGGTTTGTCATATTGGAAAAGAAGGAAATTAGCCAAATTTCCTCTCTTTTCTACACTTCTGCTTAAAGCGTTTCTTTCTAGCTGCTTGTGGCAGCCGTGAAACAGGAAGCATAAGCAGAGTCAGGAAGGGAGAACAGGAAAATGATTTTGTATCTACGTATTAGTGATTCTTGATCCAGCATCTGTTGCAATCCGCAGGGTTGAAGCGATAGAATTATTCTGGTATGTATCTGTTTTGGGGAAGGCTGCTATAGAATGTAGTAAAAATCATTTTAGTCATTTCAAGTAGTTTAAATAATACTATATCATTTTAATAAGAGATTATTAATATTAATATTAATAAGATATTTAATAAGATTAATGAGAAATTAAAATGTATGAGAATGACAGCTCCCTTCTCTACCACCAAAGATTAGGAATGTATATTGCATTTGCAACATTCAAGAAATCTCCTGGTTTTAAAGATTCTTAGCCAACACATTTTTAAAAAAAAAATCTATGGGCAGCTAACTATTTGTAGTGAAATGTGCACTTAGCAAGATAAACCCTTTGATGGGAAATTATGTCATATCTCTTTTATAGGGGCACACCATAAGTTCAATTTCCTATGGCTATTGTTACTCTCTGGAGTAGGAAGTTTCCCTTTCATAACTGATGGCATGCTTTGCCTTTGGTTTGAATTTCTAGAGAATTTGGAACCTTTACTTCCCCTCTTTGTGAATTGGCCAATTGAAACGGCTTTTTCAAAAATTTGGTAATGTGATATAACAGTAAGATGAAATGAAACATGGAGGTAAGGCCTGAACTTGATAGGCCTGAACATTCTTCGGTATGAAAATTTCTGGCCTACGAGCCAAATGTAATCTGTCCAATGCACTCCTTCCAATGCCACCAAAAGCTCATCAATCTAAGCCATTATGATCATAATGAAATGTGTGACAGTTGTAAGGCAGGTCACTCATGTAACCAACCAACAATTTTACAACCTTTTTGTGGCAGTCATTAAGTGAACCAATTGTTTGCTATGGAACATTTTTGCCAAAAGCCATCATAGATTGTAGTCATGCTGTAAACACTCATACATTTGATTACTAAGCACCTGAAATGTGGGGGAATTTGTTATAGCTTCAAGCTAAGTGACCAGTCATAAATTGAGGCCTACCTATACTTGAAGCACCTCAAATATTGTGTTCGCTAGTTCTATTGAGTCCCAATTACCTGTGACCTTACTCTTAAATATCTCAGTGACCAAGAGATTGTCAAAGCTGCCCTTTCAAGTCATCTAGCCTTTTACTTTGAAATGGCTCCTCCCAAGAATTAAAATATATTACAACATGCCTTGGTTTTTCTCCACTAATCACTTTATCGGGATTATGTAATGGAAGTAGGGAAAAGATATAAGCTTTGAAATCAATCTTCTTTCTTACTTCTGCCCTAGTTAAAATATTGCTTCTTTTGTGAGATCACTAGGTGATCTTCTGCAGGACACTATTTTTTCAATTTTGGCAGATGAGTACACTGACCTATCTTATTCTTTAAAAAAAATATTTCAGTTTATATTATAGATAGTTCATTTTTACATCTTATGTCTCTCATTCAAAAGAGCTTACAGTACAATCAGTGCAGTAACAGCTGAATTTAAATATGAAAAAACAAACAAACATTGAAACCAGATTTTAAAAAGCCAAATCATTATTAATCTGACTCAAAAGTCCTGGTTAAAAAAGGAAAGCCTTGTTTCCACTCTGTAGGTGGAATGAATGGGAACTAAGTGCTAATTGCTAAGAAAGTGTGTTCTGTAACATGGAAGTAACATGGCAATAATGGTTTGATTATGTCCTAAATTGTTGTGAAGAAGAGGTCACATGTGTAAGGTACAACGTTGTTCCATAAACAAGAGGCCCGGAGAATCCAGACCCAACAAAAAGTGGTGTTGGTGGTGAGGGGAAAGAATAAAAGTTTAAGTGTATGTTTAAAAAAATCACAGCAACTATACATAAAGTAAATCAGATAGAAAACCACCCAACACTGGTACAATACTGACAATATGTAAAATGATATAAATCTGTTATCTCAGTTCCAGTTATAGAATTAAACTACTTGTTTTTATTCAGTGGTTTCATACTGGATTTTCTATTCAAAATTCCTTTCTTCAAAAACAGTCGCAGTTGAAAATCATCACTGAAAAATTTAGGAGACAGAAATCTTCTCAAATGATCAGTGTAGTAAATATTGGTTAACCTAGACTCAGTTTGGTATAATGATTAGAGACTACTTGTTTGAAACAAGGAGATTGAGAATTATGTTAGACATGAAACTAGCTGGGTGATCCTTAGAGTTGTTTTTTGTTTTGTTTTTAGTTGTTTTATAACAATTTCCAAGGCCTCTGGTCTTGATAGTATTGATGTTGTCCAGAGACCATTATCACAAGAATAGAGGCAGAGAAGGTGAGGAGATTAGCTCACCTTTCCATCTTAATATATCCACCACAGCACATTAATTTTGGCCTTTACAAAATATTGGCTGGCATAGACAAATAGTTGAGGAAGATCTTATTTTCTTGAGTAACTCTGGTGAAAACGAGTGGCAGTGAGCTCTTGGGGAAGAGGCTACCTTACAACTGTAGTACCTATAACTTATATGGAATTGTTCCTAGTTTCACCTCCGAAGAAAGACCACTATGGAAGATCACTGGGAATTGCTGCTGGTCAATGTAATTTGTATTAATTAGATGCATATATACAGTACAGTGACTTGGTATTCCTATGTGCCCTGCTTTCATTTGATCATCTGCAGAATCCTCGTAGCATTTCCATTTTACTAATTTACTGAAACACTATTTAATTTACTGAAACACTAAAGGAAGATGGAGAGAAGTATCCAGAGGTTTCTTTGATGTGTGTTGCCATCGTTATTTTACAATAAGCTTTCTTTTTTAAAGGGGGGGGGAGATGTTCTTGCTTACAAAATATGTACTTATGATGAAACAGTTTAGCAGAATAATACTTCAAGGATTCTGTCTTCAAGTCCTGTTGAAAGAACAAGATGATTTGGCAAAATGTTGCACATTACAGTCTTGCATCCTGTCATTTTGCACTTTGTACTAGCTTTCCCTGAAGGGAACAATTTGCAATTGCATTAAAATTGCTATATTCCCCTCTATCTAAGCTTCACAATATGGTAATTATATAGCCTACGGTATATAAGAGACATTGCATGAGTCAAATGTTCCTAGTGGGCTCCTATTCTTGGCTGTTGAGCTGCACAAAGCTTGTTGGAGAACAACTTGTATAGGCCCTGGGTAGAATTATGACCACTTCTACTCATGAAATAGGGAAGGATGCTTTGACTGGGAGTATTTTTCAAGCAAGTGCCTTAGACAGGAGAGTTATTTTCTATATAATGCATTCTCTTCTGGAGACTATGCTACCTGCAAAAACTTTAAAAATTTCATTGTTCTGCTAATTGGTGATGATGGTTGTTTTTCTTCCTCATTATTACAGAGGAAGCATCTGAAGATAAAAGTGGCTCTATATAAGTTTCTATTAATCAATGAAAATGTTCCCTGAAAGCTTTTATTTACCTTCTTTCAATCCTTGCTACTCCTCCGGTACCATTGTATCTTGTATACTTTCATAACCTTTAAAATTTGTCCAAACATACAGAGGGAAAGGGAGATAGAGGAGGAAAACAAGAAAGCAGGAATACAAAAAAATCTGAGTTTTTTTTTTCCATTTAACAAATAGACAAGGCTTTTCATTCCAGAATTTAGAAGTCTGTTTTAGATGTAAGCAATCTTTTTAGAGACTTCACACAACATGAACAAATACGTTATTGTTGTAATAGGAGTGTTTTATTTTTATTTGATTTATTTAATACTGGCCAATATGCAGTTCTAGTCCAACTCTCTGCTCGAGCACTAGATCCTTTGGAACAAAAAACTCCTGGGACAAAAAACGGGGGGGCACACCCCACACCCCGTTTTTGTGCTAGCAGGCTTCCCTGAAGCCTCCTGGGACAAAAAACGGGGGATGGGTGGGCATATCCCACACCCCATGTCCTATTTTTGTGCTAGCAGGCCTCTCTGAAGCCTCCTGGGACCAAAAATGGGGCACCCCCCGCACTTGCGTGTGCAATCCCCCCACCCCGTGTATGAACGCACTCTTCCCAGCAGAAACCCAAAAATCAGCTGGCCGGCGGGAGGTGCTCAGGCATGCGCAGTGGAGCTGACCTAGGCATTGGCTCGCATGCCTGCAGAGATGGCTCCACGTGCCAACTGTGGCACACGTGCCATAGGTTTGCCATCACGGGTATAATCTATATATCTTGTGTAGTTGCTCTATTAGCCTTCCATGGTATTCTCCAATTACGCTGATAATTCCCAGAAAGAATGGCCATTTCTATTCTCACTGATTGAGAATAGCTTGGCTGGTTGATGAAATGGCCATCCAATGCTTCTGGAGGCACCAAGTTGGTGGAAATTGTTTTACTATTTTTATTTACTTATTTAGTTACATAATTAAAACAGCAAATAATACCAATCTCCACACTATTTACATATCATCTTCATTCACTCTATTATTAATGACTAGAGTAATTTTGTCTTTAGCTTTGCTATATATTTTTAACAAGAGTTTAGCAGGATCCTCAGTTTCATCTACTGAGGTTGTTAGCTTTTGTATTCATTTTGTTTAAGCTTAAATGCATTCTTTTTATGCAGATATGTAGTTCCAGATATTGTATCCAATATTGTAAGGTGAAATGAGAAAATATTAGAAGTAGGATATCCCTATTGCAAATATCTAGAGTTGGGCAGAGGTATGGGCAGGTCATATTTAACATTTTGCGAGGGTATACATAGATGGAACAAAAGGCAAAATGTCTTAATTTTTGAACTACAAAATTTACCCAACTACAAATCCTACATCAACATTGTGAAGAAATTCTACCAAATTTTAGGACTGTTCAGTAGAGACTTTGAGACTTTGGAGAGTGGGCAAGGAGACCAAATGGTAAGACAATGGGACTTTTTATATGAAACATCAAGATGCTAATCAAATGTCTTGATATCTTTCTGTTTGCCTCTTCATGGGAGGCACACCTTTATTCATGGAGGTCATACTGTACACATGTATTGAGGTTCTGCATCTAGTTTCCTTAGAGTGGCATTTCACAATTTTTTTAAAAAAATATTCATTTAAGTGCATGTGGATCAGAGAGATTTCCTTGCACAATTAAAACTGCCATAAAAGTTGCTTTATGAAATAATCAGAACAAACTCTGATTAGATGATTATCTAAAGAGAATGGTGCTTCGGAGCTTTTGTAGATTATTTTGTAGCTGACAGAACTCGTTTAACTTGTACCAGTCCAGCAAGGCAGAATTCTTGTACAAGACGTTCTTGTACTTCCTGCTATGCCACTTTAAAAGAACAGTGGATACTGTTTCATAAAATGTCACAAGACAGAAGGCTAAATAGCAAAAGAATGAAATGCTTAACTGGTAACTAGTAATTACCGATACATGCAAATTGTTCACACACACAAAAAAGCAATTGGCTGCAATGGCAGCACATCTTCTGACACAATAATTTGTGAACTACATGGCATAGATGAAATATAGATATACTTCCGTAACTGGGGTTTGTGTGGGAAAAGTAGCAAATGACAGCAGGAGTATGAACATTGTGGTTTTTGCAGCTATCAGTATGCTTTATGCAACTTCCCTTTGTGTCCATCAGGAACATGGCTTGAAATCTGTGCCTTTTTTTGTTTTGTTTTTGCAGTATAAAAAGAGTAAATCAGGCTGTGGCTTATATAATACTGTGAAGAAAGGAGTCTTTCTGATGCTAACTATGAGGTGTGACAAGCATTGCAATATAATTCTGTCCACCACAGCTTAAGCAATATGAGGAAAACACATTGGCAAAGCAGAGGATCCAAAGCTATAGTTCCTTCACAACATCGGCTTGATTGGGGGGAGGGGCAACATCGCTATATGTGAATTCAGCAACTGGGGAGGATCTGGGTTCCCACAATGTAGTGGCCTACGATTTTTAAAAATCATGGTTAGCTAATTAAATTATAGAGCTGGAGTTGTGCACTGCACTAAGCTATCAACAATGACCAACATTACTTTTCAGTGTTATGAGGCAACCTAGGCAACATTCAAGCTTCTGAGACATCTTCTGTTTATCTCAGCAAACCTTGTCTTTCAGCTGAAAGGAGCCATCTGCCATAATCATTAGCCACTGTGACCATTAGTTGTGTTGGCTGGGAATTATGAAAGGCTAATGTATGCAGCCTGCTGGTTAAGGTGCTGGCTAGATTTGAAGTCCACTGTCAGGGTTCCAAGTAATAGACCCATAGTGAGCAAGACTCCGAGACAGGTGGATTCCACAAAGAATTGTTTTATTGGATATATCATATTGGCACAGATCTGGTGAAAACCGACTCTGAAGGTTCCCACGATTTTCACCTAATTAAAAGTAAAAGTTTACCCTCAACCCCAAACAATCAGTCACATGGTCCAATCATGACACTATCTGGTTGCCTGGCGACATCACTCCTTCCTCGGGCCAGTTGTGAGAATGTCCTTAGTTCCCAAGAGAAGTATTTTATTTTGGCTACAAAACCCCAGCTATCTCTAATCCCCCTTCCCTATTCTCAGCTCCAGTGTGGCAACATTGAAGCTCCAAGATAGCTTTGGTCAGGTCAGCTTCTGGGTTGACATTCATATTCAAATCTATCCTCCGTCATAGAAGTTCACTGGATTGTGTCTGAGCCAACCTCCCTTACAGGACTGTTATTATATAAAGCATAAAGGGAGCGCTAATCATTCCATTCTGAGAAAAAGCAAAAATAAATTTAACAAATACATTCTGGATGTCATTGGTTCAGGAATGGCTGCTGTATCGGCAAAAGAATGCAGTACACAGATGTGGCCACAATATTGGTACCCATTCACTTTTTTCCCGAAGAATCCCAACTTGCTATGAAATAAGTTGAAACTGCCACAAGCAAACAGCATCTAACATTCTTTACTCCATAGTCCCTAAAGCAGACACTTTGGAAAAGTGAAGGGATACCAATACATTTGGTCACATCTGTAAACACTCCATAAGAAGGAAGTGGTTCAGCAGTAGAGTCCATGTTTTGCTTGCGAGAAGTCTCAGCTTTAATTTCCAACATCTTCAAACAAAATTGAAAAAAAAACGACGTTGCTGTGCCTCAGTCTACAAACTGTGATTAAGCAAACGTAGCTGCCGATGAGTCAATGTAACCTTGGAAAGTTGCTAAAAAGATAATTAATAAAATTCATTGCAATCTACTGTATCTGGAGTGGGCCGACAATGAGAACTAAGCTGATCAACAATATAAAGAAACCTCTGATGATCCTAATATTCAAATGTATGGTAGTAGCAAGGCATTGTGATTGTTTTACCAACAGATAATTTGTTTAGACATACAAATGCTGCCTCTGTTATATTCTGTATAAATAGAGCAGTGAACCATTTGGAGAATCCTATCTGTGTTTTTCCTGAATGCACGTAAGTGCTAAGTGGATACTGTAATAGTATGCTTTCTTTAGTTCAGAATCAGTGTGTTGATGTGTAAGTCCTGGTTTTATTAACACTGGTTGATGGCTTAGCAGGTTCATGAGCCCAGCTTGCTATGCTTTGGTCTACAAACTGTGATTAAGCAAGCATAGCCACTGATGAGTCAATGTAAAGGCACAATATTATAAGAAGAGAACTGATTAGTTTTTTATTTATTTTTATTAAACCAATTTATATAGCCATTCATTTCCCGACAAGGGACTCTACACTAGGTGGCTTACAACAGAGGCTCTTGGGTTTAACCTCTTTACTGCCATTATCCCAAATAAATCAGCTATGTTATCAAAGCAAATCAGGTGATAAAAGATTATTTTACCTTATTTTATCACCCTACTGATCTTCACACTGATAAAACACTGCTTTGGAGAAACATTACAAGTCTCTATTAAAAGCAGTCCAAAGAGGGGAAATGTTCAGCCTCTAGGTATAGTTAAACAGCTTCTTTTATGCTGCATGGAGATTTATACAGTATTTTTGATGTTAAAAATATGAAAGAAGAGCAAACATAACCATGAACATATTTTTGAATGAACACAATGCCTCTTGGTTTTGTTTTTTTTTAATGGCCAGACTTCATTAGACAGCCATGTCTTAAATATTTAAAGAAGTGTTCAGAATAAATTCTACAGAGCTAAACAGTGACCTAAATTCTACTGTACTTGCTGCAATTTAATTGGAGGGTGACTAGGTTTGACTGCCAAGAATTCGACCAAGGTTGCTTGCTGCTTTTCAGAGTGCCTTTATCAGCAGAAATTATAAAAAGTGTTCTATTAACAAAGCCTCGTCTGGTCTGGTTTCCTTTTCTCTCCCTGACTTTAAAAAATGAAAAGTACAAATGTGCTTATCAGTGCAGAAGTACTGGAAGTTAATTTTCCTTGAATAAGCACTTGCTTTCGTCAATCCCTTGAGGACAAATGTCCTATAACGCCAACACTGTGTCTATCGTAATACGCATGTGGGATATAAATGGAATGTACCACTGAATATAGCATCTACATACAGTAGGCCTGATTCAAGAACCTTCTGTCAGCTCTTGTAAAGACTGTAATGTTACTGCTTGTTCTCATTGTGCCACCCCAACTAATTATTAATATTTGCAGTAAGATTTCCCCATGGAGATTCTAGACTTGATGTCTAGAATCGAGAATTGTCATTTTATGTATGTATATATATGTATTTCATATATGTAGACACTGCAACCTATGTATTTTCCAATACTCCACTTTGCACATCGCAATCATCTTTAATTATATTTTACCAAGACTCCCTGGACTACCAATAATTGCACATATGTATTGGTCAGTTGTTTCTGTGTAGTAGCCTTATATCTTCTAAATAAGCTAAAGTAAGGGAGAAAATTTAAAGCTGCCACTTGTCCACAAGTGGTGCTATATTTTTCAGAGACATGGAGTACTTTGTCAGGGTTTTTTTCTCTCATAAAGAGAGTTTCCATTATGACAATTGAAGGTTTTTGCATTCCATAAATCTGTAGCTCTATAACTCCAGCTGCAAATCAAAGGTCAGAAGCAAGAAAACAAGAAGAAAAGAATTCCCCTTGAAGACAGGTTTTGATGATTCCTTTCATGTCCTCCAAAAAAGCTACTTAGGAATGTAATTTGTTTTCATTAATTCAGTTCTTTTATTACTTATTTTTATAATTTGTATCCCATCTTCTGCCCATAGAACACTATTTTAGGACTGTAAACATTAAAGTTCAATCAATAGATTAATGAGCTAAATGGTAGATGATTAATTGATAGAGTTCAATATTAACCACACACCATAACCTCTAACATATAGCCTGTATCAGTTTCAGGGTTTTGAAATCTCATTTAATCCATCACAGTTCCCGGACTCAAATTCATTTGCCTGATTGGCAAATTCTTAACTGGCTGTGACTAGTATATATTGATTCAGTCCAAAACCTTGTAATAGCTCCTGTCGTTGGCTTGATTATGTAGGGAATTCTATAGTTGCTTCAACATAATTCCTATGGCAAATAATCTTGAAAGCTATTTGGCTAACTTGGAAAAGAAACATTGCAAGTCAAGATCTTCCAACACTTACCATATCCCATAATGGTTCCCCAAGGGTCTGACTGGCAACAAGGTTACGTTAGGAATTAATATCCAACATACAGTACATTTTTTTACTTAGTTCCTCTCTTCCTGTATGAAGGGAATAAAGGTGGATTGTGAGGAGGTAGGAGACCCATTTGGGAAAAGGGGAGTTCAAATGCAGCAAATTGCATGCTATCATTTTGTTTTTAAAATGACTGAGAATCTCAAAATCTTGGAAATATCCTGTTTTTTCAATCTCTGAGAAAGCCTGGAGGAATATCTTATTTGTAAATATTATTCCAACTTTGAGACCTGCTCTCATACACCAACTGTGGTACATAGAAATACAAAAATAGAATTTCCATCATTTTAGCTCCCCGACCCTAAAGTGCACTTGTGTGTCTGTTTTCTTTTTTAATCAGACAACAAAAACTTCCTTTCATTTTTTAAAATTAACTGATATTCTCTGCTGCTCCAGATGTTTTGTTCCTACGATATCATTTTAATTGCAATTTACATAGTGCTTTTGTCTTTTAATGTCTCATAATCTGCCTTCAGTTTAGGATTTTCTTTTTACATAAAACGATTTATTTAATACCCTCCACCCACTTCAATGATTGCTACACTGTTTGCTGTAAACTTGCTAGAAATGAGTTAACCTTTAGGGCTGGAAAGATTTCCTCAGAGCATAGAAAAGTTTTGGAATGTGCTATTGGGCGGGGCATTTATTTAGGTTTTGTGAGACTCCCAGCTGCGTCTCTCAGGAATATTGACTTTTGGGCTTGTAGACTGTATAATTACCCTGTGGAAACTATGAGTCTTGTGAGGTTTCAGAGGTGAAGCGGGGGAGGTGTGTTGCTGATGGTACTTCCACTGCCCAGGAGGGACTTCAGTGTTTTCTCCATGGTTACAGAAGCTGAATAAATATTGCAAAAACAAACATGGTCTATTAGTTATTTATTATAAGTCCTATTTATTGTAAGTCAAACTTGGCCTATTATAATTATTATTTAGAGCAGAGCTGTCAAACTCGTGGCCCACAGGCTGGATGCGTTACCCGCTGGCCACACCCATGACCGGTTTAGCAAAGGGGAAAAAAGTCCTGATACATCATGTGACACTGCGAGTTTGACACCCCGATGTAGAGTATGATGAGAACATGACAGGAGTAAACAAATATACACAATCCATATAATTATATACAAAACTTCTACACGGGTTTGATAGTGGCCTCATAACTGGATGTCCATTTCAGCTATTCAGGCGATCACCTCCAGTGTTGCTTCATGACTGCGAGCAGTTTGGCAGTTTGATCCTGACTGGCTCAAGGCTGACTCAGCCTTCCAACCTTCCAAGGTGGGTAAAATAAGGACCCAGATTGTTGGGGGCAAAAGGCTGACTCTGTAAACTACTTAGAGAGGGCTGTAAAAGCACTATGAAGTGGTATATAAGTCTAAGTGCTATTGCTATTACTAATTGATGCAGATCTTCTAGGGAATGCTTGTTTTAAATAAAGAATCATTATTTTAACCAGGGGCTGGAAATATTGGTGATTTGACACTATTTTGGTATCCATCAAATTTCAGATCTAGCCAACAGGACCTCAAGGAACAGGGTTTGGTCAGTTCAGTCTAGTGGTTAAGGCACTAGGCTGGTGACTTTGGGCCAGTCACTCTCCCGAGTCGACTCATCTCACAGGGTTACTGTTGTGGGGAAAATAAAAGGAGGAAAGAATATTGTGTCTGTTTGCTGCCTTGAGTTATTTACAAAAATATTAAAGGTGGGATAAAAAAAATAGGTAAGATGGTGGTTATAGTGTTGCAATGCAAGTCCTGTCTTTTTGCTCATGCAAGGTGCATGCACTGTTGGGTCTGGGATTTGTTGTTGGGTCTTTTACCAATGCTAATTCAAACTACTACTCCATCGAGGAATCATCCGGAAAATATATCAGCATAACATTGGCTGTCCCCATTGCTGATCCCTTTCCCTGCTTTTACAGTCTCTTTTGGTACTGTCCATGTGGTTTTCATGGCAAAGATACTGGAGTGGGTTGCCAGTTCCTTCTCCAGTGGATCACTTTTTGTCAGAGCTCTCTGCTATAACCTGTCCATCTTGGGTGGCCCTGCATGGCATAGCTCATAGCTTCATTGAGCTACGCAAGCCCCTTTGCCAAGACAGTAATCCATGAAGGAGCAGAGACATCACCCTGCCAACAAAAGTGTGTATAGTCAAGGCTATGGTTTTTCCAGTTGCAATGTATGGCTGTGAAAGTTGGAACATAAGAAAGGCTGAGTGCCAAAGAATTGAGGCCTTTGAACTATGGTGCTGGAGAAGACTCCTGCAAGTCCCTTGGACTGCAAGGCGATCAAACCGGTCAGTCCTAGAGGAGATCAACCCTGACTACTCTTTAGAAGGCCTGATCCTGAAGACGAAACTCAAATACTTTGGCTACTAATGAGAAGGAAGGACTCACTGGAGAAGAGCTTAATGCTGGGAAAGATTGAGGGCAAAAGAAGAAAGGGACGACAGAGAACAAGGTGGCTGGATGGAATCACTGAAGCAGTAGATGTGAGCTTAAATGGACTCCAGAGGATGGTAGAGGACAGGAAAGCCTGGAGGAACGTTGTCCATGGGGTCACGATGGGTCGTACACAACTTCGCAACTAACAACACCACAGTCTGTTTCCAGCTGCTGCCGGGCTAGATTTAATGGGACTTTGTACAGTTCAAGGCTGCCCTTGGATGGTGTCAGAATAAGCAAGGAAATAATACTTTAACATCAATATGGCTAAGGATGACTTAAGACTCAGTCTCACTCTTGGTCTATGGATGAGATGAAGGTTGCATCAGAGAGTTAAAGTGGAAAAAGAAGATGCCAGGATATCTTGATACTGTGGTTAGCTGCAGTTGGGGAAAGGCCCACCCAGGTTTGAGTTCAAGTAATGAACACCAATATGGAGTAGACCACCTGGCTTATTTTTCTTCTTTCCCCCAATTTTGGAAACATCTGTGACTTGAAGAAGCTTGCCTGGGTCATTGTTTTCCAATGCAGCCATCCATATAAGGCAAGACATAAGACAACAGATTTTATCCTACAGCCACAGATGTTTTATTGTAGGAGCTTGTTTAGCTAGCAACTGAGAAAGCAAGGCTATTAAGAAAGGAACACAGAAATCCATTGTTGGAACTCTTCAGTCCATATGCTGTTATCCTCCTTCATAGTATTTTTCCATCTAAGCTTTTCAGACTTAGAACAAAATTCAGAACAAAATTCTATCCAATTTCTTTCCATTGTTAAAGTTCTTTTTTACAACTATCTTTAATGAATTTCAAAAGAATAAATAAATCTTAAGGCGTTAATCATCGCACAGAAAATACAGCAAGACAGTGAAGTTTTACTCATTTTTTTTTCTCTCTCTCTTCCCCAACTCCCTCTCTCTTCCTCCCCCTGCTCCTTTACTTTACCAATTATCTGGTCCTGTAGAGTGCTGCAGATATTTCCATTACGATGGGCTGAGAGGAAGAAAGCAATTGCTTTCATGCTTGCTTTGTCTGGAGCTGTCATACTTCATATGAGCACATTTACAAGCATCACTTCCATTTTTTTCTTCTCATGCTTTACACTTGTGTGGTTCACACAGTTGTTCAGACTATGTAGACTAATCACTATATAGTACAGTATTGAGATTTTAAATGGGATGGGATGGGAAATATATCTTAGAGATAGATTATGTACTTAGTATGCAGAAAATCCCTGGAGAAATCCTTGGCATCCTACTCTTCTCACCACACCTCGAATTCTGGCAAACTATTGCCAGTTAATGTAGTAAACCATGCTGAGCTCCTGCTCTGATTGGTGTAATTCTGCTTCCATTCTAAGGTTCTAAAAGTTCCTGTCCATTTAGTGGGCAGTATTTATTTTGCAGCAAGGGGAGGGGTGTCCGTGGTACTCTCTGAGCTTGCTTGTTTTCTTGCGGACACATTTTTGACTAGTGACCACATGCAATAGCCACTTTGTCAATTCCCTAACTATTGCCAGCTACATGGATTGGAAAGAAGGCAGACAAATACCATGCCTTAAAAATATTGGTTTGGATTCAAAAGGCCCTTTATATGGGTGAAAAGCAACCCTGCTTATGAAAGGGTACTCTGCAGGACTCAACTTCTCATTCCCATCATGTTGTGCTGCCTGTAAAGATAGCATTGCATGTATGGAACATACATAGAACTAGTTTGATACCTAATCCTCTTGCCTTAAAATTATCCATTATCCATCAAGACTTGACTTCAGAATTTAAGCATGCCAATGTTCTAACCTAAATAAATGAATGTCTGTGATGAGATTTTGTATAATTTATGCACAGGTCCATGATAATCTGCTTGTAAAGATTGTCATTTGATAGGCTACCAGATCAAACCACCAGTTTTGTTTTCCAGCTTGCTTCATTGATCTTGTGATGTTAGATGTTGGCACTCAGTTCTGTATGTTCTGAAACCTTGGCACAAAATGCCTTGGAGGAGAGTGGTGGCCTACCAAACCTACTATAAATCATATGACCTTTCTCTCCTAAAATTTCCATGAGTCACCAGTGGTTCCACGAACCACCAGTGTTTGTCTGTATACATCTTAGGCAATGATGCAGCGAAGGTCAACTTTTTAAGCTAATACTCCGTTTTGAATTTCCTGGTTATTTATTTTAAAATAATGTACAAGTTATGACTATGTAAAGCAGGGAGAAAAAGAAAAAAACCTATTCAATGTTATAGATTGATACCAAAGACTAAAAATATAAACAAGTGTCACCATGGCACTATTTAAATCTTTGATACCACTCACATTTGGAGTGCCATAGGCACTCTGGTTGTCCAATCTCAAAGAGTCCCTGGAGGAAGAAACAGAAAATGGTGACTCAAACATTCAAGACACTGAAGTGTCTTCTGATGATGCTAGTGAGATCTTAGTTGAGATGAGTCCTTTCAAGAATTCCAAAAAAGAAATCCTGTCAAGAAGGAGGAAGATCTAATGCTTTGTTTTTTTTTTTTTTTTAAATATAATAAAGACATTGGCAGCAACTTAAAATACAAATTAATTTATGACAGAATTTAAGCATTGTGGCAAGTTTCTACCTATGTCCATTCACTGAAAGTCCAAAAAGGCCATCAGTACATATCGTACTTTCCTAGGAAGTGAAGCTCAATAGTCCAGCGTTTATCTTAAATGACTTCCTTTGGAAGGTCCATTCCTAAAAAGTCAATATTTGTATTTATTTACAAACGTACAGGTTGAACATTGCAAAGCGGGTAAGATGAAACGGAAACAATCGTCATTACATTCACATCTGATTTTTCTTAGAAGTCAGGAGCTCTCACAGTACTTTTATGGTGTCTAATTTGTTTTATTTTCAAATGTGTCTCTGCTTTTGCATATTGGATCCTACACCTTTCTTGATAACTCACATGAATACCAATATTCTAGAGAAGCATTTACCATATTTTGATTTTTTTTATTTAATTAGAGTAGATAATTGACATTCACTATTTTAAGACTTATCTGCTAGAAGAAATTTAATTGGGATTGTCGTCGTTGTTAATAACTAGTGCAGGATTTTGGTCCTCATGATAGAGACTGTTGCAGGTTTCTGGGTTGCATTTCAGTGGAGTGCAGAGAGAAAGTGCAAGTAGTTTTTCTGTTTTTGTATGAAGAACAAGCACCCATAGGGAGTGTGAGGGGAGAAATTTACCATACTGGGCAGTGAAGTTTGTATCAGTAATCCCATTTCTTTGCATGTTGCCCAATTAGGAAAACAGTAATCAGAGATCTTAATGAATCTGAAGGATATTTTATTTAAAATTTATTTAAATTTTGGGCCAAATTGACATATTTCCTTTTAATTTGTTCTTAATGTTTGTATTATGTGTTTTTATCTGGCTGTACACCGCCCTGAGTTCCCAGGAAGAAGGGCGGTATATAAATTTGAAGTAAAATAAAATAAATAAAATAAATATCATGTTTGAGAAAGCTTCTCTGCTGAATGATGCAAAGTAGTGCTCTCGCAATAACAAATTGCTGACGAGAAGAAACACCGATTTCAGAAAATGTGATCTATTTATAGGGAGTGACAACTTCATGAGAATCTTGGCTTGCAACATGAACTTCGTAACACAGTACAACTGTCTAAACTAAACATATTTTCATGATTACTGGTAATTATTAAGGGAGACAGGGAAGTTTCCCTAACTGAAATGTTAAATTTGAGTATTTGCTAATTCCTTATGCTTTTTCCTTTAGTTGTTCTGATAATCAAATGTGATAGGGGTCAGATGGTAGTCGGTGGAAGTTACCTAAACTAGATAATAAATGCAGAATTTTTTAAGTTTATGAAAATGTTATGTGGAAATATATTGTTTTCTTATCCTGTCTGTCTCGCTTTCAGAAACTGGCCTTTTGAACATGTCACATTCACTTAGTAATTGCTAATTGCTTATATAACATTTAAATGCTATTGTGACCAGAAGTGTTGGCATAATTATTTATCTGTCAAATTTATATAGCCGTCCATTTCACAAGGATGGTACACAAGAAAGCAAAACACAGTGAATTAATAAATATTAATCAATTATTATTAATTATTAAAAACAAGACAAAAAAGGAATATTGTGTAAACACATGTTAATAATACAGGTAGTCCTTGACTTATATCTACAATTGTGGCCAAAATTTCTGTTATTAAGTGAGACATTTGTTGTGAGTTTTGCCACATTTTACAACCTTTCTTGCCACAGTTGTTAAATGAATCACTGCAGCTGATAAATTAGTCACCTGTTGTTAAGTGTTAAGTGAATCTAGCTCCCCCATGGACTTTGCTTATCAGAAGATTGCAAAAGGGGATCACATGATATTGGAACACTACAACTATAATAAGTATAAACCAGTTGCCAAGCAGCTGAATTTTGATCACATGATCATGGGATGCTGCAAAGGTCCTAAGTGTGAAAAATGGCCGTAAGTCACTTTTTTCAGTGCCATTGTTAACTTTGAATGGTCAGTAAATGAACTGTTGTAAGTTGAGGACTATCTGTACTGGAACTACCTTAGTAATTTACTCTGGGACCCCAGGCCTGATGGTATAACCAGGTTTGAGAGACCTTCAGATGCATTTATAGTATAGGGCAGGGGTCAGCAACCTCTGGCTCTGAAGCCGCATGTGGCTCTTTCATCCCTCTGCTGTGGCTCCCTGTCACTAGTCAGCTCCACAATTGATAGGGCTTTCAATTAGGATAGGTAGAGGAAAAAGGATGCTGTACTAGGAGGAGACACTATGGTGTGGGGAACCGGACTTCTGGTTGGCTCCAGAATTGCATCTCTAATTTACAACAAGCTCATGTTGCATAAACCTTCAGTTATTCAACAACCTGATCCACACATTCTTGTAAAGTTTTTGATCAAATACAGCAACTTCCCTTTGAGTGATCTGCTGAGAGTTCTTGATCAGTTCATCAACCTTCTCATGTGAAGCTCCTTGGTTACAATCACTGATTGTCCCCTTCATTCTTTATCATTCAAATCAAATCCTCCTGATTTATCATCTTTACATTTTTTAGCTCAGAGATCAGTGGTGGAATTCAATTTTTTTTACTACTGGTTCTCTGGGCGTGGCTTGGTGTGTGTGGCAGGGGAAGGATACTGAAAAATCTCCATTCCCACCCCACTCTGGGAGCAGCCAGAGGTGATATTTGCCGGTTCTCCGAACTACTCAAAATTTCCGCTATTGGTTCTCCAGAACCTGTTAGAACCTGCTGAATAGCACCCCTGCCAGAGATGCATAATATCAATACAGCCATCACCATAAACAACCTGCATAAGGTAATGAATTTCAATTGGACTCCTTTGGCAGTCAAAAATCCAATCACGGCCCTTTGTTTAAAGCGCACGGTTGAGTATTCACTGCAGACTTCCATTTCATGAACAATAGCAACACAACCTTTTCTCACAGCAATTTCATGGCAACTGAAATAAAAGAACAGATGCTATTGAATACATCAGAAGTTCCAATACATCAGTATTGCCATTTGTTACTGACCTATACCAGTGGAGGCATTTCTTTTTATTCAATCTTCACACTAAATCCGCCTTTATTAATCATAATGCTGCAGCAGTGCTTTATGCTATGGTAAGTTATAAAAGGAAATACTTTTACCAATTAATTATTTAACACTTGCGACCATCAGAGCATCCCTGTGGTCACAGTATCAAAATTCAGAAACTCATATGTATTTAAGATGGTTACAGTGTCTTGGGGTCATGTGATCACTTTTGAGACCTTCTGACAAGCGAAGTTTAACATTTATGTTGCTAAGCGAGGCAGTTAAGTGAGTTTTGCCCCATTTTACGATTTTCCTTGCCATACTTTGTCAAGTGAATCACCACAGTTGCTAAGTTAGTACACAGTTGTAAAGCGAATCTGGCTTCCCCATGAATTTTGCTTGTCAGGTCTCAAAAGGTGATCTGAAACCATCATAAATATGAGCCAGTTGCCAAGTGTCTGACACCATGGGGGTGCTGCAATGTCATAAGTGTGAAAAACAGTCATAAGTCACTTTTTCAGTTTCACTGTAACTTTGAATGGTCATTAAATGAATGGTTGTAAATCAAGGACTACTTATATACGACAGAATGTCTCCACAAGCTATTCCTAAAGTTATTTCAGAGAAATAGATCAAGGCGGTATCTTTCCTGAGCAAACTTATCTCGCACTTATATGTTAAACTCTGATATAATCTAGTGTATAAACCAGAACACTTCCAATTATTGCTTTGTTTCTTCCTTTGTATGAAAACATTCAGTACAGCAAACAATCTTTTATCCTTTCATCCTTTAAAAGCCTGCAATTATGCAAGTCCTCTTGGACATCCGATTTATTTCCAAGCAGTCCTAAAATGCAATTTTCTGTATGAACTACTGAACTATTCCACAAAAACTACGTCAAACTTCAGGGGAATTGTTTTTCAGTTATTGTCGAGTTATTTTTTCCCCCCCTTAGAATCACAGAAGCAGATGATTGAATGACTAAGCAGTGGGTTCCTGGAAAGTTTATCTTTATTATTAAGATTTGTGAAATAAGCATGGATACTCCCTCTTTTTTTCTTATTTGTTTGCTTGGGCTGACAATCCAAATAATCGCTCATTTTAAACAAAGGGCTAAACCGTGTTGGCTCCTAACCTATCACGTCACTCACCCACTCTGTCAAAAATACAAGGAACACGTGAGCCCTTCCTGTTAAACCCCAATATTTCATCCCAACATGAAAAATGAATCCTCCTCTTTAAAGTGGGGGGGGGAAGGAATTGAGAGAAAACTCATCACGGAAAAAAAAATTCCACGCACCCTCGCTCCAGCTTGTGCGCAGAAGCGAGCTTACGGAGCGCATGCGCAGAAAGAGCTTAGCCGTTCTTTAGAGTGCGCGGGCGCACGAGCGGCCGGGCGACAAGCCCCCCCCCACCCCGTCCTCCTCCTCCTCTGGTTCGCCACTGGGTAACATCGCCGGCCCGTTGTCGCTCGGCTTCCTCCTCCTCCTCCTCCTCCTCTTTGTCGCTTCCCAGAACCGGCGGGGGTGGGGGGCAGCACCATTCAGGAGGGGCCCCTTCCATCGCCAGCGGCATCACAAGGACGGGGAAGCCGACATGAAGCAGGAGAGCTGCCGGCCTTGGCGATAAAGAAGGTGGGTTTCCGCCTCGCCCACCTTGATGGGCTGCTGCTTCTTCCTTCCTCTCCCCCCCCCCCACCCGGCTCTTCCCACCACCTTCTCTCCCCCCCGCCCTTCCTTCCTTCCATCTCGTGCCCTCCTGGCTCTTGTCTCCCCTGCAGGTAGGTTGGTTCCCCAGTCCCGTGTCTGCGTTTTAAATGGGGACTTTCGCATCTGGCGCGTCTGGAGTTGCTGGCTGTGGGCGGTTGGGAGCCGGGGCTCTTAAGTGGGGGAAGGTCCTCGCCTGCTTCTCCTGCCTTGCCTCTTCCCTTCGGTCCCTCTTCCTTCGCGTCCCACCGAAAGGATGGTCTATCTATGCTTATGGTCGCCTTTATTCGCCTTCCCTTGGGAAGGTGTGATCGATCGACCCAGCCATCCCAACCCCGGTCCTTTACCCGGCTCTTTTCTCAGGGTTACTCCGCATTGAACTCGCCAGTTCGACCCTAAATTTTGGCGAAGCGCCTTTCTCCACGTTAGAGTCACTCGGTCTTGAGCACCCCCACCCCCCCAAATCATCTCCGTTTTATCTACTTCTTTCCATCCTTTTGGGGTCCATTTGCAGACTCCCCCATTATTCTTGCACCTTGAAACTGGAAGGAGCCTCTGTTCTCTGAATCTGTTCTGGCCCTCCTGCTGCCCAACCAAATCACCTAAAACCTAATTGGCATCAACAGAACAGAACAGAACAGAACATGGGAAATGTATGGTCTACCAGATATTGCTGATCATCAGTTTGATCTTAATGGAGTTGGAAGGGACCTTGGAGGTCTTCTAGTCTAACCCCCTGCTCAGGCAAGAAACACCATTTCAGACAAATAATTGTCCCAATCTCTTCTTTAGAAGGTCCCTCTGTATCCTTATTCTCTGACTTTCTTTCTTGCTGAACTCTACTCACCCTTGCCCTGGAATGTATCTCTCTTTTTCTTTTCCTTTCTTATAACACAAAATCAATGTATTTTCACGCCCTTGCTTTATCTCAGAATTCTCATTTTATTCCCCTTTTTACTTCGCTCTCTAAACTGCTTCGCTGTTCTTCTGTATGCTTATTTTCCTTGCTTTGGATTTAGCATTCATTTTCTACGGTGCAGCCAACTCAAGTTGGCATGATGTCTAGCTTCCTTTCTGTGTTAAACTTTTTCCATGCTATATTCACAAATCCTGGGGAGGAGGAAGGCTCAGCTAAAAATTCATCTTGTCATCTACCTGTGTCAAGTTGATGCATAGTAAATAGATTCCATGTTTTATTTGCTTTTTAATAATAGAGGAGCAATAATAAATAATTGTGTCTTGTGCTATTTTGTAGTCTTGCATAAATAGTCAGGAAGAGGAAAGAACAGTTGCTTTTCAAGAATGAGTTTATGAGCTTATGATTTGGTCTGATAGTTCTGGTTAGATATCTGACAATAATTTGTTTATGCTGATAAGTAGTTGATTGTGGCTTTGCTTTGAAAGGAGCTCACTTCTCTTCAGTGTTCTTCTCTTTAGTTTATAGAAGTCTTCGTTAGCTTCAGATTGCCAATGGATTTAAAGAAGTAGTCATTTGGTTAAAGAGAGTTCCCCTTGTAGCTGCTGAAAGTGTTCCTTATTAATTTCTCTTTGATTTTTTTTTTTTGTAAATTTGTATTGTTTTAAAATGTTTATTTGCCCTTTGAATTAATGTAGGAGGTTAATTAGATTTATATGTTCTTTGAAGAACAAATGTATGGCTTTCATTTCTGAAAAACCCATATGTCAATACGCATTAATAACTCAGTTCCATGCATTCCTTAAGGATGGTGTGCTGTGTGATAGTTATTTTTAGTATCAGCTTTGTCTGTCTGTTTATCAGCACAGAAACAGATCTATGAAAATACTGTGAAACACATAACAAAATGTATGGATGAAAGCTATTGTTTTATATTCTCTTTATTGTGCTCATAAGGTTTTTAAAAAATATTTTAATGACTTTAAAATAAACGTGTTTATTAAAATGATTGTTACCAATCTTGAGTCCCAGCAGAGAATGAACTAGAAATGTAATAATTAGTGCATACTGTTTAAGTCACAAAATTAGCTATTTGATTTAGAGAATAGCTCACTATACATACATACATACATACATACATACATACATACATACATACATATATATTTGGTAATGTCTTCAAATTTGTACTGAGAATCCAAGGGCTTATATAAGTATATTTGTCAGAATCACTTCAATTTTTTTGACAAACATTAGTGAGTAAGAACTAGAATAACTACTATATATCTCTTCTAGCTAAATAATGGTGGAAACATGGATGGTACCTCTAAACACCTGAAATGTTTCAACAAAATAGAAAGCTACTGCAGATAAAATATTCTCATAGTGAATTCTTATTTTCAGTTTTTAAGATCTCTTTGCTTAGTTCAGTGGAATAAGAAACTAGGGTGCTAACTACACGATCTACAAAGTCTTGGTGAGTATTTAAGTATTATTGTTTCAGCTGCAATATACCTATAATTGTTTTTTATTTTATTTTTAGATCTGTATAGTACAAATTATTGGTAACCATGGTGCAGAAATACCAGTCACCCGTGAGGGTGTATAAACACCCCTTTGAGCTAATTATGGCTGTAAGTATCTGTTTTGGTAATATAATCATGAATTGTATTGGCTCTGTTTATTGCTTGATTAGTTAATTAAGAAAAGATTAAGAAATCTAACTGGTTTTGAATATAGTTACTCTATATTCTATATCTCTATATACTCTATATCACCCATCTCCTCCCACTTATGACTGTATGACTGTAACCTTGTTGCTGGTATCCATTTATATTGACTGTTTCCCTATGACTATCATTAAGTGTCGTACCTTATGATTCTTGACGAATGTATCTTTTCTTTTACGTACACCGAGAGCCTATGCACCAATACAAATTCCTTGTGTGTCCAATCACACTTGGCCAATAAAGAATTTCTCTTCTCTTCTCTTCTCTTCTCTTCTCTTCTCTTCTCTTCTCTTCTCTTCTCTTCTCTTCTCTTCTCTAGAAGTTGCTGTTTATAACTAGTTCCAGTTATATATATTCAAGATGGCATGTTTATTTCTGTTCTTTGACATAAATATAAGACTTGAAACAATATCATGAAAAAGATTGGAATAATATACATGACTATTGAGGATGTTGGTTGATTAAGTTATGTTATAGAAATGCATTTGTAAGAAAATTAACTTGGTTTGGCATACTATCTTAATTATATTACTTTTGACTGCTTGTCTTTAAACAGATTGCTATCTGCTGATGAAATCAGAAACAGGGTGCTGTAAAATCATATTTTTCTCTAATTATTTAGGAAAGTAATTATTTTCTTTTTATTATAATTTTTATTATGTTGCTGTAATTTTTCTTTTTAATTTTTTTTGTGGGACAGGAACTATAAATTAACAATGTCAACTGCGTATAAAGAAAATTTGTTTAAGATGGCATTTTGCGCTGGCAAGGTTGGCAAAGATGTTTAAAGATAAGTCAGCTAAATGTTGGAAGTGCCACCAGATATCTGGGCCTTACTATCAGATGTGGCAGACATGCATAGAAGCAAAAAAATACTGGACAAAAATACATACATGGCTGGAAAAGTTGATAAAACAACACATTGACTTAAAACCAGAAATATTTTTGTTGGGGATTTTACCTGAAACCTATAGTAAGGAGAATGCATATCTAATTATTCATGTATTAACTGCAGCTAGAATTGTATTCACTCAAAACTGGAAAAGTGAAGAGATACCTACTGATGAGAATGTGATCAGGAAAATATTAGAATGGGCAGAAATGAATAGATTAACACTTGCAATTAAGGAGAAAGAACAAGCTGAATATTATATTTATTTATTTATTTTATTAAAATTTATATGCCGCCCTTCTCCCAAAGGACTTGGGGCGGCTCACAACAATAAAATCACAATAAAACAGCAATAATAAATAAGATTAAAAGATTCAATTAAAATCCCACAATTAAAACTCCTAAAACAGAATCTGACAATTTGCTTAAAAAGCCATGTCTTCGGGTCTTTGCGGAAGGAACGGAGATCAGGGGCCATCCGGAGCCTGGCGGGTAACTCGTTCCAGAGGGTCGGTGCAGCCACAGAGAATGTCCTCATCCTGGGCGCCATCAGCCGACATTGTCTGGCCGACGGCACCCGGAGGAGGGCAGCCCTATGTGAGCGCACTGGGCGGTGGGAGGCTGGTAGGAGGTGATCCTGCAAGTACCCCGGGCCCATGCCATGAAGGGCCTTATAGGTGAGAACCAGCACCTTGAAGCGGATCCGAAGGACCACCGGCAACCAGTGCAGCTCGCGCAGGAAAGGTGTAATCCAGGAGTATCGGGAAGCTCCCGTAATAACCCGCATGGCTGCATTCTGGACCAGTTGGAGCCTCTGGGTGCACCCCAAGGGCAGCCTCATGTAGAGGGCATTGCAGTAATCCAGACGAGAGATAACGAGAGCCTGAGTGACTGTGCGGAGGGCATCCCTGTCTAAATAAGTTTGCAACTGGCGCATCAGGCAAATCTGTGCAAAAGCCCCCCTGGACACGGCCATCAGATGGTCTACTAAAGACAGCCACGAATCCAGGAGAACGCCAAGGTTGCGAACCCTTTCAGAGGGAGTAAGCAACTCCCCTCCCATCAAAAGTGGTGGGGCCGCTAGATCCTGGGATGCCGGCATCCACAGCCACTCCGTCTTGGAGGGGTTGAGTTTGAGCCTGAACCATATGACATGGGAACTATTTTATCGATGGTTAGAGAATAAAAACGGAAGTTAAAAATGGGGAAACAAAAGATCAGCACAATATAGAAAATATGTTAAGAGAGACAAACGCTATGATGATTTTTATGACTATTAGGATTATTATGTTTAATATTATATTCTTATTAGAAGATATGTTAAGAGGGAGAAGTGATTGTAAAATTAGAGAAGTAATATTAATGCAATCAATATTATTGTAAATTTTGATTGCACAAAGATACATGTACCCAGACGACACACTGTTTAATGGAAGATGGAACTATTATACTAAAAATAATAATAAAAAAGAAAGTAACTATTTCCTTTTTTATTATAATTGTTATTATGTTGCTGTAATTTTTTTAGAATCCAAAGATATGTTCTGCATATTATAGTTTTACATTATAAAAAATATTTGGTATACAATGATTAAGTGATGTCTGAAATAGCTATTCTGGAGCATCTGGTTCTGAGATTGTAATATTTACTGTTTTCTTGGTTTACTTTGAAATACTCCCCCCTCCTCTCCTGTAGGAGAGAGGAAAAAAATCCTGTACCCTTTGAAAATCTTTTGCTCCTAAGCCAGAAATATTACTGGCAGAATTGTTGTAGGAGGAACAGCACATCTGAAGGCGTTGGCAATGGCAAATAGGCACAATGTGCTATGTAAAACAGTTGCTTTGTGCTAAGAAATACTGATAAAATGATATCAGTATTTGATATGTTATTAAATGCTTTTTAATATACCATTGGCTACAGAACCTGGGCTAAAGTAAAAGAAAAATTTAAAAATGGAGGGAAAATTCTTGACAATAAAGGTTGCTTTTGCTTGCAGTGAAGCTTTTAAAACCTCCATTTGAAAGTGGAGCTTTATGCTGGAAGTGGTTTACAAGTGGATTCTTGTATTAACAATGGGCCAAGATTAGATGAGGTTCCATCCAACTCCTATATTCAATGATTCTATATAAATTATAGTCTCTCTTGTAAAAGTCCTATTCTGGTACTATTTGTCTCTGCATGCAAATTGACTGTGCTGTGTTTTCATTACTAGCAACTGTTCAATAACCTTTCTGTTATCTCAAATACATCTCCTTCAGTGATTGCTCTGATCAGTGATTTTGTTACAGTACATATGAATAGAATTCAGAAAAAGACACTATATGTATCAAATGAATTAATTCAATACTTTCCTGAGTGTTGAAATCCCCCCCCCCAAAAAAAAGTTTGCAGATGGCTTTAAAACTTGGTAGGAATATCTTCATTCATAGTTTTTGAATGCCAAATGTCATACACTAATGGCCAAATAGACTTTTCAAAGCTGTTTAAGTAGTTTTTTATACAAATAATGCAATAGATTTTTTTTAGTCTTGCAATACAAAGCATAGAGAGTTCTGCTTAGTGGATACATCTGGGGAAATACGTTGTTTATTTAAAGCATCCAACAAAAATGGATAAAATAAATAATTCTGAGAAATATATCTAGGGCTCCTAAATATTGAATTGAATATCTTCCCTGAGATCTGTTCTAAAAATACGTATTAACTCCATTTTGGATATTAAAACTTTAAAGCATCTTAATCCATGCCTAAGGATTTATAGTAAGAGTTGGTCAGGAATAAGCTTATAACTAAGCATGAAATAGGGAAAAAATTATGAAAAGAATAAAATTTCTCTGCACTGTTCTTTTTAATAAAGCAAATATATTCAGTGAAATGGTACTTCAGAAAAGAAAATGCATTTAATTTTGATGAGTTACAAGGTTGGCAATATTAATTGTGCTGATTTTGATTTCTAGCATTCTGAAATACACCCAGAGTAGAAAACAGTAGAGCAGGATCAATCATAATTGTTATTTGCAACTGAAAATAGAAACAATATTTACTTGTCAATGATTGCTTAAATTATATTAGTCTGTGATTAAACAAAATTTTTCTTCCTTTCTTAGACAAGTGAAGTCTTCAATTGAGTGCTGTAAGCTGAAATATATAGATCATAGTTATTGTTGTCTTATGTTATAGGTTAGGCTTTTTTTTATAGTTTGAAACATTCTAATTGAAATTCTTATTTAATATTCCTTCACTTGCAGTTTCAGGCACAATCTGGAATGGAATAAGAAGTTGAATTCCATTAATTGAAAGTGCTTAGACTTAAATGCCTATAGATCAGCTGTGTGATTCTAAAAATTATTGATTGATTCATTCATTCATTTAGTTTATATAGCTGGCCAACTACCACATGCAAATATGAATGGCTAACATCAGATTAAAATCAGCAGACGAAAATATCAGAGCAAAACACTAAAAAATATTAGCTACCTTTTCTATAATTGATAATATGTATCATTAGATGATCCCCTTAAAGTAGGGTCATGTAATGCCTAAGGGAAAAACCAAATTTGTGATATCTTATAGAAGGTGGCAGGCTTGGAGGCTCCTGGATCATGTGTTGGGTCCTCAATGAATTGGGTTAGGTTCATTGTGGCCATAAACTCCCAAAGCCACTGACTCCGCACCCAGTGAAGATAATTTGAAGTCCCTGATTAGTGTAAGTCTTACGAACCTCACCAACAATCCAGCCTCAGGCTCCAGCAGTTCAGCCATGAAAGTCAGTATGTTGGAGGAAAGCTGGCATAGCAGCAGCAATCCCATCTGATCCAAGAAGGCTTTGCACATAGGATTTCTCTTCTGCTATCTGTAGAACAGTACCTTTGAAAACCACCAGAGATTCCCAGATGACCATAGCCATTCTATTTCTCCTGCACAAAGTTGTGGCTTGAAAGCCAATGGATAGTTCCCCTATAGCTGTCCACCCAGCAATGTGGGCCACTGAGGGATCCAGTGATAGAGTGTTGGGGCAGAGCTCAGGGATATGAAACACAGAATTAGTTTAAGTATCAAGGCTGCCTTTCCGAGAGCTTCTTGCACCGTTCTACCTTCCACTGCCCATCACTCCCATGATATTATTGTTTGCTCCTGGCATCCCTCCTTTCCCTCCATCTCCTGGCATCCCTCTCCCAGGTCAAAGTACCCCAGATAACATTCAGATGAGACAACCATCTTAACCAGTTGGCTGATCTAGTTCTCCAAATCTCTTGTCCCAGTCACTCAGCAATAACACCCCCCCCCCCGCCAAGACACAGATATACCTGTACCACATTCCTGGTTCATGGGATAGCTGAAGGTATAAACAAGGTCCTCACTGCCATCTCTCATCCAGAAGGAAAGTAGACCTTTCTATCTCGGCCACTTCCATTCCATCAACACTATCTGTCAAAATTGGCTGAGCCCTCAGTTTGAAAGTTTGTTTTCTTCTGCAAACAAAATTAGAAAAAACTGCCGCTGCTGACACCCCACTGAGAATCATCCCTAACTCATAAGTAGAGCGCTGTCTGAACTCTTACATATATAGCCATGAAAAGGAAGTCTAAATATCTATTAAGTGTCCAACTGAACTGCATTGTGGCATTGTACTCAACTGTAATATAACTTTTAACTAGTTTAATTTTTTTAAGTGTCTGTTGATGCATCTATGAATTATCATTAACTATGTCAAAATGTTTTAATATGCAGACAAGCAAAGGAACTTAGATGGTTTTTATTCCTCCTGGGTTTAGTGCTGATATTTAGTATTCTGAAGGCCTTCCAATTAAAACATGTATACAACAGACAGTAGTAAATTGGTTTAATTGTTACTTTTATTCTTTTTATGAATTTGAACTGTGTGTTAATTTGTCCTGAATGTCAAGTGGAAAAACAGGCAGGAATTAATTTATACATGCATATTATGCTGAAGGGAGGCCATAGTAACCAAACCTTTAGTGAAAGGAAATTTTCATCTATGCTTCCTGGCAATTATATTGTCATTATTCAACTCCAGAATAGAGCCTCAGGTCTTAAATGTCTCTCCTGTGATGTTTATGAATAATGTAGTGCCCTTGTGTAGTGAATTTTTCTACTAAATATAAGTAACTGCAATATTGCAATGTCTGGTCTATCATTAAAACATCTTTCATCTAGCTACTCCAATAGATAAAAGAGGAAGCAGATAAAAAGCTGGATGCTCTTTTGTCTACAATATCTTTATGTTCCATCTTTTGATATCTATTTGTTGCAGGCAGCTACTTAGCAATGCATCCTTGTAGTTGTAGCTATTGCAGTGTCCCCACAGACATGTCATCATGATTCAAGCACTTTGCAACCAACTTGCAGTTACAACGTTGCAGCATCCCATGGTCATGTGATTGCCATTTGCAGCCTTCATTACTGATTTCTGTAGGAATGAGGTTGTAAATGTCTCATCATGGCATATGACTTCATTGCTTAGGGACAGACTTCATGGTACCAAATACTGTGGGTAAGCAAGGACTACCTGTATTATGTGAGCAATATCTTCAGTTATTGTTCAATTCATGATGGTTTACATGGAACACTTTAATGCAGCTTTCCTCACAATAAGGTGGAAATATTTTCTCATTGCATTCTCTTTTTCAGCTTCCTAATCTAACCTGGACTTTCTGGATGGTTCCCCATCCAAGTGCTAAGCAGGGCTCATTTTATTAGCTTTATAGATCAGTTAAAATAATTAATGAACTGCAAGAAGGGAGCATTTATTACTCAGGTCATGGAACTGACATAGGAATCTATTCCCATTGAATTTGTTCTTCTGTATATTTTAATGCTTCTTTATTTTTGCCATCTTGCAGGGCACTTTTGTTCTAATTTGTTAAAATGTCACTGATTAATATTCATTAAGCCATAATTTGAAGATCTCTAAGCAACAGTACAATAAAGAAATATTATCTTATAGTAATTGAATGTAGGAAACGTAGTAACATTTACATTCTTTGATTAATGGATGAAAATATCCTGGGAAATAATGGGAGAGGCAATTAACTATATGGGTTATGAGTTTATGGGATATCAGCTGTGTTACAAGATGTCTTCATCTGCAGCTGTGGGTAAAACATTTTTAGAAGAGTTACAGTATTGGTGTGGCATACCTATTAGGATTAACATGCTTGATCGCCTCTGCTAGAAAATATTCACCATCATATCAAATGTGAAAAGGAGAAATGTTTCATACAAGGAAAGTAGCTGAGAGTTTTGAAAATCAAAATCCAAATCCGAAATCTCAGAACTTTCACATATATTGTAAGCAGGTTATGGAAGCAGATGAATTAATAGAATTAATGAGGCAACCATTTTCAAGCTGTCTTAACATCATGGCCCTTCTTGATGCAAATTGTGATTTCCCTGCAACAACAGGCAGAGATGTTATCATTGCTCTTGCTGTAGTAATATTGAAGGATGTGTTTGCCATAGTCTTAAATTTCCTGAATTCCGCAAGATGGTGGGAATAAGTGTCAGGGCATTTAGAGATGTTTGAGCCACAATATCAGAATAAATAATGAGCTTCCTGGTGGAATTATTTTCTTTTCCAAAACATATTGTGTTTCTCCATGCGTTGAGGAAATGTGAGTGACATCAATCTTGGACTAACTTCAAGAACTTATCTAGCTCTACTAGTACATTTTTTTTTCCTTCAGTCCCAAAGGTGAATTTTGAATTGTTCATTTAGTATGTTTTATTTTGTTACTTACATAGTTTTGCTTGACAAACTTGAAGTTAGATTGTCTAGTTTAGAGTACTATTTGTGTTTCTGTATTAAATTTCTCAAGTTTGTAAAATGTTCCTTTTTGTTGCAAGGAGTAGAACTGAGTGTGAAAGGGGTTTTTTTCAGATTTTTTCATTTGTTAATTCAGTACTTCCAGGCTTTTGGGATGGGTTACCCAAAGAATGGAAGTATGAGAAGATATTTATGCACATCTTATAAGGAAATATGTGTGAAGTATTCAGCATCGGTTAACTTTTGTATGAATCTCTTTTGTTAATTTTGTTACCAGCCTCTTACAGGAAATGCCATATATCTTGATGTCTTAAGCGAATCTCCTTCACCAAAATTATTTAAGAATATTTTCTAACAAAATTTCTTTGTAAGCCATTATGCAATTTTAGATTGGCCATTTATAACTTAGTTATCTGCACAAGTTTCCTGTAGTGATGATGCTGTATGAGAGACGTCCAATTTAACTTTTAATGTTCTTATCCATATTGCAATCAAAATTGTATGCAATTTTGAATTGGATTCAAGATTCAAGAATTACTATTATGATGATGCCTTTTGCTACTAGGAGCTACAATCAAGATTTTCTAGTAGTTGTAAACAGTTGCCAACAATATAAAAGACAATGCTCTTGAACAAGACCTGGAAACCTTGTCTTAAAAATAGCAAAACTATTTGTAATCAATACTGGATGCAAAACATAACAATAACACAACAGTGGACCAATTGATAATTTGAATTGTGAGGAAGAAAAGTTGAGGGGGGAAAAGACGTCTAGGGTTATTTAAGATTGGCTTTTCTAAGTAGCTGTAAGAAAGACAAGATATTTATCTTGCTGATTCATGAATGGTGCTCTATTCACATTGGAGGCATAGGTTAGATCAGTGGTTCTCAACCTTTTCTTCACACTGGATCCCCTTTAAAAACCTTTTGTGGCCACGGACCATGATCACAGACCCTTCAAGACTTAACTCAAGGTATAAATCATTTTCAACTGTTCACTGACCACCTGTAATGACATCACAGGTTGAGAACCACTGAGTTAGATAATTAGGTGAAGGATCTACATTACTGTAATGAGGCAAGTGTGGAAATAGTCAATATGCTTCAAGAGACAAAATGGTTAATTTCTGCATTTAGTGGAGTGGTTGATTTATAAAACAGAAATTTAGCTTACCTAGAAGGAAGAAATGTTATCAAGGAGGAAGGTATACTTTTTTTTAAAAAAAAAAGCATATTTTAGATTGCCAAACCCATTTGATACACTTCTGATAATGTGTACTTCTAATATGATTACTGTGGTTCATAGAATATGATATGGAAATGGCACAATATCCCTGGGCATTTTATAGCATTTCTGCTATTCATTTGTCAAGGGAAATTCTTGGTAACTTTAAACTGGTATGTCTAATTAGTGGATACAACCTTTTGTGGCCAAGAGGTACAATATTGATACATTAATTGTCGCGGAGTGCTTATATTGTCAAATAAAAATAATTGACCCTACTCTCCTGTGAGTGGCACTTAGCAATATTTACATGGGTTTAAGCTCCCGTGTGGTTTCTTGGCAGACATCTGTTTTAAAGGAGGGAGCAGGTGGCTTTCATATCCTGTAGTATTTTTAAAAAGCTATAGCACCAGCATAACGGAAGAGAGCGCCATTAACGCTATCTTCTTGATCGCTTTAACATTTCCCAATATAGCATCAATTTTATAAAACTGATTTTTGAAATACTCCTCTCATGCTGACATTGGCACTGCTTTGGCTGTTAGCACACTGTTTAGGATGCTATAGCTGTGGGATGGATAATCATTTTGATACATCTAGAGTAATTTATTCAGGCACACTTTGGGGATATCATTAGAATCTTATATAAAATCTTTAAAATTAATGCAAATGTATCCTAAAATGTTGCAGGCAGGAAACAACGCTTAAACCTCTGGCTGAAAAAATAGCTTATTGCAAATCTTGTGGTTGCTAAGCAACTACATACTTACGGTTTTAGTTAAGATTTATAAGCTGGTATGTGGGAAATAATATCTGAAGGCTTTGTTCAGTTGCAGCTGATGCCAGACTTTGTCATATACATAATGCCAGAAAACTGTTCTTGGAAAATAAAATGCCACTGCAGCTGGCTTCACGCAGCTCTGTTGAAGATGCATACGTGCTGAGCATTTTAAAATTAAATTAAAAGTACCTGCCTAGCTATCTTCTTCATGAAAGCATTCTAAATATGGCTAGTTGCACAGGGTATTAACACACTGCATTTTTAAAGGTTTAATAACAATGAAGGTTAGACCTATCTATAAGTAACCTACATTACAGAATTTGTTGTTAAGCAAATAGATACCTTCAAATGTGGTCTGTCGGTCTATCTAACTATCATCTACCTACCTACCTATCTACCTACTTATCTATCTATTATCAAATTTAGATGATTGCCCCAACTCCCTAAGTCAGCCCAAAAATACCATGGTTGATGGTATTGAAAGCCACCAAGAAGTCAAAAAAAAAAAGCAAGGATAAATGCACTAGGTAGAACAGATTTTGTGAATTTGGGATGAATTTTTGCATGGGTTGTTATTTTTCTGTGCAGCGTGTATATTTTGGGGAGAGTGAGGGATGTTCAAGATTCTCAGTTACTATAATAGCTGAAAGGGAGTTAAGCAGAAAAGCTAGGTAGCTAGAGCTTCTTTCATGGGTCAGATGTTCCTGAATTTACTTCTTGCTTTCCCCATGATTTCTAAGCCATTAGCAAAAATAGCTACTTCAGATTTATTTTGAATTCTAAAACCACATACTACTATTCATATATTCCACCTTGGAAATATCTTTCTAATCTTTAGCACTAGAGGTGGATTTCTAATGTTTGATTCACTATTGTGCCTGAATGGATTCTTAGAATTCATATTTATGTCTTAGGGCCATGATGGCGAACCTATAGCACATGTGCCACAGGTGGCACGTGGAGCCATATCGTTGGGCATGTGAGCGTTGCCCTAGTCCGTTTCCAGCGTCTGGGAGGGGGAGGCCATTTTCGCCCTTCCCAGGTTCCTAGAAAGGCTCTGGAGCCTGGTGAGAGCAAAAAAACGGGCCTTCCGGTGGGAATGGAAGTTGGCAAACGGGCCATTTCTGGCCTCCAGGGGGCGTGGGGAAGGCCGTTTTCACCCTCCCCAGGCTCCTAGAAAGGCTCTGGAGCCTGGGGAAGGCAAAAACAGGGCTACTGGGCCCACTGTGCCATCGCGTGCCAAAAGCAGGGGGGGTCGCGCGTGCATGCGCAGGGAGGCAGGGTGCATTGAACTATGGGTGTGGGCACATGCATGCACGACCCCCGCCCCCACCGCACTCCCCCCACTTTTGGCATGCGACAGCAAAAAGGTTCGCCATCTCTGTCTTAGGGTGTTAAATCTATATTCAAGGTAAAGGACTGTGTTCCTTCACACTGAAACTAAAATGTTTAGAGGCAGAAAACTTTTATTAATGTCCAGCTTTCTGTCAGAAGAAAAGAATATTAGTTTGATAATTTTTGTACAATGGAGGAATAACTTCAGAAGTTATTCAGAAAACTGAGTCCCTGGCAGACTCTGGTTTTCAGGGGATGAGAAGATTTGCCCAGAATCCGACAATTATTCATGGCAGAAAAGCTTCTGAATGCCCCCTGAGAGATGGAGATATTTGTTGTGGCCCGCCAGTGGCCTTCGCGGATTGTGGCTGATCCCAACGAGGAGGAGGCTGGTGTGGGGTCGCGCCAGCAGCCTGCGCAGCCGGCACTCGCGTTGGACAGCGAGGAGGCCGAAGAGGATGTGGTGCCAGAGGCAGAGACTCAGCCTGGGTCTTCAGAACCTCCAGAGGCTCCTTCAAGTGGAGAGAGCGAAGTGGAGGAGCCTCTCCTCAATGCTCGAGCACGCAGGGCTGCCAAAAGGCAGGAGTGGCTACTCAGGAGGAGGAGGTCTCCTTGAGAATAAGGTTTGAGGATAATTGGCCACTCCCTTAGCTTATTTAAGTCGCACACAGTTAGTAATTTCTTGCTGGAAACAATGTGTAATTATTACAGAGCATTTTGGAGAGTGAGTGTCTTATCGTATCTTGTTTTCTGGGCTGGTTGCCAACTTTTGCAGGGCTTTGTTTATTCTTGGTACATTATAACTTTGATAAGGACCGTTGGTGTGTGTCACAATCCTTGGGAATCTGGAGCTGGGGCAGAACAAGATTACAAATTCATAGTCTGGGAATAAGTGAATGTGTTGGAAAGTATCTGGATAACTTAATACAATAAATTGAAAACGTTTTTTCCAGTGGTAAAATCTAAAATTTGTTACTACCGTGGCTTGGGGGGGGGGGGTAATGTGACTGGGTAAGCGTGGCCAATTTTTTTTTAACTTTTAAAACCATTTTTTCTACAACCTCTTCGGCAAAGAGGTTGTAAAAAAATGCTTTCAAAAGGCTCTGACGATTCCAGCTGAGTTACCTGATCGGCAGAGGTTTTTAAAAGAAAAAAAGCCTCTGCCGATCAGGCAACTCAGCTTGGATCGTCAGAGGTTTTTAAAAGCATTTTTTCTACAACCTCTTCAGAGGTTGTATAAAAAATGCTTTTAAAAGCCTTTGACGATCCCAGCTGAGCTGCACGATCATCAGAGGCTTTTTTTTTTTACTTTTAAAAGCATTTTTTTTGGCCGAAGAGGTTGTAGAAAAAATGCTTTTAAAATTTTTTTAAAAAGCCTCTGATGATTGTGCGGCTCAGCTGGGCATGCAGGGGGGCACACAGGGATTTTTGCTTCCAGTTCTCCGAACCACCCACCTCCATCAGGCGATCCGGTCCGAATCGGGAGCATTTCACCCTTGGTTTTTTCCCTGAAAATAATGATATATATTATGCCTGGGATATCTTAAAGTTTATTTTGAAACTGGATTTTATCATGATCTTACAATTAGCAGCGAACCATGTCAATATTAACCCAAATGTATGCCCTTATGTCAAATAAAAATGAGGGTATAATAGAAAAATTCTAAGAAGTTAAAAGCATGATTAACAATTAATAAACACACATGCACAGACAGATCATCTTAACACGTGGTTTCAGTGCAAATGTGTGGGAATAGGTAAATACAATGATCTCATACAAGAATCTGATCTGATACAAGAATTTGGTTTATGAATGAATATGCCTTCTCATACACCCTCCCCAACTTCTCTCCTACAACCTTTTGCATCCAACCCATACCTCACCCTCGTGCACCCTTCCTGCAGCATGCCTCACACACATCTGGCAGCAGCCACTTGCCTGCCTGCCAGCCTGGGACTTGCAACTTTTATCAGCTTCCCCAATAACTTTGACTGCAGGAAGCTGCCTTACCTAATAACCATATTAATGATGGCAACCAGGACTGCAGGGATTGCTGTCGCTGAGGTCCCAATTGCCATCATAAGTGGAGGACTACCTGTATGGACTTAGGCATGAATACAGGCTGGGAAATGGTGGCCCCAGTTCTGAGTTGAATTTGTGTAGGTGTGCTTGGAAACAACCAGTATGGAAAGAATAAACCTTTGATGTCTTTATTAGGCTTGGAGGAAGTACTTTGGAAAGACAATTGCCTAAAGATGCTCCTCCAGTGCCACACACTGCTCTTGTTAGATATGTGAGAAATACAAGCTAGTATCTTAGTGTTTAATAGAATTTAGCCATTCATTAAAATGAAAGGATATCTGTGATTAGTTAACAAGTATGTGAAATGCTTCCTTGAGAGTCTTGTGACAGAGGTTGATGTTTATATTCTCCTTTTCTTACAGGCATATGAGAAAAGGTTTCCCACTTGCCCTCTCATCCCCATGTTTGTAGGCAGTGATACTGTGAGTGAATTCAAGAGTGACGACCGAGCAATCCATGTGACTGAAAGACGTTGTAAACTGGATGTGGATGCTCCACGGCTCCTGAAAAAGGTAATACACCTAGTCAGGTTCTTTGTCCAAATCACCGTCTATTGGGCTGCTTCTTAAATTCATCTCTGTTCTCCTTCTCAGATTGCAGGGGTAGATTATGTTTACTTTATCCAAAAGAACTCCTTGAATAGAAGAGACCGCACTTTACACATAGAGGCCCACAACGAAACTTTCTCAAACAGAGTTGTCATTAATGAAAAATGCTCATATACGGTGAGTAAGGGTAGGCTTCGATTTTATATTACGGTCTTTCTAAGAACGTCTGTCTGGCCGTTTCTAGTTAAGCATTCTTTGTTATTTATGGTTTCAATTATTTATGGTTCTGTTTTTTCCTATCTAGGGTGCCAAGGACATAAAATTCGAAACAATTAAAAGCACAGTTAACCCATATAGCATTATTATTGATTTGACTTTGCAGATTTATTTGAAGAGATGTTCTGGCTTACTTTTCTGAAAGCATAGTGATGAGAACGTAGCTCTTGAGGGGAGTTTAGGAGCAAGAAGAATATACTCAACAAATTTTCCTGCTCACTTGTGATGTAGATTGTTCTATGATACTCAGAATGTCAGATCAGAATTGCCATTTTTGTTGGCAATTCTGATCTGAGGAAAATCTAATTCACAAGATTTGAATTTGTAAGTTTTCTCCAAATTATTGGATCCAATAATTTCCATTCAAAGAAATTATTATGTAAGATAATATTTTTCAAACAACATGTTTGGTAAAATAATTCTGTAGGTACACAAATGTTGGGCTTATTGGGCATTCTGATATGTTGGTGAGAAAAAAGTTGTGAGTGAAGAAAAGGAAAATGTACTATCCAATTCTTAACAAATAATTGTCCTGTGCTACTGGATTAAGGTTTTCTTACACCTTGTGCCTACTTTTATTTCTTAAATCTCCAGGTGCACCCAGACAATGAAGACTGGACATGTTTTGAGCAGTCTGCAAGTCTTGACATTAAATCTTTCTTTGGCTTTGAAAGCACAGTAGAAAAGATTGCTATGAAGCAATATACTAGCAATATTAAAAAGGTAATCTTTAAAGTTTTATATGCAAATAATGTTGTGGTTTCCTGAAGGCTGGGAACAATTTTCAGTTCCTGAGAAAATTCTTATTGATCTTGTATGACTACATAGTCTGTGTTTGCTCCCATCTTCTATTAGAGGCATGTTCTACTCTTATTATATTGGCAAGAGGGGAAATTGAGTATGGCAGGCTCTGGCCATCCAGAAGTATCATCATCAGTTCCCACCTTTTGATCTTGTCGGAGATAGTTGTCCAATAACAGGAATGAATGAATACAAAAATATTGGGGATCTGTTGTTCTGCTGAAGAATAAACCAGTTTAGAAGAAGTTGGCCCTTCAGCACTAAGCTACTAAAAATAGTCTACTTTACAATTTATATTTAGAAGGAATGAAGTTATCCATGACCTGGAATGATCTTCATGATTCAAAAGATAGTTATGTCTGCTTTTGAACAAAAAGATCTAGAGGACATATTTTTCATTTCTTTCATTCCTTTTTCTTTTTATATTAAAAGTCATGGGAATATATTTGTTCTTCTCTTCTTGGGTTTCTACTTGAGGCTTTGTAATGCTGAACTGAAGTCTCCAACATAACACTAAGTTCCTGCAATTCCAGCAGACTTAATTTTTTCAATCAGGAACTAATTATGTGGGTTCTTCTCTCTCTCTCTCTCTCTCTCACACACACACACACACACCAGCCATATGCGCCTACAATACATTGATGTAAGGATTGTCTTGTTTTGAAAGGGCAAAGAGATAATAGAGTACTACTTGAAGCAGCTAGAAGAAGAAGGTGTAACATTTATTCCTCGTTGGACTCCCCCTGCTAAGTTTGCATTTGAACATGGCACAGCTCACTTTAGACGGTCACTATCCCCTCCAGTCAACATACCCGAAACTGCCGTCAAAGAGGGACTGAATACCAAGGAAATCAACACTTGCAACAATGCATCAGAACTGGCGGCTGGAACCCCTGATGGTGTGTGGTTTGTCCCGTCCTCTTTTATAACTATTCCATGAATGCCATCATAATTTCAGCTGGATTTTAAGGATAGAAGCAAAAAATCTAATTAATTAATTTATTCAGAAAAATAATGCAGGCGAGCAGTTCTACAGTTATATCTTTTTTCAAGAATATCAAGTAGATACATAGTTATGGATATTTTTATCAACTTGGGATTCCGATGGTAGATGTCGAAGGTAGTTAGAAGTGTGGAGGTTACAAGGAACTGTAGAACTGATGAAAATATCTATCAAAACTACTATCAGCTAACTTATGTAAATAATTGAACATTTCAAACAGTTTGGTTTGCAAATGAGGGTTTCCACTGGAAGTATGGGCAATGAAAACAATGCTACTTAAATTTTTCAGACAAATTAGATGCAGATTATATCAAGAGGTATCTGGGCGACTTGACCCCACTTCAGGAAAGCTGTCTCATCAGGCTTCGGCAGTGGCTCCAGGAAACACACAAAGGCAAAGTAAGAGGATGTGTGTCTCTTTTGCTTCCTGTCCGTCAGAAAAGTGCACGATGTACAAGAATGTCTGGCAGAATGTCAGTGTCCAGAGGAAGGAAAACAAAGCGCAAAATTGTTTATGTATTTATTTATAGATTAGAAAATTCTAACCTTTAGTTTCCCATAGTGCAGAATTTAGATTCCTAAATCTATTTCAGAATTGGGTGATTCTCCCTTCTCCAAGACCTCCTCCTCATGATGTTTTTATGATCTTCTAGTACTACAGTAGAAAATTTCCTGGACTGTGTTCCTATATTTCCTGCCTAAACCTCTTCATTCAGCTACAAGGCATCTTTTTGTCCTTGGATTTCTAGTTTCCCCCCACCTCCCTAAATAAGGACATGCAAAACATTCTATTCATGAACTGTTTTGTGTATGGATCAATTTCAAATGGTTTGTGCAAGACCAAAACTTAACATTTTTTTTTCCAGGATGAACCTAAAACATGTGTTCTGTTTTGGTGTGGGACAGGAATAAGACAACATTATTGGCAGAGGCTTAGAGAAGATTGAGAGGGGAAGGACCAAATGGGCTGCTAACGCTATAAATTTAAACATTATAATTTGAATGGATCTCTGCCCACCCTTACCCCTATAACTTCCCAACCCTGACCGTGTTGTGTTTGAATTTAAAAGCAGCAGCATGTGGTTCCTGTTAAAGGGAGAGGGGTAAGAGAGCCACTGGGGAATTTCTAGCATATGTCAACCAAAGAGCACATCAGGAACTGACTATTAGAAAAGGCTAGTTAGATTAAACAAAAATTATGCCATATTTACATTATCATTTATTAACTTCAGTTATTTAGTTTTTCAGTCTTCATTGCCATGTTTTACCAAAGAATTATTTAAGTTATAGGATAGACTCTTAGTGTATTATTACTAAAATATATAGGCATTGTTTAAACCAGGGGTCTCCAACCTCGGCAACTTTTAAGACTTGTGGACTTCAACTCCCAGAATTCCACAGCCAGCTTTTCTGGCTCTAGAATTCTGGGATTTGAAGTCCACAAGTCTTAAAAGTTGCCGAGGTTGGAGACCCCTGGTTTAAAACTTCATGGTTAAGGCACCAGGCTGAAAAACAGGAGACCATTGAGTTCATGCCCAGCCTTAGCCATGAAAGCCAGCTGAGTAATCTTGGGCCAATCACTCTCTCACACAGAGTTGTTGTTGAAAATAGGAGGAGGAAGGTGTGTTGGATGTGTTTGTCACAATGAGCTTTTTGTAAAAATAGTCAAAGTGGGTTATAAATAAATATTAAATTGTATGTAGTCTTGATTTGATTTAAATTCTTTTTTATAAGTGTTATATAGATTTAAGTATTTTAGTGAGTTCTTAGTTTTGTATACCTGTACTTTTTTTTTATTTTTAGCTAAGTTTTCCAGAATTGATATGTTAGATCATTGTTGCTTTGTGCTGGCCAATGACAGTAATAAAGATTTCAATTTGATAGTTATATTTAATTATCTATTTAATTCTATTTATGCTGCTTATAATTTCTGTTAACTAGCAGCAAAAAAGGCAGGGAGCTTTTGATATCAGATTGCATAACATTAGAAAGTATTTTTTCTGTTGCAGCCAAGAGTTTATTCTTTTCAGGTCTGAGCTGAGTATTCATTAATAGAGTAACTTATTGTTTATACAGTAACTTCCAATGTCTTAATCATTTCTCTGGAATTTAGTTGATGTATATATACAGCTGTAATATCACAGTTTACTTCTGTTCGCTGCATTTCTCATCAAAGCTTTTAGGTGTTCTCCAAATACTCTTTTAAATTTCTTGTCTGATTGTTCTATTTTTCTGTGGAATTCATGAATGAAAGAAAAGGCAGCTTTCTTATGGAGAAGGGATGGGGCTTAAGCACAGAAAGGGACTACCTTACTCCTTGAAATTTTCTTATGGAGTATTATATATATTTTTGACAATTCTTATTCAGTGATTACTACATTTATAGATCCCCAAAGATGAACACATCTTAAGATTCTTGCGTGCCAGAGATTTCAACATTGATAAGGCCAGAGAAATCCTGTGCCAGTCTTTAACATGGCGCAAACAGCATCAGGTGGACTACATCCTGGATACCTGGAACCCACCTCAAGTACTGCAGGATTATTATGCAGGTGGTTGGCACCATCATGATAAAGGTATAGTAACAATGATGCAGACGTTTTATAGGGGGAAGTCTTAGGTCTTCTGAAATGCTGCTAGTGTGGTTTGCTAAAGAGCGCCAAATGAGACTTGTTTAAAGTACTTAAAACTGATTGTCAAAGGGTTTATGATACTTTGTTGGAGTAAAAGGTAACATAAAAAGATATAAAGGTATCTGGATAGTGGAAGGCATCCAATTAGAAAGTGAGAAGTCTTGGCTTTATTATTTATTTGGCATGTAAGCTATTTCGGTTGTTGCCAACTCTTAAGTGGTAAATGCAAGGTTAAGACAATATAAAAGTGTCTTATACATTAACAATCTGCAGCTTCAGATTTCTGCTTGGTTTTCAATCATGCACCATTTGGGAATTTAATGAACACAGCATATAGCAGTGGCTGACCAAAATGCTGCCATGGGATCAAATCAAGTTGTACCTTTGGAGGCCATTGAAGACCATTCAAAGCTGGTCCAAAGTTCAGGAGCATAGGCTGTAATGGGTATCTCATGTTACTGCCATGTGTCATCGCTGTTTTACAAGCTGTATTAGTTGCCAGTTGATGTCTGGATGTAATTCAAGATGCTGGCCATGACTTCTATAGCCTTTCCGGGCATACGGTCTGGTTATTTGTGGGACTGCATGTTCCCAATGGTTTCTGCCCATTCACTATGATCAGGCAGAGTGGTGCGCTCCAGGTTCCTTCAGTTAATTGCCACCTTCTGGGAACAGAGAAGCATACCTCCTCTGGAACAGCATCACCATACTATGTTTATGGAAATTATTAGTCATCCAGGTCATGGTTGTCCAAAAGGTGCTGTTCTCAAAAGGCAATTTGACTTTGTTTTTCCATGAAGACGTTTTGCTTCTCATCCAAGAAGCTTCTTGGATGATCTTACGAAGCTTCTACGTAAGATCTCCGACCTCCGGGTGTTTCGCTGCGCACTGAAGACCCTGTTGTTCCGCCAGGCCGGACTATCAACATAATAGTTTTAAATTGGGGTATTTAAATTTTTTGGGGTTTTAAATCTGAGCCAAATTTATTTAATTATTTTAAATTCTAATTGCTGTTTTGTCTGTGTTTTTAAATAGGCTATACACCGCCCTGAGTCCTTCGGGAGAAGGGCGGTATAGAAATAAAATTATTATTATTATTATTATTATTATTATTATTATTATTATTATTATTATTATTATTATTATTATTCAATTCAGCAGCGAACTGAAAAGCTTCATGGATGAGAAGCAAAACATCTTCAAGGAAAAACAAAGTCCCGTTGCCTTTTGAAAAAAGCACTTTTGGGTTCCCCATACTATGGTTCCTGTCCTTCCAGAAGTCTCTGAAAACCTCCCTCTATTCCTAGGCTTTGGGTTAGGAACTCCCTGGTGATTTGGGGAGTTATTATTTGTATGACTTCGTTTGGGCACTAATTTTTTTCCCTTTATATCATGAAAAGTTTTAAAATGTTAAGCCACCCAAAATCATTTTGGAATCAAGGGGCCTCAAACTCTTAACAAAAATAAATACCCATTGGGAAGGTGTCCTGGCATGACTGAAGAGTCACTAGAGTTAGACCAGTATCTTTTAACTTTCATTGATAACTTCTCAGTATGTCCTTAACTCATGGTTGTCCTGTTCATCTAGGGGAAAATATTCTGTTTATCACAATAGGGTTTTTTTTCATTCCCATTGGCTCTTCTGATTATAATACTTAACAATAATACAGTTAAGTTGACGAGTGATACATAAGTGAGCGGCCATAGAAATTGAAATAATATAATAAAAAGGAAAATAATATTAAGCATGTTTTCAAGCCAGCAGTTCCTATATGACCAAATTGGCTTTGTGGCAGAGAAGATTGCAAATGGCGATCACATGATCATGGGTTTCCTGGTAACCAGTTGTAAATGCAAGCTGGTTGCCAAGCACCCAAAATGCAGTCATGTGACCATGGGGGCTGGGGGCGGTATGAGATTTTACAGTCGCTGGAAGTGCTGCATGAGCTGTAAAGCACCCTTTCTGAGGCCCTCATAACTTTGAACAGCCATTAAACAAGCGGTCAAAAGTCATTGGCCATTTATTTAATGACTGTTAAATCTTTATCATTTTTACTTATGTATCACCTTTATTTTTGCAGCCAAAACATTTGTTGGAAATTAAGTTAATAAGCAAGTATTGATCATTCCAGTTTATACAGAATACAGAATCCAATTCAGAAGGCCATTCTAACCATTTCTTGGTTTATCAGAAGATAACTTGAATGTCACCATTATTATTCTTTTGGTTCAGATGGGCGTCCACTGTATGTGTTGAGACTAGGCCAGATGGATACCAAAGGTTTGGTGCGAGCTCTTGGAGAAGAAGCCCTGCTTCGCTATGTAAGTGCCTCAGATACAATTTGCAGATGATTTCTCTTGGGAATGTTACATCCCCATTTCAATTATCCTGTATCAGTTAGCATAACTGGATGTTCCTCAGTTAGGTTGCTCCTATTAACCATGTCCAAAATATCTGCAGGATATCGTCAGTTGGGAAAAGTTACATTACAGCGGGAAGCACTCTAGAATGTCATTGACAATCTGTTCATTTTGATATCTTTTTTATTAGAATAGCAACATGCTTTTTCTGTCTGTTGTGCAAGAATAAAAACATATGGGCAGCTTTTTGCTCTTGAGATATGGCATCTCTCACTAGTGGCCAGCTAAACTGGGGCTACTACAGATTGCTCACTTCTGAATGTTAGAATGAGGTGTTAATCCTCAAATATGAGGACAGCCTTTCTGCCTCTGAATATAAATAAAACAGAAATTGTTTTTCCAATTTCATAAAAAATTACCACTTTTTCCATGATCCAGCCTCCAAAGTGCCAACATCTCAATGAGATAACAAATTCTGCATTTTAGGAAAATAGGTCAACATTACATTGAGATCTTTGGCTGTAATATTTCTTTCCCAAAGTGTATTAACATATGTAATGATTTGAAATCCAAACAAAGCTGTAGATGGACAACACCAGATCGAATGAACTTTCACATTTCTTATGTCATCAACATAAATCATATTAATTTCGTTTTAAACATTCTTTGAAGGGCTGAATGAATATAAAGTAATATCTTCTGATGTATTCGATTCATTTTTAAATTGTAAGAGGTATAATTTACATTTTAAAATATATGTACATATTGATTCCCTCAAAACTAGATATTCAAATTATTTTGTAGTTCAGATACTACACAAAAAAATACTGACTTTCATTTTATTTTATTTTTAAACTTCTTACAAAAATCAAAGTTGAACCCAAAGTAACTCTGTGTCTGAAATTTTATCCATGGTCATTTTACAGCAACATAATTCAACATTCTCATCTTTTTTTTTATTAATGTGCAGGTTCTATCTATAAATGAAGAAGGACTGAGGAGGTGTAAAGAAAATACAAAAGTATTTGGAAGGCCTATTAGGTAAAGAAACTTTCTTTAAGTCCCATGAGTCTGTTTCACTGAACTTTAGACATGTTTATGCTAATTGAGATAAAGTTTTGCTGTGCAATGTTTTGATCAAGTCCTAGGTTAACAAATGGAACACTTTAGCACAATTCCAGTGGTCATTTATGCAATATGGCACACATAGCCAGACTTGATTCTGCAAGATTCTGGCATCCCATCCACTCTGTTAAAGTTTAGTCATTAAACAGCAGTTTCAGAAACTTCAGAGTAAGAGCTAAGAATAGATCCAGATAAGTGCAGGTGGGAATGGGAAGTGATGATAATCCCAAGAGCAGTATGAAAATAGATACCATCTAGTGTAGCTCAGCTAATTATATTGAACCAGTGTGAAAAGAACACTGTTTGGGAATTCCATATATACAATATTTTAAAACCAGGATGGACGAAAAAAATGGGATGGGATGTAAACAAATCAATTAAAATATTGTAAGGCCAAAATGGTGGATCAGTGAAATTGGGAGTGCTTGCACTGAACAATGCAATTAAACACAACAATTGAAAGAGTTGGAAGGATATTGAAGGAATTATAAGCATCTGGATTTGAAAAAGAGGAGGGTAAATTTATTCTCTTTCTCTCTCATTAACAAATATTTCAGGTATTACGGTTATGATTTAAAACTTTTTGACCTACTAGAATTTAAGTGAGGAGTAAAAACATCTAATATAGTATGGTATATTTGTATACTGTCACAATCAAATAATTGCTTGATTGAACATGCTGATTATGTTTTATTTTGGGAAAACACAGCTCTTGGACTTGCTTGGTGGATCTGGAGGGCTTGAACATGCGCCACTTATGGAGACCTGGGGTCAAGGCCTTGCTGAGGATTATTGAGGTGGTAGAAGCTAATTATCCAGAAACACTAGGACGTCTTCTAATTCTCCGAGCTCCCAGAGTGTTTCCAGTCCTTTGGACACTGGTACGTTCTTAAGTTGGTTCTCTGGGAATTTGTATTTTGTAAATTGGGGTCAGCATCTACTTTGGAGGCAAGATTGGCAAGCTTGATATTTATAGTGTACTTGATTTTAGGAGCCATAGGTAGAAATCCAGCTAGAACATAGACCTAAGTGGCCATTGGAATAATGTGTTTCTCTTGAGTTCATCTGATGTCTTGGGAATGTTACTACTTTAGTATTTTGTTTGTAGGTTAGCCCTTTCATTGATGACAACACCCGAAAGAAATTCCTGATTTATGCTGGCAATGATTACCAGAGTCCTGGTGGGCTGTTGGATTACATTGACAAAGAAATTATTCCCGATTTTCTTGGTGGAGAATGTATGGTAGGTAGAAAAGTCAGTTTCTTTGACAACCAAGCTCAATGACTTGTAATAATTCACTCTCTGTGCTAGTGCAATCCAGTGCCCAGTCTATTAGGCCTGTGCAAAGAGTCCTAGATACATTTCAAAGAAGCCATTTCAGTTGCGTAAGTGACACAATTTGCTGAAGGGATCATTCAGTTCAATTTAGCAAAGCAGTTTGGGTGGCTTTCAATCCCTTTGGATTCAAGTGAAGTCAAGTGTTTCTAGGCTGGGACGTTTTTGGATTTCTCAAAGGCTCTGTGGAAACCACCCAGCCTAAAGGTCCTTTGGCACATACCTCTGGTCTGGAGCCCTTCAGCACGTATTATAGGCAGCCACAAAGCATTTGCTTGAGTTAATTAACCCCAAGGGACATCTCGGATTCGGGATGGCTTGAACTCCGATTGGATGAGTCCACGGGAGGAGACCGGGGCAGGTCTTGAGAATGTTATCTGGGAGGAGTTTGATCCTGTGACTCCCGAGGATGTGGACAGAGTTCTGGGTAAGATTAGTGCCGCCACGTGTTTATTGGACCCGTGCCCCTCCTGGTTAGTACTGGCCTCCCGGGAGGTTACACGAGGCTGGCTCCAGGGGATTATAGATGCTTCTCTGAGTGAGGGTGCCTTTCCTGCCGCCTTGAAAGAGGCGGTGGTGAGGCCCTTCCTCAAGAAGCCTTCCCTGGACCCGGCTGAATTAGCTAACTATCGTCCAGTCTCCAACCTTCGTTTTGTGGCGAAGGTTGTTGAGAGCGTGGTGGCACGACAACTTTCCCGACACCTGGATGAAGCTATCTATCTAGACCCGTACCAGTCGGGCTTCAGGCGGGGGTACAGCACAGAAACGGCATTGGTCGCGTTGGTGGATGATCTCTGGAGGGCTCGGGACAGGGGTTGCTCCTCTGTCCTAGTCCTATTAGATCTCTCAGCGGCTTTTGACACCATCGACCATGGTATCATGCTGCAGCGGTTGAGGGGGTTAGGAATAGGGGACACCGTTTTGCGGTGGTTCTCCTCCTTCCTCTCCGACCGCTCGCAGTTTGTGTTGGCAGGGGGACAGAGGTCGACCTCGAGGCGTCTCACATGGGGGGTGCCGCAAGGGTCAGTCCTCTCGCCCCTCCTGTTCAATATTTATGTGAAGCCGCTGGGTGAGATCATCCGTGGTTTTGGGGTGAAGTGCCATCTGTACGCTGATGATACTCAGCTGTACATCTCCACCCCAGACCACCCCAACGATGCCCTTGATGTGATGTCTCGCTGCCTGGAGGCCGTGCGGGTCTGGATGGGGAAGAACTTGCTCAGACTCAACCCCTCCAAGACCGAGTGGCTATGGCTTCCGGCGCCCCGATATAGTCAGCAGGTGCCATCGCTGACTATTGGGGGTGAATCTCTGCCCCCCACAGAGAGGGCTCGCAATCTAGGTGTCCTTCTGGATGAACGGTTGTCTTTAGAAGAGCATATGACGGCCGTGGCCAGGGGGGCCTTTTATCAGGTTCGCCTGATTCACCAGTTGCAGTCCTTTCTGGATCGGGACGCCCTACGCACGGTCACTCATGCCCTTGTTACTTCCCGGTTGGACTATTGTAATGCTCTCTACATGGGGCTCCCCTTGAAGAGCACTCGGAGGCTCCAACTGGTCCAGAATGCTGCCGCGCAGTTGGTTATGGGCACAACTCGTTGTGCCCATGTGACACCCCTCCTGTGCGAGCTGCACTGGCTCCCAGTGGTCTTCCGGGTGCGATTCAAGGTGTTAGTTACCACCTTTAAAGCACTCCATGGCATAGGACCCGGGTACCTCCGAGCCGTCTCCTGCCACCAATAGCCTCCCACCGACCAGTCCGTTCCCACAGGGAGGGTCTCCTCAGGGTGCCGTCAACCAAGTTATGTCGACTGGCGGCGCCCAGGGGGAGGGCCTTCTCTGTGGGAGCCCCATCCCTGTGGAACGAACTGCCCCCGGAAATTCGTAAGATCTCCGACCTCCGGGCGTTTCGCTGCTCACTGAAGACCCTATTATTCCGCCAGGCCGGACTAACAACACAGTAGCTTTTAAATTGGGATATTTAAATTTATTGGGGTTTTAAATCTGAGCCACTTTATTTAATTATTTTAAATTTTATATTGTTGTTTTGTTTGTGTTTTTAAACAGGCTGTACACCGCCCTGAGTCCTTCGGGAGAAGGGCGGTATAGAAATAAAATTATTATTATTATTATTATTATTATTATTATTATTATTATTATTATTATTATTATTATTACTATTATTATTATTATTATTATTATTATTATTATTATTATTATTATTATTATTATTATTATTATTATATGGAGAAGGCTCTTCTCACTGTTTTTCCAGAGCACTCCCAAAGGCTTTCTGGGCCTCCAGCAAGATTCATGTTTTTGTGCCACTAGTCCCTTTAATGAATCCAGAAATTGGGATAAGGAAAACAGCATGAGAAAATGCATTCTTGTGTAATGCTTTCCTCTGTCAGGGAGGGGCAAGTGACACAACAAGAATTTTTCTGAGAGAATTTTTCTCTCTCGGCTATCGGCAAGCAGTTGGGACAGCTGAGTGGTGTGAAACATTCTTTGCCATGCCGCTTGCTTCTCTGAGGTGCTTTCTAGAAGAGGCTTCAAATTAGCCTGGAGCTGCTTACTCTGGGAGACAACTTCAAGATGGCTGCCTACAAAGTCTGTTGTCACATTGTCCACCCAACCTCAAAACCTCACACTCAGTGCTTCGAGAAAATGTTTTGCTTTGTTTTAAAATTAATATAGTCCCCATCTTATTTACATGATTCTAAGCCGTTCTCAAGTTAAAACAACAAAAAACTTGTGTAAAGAAATAAAAAAAAATCAAACAAACAAACAAAATCACAATAAATCAAAAGTGTAAAAGCGTAGGAGAGTGGCAACTACCATTCACAGATAATATAGCCATCTTGCTGGCTCCCCACATTTGCAGGATCCCCAGACCTCATGATAGAACCATGTCATTTAGGTAACATCTTTAGAATATATGCTGTAATATATACCATTGATAATAATGAACTCAAATCCTGCCTATGTACAGTATTCATTTGTATATAACACTGTAAATGATGTTCTTTTACTGCTGAAAAGTTAGTTTTTGAATTCAGTTGGTCTTACAGTGAAGTCAGGCAGAATCCAGTGTTTCAGGTCAATTGACCCTCAGTCTGTGCCTCATCAGTGTCTGCTTGAGAAGTATGTTGTGAGGGCAGACATAAACTACAGTGAGAAAATGGGGTCATTTCCAGTCATACACAGTTGTTTTACTCATTAAGCTGTTTACATCTTCTCACTATTTCAAATTGGCTGTGGAATATTCTTCCCGAAATGTTTTCAGTTGGAGCAGAAACAGATCCATTTTGCTAACTCTTTTCTCTCCGCACTTTAATTAAATTTATTTAGTGTGAAGTTCCAGAAGGTGGGCTGGTTCCCAAATCTTTGTACCGGACAGCAGAAGAACTGGAAAACGAAGACATAAAATTGTGGACAGAAACTATTTATCAGTCCGCAAGTGTCTTCAAAGGAGCTCCCCATGAGGTAAATCATATTATTTTTCCCGTTTCCCTCTGGTGTTTGCTAAAAATAATCTTCAAATCGAGGTCAGTTCCTGATGACCTCATGAATAAGTCCATGTTGTTTTCTTAGAAATATTAAGGAAATGGTTTACCATGGATATTTTCTGGCACTTTTTTTTTTTAACTTCCTAGTCTAGCCTTTAGTTTTGCTATTTTCTGGTAGGCTCTCCTCTGAGTACTAACCAGATTCAGCTTTCCTTAGGGCCTGCTATCTAGCTGGGCAGCCTATGGTAAAGATAACCAAACAGGTATCTGGGGAGGATTTTTGGAAGCAATTTTATTTTCAGAACTAGTTCAAGTGATACTCTTGATTTCAAAACTGAAATGCTATGTCCACAGTTAGGAAAAATCATACCGTACAACTTTTCCTTTTTTTAAAAAAATGTAATTTCCATTAGGTGCTTCAATCTTGGGTGACAATTTTGGGCAAGATTGCTATCTTGAGTATCATCTGAGCAGCCTCCTCAAAATCCTATCTATGAATTTGTAATAGTAATGCTTTATTTCTAAGGAAAAGAGACCTTATGTGAAGTATGGGAAGTCCCCAGCCCTTGACTTTCTTCCCCACTTTCACTTGAATGATGCAGCATTCCAAAATCTGTAATTAAAAAATTACAAAAAGGGAGCAGACCCTTCTCTGTTCTCACCCTCTGTGATATGAATAGTGTTAAAGGTTCTGCTAATGCTTGGCTCACAGTATTTTCCTAGTCTTCCTAGCTTCTGTTTCTAGTTCTTGATTATTTTTGCTTAAATAGCCATAGGTCTTTTCTGACAACAGTTTATGTTTCTGCCTTTGTGCATCAGATTTTGATTTGCATTGTTAAGGTTTTAACAATCTTCTATCATGAAGATTACAATTGTACAATAGCAGACACTATTGCTTTAAGTATGTGACACAATTAATGGATGTTGTAGCTAGATGAACTCTTCCATCTGATTTCTGATAGGTGGTACCGTAACCACTGATAGACTTAACCATAGTTTCAGTTGGAAGCTGACCATCCTAAACCAAGCCAAGTCCAAAAACGCCAGGGAATTTCAAGAAGCTTAGCATCCTGATAAATTAGCCATCAATAGATACATAGACATAAACAACATCTACATACTATTGTTGTGGCCCATCAGCGGCCTGTGCAGCTAGTAGCTGATTCTGACAGCGAGGAGGCTGGTGTGGTGCTGCGCCAGCAACCTGTGCAGCTGGCACTCGAGTCGGACAATGAGGAGGCTGGAGAAGATGTAGTGCCAGGGGCGGGGATTCAGCCAGGGCCTTCAGAACCTCCAGAAGCTTCCATGGGTGAAGAGGAAGAAGAGGAGGAGCCTCTTCTTGATGCACGGGCACGCAGAGCTGCCAAAAGGCAGGAGGAGGTCTCCTCGAGAGTAAGTCTTGGGGCTAATTGGCCACTCCCTTAGCCTATTTAAGGAAGGATGACGACTGAGGCAATTTGCAGGGAACAACTTAGTTCACTTTCCTTCGTGTCTTGATCTTACTTCTCTGCAAATTGTTTCTGGGCTTTCTGCCAACCATAGTAAGATTACGATTTATTTATTCTTTGGATTCTTGTAGGCTGTTAAGAAAGTTAATTAACAGCCTTTGTTTGAAAAAGACTGATTTAATTTAGTAAACTAAGGTTTGTACAGACTTTGTGTGTGCTGCATTCTTTGGGGTCCATAGCTGGGGCAGAACAACTATGCAAAAGAGATAATCAACAAACCAAAAAGGGAACAAAAAGACCCAAGCACCTCTCCACCAGCAATCAGCACTCAGATGAGCATAGATTAACTGCAAGATTAACATCAGACCAACAATCAAGTAAACAATACTCCAATCAAGGAACTGCCAAACAAGCTAACAGTAAACACCCCAACCACGAACCTCTAAGACCACGGCTTGCTCTATTCTAGGGCAAGCCGCTAGAATAGAAACTCAGAGCAAACCCCATTCCTTAGTAGCACTTATGATGCTACCTAATTTTGAGTAATGAAACATTTCCAAGAAAGGAAGCTCAGCACCAAGGACCCTTCATTTTAACCCTGAGCTACAAATATTCTCCTTTATTGGTACTGTAACTGATACAAATAGCAGACTTCAAACCAGACATAGCGCACAATTCTTATTGAAAGAAAGCTGACAGGGGAGCCTCGGCCGGTAGAGAGATCTGCCATGGCTTGAGTTTCTAATACATCCACTTGCTTTTCTTTCCAGATTTTCATTCAGATTGTGGAAGCTGCCTCTGTGATCACCTGGGATTTTGATGTTTGTAAAGGTGATATTGTTTTCAACATCTATCACTCCAAGAGAGCCCCTCAGCCTCCAAAAAAAGAGTCTTTGGTAGGGGCACACAGTATTACCTCCCCTGGTGGCAATAACGTACAGTTGATAGACAAAGCTTGGCAACTGGGGCGAGACTACAGCATGGTGGAATCACCCCTCATCTGCAAGGAAGGGGAAAGTGTGCAGGTGAGAACTCGTCTCTAAACACAATCCCTACTTTGATTCCTAGCAAAATGCTTTTAGGATTTATCAGAACCGGCTTTTTAATTCAAGCATGTTCTGAATAACCCACCACAGCATTCTTGTGTTGCTTCCTTGTGATTATGTCATTAACCAGTCTTAATACAATTCCTAATGTATCATTGTAGCAGTGTGAAATCCTTAGAAAGTGAGGACTTTGTGTGTTTTCGCATCCAAAACGGGTTGCCTTAATATGGCTGTAGGAGGGGAAGAGATCTTAAGTCCTTCTCAAATAGTTTGAGTTTGGTTTCTCCCACTAAACCTATTTTGCCTTCTGCTTCACACCAGAACATTTGGCCAATGACTCATTTCAGAGTTCTATAAACTGGGAGGCCAATTCAGCATTGAAATTAGAGGTCCTCACCAACTCAACCTTAAAGTAACTGCTCTTCCAGGGCAAGGGGAGAGTGATATTTTAATCAGTTAAGCACTTCACAGATTAATTGTACATCAATAAGGAAGCTCTGCCAGTGGATGCGCCTTTCAATCTTTGACTGCTTTAGGTTTTTGTTTTGTTTTGTTTTTTTAATTTGATTTATATGCCGCCCTTCTCCGAAGACTCAGGGCGGCTTACAATGTGCTCAGCAATAGTTGGTGATTAATCCCTCTCTCTATCCCTCCTTAAAATTTTGCAACCTTCTTCTGGGATATAGCTGTTTTTGGGGGAAATATCCAAATTTTGGAATCTCTGACAATTACTTCTCTGCGTTTTAAAAGGGTGACATACAAATTCTAGGATAGTAACAAATTAGTATGTTCAAAAATATGCATAACTCCATCTGCAGGATGGTGGGCTATTACAATTCATAAAAGTATTACTTTTATAATCATTAAATTGTGATTCTTTGTGCACCGGTCTAAACATTGAGGCTTACCACCAAGTCAAGAAGTGGTAGTAGGTATTATGTATGCTGTACTTGCCAATTAATCCTTATTTTTCATATATATCTATGATAAGTCATAATGATCAATAACCATAAACACAAGAAAACCGAATTGTGTTTAATGGAACTATGCTTCTTACGTTCTTGCCTGCCAGCCTCTCTGAATTGATCAAGTAGGCTGAGCATGAAAGGGAGACTCAGCGTACAATTGCCGATTTATGAAGTGCACTACATTATATCCAAATGGATGGTTATTAGCACTGATTTCCTCTGCTCTTGCTTTTTTAAGGGATCTCATGTGACTAGATGGCCTGGCTTCTACATTCTCCAGTGGAAGTTCCACAGTATGCCTGCCTGCGCTACCACCAGTCTGCCTCGTGTTGATGATGTGCTGGCATCTCTACAGGTCTCATCTCACAAGTGCAAAGTGATGTATTACACAGAAGTAATTGGGTCAGAAGATTTCAGGTAAAGTTAGCTGTAATGATGCAAATGTCAGTCTATTTTTTTTAAAAAAAAAACAATGAGAAAATGTCTTATGGCTCACTAAGCCCTAAATGCAAGCAGTCAAAAACTACCCAGAATAATACAGGAACAACAGCATTTCCATGACTTGGTTTTCCTAGAGACTTTAGAATCATCAAGATGATACTTAAAGGTACTATGCCTGTGAGGTTTCAGACAACACCTTCGGTTAAAAGCAATTCATCTGATGTTTACGGTCCTTCTCTCTTACTGCATTCTCTTATCTCCATTCTTCACATTACTTGCTGGGCTCCATAGTAAAAATAACATATATTATATTATTGTTCAGTTAACAAAACCTTAACTTTTCTTGCCTCGATTGACTGACTTCATAAAAAAAAAAAAAAAAAAAAAGCATTTTATACAAAGTTGGAAAATAATTTTGACTGCTTTTGTCCTGTAGGGAAAATTGATAATCTCTAGGGCAGTGATGGTTAATCTTTTTGCTGTCGTGTGCCAAAAGGGGGGGTCACGGGGGGGTTCGCGTGCATGGGTGTCCACACCCATAATTCAATGCCCCCCATGCCCCGCCCCCACACTCCCCCCACTTTTGGCACGTGATGGCAAAAAGGTTACCTGTGGGTCCGTAGGCCCGTTTTTTGCCCTCTCCGGGTTCCAGAGGTTTTCTTGGAGCCTGGGGAGGGCGAAAACGGCCTCTTCCATCCCTCCCCCCGAGGCTGGAAACGGCCCGTTTCCAGTCTTCGAGTGAGCCCAGAAGGCCTGAAAATGAGCTGGCTGGCACGTGCATGTATGCGGGAGATGAGCTAGGGCAACGCTCGCGTGCCCACAGATATGGCTCCACGTGCCGCCTGTGGTACGCGTGCCATAGGTTCGCCATTACGGCTCTAGGGGAAGCTAATATATCCACTGCCCTCTAAACAATAAGTACATTTGACTAATATTAACAAACATTGGTTTGATAGATACAGAGGGGAAAAGTTAGACTGTTTTTAGACGAGAGATAAGGGGCAAATTGTTATCATTAAAACTTATGTGCAGATCTCAAAAGCTATATTAATCATGGACTACGTAAATAGCTTTACTGATCTTTTTTAACATTAGAGGTCTACGTAGTTCCAGAATTTTTTCTTAGAGTAGCAAGTTGCATCAAACAATGGCAACCTTTGCTTATTGATTTGAAAAGAAAGAAAATAGCAAGCCAAATACTTTTATAAATGAATTTATGACAAATCTCTTTTTGATTCTATTCACTATAAGATGAGTGCAGGTATTGGCATTTTGTCTCTTCAAATCAATTTGTGGCAATTGTATATGTGAACATTTTTTAGTATATAAAATCCAGAAGATTCCTTAAATTGACTCAGATTAATCATTTGTAATCTGAATCAATTTAAGGAATTTTCTGGATTCCATATACTACGTGTTTATTTGTTAAGAGAAAACTTAATTTTTCTTAGTTTATTGACTAAGAAGTTGGAATTGCAGACCTTCAGTTAAGTCCTGAAGAACAAATTATTTCCTTACTGTAGGTTCTTAAACAAGGTATTATGGAATAGTTGTTTTATTCAGTGGTGTTAGCTATAAATATATATGGCAACCTCTAGTACCTTTTATTCTTTTTTAAAAAAATATATGGCTTTTTAGTATTATGACTTTGGCATCTTTGTTTATTGTAATAGTTGGAAGTTAGAAAGCTGGCATATACGTACATGGATGATTCGTTCTGGTTCCTTGGCTAACTAACTATATAAACCAGCCCTTCTGCTGTATGCCATATGGTTCCTCAGATTGGCCAGGAGTTGTGGAAGCTAAAACTAATGAAATGACTCCATGATCAGTACTATACATTGAGCCTATCAGTAGGCACTGACAATTCCATTCGGGATTCCCCCCCCCCCCCCCCCATTGCATACAGCTCAGCATGTGAAGGCGTCTTATGCTTACCGTGAGTCAATCTTTCCACAGGGGATCCATGAGCAGCCTTGAATCAAGTCACAGTGGATTTTCTCAGCTCAGTGCTGTTACAACTTCCTCCGGCCAGTCTCAGTCCAGCTCCATGATTTCCAGGTAGTGCCGCTGCCTACAAAAGCCAGTTGATGAGACGGCTGGACCCTCGTCTATGGCAGTCCTCTGCAATACAGCATCAGCATCATCATTGTCAGTGACACTTGCAAAAACAAAACACACAAATGGAAGGTCTTTTTATAGATAGTAAAAGTAGCTGTGTGCATTTAAATATTCTGGTTTTGTTTTGAATTAGAACCGAAAAGAGTGTGTCTAATCTTAATAGCCATAATTTTTTATACATACGCTTGCACAAATCTTCACTTGGAAATGTAAAGGGCTGTTTTGCAAAGGAAGAATCAGATCAGTGGTTGTATGGCTGAGAATTTATTTAACTTCCTGTTGATATATTTGTAATGCATTAGAAGTCTGTCCCAAAGCTTTTGCCAGTGAGACTTTCGCAAAGTTTAAGTACACCTTTCTCACCCCCCCCCCCCCACTTCTGGTTCTGCTCTCCTGAGTCTCTCCTCTGTTACAGCCCAGCATTAAGGAAGGCCTAAGGAGTGCAGTGCAGTAGCTGGGTGCCTGACATTTCGTGAAAAGCCAGCTGGTGAACTGGCTGAACCCTTTTCCCTACCTTTTCTCAGCGAGAGGTGCTGCCCTGACAGAGGGAGGCGAGCTGTCAGTCCTGTCAGGCAGCTCTTTTAACACGAGTTCATTCTGCTAGCTCACATGGTTAAGGACAGACTCCTTTTTTCTTTTTTTGGGCATTGAAAGGCATTAAGCTAGAACATACACTTCTGAGCATCGAAGGTGGGAAGGAAGAGGGCAGAGCAGGCTCTCCTCAACTCAACCCAAAGGCTGGCCCTCCTTTGAGTCCTCAGGTTTGTTTCTCCCGGAGGTGCACATGACTGTACCTCATTTGCTTCTTTTCATCCTCTACAAATACCCTTTGAACAGTGGCATCTTTTCTGCCAAGAGCTTCCTGGAGAAGTCACTGCATCAGCCCTTTCCTTCCTGTGCTCTTCTCCACTTCCCTGATCTGCCCTGTGAATGCCAAGAGAAACCTCATGCGCTCCTGCAGCACGGACGGGATGTTTACCCTCCTAACAGAGCACAGACTGCTGTGGCAATAATTCATTGCAGACATCCACATGTTTCCGTAATAGTAAATTTGCTAAAGGTTGCTTAAACTCTCCAGCACTTGCTTCTTTAGTATTTGAAGCATGACCTTTGGAAGCCTAAAACAGCCAGCTGCCAGGCTAGTCTTGCTGATGCAAATGAGTGTTAATTCTACAAGGATTGCAAATCTGTTTGCGTAGCCAACAATAGCTGCTGAAATAGTATCTGTTGGATTCATCCATTCCCATTTAAAGCTCTAGTTACCCCACCCCACCCCACACACACACCTCCAGTGTATAATTACAGCCTTGTTTAGAGAAGACTCTGTGCTTACTCTCTGCTTACATATCTTGTAAAAGGTTAACATACACTGTTTCAGAAAAAGGAAGGTAATGATGAATGCAACCTGCAATTTATTAATTAGAAAGCTAAAGGAATTGGTTTTGAGATCAGAGTGTTTATGTGCTAATTCAAAGGATTTGTCCTATGAATTATAAAACTAAAACCGGTGAGTGCTTAAAGTATTAATCTAGATGACCATTCTGAATGCTGGTTAAATGGAGTTGAAAGGATATAGATTTGTTCCACAGACCCACACATGCTGTATTTCATCCAGCCGCTGCTTTTTTGTGATAGTTTCTTAAGTACTAAGAACACTAGTATAGTAATTATCTTCAGTAGCAGTTTTAATTGTTGGTATGTAATCACGAACATGGTTCCCAGCCTCAGAAACATTGTGCCACGTTCATCCTCTTGTAATTAGTGTCCCCCTTGCCTGGTTGCAAAATGGTACATTCTCCCCTCTCCAAAACAGGGGCTCTATAAAAGATAGTTTCCTCTTCCCCATGGCAATTTTGCTGGCAGCTGTAAAGATTTCAATGGCTGCTATCAGCCAATGGATATCTGATTTTGCAGAACGTTTAACGATGGGAACTCTGTTTTCTGTCTTAAAATGTCTGTTTGCTCAGCAATTCCCCTTGGAGGGGCAATACGTTGGACTTTGGGAGGAGAGTGCAATTCAGAGCTCAAAGCACACACATACTTGGAGTGGAAGGGTTGTTATTCCTCATAAAAAGCATGACATCCCACCTATGGCCCGATTAACTCTTTGCTCTTCTCCTTAGTGTGTAATCTTACTATTATTCTGTCTCTGTTCTGCCAGAACTGATAAACTTGGTAATCCTTCCTTCTTTTAACTTAATTTAGCAACTTTCACCCACCTTCTCGCCGTTCCTGAATTTCATATTGATTTCTGTAAATGTTTTCTAAGCATATTACCTCAATCTTGGTAATAAAGTAACAGTCTTTTAAATATTTTTTTTATTTGTATCAGTAATAAATGTGATATGGGAAAAATGTCTGAATCCATTTCTTCTCAGCATGCTTCAGAAGTGGTGGTTTTCTAAAAGATATAACGAGTGGAGGAATGGTTGTGTGACTATTTCATTAAATGATTTTTGTGTGCTGTATGAATCTCATATAGGGTCCCCTTGTCACTGATGTCACCCAGATTTCACAGACACCCACTGCCCACCCAAAAGATACTTCTGAAGACCTCATTAAAATGTAATTGATACCCATCAAACTGGAACTCACAAAACTATTTCTAATGTTTCCATCTGTGCAGTCAGACTCTGAAAATTTCTGGAGGAAAGTTTTATTGGCAGATGATCCAAAAACGAAACTCTTCTGGCTATGCTGTTTGGGCTGGCAGAAACTCATAATAAGAACATTATACCAACTATCAAACATGAAGGCAGTATTGTTTGGGAATCCTGCGCTACTGCAGGCCCCAAATGACTTTCCACCCCTTAAGGAAGCTTAAATATTGCTTTGTAACAAAAATTTACAAAAATGTCCATCTTCCTGTCAGCTGAAGCTGATGTTCCAGTAGGACCTGCAGAAGAACAATGAATCCAAACATGGTCTACAGGTTTCAGTGTTTTCCACAGCTGAGTTCATAGCTTAACCATAAATAATGTAGCCGAACCTGACACGAACTGTTTATGCTAAGAAAATCCTAAAATATTTCTGAGCTGAAGGTGTGAGACACGGGTCACTAATTATAACAGCATTTGGTTCGGTTATTGTAGTTGAAAGAGCAGCGACATTTACTGAATTTAACAAGATGATTGCTTTCTCACCCAAGCATATTGTGTACTTTGTTTAATGGAATAAATGAAACAAGGATCAAAATTGGACAGCATTGGTACTTTGGACTCCCTTTATAACCTATATGAAGCTTTGATAGCATTTGGTGTCAAAGAAACACAATCATTCAAAGCTGAAACAAGGCAAATACTTCACAGAAATGGTACATATGTAGTACATCTAGGCTACAATCTTCCATATTCTTACACGGTAACCCTATTTAAATTTTATGGCATTAACTTCTGAATAAGCAGGCTGTTCTACCAGATTCCCTTAGTTTTTTGTTTTTAATTGAGCAGTGGTAGCATACTGGCTAGAATGTAGTATTGCAGGCTAATTCTGCTGACTGCCTGCAGTTTTGATTCTCACTGACTCAAGGTTCAGCCTTCCATCCTTTCGAGGTCAGTAAAATGAGGACCCGGATTGTTGGGGGCAATATGCTGACTTTGTAAACTGCTTAGAGAGGGCTGTAAAAGCACTGTGAAGCATTATATAAGTCCAAGTGCTATTGCTATTGTGATGGAGCAGATTATAAACACTCCTTTCAAATCTTCATCTTGCTAAATGATACACTGAAATTAGAAAATTATACTGTAAACGTATATATATGTATGTATGTATGTATGTATGTATGTATTTATGTATGTTGTATGGGAATTGAAGAGGGTCATAATAGGAGGCTGGGGAAGTATGATTCAATGTGGTTGGGGGCAGACTCTGGGGTACCAAGTTCACCATCACTGTCTCCTGAATCATAGTCCCAGCTACCTTTTCTTTTTAAACTTTGAATTTTGATGAGTTCTAATAATAGAGAAATAATAGAGAAATGGCAGCCAATTGTATATTTTTTGCTACTTCTCCGTTAATGTCACTTGCTGGTCATACTTTAGCAGGGTAATGTAGACTACATAAATACTATTTACATGTTTTTCTACTCTTATGTTCTTATCCATTTCCTTTCAATAACCTGCAGAAGAATAGCAATAGCACTTAGACTTATATACCGCTCCATAGTGCTTTACAGCTTTACAGCATTCTCCAGGAGTTTACAATATCAGCATATTGTCCCGAACAATCTCGGTTCTCATTTTACCCACCTCGGAAGGATGGAAGACTGAGTCAACATTGAGCCCTGTCAGGATCGAACTCCAAGCAGTGGTCAGAGTTAGCCTGCAATACTACATTCCAACCCCTGTGCCATCAGGGCTCAGAATGGGAATGTCAATGAGAACTTTGAGCATTTGAACTAATATCATTTTAAATAAATAGCTATGTTTTTTTGTTTTTGTTTTTGGATGCCTTCAGGTCAGTTGATTGTGGTGTTCTTAGCAAGATTTTATACCGTAAGTGCTTAACGCATTGTAAGCCGCTCTGAGTCTCCGGAGAAGGGCGGCATATAAATCAATTAGCTCCCTAGGACTGAATGAGAATGACTGACTCAAACTCATTCAGCTGTCTTTGTATCTAAGGTGGGGCTAGAGCTCACAGACTCCTGGTTTGTAGCCTGGTGCCTTTAACCACTACACCAAACTGGCTAAATATTTACATTTTGCCCTTTCTAAAGGGATATGGTTATTAATGTGACAGCAGGATTAAGACACACTTCGATTTGCCATATTGTGTTTGTAAACAATCCTACATATGTATTTTATAAAGTTGTTGATAAGCAAGAAATCTAACATATCATAAAGATAGATGAAAACTTTTGGGGAGGAGTTTTGCAGTCAGAGAAACTGCTTTGATGGAGAGAGATGCAATTTCTTACAGAGCACTATCTAGAAATGTACAGAAGGCAAGCCTAAATTTGCCATTTTAAAAAGCATTCTCTTTCCCTTTTCTGAATATTTTTTTACCTAGTCTTGTGATTCGATAATATGAATATTTGACTATAAAACCACCCTGGGGAAATCAACCTGGTCGTCTTACGTCTTCAATCAGTTTTCCTGAAGTATATGGATGTATACGCCTATGAGACCTCTTCAGACCGTTACTGACTCAATAACCTTACTGGTGCAGAGTCAGGAATGCCCACTAGATGATGCAAGTAATCTTTAGCAACTGACGGCTGCTCCTATTCTCCAGGTGAATATCTACCTGGAGGAGAGAGGAGAATGAGTTTCACCTTGACTGGCTGACTGACTTCATGTTCAGTTTCTGTAAGGCTGCATCTGGTCCATGAATTATTCTCTATTTTGCATTTTAAGTCTTATTAAGCAAACTTCAACCTGGTATAAAAAAATAATAATGCAGTTCTCTGTTTGCCTGAAAAACTGCCCTTTGATAAGTTAGCAGCGGCAAGTGCTCACAGTGCATCCCTGGCTAGAGATGGCTGAATTTTGCAGAATGCATCTCTCCCCATGCTTGCAGGCTAAGTGTACAATCAGGGAAATTTAAAAGAGCAAAAGAAGACTTTGAATAAAACCAATTCACACACATTCTTCATACGTTACCCCTTAGCTGTCTTCTGGGTCTGTGGAGGTGGAGGTGGCATCAAGATCCCTTGAGTGAACAGCCTGCAGCCATTTCACAATTTGTATTTATTTATATTTATATTTATAAATATAAATAATATTTATAATTATATATTTATAAATATTTATAAACTTGGGATTGTTGTTTCCATACTTCTGAGATAGGCATTCACCATCTGATAACTTCCACACAAAACTGCAAACTGGAATACATAGACATGCAATGCACAACTCAGTTCAGAGTCCAATCTCTGGAATGTCTACAGCTGCTCCTATAAGTATTCACTGCAAGTCTGGAAAGTTTCGTCCCTTTGCCTCAATATTGATATTGATTAGGTGTGGGACTGTCTTAGTGCTTCATGGTCAAATCTGGCACATTTGGCAGATGTGCTAATCTTAACACAAAAACCTTATTTTAAAACAGTTCATGTTAAAAAACAACAACAGTCTTTTCAAAATAATCATTATGTCTTTGAAAGTCCTAGCCTCTTTTTCCATGTGTGGTGCAGGGAGGGCCCAGCATTTTGCAAATATAATACTCTAGCTTCTATGTATGAACAGCAAGATAGCTGATTTGGTCATAGTTACCTTTTAGGAATGTATGGTGGAATTTAAATATGAATTAAGTATAATGCATTTTTTTGATTTGAAGAATATGGCATTAAAAGGTGTGAATTCAAATTCAGCCCACTACATTTCAAATTATGCAAATAATTTCATTCATCATCAGGTTGTTTCCTTATACCCCCCCCCCCCCAAAAGTTAATTCTGTAGCAGACAGCACAGCACTACATACAGTAAATACATTTTGTATAAAATGAATCTTGCATGAAATGAATATACTGTAATAGTGTATGCCACCCAGAGTCACCACCCACTCCGGTGTATCAGTGAAATGGTGGCATTAAAATTTAATAAATAAAACAGGAAAAACTATGTAATTCAGTGGGAAAGCACAGGACATAGTTTAATCAGTCACGTTTCATTGCGAGTTTCAGGGTTGAGGGGTAGTCTTGCCTGGAATTGTAAAGAGCTTCCCCTAGTTAGCAATTCATTAATGATACCAGATTGGATGAACTAAAGATCTGTTTCCATATCAGACAACTTTGTATCTTAAGGAAACATTCATTGACTTGTTTAATCTTTTCTGGAACAGAAAGGGTTCCACCGAAGATCTTAATTATGTTTTTCAACCCCTTTTCAGCCACTGTATCTTTTTAAACTAGAACTATTGCTGGTATTTTCAACAAGATGCACACTCACAGCCAGCAAGTAGTTAATCTGCTGTTGTTACAAGAGATCACAAGTGTCTAGTGAAGGTATCTACCAATGAAAATTCACAAAGGTTGATAAAAAGGTAGGGGAGGATAGCTTCCCCACCTATATATAGTGCATCAATGCCCCAGATGTTTATAGCATTTATAGAAAACCTATGAAATAATTCTGAAATCTATAAACATTACCAAGAAAGAGAAGGTCACGGCAGCCACATCTTTCTTCTCAACCTAAACCAAGTCCTGATAATGCCCAAGAGAAGCAAGTGGCTCAAGATGCACCCATCTCATGCTCCTATGAACATTGGGATGGATGTTGGCTGCGTGTGCTTGGTTGACCTAGACTAGAAATGAACAGATGCATTCAGTTGGTTCAACAATTCAAGCTCACACAGCTAGGATATTAGGAGACAGTCTAGTGGATTCTGGATGAGTTCATGAGATGAAAAAAGAAGTGTCACTCACATCCCTTTAGCTCTTCAAAACCTCATTGCAATTTTCAGTTGGAAAGAAGGACCAAAATTAACAAGGAGACTTTTGAGAGTTCGAGAGAAACTGAAGTATGTGATATAGTCAGTCACTGTCTTATCACAGTTAATATTACAACAATAATAATGGTAATAATTACCCAAGGATACAGATTATACCGAAAGATTACTATGATTTGAAATATGGATAGTGCCCCATATCAGCACCTTACCCTGAATGGCTCCTATACCTGCCATCTCTCTGAATAATTCAAATGTTGTTTAACCCACAATGCTTTTTTTTAAAAAAAGAAAAAAACCCACTGAAAAGGATTTGCAAGGCTTGAACAGAACACAGTTCTCTTGTTCGGATAGAAACCGATTATAAATATTTTTCACAGTTGTTCTACAAAGCAGATGATGACTCCTTTCTTAGTTTAATTTAGTGCAGGCAGCCTCTCCTCCTTATCCTCCCCCCCCCCGCCAAGTATTACAGCAAAACCACCTTAGGTTGCTTTATTTGTGTATTTAGACACTGCAGAAACCCATTGCAAACAAAACATTTAAAAAAAATAATAAAGCAAAACAATGAGTTATTCAGTGTTCTTTTGCATAGTCGCACTGCTCTTGTTCCCATTGTCTCTCATCTAACCTAAATGCTGAAATCCAAACAGCTTCAGCACAGAATGCTGAGCTTGCTAGGACACAGCTAAACTGGAGCAGACCACAGTTCTATTTTGAGCTTAGTTATATTCATCTCCCTAAAGCCTTCATTCCATGGTTGGAGGTCAAAGAAGTTACTTGTAGCAATGACTGGAGAAGATCATTATTAAGTGTAAAAGAAATGGTACCAAAATCCATTTCTTCCAGAGAACCACTGATTGCGAAAACCGGGAAGGTACAAAGACTTCCATCTTCCTCTGAATTTATTTGTAACGATAATTAAATACCTTCCCTTGATCTGAATGCTATATGTTGAGAGCTATAAAATTTTGTCCTGTAGGACCAGCCAGTGTAATAAAACAGCATGTTATCCCACAGTAATAGAAGTTGATAATAGATATTGTAACTGAAATTCATAATCTCACAGACCATGATAGAATACATTTTGGGCTGTTTTTAGCCTATTCTTTTTTTTTAAAAAAAGAAATGCATTTACAAAAGTTACAAGGCCATCCTAGGTGACTGCTATGATAGAAAACTCAGTCATTGGAGCCCCCAAGACATCCAGCATTCCACTGGGCTTTTGCAGAAAGGTTGGTAGAAATCTATTTGCAGTTCTTCTCTTGACTTTTTAATTTAAAGGATAGCAACTGGGCTTGGCTAGTCTAGTGAAGAGAAGGACCAGGGGAGACATGTTAGCAGTGTTCCAATACTTAAGGGGCTGTTACAGAGAGGGAGGGGTCAAGCTATTTTTCAAAACACCTGAAGGCCAGACAAGGAATAATGGATGGAAATTGATCAAGGGGAGATTCAACCTAGAAATAAGGAGAATTTTTCTGACAGAACATTCAACCAATGGAACAGCTTGCCTTCAGAAGTTGTGGGAACTTCATTACTGGAAGCTTTCAAGAAGAGACTGGACTGCCATCTGTCAGAAATGGTGTAGGCTCTACTGCTTGGGTGAAGGATTGAACTAGATAACCTACAAGGTCCCTTCCCTGTTATTTTGTTATTTTCAGTTGTAGATCCATGCACATCCCCAGGTTCAACTTCAGCATGTGTTAAGTTCGAAGCACGGGAAAGGAAGAGACAGGACTCCAGAACTTCTCCTAAGTTTATTCAGCGCATTTGCAGAATAAGAACTGCCGGCTCGGCAGCCGCGGCTTGACTTTTAAAGCTGTTTGGCTTTCCAGCCGGCCACTGACAGCAATTTATTTTTCCCGCCGCGAATTTCATCCAATCTGCGGCGGTCATGCAAATTCCTACCTCCATATGTACGTAGCACCATGTTTCCTTCTAATTCCTTCTGACCTTAGAATATAATGGGGGAGGGGGATAAGAGAGGGCCACGATGGCTTCTATTGGTTAAGGAAGAGGTTTTTTTTCCATTAGATTTTCCTCTCTGTTGGAGTTATCTATTCTGTCAAATGATGAAATATGAAAAATCTCCTGACCCCTGAGATGACCTTCAAGAGACTGCAACCTATCAATTCAGTCTTGGCTACCTGGATGTAAGTCCACAGAACAAGTAGATCTGTATTACCTGATCTGGTTACTGAGAGTAAGAGTTCTCATTTATTCTACCCCAAGAGATGAAATCTGCATTTTGCTTGGCTCATAAATGCTGATTCTAAATAAATCTGTAAAGCTCCATGTTTTGACGTTGGAGAGCACTATTTAAAACTACATAAAAAGAAAGCAAAGGAATAGAGATATAAGAGGAAAGTCATCTTGGTTGGATTGCTTTGACAATGGGAAATTCTCTCTTTTATTTGTAGTAATAATTACAAACTTCAACTTTTGGTTCAAATGTTTCCAAGCAGTATTCATATAGAAGACCTTCCAAAGGGCCTCAATCCAAAACTAATTCTGGAATCTGCATAGTAGCAATAAGGGAATTTATTTATTCATATCTCTCCTTTATTATTTTTACAAATAACTCAAAGTGGCAAACATATCCAACACACCTTCCTCCTCCTATTTTCCCCACAACAACAACCCTATGAGGTAAGTAGAGCTGAGAGAGAATGACTGGCCCAAAGTCACCCAGCTGACTTTCATGGCTAAGGCAGAACTTGAACTCACTGTCTCCTGTTTTCTAGCCTGGAGCCTTAACCATTAGACCAGTGGTGGGTTGCTCCCAGTTCTGTCTGGTTCTTGAGAACTGGTAGTAGAAGCAGCAGGAGGCTCTGCCCACCTACCCTGATGTCATATTTGGAGATCTGTGCATGCGCAGAAGCGTGCGTGCACGCTCCCGTTGCAAACCAGTAGTAAAGGTAAGTAGAACCCACTCCTGCATTAGACCAAACTGGCTCTAATAAGCCATCTTATAAGGGGATGACTGCCAGACGGTATTACTTAATAAGAGCAAGAGAACATTAAATGTTTTTGGAGTTTTCCAATGGCAACCAAACAAAAAGCAGTTCCATTAGAAACATTAATCACATGGGCAGCCTAGGAAAGTGCCAGTCCAGCATCTGTTGCAGTCTGAGGGAAGAGGAAGCAACAGATGGAGCTCCCTGCCCTGGAGGCTGGACTCGCTCTGCTCATTCAAATCCATTATGCAGGAACCACAGCTGGTCAAGCATAGAGCCCAGCACCATCATCACGTGAGGTGATATTTTAGAGCTTTTGTGGTTTCCAGGGAAAGCAAGAGAAAGGCAATATTTAAACAAGATAAGTTACAAAAGGAAAGGAGTGCAAAAACAAGGCTCCCCCCCACATTTCCTCTTCTATCTAGTAGGCCATAAGATAAAGACTGCTAAAGTATTTGACCTGCCATGTGTAAATTGAATGCCAATTATTAGCTTTTAGAGTAGCCTCAGATGTTTATTACGCCCTTCTGTTCCTCAACTCAGTCTTTCCCATTCTGTTTCACAGTTTCAGATTTTTAATAACACCTTGTTATAAAAGCATTATCAAATTCCCTGTTCTGGGAAAGATCAAACTAGCAATCCCCTAGAAAGCCTAACTTTAAAGGAGCCCTTTTAAAGTTAAAATATTAAGATGATTGCTTTTGAAAAGAAACCTGTAGGATTCAGAGTGGGGAACACAATTCAGTTCTACAATTTAATATTTTGATTTAATTATTTGAGAAGGTCTATCTAGGGAGAGCAGAACGACAGAGAAGCAACCTGATCAAAGGAGGAGCACAGTGATCAATGAACAAACAAAACCCCGCCTCTTCCCACTTCTTCTAATGATCCTGGAATAAATATTATCCAATGAGATGATTGACCAGACAGAATAGAAATTCTGAAGTTTAAACATGCATGGGTGAAATCCAGCAGGTTCTGACAGGTTCTGACAGGTTCTGGAGAACCAGTAGCGGAAATTTTGAGCAGTTCAGAGAACCAGCAAATACCACCTTTGGCTGGCCCCAGGAGTGGGGAGGGAATGGGGATTTTGCAGTAGCCTTCCCCTGGAGTGAGGTGGGAATGGAGATTTTGCAGTATCCTTCCCCTGCCATGCCCACCAAGCCACGCCCACCAAACCACACCCACCAAACCAGTAGTAAAAAATAATTGGATTTCACCACTGAACATATGTAATATGTTTAATATATTTAATGGTACAAAGCATTTTAACCACATCTGAAAAACCAGAAATTAATATCAGTGCTTATATATACTCAGAAACCTTTTTAAAGAAAGTTTGGCACCATCCTACAAAAGATTTTTTGCTAATTTCACATTCTTTTGCCATCTCTATTAGGGCCAATGAAGATCAGAGAGATTGTGTTTGATACAGGGAGATGTAGTTAGCTACCCTCTCCATATGGCCTAAGCAGAAATATATACCTCCATCGTTTATAACTCTACTTTGGTATAGAAGAATATTCAACCTTGAAAGTTTCCATAGAAATAGCCCAAACATAAATGCAGCCCCTCTTTTACTGCTTGTGATGTATGGAACTTACAAAACTATGAAATAACTTACCAGCAGTTAAATATATGTTTATTATGCTAGTGAAAGAAAGGAAAGGAAACTCCCAGAGGTGGCTGTCCTCTATTTGTTCAGGATATCATCTCCAAAGTAGCTGTAAAGTGCTGCTTTAAATAAAGAGATTTATTTAGGTGATAGTAGCAAGTAATTTATATGAATAATATCCTCATGCTTGAGCTTCATATACAAACACAGGAGTTAGTAACTTTTCAGTGTCTTAATGCAGCTTTGAATCACTTATGTATACATATTTTACTCAAAATAAAACATTCATTAAGTGTAATAATTTCAAATACTAATATGCTGGTATTGTGGGATAACATACCACTGATCTAATAACATTAAATTTCAAATGAACTTGTATAGAAATGAATTGTGTAAATCTGGGTTCTGAAACAGGGCGTGCAGATCACACCATACCCATAACATAAAGATTATGTTCTCTGAGTTTCAATCTCTTCCCACTCACCTGTTGTACTACCAGTAGTTACAATTTGGGATAATATTCAGCAACCTTATAAGACACTAAATAAGGATGATCAAAATAACATGTTAAATGCTTTGACTGATGTTATTATTCCGTGGTGTAAAATTCATTGGAAGCGTGAAACTGCTGTCGTTATGGAGACAATGAACCTATTGGTATTGGATTAAGTTGTCAGAATCCTAAGATTATCTGAACCTAGCCTTATTTTTTTATAAATCCATGCTCTTTTAAGCCATTTCTCTCTCCACTTTCTATCCTAATCTTCAAGATGATCCCTGATATAGTCCAGGCTTTCTCTCTATCTCTTCCTCCCTCCCTTCCTGAAGGACTCTTTAGTAATCTTGCCAACCAAAGGCTTACAACCTGTTGACTGTTTCATGTCCCTAAAGAGAGGGGACAATCTTTTCCCTGAGGATGATTGTACAGCTTCTCTTATTCCAGTAGTTCAGTGGGGACAATGCGGGGGACAGCAAGCAAAAACTTACATAACCATATGGGAAAGTTCTGCAGAAAGGCTGCAAAGAAGAATGACCTAAGAACTAATTCTCATATTTTCTCACAGCTCTCACTGTTGTGGGTGGTTTATTCCTGCATTTTCACAAAGCAGCCACTCCTTCCTGCTCTTGTATTTGATTATGTGCCATCAAGTCAGTGTCACTCTTGGCAACCAGATAGACAGATTTTTTTTTTCCATGACAAACTATCCCTAAACCGCTTCTCTTTACTTTCACTTTTCCCAGCAATGAGAACCTTCTCCAGAGAGCTAAGTCTCCACATAATGTTTCTGAGCTGTCCATGGTATTCTCAGGCGTCTTCTCCAGCACCAAAGTTCAAAAGTATCACTACACTTTCTACCCTGCTTCTTCAAAGTCCAACTTTCACTTCCACAGTGTCCCAAGAAAAACCATTGCTTGCAAGATTCCAGTCTTTGTAGCTTTAGTTTAGTTTTCCAAGATCTTCATTGCCACCAGTCTGTGGCATGTTTCTTAACGGGTGGTTCTAGATTTATTAGGAGGAAGAACGTTGTGACATGGCCACTAAATGATTGAGAGTGGCACAGATTGGGTTGGTGTTTTTTTTTTTTTTTTGCAAGTGTTAATGGAGCCTAAAAAAAAATAAATGGAGAATTTGTCCAATTAACAATAATACTGGGCATTTTGTGATTGCTTTGTAAATGTTTCTGTAGAGATTTTGAACCGAGTGAGTTTTTCATCATTCTGCCTCAGAAAAAGCCCTCAGCAGACTATAATTGCCCAGGCGTTTTCCCATGGACAGCCATCTATCTCTGAAATATGTTCTTTTCATACTGTGTTTATAGCATTTAAATATGAAGCCACTTTTAAATGCTTTTAAAAATGAGCTTGCCTGTAGGCTTCTCCGTAAAGCATTTAAATGGCTCAGTGAACATACCCTCCCTTCTCTATCCAGAGGGAGAAAAATGAAATTGTATGTTGGGGCAATTAAGACATTTAGGTTAAAATTCTAAATTAGCCCTTTGACACTAATGGGAAAGGGTCCAAACGAAAATGGATGGGGGAAAGTATTTAAGCAGCGTCTCAACAAAAAGGGACACCTGGTCAACCTTATTTGGGCTCAATAATGAACAATATTTGTAACTCAGGGTTGAAATGAGAACTGCTAGTCACTGATTATGTTACCTAGTTTGGGTAATGAAATGTCTGCAAGAAAACAACCAAACTTAGAATGTACCAAGGACCTCTTCTTTGGGCTCCGGAACTAAAGAGGTTAGGATTTGAATGGGAAATTGCTACATAATTCTGGAGCTGGAAAAAAAAATATTGGGGTGAAAGCAGTGCCAAACTATTTCCATATTGTTGTCAAAATAGTCTTGTGGATTTGTCTCTTAAATCACAGGACAGGGTAACTTCTAAAAAAGTCCTCTCTTTTTTGTTATTGTTATGGTAATGTAACAGCTGCAGCCTCGGATCTCATCTTTGTACCTGCTTTCCCCAAGCAGGATCCCTTCTGGCTCTCTTAAAGCCACCACTCCTTCTGCATCTGGAAAATACTACATTGGGGAAGGAAGCTAGTGAAAGGCCATATTGATACGAATCAGTCTAACCTTTGCTCTTTGCTTCTGTTAAGGAAGTTGCTTGTGCTGTTTTGCTATGGTTGGGAAACATTTGTTAGGAATTTATTCTGTAAGAGAATTGTATCCTTTTCTATCTGGTTTCTCGCTTCTGTAATTTGTTTCAGAGCTAGGCACATCCTTGGAGACAGTTCCCAGGAACATCCTGCTCCATAGATAAGGGGCCTAGGAGCCCAAACACACAACAAAAGGGATACTCTGTAAGATAGCAAAGCATGGACAGAGTCGAGCCTGAACAAAGAAAGATCACGTTGGTGATGAACCTTTGTCTGATTGGATAAACTTTGTTTCTATTGGCGTAAAATGTATATAATACTCTGAGCCACTCTTGCACGGTGTGGCTATTCCTTACATGCTTTTGTCTGTGTTTTGGAAATAGTATCACCCAGCTCTTTTTCTGCTTTGGCCAAAGGAATAAAAAAGCTGTTATTTTTGCAAGCCTCGTCTTGAGTCTCACTCTCTTTGGCATCTCAGTGGCTCAGGGAAACTTCTGGAACCTTACACTAGCATGAGGGAATTAGCTGTGTTTGATAAATGTAGATGGGGCTAGCTACTCCTCGTACTGACAAGAGGACAAGATGATCTTAAAACCACCAGAAATGGTCACCTCAGGAAACAGAACACCCATCGAGCCTATTGCCATTGAAATGCTGAGCACGGTTTTCTGGTTGCTATGGTGACACATTAAGAGCCTGTATTTAGCCAATAACTTTAATATCCAAGATGAAGGCTCTTGGTGGAGGGCTGTCATTACTATCTTGGACGCAGGAAGCCAGCATTTGTATCATCTGATAATAAGCTATAAAAACTTGAATTAGGGAATGGCAACCCTGGATGTTAATTGCTCCGTGTTAGCAACACAGCTATTTATCAATAACCACTTAAGAGCACAGCTTTCAGTTTAACTCAGACTACAGCTAATTGCCCCCTGTCTAAAAGAGACTGCAAAACAAGAACAGCTTGTTACGGGAGGGCTGAGCAGAGAGTTTGCATCTGTAATAAGGAAGGGAGAAAAGCTTCCCCCAATTTCAGGCATTTTAGTTACAAAGTTCTAAAGAGAGAGGCAAAAATCAAAGCCTAGGTCAGAAATGAAAATGTTAGCAAGCACAGCTTCCCGGGATACAATAAAAAAAAGAAGGAAATCACACTTGCCCCAAAATCCTTCTCTGCATAATACTGAATTTGCACAATACCCTGAAACATAAAGGGGTTGGTTTGGCTTTAATGTGTTGTATGAACCCAGCCATTGCAGCTTTATTATCAAATTATGTTTAAATATACATGCCATAATACATTGTGGGGATCCTAGCCAAGACTTACAACCACAAATGAGCCCAAAATTTCTGTTGCTAAGTGAGATAATTGTTAAGTGAATTTTGCTCCATTTTACAACCTTTCTTGCCACAGTTCTTAGGTAAATCACTGCAGTTCTTAAATTGATAACTTGGTTGTTAAGTGAATCTGGCTCCCCCATTGACTTTGCTTGTCAGAAAGTTGCAAAACAGATACTGCAACCATCATATATGTATATGAGTCAGATGCCAAGCATCTGAATTTTGAACATGTGACCATGGGGATGCTACCACAGTCGTAAGTATGAGAAACGGTCGTAAGTAACTTTTTTCAGTGTCATTATATCTTTAAAATAAAATGTGGATTGATTGGACCATGTGATGGACATGTGGGGAAGGGACTTTGACTTTCCTTTAGGTGGGGAAAACCTGGGGATTTCAGATTCGGGTTTTCCCAGATGTGCCAATATGACATCTCTAATAAAATGGAACTTTGAGGAAATTCAAGCCTCGGAGTTTTCTTTCGTTGGGGGTGTTACTTGGAACCCTGACATTGAAGCTGAAAAGTATCTGAAATGTTCTTCATTTTCTCTCTGTCTGATTCTCTTCCAGGTTCTCAAACCATTTACATTTTAGAATTAAGGAAGAGAGAATTAAGCTCTGAAGTAGTTCAAGGCCCTCTCTAGCAAAGGACATAGCTGGAGACCAAAAAAAAAAAAAAAAAGATTGAAGGAGAAAACAAGATTGGTAGAACCATTTTAAATATCTACCTGTCTCTTCACACCAACACATTTACGTCCTTGCCAGAGAGAATAAAAGCAAAACAGCATCTCTCGCTCGCCTGTGGTGTCTCTTCAGTTCAATCTTGAAACCATTAGGGAGTCTTACATTTTGTTTCTTTCATTCAAGGTTGATCACTGCATCTTATTTTGTCTCTAACAAAATGCTTCTATGTAGAATCCCACATTCAGTAAGTCACTACATGGATCAACTTCAAAGCTCGGGAGCAGAGTTTATCACAATCCCCAGCCCCTCCCCACTGGCGAAAGTGTAGCAACAAGCTTGTCACCATTTGCACCCATAGCAGCTTTTGCTCTAACAACCCCAGTGTCCAGTCATGATTCAGGTTGTCTTCTGAGAAGCTGGAGCCTGGGAGAAAAAAAAAATGGCAAGGTGAGGGATGTTGCAGTGAGGCCTAGCTTCTAGATCTGTCAAAAGCAGAACCAGGGGCCCAAGATTTCTAGAACACCAGCGAGATAAAATGGCTAGGATAGACTAGGAGGCTTTTTAGATGTGATTTTAAACACCTTTCCGCATCTTTTCAAATATGCCTATCATATTTATAGTAGTTTCTGCTCCCTCAGCTACTTAAGCTGACTCACTACCAGGACAACAGGCTGATATTTCATTTTGCAAATTTTGATCTGAAAAAGGTCAGGCTTATAGCAGCATACTGTATGGAGGTGGGGTTGTGGAGAAAGAGACATGGTACCCTTGTTGGTTGCCAAGGAAACTGTAGACTTGAAGTAACAGCTAAACTAAAATAGAAGAGGGGGAGTGCCTCCAAATATAAGATCCATTGGCTCACAGAGGTTTGCTAAGTTGCCTGCTATCTTATATTGCAAAATTTAAAGAATTCTATTAACAAAAATAATTATTGAGTGGTTCTAATCAGTATATCGAAATGCTTAAGATGAGGCATTGGACCAGGAAGATCCAGGTTGAAGTACCCATCAAGCAATTGGCTCAATATCCTATCTTGAACCCCCAGTGAAAAGGCAGGATATTAATTCAGTAAATAATATATGACTTTGCCTTAGATTTGCATTACTAGAATTCTAAGCTGCTGTCTTAGCATCTAAATTCATGAAACTGAAACATAACATTTGTTGGTGGAAAGAAGAAAAACTTTTCTGTTTTACTCCTTTACGTTATAGCTATTTAATGCTTTTGAACTATTTTTCCCTTTTATAATTCAGCTTTCTTTTTATGGTAATTCCTGCATCTGTAACATACTGATAGAAAAAAGATCGATTCCAATCAATACTAGAGTTATATGGATTAGACTTAAGATGTTCAATTGGCTAGCAATGAAAAAGGAAAGGAATCACATGTTTTGCAGACACTAGCTCATCCCTGTCATCCTCCCACTGTTACTGAATTCTCCTTCTGGGATCTACAGTTCAGCAACATCTGGAAACCACATAGTCCCTACCTTGACCTGCACTGATTCCTGATTTGAAGTGATGGAGATAAACTTTTATGAATGGCTTTTATGAATGCCACTGAAAGAAATCCCTATCATTTCAGTCTGGTATTAAAAATTTGCACATATATATAGACACATGTATCACTGCGATATTAACTTGCAGTGATATCAGAGAATTAAGTCTGGCATAGCCTTATCCAGAATGCCGGTCGGAAGTTGCATTCTTGCACAATGTTTCACTATTTCTCCCATCCCTTTCCCAACAGCCCATCACCGACATGCTTCTCAGTGTCAATGTTACCTACAGTGGTCCACTTTCAGTGCCTGGAGCAGAGTAAGAAAAGAAACCATCAGTACTATCAGTGCAGAGACTATAAGCAGATCAGTTGAACCCCAAATTCAAACCTTCCCGCTGATCCCAAAGCCACTACTGGAGGAGTCCACTTCTATCTGACATACTGGGCTGTGAAAGAAGAAGGAATTGGCTAAGGCAGGGGTGAGCAAATGTGGCCCTTTTACAACCTGTGGACTTCAACTCCCAGAGTTCCTGAGACAGCCAAGCTTGTTTCAAGAATTCTCAAGAGTTGAAGTCCACAGGTTGTAAAAGGACCACATTTGCCCACCCCTGGGCTAAGGCAATCCATCGGAGATTTCCATGCTAATCCATTTCAGGCGCTGCCTCTGGCATCTCGTTTGGAAGATCAAATAGGAGGTGCTGACATGACTCTGTAGTTGCCTCGCCCTTGCTTCAGGCAGGCATTTGTAAGAATCATACAATCATAGGAGGAGAGCAGCAGCACATCTTTTTGTCCTTTGAGGAAAGGGTGGGGTTAGGTGTAAAAGTTAAGAAAATATCAAATAAAGAAGACTTAGGAGTTAGAAAATATAATAAATCTGTATAAATATATATGACACAAAATGTATGCTTATAAATCAGTATATTAATATATTAGTATGTATAAAGGATAATGGAACCACCTGTATGGATATATAGATATAAAAAGGAAAACGGACACATAGCAGATGTATACCGATATGGAAATGTTGCAAAGAAGAAAATTGTTAAAAACTATTAAAAACTGTTTAATAAAAAAAAAATTAAAAAAGAGAGAAAAGGGAGGGGAGGGAAAAACCTTGCCATGTAGTATCTCTAGAGAACCAAAAGGAGAAGCAGCTGGAGAAGTCAAGATTGAGATGCAGAAGAAAAATATCACCATGCAGGAACTGCTCCCCATTCAACAACACTGACCCCTGGGGAAACCCTTAGGAACAAATTTGCTGGCCAGTTTGTTCAATTTCCTACGTATAGTTTTTGACTTATTGAGATCATGGACAGCAGTATTTATAGCATTAAAGAAGAGCACAAAACTTCTGTCCCTCCATCTTCTGCTAAATCCATGGTAGTCCGTGCCCTTACAGATACATACATACATCTGCTTTATAATCTTACAGAAGAGTATTCAAAGTCCTTCAGAAATGATCCCCTTTTTTGCATTTGAGATATTTAGCACTTTTTCTAAATGAGTTGCATGCTGTAGGGTGAAAAAATATACATGGTGTTTCCGTGCTATCCTGAAACAGAAAGCAAGGTGAAAATACATTAAAATTAATGAAAGACTGCTTTTAAATGTCTATGGAGTGCTTTTCAAAAAGGCAACTGATTTTTTTTCTTTCTTGTTTTTTTCCTTGAAAATGTTTCACTTCTTATCCAAGTAGCTTCTTCAGTTCAGTTCAGAACCAATGAAGCTTCTTGGATGAGAAGCAAAATGTTTTCAAGGAAAAAACCAAGAAAGAAAAAACCAGTTGCCTTTTTGAACAGCATCTTTGGGGCTGGTTTTAAATTATAAGCAAAATCTGCAAACACAGAAAGCTAGTTCATTTTGTCTTAAGATTGAGGGTACTGGTTGCATATCTAGCAAATGCATAGACCAGAATCTTAAACCCTGAAAGAATTTCATAATTTATATCTCAACTCAAAATAGGATGCTATTCAGCAGGTTCAGTGCCAGGTAACTCTTACTCTTTTTTAATATAACTGCAGATAAATATTTAGGACAAAATGTGTATAGTGCTAAAAATAAACCCTGAATTTTTACATAAGTGTAGTTAAAATAGACTTCTGGAACCTGAATGAACTATGAAAATTTGCACAATTTTGAAACAAAAGCTGAATTTAATACTTTTTAAAGACTCAATAAAGATCTAACCAGAGAAGCAGTTCAAAGCATCCAATTCAGGGCAGGATCTGAAGCATAACCATAATCACATAATTTTATTCCTGCAGTTGATTCGATTGGAATTATCCTACAAGTGATATTTGCAGTGGGAGGAAAACCCCCACTGGTGTCAAGTTTAACAGCGGATGTAAGGCACTAAGCTTTTTTCTCTCTGGCGAGGGAAAAGATTGATGTCTCCTCTATGCTGGGGTTCTGACTCTCCTTGACCACATGAATAGTGTCAAGTGCAAGTGAGATGTCAACAGGCAAAAGTAACCCTTTCACACAAGACTCTAACAGGGGGATTGTACAAATCCATGGAGGGTAAGGCAATAAAATGGCTAATTGTTCTATTTAGTGTGTGTTCTTGCCAGAATCAGAAGCAATAATTCTTTGGATGTTAACTGCTGAGGAACAGCAGAGGAAGGAACAGCATAAGACACACACACACAAAAAAAAACATTTTGTCAGAAAGATGACAGTGAAAAAATCTAGTCAAGGGACACAAGTCCAAAACCCAAACTAGCAACTATGCAGAATTCAAGAGTTCCCCCAGGCACAGAAAGACATTGCAAATAACAGTGTACTTCAGTTTATGCAGTAAATCTGATCTATTGTGATTAGCATTCCATTTGTTTATGGACTGAAACCAATTTTTAAAGACATGACAATAGCATATCCAATACAAAACAGCAATCAACCTGTGCAGAAAGCCTGAAATGATTAGCAGTGACTTCTACAAGCCAGAGATACTGTATTTATTTTATTTTATTTTATTTATTTATTTTTATTTATTTATTTGTCAAGCATATATAACAGGTAAAAGTATAAACATAATTTGAATACATGAAAAGAGAAAGTAAAAAGGAATATTAGGAGAGGGACAGTAGGCACGCTGGTGCACTTATGCATGCCCCTTACAGACCTCTTAGGAATGGGGTGAGGTCAACTGTAGACAGTTTACAGTTAAAGTTTTGGGGATGAAACCACAGAGTCAGGTAGTGCATTCCAGGCATTGACCACTCTGTTACTGAAGTCATATTTTCTGCAATCGAGTTTGGAGCAGTTTACCTTGAGTTTGTATCTATTATTTGCTCGTGTATTGTTGTGGTTAAAGTTGAAGTAGTCATTGACAGGAAGGACATTGTGGCAGATAATTTTATGTACTATGCTTAGGTCAGACTGAAGTCGGCGTAGTTCTAAGTTGTCTAAGCCCAAAATACAAAAGTATTGTTCTGTTATTGTTATGATTAGAAATCTGATAACCTTTTTGGAAATGGCTGAAGTGTGATCTCATAGGAGGAAAGCAGTATTCCTTCCTCAGAAAAATAATTAATATTTCTAACCATTGGTGGTATAAGTCTGTCCTCCATGTTGTATATAATGAGTATTCTAATGGTATATGAGATACAGACTCAACTACTGAATCAGAACATATATAGGGATGGTTTTCATAGGGATGCTGATGTATTTGGCCAATTCAGGCCAAAATTTTAAAAAAATCTATCTAAAATGTGTAAAATGTTTTTTTAAGTATATGGGAATGGTCAGGGTGGGGAGACGATAATTATTGAGCTACAATGCAAATGCAAAACTCTTGTTCTGTTTCAAGACCTAGGTCCCATATCCTCTGCTTGAGATCAGCTATGATTTCGTAAGAAATCCCAACCAGTTATGGGAACAGTTATGGGAAAGAAAAACCATAATAAGCCAAGCAAGACTTATTTGTCTTAAGGGAGGGTATATATCAAATAAGAAAAGCTAAGCCAAGGATATTCCCCCCAAAATTTATTTTAGCCAGTATCTGAGGTGGCATAGCCTCAAGTAAGCCTTACAAGAGATACAGCCTAATTGTAATGGAATAAGAGAGTTAAGTGGAGCATAAGGAATTCAGATAATAGCCTTTAAGAATTTAGACTGGATAATTTTTAAAATGGAACTGTCTCAAGAGATACAGTCTATATCTGCATTCCATATAGCACCAAACCCAAAATTTCAGCCTCAAATATTTTTAATAGCTGCTGGTCCATAATTTTTGCTATGTTAATGTTATTAATTAATTATTATTAATAATTATTAATTAATTATTAAGCAAATGGTTTTTATAAGGAGCTTTCTTGCTTGCTTGATCCAGTAAGTAGAGGGCTGAAAATGAATTCCTAAATAATTAAAAATCACAATCCGCTTAATAGATCATCTTCCATTGATCTTCCAGCTAACTGGGACATGAAGCATTTTTTTGAAATATTAGAACATTTGCTTTAGACTAATTAATCTTCAGATGTTCCTTAAGACAATAAGAAATTCTTGGTAGAAGCATTGCTAACCTCATCCTTGTGTATAATATCTTCTAATTTTCAAGAGGTATTTCACATGATTTCACGTTATTTTTCTGGGCTAAATGCAACAAGAATATATTTGAAACAATAGACTCTACCGACCTCTTTAAAATACATGATGATTCAACTGTTCCATGTTTAATGCCCTGCAGCTCAAAAAAATATGCAAAATGATCTAGCAACTAATCTCAGTACTAAGCAGAACAGACTAAGAAAGAGAATTTTCATCTGGGATGTAGATCCTATAAGGAATTATGATCGGATCAAATGGTGGCTGGTGATTTACAAAATAATGTATTTCCTATCTTTCCCTATACTTTCTATTGATTTGAGAAAAAGGCATGCATTGCAATGAATGTCATTGTCCATGTATTAGGATTTAATATTATATTAATATGAGCATTCTCTACTGATGTCCAGGTGGAAAACATATGACTGACAGATATTTGTATTATCAAGATCAGGAGCAATTATAGAAAAATCTGAAAGGTTTGTTCTCATTCTATCAAAGTGATATTTATAAGCTATGTCTGCTGATCTAATTAGTAACCTGACTGCAGGCTTTGATATGAATTTGTAGGAAAAAATACCTCTCACAAATTTCCCATTTGTTTAATACTGCCGACCATCACATGATTTCACTGAGGAACAGATTTTTTATTTTATTTTATTATTTTTTTTGTATCAAAGGCAGCAGATTTTTTAAAAATTTTGGTATCAAATTTAAAAAGAAGCAGCAATACAAGCCTCTCTGTAGAAAGTGGAATATATGTGTGATTCAATACACTGGCAGAGTATTTGATTGGGGCAGCACCTCAGGAGTTTAGTGAGATACTGTAATGATGTAGAACTATGATAGAAAGAGGACAGTTGATTTTGAAAGAAGAAAGAGCATTTCATCAAAATACTTCCTTTCAAGTGAGTAACTATTAAACTGTCTTTGGTTTTCCAGAATTAATGTTCGTCTCCTAGGATCTTCTTCTCAATATACAGTATCTTGGCCCTCTAAATATTTTATGGCTGAGCTAACAGGTTTTTACCATTGTTTTTCAAAAACCCTTGGAAATACAGAGGGGGTGTTTTCCCTTTATTTTAATCTTTTTTAAATCTTTAAAATTTAAAAGATTTCTGTTTTAATATTTTAACTTTTTTTTTACTTGTTTTAGAACCTGTAAACCACCCAGAGTCACCTTGTATTGGAGATAGGTGGCATAAAAGTTAAATAAATAAATATAAAAATAAATAAATATAAAAATAAATAAATAATAACTAAAAACCTAAAATTAATTAATTAATTAATTCACTTATCCTGACCAGTGCCATATTTTCTTCTACAAGATCAAATCTTAAGCAATGTTAGATGGCTTAATCTGATAGAATTTTTGGAAAAGTATGCTAATTGACTATTGACAGATTCCTGGAGTATAGCCTCCAATATTTCTGCTTAAATTACCAAGCATATAAGGTGACTAAAAGCTGAAACAGAAACACTTTTGTTTACCCCTTGGCCTAAAATAACATGTATATGCTTTTATAATTATTCTAAAATGATTAATCATCATCATTTGAAGCAAGGGGCAGCTGGGTATGCCATGAGCAGCAATCAAAGTTCTACTCATTTATATGGATATGCAATGTATGTGTTCTACCTTAAAAAAGGGAGGGGATTCAATGATTTGGTCATGCCTGCCATTTTGATGTTGACAATCCACCCTCCTCCAAGAGGTCCTGCTTGCAAGCATAAGTCCAGAGAGATGAAGCATATTAGTTCTAGTGCAGCTGTTCTCTCTGTCCCTCTTTAGCCAATTGCCTGTAGGAAGGAGATGATGAATCCCAGTGGAAATTTTGCTTAGTTTGGAACAAAGCATTCTTTTTTCTTGGAAATTCTCTTTTCCCAAGTCTTAAATGCACTTGAAACTGGAGAGCAAACCTAGTTTCCCAGCTTAACATTCATGTTGCCTAGGAACTAAGGGGCACCCAAGAAGCCTGCTTATTTACTTGATCTTTTCTGCAGTGTTAAAGTGAACCAGACAGAATGTATTGTACAGAGCATGTTGTCTATATTTACCAACTTCATTTTATTATTTCCTTGCTGTGAAACTTATGGCATGGCTGAACCAACAAAAATAGCCAAGTTCTTAACTGATTGAATTCAATCTGCACATTCAATTAATTCTTCTTTTCAAATTTTAGACAGCTTTTGTGAGCTACATCTTTCTCTATCATGTGCGTGGAGTCCTTGTTAATAAACTATGTTCATCTGAAAAAGTGCAACCAGACTTTTCTGCTTTTTGGTGTCATAAACAAGGCTCTCCCCCCTACAATGTCTTCTAACAGGAAAACCCAAAGGTTGGTTCAGTGAGAATCCCTAGTGAAAGGTTTGTCTGGAAACATTTCAAGCCTTTTTATATTAAAGTCCACTCTGCAAAGAAATTTGACCAAATCCTCTAGGAAGCTAAATTAGAATTTGAGATGAGTATGGGGCCGTGGTAAAATTCAATTTTTTTACTACCGGTTCTGTGGACGTGGCTTGGTGGGCATGGTGTGGCTTGGTGGGTATGGCAGGGGAAGGATACTACAAAATCTCCATTCCCACCCACTCCAGGGGAAGGATACTGCAAAATCACCATTCCCTCCCCACTCCTGAGGCCAGCCAGAGGTGGTACAGTATTTGCTGGTTCTCCAAACTACTCAAAATTTCTGCTACCGGTTCTCTGAACTGCTCAACATTTCCGCTAGTGGTTCTCCAGAACCTGTCAGAACCTGCTGGATTTCACCCCTGGTATGGGGATATAAGTATGTGCACACCAGGAAATGTTTTTGTTGTCCTTAGACATTTCTTTGTAATATGCCCAGATGGCATATCAACAAAGATTTTGACACCTGGCTATTTCTAGAAGTTTCACTTTATTCTTTGACAGTCCTAACTGAGTGGATCCATTTCCCTTCTTGTAATTCTTAATGGAGCTATCCTTTTGCAAAGAAAGATGATCATATTTAATTAAAGCATTAGACAAATTTCATTGTGCCTTTATTGGAATGTCTGTTGCATTCTCTACATTAAGGGAGATCATGAGAAGAGACTGAGTGTCGTAAAGACATCATTTAAGATCCAAAGCCATAGCTGTCTGACCTCCAGATTCAGGGCAAATGTTGTGGTACAGTTGCCCCTTTCTGGATAGCATTGATTGACTTCAGCCTTGTTTGGTTTCAGGCTTCCTGTCCTCCTTAGGCATGCCAGCTGCCAGAAGGTGTCATTCACAGAGCTGGCTGATTCAGCCAGGAATGCATTTTGCTGAATTACCAATAACATTAACAACCCACAAAAAAATTGCTTAAAAAGGATTAGATTATGTGATGAAATCTCATGGAAATCTAATTGGGTGACATAGGGGAAATAACATAGGGAAATGGCCTTTTGATACACAGTATTTAGTTACAACTCTTTAATCGCTTTAGCTGGTTTTCTTCATCAGTTAAAATATGCCAAGCATTTTATAGACTGTTTGTAGATTCTTTCCACAGCCAGGAACACCAGCAGTTGGGTGTTGCTGCTTTGATCAGCCCCTTTTGAACTTGTGTTATGTTGGCATGTAACACCAAAACAAACAAACAAACAAATGCTTTCTTCATTCCAATGAAAATAATATGATTTGTGAACACTTGAGCATCAGTACTTAAGAGAAGAAAAACTAAGATACAACACCTAGAAGAGGGTACACCTCCCATCATTTTCAAATGATAAGTTAATAGAATAAAAGATCCCTTTTAAAGGAAAAAAATTGCCAATGACCAGGACCAGCCCAGTCCTAACATTTGCTTACCTGTTGCAATTCAATGCCTTGACCTGTCAGTGTAACAGTGTAAGTGAAAAGTAAGTTTTCACTTGCTTTTCTTGCCTTTATTTTGAAAAAAGAAGAGGTTATTATTTTCCCAGGATTAAACAGTGAGTTCTTTACCTAAGCTTTCAGTCTAATGGATTATGGATCCAACAGGTCATGTTGAACCTTCCCTATTTAAGGAGTATTTAAAAAAGAAAATGGCTAATTCAATTTCAACGCTCTTGGAAGTACAGTTCTCAGAATTCTGTGACTGGAGAAAACTTGTGCAGAAGTTTGGGTTAAGACAAGACATTAAAGGGAATAGACAAAGCAACCTGGGATCAAAGGGAGGAGATTTAATGGTAGAAGAAATATCATTTTCTAAGCCCTAGCCAAGGAAGAGTTATTTTCTTTTTATAATAGTGTTGACTTTTGTGGCCAGCATCAATTAAATGGTGATGAGATTTCAGGCTAAATGGGCACTGTCTGACTTTTTGATAACTTGACATTTCACTGGCAGCTGTGGCCGGCATTTTCAGAAGCTAAGTGAGCTGCTCAGTAGCATAATTCTCAGTTGTTCTGACTGATATTTGATCATACATTCAAACTGTGCTCTAGATTATTTCATGGGAATCAGAGAAAGATGATTCCTGATTAGTTTTTCATCAATTTTTAAAATGATATACAATGGATCAAACCCTTTCTCTAAGTGAACTCTTGATGTATTCCCAGAACAATGTCTCTTAAATCTTATCCCCATCTCTTTGCTGCCAGGGACATTTTTAAGAAAAATGTCAGAAGATAGGGCTCTCATTCTGCTCAGCGAGAAGTCCTGCAATCTCCTAATGTTGTAGTCCGCTGCCGGCCTGCGGAGCTGGTAGCAGAGTTGGACAGTGAGGAGGTTGGAGAGGAACATCGGCCAGTGCTGGTGTCTGGAGAAGGCTCAGATGAGGGCTCTGCATTGAAGGCAGAGAAAGGGCCATCTGGAAGGTATGTGCTGCCTCCGGAGCCTCCAGAGTTGGACCTCAGCGAAACAGAGGAATAGGGGGAGACTATTCCCAGTGCACGCATGCACAGAGCTGCCAGAAGGCAAGAACAGTTAAAACAAAAGGGATGACTCAGGAGTAGGGCTTGGAGATGATTGGCCCCTCCCATAAGACTTAAAATAGGATCAAAGGCACGTGGGCCTTTGTAGGAAGCAACGTTGTTAATTCTGTTCAGTTTAAAGTCTGAAGCTCTGTTTGATTCTGGACTCCATGTGGCTTTGCCAATTAGGTCTTTGGCAGCATGTCAAGGGAGATAAAGGTGGGTGATTATCAGCCTTATCCCAAAGGACTCTTTACAACTATTTGGGACTCATCTGTGAATGAACAGAATTCACAGCTGTAGCAATAAAAGAGGTTTTTGGGACTACTTGTGTGTTTTACTGACTCAGGAAGCCTAGGTCAGAACACCTAAGGTCCCTGGGATACTTTGCAAGGACCACAGAATTACCCTCTCCATTGCTAGTGCTAACTCTAATAAAAGTGGCCCCTTCAATTATGAATAATTTCATATCATAGTTACCAGTGGTGGGTTGCTCCCGGTTCGGATCGGTTCTATAGAACCGGTAGTAAAACCGGGGGGAGGCTCCACCCACTGACCCTGACATCATCAGAAGCGATCTGTGCATGTGCAGAAGCAAGGTGCGTGTGCGATCCCGTTGCGAACCGGTAGTAAAGGTAAGTAGAACCCACCCCTGATAGTTACCAAACATGCCCTTTAAATGTTTGCTTTTTTTTATGGAGGGAGAAGGAGATTCATAACCATTATGCACTTTCAGGTTTCTTTCAGTGGCTCAACTTTTCTGCTTAATAGAAGTTTAAAGTTTCTGTCAAGGAACTTCATTAAGTTTCCCCTTCTTGGGGGAATTGTTTTAGCAATAAATAATTACATACATATAGACATACATATATATATACACAAATACATGCATACATACCGTATATATGCTGCTCAAGTTGATTGAGGCAGAAACCCAGCTGACTGATTCTGGGCCAGTATCACTCCCTCTGAGCCCCAGGATAAAGACAATTGCTATGTTTTTTTAAAAAAATTGTCCTGCACAATAAATATTGAAATCCTCAATGGATTAGCTAGGTTTTCATCGATTTCCAAAACACTAAAAGATTGAGGTCATCTGAATCTTGGGAGTAGCATGATCAGTCGCATCCCTACTCATGGTGCTCAAGCATGGTGGATAGTTTTATCGGGAGAAGATGATCCTCTTTGCAGTTCTGAACCAGCAGTTTATATTTTACTTAGAAACTCTTGGTAGCTAATGTCACACTGACAATATGAATGTAACACTATTTAAGCATTCTCCCCCACCAGCATGTAGGTTGTTGCATTCTGTACCAAGAGAAGCTTTCAGGTAATCTTGAATTGCTAAAATGGCCATAATTTACCTATCGAGATTGGTTTTCATCTGATTATCAAAATAGGGATAAGCTCAATGTTAACATTTACATTGGATTCCTAGAAATCCTTTTGTCAAATAAAGAAGTCAAAGCATAACCTAAAGTTACTATTTTCATATAAATCATTACTTTGATCCAATGCCAAGGCATTCAGTTTAATGTATTGCAATTTATAGAATAAGCAGACTGGATCCCAATCTTAGGTATTATGAAATAAGATTAGAAATAGAGTTACAATTCTATTTATAAATCATAAACTATCACCAAACATTATCCTTTGGCTCTCTATCAAAATTCCATTGATCTTTCCAGAAATTCTTATCAGAGATTCTAAAGCCATATTTTAAAGGAAAGGAGAAATAGGGCATCCTCGACATGTACCTCAACATAAATTTAGCCAAGAAGGCATACCATTAATAATCAGCATGTGATTTAGGAGCAGCATAGATTATTATGCTCAGAGTTGCAATATTTTCTACTCATATTTTCTACGTTGATGACTCAACGTGTCTACTCAACACGGCACACTTGATATGCAGCCATTAAAAATGAACTTTAGAGACATTTGAGAGTAACAGATACCTGACTTTTCTTTGTTGCCTCCGTCTAAGAAACAAAGGCTGTAAAAGAAGAGTAGAAAATAATGTTGGAAGGAACCTGTCAGACACAAAGGTGCTTTTTCAAGAGGCAACTGGGCTTTCTGGTTTTTCTTTGAAGACATTTCGCTTCTCATCCAAGAAGCTACTTCAACTCAAAGAAAAACCAGAAAGTCCAGTTGCCTCTTGAAAAAGCACTTTTGGGACAACCATGACCTGGATGACTGAGAATCTCCATAGACTGTCAGGCACAGGCAACCAGAACTACTCATGGATAGGCTCAAGCAGATATTTTATTGCTGATCACCTATATTACAAGAACTTCACTAGACTTCTGCCTTCCCTTGGGAAATGGTAAATATAGACCTAAGTGTTTGACCTCAGACCTTTCCTCTCCTAAAGAGACTCTAAATTGTAGTCTCTCCTTATGACCCCTGGCAGGAGTCCCTCCCCTTCAACGGGTGGTTCCACCATAGAATCACAGTATTGTGTGAATTGCTCGCCCTCTTTGTACTGTTGCAATATATTTCTGGTCAGGGAATTGCTCAGCTGGTGACCAAATGAAGGCATAGCTTTAAGTAAATAAAGATATTTTACATCAATATATACAGCAAACTAGATAGTCAGTCAAATAGGAGCATCATGAGGTAAATCACAGAGCACACAGGGCACACAGAAGAAAAAGGCGTGGAAAAAAAGGGAAACTCCCCCTCCACACTCACAGCAACCAATCACAGCACAGTTTGCCTCATGCAGGAGCCAACACTCCCCAACCAATAAGATGTAATTGTGTGTTCTGGCTCACTGCAGAACCTTCCTGCTCCAGTTACTAAATTTTAAACATCTTAACACTTCTCTTGGCTGTATATTAAGGATCGAAAAGTATGGTTTGGATGGCTCCATGGGCTGGGATCTGGGGGATCTGGGATAACCAAATATAAACCAATGATGATTAATAACTACGCATGAAACTGGCAGCATCTCTTTCTAAAACTGGCATAATGTGTCTTTCACGGTGGGAACAAAGATGCTAGATAGGGACTACATAGGGTCCTAGTTTCTTTCACGTCCACAGGCTCAAGAGTCAGGATGCCCCAAAGTGGAAAGTGAGAAGGAGGAATTATATGCTCAGCCCTCTGTTGATACAGCTGTCCAGACATAAACCCCGTAGGCTAATAAAGAACACTGCTGATTACTGAGGCATGATTGTGTCCTAGAAATAAAGTGTCTTGACAGCTCTGCAATCCCTTCCTCCCCCAGTTTCTCAGCACCCTGGTGGCCAAGCCAGCAGAGCAATTGTGACAGCATGTCAATTACACTTAGCATGATGGGAGATCTGGCTGTGGCTGTTCTTAACGTGGAAAATTAGCTCCCAGTTTAACTGCATTAAATAAGCAATGAAAGATAAGGAAGGAGAGAGGAGAAAGAGGAGACTGCAGCTGCTGTCCTTTGTGCTTGTTGTCTAGGGCCAGGGCAATCATTGCAATGAATAAGTAGAAACAATCACAGGAGGTGAACAGATAAGGGAAGCCAGAATGATCCCCCCCACCTTCATTAAATAAGAGGATAGCCCTAGGGGATAAAGGACACCCCTTTATTCAGAAGCTGCCAGACCCACAAGCCTTTATAGACCAGGAGAGCTTGCAATTTATGGTTTGGCTCTGTTATCAGCTTTGTTGCAGTCTGTAGCTTGGTACTGAGCAATGCCTCTTATAGGTTAGTGTTTACGTGCCCAGTCGACAGAAAATAGAAGAACATGATGAGTTCTCACACATTGCTGCTAAGTGGAAAGCTCCAAGAGCTGCATTGTCTCCAAGGGGACAGTGGCTAGACCCTTCAGTTGCTAAACTACTCCCACAGGGCTTTCATTAGGCTTACAGCAGTGAGATTGTTTTGATCACATCGGTGGGTGAGGAAAAACTTATTCAGTCCCCTGAACATCCCAGTGTTTTTCATTGACATCAGGCTTCTAGGTTACCTGACAGTGCTGGTCCTTGGGCCATTATAACCAGAGTTTGTTCAGGTAGTCCTCGACATACGACCACAATTGAGCCCAAAATTTATGTTGCTAAATGAGACCATTGTTAAGTGAAGTTTTGATCTACTTTATGACCTTTCTTGTCATAGTTGTTAAGTGAATCACTGCAGTTGAGTTAGGAACACTGTTGTTAAGGGAATCTGGCTTCTCCTTTGACTTTGTTTGTCAGAAGGGGGCAAAATATGAGAATGGTTCCTTTTATCACCCCTACTCTGCCATCTAAGAGGAATAAAAATATAATTATAAATATGAAACCAGTAGCCATTTCTTTCCTTTCGTGACATTCAAAGACTGTTTCCAGAAGCAACCAAAAATGTAAAATCCAGAGGGGCATTGCTGGCTCACCTTTCAATGAAATCTGCTGTTCAGAAAAAGTTATACCAAACTCCTCCTTGTAACTATCGTAGTGTAACTAAGGGACTGGAGACTAAAACATATAAAGAACGGTGGCTGGAATTGGGTATGTCTGGTTTAATGAAAAGAAGGACTAGGGGTGACATGATAGCAGGGTTCCAATATCTCAGGGGCTGCCACAAAGAAGAGGGAGTCAAGCTATTTTCCAAGCAAATAGAAAAATCCTGAAGGCAGGACAAGAAGCAATGGGTGGAAACTAATCAAAGAGAGAAGCAACCTAGAATTAAGAGGAAATTTCCTGACCGAACAATTAATCTGTGGAACAACTTGCCTCTAGGTGTTCCAACCCTAGAGTTTTTAAGAAGAGATTGGACAGCCATTTGTCTGGAATAGTATAGGGCAGAAGTGTCAAACTTGCGGTCCGCAGCCCGGATGCATCACTCGCTGGCCACACCCACCCGTGGTTTAGCAAAGGGGAAAAAAATTGTGATATATCGCGCGATGACATCGTGTCATCGCAAGTTTGACACCCATGGTATAGGGTTTCCTGCCTGAGCAGAGGGTTAGACTAGAAGACCTCCAAGTTCCCTTCCAACTCTGTTGTTTTTGTTAGTGTGCCTGCTAAGACTTCCTGAGCTGGTTGGATAACTCAGCCATTATTCACACCTGAATTACATTTACTTTGGCTCTGCAATGTGGTCTTGTGGAACCATCCTTGAAAAATATACAGAAGCGGCAGTTGGTGTAAGTTAAGCTAAACTGCTAAGTTACATGGCACCATACAGAAAAAAACTGTTTTTTTTTTAATTCTTCCTTTCTACACTGCCCTTGTCACCTCACGGTTAGATTATTGCAACACGCTCTACATGGGGCTACCCTTGAAAAGTGTTCGGAGACTACAGTTGGTCCAGAACGCAGCCACGCGAGCTGTCTTGGATGCACCTAGGTACATCCACATTACACCAATTCTCTGCGAGCTGCACTGGCTCCCTATTGGTCTCCGGTCACAATTCAAGGTTGGTTATTACCTTTAAAGCCCTACATGGCTCAGGGCCAGGTTATCTTCGAGACCGCCTTCTACCGCATAGCTCCCAGCGACCGGTAAGATCCCACAGAGTTGGTCTCCTCCGGGTCCCGTCAGCTAAACAGTGCTGGCTGGCGGGCCCGCGGGGGAGGGCCTTCTCTGTGGCTGCCCCAGCTCTCTGGAACCAGTTACCTCCTGAGATCTGGACCATCCCCACCCTATTGGCCTTCCGAAAAGAGGTGAAGACCTGGCTTTTCCGGCTGGCCTGGGACCGTTGATCTCGCTGTTGCGATCTGGCGAGATCCGGCCATGAATAGTGTGAATGAGTTTTAATTGTTTTTAATGTTTTAATTTTTAATGTTTTTATATATGGTTTTTAAATGCATTGTAAGCCGCCTTGAGTCTTCAGAGAAAGGTGGCATACAAGTTGAACAAATAAATAAACTTCTGCTTTTCTTTCTTTTCTTTCTTTTGTTCTTTATTACTTCTGGTCTTTATTACTTTGTGATAGTTTTATATGTTTTGTAAAACTTTACTAAAAAAAAATCATCTGAAAAAATAAAAGACTAAAGACCTAAACTTAGCATGCACAGGTGCGAGAACAAGTTCATAGACTGTTCTCCATGCAATGTCCCATTCCTTTATGCTCCCCATTCACCATTTCCCCTTCCTTGGGCATGGATCAATCTTGGCTTTATAACATATATAGAGATGTATGGAAAAGGAAACTTTTTCCCACTTCTTTCAATGTGATGTCATTTTTTTTGTGCGTATATGCGCTTCAAATGGACATCCCAACAGCACTTGCAATAAAGCAATGGAAAATGTCTTCTAGAAATTGTTTATATTTAAAAAAAGGTTACTATGAGGAAATTTATGGGATACATTTATATAAATGTTTGTAATTATATAAAAAATAACTAAAATAAAATCTGTTTTCCTCACACACACACACCTTCAGTTTACCTGTTGGCATTTTTTTCCTTTAACCTGGATTATGTCCCTCTATTATATATACATGTTGGTTTCTGACTCTCTGGGTTGTCTATTTTTGGAGGATTGCCCATGTTCTCCTGTGGTATGGCAGCAGTGTAATGTTACCCTCATCATTCTACATTGATTGTTTTAAATATTTTGTTTGATGTATAACCCAATTCTCCTCCAGTTCCTCAAGGAAGCCTTGTAGCATTCCTGCGTTCAAGTATTTCCAGAGGAGGCTAGGCTGAGGGAGAGTAACTAGCTTACATCTACCAAGATTTGGTGACTGTGGATTTCAGCCTTTGTTTCCCTGATCCTAAGTCCTGCAGCAAATAAATAAAAAAAGCCTGAAGCCCATGCAGCTCCTTTCACTCAAACTAAATTACCTTATTTTTCGGAGTATAAGACCCACCAGAGTATAAGGCACACCTACCTTTTTTGGTGAAGAAAAGAAGAAAAAGAAATCTCCCTCTGCCTCTGAGCAATTTTGCCTCCTTGCAGCAAACAGCAAACAGCCTGCTTTACTTTCATTTTTGTTTTCAGCATAGCTTGACTAGCACAAGGGAGAAAAAAATCTGCTCCAGCAATTTACCTCTTTGCAGCAAGCAGCAGAGCCAAGAGCAAATCAGCTGAGAGCAAATCAGCTGAGAGTCGGGAGGCCCATCCAATCAAGTTGTGCTAATTAGTCTGTGCTGAAGCTGACAGGAGCTGTTTTTTCTTGCTGTTTGCTTGCAAGGAGGTAACTGCTGCGAGGCAAAGGCCAAAGGGTGGGGGCCAGTGGCTGGGCGGGGCTACATTCAGTGTATAAGACGCACCTAAATTTTCACCCCCTTTTAGGGGGGGGGAAGGTGCGTCTTATACTCTGACAAATATGGGTTGTGTGAATTGTTTGTTTTAAAAAGTCTTCTGGTTAAAAAGTCTTTTGGGACATGTTTCCCACAAAGATGCTCATATAATAATATAATAAAAGGCCATTTAAAATCAAAGCATTATCAAAAAAACAGCCCCTGGTGTAGAAAGAGAGGTTGTTCGGAAGAATAATCATCAGAATAATCTTGTGGCATGGTTTCAACAGCAAGATTTCCAGGAATGAGAGCAGAGAGATGCCACTGATGACCTTTCCTTTCAGCTTGCTTAGAAACTGTCCACATGAGTGATTCATTGAGCCATTGCATCGCTGGAGTGATATATAGTCTAGCCTGTCCGCAAGAAAGACACCGTGATGTTAGTGCTGGAAGCTATAAATTCCTACTGTGAATGGCCTCTAAGTGTTGATTCACACATTGCATAATCTATAAAAAGAGGCGGCTTTGGTGTGGGTGAGGGAAGAAAGCAGGTTGATGGAGTGGTTCAGGTCCTGGATCAGACAGAGCGAAAAGGTAAATTTTAGTCCTCGTTTGGGCATAGAAAGCCAGCCACTCTCTCTCAGCCCAACCTACCTCACAGAATTTTTTGTTGTGCAGTAAATAGAAGTCAGGAGCATTATCTATGCTATCTTGAGTTTTACCAAATAAAGGTATTAAATCTCATGATAAATAATACATAAAAATAAACTATATAATGAATGGATGATAATGTAAGTTTTGTCAAATTCGCTCTTGCAAAGAACTGCTGCCATTGGTAGAATTTCAGTCTGATTGTACCTGGGACAGGTGCCCATGGAGAAATCCAGAAAGACCCTGGAACTGAGAAACAAGAGGCCTATCTGAAATGTTTAGGAGACATAGCAAGATGCTCACTGATTCTTTTCTCCTCACTCCCTGTCAGCCCTTCCTCAAGCACAGAGGAACAATATGGGCTCTGAAACATCCCCAGGCAAGTATAGCAAGCATAACATCTTCCCATTTTGTTCAGGGCAATGACTTTTTCTTGGCTTGAGATGGACATCTTAAGAGAAGAATCTCTACCTTGAAATCCTCTTCACAGCAGAGAAACTTTCCCTTAAAAGAATGTATTTCTGAGGATCAACAAACAAAGTTAATCATACAGGTGATATTAAGAATTTATGATGAAAATGAACCAATATCCACTACTCTTTGGAATCTCAGATAAAATACAAATGCATTATTATATTTAAAATGTTGGTTGTCTTTCCTGTCCAACCTGCCAGGAATATATTATTTTATTTACCGGTATGCGTTATTTATTTTATTTCATTGTACTTATAAGATTTTAATGGCTGTCCATATTAAAAACAGTTCTGGGTGGCTCACAAGAATGAAATCCCATAACCATAAAATCATAAACCACAAAATTTAAATAAAAGCACAAAACCCAATAGTGCCTCAGTCACTCCCATGGGATGTCCCACAACCAACTCCAGATATTCTTTTCCCTGACTGTATCATCCCTTCTTGTCCCAGGTTGCCTGATATGGCACTGAAAACCTGGCAGTGCTTAATGGGTCTATGAGGGTCAGTTGGGAAGACTGTGTTATATGTTTCTGTCTTTGTGTCTATGGGAAGCTTTTCCTCCCTTCACTGTGGAGATGGGACAGGTGACCCTGAGATTCCTTCCCACCAAACAGTTTTATTAAAGATTCCCCTCGCACATATGTGCTAGTCGTTCCTGACTCTAGGGGGCGGTGCTCATCTCCGTTTCAAAGCTGAAGAGCCAGCGCTGTCCGAAGACGTCTCCATGGCCATGTGGCCGGCATGAATAAACGCCAAAGGTGCACAGAACGCTGTTACCTTCCCACCAAAGGTGGTCCCTATTTTTCTACTTGCATTTTTTATGTGCTTTCAAACTGGTAGGTTGGCAGAAGCTGGAACAAGTAACAGGACCTCACCCGGTTACGCGGCACTAGGGATTCGAACCGCTGAACTGCTGGCCTTTCGATCGACAAGCTCAGCGTCGTAGCCGCTGAGCCACCAGTGTCCCATGACAGTTTTATTACTCAATGCAAATTAAGCAACCAGAACAGAAAGAGTCTACTAGAACATTTGAGGCTTCTCTAATTTCCCAGCCTGAATTTTACAAGGCTATTCATATTAGCCAAGCAAGTAAAACATTCTGATATTAGTCATCCTTTTCAACCCCTTTCCTCACATTCATTTATAGGTTTTACCAAATCCAAAGTCCTCAGTAGCTCTGTCTGAAGTAGCAATAAAAGATGTTGTTTGTGCTCTTGGATATGGTAAAGATTTCCAACTCAAGGAGGGGAAGAGATATTGACTATGCTAGGCAGTGCAGATGGCACCGTGGTTGTGCTAGCCATAGTGGCTAATCTCAGAAGGGAGAAAATTTTAGTTTTTCACATCCATGGCAGCTGAGAGCCAGACAAGCTTTTACAATATCCAGCCTCTTCTAGTCTCTCTCTCTCTCTCTCTCTCCTCTCTCTCTCTCTCTCTCTCTCTCTCTCTCTCTCTCTCTCTCTCTCTCTCTCTCTCTCTCTCTCTCTCTCTCCACAGGCTGAGATTTGACTTCAGAAACAGCAGCCAGCGGATTGGTCCAGACTTTTCTTCTCTCTCTCTCCCCTACATTTTGCCCGTCCCTCAACATTCTCTCCAGCAGAGATTGGGGGAGCTTTGAGACTCTCTCTCTGTTTGTGTCTGTGACAGGAAGGAGTGTAAATAAAGAGAAAACAAGCAGGGAGACTTTGAACACAGTTGCAGTTCTCCTAGTAACTAGACAAAGTTGGTGACAAGAGTGCAAGTGGCTTGCAAGGCAACAGTGGAAAACGAGACTGCTCCCTGAAGCCAGATTGCCTAAAAACCGGCAAGCTTTCTTCTGCTGGTGTTTGGGACTTGAGAGTTTTGCCTCCACCCATCTGCAAGATCTAGAGAAGCATGTCTCTGGCTGTGAAGAAGAGCCAAGTACGCCTGGTGTTTCTGGGGGCAGCCGGGGTTGGCAAGTCTTCCCTCATCCGGCGATTCCTACAAAACACATTTGAGCCAAAGCATCGCCGGACAGTAGAGGAGATGCACAGCAAGGAGTATGAGGTCAGTGGAATTACCATCAAGGTGGAGATCTTGGACACTAGTGGTAGTTATTCATTCCCTGCGATGCGCAAGCTCTCCATCCAGAACAGTGATGCTTTTGCCTTGGTCTATGCTGTGGATGATGCAGAGTCCTTTGAGCGTGTGAAGACTTTACACGAGGAGATCCTTGAGCTGAAAGAAGATAAGTTCCCACCGATTGTAGTGGTGGGCAATAAGGCTGAAGCTGGCGGGGTTAGGCAAGTATTACCTGAAGATGTTCTCTCCTTGGTGGAGCTTGACTGGAACAACCGTTTCCTGGAGGCATCTGCTAAGGAGAATGAGAATGTGATGGAAGTTTTCAGGGAGCTGCTTCAGCAAGTCAACCTGCCCAGCCTGCTGAGCCCTGTTGTGCGGAGAAGACGCGAGACTTTCTCCAGTGAAGCCCCCCTGAGGCCCCCCATGAACAAAGCAAATAGTTGCACCATCTGTTGAATGTGAGAATGTCAGCATCAAGATGATGTTGTTTTGTTTTGTTTTGTTTTGTTTTGCAAAACCTAGTCACTATCAGTATGGGATGTTGCCTGTAAACAGTGTCATACTCTAAATTCAATGTGATCTCCTCACCAAATTAAGGCTGTAATTTGTAAAGTGGAAGAGGCGCCTCCTGTATGACACAGAGCTCTAGGAGTAAGCTTGGCTAGGCTAAAGGAGGGAATATGGGTCAGTTGGCTAATGTCTGAAACAATATTGCAAGGTGCAGAGCATGAACTGCAAAGGCGAGCATTTGAGGAATCTCTTAAGGAACATTTCATTCTGGGGGCATCTACTGATGGTTTGTATTTTCAGATGGCTGAGTAGACGTTGTTTCAAGAGCGGGAAGGTAGAGTTTTATATGTTTATTGAACAGCAGATGTGTGTGTGTGTTGCTTCTTAGACTACAGTGCTTTTTTATTTCTAATGTTTGCATGAATATGTCCTTGCACTGATTATGTTTACACTGAGCTAAACCATTTTGGTGACATCTCTGCATCTATACTGTAGAAAGAGATGCATCACCCAGTGGGTCAGTTGGCCTGAATGTGATTTTGATTTTCTTATAAATAACTTTTCAAAGCTTGTATCCAATAAAAGAAAAGTCAAACCTTGCCAGTAACTCTGCCAGATGCACACTGTATTTGCATTCTTCCTTTAAGAGGTGTAACTACAAGAGGAACATGTCACCAGTTTCTGTTGCACTGATTTCTACATTCTGCTTTCTGCTTTTGTTCTCATGCATTTGTAGGTCATGTACCTGCTGAGCTTGTGTAAATTTCTATGCTCTTAGGATTTCTGGGACAGATACAAGTCTGAGAAGTTGCCCCTTAGGAGACATCAATTTCAGTACTTTCTTAGTTATACCCTTGTGGGCATAGACTCTGGGAATATCTTGTTCTCTCAGCTGGATTTCTGCAGAATGAGAGTGATAATAATCCCTCTTATTGATTAGGAAGATAGGAAAGAAACGTTGTGTGTTATCTCAAGACATTACATTTATTTGCTAGGATAAAAATCCCAGTAGCACCAGGAAGGCACCATTGTGACTGATGTGCTTCGGATTTCAGTTCACTTAAGCTATGTAGATTAATAAGAAGTACTTCTGAGTTCTATAAAAAGAGGAACTAGGTATAAATTCATTCTGTGTTTGTCATAGCAGAAAAGAAATAGTGTGTATTTTATGAAGAAATGATTTTTCATAGTGCAAAACAAAGCCATAAATACGGTAAACAAAATTACAGTGGATGGTGAACATAAGATGTTCTAGTAATCTTCATAAATTAAGCCAGAGTAGTGGATTACCCATTGAACTACCCCATTTGTATTTATTTAAGCATTTATGAGTAAAAGTAATCTCCCTACTTCTGGCTGCTGCTCCCTCTGGTATTTCAATTCTCAGTTCTTTTCACTAGCTGTGATTCTAGCAGATGAGTCTGTCATTCTTTCACAAAAACAGTCCAAAACATAAGCACAATTTCTCTCTTCTGGATTATCTGGTGAATACCCAGTATAGGGTAGGGATTGGGTGCCTCACCTGTCCACCTGTTCAGTGTTCCTGTGCATTTCTGGCCTTAAGGAATGAAACAACGTAAGATACTTCTTTCAGGGCTGGCTGCTAGTGAAGGAATAATTGTGTTAAAATGATAATGGGTGGCTGAAGATTTCCTCCATGTATGCTCATTTCACAGATTACGGTAATACCTGTATCCTGATTGGTTGTGGGGAACTATTGATGATAGTTCAAGCAGTACATTTCTCAGGACAGTCTTGCTACTGGCATGGTTGAAGGGAGAATGTGCTATGACTCTATCATGTAGAAGCAGCACAAGGTCCTCCAAGAAGAGGGAGCTCTAGAGATGTGATGCGAAGGACAAGAACATGCATGAGACATCCTTCTATTAGAATGAACTCTGGAGGAATAGCCAACACTCCGGAAGATAGGGTTAAGATACAGAAGGATCTTGATAGACTTGAACATCGGGCACTATCTAACAAAATGAAATTCAATGGTGAAAAAAGTAAGGTTCTACATTTAGGGAAGAAAAACAAAATGCACAGGTACAGTATATGTGGTACCTTGCTCAATAGTGGTGACTGTGGATCTTGGGAGTTCTAGTGGACAATCACTTAAATATGAGCCAGCAGTGTGCTGCAGCTGCCAAAAAAGCCAACACAATTCTAGGCTGCATAAACAGAGGGATAGAATCAAGATCACGTGAAGTGTTAATACCACTTTATAATGCCTTGGTAAGGCCACATTTGGAATACTGCATCCAGGTTTGGTTGCCATGATGTAAAAAAGATGTTGAGACTCTAGAAAGAGTACAGAGAAGAGCAACAAAAATGATTAGGGGACTCAATGATAAAACATATGAAGAACGGTTGCTGGAACTGGATATGTCTAGTCTTATGAAAAGAACTAGGGATGACATGATAGCGGTGTTCCGATATCTCAGGGGTTGCTACAAAGAAGAGGGAGTCAAACTATTCTCCAAAGCACCTGAGGGTAGAAAAAGAAGCAATGGGTGGAAACTAATCAAGAAGAGAAGCAACTTAGAACTAAGGAGAAATTTCCTGACAGTTAAAACAATTTATCAGTGAAACATCTTGCCTCCAGAAGTTGTAGGTGCTCCAATACTAGAGGTTTTTAAGAAGAGATTAGATAACCATTTGTGGTGTAGGGCTTCTTGCCTAAGCAGGGGGTTGGACTAGAAGACCTCCAAGGTCCCTTCCAATTCTGTTTTTCTATTCCATTCCATTCTATTCTAAAGACATTCCTTTAGAATGTCTGAGGTTGGCCATGCCTTAGGAATGAGAGTTCAGATGAGTACAGAAGAACTATGATTGGTCCTACCCTATTAATCAAAGAGAAGGTTCACCCCAGCAAAAGTAGTGCATGTTTAATTTACACCAATTTCTCTCCTGTCAAAAGCAGTGGGAACTAACCTCTCTCCCTCCCTCCCTTCTTTATGTCATAAAGGAGAAAAATAAAAAGATTCCAACAAAAAAACATTTTCCTTAGCAGAGAATTAATTTTGTATACAATATTTGGATGGCACCAAAGATGTCTTCTTACTCCTTTTTTGACTTGCATAGCATTTGGAAAGGAAAGGAAAGAAGGAAAGGAAAGGAAAGGAAAGGAAAGGAAAGGAAAGGAAAGGAAAGGAAAGAAGGAAAGGAAAGGAAAGGAAAGGAAAGGAAAGAAGGAAAGGAAAGAAAGGAAAGGAAAGGAACAGAGAGGAGAGGAGAGGAGAGGAGAGGAGGGAAGGGAAGGGAAGGAAAGGAAAAGGAAAAGGTGTAGTGGATATGTCTATATATTATGAAAATTATCCTATATTAGGATTATTTTCTCTGCACTTAGAACAGTCATAGGGTCTCCCCACCCCGCATCTTAATCCACCAGTTTGGAACTGAATCCATCTCTTTTCTTTTCTCAGAATACTCAGCATTTTGAAGATACTATGTAATGTCCCATTTATCATTCCATATTTTACAATACACTCAACATGGGGGCTTTGTGGCCACTAGATGCTCAACACTACAACTCCAATCCATCTGAGCATCGGCAATGATGAGGGATGCTTGCATCTATAGCTCAGCATCTTTGGAACCATGGATTATTTGTTTCTAATGTAAATGAATGGCATTAGCTCTGCAGAAGGCTTCTTAATAGTCCTTACATCTACCCAGATGCCGTTCTAAAAGAGCTGCTTTATTCTGCTTCACCTACAAGTTGATCTGTAATATATAATCCACCATAACGTGGATATGACTCGGACATTGCAACTGAGAGGTACACTTCCTCTCTCATGATTTTGAAACAGGTACTGGTCATCTTCCTACATTATTGGAACTCACAGGCTCTCCAACTGACAGGTGATGTGCAAAAAAAAAAAGTGAATCTTTGCTTATGATGGACACCGATATAGTCTGGTTTGTCTCACCCTTTAAACCCTTACAACCATTTTACCCCACTCTGTCACTCTCCTTGCTGATACCACTCTTGTAACAGTCAGTATGCCCAACAAGCCAATCAGGGCTCTAGCTACCTGACCAATGGGGTAATGCAAAGATTGACTGTCTCCTCTCCCATCCTTTGGTTGCCTTCCCCAACAAAGGTTAACTCAAAAGTTTAACTCAATTTAAAAAGCTTAGGGAAGTGGTGCTTTGGGACTGCTGGGCCATGTTCTTACCATGATTAGGTACACTAAGAGTTTCCACACTGTTTCGACCTTTTACAATAAAACTTCTCAGGTTCTTATTCAGAAAGCAGGAGAATCTATAAGGAAATCAACATACAGTCAGTATTTCCAAATATGAGTTCAGGGAAGTAAATTCTACATAACCCCCCTTCGCCAAAAAATAAAAAGGTGAATGTGGATTTGAATTTGTGCAGTCTCATGTAACAGGATGAGAAGCTGTGGAGGAGGGTGCCCATGAGGAGGCCATGCTGTGATTCAACTTTTATTCTCCAAAGCTGCTTCGAGGTACGCAGCAGCAGAATAATTCTTTAACATAATTTAAAGATGCAGCTGCTTTAAGAAACTTAACTCCAAAGCACCTTTTTAAGAATCAGACGCAGAGTGCTAGATGCACGTGCTTATTTAAGGTACTGATATTTTTCTTGTCATATGGTGGAAATCTTTGCAAATATATATCTGACTCCTTCCCCCTGGCTTTCAGAGATTAGTGGGCCTCTATAACAATATGATTACAATTTCGAGTCTCTGTCTCAGGAATCACAGCAGCCCAGTGGATACATTATCAATTTTGCTTCTGGCACAGCGATGGGGGAACAGAAAAGTGTAGCAGAAATTGCATCAGCCTACCTTAGCCACTAGAAAATATGAGCATTCAATAGATTTTCCCCTAGTAATGTAACTTTATATAGGAATGCACAGGGAATCTGGGGCAACTAGAAATGTTATCTATTAGCCAAATAATCTTAATTTTGTTTGCATCTAATTCCTGAAGTGTTGCAACTGCAGTTAATATATTAATGACTGCAATGATTTTCAATAGGGCTGTAATCTTTATTGCTTCTCCCTTGTAAATTACCACAGGAAAAGCAAAAGATGTGTGGAAAGACACAGAGGCCTAAGTAGGTCAGAAAATGACAACTACATACAAAATTGTTGTACGGTATGCCCAATTTTGAACTCAAATCAACTACTCCCTCTAGTGACTTTCTCTGGAAGTATTAGTTAACATACAACCAATAATGCAAATGTTTGTAAATGGTCTTGCATGCATATTGTACCTCCAACTAGCGCAGATCTGTGGACAGCATCAAACTAATATACATCTCTCCTAATCAATACTTAAGACATTTAAAGATATCATTTTGCTAATCTGCGCAGGCTAATTTGCATTTTAGATTTAGGCATGGACACTCTAGAGCAGGGGTGTCAAACTCGCGGCCTGTGGCTGGATGCATCATGCGCTGGCCATGCCCACCATTGATTTAAGGAAGGGGGAATACATCACCTGACGATAATGCATCATTGCGAGTTTGACACCGCTGCTCTAGAGCATAAAATATATACATTGTTTGCAAAACTTGAGTGTTGCTGGCATTTAAAATTTAGGATTTGTCTCTTTAAAAGCAACAACATGGAAGGATAAGAAGTCTGCTTGCAACTAAGAGTGTTTTATGTCGAGCTGCAAGTCTATTTCCCCACTAGAAGTTTATGGCATCTTAAATCTAGGTAGAACATGCTGGCTGGGGAATTATGGGAGTTGAAGTCCACATATTTTAAAGCTGCTAAGGTTGAAACACACTGTTCCAGGATCACCCAATCAACATTGTGCTACAATTAAATAGGGAGAACATCAGTAGAAAAGGAGTGGGGCTTTTACTTCATCACAATTTTTTGGGAAACAACTCCATCCAATTTTTTTGATCCCTTGTGGATACTTTTATCCTAAGATTAATTCATCGGTGAATCTGTAATATGCAGATTTGATATGCGTTCCCTCTACTATGTATCTCCTCCACATCGCTGATACAAATGTTAAAGAGTAGAGGCCCAAGGATGAGCTATGAGGCACCACACTTGATGTCTTCCTTAATGAATATTTTGCAACTAGAACTTAAATAAACACACATTACAGTATTTAAATAAACTTATTTCATACGCTGAGACTGAGCTAAGTCAGATTCATAAATCAAGTGCTATATAACTGGATATTTTATTTTTTCAAAATAATTTGAAACAGTAGGTGATATGCAATGAATTCTCCTTCTGATTGCAAAAGTCTTATTTTCATTGTCACTTACATTGCTTTTAAATGAATATTGACGAGAACTAGTGATATACCTCTGACATTTTGAGTTTGACCTAAAGTATCATAATTACCGGTATTTGAAAGTATCATCTAAGTTATCAAATCACATTATTCACATTTTTGTAAAAGATATACTGCCTTTGATATTTACCAAATTGGGGCTTCTATATCACTGTGTATTACAGGTATTTCAATAATCCTATTGAAGTTGGAGGTTCAAACCGTCTTCAAATTCATGGAGAATTTAAAAAATGGCCTCAAAATTTTTAGTCAGTACAATTGTGTACTGACTAAAACCATATGGAGGAGGAAGGAATTCAGATGAAACTACTAAAAGACTTTCAAAAAGTGCACAATAGGTTTGGATATGATAGAGGAAATTAGATTTACATAGATATTTTCTTGATTATAATAGGCCACAATTGGTTTCATAGTGTTGAATCCATATTTAATGAGTAGTCCCATTAAAACAATGAGTTTACTTTCCCTAATGACTAGGAACTGCAAGATAAAGGCAATGAACATGAACTATTAAGAAGATCAACATTTTTGCAGCAATATTTTTGTACAGCAGCCACATCCAATCTCTTTGATGTCATCTAATAATCCCTGTAATTCTTACTTGACACATACTGAACCTCTAGGGCCAGTCCTCAACACTACTGAAAGAGAAAGGTGTGTCAGTAGCTCTCATAACTGCACTCCTCTTGCTGGCTGAGAACTTCTTCCAGATCAGTACTGCGAAAAGAAGGAAGAGAGCTAAAGAATTAGACTCCACAGTGAACCTCCACTGGTCTGAGATTTCCAGATGGAAAATATTGACCCTGCTGGCACTTCTATCTGGCATTAAAAAAGTAGGATTGATACAATTTAGCTGTACATAACTTTTGCTCCCTAAAGCCACAAGCTGACCCCATTTTGTAAACTAACAGTCTTGGCTAAGCACATGCTTAAATTCCTACTTATGATACATAGCGTATGGTGATGGGTATGCAGCTTGTTTGACAAGAACAGCTGATCTGCCTTGTGTCAATTGCTGTCAGCTCCTTGCTCACAAAAAGGAAACCCACAGAGCATGACCAAGGCTTGGCTTTCCCTACCTCTCAAGATCAAAGAGCAGTAGAAACTAGCATGCTGGAGCAATCCAAGTAGAAGGCAGAGCTGCGGGGGCTACCCAGCCTCTGCTTTTGTATCCTTCCTCCAATGGAACAAACCAGTTGCTTTGAGATTGATAAGTGATGCTCCCAAATCATCAGGATAAAGCTTGTTGAAGCTTTTCTATGCGACAGAGGGAGAAGCATAAGCAGTGAGCGATTTCATTTCATTTCATTTTTTAAATGTTATCTAATTCTGGGTTTTATTTAATTGACCAAACTAAGTAATAATTTTAATTAGCAATTTTATGATGTTTGTGTGTCTATATTTTTTTTGACTGTACACCGCCTTGAGTCCTACGGGAGAAAGGCGGTATAGAAATATAATAAATAAATAAATAAATAAATAAATAAATAAAATGTACTTGAAAAATGAACATTAAAATGAAACAAAGCAGTTCTATATTGCCTTATCTTACAAATTCCTGCAATTTGCTCCTGTATACCTGCTCTTACACACCCCAAGGCTCCAATGGATATAGAACATAGTAACTTAGCTACAGATAGATATTAACTAGGCTACAGAATAATGCCTATTTTGTGGAACTAATATTCCAGGAACAATTTAAGAATGCTGGTGATCACCTAACCTGTTACCTTCAGGATTGTCTTGGTTTGGTTAGAATCTGCCTGTTCCCAGCAGTCTAGGTAAAGTGAGATGATATTGATACCTACTCCTAAGAGATCAAGGAAACAGGGGGCCACAAAACACAAAACAGTAGCAGCTTCTGCGGAATAAATAATCCTAAATAATCCTGTCAAGAGGTATATATCACCAAAGCAAGTCTAGAAAGTATAAAGGGACTTCAAATTTATGTCTGAAATACGGACAAGAAAGGATATTTTATCATGTTTGTTGGAAGTGTAAAAAAGCTAGAAAGTTCTGGGCATACATTAATTTAGAGGATTTTAAAGACCGAGACCAGGGGTTTTCTTTTGGGATTCATGGACAGTCAGAAAAATGTCATGGAACTTTGTTTTTGTACATGACAACTGCACCAAGATTATTGTATGCACAATGTTGGAAAGACTCAACACCCTCCATAATGAATGGCTGAATATGATGGAAGTTGCTGAGGTGGCTAAATGGACTTTTTTATCAGAGAAAAGACTCTACATCTCTACATTTACTGCTGACTGGAAACCCCTTAAGAACTTCTTGTGTAGAACAGATAAAATGCACTTATGATTTATGGTTTAAATCAGGGGTCCCCAACCCCTGGGCTGTGACTGGTACCAGTCCATGGCCTGTTAGGAACTGGGCCAAACAGTTGGAGGTGAGCAGTGGGTGAGAGCTAAGTTGTGCGCTTCTCCCGCTGGTCTGTGGAAAAATTGTCTTCCACGAAACTGAGCCCTGGTGCCAAAAAGGTTGGGGACTGCTGATTTGATTACTAGACAGGGTAGATTATAGTAAGAGAGTTAAATTGTAACCACAGAGTTAACAGGTAATTTTATAACTGTACTTAAAACTGCTATCAAGAAAATCAGAAGCTACCGGTACTTCTTTTCTTTTTTGCACTTTTAGCTTTGTATTTATTATTTCTTATTTTATATTAATATGTATTAGTGTTTAATCTTTTAAAAAATTCTTTAATAAAACAATGGAGAGTCCTTAGGAATTGACATCAGTGGAAGATAATTTTTTTTTTTAATATTGTAAGCTGTCTAGATTCTAGGGAGTTGGCATACAAACTGATGTAATGCATACATACATTCTAATAGGAAAAGTGCAATTTCTTTCCAATATTAACAGAAAGGAATCAGTGTTGAAAATACATACATTACATCATAACAGTAAGGAATATAACCCTGACTGGTTAATTATGTAATATTTAGAACATATTATTTGGTGAATTTAAACATGAAAATATCTGCTAGATTTCCTGTGGTCTAGGAAAGTACAATATTTGGCAGTGTTCCCTAAAAGGCCTTTTGTCACTGGTTGTCCTAGTTAGGTGTGATCAATTAAAAGAAACAAACATCCATTTCTTAAGACAAATGAGGACATTGCATAGTCCTGCAAGACACAGATGATCTTTGTCCTTTTTTCAGGGCTCCTGTACGTATTTTCAGACAAAGCAGGATTTTGAAGCTACCCCTCTTTTTATTTTTAAAAGGCTAATGGAACTCAAATGGAAGCCCAAAGGCAATCGTGTAAATAAGAATCTGGTGCTTTGGTTTATGATCTAAAATAGTATTAAGAAAATTGAGCTATGCTGGAATTCTGATGTGTCAAGGTAAGTGTCTATAAGCTAATTTAAAATGACAACAGTTATGAAAATCAATACACCAGCATCCTATATTAGCATTTTTTTTTCTAAAAAAATGTATGGACCTCTCTCAAAAGTCCAAGTTATTATGATTACTACAGGGAAATCCTAAATATGAGATTTTACATGTTACTGTTGACCCATCTGAGAGTCCTTCTGGTCACTATTTTGACTAAAAAAGAACTATTTACAGGTTTCTTTTTTTAAAAAAAAAACCTCATTCCAACATTTATACCAATCCTCCTGTTGTGGAATATACACATTGAATAGAGTACTGTACACATAACAATTTTAAAAAATGGGTATTTCATTATTTAAGCTAGATCAAGACAAAACATGTAAGTAGTCTGAGTTAGCTTAAAAAGTAAACATGGCTTTGGAGTGCATCACCCAGAAAACCTGACTTTCATGCTGAATTTCTTATTGTGGCCAAGAAAAAACTTCCGTGTTTTACAAATCCTTTTCTTTCTGGAAGCTGTATAAAAGATATAAATGTTTATGTTGATGTAATATTTTGTCACAGGAAAAAAAGCAAGCTCCCACGCAAATAAATATAAAGAAGGGGAAAAAAAGTCTTGGCAGCATTGGTATACCTAAACCATGAATAATATTTTGTTTGGAAACCTCCCATTTATAGATATGGAAATATAAAATTTGTTGTCAAAGAAATCTAAAGTAAAAGGAATACTAGCCAGAAATATGACAATATGTTTGTAAAGTATATACGTTGAATTATGAGTGATTTTTCTCCATAATATGTCAGAGACAAAAAAGAAAAGAAAAAAGGGGGAGAGAAACAGCATTTAACAAAAATACAATTACTTTACAACTTTTTCATATAAAAATCCAATCCTATCTTATATTGCGAAATTGAAAAGGCAACTAACAAACATAAATAACAACACTAAGCAATCACAAGCAGCGAGTCAACAATCTGTAAATTATAGCATACACACATTGAAAGTGACATTTTAATCATTTCGGATATTTGCTGGCTGAACAATTAACAGGTAATGAATGGGGCAAGCCTTAGAAATGCTAGGAGATTATCTGTTAACAGTCATCTCTGTACACAAGAAAAATACACATGCCTTCTTAACAGCCAAGAAAAACTGCAATTTATTAAGTTTCAAAGAATCTTCGTACTCTTGAAAGCAACTTCTGGTGCATGTTTTTAACAATCACATTCTATGAGGAGAAATAACATTAAAAGCCACAAACTTTTAAAAACTTTTCATCTCAGAGTTACAGACATCTTGAGTTCAAAATTAAAGGCAAAACATTAAAATAAAATAAAAAATAAAAATTCAACAGGAATTATTTTAAAAATGTCCATCTCCAATTTCAAATGATTGTGAGTTCTTTTTCTACAATTCATTACTAAATTTTAGCATGGAAAATTGTATTGACTATTTCAATCCGCACATAGGCACATATGTATTTTATATATAAATATGTGTGTGTGTGTGTGTATCTGTATGTGTGTTAAAAGAGATATATATACACAATACATATGTAGAGTGCGTGTAATGAGAATGAGATGCAATCGCTCTGAGAAAAGGGTATTCAGCTAAATACACTACGAAAACTTGAGAAAACACAAGTCTGGAACCCAATCTGTGCATAGTTCATGATCCTCTAAAAAAACCCAGCTTTTGTTGATTTGCAATTTTGCAGGACCCTTTTTAATTCGACAAAACCATTGAAAAACTAACCTTGAACAAAACAAAACAAAACAAAACGTAATGCACAAGTTTCCTGATCCAAGCAGTCAGGGAGCACAATGTTCATATAATTTTTAAAAACATACTCAAAGGGTATGTTATTCCATTGTCTTTCTTCCTTTCAAAACAATCAAAAACATTGATCATTTTTAAACATAAAGCAATTTTTTTAATATATAAAGCACTCTTCAAACATCTATTTCTTTTGAGTCCATTATTTGGTAAATATGTAACTGCTACACATTAGATTAGGTATTTTTCTTCTTCTCTTACTGTCTTTTTTATTTTGTTTTTTGTTTTTTTTTAATAATATCTTCAGTGCTAGGAGTTGGGTTTAAAAAATACATGAAATGGTGTGGAGTTGCTCCTCGGGAAACCCGGCTTTCCTGAGACATCTTCCACCATGTGCAAGATAGTGATCACAATATTTTTCGCCACTCTGACGAAGATGAGGGAAAAAAAAAAGAGTACACAGCAATGGCCAAAGAAAAGGATCAACAACATCAACAGTAACAACAACAGTAACAACAACAAACACTGTTCAATCCCAGAGCTCTGAAGTAGCATATCTTCATTCTGAAAATAGGTTTCTTTATGATGGAAGTCTTTTTTTTCTTTTTTTTTAATTCCTTTTTTTATTTTAAAGTTTGAAGGAGGAAAAAAAAAAGGTTTGTAAACAGGTGGGAGCTGAAATCGTAGGCTCCTCCAAAAGCAGTCAAAACCTATGTCCAAGTGCTTGTTTCTGTTCCAGCTTGCAGGGAACCATCCACTCTTTACAAGTATTTATGGCCACAGTTCAACAAGAGTTTTTTTTTTCCTTTTTTTTTTAAACTTTATATTCCGAATGAGAAAAAAATGGTGCAATACTCCGGTAATTATTTTCTTGCATTAGTCCACAATAAAAAGCTGCTAAAGGTAGATATACATATTATTCTCCAGAGATACACACTGTAAGTTTTTAAAATGCGGTAAGAGTCCTTGAGTAAACATTTACACATGAATTGTCGCCAGCCCCTCCTATCAGTTTTTTTTTTTAATTTTTATTTAAAAAAAAACAAGTAGGATTAGCTACAAGAAGGGCTGTGGACACTCAGTGCAAAGTTAGAAGCTAATAACAATTAAACATTTGACCGATAAGCAAATCAAAAGCATATACTGAAAAAGAAGGGAAAAAAAAAAAGGTCACACAATTTGTTAAGTTGTATACCTGGCACACGCACACATCCATACATTCATACATCAGTTCAACTTGTCCCCAATGCATACATGTAAGAAAGAACCAAAAATAATAATAATCCTAGAGCCTGTTCTTTTGTTTTCTGATACCAACCTGGAAGTGTAATAATAGAAAGTGTTCACATTTTTGTTATTGGCCTGCTGGATTCAAGTATAATTGCATGTTTGATATGTTAATTTTTCTTTCTTTCTTTCTTTCTTTCTTTTTTCTTTCTTTCATTTCTTTTTTTTTTTAAAAAAAGACCTTTGAACTATTTGGGGGGAGAATTAAAAAAAATGACACAAAAAGTAATGAAACAAGTGTAATGTGCATAGGCAAGACCCACGGGAGTAGTGGACCTGGATATTCCACCCCACCTCTCAATCCAAGTCATCCAGCCAAGGGGGCTTAAGATTTGTTCCCCAATAGCTGCTGACAAGCTGGTCAGATGCCACCCCACCCCCACCCCCATTGATTACTGGATCCGCCTCTGGTAATGTGCATAATTATCACAGGCTCATTTTAAATAGGCTTTCTCACCTCCCCTTCATCCCAACCCCAACTTCCCCAAGTTGATAAAATAACCCTTTCCAGCCCAAATTCTGAAAAGTGCCCTTCATGATAGAACTAGTCTAAGCAGCTTGTATACGTCTTTAAAAACACCATACAAACATAAAAATAAAATTAAAAAGCCGTTGGAAAAAAACCCACACAAAAATCTATCATTAGCACATGACACTGACCAAAGGGAGCCCATACTGTTAACGCAAACAGTTCACAAGGGACTCCAGCAGAGTTTCATAGTCAAGATTAGACAGAGGTACTAAAAAAAGGGCCGCCAGTCTGATCTATTAAAGCTGGATCCTTCGTGCTGCCCTGGACTGGAAAGGGTTACTGCTATTTCTTTTTTTTTTTTTCCTTTAGTGCTGATGATTGTTACTTCCATTTTGTTTTTCTGGCATCCTAGATGGATTCCCCGCTGAGAAGATCCCCTGGGAGCAGAGTATTCAAAGGCGTTGGGCTTCCGATAACCCTGCCGTCATCGGTGCTGGGAGGACCCCAAAGGCTGCTTGAATACTGAGGGACCCCACCCCAGAGCAGATCGCTGCTCCCTTTCCCACCAAGGCAGGGGGTATTCCAGTGGCCTGCATCATTGCGCACCATGCCATGAGAACTGCTTGTGGAGCCCAAACGTGTCTGAGTGGTTCCAGTGTTGGACTGCCAACTGGAAGTGGGGGGCAGTGGCTGGCCTTGTGCTAAAAAACGGTTCACTTCCTCCTCTCCAGCAAACTCAGCCAAGATGGTAGTGTTCCCCAAAACGCACCTGAAAACACAAAGGAAAACTGCTGAGGCATACTTCTCAGGATCTATGCATTTATTCTGAATGCAGTATATACATCCCCTTAAACATTATTTAAGAGCTAGAACAGGGGCGTCAAACTCAAGGCTTAGATCTGGCCCATGGGGCCACTCTGGACCGCTCCATTTTCACTGGCAGAGGGCTGCAGGAGGCCATCGCAGCCAAAAACGGACATCGAACTGGCAATGCCCATCCTGGCCATTCCCCTCCCCCCCGAGGTCAAACACAACCCTGATGTGGCCCTCAATGAAATCGAGTTTGACACCCCTGAGTTAGAATATTGTGAAATAACCAAATACCTGACCAGGAAGTTTTGAATATGGGATGTAACATTGTGGACATTTAGATTGATGCCCAAGGATGATAGCGAAGACTTAAAGCAGAAACAATCTTGGTTTAATCTTTTTTTTTAAAAAAAATATAGGATTGTAAAATAAGATTGACTAGTCACATAACTCTCCACCCTTTCTATATGACATCCTTCTTTGTTCATTATTCATACCTCCTTTTTACTGTCCAAGGCAATCATTAAATATATCACAAGCCCCAACTGGGCATGCCATTCTTGAAAAACAGTATAAATACTGAATCAAATTACATACATGTGCAGAGACTTCTGAGCCTTTGCTGCTTCCTCCTTGGAACTGTATCGAACCACAGCATTCCCTTGAGTCAGGTTCAGATGGAATGTAATAAGAGGACCATGTTGCAAGCATAGAGTACGCAGTGTAGAGCCATCAATCTAATTAGGGAAAGCGAAAAGAAAAAAGTGTGAGTGATTTCTCTCCTCCTCTAGTGGCATTACTATTTTGACTAAGGGAGAGTAACACATTAGTAAAAAGTCAAAGCCATATCTTAAAAACATACAAATACAACAACATAGATTCCTCCCAGAGATTTAATGTATTGATGAAACAACTCTTCCATCTTCCACTTCCTGAACAAGCACACCTACAATTGAGCTATTTCTGGAGCTTCCCTTCAAGCTCTGCTGCCTATAGATTTGAACCTTACCATTCCTAGTTGCCTTCAGAAAAGTGATGAGAGGTCAGGGTCAGAGCTCTAATGAATACACTTTTGAGGGATGGAGTGGTACCACCCGCCCTGAAATAGGCATTGATGTGCTTCGTGTTCAAGAAGCCACCATTAGACCCAGACAGTTTGGAAACCTGTCAACAATTTCAAGCTTCCTTTTGTTGCAAAAGTTATTGAGAAGGTGGTAGGGTTCCAGTTGCAGAGGAACTGGAACTGGAAGAAATTTGATTATCTGGGCTTTTTCAGCTGAGTGTCAGGCTAGAGTACTATATTGAGAACACATCGTTTGTTTTTGTCAATGATGTGTGGACAACCAAGATTGTGTGACCTTCCTGATCCTCCTTGATCTCTCAACTGTGTTCAGAACCATTGATCATGGTATTGTTCTGGACCATGTCTGGGAGCTGAGTGTAGGAAGCGAGTATTACAGCAGTTGTCCTTTCCCTAGAACCAGCTCTGGTTATTGTTGTTGGGAGGGAAGAATTGAAGCCAGAAGGTGCTACACTGTTGGGACCTGCAGGGCTCAACTCTCTTTCTTCTATTCTTTTACAGATGCATGAAGCAACTGTGAGAGGTTATCTATTGACATGGGGCCAGGTAGCATCAGTTCACTGATGATACTTATTTCTCTATTGAGACACTGGGCTGAGTATAAAGTGTAATCTAAGTACTGACCCATTCCCTTGATGCTATTAGGATCTACGTGGAGAAGAACATACTTAGTTTCCACCTCCACAAGGCAGAGTGACTGTGAGTTCAGAGGTCTGTCGAGTCTGAGAATATTTTTGATTCTAGACTGAATTGAGCTCCCTATTTTTAATTTGTTCATAATTTGAAGGTCTTCCTAAATTAATTATTCTTGTTCGATGAGAAAAATGGCAGCTGTGGCCAACAGGACCTTTGCACAATCCATCTTGTTCATAAATTTCTACTGGAAAGTACTCTCATGGGGCTGCCCTTGAATACCACCCAAAAGCTACAATTTAAAAATGCCGCTGCTGAAGTATTTATTGCTATTCTTCCTGTTGCCTGTGAAACACTTTGAGAACTGCAATGATTAATAGTGATCTGGACTTAATTCAAGGTGCTGGTTGTTATCTTTAAAGGCCTACAAATGATTTAGGATCTAGTTATCTTGAACCAATCTAAGATGATCTGCTAATCCAGTAAGGTTAGGGACAGAGGGCTTGCTCAAATATCCTACTCTTAAAGAGAATGTAATCATTAGGGAACATGAAACTGGGCCTTCACTATTGCTGCCTTTCTCCTATAGAGTAGCATCTTCCCTGTAATCGCAATAATCCCAGCCCTCCATCAAACCTTCAATGAGTGAAGTGCAGACGGCCCCAATGCAACTGGTGCTTATGGCATTCTAACATTTAATAAATAAATAAAAATGTCAAGTAGGTCAGTCCTACAACTTGCTGTTTTAGAAATAAAATGCTTAAAATAGAAAGCTCCAAGAGTTAACAAAATTACATAAGACACATCAAGAACAGAAGGGCCTAAGACAGAGGTGTCAAACTCAAAGTCCAGGGGGCTGGATCCGGCCTGTGGGGTGCTTAGATCTGGCCCAGGGGGCCACCCTGGAAACATTGAAGGACTGGCCCGCAGTGCTTCAGCTAGTGAAAATGAAGCTACTACAGAGCACTCAGGCCACCACAAGTGCCCCAGACACAAGTGACATTGAACTGGCTACACCCCCCTGGCCACGCCCCCCCCCCCCCAAGGTCAAACACAACCCTGATGTGGCTCTCAATGAAATTGAGTTTGATATCCCTGGTCTAAGTGTTTACAAGTACAATGCTGAGTACTTTTATGACTCTTCCTCTAATTTATTGTAAATTCATTTACCTGGGGAGTGAGGTTACGGAGAACTAGCCAGCTACTTGTTCTTCCTGAGCTGTCAGTACTCCAGGCTGAGCCTACAACCCAACAAAGAAAACATTAGGGAAAGCCCAACCTAACAATTGAAAAAGAAGAGCAGAAGATACAGGACACAAACCTGATGAATACAATTTCTACAAGAACTTCTAACAGGAAATGTATTTGGATCAGAAGATTTAGCAAATGTCTGCTAGCCCTCCTCTCCTCCCTTCATGTCTAATTCCTCATTGAGGAATTTTGCTTGTCATAAATAGAACCAATGCATAATTTAGATTTCCCCAATATGATACTTTACAAATATGTTGGATCAAACTCACAGACTTTCCAACCAGAAATTCTGGGGATTGTGAACCAGTACATCTGAAGGATAGCCATGAGATAGATAGATAGATAGTTAGATAGTTAGATAGATAGATAGATAGATAGATAGATCTATATATATATAGTATATTCAGATATACTGGTTCACGTCTTACCAGATGAAAGCCACAATAAAATTACTACATTTCAATATAGACTTGTTGACATTTCTATAGTGTTTTCTAAGCCACACATTATATATCTATATCATCTATATCTATCTATGAAAGGTAGTGTAAGTGTAATACATAGACATGTCTGTATAGGTTTGTAAAATAAATTAAATAATTCAGACTCTAAACAAAGGGCAGATGCATCGGAGTCGGAGTCGGAACATTTATCTTCCGACTCCACAGCCCTGGACTGACATTGACAATATTGCATTGTCAGTCTTCAGAGCAGGGGTCTCCAACCTTGACAACTTTAAGGTTTGTGAACTTCAACTCCCAGAATTCCTCAGCCAGGAATTCCTTAGAGGTGGACCAGACTTGGAAATCAAAGTAAAGAACATTAAAGTTACTTTTATTATAGGGTTACAGTAAAAAAAAAATCTTGCATGACTGAAAGCACTTCCCCCCTCCCTGCTTTTCTCTGTACAAGAACTAGGGAGGATTAATTCTGAAATGCTTTCTGAAACTACCCTTCTGCTTTGAATTTAAATTTATCTGATTCTTGCCTTGGTTGTGGCCCTTTCTCCTGTTCCTCAAGGATATTTTCACAACCTATTACATACACTAATTTTTAGGCCAGGATTTTCCACATAAAAAGTCTAAACACAAAGTAAATATATATTGTATTTATTTAGCTAAGAAAGAGTTGGACTGATCCAAATTCTAATCTATCCTTAGCCAGGAGGTTCATTGACTGTCTTTAGATTGGTTACCCTTTTCAACCCTAACAGGGTTGATTTTGTGGAGGAAAACTAGATGGGAAAGCCTTATGTATGTTGCCTCAAACTCTTAAAGGAAAGCAGATATAATCTATGCAGTTAAGTCAAAAGAAAAAGAAGAAAAAAGAACTCAGGAATACCAGAGGAGTAAGAGCTGGTCCAACCCAATGGGCTGGCACCCCAGGTAGACGATGGCTTGGTGTTCGTTAAGCCTGGAGGTGGCCTTGTAGGAGCTGTAGTGTTCCTGGGAACCTTCCAGAGTTCATGTGACAAAGAGGCTTGTGTGTGAGAAATTGGACCAGAAGACCATGTTGATTTGATGTCTGACAATTTACCTGTAATAGAGAAATGCAATTCAGAATGTCAGCATGTGGAGTTTATGGACAATCTGGGTTCCCCAGGTTTCTGCTGTCTGTATATAAACATAGTGAATTTCAAGCAAACAGTGGTTCATACATTGCTTATCTTTGTTAATTTTGTTGTTAATTCTTTTTTTCAATTTTCTGCTATGTAAATCTCATTAATCCATCAAAGATTCTCAAAATGGTCTCTATAAGGCTTAAAAATATGAAATTCATCTGGCATCATAACTTCAGAATAAATCCAAACATTTACCAGTCTCAAGCATATAATATCATTTTACTCTCCCAGTCCCAAACAGAAAAGGAAAGAAACTGCTCATTTTCACGAAGCACATAGAAGCTACTTTGTGATCCACAAAGATCTTTGGGAAAGGGTATGTAACTTTCAGTTAACAACAGTGTATGCTTCACAGAGACAACAATTGGCTTGATTCCTTTGGCTACTAAAGCGCAGAAGCCCAGCAAAAACAAAGTATATTCTACAAACCTAATTCCTGAATTACAGGAATAAAACAGAAAGAGAATTCCTCTCTGTATTAAAAGAGAATGGGAAAGTGAGGCTGAAGGATAATATGCAAGAGGAAGATAGATGAGGAAGATTCATCATTTATTATTTTCATTAATCCACTTAGCTATCACAGGGAATGAAGAAGAAAGAGGGGTGTCTCTCAAAACTTTCACCAGGTAGTCCTTATGACAATGATTTATTCCTGTAATCATATATTTCTGAGTAGTTTTTATCATCATTATCTCTAACTTGAATTTCAATACCAAATATAGTGAAGCATCTGAAAGATGATTAAGGCAACCAAGTAACACATTAAAACAGCAATCATATGAATAAACCATACTTAGATGTCAATTAATACAAATATAGAGTAACAGATCATCACTGAAATATTTCCCAAAGTCTATAAAGGTGGTTGATACACATCCTAAAACTGCAATCTTAAATACATTTTCTAATAGATTATATCTACTAAACTCTGCTACAAGTATTGAGTTTCAATCAAAAGAACCCTCCCATTCTATGCCACCATCTAAGCATGGCTTCTCCTACTATTTTTCTCAGTTCTTAACCTTTTATGAAATATAAAGCTGTAGCTTATATGAACTAGGTTGCTGCCAAGTTATCGATTTCTCCATTTCCAGAAAGATTGATTATTTGCACAAAACCAAAAATTCTGAAAAATTAACTTCAGGATCTGAACCAAGTTTCACCCAAAAGAGAAAAACAGCCCTGCCAAAGGAAAATGCATCCTAGGTAAAATAAACGTCAACTATTTCTTTATTTTAAAACCTTTTGAATTGAAGATTCAAAAGAACTTTCAGATTTTATTTTTTAACTGCCAATTTTAATTACATCTTAATTTCTTAAAAAATTACTTTAACTGGAATTAAAGATTATGATGAGTCTGTGGAAGAATGTCTATGGAGAGTCTCAATCATCCAGGGCATGGTTGTCCCAAAGGTGCTTTTTCCAAAAGGCAACTGGACTTTGGTTGGTTTTGAAAAAACCTTTTGGAAAAAGCACCTTTGGGATAGTCTGTGAAAGGGGTTACAAAGAGTTTGAATCAGTGAGGGTAACAACTATAAAGGCGCATGTGGTGGAGAGAAAGAAATAGATTTATATGTTGCTGGCTACACGGAGGTTTCCACATTTTTTTCCAGGTTACGATGAAATCTAAACCTTTGAGGTAGTTCAGTCTACAAACTATAATAAAACAATATTATGATAACAGGTTGCAATTTTGAAGGATTGATGAGATGTTAATTACCTTATTTTTAGTGAATCAGTTGAAAAAGGCATGCAGGTAGTCCTTGACTTACAACCACAATAGGGACCAGAAAATTCATTATTGTAGTGTGGTTGTTAAATGAAGCATCATGTAATCACATTTTATAGCCTTTTTCTGCCACAGTTGTTAAGCAAATAACCATAGTTGTTAAGTGAGATATCACATGGCTGTGATTTGCAATCTTCCCTGAGACCTTCCCCATTAACTTTGCTTATTGGAAGCCAGCTGGAAAGGTGATTGTGTGACATAGGACAATGCAATAATCACTGTAAATGTGTGACAATTGTCAAGCACCCAAATCATGGTTGCATGATCGTCGAAACACTGAAACAGTTGTAAATCACTTTTATCAGCACTATTGTAAATTGAGGACTACTTGTAGTACAGAATTATACTACTGGCAGTATTTTGGATGGCTCCCAGAAATTATGTATAATTCTAGTTCTAATTCTTTAATTCTTCCTATTCTTTAATTCTGGGTCCAATCCTGGAAATTGGGGAAAACCTAAATTGACAAATTAGCTATAACTAGCAAAGGTCCCACTGAAAGATGACAAATGCACAAGTGCACAAATACAGCAAAATTCTTAAGAGCTAAGTGCTGAGGAAGAAAGTAGTCAGCATATTTATGAATGTTGGGTCCAATATTATCTGCTATACAATACACACTGTGATAGAAAAGGCAGATCCATTCTTCCCGTTGAGTGAATAAAGCACACACCATTTATGCATGTGGTTTTTTTTCATTTGCTTTTTCTAACACCATCAGTGCATACCAGTGACTGCATGATGAGGATCACAGCTGGCATTTTTGCCTTAAATTATGCAAAACAACAAGCAGATGATGAACAAGATTGTCTGTTATTCTCATTTTACACAAAAGATATACATTATGATCCCACATCGTATATGTTGCTTTATATTGTGGTTTCCACAATGTAGGTGAGTCACATTTTTCTTACTGTTAGGTACATGATGCTTCTTTTAAATATATTTTTAATCTTTATATGCCATCTAGAGTTTCTTGGTGACTGAGGTGGCTAAAAATAAGTGAACAAAGAAAATGTGATACAAAGCATGAACAAAAGCACTGTGTCAGAATTTAGAGATTGACAAAAGCGCACATAATAAAGTGTGCTGCTACTTTCAAGTATCCTTCTCCTGTGTCCTCCTTGAGTCCCTGAATTCCTACTTGCACTAATGGTCTAAGAATAAAATAGCTGCCAGCACCTTGAAAACGTGAGGACAGGTGAGCACAGAAGGTGCGGATATTCATCCTTACCCAAATTGATTATGACCATCTTGATTATTACTACGCTCTTCAAGACAAGACACGGTTGAGAAAGCGAGGGAGAGAGGGCGCAGAAGAGCAACAGGCACTGCGTCTCTTTGGATCAAGTCATTCTCCCAAAATAAAATGCTCAATGTCAGATAGGTGGTGTTCTTTGCTGCATAACGTCTGCTGGTAATTGTGTGTATGCTAGGTATATGAAGAAAATGTTTATGTCCCAAAATTAATTTAACAGAAATTAGCATTATATTGAATGCTGCTAAATTCTTAGGACAGTCATTTGAACAAAGGAGCCCAGGATGCAAAAGAAGTACACTTCTTGTACCGTTGTTGTTACTGCAAAGAACAGAGGCCGTGTGAAAACCTCCTATCCCAGGGGCCTCTTAGGAGAAAGGCCATTGGTCATACCTGCAATGCTGCTGAAAGAGCTACTGTAGCCGGAGGCACTAAGTGGCCAGGCACTCGATGAAGGCAGCGTGGCATTCTGAGATGATGTTGGGGATGACCCTGCAGAACCAGCAAAGAAGCAACTAAGAAAGATGGGCAGAATGGTGTCTACGATAGCATATGCAATTCTCACACCATCACATGCAAACAAAACCATGCAAGGGAAGATGCTAGCCCAGCCCTGCCTTTGACGCCTAGCTGTGAAATGTTATAGAAAGCATGGTTCAATGTACGGTAAAGAACAACACGGTGAGAAAGATGACGGTGTTCATCCAGCAATATATATATATATATATATCCCTTAACTCTGTGTCATATTCAACATAATGATATTCACTGCCATTGTATTCACAATTTACGAATTGCATGTGAAAAATATGAAAATGCAGCCATGTTAATTATGATGAGTCTGCCCTGCATTTTATGGTAGGTATTTTTAGAAGAAAAGGCACATCTCTGCCCCATTTGCCTTTAAAATTCCCTGCCATGGCCACCATTGACAATCTTGTCCCCTTGACATTCCTGCAATGTTGCTGAAATGTGTATTCTAGTAAGCCTTGCTACAACAATGGTGACACTCAATATTATACCACAACACAGGATAAATTTATGATTGTTGCATTATGCAAGGAGACACTGAAAACCAAATGTCAAATTCTATGCAACAGATTTGTTGAAAACCATCCACCTTTAAGATGATCACACTACTACAAACCATCTGGAATTCTATATCTGTTGCAGTGCTTGTTTCAGAAAGTGATACAAATTGTTTCCCAATGCATATATGTGCCTTGGCAGAAAATGCAAACATGATTCTTATACCCATGTCTTCTGCCTAACCTGTGCACTTCAAGAAATAAACTTTAGTATAAAGTTTTTCCAAACAATCCAAATTAATAATGCACAATTGACTATTGTTATTTTACCAACAAAAACATCTATTCTAATAAGTCAAGAATGAAAATCACTCCCACATTTTAAGTAGTTTGCAAATCACAAACTAAAGTCAAAGATCAATGCTAAAATGACTGTGTCTGTCTTAGGGATATGAAGAAATCCTCTGTTTGAGATTCACGGTTTGCTTATGAAATATTATTCTAAAATCTGTGATTGTATATTAGCTGCAAGTATGTTCCATTTTGAACTCCTCAAACTTTGAATATATATGAAGTGTTTGTTATATGTATTCTAATTATTTTTAATGACTTTTAACTTTAACACTTGATGTCTTGAATATTCTGTTGAATGGAAAGTTAGAGTATAAATTAATAAATACATTTTCCACAGAAAACAGATGGTATGATATTCTGTGGAAGCAGCGTCTATAAGCACAGGATGCTATTACAATTCAGTAGAAACTTGTTTTATTCCCACTCCCCACTGCATAGACCATGATGGAACATCCATGCCACCTTGTCTATACTGTACCTAATTCTAAGCATAAGTAACTTGTACTAAATTTCATAAAGAAAGTGAGCTACAGATAGATTTAAAGATGCTCCATTCTCCCTTATTTATCATGCTGCCTAGGAGAAAGTTGTCTTTTGCATACCAGTGCCATAAATGGATAGTATTCAAACTATATAACAATCAGAAAATAAAAAAGTGAAAACCTAAACTTCATTCCAATTATAATATAATTAAATTTACACAATTACATCCAGATTTTAGGTATATAATGATGTACTTACAGCTGGAATTAAGAAAAGATATAAATGTGTATTTTGAGTCTTTATTTCACCTTAATATAGTAAATATACAAAACCTGCTTGGAAATCTAGTCCAGAATAACCCTGACACTTCACTGTGCAACTGTTCTGGATCAGGAAGTAAGGGCCGAAGAGGGCTTTTATTCCGTTTCATTGGGAGTAAAAGTAATTGTGCAGATGGGACCATACAAATACCCTCTTTAGTTCTTCGATATCAACAAAGGAAGGCAAAAAAGGAGGAACCCCTCCCCCAAACTGTACTCTAAAAATCTTGAGTGTAGTCCTTTAATGGGTCACGTGCATTTAAGAATCTATAAAGGAAATTATCAACCTACTAAAAGGATCTCTGTGATAGTGAATCTAGCTTTCCACATTTTTGCTTAGAAAAAATTTGGCTCTATGAAAAACTAACAGAAACAGTAACAGAACTAGCTGTTTTCCTTTGCTAAAGGTTTTGGAAATAGGATGCTTTCAAACACTATGCATGTATACTACACATTGTACATATTTTTGTGTATCAGAAAAGGACATTGAAGATGAAGCTACTTCATCTTACCTCAGTATGCAATTAGTCCTGTTATTATATGCTTATTAAATAATAGAACCTAAATTAATGTTCCCCAATATTGATAGACCACTGGTCTATTTGACGTAATTTTGTTGATACTGGCTGGCAATGGTTTTTCATGACTTAATCTTGTCTTCTGAATCCAAATGTGAGAAAAAACTAGGGGTTGACAAAGTTTCTGTAATGTGTCAGTCAAATATTCCCTATACAAGACTCTGATTTTGCTTCAAATTAAAAAAAAACTCTTTTCTCTTGCAAAATTAATAAGAAAAGGTGAAATATTAAATATTCAATTTCATTGTACACATGTTGTGCATTCACAATAAAGGTTTGATTTGATTTGAGGTAAAGGATTTCAATGGTCAAGGAAGATGTTCTTGATTCTTTTTTTAAAAAAATAAAGTAATAAAATACAATAAGTTTCATAAAAGACTAGAGTGAAATAGAAGGCAAGATACAAATCCAGAATAGAAATGAGAAAGTTTAATAGGTACCTCCCATATCTTCTTCCTAATAAAAATATCACCCTAGCTATTATAATTTTTTTTTGTGTGTGTTCCATGAGGAAAATACGTAAGAGCAAGGCTGTCAACTCCCAGCCCATGGGCCGGATGTGTCATGTGCTGGCCACGCCCACACCCACACCCGGTTTAGTGAATGGGAAAAAAGTCCCGATACGTCATGTGATGCCGCCGTGATCACATGAGTTTGACACCCTGCATAAGAGCTATTCTTCGCAGTACAAGTAGCAGTAGCAAGTGGAGACAAAAGTGAAAACAGTGAAAAGAAAAAAGAGAAAATATTAATAGAGTTAATCTAAAGCCCCACAATTAGCATTCTAACATTCCACTCAGCAAACCATTACACAGTTTAAAAAGTTGCAACAGAAACTCTGACTGTGGATGTCTTTCTGATCTATTTGCAAATTTGAACCCCAGTGACTTTAATTCAACAGACCCGAAACAGCCCAACGCAACTTGGCAATGGTTCCATCATAGATCTCTGAATTCAGGGAGAGAAAGAATAAAACTAATGTATAGATATGCTTTTATGCTCACTTTCACATTGAGCAGATCGATCAAGTGTGTAACTTTTTCAGATCAAAGGGCAACTTGCCTTTGAAGATATGCGAAGGTCCTCTAAGGACAAATTGGTTGAGAATAACATTTAATATATTTTCCTTGGAAAATATTTATTTCTGTTTTTTAGCACATTAAAAGTTATGCTCCTGGGCATCTCTAAAAGGTCTTGGGAACTGTTTAAAAGGTTTGTGAAAATGTATATACTTTTTTCACTCTACTTCTGACGTTCACCTAAAATGTTGGGAAAGTGCTGAAAAACCATACATTTTTCAAATTCCCTCAATCAGCCAAAAGGTAGGCAGAAAAATACAATTAGACACTCTGCAGGAAGTGTCAGAAGCAAGGAAAAGAAAAGTATCACAGGACATAAAAAAAGGAAAAGCACCAGATATTTACAAATACATGCACAGGAATTATTCTTCAAGAATCTCAAATCTAAGTTCCTTGTATCATGTCCACAAAATTCACATGTAATTCATAAAACCAACATGTAAATTTCAAGCTTATCTTCCTTAAAGTGTTGAGCAGGCTAAAGACTTAAAAATTTAACTTCAACAGAGAATTCTTTCTGGTGGCATTCTATCTCACAAATACGCTATGTTTTTTAACTATAAAGTAAGGCTAGAACTTCTGATGCCTGCAAGCCACCAGTGCATATGGATTTTACGAGTAATCCCGCTCCTCAGTCACTCTGAAATATAGCAACCTATTTTATGCCAAAAAGGGAGAATGAATAATTCATGTTACAACACAATAGCACTTTTAGAAGTATTACAAATTTAAATTAGGCAGCAAAGTTCTCTCCAAATAAAGCAGCTAGCCCTAGTTTGGTTTTCTCCTTATCCCTTGCTCTCTGACGATATCACTGATATCAGCCTCCCTCCCCCCCCAGCAGTCTTATGTTCAAAACAGGAAAGGGAACAGTATTTATTTTCTCTTCCAGAGTAGAGGAAAATGATCCATTCCTTTGCATGAAGATTTTCTGAACATTTTCTGAACAAAAAAAAGAAATGCTTCTCTTTTCAGGTCATTGTAGGTATCTTACATTGTTCTACAGGATTTGGACATATAGAATGGCTTAATAGCCTCATAGTTGAAAAAGATCAAATAAGAAAGTGAAAATCTCATTAAAAAGAACTGTTACATTTTATATTGCTTTTATAATTCTGGGATCAGAATGATATTTTCTCTCAATATTATCTTGATTATTGACGTAACAAGGTAATTGCAGAATATTAGCTTAGATCTGAAAATATGATTCTATGCTATACCATACAGGAACCATAGTGAGAGATAAATCTTCACTAAGTCCCAAGGAAAACGTATTAATTTTCTTATAGGCTGAAAGCTCCAGAGAGGAATCAAACCCCCCTTTCCATTGAACCCCTTATATTTAAAAGAGACAAGGTATCAGGTATTTCAAGTCAGGTATTTCAATTTATAGCTGTACAAGACTGAATATCAAACTAGACATGGCAAGAAGCAACAACATTTTTTTTCCAATTTCTTCTTTTCAGATAAAAATTAAAAAGTAATTTAGCATTATGTGGGTATGAAGTTAAGCAGACAAGATAGGGCTTAAGACCTATAAATGAGTATATCTTTTCTTAAGACAGAGATAGCCAGGAAGAATTTTTAGTGTACAACCTACCCCTGCCAAAAAACAAAACTAAATAAAACAAAACAAAACAAACACCCCAAAACCAGTTACAGAAGAAGGGACTCTAATCACAATATATCTCTGATTTAGTCGTCAAAGCTGTTTTGAGATTTTACCAATTAAATATGCACACTGCTGTATAACTTGGTAATTCTGAGCATGAATATAGTCTGTCATATACTCTAAAAACCACATATGTTAAAAGAGAAACAAAAAAATGCAATAAGGATAAATGATTGAGACAATACCTCCACTTTTGAGTAAGTAGCGATTGACATCCTGTATAGTGGTGTTAATTGTAGGACCTGTAGGAACACTTCCAGGGGTAACATCAGGATCATTTTCAGGGTCAATATTTTGTAATCCTTTCCATGGTACTCCAGGATGAAATTCTGCTTGGCAAAACAAGATGAAATCAACATTTTACTTCTCAAGAGTCACAGAAAATAGAGATTTACGGAGAGCCTCATCTATGGAAGTTTTGGTGGGTGGATTTTGCTGTAAATTTCAGAACTAATACAGAATAGAACAACTGTTTATTGTTAGACCACTGGGATGCCTGACATTCTGTCTGCTTTGTCCAACAACAGTATGAGTTAAATAAAGTGTTTAGATAAAGCCTCAAAAGAACATTTATTCATTTCATTCAGTGGAAAAATAACGAGGAAGTGGAACATAAAAAGTAAACCAGTGCATTTCGAATGCTAGGTAAGGAAATGCATATCTTTGGTCTGAAAAAAACAAAGTACATACTACATTGGGTTCTCAACAACAATGCATTTGAGGACAAAGAACAACTTTGTTAAGTTACTTCTAGACAATATTTCTACAATATTTATTGAAGATTACCTGGTGGCCAATTGATACTGGAGCCATTGGAGATTTTATCACTATCAGATTTGGCACGTGACCAGCTATGAGGAACAGCTACAGGAGGACTGGCTGGTGATTCACTATTTTGAATAAGATCATACCGGCCATAAGAATCATCAATGGAGGACTTTCCTGGAGGACCAATACTCAGACCTCCAGGGATAGCACCTGGAAATGGAAGAAGTACAGGCAAGAGACCATAAGCTTATTAACAATATTAAATGTTGGTGGTGTTTCCTATTGCATCTCACTATCAAAAACAAATGAAACTACATTTCAGTCACAAAAGGCAATATGATTCTGTGCATTAATGGAAGGATAGAAGATTAAATTAGGAAAGGTCAGAAGATTACTACAAAAGATTCATCCTGTTAATGGATGAATCCTACACTTTTGTAGGATACAAAAAGGACAATGGGACTTTGCTAACAACTCAATCTGTAAATAACACTTATATTTCTTTTAAAGAGTACAGTAATAACTGAGCTTCAGAAATGTGATTTTGCAACAAAACAAGCAACCAAATAGACATTTCAATGCTTAGGTTGAAATATAATGATTGTGAATATCATGCATTATTTTAAGTATAGTTATAGACAGTGGTGGGATTCTGCCGGTTCTAGACAGTTCGGCCGAACTGTTTGTTAAATTGCTGGCTCACCCCGCCCCTTGCCAATAAATAGGGGAGGCGGGGCGAGGGGTGGGCAAAAGAGTAATTTAACAAACGGTTTGGTGTTTTTTTATAATTTATTGGCCTCGCAACACACCAAACCATTTGTTAAATTGCTGGCTCGCCTGCTCCTCGCCCTCCCCCACCCACACGGCGCCCGCCTACCCTAGCCCATCTAGTCTCTGGGGGAGATGCACAACTTTTTTTTGCCCTGGAACACTGGCTGCCCAGGCTGCAGCTGAAGCTCTGCATCGTAATGGGCTCCAGGAGGAGGAGGGGCGCCGTCTGCCCCATTGTGAAGCTCAGTAAGAGCAACAAGAGCCGGCTGCAGGTGCAGCCGGGTGAACGCGTGCACAGTGGGGTGCAGGCTTAAGGTGCTGCCTCCAAGCCTAGGGGCGACCTGATGGTGCAGTAGTAGAGATGGAGAGGAAGAGAGATGAAGAAGAGAAGGGGGGGGGGAGAAAGAGAGATGAAGGAGAGAAGGGGGGAAAAGAGAGATGAAGGAGAGAAAGGGGGAGAAAGAGAGATGAAGGAGAGAAAGGGGGGAGAAAGAGATGAAGGAGAGAAAGGGGGGAGAAAGAGAGATGGAGAGAAAGGGGGAAGAAAGAGAGATGAAGGAGAGAAAGGGGGAGGGAGAAAGAAAGAGATGAGAGAGATGAAAGAGACACAGAGAGATACCTGTTTAAAAGAAAATACTGGGAGCCACAAAACTTGGGTGGGAGTAAGTGATATGGAGTTGGCAATGCCCACCCAGGTTTAAGGTTGTGTTTAAGTGTTTACATGTGTTTAAGGTTGAGTGTTTAAAATTGCAGACCCCTGACCTACCCCATCCAATCGCTTCACCCTGTAGCCAGCCCTATAGGCCTGCGCCTGCCTCCCACCTGGGCAGCAGCGGCCTATCTACTCTGGTTGTATCACCTTGCCCTGCAGCCGGCCCAAATGCCCGCCTCGGAGTGCCTCCGACTGCTCCAGCAGATCATTTTTATTTAATTAATTTAATTAAGAATGCTGCAATGGGCATAAACGATGATCAGTCAAAAGAGGATCTGTCAGAAATCACTTTTTTCAGCCCTCTGGGTAGTCCCTATGTGCATATGGACTACTCAGAGGGCTGAAAAAGTTATTTTTGACCAGTCCTCGCACTTTTGACCAGTCCTTGAACTTACGAATGTCCTCACATTTTATGTTTTGCGCCCTATCTTGTCACCGTGGTGAAGAGAAGTAGTGGTGAAATGACTGACATGGTTGTTAAGAATGTCGCAACAGGCATAAATGTGAGGATGGTCATAAGTGTAAGGACCGGTCAAAAGTGTGAGGACCAGTCAGAAATGACTTTTTTCAGCCCTCTGAGTAGTCCCTATGTGCATATGGACTACTCAGAGGGCTGAAAAAGTTATTTTTGACCAGTCCTCGCACTTTTGACCAGTCCTTGAACTTACGAGTGTCCTCACATTTTACGCTTTGCGCCCTACCTTGTCACCGTGGTGAAGAGAAGTAGTGGTGAAATGAGTGACACGGTTGTTAAGAATGCCGCAACGGGCATAAATGTGAGAATTGTCATAAATGCAAGGACCGGTCATAAGTGTGAGGACCAGTCAGAAATGACTTTTTTTAGCCCTCTGAGTAGTCCCTTTGCACATAGCCACGCCCCCGGACACATGACCAGCTAGCCACACCCACCCAGTCACATGACCAGCTAGCCACACCTACCCAGTCACATGACCACCAAGCCACACCCCCAACTAAGCCACGCCCACAGAACCAGTTGTTAAAAAAATTGAATCCCACCACTGGTTATAGATGCAGCTGTTGTAAACTGCATACAATTTATATTAATAATGGAAGCATGGTTGATAGTAATCTTCTGTTCTCTAGGATAATTTTGGAGTTGTTCATTTAAATGAAAAAAAAAAATAAACCTGTGAATATTTCAAAATATTCCTCAGAATTTCTGTGGAAATTAAATTTTCTAACAGTACTAAGCTAGGTATGATTTCAAACTCCTACTGAGTTCAATAGGCTTATTCTCAGGATAAAAATAATATCCTAAAGATTGGTTCTCTCTCTCTCTCTCTCTCTCTCTCTCTTTCTTTTCCTTCCTCTATCTATCTATCTATCTATCTATCTATCTATCTATCTATCTATCTATCTATCTATCCATCCATCCATCCATCCATCCACCCACCCACCCACCCACCCACCCACCCACCCACCATTTTAATATTCTGGTTTATTCCATTCTACTTTTAATTCTGTCAAATATTCTGTCAAAGAATATTTACAAAAAGAGTTCTATGACAAATGAGTTCTATGTATTTATAAAGTATATGCATTACCATGCTTGCTAGGGTTCTGGTCAAGTGGAGAAGCAGCACTGGAAAGATTATCCATTGAATTCGGGTGTGTCCACTGAGGAAGGCGAGACTGGGACTGAGAAGTATCCTTCACTGACAAACCACCAGGAATGTCCATACTATTTACATTCATGTTTGGGTTCAATCCAGCTAAAAGGAAGTGAATAAACTGTCAGACTTTCTTAATTCCTGGTATTTAATGGCAATTTATATTTCAGATCATAAACTAACATTATATGTCTAATAATCTCCTCTCCTCATTTGCCTATTGATAAGGCAAATGAGGAGGAGGAGGAGGAGGAGGAGGAGGAGGAGGAGGAGGAGGAGGAGGAGGAGGAGGAGGAGGAGGAGGAGGAGGAGGAGGAGGAGGAGACGAGAGGAGAAAAAAAGCACTAGGAAAAAAAATCAAATATCATTTTAGCTCACTTCATTACTTCTAAAAACTCAACATACAGATGTAAAAGGATTCTTTTCTTTTTCTGATATGGAGTCTATTTTCTACCATTCTAAAATCCTACATTTTAATACTACTGGATAAATCTTTCTGGTGTTATAGGAATAAGAGAATAATATTTCTGAAAAGATAGACCGATAAGAGGTAGAGGATATTGCACATCTTTTCCTTAATCAACTTTGTAGTTGTTAAAAAAAAAAAAGTGACAAAATGAAGAACTCCAAAGGTTAATGGCCACTTTTTAGGATTATTACAATATGTAGGATTCAATCACTTGCACAGTAGCATTAGCAAATTCTGTATCAGCTGGGCACTCCAGAGAAATATTAAGTATAATATTTCAAATGCCACTAAAAGATCCACTATATTCATCTCTTCCAAGGCACTTTAAGTTTGAAGCCGGAAAAAAAGTGTTCAAATACAGGACAACTAACAGAGGTCTTTCAGAAATAGATATATGTACTGAAAATTTGCATGGTGATATTTACCTGTAAATGTCATCATATTTTCTTTCTTCTCTATCTAAAAATGGTTGTTATATATAAGAAATACATGGGTTGGAAACCAGTAGAAAATTTATAGTTCTATATTTGTTAGATTGGGGAGTCAAAAAAATATTCTCCCAAAGAAGACAATGACACTTTTATAATGCTGCAAGAAAATGGCATGGATCTAATCCCTAGGAGATGAGCTCAACTATAGTATGTTTTTATTTTTTTTAAAGACATAATCTAGGAGGATCATGGGCGATCCACCATCCTTAGTTTCATCAGAAGAATGCAAAAGGAGCATGAAGAAGAAGAGACTAAAGGAAGACAGAATCAAAGCATGAGGAATTTTAGTTATCCATGAGCAGGCAATCGGACAACTTGTGGATATTCTGGACTGTAATTCTCATTATCTATATGATCAAAGACTGGTCGGGATCAAAATCCAGAAAAAAATTAGAGGGCACCAGGTTATCCATTCATATTTCCCAAATAGAAAGTTTTGTGCTTGCTGACACCTAATGTTGTGAATAGGAATTATCTACATTTAATCTTCTATTCACAGAGAAGGAAAAACATAGAAGCTGCATCTGATAGTGAGGAATGAGGCAAAAAGACTTGGGCAATAATGAGGAGGGAGAGGGGGGGAAGAGAGAGAGAGGGGAGGGAGGGACAGAGGGAGAGAGAATATTATTAGTAAATTATGAGCAGTAAAGTCCTTTACAAAAACCACGCTTACCAAGGGGGTAAGGAGCAAAGGTGTTCGGTGAAGACTGTTGCTCTTTGGTCTGCAGGTCAGATAGGCCAGGAGCTTGGGGATGGGGTGAAAAGTTATCCATGGCTGATTTGCCTGCAGAGGGGTGCAAAGATAGGTGTGGAGGGGGTGGCTGCTGCTTCATAAGCAGGGCCTGGGCCAGCTGGCGCTGGTGCTGCTGAATTTGCTGCTGCATGTTATTGATTGTACGTGCAACCTACAAAATAATAGTTACAATAATTTTAAAAACAGAAAACAGCCCAAAGATTATGATTTTGTGCTATGAGCCAAAGAGCTACACTAGCAATAAACTCATTGGTGAAACTTCAGATGTATCAGACATAGGTTACAGAAACTGAAATCTGCTATTAAAGGTAGTTCAACGTATGACCATTTGTTACAGAGGTACTGAATGGACTTACAATTGGTCCACAAAGTTATGGCCATTGCAGTATCCCCATAGTCACCAGATCAAAATTCACATGCTTGGTGCCTCATACATAGGGGTGCTTTAACTCCCTCCCCCCCCCCCCAAACTATGCCCTTTGGATCACCTATATTCTGTGGTCCTTGGAACCCCATCACTGTCTCCTGCTGCTGACTAAGCATGCCTGGTGTGGCCCTTCAGCTTTCTTTCCCAGGTCATGCATGACTTATTTTCTCATGGCTAACGTCTGGAGTAGATAGCATCATATGGCCATCAGTTTCACGCAAAGGGCAGGGCTAGGCTTTCCTCATCAGCAGTGGGAGGAAGAAGATGGTGAAGATCATTTGACGTGGCAGAGCGCAGGGTGGAAGGGGCCTTGAGAGTTCAGGGTAGTGCTGCTGGGCTCGCTGTAACTTCCCAGGGTGGCAACAAGGTCCCTTGTGCCACTCTGCTTCGTGGGGGCTGGGTTGGGCTTTGTACTGCAAAGGGCTTCAAGATGAAGCTTAGGGGTTCTTGTAGAAGAAATCCCTTCATGCCATGCTGTTGGGCTGGGGCTGGGCCGCATACTGTGAAGGGCTGAGATGTGCTGCATCTTATGGGTTCTTGCAGCCTCACAGCCTCATGTTGACAAGAAGCCTCTTTGTGCTGCATTGCTGGGCTTCATGCTGCATTGAAGCACAGAGGCTTTTTGCAATCCCAGAGCCTCAGTGTACCAAGAAGACATAAGCTGCAACATATTCTTTCCCTGATCTCCCTGTAGTCATACACATGGATGCACACATCCTGCCCCCTTTTTTTCCAGGCTCCCTGAGTTCCTGCTGCACTGCAGCAACCCCAAATTTGTGCATGACCTGTGGTGCCCCTCCGCGGCACCCTGCACTCCTTACCCAGGATTCTTTCTGCTTCCCACTTAATGACTTGGACGTCTAGTCAATGAAGATTGCTGGGATTGACATAGCTAAGTAATGTGGTCATGTGATTAGTGCTTCACAACCACATCACTTAATGATGGAAATTCCAGTCCCAACTGTCATCATAAAGCGAGAACTAAGTGTACAATTAATGATTTATTCTTGGATAAAAGTATGCAGCACAGAATGTTTATTTTATAAATAGTCATTGTTATATACCATACAAGATTCTTTACTGGCAGTACATCTGGAATTGAGTGAAACCTACTTGCTGCTCCTGTTGTCTGATGGGTCCGGAAACGTTACGCTGAGCCTGTAACATCTGCTGCTGGATTTGTAAACGTTGGTATGCCTGAAAGATACAAAGAAAGGAATCATATGGTCACAGAACAAGGAGACTCAATACTTACAGTGTATTAATCAGCATTTGAATAGGTTTTGTACTTTTCCATTGTGCCATTCCACTGAACGGTGCTCCAAAAATCTTGAAATTCCTAACAGCACTGAATCTGAGTAAGATTCAGAGCAAACATGGGTTGCAATCAATATCTGGCTGTTTAAAACTGAGGATAAAGTATTAAATTAGTACTTAGTAAATTATTTACTAATTCTGCACTACTATTAATCTTCTCATCGTTCCCACTACCCATCTCCTTCCACTTACGACTGTATGACAGTAATTTTGTTGCTGGTATCCTTACGACTTATATTAATATTGTTTCCTGATTGCTTATTTGTACCCTATGACTATCATTAAGTGTTGTACCTTATGATTCTTGACAAATGTATCTTTTCTTTTTATGTACACCTATTCTATTCTATTCTATTCTATTCTATTCTATTCTATTCTATTCTATTCTATTCTATTCTATTCTATTCTATTCTATTCTATTCTAAATATACAACGAGAAAAAGTATAAGTATCATCACCTGAACATGATACTTCAAAAAGTAGAAATGAGAAGTGATACACCTTTCCATTCAGTCCAGAACTACCTTCTTGCCTATTTTGCTTGCAGAATCATATTTAGAAAGAAACCCTACTTATGCAAATATTGGATTTCTAAATGTAAAATTGGCATGGATTTATAGAAGGCTACATTTTGGTGAGAAACAGAAGGGTAGAAAAATGATAAATGTTTTAAAAATAAACCGTTCTATAGATGCTTTCTAAAGATGGAAAGGCTTCTATGACTAGGTACTATACTGGAATTCAAGACAATTTGTAAGGGTCAGAAAGTTGAGGAAGGACTTCCATGTGGAGCTTGGAAGAGATCCCATGGATCTAGATTTCCATTTTGTTTGAAAAAGAGCAGCTAAACCAATAGGCTTTTGTAATTACTAGGAACAAGAACTTTATCATGGATCACCTCTGCTGATGAAATTAAGACAAATGTTTTCTCCAGTTATTAAAAAAGAATTCATAATATGTATCCATTGTATGTATAATAGCTATACCAAAGTGACTGTAAGTCTTTAATCTATCTATAACTCCATAAAGTAAATGAATGTGTGAACCATTTAAATGATGGGAAATACATGCCTGTCTTAAAGCATTTATTTTTTTTTAATAGCTCAAGAAGATCAGAATGGCAGTGGATAATTTTATTGGGTATAATGATCCCCTTTTGTCTACAGTGGCCTAATTTTGCTCAAACAGATCTAAAAATGATATTATTTTAAAACAATCATTAACCATCTTTAGATTTCAGAATACGCTTACCATTGCCTTTGATCTGACATATACTGAAGATAGCTTTCTAATTCATTAAGTCCTTTGATAAATACTTTTGGTTGTAGCCATCATCTACCTTTTTCTTTGCCTTTTTGTTACCTCCTACTGTTTGGAATTCAGAATACAGATGAATTGACTTTGGATTTGCATGGTTCCCAAGATCATTCCTCATGATCATTCCTCATGCAAAAATTGCCTAATGCAATTTTTATTCCAGTGATTCATCTCATTTCAGGAAAATCTTTCCTTCATCCTCTTTCACGATTTATTCATAAAAATCTGTTTGCCTTAAAAAAGTTTTATTAGTTAAGAAGCCACCTAAGTCCAAAGCCTGTTTCTATAAGTGATATTGTTTGGAGCCACAACCTCCCTTAGGACAATTTTTGATGCCTTGTGGGAATTATATCCTCTGTATGAATTTCTGACTGTGATGGGGAAGTCGATTATAGAGGAAAAGACAAATTGTTAAGATCTCAAGACAATTATAGGTAAAGAACCATTTTAAATTCTACTTTTAAACCAGATGGTTGTGGCATTTGCTTATTCTCTGCTCAGTCTCACTGCCAAAGCCATTTCCCCTCCCTTTTCATAAGTGCATTTTCAAAAGGCTACTGGACTTTCTTTGTTTTTTCTTGAAGATGTTTGGCTTCTCATCCAAGAAGCTTCTTCAGTTCTGACTGAATGAGTGAAGAATGGAAGGATTTATATTCCTTGCAGTCATCTGGTCATTAGCACACTTTCTGAGAGTTGCTGAGGCCACTTGGAGGTTTGGAATATAAAGCCTTCCATTTTTCACCATTCAGTTAGAACTGAAGGAGCTTCTTGGATGAGAAGTAAAACATCTTCAAGGAAAAACAAAGAAAGTCCAGTTGCTCTTTGAAAAGCACTTTTGGGATCTGGATGACTGAGAATCTCCATAGACACCTCTCTCTCTCTCTCTCTCTCCATCTTTTAGATCAAGATTATTAGAAGTAAATAATCCCTAAATCAATTCAATAGCATGGCTTAGATTCAGCTCTTGCTAAAGAATACATTAAATTCCATATTAATATTTTAACATTTGGAGTAATGTGACGTAACATAATGTATTTTCTGTGTTCTGAATCCCATCGAACCCCCCCCCCCAAAAAAAAACAAAAAAAAAAAAAGACTGATTGATCAGAGCCAGCTTGATCTAGTGGTTCAGGCACCAGACTAGAAATCAGGAGACTGTGTATTCTAGTCTTGCCTTAAGCACAAAAGCTGACTAGATAACCTTCGGCTACCTATTCTCTCTCTCTCTCTCTCTCTCTCTCTCTCTCTCTCTCTCTCTCTCTCTCTCTCTCTCTCTCTCTCTCTCTCTCTGAGTTTTTAATAAAAATAATAAAGAGGATAAAACATCTAAGCAAAATAAGGCACAATTATAGCTCCTTTGAGAAGAAATCATACGTAATTCTTAGTAATGATTAATATGTAATAGATAAAATTATAGGGATCGGATTTTGGTAAAGAGAAAGGCAATAGAAATATGGTGAGCATTCTGAGAAACACTAGCGGTACTAGTGGATGGTTTTGGTGATGCTTCTGCTTATATGACTCAGAGCAGAAAGAGCAGAAAAATCTGAAAACAATCAGCTAAATATGAGTCTAAAAATGTTCAAAACAAGATAGGAAGATAGTACCTTTATTAATTGTATTGGTTTTTTTTAAACTTACCAGCTGCAGCTGATAGAGCTGGTTCAACATCGTCATATGCTGAGGATTAATTGGCGAGGTTAATAGTGCAGGATTGAGACCAATGTTTTTTGCTGCAAACTGCAAAAGCTGTGCTTGAACCTGAGATAGAATAAAACAGTTTATAAATGCTATACTCACTCACCAGAATTCCAGCAAAATACACAAATGGCATATGATCTGACTTTCCGTGATTGTGTTTCTTTTTGATAAATATATAAAGAAACCAAGAAATGGATAGTAACTGCTTTTATCAGACAAAGTAATAGCATACTGTACTTGCTGCATATCGTAACTAGGGTTTTCTTACTTAAGATTTCTACTTAATATGTATTGAACATGGTATAGAAATAGTCACTGCTAGAAATATAACAAATCTTTGCAAAACTGAAGAAGAACTGAAGAAAAGAAGGTAGCATCCTGATTGCTTCAGGAATAATCAGTGTTAGTGGTTAATGCAACCTGGATTTCTATATTTCTCGCTACCAACAAAGAAATTCTCCCAGTTCTCATTTAATTTAAAAAAGAGTTTTAAAATTTTGATGTGATGTTTCTCCCTTATTTAGTTGTGTGCATGTCTGTCTTATCTTCAGCTGTACCATCCAGGTTTTTTAGTATGTGTGTGTGTGTGTCCTTGGTGCTCTCTGAGCTTGCTTGTTTTCTTGCAGATGTTTTATTACTCAAACTAAGTAACATCATCAGTATTAACAATGTTAGCACTGAAGATGTTCCCTAGTTTGGGTAATGAAACAAACAAATTCAGAGCACCACAGATCTCTCATGTCAACCCTGAGCTACAAATATTCTTCTTTATTTGTACCATCCTTTCTCCAATAGTCTGCAGCGCCCATTAAATCCCAAGAGAAAACATCATGAAAGATTCTCACCGGAGAATCTCTCTTTCCCCTAGAAATGATCCACCCAATTTCTTTTCCACAAATGTAGCAATGACTTTTGATCAGCCATTTGTGTCCAGCTCTGCTGCCTATAATGCTGTAGATCTCCACTAACCTGAGGGGAGAGAAACTGAGGCACTTGAGCACGAAGACTAGGCTGGGATGAGTTAAGAGGTTGCACTGGCGGTTGCTGCGGCTGTTGCATGGTCCTGGCTTGTGCTGCTCCGCTATTGCCAAACATACCTAGATTGCCACTCGGTATCTGCAGAATAACAAAATTCACAATTTTCAGAAGTACATTTTACTTGGTGGCAATTCTTTGAACTGCTCTACATGTTACTGAACAGGAGCCCCCCTGTAAAAATTAGCAGATCTTTCAATCAATGCCTGAGTGAAGTGTTACATTAATGCTCAGAAAGTATCAGTGGATACCAATATACTGATGTTTTAATAGGTATCTCCACAAATATCTACTTTGTGGAGTAGAACTATCCAAACGTATATAAAATTCTTACATGTAGTCAGCCATATGTGGGCACCTCCCTCTCTGGTGAAATATCTGGAAGGAGTGGCTATCTCAAAACTTTCAATTTGCAAATGCTGTTAGAAGACAGCCAACAATATGATCAAAACAGCACAGCCATATGGGGAGAATTGCTAATAGAAATGGTTTAAATATGCATATGTATATATAGGTAGGCATATATATTTAAGTCTGCCTTACAGAATTATAGAATATGCAGAATTATAGAATTAACATGCTGGTGTCAATGTACATATACTATATGCATATTCTTTTGATTCTTTACAATACATTCCAACATATCGACTGCACTGTAACATGCCCTGTAGTTTTTTATTATTTTATTCTTACTTGATATGCAAGTTATTCTATTCATTTAGTATCAACAGTATTTAAAAAATAGGTATTCACTTGTAACTAAATAGATGCTTTTTCTTTTACTCCAGTTGGCAATCTATGTGATGTTTAGAACACTTAAGATTCCTGGTTTGAAACAGTAATGTGCTGAGTTACAATTTCAAATTTCTCCCAAGCTAAATGGTAATCTCTGTATCTTTTGACTGCTTTACTGCCTAATTAGTACAAAGTTTTCCTGTCTAATTTACTGGTCAGTGGTGTCTTCTACTTGATTTATTGTGGGTCCAAAATTGAGAAAACAAGTCTTCTGCTTCATTTGAAAAAACAGGAAAGCAACTTGCTGAGTTGGCAGTAGACAGCTGATAGCCTTGACCGAATTTAGTCAGTTTACTCCATCCAGGCATTCTAATGGATTTTTCAGGAAATGTTGCTTACCTCAAATGGCAATGTCAGACAGGTATGTGTGCATGTATATGTATGTATATGGATCAGCTTGTTACCAACTTTTAGCCGTTTGTGTTATTGCGAGAGGAATCTGGATTACCTAAAACTGTGAATTGGTATATTGTTATATATGATCATTTTCAATTACATATTTCTTGAATTCACAGTTTAGTTCAGGTATATTGGTTGTATTTAGAATTATTGAATTAGCAATGTATTTTGAATTATTCTAAATCTATAATACTTTTATAAACAAGTAAAATGATTACTGAAATAAATCTGAGATATTTGGAAAAAATCAGGTATATAAAGTTGGAATATTTTGATTACTTTATTAGAAGGTAAAGTTGTTAAAAGAATATTAAATCTGCTGCTTGCAATTACTGCAAGTTCAAATCTCACCAGGCTCAAGGTTGACTCAGCCTTCCATCCTTTCAAAGGTAGGTAAAATGAGGACCCAGATTGTGGGGGCAATAAACTGACTTTGTATAAATATACAAAAGTATGAAGGCTATTGCTTAACGCATTGTAAACTGCCCTGAGTCTCCGGAGAAGGGCGGCATATAAATTAAAGCAAAAAAAAAAAAAAAGTTTTTTTTTAATGATTTTAACCACAAAAAAAGATTCTTGTCATATTTATTGTATTCCCAAGAGGTTGTTTTTAAATGACATGCTTTTTAAAAATAAAATTTACTTTTCAATGGACATTGCCCACTCTATGTTTACAATCTTGGATTACTAATACCTTTAAACAATCTCTCGATCAATGTAATAGAAAGACCAATCAAAATTACTGTTTGCTCAAGGTTTAATGATGTGTTTAAAACATGGGATTAACTGCTCTTTGTATATAATATAATATGGCTTTGTTGTTTCGCTTTTTTGCATTTGTGTGGATAATTGTGGGTTTTCTTTTCTATTTTTCTTTTGTTCCTCTCTTTTGTAAATTAAAGCAATACAAGTAAAATAAACAAAGAAGCCAATGTTTCCCAAATTCTAATCCTTATAGATTTAGAGACAGACAGACAGATAATAGAGTAATTTCCTTCTAAGAACTTTTGTTTGTTTTTAGTTTTAGTATAACAGTTTCGATGAATGTGTGGAAATGGTACTAGGGTACCTTATTTCCTTTATTACCACCCAAAGTAGCAAAGGTTTCAAAACGATTTCTTACTATGATGACAATGATTTTATGATTCTATTGTGGAAATGTTTCAGAATGATTCCTCTTATGATTCTTCTCATCTAAAGATTTCTACCTTGCTCTTCTTTCAGAATACAGAATGTTTAACAAAGACAGAATGTAAGTCTACAGCATACAATACAGGCAAATCAAATGGAACGAGAAGTCAGTGCTACATTGCACATTGTAACACAACAATATAAAAGGACTCATAAAAATAAAGGCAGTCTTCATATAAGCTACTGTGGATAGAATCAACTAAATGTTCTTTAGAAACCTGGTACTACAAGAGAGGAGGCTCTATCTGTCACACTGGTAATGATGAGACAGATTTTCAGGTTTTCTTTCCTTTTCAAGGTATTTTAAAATGGATGGCTAAATTCCTTTCTTGCTAACCCTAAGTCTGTGCAAAAGAGTCAGTCACTTGGTCCACATAGAAATTTAAGCTGAACATGCTCTGAGGCATCTTCCGTACATATTTTTTCTTAACTGTCTCATATTTAAGATTAGCAAAATATACGTAAGTTAAAGTTGTTTTCTTTCTATGTTACATTTCAGTCTTATCTTGAACTATTTCTATGTTCTGTAAATTGCCTTTACTTATATACTTGTGGGTACCCACCCATAACATTTTTTGGGTAGGAAGTTGGTAAACAACAATAAAAATATACGGAAGGTAAGTCCTTCCCATACTTTTAGGGTTTTTAAATGAGCAGATTGGGCCTGGAAATAATTCAGCCCAGGATAGTGTATATGAAAATAAAAAAGTTATAGCTTTATCACTACAATCATCTTTGAGCACTAAGGCAACTTGATGCCTTACGTGATGGTTTACTGAGTTGCAACTAAACTACATGGTAGGTTCAAAGATTGCCTGACCCTGCTCTAGATGTACTATGTAGTTTTTGACTGACTCAATTTAATAAATTAGCAATTATTAAATGCACAAGAAATCAGTATGCAAACTGGCATAATGCAGTAAGCAAGGGGATCCCAATGTAGTGCCTATGGGCATTGTAGTACCTGCAGAACCTTACTGGGCATAATGCTAGGGTCTTGCTCCCCCCCCCCAAATAGTCTTAAAATATTTTTCAAATTGAACAAAAAGCAAATAAGTAAATAGGAAACAGGCATGCTGCAAAGCAAAACAGCTACTGGGACATTAAAAAACAAAACAAAACTGATAGATATGCAGGAAAAAAAGTAGGCAGTAGGAGGAGATGGACTTTGCAGAGAACATCCTGTAGGTATGGAGGTGGTGCAGTGGAAAATGAATGGGGAAGACTGACAATACGTGTGTTCACATGTGCTCATGTAAATCAACACTTTGCATTCTGAGAAAGTGGTATTTGTTTTGCAGGGAAGTATATGTAATTGACATTGGGAGTTCAACTTCATCTCTGCCTTGTAGGAGATCCTAAATTCAAAAGAGTTGATGTTTTGGGGTATTAGTCCTCACCTCTGCCTTATTTTCAGTTCTTGGGAAATATATGTTTCCCAAGAACTGAAAATGTATTTATTATTTCTGAAAATACTTATAATGCATTCTCAAAATTCCAAAGGTGCTCACTTGCCTAACAAAGCTGAAGACCCCATATGAATGGAATGGAATATTTCCACATGAATGGAAATATTCAATTTCTCTGGTGCTAAGAACTGATTTCTCACTCAGGATTGGCAGTACCACAACTCTACTGACTGGGTGAACTGAAAATAGAAACTGGTTTAATCCCAACTAGTAACCAAATACTGCAGTCAAGAAAGCTTGCTTGGGGACCAGAATAACCTCAACACAGTAAATGATAATTGTTTGAGGACGAGAAAAGAAGAAAGCTAAGAAGAGACCGATTACAAGTTGGGAGAACTGTGATTTCTATTGTCACGCAAGATCACAGAAAAGAGTAACACTATCCTGGAATGCTGTGGAAAAGCAGCAGGGAAGAAAAGAAATAGAAGCAGGAGTTGTGGAGAGAAGCAGCAGTAGAAAAGCAAAGGCATAATATTTAGCTAAAAGACTTTTGTTTATCTCCTATAGTAATGACTTCCCTTTGAAGAAGGTCTAGATGCCAAATTGCATTTTGATTTAGACTCATTTACTACTTACATTTGAAAAAAGGATATTGAAATAGGAAAAAAAAAAACATAATCCTTTTACTAAGACAGCAACCGACTTTCACACAGTTGTCACTGAAAAGGTACCTTACCTGTCTAGAAGAATTCAAGTTTTGCATGCCCAGCCCTGAGGCAATCCCACCCAGGGTCTGATTAGGGAGTGCACTGTTTGAAAGGGGGAGCTTCAGGCTTGGTGAAGGCAAAAATGGTGAAGTAGTGGGCTCTTCCACTAGGCCGCCATCCTGATTGAAAAAAGAAAGGGTGAGCTGTGTGCAGTGTCCAGGTACAGACAGTGCACAAAACAGTTTCCCATGGAAATATAAGTGGAACATGGATGAATAAAAGATCAAAATATTGTTTAAAAAGGCATGAGGAATACATAATGAAAAGTATGGAGTGGAAGGAAGAAGAAAAAGAGAAACAGAATTAAGATACTGTTTGTCTTTACTTTTTGTTTTTAAATTTTTAAATGCATAATTGTAAATATATAATCATTCTCAAATATGAAAAGCAACAAACTCTTGTTGAAACACTTTTAAGGCAGGAATTACATTGCAAACATTACGTGCCTCATTTGGAACAATTGCATGTCCTCCCGTGGAAAAAAACATTACTATTTCTATTTTTAATTTCTACTTTCATATCAAATTATTTTCTTTTCTATTTTTTTTAAACTATCCCAAAGACAGATAGTAATTCTGAAGAAAACTAACACTGCATTTTTGCATCATTACTATTTTGGAACATAGTCACTTTTGTGACATTAAGACTGCCAAAACTTCAGTGATCTCTTATTTAGCCTCTGGCAATATGCATAATCATCTGTAGTTTAGGTAAATTCTAACCTGTAAAAAAGCTGTTAGGAAAATACATTCTATTAGCACAGCTATACAATCTCCTGTTCATTGTGTGAATGAGCAAAACTTTAAAAAGAATATATTAGCACAGTACTGAAAGCATTGTAAAACAGTAAAGTTTTTTTTTTAAAAAAAACAGTTAGTAGTTTAGGAAATGGGAAAGAAGACAAGGAGATTGCTATGACAATTCATCTCAAAGCAGGGTGCCTTAATCTAAATACTACATAGGATTCTTGGATAAATTGTCAATTGCAGTCTAAAGCATAAACACAATTATATAGATCTGACTGTTCAGGTAAAAGGACTGAGTATAAATATTTAGGCTTAATAATGGTGCATAATTCTCTAGGTAACTATCTCCACAGCTTGTCTCAACAAAAACCAGGATATAATTATGTTTCTAACAATGACAGATTTCTTAAGAAGCTGAAGAAACAGATACTTTTATTTCAGTTCCAGTGATACACATAATAATTCTGATCCTTCAAGGAACAACCAATAAAATTTCATTAACTGCCTATTTACTATGGAGGTTTCTTTGTCCTCCAGACAGGGTGGAGAGGAGAAAAAGTAAAAATCAGTAGTCATCTCCAGCATACAATATAAACACTATAACAACCATTATGTAGGACAGACAGGCAGAAGATTAGCAGGGCATGTTCATAAAACCAACTAACAGTCAGAACACACTATGAAAATTCCTTAGTCTCACAGCTGATAGACAGACTTAACCATTGTTTCAACTGGGAAACGGTAAGCATCCCAGACCAAGCTAAATTCAGAAATGCCAGGGAATTCCTGGAAGCTTGGCATTCAGACAAATCAGCCACCAATAGACAGACAGTGATAAACTACATTTACACATCATTCAAAAAAGAAAATAAAAAAGCTAAGAAGGAAAACAAAAAGACCAAACACATCTTCTTCAACAACCAACATTCAGATAAGCAGGGATCAATACCAGATAACAATCAAGCAGAAAACAGTACCCTAATCAAGGGACTACTGAAGAGAAAACCACATCCCCATCAACAACAGCAGGACAAACTACTGTATATAAACAGGTAGCAAACCCCACAATGGCTAGCATTGATGATGTTACCTAATCAGGTAATAAGCAAACAACTAAGCTCTGGCACACAAAGGACTCCACAGTTCAACCTGGAGCTACAAATATTCTCTTCTTTAGGAACTACTTGCACAGCTTAAAGTTAAAACCAGCAACTGGTTTCCACTTTGCTTTGTAGAGATAGTACAAATGATAGTTTACCAGTCTGGTTTAAGCTATGATCTGCCTCAAAATGAAAGAAACCATATTCAAGGAGAAGAGTAAATGATAGAAAGGACTTTGAAATATTTGCATCTGTTCCAAAAGCAAGAATTCAGCAATAATAATAAATAGATGAATAAGAGCAAATTTTGGATACAAGTGCTCTCTCCTTCTTCTCCTTTTCTTCTGACACATACACGTCTAAGACTATGATCATTTGCGCTCTGTTTAAAGTTATGGTGGGGCTGAATGAAGGGACATACGAGTCCCCAAAATTCAGGTGCTTGGCAGCCTTCCCACACCTATGACCAAAGGGGTGCTTTAACGCCTGCCACCACTTATCACCACACCATCAATGTTCCTTCTTCCCCCAAGCACTTTGCGGCCCCTGCTATGCTAGCTGACTTCCATTATTTTCCTGTTCCGACATCTGGTAAGCATGGCCAGCATGGCCCTCCACAAGGCAGTTACTGGCTACACAAATCTTTTCTTCAGGTTATGCTCAGAGGTCTCCTCACAAGACCTGGGGAAGATGGCCTAATGTGGTTAGCAGCTGCTTCTTGAAGGGCCAGGCCATGCATGCCTCATCAGCAAGTGGGAGTAGAAAGATGGTGAAAGTCAGCTGGGGAAACAGAGTGCAGAGCGGCAGGGGCCTTGGAATATAGGGTAGCAAGGGTGACTGAGGCTAGGACTGGGCTGGTGTGATGCAGCTCTGGGTTTGTAAGAGCCCCTGAGCTTCAATGCAGCATGAAGCCTTGCCCCAGCTCCAGCCTAGCAGTGTGGTGCAAAGGGCTTTGCATGCCACAAAGTAGGTTCTGCACATTTTAGAGCTCTGGGAATTGGGGCAAGTCATTATGCCTAAGCCATAGTTCAAATGGACATTGGATTTCCATACTTCCTTTCTTAACTTAGGAAATTGCTTGTTAATGGCTTTTGGATGATAAGAACCTTCAGAAATGCAAGTTTCATTACACTGGGTGAGTTTCCGTCTATCCTTGAGGAAAGATGTTCAATGAAATTTAAGGACTTTAAAAAGATTTTTTTAAAAAAATAATAAGCAAAAGGGTGACTAGTATGTTGATTGTGGAAAGTTATAAATGAATTACGGCCAGGTGGACTTGAAATACAAGAATATTTCCTGTAGATGGTTTAAAATTTTACAAAAATATTCATGAAGATTTTGAAACTAACTATAATAAATCTTCCTACGGAGAAAGTGTTTATTGGGGGAAAAAAGACGATAAAACAGGAATTCTACTGCCATTAAACATAACTGCATGCTAAATACTACCTACAGTCCACACAAGCTATTGAGTTGAGAGACAACCTATCTTTGATGCCGGATGGCATCATGCTTGCAGAGACAGAGCTGGTCTCCAGCTCGGGGTCTTCCTGGATTTTGTTTGAATTCCAGGTGTAGGGTATGACTATAAGGACCTTTGCATACATGCATTTTCATTTGGCCACACATGCCATCACTTCATGGTGAATTATTACAATGAACTCTACAATGCATTATACTGTATATATATTTAATTTTTTGATGCCTAAATATCCTCTTAAGCAGGGGAAAACCATTCAACTTAAAACCTGAAGCATGGTAGGAAAAGAAGTATTGAACTTGCTCTGTACTTTGCAAACAAAAGTAGCTTCAAGAATACATGTGCTTCATTAACTTCCTAAAAATAATTATTTTACAGTTAACCTGCATTATCTTCTCACCATTCACTCAGATTATCAGGGAATACTCTAAGTTCCTGAAGCAGGGAAAACAATATTCAATGCCAATCATATATAAAAAATCTCTGACATTCTAAATAAATCCTGCTAGAGGTTCTCCCCTCCACTCTGCCCCCCAGAAGCCTCAACGTTTCTTTATTATCAATCAAATTGATGTTTATTTAATGCTGGAAAGCCCTAAGGGAGGACCCTGACATTTTCTAGTCATATCCTCAAGGTCTTTCAGCTCAACATGTTTAACATTCTGCAAGGATATCCATCATGCTCCACAAATTGCAGCTTGCATGACAGTAACAGGTTCAAAGATTTCTTCCCTCTGCTCTTTGCAATCCTGCCTTGAGTCTCAAATATGAACAGTATTTAATATCCCGTCTTTCTGCTAATCACAAGTGTTCTACTTTGTAAAACTAATGCTTACATCCAGCATATCATGGAATGTTGTTAAGAAGTTAACATATGGCTCTAAACTTAATCTCTCTGATAAATGCCAATTTAAATATGGGGAGCAAAATCTATAAAATTTAATTTGAAAGGTACCCAAAACTCTAAAAGAATTGGAATTTAGCACATTTGATTTATTTTGTTTTGTTTTTATCACCTTTTGATAAGAGCAATGTGAAATACCAATTTGGTCACATACTGGAGAAATTTAATTCAATAATTTGGTTATGAATGTTTCTATTCATATACCTATTGACTATTAAAAACCAATACTATTAAAAGGACTCAAAGACCAACTAATATCAAAGTAATTTATATAAAGCAAGCTAGGGAACACATACACACACACACACACACACACACACACACACACACACACAAAACCCCGAATGGAAGAAAGGGAAAAGTTCCCTTAAGTTAAACCCTATTTTAAATATAGAAAAAGTGTATGATTTTTAATATTATTTTTTGCCTTAATTATAGCTTCCTAAGATTAAAACATTTTCTTCCTGTTTTTTAGGAATACTGCTCCTGGATTCTGGTCCTTCTGAAACAATGAAAATTACTGATTCCAGGACTATACTATCTTTGAAACTGGATAAGGTTGCACTGCCTCAGACAGACTCTATTTGCAACCTGGGGACCCTCCTAGACTTGTGACTTCTGCTAGGTGAGCAGGTGGCAGTCATGGCTAGGAAGACATGCCTTTGCACAGCTTTGTCTTATGTTCCAGTTGCGCTTGTTCCTGGATTTGCAGGCCCTGCTTACAATCACTCATACCCTTGTCATTTCCAGATTGAACTACCATATTTTCCGGCGTATAAGATGACTTTTTAACACATGAAAAACTTCTCAAAAGTCGGGGGTCGTCTTATACGCTGGGTGTCGTTGTCCTGTAACCAGGCAGACCAGCCCGAAAGACTCTGACGAGCCTTAAATGGCTCTGGCGATCCAATCTCTGACGATCCCAGCTTTGCCTGCTAATCAGGCAACTCACTGGGATGCCAGAGCCATGTTAAAGGAAAACACTTTTTTCCTTTTACATGGCTCTGCAAGCTCTGACAATCCCAGCTGAGTTGCCTGCCAATCAGGCAACACAGCTGGGATCGCCAGAGCCCAGAGCCCTGTAAAAGGAAAAAAGTTTTCCCCCTCCAGCTTGCTTACCTTAGCTGCTAATTGCAACGCTTGCCTTGCTTCGCTTGCCTGAATCCATTCCATCAGCAAGCAACTCCCTGCCTGCAATCAAGCAGGCAGGAGTTGTGGACTTCAACTCCCAGAATTCCTCAGCCAGCAAAACAAAGCTGGCTGAGGAATTCTGGGAGTTGAAGTCTACAAGTCTTAAAGTTGCCAAGGTTGGAGACCCCTGTTCTATTGGGTAAGTTTTTTTCCCCTTTGGGAGCTTTAAAAAAAATAGTTAATTGGGGTTTTTTTTAGTTGTTCTTTTTTAGACCTAGCCATTTAAAGTTTAGGAAGTTTTAAATTTAGTTTTCATATAAAAATAAAAATAAAATAATATTTGTGCAGCTTTCTGAGATTTAGTGTGTTTCTGTAGTGTTTCACTCTAACTACACAAACACACAAAATCTCACAAAGCTGTATATGGAATTTTGTGTGTGTAAAGTGTGAAAGTTGTTTTTTTGGGCTTTTTGTGGCTGTGTGAGGTTCCTGCTTGTTGCAGGGGCCATTTTGGGTCTAGCACAGCTGCTTTTACATTGTGGGTGAGCCAGTTGATGTTTTTTAATTTTTATTTGGTGTGTGTTGGAAGAGGGGTAGTCTTATACGGTGAGTATAGCCCAAACCCATATTTTAACAGGAAAAGTTGGGGTCGTCTTATACGCCCAGTCGTCTTATACGCTGGAAAATACGGTACTGTATGCACTCTACATGCAGTGCTGTCTTTGAAGAGTATCTGGAAGCTTCAGCTGATACAGAATGCAGTGGTGTGAGTAGTTATCTACATCCTTAACAGGATATGTTATACTTCTGTGCTGCATGCACTGGTTGCCACTTTGCATCTGGGTCCAATTCAAGATGCTGTTTTTAACCTTTAAAATCTTTCATGGCAAAGGATTGGGATATTTGAGAGACCATCTCTTCCCAATCACATCAGCCTGCCGGACTAGATCTGGAAAAGGGGGCATACTGTGGATACCATCAGCTAGAGACCTACATATGATGGGTCCCAGTGACATGATAGACATCTCTATCATGGTGCCCTTTTCATGGAACATTCTTCCCCTTGAAATTAGATTGATGCCATCTTTTTTGACATTTTGGAAATGTCCCAAGACCTGGTTATATAATCAGGCATGAGGTTCCCAGGAAACTGTAGATATGCTCAGATATGCTAGAATCTAGAAGCTAGATGATTATTCTTCTTTTGCTGAGGGTCTGTATATATTTTTATAATATTTATTTTTAATCTGGATTTTATATTTTTTATATTTCTTGTTTTTATATTTCTTGTTGCTCGACTGTTGTACGCATGTTATGAGATAAAAGGCTACACAAATTTGACAAATAAATAAATGTAGGATAAATCCAAAAGACTATTTCCCTACTCTAAAGGACACTAGGATTTAAATTACAGAAGAAAAGAAAAAGTCATTTGATTGCTTTAACTTGCTGAATCATGCGAGTCCCTCCTGATTAATGCATTCTATTGATTCCTGTAATCTTACTACAGCAAGTAAGAAAGTTTAGAGAATGAGATTATCAACAGGAGACAAGCAAAGAGAATACCTATCTCTATTATTTTCTCCTTTGTTAATCAAACTTTCACCAGTTGTTGTCAACTTCCGTTATTTATTTATTTTTAACTCCAGAATGTTGCCCCTACCTTGTCAAGGAAGGTGGGGCGGTCCATGGAAGACTCTTTGGAGATCGGTGGTGGGCGGCAGCCAAGGGGTTTGGTGACCATTCCATTGTAGTCAGCTACTCCCATTCCACGCTTGTCCATTTCCACCTTCTTTTCCAGCAGAGCACCTGTAAATGGTAAAGCAAATATGAAAATGTCATAAGAAAATTAGGAATCTTTATCCAAGTCAAGATGAAGTTACATTTATATTGCTTTCACTACACTTTTCTTAGTATCAATACACTTTAAAACTTGAAATTTAAAATAAATATGCTCTTCTAAAGCACTGAATTAGTACAGATTTACAGCCTACCCAATTCTTACATAAAATGGTTTTAAAATAATGCAGTTTATATCATTGAAACAGAACAATTGTCACTCATATCAATAGGTATATCATTTACTCATGTACTTACTCATGGCCTGATCTAGATTCATACTGTTACTCTTTAAGGCCTCTTCTGCTGGCTCTCTCTGCAAAAATAAGAAAATGTGTTGGTTACTAACTGTACAAAACAGAGTTTATAACTATATATAAGAACATTCTACAAGCACCTCAAGTATACTCTCCTTATGTTAAGAGGTGATAATAATTGACATTTCAACACTAATAGTCAGACGTTTGCAACTAAAGTGGGGGAGGGACTGTGCCCTGTGCTCAAACAGCAAGTTAATGTGTTGAAACAGCAAACAAAGCTTTCCATAGCAAAGAGATACATACAACTGATCACCTGCCAAGACCTGCAGATCAAGAAATGTCTAGGTGTGCAACAGCTGGTGAACTTAAACTTAAAGTATCAATTTTAAGTTCAACCATTTGAATTAGGAAATAACCATGGTGCCAGCTTTCAAATTTACTATGGAAAATATAATTCCCCCAGTTCAGTTTCAGAGCCTGCCCCCAAACTGGAAATAATTGCCTACAAACTGGAAATAAGCAATATGATTGCCTATATTTGGCAATCATAGCCCAAAACCCATGTCATGGATTCCATGTAATAGAAAGAATCTCAGATACCTCTGAAACGGCCAAGGCATCTAGCCCAGGGGTGTCAAACTCAAGGCCCAGGCAGATCTGGCCCATGGGATGCTTAGATCTGGCCCACAGGGCCACCCTGGAAACAGCGAAGGACTGGCCAGCAATGCCTCTGCCAGTGAAAAAGGAGCTTGGGAGGACTGCACGTGGCTCTCCCAAGCTCCGTTTTCTCTGGCAGAGGGTTGCAGGAGGCCGTCGCAGCCGAAAACAGAGCTCGGGAGCCTGTTTTTGCTAGCAGAGCGCTTGGGCCACCATAGGTGCCCCTGACACAAGTGACGTCGAGCTGGTCACATCCATCCTGGCCACACCCACCCTGGCCCCTTGAAGTCAAACTCAACCCTGAGGCGGCCCTCAATGAAATTTGAGTTTGACACCCTTGATCTAGCCTATTCTGAGCCATCAAAAAATGCTTAAGTTGAAAACTGTTGAGAACTAGAAAAATTTGACTTGGAATTGGGAAAAATCCTTAATGATTACACAATTATTGATTTGAAGTCATTATCCTGGATTTTGCCCATACTCGACTGGCGACTCCCAGGGGGAGGGCCTTCTCTGTGGGGGCTCCAACCCTTTGGAATGAACTGCCCCCGGAGATACGGAATATCCCTGATCTCCGTGCTTTCCGCCGTGCCCTCAAGACCCTGATGTTCCAACAGGCAGGGCTAAACATACAAACATGCAAATGATTTTTTAAATGTTATCTAATTCTGGGTTTTATTTAATTGACCAAACTAAGTAACAATTTTAATTAGCAATTTTATGTTGTTTGTGTGTCTATATTTTTCTTGACTGTACACCGCCTTGAGTCCTACGGGAGAAAGGCGGTATAGAAATATAATAAATAAATAAATAAATAAATACTTTCCAATTACATTTTACCACCCATTTTTAAAATAGAAATTTTCCAAGGAGTTAAATATTCGTAAGTGTCATTATCAAAAACTAATCTATGCCCCAATATTCTCACAGCCTGGGAACAATTGTACTTTCTAACACATGTTGTTCTAAGAACTTGTCATGACCGCAAGAGGAATAAATAATAAAATTCCAACATAACCCCAATAGAGGATGATATTTCACTAAATTTTAATTTGCAATGCTAATAAAATATAAGCCCAATGATAGTTTTCAAATCAGATAAATTAAAGCCACCATTCTCAAATGGTAATTTCAATTTAGCTAATGGAAACATGGTGGACTACTATTGCAAATAAATGAAGTAGCCTGTCAATCTGAAGAAAATGTTTATTTGGTATTCATATTATGATACCTCTAAGGACATAAATAAAGTGAAGAATATTAATTTTAATAATATTCATTTTCCCCACAAACATAAGGGGATTTTAGTTTCTCTATTTATATCCCATTTGTTTTTTAAAATAAAAAATTCAAAGTATTTATTTCCACATCACATATCTAGAAATATTTTGATAAATGTAAAATCCAAGATACTTAATATATGGAAATGACAAAATCAACCCTCTATTTAACTGTGTCATGTTAGCGCCTAAGGCAGTAATGGCGAACCTTTTAGAGTCCAAATGCCCAAACTGCACCCCAAAACCTATTTATTGCAAAGTGCCAACACAGCAATTTAACTTGAATAATGAAGTTTTACTACTTAAAATAATGATAAACAATGCAGAGTTCATCTAATTGTTCTAAGAAAAATGTCATAAATGTACTTTTATGCCTTCATTTTTTTCTGCTTTTGAAATATTGTTTAGCAACAATAAAAAACAAAAACTTTTGTAATATCATTTCTCTCTTTCCCTCCCTTTTCCCCCTCTTTCTTTCTTTCCCTCCCTCCGTTTCTCTTTCCTTCCTCTCTCTTTCTCTCTCTCCCTATCTCTCTCTTTCCCTCCTTCTCTCTCTCTCTCTCACGCTCTCTGCCTTCCTCTGTTTCTCTCTCTCTCTCTTTCCCTCCCTCTCTCTTTCCCTGTCTCTCCCGGGGATGGGGGAGGAGGGAAGGAACCCCTGAATTGGTGCTGGGTGGTGGGAATCTGACATCCTGAAGCTGAGGAGCCCGGGAGCAGCGTGCCCACATTCAGCTTGTTGGCAGAGAGCCGAAGACCAGCTGGACGGCAGGGAGGCAGGGCATTCCAATATAGGCAGCTCTGCAGGAAAAGCAACTGACATCCAGGAGGCGAGAGCGAGCCCACGATGACGCAGGGTCACATTGTGGCTCCGCATCATAATGGCCGCCAGGAGAAGGTCGGGACCTTGTTTTCCCCATTGTGAAGCATGTTAAATTTCACTGTGCTGCGCAAGGGGCAGGCCATGGAGGCAGCAACAGCAAATGTACTGCGACAAAGGCGGAATGCTATTTCACACTCTTTTTTTGTCCTACAAACGATGGTGAAAAACACAATGGAGAAACGTGATGAAGCTGGGCTGGGGTGATGGTGCACGTGCCCACAGAGAGGGCTCTGAAAAAAATATATTCCATTCTATAGAGGAGAATATTCGTACTTTAGGGTTGAAATGAAGGGGTTTTTTTATAACCTTTGAGCTGGGTTCTTTTCTTGCAGTCCATTATATTTTAGGTACATCAAATAAATTATTATTATTTTTTTACTAAACTATTAATTTTTTTAACAAACTGTGATTGTACATGGCCAGAAAATTTGCAAATGCATTGTACCATTCCATTGAAAAACCACCTAGGCTAGGAGCTTTATCGTTTTGAAACAATTGTATAGAAATATGTAATAGAGGCAGAGGTGCTTTCAGAAGATGAATCCATAACATAACTTTATCAAAAATCAAGAATATTTAAGGTAGGCATTACTATGATATTTGAAACATGGACCAAAGAACTAGAAAGAGCCAAAATGGCCTTCAAAGGCTTCATATTCTTATAAATGTTAAAATGATATCAACAGATTTGAAATTAAATCTGATTCATAAAAATAATTATAGTTACAGTAAATGGGAACACCCTAAAGAATATATTAAAAAAACATCAGTCTTTCTTGTTGAAGATGTAAAAAAAAAAAAAAAAGAGTTCATTGAACATATGATAGTTTTCTGAAATAGTATTTTAATACACATAAGTAGATTTATGGGGAAACCTTTAAATGTTAAAGAAGTTAATGTGATGTTGAATTATTCATCAAAGCTTTGGAATCAGACTATCTATAAGGAATTATGACTGTACAGTGCATGTGAGATGTCTAAGAATAATAATGAGAAATTGGAAAAGTGACATTATTCTAGATACTAGATTGGCTTTTAGAAATGTGCAATTTATCCATTCTGGAAAAGGTAATATTTTCTACCAAAGGATGAAGCAATATGTTATTCTTGGCACAGATTTTATATTTTAAATAATATTTTGTATCTGATTATATAATATTATATAATATTTTCAGTAAACTAGTAACTGTAAGTTTAATATATAGATCTTTTTCATTTGTTTGTTTGCTTTTTAACTTTAAGGATAGTTTGCTCTTGTGTTGTTTCTTGGTATTTTATCTGCATTTTGAATTGTTTTAAAACAAAGAATACTAATAATAAAAAGACCAAAAAAATAATATGCAATAAAAATAGTAAAATCTTGTAACTATAAATGCTAGACTACTACAACAACAACCCAAAACTGCATACTATACCCTGGCATAATCCTCTTCAAATAAACTGTAGAACAATGAAATGATAGGGTTTACACAGATTTCTCCATAGACCCATTCTACTGGTGTTTTGATTTTTTTCTCTTAATTATCTCTTATTCACTTCTTTTTTTATTCAGACTTTTGGCAAGGGAGAGTGAGACTGCTCACTTTATCATTCTTGCCAACTTTTATCTTTTATTGATTTTGTTGTAATTTCTTTGATTGTTGTGAATCACTCAGAGTCACTGAGAATTGGGCAGCATACAAATTTAATAAATTCTGGTCCATCACACAGTCAGCCAGATGTTTAGACAAGAGTTGGCATTTTTAATCCACCTATCGAGTCTTTCCCAAAGACCAGGGATAGAGAGATGTTGTTTGATAGTGTGAAAGGTATTGTCATGGGATGTAAACCATTCCAAGCAAAGCTGTCTTTTGCAATTGATTGATGGTGATTTTATCAATGCTGATGTTTTAGGATTGCACCCAATCCCTTCTTCCTCTTTCACACATTTGCAGTAAAATACCTTGTTACTTTGAGCAAGATTTTTAAACTTAATTTCAACTTACTTGACTTGCTAATACAGGCAGCCCTCCAGATTAAGAACGAGTTTGATTCCTAACTCTGTTATTCACTTGAATTTGTATGTAAATTGAAACTCTTACTTACAAATGGGTTGCCTTTTACTAAAAATGGTGGATGGCATTCACCTTCCTCAAGCCAATGAACAGCTGAAGTTGTGCAATGTTTTAAAGAACTATTGAAAACAGGCTGTATATTAAAAGCACAGCTTCAGTAGATCATAAAAATATTGTGAAGATTCAGTGGTTCTTTGGCTTAAGAAAGGACAATGTGTCTGCCAGTTTTAGTAAGAGGCATCTCATTCATAAATATGGGTTGCCCAGATATTCTTAACCCAGGGACTGTCTATACAAAATGAAACAAAATACAGTATATTAACACTGGACATACTGAAGGATATTTTCGAACAATGGAACCAGAAGCTAATTTTATCTGGGTCTGAGAGTACAAGGATTATCTGACTTGATTGTGACTTTGAAAGTGGATTTAAAAATGACAAGACTGGAAGAATGACATGGAAAAAAAAATGTTACACTGGACATACAAAAGAATCTGCAAAACTAATAAATCTTTTGTTTTGTAACAAGTTACTAATTACATTAAGACTTCCTCGGGCAATCTACAACTGATATCAAAAAAATATCCTCAGGAGTCTTTAATCTGATTTTTAAAACATCTTTTGAAAGTAAAATAGAATTCTCAGAGATTGCTAAAATTTAATTTTGTACAAGGAAACTGGTTCTTAACAAGTTACCATCTTCTACATGGTAAACAATTTTACCTTTAACCAGCTTTCTGCCAATTTTTCCAGAATGAAAATTAAGAGCCTCTAATCCCAGGCATCTACAAGATTAATTGCTTTCATAAATATGACAAAAGGAGCACTGTGACCCAAGCTCAGTCTCCTTCAATATGTACAACAGTGCTTCATTTGAACAAAAGGGACGGAGCTGGTTTCACATTGGTTTCAACTTTTGAAGTTATCCCCTTTCTGTCCCTCACTCCATGCTATTGCCTCTAATCTCTAGAGGCAATAGCTAGATATACTCTGTATCTTTTTTGAAATTTATCAGCTATTTTTTTTGTCAACTCACTTAGAGTCTGATCTTAATGACATGTTATGTATTGCTTAGAAGAGAATCAATTTCACATTTAGAATATGTTGAAATTTTAATATAACTTACTGGGAAGCCCATGTCTGTAAGCTGTTTTATCAGACGATTCATGATCCAGGCCTCATCTTGCTTACTAGATGTCTTCATGCCCTAGGAAAATGAAAAGAAATAAGAAAACCCAATTCTAAACATATGTACTCAGAAAAAGTCTATTGCATTTAATTAACTTTACTCTAGCACTGGCAAATCTGGACAAACATTAGATGGCAGCAAAGAAAATACTGAGCTTTTTGTAATCCTAATGGTAGCCCTGCCTTATTTCCTACTAAGTAGATACAGGATTGCAGCCTAAATATATATATTTCCTTTAAATTATCAGTAGGGCCAAGATGTATATGATTACTGTAGTATAATATTTTGAATATGAAGCATTTTGGACATGGCAATAAATAGAAACAGCAGTGATTTTGGGGTTTACCACCAGTTTTCTCTCTTCTATTCCTATGGATCAGGAAAAAAAAAATAGAAGTAGATGCTTTTTTATTGATCTGAGCAACCTATCATGCGAGATTAACAATTTTGGAGACTTGTAAGCATCCATATAAACTTTGAGGCCTTAGGTTTAAACTGCAATTAATGAATAAATGAGTAAACTATAGTTTGATCCTAATTTCAAATTAAATTAGCATTTGAAATTCCTGTTAGACATATAGAGGAAATGTTTCTTTAAAGATGAAGGCAGATATTCTTATTGGTGTTAAATGGAAAAGTGGAGAATTGAATTTCTCCACTTCGGACCTTCAGCTGATGTTATGCAACGCCAGATCCATAGTAAATAAAGCCCCCCTCATTTGTGATCTTGTTCAGGAGGGGGGAGCGGATCTGGCAGGTATTACGGAGACCTGATTGGGCCAAGAGGGGGGGGTCCCCCTCGTTGAAATGTGCCCACCTGGTTTCCGCGCATTTCATCAGCCGAGGTCACAGGGTAGGGGCGGGGTGGTGGTTGTTGTTATAAAAGAAGGTCTTGGTCCGAGGGAGACCACTGTTCCTCAGATTGCCGGATATGAGTCCCTCCTGGTGAAGTGGGGTCACAGGGTGCAGATGGGCTTGCTGATCATGTACCTGGCTCCCTGCCACGTGGCAGCGGCCCTGCCCTAATTGCTCAACGTTATAGCCAGGGTGGTGGTTGATACCCCTAGGTTTATGGTCATGGGGGATTTTAACCTGCCATCCATCGGTGAAGCGTCTGAGACAGCGCAGGAGTTCATGGCTTCCATGACGGCTATGGACCTGACCCAGTTAGTGCATGGCCCTACTCACACGGGGGGGGGGGGGGGAAACACTCTGGACTTGGTTTTTGTCTCTGGTCAGTGGCTGAATGATCTTGATATAGGGGATATAGTAACTGAACCCTTGTCATGGTCGGATCATTCTCTCCTTCGCTTTGACCTTCAAACTGCTACACCCCGCCACAGGGAGGCGGAAACGATGAGATGGTTCCGCCCCAGGTGCCTGATGGACCCGGATCGGTTCCAGACGGAGCTTGGGCCATTTCCTGAGGCTCTGGCTCACGGCTCGACCGAAGACCTGGTGGCCTCCTGGGATAGGGTGGCTGCTAGAGCTTTGGATCGGGTCGTGCCTTTGTGGCCTCTGACTCAGCGCCGATCTCGCTTGGCTCCTTGGTTTACCAAGGAGCTGAGGGAGATGAAGCGCCGAAAAAGACGCCTGGAGAGCGGTTGGAGGGCCAGCCATTCTGAATCTGACCGAACACTGGTAAGGTCTCATATTAAGACTTACCTGGTGGCGATAAAAGCGGCAAAATGTAATTATTTTTCCGCTCTTATTGCATCATCAGATAACCGTCCGGCCGCCCTGTTTAGGGTGACCCGCTCCCTGCTCCACCAGGAAGTGCGGGAGGACCCCTTGGAGGGTAGAGCTGAGGACTTTGTACAGTATCTGTATGACAAAATCGCTCAGATTCGGGAACATCTCGACTCCGACTGGGTAGATTCAGGGGGGAGGATGGAGGCAGGTCTTGAGAACATTATCTGGGAAGAGTTTGATTCAGTGACTCCTGAAGACGTGGACAGGATACTGGGCAGACTGAGCGCTGCCACATGTTTATTGGACCTGTGTCCCTCCTGGTTGGTGCTGGCCTCTTGGGAGGTTATACGAGGCTGGCTCCAGGGGATTATAAATGCTTCCTTGAGTGAGGGTGTCTTCCCCGCCACCTTGAAAGAGGCGGTGGTGAGACCTCTCCTCAAGAAGCCTTCCCTGGACCTGGTAGTGTTGGCTAATTATCGTCCAGTCTCCAACCTTCGCTTTGTTGTGAAGGTTGTTGAGAGTGTGGTAGCGTGACAGCTCCCTCAGTACCTGGATGAATCGGCTTATCTGGATCCATTCCAGTCGGGCTTCAGGCCTGGGTACAGCACGGAAACGGCATTGGTCGCATTGGCTGATGATCTCTGGAGGGCTCGGGACAGGGGTTGCTCCTCTGTCCTGGTCCTATTAGACCTCTCAGCGGCTTTTGATACCATCGACCATGGTATCATGCTGCACCGGCTGGAAGAGCTAGGGGTGGGGGGCACCGTGTTGTGGTGGTTCTCCTCCTTTCTCTCCGACCAGTCGCAGTCTGTGTTGGCGGGGGGCAGAGGTCGACCCCGAGGCCCCTTGTATGTGGGGTGCCACAGGGATCGGTCCTCTTACCCCTTCTGTTCAACATTTATGTGAAGCCGCTGGGTGAGATCATCCATGGTTTTGGGGTGAAGTACCATCAGTACGCTGATGACACTCAGCTGTACATCTCCACCCCAGATCACCCCAATGATGCCCTTGAAGTGATGTCCCGGTGCCTGGAGGCTGTGCGGATCTGGATGGGGAGAAACAGACTCAGGCTCAACCCATCCAAGACCGAGTGGCTGTGGTTTCCGACATCCCGGTATAGTGAGTTGGTGCCATCACTGACTATTGGGGGCGAGTCGTTGGCCCCCATGGAGAGGGCTCACAACTTGGGTGTCCTCCTGGACTCACAGCTGTCTTTAGAAGAGCATTTGACGGCTGTGGCCGGGAGGACTTTTTATCAGGTCCGCCTGATTCGCCAGTTGCGGCCCTTTATGGATCGGGACTTGTTAAGTATGGTCACTCATGCCCTTGTCACTTCCCGGCTGGATTACTGCATGCTCTCTACATGGGGCTCCCCTTGAGGAGCACCTGGAGGCTCCAGCTGGTCCAGAATGCGGCCACGCGGGTGGTTATGGGAGCGACATGGTGCTCCCATGTGACGCCCTTCCTGCACGAGCTGCACTGGCTCCCGGTGGTCTTCCGGGTGCACTTCAAGGTTTTGGTTACCAACTTTAGAGCGCTCCATGGCTTAAGACCAGGGTATCTATGAGACTGCCTTCTGCCACCAGTAGCCTCTCACCAACCAGTACGCTCCCACAGAGAGGGGCTCCTCAGGGTGCCGTCGGTCAAACAGAGTCGACTGGCGGCCCCCAGGGGGAGAGCCTTTTCTGTGGGGGCACCTGCCATCTGGAACGAGTTCCCCCCAGAGATACGGCAGATCCCAGATCTGCACACTTTCCGCCGTGCCCTTAAAACGTTCCTTTTCCAGCAGGCTGGCCTGGCCGAACCTCTTTTTTAAATCGTTTTAAATTTTAAATTTGTCTTATAAATTGGGGTGTTTTAAATTTGTTTCGGGCCATGGTATTTAATATATTTTAAATGGTTTTTAACATTTGTATTATGTGTCCTTTGGGAGTAGGGCGGTATATAAATTTAATAAATAAATAAATTAATAATAATAATAATAATAATAATAATAATAATAATAATAATAATAATAATAATAATAATTGCAAAAAGCACAGCTTGGCTGCATTTTGTGCATCTGACATTAATTTTTGAGCTTTTTCTTTTAGTCATTTTAAATTATTCATTTAATGTATTTGGTTATCCTGAAGCAATGTACAAAACTATGGAATCAAAATTAAAGTACAATAACACAAAAATAATACAAAAATAATAGAAATTCAAATCAAATATATTATAGCCCCTCAAAAAATAATCTTAGTAAGTTTTTTCAGTGTCTTAATTTGCTTCACAAGATCAAGTGGACACCTAAATTGTGTTTGTATATATTCTTATTCTTAATTCAAGAATAAGAATACTAAATTAGTAATATTTCTGGAGTAATTTTCCCATAGGTGTAACTGAATAATTCATATTTTATTAAGTTTATGGGCCATGCCAGTCACAAACAATTCTCCTCCATATATCAAGATGTAATAAAACAGTGAGACTTCTTTGAGAGTTAAATGATAATTTCAATATTTATGTTAATCCAAATGGGCAAACTAAACCCGTAACTGATATGACCCGCACTAATGGCAAACATTCTTATTAAAAATACAAAGCAGAGTGTTTCCACCAAGATTCTGGCTATTATCTGTAAAGCCCCTAATAAGATTGGATCCTTGCTAGCCTTGTGATCTTCTGCTCCTGGTAGAATCTGTCCATCAAAAAGGCAGGGGTCAAAAGGGCATGCTGTAGATCCTCCTCTCTTAAGGTGTGACTGAGGTATGGGACTCTGGCCTTTTCAGCTGAACTACCCTCACTTTGGAATTTTTGTCTGTTGAGATGTGACTATAAGGCAACTGTTTAGTAGTCTAATTCTTTTGTATTGATGTGATTGTTGCAATATGGTTTTAATAAAAGCTTATGGTTCTACAAAATACATGTTGCTTAGAATTAATTTTGTTAAGTATATCTGCTTTGGAGTATCAGGCCCATTCAACAACAACAACAACAACAACAAAGACAACAACAACAACAACATCAACAACAAAACGCAGAAACAATGGCTTCTCTTCCATAGAATAATGAAATATTCTGGTCTATAACAATAATAATTGATTTGAGTTATTCAGTAAAGAAAGCAGTATCATTGCTTGAACCATTTGACTATTAAATTGTTGATACTTGTAACACAGCTGTTTCAGTCCTACCTTCTGAAGTCCTTTCTTTGGGACATTCCCCCAGGAGCTACAAGAGGAATTGCTCTCTTGTGAAGCAGTATTATTCCACATATCTCCTTCTTCATCTTCCCACTGACTTGTACTGAGATTTACTTCATCTCCACCACTGCCCCAGCCTTCTTGCATAGAAGATTTAGAAGCTATGGGGGAAAGAAATGGAAGATTTAAGCAAGCTTCCCTAGTCTCTTTAAATCTTGCCAACTGTAATCATAGCAACACCATATTTTACTTCAATGGGATAAAATTGGAGAGCCTACGGATGAATCAACAAAAAAGGACAGCAATTCTAGATGCTGACACATCTTTCATCTTTCACAACATAAAAGAATGCCTATTTAAACTGAAAAAGAATGTAAAAGCAGGAGTATTTATTTTCTTCCACCTTAGCCAAGCCAATCAATGAACTACAGATTTTACCTGGTTTGCACAGTGCTGGGGCAGCAGCTGGTGCGCTCACTCTTCCATAGGTCCCTGCTGACTCAGCAGAGTTATCTCCCCACCCTGTACCACTGCTAGGGGGCTTCCCCCAGGCTGAAGTGCCATTATCAACTGCAGCAGAAGGGGAGGAAGGTTCTCCCCATGAAGCTTCAGGCTTTGCATGGACAGCAGGCATCTCTCCCCAACCTGCTGAAATCAGAAATTGAAAAACCATGTTGAAAGCAAAACACAGAATTAATTGTTAATACGACATGTTTTAATTGTTTTACTTAAAAATTACGGACAACTTGACGCAAGCTCAGATAAAATTTAGTCACCTATGACAAGATTTGCTTTTCTTTTCTTAAAGGAAGATTCGAGAATCACTGCACTATAATAAGAATCCTTTGCTAAATTTTTTCCCATTCAAATCTTTTCACAATTTACTAAGTTATAAAAAATATAACTTTTATTAACTTATAACTAAGTTATAAAAATATTACACTTCCATAATAAACAAAACTCATTCATTTGGATGGCTGAAATCACAAGAATTTTCCAATTCATTCAAAGCAAAACTCTGAAATTCACTCTGAGAAAAATAATGCTGGCTTCATCCGTAACTTTTATAAGGGCTTTTAAAATACACTTTTTCTCTCCGATTTTTAATTAAAATGTTTTTTAATGCTATGTGCTATTCTTAAACATTTGATGTAAATTTTAAAACTATTAAGTTTTACACACTTATTTTTATATATTATTTATTTGTATATCACCTTTATTATTTTTATAAATAACTCAACGTATCTAATACATTCTCCTCTTCCTCCTATTTTCAACACAGCAACAACCGTTGTTTCATGTATCATGAAACAATAATTTTTAACCCATTAACTGACTATTTTGAAGTATGTTCAATTTTGTTGCTATTTTGATAGAGTATTCAAACATCTTGTAGTCAAATATATAAAAAGAAAAGTTATTTCTGGGCCCTCTAAAGAATGACATCTCTTCAGTATTCTACATCTCAAAACTAGGGTAGTGGAAGGAGTTTCTTCAAGACCTTTGCCCAAATCCATTTATCCATCAGTTAGAAACATTTGGACAAGTCCTTATCCAAGAACAAAGGAATGACTTTAGAAGCTTATCACAAGGATAATATGGTCTACCTAGCATTTTGTATATTAAAACTGGTTGGAATGCTACAAAAATAACCAGAAACCCAGAATCTGGTTGACTTCATTTTCAAACAAAAGGGCCATGTTGCATAATATGCCCTTTAAAAAAAATTGGTACCAAAGTAGAAAGGTTTTGAAAAATTGGGGAAAGACATGAAAAGCAATGGAATAAGGAATAACCGGTTTATGGGAAAACTGCAGAAAAGAACTAACAAATCAACAGAATGGATATAAATAGGAGTGTTTTATAAAGTAGGAACTCTGAAGTAAGGAACACATGTTCATATATAGATTTGAGATTGCTCCTAACAGGACTTTATGTTAAAAAAGGCTTCACTAATTGATTTATTATGTAATTATATCTTTGCCATAATTACATTACCATTCAGGAAATTAAGTACAATTAAATATTATAAGGAAGCCACTAAATAGATAGTAAATGCTATGTAAATAGAGAAACTTCAAGGAAATAAAATAGTACACGTCTGATAAAATAAATCATAATTCACAGGTTACTTTGCCAAATAAGGAGCTATAAAGTGGAATTTCCACTTTACAAAAGGAAAAATATGAAAGGTTATAAGCTACAGATTGAATGGATTCTTCTCTAAAACAGCATAGCCTAAGTTTGTAAGGGATTTTTTAAATATTCCCCTTTAAGAACAGCTGCTGGGAAGCTATTGAAATGTTCTAATATGTATTCTTTTTAAAGCTTTCAGCTTCTCTATTGAATGAGGATCAATACTATAATAACACTAGAGCATCTACTCTTGTTAAATAAAAATAAAAAGAACAGTTTCTCATAGTTCTCTTTAAATTCAGTAATGATTAAAAACAATCAATCTGTAAGATATAAATATTAGCTAAATACATTGTGTACTGAGCCACATACTATGTAAATTATTACTCACAACAAGGGAGTTCATGCCATGCCAAATTAGTTATAATTATATGACAACAATAACATGCATTATGACACTCTTAGTTTGTAAGGTTCTCCAGAGATCAAACTGAATCCAAAAAAAGTTGCAAAATCTTAATGATGGTTAATATGAAAAATCTTACATAATAAGTTGGGTGTTGCTGATATTTAAATCTGGGGGGGGATCCACAGTCTACTAATGTTTTAAGGATAGGTATGAATATTTGCACTATTTACATATGTATACAAAACACTACAACCAAGCAAAGCAAGACATTAGTAAAATTATTCTAAACCAAAAAAAATTAGGCATTCAGGTCTTTTCATTGGCTCAGTGTGGAAAATGACAGAACCTGATTGAAGAGGGCAAATTGCGATACTGGAAAGATTACATACACGAATTAAAAATTTTTGAATGTAAACTTTCAAACTAAACTGATTCATATAGCCAAGTATTCTTGCTGAACCAAATAAAAACTATTCCAGACAATTATTTGAACTTCCTTAAAATCTTCAGGTTGACTTAAGTGTAAAATGTTATCCATACTTGACAGTTTGATGATATATTCTTTAACTGTTTTAAAAAAGATGATTAATAATTTATTAATGGAGGCTAGTTCTTTAATTAGCTATGTATTCTCAAATGAACTAAGACAAGCAACATTGCATTTATGCAATGGTAACCTAAAAAGAAATGTAGCCTTAACTACAATAATGTAGTTGTATAACATTAATAGAATTTAGAATCCAGAATGCTCTTGGAGCCCTATGACTAATATCGTTCATATTTTTTGAATATTCTAGGATTACTAGATATAAAATAAAGTAAGTAATACTTAGTATTCTTAATGCACTGTATCCTATCCTATCCTATTGTGATATAATAGTGCTACTTTATTTTAGAATTTTTAGGAAAACCCGATCAACTACTTTCTCAAACTTGAGGAAATACCCAATCATCTTTCAAAGACATAAAATATATGTAAATGGAATTTCAAGGATTCTCATAGTTAAATCCCATCTCCATTATATAGTTTTTAGTTTTCTATTCAAAATGATATTAAATGGTCTTCAAACCATCCACCCAGCCTGATGCACACTATCAGAAATGTGCTGTAGAAAAACATAAGCCCTGTCCCTTCACCATGCCAATAATCATTGGCATGGTTTGACTTATAGCCTCTCAGTTATTCATCCTACAAAGAGGCCCCTCCAAGTAAGCCTTTTCTGAAGAAAACTGCACAATTTTCATATGGGACACCTTCTACATGGGGGAAGAAAAGGAAACTTTTTAAATTATTATTATAAAATGTACTACTGGTCTCTGGTTAATATATTTAATAGAATTAATCTAAAATCAAGGCCACATAATGATATCCCATTGATATACAAACTGGAGTCTGATGATCCCCTAAAATTTCAGCACTTTGTAGCACGAACTACACAATGTGAGGAACATTCATTCAAACAACTAGACAATGGATTATGGAAAGTGACAGAATGCTGCTCCTGTTCATCAAAATTGCTTTTGTTGTGGTGGCAAGGATTCCCCTCATAGGGTTCTTTAATCGCTTTAGGAGTCTTTCCTTAGACCAAGACAGGGTAAATATAGTGCCCTTAAGGGTCTGTTGCCATACTGGTGGCAAATACTACTTCAGGACTGTTGAACAGACAATGAAGGAAATTCTGAAAGCATTTGAAAGGCTGCTGATGCTATTATCAAAAGCTATCTGATTCTACAAGACTTTGGAGGAATAAGAGTTGGTCTGCATGAAACATCAAAGAGTCTTCAGCTTCAGATGTAAAGAGAAGCCTAGAGATGTGACTATGGATAGCTAGGATGACATTTTGGGGAGAGGGGTGCCCAAAGGGGAAAGGGTTGTTTTGCATCACTCAGTGATTTTCGTAACTGTAGATAAGAATGTTTACCACCTTGACCTCTACATCTTATTTTATATTGCAGCATGATTAAATATTTTATTTCTCCATATTTTTATCAGAACCACATTTTTGCTTTCCCCCCCTACACTTTGATGTTGTATTTTAACTATATATGTTATTTTATTTGCCTCAGAGCTAACCAATAAGTGTGAATCTTTATCAATCCATGGAGGTTGCAATAAGCAAAATATGTATTATGAAAAAAAAAAATCTAACTTTGTAATCTATGAGCCAAAGCGATTGGCAGAAAAGGTTCCCTTCTGCTACTATGATAGGCCTGGAAATATTGTTTGTGGTAGGGGAATATTTGGATAAATGATGCAGTTGCTCCTAATCTGCTCTCAAATGCTTAAGCACATATGCAGCTTATTGGCTTAATCCTTATTCCTTTGATTAAACTATTTATTGCTTACTTAATATGGTTTATACTCACTTTTCTGCAGATATTCCATGGACACATTTCTATTTTATTCCAAACTATTAGGTATTTCAATTATTCAGCAATTGTAGAAGTACAAACTGAAAATTCTCCTTCTCAAGTTTGATCCTTTTATTCCAAGCAGAGTACAATACTGCAGCTGCCTATACTCCAGTTCCACTTGAGTAAGTTAATAGTTATTTAAAACCCAAAAGTAATTGGAAGAAGCAGTGGCTATCATATCTAATCAAAATATATTCAATCATTCCTAGAGATATGGCACCTCATATTTATCAGAAATGGGTAATTCCTATTTATAATGGATGAAATGGAAAACTGTTTCTTTAAATATTTGTGCTATTTCCTCTGTTTCAAATGAAAGGCAGAAAATGGCACAAACACATTTCAACTAAAACTATTAATGAAGAGTTTTAAATATGAGCTGAATTATTCCTGTAGGGGTCTAAAAAGCTAAAACCTGGTGTGGGGGGGAGAAGAAGAAAGAATTTGGAAGTTGTCAGACATTTCATTATGATGTTATCAATGTTGCTTCGCTGCTATTGTTTATTTAATGTAAGTGTTTTCCAATATTGTCATACAAAAATATCCTTATAAAAGCTAATGAATTTTTTAAAAAGTTGACTCCAATAACTAAGCAGATTTTAGGTTAGCAATAACTGAAGAAATATCTCTTTGTCAAAAAACATTCAGATGTAGTACCTGATTGCACTACCAGATGCAGTATCTGATAACGAAGTACCTGATTGCACTACCAGATGCAGTATCTGATAACGAAAATCAAAGACTAAACAAGACACAGGTCATGTGAGAAAACAGAACTAAGAAAAGAAAAATATGGCACAAATTATGAAGACAGTATTTTAGAATCCGTTATGTGAAGTGCTGATGGACTTGAGTGTTAGTCAGTGACGCTGAACTGTCAATCTATGATCCCAAACACATTTATTTGGTTATACGTATTCTGAAGAAAAGGGGTCACTAATGTCTCTACCCAATATGATTTCCTTTGCATCTTTTCTACTTTTTCTTTAGAACAAGGAATTTGTAATGCCTTTTTTTTTTTAATGACAGTGTTCCACTGACTCATTTTGTTGGACACCGTTTCAATTTTATTTTTACAATCCTACTGCTCATTTAAATCTATGTAATTACATTGCTTTCCTAATTCAAGTGACAATCTAAAACGCACTTACCTGAAATTAAGCTTAACTGAACTTAATATTTTATTTTGAGCAGCTATGGATAGAACTGAATTGTCAGCCTTTCATGCCTGCTTAAGTTTTGCACTTTGGATGGAAAATAAATCAGTTTCATGCAAGCAACATATTGGAAACTATATTTATACCTTGTACCCGTGATGGCGAACCTATGGCACGCGTGCCAGAGGTGGAACGCAAAGCTCTCTCTGTGGGCACGCATGTCATCACCAGCTGCTCTTCTGGTTTACAGCACGTGCATGTGCACTTGCCAGCTGATCTTCGCGCATGCCGGAGCCCCGGAAACCCGAAGACCAGCTGGCCAGTGCGCATGTGCACACCGGAAACCAGTAGACCAGGTGGCTGGTGCAGGCATGCGCACTGGCCAACTGGTCTTTGAGCTTCCGGGGTTCCAGCATGCATGCACATTCCGGTTTGGGCACTCGGTGCCGAAAAGGTTCACCATTACTGCCTTAATACTTTCATCTTAAATATTAACATATATTTAAGGTTGAGTACGTAAGTTAATAAGTACTATTATTTCATGCTAAAAAAAGATCAAAATATGTATCTTACCTGGGCCAAGCAGAGGGGACCGGTTTGACTGGGCACTTGACTGGTGCGGTGGCTGAGGTTCAGCCATGTTTGCGTTGATAGTGGTGGTTGTGGTGGTAGCTGTGGTACTGCTCTGGATTACAGAATTGTTTCTATCCCACATATTTACAGTCTTGTTGTTATTGTAATTTGGATCACCCCAAGCTGAGGTACCATCATCTATCTCCATCTTGCGCCGAATGGAGGGTGGAGAGGGCTCTTCCCACCCAGTTGCTTCACTGTTATCTTTCTGTTTGGCTGGGAGTGGTCCACCAACCCATCCTGATCCAGTCTGTTTAACAGAAGCAGCTCCTCCCCAGTTACTCATATTGTTATCCTGGGATTTAGAAGCCCAATTTTGTTGGGGACCAGATTTTAAAGATTCCCCCCAGCTTGTACCTGTATTAACTTTGCTATTTGTGCCATTTCCCCATCCACTGGTCCCAGAACGTGTAGTGTCATTCCAACCAGACCCTGATCTGTTGTCAGCATCCCATCCAGAACCATTCTTTTTCCCATCTCCCAAATGTCCAGGGATAGATGAGGAATCAACCCAATCTCCACCACTTGAAGTCCAGCCTGGATTTGATTTCTGTCCATCTCCCCAGTTTTGAGATTTGGGTTTTTGAGGTTCCCCCCAAGTAGGCGACTTGTCCTCCTGATTTGTGGTCCCACTCCAAGTGTGGCCACTTTTGGCAGCAGCAGCATTATTGACAGCAGTTGAATTTGTTAGCTCTCCCCATCCCCCAGGGCCGTTGGGCGCTTTGTTATTGTTATCACCCCAACCTGTATTAGTTGGAACGGATGCAGGTGGAGAGCTGACCCACCCAGATACTGAAGAGGTATTTGTACTGTTCATGATGGACCCATCATTCTTGCCCCCTGCATTTGAAGGCTGAGTAGCCGCACAACCCCAGGCCTCAGTTCCATTGTCATTCTTTCGATCAGACCTTGGAGATTCTTCAAATTCCCAGGCAGTGTTTTGTTTTACAGGCGTCTGTCCCCATCCCGTGTTGGAAAGAACCCTTGGGTCAAGGTCATTCCTTGGCAGTTGGACTTGTCCTTGGTCTATCATTCCCTTGTCTCTTCTTCGACACTCTCCAGGGCCTTCTCTTCCAGTACTGCCTTCATTTTGACTTCCATTGCTATCATTACTTCCTTCACTACCTGTGTTGCCAGTTGCTGCAGCTTTGGCCCAAGAGTTTATTTGATCATTGCCCTGCTGCATGGCAGGATTCTGGTTGGTAACACTAGAGCTATCCCACCCTGTTGATCCTTTTCCACTGATGTCATTACTGGAATGCTGGTTTGGGGGTTTGCTCCATTCACCATTAATACCATTGCTAGTGCTGCGGTTTGAATGTCCCCAAGCACCAGAATGCATACTACCAACGCTATTGTTGCCATTGCCCCTGCCCCATGCTAAGACTCCAGGACTGGTAGGATCCCACGCACTTGTTCCATTCCCTTCCTTTTGCACAGCATTGCTGGATCCATTTTGCTTAGCAGTTAATGCTGAGTTCACAGTGTCTCCATTCCCCTGACTGAACCCAGAATTGCTGTTTCCTGTGGCAGGATTATTTGGGGATATTCCCCACACTGAATTGCCCATTCCTTCACCACTACCCCCACTGACTTGAGAAACTGATGTCCCATTAGCACCAGGAAGGCTTTGCAAATGGGGTGGGATGATGGCCCCCATGCCAACAGCCATGCCCCAGTTTGGCAGTCCATTTGTCTGCATTGCATTGATAGGGTTTGGTGAAGAGTTCATGGGGTTAGTGTTATTTGGTCCATCAGTGTTAAGGTTCTGAGGTTGTACGCTGAAAGACACATTCTGAGAAGTGGACGTTTGTGGTTCTGTGCTCTCTTGTGGCAACAAGTTTCCCCAAGCACCTAAGGTGCCTGCTGGGTTCCCATTCTGGTTGCCCATGTTCTGACCTATGGCACTGACTGGACTGCAAATACTGGAAGGGTTGCCTGCTCCCACAGTTCCCTCATGTCCAAGTACAGGCCAGGCAGCTGGATTGGCATTGGGGTTAAGGTTAAGATTAATGCCAGCATTTGAGTTGGAAGCACCCCAGCAATTCTGACTTCTACCATCTCCAATCATGTTGTCCATCTTTCCATCCCCACCACTAGCAGAGCAGTGAGCTAAGCCAGAGTTAGAATTGGTGGCAACACCCCACACTCTGGTCGAGTTTCCATTACCATTTGCTCCCCCAGCTCCAAGGGCACTCTGGTTAGAAGTGCTTTGGATGAGTGCTCCATTGGTGCCATTATTGCCATTGGGTTTCTTTGTATGTCCAGTGAAGTTGCCTTGGGCACTCCCTGTAGCCATGCTACTATTCTCAGAGCCACAGTTGGAGGCAGAGTCAGTGTCTGTAGTACATTCTGAGGCAGACTCAGTCTCAGTTCCTGTAATGGAAGGCCACGCTTCCTTGTCAGTCCTGTCTATTATCACTTTATCCCAGCCGCAACTGGCTTCACTTCGGAAAGTGGGCTGCTGTCCCCAGTGAGTATTCTCATAGTTGTCTCCCAATCCACTGTGGCCAAGGTCTGTAAAATCAAATATTATGCAAATTAATCACATGACAATGACCAAATATACAAGTATGGCTTATTACAATATTTTCATACACATTTCCAATTCCAAAGCCTATCATCACATCTGAAAAAAAATAATAAAGCCTATGTGATGGCATAAAAGCTATGTATTAGAAAGGTGAAGTACAGATTTTTCTATACATTAAAATATAGTCTTCCATGGTACAACAATGCACTAAAAATTCCAAGCTATGATAAAATAACTCTTCTCTATACTAATACATACAGGTTTTAGATACATTCAATACTTAAATTCCTCTTATAAGACTCAACTAACAAAACCAACTTTCTTAACCTATACTGAGGGGCATACAAGCATATATTTTTCTATAAATTACAGAAGTTAAAGGTAAATTATATTAGTATTATCAAATGATTTTAATATTTCAACAAATTTATAAAATTAATCAATTCCTATAAGATGTATAATGTACCTTAAATCTTAGAAAACGTATTGTTGTATCACAGATATTTAGGACTTGAACTTAGAAACAATAGGCCTAATAGAGCCAAACATTACAATGATGTTACTTTCAAGACTTTTTAAACGCTAAAATTAAAAAGATAGAAGAATCAGTTGTTTCACTGAAAATTAACGACTTGGACGTAATGGTTAGTATTCCATACATATAAATGACAGTACAATGTGGGCATAGGGCTCAATATAATCCTGACCCATGAGGAAGAAAAGGGCAAGCAGTCTCCTTACTTATGTCCTAATCAAGCAAAGCATAATGCTAGCTTTTGAGACTAGGAAAAGCAAAGAAAATTAAGAGTTGTAGTTTTAACTATTTACAAAGAGATTCAAGGGGGGTTATTCTTGTACGTGCACAGGACATTTTAAATATTAATAAATTAGCTATTTTTAATAACGTTTTGTTCTGCAATGTGAATTACTATTAAATGTAAACTATATTTTCTGTAGTTGTCAGAGATAATTTGGGATTTTGAGAAAAATCTCAAACCAAGAGAAAAATAATTAAATTTAAGCCTTCTATAAATAACTGGCAATTTTTCATTTTTTAAAGAAAACCTTGAATCTTTTTGGGATGAAGTGATAAACTATATTCTAAATTATGATTCATCATAATAAAAACTTGGCAGTACAATATTCTTTATATTGAACAATTAAAGGTATTTTTAACAGTTAAACCCAACAGTGTGTTTCTTATTTATTTAAAAGACCAGTTAAGGCATTTTAAAAGGCAATCTTCTAAGTATATAAATTAGATGAATAAATAAAATTTCTATAGCAGAATAAAAACAAAACTTTGTGGATATTCAGGATGAAGACAAAAAAGGTTTTTTTTAAATGCACAAAGGATCTATTTTAGTCTGTAAAAGTTTATTTATTATTAAGAGGCTCCCCCTGATTTCTATAGCATGTATAATCTGAGGGTCAAGCCCTTTTTAAAGGTGTTAGAAATCTGTAAGAATTTGGTTTTTTTAAATAATAATAGGTGAAGTATTTATGTCTGTGTTCTGAATTTTGCAACTATAAACATTTAGGTGGAAATTGCAAGTTTGTCCAACAAGAATTACTGTACAAAAGCTTAAATTCTAAGACTGTGCCAGAAATACTAACGCAGATATGAAAGAGTTAAGGGACAGCCCAAAATAAAACAGCTTCATTTACAGACAGAATCCAATACTAAGCCACACAAGTGGAAAAACCTAATTTTCTTTTCTTTTTTTTTTCTTCTCTTTTTGCCACGGTATGCAACGAAGTATGCTCCCTCTGAACCTTTAATGTATTCAGGAAAGAGCTGAGCAGCATAAAAGAGAACATTCTTCATTATTAGATAATGAGTACTCTGTGAAATACTAACACTCCAAAACCAAACAGCAGTAGATAATGACAAATAATAACTTCATTTTTCTGCCCAGCGCAGCATATCTATAGCAAGCAGCTCTTTCTCTGAGGACGCCATTTTATCAAACCTGAAAGGCAGCCAAAAGCTTAGGACGCTGTGCTGCTGCTGCCTCTAAAACATTATGTAATAAACTGATTTAACAGAAGCAGATGCTATTTGCCCCTCCCTTTTTTTTCCTCCTCTTGTTGCTCTAAAGGGGCCAATGAGTAATAAAATACCTGACGAAAGGTGACGCCCAACCATCCTAGAAGACGCTACATTGTGTACAGAGCTGCCTCTCCTTCTGCATCTAGGTTCGCCTGGACTCTCAGCTTCAATATGTCGGCTGTGTTGAGAGTGAGCCTCATCCTGTAGAGCTGCCAAGAAAACCGCTCAGTGCAAGTGTGCACCCAGACAACCTGCAAGCTTGCTCAGGCCTTAGCTCTGCTAGCCTTGGAAATGCTCTTTCTATGCAGGGAAACTCTTCTACTCTCGCCCCCCCCTCTCCAGCATATAGCCCCCTTAACTCTGGGTAAGGCATCAACAGATGAGGATTTAAAAGCTTGATTATCTAATTGCAGCTGACATTAAACCGATCTTGCTTCCTCCTTAAATTCTTTCAACTGTCACAAAACATTTTCAGTTCAAAACCTAGCCACAATTAGCACGGTGGCTGCTTTTCTTCTGGTTTTGAAAGTCAGCCAAAAGAACAGCCGCATATTGCTGATTGGCTACATGCAAACACATTCCTGCCTCCTTCGTATTTCCACCCTCCTCTTCCCATCCTTAAAAAGAAGAAGACGGGCTGCATACTTGGCAAACAAGCACTGGTAATGATATTGGGGAGGGGAGGGAGGGGAAACCTGACATAAAACCAGGTAATTCTCCCAAGTCTTTTAATTGTTTCTCTGCTTTTATCAAGAACGTAGAAAGTGGGCAAGTGCATTGAAACCCACAGCTTTAGTTTGTGAGCATGTGGAATTGTTGCTACATGCCTCGGAATGACAAGATAAACTGCAGCACTTTTTCCCTTCAATATTTGCATTTGTTGTACCATGGAGGCGCAAGTATTTGATTTCTAGTTAAGGCTTTTTAATTTTGTTTCTCGTCTTTTACTTAAACACTGTGTAATTTTTATATGAATGATGATATCAACCTCTGATCCAAAACATAACATTTTCAAACTAATAAGATACAGGGAGAAAAAAATCACTATTATTTTATTGACTTGGAAGGAAGCAGCCCTGAATCCCTTCACTTAAGATCAGGAAAAAAGAAAAAAAAACCTTTCATCTCATTCATATCTCAAGCCTTCCAATCTGAAAGCTAAGGATGAGATAAAATACATAAATCATACAGGTAATCTGCTCCAGGTAATCCAGAAATAACTATTCAAATATAATTACTTGAAAGAAAAATTACAATTATTGCATTCACTAGCTTCTAAAACGTAGATTAGGATAAATCTGTGTATATTCCACTAAGCACATGTAAGTGCATATTTAACTTTCTTCAAAACATAGCAATGTTTTTCCCTCTTGTTTATGGATCAAATTATCATTACTATCACAAGTTAGCAGAATAGTTAGAGATACCTTTAAAACTATTCAAACATTATTGTGAAAAAACAGAAGTGCAACTGAACAAGATTTCAATGGTTAGGATTGTAAATATTAACAGTAGTAATTATTCTGCATAATATAGTAAAAATAAAAATATTCTGAAATTTGCAAGTTATGTACATTTGAGTAACTTTTGTACATATGATGGATAATCTTCTAAAAAGAGATATTATGTATCATGATACCTCTGACTATATAGATAGTCCTCATTTAACAAGCACCTGTTCAGCAAATACTCAAATTTAGGACTGCACTGAATGGGTTGTAATGACAGCTCCTCACAGTTGTGGCCATTGCAGTGTCCACATAGTCACGTAATTGCAATCCAGTCACTTGTCAATTACTTTTCAGCATCTCACGGCCATGTAATCACCATTGACGACCTTTGTTACCTGCCTCCAACAATAGGGAAGCCAGAAAGATATTGCAAATGGAGACCATGTGACATCACACTTATTGGTGGTGCGGGATTCACTTAACGACAGCAACCGGAAAAGCCAGAATTGCTATTGCTAAGCAGTGAAATCACGTGACATTCCTTTTTATGATGTTGTTTAGTGATGCCAAGTCTGATCCCAATTGCCATTATTAAGCAAGTACTACAAGTATAGCTCTATCCTGAATTTTGTCAGTAGTTACACTGCTTTTTTTTTTGGTACCAAAGATTCATGGACATAGTTTTAGTATTTCATTCAAACCTTTTTATTACTTTGGGTTTTTTTTAAATTTCTGCATTCTACATTTCATGACTTTGAACCAAGAGTGTATATATAATTCAGTATGTTTCCTTCACTGGGGTGAAATAAGTACATTAGGGAAATATATGTAGAACACAGGGAAAAATTCCAATAAAAAAGATAAACAAATATTCAACAGTATTCATGTATTTATGCTGTCATTTCCAATAAAGCAAAGGATGACATGGCAAACATCTTATTGTCAAGTCAATTTAATTCTGTGTATTAACATTTGACTTCTATTTACAAAAGTTTCCCATGTTAAGTTTTTGTTGGCAGCAACGCTAGGAGGATGTAAGAATATCTTTCATACCATATTTATTCCTAGATTCTTATTTCTAGATTGGATTGAATTGTACAGTACAATTATTGTTGGTTGGATATTTTTGAAAATGAACCTATTTTTAAAAAAAAATACTAACCATGTTATTTCAATTATTTAAACCATTGGGGAGAGGAGAGATAAGATGTAATCTATGTCTAGCCAGTGCTGGAAGAATCCCAAGCATCTGTATACAATTTTCTGAAAATTCCTTTTGGATTTTCTGAATGCTTGAATTACGTTGCCCCAGAGTATTAGACCTTCATATGGGCCTTGATTTTACATAAATGGAGTTTGAAAGAATGTTGGCAATTATTTTACTTATTTCATAAAGTCACCAAATATGCTATTTATGTGCTTATTTGTAAGATCAATTAACCGCCTCAAAGGATTTTATATAGCTGTCCATCTCACTGTGGCTATGGGCAGTTTAGAGAGTTAAAAACACATGTGCAAAATACAACAATAACAACAAAGAAACCATACTGAAGCACATTTAAAACAATTAAAATCTATTCAAATCTTTAAAAAGCCTATAATCTGTGAGTGATAAAGACATGTGAAAAAGAGATTTATGGTGAAATGTGAAAGGAATTTGCTACCACCTCTTCAAACGAACAAGCCTCATGAAAAGGCTCACTTCTGTGAGCTGTAACTCACAGCATCGGATGCTGTAATACCGGTAGTGTTATTTATGGTGGAAGGCCCACCAAAACATAATATTTTTTCATAAAATTTGTTGGTTGGAAAAATGCCACTAGAACTCAGTTTTCATCACAAAGTACTTAATAATATCGGATAATGATAATAATCACATTATTATAAAACTTAACTATTCTGAAACCAATGATTATTATAATGATTGTATACAATTAACCTTCAAAGACCTTTTGAAAGTACTTATTCTTCAGAGCATCATAAAAACAGTGGCCACTTTCTTCTTAGTGACAAACTGTTCCACAGGAGGGAAGAACACAGACAAACCAACAAACAACCTAGAACAGAGATATAGCTAGGTATCATTCATGTATCTGTATGAAAAAGTACTCATGCCCCTAATTTCAGTAACTGATTGCATCATCTTTAAATGTAATAACTGCAACCAAACACTTCCTGTACTTGGTTATCAATCTTTCAGACTGATATATAGCAACTTCTTCATATAACTGACAATTCTCTAGCATGATGAACTACTCATTTTAAGCCAGCCACAATATTTCTTTAGAATTTAGATCTGAACATTGACTTGCCTGCTCCAAAGCAACAAAATTATTCTTTTTCATCCATTTTCATGTCAACTTAATATATTTGAGAATTTTCTCTTGTTCATGATCTATTGTACTTCAATAGATGGGTTAAGAGAAGAAGAGATTCTTTTTGTAACCTTATGTGGAGAAGAAGAATTAAATTTGTTTGTACTTGTGATGAAAATTGGAAGCAATTTAAATAAGATTAAATATGTTAAATATTTCTTTTCTTATTCCTTCTTCTTTGTTCTTTTGTTTCTTTTTTCTTAATTCTGCACTTTCTATACTTTTTTTACTTTTCTTCTTGTTTGAGTTTAGTTTGCAATGTCTTTTACTATTGTTATTAAAATTTTCAATAAATAAAAAATAAATAAAATTTTCAATATTTTAAGAAAGAAATTTGTTTTCAGTAGAGCATGATATTTACTAGGATCCATGTGGTAATGGCAGGAACCAAAATTGTGATACTTCGGTAGGGTAGGGTAGCGAAATCAGACCTGTTTATTGAAATAGTTGAACATATAGTCCCAGTTATTCTCTTAATTGAATTCACTGAACTGCTGGGGAGTGGGTGGCAACCAATGTTTCCCATTAGTATATCTTGTTTTATGAAATAAAAGAAACAAACATCTAATGACTGGTGCTATTTGTTCAATCAAATACTGTATCAGTAAGACAAACTTTGATAACATTCAGTATTACACATATCGAAAAATGCAGAAAATCCAAACCAGATGAACATTTTATTAACAAAATGTATATGCCTTCTAATGGTCTCTAAATATGATAAATTAAATAAAATGTGACTAAAATTAGATTGAGTATAAATAAGTATAGTCCCACTTTCTTCAGATGCAGTAAACCAAGAATCTTGTAAATAAGACTTGTATTATTATGCCCTCCCTATTGCTCAGGTTTTGGAATATTCAAAGAATAATCTATTTCTCTAGAACTGTCATTTATAACACTAAACTTGATTTGCTTTACAATCATTCCTAACAGAAGACAGCTGTTATATCATACACTTCTTGAAAGAAGATTAAGACTTCAAGTGGACATAAGGAGCAGAAAGAGCAGGTCAACTTCCAACCCCGTTAAAACCGATTAGCTGAGCTAAAAATATATAGTTCCTTTGTGAGATAAAAGGTTGCCAATTAGCTCTCATAGTTTTCATAATCTAAGTTCAAAAATGCAAAATTTAGTCAATTATCAAATGTGAATTCTTCCTTTTATCAATAGAATACCATTTCAGTATATTGCATTTATTATATGTTAAGGCTACATTTTTCATTTCACTTTTTTCATTTTTTAACATTCATGAGTTGAATTTCTGACGCTAATTTAATTAATTTCTTGTTTCATAGTTATGCATTCTGAGGAATATAGTAACAACTGAATTTTAATCTCAGAGATTACAACATTTCAAAAACAAAATCAGTTAAAAGAACTGATAGTATTTTTCATTTGCAATACAATTAGCACAGCATACTTTGAACAATCTAATAGATACGCTTGCATAAGATTTAATCTGTAATGAAAATGAATTTATATTGAAATTTAGACTCCTAACTATAAGGGGTAACAGTTTATAAATGGTACAATATGTAACAAGATTAAGAGATGGTAATGCATTTATCAAAAGCAACAGAATTTGGCGAATCAGATTCCTGTGACATGGCGTGCTGTATAATAGATGAACTATAAGTTCCAGAATTCCTAGCTTTGCATCACTAACCATAACAACCAGGAATTCTGGAAATTAAAATGCAGCATCAATAGAGGCAACTGGGATAAAGATCCCTGTTATAGTTATACTTTTTGCCTTCTCGGTGAATTGGCAACTAAACTGCACTCTAAGGGATATCAGACATTTTGTGTTTAAATATGTCTGAGACAAAATACCACTGCAGACACTATTATTCTGAAGAAATTGAACTCAGCTGAACTTTATAGTCTGAGTTAATTTTCAGACTAGCCTTCTAAGCTAATGCCCTCTAGATATTATGGGGTCCCAGAATTCCTTGCAATTCTATCACATCTGAAGAGCTCCAGTTTGGTGAGATCTAAATATAGTTATGATGTGATGGCTTCTTTGTATTTTCATATCTATAATACATTAGCATAATATGCAAAGTAACATTCGTAATCATCTGAATGCATTCATTGGAGCACAGCTAAGTTGTCTTGAAAGCTGACCGCATATGATTCATATTTCATATTTATTCTAGGTACTTTACTTAAAGAATGGATAAATATGGCATAAAGTTATGATTATTAATCATAATGTACACGAATGCACATATTTCATGTATTAAAAATAAATACACATATCTGTTTTATGTATTAACAGGTTGGGGGGGAGACTCCTCCTGGACTTGTGGTTCCTACTTAAAGAGTATGTGGCAGCTGTGGCCAGAAGGACCTTTGCACAGCTTCATGTTGTGTCATTCATGTCCATTACTAGACCAGGGAGTCCTTCCCACAGTCACTTCTAATTCAACTACTACTCTATATGGGGTCCTTGAAGACTATTTGGAAGCTTCAGCTGGTATAAAATATGGTGGCATGGGCAGTTATATGCTGTTCATTCAGCCCCTATAATATTTCTGCTTTGTGAGCTGTACCAGCTACCAGTATGTTTCCAGGTACAATTCAATATGCTAGTGATCATCTTTAAAACCTTTCATAGCTTGCAACCAGGTTATGGACAGGATAGCTCCCCAGTAGTGTGTACTTGTCCTTTTAAAAAAATCTGCAGTGGCTATCCATCCTGTTACATCCAGAAGGACAGGCATGTTCTGGGTCCCATCTGCAAGACAGTGCCATCTAGTAGGACCCAGGAAAAAAACATTTTCTGCCATAGCTCTGGCATTTTGAAACATCACTTCTCTCAAGATCATATTTGCCACAACCCTACTGGTCATTTGCAAGACATTAAAAATTTGTTTCTTCTGTAACGTCTGGGGCCCTCATAGTGTGAGTGAGCCCATTTCTTGGTTATATTGACTGTGGAGCACTGTGAGTTTCATAGTTGCTGTTTTTGATTATTTATGTTTATAATATATTGGTTGTGTTTTATTCTTTTTTAAAATACTATTTTAATTGTCAGCCATCCACAATTATACATAAGATGTATGCTGTGCCTAAATTATTTTATTATTCATGTAGTTTAATTATTTACTGGAAAAATAAAATATCACTGTCACTGTCTCTTTGCTCTGTCCTCTTTTTATTTAAGCGTACATCCCGTTCTAACTTTCTCTTTCCTTCTCCACTTACATATTTAAATTTCAGAAGCATCAGCACTTACAAATCTTTGTGAGGCTCTCCGCCAAAAATTGATTTCATCATAAAGACATGTAACTCTTTAATACACAACCAAGATATTAAGATCATTTCATTTAAAATTAAAATTAAGTCTTATCTGGTTTAGAATCCAATCCAGAATCCAGATTTATATTTGCATCTAATAAAACTATGTTTTACTGACAATAAAGTAGCCTAGTTTGAATTAAGAGTTTAAAAAATTAAATAAAAATATACAATATACGGTGATAATTGAACTACTATTCTAAAACTACTCATCAATGAAGATGAACCTTATTACATGTACACAGGTAGTCCTTGACTTACAACCATTCACTTAGTGACCGTGACGTTACAATGGCACTGAAAAAAGTGATTATGGCCAGTTTTCACACTTACAACCACTGCAGCATCCCCATGTTCATGTGGTGAAAATTCCGGCGTTTGACAACTGGCCCATATTTATGACAGCTGCACTGTCCCAGGTTTATGTAATCACCATTTGTAACCTTGCCAGCTTGCTTTTGACAAACAAAGTCAATGGGGAAAGCTGGATTCACTTAACAATGTGATTCACTTTAAAACTGCAGTGATTCATTTAACAACTGTGCCAAAAAGCTTGTTTTATGGGGCACAATTCATTTAGCAAAATATATTTTGGGTTCCAGAGTGATTGTAAGTCTATGAGGAAAATAGTTAATAAAAAGCATGCAACAGCAACAGTTAAAAACAACTGTTTAACTTCGCTGTTGTAAATGATATATTTGACACTGTCTTGCTAAATATTACATTCACAGTAAAACCACAATGTAGCACAGTTGTCAAGTTCAAAAGGAAAAAAATAAAATTAATGTTAAGAATATAATAAAAAATTAACATTTAACATAGCCAGCTTAGCCTAGCCAGGAAACAAACGAACAATACCAGGAAAATAAGGAAGTACAGATATAAAATCAGAGAACTTGAAAAATGGTTTAAACATAAATTATAATAAAGACTGGAATATTGTATGTAATCTTTCCCTCTCAGAGAGAGGGGGGGAAATGAGGAAGATTTTCCCCTGCACTTGGAAATACTTATTAGCACTTAAGAATTCATCTAAGTGCATATGGCAAACTAGCAAGGATGTGCAGTCAGAAAGGGATTGAGTTTACACATAAACTCATTTTTAGACATCTTTTAGTTTAGAATGTTTAAAAGCATGCTTTGTTGAATAAATCACAGTAGCCTTATTTGTACATAACAGAAAACCATAATGAGTGGCTACATATTCTTAGTCACATATTATATTAAGCCCCAAACAAACAATCCCCAAACAAATCAAACTACAATATGGCTTTGTGTTCTTCTAAATTGGACAACATATTGTGTAAGTGTGAAGATTCAGTCCAATGTAAATGATGACAGAGGACAAAACTGTAAGCACCACTTCCAAATCCCGTTAACCTTTTGCTGTTAGCTGTCTTGAGTGTTTTTTTGGCAGAACAGTCAAATTCTTAGGCCAAGATTCTATAACTCATGGATGTAAGAACAGCCCTTTAAATCAGACACAAGTCTATTGAATCTATTATTATTTCACAAAAAGTCCAACTAAATGCCAATTGAAAGTCTTCAAGCAAACATGAAGGAAATAACATTTCCTTAATATTGTTTGCTAGTAACCAGTATTGAAAGATACAATATTATAACTAGGACAATTCTATTAGGAATCAAGGTTAACCAATACTTTATAATTGTCCAACATTCTTAAGATCCTGTCTAAATCCCTATTAGAGTTATTATTAGACTTCCAAAGTCAACAGCTTCAAAACATTTTGCAGTTGCAAACTCCATAATTTAAGTTTGGAATATATAGTATTCTTCTTTCCAGTAACTTTTAAAATGGAACTTTAAAACAATATAACGTACATCCTAAAAACTAACTTTAAAAGCATGGCAATACTACTGGTCTCCCTCTATTTACTGAACCAAGTGGCTGATTTTTTTATCATTCTGAGTGCTGTTTCATATGATAGAAGATGCTTTCTCCTTTCACTTACTTACTCCAAATAAGTCTTGCATTTAACATTGCTCGATCAATTTCAGTAGACTTTTCAGCTCTCATTTTCTCAAGCTATTCTTAGTAAGAAATATACTCTGAGATCCACAAGTAATTCCACTCATCTATGATACAAGTTGGACTAAAGCCCATTATCTCTCACAGGAGCAGTTCATCCTGCTACAATATCTCATAATACATTTAGAGTATGCATGATTGCCAACTCATGGTCTGACATTTCTTAAAGCAACAACTGCAAAAATCATGGCTTACTTTAAATAGCTAATAACTTTACAGTCAGATTTTGAAAAGCCTATTTGCAAGCATTAGCAATATTCTCTGTTAACATTTTGAAACATCTGGATGTAAAATCATTCAGTTTTGAAAAAAATATATTAAGACAACACTATACAAATTATATTTAGAATTAAGTCTATATTCCTAGGATTCCTGCTTTTGTACGTATCCATATGGTGGACTGACAATTTATGACGTTTACATGAGCTACAGTAGCTTTTCTCAAACAGTAAGTCATGGATATAACTATTGCTGAGCACATTGTAAGCCGCCCTGAGTCTTCGGAGAAGGGCGGCATATAAATCAAATTAAAAAATAATATATATATATATATATATATATATATATATATGTTTTCTCAGGTTTTCGCGGGTGTTTGTATGTAGGTCTTTGGTTATTCGGGTCTTGTCCCACGTAAAATTTTACGTGGGACAAGACCCGAATAACCAAAGACCTACATATATATATATGTACATATATATACATATACATATACATATACATATACATACATACATACATACATACATATATATATATACCTGTGATGGTGAACCTATGGTACGCGTGCCAGAGATGACACACAGAGCCCTCTCTGTAGGCACGCACATCATCACCAGCTGCTCTTTGAGGTTTCGGCACACGCATGACCAGCTGGCTAGCGCACATTTGCGTGCCGGAAACCCAAAGACCAGGTGGCCGGCACGTGCATGTGCACCAGACAGCTGGTCTTTGGGTTTCCGATGCTCTGATGCTCTGGCAGGTGCGCACACATGTGCGCACACGTTCCGGTTTGGGTACTTGGTGCCAAAAAGGTTCGCCATCACTGTTATATACTGTATACACAGACAATTTGTATCATGCATGTTTCACTGTGAACAGTCAAATTTTGATTTCAAGCACAAAATGAATCTCTATGAACATGGGAGCTCTGCTTTGCATTCAAAACAATGCTTTTATAATTTACTCTGATAATGGTTTCAACTTTGGTTTTATTTCTGCCTCTTCTACAGAGCCTAACTCAAAGAAGTACACAGGAAAGTCCTCTAGTTAGATTATGGCCACAAGAGGCCCATAATCAACAAAGGTTTCCAATGAATCTCCTGTTTAGTAAGCTGCCAATATTACTTCATTCAGGTCTTGTCTCTATATTGTTCACCTATACTTTCCAGGTGAAACTGATTCTGTAACAGAGAACAATGTGTCTTCCTTTCTACATGACCACAGTGTTTTAAATCAGAAACCAACCACTCTGATTAACCATTAATCAGATAAATATTAACTATTTAGCTGAGCACCTGAACAATTGTTCTGCCTATAATACATTTCTTTCAACCTTATCACTCACCTGTGGGGATCTGAGTCTTACTGGGGTGGTGATGTCCACCTACTCCTGGTTGTGGAGGAGGACTTGTTCCTACTTGTCCAGTACCTTGCGCTGGGCTTGTGCTGATCAGAGTTCCAGCAGGCAGAGGCTGGCCTCTTTTTAAGAGCTGCTTCTGTTCTTGTTGGCGGAAGCGTGGAGGCACCTCACGAGGCAGGTATCGGGATGCAGCTGGCTGCTGCCCATTGGCAGATGCACGCTTGCCATTATTATTGTTGGTAATAGTGCTGGTGGAAGTACTGGTACTGGTACCGGCAGGTTGGGGCTGGCTTAAACTGGTCTTAATAGGTTCTGGCACTAAGAAAATAAAAAGTTAAGAAAATATTAAGAGGGAGAATTAAATACAACTCTTCTTAAATGCACTTGAAATTAAAATTGATCAACATGCTCTTTGCTTGAATAAGCAAGTGAAGTAATCAAGCATATAACACTTAGGAAGCAGAGTTTATGCTACATAAATGTTACATTCTTTAGGTTTGATCATGTGACTGAAAATTTCTAAACAATATTTCTGGACATCTCAGTGATTTCTAAAACTTTATACTATATACTAAAAAAAAAATTCTTCATCTCTCCAAATGTATGCCATAGTAATATTTTTCTGTCTTCTGATATCAAGAGCATATCAAACTTGGGGAAACTTACATTAAGGAAACGCTTCAACAATATCGCAGTGCCATTATAACTTCAAATGGTTGTTAAATTAATAGTCATAAGGTGAGAACTATCTATATGGAATTACAACTGCTAACGTTAAGAAATAGCGAAATGTGTCAGTTTTTCTATTCTTTATTTCTTTTTGCTCCATTTTAAGAAACAGTTTTCCATAATAATAATATAGTGAATAATTTTTGGTGTAGCAATTAAGGTACTGGCCTAGAAACCAGGAGACTGTGAGTTCTAGTCCCATTTTAGGCATAAAAGTTCGACTGGGTGCCCAACCTACTTCACAGGGTTTGCAGTTGTGGGGAAAATAGGAGGAATGAGCAGTATGTATTTGTCACCTTGAGTTACTTATAAGTAATAAAGACGGCATAAAATAATCTAATTCACACACACATACACATATAAATTTTAAAATGTGTAAATCTCAAAGTGCAATTGGACCTTGGTTTATATATTACCCTGACAGGTTGACATTAGATACATTCACACTGATATTGATATGAACAAATTTCTTTTCTAAAGTATTTCCTTACAATTTCCTAAAAATTCCCTTAAAACTCCCTATTTTAAAGACATAAATATTCTTATTTATATCTTTAAAATATAAGAGCCACCTAACTTTAGTTAGCTCCAAAATTACACAAATAATCAATTATGCTTTTTCAGTATGCTTTATATATTTTGTCTTTTAAGAATCATATTCTACTATGATATAATTACATAATAAATTTATTTGCAGAACATTTTAATATCCTCTGTACAGTCCAGCAATTTATAACGGAATTTTAGAGCAATATAAATTGGTTATTAAAACATACTAAGAGAAGCATGAAAAGTAAATTACTTCAAAAGAAAAATTCCATTAAATGCCCAATATTTATTTGCTCCATGTTTTCACTGGGCATTATTAAGGCAAGCAGCAACTGAACCACCTTTCCATAGTCAGGACACCAAATCAATGAGTAACATTTTATATATCCAACAATCTCACTTCTGTAGGTAAAGAACAGCAGAAGAGGCCTTTAAAAAGAGGCATCCCTCCTTTGCCATCTGATGTTAATGATTTTATTTGCTAATGAGTTTATTGGCTATTATTGATGTTTTTAATGTTTTCAATCCTTTAATGTCTATAAGCTGCCCAGAGTCATTGCATACAAGATGGGCAGCAAATAAATTTCATAAATAAATAAATAAATGCTGGCCAGAGGGCAAGGCTACGCATGTGTGAAACCAGACCGTCCTTAAGATATTCCAGCCTACATTGTTTAGAGTTCTTAAAGGTCAAACTAGTACTCTGACTTAGAACTGGAAACAAATCAGTATTTAACGTAAGTTGCATACTGCCAAGGTTGTATGCTCCGTGTACTGAGATCTACTTACAAGTCTTGCTTTGGGACTGTGAGCCAACTGATGTTTCTGATCACTTTTAAAGCTAGAACCATGTGGTAGGAAAGCAGTATATATATTCTCTACTTTGAATGTTACCAGGCATAATGATCGATAACACAATATAGATGTAAAAGTGAGTATCTTCAAAATGAGCAAATCATGGCCCTGGTACACACAAAACTAAGTCAAAACTGTAACCAAGACTACAGGCAAATTCATGCAATCCCACAATTTTCTTAACAAATTACAATGAAGCTTTAATTTTGCCTTTCACAAATGCCTCAATTAATCTCTAATTGTGGAAATCAGCCACTTAGGTGGAAGCAGAGATGCCAATCTTCTTTTCTCTGCTACTCAATACTACCGCAGAATTAAAAAATAGCTTAAATTTCCTACAAAATTCACATCAGCCTTTGTGTTTTACATTCTTTTCAACTTCATTTGTAAAACTCAAAGTGACTGTGCTGAATTACATTTGTAGTACATTTAATACAAACCAGGAATGTATATATTGGGAATATAGATAAAACACTGACTTTGTTTAAATCTCTGCAGCTGCTTAAAACTAGAAACATTTCCTGAATTTTTAACTGGAATAAAACCCAGACCCTGATCCCCACCGAGGTAACATTATCCAAGAACAATGCACTATCAAACAGAACAAAGATTCTATTAATACATTTGATTTCTTTTACCATAACCTGCTAAGTCAAAATATATAAAAATAGATGAAATCACACAGAAATTAATGGGGCAATACAAAATCATTCACTATATCCACAACTGTGAAATTGAACAACTGATGCAGAACATTTTGCCGCAAGAATTAAAGTTCTGATTTTTTTTTAAAAAAATCTTATCTTATTAAAGCTATAAAAATATAGACATAAGGCTGAGCGTCATGGCGCCATCGGAGCCTGGGTCCAAGGAGGATGATGAGACGGAGCTAGGGTGACGGAGGAATGATTGGAGGAGTAGGATGAAGCAGTCCCAGGTCCCTTGGGCCTAGGAAGGATTGCCAGCGAAGGAGAGAGGGTGCAGGATGACTAAGCAAGTGGGGAGGAGGGGAGGCAGCGGAGCAGAGGAGTGATGGAGCTCCAGCGACAAGCAATTACTTTCTCTCTCTCTTCCCCCCCCCATCCCAGAGCAAGGAGAGGAGACAGGATCAGCGCAGAGCGACCCAACAAGTCGGGAGGAGGGTGCTCTGTCTCTCTTTACAAGGATTACCTGGGGAATGAGATTTAATGAGATGCCATTGGAAAGGGCACTTGTAAGGAACAAGCGTTGCCTTTTTCCAGTCTCACGTGCTGTTACTAACGTCTGGATACCTTGCTGTGCCTTGCCCTGCTTGCCTTGCCCTATTTGCCTGGTCTGGCTATGAGCGAGTTTGCAGCGACACAGTTCTGCTCCTGGTTATGTTGCAGTCCCAGTGAACTCTTCCTATGATGAGGACTCCTTGGAACGAAATTCCCTGAACTGTGGCTGCTCCCAGAACTGTGCTGCTCCTCTGGACTAATAGCAGCCAGGAACTATTGGAGGTTTGTTTAGAGCTTTGCTCCTGGACTTGCGGTGAACGGTGTGACTTTTGAAGGAAAGTTGGCGCAATAAAGGGGAGTTAAGCCTCCGTTCTAGCAGTGTTACTTCCATGCCCAGCCGGCAGCTGAGGGGAGCGCTCCCAATCCCCAATACACGTACATTGCACAGCCCTACCAGTACACAGAACACAGCAAAAAAATTCAGAGTTCCAACCATAAATTTAAGTAAAAAATAGTCCAAAATAAAATAATTTTCAGACCAACAGAATTATTCTCAATATTTGTCTCTGAATATCTCAGAAAAATCCAACACCAGTCTCATCAGTAAGACTGAGTGAAAAAGTCTGAAGAGGGCGTGGCCAGACCAATGGAAAAAGTTGAAACAGTCTTGAGCTAAGCAGGAAGTGATTACCCATGTGAATTGTCGGAGCAGCAATGCTGGAAAATTAATTAAAGAGCCTTGATAGTACAAGGGTTTAATGCACCCTGTTATTAACACAGCTGCCTGCAATTTCTGCTGGTTCGAATCTCTCCAAGGCTCAAGGTTGACTCAGCCTTCCATCCTTTCTAAGGTAGGTGAAATGAGGACCCAGTTTGTGGGGGCAATAAGCTGACTTTGTATAAAATATACAAAAGAATGAAGGCTATTGCTTAAAGCATTGTAAGCCGCCCTGAGTCTCCGGAGAAGGGCGGCATATAAATCAAATTAAAAAAAAAAAAAAATTGGACAAAGTGGTATTATCACAGGAAGCATTTTTTGAACCAAAGTGCCACAAATGGGCTAACTTATAGACTGTGATAGAACATACAAGCAGAATATAGATATTTTCTAAAAACAATTGGAGATGAGGAAGATGTTCATGGATATTATTTACTTATTATACTTCCAAACAAAATGGTTTTGTCTCATTTAAATAGAAAGATTTAGATAGGATATACTCATATGATTGTTATCTGATTAATCCACTCACAACTGAAGCTTATTTTTATCTGAGTTGAAGTGTCTTTATGAATTGATCAGTTAGACACAAAGGAGCTGCCCTTCCATCTGCATTTACGTGCAAACCAAGACATTTTTAAAGCAGTATTTTTGCTCACATCTATATTTGGTTAGAATTTAATATTTTTATATAATAAATGTTTTGAGTGTTTCAGCTATCTCTAGATGAATCCATCCAAGTATTATATGGCAATTATGCATTAAAGCATTACATGATTATCATTAAAAGTTTCTGAGGCCTTTATTTCAAACAAAATAAACAATTACCTGATATAATTGTCAGATTACAATCTTCTCTTCGATGAAAGTAATTTGTTAACAGAGAAAGCCCTGCTTTAGGTTTTCAAATGTAAGATATTGCAGGTGCTCATTATCTAAAGCAAAATATTACAAAGCTATCTAGGTAGTGTTTTGGGATACACATAGGGAGACACCTGCCCTCAAATAGACCACACATACTAACCTTGGCAGAAATAATAAGACCAAACATACTGGGTTTTACAGCAGCTGCTACCCCAGATCAACCAAAGGTCTAGACAAGAAAAGGTACTATGCGCGCAAAAGCAAATGCTTCTGGCAGTTCTCAGAATGGCTTAAATGGGAAAAGTTTTTCCTCAAAGAAAAAGCAGGAGTATTCTTGCAACAAAATTCCAAATACTGCCCAAAGATAGACATTGTAGTTGTTGCCATTTGAGAGTCTTAAAAAAGAAGGTATGGAAATATCTCTATTAAATAAATAAATATTTATTTATTTAAATAAAAAAATAAAAAAGCATACCAATAACAGAAAAAAAAAACCCACATGGCTGGCTTGAGAAATAACTTAGATATGGCAACAGGCCAACTGCAATTATTTTTAAGAAGTGTTTTGCATAGGGACAATCTGGAAAAACTAAATATCAGATGCACAACAGGCCTGAAGATTAGATGACAAAAAAATGTAGGGCCAATATCAAAAGGATAAAATTCCTTCAATAGGTAAACAGAAATTTTGCCAAAATAAACTCTAGTCATCTTTCTAGAAATAATTGCCATCTGTTTTTACGATATAAGAAATAAAGAGAGACAGCTTTAAAAATTATTACATTATCCAAGTAGACAAAAATGTCTTTTACTTCATGTACTCAAACAGCATTTAAAAGCCAGCTGCTTTATCCAAAGGGTCAATTTTGATATTATGTTAAAGTATGTTTAGGGTTATACTGTATGAACAAGCCTACACAAACTTCCCTGGTATCCTCTTTTTCCTCTGGTGCATCTGCAAAAGATCAGAAGCATCATTTTTTTTGTTTTGTTTTCATTGGATTCATCAAAGCTTTGCATCAAACCTTTATGGAACTAGTGAATCATAATCCAGTGTTCAATTAAGACATTGATAAATCATAATGTAAACTGAAATGTCTTTCAATAATTTAAACTAAAACTTCTTCTGAATATTCACATAGCTTGTTCTCCTTGCTGCTGCAGCTTCAAAAACAAAGTGCTATCTGCAAGACAGAGGCTTGTTCATACAACAGTAAATTATTGCTTTATATTTAAAGGGGGAAAAAATCTCCTTTTAGAGGAGTTTCAACTAAATATGCCAACACTTTCAAATGCGGCTTGAGCTACATTCAATGCTTAAATAGAAATCATTTACAGAACGAAGAGATGGGGACCACAGCTAAGGAACTGCTCTTTCCAATGTCTTTTTACAATTTTTATCTGGCGAGTGGTTTTCATCCTACCCCCAATAGTTTTATTTCACTTTTTTTTCCCCGCTGACCTCAATAGTACTGAAATTTTTATTATTATGCAATAAATCTGGTTGTAAATTATTCAGTATACACCGTATTTATTCCTTTGTCCAATTGCTATTTCAGGGGAATGGGAAAGTTTTGATCCAGAGCCTCTTTAGAAATAGCCACGGACAGTCACAGGAATGCCTCCTGTAAACAAAGTCAACCAAGACCCATGACACCAGTGGTCTTTTCCCAATGCAGGTTTCTCTTTTTGGCTTAGAGAAGGGAAGTCCATTACAGTTATGCCTGAATTAAGTAGCAGAAATCTGATTTTTCAAATCTGAGAAGATACCATATTGTTATTCAATACTGTATTTTTCAGTGTATAAGATGCACTTCCCCCCAAAAAAAATGGGTGAAATGTCTGTGCATCTTATACAGCGAATGTTGCCAAAGCTCTGCCTACCCACCAGCCCCCATCCTTTGGCCTCTGCCTCCCAGCAATTTGCCTCCTTGCAGCAAACAGCAAACAGCCTGTTCAGCTTCAGCACAGCCTGATTTAGCAAGAGGAGCTGATTGGCGGTTGGATCTGCCTCCTGGAATACCGCCTATCAGCTGTTCCAGGCTGCAGGGATCACCACCGCCCATCACCGCTGCCACATATCACTGCCTCCACGTGCCACATTTTTGGCCTCCTGTGTCCCGTTTTCAGCCTCCGCACTCCCCATTTTCCATCTCCAAGCTCTCCATTTTTGGCCTGTTTCAGGCAGTGGGGATAGGCAGTGGCAGACTATCTAAATTGCTAAATTATCTAAACTATCTAAAATGCTAAATCAGAGATGGACAAACTAACTTTAGAGTTACAGGATAAGGAAGACTCAAAATACTTCATAATATGGAATAGATGGTACCAGTGGATAAACCAGAGGAGGGGGAATGGTTAAAGATGAAATTTAGAAGAAATTAACATAATTAAAAACAGCACTGTCAGATGGATAGAAAAGGAAATAAGTCACTGTGTGTATGTATATATGTATATATAATAATAGAAAGTAGTCAATAGATGAAGTTGAGTACTGTATATGTACTGTATATGTATATGTAATTTTTGTCTTCGATTAAGAGAAACTTGTATGTTTTTCTTATATTTGTTTTAAATGTTTTTTTTAAGAATGAATAAAGTTTGTTTTAAAATTCAAAAAAAAAAAAAAAAAAAAAGCTAAATCAGGCTGTGCTGAAGCTGACCAAGCTGTTTGCTGTTTACTGCAAGGAGGAAAATTGCTGAGAGGCAAAGGCAGATTTTTTTTTTCTTGTTTTCCTCCACAAAAGCTAGGTGCGTCTTATAGTCCGGAGCATTGCATAGTTCGAAAAATATGGTACATCTTGCTAGACTATACTCAAGCTGACCTTTAAGAAATTTATAGTGTTCACTCTGATTTAAACTGACTGCAGTCTCTTAGAAAATGAACTTCAAGATAGCTTTTCATAAAAAATGTTGTTATGGGAGGGGGGGAGTTTTGATTCATTACCAAAAGAGTTTTTCTTATTTCTACCAGCCATTTTGTTTTCTGGTGCTTCTTACTCTCTAACAATCAGAATCACACAAGCAATAGTATCACCTGGGACACTTCTCCAACACCAAAATTCAAAAGCATCAATACTCGTTACCCTGCTTCTTCAAAATCCAACTTTCACTTCTACAAAGTTGTGTAGAATTCTGATCTTTGTAAGTATACAGACAACATGGCATCTGAATATCTTTTCCAAAGCCTTTGTAGTTGCTCAACTAAATGCTGAGGCCTATTTCTTGACTGCTTGTTCCTTTAATGTTGATGGCTGATCTTAAAAGGCAGAAGCTATCATTGACAATTCTAAGGCTAGTTTGCTCTTCTTTATATTTGATTTTAATCCCATTTTTTCACTGTGCTCCTTGGTTTTTATTACTAGAGCGTGTAGATCTTTTACATTTTTAGCTCTCAGAATAATATCATCAGCATCGTGCAGGTTATTAACATTTCATTTTAAAACCATTGCTCATCTTCTTCCAGTCCAGCTTCCCTTAACATACTTTCAGCATACACACTGATAAAATGAAATGCTCATCCATAAAAATTTACATAAACTAAAGAACCAGCTAATAGAATGGCAGTCCCCCACCTCTGCAGCTTGGCAGCCAGGCTTGGGGGAGGAGAGAGGGGAACTGGGCCATGCAAGCTGTAGACCGGCATGCACGCACATGCAGCCTTACGCGAGTGGTGGGCCATTGCACATTCATCCGAGTGTCCACTACCCCACCACTCGCGCAAGTTGAGCTGCACACATACGTACTCTGGCCAGCCACTCACATGGCCCAATTCCAAATAGGCCACAGTCCGGTAGTGAGCCACAGTTTGCGGACCCCTGTAATGGAAGATAAGAGTAGAATCACAGTTAATGACTTGGACAGCATTTGGAGGCTATGGTTATCAGTGACTGTTATTTAGATTGGATATATCCAGCAATTTATTTCTGATTGCCAGAAACAAAATAGTTGCTAAACTATAGAAAAGAAAGGGTGCCATTACTGTCATGTCTACTTGTCTGTTCTCAAAAGGAATGTATGAATCATGCAGAAACAGAAGGGAAGCCTTTTGCCCAACAGGTTTTGATCTGATCCAATGTGGTTGATAGCAATTAAGCTAAAGTATATTTCTTCTCTAAACAATAGGAAGCAGAAAGTGACATTTCAGTTGAAGTAGGTAACAACACACATTTTATCTTATATAGATAGATCTTATACACACACATACATACATATAAAGAGAGAGAAAAGTTCAGTTGTTTTATATCTATCTATCTATCTATCTATCTATCTATCTATCTATCTATCTATCTATCTATCATCTATCATCTATCATCTATCTATCTATCTATCTATCTATCTATCTATCTATCTATCTATCTATCTATCATCTAAAACGACGGAACTTTTCTGCTTTTGTATTATTGTCTCCTCTACACTATTATACCAGACTGTGTCTGAAAAAGAAAAGTTCCACACCCTGATTGTTACCAATATAGCACAAATTAAACCTATATTTTAATCTCAAGACAAAAAAGGCCTATTTTCTTATCAACCTTATAATGGCACAGTGATTAGTATATTAAAATATGTAAATTTATTTAAATGTAATCAATCAGTTAAGAGCTATAAAATAATTAAAAAAACTAATCAGTTGATAGCAATGGTAAGAATAAAGAGGTAATCAGTTACCAACTTAAAATTAATGACCTTAAAAATTGTTTTGTAGGGCTAATATTTTTCGACTATTATAAAGGAGTTTTTAATGTGATACGATAGTATAAAAACATAGACTTCTTTCATATTCATTGAGAGATTGGGAAATACTACATAATAAAAAGGACTGTGCCTGTCATAAATAAAGTTCATCTGATTATAGAATTTTGAACAAGGACACTCAACTATACTACTAAGATAATTAAAATCTTATAGATCACAAATGAATTGGATCCATGATTCCCTGTATAGTACCATATTTTCCGGTGTATAAGACGACTTTTTAACACATGAAAATCTTCTCAAAAGTCGGGGGTCGTCTTATACGCCGGGTGTCTTTCTCCTGTAACCAGGCAGACCAGCCCGAAAGGCTCTGACGCCTTAAATGGCTCTGGCGATCCAAGCTCTGACGATCCCAGCTGAGTTGCCTGCTAATCAGGCAACTCAGCTGGGATCGCCAGAGCCATGTAAAAGAAAAAAAGTTTTTTTCCTTTTACATGGCTTTAGCGATCCAAGCTCTGACGATCCCAGCTGAGTTGCCTGCTAATCAGGCAACTCAGCTTGGATCGCCAGAGCCATGTAAAAGGAAAAAAGTTTTCCCCCTCCAGCTTGCTTACCTTAGCTGCTAATCGCAACACTTGCCTTGCTTCGCTTGCCTGAATCCATTCCATCAGCAAGCCACTCCCTGCCTGCAATCAAGCAGGCAGGGAGTTGTGGACTTCAACTCCCAGAATTCCTCAGCCAGCAAAACAAAGCTGGCTGAGGAATTCTGGGAGTTGAAGTCTACAAGTCTTAAAGTTGCCAAGGTTGGAGACCTCTGTTCTATTGAGTAAGATTTTTTCCCCTTTGGGAGCTTTAAAAAAAAGTTAATTGGGGATTTTTTTAGTTGTTCTTTTTTTAGACCTAGCCATTTAAAGTTTAGGAAGTTTTAAATTTAGCTTTCATATAAAAATAAAAATAAAATAAAATAAAATAATATTTGTGCAGCTTTCTGAAATTTAGTGTGTTTCTGTAGTGTTTCACTCTAACTACACAAACATACAAAATCTCACAAAGCTGTATGTGGAATTTTGTGTGTGTAAAGTGTGAAAATTGTTTTTTTGGGCTTTTTGTGGCTGTGTGAAGTTCCTGCTTGTTGCAGGGGCCATATTGGGTCTAGCACAGCTGCTTTTACATTGTGGGTGAGCCTGTTGTGTTGTGTTGTGTTGTGTGTGTGTAAAGTGTGAAAGTTATTTTTTGGGGCTTTTTGTGGCTGTGTGAAGTTCTTGCTTGTTGCAGGGGTCATTTTGGGTCTAGCACAGCTGCTTTTACATTGTGGCTTAGCCAATTGATGTTTTTTAATTTTTATTTGGTGTGCGTTGGAAGAGGGGTAGTCTTATACGGCGAGTATAGCCCAAACCCTATATTTTAACAGGAAAATTCGGGGGTCGTCTTATACGCCCAGTCGTCTTATACACCGGAAAATACAGTATATGCTATACTGTATAGTATAGCAAATACTATAATTATTTGCAAAAGGTATTTTAAAGTAATAAAGCATTAAGTTGTGACATATATTAAGATAAAATCCTTTGCATGCAGTTTCATAATACCCAGCCCTAGCTAAATAACAGTGGAATTTTTTTAAAGCATTGTGAGAAATTGCCAGCAGATTTGAACAAATGTATTAATTTTGCAAATATTTTCTTTATGATAGTGGAGCCAACAAATGTCTTCTAAATGGTAGATGGTTTAAAGGCACTTTTCTTGATCACAATTGAACTTTTTGAAAGTGATAGCTCTTAATATATTGTAGATATATTAACACATTCTCTCGCACAGAGATCTAACAAACTGTGGAAATTGATTAGATCATTAAAATCTTGCATGCCAATCAGATCCCAAACCCAAACCCAATCTGTCAATCTACAGAAAAGACCAGGCCAGTTATACAAGACGTTATCTACAGAGGACACTATCTTTTTTAATGAAAAGAAGGACTAGGGGTGACATGATGGCAGAGTTCTAATATCTCAGAGGCTTCCACAAAGAAGAGGGAGTCAAGCTATTCTCCAAAGAACCTGAAGGCAGAACAAGAAGCAATGGATGGAAACTAATCAAAGAGAGAAGCAACCTAGTATTAATTAGAAATTCCCTGATGGTGAGAACAATTAACCAGTGGAACAACTTGCATCCAGAAGTTGTGAATACTTAAACACTGGGGGTTTTTAAGAAGAGATTGGACAGCCATTTGTCTGAAATAGTATAGGATTTCCTGCCTGAGCAGGGGGTTGGACTAGAAGACCACCAAGTTCCCTTCCAACTTTGTTATACTGTTATGCCCTTTTACTAATGATAATATATTTCCATGGATCTTATTATTTAAGCAGCAGCTTATGATACAAACAATGAAATCTAGTCTGATGCCATCATGATGGAGTTAAAGAAATATAAGAGTAAATATTTCACTGTGCGTACTAAATATTTCATTTTTACTAACAAGACCATTCCAAAACTATATACTGCTTCTTTTAAAAAAATAAATAGGTCAGGAATCAATTGTGACACAAAACCAGAGTAACATGGAAACCACATTACTTTGGATTTTTCTAATAAATATCTCCCACATTCCCAATATAAAGCTAATTGCTTGCTACTACTAATAATCCCATATTTAATTTTAAATCTAAATTTCATAATCCAATGTGGAGAAAAATATTTCAGTGACATCCCAACTCCATGCAAAGGCATTAAGAAATTCCATATAATGTTATTAATGCAATGAACGGGATCAATCACTCAGATCTTAATTATTCAGCTTTTAAATACATTTCTGCAAAGATTAACATGGAAATAATAAAAGCTATATAAGCCTCACATCGAGTTCTTGGTCTTTTGGATCCCCAATTTCCTCACATCTAAGGTTGTACAATATATAATTGTATGTTTGCTGTACAATGTACAACTCTTTTGCTCCCAGGTTGTCCCCACATCACCCACCTTGCCCCACTCTCCAAACATATCAATGGTTCACTAAGAAGGGAAAGAAAGAGAGCACTGCAAGAAGCATTCTGGAGATGGAACAGTTAAACCCAGCAATGCTTTCTTAGCCACTGCTGTGACAGGATTTATTTACAGCTTCCATTAAATACAGCAAGCTCCATTACAAAGTGCTGTATGTGAGAAGAATTTTTGATTATACAATGCAAGTGCTTCACTGCATTAAACATAGCATACCAGTGTATTCCCCCACCCAACCCCCTGTAATTGGTTTGGGTCATTGTTTGATGGGTTTATGAATTCATTACAGGAAACAGATGGATCACATAAATCAGAGCTATTCATCCAGCCAATCAAATGGCCAATTTTTCTCTTCTGTTCTCTTTCCCCCTTCTCTTCAACCTTAAAGAAGCTACTTCCTTCGTGCACAAAATGGTGTATAGAGTATGTATAGAAATAAGTTGTTAAAGCAACCTTGAAACAGGAAATTGAAACAGGAAACACCTTTTAAATGGAACTAAGCTTACTACGCTCACTATCCCCTATCAAAGCCTGATACAAAGAAAACTTACCCAAGTTTTCCTGAAACACTGGAACTCAAGCAGAAAAAGCAAGATACTTAAGAATACACCAAGTTCTATTTTTAATGGCAATGAAAGAGTTTAATATTGGAAAAGCTTATTTTAACCCCTCAATTCCCATTTTCAAATGGAGAGTTTTTATTCAGAAAATTACTTCCTTTGTCTATTAAACTCTCAAGTTTGACAACAGAGACATCTGCTGGTAAAATGCAAGTATCACAAAGGTTATATAAGCATTTATATTTTTAACATAAGCAAACCTTTTGTCATCTACTATGCAGAAAAAATCTAAATATCCAATGTTAGATAATTAAATGATTTGACTTGTAGGAAATTTCATTGCATGAGGTATCTGGGGGGTGGGGAGGAACACTCTTTGTAAAAATAATATTTCAATGGCTACTTTCAGATTTCTGCTGTATTTTTCAAGTCCCCCCCTTTTTTTTAAACAAATAGGGCAATTAAAGTCCAGAAGGCTCTTAAAATAAAATGTGAAACTCACTCATAACCACACTGACCTAATTCTCAAGGGGGTCTAGTTATATATGAATGGTTGGGAAATTAGAGGACATGATCATCAATACATGGTCTTCGTAGACATTATTATAAAATCATGGGGCTAGAAGGGACCTTGGTGGTCTTCTAATCCAACCCCCTGCCCAAGGCAGGGGTCCTTATACCATCCTAGACAAATGGCTGTCCAGTGTTTTCTTGAAAACCTCCAGTGATGGAGCACCTTCAACTCTGGGAGGCAACTTGTTCCACTGATTGATTAATCATTCACACTGTCAGAAATTTTATTTCCAGGTTGGATCTCCCTAGCTTCTACCCATTCCTTTTTGTCCTGCCCTCAGGTGCTATGGAGAATAAATCAACTCCCTCTTCTCTGTGACAGCCCTGCAAGTTCTGGGAGATGGCTCTTAGGACTCCCCTAAGCATTTTCTTTGTTAGGCTCAACACAACTAGTTCCCTTAGCTGTATTTAGTCTCCAGATCTCTAACCATCTTTGTCATGCTTCTCTGCACACTTTATAGGGCCTCAGCACCTTTTTTGTACTGTGACCACCAGAATTGGATGCAGTATTCCAAATCTGGCCTCATTATACAGTACAGAGCGGTACTATAACTTCTCACAATCTTGATGTTATCCCTCTGTTGATGCCGCCCAGGACTGCGTTGACATTTTTGGCCAATTAACTTTATTTGGGAACAGCTATGTACTAAATTCTTCTAGGATAGAATTTTCTTGAGCATTTTTAGTAGAATGTTTGGGCTTATCAGGTAGAAGGGGGAGTTGTCTCCCTATCAGACAATTCCTACTCTCTTTGCCAAGCTTATCCTGCTCAAGCTGCCTGAAACAGCAATTTCAAGAATTGGGGATGGGGGTAGGGCTTGAGAATGGGATGAGAGTAGGAAACTTCTGAAGGACAAACTGCTTTAATTCTCACCCTTAAACAGCAGCATGTAAGGCTGCAAATGAGGTGCCAGGATGGAAGCCAACAAAAGTGTGTGTGTGTGGGAGGGGGGGAACGACACACACGGATATTTCAATTAGACTTTAGCCTTTAAATTCATGTACAGTACTTTTAAATTTTAAATACTTCCATACAAGATTTTACTAACTTGGTATTAGCAAAGTTGTTTTTTTTCAGGGCACTGTGCTATACATATTCATTCATTCATTATGAAAATTCTGAATATATTTAGGTATCATGCTAAACTGAGGCATGTATAGCAAAACACTTTCAGTGGGTTAATTAAATTATTCAATTTAACATTCACATATTCATCTCAAGAACCATTGTTGCCATGAGCCCAAAAAAGATCCAAGTAAACTGATCAGAAAAAAAAAAATGTGCTATCAACATAAGTTTTAAAATTTTTAGAAAAGATTACTCATGAAAAGATTTCCAGAACTGAACATTCTATACATATTTTTCAAAAAGGATTCCCTATCACTTTATACAAATTACACGGATCACCTAGATTTGTTTCTTATTGTCCCTTAAATGTATGATTATGCTAAGAAGCACATTTAATTTCTTTCACCTTAATTTTGAGGGCCTTAAATGTTTATTTTTATATATACTTTTCTATGGTAACAGTCTCTCTCAAAGTTGTGCTTTTAAAAATCAATTATTTTTCCATCTCTGCAGAATCCCTGGAGAACTACTGTCTTACTATCTATATTGAATCTTTGTAGAAAATATGGAACAAGAGTTGCAATCTTGGTTTAAAATATATTGACTCCTTTCTTTCTTTGTTAGGTAGTTTAGCTTTCTTGATAGCACACTTCTATTGCCTCATCAATAACTGTTACTGTCCTCATGGAAAAATGATGCCTATATTTGACCCAATCTTGAAAATGCTGATATGCAAAGACAGATCCTGTATCATACAAAATACTAAGATATACAGTTCTTATACAAATATTTGTAGAAACTTTAGGGCAACAGTATTTCTACAAATACTTACGTAACAATTGCATTACTGAATTACATCTAATAACGTAGTCCTCAATTTACAAACATTCTTTTAGTGGCCATTTGAAGTTATAATGGCATTGAAAAATTTTTCAATGTTTTTCACATTTTTGATCATTGTAGCAACCCCATGGTAGCATGTTCAGAATATGGACACTTGCAAAGTAGCATATATTTATGACAGTTGCAGTGTCCCGAGGTCATGTGATGTGATCACCTTTTGCAATCTTCAGAGCAGCAAAGTCAATGAGGAAGCCAGATTCTTTTATCAACTATGTTACTAACTTAACTACTGCATTGATTAACTTAACAACCATGGAACATACTAACAATTATGATGTAGTCTGAGGATTTCTTTCCCTGCCTGTATTCCTTTTCTAAACTGGTTCCAAAATGTCATGGAGTGATTATATAGGGTCATTTCCATGAATACCATATGAAGAAAAAGATTGTCCCCACCAAATTTCATTCCATTTTCTCTTATTCTGCCTATAATCCAAATTTTATCTGGAAGTCTATAGCTATCCACAAACCATTCTGAGGACCTTATGCTAGCTACCTCCATCCTATCTGAAAAGCATCAAAGTGTATTATAATGCTATGCGTGTAAGGAGGAAGAAAAAGGTATAACTACAACTGAGTTGCTGAAGTGTGTCTTAAAATTGCTCTAATGCAACAATTTTGGAATTAGCAAATGCCTAACGGCAACAAAGAACAATGCATTTATATTACCTGGTTATATATTTCACACTCTCTAGAACTATCATCCAGAAATTAATTCATCATTTTCAATCGAACAAAAGCAATACTAATCATCCTGATTAGCTAATGTCTATATTAAGTTGATTTTCACTCCTCTCACAGCAATGAGTTTAGTGAAGGAATACTAGTGGCAGGGGTTTGCTTCCATTTCTGTGGTTCTTGAAATATATAGTACATATAATATTCAGTGGCTAGGGAGCCAAAGAGAAGTTATCTTGGAGAATCTTTGTTTCTAAGAAGGTTAAAAAATCTATTTAGCTGACTCTCAAAGTAAAAAGACAATGTGAAACATCCAGAAAAGTCTCTGAGAGTTATTTAGGAAACTTCAACTATATCTTAATGAAATCTGGACCTTTGGAATTAAGAACTCTGCTGAGGACTAAGCTGGCTGGCAGTCAATCTGCAGATTAACAAGATTTGCTGTTCTACAATATATGAAATCAAGTAGTTCTTCAGTTTATATGAGAATTAAGATTTATTTTTGTACCTTTGTGGAAATATAGATATACAGGGATGTGGAATATTATTTTTGGCTTGCATACAAAATAGTTATTAAACGTAAGGCTTTTTGAAAGGCCTTTGTGCTGGGACTCTGGGATGCATATCTTTGACAGAACCCGTTCACTGGTTACATTAATTTGTTATTGGTGCTTTTATTTAAGCTTGGATACTGATTATATTTGTGCAGGGTTTTTGTACATTATTATTAGCTGCCCAGAGTCATTAATTTGAGAAGGGATAGGATAGGATATAGAATACCCTTATTATATCTCTTAGCCTTAGGCAGAAGAGAGTAGGCAGCATTAATCACCCAACTTTAAGAATGAGGATTGAACCTATCTCTCTTAAGAGAGAGTTTATTTGATTTTTTTTTTAAAAAGAAAGCTGCTGAGTCAGAGAATATCCTTTTTCTGTTAGTAAACAAAATGAATCTTTCCTCTTAACTGTTTTAAGATTAACTACTACATTTTGTTGATTTGTTTTTTTAAAGAATGCCACTCTGGATAATATATTGCTATAACATAGTTACATTTAATTATGATTACATTTTTGTTTACTGTGAACCACACTGGATGCAGCATTCACTTAACACTCATATGGATCAGGGGTGGGCTGCTGGGTGTTCACAGGGTTCGGGAGAACCTCTAGCTAAGATTCTGTGCAGTTCAGAGAACCCCCAAATCCCACTCCTGGCTGGCCCCACCCCACCCCCACCCCCACCCCTCCCAGGCCCCACTCCACCCCCGCCCCTCCCATGTGGCCCATTTTGAATGCAGGTAAGTGCAGGGCACGTGCAGAGGGGAGAGTGAAAAACAGACCTACCAGAAGTTCATGAAGGCTGGAAACGGGCCCATTTCAGAGGGCCTCCAGAGCCTGGGGAGGCCGTTTTCACCCTCCCAGAGGCTGGAGGAAAGTCTCTGGAGCCCATGGAAGGACACACACACACCCCCCCGCCGTGGTGCAGGAGGCCGACTAGGCCACAGCCGCCATGGCCATACCCACTGAGCAACCGAGCAGAGAATCCTTTGCTAAAATTTTTAAAGCCCATCCCTGATATATATATATATATATGATATGATATGATATGACTGATAGAGTGAGCTGCCAAATGACTTTAAAGACTCATTATATTATCTGAGTATTCTGGAGTCTCCCTGTTGTGTGACACATTTCATGATAGTGTTTCACTATGTTTGGGTCAAATTGTAAAGGAGAGGGGAAAAAAACTTGTCCTCTGAATTAATGACTGCATATTTACAGTATCTGGCATTCAGACTAGGAATTTGAGAACTGATGGTTTCAACTTAGACTTCATTTCAGGGGCTTTATCTTTTAACTAACCCCAAATGAAGCTCTCTAATTTAGATCTTACCATGCAGAAATAATTATCCCCCCCCCCACATTATATCCTTAACAGCAATTGTCATTATTTCTTTCATTTTTGCTTGCTTCCTTTTTGCAGTCTATTCTTAGTATATATTCAACATATGGAAGACTTAGATTACTGAATTGAAGTAGTTATCTCCATTCATACCCATTCATATATTTTATACTCAAAAGAAATATGCAGAGAAAAATGAAAAGGTCATGAACAATATTTTATCTGAACATATTGATATTTCAATACAGACAAGTATTGCAATGTGTACATAAATTCTAGAAATTCCCACTTTCCCCTCATTCCACCTGCAGAGCAAAATGTGGAAGGAATTTAGCTTTGATTCAATATTCATTTGTCTGTAATCTTTCAAAGGCTTAATTTTCCTGTTTTTGTAAGAAAACATATTTGCTCTAAAATAGTTCAGAATCTGCTCCAGCTTGATCATCTACATTCAGTTATTTGTTGCAGTCAGATTGTATAAGAATAAAGACTACATTGCCCATGAAAATCTGATGATGAAAAATAGTATTAGACTTCTCTTTAGACTGAAAACAAATTCAACTACTGATCCTTAACACTTGTCAATTTTTGCAATTGGTTTGTCAGATCTTGAGACCTATTTTGGGGGCTATTTTAAGATCTAGTAGGATGAGTGAGGCCTAAAATCCTCTGTTAATGCTCCAAAAAAAAAAAAAAAAAATCAATGAGGGCTGTAGGTGTTGTTTTCAGATCTGAAACAAAGAAACTAGAGGAGAATGGAATTTTCCAAATCACCATGAGGTTGAAACTGTTTGGAGAAATATCCTTCTGCGTTCAGCTCCAAGTGGGGAAAGAGACACTGGAAACATGGAGACTGCTTGGAAAGATGGTTTAATGGTGGACAGGATCACACGGCTTGAGTTCCTGAACTGAAAAGGGGCGAGATACAGCGAGTCCCCGGGTTTTATGCTTTCTTTGGCTTTGAACTTCCTGGGGCCCAGAAAGAGTATCCTGATTGGTTGTCAGACTCCCAGGGGGTGGGGGTCTTAGCTAGCCTTGCTGGCTGATTTATCTTCCCAGATGCCATGTGGTGAGTTTCTGTCCTAGATAGGTCCTATTGTGTTGCAGATGATGGTCCTTTGACAAAGGATTGAGTTTCTGCCGCTGGCCCATTAACAAAGGTGTGTGTGGGGGGGGGGGGAGGCAGGAAGCTGCTTTGTCTTTAAAACATGTTTCTCCATTTCTCATCCAGGGAAATATAATATACTGCCTTTTTAATATTTCCTAAAATATTTTATTCTTCCAGGAAAGGGGTGGGTGCTAACTTCCTACAAAACAATAGAAAAAAATATATTTCAAGTGCTTCAGCAATAGAGTTGATGTCTTTAGCAAAGGGTGGAGAACTGCTTTTCCAAGGACAAATGCCAGATGATCTTCCTAAATAAGAGATGCTACTATTCTACAGGCAATCAATATCCTAGTTTCATAGTGTGGCCCAGTACTGTCTATGGCTCTATTTCAAACAACTAACTGACTGTAACCCATAAATTCTGTCATTACAAGATTGAGTTACAAGCGACCATTATCCAATTTTAAGCCCACTCTAATACACTACATTCTATGTTAAGACAAGCTAAGCAGCAGCCAAATCTCCCATTCTTTAACCTGAGCTGTATTATGTATACTAGCAGATTCAGTGCTATTACAACAATTCAAAGGATTCTTAAGTGCAGCAGTGTTCCAGCCGAGGTCAGCAATCTACTTATTTGAAAGTTCAGCAATATGATCAATACAGCAACTATATCCTATATCTATATCCATGTTAAGCCAGGGATCTGAGCCTTCAAAGGGTTATGTCAGTATCATTAACAATTCCATCATGAACAGCACCTATAACCACTTAGACAGAATTGAAACTTGATACAGCAGTAGTCAAATCACAAGCTTCAGATACATCCTGAAATTATGCGTATAAGAAGTCTTGGCACATTCAATATTACCTTATAATCAACTCAGCCAGATTAGAGGAGGCATTTGGTTTCTTTGGATGTACAATGGTACTCCGAGTATGTTTCAACATTAAAGATAAATAAAGACAGGTCTGAGTTTGGAGATTTGAATGAATGAAAACATATTACAGGGAAATTAGTTTTGAAATATGCCAGACAACATTACTTATGTTTAGCTAATGGCTGGGGTTCTATGTATGTATGTATGTATGTATGTATGTATGTATGTATACATACATACAAATTATTTATATGGCTGCCCAACTTGTAAACTGAGATTCTGAGTAACTAAAATGGAATTTAAAAACAAACAAACAAACAAACAAACCAAAAACAGACAAAATAATAACTTACAATATAATAATAATATAAAATACAACATGTTAAATACAACATGTGGAGAATCTATTTTCCAAATGGTCTCACCTGACTTTCCAATCCAATGCTGCTCCAATCAGCTGGTGTCACAACAGAAAAGGCACACTACCTAGGCACCACTAGATGTCATTGTTTCATGGAGGGGACCAATCAGAAGTCTACCAATGCAAAAAACCAATCAGTAGCCTGATTCCAAAACTAGCCAATCAGGAACTGATTCTCCTGGAATTTCTTCAAAACAGACCAATTGGAAGTCTACCTATTTTAGGAACAAATCTGGAACCAGTTTTCTTGAAATGTTTGATGTTTCATTGGTAACATCAGTCAATCAGATACCAGCTTGCTGCATTCAAATACATAGCCCATTCAGCCTGTATTCAGTTGCCTATGAGCTGCCAAGAGGTACACTATAAAGCAGCTCATTCTAGCTCTGAAGATGCCAATCACAGGTGTTGACACAACACCAGGGCTTCAAAAAACTAAACTATGGCCATAGAGCCTGAAAGCTCCTTACTGCTTCATATTTAATCTATTGGATTCCACAGATAATTTGATACTATTCCATGAAAAGCATCAAAGATAATAATCATCACCTGAAAGCCAATGGGAATCCAGTGCAATTCATTAAGTAGTGGTAACATAGACATACTATGGCAGATGTCTCCAACCCCTGGGCCATGGCTCACTATCAGACCATGGCCTGTTTGGAACTGTTTGGCATATGTGCGCACATAGCTCAATTTGTGCGTGGCTGACTGCCACTTGCGTGGGACAGTTCCTCTCTCACTTCCCACCAGGCTGTCAAACCATAAAGGTTGAGGCCACAGTACTATGGTACACTCATCACTAACATGATATTCCATCCTATACAGCAGCTTTGGTAGACTTTGTTGAAATAGTCCAATGGGAAGAGACTATATATAGAATCTCCTGATGCAAGAATGGGAGCAATTGGCACAGGATATGGTGTTGTGTAAAGTCTCTCTTGGCCATGACTGTCACATATTCTTCAATCGGCAGCTGGATACTGATTATGTCTGAGGGCGTATCTAGACTTAATATTAAGACTAGGTATTAAACTTAATATCTAGAATTAAGAGACAGTAAATCTCCAAATCCAGAGGGCTCTAAAACCTGCATACTGGCCACCTTTTAAATAATCTTCCCTAAAAAAGAGAAACTTTGGATGCAAAACAAACTTTGCCTAGCATTGTTGAATTCAGAGATGGTTTCTTCAAGAGCAGGTAGAATCTCTTTAAGCTCCAGTGGAATTACTCCCTTCCTCATGGATGGATCCATTACCTGGATTTAACTATATGTTGTCTCCAACAATAAAATGGCTATGGACAGGTACAGAAGCCTTGCCCAGCTATCTTTACACAGCTTTGCATGTTTAACATGAAAAGATAAAAAGTGTTTATATGCATTTTACTAAAGAAGCTCCCTAAGATTAAAACCCATTCCTGAATGTAAGAAACTTGGAAACATGTTTCATTTGAACACACTTGTCAATTTCTACAACATCTTTGCACTCTATTCTAAGCATACTTGGACACATTGAGATATTATATATGTGACTTTCTTACCTGCATACTCATATTTAATGTTTCACATATTGCAGTAAAATAAGTATGGTTAAGTAATTTTTTTTTTTAATTTGATTTATATGCCGCCCTTCTCCGAAGACTCAGGGCGGCTTACAATGTGCTCAGCAATAGCCTTCATCCTTTTTGTATATATTTATACAAAGTCAGTTTATTGCCCCCACAACTGGGTCCTCATTTCACCTACCTTAGAAAGGATGGAAGGCTGAGTCAACCTTGAGCCTTGGCGAGATTCGAACCCTGCAGTAATTGCAGGCAGCTGGTCTTAATAAGCTTAATAACAGGGTGCCTTAAACCCCTGTACTACCAAGGCTCTGTTTGCATTCTATACGTTGAAGCTGCTGTTCAGTTCTGATCACTTCAATCTAGTACTGCTGCAGAAAAAATATTTGGAGTTCTATGTTTTTAGGCTTTTCACCTTTAAATAACAGAAGCTTTCAAAATATATTCTAAGCAGAGGCACTATTCAACTGATATAAACTTATCACTTCTACTATTTAAAAGATGGACTAAGATGACAAAAGAATTTCCTTCCTCGGATGGCTAATAAATTTTTAAAGCAGACACATTCCAGTGTCTAAAGGAGAAAAACTGGAATAATACACTATCGGGAAGAGTCTTCATTAATTCATCTGAATCTTAACAGAATGTTATGTCTGTAGGGCTATCATATATTAATGACATATATGGGAAGCAGCATTTAAATTATTCAGGAACACTAGGAATGCAGATCCGGCAGTTTTTGTAATTCTCAACTGCTGTACAAAAGAAACGAAGGAAGAAAGCATCTTCTTTCATCTTCATTCTCTTTTTCTCCCATATATACAAGCATATATACAGTCACACAAAGCTGGGCAAAATCAGGTCTACAATCACTGAGCTGATGAAAACTAGCAACACTCCTTTCAGTTGTTGCACACACAACAATGAACCCTTCTGTGCACATATATCCATTCGTTTACATAATCAGACATCTTTCAAAGATATATATGCTAAATCTTCCAGGGCAATTTTATCAATTATAAATGCATAAACAAGTGGCTTCCTCTCAAAACACTAAAGAGACCAAAATCAAACATAGAGCAAATGGAATCCATACGTCTGTGTTTACAGACTAACAACAACGGTGCCAATGTGCAGAGCTGGCTTATTCTATTTATTGTTTTAGTTGACAGCTCTTGCTTGAGCACCCATCACCATGGCAACAGTGAGCACAACTCACAAAGCACCCAAACGAACTCAGAGCTAAATTAACTTATTGCATGTCACCAATGAGAAATGACTGTTCAGAGGTAATTTTCTGTACTAATATGTAATAGAGTTAACTCTCTAAATTGAATTAAATTAATTAAATGCCACTCCCAGTAAATCAGTTTCTATTACATCAATGTTAAAATGAATTAAATGTTTTATTAAAACCACTAATAATATTATGCTATTACTTCATTCATTCAAAATGCTATGCAGTTTACTTCAAGATACATGCTTTGTATTAAGCAGCAATATAACTAACAAATCATCAGCATTTGTTACAGCTTTGCTTATATCAAGTTATGACAGGAAGTGAAAAACATGATTTCAGGGAAGTCATCCATTCTATACTATTATTGACTTAAATGTAAACAGTTTCTAGAAGTATAACTATTTGTAATTGGACCAAGTAGAATAAAAATCCTAATTTATGAAGCAGAACCCAAAATAAGGATACAAATAAAATAGGTATTAATGGTTCCATTTCTGGATGAACTATAGATATAAGCAAAAAAGTATTAGCTGCTAAAATGTTTCATTTCAAGTTTCATAGTAGTCCTCTAAACCACCACAGACTGAACTCAAGAATCACTAGTATTTGGTTCAAAGCAGTCATCAAAAAAGACATTCTGGATATTAAGAAGTATTCAGCAGCAACTGAAGAATCATAAACAATTCAGATTTTTCCAGAATCACAGAAAGATGCAAGATGTGGAAAAGATATGTAGGAAAAGGAACAATGCCCTAATCTATTTTATCATCCTGACAATGGGGGAAAAAAGAGCTGCATATTGGAGCTTTCTTTATGAATAATCGAAAAGAAGAACACTTTGCAAACAGCAGAGGGAGCACTCAATATTCTTAGTCTGATCACTGTTTCTATGGAGTTTGGTATTGCTCAAAGGGAAAATGCAGTGAACCTTTTATTAAAAGTACAGAATAAGTAGATTCTAATCCTCTAGGTTTTTCTCTTAAAAAACCAATTTTTCCAAGTATGTTTTGAGGTCCGTTAATCCTTTAATTTTTATTACCTACCTGAATAGCTCTGTAAACCTGAAATTTCCCTCAAGCTTATGAATATCTTCCGCTTATTTTTCAATAGTTTTATTTTGGCTAATTCTGCTGCTAACACTGAGCAGGAATATTATCAGGAATGGTGAGAGGAAAGTTCAATTACAATGTTTTAAATGCCTGCATTTCAACAGAATTTTTTTCCAAAAGAAAAGTATTGAAATAGCTGGAAGAAAATGCGGCATCAGATGATTCAGGAAAAACAATTTTGTGATAATCATTATCTTATCATGATTATTATCTATTAAATTTACAATATATGCTGCCCAATTTTTTATGCTGTGGCACATAAAAACATTTTATATGATAATATAAAATTAAATCTCTTAGCTGAGTTTGACATTTCAACTACTGACGATTTAACAGATACCATGTAAATTTATTTGCAACAGTATTTAACTAATTTGGCTTTGTCTTCTTCTGGAATGCTTTTTCAGTTTCCCAGCCTGTACCCCTGATATTCTCTGGAGAAGTCTTTTTTTTCCCTCTTCCATTTAATCATGTCCGATTTTCCAAGACTGCCTGGAGAAGTCACTGCAATTTTCTTGGCAAGGCTTTTCAGAAGTAGGAAAAAAAAGTGAAGAGTTGTCCTAGCCAAGTGCTAAATAGGATCAGCTTTCAAGCTTAGACAAGGCCAACCAGGTGCTGCCACCTGCTGAGATTATGATGTTGATAAAAAGCAAATAAATCAGTGCCAATAGAAGTGTAACATATAAAACATCATATCTAGCGACTGAAATTGATAACATAAAAAATACAGTCACTGGTATTAAGATTGTCCTAGAAAATCAGGAAAGAAATGATACATACTAAAGGATGGAACCATCTGATATTCCTCATGAAGATCATATTGCATAAAATGTGCAATGGAAGTATGTAATCTATTTAGAAATACTTCTGATATTATGACAATCAGCTGAGACCACTGTTAAGAATAGCTTGAGACTATTAGTGAACAAAGATTTGATAGCCATACTTCAAATAAGATTTATCTATTTAATTTTTTATAGCTGCCCATCTCAACGGTGCCATTCTGTGAAGCGTACATTTCTTAAAACAATAAAAACATTTTAAAATAATGCAAACAATGCAAAGGTAGGTAGATACAGCAGCCAATTATCCAATTTAACAGTAAAGTCAAGAAATGGGGCCCTGAACACATTCAGAATCCTGACAATAAGTTCTTAGAAAACAATAGGTTCTAAACATTTAGAAGTTAAAATATAACAAAAATAATAAACATGATAGAAAGAGATGGAGAAAGAAACAAAGAAAGGACAGGAAACAGAAGGTCCTGGAACTTTTGATGGAAAAACAAAGTAACAATCCTTGTAGGATTATGCCTACAGTAGGTAAATATCTTCATGTCTTGGATTCAGACTGATAATAAATTAAAGGAACCAGAAGCCTTTACTGTGTTTTTTTTCAGCTAGAGTTATACACTGATGAATAGCATGAATTTTATGCTAAGTGGGGGAAAAAGAAGGCTGGATACAGCAGAATCATCTTGGAAAATGGAGGAGTATTACTGGATCCAGTTTACCACTGGGCAAAGAAAGGGCATGTCTGTTGAAGCCTGATTGGCCTATGATTTTCACCAATTCCTCCCTCCTACTGAAGCCCTGTGCATCATATCTGTGCTGTTGCTGGCATAGTACAAACTGAAAAAAAACAGGGGAACAAGATTCAGGATCTAAAGTCTGAGCAATAGTTGACCAGGTTCACCACCTGATACACAATCTGAATAAGTGTTGAAACAAAATGTGTTTTAAGTTCATTTTGGATGATGCATGGGGGAAACCACAGCATGATGATGCTGAAAGTAGCACAAGAGAGGAATTTAGCTTATCTATATAATATTTTAGAGGGACATGGTGGCTCAGTGGCTAAGACACTGAGCTTGTCGATCAAAAGGTTGGCAGTTCAGCGGTTCAAAACCCTAGTGCCGTGTAACGGGGTGAGGTCCCGCCACTTGTCCCAGCTTCTGCCAACCTAGCAGTTCAAAAGCACATAAAAAATGCAAGTAGAAAAATAGGGACCACCTTTGGTGGGAAGGTAACAGTGTTCCGTGCGCTTTTGGCGTTTAGTCATGCCGGCCACATGTCCACGGAGAGGTCTTTGGCAGCGTTGGCTCTTCGGCTTTGAAACGGAGATGAGCACCGCCCCCTAAAGTCGGAAACGACTGGCACATATGTGCGAGGGGAACCTTTACCTTTACCTACATAATATTTGTTTCTCAGCTTCTCTCTAGATTATAAATTTCTGCTGAGGACTTGGCAGTTAAATTACAACCCATGTCCTTGGAAGCAGTCATGTCCTTTGGAGTTCAAAATAACTGGTAGCTTAAAGATGAGAAATGATTCCAAAAGTTGAGTAAGTAATGGAGGCACTGAGGCCAAGCCTCATTGAAGTAAGTGATACATACAAAAGTTATCAGAGGCATACAAAAAGCACTGTTTAAAATAATCCCTTCTGTCTTATTTTGTAGGTTTTTGGCTACAGGAACAAGAATCAATCAGATAAAGAAGCAAGTAAGGGAAAGTGTGCTACCTCACTGACTTGAAGAAATATTTGTGTCACAATAATTAAATGTAAAAGACATATACACCACACAATTCAATAAAAACAAATACAAGTAACATGAGATAGAAGAAAAACAATGGGGGGAGGGAAGATAAAAGAATATGCTTAAATGTTGGATATTTTTCAAAATGCTACTGATGTGATAATAATTATAAGAGACTAATAAGGTTCCAAAAACCTTACAAAGAAAACTTCAGGAATTAGTCCAGGCAATTGTCAAGAACCAACACTGACTCAAAAGCAAGCAAGCAAGCAAGCAAGCAAGCAAGCAAGCAAGCAAGCAAGCAAGCAAGCAAGCAAGCAAAGATAAATAGATATGGCACATCTGTTATTAGTTGAATTAGGAGCAACAGATCTGCATGACTCAACTAAAATCTTTATTGTAGTCTTTGGTCCAGAAAGCAGATATTAGATACTGGTATTAAAAAATAGATATTAATTAATGAATGATATTTCAGAAGAAGCCCAGTAAACCAATGATGGGCAAATGCAAATCTGCTGAAATATATTTTACTGCTAAGCTAATTTAGGAAGTGCAAAACAGGCTGTGGGACCTGAATAGTTAGTTTGTCTTCCAAGTAAAGGCAGTGACAAACGGGCTGCCACTTATTTCACCGTCTCATGATATAGGGCTAACCTGTCCTGAATATGACCTTTCAATATTCAAAGCAGATGAATTTCAAAAAGTCCATAAAAGGTAAGAATGAAGAATTAGATTTGTAGATGTATTAATTGTATTCCTTCAATGAATAGTTCCACTACAATACCTGCTACTTTAGAGGAAAGTTAAAAAGAACTCAATGAATTTACTTTTCAGTAGACATATATAGAATGGTATTTTATTAAAGGGTTTCTGCATGTTTTGTGGGCTTCTTCAAGCCTAAACACACTGCATTTCCCCCTATACTGAATACTCTCTCTTGTTTTCACCTTTTGACTTATCTACAGTCCCATTGGCATTCAACAATGGGGTTTATTGTTAATGACAGTTAACAGTTAATGATTTCTGAATTTAAAATCAGTCAGGAAGTACTAAAATGCTATCTGTGATATATGATGTGCAGTGATGGGTTTCTACCAGTTTGCCCCAGTTTGGGCGAATCAGTAGCAGTGGCGGCGGGAGGCTCTGCCAACCCGCCCAGACATCATCATGGATGTTCTGCGCATGCACAGAAGTGCCACGCGCGAGCAGAGCAAGCGCACACGCACGCTCACAGTTCCAAACTGGTAGCAAAGGTAAGTGAAAACCACTACTGATGATGTGCCCATCTTCAGATTTTGGTTAATAAATTCTAGCTCCATACCAAAAATAATATTTTAAAACTAATTAATTAGCACATATGTGCGAGGGGAACCTTTACCATTAAAACTAATTAAGATCCAAAAGAAAGTGATCAGTAAAGAATAGGAGGGAAAAAAGCAAAAAAGTGGATGAAGAAATTATATAGGAATTTTAGCTTATCAGATTAGGAAAAACAACAGGAATATTTTAGCAAAAGCACATATTTAATTTAAGTAATTGCACGAAGACAGCATGTACAAGTAGTCCTTGACTTATGCCCACAATTGAGCTCAAAATTTCTGTTTTTAAACAAGAAGTTAAGTGACTTTTGCCCCATTTTACGATCTTTCTTGCCATAGCTGTTAAGAGAATTACTGCAGTTGTTAAGTTAATAGCATGATTGTTAAGCGACTCTGGTGTCCCCCATTGACTTTGCTTGTCAGAAGGTCACAAAAGATGATCACATAACCCCGGGACACTATCATAAATACATGCCAGTTTTGATCATGTGACCATGGGGGTGCTGCAACTGTCATAACTGTGAAAAATGTAAGTTTCTTATTTCAGTGCCATTGTAAGTTCAAACAATCATTAAACAAATGGTTGTAAATCAGGGACTACCTGTGGTTATCAGTTTAGATGATTATAAACAAAGATTATAAAAAGTTTGATAGACATTAAATATGTCAGCAGCTATTAGTAGAAAAATCTATGAATTGAGCCTCATGTTGAAGGGCCTGGAATTACCAGAAATGTGTTTTAATCTTCATGGAATGGCTATTAACTTCATAGTGTTTTTGCAAGCTTTTAAGCACTGGCCACACTATATTATGTCAAATATAATCTTTATTAAAGCAGTCAGATTACAGACATAGAGGCCTCTGCCTCTTTTCCCCAAAATATTTATCTCTAAAATCATGCCACATATTTTTATTTGGTGATTTGTTCATACTATCATGAATGTAAATACATCACAGTAAACCAGTGATGACGAACCTTTTCAGCACCGAGTGCCCAAACCAGAATGTGCATGTGCGCGCGTATGCATATGCACCAGACCCCTAGAAACTCGAAGATCAGCTGGCCCACCTGGTTTTCTGGTTTCCATCGTGCATGGTCTTCGCATATGCCGGAACTCCAGAAACCTGAAGACCAGCTGGCCGGTGCGCGTGTGCATGCCAGAAACCAGAAGAGCAGCTGGTGATGGCACGAGTGCCCACAGACAGGGCTCTACATGCCACCTCTGGCACACGTGACATAGGTTCGCCATCATGGCTGTAAACCATCCCCCGCTTGTTTTCAATTTAATTTATTTATTCAAATGAACAGTGGTGTTCTGTCTTTCATGGATGCTTACAAATGATGTCCCTTGGTTGTTTTAGAATAAAATAAAAGGAAAAATCCCAACTTGACAACTCAATTGTCCATGAACCTTTTCATAAGGAAAGGAAGTGGGGAGATGTTCTTTTAGCACATTAACAACTCCAGTGCATACATTTGCCATGCAAGATCTACTTGCTCAAACTGACTTCATATTCCCTTCATGTTCTGAAAATTTCTGTTTATCTTTTCAGTTTGCTGTAGTATTGCTTAGTCCTAATCACAATTTGAATTTCTGATATGAAGCAATGCTGTTTATGCCATATAAATGTTACATTTTTGCATTTTTACAGGATTATGTAAAGTGCAAATCATACAGAATCTCCATATAGGACACAGAATTTGCTATTCTACTTTATAAAAACAGATGTGAGGACTAGGTGCATATGTAAGAATCATGGGAAATGTTTCTTTACATTTACATTAAAATAATATCTAAACAGTAGTCAAACTTTAAATTTTAAAAATAAGCTTCTTTTTTGCTCAATTTCCAATTTTGCTTTTTTGGACATGGCGTTTAAGTCGCAGCATCTCAGCTATAGTGGTTTGGATGAAGGATGAAGCAAATATATCTCAAATCCAGTTCAGACCTACCTATATGATAATCTATCATTCTGATTGACAATCTGTGTCATAAATTAAACTTGGGAAGCTCTCCACACAGTTGACAGAAAACCCAATTTTCTTGATTTATTTGCAGTAGCAATGTTTATCTCAATCCAAAGGCAATGGAACATGAAGGAAAAGGAATCTGCTTATTATGCCTAAACTAGATCTATGTCTCTGAGCTATGACAGGGCTAGAAATGCTCTTAGGCAACATATTTAGCACAAAGAACAACAAAATGGTTTAGACAGTATCTCAAAATTTCAAAATCCAGAGTTTTAAATAATAATTATTATTTCTGAATAATAAGAATCAGCTTATTTACCTTGCTATTTTAATTGGGCCCAAATACTAGAAAAAATTCCAAGACAATGCTTGAATGCTTTACCATCTGCTTTTTTAGATGTAGATTTAGTACTGTAGTGACCTTTTTAATGAATGCAGTTTCTCCCTGTGGGTTCTAGAACTACCAAAATGAATGAGTTTATTATCCATTGTTATTTTTAAGAGTTACATGAAATGACTTGGTTTTACATTTTTACTGTCTCTTTTTGGACATGAAAATGATAGTTATGTTCTTTTCCTGTTATTAGATAAGTAAGGTAGTAAAGCAATAATAAAACCAACAAAAATTATTGCAATTTTGCTGTCATCTACAAGTTGGCTATATACTCTGTGTCCATACTTCATACACTTTAAGTATTGTATTGCTAGGATGGAACTGCTAAGAAGTTACCAACTTGCTTATGAACTCAATTAAAATCAGTACCAGGGTTAATTTGCAGCCTCTTTGTAATCACAAAATTGAATAATACTATGAAACATGCTCTTGTCATATTATTATATACTGTACTGTGTTCTTGTTATAATAGTCATGAAAACAACTTAAATTTATCTATCTATATATATATATACATTCAATTACCTTTGGTTTTTTGTTCAGCAGCCTGAAAAACAAAAACAACAAAATGATCCATTAGTAGCCAGTTTTTTATTGAAGACAACTGTGGGGAGAAAAAACATGTAGTCCTAACAATTAGCCATAGCTAACATGATCATCATGTTAATATGGTCTGGCCAATTTTTGGTTTGATGTTTTGTGCAATTTTGCAGGAACGAAGATCAGCAGTAGAACCCCTGAAGATGGTTTATTGTAATGTCAGCGCATATTTTATTTTTATATATATGTAAAATTATATATATAGGTTCTGACAGGTTCTGGAGAACCGGTAGCGGAAATTTTGAGTAGTTCGGAGAACCGGCAAATACCACCTCTGGGTGGCTCCAGAGTGGGGTGGGAATGGAGATTTTGCAATATCCTTCCCCCAGAAGTGGGGAGGGAATGGGGATTTTGCAATATCCTTCCCCTACCACACCTACCAAGCCACACCATGCCCACCAAGCCACACCCACAGAACCAGTAGTAAAAAAAATGGGATTTCACCACTGATATATTGTATTTTTACTGTTAGTGGCTTTTGAACCCTTGTAATATGTAGAAATGGGATTTCTCTGTTGGTTATGTAAATATGGAAGTGATTTCAGAACCAATTTAGTGTCATGAGGATAAGCAAAATTTAATGTTGTTGACTCTTGACTCTTTAGCTTAGTGGAATACAAGCTTGAATTTTTTAGAAACCTTCAAGTGTAAACTTCACAAGCCCAAGAATTAAGCAATTCGAAAACATCAGGTTCCACATCTTTCCTCCACCACATACATTTTATTCATAACTTCATTAAAAAAGCATAGGCTCAAAACATTTTTGTTACAAATAATGAAAGCAACACAGTAAACACGAGGTAATTTATACTGGCTCTAGTTTATAGTGATCAAAGTAACTTTGCTTTGCCACCAGAAAATATTGAATATACAGTATGTATGCTAAAGTGACATATTATGAAATACAACGCTTCAATATTTTTACATTGAACTCTTCAAATTAATTACACATGTATTTGAATAATTATACAAATTAAGTTATTAAAAGAATGTAGACTGTCAATGATTTATTTAGTCTGGGTAATGAAATATGTACATTAGTGGGTATACACGTGTCCATATGTATATACCTACATACAAAATATAGTTTACAACCATTCTAGGGCAACACAGAAAGGATATAACTACTTAAGTATCTCATGAATGTTTGAGTCAATAAGTGATATTAAACATTTAATATTATAATCAGCATGATTCAGATAGTTTTAAATACACAAAGAACTTGAATGTATTCAGAGTTCTGGATTCCCTTGCTGCTTTAAACATCTCAAAATCATTATTACTGTAAATAGAACAATATCCTAAGAGAAGTCTGTTGCCTTCTCTCTACCTATCTTAAACTATTACATTTAAGGCTGTTTTAGATGTTCGATTTTATCATGCATTCCAAGGTAGGATCTGTTGTTACTCAATCAACCAACCTCCACTTTGCTGTTCCCCCCATTGGGGCCACAAGCCACCTGGCACAGCAAGGTCTTTAGGCCCTTACAAAAGGATAAGAGGGTTGAGGCAACCCCATATCGGTGGGAAAAGATGTTCCAGAGGGCAGGAGCAACAGCAGAGAAGGCCCTCATCCTAGACCCCACCAGCTGGAATAATCGAGCTGACAGGACCCACAGCATGCCTCCTCTGCTGGCACGAGTGTGATGGGCCAATCCCAGTGGGGTGAGACCATCCCATCCCTCAAAATGATGGAAGGGTCTTGGCAAAATTTTTGCAGCATGTTAAATAATGGAATAAAGCTTGTTATTATAAAGAGCAATATTTTTAAACGAGTAAGAAATAATTAATCCTTGCTTTTAATGAAAAGCAATCCCTATAAAACTTTAAGTTATTGCCATGGTCCCCTCAGACAAATTTTCCTTAGAAAGGGGAGAGAAGGAGAGGGAGAGAGAGAGAATGAATATGAACTGGAAAAAATGCCTCTCAAATTGATCAAGTAGTGTTCATGTCCAGCTCTGAGATGCTGATGGACTCATTCCCAAGTGCTTCTGACAATTCAGTATTTAACTCTGATCCCAACATAGACACACAGACTTCAAGCTTGCAAGAATGTCAATGTCAATTCAATCCTAAATGGCAAATAAAGAAAGGAGTGTGGGGCGCTTGGTAAAGTACACTGGGAATAATGGTCTACTTGGCAGTTAAGATCTACTCAGTAATAGATTATCAGTTTTAAGTAGCTGATTTCTTCAACTAGCTTTAATCAGCCAAACTTGAATGTGAATTAAGTTCAAGTTTTTCTAATATTTAAACTTTTTCTGAGACCAGTCAACTATCAAAATAATGTTTATGACAGTTTACAGTAATTTTCAGACTTGGCTTGAAGTCTTGTACAACTTTCTGAAAAGCCTAATCTCTGACTTGATCTCATAGTTTTACCATTAACACTATATCTTGTTGACTTAAATTCTGAACTAGACAGGAACCACACTATTGTCTCTAGTAAGTATTATTTGACTCTTGGTTGCATGACTCCACTTCTTATCCCTATTGTGTGAACTTGGAAATGGGACTGACATTTTAAAAAATCTTAAAGATATACCAGACATTTTATAGAAAATTATGGTTTCCAGCCCTCGATCGCACCGGATAACCAGCTCCTCGATCGCGGCAATCAGCTGTAAGGGGGAAACACCGTTTCCTTAAAGGCGCTAATTCAAACTGTTAAAAGCCGCAGCCAGCATCCCAGCTGGGAAACGCCTGTTCGCGCCTCTGTCAATTAAAGCACAGATCGTAGCCCTCAGCCTACCACTCCTTAAAATAAACAATTTTAACTAAATAGTCGCTAAATTACACAAGACACAAGGCACTCAAGTCTAGTCACCAGCGACTAAGTGAAAAGACTGGCCATGCGCAGAAGGAGGAGGCGGAACCAAGCTGTGGAGGAAAATTTGATTGGCACTCAGTCTGGCTAATGGCGAAGAGGAAATCCCAATGAGTGGAGTGTCGGAACAACGAGGAGGAAAAGCTGAATTTCTAAGTTAGGAGAGCAATATCATCTGTGGTCAGTTTATTGTTCTGAAAAAATGTATTACCTGAAAATAATATTTGTTAATAAATAAAATCTACTAATTACAGAATTTTATGAAATACTAGAAGCCACATAACCTCTAAGTGTTCAAAGACTTTTGTTATGTTTCTGAAATATATAATTCATCTGGGAATTACTTCAGATGGTAATGTTTACCTACTGTTCATAGACTACTTAAACTTTGCTTTAATAAAAACATTTGATCAGGCCAGGAGAAAATCTGCTTGTAGGAGAATATAGTAGTTTGAAGAAGTGAAAATAAGAACAAGCTTATGCATAATGTTTGGTACTTACAAATGATGAAACCTAATTAGACTATATTTCTCAACAAAAGAATTTTTTTTCTAACACACACTAATGAAATTGGCTGTTAAATTATATATCTGAGATCTTAACAAACCTTTTTCTGAGCACCTTCCTTCTTTTTCTTTTCTTCCTGCTTTTTCTTTTTCTTTTCTTCCATCAAATGTTCCTCTTCTTGTGTTTGTTCTTTTTCCCTATTTATAAAAAAGAATATAACTTCTTTTAGACAATTATATAAATCAGAGAAGCCTGAATTACAGTAGACACTAAAATTATCTGCCACCACATATTTAAATTACTTCCATCACAGAATTTAAATCAACATCAATTTAAATTAACAATCATATATGAGATACTTCTTACATATTACACTGCTACCATTTATTTTACTTGTAGTTACTAACTGAAAGCTAACAAAACATTTTAAACCAGGTCTACCAGTGTGTTTAAAAAACAAAGATATAAACCAGAATGGTGTCTGTGGCTCTCAAAAATTAATGTAGCTCTAAATGTATCTCTAAAACAATTAGAAGAAATCAAAAAATCTATGAGCAATTCAAGGGTTCTAAGATCTGCAAAAAAACGATGTCTAACTCTGCTTTCAAACATTGTATTTAACTTTAACTTTTATGTAAAATCTCTGGGCGGAAGAGACTAATGGATCTGATTTACAGATAATGTTTAATATAGAAAACCAAGAGATTAGGAGCTTTTTGATCACTTTTTTGGGGAGGATGAAACTAATATTCTTTGCCTGTAAATATTATTTACTTTTCTACAAATTAAAAAAAAAACTGTAATTTTTACAGGCTTCTTGCCAATGCATACCAATTACATGTTCTGTAGTTTTATTATATATTTGACCCCGGCCGAAATGGTGGACTCTCTCCCCTGGACTTTTTCTTTATACCATCATTAAGAATCCTTGGCCTTTTTCCATCTTTCCCAGACAGACCTTTAGAACCTTAAGATGTATTCATCCTCTGATCTCTTCGCACTGCGAGACTCCCCCCTCTCGCGGGCCTGGCCCTCACGTTACCGAGGGCCTATCTTGATGATGGGCTTTGGAACCCCGAGATATGGCATGCAGCGAAGAGGGGGTTGAGGGGTTTTCTACGCAAATTCTTAATGAAATTTTTAAGGGGACCCGGGAGGAGGGATGGAAATAATGATTTTTTAAGGGGAACTGGGAGGAAGACCAAGGGGTTTGGGGGGACGAACCCACTAAGGTCAGAGCTGAGCCCGGCACAGGAGGACGGCCTGGAGGGTGCGAGTCCAGGGATTGGGGAGGGGCTGGAGGACCATCCGGAAGAGGAATTTTCCATCAGCACGGTGAATGGGAGGGGCAGATATGGCGGGAGTAGGGGACCATATCATCTGTTGGGGGTGCGCACTCGCTGTTTGAGAGCAATTGCGCGCCCCGGTCCACAAGACTCCACTCAGATACTAGGTGGCTTAGATACTCAGGACCTGGGCCTCCGGCTGATGTTATGCAATGCCAGGTCCGTGGTTAATAAGGCCCCCCTCATTTATGATCTTATACAGGAGGGGGGAGCGGACCTGGCAGCTATTACCGAGACTTGGTTGGGCCCGGAGGGAGGGGTCCCCCTGGTTGAGATGTGCCCACCGGGCTTCAGAGCATTTCATCAGCCGAGGGCCCAGGGGAGGGGCGGGGGGGGTGGCGGTTATTATTAAAGAAGATCTTGGTTCGAGGGAAACCACTGTGCCACAGATTGCCGGATGTGAAACCCTCTGTGAGATGGGGTCATGGGGTTCAGATGGGCCTGTTGCTCACGTACCTGGCTCCCTGCCGCGTGGCAACGGCCCTGCCCGAGCTACTCGATGTGATAGCCACGGTGGCAGTTGATACACCCAGGCTTATGGTCATGGGTGATTTCAACCTGCCATCCGCTGGTGAGATGTCTGAGATGGCACAGGAGTTCATGGCTTCTATGACGGCCATGGATCTGACCCAGTTAGTTCATGGCCCCACCCACGGGGGGGGTCACACTCTGGACTTGATTTTCGTCTCTGGCCAGTGGTTGAGTGGCGTGGTTATAGGGGATATAGACATGGAACCCTTGTCATGGTCTGACCACTCGCTCCTTCGCCTAGATCTTCAAACCGCTACACCCCGCCACAGGGAGGCGGAGCCTACAAGATGGGTCCGCCCCAGGCGCCTGATGGATTCTGATAGATTCCAGATGGAGCTTGGGCCATTTCCTGAGGTTCTAGCACATGACTCGGTCGGGGACCTGGTGGCGCCCTGGGATCGGGCCGCTAGCGGAGCCTTAGATCAAGTCGTGTCTTTGTGGCCTCTGACCCGGTCCCAATCCCTCGCGGCTCCTTGGTTTACTGAGGAGCTGAGGGAGATAAAGCGCCAGAAAAGACACCTGAGAGTGGTTGGAGGGCCAGTCTCACCGAATCTGATCGAACACTGGTAAGGTCGCATATTAAGACCTACCTAGTGGTGATAAAAGCGGCGAAGTCCAATTACTTTTCCGCTCTTATTGCGTCATCAGAGAATCGTCCGGCGGCCCTGTTCAGAGTGACCCGCTCCCTGCTTCAACCGGGAGTGCGGGAGGACCCTCTGGAGGGCAGGGCTGAGGATTTCGGACGATATCTATATGACAAAATCGCTCAGATCCGGCAGGATTTGGACTCTGACTGGGTAGATCCAGGCAGGATGACGAGGAATAGTCTTGAAAATGTTATCTGGGAAGAGTTTGACTCTGTGACTCCGGATGACGTGGACAGGATTTTGGGGAGACTTAATGCGACCACATGTTTACTGGACCAGTGTCCCTCCTGGTTAGTACTGGCTTCCCGGGAGGTCTCACGAGGCTGGCTCCAGGGAATTATCAACGCTTCGTTGAGTGAGGGTCACTTCCCCGCTACCTTGAAAGAGGCGGTGGTGAGGCCTCTCCTCAAGAAGCCCTCCCTGGATCCGGCAGTATTAGCTAACTTCCGCCCTGTCTCCAACCTTCGCTTTGTGGCGAAGGTTGTTGAGAGTGTGGTCGCACGACCGTTCCCACAATTCCTGGAGGAAACATCCTATCTAGACCAGTTCCAGTCGGGTTTCAGGCCTGGGCACAGCACGGAAATGGCATTGGTCGCATTGGTTGATGATCTCTGGAGGGCTCGGGACAGGGGTTGCTCCTCTGTTCTGGTCCTATTAGATCTCTCAGCGGCTTTTGATACCATCGACCATGATATCATGCTGCACCGGTTGGAAGAGTTGGGGATGGGGGGCACCGTGTTACAGTGGTTCTCCTCCTTTCTCTCCGACCGGTCGCAGTTTGTGTTGACAGGAGGGCAGAGGTCGACCTCGAGGCCTCTCATCTGTGGAGTGCCGCAAGGGTCGGTCCTCTCGCCCCTTCTGTTCAACATTTATGTGAAGCCGCTGGGCGAGATCATCCGTGGCTTTGGGGTGAGATACCACCAGTACGCTGATGACACCCAGCTGTACATCTCCACCCCAGGCCACCCCAGTGATGCCCTTGAAGTGATGGCCCAGTGCCTGGAGGCTGTACAGATCTGGATGGGGAGGAACAAGCTCAAGCTCAACCCTTCCAAGACTGAGTGGCTGTGGTTCCCGGCATCCCGATATAGTCAGCTGACTCCATCGCTGACTATCGGGGGCGAGTCTTTGGCCCCTGTGGAGAGGGCGCGCAATCTGGGTGTCCTCCTGGATATGCAGCTGTCTTTGGAGGAACATCTGACGGCTGTTGCCAGGGGGACCTTTTGTCAGGTTCGCCTGATTCGCCAGTTGCGCCCCTTTCTTGATCGGGATTCTGTGTGCACAGTCACTCATGCCCTCGTCGCCTGGACTACTGCAACGCTCTCTACATGGGGCTCCCCTTGAGGAGCACCCGGAGGTTCCAACTGGTCCAGAATGTGACCGCGCGGGTAATTATGGGAGCTGCATGGCGCTTCCGCATAACACCACTCCTGCGCGAGCTGCACTGGCTCCCAGTGGTCTTCCGGGTGCGCTTCAAGGTGTTGGTTACCACCTTTAAAGTGCTCCATGGCATAGGACCTAGTTATTTCCGAGACCGCCTTCTGCCACCAACAACCTCCCATCGACCCGTGTGCTCCCACAGAGAGGGCCTCCTCGGGGTGCCATCAGCCAAGCAATGCAGGCTGGTGACCCACGGGGGAGGGCCTTCTCTGTGGGGGCACCCACCCTCTGGAATCAGCTGCCCCCAGATATAAGGAGAATCGAAAACCTCCGTGCCTTCCGCCGTGCCCTTAAAACTTTCCTTTTCCAACAAGCCAGGCTGGCCTAACAAATCCTTTTAAATGATTTTAAATTCGTATGTCGTTTTATTTTATTTTTTTTATTTATTTGATTTGATTTATATGCCGCCCTTCTCCGGAGACTCAGGGCGGCTTACAATGCGTTAAGCAATAGCCTTCATTCTTTTGTATATTTTATACAAAGTCAGCTTATTGCCCCCACAAACTGGGTCCTCATTTTGGGCCAAATTGAGATATTTCCTTTTAATCTGTTCTTAATGTTTATATCATGTGTTTTTATCTGGCTGTACACCGCCCTGAGTTCCCAGGAAGAAGGGTGGTATATAAATTTGAAGTAAAATAAAATAAAAATAAATTATTTATTTATTTAGTATATGGCTGCAGTTTTCTTATGCAAAACAGAAAAAAATAGATTAACAAACTTTTCTTCCTATTTACTAAAGATTTCCTTTGCACCAAGCATCTCCTTAAATACTCACTTAAAAATAAATCAGTTTGATCATCAAATTATATTTTTTTAAAAATTAAAAAGGGACAATTACTCCAAAATCCCTAACCTGCACCCAATAGTATAATTTAATTTGGACAGAATTAAAGGATATATGTTCCCATTTACTGTTTGGGTCTGATTCTTGTGTTGCATATACCGTAAAAGCTTAAGTTAAAAAATATGAAACAAAAACAATTATAAATTGAGATGGGATGGAAGTCAGAAATCTTGGCAAAAATCATAGCTGATTCCAGTGTGCCGGAAATGTAAATCTTACAGGAAGTGTAAATAAAATAAAAAACAGAATGCCTATTGCAATTAGAAAAGGCTAATTTCAAAAGTACAAAAAAAAAAGTAGCTATAGGAAGGATGTGGATTGGAAAATAATTTTAAGAACTAGCAACAATTCATGGTTTATTGTAAACTCTATCCAACACAGTACTTTCATTCCTTTGATAGACCATTATCTACCAGAGGATTGGATTCTTTGTTCCCCTCTTGTCAGGCACTTCCCAAACCTTCTTTGTAAGTTATCTTTAAGCAAAGTCCACTGCATAGTCAATTTGCATAATGAAGCACACAGTCTCTTATTTTAATAACCATTTTTATTCTGCATTATAACATACATAACTGTTTGAAAATAGGCAAGAATTTTATTAAAACAACAACAACAACAACAAGTTATAAACTAACACTGGCAGAAAGGTATTTCCTAGCAGCAATGATCCTCCAGTCTATATTATATTACACTAAAACAGATTTCAGGGAAACCTTAGGTATTTTATAGGAAATACATGAATTTGTATTTTCAGAGTGGATTCAAAAATGATACATACTGACAAATTAATTCATCACATATATTCTAGTTAATTTAAATAACATAATTTTGATTTAATAATTATATTTGGATTAAGCTAAATCTTAAAAGTATGCAGAATTATAAAAAAAATTCTGCACAGCATATTGCTAAACTGCTTTTCAATAGGCACTGTTACAGCTCATTTCTCAACTTTTTCCTGGCTGATAACAACAAAACTCTCTGTCTCATGGGCATTGTGTTAGAGTTTGTACATTGGCAAAATTGAGAAAATAGGCAGTCTATCATTCTTCTGCCAATTTCACTCAGTGTCAAATATCCAGGGCACAAAATCCTGACCTGTTGTGATAGAGATGAAACTTTTGACCCTGTACCACAGCTCTGAGCAACCAAAATCAATAAACTGTGAATTATGCTGTTATACTGATGGCAGCCATGAATTTAACTATAAATAGGGATTTTTTAAAATGTTCAAAACTCCATTATCTTTTTATTCAATTACAGCTTGATTTTTCAAAGGGGAACATGAACAGAATACAAGAAAATATATAATATGAAACACATTTCTTGTTAAAGATTGCATAACTAAGAATTTTAGGTGCACTTAGTTTTATTTATAAGAAGGTGTTTTTTAAAGTATTAATACACGAACTTAAAGAGCTTGGAAATAAATGGTTAACTCCCTTTAACTTCAAGAGAGCAGTTTATCAATTCATATACTATTTATGTGTTATCCAAAACTTTCTAGAACTTAGATTTTGGAAAGAGTCTAGCTTCCCCCGAGAGGGCCAAATAAAAAGAAACACTACTTACCAGAGACATATAATAAAGAATTGCAATATTTAATTGTAAACCTTCTAACGGTGGTTAGAATTGTATTTGCTAAAAATTGGAAAGGAGAAAAGACACTTACTGATGAAGAAATTATTAAGAAAATGATGGATTGTGCTGAAATGAGTAAACTGACATTTGAAATAAGAGAACAGAAAGATAAACAATATTACTTGATATGGGACTTATTTTATCAATGGACAGACAATAAAACATGGAGATAAATATATAACAAGTAGATATTGAGATAAATTAAGTGGAATATTTTTTATGAAAATAAGCCTTGGATGCATAGTGATATTTTGAAGAGAAGAGGGAGCACAATAGGATGTTAACCGATCGATACACTGTCTGTAATTATTTGGAACGATGATGTTTTTATGTTTTATTTTTGTTTTAAAATAAAAAAAAGTGATTTGGAAAAAAAAGAAACACTACAGTAAACAATTCTTTTCATCTTGATAGATCTTGAAATGGCTGCTCCACAGTGAGGAAAACAAGTGAATTTTAATATATAATAAGCACAAGAAGGTCATACAAAATTTGGAAATAAATGCCTTCCTTGGTCTGAAATCATACCCAAGCCTCTAATCCCCAGACTTCTACCAGTCTGTGGCCTGTTAGGAACTGGGCCACACAGATAGAAGTGAGCGGTGGGCAAGTGAGCAAAACCGAAACCACCACCACCCACCCACCCTGTCTGCAGAAAAAATATCTTCCACGAAAGCGGTCCCTGGTGCCAAAAAGGTTGGGGACCACTGCTCTATATCTAAAAATATAGCCCCAAAACAGTTGAGCTGTTTCCTAGGTCATTAGAAGGCCCTTGCAAGAAATAAAATGAACCAACTTGGTAAATCTATTACTACCGGTATGCTAGTATATCCCCTGAGGGAAGATCAGTGATTAAATCTAGAGAAATATTGGCAAAGTTGCAACTTGTTAAACCCCATTGATTGGGGTAAATTTTGGCCCAGGTCTTGTGTTAGTTGTAACATGGCATTCTGAAAATTGGTCATCTGTGCATTCACTTCCTGTTGGTATTGCAACAACACTGCTTCCAAATGCTCGGTGGATAGAGGAGTTTTTTGAGGATCTGAGGCTATTCCTGAAATTTTTTCTTCTCCATTGTGGGTGGTGACAGCAGCCAGGATGAGATGTGCTCGTCTGTTCAGATTGATGGACTGAGTCTGTCATAGTTGTTTAGTCCCGCCCTTGTTGCTAGGGGCTTCCAACTTTTGACTCAGTCCGTCAGTCTGGACAGTCGTGTGAGATCGGGTCTCTAGCTACTTTCTCTTATTCTCTTATTGTAATTGGATTTCTTGGTTCTTTGGACTTTGGATTTGGACATTGGATTTGGAATTCGCCTATCGGATTGGTCTTTCCTGATCTTTTTTCTTTAGAAGAGATTCTGAGGTATGCAAGGTTGATATCAACCATATTAGGTAGATCAGAGAGGAAGTACAACCAGATAAGCTAATTCTACTTTACTCTAAAGTTACACTAAAATAATCTCCCAAGGTCTTTCAGGCATTCAATTACAGCAGTGCTGCAAGGAAGTCAGAAAAGCTGCAAGATGTCTTGGAGCCTGGTGCAGGCTGTGTGCAAATACAGGAGTGCCAGGGGGTGAAGAAAATGGCAGGGTGCAAATCAGAAAGGTCAGGAGAACTGAATAGAGTGACTTGTGACCTTCTCTGGCAGCTTCCCACAAAGTAAATGAGTTGCAAATGGTGATCACATGACTGAGGGATGCTTCCAACTGGTATAAGTGTGAGCTGGTTGCCAGGCACCCAAATTGTGATTACATGACTATAGAAGTGCTACAAGAGTTGGAGTTTTGAAGAATGTTCATAAGTACCACTCGTACATCTCTATCACAACTTCAAATGATCACCGAACAAATGGTTGAAAAGCAAGGACAATCTGCAATATGCTACTACCTATGGCATAAATGGGTCAAAAAAAATAATAATCAGGATAAGTGACATCTGACTCAAGTTGGAAAGCACAGATTCAAAAGATTTGGATGTGACATGGTAAATATCAATTATAAGTTCTGATCAACTAGGATTTATTGGTTAAATATCTAAATATAATAGATATGGAGAAATAGAGCACAGAATGCTAAAAATACGGATTTTTTTACTTAAATAAAAGATAAATTTTGCTGTTTACAAGAAATAAAGGATGCTAACATACATTCTAAGCAGAGGGAGGGAAGGAGGGAGAGAGAGAGATATGAATAACCATATCATGACATTGAAAGAAATATGACCCAAGTGCTCTTTGCAGCACTACATAGCTTGAGTTATTTGTCAGTTTAATATCCCACCATTATCTGTAAAGTCAAGGAAGCGTACACAATACTCCCTCCTCAGTTTTTCCCACAACAATTATCCTTAGATGGTTGGTTGAGGAATATGATTGTTGCAAGAACATTGGGAGATAAAGAAGAGTTAGTTTTTAAAGGGACAGGCCAAGGCCGGCAACCTCTACAAGCCATAATAATGTACTCAAGTGAACTGAACCTTTTCTCTGGTATGATTCTCCTGTATAGGGCAATTGGGAGGAAGAGCACGGTGGAAAAGCAGCAAGCAAAATGCAATCTACTTTTCTCTGCTAAAGAAAATGTGTGTGTGATTAATTCCACCTGACTTAAATCACCTGGTAGCATGGTCTCTCCTCAAGCTTCCCTGGTCTTAGTTGTTTTTAAGGATTTTTGCTCAGTTTCAGTTTCTTGCAAAAGTGATTGAGGAAGGAATTAGTATATCAAACCCTGCAATTATATAAGCAACTGAGGGAGAAGTAAGGAGGCAAAAACTTTATGCCTTTGAAGTTTAAGAAACTTTCCCACAGAGGTTTGATGAATATATGTAGAATGTTTTCTTACATTATTCTTACCCTTACATAGATACATATGCATTTACAAAATAGGATTGGTTATTTTTGCCAGTCAAGGGAATTTTTATGCATTAGATTATCCATTAATAATAACAATTTCAAAAGTGCAAGAAAAGATGTAGAAGAAACAAGGAGTCTTTCTGATAATATCTAGCAGGCATCCCTTAGGTTTTCAGAATATTACTCCAAATCAGCACTTTGTGTATGCTGGCCATATCCTGTATTCCTCAAAGTTCCATATGCATTGCTTGAAAAAGAACAAGGATTTTTTTTAAAAAAACCATTGCCTTTCTTAACTAGGAAGAGAGATTATTCTCACTTAACAACACAGCTGGGAATGGCCACTCCAGTGTTAAGTGACATGGTCACTTAAGTGAGACACCACATGATTGCGACTCACAATGTAACTTTCCCTGCATTCATAAGTTAATCATCATAGTTGTTAAACGAGACATCATGTAACTGCAATTTTCTGGGTTAATGGCTAAACATAAAGAAACAGTGCTATCACTAGAGATACAATTTTTGAAGCAGAATTGTTTCTATGATGGGGCATGTTAATTTACTATTTTGCCAGATGGGGAGGCTTCAGCATGGAAGACTATGGAAGACAAATCTCTCGAGTTGTCATGTGAGAGATTGAGGGGAAAATGTGATTTTGTCCCAGAATTTTGATATTCTTGCCACATGATCTTGATAACTGGTGATCCAAAAGCACAAAACATTTGAAGCATAATGCTTCCATCCCATGGTGTCCACTTTCTGGCTCTCTTTTAACAATAGGCATAGAACATTACTTCCATTATTTCCTGAATGGGAGGCCTGCACATGCATGATTATGCAATTGGACCAATGATGATCTGGAAGCAACTCATACCAGCTGGCAAGAGCTAATGGCTAAATTTTCAGGAATTTGGCAAGCCAGTTCATAGCAGATTTGAGCTACAACACCCAGAACATCAGCTGCTCTGTAGCTAGCAGCACGCCACTGGACTGGACCCTATGCACGTTCACAAAAATGTACGGGAAAAGCCTCTTCCAGGAATTCTTGGCAACTTTCAAACAGATAGGCAGCATGATGGTCATAATCAGCAATCAAAATATATTCATAATTAGTGTAAATACTGGATTTTAATCAGACGGATTGTATTTCTTTAGTGCTATATCTTTTGAAGTGTATCTTTTGGGCTAATTGCTGCCTATTCTATATTCAGGAGAAAAGTTACTCTTTTGGATCTGACAGCATAGAGTAGATCTCAAAAGTTTCAGCTGTGGATTCAATGCTGCAATCCAGCCCCTTTTTCTACTAACAAATCAATGTATTGTAATAAAGATGAAATTTATGAAAAGTATATTAAAGCATTTTAATATGGTCTAAAAGTATTTTGTTATAAATATCGTATTTTTTGGAGTATAAGAAGCACCCCCGCCCCAAAGAGGTTGAAAATTTGGGTGCATCTTATACTCCGAATGTAGGTTTCTTGAATCTTTTTTCAGTCCTAATGAGGCACTGGGGAGTGAAGCAATCATCCTGCTTTGCCTGCTCCCTCCAACTCTCAGCTGTGCTTTAGCAGCTTTTTTTCAGCCCTAAGGAGGTGCTAGCGAGTGAAGTGATCTTCTGCTTTGCCTGCTTTTCTCATTGCTGCTCCCTCTCAGCTGTGCTTTAGAAGCTGTTTTTTTATCCCCAAGCAGGGAATAAAAAGCATGCGCGCTCAAAACCAGCAAACTAATATGCTGAAGCTGACCAGACTAAGGATGCTAGCCAGATGAATACCTGGTAGGCAGTTTTTTTCCCCCTATTTTCCTCTCCCAAAACTAAGCTGCATCTTATACTCCGGTGCGTCTTATACTCTGAAAAATATGGTAAGTTGAATACCTAGCCCAATGAATAGTTCTAGAAAAACTATTACTGTAATATTTGGATGTCCACAAATTTTCTCTATCTGGTCTAAATCCTGGTATGACATTCTGGGGGTTTGACAAAGGTAAGCCAATATTGTCTGTGAAAAGGAAGCTAGGCAAAAAGACAGATATGAAACATTTTAAAAGATCCTCTTACCAATTCCAGAAACACAACTCTCATTGCCTACTATTCAAATAGCCACTTATTACTTCCATTTCTAATTCACTCTTTCTGGGAAAGATTGTCAAGACTTAGTCATTGGGTACAATAGAATTGTTCCAATCAACAGTTTCAAAACAGTGAGATCAGCTGGCCAGTTGCTGCTCTGGGCTATGGCAAAATTTGGTTTTCTCCCAGTTCTTTAAATTTCTACAAAAGTGGTTGGAAAGGTAATCTATCAGTTCAGGCTGTAGTATCATCAGTATGCTAGGTAGAAGAATATTTATCAATATCTTATATAAGTATCATGAGATTGCTAGGGTCTGGATGGGATAAAACACAAACAGGCTAAATCCCAGCAAAAAGGGTTTGATATTCATTCCTCAAAGCCCTTGACTGTTCCAGCCAGGGTGGATAAAAATCAATGATTTTTTAAAAAAAATTAAAAAAAAATCAGATTTTTTTGATTTAAATCGGATTTTTTTTATTTTTATCGAATTTATTTTAATAAAAAAATTTTGGGGTAAAAATCTATCGTAAGATAGTTTTCTATTTAAGATACATAAATAATTTAGTTTAGTTTATTCAGCATGAAATGGAGCTTAGTTATGTAGCATGAGGCTGTATATTCTGCAACACTGGGACTATCTATCAGCAATAACCTTGCTGTTATTGCCACTGAATTAGACCGGTCGATACCAGCCGCCGTGAGAGGGTGGCTTGGTCATTGCTTTTCGGGGCATCGGTTTGAGACTCCTCTCCACTGCTGTGAGAGGACAGTGGAGTCCCAGTTTTGATCCGCGCCAAAATGGTGAACTGTCTCTCCTGGACCTTTAAATGTACCATCATTGAATCCTTAGCCTTATTCCATTTCCCCAGGCGGACTTGCAGGAATGTATTCACCGGCTGAGCTCTTTGCCTTGCAAGACTCCCCCCTCTCGTAAGCCTGGCCTTCCATGTTATTGAAGGCCTACCTCGATGAAGGGCTTTGGAACCCAGAGAGGTGGCATGTCGCGAAGAGGGGGTTGAGGGTTTTTTTATATAAAGTTTTAACGAATGTCTTAAGGGGTTCCGGGGGGGGGGGGTTGGATCAGAAGTAAGGTTGTGGGTATGGGGGATAACCCACTAAGGGAAGGGCCAGGTATGGCTGTGGAGCACGGTACGGGGGTGGGGGGCCCGGGGTCAAGGGGGGGGGCTAAAGTTCATCCAGATAAAGTTTTTACCATCAGTACTGTGGGTGGGAGGGGTAGATATGGCAGGAGCAGGGGGCCATATCGTGTTAGGGGAGCGCGTGCCCGCTGTCTTCGAGCGGTGGCGCGCTCCGGCCCCCAAAGCTCCACTCGTTCTTCAGGTGGCGCAGATCCTCAGGGCCCTGGCCTCTGTCTGATGTTATGCAATGCCAGGTCTGTAGTAAATAAAGCCCCCCTCATTTGTGATCTTGTTCAGGAGGGGGGAGCGGACCTGGCAGATATTATGGAAACCTGGTTGGGCCAAGAGGGGGGGTCCCTCTCGTTGAAATGTGCCCACCAGGTTTCCGTGCATTCCATCAGCCGAGGTTGCAGGGTAGGGGTGGGGGGGGTAGCGGTTATTATTAACGAAGGTCTGAGACCGAGGGAGGCCACTGTTCCTCAGATGGCCGGCTGTGAATCCCTCCTTGTGAAATGGGGTCACGGGGTTCAGATGGGTTTGCTGATCACGTACCTGGCTCCCTGCCATGTGGCAGCAGCCCTGCCCGAGCTACTCAGCGTCATCGCCGCGGTGGCGGTTGAGACCCCTAGGCTTATGGTCATGGGGGATTTCAACTTGCCATCCGTCGGTGAGGCATCTGAGGTGGCTCGGGAGTTCATGGCTTCCATGACAGCCATGGACCTGACCCAGTTAATTCATGGCCCTACCCACACGGGGGGAAACACGCTGGATCTGGGTTTTGTCTCTGGACAGTGGTTGAGTGATCTCGAGATAGGGGATATAGTCACCGAGCCCTTGTCATGGTCTGATCACTCTCACCTTCATCTCGACCTTCGAACCGCTACACCCCGCTGCAGGGAGGCGGAGCCGGTAAGATGGTTCCGCCCCAGGCGCTTGATGGAACCTGACAGGTTCCAGATGGAGCTTGGGCCATTCCCTGAGGCTCTGGCACACGCCTCGACTGGAGACCTAGTGGCCGCCTGGGATAGGGCGGCTGCTGGAGCTCTGGACTGGGTCGTGCCTTTGCGGCCTCTGACCGGCGCCGATCTCATTTAGCTCATTTAGCTCATTTGGTTCACTGAGGAGCTGAGGGAATTGAAGCGCCGGAAAAGTCACCTAGAAAGTAGTTGGAGGGCCAGTCTTTCTGAATCTGACCGGACACTGGTAAGATCTCATATTAGGAATTACCTAGTGGCGATAAAAGCAGCGAAATGTAGCTATTTTGCTGCTCTTATTGCGTCATCAGATAATCGCCCGGCCGCCCTGTTTAGGGTGACCCGCTCCCTGCTCCACCAGGAAGCGCAGGAGGACCCCTTGGAGGGTAGAGCCGAGGATTTTGTTCAATATCTGTATGACAAAATCACTCAGATTCGGGACGATCTGGACTCCGACTGGGTAGTCTCAGGGGGAGGGACTGGGGCAGGTCTTGAGAATGTTATCTGGGATGAGTTTGATCCTGTGACCCCTGAGGACGTGGACAGGATTCTGGGTAGACTGAACGCGACCACTTGTTTATTGGACCCGTGTCCCTCCTGGTTAGTGCTGGCTTCTCGGGAGGTGACACGAGGCTGGTTCCAGGGGATTATAAATGCTTCGTTGGGTGAGGGTGTCTTTCCTGCCGCCTTGAAAGAGGCGGTGGTGAGGCCTCTCCTCAAGAAGCCTTCCCTGGACCCGGCAATGTTGGTAAATTATCGTCCGGTCTCCAACCTTCGTTTTGTGGCGAAGGTTGTTGAGAGTGTGGTTGCGCAACAACTTCCCCAGCACCTGGATGAAACGACGTATCTGGATCCGTTCCAGTCGCGCTTCAGGCCCGGGTACAGCATGGAAACGGCATTGGGGGCATTGGTTGATGATCTCTGGAGGGCTCGGGACAGGGGGTGCTCCTCTGTCCTGGTCCTGTTAGATCTCTCAGCGGCTTTTGATACCATCGACCATGGTATCATGCTGCACCGGTTGGAAGAGTTAGGGGTGGGAGGCACTGTGTTGCAGTGGTTCTCCTTTCTCTCTGACCGGTCGCAATCTGTGTTGACAGGGGGACAGAGGTCGACCCCGAGGACCCTCATATGTGGGGTGCCGCAAGGGTCGGTCCTCTCGCCTCTCCTGTTCAACATTTATGTGAAGCTGCTGGGCGAGATCATCCGTGGTTTCGGGGTGGAGTACCATCAGTACGCTGACGATGGTACATCTCCACCCCGGATCACCCCAACGATGCCCTTGAAGTGATGTCCCGGTGCCTGGAGGCCGTACGGATCTGGATGGGGAGGAACAGGCTCAGGCTCAACCCATCCAAGACTGAGTGGCTGTGGTTTCCGACGTCCCGATATAGTCAGTTGACGCCATCACTGACTATTGGGGGCGAATCATTGGCCCCCACGGAGAGGGCTCGCAACTTGGGCATCCTCCTGGATTCACGGCTGTCTTTAGAAGAGCACTTGACGGCCGTGACCAGGAGGATTTTTCATCAGGTTCGCCTGATTCGCCAGTTGCGTCCCTTTCTGGATCGGGACTCGTTACGCACGCCCTCGTCACCTCCCGCCTGGACTATTGCAACGCTCTCTACATGGGGCTCCCCTTGAGGAGCACCCGGAGGCTCCAACTGGCGCAGAGTGCGGCCACGCGGGTGGTAATGGGAGCGACATGGCGCTCCCATGTAACACCTCTCCTGCGCGAGCTGCAATGGCTCCCGGTGGTCTTCTGGGTGCCCTTCAAGGTTTTGGTTACCACCTTTAAAGCGCTCCATGGCTTAGGACCTGGTTATCTACGGGACCGCCTACTACCACCAATAGCTTCCCACCGGCCAGTACGCTCTCATAGAGAGGGACTCCTCCGGGTGCTGTCAGCCAAACAGTGTCGACTGGCGGCCCCTAGGGGGAGAGCCTTCTCTGTGGGGGCACCTACCATCTGGAATGAGTTCCCCCCGGAGATACGGAAGATCCCGGATCTGCGCACCTTCCGCCGCACTGTGAAGACCTTTTTATTCCATCAGGCGGGCTTGGCCTAATCTCTTCCGTTTTTTAAATATGTAAATTTTAATCTGTTTTTAAATTATTGGGGTGTTTTAATCTGTCTGGGCCAAAATGATTTAATTTGATTTTATCTGGTTTTTAAATTTTTTGTATCTATGTATTTTATTGTTGGCTGTTCACCACCCTGAGTCCTTCGGGAGTAGGGCCGTATACAAATCAAATAAACTAAACTAAACTAACTAAACTATCGGTGAGTCAACAGTGGGTCAAAGGAGTAGCAGAGATGACAGTTGCTCTTTAAAAATTATGATTTAAATCGAGTTGATTTAAATCAAGCCTTTTTACTAGTGATTTAAATCATGATTTAAATCAACTCGATTTAAATCAAATCCACCCTGGTTCCAGCATTGTCTTTTGATGTGGCATTGCCCTGAAACAGCAGATCTGTCACTTGGAGTACTATGTGATCCACTCACTGCTCTGTATCATGGGCAGCAGACCTTGATCCAATTTCAGTTGGTGTACCAGCTGAATCTCTACCTTGAGCATGCACCTGGACTAAAGTAATATAACCTACCTGGGTCTGCCTGAGATAACTTGCTTCGCAGTAACAAAGAGCATACCAAGATATATTTCACCAAGACATATATCAATACTCTTTTATTTTCTTCATTGAAACAGTACCTAATGGCTCTGATCTGGCTCTCTGTACATTTTTAATAGGCAAATCCTTCAAGTCATGATGCTAAGACTCTGGTGCTTTCTAAAACTTTAGAAACGTAATAGAATTACGTAAAATGGAAACAGATCCATGCTAGATCAAACCCAAATGCTACTGAATGGGCTACAGTATGCTTTTGTAAATAATTTGGAAAGATGCTGCTGGGTACAAACACAGCATCTATTTACAACTCTTTAAAGCAACCAAATTTTCTCCTTAAATTGCACTGTTGCCACTTTATCCTAGGGAAAAATTAGGCTACTTAAGGAGTTGTAAAAAGGTGTTGTATACATTCTAAAGCACCTTTCTGAAACTGAATCTGAAGCAACACACAATCCTTCTAATAGTAAACCACTCTATTCCTGTTGTTTCCAGCCAGATGCATTTGGGAAGTATGCAACTGGGATGTGAGTGCAATAACATTCTCCTTGTTCTTTAACAGATGGTATTGAGAGGAATATTATTTCTGACAATGGAAGAAATATGCAATCATTAGGACTAAGCCACTTACTCTATCTGAATTAATTATTAAACAACACTTATATTAAGAATAAATTCAGATGGAGAGAATAAACAAAAACAAAAAGGCAATGTGGCTGTCTTCAAAATTTCTCTAATCTTCTTTTGAAGAAAGCCATAATGCTTTTTTACTGTTATTTAAGAATTCAGTTCTTCACTAAAATGAGTATCTGTTGAACATGATTTCTGCTGAAAATTCCAGAATTTCAGATTTCACTAGATTACAAAAGTAGATTTGAATGTATTTTTAATTATCATAAAATTTAAGTTTATAAAAACTTTAAGTCTAACAGCTAAAATATGTTCATAAATAGTCTCCTTCAAAACCTTAAATATTGAATATTACATTTTTACTGTCTCTGAAATGAACTGTATCAGCAAATAAATCAAAGAAACCATAGAACAGAAAATCTGAGTCTTATTTATTACTTGTAACACCAAATTCACTAAGCATAGAATATGTATATTTTGTAGCTCTATTAAGAGATTTACTGGTAAGAAATATGTACTCCATAAGAGTTCCAAATACACTTTAGCCTCACTGACGTTGCCCAACTGATGTAAATTTCTTCAGAATACAAATATAGCATGGCTATTTGCAGGAGAAAATTTTATTCTGCCTTTTTTCCCCATTACTACATACACACTTTGCTTCTCTGTGGGCAACAGACTGCTAATGCAATCTTTATTCATGTGGAAATCAAGATATAATCAACTGTATATGAAAAAGCTTTCATTCTCCAGACCTCCACATTGTATTTGTGTTTTGAGGAAGGGGAGGTCATTAGAGCAAAGGGATAGACCATATCAGGAGTTGTTGAATGATTACAGATCTGCTCATTATGAACCAGACTGAATTTCTCAAGACAAGACACAGGTAATAATAAATCCATAACAAGATATGGAAATAGATTAATTTTTCTATGGCAAAAACAGAGCTGTAGTCACATGAATTTGCTATTGCACGGTCTTCCAAAGAAAATCCAAAATGCAGCTATTTGAACTTATAAAGTTGGGATCTCATGTTAATTTCAGGAAAGTTACCATGATGTAATGCAATAATTACTGTATAGATATCAATTTTGAGATAATTCAAAGTCAAAAGGTTTTTTTTTTCTAAACTGACACCATAGTATTATAAGCAGTTTTGTAGATAATACTTTTATATTCTCTCTAGTATCATTTAGCATCATTGATAGTAAAGTTAACTCAATTAATTTAATAATAGTTCTGTTTTTAAATATAGTTTCTTGGCTTTTCCCTCTTCCCCCAATGACATAAAGGAAAGGGAGAGTACTCAGAAGACTCATTCTTATCTAGGCTTATTTGGCTTTTAAAGCCAAATTGAATTAATAGAACTACTGTACATGATACTAATAAACATTTTTAAAAACATTTTGTTTTTTCTAAATCATCTTCTTACATGTATTTTGGATATTAAGTAGGGGAATAGTTAGATATTGAGCTTTTATTGGCCACCCACACTCAACAAGAGTATTCCTAAAATCAGATCTGCTCTTAGGGAATTAGGTAGCAAATATAGTCAGAAACTATATACCAATAACACACATTTAGAAGATGATGACTAAGAAAATATATTCTCTGTGACACTTTGTGGAAGCAAAAGTTGAAATTGGAAGAAGCAGAATAGGAAGAGTATTAATGCTATTGAACTATGGGGTTGGAGAAGATTTCTGAAAATATTATAGACATCCAGGAAAATAAACAAATGGATCATTGAACAAATCAACCCAGAGCTCCCACTTGAGGAACAAATGACCAGGCTCAAATTATCCTATTTTGAACACATTATATAAGGATCTAGTTCCCTAGAGGAGGTTCTAATGCTGGGGAAGATGGAAAGAAAGAAGCTGGAGACCGTTAGCAGAGGGCGTGTCTTTACAGCTTTGACAGACTCGGTCTTATTGGCTGACAGACGAGGACAATCCATTCCTATTCCTGGATGCTGCCTCCACTACAATGGAGAAATATGAAAACTTCTCTTGTTCTTCTTTATCACATTGCAGCTGCCTTCAAAAAAGGAAGACAGATCCCTGTCCACCTCAGTAAGGATTTCAATACAGACTGCATATGGGAAGCTGGCATTTCGTTATATGAATAAATTAGTCAATTAGATAATAAAAACAAAGGGTCTAATAAGATCTTACTAGGAAGTAAATTATAATGATTTAAAGAAATAAGTTTTATCCTCAGTTGCATTCTAGCCCTTTTAATTTACAGAACATAAGAACTCATGATAATCTAGGCAACGTCTCTACAATGTAATATGGATTGCACTTGTTGGTTAGGTCAGGAGTCCCAAATCCCTGGTTTGTGGAGTAGCATGCCAGCAACCGTGCAAACAATTAAATCCTGTTTAGTTTTTTGAAGTCAGTGAATTTGCTAAGTTTTCAAAAAAACACCAGTGGGCTGCTCAAGGGTGCTTGGCAGGCTGTATGTTGTGCAAGCCTGCTCTATCTGTTACTTGATAATAGAAGACAAAGGTTTAGCTGAAGTCTTTGACTTTGTCCAAACAATACACTATGGCATGGTTTTAATAAACCACAATAATTGAGTTCAACAACACACTAAGCAATTAACCTGTTCCTGCTCTATTCACCAGACTTGGTAGTAAATCACCAATCTTCAAACACTTAACCTACCCTGTTTCCCTGAAAATACAACCTACCCTAGCTTGATTTTTACATGTGCGCATAATATAAGCCCTACCCCCCCCCAAATAAGCCCTAATTAAGACCCTGCCCACTCCAGGGTGCAAGGGTAAAAATTAAGCTAGGGCGGGGATGGAGGGTGGAGCTGCCCTACTACTTATCTTTGGACAGTTGCAATCAGATCTCGCACACCCCGACACCTGCCTTGACAGCCCATTTGTTCTGCAACTGGCAAGGCTTTCCTGAAGGTCTCTGCAGCCAATAACAGAGCTCGGGATCAATCCGGAGCTCTGTTATTGGCTGCAGAGGCCTTCAGGAAAGCCTTGCCAGCTGCAGAAGTTTCTGAAGCCTCCGACAGCAAAAAGGTGGCCGGGGGCGATGCGCGCAAGTGAGGTAAGTCAGTGGACGATATGCACCCTCCAAAATAAGACCTGGTATCTTTTTTGGTGACAAAAAAAAATATAAGCCAGTCTTATTTTCGGGGAAACACAGTATAATTTATATTAAATAAATAAATAATTTAACTCTTGGCTACACTTGCAGAGGATTCCAAGGCACAACTTGGTTGAATTAGAATATTTATTGTAAACAATTAAATCTCAAACTCAAGAGTTGATTGCTCATTTCTCTGTAAAGAGGTAAAAAGCTTCTATATGCATGCTTCAGGTTTAAATTCTAGACTACTTCCTCTGTGCTTCTGAATTAACAGACATTTGGCAAGTTGCTTTGGTTTGAGAAACACTGGAGATGCATTTACATAATAGACTGTGAACCATTAATTCAGTGCCATTTCAGCAAGTTCAGCTGACAATATGTTATCCCAGCACATGACCATCCTGTTTTCTGTAAAGCATCTTCTACTCAAGAAATCAGCAACATCCAAATGACAAGGTCCTATCTTATGTCACTGATTGTATAACTTTCTGTTCAGTATCCTTTCACCTCTCTGAACTATTTCTATGCCCCTTCCTTGATTGTGATTATTCTTTAGTTCCTTACACTGTATGTAACACTATCTATTACTTGAAATAATGAAGCTGGTCATGTCACTTGTTTGCAAAAGCAAATAAAAATAGAGTATGTGTCTATCCAAACAATAGAGCATGCTTACTAAGGGGACTGACACACTGATCTATTAAAATAACAGTATCATTGAAATCAATAAGCAAGTACACTTAACCAAGTTGTCACAAGGAATTCTATTTTTCATGTTGTGTTTCTCCAAAAGACAGAAGCATTAAAAGAGCTTCATTTTCCCCATCTTGTTCTTTTGAAATGGCTGAACCATAACCCTGAAACTTTACAGTACATGTTCAGCCTGAGGCAAAAAGCTTTTCACAGAATGTTTCTCTGCCTGAATGGTTTAAATTTGCCAAATTAAATTGAAAAGAGGGGTTTATAGGAAATACAAGACCTATAATGAGGAACTTGTTAACATATATGAAAGTCTTACAGCATTTAAGGTAACTCTTAATTAGGTTATCTGTTCATATTTACATCATTTTATTACCGTCATGGACACTGAAGCTTCTTCAAAAGCACACTAACACCAGGGCTGTGTGTATGCTGCAATTCTGAAGCAGCAAAGAAGTAATAGATAGTCCTCGACTTACGACCACATTTGATCCCAAAATTTATGTTGCTAAGCGAAACATTTGTTAAGTGAGTTTTGCTCTATTTTACAACTTTTCTTGCCACTTTTAAGTGAATCATTGCAGTTGTTAAGTGAATCTGGCTTCCCCATTGACTTTGCTTGTCAGAAGGTTTCAAAAGGGGATCACATGACATTGCAACTGTATAAATACGAACCAGCTGCCAAGCATCTGAATTTTGATCATGGGTCCATGGGGATGCTGCAAAGGTCGTAAGTGTGAAAAGTCTGTGAACAATGGGCATAAGTCACTTTTTTCAGTGCCATTGTAACTTTGAACAGTCACTAAATGTACTGTTGTAAGTCAAGGACTACCTGTAGTTGTAAATTGATTCATATCTACTTCCTGAGAATCAGTGTATCTATTCATGTGCTTATATGAGTGGGTGTTTATCTAAAGAACAGAAAATTTCTATTTGCAAGGGTAACAAGAACAGTTGTCACTATATCCACTGCAATCCTAGATGTCAGAATCATAACCAAATTACTAATAATACTAAGTAATTGGAGCAAGATTAGCAGCACCATTGCCTCTGTAACAGACTTTTACATGAAAGAGAATACTTAGATTAATAAAATAGGTCACATAACTTCTCTTGGTAAATAGGTATCAGGTTGCAAAGGATCACAAAGCCATGGCTACAGTGAATACTTTTTAAACATCTGCAATCCCACAGTACTATAATTTATGGTACATTCAGTGCTGCATTTGACTATTAATAATAATACTTACTGACTGAACAAATACCATTAAAACAATATACTGTATCACATTTTTAATGACATCACTGGGCCGATATTCACTTCCTGTTAGAAAGCATATGTGAAGCCTTATTCTAATAGGGATAATCGGTTCCCTGAAGAGGTAGGTTGAAGCAGATGTTTCAATCAATGAGATGACTATCAAGTGTAATTTGCAGGGCTCTTGCCTATGGGGAAAAAAACCACATACACCATTGATGCTACCACTGCAATCTCCTCTGTGCATCATGAACTTCATGCTTCAAACAACAAGATGTATACAGAATTCAGTAAAAATAATGAGTAAGCACAAGACAAGAAACCATTGCCAAATACTCTGGCCTCTATCAATCCATGGTCAGGCAGATAGTGTAAAGAACATACAACATCAACATTATTCCCTTTAGAAGTTGTAAAAAAAAACATACAAAAGCAGGGTACATAATACTCTGGAAATTTAAAAAAAAAAATCAAGGTAAAGTCAGATCATGTTTACATTATTTAATCTCGTCCATCATAAGGGAAACAATGAACATGAGTGGTATGCATATAATTATTTTAAAAAACCTATAACTTTTCAGAAAGCACATAGCTTCTTAGCTCAGGTTTGCCAGAAATCACCTGGATGATCCAGCAAGCTATTGGAACAATTTTCAATGAACAGATGAAATGACAGAACTTTTTGCCAATAATGAGAAAATTTTGGAGAAAATGAAACACTATATTCCAACATAATTATCTTATCCTAACTATAAAGCACAGCAAGAGGAGTCTGTTTAGGACTGCTTTGCAGCTTCATAACCTGGATAGTTCACATGTATTGAAGGAGCAATGGATCTCGGAAAGTATGAGCCAAATTCTGCAGAGGAATGTTAGGAGAACTATCTGGGTTTGGGGCATGTCATTTAATGGGGTGAAAATTAATTTTTGCAATTTTTTTCGGTGAGGGATTCTAAAAATATGTGTTTTTACACCAAGAATTCAAATCTGCTGTTATTTTTGCAATTGTACAATGTTTAGTTAGTATACCCCACAAATACTGTTAACTTTATCCTCAAAATTACACCTTGTGCTACAAAAATTAATCTTTTTATGCATGAATTTTATCTATTCAACAAAACATAATCCATGCAATTATAAACTAACATCAGAAAGCAATTATCTAAATTACAAAAATGTTTAAGTGAGTTTCATCAAGTCTTGTTTTGATTTATTCTTTGACATCAGCTGCCGACTTGCTTCTTGTCCTCACGTTTCTCATGTATATATACTCTGCTTGCTGCCTCTGTGACCTGTTTCACACATCTCTCTATTGATTGGGCATAACAGGGCCACTGTGGTACTTGCATTGATTTGTCAATGAACTTCGTTATTTCCGCTGTAGTCAGTTTGCACATCAAAGGTGGCTCATATACACCTTCAGACCTGTCAATCAGCTCCAGCAGAGTGGATGCTCTGGCTCTGATTAAAAGCATTTTTCTTGCATGTACAGAAAAATTTCCCAGCACGTCATTGTCTGCACCCCTCAAATCAATGATCTTTTGCACACCAGCTCTCTTCTCTTGAATGTCATCTGAGCACAAAATTGCCTGGATTATCATTTCACTGAAAGCGTACCATGCTGAGTGCTGAATGGTTGGCAAAACAGCATCTACTACAGTCTTCTTTTGCAGTCTGACTTGCTGCAGTTGGAACAACACATGACACGGGCCTTCAATCCAGGAATGTTTTACTTTGATGTTGAACCAGCAAGAGTAGTACACACCAACAATGTATTCCATTATCATTCTTAAGTTTTGGAGAGTTTTGCCTTTAAAGCCATGCTTTGAAACCCATATTCGACAAAGCCTATTTGTGGTTGTCAACCAGCGTGAATGGCTTATAGGGCCAATTTCCAGAAGAGCTAGATCTGTGAGAGGTTTTCCTGTCCTTATTGCCTTTGTGATCCTATATCCATGTGCTTGATCAGTAGAGAGATCCTTCACAACACTGTCGCTCAGTGAAATGAGAGGTTCACCAATTAAAACTCTGGTGAGTGAAGGATCAGTGTCAAGTTCTGTTGCAATGTCTAGCATGTTGCCAATTTTACCTGCCCATTTGTTATTAGACAAGGTCTTTCCAGCCAATTTTGTCATTAAGAGTTGTAGGGGTAACTCATTCGTGTGGAGTGCATACACCAACCAGATCAACTTCCAGTTCAATCCAGATCAAACCCAGTGCATGGCACCACCTTCACAGCCAATATTAACACTTGTAGAATCTCCACCAGTGGCCTTCAAGCTTTTGTCAATGTCCTTCTTCATGAAATACACCAGACTATCTGCAATCACTTAAGCAGGTTTTCCTGTTTTTGAGCCTTTCTCTGGAGTAAAATGGTAAAGATATCTTCCACCGGCTCACTGCACACAGAATAATGTTCTTCTTTGATGGTACTGGGGAATTGTCTGAATTGTTTGCTTTCAGCATAAATTTAGTTGCATCTGTACAGCCATCAAAGAAGATGCATTCTATTTTGCCCTTCTTACAGAGGTCATCAAATTCTTGATCTAGGGACTTCATTATTTTTTTTCCTGGACTCTCAACTTTATTGTGGTTAACTACAAGTCTTTTGTCTTCTTTGGTGATCAAGCCAGTATCTATGAAGGCGGCTGTGGTAATGGCATTGTGGCACATGGACCAATACTGCATCTTATGCTCTGCATAGCGACATTTGTTATTTCTAATCTGTTGTGTTCTGTCTTTTCTTTTGAAGTAGAGGGCACATGGGCTTGGTGTAAGGCCTCTCTTCATAACTTCCATCACATTCCTCTTCATCTTCATCATCAGTCGTATTTCCTTCATTTTCATCATAAGAGGTACTTTATTTGTTGGTATCGAAATGTCTGGAATAGTTCTCTGCTTATATTTAGCGAGATTTTGTCTCTCATCATCTTGCTGCTTTTGCCTTTTGCCTAGTCATTTCTGCTTGGGCACATCTGGCAAACCAATCTGATGAGATCCAAAAGAACCAATCTTGTCTCTCTGACCTTTAATGAAAGCAAGTTCCTTCAATGGTATCTTGGTTTCCTTAGGGCAGGTACAGTTAATGTGAGCTTCTTTTTTGTAGCCAGCAGAGCAGCCGAATTAAACACACAGAACAATTTGACATGTGCAGTTGAGGATGTCAAACAGCTTGTCAAGTTTCACAGTGAAAGTCTTGACATCTAGCTTTCCTCTACCAAGATATATGTTTTTGGCTTGATCTCAGCTCTCTTGGATCTTGTTCAAGATTGTTACTTGTAAATTTACAACAGAGGTCACAAAAGAACTGTTTGCTCATTCCTACTTTTCAAATACTTTTGGATATACATCTCTTGCAAGACTGGTTGCTAGGTAGTTTCTAGTATAATCACTACTTTTTTCTCTTAACAGTAGGCCAGTGGTCCCCAACCTTTTTATCACCGCGGCCCGCTGAGCGCGCGCAGGGGTGGGGGCACGGCCCAGGAGCTTTTGCGCAGGCCCATTGCGCACGGCCCAGGAGCCTTTGCGCTGCAGCGTTCCTGTCCCCCGGCCGCTGCGCGGCCCGGTGCCAGGTACTCCACGGCCCGGCACCGGTCCGCGGACCGGGGGTTGGGGACCACTGCAGTAGGCCATATCTGAGAATGTCTCGCAATGTTGGTAATTCACACGGCAACAAGTCTCTGCCAGTCCCAATTAGGTTGTGCATATAAGTGAATGTTCCCAGTCTTGTTCTTTTTTTAAGAAGCCGTTACATATCAGTTATTACACTCACAGGAAACGAGGCCAACAGTATTAACACTCTCAGACAAAATATTGTTTAATAAAAAGAGAAAGACAGCTGAACCTGTGAAATGAAACAAACAAAATGTTAAAAAGTTATGATATTTATGCAGTTATTTACCAAGCACAACTAAATTATATTAAAGTAACCAAAATATCTTTACAATCCCCAAGGCATGTCACAACCTTTGAGCACCCCTAATGTTTGGAAATTGAAAGCTGAAAAAGGGGTCATGGTCATGTAGTGCAACTATAATTTTAAGCACAAAAGTAAATCTACAGATATATCTGACGAGCAATACATGTGAAAAAGAACAATGTGATTTGGAGGATCATGTGCCTGAAAGAAGCAACAATGTGATACAGTTGCATTAAAAAAAAAAAACAACCACTGGCTCCAGTATTCTCCACTATTTAGACTACACCTAGAATATTGCATTGAGTTCTGGGTATCAGATTTTAGGAAGGAGATTGATAAACTGAAGTGTATCCAGAAAGGAACATCCAAGATAGTAATATTATTTAGAGGTATTGTGTTTGCTTTGTCTATTAGAAGAGAAAGCTGGAGGAAAACATGACAGCTGTTTTTAACAGAATCCCTATCATGTAGAAGATGGGATAGAATTGTTCAGAACTGTTCCAAAAGAAAAGACAAGATGCAATAGGTTCAAATTATAACAAAATATCACTACAGGTAGTCCTTGACTTACAACCACAAGTGGGATTAGGATTGCCATCATAAATCACGGCATTCGTAAAGTGAGACATCACATGAGTCCACGACGTATGATGGCAATCCCAGCAATCACCATTGCAATTATTAAGAATTGTTTTACATGTGACTTCGGTCATTTACGAAAACAGTGCAGCTTTACAAAGACTTAAAGAGCCAAATGTTCACTGGAGAAGCTGGGTCTGAAAAGGACACAGCAAAAGGTGAAAGATTGGTAAAGAGAACTAGGAGGGATGAATGGATGAGCTAGCATGCTGGAGTGGGCTGGGGAGCAAACGAATACTTGCTGGCACTTGCTGAGCCAGGAAGCCACATGGAGCAGGGGAGAAGGCATCTGGGCAAATGAATGTTCACTGGTGTTGACTAGGAGTGGGTGGTAGGCAGCCCCAGATATACACTTTCTGCCCCGCAAGATAGGGCAGCAGGGGATCAAAGAGACATAAATGAGAGAAGATAGAGTAGGTAGGGGTAGTTGAAACATCCCTCCAGTTATAAGTGTATGTGGGCTGACAAGCACCTGGATTTTGATGTGACCACAGGGGTGCTACAAAAGCCATATTTTCAGTCACATTGTAATCTCATTTTTTTCAACACCACTATAACTTTGAATAAATGTTCAGAAGGAAGCATTATGTGGGACTACCTGTATATTAGATATTAGGTACATTTTTTTTTAACACAGATGTTTAAAAATGGAAGGGCTGCCTTAAAATATGGTAGACTCTGTCAGGGGTCTAAATTGGCCAATGGATTTGGAAAATATTTTCAAGATTCTTTCCAACCCTTATATTTAACGTTCCTAAAATAAATGTGTTGCATTTTAAATTATTTAAAATTTACTTTGATTTTACCCAACAGATATAAACTGAGAATTTCAGATGCCAAAATGGGTACAAAAAATATTCAGCTTATCAGTAGACTAGCTTGCTTTTTCTATTGTTTCTACTGTATAGTCTTCTTCAAGTCTCTTTAGTAGTCAATTAAGTATTAAGGATATTTTAAATACATATTAAATTAAAATTCTGGTGTTAAATGTATCACAATTGATTTAAAGTTTGAGATAATATAAACAAAATCAGCTTTAAAAATAACCATGTCTTTATTTCCTACCCTGTTTCCCCCAAAATAAGACATCTCCTAATAATAAGTCCAATCAGGCTATGGAGTGCATGGCAATAAGGCCAAGCACTTATTTCAGGGTTCAAAAAAAATATAAGACAGGGTCTTATTTTCAGAGAAACACGGTAATAGAGTTTTTGTGTCAATAAACTGAAGAATCAAGTGAACAATATTTATGTGGCAGAATCTATCCAACCATGACTTATCTTAAAAAGCTAAGTAGGATGAATACAGTTCTTATATAGATGGGTGACCAGAAGGAAATGGTGTAAGGTAGGCTTAGGTGGCGGGGTCAAAAACATCCCCCAAAAAAGTAATGGCCATTTCCATATTGCTGTCAAGAAAGTTACATAAATATTTTTATGTAATTCATTAGAAGTGATCTAAACAAATTCTTGACTTAAAGAAAGCTGTGCTTGTAGAAAGAGTAAAGTAGAATATCACCATTCTGTGATATTCTCATATAACTAAAAAAAATAAATAAACAAAATGTGCACTTAAACCTTTTATGTACAACATACTGCACTCAGATAAGTAAAAACCAAGATAAAACACTTTATCAATTTACCAAACTTTTAAATTTAAGTGATACTCTAGATGAATAACTTCTGAAAATCAAGAAATAGTTCAGTTATGCTTGTTATGTTTGAAAGAAAGGTGAATGGGGAAGAGAAACTAATGAAAAGAATATCCAAGCAGCATTGCAATAAGATATTTGATGTTTAAAAGTAAGGAAGAATAAAATATAAACTTAATATGTGAAAGCTAAATTTGAATAGTGCTCACTATACATCCCAACATTTTACAAGATATTTTCTTAATAAAACAATCCACACATTCTATCAGAAGTTTCCAACTTTGGTAGTCTTACTGTCAAAGTATTTTTTTTCATGGCAAGCATAGCGGTTCCCAAACTATGTGTCATAGTGCCCTGGAGACAGTTAAGACAATGATATTTATCAAATAGTAAAATATCCTGTGGCAGCCTGTGAGTATGCTAGGGTGCTCTGGGGCATAGCAGCACAGTTTGGGAAACATGGCACTATATTGAAAGGCAAACATATAAACAGAAATGTTTTCAATAACTATCTTACCGTGTTTCCCCGAAAATAAGACAGGAGGGTGTCTTATTTTGGGGGTGGAGGATGCGGCAAGTGTGGGACTGGATGTTCCATCATCGCTGCCTCCCCTCCCTGTTCTTCACACCGGCCGAGTGGCTGGCCACCGCTGCCTTGTAGAGCAGGACTCTGCAAGGCTTGTGCTGTTGAATCTCACAGACTCATTTCTGACAGGTGGAGTGGGGGAGAAGCGAGACACGTGGAGTGAAACATGGCTCCCCTTGCCGTCTCTTCTCCCCGCCCCCTCGCCAGGCATGGTAGGGCTCCTGCCCCTTGCTTAGCCACCCCCCTTTAGGGATGCAATTTGGGGGTGGCAAGTGGGGCGGGCGAGAAGAGGGACGTGTCTCTTACCTTTCCAGCTCCATGGCGTTCCTCGCTGTTGCGTCCAGGGAAACACGTTGTAAAAGAAAACTTCTTGCGAGTTCGAGAAGTTTGATTGTCCCAACAAGTTTGATTGTTTGCATGTCCCCTCTTTCCCCTCCTTCTGGCCTCACCTCAACTTGTGTTGTTTCCATGGCAAGCAACCAGAGGAAATGGCAGGAACAGCTGCGCATGCGTATAAGTAGTTTGTGGGGGGCTTATTTTGGGGGGGGGACTTATTTTAACGCATGCATTGAAAAGCCCGATTGGGCTTATTATCCGGAAAGGTCTTAGTTTAGGGAAACACGGTACTACCTAAAGTTAATGGAAACCTGCCTGGTAGCATCATTTAAGGGGAAATATGTCTATCTTTAAGGTCTGTCAGCTGGTTTTAGCATTTCCTAAATATTTAATTTTCCTGTTACAACTTTTAAAGTACAGAAAATTTGATGCATACTCTTTAGGACAGAAAAAGGTAACCTGAAAAAATAACTTGACTTCTTAGATTGCCCTTCTTTAAATTTGTGTTTTATGCACCCCATTAATATATTTCTCCATTGCTTACTATATTTATTCAGTTTACTTAGTTTACCCAATATCATGGGCCACAACGTAGCAATTTATGCTTCAGCCTGTACTATTTTATTAATAGCTTAGTATGTTTTATGACACCAACCAATTGTGATTGATTCAATAAATCATAATTAACCAAACAATGGCTAAAGTGATGTATAAATCCAATCCAATAGATTGATGGAACTCAGAAATATGAAATTCATTTTACCATATTTTTTGGAGTATAAGACACACTTCCCCCCCCCCATAAGGGGATGAAAATTTGAGTCCGTCTTATACACCAAATGTAGCCCCGCCCACCCACTGGCCCTCACCCTTTGGCCTCTGTCTCCCAGCAATTTACCTCCTTGCAGCAAAAAGAAACAACCCATTTTAGCTTCAGCACAACCTAATTAGCACAAGCAGCACAGCCTAATTAGCACAAGCAGTTGATTGTCAGTTGGATCAGCCTCCCGGCCCTCAGCTGTTTCAGGCTGCAGGGATTGCCATTGCCTATTGCTGCGCGGGCCTCCGCTGCTTACTGCAAGGAGGTAAATTGCTGGGAAGCAGATTTTTTTTTCTTGTGCTAATCTTGTGCAGAAAATGAAAATGAAAGTAAAGCAAGCTGTTTGCTGCAACGAAGCAGAGGCAGATTTCTTTTTCTTGTTTTCCTCCCCCAAAAAAGGTAGGTGCATCTTACAGTCCGGAGTGTCTTATACACCGAAAAATATAGTATTTTAGAAAGGATAACAATACAATACAATTACAATACAAACCAGAACAAGAGCCTTGGTGGCACAGTGGTTAGAATACAGTATTGCAGGCTAATTCTGCTGACTGCTGACTGCCAGCAGATCGAGTTTCACCAGCTCAAGGTTGACTCAGCCTTCCATCCTTCTAAGGTGGGTAAAATGAGGGCCCAGATTATTGGGGGCAATATGCTGACTCTGTAGAGAAGGCTTTACACTTTAGAGAGGGCTGTAAAGCACTGTGAAGTGGTATATAAATCTAAGTACTATTGATATTGGGTGGTGAAATGTCTGTAAGAAAACAACCAAGCTCAGATAGCACCAAGGACCCCTCAAAAGAAGGAGAAGAAGGGAGAGGCAATCTGCAGGTTCATCCTCTATGCTTTCTCCACTTGAGGGACATAGTAAAGCAAAATGCTTGTCGTTTAAATAAAAACCATGCAGTTACTCAGATCAGTAACAAAGCTGAATTACAAAGAAATACTACTATTAATCCAGCTTCTTAAATGTTTGGTCCATAACATGCTCTTTTTTAATAAGTATCAAATAAGTGCAAAGGAAATGTAACAAGCACAAAACCTTTCCAAAAATAAAATAAAAAATCAAATAAAACAATTTTTTCTTCAATAAATGACTTTATTCAAATTAGTTACCATCACTTTCTATCAGTGATATCATTTTTATCTGAGTCATCAAAAGTTTTTTTAAAAAATATGGAATATTGAAACAAAACAATTAACAATAATGCGGCACTTGCTCTGAAATCATATTCCTTAATATTTGTTTGCATCTGCAGTATATTAAAAAAATACGTTTTCTGTTTTTAGAATAGTATTAGAATAGAATAGAAAAATAATTATTTAAAAACACACTGGTACAATTTATAAATTGGTATCATTTCAAGGTCAGTAAACACTTTGGGGGCATGTTTCTCACAAATATATTTCAGTATAAAGTATATATAATCAGTGTGGTGGATTACTCTATCAAGTTTGGTGTACTTATACTATTGAGCTAGCTGAGATTTCTGGAAATTGTCACCTCAGCATAACTGGATGGGATCGGGTTTGAAAGGGTTACAAGCAAAATTCAAGCAGGCTGATGTGAGATAATGTTCAGTGAATCACGCTGCTTTCCTCAGAAAAAATATTCAGTTCAAATTACTAGAAAGATATTCAATTTCATGAAGCAGTCCTACCTATCAAACCCCAAAAGCTCTGATCAAGTACAAGTGCCTTTTGGAGACAGTAAGGAATCTCTTTCACATGGCCTAATTCCAGCTAGCATGATCTCCATATATGCATTTGAAAAAGGACAATGACATTCATGTAGCAGGCAGTTGCAGGCATTAAATGGAGAATCTAATACAGTGTGTAATATACTTCAGAAATGTACAAGAAAAGTAAAATAATACCATACACTTCACAAATTTACAAAAAAATTAAAAGAATGTAATCTTTTTACTTTTTAAAAGAAATAATGGAAAAAATATAAAAGCTGTAAAAAAAAACTAAGAAAAATATTCAAAGTATTCTATAAAAACACATAAATGTATATGTAGGCATTACTTTCTAGTTATATTTAAATCTTAATTCCAAAGTAGCAATATTTTGGAAATGTATTAATACCAACTATAGCAATAACACTTAGACTTATAGTGCTTTATAATACTTCCAGAGGGGTTTACAAATGTCAACAATCTGGGTCTTCATTTTACCGACCTCGGAAGGATGGAAGGATGAGTCAACTTGAGCCCATCAGGATCAAACTGCTGGCTGTGGGCAGATTTAGCCTGCAATACTGCATTATAACCACTGTGCCACCATGGCTCCTAACTATAGACATTCATGCCTTACAAGAATAAATATTACTAAATGACATTTTATATAATTTTTCATTCAACACTACTACCTTTAAAACTGTAATGTGAATACAGAAATGCTTGTGTGCATCAATAAATATTTTTTTCCAATGCATAAACTAAACCCTTTAAGTTAGTAAAAGAAAGCAATAATTTTGCTGGTTGAAAATCAATTTCTGAACAGCTATGAACTAATCCTGAATTTTTATGAAATATTATCATTTAAAATATTTCAACCAATGCTGTTACAGTAATATTTTACAGCAAGAGAAGTAAATCTCTATTATTGCTTTCTTGCTTATTTTGCTATAACCAATCAGTTAACAAGATACAATATAAACAGATTAACAAAACTGAAATAAAACTGAGTTAATTAAGTTGTTTTCACATTTCATACTATCCTTATAGTTTTTATAGAGAAACTGTGCTTTGAGTAGTTATTTTAAATTAATGTTCTACCTCTAAAAATCAGATAGGAGAGACAGTTTGGTGCGGTGGTTTAGGCACAAGGTTACACAGTGAGTGCCTGAGTTCTAGTCCCACCTTAGGTACAAGGTCAGCTAGGTGACCTTGGGCCAGTCATACCTCCTCTCAGCCCTGGGAAGGAAGTGTTAGTAAACCACTTGCTCTAAAATCTTGCCAAGAAAAACTGCAGGTACTAGTACAGTTACCAGGAGTTAAGACTGACTTGAAAGTATGGAAAAAAATAATAATTAGACACCGGAAACTGGTAAGAATAGTGGATGTCAACTACATAGGACAGCCAAACTACAGTAATGGACAATACTTTTTATACTTCTGTAACTGTATTCTTGAAGATGAACTAACAGCAGTTATATTATCCACAACTTTCAAAGTAAGCAGATATTTTTAAGAAGGTGAAAAAGCTTATTAGTTCTTCCAGCTTTTCCTCAAGTGTACAAGAACAAACTATTTGTTCCTTCAACTTCACAGGTGGCAGATATTATTTCCATATGATTGACAACTAAGTGACACTGCGAGGAGCAGTAAAGCAAATCTGCTATTTGACTGAATCTTTCATTTGCCTACAATCCCTCATACAGTATATTCATAGAACAAATCTCTAGTTACTTTGCTTAGTTTTTCAGAACATAAGTGTTTTGAAATTGAATCAAAGATTAAATATTAAATATCTATCTTTGCTATTAATTACAAACAGGTTTAACTTTTTAACTGAAAATTCCTGGAGATCCTTTCAAAGATTAAACAAAATAAAAACTGAATTAGAAAAACACCCTAATTTAAGATAAAAGACCAAGGTCAAGCAAACAAAAAAAGGAATTAATAAGCTTTTAGTAACAAAATATTACCAATGCTGCTATAGAAAAGCATGTAAATGATTCTTCTTGTCTATAATATACCACAGTAGTGAGAGAATTTAAGAAGGGCTTTACAGTACAGTATGTTTAATTATCTTTTTATGTCAAGTACTAACAATAGCTTTATTTTTATGGCTACTCCAAGGAAATCAATTTAATTTGAAAAAAAGCTAAAATTATTTTTAGGCTCATTCTTGAAAAATGTTTTCAACTTGAATAATAAGCAGAAGCAATCTAGACATGTAAAAAAACTTGACCTAGAATTTGTTAGTTGTGTTTTATGATTATGTACAGTTTATTTAAAAATTAAATGACAAAACAATATTTTCAAAAGAAAAAAATCTGCAGAGATATGTTTATTAAGAATACGTTTCACCTTTCTAGCCCTCCAAAGACAAACCACAGAGCTGTGTACAAAGCTAGACAATCTGGGCAGCCAGCCATAAAACATTACTTCTATAGCGGATTCTGCTTTCACTCCTAAGCTCTCCACAGCTGTAAAATATAACAAGAGAAGTTCTGGTAACCGACCTATATGTCGCAGACTATTTATGATTCAAAGGCTAAAGTTTATTTCCTTCACTTTGAATCCTTTCTTTAGATACAAAGCCACACCCAACTGGGTATTCAAGGTTAACCTTCTAGATTGCAGAGAAAATAAAAACACAAAAATGACTTGTTACATAGTAACATCTGATGATTTTCCCAATAGCTTTTACTGAGAAGATGAAAATAGGTAACTGATAACTGATTACAGTATGACCACAGAACAGAAACTTACTAAAATACCTTTGTATTTGGAAGTTCACAGTTGAAAATATTGTTTTAATTCAAAATGTTGACCAAAGTTCAAAGAACTATATAACATGCCAAATGTCCAAGAGTGTGGGTTTTTTTTAGTTTCTCACTGTCATCCAATCCCATGACACAAACAAAATTCAAGCACTCCTCTAAATAGACACAACTAGAGGAATGAAGAAATATAAAAATCTGCTATCTCCCTGTATGTCAGCAATAGTATTTTGTGGCTCTCTAAATCCCAGCTCTTAGTACACAGTTTAAAGCAAGTTCCACTGAAATCAATGAACAATCCAATTTAGAATGTTTTTAAATGGTGATTCATCTTTCTCTACAACTTGCTATATTTATGCATAAATGCAAAAGTCATGCATCACAGAAAACTAATTTGGTAAATCAGTTTGTTACATCAAGAGCATGTTACAATTCAACAAAACATTTGAGTCTTTCAGTTCTTACCCAGCTAAATACCTTTATAAAGTTACTTCAAAGCTCAAGACATTATCACCAAAAGGCATCAGCTGATACTAAATTGGCTAGACTGCATCATCATCAGGCACTTAAGAGGTTTCTTATCATTCATCTATAGTACTAAAATAGAATGATAAATTCTTTTCTACAGCTTCAACACCAAGGGGGAAAAGGTTTCAAGTATGACATTATCTTGTAATATGGATTTTAGTTTTTAACAACAACTTGATGGTGTATCACAAGCTAACATCCTGCAAAGCAAGGAATGCAAATCCTAACCAGCAGCCAATACAATAATTTTATATAGTTCATAGTGTATTTCCGGTTTCACCAAAACATACTAAATTTAATATTTAAAATTGCTTTATATGAAGTAATAGTATCAACTAGGATAGTGACAGGTTTGAAAGGCAAAGAAATTAGCATTTATTCTTTGGATGAATTGAAATGAGTAGAAGCTAAGCATTAAGTCTGTAAGTGTTCTCACAGAGACTTTCTTAGCAATTCTTTCCATCTGAAATCCGCCTTTGCTGAAGGAAAAGGCTGCCCCACCCCTGACCTCCTGCTCCTCCAGCTTGTTTTGGAAAGCAGCCAGATGACAGTATTGGGAAAAGTGCATATTTATCTCAACAAGACCAGCTGCAGAGAACAACTAAATGCAATTTTAGGTATTATTCATTCTTCCTTCTCAATGGCCTTGTTTTTTTATTCCATTAAGATGCTGAGTTCCAAATTATATCTACATTGATGCTTTAGTAACTGTATTCCTACAGCTTACTATCATTAAGGAAACAATAATCCTTGTAAATAAAAGTGAACTGTCCATTGAGGGAAATTTGTTTGCATCTTTAACTAAGGCAAGGAAAAATATTTATATGCACTTTGCTACAGTGAGTATTCCTTTTTGCCCTTTTTTCACACCTGGCTAAAATATTGAATCTCTGAAACACATCCAAAGACACCACACCCAAAAAACCTGTTGTTAGACATATGATACTCCAATGCTTACCATGTAAAACCTTCAATTTATGATACACATTTATAATACTGATGTATTATAATTTAAGATTTAAATCAGCAAAAATAGCTGAAAAGTTTAATTAATACCTTAATATTTGTCTGCCCAGCAATGTTAATCACTGATGCAAAATGGTACATTAGCTACAATGGCAGATTAAAGATTAAAAGTTACTGCTTTCTATGGGGAAAATAGTGATTATTATGTGAAAGGATCTCTTTCACCCAATAAAAAATCTGTTACAAGGACAGAATTTCAAAATACAGAATATTTATCTTATTAGTACACATTTTAAGGTTCAAAGCAGAATTTCTCACCAAAAGGTAAGTGCATTATTCACTTTTCTTTTATCAGCTTATCTATTCAAGAACTGTAATGAATTTCACAAAGGCATGACTACTGAATCACAAGAGATATAGTATATACAGCTTATAGAGTTTATGATTTAAGAGTACAAATACCCTTCATGAGATTGTGCCTGCTTAGCTGATAAACTAGCATTGACATAGTATTTTTTATCAATATCAGACCTCCAACATTCATATTGTGAGGAAGAACAAACTTACATTTGGGATATTTTAATTAACTGTTTTAAAGTGCTTTGCAGACTGCTTGTTGACACCAGAACCTAAGTGAATCAAATCACCGGCCTACTTAGTCCAATATTTATTTCTATAATGGCCAATGGAAATCCCAAAAGAAAGGAATAACAGCTTCCTCTGCTGCTGTTTCTCAGTAACTGATAGTCTAAGCATGCTCTCTCTGATCCTGAAGGTAGCATATTTACTAGCAATTTTCTTCTGCATGAATATATATAATCCCTTTTAAAATTATCAAAGTTGCTGGCTATAGCTGTATGTTGTGATACATTTCAGAATCTATATGATGTGTCAAGAAGCATTTTCAACACTCAGCATCATTTGGCAACCGATTCTTATATTTTGAAAAAGAAAAACTTCATCAATTTCTTTGTATACCATGTACGGTTTATATACCGCTATTTTGCCCAATTACTTTGCATTGTTTTCTCAATTAAAAAGCACTAAATGATAATTTACATATGAAAATGATGGAATTGTCTAATAATTACGGTTACCATTTTCTGCACTGTTTTCAGCTTGATAATATGCTTTTTAGTACACAGTTGTTGGCTGCATATATACCATTTCAAATATGGTCACATTATATATTTGCATCAGAACACTACAGAATAGTATTATTTGTGGCTCCTTTGTAATGATCTCCAGCATGGAATTCACATTTTTTTTTTCATAGCTGCTGCGCACTGCATTGACATGTTCATTGAGTTATATCTATTATAAGCCCACTATTCCTTTGCTCTGGTCAGTCGCTCTCAGCTTGACTATTCTTTTTCAGGAAATATGAAAAATCAATAAGGGAAAGCAGAATGCATTTCTGTCTTTTATATTGCACTAACCCTATCATTAAGTTCATTTAATTCTTGATCAGTGAAAACATATTTTCACTAAAATTAAGAATGCAACAAAATTATTGCAAAACTAGAAATCTTGTATTTTGTTCAGTCTACTTAACATAGTAATTAAAAATGGAAAGCATGTTATGTTACAAATATGTAAAAAGTTAACCAAAATGTACCAATAACTATAATTACATTGGAAAGAAAGAAAAATACTTTAATGAATTTTTAAAAGGCAATAGCCTTTTTTTCAAGTTACCTATGATAAAATGTTTTGTTAATTGAAGGGTTACTAATATACTTGTGTAGAAAATTTAAATGAGAATAAAAATAGCAATAAAACATGTTTGTATCTATGAATGAAATTTAAATATTTCTGAGGCATTTTAGATCAAAGTTGAGAATATATAGTTGAAACAGAACCGAGAGACCCTCAACTCTGATGATTATTAGAAATTCCTGTAACAAGTTATATTAAGTCTTGGGTTTTTCCTGTGTAAAACTGTTCATTTTTCTAAATTCTGATGGAAATAATTATATTATATGGACAAAACCAACAGCAAAAACTCAAATATGCAGAAATAATGAAACACATTATCAGCTTTTAAAAACATTTCAATAATTATAGATGCTTTATTTCATATGTAGGTATTTCTCACAATCTACGTTTCTATGTTATGAATCTATTGATATAAAAACATTTGTCTAGAGTAGTACAGAGATGTTATTTTGTTTGCTGTTCCACATGCAGACTTTTAAGTAATCAAACCATCCTTTAGCATTCTGTTTATAAAATGACAAAAACATTAAGGAATTTTAAATCAGCCTTAGTCACCTTTGTAATATTAAAAGTATCATAATACTCTTCTATGCATGAGCTATGTTTCTAGAGAGCCTAGCTTTTGATTTAAATAACCCAAGGATTTTGGGTACACTTTCAGCAAAGTTCCATAGTAAAATTACATGCAAATTGTCATTGTAGTTCTGTGTTTATTTTTAATCATTGTTTGTTCCATTTAATCAAAAATACTATATAAAAAGGGGAAAAATCTATTCTTATTAAGAATACTCCAGCAAAGAAATAGAGACATCAGAAAAACTACTTGGGGGGAGGCTGTACTCCTTTGCGCATACCAATTGATAAGTCCTACTAAACACAATGGAATTTAATTCAAATAAGTCTATACAGAATTGCACCACTCATTATTTAAATGCCCAACAGTAACTAATCATAGATGAAGTTCAAGTTTTGACCACTTGGTTACATTCAATCAGCTTCTCTATTCTAGCAATACTTATACTGAAATTGCCAAGATTAATTATCACTATTTTCCAAACAGCACACCACATGATAGTAAGAGTTATTAGCAACAGCATGCAAACCCTAATAATTCAAAAGAAATCATTTCTCATTATTTCCATTTTCTTCCATATTTTTTTCATAAATGAGGCATTTGGAGTTTTCAGTAGTAGCAAGGAATATGAGAAAAATTGAAGTTTTTAAAGTATCTGAAGCTGTCAATTGGGGATATTTTTAGCTTGTGAATACATTAGCTTGAGAGGGAGATTTGTTAATTTTTCATTTTAATCATTATATAATGATTAAAAAACAGATTAAGAGTTACATAGTCCTGGATCAAGAGCTACTTAATAACAAACTGCAGGCACTGAACTTCATAAGAGGTCTTTTTCCATCTGTAACTTTTCTGCCCCCACATTACGAATGTGAATGGTCCTTCTCTTACCTTGCTTGTTTCCTTCTGGGGCTCTTTGGCAGCTTTCTACTCGGTCTCCTTGAAAAAGAACAAATGAATATTTTGTCTGGCGCCTGGGAGTTTCACTACCGTGCTCCTTTCTTTTAATGCTTTTTCTTACAAAAAATACCCGTATTTTTCACGTTGAATATGAAAAAAATCTCTCACGGCCAATAAAGTCAGTTTTTTTTAAATATCTATGCTCGTTCCAAATTAAAACAAAAAACAAAAACCACCAAAAATATTCTGCCACAAAAGAGGAGGAAGGGGGTTGGGAAAATCAGACAAGAAACCAACAGTAGAAGAGCTGTATGCTCCAGTTTTATTTCCAGCCCAGAAGATAAGTGCAGCAGAGGCAGGTCCAATTCCAAAACAAGAATATTATTTTTCTTCAATGAAGCAAAACTCACAATTATGAGTTCTCAGCTAAATTCTGCGCAGAGAATTTTGTTTTTAAAATTAAACATAGATGGTTGCAGCAAAAATATACTGTCAGGATGAGCGTGAAATCTGTATGCTTTGTAGTTGTTCAGGGTACGGCTTTTAAAAAGGTGTTGGTAGATTCTCAGTTTACATGGAGGAGCATCTGAATATTTTGTTTTCAAAAGTGCAAATTAAAATGGATAATATCGAACCCATTCAAAAGTTTAAAGGAGATTAGCTCAGAAAAACAAAAAAGAGCCAGAAGACTCTGAGACAGAGATCCAAGTACCCAGTAAAGTCTTTTTTTTTTTTTTAAAGGAAAGCGAGACGTAGAACACAAGCAGGAAAAAAAAAAGATCTAACAGTTTCTTTCAGGAAGATCCAAGGGGGAGAAGAATCCAGGCAAGGATCCACAAATGGCAGGGAAACCCACCAGCAGTGCTTTTCATACGTGGATCCAAGGAAGGGAGCTCCAGCAGTCTCTCTCATGTACCGGGATCCTAAAAAGGATCCAGAAAATAGGCTTCGTGGTGAGGAAGGAGCCCACCACTCTCTTTCATACGGATCCACCCAGACAAGCCAAACATAGGTGGATCCAGAGAAGAAGGCAAAATCCAGTCTCTTTCTCACAAAGACAGGATCCGCCAAACCCGGGGCGATCCCGCAGCTGAGTTTCTCACAAGGAGGTCCGTCAGTCGTTTCCTCTCCCCGCGGGATCCACCCAGTTTAAGAGCAGAATCCACAGCAGCAGCCGCTCGCCGCTCTCCTGTCCCTCCCCAGCGATTGACGAGATTCTCTGGGGGAACCAAGGGGATTTATGGAGGCAGCAGCCGCAGGGACGGCTCCTCGGACCGAGCTTTCGCTTGTAAGGGAAAGGGGTTGGGCCGCTGGCAGGACAAGCAACGCCGCTGTGTTCAGTGATGCCGCCGAGCCGGCCCTCCACTCCTCCTTGCAGTAGTAGTAGTAGCAGCAGCAGCAGCAGCAGCAGCCGCCGTCGCCTCCGCCGCCTGTGCCCTCCGCTTCAGGAGCAGAGCTGCTGCCACCGCAGCCATTTTGTTACTAACTGACAAGAGCCCCGCCAGGCAGCCAGCGCGAGACCACAACGGGGCGAGGGGGAGGGAGCAAGGAGCGAAGGAGAAAGAGAGAGAGAGTGAGAGAGAGAGAGAGAGAGAGGCGAGAATCCCTCCCCCTCCCTTCCCTGACCTCAAACAGGAAGTCCCGACCACCTCTCCGATCACGTGGCAAAGCCGAACGCATAAAAGAAGGCTCCGAGACATGCAAAGATGATACAAAAGGCGAGCCAATGGGGCGACGGGAGCGGTTAGCGGGCCCCGCCTTTCTCTCAGCTTGTCTAGTCGCGTGAGAGCGGCCGCCGAGGCCTTTTCCCTGGCTGGGTGGTGAGCACCGCCTCGAATGGCTTTGCCTGCTCCGTCCATCTTGTGTGTTAGCTAATTCTCCATAGAGAGGGAGTGAGAATCGCAGGTCGCTCCCGGCCGCTTTTTCACAGAGAAAAGCAAAGCAAAAAAAAAAAAAACCCAAGGCTGGGAATGCGAGAAAGGCGCAGGGCATTCGTTTCGGTAACTTTTCAAAAAAAAAAAAAGCAAAACGCGTAGCAGCCGCAACCGAACCATTTGGAAAACAAATAGGTTGGTTTGATCCGCCTGTTTGTTTATGTAACTGTATCCTTGGTGGATGTACGCTGAAGCCATTATTTTAGTAGCCGCCGCCTGTCTCGCAACACAAGCGTTCAGTGAAAGGAGAGCCGAAATAAAAGAACTTAAAAGATGCGATGCCGTCGCTATTTTATAATTTTATTACCCGCTTTAGAGAAAAAAAAAAAACAGCTTTAGCCCATTTCTTCTGAATTTACCATAAACTTGAGCAGTCGCCTCGCACTGCCGTGGAAAGATCAGGGTTATTGATTTCGACCTACTCCCACTAGAGATCCCTTGTTTAGGATAATAACTTAAACCTGTTTCCCAGGATGACATACATAAGGTAAGCTACACCTGTTGGTCCACTGGCTGGTTTCAGAAAGGGTGAAGTGAAGCCTTGGGAATTCACCCAGCTACTAAAGCTGAAGAGGCACACCAAGCTGAGGAAGTGGCTTGATGTTTGTTTAATGTAGTCTCTCTAGTGAGCTGGAGAAGAGGTGAAGAGAATCAATAATAGCATAATTCTCGCTTTGGTGGCCCTTAATCTCAAGGGTGCACAGAATTCATGGCCAAAGATAGTTAACCTTTCCAACTTGAAGGGGAGCACCAAATTAAACTTGAGTGCCTCCAATGTAATGCCTGCAGATGCAAAGTTTGGGGTAAAGTAAATAGATTTAATCTCTTGAATTCCATTGCTTGGTTGGCTACTGTCGGCCAAAGATTGATCAGGCTACTTTTCAGAGAAGAAACAGCAATATTATAGGGGTAAAAAGATACCGTAAATTGTTGTTGTTTTTTACAATGTTTTGGTTTCTCACCATCCAAAGTTATCAAAAAGAATAACTCTCATGTAGAAAATAACCTTACTCTTTCTTTTATTTGGCCCACTGAAAACAATTGTTACAAATGTAAGCCGGTAAGTAGGCTTGGAAATCCTACATCTCCGAATAAACTATCTTCACTGAGTGTTCTCCTAATCTCGTTGTAGAGGTTTTTGTATAGCATACTAACCTCTAATGTATTTAGTGTGATTTTAGCTTAGCACAATGTGTAAAACCAATTGCTGGGATTTGTAAATTACCTTGTAAAGATTAACATTGTGTAAACAGGGTGACTAGGCCTAACTTTAAAAAGGTTAAAAGCAAAATGTGGCTTAATACATTGTGTCAACCTAACCATACAGAGAGCCTGCTTTGATATACATTTATAGATAACTGGAGGATGTATTTTGTAGATGGCAAAAAGAGCCAAAGTAACTACAAGTATTGAATTCAGTGGTATGAACTGCAGAATAAGCATATACAGGTGAACACAGGTGAGATCTTATATTAAGATCTACCTAGTGGCGATAAGAGCGGCGAAGTCTAGCTACTTCTCCGCTCTTATTGCATCTGCAGAGAACCGCCCAGCTGCGCTGTTTAGGGTGACCCGCTCCCTACTTCAGGTGGGGGTACGGGAAGATCCCTTAAAGGGTCGAGCTGAGGATTTTGTACAATTCCTGCATGATAAAGTCGCTCAGATTCGGGAAGGCCTGGACTCCGATTGGGTAGATCCAGGGGAGGAGACGGGGGCAGGTCTTGAGAGCGTTATCTGGGAAGAGTTTGACTCTGTGGCTCCTGAGGACGTGGACAGGATTCTGGGCAAGCTTAATGCTTCCACATGTTTATTGGACCCGTGTCCCTCCTGGTTGGTACTGGCCTCCCGGGAGGTTACACGAGGCTGGCTCCAGGGGATTATAAATGCTTCCCTGAGTGAGGGTGTCTTTCCCGCCGCCTTGAAAGAGGCGGTTGTGAAGCCCCTCCTCAAGAAGCCTTCCCTGGACCCGGCTATATTATCAAATTATCGTCCAGTCTCCAATCTTCGCTTTGTTGCGAAGGTTGTTGAGAGTGTGGTGGCGCGACAACTACCCCGATACCTGGATGAAGTTGTCTATCTGGATCCGTTCCAGTCGGGCTTCAGGTCACGATACAGCACAGAAACGGCATTGGTCGCATTGGTGGATGATCTCTGGAGGGCTCGGGACAGAGGTTGCTCCTCTATCCTGGTCCTATTAGATCTCTCAGCGGCTTTTGATACCATCGACCATGGTATCTTACTGCACCGGCTGGAGGGGTTAGGAATAGGGGGCACTGTTCTTCGGTGGTTCTCCTCCTTCCTCTCTGACCGTTCGCAGTTTGTGTTGGCAGGGGGGCAGAGGTCGACCTCGAGGCACCTTATTTGTGGGGTGCCGCAAGGGTCAGTCCTCTCACCCCTTCTGTTCAACATTTATGTAAAACCGCTAGGTGAGATCATCCGTGGTTTTGGGGTGAGTGTTCATCAGTATGCTGATGACACACAGCTATACATCTCCACCCCAGACCACCCCAATGATGCCCTTGCTGTGATGTCCCGTTGCCTGGAGGCCGTGCGGATCTGGATGGGGAGAAACAAGCTCAGACTCAACCCCTCCAAGACCGAGTGGCTGTGGTTCCGGCGTCCCGGTATAGTCAGCTGGTACCATCACTGACAATAGGGGATGAGATCTTGCTCCCCACAGAGAGGGCCCGCAACTTGGGTGTCCTCCTGGATTCACGGTTATCTTTAGAAGATCATTTGACGGCCGTGGCCAGGGGTGCCTTTTATCAGGTTCGCCTGATCCGCCAGTTGCGTCCCTTTCTGGATCGGGACGCCTTGCGCACGGTCACTCATGCCCTAGTTACCTCCCGTATGGACTACTGTAATGCTCTCTACATGGGGCTCCCCTTGAAAAGCACCCGGAGGCTCCAACTGGTCCAGAACGTAGCCGCGCGGGTGATTATGGGCGCAGCTCATTACGCCCATGTAACACCTCTCCTACGCGAGCTGCACTGGCTCCCGGTGGTCTTCCGGGTGCGATTCAAGGTGTTAGTTATCACCTTTAAAGCGCTCCATGGCTTAGGACCTGGGTACCTACGAGACCGTCTTTTGCCACCAATAGCCTCCCACCGACCAGTTCGTTCTCACAGGGAGGGACTACTCAGGGTACCGTCAGTCAAATTATGTCGACTGGCGACTCCCAGGGGGAGGGCCTTCTCTGGGGGGGCTCCAACCCTTTGGAATGAACTGCCCCCGGAGATACGGAATATCCCTGATCTCCGTGCTTTCCGCCGTGCCCTCAAGACCCTGATGTTCCAACAGGCAGGGCTAAACATACAAACATGCAAATGATTTTTTAAATGTTATCTAATTCTGGGTTTTATTTAATTGACCAAACTAAGTAACAATTTTAATTAGCAATTTTATGATGTTTGTGTGTCTATATTTTTCTTGACTGTACACCGCCTTGAGTCCTACGGGAGAAAGGCGGTATAGAAATATAATAAATAAATAAATAAATAAATAAATATACAAATTCACCCTGGAGTTCCCTATTTAAAGACATAATCATGAAGACTTTTAAAAGTATCCATAGATGTATCATTTTGAATGAACTGGCAATTTGCAATCCATTATAAAGCTTTAGGCAATCCAAAACCATGCTATTGCAACTCCTAAGAAACTTTCAGAAACCATAGAATTACATTTGATCCAATACTTGCTTGGAGCACAGACACAAGTCAACTTTCATTAATAGTTAATATGCACCTTAGAAGGTGACAACACCTTGCTGACCCTGGCTAATCTGAGAAGCTGAGCAGGTTTTACCCTGATTAATATTTGGGTAGAAGAATTACCTGGAGATTCTAAGGATGTTGGCTAGACTGAGAAATTTTAAAGTAATTGCAAATCCCTGCCAAGAAAACTCTGGGAACACAGTCATCAAGACTCTCAGGCACATCTTTTTCTTTTATGTAGAAACAAAGTTTGAGGTGTACACTCTGCAATAAACTTTGGACCAACTGAAATATATATCTTAAATCCCCTAACAAGATGACATAATTGTCCAAGATTTTTAAAGCTCCAAGCATAATAGTTGGTATGATTTTTCAACTCTGTCTCTAAACAGAATATTATTGGTGTTGCAACACTATGCCTCATTGTGTCTTACACTCAGTGGTTTGACTAAAACTACAGTATGCTAAACAATTATGAAAGTGACTCAATGTCAACAAGTATATATCCCTGTGATAATAAAATTTAAAAGATTAGCATGAGAATTAGCGTTTATGGTTATTGTGCTGATAATAAATGAGATATAGTTTAAATGTGTGAAAATTAAATTCAATGCTAAACCCAGGTTTATTTTTCCCTTATAGGCAATGTTGATGTTATATTTTAGCCATTTCCAATAAAAACTTTTTTCATGAACTTGAGCACTCTGATTTTTAGATAGTTTTCACAATAGTATCTCAAACAAATTAAAAATTCACCTTATTTTCAAGTTCATCTACATTTTTATTTTATTACCTTTCAATGAGCATTTATTCTGAATAAATCAATTGTTCAAAAGAGATTTGTTTTTCAACAACCAACAAAAACTTCATGAGATATTTGACCAGATTTGATTTCACTTGCCTGGATTACCTGTAATGGCTGTTTACTACTAGACATAGTGATTCCTCTCAGAAGACAGGGATCAAACTGATCCATTAATTTTCAGTTTTGACATCAATTGTGTGTTCCCTTTGTAATGAATGATTTTTTTTTTGGTCCATGTGACTTATTTTTGCTATTTGCTTACCATAACACTACTCCTTATCTTTCTAAGTCACAGTTCTTGTAAACAACTGCTAGAATGTTGATTCTTTGTTTTGAGAGACATTTGCTCTGGCATAGAAGAAAAAAAATCTGAGAACTCCGTATGATGGATATATAACAGATATCGGTGAAGATGGATTGGCAAGTACACTATGAAGTGCTGGACTTGTCATCCCTCATCAGGGCACAATGGGTCTATTTTTAGCTGTTGAGGATAAGTCTGATAACGTCTTTGATTTATAGACTGAAATGTAATTAGAACCATTTTTTGCCACTGGAGGGAGACCACATTGCTTAAGAAAGCAATAGGAAGAGAAGTCCAGAACAAAGCCAAACACACACACACAGGTGCTGTATATTTAGTCTAAAAAACTTTGTAGACTAGACAACATTGTTATGCACAAAATCTTTAAATTTGAAGTAATCTTGCTTTTCACAGAGAAAAAGTACTAGCAATAGAAGGTAAGCATTTCTGCTGGCAATTTTCAGCAGATCTGATTATACTTGCATTGAAATGGCTCGGTTTGGAAGAGGAGCCAATCAACCCTGACTTTACTGATGATGGATAGGGGCATGATTTTGTTTGCTGTACATCTAAATCTAGGCAGGGGACAAAGTTGCAAGGGAGTAATGGAAAAACAAAAATAGCAATGGAATTCCACTTTGTCGTGTTTATAAATGTAGGTCAGCAACTGCAGTGCCTGGCAGCCCAAAAGGGGAACAGAAAATTATTTTACTGATACTTTCTGAAATCAAAAGTCTCATACAAACTGAATAGGCATAGTCATGTGACCTCATTGCTGCTGTAAGTTGCAATTTATTTCCCAGGCTTGAATAGGATTTTAATGTCACAAATTAAATATACACTGCTGTTGCCCAGTGAAAGTGGTTTGTTTCTCTGTATTATAAGGAAATGTGTGAATTGAAATTTGCTTCCACTTTAAGGTATTATAAAAGGTCATTTTAAAGATCTTAAAATGGAATTGGTATTTTTAATTATTTTTATTGTTACATTTAAAATGTCAAATATTGTGGCTGTATTCTAATTGTGTGTTATTCACCCCTTAAACCTGATAGAAAAGAAACAAACTATCTCAGTCTTCTCAAAACATATCTTATGTTTGTAGCAGAGGTGGGTTTCAGCAGGTTCTGACCAGTTCTGGAGAACCGGTAGCGGAAATTTTGAGTAGTTCGGAGAACCGGTAGTAAAAATTCTGACTGCCTCTCAAGTCCTAGCTGATCGGGAGGAAATGGGGATTTTGCAGTAACCTTCCCCTGGAGTGGGAGGGAATGGAGATTTTACAGTATCCTTCCCCTGCCATGCCCATCAAGCCATGCCACGCCCACAGAACTGGTAGTAAAAAAATTTGAAACCCACCACTGATTTGTTGTACTTACTTAGTATTGAATAAAATTTAGATATGTTTCTAGTTGAAATGAAGAATATGAGCAACTTCTTTTAGCTTATTCCAAATTAATGAATATCTGTTAAAACAGATGTTAATGAAAAGAAGGACTAGGGATGACATGATAGCAGTGTTCCAATATCTAAGGAGCTGCCACAAAGAAGAAGGGGTCAACCTATTCTCCAAAGCACCTGAAGGCAAGACAAAAAACAATGGATGGAAACTAAACAAGGAGAGAACCAAACTAGGACTATGGAGAAAATTTCCTGACAGAACAATTATTCAATGGAATGACTTGTCTTCAAAAATTGTGGGTGCTCCAATACTGGAGATTTTAAAGAAGAGATTGGACACCATTTCTCTGAAATGGTATATGCTTGAACAGGGAGTTGGACTAAAAGATCTCCACGGTCCCGTCCAACTCTGTTATTCTGTTAAAACTGATTTAGTACAATCTCATTGCTTTCCATACTACTGGAAAGCCATTATTCTCTCTCCCCACCTTTTGTGGTCATAGTATTGGCATACAGCTGGGTTTTATTTTGGGGGGTGGGTTTTAAAAACTAAATTAATAGTCAAGCCTCTGGGTGGGTCACAACAGATTAAAAATATAAATTGATACAAAAGACATTTATTTATTTATTTATTTATTTATTTATTTATTTATTTATTTATTTGATTGATTTGATTGATTGATTGATTGATTGATTTCTATACCACCCTACTCCCGAAGGACTCAGGGCGGTGCACAGCCAAACAATAAAATACATACATATTGTATGACCCCAATGGATATTGTTAGGAATCAACTTGGATTTTAAAAGGCTCTTTGCAAGAGGGCTGTTCGGGAGGGGTTTTTGAAATGTAACGAGGAAGGTAGTTGCACAGACCTCTAGGGAAAAAAGTTCCAGAGTGTAGAACCCATCAGACATTTCTGACCTCTGATGGATGGGTCAGATTTTTAGCAAGCCTTCATAATATGTCCCTACTGACGGGCAAATTCATTGCTGACAAGGCAGCATAGTATTGCAGTGCTAGTCTGTACAGCATAATGATTTAAAGGTGATGGCCAGCACTTTGAACTGAGCCCAAAAACCTGCAGGTAAGCAATGCAACAATTTTAGCACTGCCATTGCAATTTTGCAGTTCTGTAAACTGACTCAGCAGGACTCCTGTCACCACATCCCAAAGCAGCTGCAGCTTCTGGACTGTGCAAAGGCTGCTCCATGAAATATCATCTATTACAATAATCAAACCAGATGGTGCTGAAAAGATGGCTTGCCATCGTTAAAGCCTCCTGGCCCAGGTAGGATTAAAACTAGAATTTGGAGATTAAGATAAGCATAACCCACCCCACCCCTAGTCACAGACTCTACCTGTTGTTTGAGTAATAGTCATAAGTCCAAAAGGACACCGAGTTCTTGAACCAGTTCATTTGGAATGCACACAATTCTATTCAGAGTTACTATCAATATTTCAACACATTTGAATTATATATATCAACTCAAACTTGGATGGATTTAATCTGAGTTTATTTTGCCCTCTTCAGGCCCCCAGACATTTGTTCAAACTTAATTGCGTTTCAACTTGACTAGGTAATGTAATATACAGCTCAATATTATCAGCCTAATGATAGCAGCTCCCTTTAGATCAGCAGAAGACCTCATCTAGCAACTTGATATAGAAGATGGGGGGAATAGCAAGCACTGTGGAGCAGCTACATCCTAACAGACTGGAATCATTCACTCAAGAGCAGAATCACTGAAAATCGGTGTCTTCAAACCGGCATCCTAGCAGCATACCACCACTGATATTATCAAAAGCTACTGGCAGCATCTAAAAGGACCAGGAAGTGAGAAGTTTCTTCCTGCTTAGACCCAACAAAAATAATCTGTCTAGGCAATTAATAATGACCTGGTCTTAATTCAGCCCATCTGTTTCTTCTAAAATTCTATGTAGCTGAGTCACTTTACATTTTCCCCTATGCTTTGGTGTTGCTTGATTTTTTTTTAATTTCCTGATATATTTTTGGAGAAGCTTGACAAGAATGTGTATTTGTTCCACATTAATAAAGCAAAGTTTTCTTGGTTTTTTAAATCTTAAAACCCTGTTGCATTTTCTCGGCACAAATCTGTACTCACTATAACTTAATCTTCAGTTGGATCAGATACAGTTTTTTCCCTCACAGTTATTCCTATTCTGCTTACTTTCTGGTTTATACATAATCATCTACAGTAGCAAGAAGATGGGAAGGCCGCTAGTGGCATAACTGAAAATATTGGAAAGCAAATATTCCAACTGGATAATACTTTCGCATATGTTTGATGCTGAACTAATGCTTGATTAAGACCATCTTCAATGTATCTGCAGGGAATCTAATGTAGCTGGTCTTAACCTTTAGATGAAACTATAATAGCAATTTGAGCAGAGAAACACAAGCCTAGTAGCAAAGACTTCTTTACTGTGGTTCATTCATGACTTGATGGATATTGGTTCTATGGGATTGTTTGTCAGTAACAATTTTGTTGAGTTCTTGTAAAGTTATGCTTGTGCCACTATTATCTAACCATCTTGTCATCTTTGGTCTTTTCTATCTCAGTTGCTCTGATTTTTCCAAGAAGCAGGGTCTTCTCCATTGATTGTTGCCTTTGAGTTACATGTCCAAAACATCTAACCTTTAGTTTCATTATTAGAGTTTATATGAGCAGTATGGTTTTACCTCATCTAGCACTGAATAATTTGTTCATTACAGTGCAGGGTATTCCCAACCATGTTCTCCAGCATCACAATTCAAAGGCACCGATTTTCTTCATTCAGCTTTTTTATGATCCAGTATCCATAGCCATATGTTACAACTTGAAAAGCTGTAGCCTACAGCCTATTTGTCAGTGTGATGTCACTGCATGTTAATGTCTTGTCTAGATCTGTCAGTCTTTCTCCCAAATAGTTATATCTCTATAAATTATTTAGTCAGGAAGATAAAATGTGTTACTACTTCAAGTTCGCCTTTCCCTATTTGTGCTCAGTTGGCCCTGCATGTTGGTGTAATGTGAAGTTTGATTCTTTTAAAAAATGTGGAGCAGCAAACCAGGTTTTGCCCTCTTCTTTTTATCTTCAAGAAGACATTCTCAGTTCTTCCTCTCTTTCAGTCATCAAAATGGTATCATTAGCAAGTCTATTTATTTTGAGTTATATCCTGCCTCTTGTATATCAACTCCATATGAATTGCCCCCTCTTCTTTTTTCCCTCAACAACGCTGTGAGATAGATTGGGTTAAGAAATAGTGAATGTCCCAAAGTCAACCAGAGAACTTCCATGACTGAGGGTAGAATAGAACAGGGGTCCCCAACCCCTAGGTCATGGCCCACTACTGGACTATAAGCAGTTAGAACCAAACTGCCCGAAGTGGCAGGTGAGTATGTATGTGCACACATCCCCTCTTGCATGAGCATCACACGTGTGTTCACACATGTTCCATTTGCATGAGGGGCAGGTGCACATGCCCACCACTCATGCAACTACAGCTGCATGTGCTTCCCCGCCACTCATGCAGAACCAACGCCCCCCCCCCCTGCCTGCCCACTGGTCCACTAAACCAGAAAGGTTGGGGAACTCTGGACTAGAACACAGGTTTAGCTCTCATTTCATCATATTGTTGAAGTTAGAACTCATATAAATGCAATAGTTTCAAAACTGTTTAGCATTGCCTCTCCTTTTGGGATGTGTGGGTTGGAATACAAATTAATCTTTTCCAGTCCTTTGGCCCCTGCTATCTTCTTTAGTTGCTTCCAATGTGCAAGTAGCACTTTAATAGCATCATCTCAAACATTTCTATTGAAACTTCATCAACTCCTGCAGCTTTCGTGTTAGCAATATTTTCTAGGGCCCATTTAACATTAACTTCCAGAATATTTGCTCTAGTTCAGTGACCAAATCTTCAGTGACCAAATATTGGCTCATATCTTTGATACTGTGATCTCTTTTGTTCAATTCTTCTGTACAGTAATTGAGCTTCTATACAATATTTTCCTTTTCTCCAGTACACCAGATATGGTAGAAGAAGATAGGTTTTAGATTATTTCTGTTTATAGGGTGCTGTTAAACTACTCCATTAATTAATAGCCTCCTTGAAGCAAAATACAATGGTTGCATGTCTGATTTCTTCACATGTTAAAGAGCCTTGGTGGCGCATCAGACTAAAGTGCTGTTAAGTAGCACCAGCTGCCTGCAATTACTGCAAGTTCAAATCTCACCAGGCTCAAGGTTGACTCAGCCTTCCATCCTTCCGAGGTAGGTAAAATGAGGACCCGGATTGTGGGGGCAATAAACTGACTTTGTATAAAAAATAACACCGCTGGGTGGGGGGGCGAAAGCCCTATTAAGCAGGAATATACAAAAAGTATGAAGGCTTGCTTAACGCATTGTAAGCCGCTCTGAGTTTCCGGAGAAGGGCGGCATATAAATCGAGCCAATAATAATAATAAATAATGTTACAAAGGCAGTTTTGTTTTAGTGAAAGCTAGAGGCTAGAAACTGGGAGACTATGAGTTCTAGTTCCACCTTAACTAGGGTAGAATAAAGCCCATTGTGTTACCTTGGGCCAGACATACTTTTTAAATCCTAGGAGGCAATAGCAAACCACTTCCAAAATACTTTGCCAAGAAAACTTCAGGGACTTGTCCAAGCAGTCTCCCAGAATTGAAGACAATTGAGTGGGGGAGGGGGGACTCTGAAAATAAACTCACTACTGCCTTGCTGCTTGATTCTAATTGGCTCATGGCTGTGGTTTATGGTAGATGGAACTACAATGCCCAAATTTCCCACACAAGAATGTCCAGAAATAGAAATTGTGAATGCTGTAATCCCAGTGAATCAGATGGGGGATAATAAGTTTGATTAAATAGATGTATAGGAAGAAGGAGAATTGATGAATGTTAGTTTTGCATAACAATGTTTATTTCAAGGCTGATTACAGACTGATCATGGGGGGGGGAATCCTTTGGTCTAGATCAGTGATTCTCAACCTGTGGGTCGGGACCACTTTGGGGGTTGAATGACCCTTTCAAAGGGGTCGCCTAAGACCATAGGAAAACACATATTTTCAATGGTTTTAGGAATAATTTTATGGTTGGGGGTCACCACAACATGAGGAACTGTATTAAAGGGTTGCAGCATTAGGAAGGTTGAGAACCACTGGTCTAGATCGACTTTTGTGGGATGCAAATAACCACATTTGTAAAACTAGAGGAAAAGTTTCCACAATTTATTCTGATAGTTGTATTAAAACACAAAATATTTAGTTACTTGGTTTAGCTGAAAGATAAAGGAATTGAGTTCATCATTTCTTGACTTCATGAATGTATCCATGTAGTTTTCTTGGCAATACTATAGAAGTAGTCCATCATTACCTTCTTTGGGCATTTTTAAAAAGACTTCTAATCCAGCCTTATAACCTTAGTGTTCTTTGGTGGGTTTTCATCCAAATAGTAACTAGAACCAATCTTATCCTGCTTCAGAGTTTAGAAAACCTTGACCATAATCTCTGTTGGAGCCTGCAATTTGATTCCAGAATATTGGGGTACTGATTGATGAATACAACAGTTGTACTTCTTTTTGCAGTGTATATATCCACTATGTATTCAAGTGCCAGATGCTAAGAGATAGGAACTAAGGATTCCTGCCTCCAGCGTACCTCTTTAAATAAACAACCCAAAATTAGATTAGTGATTATAACATCTTTTTGATTAAATTAAATGGCTTGTCATTACTACAAAAATGGTTTATAATTGGAACTTGACTGTTTTAAAAAACCAAGTATAGGCATACAGTACTAATCTAGCAACAGGATTGAATATAAATCCAAGTATTCTTGTGGTGGTCCTACTAAAATCATAAACCTCTGCCAAAGAGATCTTGATGGCTAATGTGTTGGGGCAGTTATTCATAATACCTGCTATAAGTTTTGAGCTAAACTCAAAACCTTGAATTTTCTATTTGGTAATAGCACTATTATTGGGGGAGAGGAGGTGTCATTCCTTTGATGTTCTCTTAGGTCTAAGTGATAATCCTCAATAGCCCAATGCTGGAAATATTCTGTATATTTCTGCTGGCAGTGTTTGTACAATTTGTAGGTTTAGAGTGAATATTGAAATGAGATGCAAACACTTTTTTACAAGGATCATATTCCCTTCGGATAATTAAGGACTGCATATTAATAAGATGGTGCCCTTGGTTAAGGAATAGATCACATCTATTGATCTATCACCTAGACTAAGGGTAGCTGACAGCTGCGGATGCCAGTTCTGACAACTATGAGCCATGCAGGTGCAAAATTGTCACAAAAATCCATCATCACAATTTGAATTATGAATTGGATTTTAGAGCGAGGAAGCATAAGTCACAATGAGAATTTACAAACAAGATGAAACATGTTTTGAGCCTTTTATACTCTAACTTCAGTAGCAGTGCAAAAGCTCCTAATCAGGTATCAGATTTCTTTGGCTTCCCATAGTTTGTGGGAACTTGCCACTTTCATCCTGAAATCATTTTGCTAGGACTAGCTGAAATTCCAGGTTATTCCTTTTGTCCCCTTTTGCAATTGGGATTTTTTTTTGCAATTGAAGTGGCGTAACTTTTATTTATTCAATATAAATAGAGCCCCCCCCCATCTTACGTATGTGATTCAGATATGTGTTTAGTTCCCTTGTACCCTGACCTACATTATTTCTGCATGGCTCCTATTTATGAGTGCTCAACAAAACCATCTGGATGCAGGGAGGGGCTCCATGAAGGTAAGCCTTTGTGGCAGCCATTTGCAGCTCTCCAAGATGAATCTACTCCATCTCAGATTAGTTTTCGTGTCTTATTCTGTCACAACTGTGCACCATAAAGAAGCTCTTAATTTTCCTGGCTCGTCAGCTCTACTGAGTGATGACCACATGGGTGACAAGCTTGACAGCAGAAGCCTATTCTAGTGTCACTTGTTACTATTAGTGTCATCTGTGAGAAATATGTGCCTGCCGTGTGTGTTAAATTGCCGAGGCAATAAGAAGCAAGGAGGATCTCCATGCAACCCTGCTAGTGTTATAACAACAACCCATTTGGTCCAGCATTTTTTTTTTTACAGCGCATCTACTGTGTTTCCCCAAAAATAAGACAGGGTCTTATTTTTTGTGGGCTTCAAAATAAGCACTTGGGCTTATTTTCGGGGGAGATCTTAATTTTTTTAAAGTGCTACCGCTGGCCTTGCTTTCTCCGTCATGCTGTCTGCTCCCCAGAAGCAGCAACGGAAGGGAAAGAGACGGGGGGGGAGGGAGGAAGGAAAGAAGCGATTCCAGCTGCCTTGCAGGAGGCTTGTGCGGTCGCACCTGCAGCAGATGAAGGCAGAGGCATGGGGGAGGCAGGTAATCCAGACAGTCTGTGGTGTTGCTTGTTCGGCATGGCTGCAGGCAAGCCAAGAGACAGAGGGACGGAGTGGGCAGCAGGTTGGGATTGCTTCTGCCTCCACCTGCTGCCAGTGTCTCCCACAAGCACCCCATGCTCGTGGGAAAAAGCAAAGTGGGGAAAAAGTAAAGTGGCTGGCCGCGGAGGTACCAGCTTCAGGAAGCAGCCCAACAAGCAAGCATAAGCGCCGCATCCAGAAAGAAATGGGCAAAAGTCTGTGCTCCATTGCCTCTCAGCTGTGGAGTCTGGCCAGGAAGACAAAGGGCCCGCAAAAACTTTCCCACCTCCCACCAGGTTAACATGCAGCTCCTCGCCTTCGCTCTCGCTCCCCCCCTTACCACCCCTCCCCCCACACCTGGCCCTCTTTAGACTCTTTGGCTCCACTACAGCTGGAAAGGACATCTCTCTCTCTCTCCCCTCCCCCCAGTGGCAGTGGCGGAGCTTCAGTGCCTGGCCGGCGGGAAGCTTCTCACCCATCCTGCCTGCTGGCCCAGCTGCTGCTGGGACACTTCTCGGCTGCTGAAGGCCCTATGCTGCTGGCGTCACGGGTGAAGCTGTGCTGCCTATGCCACCTCATAGCTGGTAAGAGAGCTGCAGCACCCGCCAGGGTCCAAAGACCAATGGGCTCAGCATAGCTGTATGGAAAGCCTGGTGTCTGCAGCACCGAATAGGCATGCAGGCTGGCACTCAGCAGCCCAAAGGAGTCAACGGGCGAGGCAACACAGGCAGCCACTCCGGAGGATTGCAAGGCTGGAGGCTTTGCCTTGCTCCGATCAGCAGGAAAATCCCCCCCCCCATTTCCCTGCTGATCGTTCTATCCTTGGGGAGCTCTGCACCGACACATATCCCAAAAATGCTCCCTCCGAAACCTTCAGCCTTGCAATCCTGTGCAGGGAAGGCAGAGGTTTGCTCCAAAGCTGTGGCAGAGCATTGCACTGGGAGGCCTCCGCAGAGGTAGCTCCTGGCCCTTGCTTGCTGAGCTGATCTGCGGGCCGCAATTAAGGTGCCAAACTTCCATAAGGTAACCAGGGAAGGGAAGGGCTGCCTCCTATGCTGCCCATGCCCACCCCTTCACTAGGGCTTATTTTAAGGGAGGGCGTATATGCCCACCCCAAAAAACAGGCTCGGCCTTATTTTCAGGACCTGTCATATTTTCGGGAAAACACGGTAGGTGAGGTTGCTCCAGTGAGAGCCAAAATAGATCAACAGACAATATAATGCTTTGGTTTTGGCACAGCAGATCAGATGATTTAATGTTTATTTGCATTTAAGATAAGCAAGCTAACTCTTGCATACATTAACTTTTATTAGCTTGAGGCATCTTCCTTGACATGCTAGTTTGATATATGGAGGTTTGGTAGTCATCCATCTTGGGAAGGATTCAAAGATTTTCTGGCCTGCCTTCAAATGAATAAAGCTTTCACAAATCTGGTATTCTCCAAAGGTGTTTAGACAACTACTCCCAGGAATCCTAGCCACAACTCCATGGGAAGTTGTAGTTAAGAGGTGCCATCTCAACATTCTTGAAGAAAGCTGTGTTATGGAGGATCCAGAAGCACATACAACTAAGGCTGCTAATTGTGTATCTTTATATCTCAGTTTTAAGTTTAATCAAGGTCAGTTGAGTTCTGAAATGGACTTGAGGAAGAAGCAAAGGTAGAGGCACCATAATTGATGACCATCTCTTATGTTCTGACTTTGTATGAAGTTCATTGTCAGAAAATGTCTGGAAATTGCAGTTGGTGCTAAGCATATGCTGCTGCACAATGTAATGTACCAGGAATAAAGCTGCCCACTTAGAAATATTTATATTGTCAATTAAAGCCCTAATTGGTTCAGGATCTGATTATGTGCAAAATCATTCTCTCCTGGTACAAGCTCGCCCAACAGGAGATACTCTCACTGACCATCAGGCATCGGGCATTATAATCACCTTCTGGAATCACCCTCTGGAGATCAAATTGGCCTGACTTTTCATAAGGATTTGAAGACCTGGTTGTCCCACTATTTCACCATAGCATTTTTATACAGTTACTCCTAAATACATTATATAAGGTATACAGTTAACTGCTTTTCTCATATTCATACATGTTTCATTGAAATCTTTTGCAGCCCCCAAAGCCAAAGATGAAGATTTTGGAGTCCTCCAAAAGTAGCTACTACTGCATAGTCATGTTTAAAAATATGACGGGAGATTAGTGTACTCATATTAACTACCTGTATTTTCAATTAACTTTAAACTTAAATGAATTCACATTTACTTTTTGTCTTAAACCCACTCACTCTAGTTTCAAGTACATTCTCTCAGATGAGCAATTCAATCGCAGTCTTGAAAATGTAGTTCACTTTTGGTTTAAGATGTTTCTGAACTAATTGGGGACATTTCTAAAAAAAAAACAGAATCAGAGAATCTGAAATCATGGACCCTGTAGAATAACCCCCATTTCCATCTCTTCTTTGGTTGTTTGACAGTTTGCTCCAGTAATTCCATGTAAGTAAGCATATGTGATGTATTAGAAAGCAATGAGAGAAGTGACTATCCTATTACGCTCATTGTAAAGACCCGTGAAAAGCCAGAAAAATATCAAGCCTAGCAAAATCCATTTGGAAACTGTAGTGCTCTTTTCAACTACTTTTAAAACAAGTGGTCCTACAGCAAGGAAATGTGATTGCATTCTTTGAAGACCCCACATTTTGTATAGTCTTATAGCAAAAGTAATTTTGACAGCTATCATGGAGGATGAAAAATTCTTCAGAGTTGGATGAGTAATGGGGATTTATCCTGGTGTTCTCTTTTCTGGCATAGTTCATTCTCAATGCATATTTAATAGCTACAGACTTGACTTTCTCCTCATTATTCTAATTGATTCCTGAATTGTCTTAAGTGGTGGTAGGGAGTGCTTTTATTTTCCAAAAATCACTGACCCACATGCACCAAGCTTGAAATTTTACTGCAATATAGATCATTGGAGGTCTCTTTCAGAGATATTAAGGTAGTTAAGGTGAATATTGAGACTGTCTGGCTTTTCTAATCATGATAGACTTCTCTAAGAGAAAGGTTTAATTCAGTTAGTTTAGCAAGCATCTCCAGTTAGTCACAATCTGAGGCTTAGGGGAATGGTTGTATGGTCCAAAGAGAAAACTTTCAGAAGAGAGCCACACACTCAGTATTGCATATTTAGTCACTGCTTGGACTTTATTTTATCAGGGATTAAGATGACATAGAATAGCACTATTTAGAATGCAAAGACAAATAGCTCTTGCTAATCTACTTCTATTTGGTAGATCACAGCTTTTGGATATTTGATTTATGCCAAGGACCTTCTCCAGGAAGCTAATTCATTCTCATTACATTTTTTAAAAGAGGGCTGTTGTACTATATATTCATTAAACCTGATGGTTATAATCTGGAGGTGTTCTTTCCACGGTGATATAATTTTGGCTAGTTATTGCTACGTCACTTTTTTGACAGTGTAGTTCAGAATCATGCTGACTGGGAATTTGTCAGTTTTACTGATTTCTTCTTCTTCAAAAAAAAAATAAAAATTTGCAGTTCCAGTTGTTCAGATGAAATAAATTACTGCACCACCAATCAATTGAAGCTGGCAGATACATTCCAAGTTTAGCATTTACGTTTTTGAAACATGGCTGCTAATTTGAATTATTTGAATTAATTTGAATTATTAGTACTAATGATGCTGCTTATTATAAAAAAAAATATGTGTATGAATTTAAAGATTATTAATGTTTATATAATAAACAGACTGAGATTAAATTACACAGTTTTGAAGAAATGGATTTCTCTATGTGTGTATATATGAGCAAGGCATACACACACACACACGCACATACACACACACACACGCACACACACATATTCTCTCCCCCCTCTCCCTTCCCCCCCCATGCTTTGTATGGGTTGACTGGTGAAGCAAAAGTACAACCCTAACACACAACTCACTGCTCCATTCCTGCTCTGCACTGCATGTTGCAGCCAAAGACACATTCTTTTCTAATCAGATCACCTTCCTGGATTTATCATTTTAATGTTCTCTGGGCCATTGAGCCCTACAGCTGTAAATTAATTTTTTTGAAGTGATATAGGTTTTAAAACTTCAATTTGTTTTAATGAGCATGGGGGACTTGCCTTACTTCCATCAAAAAAAAAAAAAAAGCAATTATTTATGCATTCCAACATTCTCAAGAACTCCACCTACGGGACACAACTGGTCCTCTATAAAGTGACTTGGTATAGTTGTGATGGTTATAGTGCAGCACACCACCTGCCTGCAATGTGCTTTCTGTGCTGAGAATTAGCCCGAGCCAGACAGGAGCTCGCAAGAAAACATTAGCAAGTCTCTTGGTAATTTCCTTCATCACCTTTCTATTACTCCAGCAGTGTAAGGTAGAATTATGAGATGGCTAATGATCAGCATCAATTTAGGCTGCCTGATGGAACTAGATTACTTGCCATCCACTCCCCAACCTTCTGTGACTGGTTTGTAATATCTGCTATACTTTTTCAAATAGCAATTAGCCTAATAAACAATGTTTTCATTGCACAGATGTAGATTGGTCACTTCAAATACTATAAAGAAGAGATTATTGCACAGTCATACATGAAAGATTATGTCTTGGCAATAAATATGTCCAACTACTGCTTTGGGATAGTACGTTTGTTTTGTGCTAGGCATGCTTCTCAGCTACTTGGTGGCACCAATGTTTTAATCCCCTTTAGTGACAAAACTATATTCTGACGGCTGAATGGGAAATTAGCCAATTCACCACGTGCTACAGTCAATCTGACAAGAATACTTAAACGATACAGTTTTGCAGAGACGTACTTATCATTTTAAGTCTGTACTGAAGGTGTACTGGGTAGAAAACAATTCTCTCCTTAATGTACTGTAATCAGTTGGATCTTATGGAAATCAATAGGGGTTTAAACCGTCACTAATTTCTCCCACTGACTTCAATAAGATCTAAGTGCCAGGAATTTAATCTGGGTCTAACCCAAATATGTTTGGGTCCAACCCAAATTTGGTTCTCTGCGCCAATTTTGAATGTATTAATACCTAAATGCCATATGGGAGTCTGCATATGTAATAAATATTGATTGCTGTCACTGGCATGAACATATTTGATTTGATCAAATTTGCATTGAAGTAGGACAGAGATAGTGAGGCACATCATACAAATTATGTGACAGAAAGCAAAAAGAAATTAATGAGGCCATGCTAACTATTAGAGGCAGTGTAATAATGATTACATAGAGTGAAAAGAGGCCCACATAATTGAACAGACTGAAAACAGCCCTTCATTTATTGTTAGAAACATTGACTTCATAGACATGCATGGCCATTGATTGCAAATAAAAAAAAAAGGACAAAAAAAAAAAACCCACCCACATTGAGTTCATGGTTGTAGTCAGTGCCATGAACACTATAGAAATCTTTTCAGGTCAGCTATTCTTCCTTGAGGGTTTATAGGATTATAATACACACAGTAAATGCAAACATAAATCATAGATCTGATCCTAGTCATGCATATGTACCTCTGAAGCATCAAATAGGCCTTGCCTGGGCAAGGAGATTAATGCTTTGACACAGGTAAATGTGATGTCTAAGTAGGTATGCAGCCATTGGGTCATTATATTATGAAGTTCACCGTCACTAGATGTAGCACTAGATATTGGGATATTCATTCATTCATTCATTCATTCATTCATTCATTCATTCATTCATTCATATATAAAAAGTTGGTCCTGAAGGCTGTTATACAGTGCTTTATTACATTTAAACATTATTATTGCTTACATTTATATCAAATGCTTCCTTCAAATTGTTCAGGGAAGTGTGCCTAAAGTCATTCCATTTTTTCCCAAAGAATCTTATGAAATAGCCTTGGCTTGTGTAGAAATCTGATCCAAAGAATCTTGGGATATAATCTGGCCTCCAACACCATATGCTATCTTTTTTGACATGTCTAAGATTCTGAGAGAAGTTCATGGTGAGGGAGAAGAAGATTCACACAGCTTCCAGAATCACACACACACACACACACACACACACACACACACACACACACCATTTAGGGTAAAATATGCTCCCCTGTTTTGATATTTTGATCTCTCAAGCTTGTCCCATGTGGAATGGCCACTCAATATATTATTAAAATCTCCTTTGTATGCATGATTGAAAAGAGCTTCATGATGGCATGGCATAGTTGCTGCTTTGCAAAGTCACTTGCAAAAACAATTTTTAAAAGAGTTTTATTTGCTTTTATCTTTTAATCGTATTTACTTTTTGCACTTGAAATGCAGGAATGGTCTATAGTGGGGAAAGATGAACTAAGAGATTTTTTCCTTCATATGAGAAGAGGCTGCCACATCACAAAGAAAATGATAACGGGGAATAAAAACAACAACGTCACCAAACAATCTTTGATCCAATAAAAAAAAATATTTGTTTCAGAATGAAATTACAGTGATAAAGCCTATTAAAACGTTCCTGGATAATTAATTGGACAAATTTAAATGTATGAAATTCCTGTAGTTCTCATTATGAGAGTTGCATTATTATGCACAGCAAAATCCCTAAAGCAGAAACAAATATGTTCATTTGCAACATCCATACCTCAGGAGATATCAGCAGTCAGGCATTTATGGCAGGGCTGGATCCTGTAACCTGGCAGAGTTCACACCTGCCTGAATGATTTGGCCAGGCAGTATGCAAGTCAAAAGATCTCTTTTCCCTTCATCCAATTTGTGTGGCCCTCTCCCCCTTCCAATTACATTTAATGGATTGGCAGCTGTTAATCAGAGGGCAGTATCCCTGCAATCTTCCTGCATCTCTACAGATACTGCAAACGTATATTTTACACAACCCTCCTAGTTGCACTGAATTTTCCCAAAGTGCAGTCACCTTGGAAAAGTCTTGGAAAAGTGCCTTAAGGAACTACTGTTTGCGTACCATGCTTCCGGATTTCCCAGGGGCATCTGATGGGCCTCTGTAAAAAGAAGCATATTGAACCAAGTAAGTCTTTCTGAGACTGGTGCTCTACAAATATGTTGGGCTACTATATTGTTATCCCCATATATCTGCAATTTACCTATTAAGTAAAATGGGAATTGTAGTCCAGGTTGTAGGGAAGACTAAATTCCCACGCTAGCAATTGTAGGCAACAACCCTCATAATTCTCATCATTGCTTTGAAAAGTTGAGCACTGTAGTCCAACACATCTATGAGGCACCAGTTTAAATAAGACCAATCCTGAACTCTGGCTTTAAATAGCAAAAACCCTCCCTTGTCACAGTCTAAAATACTTTTATTTATTTATTTATTTATTTATTTATTTATTTATTTATTTATCAAATACATATACGATAACAGATATGTATAAACATGATTATGAATACAGGATAAGGATACAAATAAATGGGGACAGTAGACACATTGGTGCATTTATACGCCTCTTAGGAATGGGGTGAGGTGAACAGTAGACAGTCTAAGGTTAAAGTTATGGGGGTTTGGGGAAGAAACCACAGAGTCAGGTAGAGCATTCCAGGCATTGACCACTCTGTTGCTGAAGTCGTATTTTCTGCAATCAAGTTTGGAGCGGTTTACTTTAAGTTAAGGTGACCAGACGTCCCGCTTTTGGCGGGACAGTCCCGCTTTTGAGCAATTTGTCCCGCGTCCCGCGGCGTTTTAAAAAAGTCCCGATTTTTCATTCTGCCTCCTGGTTCCCGGCTGCCTCCTGAATCCCCGCTGATGGCTAGAGGGAAAAAACCTGTTTAAACTCTTGCCGCGGGGCTTCAAAGGGCCGCCCTACGTTAATTAGCTCGGCTTCCCCCTCTCAGCTGATTTGCACAGAGCTCTGCTCTTGCTAAATTGCTCAGTTTTTTTTTCCTCTTTGTGCAAACCAAGCTCAAAACGAAACTGAAAGTAAAACAGGCTGTTGGCTTTGCGGTTTGCTTGCAACGTTGGAAAATTAGGCAGCAGATTTATTTTCCTTTTCCTCACCAAAAAAGGTAAGTGCAAACAATGGAAAATTATTTAGGGCAAAAGAGGAGAGTTCAAGATTTTAAAACACAAAAGAAAAAAAAGCTCTTTTTAACTAGGGAATTGTAATAATTGAGATATTATTAATTGTATACTGTGTTGAAAGCAGAAATGGTTAAGTTGTGGTTTGGAGGAATATATGGGGGAAATTATTTGGTTTATTATTATTGGTAAGTATAATTAATTGATTTGTAAGAAATTGGATTGCATGGAAATAATTGGAATATTCATGTTCATATTGATTAATATACAAAAAAGATAGTTATATAACTAATTGATTTATATTAAAATGTTGAATTTGTATTAAACAACTGTATTACATAATTACATAATTAACCAATGTGAGGATGGATATAAAAATAGATGACAATGGGAAGGGGTGTAAAATAGAATAGAAGGGAAAATTGAATTTGATTAAGATTAGAGATGAGGATGAAGGGTAATATTGTTTTTTTAAAAAAATAGATGAGAAATAAATATGGCAAAAAGGAAATATAGAAATTGTAAATTTAATTGAAATGACTAAACACTGTTTAAATTTGTGAACCAGCCAAATATTCTGTTCAAAGAAAATACATTGTATGTATGTGTGTTTCTAATTATTGCTATTTATTCATATTTGTTCTCTTTTATTCTTTAAAGTTTAACAATTCATTCTTTATCTTAATATCTTTATATTTGTTTGGGGTTGGCTTTCTTCCCTTTCATCTTTTTTATTGTACAGCAATCTTTCTCCTCAAACCTACCACCTCTCTTTTCTTTCCTTCTTACTTTCTCTTCCCCCCCTCTTCTTCTCCTCCCTACTTCCTCTTCCTTTCTCCTTCTCCTCCTCTCTTCCTCCCTCTCTTAACTGTCACTCCTACTCTAATTTCCCTTCCCTTCCTTCATCCCTCTCAATTACTGTATCCTTTTATGCATATGGACTACTCAGAGGGCTGAAAAAGTTATTTTTGACTGGTCCTCGCACTTTTGACCAGTCCTCGAACTTACGACTGTCCTCACATTTTACATTTTTGCCCTATCTTGTCATCATGGTGAAGAGAAGCAGTTGTGAAATGAGTGACATGGTTGTTAAGAATGCTGCACGGGCATAAATGTGAGGATGGTCATAAGTGTGAGGACCAGTCAAAAGTGTGAGGACCTGTCAGAAATGACTTTTTTCAGCCCTCTGGTTAGTCCTTTTGTGCATATGGACTACTCAGACGGCTGAAAAAGTTATTTTTGACTGGTCCTTGCACTTTTGACCAGTCCTCGAACTTACGACTGTCCTCACATTTTACGTTTTTTGCCCTATCTTGTCATCATGGTGAAGAGAAGCAGTTGTGAAATGAGTGACGTGGTTGTTAAGAATGCTGCACGGGCATAAATGTGAGGATGGTCATAAGTGTGAGGACCAGTCAAAAGTGTGAGGACCTGTCAGAAATGACTTTTTTCAGCCCTCTGGTTAGTCCTTTTGTGCATATGGACTACTCAGAGGGCTGAAAAAGTTATTTTTGACTGGTCCTCGCACTTTTGACCAGTCCTCGAACTTACGACTGTCCTCACATTTTACATTTTTGTCCTATCTTGTCATCATGGTGAAGAGAAGCAGTTGTGAAATGAGTGACATGGTTGTTAAGAATGCTGCACGGGCATAAATGTGAGGATGGTCATAAGTGTGAGGACCAGTCAAAAGTGTGAGGACCTGTCAGAAATGACTTTTTTCAGCCCTCTGGTTAGTCCTTTTGTGCATATGGACTACTCAGACGGCTGAAAAAGTTATTTTTGACTGGTCCTCGCACTTTTGACCAGTCCTCGAACTTACGACTGTCCTCACATTTTACATTTTTGCCCTATCTTGTCACCATGGTGAAGAGAAGCAGTTGTGAAATGAGTGACATGGTTGTTAAGAATGCTGCACGGGCATAAATGTGAGGATGGTCATAAGTGTGAGGACCAGTCAAAAGTGTGAGGACCTGTCAGAAATGACTTTCCAGCCCTCTGAGTAGTCCCTATACACATAGCCATGACCACCCGGTCACATGACCAGCTAGCCACGCCCACCCAGTCACATGGCCTCCAAGCCACGCCCATACAATAAGCCATGCCCACAATGGTGTCCCTCTTACCAATGTTAAAATCTGTTCACCTTACCCTATACACATAGCCATGGCCACCCGGTCACATGACCAGCTAGCCACGCCCACCCAGTCACATGACCAGCTAGCCACGCCCACAAAATAAGCCACGCCCACAATGTCCCTCTTTACCAATGTTAAAATCTGGTCACCTTACTTTAAGTTTGTATCTATTGTTTGCTCGTGTATTATTGCAGTTGAGGCTGAAGTAGTCATTGACAGGTAGGACATTGTAGCAGATAATTTTATGTACTATGCTTAGGTCAGACCGAAGGCGGCGTAGTTCTAAGTTGTAGAATTGTATTATTGTATTATTGTCGGATATACAGTGCGGGTTCTAGGCAGATGAGCTGTATTCGAAAATACACATCTACTTATTTGATATAAAGTTTTTACAATAAATTATTTCAAGAGATGTTGCTGGAGGAAGTCCAGAAGAATTTTTGGCAGTACAGCCCTCTCGGACGGATACATTGGAAGAATGAAGAATGCAGGTCTTTCAACCCTTAAGTTATGCTAGCAAAACATATAAAACCAGGTGTTCTTAAACAGTGAGTCATGCCCCCTCCCAAAAGGGGCTACAAGTAGCTTAATGTCGAGGTCATAAGGCGGCAAAACATTTTGTTTCAGACATGTTAATGAAGCTCAGCCTTTTGTATATCATTAAGCAGTTTTCTCTCTGCTTCCTTTTCTTAGCAGAGAGACGGGAATTCTGTGAGCTGCTGAACATTTGTATTTTCCAATGTTTGTTATAGAATATCATGAACTTTTAATACTGAAGCAATAAAATCTATTTGTTTTACAAAATGTTTAAATCTATTTAAATCTACTGTTATATTAACATGTTGACAGTTTTTGTAACTTCCTTTGATTAAAGCATAATGTGTTTTGTAAGGCATTTGAAATGGAAATTTCTGCAGAGTATAAATGACACTTATTGAACATGTAAAAAAAAAACCTATTAGATACATGCACTGATCATCAATAGCTTTGATCAGTTTCTCCTGGACATATTTGTGTCTCCAATATCTCTCTTGATGTTGTGTGGAATAGCATATCTACAGTCACTGGAACATTTATGAAACTAAATGAGTTAATAAAGTTCAGTGTTTTTTTTAAAAAAAATCTGCTTTACTTTAAAGTTTTGTAAAATTCTATCATTGCTCTTCAGAAAATGCACCTCTGTTAGTCTCTTTACCTGAGGTGGAGCTTTTCCTGTTAACGCCTAACCATGACATGAACAAATCCTATAAAGATTGTCCTTTATCTCATCTCCCTCTGTGGCAAGTTAGCCACCCTTAGCTCTTCTGATGTTAGAGTAGCAATTTCTTCTTTAATTAGGCAAGGAGCTGAAGGAAATATTCCAGAATGCCAACGAACCTATGACCTGAAGGACCCCCAACTCTCAGCAGATGTCAGACCCCTTTGAATGAACTTGCATAAAACACTTGTACCAAAACAAATCAAGTTGTGATAGTCATCTTGTCAAACTAATATTTCCCAACCTCATCTCAAGAGAAAGCTTAGTGGATTTCTTTTTCCCACTAGCCAATGATATTTGGTGGAAGGAGAGAGGGGAAAGAAACGCAGAGGAATTTACCAATCCCTTCCTTGAATATAACCTGTTAAGCTAAAATTAATAAAAAAGGAGAAATAGTTATAAATACAATCTTGTCAGACCTGGAAGCCATCTTTTACATTTGGGCCTTCTGGCCTGCCACTTATTCTTCTGTGGGAAAATCGGAGGGGGGGGGGAATTGCATAGAGTATGGGTGATATGTAGTCAAAATAACATTCCTTTCTCAGAGACTCAAGGATGCATAGCCCTGGCACCTGGAGTCGGATGATTGGGAGGTGTCTCCAGTTTCGATGGTGGATGATTGGACCATGTGATGAACATGAGGGTGCTGGGCAGGGACTTGAACTTTCTCTTGGGTGGGGAAAACCTGGAAACTTTCAGATTCGGGTTTTTCCAGATGTGCCAATATGACATCTTCAATAAAAAGGAACTTTGAGGAAACTCAAGCCTTGGAGTCTTCTTTCTTTGGACCCTGACAGCTCCGCAGTTAAGGGATTTGACACTAGCACTTGTTGGCATTGTGCCTACTACAGGACAGTGTTCATTGTGGACAGTGAATATATCACTACAGTATTTTGATTGTTCAAGGTGGGTAGCCCTTTAACTTGGCCATGGGGAGGAGCCCACTATGTCCCCAAGTTAATGCATAAGTTTCCCACATCCTTACCGAAGGCCTGAGAGAAGCAGCCATCTTTTTAAAAAATTGAAAAATTTTGAAATTCATTGGGAGAATCATACATGGTCACCACAATCCACTCAAACAATCATCATGCTCACATGTAACTCAAATGATCATTATCCCCAGATATAACAACAACAAAGCCCCACACTCCTCCAGTCCATCTCTGGATTCTCATGTGACCCTTGCAGAGTTGATGCAAAGCAAATCTCCATTGGAAATGTTGCCCGCACTGGCATTGTTTCCAAGCACCTGAATGGGCCCCTTCAGAGATCTCAAGAACCGGAGCCTCAGAACTGCATGCTAAATTGGCTGTTGGAAAAAAGAGAGTGCAACACCGCAGCTCTCTTTCTTTTATTCCTGTGCCTACAGGTTCACCGCATTACAAAGTGCTCCTGCTTTGCCTTTTTCTTTTCTCTTGACCAGGGGAATTTACATCCAACAGAAAAATTAAGTTTGTTCCTCTGCTAGCAAGCTCTTGGAATGAGGACGAATTGCATTCCTGCTTTTGCTCCTCCTCCATCAGGCAGGCAATCTGCAAAGAATCTCAGAGCTGCAGGCTGCTTATTCATGGCATGAGAAGGTTAAACAAAGGCCTCATTCATCCCTGCTCTCTTTCTGCCAGTTTTCCTTTCAGCCCGCCTTGTGTTTTTTCTCTCCAGCATTCTCTTTTGCAAGCTCTGTCACTTAATTCCATTGACAGTATCGTTCACATTGGGTGGGAGCAGGGGAAATCTCTCATCCCATTCAGAAAACACCACTTGGGTGCTTTCTTTCTTTTCCCAACTCCCCCCTCCCTTCCATCTTTAAGTCTATCAGCATCCACAGATTTGAAAGCCGGCCAGAGCAGATGAATGCAGGAACTGCAGTCAATGTAGATCCAGAATGTGGCCGAAACAGAACCTATGTCCAGCTTACGACTTCCATCTCAGCTAAGAAGGTCACAATTAGCACTTTGGAAAGCTCAGTGAATCTTATAATTCTAAATTATAAAATGCAGTTTAGATGTAAAGAAACAAAGAGGTGTGTTCAGTTTTTATGCATGCTGCATCCCACAGACCACTCATTTCCAATCTCACATGTTACCTGTGAAATAAGTGGTTTATGGATGGCAAGCTATTTCTGGCTGAGTGAATTTATCACAATGCCAAAAGCTCGGTGGCATCTGAAAATCTGCTTTCTTGTAATGCGCACTGGTTTGCCCTCATGCTGAGGATTGCTCCAATCCTCAGTTGCTCAAATGCTCAAAGGGAGGAATCACACATTAAGTGTGGCTTGTCTCTCTGTCTGTTTGCTGCTCCAGGGTTGCTGTTTCTAATCTCTTCCTGTCAGACGCAGAACTGACACTCTTAAGTGATATTCTCTGAATATGTCAGGTGAAAGCATGTACCTGGGTGAATATGTGATATGGTGGATTCCTAACCCTCTTTTCCCTTACAATTTTGAAAGGGAGAAATTATTGTAATTGGCTGGACTGGACAGATGCCTTGCATCATTGTAGCATTTAAATGCAGTATAATCATATTTCTCAATTACAAAATGTAAACTAGGTTTTATTCGCCATGGTGTCAAATTACATTTTTAATCTCCTTCCCTTCCAAAACATAGACAAACAGGGGAAAGGCAGCTAGAAAAAAATTGCACTCATAGCCTAGGCATTCTATATTTCAGAGGTTGCAGCAGTACATATACCTTTACTGATCTAGCTTCTTTCTTCTATTATACTTCACAGCCTACCTGGAGATCTCAGAACAGTCATAGAAGCAACCTATATAAGTACATTATTGGCAGGAATTCTGTCAAAGAATTATTATCTTTTCCAAACTCTGTTTCATCATCATTTTCTGCAACAACTTCCCTACCTCTGAATTATTATTGAAAAATTTCTGTTATATTTCTGACTTATGTTATGCACTTATTTATTATTCCATTGATAAAATGAGAATTGTAAACCTAGCCTAAATTTAATATAACTGAGTGGTAAGGGGATTGCCCTGGATTCAGACATATCTTGAGCCCAGTTAGGATAATTCAGACACATATGGAATTCATCTGAAATGCTTTGAAATCCTCCTGAAGTTTTAGAAACAATGCAGATATTTGGAGAGATGTGGAAATAAAAAGAATATGTTTCTAAAACTTTATCTGACTTGCCCCATATGACTACAATTAGGTGAAACAGGAGTGAAGTATAATCTTGCGGCTACAGAATTACCATGCTTGTTCTACATTTTAGGGAAGTTTTAGGGATGAACTTTGCAGAGGCATCTTCCACAGTTGGTTTTAAATTAATTTTGTGGCAGCACTCAACACTCCAGTTTTACTTAGGCTCTGGGGTAACCGAGGATACTTCTTTCCATTATTGCTCATTCATTGGTTGGTGTGTAAGTAGAATCTGTTAGCACCCGTGTTTTTTTTAAAATTGGGCAGCAATTGCAAAATTTAACTGTCAAATTCTGGGCAAAGCTGCTTTAAAGAGTTGCAGACAGGTGCTATGTTCATTCATCAATAGCACCTTTCTGGAATTGAACTTGGAAGTTCAATTGAACTGGACTAATATTATGACTTATAATAGAAAATCAGACTAATGAGCTGTGCTGTTGGAAAACAGAACAGATGCTAGTAGTTTGGCTGCTTTTTCCTTCGCTCTTTACAGTAAAACCTGATGAGAAAGGATTCTTTCTCTGAGGCATGGAGGGAGACAAGCCTTGTCTTTTCCGCACAAAATCATGTCAAGGTATGGATATCCATTTCTGGCTACAAGGCCGAAATAACAAGAGGAGCAACTTGAGACAAGGTCCATCTTTTCATGCTTGCATCATGTCAGCACACACATGTGTAAAGGGCAGAATTTGCATAACAACATTGAGACACACATTACGACACTTGGCCCTCTACCCTGCATATGTAGAGAAGGATCATCTGAAGGGTTTTATTACCAAGGAGGGCTTTTGCCTGCTATGAGCATTTCTTTTAGCACTGAATACAGGAAAACTGCAACCATTGCTCATTAAAAAAATAGAGTTCAGTGGGGCGGTGTTTGAAAAATAGTGATCCTTAAAAGTTCCCTTGTTGTAAGCAGTATGCAAAAGCTCCCCTTTAGGCACCATTATGCCTACAAGCATCGCTGTGAAACCTTTCTTGATGCTTACTAGGTGTCTTGTCCCACCTGGTTTTTTAAGGATTCTTTCAATTAAAAATAAACCAAACCAGAATATAAATGCTACAATGCCAAGCATGTAGCATTATATCTATTTAAACGAGTGTTCCTGGACACAAGAAAGGATTTGCTGAGGTAGTTCAGAGCATCTTGCAGGTGTGGAAATGTTTTTTTTTTTTTTTAATTTGATTTATATGCCGCCCTTCTCCGAAGACTCAGGGCGGCTTACAATGTGCTCAGCAATAGCCTTCATCCTTTTGTATATTTATACAAAGTCAGCTTATTGCCCCCACAAACTGGGTCCTCATTTCACCTACCTTAGAAAGGATGGAAGGCTGAGTCAACCTTGAGCCTTGGCGAGATTCGAACCCTGCAGTAATTGCAGGCAGCTGGTCTTAAGCAGCTTAATAACAGGGTGCCTTAAACCCTTGTACTACCAAGGCTCTTTTTGGAAATGGAAATGCATTTGTCAGATAGGTGTCTTGTGATGGCCAAGTTCATCATAGCACCCATTTTGTAACTGGGCAGGTTCTCCTTTGCCAACCATTTTTTCCCTGTAAGTAATTCTCCCATGACAGCTATTTTATGAATGGCTAGGTTTCCCATGGAAGCCATTTTGCAAGTGTACTTCTTATATAGGCTCATCATTCCCAAAATACCTATGGCCCTAAAAAGTTTCCCTTTGCCTCCACTCTTTTATAACATTCATATCTTTCCTCACTGAAGTGTTATACCTCCATTGAAGAAGAGCTTTTGTTAGCTTGGTCCTGTCCATCTTCCCTTCTCTTGTTCTTTATAACTCTTCTTCATCCTGTATTATCCTAAAGTTTGCAGGATTATTCACTTCATACACAACAATAAAATATGGGGGAGGCTATGTGAATTTTTTTCCAAAAAGTCCAATTCCATAGGCTGATCTTGCAATAAAAACCCTGGTAGAATTTTACAAATCACTTCCTAAATGGCACCTTTCCCATGTCTGCATAAATGTTGCCATAGAAAAACACAGGGAAGAAACTAAATACTCCAAATTCCTCTGCATCAATTTAAGAGGCTTAAGAAAATTCCCCCATCTGCCATTTCTTTCATGCAGCTACCTCTATAACCTATGTAATATTTCATATCCTGTATGTCAGCCTCACTAGGTAGACCAGATCAAGAAATCAATTCCATATGAAGGCTAAAACTAATTTTATTTTATTGTCTAGAAAAACAGAATTATATAAGTCTGACTGTTCTATACCTCCTCCTTTTTCTTATAATTTGGTGAATTAGGAAGGCATCTGAATATTATCTAGGGTTTCTGGACTTAAATAATGTTTCATCTCCTTTTGCTTAGACAACATTCCTCTATATATCCATCAAGGTCATTTTCTTTACTGTCTACAATCATTTTTAATTTCAATTTCAGCAAAATATATTGGGAGAAAGGTGAGTTGGGATTCTAGACTGACTGTGCTAATTCTTACTATTGTTTCTTTAGTTTGAACTTTGGATCTTCCATGAACCTCGCTACTAAACTTTGCAAAACGTGGTTTATCATTTAGCATGATATGTGGATCAGGCCAATTGTGGAGCTTAATCAACTGAATCAAAATTTGCTGCATTGTTGGCTGTCTCAGAAAGAAACTCTGAGCTGTAGGAGTTCCTTCCCTTACTATAAATGTATGCTATTGTATGTATGCACACATATAAATGTATGATATTTCAGACTATTGCCTGTTGTACTGCTTAATGAGCATATTTTTCAAATATTCAAAAATGCCAGTAAAGCTATAGTTGATGAGACAAATTATGACCGTCTAGTCTTCGTTGAACAACAACTTTCATCAGTCAAAGGCAGAATGATTACTGATGACAGATAATGGGAGGTATAGATCAGCAACATTTGGCGGCCCATAGAATGGGCATCTCTGATATACAGTGACCTCATTCTGAAAAAGCTAATTTTCAGTCTCAACTTCTTATTGTGCAGAGAACTGTGGCGACTGCCTATGTTAAGCTAAAATTAGACTATACTCAAAGAACTAAACAAAACAGTAGTGATTGCTGAGATGGCAGTCATATATCACTTTTTAAACATTTATAAAATTAGGAAATTGTGTTTGATCTGGTATCCTTGCCAGGAGACAATGCTTGTAAAATGATCTGGCTTTTTCATTTCACAGCACATGTGATTTTTCTGCCTGAACATGACCATACAACAACCATATGGCTTCTTTAGTTTCCTGTCCACTCAAGGAGATAAGTTGAATTGATTCAACCAGGTGTTAATGACATTGCCATAAACACATGCCCAAAATTCAAAGGCTGGGCTTTGCAGCCCCACTTTGCTATCCAGAACAGAGCAGCAGGAATTACTTCAATTTTGTTGTCTAGTTAGGCAGCAGTACACAGGAAGCACAGGGCCTCTCCCCATTTTCATGCTTGGTGGAGAAATAAACACTGGGCTTAGTGAATTTGGATGCACACATCAACAACTTTATTACCTTTTTTTCAGACAGATTTTTCATGTTTTCAGAAAGCTGCATGTTTGAGATACTGAAGGACTGTATAGAATCATAAAGGCTTTAGAAAGTTCTAATCACAAATAATATATCTTGTGTCCACAACATAATATAGGATCTTTGTAATTAGGAAGGCAGATGTTGCATTTTACATAAAATATACCTTCCCATAAGTTAAGGAAAAGGATCTCATTACTGAAATAGATGCAGGAAGTGGGAAACAAGTTCCCTGAAGCATCTTCTTTTCTGACTCACTAATGAATATCAGACTAATATACCCAATATTAATATTAGTGAAGTTATTTATTCTTAGACTCATTTAGATAGTTTATTTGGGCCATCAATGTACCTGGCTGTTTACAGACTGTAGGAAGACCTGAGGAGCTTACAATCTAAAAAATGATGAGAGGAAAGCATTTCAAGATCTTTTTAACATAAAGGTATGGTGCATAAATATGTCAAGAAGATGGGCTGCAACTGGAGATTATTTTAATGAGTAAGGGCTTTATTAGTATATCTGTATTTCTGTCTACACCAGGGGTGTCAAACTCCTGGCCCATGGGCTGATGCATCATGTGCTGGCCATGCCCACGCCCAGTTTAGCAAAGGGGAAAAAAATTGTGATACGTCACATGATGCCACCGCCGTGACAACACAAGTTTGACATCCCTGGTCTACACCCATCAAATCAATAGAGGTAGATCAGATATCAGCCACACAACACCTGCAGACAACAAGGACACCTTCTGACTCTTCAATATCCCTAAGGCTCTCCCAATTGACAAAAAGCCTAATAATGCTTTGAAAGTCCAACAAAAAGTTGTAAGATTTTACAAACCTACAGATTTTAGTCTTCTTGGAGTTCTGGGCATGGAGATGTGGCATTTCTGCCCAAGACATTCAAGGCACTGAGGGAGGCAGCAGCAGTCACTGTACACAAAACCATGGGAAGATTTTGTTCTCAATCGAGACCATTTAGGTCAGGCTTGTTGACATTGGCTGGCTTCACAAAGCATGTTAAGCCATGGCTTCATTGACCACGGTGTAGTTAAATGACTATAATTGGCTGTTTGAGTGAATTTTATGGCACATTGAGCCATAAATCGCCATTTACTAACCATTGTGGTAGGTTCAAATAACACCCTAGACTACAAACAAGGGGGTATAATGTGAACCCAGACACTGATTGGCAACATCTCTCTAGAATTTCAGGCTGGGATTTTTCTAGCTCTGTGAAGTTGCTAGGGATGATGTCATTTCCACTTTGCCTGCTAAAATGGGGCTCTTTGCCCTAATCCTCCTATACGTACTTGCTCCCTTTAATTCTACTCTATGGCATATTGTGGATAGGGGGAGGGACAACAGGTGCAGAAGAATGGACAGCAATTGCATCCCACATTTTGGAAAAGCTTAAGATATGAAAGACATAGTCCCCACACAACAAAGACTGACCACCCTTTAACAAACCCACTCCTGAATTATATTAGGAAGAGAGGTCTCTTCATAGATATAATCTTATAAAAGAAGAAGTGGGTAGTAGTGTAATTCTCCTAAGGCTAGCTTTACCTCAGGCCTGCTTATCTAAGGCACAGAAAATCTCCAAAGCTTGTCATGTGCCAACATATCTTGCACTTCTAGAAAAGGTCAAGTTTTGCTTCAGTTTCAGTCAGAAGGCAGACGGTTGTCAAGCAAGCATTAATAATTATTTAGCATGCCTATTCACCTAACTAAGGATCCCTATGCTGCGAACATGTCTATGAATTAACAAGGCATCTGGCCTCTTTTACACAATATGGACAGCTTGGATCATCAAGTGTCTGCAGCAAATAAAAAGTGCCTTCCATCTGTCTCTCCAAAAGCAGAGCTCGGTAGCACCAAAGCAAACAAATCACTCTTTCCAACCTACCCTCCCTTCCACCTGCACCTTCTCCCCTCCCTCTCAGTTCCATGTGTTGCTTAAACAAAAACCTACAAGTATTTCTAAAAGAACATTTCCTGCTTTTGGAATTTCTTGGATGGATAATATTAATGGTGGGCGGGGGGGAGAGGAAAGAAAAGCAACATTGGGTGTATTAGTGGCAAAAAAAGTGTAAAGGGTGATGATGCAAAGGAAAGAAAAAGTTAAAATTATTAGTGATGGTACTTAACCCACATTCTACATCATTTCAAGTAGCAGTGGCACTAGAGAGAATCACTAAAAGTGACCTCTCTCTGTGTATAAGAGGTTGGCTTGGGTTGAGATGCACCTTAAGTAACTACATTCCAATCTGTACAGGAAATGAAAGATAATAAGTACACACTAAGTTGTAGTTAGAAATGGACCCATGGGGAAAAGTTGCAATGCAAGATTCCTAATGATCAGCCTAGCAACTTTGTTTTGAATGGACTGGGTCCTAATTACTTTCAGACGATCTGAAGCAGGTAATATCTGCCCAACCTCCTTACTTTGCGCAAGGCAAGAGAGTAGATTGAGAATCCTTCTCCCATGAGAAGTCCAGGGAGAAGGAATCAGAGATCAAGTGTTCTTGGTGACAGCCCCTTTGAGGAGAAGGTGGCAGCTGGCCTGTTCTCGTTTTAGAAAGCAGAAGAGACTAGGCTTTTCCAAAGGGATTTTAGTAGGGATGGTGCAACTTAATTAGGAACAGCTGATCTAAGGATGAAATTTTACCATAAAGGAGCGACACAACACATGTATGTATGTATATCCATATATGTGTCTATGATTTTAACATTTGTTAAGGGATGTTTACTTGGCTCCTGCAATAACCCCATTTTTATACTTCCTATGGGAAGATAAAAAGTGAATCATGTGTGAGTGCTTTTAATGCTGGATAGAAAGCAGAATAGAATCACACTTCTGATCTGCTATCTATTGTGATAGGAAGTCATATGGGGAGGCGGAGAAAGAAGGGTATTGTATGAAAGAGCTGGAATTGCTGTTTGAAGGGGCGATGGTATAGATGAGAAAGGGATGGAATGGGATGAAATGGAAGTGTAGGCACTATGGGATACTTCAAATGCTCTAAATTGCTTTGACTATGTGGGAAAGGATGATATATAGGAGAAAGCTCTCCTGGGCTTCCTTCTAGCCCACAGCTAACAAAGTTAAAAGAAGACTCTTTGATCATTTGCTACAAATAATTCCTAGGGGCATTGGGAATATTGATCTCTTGATCTTTGATATCTTCCAGGAGATTGAAAGATCAAGACTCCCAATACCATGAACCCCTGAGTGGTTCCATCTTCATCTTTGACAGACCTGTTAATGGAATGGTTTCTTGGGGGGGGGGGGATGACATGGAATTTCCAAGGAAATCAATAAAACTGGATCAACCTTCCACTTCACCAAAAATATTCTGGATGTCTGGGTGAGTAAGAAGTGGGAAGGAATACCTAGATTCTTCATGTCCATCTTGTCACATTTGCAAAAAGCAATTGTTTATTTTTTCTCCCTGCCACTGAGAGATGTTGCTGAGTGGGATAGGATTAGAGATAAAGGGGGAGGGAAGGACAGGAGGGAATCCACCAATTGCTATAGTGCATCTGGTTAGGACAGCAACACTGCCCAGCCTCATGATGGGCAGCAATAAAGTCCAGCTAATTTATGTCTGTATACTTTTCTACCATGGACAGGGGTAAATCACATTGAAGCAGTGGTCTGGATGAGCAAAGCGTTGGGCTGGTGTCACCCTACTTCAGAAGAGAAACTGTGGTTCTTCTGTACCTTCTCAACTGCAGGACATATCCATGTCCTTCCCTTCAAATTCTAAGAATGGTCTCCTCATGGCTCCTACCCACTCCACAGAAAGACTAATAAGCCATTTAAAAATAGCTATTGGCATCCCACAATGATGTTCCCTCTAAAATAACAAATTCTGTTAACTTTTGTAAGACCTCAGTTGTATCTTTGCTGGCAAAAGTACATTCCATGGAGGAACAATGCAGATAGTTTGCTCCTACAGAATGCTGTCCAAAATCTAGACAACTCCTTGCACATAGGGACTTTGGCCAGTTTGTGCTCAATTGTTTTGCTCATTTTGTGGGTCTTGAGTCCAGCTGGGATGCACAGTCAGATCTTGACTGTTTAAAAACTAAGCATAATTACTTAAGGAAAAGAAAAGAAAATGAAGACATTCAGACTTACGTTGCCATGTTCTTGCAAAATTTCTGATATATGTAGAAGAAATATGGCATCTGTGCACTGTGATTAACACAGTGTTGATATAGATGACATTTTCCACACAACAACAATCCTGTGAGGGGAATTGGGCTGAGAGAGAATGACTAGCCCAAACTGCACTCAAATGACAACTTTGATTGACTGATATCATATAGTCCTTTTCCCCCCTAACTTCTGAAAAACTGACTAAAGCAATTACTAAAAAAGGGGACAAAAAATATTAAACCCATGCTATGCAAACTCAAATATTTTTAAGCAGTTAAAATTGATACGGTTCTCATACGAGAATAAAGCTGATTCAACTCCATCACATACACCGAAAATGGGTCTAAAAGCTAATCCTGAGGGATTAGTCGCATTGTATAATGTGGAGAAAACTGTGTCCTTAATTTACTTTTGAAATGACATCATTTTATTCATCTCCAAGTGCAGCCAGCAACAGAATATGTGCCTACATTGATATCTTCTCCAATGAAGAGAGATTGTTGGTCTGAAATAACCGTTGTGCCCTTCATCAATAACCAGCCACCTTCTCATTCCACCTCACCCCAGAGTCTGCATTCTAGAACTTCATGAAGCCTCTTTTAGCCCTTAGGGAGTTGCTCTGGTTTTTGACCCTCATCCTGCACCCACAGCTATCAATGCCAGCTTTGTCATTGCCTTGAGTAGAAGCAGAATTGGGCTCTGTATGCGCAAGAAAAACCTTTCAAGCATGAAAGCTAATTTAAAAGGAGCAGCCCTCCCTGCATTCAGAGAGAGGGAGGGAGGGAGGGAGGGAGGGAGAAACACAGTTGAATTTTGGTGTATTTTAACTGGGTTATTGTCCCCTGGGGATTGAGCTAAAACTACAAACATTATTTCACTTTCCAGCAAGCCTTCCATGATGAATTTGAGTTGCAAAGCAGAAAGATGGGGGGGTTTTCTGCTTTTAATAATGAGTGACTAGAGTTGCAAACACTTCGATACTGCAGCATGTGACTCTTCAAACAAAGATTCTTTATTGCAATAAACAAACAGCTGAAATTTGTTCCAGCCTTATGAAAGACAGCACTGAACGCAGCCAGAGATTTCCACTAGAGCTGTGCTAAGAATATTCTGTTTAATTGATTTTCTACAAAATCTATTATGTTGCTCCAGGCCTGGTTATTGATCGATAGTGCTGCGGAGGTAATGAAGGAGCCTTGAAATCAATAAGGCAAAAGTATATCTCAAACTGTATCTGCTTCAGCAGCACATCAAGGATGCAGCCAGTCAAATTCCCTTGATAAAGCTGGTAGTACAAGCCGCCTCTCCACTGACTGCCGAGATTTATTTCTATTGGCATAAACATAACTAATGAAACCCCTATGACTCTTGGTTCTATGGACAGCAAATAAAATTTGGCATTGCTAGTGACAAAACGGGCAAGGGCAGAAGCTTCAGATGTAAAGTAAATAAAATGTTTTAAATCCTTGGGCACTTGTGAGCAGACAGGTTCATTTGTATGTTAGTACAGTCAGTACTCAGCTCCTCCCCAGCCGTGATCCAGCTACACTGTTTACCTTATTTAGATTCTGTGTTGGCTGTTATCACAGTATTTCCAATTCCAAGAGTGACTGGTTCGCCTTCCCCCTCCTTTCCATCAGCACAATGCAGGCAACGGCAATCAACAACTGATAAATATGTTTGGAATCAAACACTGTATTGTAGCCTATCTACTTTGCAAATGCTGCTGCCCTAGATAAACCACCTGGACTAGTCAAAATTACGGTCACTCAAGGAATTAACCTCATTAAAGTTCAGAAGACTATGGACTGTCACAAAAACAGCTGAATTGTTGTAAAAATAATAACCAACAGGATTTCTAGGCTTTCCTGTTCCGTGTTTCGTTTCTCAATGCTCAGAACAGCTGAAAATGCAAATGTTATAAAAGATGTGCCTTTAAGAAAGAATGGGGGAATATGTGAGATTTTTTCCCCCCTACAAAACATCACTGGTCCATAAGAAAAAAGGAGTCGAGGACCACATACTACACTGGGTGGGGCTACTATACTGATAAAGAAATCTGTAGAGGAGATATAATCAGCACATCTAGAATACCAAAGGAAATATTACAGCAATGTAGAAAAGTTGTTTTATGATACATGATAACAGGAAGCGGGTCCTAGATGTACATCTGAGATAAATACAGATATCCACACCCATCTTTTTTTTTTTTTTTTTTGCCTCTAAATTCTTTGCCTCTTTATGAAGAGTTGCACTTGGAGTTAAGGGACCATCCACTCCCATTACACAAGTCCAACTGCACAATAGAGGCTCTGGATCACAATGGATTCTTTCAAACACAGCCAAGTCTTGGGACAGAGACATGGCATGCAGTAAAAGAGAATCAGTTTCCAAGGCATGCCGAAGAAAGTGGTTCCTGCCAACAGAGTTCTATATGCTATTTGCCTTGATGTCATATTACTATTATTCCAAATTCTGGGTGAATTTCCCATGGGCAGTTACTGGTATAAATCAATCAGAAGCCATCCTTTCATTCTCATACTCAGTTGGAGAAGAGCAAGCCGCAGTCAATCTGCCTGATGGTTGAGCAAGCCAGGTACACTGTCCTCCTAGCTTATCAGGGTTGATACCCCCTGGGGACCAGAGGGGCAGGAAGCAGGTACGCTAATCAGCAAAGCCATATTTTATTTTTATTTATTTATTTATTTATTTATTTATTTATTTATTTATTTATTTATTTATTTATTTATACTTATTTATTTATTTATTTCATCAAGCATGCATTATATGACAGATACAAGTGAAAACATAATTATAAATACACGAAAAGGAGACGAATAAAAGAAAAAAATTATGACAGGGACGGCAGGCACGCTGGTGTGCTTAAGCACACCCCTTATAGACGTTTTAGGAATGGGGTGAGGTCTACAGTAGACAGTCTAAGGTTAAAGTTTGGGGGATTTGGGGAAAAAACCACAAAGTCAGGTAGTACATTCCAGGTGTTGACAACTCTGTTACTGAAGTCGTATTTTCTGCAGTCTAGTTTGGATCGGTTTACCATGAGTTTGTATCTATTGTGTGCTCTTGTATTGTTTTGGTTGAAGCTGAAGTAGTCATTGGCTGGTAGGACATTGTAGCAGATGATTTTATGTACTATGCTTATTAAAGGCACTAAAAGGGGGCTGGATTGAAGATCTAAACCCGTCTGTTCTGATCCACCCCTACCCAATACCAGAATATTTCCAACAAGCAACTTTTCTGGAGTTGGGCCAAGGATTTCCAAGCTTTGTCTCCTTCTTCAAAGAAATGATATTCTTAAAATGCCAAAGAATGGCATTTCATGCCAGAGAATGGCACTAATTCTGTCCTTGAAATGCTTTGTCTGATATACTATGTATAACACTGGATAATAATGGTGCAGAAAGAATGTGATGTTTCAAGGAAAAGAGGCTTTGAAATTAACTTTGTACAACCTGGATTGATGGGCCCTCATTCAGGTCAAGAGTTAAACTTTTCTCCAAGTTTGATACTGAGGTTTATTGCTCTTCAGAGAAGGGAAGGACAAGAAACAGAAATAGCAGGAATGCTCTTTATTGTTGTATGGTATAATAAAAGAATATTGAAAGTTGGACCTATATTTGTTGGGAAATCCCCAGCTAGGCAAGGAGGAGGGATCAAGCAGGGAATTAGACTTGAATTGTTGTGCAACAGCAATAAACCTATAACGAACCCCATCATGGAACCTTTTCTTTTTGTTCTCAAGGGAAAACGAACAATCTAGGGAGATTCTTCTATTATAGGTGGAACACAATAAAGTAATCAATTTAAACCTTTCATGTTTAGCTCTGGTTACTTGGGCCTGACAATATTTTACCAAACAAAATCAAGACAGAGTTTTGAATTTCTTTCTCCTCCTTTCTTAGGACTGAATAATCACACAACCACAGAAGCAAAGATTGATGGAAAGCCATATGAATCTTTATTGATGCAGGGAATTGCAAATAGAAGATGATTGGAAGGAGATGGATGGATGGACGGACAGCTAGCTAGACTACAGACAGACAGACACATGATTGATAGATGATACATTTTTAATTGTGTGTGTATAATTCCAGAGGAAAAACGTATAGAAAATGAAGTTAAGACAGAGAAAGAGAGAGAGAAGATAAAGAAAAAGTGTGGCAAATAAGAAAAAGTAATTTAAAGAAATTACTTCCGATCTTCCTTTCAGGAATTACAAACAAACTTATTGTCACTCTTTTCCTATCAAGGTTACATTGCATAGTTCTCTTCATCCCATATTCAGCCCTTTGCAATTAGCAAATCCAGAAATTATCAAATTATTGTCAGTAATATGTCCGTAAAGGGTTTCCAGGCTTTTGTAAATGTATTTATTGTTTTATCCCTGATCAAGCATGTCATTTTTGCTAATTCTGTCACTGTCATTGTCCAACCTTCTACTTGGGTAGTTCTGCATTTTTTCATTTTTGTGCATATAGTAATTTCACTGCAGTTATCATATATAAAACTAATCTTCCATGAGTCTTTTCTAATTGGCTATCCATGAATCCTAATAACAAAAATTCTGGTTTCATCTGAATATTAATTTTTAAAAATTCTGTGCATCATCACCTGCATTTGTATCCATGTTTTTCAAAACTCCACTATGTATGATAAAATGTCCCTTTGTTCTTTCTACATTTCCAGCAATGATAAGAAGTACCTTTATGCATATAGTTTTTCTGGTGACAAATACCAACAGCACATCATTTTATAGAAGTTCTTTATTAAATTAAAAGACAATGTGAATTTCAGTCACATCTATTTTTAACCACATTTTTGCCATGGAGTTTTTTTTATTGAGCCACTGGGAAGGGAACGATACATTTAGAGTCCAGCTTTGTGGAGACAAATACAAGAACGTAATGAAAAGCCACACCAGATCCCCCTCTTGGCTCTGTGGGTCTAACCCGTTCCCCTCTATGCAGTCTCACTTGTGAAATTAGTGATCATTCATAAGTCTACTACTCGTACAAGCTGTACTTTACGGCCTGAATCTGCAAAGAGTAAAAGAAACAATAATGTGTGTTTGCCTCTTATGGGCCTTCTGAGGGCCTCCCTTCAGAACTATTGGGAGAGAGGCCTGCTGCTGGATCACAGAAATGAAAAAGATTATTGGTGCTGCAGGCTACTGTGCTGCTGCTGGTTGAGGTAAATTCTGTCTGAACAGCTGTTGCATCAGGACATTTTGCTGGTTATTCAAAAAGCTGCAGCAAAGTCCTCTGGAGTGCTCTGAGGATCAGAAGCCATTTACCCTCATAAAGGTAAAAACTTTAGCTTCTCTTGAAAGAGGGTTGAAGCTTTGTAAGACTGATGTCAGCTCAGTAGGTAAACCAACTCAGGAAAGTAACTCCATTTGAAGGCCAGAACTTTATGGACATAGTATATAACAACAGAACCTTGCAAGCCTGATTGTGCTTTACCTTACCTCTTTCTTGCACTCGAGTGAACTAGGGAGTAGTCTGCCTAGTGTTTGCAAATGCTATGTATTGTACATTATGTATTATTGCTCTGCCTAAGTGGACCTTCTCCCAACAAGTTGTCCACCTCTACTGTATAGATTTAAAATGAGCTCAGGCCTTAAACAATGCTCAATCCCCTTTGCTCATGGAATGATTCTTGCATATCAAGATCAGGATCATTTCCTTTACTCACTTTCAACAGCCCTGTTGAAAGTTATTTCTGCATAGGAATTCTATTGTGTATCATGTTTGCTCCACTGGGCTATCCATTATATAATCAATGTGCCCTGTGGGTAGTAATTCATAGATTGCACTATGAATTGTGCAATCTTAAACTAGCTTCTGAGTTAAGTGTAGAAGACCACAGAGATTACTTTGGGAGATGTATGCAGAGACTGTTAGCAAAACAAGGATTAAGGACGTAAAGGGGAGAAGGCATTAGGAAAAGAAAAAAAAAACCTAGAATCTTGACTTCCTTTGGTATAAGAAAGAGAAGGAAAAACGCTGTCAGGCTTCCAAGGTTCCGTTATTGCAGCTTATATCAATAGAGTTCCCATATTTCTTGCCAAGTCTATTTGATGACCTGGCCTAGGTTGAAGAGCTGACACTGAATGAAGTCTAATGGAAGCAATAATTGAATCATAGAGTTGGAAGAAGTCTATGAATCCTCTGAATCCAACTCCCTGTTCAGTGCGGGATTCAGATTAAAATTTCCTGAAAAATAGCTGTCTAGTGAAAATATCCATCTCCTCTGTATTTAGTTTCCTCTGTCAAACTGCTCTGACAGGAAGTTTTTTCTAACACAGACCCTGTTTTCCTGTCTGTAACTTTTTTTCTGTGTCTTGCACTCTGGAACAAAAAATAACAGCTCTTGACTTGTTGACATATGAATTTTACATAGAACATTCTTGTGGGTGTTTAAGATTGTTATCATATACTAAAAAAATCTCAAGAAATTTAAGACTTTCTAAATTTACCAAAAATAGTTTGCTGAAAGAAAGAGTACAATATTCCATTTATTCAAGATAGGATTTCATTTCTCCTAAAATTGGATGGGCAACCCATTCTCTCATTTACATGCAATCCCTATAAACATCTTCTGGGAGGGCCAAAGAATTTCAATGGTGTAATTGCCAGAAATTAGCCATTTTTTTTTGTACCATTCAGACATAAGAGACTCACATAAAATGGTAGCATTATCCACAAAATAGCCATGACACCCTTTTTAAAAAAAGAAGTCACAATCCTTCTAAAACTGGAAAAAACGTCAACAATCTACTCCTATGTGACCCAGGAGTGTCCATTATGTATTATTGCTCTGTCTAGAGTGGACCTCCTCCCAACAAGTTGTCCATCTCTACTGTACAGAAGTAAAATGAATGTCTTTGGGATCCCCATTTCCAGTTTTATCTTTAGTTCCTTGCCATGGGTGTTATCTCACCTTGTGGCCTGGAGCAATTTTAGTCATAATTTGTATTTGTATTGTTATTAGATATACACATTTTTATTACTTTTAATTTTGTAAGCCATCCGGAATTGCCTCATGGCGAGATGGGTGGCAAATAAATTTAATTAATATTAATAAAAATTGGGAAGGACTCGATAGGCAGACAAAAAATGCCAAATCCAGTCGGAACATCTGGCTGACTCTGTAACGAATCATCATAATAATAACATTGGCTTTGACAAATTCACCAGCAGGCAGCTTTACTCCGAAAAGCTGACATCGTGCAATAATACGTCTAACACCATCAAACATCAACATCTGCCTATCCTAAGTACTTGGGAAGAACTGGATATGGGGATAAAAATAGCTACAGCAACAGCAATAGCACTTAGAATTATATACTGCTTCATAGTGCTTTATAAGTGGTTATAAAGTGGTATAACCTCTAAGTGGTTTACAGAGTCAGCATATTTGTCAGGCTTGCCCCAGCTAGGTCCCTAGACAAGAAAGACACTCGACTCTATTTGATTGAAGTGATAGGGTTTTTTTTACTAAGGGTTAGTGGTTGCAAATAAAGCAAGGCTAGAACTAAGGTTTCCCGCATAAAACTACTAAGTTTTCTCCTTTTGTGCCCCCCCCCCACTTGACCAGATCATCATTGTTCAACAGCATACCTGTGCAATGTTTGGGAACTGTTCTGATGTCAGGTGCATCCTGCAACGGCTTTGCATTCTTTCTCATGCCAGGTGTCCTTGAAGCAGCTGGATCAATCTGGTTTAACACACCTAGTTAATGTCAGTGGCATTCCCTCCCCCCTTACATGTACCTCTTGTCCGCCTGCACATCTCTCCCCCCCCATTACTGCTCTGACCCCCCTCTCCGTTTATGGCAGAATGCTATCAAGCTTAGCGAAGCATAGCAAAGATGGAAGATCAGACAATATTGCCCCCAACAATCTGAGTCCTTATTTTACTGATCTCGGAAGGATGGAAGGCCTTGAGCCTGTCAGGATTGAACTCCTAGCAATGGGTAGAATTTGCCTACAATACTGCATTCTAACCACTGCATCATCTCGGCTCAGGTCAATGCCAAATGTCAAATCCAGTCTAAACATTTGGATAACTGTGTGACGAACATAATAATTTTAAAGAATTGGGACTACTTACACAGTTCTTCAGGTAGTTCAGCATGCAGAGATCCATATACTTGATGATGCAATATTCCAGTGCTTAAAAAGTCTTGATTGACTGCTGCGTTGTTCCATCATAATGCATGAGATTTTTAAATCTCCCAAATCAGGATATGTGACTTCAAAGCCACAGGATTCTATGTAATCTCTCAAGCTTTTGATGCATTCCCTTGCGCCCCTCCAAAAGTTGCCATTAAATTATAATTAATAAATAAAATGTCTTTCTTAAAATAGAAGCATTACCTTTGTACATTCTGAACATGCAAACCTCTCTACTCACATACTATTACCATGTATTTCACAGCTCTTCTCTTCCTTTCCTCTTTTAACCAATCTACCCAGATAGAGGACGATAGACGATTGCTCTTAGCATGCATACCAAGTTTTGTTGCAATGAATGTAATTTCGTTTAATTGCAATATCTCCACTTTCAAGGAAAGAGAGCACATTATAACATCATTTGCATTTTCTTCCTACTGCTTCTAAAAAGAGTCACAGAGCCTATACTGTTCTTAATAACAGCTCCCTCCCAAAAGTGCTCTGAACATAGGTATTGAATTTCGTTCTAGTATTTCCATGTTGAAAAGGAAATAATGTCAAGCAGCTCTGGACCATAGAGGCTCCAAATGCCTTAGGGAAGTTCTGACCCCATTCAGGAAAAAAGGAGAATGCCACAGAAGCAAGGCATTCTTTGTTATCCTAAAACTGTAGGTCTCTGCAGTTTCATTCTATATGTGTTTGTGAAGAACTTCATTGGATGCTAGGCAGTGAGGAACCAAAAGAAGCTGTCTACAGTTGGTATATTAACCATGACCAAAATATGTTATTTTTTTAAGGATCCAATCTGAGTCAGTCACCAAAAGCTTATTCTTCCAAAGTTAGGGAACTTTTGTCTCTCAAGAATATACAGTAGGCACTGGGCTACTCTATGCATCGTATTTATATAGTTCTGAGGTGTTGATAGTTGACTATTAAGTCATTAATTGTAATTTTTTTGTGCTGCTGTGCCATTGGCTAATAGATTGATGGTAAATTGGCTAATAGATTGATGGTAAATCAACATTCCTATTGACTGACAAGGGGCTTCAATCATTTCCCTGGCTATTGTCCAGAGAAATTTGTGTCCCAGCTTGGCCAACAATTGTAGTGGCTGTGAAATTGAATGCACATCCTTGTTCATTGCAATTATTTTTTTAGTTGACTGTTCTCTTGTCTTGCTCAAAGTTTGTGTCTGCTTAAGTTAACGCACCTCATTCACCTACATGACTATGATGTGTCAAGTTTATGTCACCTGCTGCCAGCATGTGTGTTGAAAACCTCAATGCCTTAGAAGCATCTGGAAAGCTGTTTCAACATCGGAGTCCCTTCATGGCCCAGGTGACTAGTGTTATCCCAATCAATGGGGTCAAGGGCAAAAGAGGAGACTCTTCAGTTTCAAGAAAGCCCAAAGACTTCCAGCTAGGAGGAAGTGAATTTGGTCCTTTTGGAAATGTCTAAAGCTAATCTGCATCGCCAAAGTTTTTTTTTTTAAAAAAAATATATGATAATGCAATTAGTAACGTCGGCTGTCTAATGAAATCCACTTTAAATCCTGCAAAAATACCATTAAAAGAGAAAGCTGAAGAGCCTCTTCAAACTTTTTAAAAATGTAAAAAGTGTGTTCTTATTTAGAAGATGCCAATCTTGTCTTTTTCTTTCTAGGTTCAGTATTAATTAGGGTCTTGCTTAGTGCATGAATGAGGAAACAAATGAACTCTTGCATTAAACTCAACTAGAAGCAAATTTTCAATCTTTCTCTCTTCCTTCCCTTTATTGTTTTAAAAATTACATTTACATCATGTTACTTTCAAACACAGATATTTTCTGCAGGGGTGAAATCCAGCAGGTTCTGACAGGTTCTGAAGAACCGGTAGCGGAAATTTTGAGTAGTTCGGAGAACCGGCAAATACCACCTCTGGCTGGCCCCAGAGTGGGGTGGGAATGGAGATTTTGCAGTGTCCTTCCCCTGCCACGCCCACCAAACTACACCATGCCCATCAAGCCACGCCCACAGAACCGGTAGTAAAAAAAATTGAATTTCACCACTGATTTTCTGTCATGAGCCTCTATTAAATCAAGTAACTATAACAATCATTTCCTCTTCTCCCAGTCAGAAGATTAGGAATTTATTCACAAAAAAGTGCAGATAAAAGATTTAAGGGAATGACAATACTCATTAAAATGTTGAGATTAAAAAAAAAATGCATGCCCATATTTACACTCCTGCTTTTTTAAAGACAATGAGTTTTTTTTCATAATTAGAAACCCGCCAACATGGAATCCAGACATTAAAGGATTGTGCTATTAAAGTTCTCTAAAATCCAAATACAGAGCAAATTACACTGCTAGCCTGTGAGACTTTCTGCCACAATAATTTATTTTTGCTCTAGCATAACAACATTCACATTATGGAAGATGGAAATATGTATATTCCAACACATGAAGCTTTAGCTAGGTTAAAATAAGCAATATGCTTGTACATATGAGTACTACACCAACATTCCCTGTTGTAGTGCTTAAGATTTGGTTACTTTAAATGTCTTAGCATTTCCTCATTTAAAGCTGGAAAAAGAAAAAAAGGTGATAATAATAACATAATGAAATAGTGTAAGGACAGGGAGTGATGTTGGGTAGAAGTGAATATATAAAATCTGATTGATTTTTCTTATTTTATTTTATTTTATTTATTTATTTTATGCAATTTATATGCCGCCCTATCTCCGAGGACTCAGGGCGGCTCACAACAGTAAAAATGCATAGTTCCTCATTAAAAGTGATATAAAATTAAAATTCCAATTTAAAACAATTTAAAATTCATTTAAAAACCCCCCATCAGTCCAGACTGCGGAACAATCAGGTCTTCAAATTGTGGCAGAACGAGCAAAGGTCAGGGGCCATTTGGAGCTCCAAAGGAAGTTGGTTCCAGAGGGTGGGAGCACCCACAGAGAAAGCTTTCCCCCTGGGGGTCGCCAGCCAACACTGTTTGGCCGACGGCACCCTGAGGAGGCCCTGTCTGTGGGAACGCACCAGGCGATTGGGGGTTGTCACTGGCTGCAGGGGGTCCGACAAATATCCCGGGCCTAGGCCATGAAGGGCTTTGTAGGTGATAACCAGCACCTTGAACCTCACTCGAAAGGCAACCGGTAACCAATGCAAGTCGCACAGGAGGGGTGTAACATGGGAGTGTCGGGATGCTCCCATCACAACCTGTGCGGCTGCATTCTGCACAGCTGAAGCCTTTGAGTGGTTTTCAAGGGCAGCCCTAGGTAGAGAGTGTTGCAGTAGTCAAGACGGGAGGTGACCAGCGCATGAGTAATGGTGCGTAGGGCATCTTGGTCCAAGTAAGGGCGCAGCTGGCGCACAAGGCGAACCTGGGCAAATGCCCCCTCCTCTCACATGGTCTTCCAGAGACAATTGTGAATCCAGGAGGACACCCAAGTTGCGAGCCCTATCCACCGGGGATAACACCTCACCCCCGATGGTCAACGATGGAATATCTCGATCGGACCAAGACGCTGGTACTCACAGCCACTCGGTCTTGGCGGGGTTAAGTCGAAGCCTGTTCCTCCCCATCCAGGTTCGTACCACTTCCAGGCAACGGGACATCACATCGAGGGCATCACTGGGCTGGTTTGGGGTGGATATAAAAACTGGGTATCATCAGCGTACTGATGATACCACACCCCAAAACCACGGATGATCTTCCTAAGCGGCTTCATATAGATGGTGAACAGGAGAGGCGACCCCTGGGGGACCCCACAAGTGAGGAGCCTCATAGCCGACCTCTGCCCCCCTGCCAACACCACTTACATAGGGCCCAAGAGATAGGAGGAGAACCACTGTAAGCAGTGCCTCCCACTCCCAACCCCTCGAGCTGTCTCAGCAAGATACCATGGTCGATGGTATCAAAAGCCGCCGAAAGATCCAAGAGGACCAGAACAGAGGAATATCCCCTGTCCTGAGCCCTCCAAAGATCATCCACCAGCGCAACCAATGCCGTCTCTGTGCTGTACCCCGGCCTGAAACCTGATTGGCACGGATCCAGGTAGTCTGTATCCTCCAGGGCCAATGGGAGCTGCCGTGCCACCACACTCTCAACAACCTTCGCTACAAAGCGAAGGTTGGAGACCAGACGAAAGTTGTCCAGTATGGTTGGATCCAAGGCAGGTTTCTTGAGGAGGGGTCTCACCACTGCCTCCTTCAAGGTGGCAGGGAAGATCCCCTCATCCAAGGATGCCATTATTACTGCCTGGATCCAATCCCGTGTCACCTCTCGGGCTGCATAAGCTAGCCAGGAGGGGCACGGGTCCAGTACACACGTGGTGGCACTCAGCCTTCCCATAATCCTGTCCACTTCCTCAGGGGTGACAGGATCGAACTCCTCCCAGATCCCAAGACCATCTGCCTCCTCACCGTCAGACCCTGCCCAGTCAGAGTCCAGACCGTCCCGAATCCAAGTGATCTTATCCAGCAGATGCTGACTAAACTCCTTGGCACGTCCCTGCAAAGGATCGTCCCCCACCCCCCGATTCAGGAGAGAGCGGGACACCCTGAACAGGGCGGCTGGGCGATTATCTGCGGATGCGATGAGGGCAGAGAAGTATGTGGTCAGCTCTCTAACCGCTCTCTAGGCCTCTCCTACGGCACTTCATCTCCAAGAGCTCCTCTGGTTTGGACAGAGCATTGTTGTGTGGTTATTTTTGTCTATTAAATTTATTCATTTAATTTATTAAATTTATATGCCACTCATCTCATTTCAAAACAACTCCGGGCATTTATCAATGCATATCTACGTATGTGCATCCTACTTAGGTTTGGTCCTAAGTTGGTTCACTATGAAAACATCTGCTTGTCCAAAAATCAGAGTACCACAAAGGAGAAATCTAGTTCCTAATACTTATTATGTTTTAGTCATTTTTGTTCTATTTTTTTAAAATTTTGAAATAACAAATAGTGGAGATTTTGGCCCTCACTTCAGACATTCAAATCCCTTTTCATATTGTTCAGCCATGATATATCTGAACTCCAAGAAAGGCAGTCTGTTCTTGGAAAACCAAACCAAACCAATTTCTAATCAGGGGGCATATATATACATAGCTCTAGTGGCTCAGTGGTTCGAATGCAGTATTGCAGGCAAACTGTCCACAGCCAAGAGTTTGATTCTGACCGGCTCAAGGTTGACTCAGTCTTCCATCCTTTTGAGGCTGGTAAAATAAGGACCCAGATTAATAGGGGCTGACTCTGTAAACCTCTTAGACAGGGCTGTAAAGCACTATGAAGCTGTATATAAATCTAAGCGCTGTTGCTATCTGTTCAGTCAGTTTCAGCCAATAGTATAAGAACCTCCACTCTGGTTCTAAATTGGCTGTTTTTAAAAATGGGCACAGTAGGCCCTCTGCCGTGGCCCCTTCAGCAGCTTCTGTCAGGGCCATTCAGACGGAGAACTTTTCCTGTGTTACTTTAAAAGTTTACTCCTTGGAAGCTCAGCCTGTTTCACTGTTTCCTTTTTAGGGCCGCAGCAGATGGCTGGCCTTTTAATTACCAGGCAGCGTTCCTTTCGGTGTCCCAGGAAGACGAGTGGGCTTCAATTACTAACTGCCTGTTGTGGTTTTTTTTTTTTTTTCTTCTTCTTACCACGTTCATTCAAACAGCATTATTTCACAATATAAAAATGAAAAGAAAAGCATAATTATTGAAAATCAGTTTTTGTTCCTACAAGCAGGGGGAGACTTTCATTACTATCAATAAGAAGCAATTAACAGAATCTTTTCATCAGTAATCCGGCTGCTGTGCTGAACAAGGAGCAGTAAGTGACCTCTTTGTGCAAGCAAAAAGCTTTAATTAAAGGTACAGGAATTATGAGAAACTTAAATCATATGTTTGCTGACTAGTCTGGGCAACCTCATGCTGCAGTTGTATCATGTTCACTCAAAAGCATGAGAGGGCAATATCAAAAATGCGAGAATGCAGCAATTTAACAATAGCTAGAGTCTGGATCAGGGGTGAAATTCAGCAGGTTCTGACAGGTTCTGGAGAACCGGTAGTGGAAATTTTGAGTAGTTTAGAGAACCGGCAAATACTACCTCTGGCTATATACCTCAGAGTGGGGTGGGAATGGAAATTTTGCAATATCCTTCTCCCATGAATGGGAAGGGAATGGGGATTTTGCAGTATCCTTCCCTGCCATGCCCACCAAGCCACACCATGCCCACCAAGCCACGCCCACAGAACTGGTAGTAAAAAAAATTAAATTCCACCACTGGTCTGGATGTCCTTCAGAACTGGAGAGTTCAAAAAGTGGGAATTTCAGAGAGAGAAAAAACGCAGGATAGAAACAATTGTGGATACTACTACTACAAGCAATGAAAAGTTGCTTAAGAGAAGTGCTACTTTGCCAACGTCTTTATGCTATAAAGAGCAGTTCTATTTATGCTTTCAGTTTTCATTGAGTACATTATTCAAATTTCTGTATGGGCTTTTACAGAGATTATTAGATTTTCTTAAATTTGGGGGGGGAACCTTTCTCATAGGTAATAAATATTAAAATGATTCTTAATAAAATTCTTCTTAAAATAAAATATGTAGCAAATATTAAAATAATTCTTATTTTTCATACTTGTGAAGGGAGCAGGACAAGAAATGGAGCACACATAACAGTGATTAGCAGATGTGCTTACCATTTCCATTAGTATCAACGCACGATTATCAAGCCTATACCAAGCCAACCTTATAACATTTTCTCTGAGTGGAATGACAAAGCTATAATTTTCATAATTGATTCCTTCAACCCTGTTTTATGTCCACTGAGCAATTGCACACCAGATTTATTTTCTCCAAGATTTCTTTGCATATGTTTAAAAAAAAAAAAAAAGCACTAGGGCAATTCTAAGTCATGTCTCATAACTTCATTTCTATTGAGCTAAACTACAGCTATTGCGTAGTAGAATACCATTATAAGTGGGTGACAAAGTTTTAACCTGTCTCTAATGAATATAAGGAGGCTTTTCATCAACAAGACTGTACCTCAAATAGGGTTGCCCATAGTTTTGGCCTATGCCTTATAGCAATATTCATAGTGTCTGAAGACATCATCTTCCGCTTAATCTAACTTTTAAAGATATCTAAGATTACCATCTTACACACTTGGTCAACTCTTAATGTTGTGAAAGGAGACAGTAAATAAATAAAAAATAAGTATGTTATTTATGCAGAGCCATTTTGGCATTGTGATTAAATACATCAGGCTAAAGAGCAGGAGTTCTAATTCTGCCTTAGACACAAAGTCAGTTGGGTGATCTTATTTATTATATTTCTATATTGTCCATACCACCTAAGTGACTCTGAGTGGTTCACAACAATAAACACCCTCTTAGCCCTAGGAAGCAGGCAAACCACTTCCGAAATCTTGCCAAGAAAACAGCAGGAAGTTGTCCAGGCAGTTGCCGGGAGCCAAACTGACTTGGAGACACTAAAAAAAATAAGTTGAAAAGAAAATTCCTACTAAAATATTGAATAAATCAAAATGCACTTTCCATGGATACTCCACTAGCATTTTCAAACATTTTCATGGATGGTTTTTATCAGGGATAAACCATGTAAAGCAAGGGTGTCACACTCAAGGCCTGGAAAATGTAAGGGGCTGGCCCACATTGCTTCAGCCCGGTCTACCCACATCGCTTAGGCCCAGTCTACCCAATGCAAAGAGGAAATATGCCAGCAGTTTGGGGAGTGGTGTCAAGATGGCCACGCCCACCCAGTTGGCCACATCCACCCAGTCAGCCCCCCCCGCCCAGCCCCTCCCCCAGGTCGACCACAGCCCTGATGCAGCCCTCAATGAAATTGAGTTTGACACCCCTGATGTAAAGCTTAGGGGCAGAACCCATTTTATCAGCCATGCTTGTTCCCTCTTGTAATGGCTACATTGGAGAGAACTTGGAAAATCATGACTGAGGTAAAGTTTGCATTTAATCCAACGTTCAGCTCTGGAATCTTTTAAAGCATCTAAGTATTACCCTACAAGAACAAGGTAATTTCATAAAAGATACCTGGCTACTTTTACAGATGCAGTGAATTAGCTACCTGCTGGTTCCTTTTAAAGGTGATGTTCACCTTTTCTGTTAATAATGTCAGCCCTATTATTGGATAAATGAAATGGTTGACTGGGGAGCTAACTCCAAAAAGATCATTCAGCTGCTCAGTTTCTAGAGAGCTCTTGCTAATGAACATTTTGGAATGTAAAAATGTGTTAGTTTTTGAGGAATTTAAGGGCTTTCTGCATTGCTGCCATTTGTTCCATCTGTCTTCTTTGGTTACTCACTTTCACCCTAGTGATTAATTTTGAACAAGATTCAAGATGGGAAGAAAGCCATCCTGTATGCTATGATTTATAGACTGGAGACACTGTCTTGATCCAATAATAGTACGGGAAGCATTAGTTACTACACAAGAAGAAAAGATACTGTATTTTGCCCAATGACAAGAGTGTTCTTTTCACATGCTCTGGCACTGAATGCAGTATGTAGGATCCAAACAAGAAAAATATTTGGATTAAACAGAATCTTCCCCCTTTTATTGCCTCTCAACAGCTCTCCTAATTTAAGCCAGATTCTGCATTCTGTTTGATGTTGCTTCCTCTTCTGTTTTGAAGATCAAATCTTCAGCTTAACATTGAATACTGCCTCTGGCCCTCAAGAACTACCGTGAGCTAAACATTTTGGATCTGCTCTACAAATTGTACAAAGCCATAAAGTGAAAGTTTATGTGATCCTTCTGGACAAGAGGACAATGATCTGTAAACAGAAGTTCCCAAGGGCATGAAAGTGGCCTCAAAGACATAAACAATCCCTTCCATTTTGAGAATTCTATGATATGAATTTAATCTGACAGAAATACCGTAGGTTTCCCAGATGGCAAGGAGCATACTGCAAAAAGTTAGGGGGGATTCCTCTTTCATTCTTTCCAGCAAAATGTAACAGACAAATAAAATAATAAAATAAAAAACAATAAAATAAAAAACAATAAAATAAAAAATGGAGCATGATGGCAAATACCCTTTTTATTCAAAGGGCATATCTATTTCTCCCTAAATAAAACAGATGGAAGTAAATGGAACAGAAATAAACTAGGCAGTGGTGGGATTCAAATAATTTAACAACCGGTTCTCTGCCCTAATGATTTCTTCCAACAACCAGTTCATCAAACTGCTCAGAAAGTTAACAACCGGTTAACAACCGAAGTGGTGCAAACTGGCTGAATCCCACCACTGGGTCCAGGTATAATTTGTGATTTGTGCCTTGTGATTTGTGATTTGTGCCGTGATTCTTGATGAATGTATCTTGTCTTTTTATGTACACCGAGAGCATATGCACCAAAGACAAATTCCTTGTGTGTACAATCACACTTGGCCAATAAAGAATTCTATTCTATTCTATTCTATTCTATTCTATTCTATTCTATTCTATTCTATTCTATTCTATTCTATTCTATTCTATTCTATTCCAATCACCTGATTCTTCAGGGACTACAGTAAGGGTAGGTACAGGCAAATAATATTATTCTCACCTGGGTTATGGTGTCATCCATTTCAATACTAACTCATATACAGATTTAAAAGAGTTAAAAGCATTAATTTTCATTACTGTTTTCTCATGTTTCTGGGTTAAAATAAAAAAATATTTTTTAAAAAAGTGAGAGGGGTCCATCTTTCATTCTTTCCAGCAAAATATAACAAATAAATAAATTAACACCAGCTGTCTGCAATTACTGTAAGTTCGAATCTCACCAGGCTCAAGGTTGACTCAGCCTTCCATCCTTTCTAAGGTAGGTAAATTGAGGACCCAGTTTGTGGGGGCAATAAGCTGACTTTGTATAAAATATACAAAAGTATGAAGGCTATTGCTTAACGCATTGTAAGCCGCCCTGAGTCTCAAGAGAAGGGCGGCATATAAATCAATTTTTTTAAAAAAAATTAAATAAAAATAAAATAAAGATAAATACAATAATAAATAAAGGAAATAAAAATAAAATAAATGGAGCATGATGGAAAATCCCCCTTTTATTCAGAAGACAATTCTATTTCTCTCTAAAGAAAGCAGATGGAAGTAAATGGAAGAGAAATAAACTAGGTCCAGGTATATTTAACTGGATCTTCAGAGACTACAGTAAATGTCGGTACAGGCACAAATAATTTTACTCTTACTTGGGTTATGGTGGCCCTATCAAGGTCACAGGGAAAAGTGACTGCATTGAAGGTGAGCTTCCTTCTGAAGAAAATGTTGGAGAAATGTAAATTAGAAAGTTATTATTGTATTCCAATTTTCACTAACCCCTTTCTTCTGTTGGTTTCTTTTCTACCTACGATGAAGATGGAGAAGTTATTCTGTAGAAATCAAAGAAATGCGCAAATAAAAGTTAATGGGAGCAGCTTGAAGCCAGGAACGTCATTTCAGGAGATAGAAGATCACTTTTAGGAAACCAGACAAGTACAAATAGTGAAGGCAGAGAAGTCTGCCGCCTTTGAGCCTGCAGACGCAGAGATTAGGATTGATTCCTACAGGTGACTTGACTGTTCCATTGACAGAATGGTCAGTAAAAGCATGCCAGATTTTGTCAGGCAAGGAGGAACTGCAGCATGGCCAGTTGCAGCTGGAGCCTTCCTTCTGAAGGGGTCATCCAACAAAACATGGCTGCTGGGATTAAGATAAAATGTATGATGATGATTTTAACAGCTGCAAGATTTTGTTAAAAATCTTTTTTGTACTAGGTGATTGGCTCTACTCAGAATCAATCTATGTAACTAAAAGTGGGGAAAAATTGGACAGAACTGCTCACAGTATTTTTTTTTAAAAAAGGAATATATCCTTCCTTCTATCAAATAAGTTATAGTGATAAAAGAGACACCAAAGTACTATCCTTTGTTTAGGAGTCGTGGTAGTGCAGTGGTTAGAATGCAGGCTACCTCTGCCCCCAGCCAGGAGTTCGATTGTGACTGGCTCAAGGTTGGCTCAGCCGTCCACCCTTCTGGGGTTGGTATAGTCAGGACACAGATTGTTGGGGGAAATATGCTGACTCTTAGAGCTTAGAGAGGGCTGTAAGCTCTATGAAGAAGTATACTTAGAGAGGGCTGTAAGCTCTATGAAGCAGTATATAAGTCTATTATATAAGTGCTATATAAATGTTATTGCTATACTTAGCAATACTTAGAGAGGGCTGTAAGCTCTATGAAGAGAGAGGGCTGTACTTAGCCATAGAGCTGTAAGCTCTATGAAGCAGTATATAAGTCTATTATATAAGTGCTATATAAATGTTATTGCTATAGAAGCCCAATTGATGAATCCAAATAAGAATCGTAGGGCTATCTGACCATTTATGTGAAGCCGCTGGGCGAGATCATCCGTGGTTTTGGGATGAAGTACCACCAGTACGCTGACGACACCCAGCTGTACATCTCCACCCCAGACCACCCCAACGATGCCCTTGAAGTGATGTCCCGGTGCCTGGAGGCCGTGCGGATCTGGATGGGGAGGAACAGGCTCAGGCTCAACCCACCCAAGACTGAGTGGCTGTGGTTTCCGACGTCCCGATATAGTCAGCTGGTGCCATCACTGACTATTGAGGGCGAATCATTGGCCCCCACGGAGAGGGCGCGCAACTTGGGCGTCCTCCTGGATTCACGGCTGTCTTTAGAAGAGCACTTGACGGCCGTGACCGGGAGGATTTTTCATCAGGTTCGCCTGATCCGCCAGTTGCATCCCTTTCTGGATCGGCCCTTGTCACCTCCCACCTGGACTATTGCAACGCTCTCTACATGGGGCTCCCCTTGAGGAGCACCCGGAGGCTCCAACTGGCGCAGAGTGCAGCCGTGCGGGTGGTAATGGGAACAACATGGCGTTCCCATGTAACACCCCTCCTGCGCCGGTGGTCTTCCAGGTGCGCTTCAAGGTTTTGGTTACCGCCTTTAAAGCGCTCCATGGCTCAGGACCTGGGTACTTGCGGGACCGCCTACTACCACCAATAGCCTCCCACCGGCCAGTACGCTCCCATAGAGAGGAGCTCCTCTGGGTGCCGTCAGCCAAACAATGCCGACTGGCGGCCCCCAGGAGGAGAGCCTTCTCTGTGGGGGCACCTACTATCTGGAACAAGCTCCCCCCAGAGATACGGAGGATCCCGGATCTGCGCACCTTCCACCGCACTCTAAAGACCTTATTATTTTACCAGGCGGGCCTGGCCTAATTTTTCTCCCTCTTTTATAAAAGATTTTTAATTTTAAATATCTTTTAATATTTAATATATTCAAATTTTAAAATTGGGTTTTAAATAGTTTGGGGTTTTAATTTATCTGGGCCAAAACTATTTAATTTGATTTTAATTCTACTTTTAAATTTTGTATGTATGTGTTTTATTATTTGGCTGTGCACCGCCCTGAGTCCTTCGGGAGTAGGGCGGTATAGAAATCAAATCAAATCAAATCAAATCAAATCAAATCAAATCAAATAAATAAATAAATAAATAAATAAAAAGAAGCACACCCTTCCCATAGTTTTTCTTCTATCTTTATTCCCTAAACATTCACCTTAGATTCTGATCTGTTTAAAAGACCTCTAATGAGAATTGGATAAGCCTGGCCTTGCTGTGGTGGGAAAAACATCACTGGAAAATCATCACCAGAAAAATATTACCAGACTGGATCTTCCAGGGGAAAGCAAGGACCATACTGATAGTAAGACAAGGCAGGTCTTATTTGAGCTGTGGTGGTGCAATGGTTAGAATGCAGTATTGCAGACTAATTCTGCTGAGTGTCAGGAGTTCGATCCTGACTGGCTCAAGGTTGACTCTGCCTTCTATCTTTCCAAGGTCAGTAAAATGAGGACCCAGATTGTTGGGGGCAATATGCTGACTCTGTAAACCACTTAGAGAGGGCTGTAAAAGCACTGTGAAGTGGTATATAAGTCTAAATACTATTGCTATCTCTCCTTGAAATCTCCGCAGAGGTGGGTTTTTTTTCCCTGCCTTCTCTCTTAGCACTCCCTTTGTCTAGTGGACAGCACAGCCCTGTCAGTTTGATAAATGAGGATCAATGCAAAAGATCCCCAAGTCTCATTTTGAGAGTTTCTCCTGATGGACTCGAGTTGAGAAGTGGCCAGTTGGGAATCTCTCTCTTGGGTGAGGTTCTTTTGCATTGCCTTTGGTCCTCACTTAAACTTTCTTTTTAAAGGTTAAGCGTATTTATATACCACCTACAAAAGGTTATTCTGCTTGACCAGGTCCCCAGAAAGAATGATTAATGATTATCCCTGCCAGCCCTCTGCCTTTTGGGGGCGAATCGGTGTGTTGGAGCTGTAGTAGAAAATCTGGCTGGTTTAAAGCTTCTTTCTATTAGCTTGTCATGTTCCCCAGTTCCCCAGTGACTCTCCAGAATGATATGCATTTTATTGTATGTGGCAGTCTGTATGTAGGAACTTTTCCATGTCATTATCATATGTTCATATGCTCAGAACAATGAGACCTCAGGAGGAGAGGATGGCGATGAGGATGACACTCTGAAGTTACTGCATTAAAAACTGCTGTAAAAATAAATGTTTATCCAAACAGCATCTGTAATCCATATATATAAAAGCAAAAACCATTCACGCATTAATCACGAAATCTCCAGAACTGTAAAGCCTACAAACTTGAAATTTGCCACGTATGTTCCTCTTGGCTTCTAGGTGCTCACTAAGAAAGGATTTTTCAAAATGACCACCAGAGGAATATTTCCTATATTATTATAACACACTCTGATGCTAATTAGTTAAACGTTCTACTCCCCCTCCCAACTTGAAAATAACTCTGAAGAGAATGGGATAGCATAGGACAGGCTTCGGTGGGGCAAGCCTGAGGGAGAGAAGGGGCTAGAAAGCCTGAGGGAGAGAAGGGGATAGGATGGGAGACGTTTTTGTGGGGCAAGGCTGAGGGAGAGAAGGGGATAGGATAGGGGAGGATTCAAGCTGTAAGTGTCGATTTATCAAGCCCGATCACATAGTTTCATAGCGAAGCATGGGGATCCAGCTAGTTGCCTATAATTCTCTGATTTGGTTATGCTCATTCAAATATTTGGTTCTTTCTTGCTAACATACTGATAATGGATTAAGTTCCAACAGACTCTCTGGTATTAACTACCTGGCTGTTTTTTCTTTTTGAGTTGTGGTGGTTTATACTGTTTTTAAGCAACAACAACAACAACAAACCTGTCAAGGTTCTGAAGAACTTTTGAAGGTTAAACTAGAACTCTCTTCACCTTCACATATAAGACATCACAATTAATTTCAGACTTAAGTAAGAACATTTTACAACTTTCTATCACCTCATGTTATATTTTAATGCTTTGCCAAGGACTCCCTCTCATGCTTTGTCATGAAAGAAATGGGATCATACTTATTCTTCATTTCCTTCCCTTAGAGAAAGATAATAAAGATGGAATGGTAATTCACCCCTCAAAAATTGGCTGGAAATGGTCTTTAGATAGGTCATCATGTCCAGGAAAACGAAACAAATAAATGAAGAAAGAGCAAAAGGGTCAAGAGGAAGGAAAATACAGTGAAAGTCTTTGTTGGCTGGAGTTAATGAATTCCTCAAAAGAAAAAGGTGAAAAGTTTAAAGACGAAAAGACAATATATAAACCAGTGTATAGACCTGATAGAAACAAGGATGGTTTGCAAGGACAGAAAGTTATAGATAAGTTTCGTGAACGGTGTTGGCATAAACTAGATTTGGTTTAATTTTCTTTTCTTATGCTTTTATTTTCTTTGACTTAATATTTCCCTTTTTTTTAAATGCACTTTGCATAATACTATTTACTCTGAAATAGAATAGTATTAAGGGGAAGTAGGCATGTGTCAAATTCAGCTAAGTCATCTTGAAAAAAAATTATATAGTATTTTTCTTTTGCTTCTCATTAACATATAACCATATAGAAAATATTTACCCCAATATTACTCTTTTCTGCCACGTTGAACAATATTACCCTTTTCTGCCACATTGACAATATTAAAAATCTTTAAGTCGTTGTCTGTTTTTCTTTGCTTTATGATAGCATGATGTGACAATATTGTTCCTTACATTATATTGAGATTATATATGAATATGCCATTATATCAAGGCTTCCTGCTTTCCCCCACTAGTTTTATTTAGTAACAGCAATAGATTTTAGTCCTTTTTTTATGAGACTCATATTTCAGTTAGAATATCAGGCTTAAATCTAACCAAAGACACCTGTTCACACAGAACACTGAGCTGAAAAAGAATAATGATACAGAATCATGGCATTCACATCACTAAGTTGTACTTTAAAAGGCAAATTATTTATTTACTGCATCTATTATTTTTCTTTCTTTCGTGATCTGTACCATTAGAACTATACTTTGGGGACATTTTTATTCTGCCTGTTTTTAAGAAGTGGTGAACAATTATTTCCAAACTCAGATTCCTTAATTAGTGCTATTGTTTTACAACTACCCATATTCGCCATATTGGTTCATAAAATAACAGGGAAAATAGAAAAAAAGGAGATTTCTTCACCTGGGAGAAATAAGATCAGTTTCAAAACTTAGACGATTTTTCTCAATTATTTAATACAAGTATTTCTCAAAAGAGTACACATTTGATACATTTTGAACTTTTTAAAAATTGGATCAATCAGTCATCCTCTACTTGTTTTTTCAGGAGTTCAAGATAGCATGCATAGCACTTTCCCCTTTAGTTTTTCCTCTGTAAAAACAACCCTGTGAGTTAAGTTGGACTGAGGTAGACCGACTGTCCCAGAAAACACTAAATGAACTCTATAGTTGATGCTGGATTTCAACTGAGTTCTAGTCTAACTTCTTAACTATTATACCATACTGGTTTGCTGTTTCTTATGCAAGTGGAACAATTACTGATACCACGACACTGATATCATCAGTGTTTCAAATTTTTCAATGTATAATGGAAAGCTATCTAAATACCATCTTCTGCCATAAATTTCTGATTCCCCTAATTTTCATCACATAGGATAGGAAACCTCACTTCAGAAGTATGTCTAGGCTAATGTGGTGTACTTAAAAAGAACTTTCTGATTACCGGATCTCTTAAGCCAATTCTATTGATAGGCTAATTGGTTATCCTTAGAACATTGAGTAGAACCTGAAATTTTACTAGTAGTACTAGTAGTCACCTACTAACTTTTTATTGGTGACTGCATTTATTGTTAGGTCACAGAGTTGGAAGGAATCTTGTTGACTATCAGGTTCAACTCTCTGATCAGTACTGGAATCTTAAGTAAATCATTACTGATAAAACGGCTGTCCTACTTGAACACATAACGGGAAGGTGGGAAACTCTCTTCTCCTTCAATAAGGGATGCAACTATTGAACTACCATCTATTGACCTATCACTGAGAAGTAAAATCAGTCATGGTTGGAAAAGATATAGACATGAAATTCTTAAAAAAATAGTTTATTTATAGACCCCTCGCATCCTGGATATAAACTGTTTCAACTCCTACCCTCAAAACAACGCTATAGAGCACTGTACACCAGAACAACTAGACACAAGAACAGTTTTTTTCCCGAATACCATCACTCTGCTAAACAAATAATTCCCTCAACACTGTTAAATTAGTTACTAAGTCTACATTGCTATTAATATTCTCATTGTTCCTATCACCCATCTCCTCCCACTTATGACTGTATGACTGTAACCTTGTTGCTGGTATCCTTAAGATTTATATTGACTGCTTCCCTATGACTATCATTAAGTGTTGTACCTTATGATTCTTGACGAATGTATCTTCTCTTTTATGTACACTGAGAGCGTATGCATCAAGACAAATTCCTTGTGTGTCCAATCACACTTGACCAATAAAGAATTCTATTCTATTCTATTCTATTCTATTCTATTCTATTCTATTCTATTCTATTCTATTCTATTCTATTCTATTCTATTCTATTCTATTCTATTCTCTGTAGGGGCATGTTAGAAATTTGAAGAAAAATTCTGCCTAGTGTGAAGGAAAATAAAATGTTTGATCCTCTTTATTTTCAGGTATTAGAATTTGTGGTCACCCACTGAAATTAATTTAGCAAAATTGCATAAATTGAATGTATGCCAATTCCATATTTTATACTACTTAGAAAAAAGGTAGCTTTGGAAACCATCAGGTTGGGGGTAATACACACAGGCAAAATAAATTATATTTCCATACACTGTAGCTATGCATGCTATAGAATTCATTGCAACAGTAATGACCAGTGAAGGCTGCCCTCCCTCTGTTATGTTGAAAGAATATAATGGAGGAATTGGAAAGGTTCTTCAGTTATATGTAGCTTCCAATTTTTTCCTTTATGCATTTCCAGTGAAAGTTATTTGCAGCCTATCATGTAAATTAGGAGTTAATAGTGCCGTAGTCATGGTCAGCACAGCACACAATATTTTCTCAACAGAAGTCCAAAATTAAATACAGTCATTAAAAATTAACAATATGTAGTTGAAAACTTCTGAGGCTGCAAATTCTCACAAGATTTCAGTGTTGTTCTTAGAACCCTCAAGAGATTTTAGGTGAGATCATCAACATCTCAGGAGATTTTATGATCTCACTACACTTCATCTATTCAACAGACAACATTTCTAGGTTTAGTTTGGTATCTGCATACAGTATATTTGAAGATCATCAAAGATCCATGGGTCGCTTTCAATAATTTGCTGTAGGAGATTCATGGATTCCATTAGGAGGAGATGGAACAATGTAATGCCAGGAAAGACATCCACTTTTTCAATCAATGACACTGTCGTACATCAGCACTTGAATTCTTATTTTTCTCCAGGCATTTTCCTTCTTTGTACTTAAAAATAGCAATAATAATAATAATGACAACAACATCTGCCTATCTCAAATCTTTGTGAAATATCAACGGATGAACAAAAATGTCAAATCCATTATAAATATCTAGCTAACTGGGTGACCAACCATAATAATAAAGTGAGATGATACCTTGATGTGGTTGTGGGGCTTATGTGCTCTCAGGAAGATGAGAGCTATGCCAGAGGTTCAACCATGCTGGACAGGTCTCATCAGAAGAAGCAGATGAAGAGTGTCTCTTCCATAAACAATATGGTGAGATGTTACTTACAGAAACCTATACTGGATTGGTCATTGCTTAGGTCAACAAGGACCACGGTATAGATTTTGGAATTCCTGGATATCTGGTGACTATAGTGAACTATAGGACTCAGAATAGTTGGCTGAGCAACCAGGGCCAGCAACTGCAGGACTATTGGAAGAAAAGTTGCCCACCCACGGCAAATAAAATAACATCCTACAGGTTGCAACAGTGCTTTTAATACCATCAACCAAAACATCTGCCTATCCCAGGTCCATGGGAATGACTTGATAGGTGGATAAAATGCCAAATCCAGTCTAAATATCTGACAGACTATGTGACCAATCATAATATCCTCTATTTCGGTGTTCAGAAAAGTATTGTAGCTTATGAAGCCCATGAGGAAACTGGAGGAGGACCCTGTGGTGGATGAAGCCAGGAGGAAAGTGGTTCTTCTCAATCTTTCATTGCCTCAGTATCATCAGCCATGGTATATCCTTTGGTGTCAACTGAGAATTGGGAGGTTCTTTTAATAGTCACTCATGCCAGGCTTACTTCACAGCTGTGATGGGGTTGTCTTGATATGCCCACAACATTAGTGCTTCACAAGTGTACTGTTTGCCAGTTTGGTCCTGGGTAGGATTCAAAGTGGTGGTGGTTACCTATAAAGCCTTATATAGGGCCTGGTTACCTGATGGACTGTCTTGACTCCCAGAATATCTGCCCAACCTATTCAATTTGCTAGGTTTAGTGTACTTCAGGTTCTTTCAGCTTAAAAAAATGACATCTATCCAGATGTACATTCTCTGTAGAAATACAGTCCCTTCAGCATGAGGATGGCTCAGAGCTGGGCATAGCCCCTATCCTGCTAGTGTTTTTGAATGGTCTTGAAGACCGGTCTTCATTGAGGAATTTCACAAGGGTAAGTAAAAGCCCCCTTTGGATCATCTGATTTAATTTCTTTTTTTCCACTTCTATCTAGTTTTTATCATCTTTATCATCTTTTATTCTTATGATTGCTGTTGCAGCATTATTATTTGTTTATAATGGGAGAAGGAGGAGAAGAGGGAGGGGGAGGAAAAGAAAGAGAAGAAAGAGCAGGAGGAGCAAGGAGAAGGGAAGAAGGAAAAGGGGAAGGGGAAAAAGGAAGAGAAGGAGGAGGAGGAGGAGAAGATATAATGGAGTGGAATGACCAGAATGCTAAACAGGAAGCATAGCCCACCATGCAATGCTTTGTCCCAAGTCCTACTCATAGCCCTAGTAGTAGAGATGAATGATTTAGTTCAGAGCTCCTCCTTGCCAGCCTTCAGGTTGAGCTACCTCCAAGATGAAGCGGTTCTGCTCTCCCCCCAGGAGTCAGTCAAATAAGACTCCTGGCCTGATCCCTGTAAAATGTGGGGGTGGACTGATTTATTCGAGGTAGATACCGGGCACGCAGGGTGTAGAAGGTGCAGGTATAATAAGGAAATTCACAGTAAGAAGCTACGGTTGTTTTCCTTTATCTCTGCAGACGCTTCTTTCTCTTGTCCTTCTCTTTTTCCCCGCCCTCCATTCCATGATATATACTGCTGGGCACACTGCCAGCTCAGTTCTACTATTAATAATCCAGCAACAATGAGAGGAAACAGATTTCAGTGCCAGCCTTCCAAAGGGAGCTAATTAAAAATAAGTGTCAGCAGAATAAAAAAAGAGAGATTTTGAAAAATAACAGGATAGTGCCCTTTTAGGCAAAGATAAAAAAAAAAAAATCTCCCCTGTATATAGGCTTCTTTTGCCCTGTGCACTGTATCTTAGGAGAAAAATAGGACAATTAAAATTTAACGTGGGCCAGCATGTTAATAAATCAAAGCGGACACCAACACAGCTGGGAGAGCAAAACGACTGTGTTACAAAGCGCCCAGGCTCTGGCTTCTCTGCAGGTCGTGTTCGGCAAATGAGAGCACAAGGCTAATGTTTCGCCACTCCCTACAGCTTTATACAGCAGGAAACTGACAGCCCCATCTTCTGCAAGAGAGGCACATTTAAGCCCGCTGAATTCAGAGCCAATCACACGAAACAAGACCGCCAATGATCCTCCTCCTCCTCCTCACTTGGGTCTTTCCATTTAGTTGTGAAAAAAAGCTCATTGTGAAAATTTCCCGTTTATTGTTGTGCTTTTGCTTCCCTTCTAAGATGCCAGTCCCCCAAACCACCAGCATATGGGTCAGAAATACTTCAGCCAAAGGTGCTGTGACATCCCCAAATATCAGGCAGACCCCTTGGCCTATAAACACATACACAGAGACACACAAATGCACCCATAAACATAAATATCTCATGAAATCCCAGAGTTTTACCCTGAACTCTTAGGAGAAAGACCAACCCTGAATACTGAAAGCATACTGATTTGAGATAACAATGATTTGGCAATACAGGTAGTCCTTGACTTACAACCATTCATTTAGTGACCATTAAAGTTACAACGGCACTGAAAAAAAGTGACTTATGGTCAGTCCATGCACTTACAACTGTAGCAACATCCCTATTGGTCATGTGACCAAAATTCAGGCACTTACCAACTTGCATGTATTAACAATGGGTGCAGCATCCTGGAGTGATATGATAGTCATTTATGACCTTCTCAGAATTACTTTTTAAAATATATATATATATATATATTTATACATTTTTTCATTAATATACCGTATTTTTGGACTATAAGACACTCCGGACTATAAAATGCACATTAGCTTTAGAGGAGGAAAACAAGAAAAAAAATCTGCCTCTGCCTCCGCTAACAATTTGCTGCCGCCACGCCCATTTGCTGCAGCCTGTTTGTTGCCACGGCCCGTTCACTGCTGCCATGGCCTGTTTACTAGAGCTCATTTGCTGTGGCCATTCACTGTGGCCCATTTGCTGTCATCTGTTCACCGCCGCTGCCTGTTTGCTGCAAATGGGTGGTGATAGGCAACGATAGGTGGCGATAGGCGGTGGTGGTGATGATCCCCCCCACCTAGAACAGCAGATCGGTGCTGCACTAACAACACTCCCGCCGCAATATTCACTCTATAAGATGCACAGACATTTCCACCCACTTTTGGGGGGGGGGAACGGCAACTTATAGTCTGAAAAATACGGTACATAAGTGTTTAGTCAACAGTGTATTGTCTGAGTCCACTTACTTATACAAAATAATAATAATAATAATAATAATAATAATAATAATAATAATAATAATAAATATTTTAAACAGATACTTGATTCATACCTAGGACACTGGCAGCAACCCGTATCAACCATTAGCACCAGTCAATCATATTTGTGACACATTTTTAAATGTTCAATTGACTGAGTTTCATGTTTAATGAATAAAAGAGATCCTCCTCCTCCTCCTCCTCCATTGGTCATTATGTAAAAAATACGACATACCTGTATCCGAAAAGTCATGGGAGCACAAAGTGGAAAAGTTATTGAAAATAAGACAGTGAAGACCTTGTGGGACTTTCGAATACAGATGGATCGTCATTTGGAACATAACACGCCAGATATCATGGTTGTCGAGGGCCGAAGTATACAGTTTATTGACATCGCTGTACCAGGAGACACCAGATTCGAAGAAAAAGAACTGGAAAAAATCACATAATATCGCAACCTGGCCATTGAAACTACATAGCTATGGATGAAACATGTAACAGTGATACCCATGGTCACTGGGGCACTTGGTACCATGTCCACAAATTTTACAAAACACATCAAGAAATTGCAGCTTTCTGCAATAATATCAATGGAACTGCAAAAAACTGCGCTACTTGGAACAACATATATTTTAAGAAGATACTTGGTTGAACCCATATCAACCACTAGGACCAGTCAATCGTATTTGTGACACATTTTTAAATGTTCAGTTGACTGAGTTTAATGCTTGCTTATATGTAATAATCTTTCATCATTTACTTTTACATAACAATGATCTTTTATCTTTTAATTTCTACCTTTTTTATCTAACCACTGATAAAATAAGTCCCATGTTAAAAAATATTCTGTTTCTTCCTTGTCTTTTATTTTTAATGTCAATCTATCCATCTCTGCAGTCTAGTATTTTTCTAATTATATTTTCATCTGTAGGAGTATCTTCATTTTCCAATGGTGTACAAACACAATTCTCGCTGCTGTCAGCACATGTAGTATTAGATATGCATTTCCTTTATTATAAATTTCTGGCATTATACCTAACAAGAATATTTCTGGCTTTAAGTCTATGTGTTACTTTTTTCTAACCATATATATAATTTCGTCCAGAATTTTTTTGCCTTTGGCAAAAGCAAAAAAATTACTTTTGAAGAGCAGAGTCCTACCTCTGAAAAGCAAAATCAATGGGGAAAGCTTGATTCACCTAACAACTGTGTGATTCAGTTAACTGCAGTGATTTGCTTAACAACCATGGTGAAAATGGCCATAAAATTAGGAGAAACTCCCTTAAACTCTGCTTTGCTTAGCCAGGTAAATTCTTATCCCAATTGTAGTAGTAAATTGGGAACTACCTGTATTTCTTTGGAATCTCTTATAGGTTGAGAGACAATGGATGGAAATTGATCCAAGGAGAGATTCAATCTAGAAATAAGGATAAATTTTCTGAACAATCAACCAATGGAACAGCTTGTCTTCAGAAGTTGCAGGTGCTTCATCACTGGAGGCTTTCAAGAAGAGGCTGGATGGCCACTTGACAGAAATGGTGTAGGGTCTCCTGCTTAAGCAGGGGGTTGGACTAGATGCTCTCCAAGTATCCCTTCCAACTCTGTTATTCTGTTACTAAATATTCCTCCAGATTTAGTTTATCTTTAAAGAAATGAACCCTTTTTCAAATGGTCCAGCTCTAAGATTCTTTTTGCAAGGAAATGGTGGTCCTTGGTTAACAATTGTTTATTGACTGTTTGAACTAACTGGTTCTCGAAGTTCTGGCCATCACAGCACTCCTGCAGTCACATTATTGCAATCCAAGCACTCGAATTTCTGATAATTGCAGCATCCTACAGGTCACATGACAGCAGTTTGCGACACTCCCTTGGGCTTCCCACAAGTAAAGTCAATGAGGAAGCTGGCAAGAAGTCAGATGTCACAGTCAAATGAGATCCTCACTTATGACCTATGACGATTCACTTAACAACAGTAACGGAGACTGACAGAACTTCAGTTGCTAAGTGGTATGGTCACATAACATCACATTCAATGATTGCGTTGTCTAGTGATAGAAATTCTGGTCCCAGTTATCATTTATAAGTGAGGACTGCCTGTATTAGAGTGTATATTAGAGAATATGGGCAAGAGGTTGGAACCTAACGCTAGGAAAATATCCTGATCTAAAACTTTTTAAGGTTCCACTGAAATCAAAACAAAATCAAAACACTTCTTATTATGCAGTGAGTTCTTCACTATATGCTTCATTAATCTTGGAAATTATAAAGACCGGAGAAGTTTAGGAATCAAAATTAATTCCCTGGAAATGTGGGAGAAGGACAAAAATTAATCTGTAGAAAGAAGCTCTACGCAAGGAGATGTATAAGGAGAGGAATTTGGCTGCCTGTGAGGAGTTAACAATAAACAAATCCCTTTGCTATAGAAAGTCTTCTTGCTTAAGCTGCTTTTGTACAAACAAAACTACAAGCTTCTTTCATAATTTCTAGCCCAACTGATAAGACTGGCTGGTGCACTGTATCAAAAAGCAGAGGTCATGCACAGAAGTTACCCGGGGCTTTACAAATTTCATGAATCTTTCTTTCATTAGTATTCTTTCCCTCTTGATTGAGTCTAACTCAGTGAAGTATTCTTCTCCATTTGCAAATCAGCAGAAAGAAGAGAGCAGAAATTTTGCTCTCCCCATTGCCAGCCCGTTGCAGCTGGAAGATTGTGTCCTTATTTCCCACAGAAGTATATCTGCCCTGCCCACAGCTTCTCTATGTCAACAGCTGATGAGAAAAAAATGTGTCAGGTCCCAAGAACCAAGAACAACATGAGGAGTTACTTCTGAGTAGTGCCTTTATTGTTGTTCACCTAAAACAGAAATCTTGCTGAACTAAAGCAATTATCTGCAATGATCATAGAAATACTCTGTGAATTGCTTGGGAGGATCTACTTTCCCCCTCTTCTTCCTACCTACCAGACATTCCAGGTTCTGCTGTCCCTTCATCCTCTGGGAAGAAGCTCCTCCCTCCAACTCCAGACTGCATTCCATCACCACAGTATTGAAGGGATTGGCAATGATGTTGACACATGGATAGGCTTGAGGATGTAGCCATCTATCAGAATTGCTTCCCCCCCTGCTCTCAATCCCTTTCCTGTCATCTCTCTAACACTGAGGATCAGATGCTTAGGCAAGGAAAGACAGCAGGTAAAGGAGAGAGGAGGCTATTTATCTAGCAGGTATTCACACCAATTTCGGGCTTGAACTGAATCAGCTCACGCAGATAGCAGCCCAAAGATCAATCAAGAGGCATGCCCAGCTCTCTTCCTGCCACTCTGCTATTATTTAGGATGCTTTGAACACAGGTTTACCATTGTTCCAGAGCAGTGCTTATCATGTGGTCTTTTGAAGAGCCAAAAACTCATGTTTAAAAGTAGCCCAAACAACAGCTGACATGGATTGCACTATGATAAGGCAGAGAGCCAATTCTCTGTCTCCCACTATATCCAAGGTAAAATTAGTATTTATTTGATTTTTATCCCACCTTTATTATTTTATAAGTAACTCAAAGCATCAAAACTGAACACTCTTTCCTGCTCCTATTTTCCTCACAACAATCCTGTGAGGTGGGTTGGCCTAAGAGAGAGTGACAGGCCCAGACAGTTTTCCTGCCTAAAACAGAACAAAGAACTTACCGCCTCCTGGTTTTTTAGGCCAGAACCTTAACCACTACACCAAACTACCTCACAGGTATAACTTATGGTTGCTTAAACAAATACTGCATAAGAATACAACTTCTCAGTACATCTTTAAACTGTTTCTAGAGCAGGTCTAAGACAAGATATAGGCATTGTTGTGGTGACCAAGAAAAAAAATAGAAGAGATTTGAGGACCATGTTTATGTTGAGATTAAGTGCAAGTTTGTAAAGTCTCTCTGGATGAATACAGAGGATTGAAAATAACATGAACTAATTGCAGAAACTGTGGATCTTTTGATTTGAATTTGTACTCTGATGGCTACATGGACACTTCTATACAGCTTTATTGTCAACAATATTATTAGTTTCCATTCACCATCAAACATAGAGTTCTGAAATTCACTCTGGTCCAGTCTAGCATGGGCCAAAATTTTTATGAGTGCAAGTGATTATGGGCTTATTCCCATAGTTTGGATAAGTGCAGAACAAATGGGCAACTGCTACTGGAGGGCAGGACTGGATGATTCACCCTTTATTAATCTTCTACTCACATTTGAAATGATCTCATGGTGCATTTTGTTGCCTACTTAAGGTACTGTTAGACCTCAGAGAGAATCATGATGGATCTTCAATTCCATGAAACCCCATCATCTCACAACACATGGGTCTCCACCATATTCACCATCTCTTCGGTAAAACCAGGAACAATGCAAACATTCAAAATCTGAAAACAACATGGTCTTGATAACTGAGTTTAACATCCCAAAACTAGTCAGAAAATGCAGAGCTTTTTCTCAAAACCTTTCTCTGTGTGATTCAGTGATCTCAGGAGAATACCTTCCTTACTCATGTCCTCTGCCCTAGATTAATGCAGGCAACTAATTTATCAAATATTGTGCTCGGGGAAATTGGACCAGTTCAAATGTGACACACCATGTTTATTCTTCCTCATGTAGTAGGCAGGTTGTCTGAATCCAACCTAAAATATATCTGGATGCAATCATCACGGTCCTGTTATCTATCTTTTTCTGACATAAATCCCAAGAAAGCCTTGTTGGCTCTGCTTTCTTGTTCAGCCTTTTAGTATTGTCTTTTAGTAATATACACATTCACACAAGAGAGAGAACCCGCTGCACGCATGATTAAGACAGAGAAGAAATAAGCAGCAGAGTTCATCAATCCTGTGCCAGGATTTCAGTTCCCAGGACAGCTCATTAGCTACACTCTGTCACAAAAGATATTGACTCCTGGGGGAGAAGAGTGAGGCCACACGCACAGCTGTGAAGATGGATGCTAGGGAAGGCACCATACAAAACATGCAACGTATCAAAGGGGCCTCACTAGTGTTAATGCAAAGAATCAGACAAGTTTTGAAGAATGGTGGCTCCAGAAGCAATGCAATGTTTTTAGAACTGAACTTTACACGAAAATAGAGAAATTCATGAAACCCCACTTTGCATGTTCTTCCTCCATAGAATAGACTAAGGACTGGTCTAATCGTTTTCATAAACCAAACTAACTATTTTGGGATGATTAAATCATGGCTGTTTTGAAGGCCCATTTGATTGTTTGGGAGGATGTAGAACCTGCCTCTTAAGTCTTCACGCAGTTGTCATTTCATTGCATGCAGGCCTGTTTCAGTCTTCTTTTGTGAAATCCCAAATGATTACAACAAATGAGTCTACATTTTCAAATTAAAAATTACAAATTAAACCATTAGTGCATTACTGAACCAGAGGAATGTTGAAAAAGACGGTTACTTTTCTATTATAACAGAAAAATAACAACTGCACAATCAGGATCTGAAAAAATCTGCCACTTTCCCTTTGTCTAGCACAATAGTTATCATTAAGAGATGAGAGAGGACTCAATCACTTCATATTTTAATGAAGCTTATCTAATTTTGAACGAATATGTGAATTTTCCTTTGACATTTACGCTTCCCTAAATTTGAAAGTGAAGGCAACAGCACCTTGCAATGCTTTCATTAGTGAAAGAAAGTCTGTTATCTCTTGGCATGGATTCTACTGCCAAACAATTCTTAGTGTTCCAAAAAACTCCTTATATTCTGGCTTCCTGTAATTTAAGCCCACTGTTTTGTATCCTGCATCCTGAATGATAAGGAACATAACTTCATCTTCTGTGTGTGACACCCTTCAGATTATTCAAGGGTATTATATCCCTCAAAAGTACACTTTTTTCAAGTTTAAAACCACCCGTTTCTCTCAAAGTGTAACTTTATTCTAGTTCCCTAATATTTTTCTTGTTGTTCATTGCACCTGCTCCAGGTTGTCTACATTCTTCTTAAACTGTGGTGCCCCAAATGAACACACTGCTCAATGTTCTGATCAACACAAAAAGGAACAAGAAATTATTCTCCTTGATTTGGAAACTAAATTCTATTGATGAAACCTAAGAGTGTATTTTTATTTCTCCTCTTTGCCCCACAACCCTCTTTGCCCTGTGAGGTGGGTTTGGCTGAGAGAGGCTTCTAGCCTGGTGCCATAACCACTAGACACAACTGGTCTACCCCTCTATTTCACATCTTTTCATATTTTCAGTATCATTAGATATTCCATAGATATTTTCATATCTATTATTCTTCAAGAAAAGATTTCCCACCCTATTATCTATGCAACTGACCACTTTCCTAAATTTAATTTTTGTACTGTTATTTTCAGTTTATCTTTCAAACTGTCAAAATCAATAAATCTAATTTTAATTATACTTTAGCTAATACTACCCCATTTTGTACATTCATGTATACAGATATATACTGTGTTTCCCCGGAAATAAGACCCTGTCTTATATTTTTTGAACCCTGAAATAAGTGCTTGGCCTTATTTTCGGAAATGTCTTATTATTTTGGGGTGCATGGAGCAAGACGGGGCTCCTCTTGTTGTCTTACCTGATTTCCAGCTCTGTCTCCCTAACCCTAACCAGAGGAAATGGTGGAGACCGGCTGTGCATGCGTTTAAATATTTTTGGGGAGGGCTTATTTTGGGGGAGGGCTTATTTTCAGGGGGGGCTTATTTGTAGCGCATGCGCTCAAAAGCCCGATTGGGCTTATTATCAGGGGGTGTCTTATTTTAGGGGAAACAGGGTATACTATGGCATTCTCTTTTGGAGTATGCGATGGTAGATATTGCAGACAAGAGGTAAGAAGTAATAACCCAAAGGAATTAGAGATAGGAATTAAAAAAAGAAAAGGAAAAGGAATTACAAACACAATAGCATTCACTACAAGTAGCACTTGACTTATGGCCACATTTGAGCCCAATATTTTTGTTGTTAAACAAGACATTTGTTAATTGAGTTTTGCTCCATTTTATGACTTTTCTTATCACATTTATTGAGTGAATCTCTGCAGTTGTTAAGTTAATAACATGGTTGTTAATTGAATCTGGCTTCCTTTTTGACTTTGTTTTATCAGAAGAACACAACAGGTGATCAGATAAGCCTGGGACACTGCAACTACATGCAATTACAAATACATGCAATTGCCAAGTGTCTGAATTTTGATCACGTGAGATGTTGCAATGGTCAAAAGTGTGATAAACGGCCAGGTCACTTTTTTCAGTGCCACCATAACTTCGAACAGTGACTAAATGAACGGTTATAAATCAAGGACTACCTGTATACCTTTTTATACTCTAAAGAGTGAACGGTATAATAAACAGCATTCACTGTACCTTCTTTTTGCAAAATTTCATTCTACTATGCCCTTGTGTCAATATATTCATTGTGGTTTGTTCTTTCAATTTCTCATCTCTTCCTTTTTAAGGATCTCATGATTTTCCTGATCTTCTTCTCTCCATGCATACTTTCTTCTTTCATGTATTTGTTTTGTGATCAATTCCTGATTAATGATCTCTATGTGATCAAACTTCCTCAGTGTACTACTCTTGTACTGATCACTCACTTCTGTATTCAACTCACATTCAGTTATCACCCATTCATTTTCTGCGCACAGTTTGTAAGTAACCTATTTCTGCTACATTCAGCTTATTTTAATGTTTCTCTTGACATATCCAACACTCACTCTCAAAGAGGGCAGACGTCTGTCATTACTTCTGACAAATATTTCATTCATTGCAACAGATTACATACCCCCCGCTACATTTCTACTAGCATTTATGCATCTTAAGATCTGCATGTCTTTCTCCTTGATCAATGTTGATAAGCATTTCATTTATTCTAACACAGGCTTTACTACTATAATTTAGTATCCTTACCACATTTAGCAATCATTTTTAATTTCATATTTGCAGAAAAGATTCTACAATTCAAGCTTTTTTTTTCATATGCTATTTCTCAATCAACAAACTTGGAACAGCATTCTTCCAATCACCAGGCATGGGGGAACAAGTCACAGAGCCACTGCATAAAGAAACCATGTCTGCATGTTAACATTTCTCCAGTAACACTGCTTACACCTGTAGCTTTATTATTTTCAATGTTCTGTGAACAGTTAATTTTTTTTCATTCATTTTTCCTTGAACTGTAACATTGATAGCATTCATTTCCATTTTATTTTATTTTTAACATAATTATTATTCTTGTATGCTTCTCTAATTAATTTGTTCCAGCATGCTCACAAATGTCCAAAATTTATCATTTTTAAGGTTTATTTTTTAATTCCTTTTACTTGGTTGGAGGCTCCTTGTTTAGCCCTTTTTTTATTTTTTAAGACAAACAAACATTTAGTACATCATTCATTTCTTCCATGTGACATTTCGGTGTTATCTTCAAAAGTTTCTTCTCTTCTCTATCCCTTCTGTCTTCAATCTCACCAAGTCCATTGCAAAGGCTTTTCATTAATATAATATTCTAATTACAACAATTTTTTTTCCTTCAATCTCTTTTAAAACTTATTTGTATTCCTTTTCTAACCAATAGTAAAATTTATTCCATATTTTAAAATATTCTGAATCTTCTCTTTCCTTTATCATCATAGTTAATCTATTCATTTCTGCACAGTTTAAAATATTTGTAATTACTTCTCCCTCCGATGGTATATTCTCTGCTTTCCAATTTTGTGCATAAACAATCCTTGCTGCTATTATTACATGTATAATCAAATATATATTATTTTTACTAATTTTCTCTGGTAAGATACCCAATAGGAATAGTTCTGGTTTTAAGTCTATACGTTGTTGTATCATTTCCTCCACCCATAACTTAATTTTATTCCAATAGTTTTTTGCTTCAGGGCATGTCCACCACATGTGGTAATATGAACCTGGTAACTGGTGACATTTCCAACATTTAGTTGATTTATTTTTAAACTTTTTTGCCAGTTTCTCAGGGGGCATATGCCATCTGTAAAACATTTTACATTGATTTTCCTTGTATGCAGTGGACATTGTTAATTTATAATTTCTTTCCCATAATTGTTGCCATTTATCCAATTCAATTGAATATCCAAATTTTTTTGCCCAGGCTATCATTGTTTCTTTTACTTGTTCTTCCTCTAGTTCTATATTTAATAAAAAATTGTAACATTTTTAAATTAATTTATCTCTGTTCCCATGAGTATCTTATCAAGCTCAGTCTTCTCTAAGTAAAAACCCTGTAGTTTAACATCTTTTTCATATCTAGTTTGCATTTGCATATACATGTACCAATCCATTTCAATTCCCTGTTCTTCCAGTTCTTGTTTCCCTTTCAATTCCGCCTTATCTGTTAACAAATCTTTATATCTGACAATATTTCCAAAATTAAAACCGTTTGGGTGAATTAAAGCTTCCATTGTTGATAACCATATTGTTTTTTTTGTTTAGCCCTTTTCATCCACTTTGAAAACATTTGCATTTTCATAGCTCTGCATTCTCCCAATCCCATTTAATTTTAAACATTCCTCTTTTTCTTTGTCTAAATCTCCCCCTCTGTGTATTTATCCATATATATATATATATGGATAAAATCACAAAATATTTAGATCTTCAAATAAAAGTAGAATGTGGCAAAAGACAACCAAGGAAGTACTACCGGTAGTAGTGACAGGCACCTTTTGGGCAATCTCAGAACATTTAAACACCATCAGCATTGACAACTTGGCATTAGTAAATTGCAAAAGGCAGCTTTACTTGGAACAGCTTATAGCCTGTGAAAATCAATCCTCAACTTACGACCACAATTGAGCTCAACATTTCTGTTGATAAGTGAGATATTTGTTAAGTGAGTTTTGCCCCATTTTACGACTTTTCTTGCCACAGTTGTTTAAGTGAATTACTGTAGTTAGTAACATAGTTGTTAAATGAAATCTGGCTTCCTCGTCAACTTTGCTTGTCAGAATGTCGCAAGAGGTGATCACATGCCCCTGGGACACTGCAACTATCATAAACACATGCCAGTTGCCAAGCGTTTGAATTCTGATCATGTGACCATGGGGATGCTGCAAAGGTCGTAAGTGTGAAAAACTATCATAAATCACTTTTTTTCAGTGCCGGTGTAACTTCAAACGGTCACTAAATGAACTATTTTAAATTGAGGACTACCTGTATTATTTTTAGTATTATTAAACAACATCAGGAGCTGTGGTGGTGCAGTGGTTAGAATGCAGTATTGCAGGCTAACTTACTGCTCATTCCAGGACTTCAATTCAATTCAATTCCAAGACCCGGTGGTCTAGAGGTGGAGCTCTTGCCTCACAATCAGGAGGTTGTGAGTTCGATCCTAGGTAGAGGCAGATGTAAGGTCTCCTGCTTGGGCAGGGGGTTGGACTGTTAATCTGTTAAATCTGTTATATTCTGACTCAGCCTTCCATCCTTCTGAGGTCTGTAAAATGAGGACCCAGATTGCTGGGGGCAATATGCTGACTCTGTAAACTGCTTAGAGAGGGCTGTAAAGCACTGTGAAGTGGAATATAAGTCTAAATGCTGTTGCTATTGCTATCTACGCATCTCAGATTCTTGAGATGTATTGAATAGGTGGACTAATATGCCAAATCCAGTCTAAATATCTGGCTGACTGTGCAACTAACCATAATAATAGTAAACATGTAGGCTGTTAATTGCCTTAGTCATATCCATGTCACATGCAGAATTTCCTTCCAAAAATATTGGTCAGTACACATCATGAGTAATATGCCATAAGCACCACAACTCCCTGTTGTACTATTCTATATCAGCTAAGATCTCTAATTTAGAAACTGTCTGGCAAAGCAATATAACTGTTGCCCATATCCTGATGCTTGCCAACCAATCGCAAAATAAATACAATTAATCTAATAAGACTTGTTCTTGAGGTATTCACGCTACATTCGTTTATCAATCCTTTTTTCCAGGCGACAAACTAAGTTCAAATCACTAAGTTCAAAGTTGCACGTTGTGTGTCTCTTATGATTTGTCTTTCTTTCCTTTTCTGCAAGGGACAGGTAAGATGTTTTGAAGGTTGGGTTTGGGGTTTTTTTCAGCTGCAGGAAATACAGCAACTTGTGATAGAGAACAGCCTTTCTTAGCACTGTCAAGTTGATGGTGAAAGAAAAAAAATCGCAGACCATTTTCCAACGTCTACTGAAGTTGTCACATAGCATAAATGAACTAATATTTTTAAGTGTTTTAAGCATACGGACAAAAACATATAGCTATACCGGTTCAAACTAAGCAGGTATGCCATGTGGAGAATATTTGAACCTAGAGTATTATGGTATAGGTAGTCTTCGACTTACAACCACAATTGAGCCCAGAATTTATGTTGCTAAGTGAGAGATTTATTAAGTGAGTTTTGCTCCATTTTACGACTTTTCTTGCCACATTTGTTAAGTGAATCACTGCAATTGTTAAATTAGTAACATGGTTGTTAAGCGAATCTGGCTTTCCCATTGACTTTACTTGTCCGAAGATCAAAAAAGGGGATCACACGGGGGTGAAATCCAAATTTTTTCCCTACCAGTTCTGTGGATGTGGCTTGGTGGACGTGGCAGGGGAAGGATATTGCAAAATCTCCATTCCCATTCCACTCCAGGGGAAGGATACTTCAGAATCCCCATTCCCTCCCCATTCTTGGGCCAGCCAGAGGTGGTATTTGCCGGTTCTCCGAACTACTCAAAATTTCCACTACTGGTTTTCCAGAACCTGTCAGAACCTGCTGGATTTCACCCCTGGGATCACATGACCCTGGGACCCTGTCATAAATATGAACCAGCTGTCAAGCATTTGTATGTAAATTATGTGATCATGGGGACACTGCAAAGGCTGTAACTGTGAAAATAGCTTCTTGGATTTGGACTGAAATGTTTTCTTCTTCTTCCTCAAAGAAAAAAAAAACATTTCATTTGCCTTTTGAAGAAAAAATAGCAATAGCAATAGCACTTAAGACTTATATACCACTTCATAGTGCTTTTACAGCCCTCTCTAAGCGGTTTACAGAGTCAGCATATTGATCCCAACAATCTGGTCCTCATTTTACCCACCTTGGAAGGATGGAAAGCTAAGTCAATCTTGAGCCTGTTGAAATTCGATCTGCCAAATTGCAGGCAGATGGCAGCCCGCAGAAATAGCCTGAAGTATGGCATTCTAACCACTGCGCTACCACAGCTCTATAAGTCATTTTTTTTCAGTGCCGTTATAACTTTGAATGGTCACTAAATGAACTATTGTAAGTCGAGAATTACCCATACTGTTAACAATTCTATTCTAAAACATAAGAACATATATCTTTATATTTAACTACATTAGAGCTATGAGAACTGGGCCACAAGGCTCTGCTGAATAAGATACAGAATTCTCACTTTTTGTTTCCATTTAATGCAGTATTTAACATCCTTGGAAATCTTGGAAGATGTGTGGACTCCAATTTTCAAAATTCTTCAGCCAGCCATGAAGAACAATACCTAATTTTTTTAAAAAATGTTTTGACTAAAATATGCGTTGAACATACAGAATCTGTATGTTCTGAAACAGCTGCTGGGCCCTCAACTTTATCACTTCTTACAGGTGTCTTTCTGATTAACAATCCAATTCATTTACAGGAAGTGGCAAACCCAACAGATGTGGACACCTCCTGGCTATTAGCAACTGCTGAAATCTCTAAATTTACTGTCAGACACCTTTTCTCCACATCCTGGGAATAGCTCTTTCTTTGAAACATCAGCTTGTCTTATTGTGCCAATGAATGGGTGTTTGAATGCTTGGACTTCTGGCGAATTATGTCCATAATACAAGAAGAAAATTCACATGATGGGCAGTTTTTTGTCTTGCAGGACCCAGCCACGAATTGGAGTGTATGGGTTTTAATGTTGCGAGACCCGGCCACGAATTGGAGTGTATGGGTTTTAATGTTTTCTTTTAAACTTTTGTATGGGATATTGTTCGCATTGTTTGGGAAGAGCCGAGGATTTTGTTCAGTATCTGTATGACAAAATCACTCAGATTCGGGAAGATCTGGACTCCGACTGGGTAGATCCAGCGGGGATGATGGGGGCAGGTCCTGAGAATGTTATCTGGGATGAGTTTGATTCTGTGACCCCTGAGGACGTGGACAGGATTCTGGGTAGACTGAATGCGACCACATGTTTGTTGGACCTGTGCCCCTCCTGGTTAGTGCTGGCTTCCCAGGAGGTGACGCGAGGCTGGCTCCAGGGCATTATAAATGCTTCATTGGGCGAGGGTGTCTTTCCCGCCACCTTGAAAGAGGCGGTGGTGAGACCTCTCCTCAAGAAGCCTTCCCTGGACCCGGCAACATTGGCTAACTATCGTCCAGTCTCCAACCTTCGCTTTGTGGCGAAGGTTGTTGAGAGTGTGGTTGCACGACAGCTTCCCCAGTACCTGGATGAAACGACGTATCTAGATCCGTTCCAGTCGGGTTTCAGGCCTGGGTACAGCACGGAAACGGCATTGGTCGCGTTGGTGGATGATTTCTGGAGGGCTCGGGACAGAGGTTGTTCCTCTGTCCTGGTCCTATTAGATCTCTCAGCGGCTTTTGATACCATCGACCATGGTATCATGCTGCACCGGTTGGAAGAGTTGGGGGCGGGAGGCACCGTATTACGGTGGTTTTCCTCCTTTCTCTCCGACCAGTCGCAGTCTGTGTTGACAGGGGGGCAGAGGTCGACCCCGAGGCCCCTTATATGTGGGGTGCCACAAGGATCGGTCCTCTCGCCCCTTCTGTTCAACATTTATGTGAAGCCGCTGGGCGAGATCATCCGTGGTTTCGGGGTGGAGTACCATCAGTACGCTGATGACACGCAGCTGTACATCTCCACCCCAGACCACCCCAACGATGCCCTTGAAGTGATGTCCCGGTGCCTGGAGGCCGTACGGATCTGGATGGGGAGAAACAGGCTCAGGCTCAACCCATCCAAGACCGAGTGGCTGTGGTTTCCGACGTCCCGATATAGTCAGCTGGTGCCATCGCTGACTATTGGGGGCGAAGCACTGGCCCCCACGGAGAGGGTTCGCAACTTGGGTGTCCTCCTGGATTCACGGCTGTCTTTAGAAGAGCACTTGACGGCCATGACCGGGAGGATTTTTCATCAGGTTCGCCTGATTCGCCAGTTGCGTCCCTTTCTGGATCGGGACTCGTTACGCACGGTCACTCATGCCCTCGTCACCTCCCGTCTGGACTATTGTAACGCTCTCTACATGGGGCTCCCCTTGAGGAGCACTCGGAGGCTCCAACTGGCGCAGAGTGCGGCCGCGCGGGTGGTGATGGGAGCAACGTGGCGCTCCCATGTAACGCCTCTCCTGCGCGAGCTGCACTGGCTCCCGGTGGTCTTCCGAGTGCGCTTCAAGGTCTTGGTTATCACCTTCAGAGCGCTCCATGGCTTAGGACCTGGCTATTTACGGGATCGCCTGCTGCCACCAATAGCCTCCCACCGACCAGTACACTCCCATAGAGAGGGGCTCCTCCGGGTGCCGTCGGCCAAACAATGTCGACTGGCGGCCCCCAGGGGGAGAGCCTTCTCTGTGGGGGCACCTACGATCTGGAACGAGCTCCCCCCGGAGATACGGAGAATTCCGGATCTGCGTACCTTCCGTCGCGCGCTTAAGACGTTTTTATTCCATCAAGCTGGCCTGACCTAAACTTTTCCTCTTTTAAATGGAATTTTAAATTTGGTTTTAATTTATTGGGGTTTTAAAATGTCTCAGCCAAATTTATTTAATTAGTTTTATCTCTATTTTAAATTTTGTATCTACATGTTTTATCTTATGGCTGTTCACCGCCCTGAGTCCTTCGGGAGTAGGGCGGTATACAAATTTAATAAAATGAAATGAAAAATGAAATTATCTGTTGTTAGCAGCCCAGAGTCCCTCGGGAGTTGGGTGGCATAAAAATAATAATAATAATAATAATAATAATAATAATAATAATAATAATAATAATAATAATAATAATAATAATGTTACAGAATAACATTAGCAAACAAAGGCAACAGATAAGGTTCCCTACAGCTTTGTACCTCTTACAAGAGTAGACTCCACTGAACAATTTGAACTTGTTAATGAATGAACTTGGGTACAATTGCCTGATAGGGTTTATTCTTCTTGACTTGTTATTTGAACTTGCAGTGCTTCTCTAAAGTTGTGATATGATTTGGAAATGTATTTGCTGCAAAACATGTTTCTCTGGGTGGGGAGGAATGCCTAATATGCTACAGTATATATATGTATGTGTGTGTATGTGTGTGTGTGTGTACACACACACACATATGTATACACATATACACATATATACACACACACATTATTTAGGTGACAAATATTGTTTCTTACTGTACCTTGCTTTTGAAGCTGCTTAGATTCATCCTAATTGAAACAACATAAAACCACTTATAAATAAATAAAAATACTCTGCTCTCTCCCTTAAATGCATCCTCTGAAATAACTTGCTGCAGGCTATAATCAAATGTATTTGGACATTTCAGATCTGTTCAAATCTCCTTGCTAATTTTTTCTATTGTTGCATCTCCCATTTTTAGAGAAAAAAAAATTAAAATCAGTATCTGAAAATGTAAATGTAAATCCTGTTACAATAAAATTTAGCCATCTATTGGCACAAGTACCTTATTTTTCTCCTACATGGATGGATGGCTTGAAGTGAGGAAGGAGTGTATAGTAGACATAATTACATTTCATGAAAGATTGGTAAAAATAACATATTAGTAACTGTCGTAATAGGGAATTAAGAACAAAAGCTATAATGGAAATGAAATGTCCCTTTTGACTTTTTTTTTTTAGAAGTGAGGGTGTTCAACATCATTTCACCACCAGCTTTTTCTTTTTTTTCTCTCTCTCTCTTATATTATTATTACCAACATAATCAGTTAAGTTTTCAATGTCTTTGTCTTTATCTTCATCTTTATTCTTAATCTCTTTCTTGCTTCTCATTCATTATTTCTTTATTCACTTGAGTGTTGTCTAACACATTTTCATCAGATCTTCCCTGTAATATTGTAATTATTTCTCTTATGTCTGTTTTCAATGACATATACATCATTTTCATCATTTCCATTAATTCCTGCACCATTTTGTTATATTTTGATTAGTATTATTCCAATTTTAAATCCAGCTGTAATTCAGTTTCCTTAATCATCAAAGTTGTCGCTTGCAGACAAAACAAAGCCTCCTTAGCAATTCTCACAGCTATTATCACCATCAAAGTTTTTTTTCCCTTTTTTCAGTAATAAGAGTCCAATGTTGTAATGATCCAATTTCACCTAAAGGTGTCTCTCCAGAGTCCACAATTCCAATCAACAGTCTGTAAATGTATCCATTTTGTTTATAATCTACATTGCTGATATTTACTAACTTTTTATTTTCTTCTTTTTTGTTTTTATTTCACCAAGTCAATTTATAGTCTAATTCAGACTATAATAGAATAGCCCCCTTTTCTTTTCCTTGATATGAAACTTCTATTACAGGGCTTTTTAGATTCCCCTTTATTTTTCATCGAATTAAAGAAAAACTTTTCAATTTCTTTCTGGGTTCTTAATTCTTCTAATTTTTTAAAGTTCTCCAAATATTTTAATAAAAAAAAAATTAAAAAAAATTCTGGTCGAATTTTGTCACTTTGTAGCTTCCGCTTTAATCTTCTTCTTCCATCCTTTCCCCCACACCCATTAGCCGCTGTTATTCCGCTAGGACATTTATAACTAATTTAAAAGTCCTCTTTTTTTCCCTTTTCTACCTATGAGCTAGTTGTCACTCACCCGGCATCAATGTTCTGCTCAATTCGCTGCTCCTGAACAATGCTTAGTCCGGTTGCCCCAGCTTACTGGCGGTCGAAATGGCAACCGCCCCCCGCTGCTGAGTCAGGGAGAGTTTCTTCTGACCTCCGAGGAACTTGCCTGTTCCTCTTGGTCTTCTGAGGTGCTTCTCCTTCTTCCCTGTCCCTACAGGACAAGTCCGGTCTGAAGACCCCTTGGCAGTCAGCCTGGGATTTGGCAAGGTTCATCAAAGCCTGCTTTGGCAAGGTTCATCAAAGCCCGACTGTCTCACTGTGTCACTTCCGGTCGAATCCCCAGCTTTTTCTTATAAGTGCAAAAAGTCATGACATTGTTTTTGCTTTTTAAAATTGAGTAAATATAATGTTTATTCCTAATATAAATCCAAAATAGGTTTCCACTTCAGTATCAATTGTGAAAGTTTGTTTGCTTGCTTACCCAGCATCTTTGGCTGTTACAGCAGAATGATGGGAAAGGAAGCATGAAATCTTCCTTTCCTTGTATCTCTTGTGTAATATTAAAATTAGGAACAAAATTTCTCTCCTAATGATAGATTGATGTAGTTGACTATAAGGAGTAAAGCTCCCGACAGGTTTTCATGGGAGATGTATGTGTCTTCTTTGGCCATTAATCCAGAAACCAGAACAGAAAGTAAAAAAAATAATAATCATATTTTCCCTTTCCTTCTTCCTCCTTCTTAAATTCTTTGGCCATGTCCCCAGTTGGATCTAAGGAAAATCTAAACATATTCTGGCCACATTGCTGTAATTGTGCCTTCATTTTGTCCTCAGTCTATGAGTGAGATAGGCTTAAATTGTTTTTAATTGCCTCAATGGAGGAAAGCAGTTTTCCCCACTTAAGACAGCATCCAATAACAGCTGTATAAAATCCATTCTGCTTTGCTTCCTTTTATATAGGAAGCAAAATTAGGTGGCTAGTAGTGGATGGGATCAGGGAGGTGTTATTGGCTGGTTTGTACGTTGCCTATTCAATCTTATCTGTTGCCATTCTGCCATTGTTTTCCTAAACAGCTGAATGCTGTAGTAATGCACTCTGAGGTCTAACAGAATGATGTGAAAAAGGCTAGTCTGTTAATCTGTAAATGCCCATAGAGCAGGGGTGCTATTCAGCAGTTTCTGACAGGTTCTGGAGAACCGGTAGTGGAAATTTTGAGTAGTTCAGAGAACCAGAAAATGCCACCTCTGGCTGGCCCCAGAGTGGGGTGGGAATGGAGATTTTGCAGTATCCTTCCCCTGCCACGCTCACCAAGCCACACCCACAGAACCGGTAGTAAAATAATTTGAATTCCACCACTGTCATAGAGGCAGAATAAGGATCATCAACAAAGTAAGCAGCATATTTCATGTCGGCATGCTTCCTTTCCAAATCAAGGATGTGATAACACTTTCAATTATCAGTGGGGAAAACCCCCAATTTGAAGCAAAGATGTTATCAACATTAGAAAAAGACCACTTACAATGATAATTTGACATATTATGCAGGCTTTCATGATCATACTTGACCCAGAATATTTCCTGATCTTTACCACAGACCTTTTTGGAAAAAGCTGCAGAAAGCTTGACTTGTGGCTAAAGGAAAATGCAAAACACATAGCTATCTTTCTCATCTAGTCACCAAGCCATTTCTGTGTTCTCCTGTCCCTCCCCAAGTCTTAGTCTATAACTGTCTACACATAGAGTTGGAAAAAAATAATGGACCAAAATGGATTTTTTTTCTGAGTAAACACACACAGAAGCAGATGGTAAGCTTTCTAAAGGAAGAGGCAGAAAAGTTGTTATATACTATATTTTTTGGAGTATAAGACACATATTTTCCCCCCTAAAAGGGGTGAAAATTTAGATGCGTCTTATACACTGAATGTAGCCCTGCCCACCCACTGGCCCCCACCCTCTGGCGTCTGCCTTGCAGCAGTTACCTCCTTGCAAGCAAACAGCAAGAAAAAACAGCTCCTTTCAGCTTCAGCACAGCCTAATTAGCAGAAGTTGATTGGATCCACCTCCCGACTCTCAGCTGATTTGCTCTCAGCTGTTTTGCACAGAGCTCTGCTGCTTGCTGCAAGGAGGAAAATTGCTGGAACAGATTTTTTTTTCCTTGTGTTAATCAAGCTATGCTGAAAACAAAAATGAAAGTAAAGCAGGCTGTTTTCTGTTTGCTGCAATGAGGCAAAATTGCTCAGAGGCAGAGGGAGATTTCTTTTTCTTCTTTTCCTCACCAAAAAAGGCAGGTGCATCTTATACTCCGGTGCGTCTTATACTCCGAAAAATACGGTAGTTTGGCAATGGCATTGGACAGGGTCATTCACAGGTTTAGATAATCAAAAAAGTGAAAATAATTGGGACTGCACAATCAAAAACCAGAGAGATGTGAAATAGAGATGGGACTTCAATCACATAGTCATGGTGACCATCAGTTGACAATTCTGGCTTGGGATGCATTTCAAACAGGGAGTACTACCGTTATTTCTTGCAACAATCATTGCATGATGTTTATTCTAGAAAACATGTAGCAACCATTTCCCACAAATGGATCCCACAAATAGCTAGATAACTTCAAGAGCTAGACTTTGTTGTTACAGTTGCACACAGTTTTCAGAATTCTAGATTTTGTTATGTCGGAGTCTAAATTTCAAACTACACTTTAAGTTTCATACTAACAGAGTATAGCTGGGCAGACGCAATGAGATTTCTCTGAAATAGAAAGTGAAACACATGAATAAATAAAATGCCAATATTAGAACAGAGCTTTCTTCGAAGGGTTTAAAAGATATTAATGTGGTTGTGGCCCATATCTCCTAAACCTTGAGGAACTATTTATAATCCTTAATGACTTGTCTCAGTCCAGAGACAAGGCTTTAAAAAACACCCATTCCTCTTTGCACTCCCTTCATACATTTTGGCAAACGGGTTTTTAAGGTGCCTACAGCTAGAGAAAACTTGAGGTACTTTGAGTTTAAATGAATGTGCTGGGAAAATGGTTGAAATGATTGGGACTGGAAAGTGAAATTCTCTTATCAACAGAGGCAAAAATCCTATCTAGGCCATAGCTAGCACTAGTGCATTTTACACTGGCAGAGACAGACTACTTACTGCTAACATGAAAAAATTGTTATTTTATCTAAGTGTGTCTGAGCAAGTGTTACAAGAAGATGGAAAGTCATAACAATGCTGTCATTTTTCAGATGTTTTTTTTTTCCTGACAAGCAGGTGTTCTAAGATTTTAGTAGTCTAGCCAGAAGTTTTCCCACCTTTAGAAGCCTAATGTTTTAATTAGGTTATTAGAAACATGGCAACTAATAAATGTACTGGCACCTTTCCAAAATAAAATTGGCAATCCAAAGTAGAATTTCTGGGATACGATTTAAAAGCAGAAGTGGGTGAGAATAATCCCTTAGGAAGGATCCATTTTTGGAGAGAAATTCCCTCCATTGGCTATGAGTGTATAGTGTTTAGAGTATGAAACACTAAACCACAAAGGTTTTGGTACGCATATAATTAATTTAAGTCTGCAACATGCTTTATCCAGGGGTGAAATCCAACAGGTTCTGACAGATTCTGGGGAACCGGTAGTGGAAATTTTGAGCAGTTTGGAGATACCGGCAAATACCTCTGGCCCCAGAGTGGGGTAGTAATGGAGATTTTGCAGTATCCTTCCAACTGGAGTGGGGTGGGAATGGAGATTTTGCAGTATCCTTCCCCTCCCACGCCCACCAAGTCACGTCCACCAAACCACATCATGCCCACCAAGCCACGCCCACAGAACTGGTAGTAAAAAAAAAATTGGATTTAACCACTGGCTTTATCTCTAGGAAGAGAGTATTTCCCATGGTGGGACACTATGAAGGAAAAGCTATTGATGTGAAATGAATATCTCAATGGAGATGGTACAACTAGGAGGACTTTCACTGATATTTCTAGTGAACAGGTAGATATTTTACAAGAGAAGGTGTTTTCTCAGCTATATTAGTTTTAAGCTTATGTGAGCTTCAAAGGTTTCTGCCTCACCTGGGTATGAATCTGTGCGTGCGTATATATAAAAGCAGCTCTTTCAGTGATGATGTTATATGACAGTGGCTAAGCATACCATCAAATGACCAAGCAGCTGTATTTTGCAGATGTAATTTTCAAACCAAATATAATAGCAGACCTATCTAGTTTGAACAAGAATGGCACTTTCTTACATTCTTATGAGAGAGACTTGAAGGGGATAATCATAATACAGCATCAATATTTTCTGCAGAGAGTTGGCTTATTTCCTATTGCTTGGGACTTGTTAAACCCTATAATCCATCTTTAATATCTACAATTCAATTGGGAGGTAGAGACCTTTAGTGTTATGTACTCTTTGTGATGGAAAAAACGCTGAAGAAGATGTGCAGAGCTGTGGTGCAAGAGGTTATCACTCCTGTAAATATTAGCAAGGATGTTAAATTGTTTATTTTTGGGTTTCTTTCAATAAATCCTATTTTGTCTTCTCTATTTTGCTGCATTTTTGCAATTTGCAACAGAAGAAGATTCTAAGTTACAATATTCATAATTTTATAAAAGTTTATCATTTTCTTGAAGGGAATTTAAAGCTGCAGAAAGATATTCTTCCAAGTAAGTGGAACCATAGCTGGAAGCTATGTAGCCATTTTTGCATTTTTCTTAATAACCTTGATACTTTTTAAAATGAAGCCTAATCTATAATCAAATCATTGATCAACTGACAGCTTCACATTAAAAGAACTTTTCCTGGCATTTTAATCCCCCCAGGAGGTAATGTGGATATTTGTCATTGCTGATTTTCTCTTCCTGCAACCCATCCATAGATGACAAGATCCGTGAAATTGCTACTGCCAGGGAGTGAGATGGATATTAACCTTGTGCCCAACAAACATTACAGTACCATCCTTTCTGAATTGGCCTTGACCACTTTCGTTTCTACAGCAAAGAAAATGAGAATAGGTGGGAAAGGGATGGTGGTGGCGATGATGATATTGTTGCTAGAGAATCCATTTCCTATATAGTATCTTCCTTTTGGTATTGTTGTGTTACTTTTCATGGATGCATTTTAGAGGATAATAAGCAACCTCCTTTAGATAGATCACTTTTGGATAGATCCCTTAGGATTAAAGATCCTTCTCTTTAATTCTAATTCTCCTTTGTTTTCATACTGTTGCCACCTATGTAAAGGAGAAGTTATGAATAAAAATAACAATTACATCAGCATTTATGTATATGTACTTGAATCTATTCAGATTTGATACTAAGCAGCAACAGCAGCAGTTGTGCGTATGTGTGTATAGCAATATGTGTTTATGTGTGCATACACACACACAGACAGACAACTGCTGCTATTGCTACTCAGTATCAAATCTGAATAGAAACAGATGGAAGGAAGGAGGTAAGAAGGATGAATAATATTTCATGCCCTATAGCCAAGCATAATTTCAAAAGGAAATGAATGCAAACTAGTACAAGGATTTATCCTGTTATGATAGCAATTCAGAGTGGCTCTTTAAACAGAGTCTCTAAACACATTTACCAGTTATTTATTGCTCTTGACTGGAACTCATCTTTAAGAAAAGGGAGACCTTTTTTGAAGAGAGGGTGATGCATTATTAGAATAGAGATCTTAAAAAGCAAAGGCACTATTTGGCCAGATCTGCCCATTCAAGAGTTCCGCCTTTAGTCCCCGCCTCTTGGAACACTCTGTCTCTGCAATTTTATAATGTTGTTTTACATTTTTTAATTTTTTTTAATTATTCTGTCTTCAATATTTTATGAAATTGATTATATGTTATGTATTGATGAAACCGTACAACACCCAGAGCCTCTTTTGTAAGGAAGATGGGCAGTTTAAAAGTTTGATATAAATACCTACCAACCTACATATAATTCCCCCAAGTCCTATAGTGCTACCCCATTGTGATGGGGCAGTTTCCTGAGAAGAATGAGTGGAAAATGTTAAGACTGTACTCCAAAGGTATATATTCCCCCCAGGGAGCATGCAGATCACCCCAGGGCCCAGCTAAAGCAAGCAGACCACTTCTGTATTTCATCAAGAAAATTCACATGGCTAGACAATATTAAGTGATCGATGATATAATGCAGGGTGTTGGATCCCTGAGGACTGATGGTATTAAACATGCTACATGAGAATTGGTCCAGCTGGTTGGCAAGCTCAGCTGTTTCTGCAAAGAATCTGACTAGCACTGATAATGTTACCTAGTTTGGGTAATGAAACATCTGCAAGAAAACAATTAAGCTCAGAGAGCACTAAGGACCTCTGCAAAGAATCTCCTCTTTACTGGCTTTGATGAATTTAAAGCTGGACAATGTACACTGGTAAAGTTTGCTATGTTCTGACAGGAGTGTGATTTTCTGCAATGTTCTATTAGTAGAGACACCAGTGCAGATTGTTGCAATGAAGACATGGCTCTAAGTAACAACATTGCCAAAAAGGCATTAAGAGTTGTTAACCTAATCTTGCATAGCTTCTTCTCTGGTAATGTTGTACTACTACTAACTAGAACATATAAAACATTTGCTAGACCAATTCTTGAATACAGCTCATCTGTCTGGAACCCGCACTGCATATCGGACATAAATACAATTGAGAGAGTCTAGAGATATTTTACGAGAAGAGTCCTCCATTCCTCTAACCGCAATAAAATACCTTTTGCCACCAGACTCCAAATTTTGGGCTTAGACAACCTAGCACTATGCCGACTTCAGTCTGACCTAAGCATAGTACATAAAATTATCTGCCACAATGTCCTTCTTGTCAATAACTACTTCAGCTTCAACCACAACAATACACGAGCAAATAATAGATACAAACTCAAGATAAACCGCTCCAAACTTGATTGCAGAAAATATAACTTCAGTAACAGAGTGGTCAATGCCTTGAATGCCCTACCTGAGTCTATAGTTTCTTCCCCAAACCCCCAAAACTTTAACCTTAAACTGTCTACTGTTGACCTCACGCCATTCCTAAGAGGTCTGTAAGGGGTGTGCATAAGTACACCAGCGTGCCTACCGTCCCTGTCCTAATATTCCTTTTTACTTACTTTTTTCATGTATTCAAATTATGTTTATACTTTTTCCTGTTATCTTATATATGCTTGACAAATAAATAAATAAATAATAAAAAAATAATAAAAATAAATGATAGATCAGAGAAAGAAACTAACATAGAGAAAGAGACATCCATAGCTTCACCACCCTCTTTTCATAAAAGTGTACACATTTAATCTAACTATAGAAAGTGTTAGCTTGATACTCATTCATACCTTGTATTGTCAAGATGCTTACACATGTCCTAATCAGGCAGAATATAAAGAAGAGGTAACTCCAGATTGTGAACTGGCTTGACAGAAGAGTGCCTACTGGCTCAGCCAACCTTGTGCTCATATTTAGGGTGCTGAGAACTAGATCAAACTCCTCATTTTGTTAGCTAGACAAGCAGTGATGGGTAACAATCTATTAGACAAAAAGAAACAAAGTTCTGACTTGTGGCCGGCTACATTCAAGAAACTGAGAGCTGGGGAAGGGAATGACCATAAAGCAAAGTTAAAGAATACTGATAGAGGCAGAGTTGGATGACATATTGAATAGAATAGAATAACAGGGTTGGAAGGGACCTTGGAGGTCTTCTAATCCAACCCCCTGCTTAGGCAGGAAACCCTACACCACTTCAGTTAAATGGTTATCGAACATCTTCTTAAAAACTTCCAGTGTTGGAGCATTGACAACGTCCGGAGGCAAATTGTTCCACTGATTAATTGTTCTAACTGTCAGAAAATTTCTCCTTAATTCTAGGTTGCTTCTCTCCTTGATTAGTTTTCACCCATTGCTTCTTTTTCTACCCTCAGGTGCTTTGGAGAATTATTTATTTATTTATTTATTTATTTATTTATTTATTTATTTATTTATTTATTTATTTATTTATTTATTGGTTCGATTTATATGCCGCCCTTAGTATTTAACTATCTGGAAATTGCACAGAATCTATTGAATTTGTGCTGATTCAATTTTCTAGGTGGATCTTTGCTTTAATTTCAATCAATTGGTGATTCAATCAAATATCCATCAACATAAGATATCCCTTCAAAGCTCTGCATAGACCTAAGGAGCAAGTGGCCTCCCTGAGGATTGCTTTGTATTTGAGTGAGATGCTTAGATGTGTCATTTCCTTATCAGGTGAACACAAGACTGATTTGGCCACCCTCAGAAGAGACTTTCTTTGCTGAATTGGAGAAAAGCAGAGCCATCTTGATTTCATTAGGAAAGTCTGTTTTCTTCCACCCAATTGTTTAGCAAGTTGGGAAAGTGAGCAGGATTGGAAGGGTTGTGTGTGTATGTGTAAGTCAGGGGATTTGAAACCTCTTCTTCCAATGATTCCAGTACCAGAAAAGCTGTGTCAGAATCATTTGCCCAAAAATCCTGATCAAGATGATTGTCCCAGCATTGTGTTCTACTGTAGATCCTTGAAGAACAGCAAGGGCTTGTTGAGAGATCAGAATAAAATAAAAGAAAAATAGGAGCAAATCAATAAGATTGAAATGTTCAAGGTCAGCACATCTATGTCCTAGTTTATAAGCCAAAGAAGGTAGGTCTGAGTTGCAAAATTGATTGTTTAATTGAAATACCAGTGGAAACCTCTTGCCTTTTGACAGTAACAGCATAGCCATAGAACAAAAATATACAGAGAGGATTTTTTCTTACTTTTTAATGTTCCTAAATAAAGTCCAATTCTTTGCCATCCTTGTATGCATATTCACATTTTCTTTCTATCCACAAATAGAATTATACTTACTCTGGGAACTGCACGTAGTTCATTAAATATCCGTAAAGTGCTAATGATACTTCTTTTTCTTTTTTAAATACCTGTTTTAATGTTTTTCCAGCTCATTTCTCCCTGTTCTCACCCCAAATCTGGTGGGCAGTAATGACATGTTGAAGGCAGAAAATGGGATTATGATGTACTGAGTGAACACTCTTGAAAAATGGGAAACATTAAAAGATTTGCAGATACTTTCCCATTCTCTCCCCTTGCAGGCTTCTACCTAAAATGCATTTCATTCCCATCACATACGATGAACAATTCTGCAGGCACACACAAGAAATCCAATTCATATCTAGCTCAAATACTTTAGCTAATAGCAGAAAGAAGTAGAAAGGAGCAAGGACAGGTTCTCTATTTTGAAAGAATAGATATGTGATCTGAAATCTCTCTCTCATTCTCTCTCCACTTCCCACAGGGCACCATGCAATTTAAAAAGAAAAGTGATTCTTTCCCCTAAAATTAAAAAAAAAGAAAATTTCACAACAGGGGGCTACTGTTTTTGTACAGCATGTTGATTTACAGCTGATTGCAATCCCAAATAATACACTAGCTTCAGATTAATATCAGTCCTCAAATGATAAATCCAAAGCTATTCCCAAGTGTTTGTGTGTGTGAGAGGGAGGGAGGGAGGGAGGGAGGGAGGGAGGGAGGGAGGGAGAGAGAGAGAGAGAGAGAGAGAGAGAGAGAGAGAGAGAGAGAGAGAGAGAGATTATATCCTTTGGAGGATATAATATTGTCCAAAGGGAATCTATTGCTCTATTGAGAACATTGCATAATTCAAGCTCAGTAGGATGTATTGCATCTCACAAAAGGAATATTTGTGCAGTCCTGGGAAGGATAAATGAAGTTAGGAGGGGATCCTTGATGTTGGTTATTCTGAAAGCTAAGTGGTGCCCCTGTGACAGAGACAGATACTGGAGCTGGATGCCTGCCTGAGACACTAAAAAAAGAGGAAATTGGTGCTTGATTTGAGGACAGTGGTGTGATGGCTCTTAACACTTTCTTTACATATTTAACCAGCTTGTTATAATATGGGAGGAAACTGTTACAGGAAAGACCAGAAGAAGAAAAATATGGCCATATAATTTGTTAAATAAAGGCATGCTGGTTTCAAGTAGCTGAAGTACTTACCCATGCATGTTTCTTTCAGTGAAAAAATTAGCATGTGAGAGGTTACAAATGGGCTTTATTTCTCCATCTTTTCACAAGATTTTTGTCTCAGTGACCTATTATTGGCTATGGCATAAGATGCTTCTTTTTATGGAATTCTTCTGCGGACCTGTTCCTATAGTATATTTATATGATCTTTTAAAATGCCAATATATCCCATTATCTCATGCTGTTCATAAAAGCAATAGCACTTATATACCACTTCACAATGCTTTTACAGCCCTCTCTAAGTGGTTTACAAAGTCAGCATATTGCCCCCAACAAGGCACTAGTCATTTCCCGCCTGGACTACTGCAACGCTCTCTACATGGGGCTTCCCCTGGGGTGCACCCGGAGGCTCCAGCTGGTCCAGAACGCGGCCGTGCGGGGGATTATGGGGGCGACGAGGCGCTCCCATGTGACACCTCTCCTGCGCGAGCTGCACTGGCTCCCAGTGGTCTTCCGGGTGCGCTTCAAGGTGTTGGTGACCACCTTTAAAGCGCTCCATGGCTTAGGGCCGGGGTATTTACGAGACCACCTTCTGCCACCAATAGCCTCCCACCGGCCAGTACGCTCGCACAGAGTGGGCCTCCTCAGGGTGCCGTCCGCCAGACAATGTCGGCTGGTGACCCCCAGGGGGAGAGCCTTCTCTGTGACGGCGCCCACCCTCTGGAACAACCTTCCCCCAGAGTTACGTATAATAACAGACCTCCGGATTTTTCGTCGGGCCCTGAAAACCTATTTATTTCAACAAGCTGGGCTGGCCTGAGTTAAATTTTAAATTGATTTTAAATTGGGTTATCTTAATTTCGGCCAAAATATTTAATTATTTTAATACTGTTCTTAAATTTTGTATGCTTTGTTTTTATCTTGGCTGTGCACCGCCCTGAGTCCTATTTGGAGAAGGGCGGTATAGAAATTTAATAAATAAATAAATAAATAAATAAATCTGGGTCCTATGATATTAACAATGCCTTCATCATCAAGTCTCTGGTTTCTATATGTCCATGGAACTGCTCTTGGGAGACCACTGGAAGCTTCATGTAGTCCAGACAACATCTGTTTATTGGCACATATTATATTAATACATTATGCTAGGATGTATGGCCATACTTTGGTTTGGAAGTAGTACTATGTTTTTAATGACTTTTTAATATTGTACATGGATGGTTTCATATTTTAATATTGTACTATGCTTTACTTTTTATGTTTACTCATAATCAAAAATGTTACGATTATGGCAATTAATACCTTTGATTAAATTTAAAAAATATTTTGAATGGCCTATAATTACTTTTTTTTAATCCTTTATTGTAACTGTTTTCTGGTAATTCTGCTACTGGCATCAGAGACAGACAGAGAGACAGGCAGATTTGAATGTGGGGTCAAGCATACCTAATGCTCCCCTAAGCATTTTTTTTTGTTTCTTTTTCTTTTTGTGCCTGGGAAATATCTTTCCTCCTTAGGGCTTTAATAATCAATCAACCCAATAAATGAAATACAAATTTTATTCTGTGTTTGCATGTTTTTTTGCCTTTGATTTCCTGGTTGTAATATAACTTAGAGGTTGTTGTTTTTTAATGCTACTCTTTATCAAAGCATGGGATTTGGTTCATTAATAAATAAATAAATAATAAACATTGGTTAAAAACAAAAGATATATGCATGTAAGCATCAGTTTACTGAGTGTGCACCAGTCATAGGACATTACTATGCTGGCTTCACAAAACAGAGTGGAGAAATCATTGTCATTTCATGGGAATAAGGTTAGGTCACAGTTTTTCAAGCAAGAACAGTTCCTTTTAAACCATCCTCCCTCTGGACTCTACATTCAGGCTTGAGTTTAATTAGCATAAACAGAATTTAATTAGCATAAACAGAATAAAGTCCTGGATACATTTCTAATAATAGTCACTCTGCTGAAACATTTATAATGCAAACCATTTATGTTTCTACTCTGTTGCATCATTTGAGAATGCTTGAGTCCTGAGTGAGTCAAAATTAAAATAGTCTTATACTTTTGCACACAAATATTAAAATTTAATTAATGCAGGCTGGGAAAAAATTCTTGGAACAGCATAGAAACGTGAAGCAGAAATTGGGTTTTCAAAGCTGTTTGTTTTAGAAAGTGAACTTTTTGATACTTCTGGGGTGGGAAATAGGGCTTAATATATTTTATGCATATTAAAAAGTATGCTTTGCATTTACTTTCTAAACAGACAGAAAAGTTGTTGTTATTCATTAAACTGCATTATTCTAAGAGAACACTTCACGCCAACTACTTTTAAACAAATGCAGCAGGTCAGCAGTTATTTCTCCTAAGTCAGGAAGTGTCCAAGCCAAAGTTGCAGAAAAACATAATATACATCAGGAATATTTAATGTATATACTTATTTATGTTGTGATTTCCCATACGCTTTTTAGTATTTGGCATTTTCTTGAAAGATGAAGAATGAAGACTGACTTGCTAACTAACAGCAAGCATTTTCAAAACTTTTTTTTTCTTCTGTATTTAAATACTTGATCAGGAGGGGAAAAGAAAGCTGGATGCATTAGTCCAAGTTGCTTCAATCTTATAACTTGGCTCAGCAAGTTGAATGATTTCTTCCAAAAATCAATTTAATGTATTCAAAGTCCAATTTCAACTCATACAGGCAGTGGCCTCCGCAGGATTGAAGACTTTCATCAAAATGTTGAAACAGGGTCTGTTGTAACAGAAGTTGTGTCCCCTTTGTGTATGTGCGTGACACAAAATATACATACAGACAGTACATCAAGGTGGCACAGAAGTTGGATTGAGACACAGAGATTGGATTGTGGTAGGTTTGTAGATCTCTTGAGAACCTGCCAACTTCCTCTTAAACCTTCATTTTCTAGCCTCTGCAAATTCCACCTCTCTTCTTATGCCAAACCCATCACTTCTCTGGATTCTCTCCATCTTGGTCTAGCTATGAGAACTTAGTGAATGTTTTCTTTTCATGAAATGTTTTTATTCATTACCACTGTGAAATAGAAGTAACGCTAGGAAAACTTTCCTGGTTGGGAGTGTGTCCGTCTTGTAAGGTAGTACAGACAAGAAGTGTAACTAAAGATTACAAGTTCCATCTTTACTGTAAGGTTGCATTATCAGATTCTTACAAGTTTGAAAGTCCTTCCTTCACTTTTACTCTCTGGGAAACTAAGGAGGGTCCCTTCTGAGATGCTTTTGCCACCCCTCCTCCATCAGACTCAAATATTATCAGACTGTTGCCTAAAATGCAGCTCTTCCTCCTGTCTCCCAAGGACATTTCCTCCCTTCCTTCCTTCCTTCCTTCCTTCCTTCCTTCCTTCCTTCCTTCCTTCCTTCCTCCTTCACTCACTCACTTTCTGATATAAAGGAAACAGGAGAAATAGAGAGAGAGACACCTTGATTTCTTCTCAAGCATGGATTAAAATCAAAGCCAGAAAAGGAACATTGTGGGCGTAATCCTGGCCTTGTATCTGAACTTTATTTTGGAAGCACAACATTTGGTTCCATCAGTCATCACATGTAAAAAACTGGCTTCAAAGGCAGATGAGCATAACTTCTGAGCCAAATAAAGGATACACATCAATTACATCAGCATGACATTTTTCCAGCTTGGAGCTATTTTGTATGGCAGATTTTCCCAACCTGGTACTTTCCTGATATATTTGAGATTGCAGTGCCTCTGGATTTCCAATAATTAGTCGACTTTGGGAATTGTCATCCTCATACAGAGAATCAGTTGAGTGTACTGTGATGGTTAAAGGCATCAGGCTAGAAATCAGGGCAGTGTGACATCTAGCACACCACCAGATGAGTGACCTTGGACCATGCACTCTCTCTCAAGACTTGGAAGCAACCAAGGGCAAACCACTTTTGAAATCTTGCCAAATCTTGCAGGGGCTCATGCAGTCAGTTGCCAGGAGTCAACACTGTTTGAGAGGACAACCCCCTCCCAACAGCATATCCCCGTCATAATATGTCTAAAAGGCATATTGAAGGCACCCTTTTCCTTCCTACTGCAAAGGGAAGATTACATGAACTTCTATGTGTGGATTGCTAGATGGCATTTCTGCAGAGCTCCAATTCACAGGGAGTGAAGCAGCTGCAGATGGCAGCTACACATTTAACATTCCTAAGTGTTTTTATCATTCCCTTAAAAAATGTACAGGAAAAAAAACATTGTGAACTGTCTGTCCATATTTAAAGCACAAACCCACACACCCACAAATGACACCTCAAGCAAACAAACTAGCAGTAAAAAAAAAAAAAAAAAAAGAGGAAAATCCACCCAACCACCCTTTCCCCCTCTGTATAATGTATCAAAGCAATAACGTGTGCTGGAGCGTTGCAGTCGCCTATCAAGAGGTTGATCGGCTTTTATCAGCCTTGGGCAATTCGGCACATGATGGTCTTTAGAATGACATGGAATTTATTAAACTTTTCTACAAACTGACAGGCCCCTGCCTGACTGCAGCCCCTCCTCCCTTTGGTGGGGTTGGGAGAACAAAACCCTGATTTTGTAAATCCTGGGTTGTCTTTATTGTTTGTTCTTTTTATTTCACTGGCCACTGGAGTATGTCTCCCAAGGTGTTAGTTTAAAGGAACCCCATTCTGATACCACCTCAAAGGCAAAGATATATTTTAAAAAAATACCCTGGGCAGCCCCACTGTTGCCTGCCTCGCACCATAAACCTGCTCAAACACGCTCCACAGATATGTAACACACATACACGTGCACATAAACAGACCAGGCATGATTGCTGCTCCCTCCCTCCTCCTCCCTTCTGGATCACCTAATTTTTCCTGTGTGTGCTGTCCTGTGTAATAAATTTCACATTTCAGACAATAGCCTGTCGCCTCAAGCAGCTGGCCTCCTTCAAAATCCAGCACTGTTGAAAGCATCTGCTTGCTTTGCCTTTTCCTATCAATAGACTGTTAGACTGTTGCAGGAAGATCAGCCTACGCCATTATGGGGAAGGAGGCATTGAAGCTTTAAAGGCTGCTCATACAGCACTCTGGATAAACTGACTGTAACACACACACACAGAGGCACAAACATACTGGACAGACATACTGGAATGAAGCAATTTCCCTTTCTTTTTCTTTTACAAACTCTGAATGTACAAATCCCCAAAATATAAGAGAGATTTGACAACGATTCCTTTGTACATTCTTCCCTGCATACATTACGATAAATTGTTTTGGAGCAGTTCTATAGACAGCAGCTCTGTTGGTTTCCAATGATGCCACATATTAGCAAAGCCTTTAAACTACTATCCATAATACATAAGTAAATTTATGTGCCATGCAAGATGACTGATTCCTGATTTGTTATCCTTCGTGCCTTAGAAAAGATAGTCAAATATATGACAAAATGTTAATTTAAAATAGCCTATGAGCGGTGCTGAATCAGACTCTTCCTTTTACTATTCTCATTCAATGCGATGTAAAAAGGAATAAGCTTTGATTTATTTTTCAAAGGTAAATACAGTGGTACCTTGATACTGCTTTGAAACTCATCAGATTTGGTACTCAGCACATTTTGACATGAAAATTTTGTCCCGTTACTCATTGTTTGTTTGGTACTCATCGCACAAGCTAGAACTTGTTAGTGTCAGCTGCCTTGTAACTCCCTACATTATTTCTTATGAGAAAAAAATTGTTTGGTACTCATCATTTTTGGTATGCATCGCACCTCCTGGAACCAATTAATGATGAGTACTGAGGTACCACTGTACAATTCAGGGCGGTGAACAGCCAAAAAATAAAATACATATAATACAAACATTAAAACCATTTAAAATACATTTTTTTTATTTGATTTATATGCCGCCCTTCTCAGGGCGGCTTACAATGCGTTAAGCAATAGCCTTCATACTTTTGTATGTTTATATAAAGTCAGCTTATTGCCCCCACAAACTGGGTCCTCAATTTACCTACCTTAGAAAGGATGGAAGGCTGAGTCAACCTTGAGCCTGGTGAGATTCGAACTTACAGTAATTGCAGACAGCTGGTGTTAATCACAATGCTATCAGTCTGCTGAGTCACCAGGCTCTTGATGCTCGGGGGCCGCATAACATTAAATCCTTTGGCCCAGAAAACAAATTTAAAACACCCCAATTTATAAGACAAATTTAAAATTTAAAAAGCAATTTAAAAGAGAGGTTAGGCCAGGCCAGCCTGCTGGAATAGGAATGTTTTGAGGGCACGGCAGAAAGTGCGCAGATCCGGAATCCTCTGTATCTCCGGGGGGAGCTCATTCCAGATGGCAGGTGCCCCCACAGAGAAGGCTCTCCCCCTGGGGGCCACCAGTTGACACTGTTTGGCCGACGGCACCCCGAGAAGCCGCTCTCTATGGGAGCGTACTGGTCGGTGAGAGGTTACTGGTGGCAGAAGGCGGTCTCGTAGATACCCCGGTCCTAAGCCTTGGAGCGCTCTAAAGGTGGTAACCAAAACCTTGAAGCGCACCCGGAAGACCACCAGGAGCCAGTGTAGCTCGCGCAGGAGGGGAGTCACATGGGAGCGCCACATCACTCCCATAACCACCCGCGCAGCCGCATTCTGCACCAACTGGAGCATCCGGGTGCTCCTCAAGGGGAGCCCCATGTAGAGAGCATTACAGTAATCCAGGCGGGAAGTGACGAGGGTATGAGTGACCGTGCTTAACGAGTCCCGATCCAGAAAGGGAACTGGCGAATCAGGCAGACCTGATAAAAAACCCTCCCGGCCACAGCCATCAAGTGCTCTTCTAAAGACAGCTGTGAGTCCAGGAGGACACCCAAGTTGCGAGCCCTCTCCGTGGGGGCCAATGACTTGCCCCCAATAGTCAGTGATGGCACCAACTGACTATATCGGGATGTCAGAAACCACAGTCACTCAGTCTTGGATGGGTTGAGCCTGAGTCTGTTTCTCCCCATCCAGATCCGTACAGCCTCCAGGCACCGGGACATCACTTCAAGGGCATCATTGGGGTGATCTGGGATGGAGATGTACAGCTGAGTGTCATCAGCGTACTGATGGTACTTCACCCCGAAACCACGGATGATCTCACCCAGAGGCTTCACATAAATGTTGAACAGAAGGGGCGAGAGGACCGACCCCTGTGGCACCCCACATACAAGGGGCCTCGGGGTCGACCTCTGCCCCCCTGCCAACACAGACTGCGACCAGTCAGAGAGAAAGGAGGAGAACCACCGCAATACGGTGCCCCCCACCCCTAACTCTTCCAACCGGTGCAGCATGATACCACGGTCAATGGTATCAAAAGCCGCTGAGAGGTCTAATAGGACCAGGACAGAGGAGCAGTCCCTGTCCCGAGCCCTCTAGAGATCATCGACCAATGCCATTTCCGTGCTGTGCCCAGGCCTGAAGCCCAACTGGAACGGATTCAGATAAGCCGATTCATCCAGGTACTGAGGGAGCTGTCACGCTACCACATTCTCAACAACCTTCGCAACAAAGCGAAGGTTGGAGACTGGACAGTAATTAGCTAACACTGCCGGGTCCAGCAACAAAGTGAACAAAGAAGGTCTATATCTTTAATCCTACAATCATCTTTCCAAAATCTGCTTTCTAAATTTCAGTGAAACCAGGACAGAAACCATCTTGAGAGAATGCCTCCTACAGCACTTTCTCAAAGGAGTAGGAAGGGAGGCTGAAAAGTGATAGAGAGATGAGTAGCTGAAGAAAACCATAATACCACATCTTTCCAACCTCACAACAGTTAAGAAAACTCCAAAACATCTTCTAAATATGATAAACATCACCTATCTAGATATTTGAAAGAACAGTACTTCAAGGATATGGTAGAAAATAGAAGCCTCTTTCATAGGTGAAGAAAGGTAGAAGACATGAGTATTTTGTGGGTGTTATTATAGATAAAATGTTGTACTGTTTGTATCCCTTTTCTGAGAAAAGAAAAAGGACCACTATTATGGCATATTGTGCAGAGTCCTTCTGTAGATGCTATTGCTGTTTCACCAAACCGTGATAGAGCTCTTTTTTTCCCTGGCAAATACTGGAGGCAAGAGAGAAAGATGTCTTTTTATTGACATTTTGGGTGTCTTGTTGAAGGAAGAGAAATGCCTTTAAATAAAGAAGACTCATTGGGTGAATTTGAACCAATTTCTATTCTCCATTCTAACTCACCTAACAGTAATTGTGAAGATAAAAATTGGAGAATAGTAGCCTGAAGTTGCTTTGATCTCTATTGGTAAGGCAGGGAGAAGAAAAAAAATATTACTTAAAAAAAAAAAAAGAACCCTGTTACCAAATGCCAGACAACCATTGAGAGTATGAGCTATAAGAATCAGGATAACTGTGTTTGAAAGATGGTTATTACACTGCAGGAACCACTTGCTGGTCCAGCAATGAGGGCTGCTTTGAGCATCGTATCCGGAATGTTAGAATCCCATTGTAGAAAAGGATGAACCTGTTTTTATTTCTCTTATCATGTATTCCCACATTGCACACCTTGCCAGATGCATAGCACCAATGCTGAGTTTGCTTCTTTTGTGCTGGTGGTGGTATGCTTGGTTACGTACTATGCATAAGGATTAAAATTTCTGAACAACTGTAAATGCACCGGGGGGGAGGGGGGAAGGATTATGCTAGCATATGTATGTCCATGCAGTAGTCATGTACTTCTGGACCCAACCTAAATTACAGTCAGCATTCACAAGGATCTCCTACCAAGCAGTTAAGCCTTATTTCAGTCTTATTTACCCCCTTTGTTATCCGTGCTGAAAAATGAATAACAAGTATACATTACAATGAATAGCCTGACAGAACAAGGAATGACAAAAATGGCAGGCTGCACAATGAAACAGACACTTTTTAATGAATTTCCTGGCAGATCTTAAGAGGAGTTGGACCCTCTTGTTTCACTCACATGGAATTTGCCTTTGCTGGAGTGACATCTATCAGCATCATACCTTGATGAGCTCTGATCAGGCTGGGCAGGAAAATAGAGGCCTCAAGACTCACCTGTTTCACAGTCTAGCTGGAGTGTGGTATTAAGCTACTGTATTATCTGGGCTGAACAAATGTGGAAAGTTTCCAAACAGCAACAAAGGAATAGAGGGTTTTTTTATTTCATTGTTCCTAACTAGCAATTGTCTGGATTTTGGCAGCCCAGATATTCTAACTCTGGGTTTTAAGGATTCTCTCATTTAAAATCTTCTCATACCTGTTACAAGGATCTCTGGGGGATTCAGTCCCACCTTATTATTTGTTAGGAGAAAAAAGCTGTTGGAGAAAGAGTGTGAACAGCTCCACAGTTGGACTAATTGAGTGAGGTTTTGGGAGTCCAATAAGAATTTATCTGCCAGGCATAACACAAATACTGGTTACTGAGGATTCCTAATACAATATTTTTCATAGCATTCTTACGTTATATACCCCTTTAGATGCAATTCTGGACAAACTAATATAATTTTCTTCTTAGAGCATTGGGCATGCATTTTTCATCCAGCTCAGGTAAGGGCAATTTTTGGAGCCTTAAATATGATTTTTTTTTCTCTTCAAATGTGGGATGTTTTCAAAAATGTTCAGATTATGGGATGGTAGCCCTGAACATTTCCTGCCTGGTTTTAGGATTGGAGGAAGTATGATGAGCAGAGACCCCAGAACAACATGCACTAAAAATACATATAGTTGATGGGTTAAGAGGCTGCCTGCAATCCATGGACCATGTTATCTGCCCCATCTCTAATCACTGATCTTTATAGGAACATCCAAGTTAACTATGCCCAGAATTGCATGTAAAGGCATATAAAACTATGATGAGGATGCTACGAAAAATATTGTATTAAGCATACTCAATAATCAGGTAGATCCATATTGGACTCCCAAAATCTCATTCAATTAGTCCAGTTAGGACTGTTGTTGTAATTGTATAATTGTACAATCTTACAACAGTCTTACAGGAAGTTTTTGCCCTGTTGAATAGAACTTACTGGGGAAATACTTCCAAGACTTCCCAAGAAACAGTAGAGATATTACTTTAAAGTGTTTATTGAACATCCATTTCATGTACAATTTAAAATTCAGTAACTACGTATCAAAATATGACTCTAATAGTAATAATAACCTTAAAAGTGATCAAATTTCAAAAAGTGTTAATTTGTAAATTTCCATTAGTTCTCTTTCCACTTAAAACAGGAGTCCCCAATCTTCAGGCCATAGTCCACTACCGGGCCTTGAGCTGTTTGGAACCGGGCCGTGTAAACAGCGGGTGAGCACGTGCATGCACGCTCCATTTGTGTGAATGGCGTGCATACATTCCCACTTGCGCAAATGGAGCTGCGTGCGCATGCACGCTTGCCCACCACTCATGCAGAACCATCCCCTCTCCCCGCCACCCGCTGGGTCACAAAGCCAGCAAAGGTTGGTGAACTCTAACTTAAAATATATTTTGTTCTTTGTGTGCCCTCTCATATACTCTCCATTTATGTTAGGAATTAATATCTCTGCTAGATTTATATATTTTTTTCCACAGAGCTGCACAAATACACTCAGTTTGTATTTCAAGGATTGCTGTTCAGCTTTTCTTGTTGTTTTGTCAAATGTTTTAGCCTGAAAAACACGTTTTAGCCTCTTTTCCTTTTTACCTTTTTGAAGTTTTCATTTGTGCCCATTTGCTGGTTGGAAATTTCTATTTCATCTCTCTTTCAGGACAAAGAAGGAAATTCATTTCAGGTTACAAATTATGGAGTGATCAATATTCCCGGCATAGCTAACTGGCCAAGTCTGCAATGATAAAGTATCATCTCCGCAACATCCCTAGTGCAACATCCCTAGAGAAACACCATGGGCCCCTTAGATAAAAGGCAAGGCATCCTTAAAGGAATTGCTTCGTCTTCCCATGATGTGAAGCATTTTTATATCCTTTCTACTTAATCCACTGAGAAAGATAGCCAGTTTGTTGCTTCCCAAAAGATAAAAGAAATCGCTCTCCTCACCACCACACAGTAAGAAACTGTGGAAGCACGTGTGGTTCTTCCTGCCATGTTATGTAGCATTCACACAAATCTGAACTAAAAGCCCAAAGGGTTTAGAGTATAAGATTTATCATTTAATCCCTAAATTCTAGAGCAGACACAGGCAGCTCAGAAGTCACATGTGGTCCTTGGCCTGATTCCATAATTCTCTACAAGCAAGCAACTGGACTCTAGCAAGAACAATGTCTTCTACTGAAATAGAAGGACAAATAACATGAGCAACAACAAAGGAAGGGTTTCAAAACAAGGAAGGTATCAGAAAGAGAGGGGTGGTCCTACCCAGTTTTTATTCTGGCTCATCTGCTGTTTAACTTAAGCCCATCTTCCATTGCCATTTATCTCAGTATGTATTATTCCCAAAGGAATGGAGACTAGAGAGAAAAAAAAAAGATTGCCATACACAAAACTACACAATCAGCGTTGGAAAGGACAACTTAGGCCATTGTGTTCAATTGCTTTCTGCAAATAAAGGCATCCCTGACTGATAGTTGTCTAGCTTCTGCTTGAAGATATTCAGTGAAAGGGAGCCTCACCACTTCTCTAGGAAGTGGTTTCGCTGCCAAACTGTTAGAAACCTTTTTCTAACATTCAGTTGGAATCTGCCCGTTTGTAACATACACACCATTTATAAAGGAGAATATTTGTAGTTCAGGTTGAAATGAGGAGTCCTTGAGTGCACTGATGATGACAGCTAGTTTGGGTAATGAAACATCTGCAAGAAAACAATCAAACTCAGAGAGCACCAAGGACCACTCAGAGACACCACTTTCTGTATTTTGGACTGTCAGATGATGAAGAGGTAATGATCTTCTTCTGTGCAATATCCTTCTAGATCTTTGAAGAATGTTATCATACATCTTCAGTCTTCTCTTGTCTTCTTAAGACCTCCTCAGTTTTAAGACTTCTCTTGTCTTCTTAAGTCTTCCTTTTCAGTCTTCTTAAGACCCAATCTTCAATTTCTCTTCATAGGACTTACATTTGAGTTCCTTTAGTGAACCTCATTGTCCTTCCTTTCTTAAAACGTGGTACCCAGAACAGGATCCTACATCAGAAGTGAAATTTGACCACTGAAAAATAGAATAGTGATATTCTGCCCAGCATTTCTCTTGTTAGAAATTAGCTACTGGGTTTTTTTCTTTTTGCAAAATTGTTGTCAGACAGCTTCAGAGCTGTTATCTACAAAAACTTATTACCTTGTGTGCCAAAAGGAGGGAAGCAGCAGACCAATAAACTGGAAGAATTTCAAAACACCATCATTGGAAAAATAAATGCTGGGGCACTGCCATCTTGGAAAGCATGACTAATTCATTGCACGCAGTCTACCAAGCAAGATCAAATATTGGAGAACCTTTAAAAAAATATCTTCTCTTTATCTTTTTGAAGAATGGTCAAATATGTTTAAAGCACAAATAGTAAGACTGTGCAGTGCTTTGGATTGGCACTTGCCAGTCTTCAGAAAGGGTTCACTTGGCTTAAAAATATGTAGATCTGTGCTCTGTTCACAACTGAGCCTCTGCAGTGTCATTTTACTTTAGAATGCTATACAGCCCTAATAAATTCCTCAGAATATACAGGTAGAGTTAGAGACAATTGATTTTCTAATATATATCAATAAAGAAATAGAAAAGGCAGTGCTTGAAGGCTTGGTTTCTATTATAATTAAATATTTTCAAAGCATTAAAAATACACTCAAGAAAAGGTTGGAAAACATGTCTACTAATATATTGGGAGGGAGGAGGAGAAGGTATAATGTTTTCACAAGGGAGTCATAAAAAGAAAGCAAGCCAAAAGGTCCATATCAGAAATCTTTCAAAAGCTATTTTTCGTGAAGCTAAATCACAGGGCTATGATTTGTCTGCTATCATGTATGTAGAAAGCATAACCCTTAAAAAAAATATGTTTTTGCATAGTTCAGCAGAGCACCACCCTCCCTACTATTTCAAGGGGAAATTTTTTGATGCAACCTTGTAGCTGTGCTGCTATTCAAATATAATATGTAATTAGCGAAACAGAGATTGAATCCCAATGAATACCGCCTGCAAGACAACCCTCCATTAAATGCCTTCTTGTTTAAACTTCAATATTTTAGCAATAGTGACAAAGACACACACACACACACACATACATACACAGAGCACCGATTTTTCCCTTTGAAAAAATCCGACTCAGGTAAAAAAGGTGGGTAAGATGAAAATTGTCAAAAGATCCCAGTTCCCTCTCTTCCAGCACTCTGAAATACATGGGGATGCCTTTCCTTTTATACAAGGAAAGCTTCTCGGCGTCTAATCCATTCGGCCTCTTCCTACCCTTGTTGTTTTATTGAGAGGCATCTGGGAGATGCACAGCAGGGAACAGCCTACCCCGTGAGAGGCAACTGGACTCCGTTCCTAAGCTACAGAATCCTGCCCAGACTCCTAACAAAGGAACAATAGCATTTCCATAACAGAGCGCGAGGCATGCAAAGGGCGGCTGGGGGAGGGAGCAGCACCATCTCTCCACACAGGCTTGACAAATTCCACACAATTTATATGCCCCATTTTGCTGATCTCTTCCCCCCCCACCATCAAACACATACACATGCGCACATGTCCACGTCCACTGGCACGCTGCCATGGAAAAAGCCGCGTTAGGCAAAGAGGAGAGGAACGCTCCCTTCCCCCACCCCTACCCCCAGACGCAGGGTTTTAGAGGACTCGGCGGCGCACATGTGCTTTTGAGAAGGCAAATCTGGCGAGGAGAGGCCGAGACTTTTTAAATGTTGCGTTGGCGTATCTGCATCCAAAAGTGGGAAATGGGAGGAGAGGGAGGGATGCCAAAGGGGTTGAGGGAGGCTTGCTCCCGGTTCCTTTTCTACCGTTCTCATCTCCCCCACCTTCCTTTCATCTCCCACCCTCGGTAAACAGGACTGCAAACATGATGCAAGATTTGGCTCCTCCGGGGTTGGAGAGGCCCTCATCAGGGTAGATTCTTAGCAACAGCAACAGCAGCAGCTTGATAGATGGATTTTCTTCTGCTGGGAAGAATGTCCCAGGCTATTTCTGTGGAAAAAGAGGCAATTTTCATTCCTATGTCCCAGGTTTTTTTTTTTTAAGTCTATCAATCCCAAGCAAGATGACATCAATCCCAAACAAGAGAATCAGAATTTGGTAAACACTTTGCTTGAAAGAGGATCTCTAGGAAAGCAATGGAGGTCCATATTTAACAATGTGACAGAATAAGTCCTCTCCCTCCCTCCCTGTATTTTTCACACTGCTGCCTATGATTTCAACTGGTGCACAAATGTAGAATTTGTCATGTCTAAAGCCAAGGACATGTGTGATGTCATCTTTAGGTGTCAATTTGGTGCTTACCTGCTTTTGATAAGGAGCAAGACCTTTTTTTTTTTTTTAAATTAAACACAGAATATCAGATGATTTTAAAGGGGAAATTTCTGGCCTCCCTGATGATCAGAAATCCACTGGGCAATATCAGAGAAGTCCTGGAGGGTTAACATATGAATCATGGATTTGAAAGCAGCCAGGATTACATTGTCTTGTAAGACTTATTTACTTGTAGTTTAGGATTTTTGACATCGGAAGGGGAATGGCGGGATTCCCAAGAATTCCAGGGTGCTCAAATGTGAAGATAATCGCATGTACTGTATCGCTTCCCTTCGACTATGATTGGCCCCATGCTAATTACCTGAGCAATGACAGCAATTCAGAACAAGCCTGGCTAGCATCATTACACAAATGGGGGGGGGGTGGTAACTGCGAACGCTACACAAAAGAAACCCGAAGCTACCTAAGAGGACACGGTGAAGGGAGAGATAAGCAAGACTATTGGCCGTATCTGATGCCAGTTGACGGGTATTTTGCAAAAAATTGTGGTCTCCCATCCTTCCAGCGGGCAGTCGCTGCAATCGCTTTGAACCAAGGACGTTTAAAGCCCAGGGAGAAGGCAATCCTGGGCAATTCCGGCAGCGAAAGGGGGGGGGGAGACATTCGGGTTTAGACAACTACAGGAATGAGCAGCTCTAACCCAATTAATAATCCTCTTCTGATGGTCTTTATTGCGGCAACGTCGCCCTCCCTCCGCCTCCGCCCGCATACAAAAGGCTCCGTTCGCCTTCTCCCTTGCAGGGGAATGGCGGCCGCCAACGACGCAACAGCGCCCTCCGCTTCCCATAGGCCTGGTCCGGAAAAAGTTGCCTCCGCTCGACCTGCGATCTGAGGAAGGACGTCTCCCTTTCTCCCCCACCCCCCCACCCATCCTTCCCGCTCCCGGCCTCACGTCCCGGCAGCCCATCTCCCGCCGGGCCGCCATGACCGTCTGTGCGCAAGCCGGATAGGCGGCCGAGCCAAGGCAAGCAGGCGAAAGGCGGCCTCCACTACGCGCAATGCAGAGGCGATGGGGGTGGAGTGGAGAAACGGGCGGGCGTGAACTTCAACAAGGGCTTCGCGGTTGATGCCCTTGCTCGAAGAGAGAAAGGCGGAGGAGATTCTTCGCGCTGCATGGACGGATTGGGGGGGGGAATAAAGGCGCCGGTTTTTTTTTTTTTTCAAACGGCGCCCCTTGCAGAACGCATTTTCTTCAGCGGCGGCGAGACCGCGCTTGGCGCACACATAGCGACCAAATCGCATGGCTTCTCTCCCTCCCTCCCTCTCACCCACCCATCGCCCGGCATTGCAGTCAGCCCCTAATTAGGACTCTCCAGGGACGAAGACGGTCCTACCGCGGCGGGGAGGGGTCGCTTTTAAAACATTTTTGTTTTTAAAGGGCCGTTTTGGTTTGGATTGATGCGTAGTTTCTCTCTCTCTCTCTCCTCTCTCTGTTTTTTTAAAAGGCAAAATCTCCCTCTGGTGGCGCTGGACGGGGCAGGTTCCTGTCGCATTTTTGGAGAAGCCCAAAATCGTATAATATTTCTCCCAACGAGCAAAAGCGGTTTGCCTCCTCTTTTAACTCTCTCCCAGTGCTTGCAGACAGGTGAACAGTAAAAGAAAACGGCTGAGTTCAGTTTTTATTGCGATTCATTTCTGCAATATAGAAACCGGGTGGGCAGTCACTCTCACCCAGTGATACACGGAAGAGGTAAAGAAGGACCCTAACTCTATTATTAGGAATGTTCTTTGCAAAGATCTTTCCTTTTATTTTTACTTCCCAGGGGAATCAAGCCCCCTCTCCTTCCAGCAGTTATTGGGAAGGAATAGCTTAAGGTCCCCCCCCCTCCTGCTCTACAACCTGCAGAAAGCCCGTCTGTCATAAGCTTAGGTGACTTCTATTTATCTTAGTACTTTGATCAGAATTTGGACAAGGGCCTTGGAAATAAAACCTTTTAATATATAGCAATAGCGCTTAGACTTATATATCGCTTCATAGTGCTTTTACAGCCCTCTCTAAGCGGTTTACAGAGTTGGCATATTGCCCCCAACAATCTGGGTCCTCATTTTACCCACTTCGGAAGGATGGAAGGCTGAGTCAACCTTGAGCAGGTGAGATAAATATACCTATTTATCCATCTCCTCTCAAGGAATGAATGCATCAGTCTCTGAGGGTCAAGTGTTGTGTGGCAATATAAATCAGGGGCTTCCGGAATTGTCCCTCTAAAATTGTTTTCTGTTTCCTAACTATTCTGCAAAGATCCTAGGGAACAGAAAAGCAATTGGAAAAGAACAGCAATTAAATTCAGACAACCCCACTTGATTGTAGATTAAATCCAGAGTTGAAGGATGCAAATTGTATCCACCATGATTCACCTGAAGATCCTAACTTGACCTGTAAGAGCCCTGGGGCCAGAGTTTTCTCTTCCACCTCTAATGCTTACGCATAGAATCAAGTTGGAAGGTGCCATTTAGCAATCAAGTCCAAAGTCCATTCCATTCAAGTGCAGAAATCCAAATTGAATCCAGACTGATGGCTGCTTATCCGATGACAAAGAATTCACAATCTGCCTTAATGAATGGTTCTATTGTCAAATTCGTCTTAGTGTAGGAAGCTTTAATGTTCTTGTAACATGATCCCATTATTTCATGTTCTGAGATGATAGAAAACAGATCTTGATTTTCCTTTCTGTGACATCCCTTCAAATACTTGAACAATGTTATATCCCCATTCGGTTGTCTTTTCTCAAGGCTAAACATACCCCCCTTCCCTCAAACTCTCTTGCACTCCTTTAATCATCTTTGTTTCTTTTCTGTACACCTGTTTGTTGTAGGCTTTCTTAAAATTCTGGTACCCAGAACTGAACATAACTACTCCAAATGGGGTCTAACTTGCTTTCCAGATTTTCATTCCATTCTTAGAGGTTTATTCTATTGCATTTCGGGTTTTCCCCCACTAACTAGGATTATTTGCCATTTTCCTTTCAGAATTCACTATCCAACTTTTTTTTACTATCTTCTCCTGCTATGGAATTCTTTGAGAGCATTGATCTGAGATCCACCCTGCATGGCAAGCTGAAACTGCTTGTCTCCCGTGCTGGCACCAGCTAGTAAGGTTGGTACCAGTAGTAAGAAATCGGTGCCCAGATTTCAAATTTGGACAATAATACCGACCAGCTGTTCTACCCAAACAGCAGTTGCCATGGCTTACGATTAATGGACTCTCCTGCTTTCCCAAAGCTAGCAGCAGACCCTTTTCTTTGAGAGGATGGCTCTTTAAGCGCACACAATATCCATTTGCAAGTGCAAACATCAGCTGTCATAGAAACATAGATTTGAATGGGCCCTAAAGATTATGTAATCTAGCAACCTACTAGGTGCAGAATTTTCTTGGTCAGGATGAGCACTGCATTGGGTCATATACAACATTGTTTCACCATCCTTTTTTATTTATTAAAATTCTACAACCACATGTCACATTTACTTGACTGGGCGATTTTCAAGTGAAATATTAAAATCATATAAAACCCATAGTTATAAGAAAAATTAAAAACAGTATTAAAACAGAGTTAAAAAGAACTATTGAAAAGTTCCAAAGGCAGAGAGAGCTCCTTCAGCCCAGCCCACCCCCCACCCCCAAGGTTGCATTATACTCTTAGACCATCACCACAATTGGCAGTGTCACGTCTTGATGCCTTTCCAAAAGGCTACGAGAGTGGGGGCTCATCTCACCTCCGGGGGTAAAATATTCCATAGGGTTGGGACAATGGCAGAGAAGGCTCTTTTCCTAGACCCTGCCGGTCAAAATTCTTTTAACTGAATGTATTTTGTATTTATTAGTTTGTCAAACATGTACAAGATAGCAGATATAAATATAAACATGGATATGAACGAAAGAAATGAATACAAATAAATGGGGATAGTAGGACAGGGACAGTAGGCATGCTGGTGCTCTTATGCACGCCCCCTTTAGGGACCTCTTAGGAATGGGGTGAGGTCCATGGTAGATAGTTCAAGGTTGAAGCTGTGAGAGTTAGAGGATGTAACAATGGACTCGGGTAGAGCATTTCAGGCATCGACCACTCTGTTGATGAAGTCGTATTTTCTGCAATCAAGTTTGGAGCGGTTTACCTTAAATTTGTACCGATTGTTTGCCCATGTATTATTCAGTCTGTAATGGGTCTGTAACATACCCTCCCAGCCTAACTGGGTGGGATGGATCAATAAAATAGGGACAAGTTTGTTCTTCAGGTAACCTGCTCTGTGCCATGAAGGGCTTTAAAGATAATAACCAACACCTTGAATTGTACCTGAAAGCAAACCAGTGCCCAACACAGCTCATGTAGCAGAGGTGTTACATGCACAACTATTTTGGGTACTTTGGGGTACCCAAAATTGCTTGCACCACTACTGTACCAGTTGCAGTTTCTGGATACTCTACAAGAATAGCCCCATGCAGAGCATACTGCAGTAGTCAATATGGAAGATGACCAGGACTTCAATGATTGAAACGAGCCTATGAAGAGGCACAACTGGACCACAACACAAAGTTGAGCATTCTGATTTTTGCAGGTAGTCCAAAGAAATGCCTTCTCAACCCCTGATTTTGCAAGCTATGACAAAAAGCTTCATAGGCCACAACCATTACTGGATTCTAGTCCAAAACTATTAGGAGGGGCCTTTGAGCTGTGGGAAGGTGTGCTGGCTTTTTTCTTCCTATCCTTTACATTTAGCAGGAAGATGTTGAGGGGTTGCTTGCTTAATAGAATAGAATTCTTTATTGGCCAAGTGTGATTGGATACACAAGGAATTTGTCTTTGGTGCATATGCTCTCAATGTACATAAAAAGGACATGATACATTTGTCAAGAATCATAAGGTACAACACTTAATGATAGTCATAGGGTACAAATAAGCAATCAGGAAACTATCAATATAAATCGTAAGGATACAAGCAACAAAGTTACAGTCATAGTCATAAGTGGGAGGAGATGGGTGATAGGAACAGTGAGAAGACTAATAGTAATGCAGCCTTACTGAATAGTTTGACAGTGTTGAGGGAATTATTTGTATAGCAAAGTGATGGCGTTCGGGAAAAAACTCTTCTTGTGTCTTGGTGTCTATAGCGTCATTTTGAATAGTAGCTGCCCACATGAATGCATGCACAGATGCATGCACACTCACACACAATCTTCTATCAACTACCCTTTCTCCTTATAGTTTTTCCTTTTCCCCCATTCGCCTGTTTATCTGCCTTTAGGTAATTTCTGTGGGACTAAAGGGAAAACAAAAACCATGAAAATGAAAACTCTTTCAATGGCCTGGTGTAAAAAAGCTAAAAAAAATTTACTGGTCCAGAAACCCAAGATGAAATGGCCTTGAAGGAAAGTGACCTGTAACGGGGGATATTCCTGTCACAGCACATAGTAGCTAATTGGAGTTGGCCTAAATTTGCACAAGAGGTAAATCAGACGTCCCCATTTGGATCAGCACATATGAGAAAATAGTACTTTTGATGTAAAAGAAAGAAAAGAAAGAGAAAGAAAGAAAAAGAGGGATGGAGGGAGGAAAAAAGGAAGGAAGGAAGCTTTCTTTATATCCACAGTGGATGGGTACAGCATAACTGAGAAGCTATGATTATCTTGTTTATATCCCACATTATAAGCATTAATATGTAAACAAGAAAGGGCACAAACTTCTTGAGCCAATATTTTTCCGGAGTGTTCTTCTAAACAATTTAATAAGACTATCCCACTCCCATTCATTCCTGCAGTTCTTGGGTCCTTGTTCTTATTTCTAGATATTTGTCACTAAACCCCACAGGATTCAGTTTAAAACACTCCTGATCAAATCAGATATCCTTAATCCAAACACATTTTTCCCAATCCTTGTGAGATACAACTCATCTCTTGCCAGCAGCCTACCATTCAGATAAAACAGATTATGGTCTCAAAAGGAAATCTCTCCTGTCAACACCATTTCTAAGTATTCTGTATTCCATGGAATGTTTCTATACTCAACTGCAGTATTCTTTTTTCTTTTCCCATGGAATGGAAAGATGGATAAGACCAACATATGAGACCCCAGGGTCTTTGTTAATAGAAGATATTTCCTTATTTACAGAACAGAGCAGCTTAAGAAGTCAGTGTGTACGTATGTATAATTATAATATCTGCCTAACTGTTGTGCTGATGTATATTTTGAAATCCTGATTGAAATCATCTAAATTCCCACAGAAACAAGGACAATAATTTCCTAGGATTTACAGCTGTATCATTCCCAATATATTTTCATAGGTGCAAGACGATAACTTCAAATAATAATGCAAGCCATGAATTGCAAACTCATTACAAATCCCTTCTAGGAATCTAATTAATTCAATAGAACAGGACATGTGGGTAAAAGTTGTGATGGAGGAGGAGGAAGAGGAGGAGGAGGAGGCAATATTAGATCAGGTGGGAATGTTTTGTGATACAATTAACTCAATGTGAATATCACTTCCTTATGACAGCCAGCCTGCATGGAAGAAGACATTGAAAATACGCTTCCTTGTGCAGCGTGCATGCTTTTTCCTGTGTATATAATGATCTATCTGTTGAAAAGCCATCAGTTTCATTTTAGTGCATACATTTTTATTACATACATTTTATAGTACCATATGCATTTTTAAAAATGCCTTTCCACTTTTTATATCACCCAGGTTGCTATAGAACGAACCAGATACCATAAGCCTACTTCCCCCTGCATCCAATTGTCAAGATTAATTGCCTCTTTGTCAACTCAGCCAAGAAATTTACTGGGCCCAGTGCACTGCTTGTGATGGAGAAATACCTGCAGGGCACAACTGTTCCTTGTACTTCTTCATTTTTATCCCCCCAATGTCTGAGCAATCAGTAGCTCTGGCCTTCTGTCACCTCGTAGCTCTGGAAGTGAATTCCAGTGGAGGCAAAAAGAGGCAGATGTAGGATTTTCGGACCCTGGAATGGCTTGGTGGAATCCTTTAAGAGTGGGTTGTTTGTTTGTTTGTATGTGTCTGTGTGTGGCAGAGAGTAAGGATACAAACCTAGATTCCTAGACATTTGGTTAGCCGCCAAACTTTATGAAGGCCCTGATGACTGATTCATCTTGGACCAGTAAATTAGATGAACCAGCTGCAATTATATGGTGTGGGATGGTTCCTGCCACAGTATATTTTACTTTACTATGTTCTATTTTTATCTTTTTCTTGTATTGCTGTTTTCAACCCTTGTTAGTCATCCAGTATTCCTGGCCAAGTGGGTGGCCATAGATTATTTTAAATAAATAATGCTAGTAGGTTCACAGCTTCAGAAAGCACCACATAGGGCCATTAAGCTCCACCTCCCTGCTCAGTTCAGGAATCCAAATTAAACCTTTCCCAACAGGTGGCTGTCCACCTCTGCTTGAACCCATCTTATAAAAGGGATCTCACTGCTTTGTTGGATGATTAATTCCACATTCAAACTGTTTTTACTGTCAGGAAGGTCTTTCTAACATTCAATCATAACCTGCCTTCCTGTAGCTTCAATTCATTATTCCATGTCCTGGTCTCTGGAACAAGAGAGAAGAGGCCTTCGCTTTCTTTAGGAGTCACTTTTTTAGGTATCTGAAGAGTGTTGTCATCTCTCCTTTCAATCTTCTTGTCTCAAGGTTAAACATTCTGGATCGTTTAATCTTTCTAATTTTTAAATCGTTAATAATTTTGATTCCCCTTCTTTGTTCCGGTTTGTCTAAATCTTCCTTAAAATGTGATCCCTAGAATTTGCCAGAATTACTCAAACTGGGATTTGGAGCAGCATGGTGGCCCAGTGGTGAAGATGCTTGCCTCTTACTCAGGAGGTTTAGAGTTCAATCTTAGGTAGCAGCAGATGTTTCTTTGCTAGAGTGCAAGGAAAAATAACTGCTGCAAACTCTGTGTAGGTGTCGGGAAGAGCATCCGGCCAGTAAATGCTTAGCTCCATCCAGTCATCCTGACTCTACCCCAAATAGGGACTAGTGAGTCATAAAAAGAAAAGAAAAATCAAACTGAGATTTGATTAGCACAAAATCTTTTTCATAGGTATTATCCAGCTGGGTGTTGTCCATTATAAATCTGTGTATTTCATTTCTGTATATTAAATAAAGAATTTTTGCATTTGTCTCCATTAAGTTTCATGCCCTCCATTTATCTAACCTCTATAATAATTTTTAATTTTCTTTCTGTCCTTCCCATCCAGTTTTCTGTCCTCCTACTAATGTGATAAGTATTCCATCCTCAAACTGCAAAAGAATGTGTATGCCAAGGTATGGAGTTGTTGCTGTTCCTAAGACAAGCTTTTATGTACCCTGACGCATTTCTCAGCAATGATGCACGCTTCTTCATTGCTTCTATGTAAGCTTGAAATTTATATCCCTAGTGGAGATATATTTCATTTTCTCTATGGTGTCCTGGAAAAGGGATTCTGTATGGCATTTGAGCAGAAAATATAATGAGCTGGATGAGGTCCTTTAGCCATAGAAACCACAGAGAGAGATAAAATCAATATATCATTACTGCTGATAGCAAGGAAATGTTTGGGTATCTACAGCTTGCAGAATATAATGGAAATCATAAAGTCTTTAGCTGGTTTTATGTTTCCCCCATCCACTTCATTTCCTAGGTTCTATAATAGGTTTGTAAACAAAATAAAACGTGTGTGTGTGTGTTTGAGGGTAGGGAACGGAAGAGGAAAAAGAAGCCGAGAGAAATCTTCCTTTATAGGAATAACATCAGCATTCTTCTCAGCTTCCCAGCTGCTGACTATTTCTGAAGCCTTCAGTGAAATGCAATTAGTATCTTTTACTGCCCACCTTCTGGGGATAGCAAAATTATCATATTCTTCCAGTTTCACCTTGACATGCAGATAGGAAAGCACGAATCAGGGTTTCATCTTGAGATTTTGCTACTAGATTATGGTATGGTCTTCTGAGAGCTCCATGATCAGATAAAATGATGAAATGATGGGAAAGCAGCTGGAATAATAAACACGAGATATGGATAACTTCCAAAGATGCTCAAGTGCAAAAATCCTGTGATGACTGCAAAAGTGGACACAGAAAGGGTATTAAAATTATATTAACCATGGGGGGTGGGGGTGGAAATCTGCGCTCCTTTCCTCTTGTGTTTTTGGAGCTTGAATGTTTATTTAAGCTAATTTCCCCTTTCTAGCATATTTTTTGCTTTGTCTGGATTGCTGCCAGATCATTTATTCTTCGTGGAAAAAAAAAAGATGAATAATTTTATCTCTTTTCAAAAAAGATGATCACAGAGGCATGTTGGCAGCACTTTGGCAGCTTTAATAGGGTCAGCTCTGCTAAATGTGGAACCATCCGCTGTGTAGTATTTGCAAGAACAGAAATCCTGCCTTTGATTCCTTTTATTATACTAAGCTTCAGGGCTTGCTTAGCCCCAAAGAACATCTTAGCAAGAATAGCCGGTGAATAATATATACTGTAGAAGGAATATGCGAACGTGTGTGTGTGTGTGTGTGTGTGTGTGTGTGTGTGGCATGTGATCAAATGTATTTCTCTGCGAGTACTCAGTCTGATACTCCATTTATTCACTCCGGCATTTATTCACCATTCACTTTGGCAAAAACTGATAGAATTCCAAAGAAAAGCCATATATTCTCTATGTATGTTTCACACTCTTGAAAGAAATAATAATGTACTGAACGCTCAATTTTCATTAATAACACACCTAATGATCTTGGTATCTGCACTCAACTTCTATACCTTGCTAATTATACCCCCCCCCCAAAAAAACCCTAAACACAAAATGGAAAGTTGAGTCTGCTCCTTATCACCAATTTGTTTAAAAATGGTTACCAAGAATTTTGGCAGCTGAGAAATTAGTACTTCCACAAATTGGGTCTCCCTAAAAAACACTTTACCCATCAACAAGGCACAATGATAAAGGGATTATGTAGGCTGAGTGTCCTGACATGAACCATATTATTCTGGTTTTCGGTTAAAAATAAGATATAGATTAGATGGAATTAAATTGGAAAGGAGCCCATCTTCCTCTGAGGAAGTGGATCACAGTTCTGTAGTTTATTTGCCAATTTAGTCTGACTAGTTGACGGGTCATCTCAGAAAGTCTCTTAATTTAAGAATGGGAAGTTGTTGAATGATACATGGATTGGAGGAAAAGATGCATTTGTATCCCAGGGAAGAACATTCGTTTATTACAAATATATAATCACTTTGACTTAGGCAGAACTTTGATGTTAGCAACCACCAGGATTATTTTCTTCTCCTTTTGCTTATTTCAAAGGCTAAGCAAACTTAGACCTGGATAATAGTTGGAGGATGGGAACCACACCCAAATTCCTGGACTGGAACCTGAAAAAGTATTCCTCAAAAAGACAATGACCAACCACTTTTGTATCCTTGCCAAGAAAACTGAGTGGCTGTAGTCATAGGTGTCCAGTCTGAACTGAGGGCATGTTGACATTATTTTAGAGAAGAACTTCAACAACCTTGGCAGACCAATAGATTCAGATCTAGGAAGAAAGCAAACCTACTTTAATTCACCTCTTGTACGTCTAAGACAAAGATAGCTAAACTATCCACAGACAGCACAATTTCACTAGCGCCTACACCATTACTTCTGTAGTGTAGAATGGGCTGAAATTCACTAACTGGGAATCCCTTGAGGTTGCATCAGTGGATGTCTCTGAGAACCGTTTCTCTTTAAGAGACTAGTATTCAGTGGTGAAATCTAAAATTTGTTACTACTGGTTCTGTGGGCGTGGCTTGGTGGTGGTGGGGTTAATGTGACTGGGTAGGTGTGGCCAATTTTTTTTTTTTACTTTTAAAACCATTTTTTCTACAATCGCTTCCACGAAGAGGTTGTAAAAATGCTTTCAAAAGGCTCTGATGATCCCAGCTGAGTTGCCTGATCGGCAGAGGCTTTTTTTTTACTTTTAAAAGCATTTTTTCCGCCTAAGAGGTTGTAGAAAAAATGCTTTTAAAAGTTTAAAAAAAGCCTCTGATGATTGTGCGGCTCAGCTGGGGATGGGGGGGGAAGGGATTTTTGCTACCGGTTCTCCAAACCACCCGCCTCCATCGCTACCAGATCGGGTGATTATATGTTGGTTTTATTTTATTTGAAATGAAACCATGCAGAGTGATGAGAGATTACATTAAAACAGAGCTCAGATCCATAAAACTAGAGATTAGAAAATAAAGCAGCATTACACTAAGTGCAGCCCAATTAAAACCTTTCCAGTTACAGAAAAAGGAGCAATCGATTAAAAGGTTTCCAACGCAGAGATATTGGGATGATTTGCTTTCCTCCTGTTCCATTTTTCTTTGCTGATTTGGATGAGCATAGCAAGTGTCATAGATTCAGATACACAGGCAGGGAACCTGAAAAGTATAAAATGAATGAGGTGCTAGGGAGGTATGGCGAAAGAAAGACTATTGAAAAGGTTTAGATTTTTCTACTCAATTGGCACCAAAACCATCACAAATGCAACAGAGGTAAAAATGGATGCGAAGCAAACAGCTGCGGAGACAGACGGACGTGAACATCCAGCATGAGTGACCAGAATTTTCCAAACAAGAACTCAAATGCTATAACCTTCCTACTCTGAGTAACTCCACGTTTACCTTTCCTGCTCTGGGGCAAAAAAAAAAAAAGGAGAGGAGAAGGAGAAAGAGGAGGAGGAGGAGGAGGAGGAGGAGGAGGAGGAGGAGGAGGAGGAGGAGGAGAAGAAGAAGAAGAAGAAGAAGAAGAAGAAGAAGAAGAAGAAGAAGAAGAAGAAGAAGAAGAAGAAGAAGAAGAAGAAGAAGAAGAAGAAGAAGAAGAAGAAGAAGAAGAAGAAGTGAAAAGCACTGAGCTCTGGAATAGTCCTGGCATATATTGTTTAGTATTGCCTCCTCCAATGATGTGAGTATTACGTTAAATTCACCATAGATTTCCCCATCACAAAAGTACAGCTCTCTTCTATCTCATCAATCCCTAATAGCTTTTTCATTCTGTAAAGTATTTGGGGAGAAATGTCTTGCAGGCATGATGTCTCTGTGGATCTATCAATATCAGCTAAGCTTCGGAGGGATTCAAGTTTAGATTTGGTCTGCTTTCAAAGATGGCTTCAGTTTGGATATTCCTCTGCTGTTTCTCAATCATACTGCTTCAGTTGGGATTCCAGAATTGGCTGAATTCAACACACAATCCTATTCTGCATGCTGGAGAGCAACACTACAGAGGATAAGCTTGGCACACTCCAAAATACATGCATCCTGTTTCCAGTAAATCCTATATACCAGTAAATGATTGAGCCTCCATTGAGCACACTTATTGCCTGTTTATAGGTGAGCCATAATTCCATAAATGAAAGTCTCTAGTTTCCTTAGTTTTCATGTGAATTCTCAAGAAATCAATAAAACATATGAGTCCATTTCACAGTTGCTTTACAGTAATATCCATTTAGTTTTATATTGTATGAAGCACCATTGCAGCAGGCCCAATAGACGAGGAAACAGACATGCTGTTTATATATTTAATGCCCAGAAGTTAAAAATAATGGTACAAATAGAATGGAACTTATGAGTCCCTCAGAGAACCTCATATAGCCAAGTGGCTTTGGTAAAGATTATTAACATTAAAGGATGTTGGCAGAAAATTTGTAGCTTTGATTGCTGAACCCCCTTCTGACATACTAATAAAGCCCGTGACTGGCGCTATCGTTCACTACAATATTTTATACAGGACAAGTTAAGGAAAGTAATGGGTAGGTTTCCCCAGCTTTGTTTTCTCTTTTACTGTACAAAATATTGCCTTCTGGTGGAAAAATAACCATCTATGGTTCTAGCTAACATGAAAGAGGATAGATTTAGATGAGTATAAGTTGACTGGAAAGGTATGTCAAGTTGCCCAATTAATAGGTCACAGATTAAACTATTTCCTGCTCTTCTAACAGAGGGCTATACCTCTGGGCAAAAATTACCCAGCTGATAGATTACAGGTTTAGGAGTGAGGTGAAGCAAGAAGGAGTGATCAGTAACAAGCAAGCCCCATCTTCAAATAATGGTGTAATGGAATGGAAGCACTACAAATAAGTCCATTTTCATTTATGTAACTGGCACTATCTAGATACACTCTGTGAATGGCCATGGAATTATAATGGAGTAATGCCTCATTCCCGCAGTTATGAAAGCAGTACAGAGTACAGCCAGGTGAGACTCTTCGTTGGGAGAAATCACAGAAGGCCTGTGATGCATTCTCTCAGAACAGAATCAGCAATGCACAGCTGACAAAACCTAATTCTTTCCCAGTTTTAATTGACCTTCTGTGCAATGTTGGGCTAGTGTTCTCTTAAGCACTACAGCTGTCTTTAGCAAACAAATATTGTTTTTTTTTTCATAAGAATACGGAACCCATGTTTGCAGGGAGCACATAAGACTTGACAAACCAGAAAGCACCAGTTAGAGGGAAATACTGCCAGTTCCAGTCTCTCCTGTAGTCCAAGTGAAAATGGCCACAGGACACGCAATGGCCAGAAACCAGATATAAGGGGAATGTTTGCAGCAGACTAAAGTGGCCAATAAGAGATGGGTACATCCCATTCATGTCCATATTGGCAATCACATCAATCAATGAAGTATCCTGAATTGTGTCCAGGGCAAAAGTTGTGATAGAAGAAGAGGGAAGATGCTACTTTAAATCTGAAACTATTAAAGATGAGTAAGCTGACTCAGCTATGGTCTGAAGATGAGAAGAAGGCAGCATCATTAAGAGCTGCTGTGGTGCAGTGGTTAGAATGTAGTACTGCAGGCTACTTCTGCTGACTGCCGGCTGCCTGCAATTTGGCAGTTCGAATCTCACCAGGCTGAAGGTTGACTCAGCCTTCCATTCTTCCGAAGTTGGTAAAATGAGGATCCAGCTTGCTGGGGACAAGATGCTAACTCTGTAACCAATTTAGAGAGTATTGTGCATTGGTATAAAAGCATTGTGAAGTGGTATATAAGTCTAAGTGCTATTGGTATCATGAGGACACGAAGGGAGAAAGAAATAATTATTGTATCAGATAGGAACATGAACACAGGCCCAAAGAAAAACTCACTGTAGTTAACATACATTATTTCTCATATACAAAACCTGCGTGCACCCATTTTACTTTTCGCTACTTTTCTGTTTCACTTATCACAAGAGGATTGCAAAGAGCTTTACAAACAATAGATCTTCCAATGACCTTGAAGCAGATTTAATAGGGGCCTTTCACTGTTTTGATTTACTTGTTTTTCAACTATCTGGTGGTGTGTACAAATAGGCATTATTAGTCCGAAAGTTTCAACATAGGGGCTCCTGGGTCTAGGTTTGAAGCATGCAGAAACAAACACATAATTGTCTGTTTGTGTGTTGTGTGTGTAATGAAGTGGCAGAATGCCCCCGATGCAGTTCCTAGGAAAGCTCTACATTTGTCAATTAACACAAATTACAGCCAGCCCAGCTTGGTGCCAGCCTCCACAGCTTCCGTGCCCAAAAGGCAGCAGAATTTTCTAACAGGGATTGGAGAGAAGCCCTTACAATAAAGAGATGCTTATTTAGATCTGAATGTAACTCCAGCACAGCACCAACTGCACAACTGAAGCTCCCACCTTAGGCCTAGATTAAGCATTGAACTTTCTTTTGGAACTGAAGCCCCGCTTCATAAAATAAAATTACATAATAAGATGTAATGATTCTATTGTGTCTGAATGCTCCCGCTGTTTCTGTCAGGTTTTCTTTTTCAATTAAACAAGTCTTTTAGTAGTCAGGGAAATAGAACTTGGCATCACAATTACTTAGCTTCAGAACATGGAAAGAATGCATGTTTGTTATTATGGCAATCAAGAGATTTTGTCTAAAAGATTTTGATGTGGTGGCAATGCAGCATGTTTAGCTCACTGCCGAAAGGAATGGCTAACATGCAAAACATATGTACAGAGTGCTCTGCAAAGAAACACCTTCCTTGGAAGGAAAGGAATAACCATGTTCATTTGTGGCTTCTCTTCCCATATTTCCCTTATGGTATTTTACCATTTTTTGTGGAAATGACCACAGTAACTTTATTTGCTTTTATGATGCCACAGAACTCCTGAGTAAAAATGCAGCCAATTTATATTTTAATCCACACAGGGGAAAAAAACCAGCACAACATGAAATTCACTGGTAGCCCTTCTCTTGTCTCTATTGAGTCTATTGGAGCCATATGATTCTGCCCGGATTTTGCAAGAATAAAATAATTGTTGACTCTTTCACCTTTGCTGCCTTACGTCTTCTGGATATCACCAAAGAGTGGGGTGGGAAAAATCCACCAGTAGGGGATTGGGATGGCTAAAGGACTGTGCCTTCTCAAGGCTCTTTAGGCAACACATGCTGGCTTCAAGATTTCTCTGTTTAGTTCAGGAGATAATAAGCATGGGTGACTTTTGTGTTGCTTTAGCCTTTATTAAACCTCTAAGGTAGGGGTGTCAAAATGGCGGTCTGTGGGCCGGATGCTTCATGCGCAGGTCACGCCCACCCCAGCTCTGTGAATGGGAAAACACCATGAAATGTCACATGATGACAATGTGACGTGGCGAGTTTGAGACCCATGCTCTAAAGAATTTAAAGCTAAAGCATTTACAGTATTGCCAGCTGAACAGTCTAACCCAATAGATTTAATTCTGATAGACCATTATTTCAATCTACCAACTATCAACTGCTACCCCTGTCACATGAAAGATGTAACAACATGTAACAACAAGATGTATACAGCCAGGCCTCATTTAGCAACTACTTCATTTAGGGACCATTTGCAGTTATGGTGGTGAGGAAAAGCAACTTTATGACCGATCCTCACATTTACAACTTCACTGTAAAGCGAAGGAAAGCTGAAATAAGATCATAAGTACATTCATGGTTTCATTTAGTGACTTCTTTATTTAATGACGAACAGGCTGGTCCCAGTCACTAAACAAGGACTTCTTCCATAGGTATGTATGTGCTCGTGACACAAAACTCTTTGCACTCAACTAGAGAAGGACTACCAGAGGAACACAAAGGTTAACTTCTATTTAAAAAATAAACTTAGCATACACACCCAACTGATACTTGTGATTGAAAAAAAAAAAGCTTCTGAAAAGAATTTTGGTGGTTAAGAGACTCCTGAAAATACCAGGGATAGCCAGGAAAACAAACAAACGGATCATAGAACACATCAGTCCAGACAATTGATCAGTCTCATATCTTGGACAGATTATGTGAAGAACTAGCTCTCTTGAGAAGTCTATAAAGCTGGGAAAGATTAAAGGAAAAAAAGAAAGAACATTAGCTGCAAAGTGGAGGAACACATTTACAGCAGCTATGGATAAGTGTTAGAAGCCCTGAAGGACCAGGCGGAGGACAGACCATTCTAGAGAAAATATACCTTTGTGATCACTGAGAATTGACACCGATATGATGACACATAATAATTATGGCAGTCACCCTTGCCAAAGCTATATAATATCAGAAGACATCTATTAGGTCCTAATGAGATTTGTGGCAGATTGACCTGGGAAGTGAATATATGTATTCCTGACTTTGTCTACAAAGATTGAAAGCTTTTAGTAGTTGCAATTTGAAAGCATAGGCTAGTACCAAAATAACAGGAATGGCATGTATATGTGGAACAGGGATTAGAAAAATGCTGGAAAGAGTTGGAAAGTTCAATAATGGAACCGTCATGAATAGGAAACCTTTGTACTTGTAGATGTGCATTTGGCATATAAAATTGAAAAAAATAATACTTTATTGATTTCAAATAGAGTTTAAAAAAATACCCTGCATTTTTGTGTTTAAAAGGATGCGGGAAAGTAAAAAGTGAATCATGAAAACAGAAAAAGATAAATCAAACAGATATTAAAAAACCTTCATTTTCAGAAAAAGGGTGAGAAAGAAAGTAAGGATCCAGGTTCAGAACACACATTTACAGGTTCAGAACACACATTTACTATTAAATACACAAATACCACAGGTATTACTATTGTTATCAGCCCCTATTTTTCTGGGTCTTTTGCTTGTTCATTTTTTCATGGATTTTAAAATACTGATGATTACCCTATTTTCTATTTATTTCTTGGTGCATTCTCAGACACACTGAGATCAACTTCTTAACCATTTGATGTGTTGAAAATGTTAACTAACAGTTTATCTGTTTATTCCCCCATCTTTTAAATTAGGGAAGCTTAAGGAAATATTTTTTGCCAGCTTTTATTCAAGGCCTTGACATCTTCAAACAAATATATTAAAAGATTGTGACACTGACAGTTGTTATGCTGTGAATAAGCACATTATGATGCTTATAAGCATAGATTTTTATTTAGAAAAATAAGTGGAGGGCATTTGTTGAAGAGGGGGACATTTGTTAAGAGCTGTGGTGGTGCAGTGGTTAGAATGCAATATTGCAGGCTAATTCTGCCGACTTCCAGGAGTTCGATCCTGACCGGCTTGAGGTTGACTCAGCCTTCCATCCTTACGAGGTTGGTAAAAAGAGGACCCAGATTGTTGGGGGCAATAGGCTCACTCTATAAATCACTTAGAGAGGGCTGTAAAGCACTATAATGCGGTATATAAGTCTAAGTGCTATTGCTATTGAAAGGGAAAAGCCTAATTCTCTTTTCCTTTTGTGCACCTGCAATGAAAGCTACTCTTGTTCTTGACGTCTGCTAATGAAATTCAGGCAGAAGTTCTAAAAAGTGCCAGGACTGCAAATCTATGTCTTTTCTCCAAAGTACTTCAAGTGCTATACTAAACCCAAATAGCCCTAGGCAACAGGGTCTTCTCCTACAATCTGGGAAGAATTGTGGAAATGGAGGGAAGGAAATTATAAATTCAGCTCATACTAAATAACCAAACCTTAATGTGTGGAAAATTCAGTTGTTTTTTCTTCCCCAAGCCAGACGAAAGCCACTCATTTCACTTGCAATCAAAACAACCGTTTTATTTAGAAAAGGGCCAGCAGCAACAATAACAGGAGAACACTTAAGATTGTTCATTGGCTCTGTTGAACCCGCTCTTTATAAACTAGACATTTTTTTATTCCTTTTACGAATACAAGAATTGTCATTTAACAGAATAACAGAGTTGGAAGGGACCTTGGAGGTCTTCTAGTCCAACCCCCTGCCCAGGCAGGAAACCCTACACCACTTCAGACAAATGATTATCCAACATCTTCTTAAAAATTTCCAGTGTTGGAGGATTCACAACTTCTGGAGGCAAGTTGTTCCACTTATTAATTGTTCTAATTGTCAGGAAATTTCTCCTTAGTTCTAAGTTGCTTCTCTCCTTCATTAGTTTCCACCCATTGCTTCTTGTTCTACCCTCAGGTGCTTTGAAGAATAGTTTGACTCCTTCTTCTTTGTGGCAACCCCTGAGATACTGAAACACTGCTATCATGTCTCCCCTAGTCCTTCTTTTCATTAAACTAGACATACTCAGTTCCTGCAACCATTCTTCATATGTTTTAGCCTCCTGTCCCCTAATCATCTTTGTTGATCTTCTCTGCTCTTTTTCTAGAGTCTCCACATCTTTTTTACATTGTGGCGACCAAAACTGGATGCAATATTCCAAGTGTGGCCTTACCAAGGCATTATAAAGTGGTATTAACACTTCATGTGACCTTGATTCTATTCCTCTGTTTATGCAGCCCAGAACTGTGTTGGCTTTTTTGGCAGCCAACACAGCTGCCAAATTTTGGGTTAGCTGGAATTTTGGGTTAGCTGAAAGAAAAAAGCTATTCTAGTTGGTGGTTGATCAAGTACTCCCCATTCACTGTCCCAAACAGGTGCTTTTCTCCTAATAAATGCCCATTTGTGTCATCCGCCCATAATTAAGCATCTGTTCTCCAAGAGGCTGACAGGTTCTTTGGTGGATAATCCCAGTTGGTTTGGTGGCATTATTTATAATGCTATCTTGACAAAGGTCTTCTTTTTTTAGTCTCCTTGTCAGATTGAGATAGAACTAATCATTATTATGAAGATATGGAAAATGTAACCAAAGTCCATATTGCACACCTGAGAGGCAGTACTGGACAAACAAGATACACAAACTTCACATGAAAAAACAAATGAGCTTGTCTCATTGGCCTAGAAGGCTTTGGGATATGACTTGTTCTTTACTGCAGCAATACATAAGCCATTATTAGAGCTGTCAACCAACTAAAATGTTTTTGGTCAATTAACCATCTTGTTGTTAATCAAGTGATTAATTAAATAGTCACAATAAATGTTACAGTATCTCCATAAGGTGATAATTTAGGAGAAAGCTAGTAAAGATTACATTTTTCACTCCATCACAATGCATCCACATGATTTTTTTTTGTTTGAAAATTACCTTATATTGCTTAAATTAAGATATGTATATTTTATTTATCAAACTTAGGCATTTAAGAATATGGTTGGTTTACAGCTGTATCTTAAACATGGAGCAGCCTTCCCCCCCACACCCCATATGTTACCGTGTTACCTCTATAGCCAACAAAGGAAATTAAAATGATTACTAAGTTAGTTTTTCTTGCAGGATTTATTAATTAATACAAAAATGACTGAAAGGTTAACATGAAGCACATCAGGAATGAATGTCATAACCATCATAATTAACATCTGAGAATGATTTTCTATAGCATATTTCATTTTTACCATGCCTATTCAACTAGCAGAGCAAATAGAAAACATGGGCTGAACTTTAAAGGTAATCCTCAACTTACAACAGTTCATTTAGTGACTGTTCAAAGTTATAAAACCACTGAAAAAAGAGACTTATGGCCATTTTTCACACTAAGGACCCTTGTAGCATCCCCACAGTCACAAGATCAAAATTCGGATGCTTGGCATCTGGCGCATATTTATGATTATTCCTGAGTTATGTCATCACCTTTTGTGACAGCTTCTGACAGCAAATTCAATGGGGAAGCCATTTAACAACCCTGTTACTAACTTAACAAAACATCATAAAATGGTACAAAACTCAATGAACAAATGTCTCGCTTAGCAACATAATTTTTGGGCTAGTTGTGGTAAGGAGAAGACTACCTGTATTGTATGAGGGTGTAGTATCATCAGATGCTGATGATACCCAGTTATAGATCTCTGCTCCTTGCAAATTAAGTGGAACCATCGACATTTTATCCTGGTACTTGGAAGCTATATGGATCCAGATGGAGAATAACATATTTCTGATAAGACTGGTTTTGGGGGCATTCTAGTTCTAGGACTATGCCATCTTTGGTGGTGGATGAAGTAGCACTGTCTTAGACAAACCCATTGCACAATCTCGGAGTCCTTCTGGACACAAAGAGCAGATGGCCTTCGTGGCTAGGAGAGCCTTTGCAAAGCTTTGCGTTTGTGCACCAGTTTCACCCATTCCTGGATTGGAGGGGCTCTTCTCACTATCGTTCATGATCCTGTAACTTCCCAAGTAACCTTTCTGTAATGCAGTCTATATGAGGAGTATCTGGAAGCTTTGGCTGGTTCAGAAGGTGGTGGTGCGGGCAGCTATGTATGACCCTAGAACTGCACATGTTACACCTCTGCTCAATGAGCTGCATTGGTTGCAGGCCCAGTTTAAAGTGCTGGGTGATTTATCTAATGACTCACCTCTCCCCAGTTATACATGACCATGCCATCAGATTTGGCAGAGAAGGCATGCTATGGGTCCCAGGGAACCACACTTGCCAGGTGGTAGGCGACTAGGAGGGAATTAGGAAGCAGGCCTTCTCTGCCGTAGTGCCCACCATTTGGAATCTTCTCCTCTTGGAAGTGAGGTTGGCTCCATCCTCTTAACAGTCTACAAGTCTCTTAAGACTTGGCTATGCCATCAGACTTGGGAGTCCAATGGAGACCTTGTGGTAGTTCCTTTACAGTGGTTAAAATCAATCTCTCTCATTCTTGTGCTATTTATAGTTCAAAGATTATGGACCTACATGTAAAAGCCACAGTATCTGCTGTTATATGTAAAAGGTAAAGGAGTCCCTTACTCTGTTAGTTGTCACTGACTGTAGGGGGCTCATCTCCGTTTCCAGGCCATTAAGCCAATGCTCTCTGAAGGCATTTCCGTGGTTATGTGGCCAGTATGACATCACGGAGCGCTGTTACCTTCCCTCAGTAGTGGTACCTATTTATCTACTTGCATTTGCATGCTTTAGAACTGTTAGGTTGGCAGGAGCTGGGGTGAGGACAGGAGCTCACCCTGTCGCATGGTGCTTGGGTCTCGAACCTGGGTGCTGGCTTTCCAGCCAACAAGCCTAGTGTCTTAACCACTGAGCCACCACACTGCCCATTGTCCTATGACAGAGCAGAAAAAAGGCAAAAAGAAAGGCTCAGCCATCATCCCTTTACTACATTACCAATGAGCAATAGATAGGATGCCAACTGAACAGAGTAATTGGGATAAGTAATATGTAAGATAGCAATGTCACAACAGGGATAGTTGCCCACTTATGTTCACCAGTACCAAGTAACATAATGAAATAGGCTATAAGGATAACCTTGAAAAACAGGCAGAAGCATAGCAACCAAGACAACTGTCAGCAAATGAAATTTGAGTCCAAACAGGAATGTAATTTGAGAAAATGTCTCAGATTTGGCCTTCCCTACTTTTCTTAGAGGTAAAATCAGAGTGAAAGGGGCATAGCCAGACTTGCAAAACTTTATTTCTGTAATCTTATAATAAAAGTAGTTGGAATGGTATGTTGGAATGACTTGGGAGACAGGAAGAAGAGCCATAGACTGAACAACTGGTATGTAAAAGAAATCTCAGTCCACAGAAGGAGAAAGAGGCGGGAGGTGTTTTAGAAGGGACCCACCCTAGTTTCCCAGGGAGTAAAAGGAAAGGAAGGGAGAAGATCCAGACTTGCAAAGTTCTGTGAATGTAATCTTACAATAAAGGTACAGCTAGTACTTCTGGCTGTGCTATCACTGTACTATCTTTTGGTTTATAAAATGGGAGTGACGGTCCATCTTAGAGGGCAGTTATGGAAATGCTAAACAAATGAATAAATTCATCAACACTTTTGTCTTTATGTTTATTGATGATGTGCGCGATAAAATAGGGAAGTAAAGCTGCTACTTAACTTTTTTTTCCTTTAGCAGAAAATTGAATGGTTATAGAATCTACTTATGCCCTTCATTCATTCTTTGAATTCAGCATCTTTTCCATATCAATTTGCTTGGTTGCTGATGGCAGTACAGCTATCAGCCTGAGTCCATTCAAATTTGTATGTTCTTCCTTCTTGCTGCTTATAGAGAAAAGCTATGATAGTATGCTTCCACAATTCACAATAAGACACCGAAGCTGTAATCTTGGATCACTCAAGCCGTAGGACAGTAAGGTCCAGATGTAACTTTGGTTTTCAGAAACCGAGGAGCCAGTAACCTGCGATGTCAGATTCAAGTCCTTATTTAATCTTCCTGATTGTTCAGGAAGATTAAAGTTTGCAGAAACATGTTTATGGAGAAACGCAATCCTTGAAAACAATCCCGGGAGTGTATAGCACAAATAATAGCAGGAGTATTTCAAAATAAAGGCATGTTTACAAAAAAGGGATTTTAAAAAAAAGTAAAATCAAAGGAAAGGGAAGAGAGAACTTACCTATTGCAGAGCCCAAAACTAATTATAAGCCAAATAACAAGAAGCTACAAGGATCTTCCTTCCTACTTTCCTACTTCTAGGAAATCCTTGAACAACATATGTTCTTTAAAATCTCCAGACATTTCTCCACCTATGTGAAGTCTTCAGAAGCTGCACCATGTGCGTTGATTGTTTTTCATTATAAGCACTTAAGAGAGGATCCCAGTGCAGAATTCCACTGGGGGAAATATTCAAGGTGATTTGTTTATTTTCACTTTGTCAATAATTGGAACTTCCTCATCTAGAATCTTCTTTCTTGTCACTGGCATTGATCTCATTTCCACGAAATGTCACTTCGGAAATGGACACCTGCCCTATATTTTCAGTAATAAAGAAAGATGCAAAGAATGTGTTTAGCTTCTCTGCAGATTCTTTATTGTCTTGCAGTAATCTTTTAACTGTTATTCAATAGGCCAATTGTCTCCTAGTTTTCTGCTTCTGCTGAATGATATTTAATACATCAAAAACATGTCTAGTGATGTACAATATTCCTTAAAAACCCAATGCTTTTGTGGGCAACACTTTCCCATGGAACCTGTATTTTCTAAAATTGCTTCCTTGAAACTGCTTATTAACCCTGCTAGTGATGATTTATGGTAGCAAGTCCTTCCCTGACCTTCCCTCTCCTTAAAGGGTTTATATGAAAGACGAAACTATCTCACTGGTTCTCCGTGTTCTGTGAGGGTTTCTCTTCAATGCCCAGTGAATCTATGTTATATTATGTGCTCCACTGTTAACATCTTAAGTCAGAAATTGCTAGCAGTTTGCACATAAATATTTGTGTATGCCTGTGGTGATTCTCAGTCATCCAGGTCATAGTTGTCTCAAAAGTGCTTTTTTCTTCAAAAGGCAAGTGGACTGGGTTTTTTTTTCTTTGAAGGAGAAGAAGAAAACATTTCACTCCTCATCCAAGAAGCTTCATCAGTTCTGTTGGAAGGGGGATGGAAGGGTAGGTACTGGCAGTTGATACTGGATGGTGGGGGGATGGAAGGGTAGGTACTGATAGGAAGAGGGAATGGAAGGATTGTATTTCTTTGCAGTCATCTGGTTGTTAGCACTCTCTGAGGCCGCTGTTGAGGCCACTTGGGGGTTTATCTGTGCCCTCAGGGTCACCTGAATCAGAGTGCAACTGGCTGTGGAATCTACAACACTGCCCTTGTAGCAGTTTCAAGAAGATTCCACAACCAGTTGCACTTAGTTGCATTCCGCAACCAGTTGCATTCAGGTGATCCTGAAGCCTCAACAGCTCTCACAGAGTGTTAACGACCAGATGATTGCAAAGAAATACAATCCTTCCATCCTGCTCCCCACTGCCGCCATCCTATCAGAAACTACCTTTCCATCCCCTCTGCCATCAGAACTGATGAAGCTTCTTGGAAAAGAAGCAAAATGTTTCTTCTTCTTCCTCAAAGAAAAAAAACAGGCCAGTCGTCTTTTGAGGGGGAAAAAAAAGACCAATATTTGTGTATGATGTCCTTTTCTGAATATAGCAGATAGTTCCTACCAACTTTTATTTATGAAGTAAGGAGACAGAAATCCAGTATTATTTCTGATTTTTCTTTTTATGAGATAATCTAGTTTTAGTGTCTAGTTGCTCTGCACCTGTCAACAAGTTACATTTCACAGAAAAAAAAATTATTGGAAATTCTAATTAGCAACTTACTTTTGCATTTCAGGATCTCACATCTCAGCACCATTTATTAGGCTATCAAGATTGTGGATGATTTTAACACCTCGTAGGCAATTCACCTTGTTGTCTACTTGCTGTCATATATCGTGCAATCTCTGTCACTAATCCTACTACTATGAGCTTCCCTTTCCTGCCCCCATCCACAATAATATCTGTCCGTGTAAAAATCATTTGTCAAAAGTATTAGAGGTGGTCAGTGTATGATGTGTGAGTAACCAGGAAATTTAAACAAGTTATAGATCGATAGTACCTTCCCCAACAGACATATTCCTTAATTTTTATTTTTTTAAAAATATACACACATTCAAACATTCAAAAATTATGGCTGCAACATTTAGTCATACCTTTTCTATGGAAATTATTCTATTTTAATTTGCTGCACCTTGCTGAGTCCCATTTGGTAGGAGCCAGCATTACCATGCTGGTTTTAGATTGGAAAAAAAAAAAGAATTAACTTCAGGACTCTTATTTTCCTTTTGGGACTTTGGCCCCAATAAGGGAAGGGAATGACACCTGTATCCAAACAGGAGGAACATTTAATTGGAATAATCTTGAGGAAAACTCAGAAATCTTTTAGATCAGTTCTAGCATTCTCATGTCTTCCTAAAGCAGCAAGACAAACTTTCAATTTTTCATTTTGAGATTTTGCAATTCCATTAGGGGGATGGAAATTGTTTAAGTTGCCCCTGGAAGGACCTTCTTCACTGACAAGATGGCTTTCTGGTTGTTTCTCCTTCCCACAAATGTAAAGCATCATGGTTTGTTCTCTCCCGCCTCCCCAACCAACACAAAAATAAAGAAATGCAACAAAGCATGAATGGAAGCAGTGCAATGGCCTGTCTTAAAAAGAAATTAGTAGAGAAGACACTTGCGTGATTATTCAAGTTTGTCTCAGAGGACTTCGGAAATGAAGCTTGTGGCCATCTAGAAGCATCCTCAGTTTCTTACTGTTCATCTGGTTAGTAACTTACAATAGCTTGCAGCATTTTAGGAAATTTGGATGGGTGCATACCGGTAGAATGATAGAATGTAAAAAAACTGATATGTTATGAAAATAAAAATGCAAGTTGTATTGTCAGAATTAGGACACTAGCAATACATTCTTGCCCTACTACTGTTCAATTTGCCTTCTTTTTCTGTCAAAGGTTCTTTGACACACACATACATAAACACACACACACACCATGCAGTGCTACAAAATGCTATGTTGTATTGTCATCAACAGAAAAGCAGAACATAGGATGAATTCATGATTTTCTGGGTGAATATTTCTAATATTGATTAATTCTTGCTGTTGATATTCTACTGATTATTCTGTAGTAATTAAAATAGTCATAGACTAATTTTTCACCCAGCACAAAAGCTTTCAATAATTAGACTAGGATATTCATAGCATAAAGGCTGCTATCTATTCTATTAGTAGCATTCTTGTTAATGTATAACATGTTAATATAGATCCAGGTTTTCATAGATCATTGTTTCTACTTGCAGAGATCAAAACAGAAGTGGATTGCATGTCTTTCCATCTGTTTTATTGGTTTCCTCCATAAATTATAATAATGGTTATTTGACCAAGCACTATATTAGCTCTTTGTAGGGACCAACTGGTAGCCATTATCTAAATCTTTGTGAGAGAGTCCAAAGGTTGTTGCTTTCTGAGCAACATCACAATATGAAATAGGAAGCCAAACTGATGTCTACTGACAAAATAAATATACAACATAAAGGCTATTCTCACAAGACTAATAAACTGCCATCTTGAATATTATTTACAGCTCCAAATTTATTGAATGGCTCCGCATGAACTGGAATGAAACAGAAGCAATGTTTAAACATATCTTGTTGTCTTCTGCAATGTACAGCAAGGCTTTCTCAAGATGAGACCCCTTACCCCATGATCTAGCTGTAATAGATATATGTGACATCCTTGGTTGGCCTAGAAACAAAATTAATTAGCATTTATTCCAAGAAGAGATGCCAATGAATTTACCTAATGCAGGCATTGAGGTAAGTGAAAATTAGTGCTCAGTTTCAGTACGACTATGGAAAGACTAAAAGAGAAAGGGCAGGTTTCTATAAAGAGAGGCTGTCAGTGAATTTTGCCTTAAGCAAAATGCAAGGCAAGCTCAGAAGTCTCTGCTCAAATAAAATGTGGTTGGGTAATTAAGTTATTTTTTAAAAACAGAAATGTATGAAAGGGTTAGATATTAATTGCTTGTTATTTACAATGTTGCAAGTGTAAACCTACTCCTTAAGGGATGCTTACCTTGATTCTAAACTTCGTAATTTCTTTTGAAGTTAAAAGAAAGAATATTTTCCAAAAGGCTTCTTGATGTTAAAGTTAAAAGGTTAACATCTTAGAAATGCTGTTTTTTTAAAGATTCATAACTCATTCACTTGAACTAGGATTATGTTGCCACAGTAGTTTATCAAGTTTGTTTAGTAATATCACATGAACCACCCAAATAAGATACCCTTTGTATACTTATGACATATTAAGTCATGGAGTAATATTTTGCTCAGCACTTGAAAAAGTCTGGGCATTAGAAAGGGCCAAATTCAAGATCTTAAAGTTCAGTGGAATAAACCAGAAAGTGCTTTCATTGACATAGGGTGGAATGGATGGCACTGAACTTATTATGAAGATCTACTTTTGATTTATTCTCTGTACTCTGCGAAAAGGTATCATCACAGAAGTCACCACAAAGGAAAAATGAAAGAAAAAACTTTTGGTTAAGTATGTAAAACCCCAAGTATTAGCCCAGTACAGCCAGGGCTAATACGTCTCCTCCAACCTTAACAATTATCATATCCAAGAAGGTGCATCATTATTACATGCAACCATCTCCCTTTTTTCTTAGTGGTTTAATGCGCTGGATGAAGTCAGTCTATTTACATTGGTTTGTGATTCAATGTACTGTGCAAATTTTGAAAATTGTGTTTATTCCATAATCAAATTAATCATATACCTTTAAAGCGCTCCATGGCTTAGGACCTGGTTACTTACGGGACCGCCTACTACCATCAATAGCCTCCCACCGACCAGTACGCTCCCACAGAGAGGGGCTCCTCCAGGTGCCGTTGGCCAAACAATGTTGGCTGTCGGCCCCTAGGGGGAGAGCCTTCCCTGTGGGGGCACCGACGATCTGGAATGAGCTCCCCCCAGAGATACGGAGGATTCCGGATCTGCGCACCTTCCGCCGCGAGCTGAAGACTCTTTTATTTCATCAAGCTGGCCTCGCCTAAATCTTCTCCCTTTTAAGTGTAAATTTTAAATTTTTTACTGTATTTTAAAATATGGGTATTTTAAATTATGGGTATCAATTCAGCCTAATTTATTTAATTCATTTTATTCGATTTTAAATTTTGTATATGTATGTGTTTTATTTCATGGCTGTTCACCGCCCTGAGTCCTTCGGGAGTAGGGCGGTATAGAAATTCAATAAAATAAATAAAATAAATAAAATAAAATAAATAAATATACCGCGTTTCCCTGAAAATAAGACCGTCTTATATTTTTTGAATCCCCAAATAAGCACTTGACCTTATTTTCAGAGAGGTCTTATTATTTTGGGGCGCATGGAGCAAGATGGGGCTCCTCTTGCCGTCTTACCTCATTTCCAGCTCTGCATTTAAATATTTTCGGGGAGGGCTTATTTTCGGGGGGAAGCTTATTTTAGTGCATGCACTCAAAAGCCTGATTGGGCTTATTATCAGGGGATGTCTTATTGTTGGGAAAACAGGGTGTGTGTGTGTATGTGTGTGTTTGTATTAATTTGATTATGGTAATTGATTAATCAAATACCTAAATACACTCTGTCCAAGGAGATATCTTAGGCAGATAAGGAATTCTACAGCTGTAGAATTGAAAGAGGCCTTACACTCTATTTAGTCCAATTGTCTGCTCAACACAAGGTCTATTAGAAGATCTCTTACCATCCAGCGTCTTTGTGAAGACTTCTAGCAAGGCAGTCTGTGCCATTCAGCCTGAATTTGAGTTTTATGTCACTGGTTCCAAGCCAAGATAAAAAAGCCTCTATGTGTCAGCTCTTCTGATATCTGAAAAACTACTATCACATCCGGGAGTTTCTTCCCAGTTGTTTTGTAAGATGTACTCTGTCTCTTCCCTGGTTTCCTTTGTGAGGGTAGCATAAGCCATTGGCAGTGAGGGATGAAAAAGTACCTGTGCCCCCAGTTCCTTCACCTTCCTGTTCAAAAACTTAATAATTCCCAGAGATTCTTTAAAAATTACTTTTGGCAGTATTATCCATCCACACATGTATCAAGAGAAAAACCTAGGTGTTGATGGTTTGAATAGGCTTTGAGAAACTGTCTGTCATAGGAATATGAACTTAGGAAATTGGAAGTCAACACACCTCACATCAAATTTATTTTGCAAACAGTTGCTTCAGGTCTTTTAAAGCAGGAAATAACCTACCAATGCAACACTTCTTCAGTTTTTCACCTCTTCAGAGACAACTTCTTCAATTCAAAGGAGCCCAAGGGTCCTCTATAATGTTCTATGTTGTGATATGCTCTGGTGATTATTAATTGTCCTCTAAGGGACAGCCGGATATGGATTCCTGACATATTAAGTGGCTCCTGACCCTCTTATTTCTAGTGGTGGCATGCTTCCAGATGTTTACCTCTGCCAATGGATCCCCCCCACAATCATTTGATCTCTTAATTTCTCTGGAAAGGTTCAGTTGTCCTGTCTAAGAATCTCTTGTTTTTCCTGATGCATTTCAGTTTAGAATCTCTCTCCACAGATTCTTTTTCTTCTTCCTTCAATTCAAAACAATGCAAAGTGTTTCACTTCCAGCAAGTGTACCTTGTGTCCCCTTCAGACAGGAAGATACACACTTAATTTACCTTCACTGTCTGTCATTTAGAGCCTTTCTTACCAACTCCTCTTACCAACATTTTGCCTATTGGCTTGGCCTGGTTGGGAGCATCTAGAATCTCTTCTCTGGGTGTGGACTAGCTTGAACTGAAAGACCATGAAGAAAAGAGAAAAGGAAAAAAAAAGAGGGGGAGAAGAGAGAAAGGGGCTAAATCTCTTACTATCTGCTTTCTCTCACTTAGTGAACTCCAGGATGTTTTTCATTAGTGAAGGAACAATCAGGCCTGTACATACACATTATATATTTAAAACTGAGGGTACTTAAACTTGGACGAAAGAAAAACCAAATGGGTTTGAGGCAGTGGTGGGTTTCAAAATATTTTACTACCGGTTCTGTGGGTGTGGCTTGGTGGGCATGGCATGGCTTGGTGGGCGTGGCAGGGGAAGGATACTGTAAAATCTCCATTCCCATCCCACTCCAGGGGAAGGGAATGCAAGATCCCCATTTCCTCCCGATCAGCTGGGACTTGGGAGGCAGAGAATAGATGGGGGTAGGGTCAGTCAGAATTTTTACTACCAGTTCTCCGAACTACTCAAAATTTCTGCTACCGGTTCTCCAGAACTGGTCAGAACCTGCTGAAACCCACCTCTGGTTTGAGGACCAGATTTAAGGATTTAACTTTTATATTACCTCTCACTGTGTCCTCCAGGGAAAGCCATGCTGGTACTGGCTGGAACAAGCTTTGGTAGAGTAGAAACTGCTAGTCTGTCAAAGAGACTATAAGTGGAGAGGGAAGAAAGAGAGAGTCCAAGAACTAACAAGGAAACTCTGTGTTATGATATATTTTCAGATAGAAAAAGGTGATAGATTGAAAAGGATTTACTGAGTTTCGGTCCTCATGTACAAAAGCTTTCCTGAAAGCAATTGCTCATGCTCTCTTGTGCATGGCACTGCTCCTTGGGAAATGAAAAGGCTTTTTTAAAAAAAAGGAAAGAGAAAGGGGGGAAAAAGCTAGCACTGAGCCTCATGAATTCACACTGGCACTCCAGAGGCTTAGAGAGAAGCAATAAATATAATAGTAGCAATTGTTGTCAGCAGCAGCTTCATTTTTATCCTAGCAGTATAAGAAAACTCTATATAGCATAAGAAAAACCTTCCAATATTGTAATTAGATGTGATGAGTTAAGGAGGGAAAATGAAAAGGTAAGATAGAACATGAAGGGAAAAAGGGGAGAGGAGACTAACATTATTGAATCAATGGGAAATACTAGAATATAAGGCATGCAGCATGAAACAAAAACATGTTGTCTGGTAAATTGATGGCCCTTATTGCTCCCAACTTGCATTATGTGGCTTTTTTGTGTTAACCTTGTCCTTCACAATGATTTCATTTATCACTCTTTATTATCTATTTATTTAAATTTATCAGCTGTTTGAGCTCTGTGATGTTTCTAAAAAATCTGGTACTTATTTATTTATTTATTTTATTTTATTACATTTCTATACCGCCCTTCTCCCGAAGGACTCAGGGCAGTGAACAGCCACAAGATAAAACAAATAAATACAAAAATTTAAAATAGATAGATGTTGTTAAATAGAACTTACGTTGTTAGAATAAAAAGGGTGCAGTCTTAATGACTCAGTCCTTCCTTTCTCTTCTTGCCATCACTCCATCTTCCTTCCTCCAAACTCCCTCCCTCTGGAGTGGGGGGTTGTTAAAAAAAATAATGTTGGAAATATTAAATTTACCTTCAGTGTCAAACCTTGCCACAGGTATCATTCTCCTGACAAGAGGCTGGCAAACAAAGTGATTCCCAGGCTCTTGGCCTTTGGCCTTCCCTTTGTCATTCTTCACTGTCTCTCAAAAATGTGTCCTGGCAGTTTTACTCATTGGGCTCACTTCATTTGGGTCAGAAAAGAGGAATTAAAATAAAATTAGTTCTAGAGCATAAAGAGGGAAGGACTCAAGGTGCCATTGCTTATCTAAGAGGGCTGCCCCTTCACCTGGATTTCTTTATACTGTATTGAGAGAAGATAAATTAAGACTGGAATAATTCCCAAGTGAGGTGATGGGAAATAAGGCTGGTGATAAGTCAGGGATGAAGAGGCAGAGAGAGATACATCTTCTTTAAAGGGGAGAAAGTTAAGGAATGTACATAGCACATACATATTTTCTGAGCTGCAATTTGCGAAGCCTAACCACATAATGATTTTTCCCCCTGTGTTTGAGATACCAAATGCATGGGTTTTTTTTTCAGGGTCGTAAAGCCACTTTCTCCACCCAATTTCAACATCTGAAGCAGAAGTGATTCTGCAGTGCCACCTGGACTCCAGTATCCATCTGTAGTGGGACTGTTCATATTTCTTTTGTCTAAGTGGTCATGCTGGGTTTGTATTGGGTTAAATGCCTACTTTGTGTTTGATAACTAGTTCTAAAATATGCTTGTTTATCAACTGATCAATGTATAATTTGTTAACTGCCAAGAAGCTTTTGTCCTGAAAAAAAAAGTCATATAAGCAGGAACAGAAATAAAGGGGGGGGGGAAT